>NC_134875.1:52059981-54504981 GCF_049852395.1 Peromyscus maniculatus bairdii
AAAATGAGAAACCTAGTGTTTTGAAAGAGAGAAATGTTGTCACCAGGAAAACTTAAAAGGTGGAGAATGTGTAAGCAATGGAAATATTGTAGCAGTTACTAAGAAGGATCCAGACAGTCTTTTTACTTTCCCCTCATACCTCTGTTCCCCAGGTGTAACTGTTAATAGATTCCTGAAGGAGGAAGTTAAGTATAAGATGTATTATAACTTTCATGACCTTGACGTTCTGGAGTCACCATCAGTGGTCACTGATGAGCCAACTGCATGTGAATGTGACACTTCAGATGAAGCATTTGAAGGAATTGCCGATGAGGAGCATTGGGGAAAGGAGGAAAATGGCGACTTGGAAGGATGGTTTTACAAGAATTGGGACTACCAGGACAGGAACTCGCCAGAATGCTAGTTCCCTGAGGAACACAGGTATAGACTTCTAGCTCTTAGTAGTAATTAACCACTGACTGGCAGTGGTGGTGTACTCCTTTAATCCTAGCACTCAGGAGGCAGAGGTTGGTGGATTTTGTGACTTTGAGGCCAGCCTGGTCTACAGAGCAAGTTCCAAGACAGGCAGGGTTACACAGATAAAGTGTCTCAGATGGAGGGAGAAAGAGGGAGACAGAGGGAGGGAGAGGAGCATATACACTCCACTTATACACCCCAACTTTTGGGAGATTTATGTTAAAGTATTATGTTATAGTTTAATAAACAGTTTGGAGTTAATAGTGCGATTATACACACAGAAGTCAATATATTTTTTATGGATTTCATTACCAGCTGTAAGTCCTTTATCCTTCAGCTATAAGACTACTACCAGTAGAAACTGATTGCACCTAGTAATGAAGACCAATAGAAAAGGGTCACCAAGGGGATTTTGGCCTTTGTTTCTTGGCCATAGAATTGTAGCCGTTCATACTAACAATACTTTGAAAGGGCTGATTATTCACAAAATACTAAAAAGTTAAGGGTTTCACGGAAACCACATTTCATGATTAATGCATGTTAGTTTAGCTGATTTTTTTTTATATTTCATGGATTTGTCAAACAGAATTAGGCTGATTGTTTATCTACTACTGAACTAAGAATGGAATCTTACATCCCCCTCTATTCACCTCTGTCTGCCTTGCTCAAATTTAATGTCTCAGAGTGTCTGATAGAAGCCTTACTCTTATTTTAAAGAAATTGAAACTGAGATCCTGGAAGGTTGAGGGAATATGTAGGGTTTGTGTAGTGATCACAGGCAGATAGCATTATTCCGAGCAGGCTCTCAAGAGAAATAAATGAGGATTTGTAGTGGTGGACAGAAGGACAATGAAGTCAATGTGACTGATGCCCTCAAATGCTTTTGTTTGTATTATATAAGATTACACGCACATATACAGTGTACTTCAGGGACCTTCCCTACATAGTCCACTCCCCTCCCCCTTGTTACCCTTTCTCCTTTCCATTAGTCTTTTTTCTTTCCAAGATGCCTTTGTAAAGCCATCCAAGTCTTAAGCACCTGATAGGTAAGGGTCTGTATCCCAAGAAGAAAGTGTATTAGTTTCTTCTTACTGAGAGGAGATAGTTACACCAGAATTGACCAGATTTAGAAAATCTAAATTAGTGTCTTCTGATGCCATAAAAATATTGTTTCTGGCCGGGCGGTGGTGGCGCACGCCTTTAGTCCCAGCACTCGGGAGGCAGAGGCAGGCGGATCTCTGTGAGTTCGAGGCCAGCCTGGTCTCCAAAGCGAGTTCCAGGAAAGGCGCAAAGCTACACAGAGAAACCCTGTCTCGAAAAACCAAAATATATATATATATATATATATATATATATATATATATATATATATATATATATATTGTTTCTATCTTATTTCTTCCTACAGCTGCAAAGCGTAAAAGAAAGGCGTGAAGAAAGAGGGAGAAAGAAGTTATTAATTTTCTGAAAATTGACTTTGTTCTACAGTTCATCACAGAAGGGCCATCTGCCGACAGGTGACTTTCCACTAATTTCATGGATGCATTTGGCCACGTTTAAAATAAAAGTTTGTTTGTGCTGCATACACTCCAGAGTGATTATGTGAATAACAGCGACTCGAATCTATTTTTATATCTTTTCTTTCTAGATTTGCCTCAGCTTGCTGGCACTAAAATTAATTGTTTTCCACTCTTGACAGTGAGAAATGGAAGTCTAGTTCTTAATGCATTTCATTGAACAAAAAAGTACCTAGCTTCCTGGGATGCTAAGTGATCTAATAATGAGTTAGTGTGAGCCACTAGCAGCAGCAGCAGCTGGCAGTTCACTAGAAATATACATTTTTGGGGCTCTACTCCAGACCTATTGAATCAGAGATCCTTAAAGCAGACCCTTAGTCAGGTTTCCTAAGTGTTCCAGATTACCTCAGAACAAACACACTGTTAGCAGTATATATTTCCTGAAATGCTTCCAAAGTTTAAGTGTAAATTCTTTCCTATCAAGTGCGAAGTACAAATATATTCTTATAATGTAGAATATGCAGTGCTCCTATTGATGTGTCCCTATCAAATGCTTGTATAGGACATTTATGTATATGACATTTAAAAACAGGAAAAACAACCAGTATTTTATATTTATAGTGAAAGGCATCCCTACATGGAATGGTACAAAAGTAGCATTTAGAAAATGTGTGAGCCAGGTGGTAGTGGCGCACACCTTTAATCCCAGCACTTGGGAGGCAGAGGAAGGCCGATCTCTGTGATTTCGAGGCCAGCCTGGTCTACAGAGTGAGTTCTATGACAGGCAGGGCTGTCTGCAAAGAGGGGAGGATATGTGTAAAAAGGATAAACATCTACTGTAGGACAATGATTAAAACTAATGGAGAGAAAGGATGAATTCAATTGGGTGCATTCACTGTGCATTTCAGTTCTACTGGTAACTACATGTTCTTAGCGTGGGAGGTGTGTGCAGATGTAACAGGTTCTGGGAGCGGCACATACAACGTGTCTGCATGACACACTTGAACTCAGCAAGGTACAAAACTTGGGGATTCATGTTGAGAGCAAGGGTTCTGGAGACAGACCTCTTGGATTTGATGTGCAGTTCTACATTTCAATCTTTATTGTTTCTGAGGAATTTTCTTTTTGAGGTAGGGTCTTACTATGTAGCCTTGGCTGGCCTTGAACTCACAGAGATCCATCTGCCTATGCCTCCTGAGTGCTGGGATTAAAAGTGTGCACCACCACACCTGGCCCCCTGCTCTACATCCTACCAGGTGGTATAAATTAGAGAAAATATTTAATTTCTGTATACCTGACTTCTCATATTTAGTTTGTTTATACTCATTGTGTATACTG
This sequence comes from Peromyscus maniculatus bairdii, assembly GCF_049852395.1. Classification (NCBI taxonomy): domain Eukaryota; kingdom Metazoa; phylum Chordata; class Mammalia; order Rodentia; family Cricetidae; genus Peromyscus; species Peromyscus maniculatus. The sequence goes on from NC_134875.1 coordinate 52,063,293, forward strand.
TAGTTGAAGATTTAAATGAGAAAAAATATGGGTTTAAACACAGTGTCTGGAAAATTGCTCAGTAGTTATTAAAAAAACATTGTATTGTTAGCTCGATATATTAAAAGAGTTCACTAACACTTTATAAAACATTGGATGAATTGGCCAAATTCTTCTATTCCAATCTAAATCAATTGGGCTATGGGGAGTGAGCTCATGTAAATTGTTATTCCTTAGATAGAGGGCTTTTATTGGAACTTGTTAACTAGCTAATACCAGTTGTTTTAAGTTAAGGAATGAGTAGGCAATGGGCCTGGTCTAGTCTTTTCTTGACATGATTCCTAGAATAACTTAATAGAATTTTATGGGATAAGGACTGGGAGGGGAGGATTGGGAGGGAGAGGCTGCAGCCGGGTTGTAAAATAAACAGAAGAAAAAAATTTAAAAAGTTTATTTGGGCTATGGTTAAGAGGAGGTAGTTCACCGTAATAAGGAAGGTATGGCAGGGAGAGATAAAGTGAATTGGTGGTAACAGGAACATCTGACAGATTTCAAATGGCAATTGGGTCAGAAAGCAGCTTGGACTGAAGTGGAACCAGGCTATATCTGTAGTGGGTAGCCATTCCAGCTTGGATCTGGAAGTTCCAACCCCCATTGAGACTCTGGCAACTGTCATGCCTATGAGGCAGGGCGAGGGGAGGTACCTGGAGACCTGAGAGCTGGATGGGCAAGCGCGCTCTCTGTGTCGGGACGCTGAACGGTGAAAGGTGGACTGTGCAGAGCTCCGGAGAACACCGCTGGATTGCGATACACCTTCCCCAGACCCTGCGACCTACCTTTCACTTAATTTGTGAGTTACGCCATTAAATAAATATTCTTTTAACTATGTGGAGTGGCCAAAATAATTTCTCCAATATATATCCTCAATGTCCATCCTTCCAGGAACCAACTTCCTCCAGCTAGGTCCCATCTCCTAAGGATTTCACAAATTCCCAAACAGCACTACCAGCTGCGGACCGAGTATTTAAATACATGAGCCTGTCAGAGGCATTTCAATTCCAAAACAGCTTTTGTTGCAAATATGTTTCACTGATGCTGGCAACACTAAAACCAGACAGGGAGAAGAAAAGGCCCCCCAGAGGTCTCCTAGATGGCATTCCAATAAAATAGTATCCAAAAGATCAACCAGTTTTGGTGATGCACACCTTTAATGTCAGCATTCCAGAGGCAGAGGTAGCTGGATTGATTGCTGAAAGGTCAAAGCTAGCCTGCTCTACATAATGAGTTCCAGGACAACTGAAGCTACATAAAGAGACTCTGTCTCAAAATAAAATAAAAACAAGACAAAGTCAGAAAAAAAAGATGGTGTACTATATAGTGTTACAGCCCCAGGGACTTGCTGCATCGTGGAATACATAGTTTGGGTAAAAGCCTCTGAGGAAATTCATATGCATCGTGAATTTGATTCCTTGTCCAGAGAAGAGAAAGACTACATTGGTATGTATAGCTCTGAGGTCCCAATCAGTTTGTAGAATTCAGATTTACAGGATTTCATTCTATGGTCCAGGTATTTCATTTTGAATATGGGACACATTGTTAGGGAGTCTCTGTTCTGGACACACCAACTTCACAGTATCTGGAGTATTCCTTTCTGAGATAATCTTTTTATTTTATTTTCAATGCTGTAGGGCAAGCCCCAGGACCTGTTACATGCTCAGTATGTGCAGTACCAATGAGCTACAATTTTTTGTAAACCTGGAATTCCAAGATTATAATCCTACTCTACACAAATTATCCCTGCTAAAAAGTGAGTCGTCTAGGACTTCATACCTCTGCATCAGAGACATACTATTTAACTGGAAACACGGGGTCTTCTGTATGTTATTCATTTCACTCAATAACTTCAGAGCCAGGTGTTTGCGACAATAGGAACACTTTGAGAATAAAAGAATCAAAAGATTTCTGCCACCAAACTCAACAGGTCATTGTGCATCACTGAGCTAAAACTTGTGAAGCTAAATGATAGCCCTAGCTATTAATGTTCATGACTCATCTCAGCTTTTAAGTGCAAACCATATTGGGCAGACCTTGGACAATGACTAGCAAAGGCCTAAGTATTTCCTCCCAGAACAAAATTCATTGAATGGGGAATATTTGCTTCAAAGCTCCCCTGCTTTCCAGCTATGATTTTTGTCAGATCTGTACTAAGGTCTGAGTCTCCTTCTGTGTGATTTTGCTTCTGCCTCTTTCCTTTCTCACTGCTGACCCCTAATAGACCTCTTGGGCTTCTACATCGCCCACTCAGTGTCTGTTTCTTGGAGGGACCAAATGATATAATCTCCTACTGGAGACATAAACATGTTTTGTGGGTAGTAGATGTATTTGTTCCCTTTGTGGTTACTCCTACAGGACATAAACTATCACTGTGTGCTTGTCCAAGGAGAGCTAATGAAAACAGTGTGCTTCTGTACTGGTCACTCTGCTCAGTCATTTAGCTTCTATTCACCACAGAATTTTTAAAACACTTTAGTTTTCTATTTTATGAGATTCTGATGCAGTTACATATTTTCTCCTTTCCTTTGCTCCCATTTACCCCCTTGCTCATCTATAAATGCAGTCTGTATAATACTAATTTATATATGTTTTCAGGTCAAACAATTTTTGGTGGCTCACAATGTAAACATCTTGAAGTTGCTCATATTAATATTTTGGTTGAAGAAAGGCAAATATATGAAATTCAGTAATTTTTTAGAAGGTTAGATGCTTTGTGGACATTACTGTGATTCCAGTGCCATGTAATTCCTCAGCTTCTTGTAAGAACATCCCAAGGGATTTCATAAAACACTTAATCATTTTCTCTCAGGTCAATGTCTTGGTCTTTTCCAAAACATTAAATGAATATAAATAGTGTGACCTGTGCTGCAATATTTCTAGTGGCCAAATAAATGTGAAGCCAGAAAAAATGAAATATTAAAATGTAAAATAGACTTACAGAAGTGGAGTCATGTCAACTTATCTAATTGGTTTTTGGTCGAGTCTCAAATAGCACCAGCTGCTATAATTGAGGCCTCTTATCCATGGGTAGTCCCAAATTTCTTTGTCCTCCTAACATTTTTCTAATTGTTCTATATGGTTAAAATTGTTTGTTGAAGTATTATTTTAAAATACATTTTAATACAAAAAAAGGAGGCAAGGGGATGTCTAATTCTAGAAGGCCCTATCAACATAAGGTGACCACCTTATTTCAAGACAAGAAATCTGGTTGGGACATTAACTTATACACTATCCTCTCATACTAGTCATTGACTTTTACCTGACACCCTTCCCTAGCAAAAAAGTTCAATAGAAGCATTGTGTTTTTAGGGGACCATATTAGACCATAACTATAGGACAACTATCAAATATTGGCTTCTGAGATTTTTTAAAAGTCATACTTTCAGTGGTAAGGCCAGAGTATATTCTGGGAATATTTATGGCCTAGTTTTATTTTCTTCTCTTGCCCCCCCCCAAATCCACGAACTGAGGAAGGAAAAAGAATGAGGCCACAATTGACAGGTGTGGAGTCCAAAAGAAAAGATCCAGTTTCACTGGAGAAAATCCAAACAGTGGCCTGCACCAAAGAGTTCCACTTCAAGGAGCCCATTGATGAATATTGTGTGTTAAGCAGGAACAAGACCTGCCTATAACCCCTCATAAAGTCTGAACAGCTTGGCAATGTCCAGTGAGGGGTAACTGGCATAACTCCCTCCACAGGATCAGGGTTCTAGCAGAAGTTTCCTTGACATTTGGTTTGTTCTTCATCTCAAAACTGGTCGTTACTGTAGAGGTAAATACCATCCGGTGATTCACTAGAATTATGTCACTGTTATGAGCCCTCAAGCCATGGTACTCTTCTTTCCTTAGTAGCAAGGAATCCGGAGGGAACAATATGAAAATGGCTAGCTACACTTTGCTAAAATTACTACCTTTAAAGGCATGAATGACCCTCAAATCTTTATCTCTAGCCTTTACTTCATTACTTGATATTTTGGTCAGGATCCCAGTAAAAGCATATGTCTTTCTACGAGAAAGATTGAATTACAAGATCATGTATGGAGAGGTGTGGGCAAGGCTTAAATAAGCCATCAAGGTTTTCTAGAGCTTTTTAGCTGCTGGAGCTTTTTACTTTCCCTTGGTTGAAAGGAACAGTAATAGCAGGGAAAATTACTAGACTCTAAAAGAAAATGGTAGCTTCCAGATAGACATTATGACAATCAGTAGAAGGGCACCATGAATCTTTGAAAAACTTAGGCAAATAGCCAGGAAAGAAGCAGCCTAGCCTCATGTTCTTCTGACCGCCCCCCTCTAATCTGTTGATTGGTTGAAGGCATTGAGTGAGGGGGCCCATTGAAGCAGTCCCTAGAGGCTGGAGCATGGTAGAGAAATAGTGATGGGGAAAGGGCAATGGAAAACATTTAGCACAGATAACTTGTTTTTTTTTTTGTTTGTTTGTTTTTGTTTTTCGAGACAGGGTTTCTCTGTGTAGCTTTGCGCCTCTCCTGGGACTCACTTGGTAGCCCAGGCTGGCCTCGAACTCACAGAGATCCGCCTGGCTCTGCCTCCCGAGTGCTGGGATTAAAGGCGTGCGCCACCAACACCCGGCGCACAGATAACTTGTAAAGGGTTGGATATACATGTCAGAACTTCCCAGAAAAATTTACTCCCTTTTGTGAATTTGATAAAAGCTTCGGATCTTCAAAGCAACAAAATACATGACTAAATATAAAGATCTGACGTCCATATAACTTTGTGTGGTAGTCTCTGCCCCTGTGGCTTCTCCATAGTGTATCTCTAGGAGCTCCACACATGTCACATTAAGAACCCCGTGCAGCAGAGAGCAGTATGTGGGGAATACATGCCATCCTACAACCGTTGTTATTTTCTTAGCTTTTGCCCCAACTTTATTTCCTGTAACTTAGATATCCTGGAGTGAAGCTGACACCTTTGATCAACTGTAAGTGAAGCAATCACACTCATTCTTTCCTCAGCTATGCTCAATCTTAGCTATAGTGTTGAGTCTGCGTAGCAGACAGGAGCTGCTGCATTGGCCATGTGATAATGTGTTGCTTAGCAACACTGGCTGGCAGACTTCTGGAGCCTTTCAGCAGAGAGAATTGGTTTTAAAAGTGTGTGGGTGTGTGGTGGTGGTGGTGGTGATTCAGAGACTAAGGAGAGATTTAGGTAATAAATAAAATATGATAACATAATAGTTTATAGAAAAAAAGGAAAATGGAGTGGAGTCTGGGAATGTGCTCTGAGAAATTCAGTTGAAGAAAAGAGGAGAGAGGAACAAAGGGTAAAGTGAGGACTGTCTGTCTGCAAGAGGAAGTGAGGGGGTGACGGGAGTGAAAGGAAGCAACTCTATTTTGCCAGGTCCCTTCACAGACATCCGCTTTGCTACCTCTATTTCACATCCAACAGCATGCAGCCTCTTCTCCTAATTAATATTTTTCTTGGAAGTAAAACCCCTCAATTTTAGCAGCAGAAAGAATTGGCAACTACTTATTAAGCACTATGGTACCCATAGCATTACTTAGACCAGTAAAGATTGTTTTACAATCACTACGATGACTTATTCCTTGAGCACAGCCTTTTACATTTGCCAGGTGCTTTTAGCCATAGAGTTAAAGCCCTGTTAAAAATCGTTGTTGTTAATAGTAAATTTATATTGCAAGAACTCCTTCTGGTGTTCATTTTCCTGTAAACAAGCAAAGATGGGGAAATTTGACTCCCCATTTAGCAGCTATTGGGCTCTCTTGTGCTGCCCTAAGCCACATTGAGTGAAAGGATTATCAATCTAACAGCTAATCATACTACCCTTATACCAGTTCCAGCAGTCTTGAACACTCCTCAGCTGATTTGAAACAACAGCCAATCATACCTGATTGCCCTGGGTCCTGGAAACAGATCTATGCAGGGCAGTTTGAGTTTAAGTTTATACTATACATTTTTTTTGCAATCACAAGTCTTGATGAACCCTTTCCACCTTGGCCCAAATGGCAGCACTTCCCTGGAGAAGGAACCACCATGGCTTGTATCAATGCAATGGTTTGTACAAAACACAAGGTATAATGCTTTCTATTGGTTCAAAATAAATGGCTGTGACTGACCAGAGAAATTGCTGTGGTTGTTCCAAATGCAATAGTCTTGGGCTGTATAAGCAGGCTGCTCAGGTTCGTTCTGTTTGTGGGGGAGATACTTGATTTTGTTGCCTTTTTGATGTGGCACCCAAAGACTTCTCCAGTGGTCTTTGCTTGCTTTTCAGTATCGTGAAATGAGCTGGTAACCTCAAGGCAGCAGCAAAGAGGATGGCTTGGTAGCAGGCTGGCCTTAGACAGTGGTGTTGGTCTATGTGCAATGGTTTGACTGATGGAAAAGGACCAATGTAGGGCCACACCTGGACAGCTGATGAGCTCACCGATACCCAGCACAAACCCAGTTCCATAAGTACTGAGCATACCACTCAGTGGCTTGACAACCTAACAGGCACTTACCTCTGGGCAGTAACACCAGCTTTGGGCAGTGGCTTTATTCCACGGATGTCACAAAAATCCAATAGCACGGGCACCTAATGAGCCACACCATGGTTTGACAGATCTGTGCAGGCACTGGACATTGACTGGCATCATGCAGTCATTCAGTACCACCCAGTGCCAGACTTCTCAGTGCCAAGTAGTAGTAATTGCCAAGTTACAGTGGATGAAGTAGCTACCCATAGAGGTTTCAATCTAGCCACTAGTGCCCACAGGCCCAAATCTACCCTGGAACTGCCTGTGTGGTACCAACTGTAGCAGACCTCCCCAGAAATCCTACCCACCCAACAGGATCCCACCTACAATAGAAGCGGATGCCTGTGGTTGAGTGATCCCAGTGGTACTCAGCCCCCAGGTCCTGAACAGTGCCCCCAGGTTCCCTGATTCTTGAGCAGCAGTGGGTGCTCCAGCTCCACCCAGGCTGCAGACTGCTGTCTTGACAAATGCAAGTACCCGAAGTCACATGGTGAAATCTGGCAACAAAAGGTGCAGTTAAACAGTTCAGGGCAGGAAGAAAAGCTGGATGGGGGATGGGGGGAGGAGACACAGCAGAGAACTAATAAAAGGCTGTATAAAGCCACATAAGAGAACCTGCAGGCACGTTCACCAAAAGAGTTCCAAAATGCTGTCAGGTCTTTGGGGCAAAGAGTCCCAGACCCTGGGCTGAGAACTATAACACTAGAGGATGTGCAGGGCCAAATGACCTATCCCCACGCCCTACCTAAGGACTGTATGTACCTTTAGTGCAATTTGCCACTTTGACATACCGCTGCTGCCAAGCATGGAGAGAAAGAAAAGTTGCAAGAGGCCAGCGTTTGAACACCTTCCTGCCTCCTCACAATTTCCATACAGGAGTGAGTGAGTGAGTGTGCTCTCAGTCAGCTGATTGGTGATCCTTTCACAGCTGTACTCTTAGGGCCAACTGACGACAGCTGTCGGACAATGCAGGGATCAGCATGGCTGCAATTAAACACAGGAATAAACTGAATTCCTAAAAGGAGTGCTTTCCTAGGGCCTCACATTTAAGAAATGGGTCTCAGTCTGGGACTAAGTACCATTGTTCCTGACACCAACTTCCAAGGCCTGGCCCATGCCTTTCTGGTCCCACAGTAAGCAGAGCCACTTACCTCTTACTCCCTGACGTTATGGGAGGTGAAGAGCTAGTGTAAAGTCTTAAATCAGTAAGTAGTTTGCTACTCCATCTTTTCTTATTCCTGTTGTTCAAATATGTTCACTTCTTTCCCCAAGCACTTGGCCTAATTGACCCAGATTTGCATATAACCAGCATCTAACAGACTCCACCCCACCTTGAGATATCCCAAACACACATCTTAGGAAAGCCATGTGTCCCTCATGAGAATAACAATGACCGTGATTGCTAAAGGCCTCTTGATTTTCAGATGGAACATCAAGAGTATTCCTTGATATGGGGTAATTTGTAACTGGAGCCATCGAGAAGTACCACACAGAGCAGAACTGGGAACTGAGTGGCGTTAAAGTCACTCCTGTTCCCCCCCCCATGTGTCATTACTGCTTAAGAACTTCAGTGGAGCAGAAACAAGTCCTCTGATTGACACCAACGTTCTCTCTTGTTTGAGTCTCTCCCTTGTGTGCTGAATTTTGATGGATTACATTTCCAAATATGCCACTTAGCTATTCAGCAATGTTCAATTATTCCCTAATTCAATACTTTATTAGTTTTGTCACCTAATATTTAATAATGGCTTAATGTTGCCCCATCTTCTTTGCAGCTTTCTTTACTAATTAAATTTGTCCTCTGACAATTCCATACATATATGTAATACATTCTGATTACTCTTTCACCTTACCCTCTCATACTTACCTCACACCCCTGTCAAAACCCTCTGGTTTTAGGCCAGCTTGGCACAAGCTGGAGTCATCAGAGAGGAGGGAACCTTAACGAAGAAAATGACTCGGTAAGATCCAACTGCAGGCAAGCCTGTAAGGCATTTTCCTAATTAATGATAATGTGGGAGGGCCCAGCCCATTGTGGGTAGTACCATTCCTCGACTGGTGGTTCTGGGCTGAGCAAGCCAGTAAGCAGCACCCCTCCATTGCCTCAACATCAGCTCCTGCTTCCAGGTTCCTGCACTGTTTGAGTTCCTGCCCTGACATGTAGATGTAACCGTCTTATTAAATAAGAAACACAGAGCCAATACAGAGATGAAAGCCAAGAGGTCCGAGCAATAGCTAAGAGCTAAAAACCTTACCCCTTCACTGTTGCTGTTGTCCTACCTCTCTGAAAGACAGCTACTTCCTGTGTGTCTGTCTTTTTATAGAGTTTCTGTTCTGCCTTCTCATTGGTTGTAAACCCAACCACATGACCTCCTAGTCACTGCCTGTCTGTACAGACTTCCAGGTCTTCTATGGTTGGTATTGAGATTAAAGGCGTGTGTCTCCAATGCTGGCTGTATCCTTGAACACACAGAGATCTACCTAGCTCTGCCTACCAAGTGCTGGGATTAAAGGTGTGCACCACCACCGCTTTTGCTATGTCTTGCTAATAGCTCTGACCTCCGGGCAACTTTATTAACACACAAATCACATTTTAGTACGAATAAAATACCACCATACTGACATCCTTCAGTGATGGACTATGATGTGCAAATGTAAGCCAAACAAACTCTTTCTTTCACATCTTGCTTTTGGTCATGGCTTTTATCACAGCAACAGAAGCACTCATCTCTACAGGCTCCTTTTCCATATTCATGTCTTTTTGTTTTGTTTTGTGATACTGAGTTTAAGCAGGGCCATCTGTATGAGCATGGATATGGAGCTATCCAGTGGAACCTGTTGAACTCAACAGTGGGTACACGTCTGAAGATAATGACTTCCCTTCTAGAATCCCTCAGTAGCTAATAGTTTGGCAGGGAGGGCTAGAGCCCCATGAGTCAGTGCCCAATCCATGACTGACCATTGACACGCTCAGTTTTGTGGCTTCTGTGAGTTCCTCATAGCAATGGCGGTGTGGTACCCAGAGGATAGCATCTCCCCACCCAGATTCCTATCTTTAGGTTCTTGCATTCTTTTCACCCCTTCTTCTGTGATATCTAGGAGTCTTAGAGGAGCAGCTTTATACTTGCCTGTTCTGTAGCTTACAGTTCTTAAATGGATTGTGGGGGTAACATAAAATTTGGCAAACAGGAAAAGGTTTCTGAAGCTACAAAGAAGAAAAAATAATTCAAAATCATCTGTAATGAACCTAGCATGTTTCTGGCAGCACTTGCCCATGTTTTTTCACTGACCCTTGGTTCTGGATGGACAGCCATCTACAGCCATAGCAGCCTGAATGCGCCTGATCTCCTTTGAATACACAACACACACACTTGGCATTGTGCATGCCATATTCCCACATGCCAGTGAATGATACAGCAGCACAGCTTAGATCCAAGAGTTTGTGCTACGAATTGCTGTGATTCTATAACACACACAATATTTTTACTCTTATAAAAATTTAATAGTTTGATTACAGAGACTAAAGTCTTTGTATTTCCATACTGTGTTTCTTAACAAGCAAGTGTCAAATTATATACCTATGGATTGTATTGTGTTATCATATATGTTTTTATAATTGCAGTTTCAGTTGTTAGGTTGAGTTTTTTTTTAATTAAGTAAAAATTTGCTTGAAATGACCACAGAATTTCAAACAATTTCTGAAATGGCCTTATACATATTTCTGTCATTTTGCATAATATATTAACATGAAACAGCCTTCCTACCACAGACAATCGTAAAATCAAAATATAAATCGATTCTGAAAAACTTTGAAGATGCTATATGTTCTGCTGTATCAAACATTTAGCCAAGATTTATTTCTTTCTGTAAAAATAAACAACCTTGTCAGTCTCATTAGCATGAAAATTTGCCTCCATCTCCTTTCTCCTTCATCTTTGATAAATGGTTAAATTATAAGTGTATCAAAGAACTGTTTTAAAGTAAATTTCTCTATGGCTTATTATCAGTAAGTATTTGATTTATATGCCTATTTCATGTACTTACATAGCCAGAATTATGTAAAAATTCTTGGGTGAAAAGCCATCAAAAGTGGAAAAAGTTCAATTTTCAAGATGCCCTGTTAGACCCCAAGTGTCTGAAACATGGGGCATTCATTGGCTATCAAACATAGCCATATATTACATCAATATCCTCAGTCTGCCATATCTGCATAAAATCCCTTCAGCCTTCTAATAAAAAAGGTATATTTCACAAATGTCTCCACATAGTGTAGCATTTGGTTCTGTAATGTGTAAAACTGGCTTAGCCAAAATGTTTCCCAGAATTCCATTTACTATAGGTGAGAGTAAGCCATGGGAGAAATTCTTGTGAGAGTTTGGCAGGAGAAGATCGTCATTTTGTAATTCAGAAACTTTGTCACACATATCTTAGCTTATATTGCTATAAGGAAGCAGTTGGTTCTAGAATTACTCCATATCCTCTGGATGATATTTTAGCTTTCTAATTTCTAAAGCAGGATGCACATTTAATTCACACAGAAAGGATCCAAGCTGCTCCAGAACACCCAAGGATGATCTACAACATAGTAAAAATGGAAAAGTTCATCTTGTGAACTCTAGAACATGCCTAAGAATCCCATCTTGTCATGCTCTTCCCCAACTTAAATTAATTTTCCTTTCTCTGTCAAGTGACCTGTGGGCTTCAAGATCCAATATTGGCCTTACAGAGTCTGTTTAACAAATTTTCCCAATGTAAAATCCTTATAACAAAGCAACCTAGGAACAAATCCTTTGCAGGACTGCTTCTCTGGTTACACTTGAATGTCAGTTTCTTGATGATACAGGGGAAATTGGACTTCCCTCTTAGGGATTTTAGTATCATTACTAAAAGAATTTAAGAATAGACTTGGATAGATGTTTGAGGAGAATTTTATTAGAGTTTAAAAGGAAAGAATCCAGGACAGACAAGCTGTACATCTCAGCAGCTGTCTGGAGAGCAATAATGAAGGGAAAAAAAAAAAAACGAAGAGGATGGCATGGATGTTAAACTCATAGCCAGATAAGCAGTCATATAGTGGGGGAAAAAGTAAGGATACCCTAGTGTTGAGATTGCAGGCACGAGCCAAAACATCTGATTCATCAAGCCATCATTATTGCTACATACCTACTGTGACTGATTTGCTCAACCGCCTATGTGCCGATGTCTTAGATCAATCACTAACTGTTTGCTTTGCTGAGCAACTATCATATGCCCAGAGCCATGGTAAATGGTAGTGTCGCAGCAGCAAATATCTGATTAAGTTTTATTTTCAGTCAAGGATTTGTCACCATCAAATTGGCCTGTAGGTAAGTTCGTGGAACATTTTCTAGATTAATGATGGATGTAAGTGGGTTCAGCATGCTGTGGACAGTGCCACCTTTGGGCAGGTGGTCCTGGGTTCTATAAGAAAGCAGGCTGAGGAAGCCATGGGGAACAAGCCAGTAAGCAGCTTTCATCCAAGGTCTCTGCTTCAGTTCCTGCCTTGAGTTTCTGTCCTGACTTCCATCAGTGATGAACTATAAACTGTAAGCTCAAATAGGCCCTTTCCTCCCCAAGTTGCTTTTAGTCATGTTGTTTATCACAGCAACAGAGAAGTAAACTAGAACAGCACCCAAGCTAGCTCAGTGACTTCAGCAGTCATTCTCTGCATACCCTCTGAACTCAGCAGTGTCCTTTGTTGTTGATTCCAGGAATCTTTAGCTCCCAAAACCTAATATATGCCAGCTTCAAATTCTGGCCTTCATTCATTGTGGTGGCTAAACTTCTTTCTCAGCTTTATCGGAGTCAGGCCCATTAGAAGACATTCCTGGTATGTCTGTGAGAGTGTTCCCAGAGTTTAACTGAGGTGGCAAAACCCACCCTGAAGGAATGTACTTGGCACCATTCCATACACTGGGATCTAAAACTAAATAGGAAGGAGAAATAGAGCTGAGCACTAGGGTTCATTTTTCTGTGGTTCCTAATAACTGATGCAATAATCTCATGCTCCTTGTACAATGCCTTCTCCACCAGGGTGAACTGTATCCCCTCTTAATGTGAGCTCACATACCTTTCTTCAGTTACTAGTGTCGGCAATGTTGCTATTTGTTAGTTATTATTAGTCTTCACAATGAGAAAAGTAATTGTGGGTACCCAAAGGAGCGGGGAGAAGCCCCTAGGAATTTGAGAAACTAGTGTTTTCTTACTTGTACTCACAGGGTTGACCGTGGCTAAGATGGGAGGATCTCTGGGAATTCCAGCTGGCCTGTGCTACATAGTGATTCCCAGGCCATCCTAGGCTAAAAAGTAAGATCCTATACCCAATGCCCCCCCCAAAATCTGAAAAATAAATAAAAACAGCACCACCAGCTGGGGAGCTAGTTTTCAAGCACATGATCTTGAAATTGACTGTTTACTTTGGTGAACATGGAGAGCAGAAAACTTAGTATTACATCCCAAGGACTGAAGAGGGAGGGGAGGACAGATAATCCTTCTGAATGCTTTGCTACATTACTCTGTTTGGCCTCGATTTTGAAAATCTTATGTATCAAATTCTCAAATACATCTTACATTTTTTTTTGGTGTGATGAAAATGATACAGAAGATTTGTATCTTTAACTGTAACTCAAAGAGACCAGCTTGCTCCCTAAAGTGATGTTATAGCTGCAAATGTTGACAGAATATATGGGAAGACAGAATTTACATACAGTCTAATCAAGAAAGCATCAGAGTCAGATAGATTTAGAACCTAAATGCCAACTATCACTCACTAGATGTGTGATTTGGACAATTCATTTTTCTTTGATCTGCAGTTCCATCATTTGTAAAATTTGATGGGAATAGTAAGTGAGATCAAGTTAGTCAAGTACCTAGAATAGCTCCTGACAGAGAAGGAGTGAGGAAAAACAACACAAAGCAAAGAAGGAGGAGGTAAAATGTTCTGGGTATGCTTATGGAGAGACTGCATGAATCTGTAGTGAGAATTTACAGAGAAATACTAATGATTTTGTGAGCTTAACACCAAAGTCCTTTCCAATCTTTTGTTTTGTAATTTAAGAATCCCAGACAGTAAAACTGCAGAAACAACAGTGTAGCATGAATCTTAAAAGTTCTTATTAATAAAATCAAACCCGGAGCCAGGTATTGGGGTGAACTGGAAGATCAGAGAACAAGCCACAGCTAACCTCACCAGGTCAACTTCTCAGCTGGTCTTGTTTCCTCAGACTGGAAGCTTCTGTGTCCTCATCCCAATGGCTCTCAACTGCTGCTCAAACCTGAAGCTTAACCAGCCAAATGCTTAACCAGCCAAATGCTGCTAGTTTCTGGTCCTCACGCCTTATATACCTTCCTGCTTTCTACCATCACTCCCTAGGATTAAAGGCTTGCTTCCTGGGATTAAAGGCGTGAGTCACCATGCCTGGCTGTTTCCAATGTGGCCTTGAACTCATAGAGATCCAGATGGATTTCTGCCTCTGGAATACTAGGATTAAAGGTGTGTACTATCACTGCCTAACTAGTGGCTTGTCTGTTCTCTGACCCTAGATAAGTTTATTAAGGTACACAATATTTTGGGGAACACAATACCACCACATTTCCTCTCTTTTTGTCTAAAATTAAAAAAGCTTATAACTAATAGAAGAAAAACTATCTTCAATAAGTATATGCAATATACAGTCTAGATTACATTAACAATGTCTAGTCCATTAACATTTGACAGATCCAGACAAAAAACTCCATTATATATATTAACATTGTCCAGTCCAGTAACATCTGATAAACTCAGACCAAAAAAATTCATTACTTATCTTATTTAAAACAATTAGTTCCTTTTTAAAAGTAGGTTCCATAATCTCCCTTTTTATCTTATCATATCCATATTCTCTCTTTTTTCTTTTCATAATACATTCAGTAGTCTACCTTTTGTCATTTTTATATCTTCTCCTTTTTCTTCAGTGTAGATTCAATGATCTACCTATTTATCCTATTATTTCTTTATCTTTTTTCTCAGAGTAGATTCAATGATCTATCTCATATCTTTTTCTCTTTTTCTTTTTGCTTTCTAGGGGTGAAGATATCTTTAGGGAATCTTGAAAAGAAAATTTGGGGGTTAATTGTCAAGTCCTGTATCATTTGTCCAGTCTGTGCATAAAAGGAAAGTTCAGGGCTTGTTTCAAGTCCTTGTTCAAGTAGTCTGTCAGGCTGGATCATCTCAGCTAGCCATCTCAAAATTGTCCTAAGCAGTTTGTAGTCCAAAGCAGATCTTTTCCGTGGTGTTAATCAGCTTAATGGCTTTACCATAGTCCTTTTGAAGATTTCAAAGTTGCTGTTAGGTGTGGTTGTAGTCATGGTTCCATGCAGACTTTTTTTTTTTTTTTTGCCTCCTCTGTGGTTTGGAGCAATCAGTCTGATAAATGTCTGTCTCTCAGAACCATGAACATTCTTCCATAGAACAGAAAATCTTCACAACAATTTTTCCCCACCAATTGTCTTGCCAAATTTTTCCAAACTGACCTTTGCCAATGCTTTCTTGTAACACGATGGTCCTGGCAATTCTTCTCTGAACCAGCATCAGTAAACCCTTCGTCGCAGGCAGCAGCATCACCGCAGTCACCAACACTATGAGAAGGAGCTGGCAACGTGGAGCAGTAGCCACTGCTTCCATGGTCCCACCATTGTTTGTGGCTCAGTCTGGGCCAAAGATTCTCCTAAGCCTCCTAGGCCGGCCTCAAACTCGGGATCCTACTGCCTCTGTCTCCTTCAGCAAATCCTACTGGCGTGTGCCACCACAACCAGCTGAGTGTAGCTTGGGCCTGAGCTGGGGCTCACAAGGCCACAGGCAAACAGCTTTTTCATGAATTCTTAACACGAACGTTGGGCGCCAGATGTAGATGTAACCAACCATCTTATTAAATAAGAAACACAAAACCAATGTAAAAGAGAAAGCCAAGAGGTCAGAGCTCAGAGCTAAAACCTTACCCTTGCTCCTGCGGTGCTCCTACCTCTCCAAAAGAGAGCTACTTCCTGTGTGTTTGTCTTTAATATAGTCTTTCTGTTCTGCCTTCTCATTGGTTGTAAACCCAAACACATGACTGCCTCGTCACTGCCTGTAAGTACAGCCCTCCAGGTCTTAAAGGCGTATGTCTCCAATGCTGGCTGTATCTCTGAACACACAGAGATCTACCTAGCTCTGTCTACCTGGGATTAAAGGCATGTGCTATCACTGCCTAACTAGTGGCTTTTCTGTTCTCTGACCCCAGATAAGTTTAGTAAGGTACACAATATTTTGGGGAACACAATACCACCACACAACAGTTGTTGCTTGAGCTCACACTATGAATAGTGGAGGCCTAAATTCCTAATCGGGTCAGTTTGGAACTGTTCTCCTAAATGTACGTACCACCTGAGGGACTATGGAGACAATGAACAGTGCTATCTCAGATTTGAAAATACAGTGTCTACTCAGCTGCCTATTGCTTCCATACTTGGCATCTTGCCTTAGCAGTGCATGATCTTCTAAGAGTCAAATGCCCCGAAGTCCTTGTATCATTTTATTCCTTGACTCAGTCAACTGGAGTGCTGATCCCTCCTCCTTTTGTGGTTTTACAACAACTTGCTCTCATTGGACGAGAAGACGTCAGAAGTTTACAGTGTTTCGTGATTATCTAAGCTTTTTTATACATGGCTTATAGACAATCCTTTTCAGTTTGTCCTCCAGATTTGTCACCACCACACTTCTTTCCACTGTATCCTCTCTACTTTTGCTGACTCCAGTCCAAGCTTTCATTACTGATGTAGTTTTTTTCCTAATAAACTTTTAATCTAGCTCTCTCTTCTCTGTCCTTCCTGTCAGGCGCACCATAGATCCAACTTCATGAGGCTACTGAACTTTTCATGCGCAACCCTGGAATACAGATATTCAGTGATTCAACCAGAATCTCATCTTTTCAAAGCAAAGACCATGCATTTTTCTCCCAAGGTCACTTGTGAGAGCTGTAATTTTACTTCAATGTGTGGCTCTTCCTGTGCTCAGATCCCATAGTGGCTTTTATTAGAATTCTGTGTGCTTATGTCTCATTTCCCAAAGATTCTGAAAGCTTTTCTTCTCTCGTCAGTAGCTGCATTGTTTTTACATTCCCCACCCCCTCTCTCTCTCATCTTACTCTTGGAACAGTCCTCCTATCTAAGCCTCCCTAGTGTCAGAATTATAGACAGGCACCAATACCCCAGCTTATACTTTTTAAAGCAAACTTTTTCTCCCAGTGTGATTTAGCTCCTGAATCTCTAGCTATTTTAATGAATAAAGAAACATGAAGCAGTTGTGTTTGGCCTTTACTGCAAAGTAATATTGACACCTGACAGCTTAAAACAAATCACAGAAAAAAGGTGAGAGTACAGTCATTCATTTCTGCCTGTGAATACTGCCCAGCTATTCTTAGTGTATAAGGAGATGATCTGCTCTCCTGGTACCTCTTTCCCTTTTTAAAAAAGTCAAATTTAAAGTTGCTACACTTATTTGATTCACCCTGTAGTTTGTGGGTTTATCAGAGTTAACCTTGGCTTGCTCTTGGCTACTATGGAATTTTAAAGAAATGAACAGTTCTCTAAGTATGCTCTTCAGAACATAGGCCCATTGAATCCATTGATTTACAGACAGGGCTGTTTTGGAATCCAGTGGTAAATATAGGATTTATATAGGTGAGGTTCATTTTCACAAAACAGATGATAGAAACCCACCAAACTCTTCTGATAGCTCCTGTTCTTGATGTTTTTATGAGAACATTGCTCCTTCCAATGAACTGGTCCTCTACATGAGGTGTCAATATGCCTTGGTGTGTGAAGGGCCACCAAGGTTGTGTTTATCAATACTAACCTGACTAAAGTGGAACAAAGAACATTGGCAATAACACACACAGATATTCAAGTTCATAAACTTATTCTAAAAATTACTGCATCTAGAAAAGGTTTGCTGTAAACTTACAAATTCTATTTAGGTGTCAGCAATGGAAATGAAATCAGATTGACCTGTCTTATGTTCATTCCATTAAACACAAACTCATTAAAAGAGCTTCTTTCCACTGAAATGCATTATTTTCCCACTCTGTTTATGCAGAACTTCACTTTGTATCTATTGAAATAATTGGAAATGCTTGTTGCAGCTTGAGGACATGTCTGGAACTTGATTTGCAAAATGTCCTTTCTCTACTTTCTCACTGATCATAAAATGAGCATCCTATCCCGGATATCTAAAAATAATTCAATCTTCAAAGCAGCTTTGAAAAACAAATATAAGCTGCCTCCTCTATTTTCAGTGAAAAGGAGAGGAACGATAGGAAAGGTCAAAGATTAAACCCAGAGGTCTGAAGTGCTTGGAGTCGAGTCCCAGCCCTGTTACTCATGTTTCATTAATTGTGTGATCTAGACCAAGTTATATAACTTCTCTATGCCTCATTTTCCTCATTTCTAGAGTCAGAAAATAGGACTTCCTTATATGGTAAAATATAAAAATACCTGAAAACACCTAAATCTATTATTAAGCACACAGTTGATGCTCAAAATATTGAAAGTTATAGGACCATTTGTTTCCATGCAGTAGTGTAACTAGAGTTTTCCTGTCTTGCCCACAGTCAGGACAAATCTCTGTCACCCGCCAGTCCCACAGCCGTTCAGACCCAACCAAGTAAACACAGAGACATATTGCTTACAAACTGTATGGCCATGGCAGGCTTCTTGCTAACTGTTCTTATAGCTTAAATCAATCCATTTCCATAAATCTATACCTTGCCACTTGGCTCGTGGCTTACCGGCATCTTCACATGCTGCTTGTCATGGCGGCGGCTGGCAGTGTCTCCTCCCACCTTCCTATTCTTTCTGTTAGTCCCACCTATACTTCCTGCCTAGCCACTGGCCAATCAGTGTTTTATTTATTGACCAATCAGAGCAATTTGACATACAGACCATTCCACAGCAATTCCCCCCCCCTTTTTTTAAAAAGAGGAAGGTTTTAACTTTTACATATCTCCAAAGCCAGTTTGGTATATTTGGGAATTTGGGCGTAGCTTCTCTTACTACTTCCTGCTGGAGGGGGGCGCTGTATCTTATGGGGACACAAAGAAAATTTTAGGTTCATGGAGTAGTCCGTGAGACCGTATTGTCTGAGCCAGTTGCCTTGAAATGGTTCTGGATGTTGGATCATCTGGGCCTTGGTGTCATCTGAGACCTTTCAGGGGGTCTTGGCTGGTCAAACCTGATGTATCTTAATCTGGAACAAATCCATAGCCCCTGGCTTTCTGTGAAAACAAAAGCAGAGCCTCCTTTCCAAAGCAACATATCCTTACATCCAAATTCTGAAGTCAATGTACCTTTAAAATATACATTTTGGCATAACTCAACAGCTTTTACAATCAAATGTTTTTCTTCAGTTACAAATATCAAAGAGAACATAATCCAGATTATCTGTGTGGTAGCTATCTTTACGTGACTTATTTTTTATATTACCTTGAACCTATTGCCTTAAATTGTAGCAATCTAAGCCTGAAATGGCGCTGGCACTGTGGCTGCTGGCCCCGCCCACTTCAGCTTCCTAACATGGTGATGGTACGTTTTCCCCCAGCTCTGGGAGCCATCAACTCTCAGAAATAGTGGGTCTATGCTTCTATCAAGGCAGCGTGTAGCCCAGAAACCTCTTTTTTTTTTTTATACTAGCAAAGGCTAAATCCAGGACTCAGCTTAATGTGCCACTTGTGGAGGCCTCATTCCCGCCATACTGCAGAGCGAGCACACACACCAGGAACCCGCCATAGTAGCTCAAACACGCAGGCTGCCACTAACTTGAGAGAAACAACTAGGAACTGTTTTTAGCTCTATTTTAGAATCTTTTTTCTCAGGTTTTAGGTGGAAACTCTTGTCAACACGTTGGGTGCCATTTGTAGCTAGAGTTTTCCTGCCTTGCCCACAGTCAGGACAAATCTTTGTCACCCACCAGTCCCACAGCCGCTCAGACACAACCAAGTAAACACAGAGACTTATATTGCTTACAAAATGTATGATCGTGGCAGGCTTCTTGCTAACTGTTCTTATATCTTAAATTAACCCATTTACACAAATCTATACCTTGCCACATGGCTCGTGGCTTACCAGCATTTTCACATGCTTCTTGTCATGGCGGCGGCTGGCAGTGACTCCTTCTGCCTTCCTGTTCTTTTATTTCTCCTCTCTGTTAGTCCCGCCTATACTTCCTGCCTAGCCATGGCCCAGTCAGTGTTTTATTTATTGACCAATCAGAGCAACTTGACATACAGAGCATCCCACAGCACAGCAGGGTAGTGAAAACAGAAAAAGATTTACTGAAGCATGGCTTGATGTGTAGTCTCTGGGATGAGTTGTGTGAATGTGGTTCGGAATAGGGACAGGAACAGAATAAGTATATAGAAGGGTTGAAAAATGCAATCTAGGGATACTGAGTGCTTGGGATATGGCTCAAAGGTATTTGTCCCTGTTGGAATGTCTTGGAGTTCAGGAAATTGGGGGAAAGGGCCATTTCTTACACAGACCAAGAGAAGCTAGAACCCAAGAAGTAAACAAAGCACTAAGCTTAATTAATCAAAATTAATTCATTTTGATACAACTATTTTTCCTCTTAATATAGAAGTATACAAAACAATCAACTTCTCATTGTGGTTTTACCTTGGCAATTAGCAAGCATGATCAGCAGTGGAGCTAGTAGCAGAGTGAAAAACCCGAGTCACATGGGGCCACCCTTGTTGTAGAATGGTACTTTTAGGTGTGTTACTTTTGTTTATGTAGCATTTGTTTAACACTGTGAATCTGTGTTACTGTGCCTGTCTAAAATACTTGATGGTCTAATAAAGAACTGAAAGGCCAATATCAAGGTAGGAGAAAGGATAGGCAGGGCTGGCAGGCAGAGAAAATATATAGGAGAATATATAGGGAGGGAAAAGAAAAAAAGAGGTAGCCAGAGAAGGAAGAGGACATCAGGGGCCAGCCAACTAGCTACACAGCAAGCTGCAGAGTGAGATTCACAGAAGTAAAAGAATGGGAAAAGCCAAGAGGCAAAAGGTAGACAGGATAATTTAGAGTTGAGGAAAGCTGGCAAGAAATGGACCAAGCTAAGGCTGGGCATTCATAATTAAGAATAAGCCTCTATGTGTGATTTATTTGGGAGCTGGGTGGTGGGCCCCCAAAAGAGAAAAAAAACAACACACCCTGGCATCTTCCTTTGTAACTTCTGATTGGACTTGGTGTCTTATTGCCATCTCTAAATTGAAATGTTTCCAATAGAAATATTTTGTTCAAAGCCCTCAGCCCACATTGTATGAACTAGTGTCTTCCCTTTACTTTCATACCCATAGGCAGTTGATAGCAGTAGCTACCTTACTGCACATCCATACCTTCATGTTAACAATTGTTTCATACAGCCATGGGGCTGGTTAGTTCAAAGTAGAACACAAGACAAAAGTCAAGATTTCTTCTTTTTGTTACTAATTTGCTAAAGTGAGGAATAAGTACGCTTAGAATAACTATTCCTTGGGAAGCAGATGGGAAATTTATTGAACATAATAGATTGGCTTGAATATAGCTTGATTGTATGCCCTTCCCTCACAGTTGACTCCTGAATTCAGACAGAGTTTGATTGCTTTCTTCTGCACATGGCATGGCTGTCACACTCATTAATTCATAGCAGCTGTGGTTACCTGTATTAGATGAGGCCTCACAAATTTCCACCATGGGTGAGAGAGAGGCTCATGAAGCTCCATCCTGAGCTGAGGAGCTAGTTGTAGATAATGGATTCTTAGGCAGGAGACATTTTCTTCAGTGGTATAATCACTGATAAGTAGTTGTCCAGGTTCCCGTAAGTAACCTCTGACCCACACTGACATAAACAACCCTAATTAAATTCAGTAAGTCCGTTTTTAACAACGTGAAAATGAAAAGGGACTTGTTTGGGAGAAGGAAGTAGGGAGGGAGTAGAAGTGGGATAAGAGCAGAATGGGGTGAATATGATCAAATGACATTATTCACATGTGGAAAATTGTTAGAGTAAATTAAAATATTAAAAGAGGCTTCACAATGCACAATGGGAAGTGTGGCCCCCATCAATATTATTGACAAGCAGAGAGTCAGAAGGGTCCGCTAGTACATAGCCTTCTGAGCAGGTGGACTGAACACGATCCAGTGTTCCTTCTTATAGTCTTATAAACAGTATTTATTAGCCAAACCCCATCTGCCAGGCACGTTGCCATGCACAGCTAGACACATGATCTACCCTGGGGATGTGATAATTTAGCAGAAGTCCAGATGATGAGACAAGCAGAACTGGTACTGTGTGCTGCTGTTAGCTACACAAGAGGGGCTCCTGAACCAGGCTCCCAAAGTAAATTGGATGACTGGGCAGGGCTGGAAATAGGTGTTACTCTTGACACTTTCGTATTTTCCTCAACCCTAAGAAAATCTATAAGCAAGTCCCATTTTCAGAGTGAAGTAGAAATCCAACTACTTTTCAGTATGTTCAGTTTCTTTCTCTCTGCCTTTTTTTTTTCTTTCTGGCCCAAGGTCACCATTATTTCTGAGGTAGACTATGAAAACAGCCCACTAACTGACCTCCTCCATTCTGGAATATACTGTTGTGGCAAATATAGATTCATTGTTTTGACTCAGTTTAAACTCTGGTTATCATGTGATTTGTTCAATGATAGAGGTTAGAAAACTAGACTGCATTTACCAAACACCTTCATGGCTTAATTCCATGCACACTTTGGCCTTGGAACATGAACGAAGTTTCATATTATAGGAATGACTGAGGGATAGTCCATAATTTCTAGGATTTCTAGGCTTTAGTAGTGAGTATGGTTTTGGAAGCCTTTGCTTCCTTCTGCATCAGCAATGATGAAGATCTCAGAGTACAGTTCCTGGGTTTGTGGCTAATGAAAGATAAGCACAATGCATCTGTTTTGCTTATATAAATGGATGGAGGTGTGGTCTTACAGATAACATTTTTTCACAGTCTCTACAGTAGTGTATGCTTGGAACTAATGCCCTCCTTACATTGCCCACTCCTGAGTATACCAGTTTGTGCTTATTATTTGAGGAAATCATTTCCAGCATCACTGCAAGAACTCCATTCCTCCTTTCTACTTAAGCATTGAAGTGATCTATAATAAAACTCCACATTCTACTGACTATACTAAAGATAAAAGAAATCTTTATAAAATAAAAAATTGATATGTATGCACATGTGTACAGGTACCCAAGGAAGTCATAAGAGGGCATCAGATCTCTTGGAGCTAACATTAGAGGCAGTTGTATGCTGCCTTGTGTGGGTGCTAGGAAACAAACTCTTAGTCCTCTGCAAGAGCAACCAATACTCTTAACTGGAGAACCATCTCTTCAACCCCAAGGAACTCTTTCAGAACTAGAAACTGGGCCTAATAATATCTTTTTGATGTTATTTTTTCAAGACATGGTTTCTCTGTGTAGTTTTGGTGCCTGTCCGGGAACTCACTCTGTAGCCCAAGCTGGCCTTGAACTCACAGAGATCCGCCTGCCTCTGCCTCCTGAGTGTTGAGATTAAGGGCGTGCGCCTCCGCCTCCGCCTCCGCCTCCGCCGCCGCCGCCGCCGCCGCCGCCGCCACCACCACCACCCAGCTCTAATAATATCTTTGAACTAGAAAATATAATGACTTTGGCTACTTGTGATTAAAACCAACCATCATAATTTCTTCCTGACTTTTCCAGAACGCTTTAGTGAAGCCTTCTTGTGATGAATTCTCATGCTCAGCTCCCTTTCTTCTTTGTGTTTAGTCTGGGACCCAGCCCATGGAATGCTGCTGTGCACATCTCCTGTGAATCTTCCTACCTCAATAAACCTATTCTAGAAACTCCTTCACAGACAGGACAAGAAGTTTGTTTCCTGCTCTTTTTTTTTTTTTTTTTGTTTTGTTTTTCAAGACAGGGTTTCTCTGTGTAGCTTTGCGCCTCTCCTGGGACTCACTTGGTAGTCCAGGCTGGCCTCGAACTCACAGAGATCCGCCTGGCTCTGCCTCCCGAGTGCTGGGATTAAAGGTGTGCGCCACAACCGCCCGGCTGTTTCCTGCTCTTAATCCCATAAATATCAACCATCACACATATGCTCATACTGCTGTGTCCTATGCTGCCACCGACCCAAAATGATGGGGTTGAATGATTATGGGCAGAAATCTCTGAATCGGAGCAAGGCATGGTGGCACGCCTTTAATCTCAGCACTCAGGAGGCAGAGGCAGGAGAATTTCTGTGAGTTTAAGGATAGCCAGGGCTAGGTACAAAAGAGAAAAAAGAAAGACAAAAACTGAGAGTCAAAATAAACCTCTTTCTACATTTAAGTTGTTTATCTTAAATATTTCTGTAGCAATTTAAATCTGACTAATACAATGCCACTAGTTAACATTCTGAAACAGAAATCAAAAAATAAATTCTATTTCTAGTAGTATCAAAAGATCTAGGAATAATTTTAGCTCAAGAGATGAGTGATGGGCTGGAGAGATGGCTCAGCGGTTAAGAGCACTAGCTGTTCTTCCAAAGGTCCTGAGTTCAAATCCCAGCAACCACATGGTGGCTCACAACCATCTGTAACAAGATCTAATGCCCTCTTCTGGCCTGCAGGCATATATGCAGACAGAACACTGTATACGTAATAAATAAATAAATCTTTAAAAAAAAAAAAGAGAGATGAGTAATGTCAGTAATAAAGATTATAAAGCATGGATGAAAGAAATTGATGAGGATACTCAGGAACTAAAGTAGAAAAGCATGCCATGTTCACAAACAGGAAAAATCAATATAACATCCACAACTCCTAAGATAGTTATAAATTCTCCATCCTACCTATAAAATACCAGTTACCTGGATCAGCAAAAATAATTCTAAAATTTGTACAGAGCCATAACCAACAGCAACAAAATTATGCACCTAATAGTCAAAGACATCTTGAACAAAAATGGTAGAACGGGAGCCATAACACCCCCCCTCTTCAAAATATACCATGAAGCATGATGTTGACATTAAAACAGCCACGTGGACCAATGGAAAACAATGCAGATGGTAGTAGTAAATCTGTGCATCTCCAATCCAAGAAAACACAAAAAAGAAAGGGGGTCTTACCAATTAAGAGTGTTAGTAAAACTAGCTGGGTGGCAGTGGTGGCTCACACCTTTAATCCCAGCACTCGAGAGGCAGAGGCAGGCGGATCTCTGTGAGTTCAGGGCCAGCCTGGTCTACAGAGCAAGATCCAGGACAGGCGCAAAGCTACACAGAGAAACCCTGTCTCAAAAAAAAAGAGTGTTAGTAAAACTAACTATTCACATGGTAATATAAACAAATAGAAATATTTTCAACTGTGCTGGGGAAATTGATATTGACATCCAGAAGAATAAATGCATGCCTTAAGGATGATAAATGTGGTGCTGGCTAAATGTCACAGCAGTTAAGCGTACATACTGCTCTTGGAGAGGACTTGAATTTAGTCCCAGTATCCACACAGGATGGCTCACATCCATGTATATAATTCCAGGTCTAGGGAATCTCATACCCTCTTCTGGCCTTTGCATGTACTTGGGCACAAGTGCATCCCCACATCCTACATCACATACTTTAAGATGAAAACTTTTTTAAAGGAACAGTAACTTTTAAGGGAAACAGATATGTTTAACATGAGCTAAACATTGCATGATGTGCATGTGTGTCTTTATATCATGTAGTACCCAATAAATGTACCATATTATGTGGTTATATGTGTTTAAACTTAAACTAAAGAAGTGTTTCTCACTAGGGCCACAACATGTTGCCATAAAGGCTATGTCCTGCAAACTTCCAGGAACTGCTATTTATAATTGATGAAAACCAAGCCGGGCGGTGGTGGCGCACGCCTTTAATCCCAGCACTCGGGAGGCAGAGCCAGGCGGATCTCTGTGAGTTCGAGGCCAGCCTGGGCTACCAAGTGAGTTCCAGGAAAGGCGCAAAGCTACACGGAGAAACCCTGTCTCGAAAAACCAAAAAAAAAAAAAAAAAAAAATAATTGATGAAAACCCCTTACCTTTGCATCCTGGGAATACCACCAGAGTCAGGCAGTGCCCAAACACCAGGCATCAAAAACCTACTGAAAGGCAGATTTTTCCCTTAGTTGCTAAGACCGGGGTGAAACAGGTGAAGGCCTTCTGTGCATTGAAGCGCCTTTCTTAAAAGGGACTCTACTCCCTATGCTTGTACCCTTCTGTATCACCGAGCCTCTGAGAAAGGTTTCTTCTGTAAATATCAGCCTATCTTGCCTGCTTCAGCGACATTATTATTGCGGATTAGAGAAGAGGTTCTTTTATAATTAAATCAGGGCCGCTGAGGACCCCTGGTGGCTATATGTGGTAACAACAGTCTTTTTTTTTTTTTTTTTTTTTTTTTTTTTTTTTTGGTTTTTCGAGACAGGGTTTCTCTGTGTAGCTTTGCGCCTTTCCTGGAACTCGCTTTGTAGACCAGGCTGGCCTCGAACTCACAGAGATCCACCTGGCTCTGCCTCCCGAGTGCTGGGATTAAAGGCATGCGCCACCACCGCCCGGCAACAGCAGTCTTTCCAGATGGGATCCTTTAGGAAAAAAACCTGATAGAAGCAGGTAGGTTATGTCTCACAACCAGAAATTTGGGTCAGATAAATAGTCCCTTCTGTTAGAGTTGTTCCATTAAAATAGGCACTATTATCACATTCATTTTTCATAGGAGAAAGCTTATATTCAGAGGCGGTGGTGCGAGATCTTCAGATTTGTGGTCAAATGCTCTTTGTGGTACTCAAGTCCCTGTAATACAAACCTTAGGCTTTACTAGAACAGTTTCCCAGCTCTAGCCTTTCCATGACAAGGGAGGAAAATACTTCTAGAAGGTGAAGCAAGTGTGAAATGGCAGCTTTCTGTGGGCCCTGGGGTGAAAACGATGACCTATAAAAATACTGACTGCCTGAGAAAATAAAGAGAAACCCTGGGCAAAGATCAGAGAACAATTCAGCATCTCTTCCCTTGGAGACAATTCGCCAAAATTGTTAGCATCATAGTGCATAGCAAAGATGAACCCATGTAACAGCTTCACTGTTGGGCGGCCTCCTGGCTGGCTCGGTCTCAGGCAGGAGAGACAGTGCATTCTCACGGCCTTTTCTGTGAGACAGCTTTCGTCTAATATTAAATGAAAATGTATGTGTGCATGCTGTGTGCCTGTGTGTGTGTGTGTGTGTGTGTGTGTGTGTGTATGTGTGTGTGTGTGCATATGATATGTATGTGACAGCAATGTGTATGGAAATCTGAGCACAGTTCTGTGGAGTCAGTTGTCTTGAAGACAGTTTGCTATGGTGGTTACAGGGCTGGGATTTTACAACTGCCTAAAATATTTGTTCTTTAAAGAGGATGAATGCTTCATGTGTTTTGAGAAAAAGCCCTTGAAATTCTCTTTGGCAAACCACAGAGGGCTGCTTTCAGCCTACATTGCTATCTGGAAATCTCTGAGAGTCAGGGGACTACAGAGCCCGTGAAATAACAAATGACACGGACCAGAGTGGCCATTCTGACAAGTGGCCATTGACTGTTTGTTTGTATGAACACCTTTCCATTGTAAAGAGCTCCCTCTCTCAAGATAGGCCATTGCATTTTTAGCTTTTTATCCAAATAGAAACCCCTGCAGGAATTAGAGAACAGCCAAGCACAGATCGACCGGAAGGTGAGTACCCATGGTCAAGACTGAAGTTGTAAAGCTATAATATGACAGCATGGAAGCCATAACGATGTTCATTTTTATGTATTTCCACATAGGAACAGAATGAAAATTGAGTGGTAAGCAGAAGGAAGAAATTCTATAAAGATTAAGCATTAGCTGGGCATGGTGGCACACACCTATAGTCCAAGCATTTGGAAAGCTGGGGCAGGATGATCCCAAACTTGAGGCCAGCCTGGGCTAAATAGTGAGTTCCAAGTCAGCGTAAGTTGTAGAGTGAGACCTTGCCTTAAAACAGACAACAGCAGCAAGAGATTGATTACCATTATGCTTTCTTTTAGAAAGGCACACGGGCCAGTTGGATCTCTGTGAGCTTGAGGTCAGCCTGGTCTGCATAGGGAGTTCCAGGACAGGTAAGCTACATAGTGAGATCCACATCTAAAACAACAAAACAAAACAAAATGAGCAAACCAAAGCCCCAGAGGTCATTCTTCTGGCCTTAAGAGCTCACCTTCTACCATGTGAGATGTGTGGATCAAACTCGGGTCATTAGACTTGTGAGGCAAGTGCTTTACCTACTGAACTATCTCTACAGCCCCATAATTTGTTATTGTTAATCCTCTTCTCCCCTTCTTTCCTTACACCTCTGCCCACCCTCGTTATACCTGTCTGCTATCAGCAGGCTCTTTCCTTTACTCCATGTAATTTCTTCTTTCTGGAAGAATTCTCATTCTTCTAATCTATGAATAATTCCCTCTCATGTTAATTTTTCTCTACAACACCTAACATAATTGTGTTTAGCTTTCTATTAAATGACTCCATTAAACTCTCAATTGTAGTGGATTCATTATAATAGTAGTTCCAGGAGCATATTTGATTAGTTTTCCAACTGATATGTTGTTTGTCATTTTCTTTCCCTGAAGATACTTCAAAACTAATCTTTTAATTTGGGGGCCATAAGAAATCATAGTTGCTATTAAACTTCATCTTACGATTTTTTCTTTGAATTTGTTTCCATTTCCTTTTTTCTACAGGCAATCTTTGACTATGTGACTATACTATTTGTGTGTGTGTGTGCGCGCGCGCGCGCGCGTGTGCATGCGCTCACAAGTGTATGTATGTGCGTACTTGAGTGCACATGTGTAAATTTGCACGGGAAGGCCAGAGGTCTTCCTCAGGTGTTCCTCAGGTGCCATCCACTTTGGTTATTTTTTTATTATTAAATATTTTTATTTTATAATTAATTTAATCTTACATATCAGCCATGGATTCCCCAGTCCTCCCTCCTCCCACCCTCCAGCCCCCCCACCACTTTGTTTTTTAAGCACTGGCTTGGAAGTTTCCACGTAGGCTATGATGGCTGGCTCAGGAGCTGACCATCTCTGCCTCCTCAGCATTGTGACTAAAGTCAGCAAGCCCAGCTCATTTTGTATTTTAGTTTTTAAAAAGCATGCTAATGAGTTTTGAAGATTGCACTCGGCTTCTCATGCTTATACTACGAGCACTGAAATTCCATGCTAGTCCCTACGGTGGTTATAGTATGAAAACTTAACTTTTACTTTTATTATTTTTGAGTGTGTGTGTGTGTGTGTGTGATGTGTGTATGTGTGTATGTGTGTGTGTGTGTGTGTGTGTGTGTGTGTGTGTGTGTGTGTGAGAGAGAGAGAGAGAGAGAGGGGCGGGGGGCGGGGGGCGATATACTCATGCTGCAGAGTGCTTGTGGAGGCCAGAGGACTCCTTTTGGGCCTTGGTTTTCTCTTTTTACCATGGGTGCTCTGGGGACTAAATTCAGGTCACCAGGCCCTCGAGCAAGCTCCTCTACCCACTGGCTGAGAAAGAAGCACCTTCCTACAGGCAGAATAGTTTGGTTTGCTTTCGATAACTACCTGGGGATTCTCTCATCTGAACGTCACTTTAATCTAAGCTCAAAACTTGGGGTTCTTTGTACTTCCTTGGTGATGGGGCAGCTAGCCAAGAAATTTATGCAAGGACTGGTTCACCTTTATCCCAAGGAGGTAGCACTTGGAGTTGGAGCAGAAACTGGCTGCTGGACTTAAGAGGTATGATCTGGGCTTTGAGCTGTAATTCCTGTCCCTTTTGTACATAAGGCCAAAAAGTACAGCTCAGTTCCAGAACTCGTTCTCCTGGAGTCAGCAAATGCCCTTAGGGGAAAAAAAGATCCCAGGGCTGAACTTTGCCAACTCACATTCTCTAGTCATTTCTTAATACATTTCTTTTATATTTTGTCTACTTTTTGGTTGGGTTTATTGCAATGGTTTATCCAAATTAGCTAGCCTGAGACTTCTACATGGCAGTTTGTTAACTGCTGTCCTTTTCTGGAGTCTCCTTTCCAATTACTTCTCCATAAAGCAGCTAAAGTGTCTTTCGAAGATGCCACTCTGGTGAGAGCATTTTCACGAGACATGTAGAAACGTTTAAAAGTTCACTTTTAGCTTTAAAACGGTAATCAAATTCTTCAGTTTGTGTAGTTGGACCACAAACTCCCTTGGCTGCTTTTAGTTCACAGAATAAGTGTTTACAGTGTGCTGGATGTCTGGCTCTGGTTAGGTCAGATATTGTTTATTGTCTTGCCTCTGAATGATTTTTACTTCTCATATTACTGCACAATTTACCTAATGCTCTAGCCAAACTCCTGTGCTCATTGTCTGTGGAAGAATTAGGTCAGAACACAGATGGAATAACTCCTATATCAGTCCTCTGTCTTTTATAAAATAAATCAATACTCAGATTTAAGTCTATTCAATTCAGATAGTCTAATAAATTATCTAGACAAAAATTGAACATATACAAATTATACTGACACGTTCCTATGTCTTGCTGTTTTGGGTCCATTTTGTTATGTGAGTTTGGGATATAAGCTCTGGAAGTGAATTTATCATTGTTATTTAGTTTGGGGAAATCTTCATAGTTATAATGGCATGTAAGATGGAAAAAAAAAGGCTTCAGGTTTGTTTTGTCTAACAAATGTGGTCTGATGTACTTGGAACAGCCTAATTCCAAACAAATCTACCCCCACCTGGTGGCGGTTCCCTGAACTACTAGTCAAAGAGTTACTGAAAAATAATGTTACATAAGTAGGCAAACTTGGACATATTATAAGACTCCAATTTTGTCCTCTGCTGCTGAGAAATCTTGAGCCAGCCTTCTTTCTTCTTCCTTTTCTCAGACTCGGTTTTCTCCACTTGTATAGCTCTGGTACTTGGGGAAATGACTTAAAACAGCCTTTGCATTTGTGACAGACAAGACTTCTATCTTCAGTGATGCCTGGGTGACCAGGAACCAAGGACAACAGTGGTGTGGGCACCTAATTTATTCTTGGTGGATCAGGATTTCTACTGTCAGCAGTATATGGCCCCCCTCACTCTTTTTCTTCTCTTGCATTCATGTGGCAAAGAAGCATTTGCTGCAAGAAGAAAAGGAGGGAGGAAGAAAGTACCAAGCTCGTGCCGGGCGGTGGTGGCACACGCCTTTAATCCCAGCACTCGGGAGGCAGAGCCAGGCGGATCTCTGTGAGTTCGAGGCCAGCCTGGGCTACCAAGTGAGTTCCAGGAAAGGCACAAAGCTACACAGAGAAACCCTGTCTCGAAAAACCAAAAAAAAAAAAAAAAAGTACCAAGCTCTTCACTGAGTTTTTAAAGTTAGGGAGGTATGCAGCACTTATTTCAAAAACACATTGAAAGGTGGTTTCAAAATGTCTCACTACGAGTTGAAATCCTTAGCTGTGTAAAACGGCCACTCCACATAGCTCCTAGTCAGTGGGAGTTTGCAGCTGTAGAGAGGGTGGTTAATTGCCTCATTGCCGTGACCATGACCAAGTGCACGATAGGAAGCAGCTAAAAGGAAGAATTTGGCTGGACTCAGGGTTTGAGGGTCTAGTCCATCACACTGAAGAGAAATGGCAGTGGGAATAGCTTGTGGCTGTGGCAGCAAAAGCATGGGGCTGTTCACTGACATCTGGGTGGACTGGGAATCAAAGAAGGACAGATGCTTGGGTTCCACTCATTTTCTCCTCTTGAACCCCAGGCCAAGGGATGGTGTGTGTGTGTGTGTGTGTGTGTGTGTGTGTGTGTGTGTGTGTGTGTGTGAATTATTTTATTTTTTTTAAATTCTGTGTGTGTAAGGGGGTAGTATATGCACATGAATGCAGTTGTCTGCAGAGGCCAGAGGTGTAGTATCACCCTGGAGCTGGGGTTTACAGGGAGTTGTGAGCTATCTACCATGGTTATTGATCCCCTGGAAGAGCAGTATGTGCTCTTAACCACAGAGACATGTCTCCATCCCTCCTAAGGCATTTCTTAATCCAATTGAATTGACAGTTCCAATTGGCCATCAAAGCAGGGCACAGTCAAGCTTAATTACTTTCCCTGAGCAAAAAAGGAGAGGAGAACATGTTTTTGTTTAAATGCTTTACTTAACAAAGAATGAACTGGAAGTCCACTCAGATTTCAAGCCTTTCATATACATGTCTTAGGAGATCTAACAACAGTGAAGAATATTGGACTGTATTGGTGATCATCCATTTTATGCAGGAAGGCTTCTTTCTGAATTGCTTTGACACGAGCTTAAAAATAAAGATGGTAGGATTAAGTGGAGACATTTCTTCATCTGCCGAGGCTATCCTGCTCCATGGGGCAGTATTCCTGGGAGTGGGAAGAGCCTTCTAGGTCGTAAATGGAAATCCTTCCAAAGACGCCATGTGTGGAGCTTCCAAACTGTTTACATTTCATGACAGAGAGTCTCCATGGAAAGGAGTGTTATAAACTGAGAAACCTGGATTGTATTGGACTCCTTAGGCCCCTTTGACGGCCAGTTCTCACTGGCCTCTGTGTCAGCCTTAGTGCTTTTGTGTAACTTCTGTCTGGAATTTTGTAATGTATGTAAGGCTTAGCGACCTATGATCTCTATTTAAATATTTTTAAAAAATCATTTTTGAGGTGTTCATGCAGACATCCAATAGCATATGCTCACATATATGCTCCCATTCCCCTTAAAAGTACTTCCATATACCCCCTGGAGAGTTCTTTCATTTTTTAATAACACAGAGTCTAGCTAGTGCTATTCATGTATGCATGGGTGAGGGGCCATCCACGAGAGCACACAAAACCTACCAGTAGCCACATCCTATACAGAGAGTGATTCTTCTTTCCCCAGCAACTGGGAAGGAGAGGCTACCTGAATCTTGTGGAGGATGTCTCTACCTTTTTATAGCTTGTCTCCCTGATGACCTCAACTATAGACTTCCTTCTTAGGACTATAAAAGATTTGTGTAATCCATTATAGAGAGAACCATGTCTTTCTAGAGCTCATGCTGTTAACCCTAGCTGGTGTTCCTAGAGTATATGGTCTTTTGTGTCAGTTCATAATAAACTGGTATCCTGCTTCAGAATTTTTTTTTACACTAACAAATCAAAATACCAGATCTTTCCACATGATGGGGCTAGGACAACAGAACACCGGGAAGGCCTGTTTATCTAGATACTGCCTTCCTTCAAGAACATATTGACCTTTGTCTTCCCTACCCTGTCTTGTTGACTCAAATCCTTGGCGTAAAAGCAATTGGTGAGCTTCCTCTAAACTTCCTCCCAATTCCAGCAATGGCAAGATGCTTACATTTGCTGGACTCGTGGATCTGAGACTGACTAAAAGAGACATACCTCCTGACCCCACAAAGTGCCAAGGATTTCAGAATGTCCACGGAGACATGCTTTTGAAAATAATTGCATTCTTTTTAATCAAAAGAAACAAAGTGCAGAGCCATATGCTATTCCAACAGAAAAGCATTTTACAGTTCTTCAGGAGAACAGGACAGGGTGTCCTTAGTTGCTTATCCCCAGGCCAGCCTCCCAGTGGGCAAGGGGATGGGGCTTTGAGGAGAGCGCAAAGGAGGATGCAGGCTAGACAATACTAAGTGCCATCCACCACTTTGTATTCTTTCAGGGCACCTACCAAGAGAGTGAGTCTAAATCCAGGTTGGATAGAGCTAGACACTGGCCCTTGTCATTGTGTACCTAGTTGCCACTTGAAGGAGAGTAGGGAGGGGGGGCGGGGGGGGGCAGATGCACTTTCACCAAAGTTGACAGACATATCCTGGACTATTTTGTGGAGTACAGCTCCGGGTTAAACACTTCTTGCTGCTCCCAGGCTCTTTGAGACACCGGAACTTCCTGACTCATTCTCTCAGTGCTCTTTGCTAACAGGCAGCTCTGCCAGAGTGACTAGTAGTCCCCACCTAGTTCCCTTGTACATGGTGCTAGCTCATAGTTCCTTCCATTTTGTATCCAGTTCTAGGTTAGCAACTCACAAGTCCTCTTAGAGCTCTGAGGCCATAGGCATCTGAAACATGCTTAGAGTAGAGGTGCTCAACTTCTTTAAACCTGGCTCATTGTGGAGTGGACAACAACCCTACTCCCACCTCCAAATTCCACTTTGGCCTTGTGATGGCTGCTCTTGGTAGTCGATGTCACTACATCTGTCATTGACTAAAACAAAAAAGGCTGGGAACATCTGTGAGGGACTTTCCCTCAATTAAATCATTAGAAGTGGGAAGACCCACTCTAACGTGGATCTTTGAGGTGGGATGATCCACATTTAATCTGGACCACACCTTCTGCTGGCAGCCTGTCTAAAGGAAGAAAGAAGCTTCACTCTGTCTGCTTGCCCTCACTCACTGGCAAGTCCATTCCTTCACTGGCATTAGAGCCTACTTCTTTGGGATTCCCATGTAGACTGAAGACCAGCTGAGACATCCAAGCTCATGGACTGAACAGCTTCTTCCCCCTATAAGCTCTGTTCTCTAGAGAACCCTGACAAATACAGGCCTCCACTTCTCTATGGAAGATCAACCATACCTTTTCCAGACCTCTCTCCTATTAGTAGGCAGTCCAGCCAGGCTGCCTTGTGTAGGGAAGACTAGCAACAACTTGGGAGGAATTGTCTGAGGGATATACTTGCCCTGTCTGTCAGTCCCTAGAGGAGTTTGGAGTAGGAATGCTAGTGCCCATTTCAGACAGTCCAGTGTTTCAGCCCAATTGTTATGGAACTAGGCACTGGTATGTTTTTGTCCCAGGGTCCAAGGGTCCATCCCTTGGGACCAAGGTGCTAGACAGATTTTTCTAGTCTCTTATTTTGGCCTCTGAATGTGCATGAAGGGGTTTTTAGATGAGGTTTAGGGTTAACATGTGCTATGTGGGCATGTGGGATTTGAAAAAAAAATGTAAAATGCCGTAACCACAAAGCACCCTTCCAGCTCTGCTCCTGGATAAGCTCCCTTGGTCAAGGACTCTTCCGTATCAAATGGGCCCAGTATATTTTCTTCTTTTATCTTAGTATTGGTTTCAGTGCTTTGGCAGCCCACAGAATTATTCAAGCAAACCAACCAAATCCTCCTTCAGAAGGAGGACAGTATCTCTTTGATATTTAATGGCTTGCTTCCCACAGCCCATGGTTTACAGCACTTCAAGACATGCCGACTTTTCTTCCCTTGTTATGGCCAATAACTTGTTAGGGACCTTGTCTCTTCATTGTGTAATTGGCCAACCAATTTAACTGTAACCCTAAAACAAATTAGAGTTATAATGTCTCAGTTACCAGTGGGGAGAATAAGAAGTTAGTAATGCATTATGTATTAGTTTGAATAGGAATGGCCCCCATAGGCTCATAGATTTGAATGCTTGGTCATTAGAGAGTGGCACTACTTGATAGAGATTAAGAGGTGTGACCTTGTTGGAGGAAGTGTGTCACTGGGGATGGGCTTTCGGGTTTCAAATGCTCAAGCCAGGCCCAATGTCTCTTTCCTTCCTGTTGCCTGCCAATCCAGATGTAGAACCCTCAGCTCTCCAGCACCATGTCTGCCTGCCTGCCTGCCGCCGTGCTTCCCACCATGCTGATAACTGCGAGCAAGCCCCAATGAAACGCTTTCCTTTATAAGTGTTGCTGTGGTCATGGTGTCTCTTCACAGCAATAGAATATTGGCTAGGACAATATATGATGGCCAAATCATGAAGTCTGGTCAGCTTTATGTAGCTGCTCCATTGCTAACTAAATGGTTCCAGGATAATAGAGAAGGTTACCTGAAATGAAACTACCAACTGTTGGTGGGTCCATGTTTTGACTTATGACACTATGTTGTTATATTATATCACATAATAGTTATATTAATATACAATATATGGTATATTAATTAACAATATATATTGAATTTAAATTAATTATACCCTACTGTGACATGTCATCAAGCTTGGCGTGAATTTGATAGGTGGTCTCTGAGGCTCTTACCTATAAAGGCGTGGACAACACAATCCTTTTTTTTTTTTTGCTGTTTCCTTTTAAAATAATGTTTATGAATTTATTTTTATTTTATATGTATGAACTTTTGCCTGCATGTATGTATGGGCACAATACACATGCCTAGTACCCACAGATGACAGAAGAGGGCATGGGTCCTGGAGTTACAGATGTTGTAAGCTGCTATGTAGGTGCTGAGAGCCAAACCCAGGTCCTGTGCAAGAGCAGCAAGTGCTCTTAATCTCTCTGAGCCATCTCTCCAGCTCCATTCCTTCCTTTTTCAAAACTATTTGGTTTGAATTATACGTATATGTGTGTCTGTGTGTGGGTATATGCATGTGAGTGCAAGTACTCACAAAGGTCAAATGAGGTTGTTGGAACCCATGGAATTGGAGTTACAGGCAGTTGTGAACTACTCAGCATGGGCTTCTGAAAGAGCAGTACACACTCTTAACTGATGAGCCATCTCTCTAGCCCTTGGACAATATATTCCTTTTCCTGGCATTGCTTGAATCCTGATTACTATGGTTTGAACTAGTGACCCTCAGTAAGTACCCAGTGTGTCTAGCCTTATGACCACTGTAGACTGCTTGGGGCAGATATGCACATAGTGTTTGTGATTGAAATGGCTTCTTGTTAGGTTTCTGTAAAGGAAGGAGGTACTACCTCAGGGAGAATTAACCATGGCATTGCAGTTTTCTTTTTCTTTTTCTTTCTTTTTTTTTAGGTGGGGGGCAGTTTCGAGGCAGGGTTTCTCTGTGTAGCTTTAGAGCCTTTCCTGGAACTCACTCTGTAGCCTAGGCTGGCCTCGAACTCACAGAGATCCATGTGGCTCTGCCTCCCGAGTGCTGGAATTAAAGGCGTGCACCACCACCGCCTGGTGGCATTGCAGTTTTCTGATAGTTGTTCAGATAAATGTAGTGACTTTACCCATCTCCTGTGCTTCGGTTTCTTGACCACAGTTATGCACACTTTCCTGGCACCAGGGATATTGAAGTCCACATGCAAGGTGACCTGTAGTTCAGGCACTGATAGAAGAAAAGAAAAGAGAAAGAGAAAGAGAAAGATATGTTTGGCAATAAACTTACCTTCCAATACAAGTCACCTCTGTTCGGTGCACTTAAGCTATGTGGTTTTTTTTTTTTTTTTTTTGGTAACTTAGACTAGCAAGTGAAAGTGAAAGGGTTAATCTTGAAAACAAGAGATTAATGGACTCCATCTAATCCATAGATAAATGACCTGTCTGGATATGAATCCTGACCTTGGAGAGGTTAATTGACACTCCATGGAGAAGGTATATATGTATGTTTATGTAGGTAGATAGATAGATATGATATGAAATAACACCAAAGTGGAATATTACATACCCAATATTTTTCTGTAACTATCCAGAAAATCTGTACCACATGTGACTGGCTAGAGATGAAACCCCAAAATCACAAATCTATTATTGATTAGAAAAACTATAATATTATAAAATATTATAAAGAAATTTTTACAGAATTTTTCATAGCATATCCATAGAAGAGGGTGGTTTCAGTTCATTGACCTCTAAGTTGTAAAC
Source organism: Peromyscus maniculatus bairdii (assembly GCF_049852395.1). Lineage (NCBI taxonomy): Eukaryota > Metazoa > Chordata > Mammalia > Rodentia > Cricetidae > Peromyscus > Peromyscus maniculatus. The sequence continues at coordinate 52,100,440 of NC_134875.1, forward strand.
ACAGCAAAGTTTTACTGTATTCTAGCTCCTGTTACAACAACAATCCTAATTATCATAGGTAAAGGGAAAATATCCATGACATCCCTGTGGCACAGCGATATGGTTAATTCAGATTAAACCCAGAGTCCTTAAACCCCACAGAACACCTAGTGCAGAGGAGGCTTCTAATCCTGAAGACACTGATGTGAGGCTCCACAGATGAGGAAATATATAAATATGGGTGGAGTAAAGAAGCTGTATAGCCTCTAAAGGATATCCAATAACTAACAACCAAGAAAAATGGAAGAAAGTAACAAATTAGAATCTATGAGGAAACAAATAAAACTTGCAATAAAAACAAAAGTTCAAAACTTTACCTCACTGGAAATCCAAAACTTGCTAAAATACAACAAAACAAACATTTTGTGTGTGTGCAACAAAATGATAAAAGCATATTGATTGTCTTTTGTTCTTCTATAATATGGCTTCTTCATTAACATCTGCTAAGACACATCAACTGGCAAGTCTTTAGGCTTTAATTAGCTATTGTATTTGGGGGATTTCTCTAAATTTAAAGATGATCCTTCTCTATAATATGATGCAAGCTACAAAACATAAATTACAGGGGAAAGAGGTGTACTTCACTTTAACCATCAGAACGGTTGTCTAAAATCCTTGTGGCTATAACACTTATTATCCCAAAATATCCCATAGTGGGTAGATGCTTGTTCTCAATCAATAATAAACTAAAATTAAGTCTTGACAAATTGCATGACAAAATGAGGCCCCATGAACTCCCAATCAAAACAGTGAATATGGCCAAAAGTAAATTAAAACTAACACCTTCAAGGACTGAAATCTGTTATATAACAGTGAAGAAGTGATTATCTCCACAGAGTCTATTTAATAGTGTAGTTTATCCTGTTCTTATTCCTCAAATAAATGAAGTGTGCTCGTGGTTTATTATTGCAACTTTAAATTTTATGGCTGCATCCCTTAAAACCTTTCAATCCAATTTTACATAGATTATTGGATCCATTCAACATGAACAAAGAAATATTTTTCCATTATATACTCAGCTAATATGTTCTGTTCTCTTCCTATGTCAACAGCCTTGCATAGGTTGTACTCTGAAGGGAAATGATAAACGTATATCAAGGCTACCCATGGGTTATCTCAGTGGTCTTTGCTAGCATTGTCATAACTGTATCCAATCTCCATCCTCTAGGGCCTATATGAGATGACATGAATGGCATCCTTCTCCAAAGAGATGTCTGACATTAAGAATTTTCAAAGAGAAAATGTTTATCATTGCCCTGAACATAATGGAGGGTCTTGCTCTTCTGCCCTTATAGAAACTTGGGCATTCTTCACAATGGCCCCTGGGGATTCTGGACCACCCATGATGGCTGTAAGTTGACTGTGGGCTTCCAATATAGGAAACTATTCTTCTCTGCCTTACGTTGTATAGTGTCAGAGTGACAATGACAGTCTACATATATGAATGCGCCAATAACAGATATCTGTACTTGTGTAGTAGCACATTTGTGGTATTTTTGTTTTCCAAGGAGTTCCTGTGTGTCATGATTTAATGGATTTTAAACTATTGACCCAATGTGGGTTAAGGCCTTGTCACCACATTTTATTCAGCTGTCAATAGGCAACTTTATTGTATGCTTGCTTCTGTATAAAGACACCTTTTAAAAGGTGTTTCATTGGCACTGGAGAGATGGCTCAGTAGTTAAAAGCACTTGCTGCTCTTCTAGAGGACCTGAGTTCAGATCCCAGCACCCACCTAGACCAGCACATAATTGTCTGTAATTCCAACCCCAGAGGATCTGACACTCCTCCAGCCTCTGCAGGCAGCTGCACACATGTGGCAGACACTCATACTAACATGCATCAACTCAAATAAGTATTTAAAAACATATATTATTGATGTACTCACAGGTGGTTGCTACACACTGTTGCTTTAATTTCATTGAACTTCTGGGTAACAGCATCATAACTCATGCCTGAGACATTATTTTCAGAGTAAGGATAAATAGCACCCTTCTCTTGTGCTTCGCAACACTAGACAGTGTGTGATCACCGTGCATATGGGGCATTTCAAGGAGTAAAATAAAATCATTAATGAAAACCATGAAAATTGGCTATAGTCCAAACTCAACATGTGTCTCCTGTCTGCTTGGTGCCTTGTATTGCTCTTATCACCTCCTATCCATTCCACTGGGGGAGTCCTGCTTTAGGGTTACAGAGATAGGGTTTGTAGTGAGGAGAGGAATATCCAGTTATGCCATCCCAGGCCCTTTGACTCTTCCCTAACTAAACAATCTTCCTTACTAAGTGGATCAGGCATAATGAAGCTCTGCTTATTCTCAACAAAATTCCAGCCTGTGGAATTATGTAAATAATCTAGAATAATCCTGACATATGTTTTTTTTTCTCCAGAAATTATAGTATCTCATTTTCTTGATGTTACAAACCTTGCCTTTTCCCTACAGACTCTGATTGTCCACCGTGTTCCTGAGTACAACATCATATGGCTCCATATGATACTTTGCAGGGATGACGGTGCTGTTGTTTTGTTTGCCCTGTACTGGACGCCAAGAGCTGGTGATAGGAAGTGATTAGAGCAGTGCAGTATGTTGGGCAAGGCATGGAACACAGACAAGAGGCACATAATTGACTTTGAACTTTAGCCCTTAACGTGGGAGGTACCAGTTCAGTTCCTCAGCTGGGCTCTTGAACTAAGTGAGAAGAAAAAGGGATGGAACACTAGCAGACTGCATTATTTCATTGCTCCCTTGTCTTGACTATGGCTATAATGTAGCGGCCAGCTGCTTCAAGTTCCTACCACCTTGATTTCCCCACAATGGTGGATCCTATTCTGAAATTGCGTGCCAAATAAACTCTCTCTCTCTCTCTCTCTCTCTCTCTCTCTCTCTCTCTCTCTCTCTCTCTCTCTCTCTCTCTCTCTCTCTCTCTCTGGTTTTCCAAGACAAGGTTATTCTATATAACAGTCCTGGCTGATGTCTGTCCTGGAACTAGCTCTGTAGACCAAGCTGAACTTGAACTCACAGAGATCTGCCTACCTCTGCCTCCTGAGTGTTGGGATGAAAGGCGTGCGCCACCACCACCTGGCTCAATTTGTGTGTGTGTGTGTGTGTGTGTGTGTGTGTGTGTGTGTGTGTGTGTAAAATAACTCTCTAAAAATTTATTTATTTATTTATTTATTTATTTATTTATTTATTTATTCATTCATTCATTCTATGAGTCTTTTACATCAGGTATCTTGATGCCATTCATTCCCCTGTCCCTTTGCATCTACCCTCTGCCCCTGTACTCCCACCCCATATAAAACAAAATTTTAGAGAAAAAAGGAAAAAAAATTTAAAAAGGGAAAAAACTTAAAATCTTGCAGAGGAAGTTTCAGTGTGATACAGTGAGTCATGCTATAAAACCCTTTGTCCATATATCTGTACTTGCAAGTGTTCATTGCAAGTAGTCATTGATCTTTTTTTATTTTAAAAAAAATTTTTATTCATTTTATATACCAACCACAGATCCCCCTCTCATGCCTCCTCCCGCCCAAGCCCCAACCCCCACAACCTCTTAAATTGCTTTTGTCAGGGCAGATATTTTATCATAGCAACAGGATACAGAACTAAGATATATGTGTACTCACTTTGGAATATTTGTATGTGTGGTGCATGCGTGCATGCGTGAGTGCGCGTGCGCGTGCGTGTGTGCAGGCATGTACCCACCTGTGTGCAGAAGCCAGAGGAGAATGTTAAATGTCCTGCTTAATCGTTCTCTATCCTATTTACTTGAGACAGGGTCTCTCACTGAAGCCGGTGTTCACGGATTGGGCCAGGCTAGCTGGCCAGCAAGCTCCCACCTCCACTTGTCTCCAAGGTCCCAACGTGTAACCATGCCTGGATTTTACATGCATGATGGGGATTCAAACTCAGGTCTTCACACTTGTCCAGTAAGTGCTCTTAACCACTGAGCCATCTTCCCAGCCTCCTCACTTTGGGAATAATTAAAAATAAAACTTTATGTTAAAAATAATGAAGGCCTTGTTCGTATAAGGCAAACCAAACGTGAACACGAACAAAGAAAAAAATGGGTAGTTGGACAAGGTTACAGCAGGTTTTCAAGCCATATCTGCACTCCTGCAGGAGACTGCTAGTGAACACATGTACACACACATATTCTTACAGAGACCCTGGTCATCATATGAAAGAATTTGTGCCTCCTAGGAAGGCACTGAGCCGATTCTCATTCACAAGCTGCTCTTTGGAAGAAAATGGCACTCATAATAGACTTCAATGTTTTGAATGCTCGTCAGAGAACTCTGAAATAGCCAGTCTCACCCCAGCCCCCAAGCATGATCACAGAGTACTTACATATGCCATCACCTACATCTGCAGGCCAGAAATGCGTGATTAGTAAAATGCCAAGTCACTGAAAACATGTCTTTGTGGTGACAGCCCTAAACCTTAGGAATCTGAAATCGCTTTACTGAGTAAACATCATGAGTCTCTGCTATGTGAGTAAGATGGCCTCTTTGCATCTTCTGCCACATGTCCAGCCCTGGGAACGGATGTACAAGAACAAGGCTTAGATGGAAGTGATAACAATGTGTATTACCCAGAAAAGGCTACGGAAATGTGACTTTGAGCAGAGAACATAAACTGGATGGCTCAGCTCAGAAGGGCACTGTAAATAGAAGATTACTTTTCTTAAATGAATCAGGTGCCCCTGGAGGGAAGATCCCACCAATTTGGAGTTTGTCTTCATTTTGACTTCATGTTGTGCCCTTTAGGGAGTTGAAGCAATGCATTTCTCTGAGGCTCCCATTTGGCTGCTTCCTCCCTTTCTATTTCTTAGAATGTGTATACCTCAGTGCCACATCCTCTCTGGTAATATGCACCAAATCATTGTTTTCCATCCTCTGGAAAAAGGCATTTGTGGGAACAATAATTCTGCCTGATTGCTGTGTTTCTAGATGCTTCACCATTGGAAGGGAGAGGTAAAAAGAGCACAAATACCTATGACTGGGCTTGTCTACATGTCTGCAGAAGAAGGGGACCTTGGGAAGCTGATGGCCGAGGTGTTGTCTGCCGTTTACTGAGAAGTAACGCGGCGTTTACTGATGACTACTGACTTCCCTGTTGAAGTAAAAACAAAAGGCTCCCAATGAGGCTGTGGTTTAAAAGGTCTAGACAGGTGCCGGCAGGATATGCTTTCCATGGGAGAGCAGATTGCAAAGTTTCTGTCAGCCAGACCTAGACTCTTGAGGCCTTTGAATTAAGCTGAGACACAGTAAACCATTTACCAAATAACATGACCAGTGGTGCTCCCCAGGGACCTCTGCCGCTCCTCAGCCTACCTCCTGCACCTGCAGAGCCCCGAAGATGAGCACACCCAGACCTCCAGTCTCGAGGTCGTTTGCTCCACCTCTAGAATTTCTCCCATACCTCTATGTGAAAAAGGCCTTTAGCACTTTCTCCACTCCTTTGAAGTCAGCAAGCCTAATGCTTGTGTGTAAAAGTAGCAGGGCTCACAGACCTAGGTATGCAGAGTACTATTCTCAGGCTAGAATTCTCTGCTCCACTTGTCACGTGCTTTAGGCACTTGGGCACACATTCGTTATAACCTGGGCACCCACCCAGTTTAGTTTGTTAAAAGTGAGAATATGGAGCCAGGCGGTGGTGGCGCACACCTTTAATCCCAGCACTCCGGAGGCAGAGCCAGGCGGATCTCTGTGAGTTCGAGGCCAGCCTGGTCTACAGAGTGAGATCCAGGACAGGCACCAAAACTACACAGAGAAACCCTGTCTCAAAAAGCCAAAAAAAAAAAAAAAGTGAGAATACGGTTGTCCTGGCTAGTTTGTATATCAACCTGACACAAGCTAGAGTCATTTTGGAAGAGGGAACCTCAATTGAGAAAATGCTCCTTCCAGATTGGCCTGTAGGCGAGTCTGAGGCACATTTTCTTGATTGGTGTGGGAGGGCCCAGCTCACTGTGGGTGGTGCCACCCCAATGCTGGTGGTGCTGGGTGCTATCAGGTGAAGCAAGCCTTGAGGAGCATGTCAGTAAGCTGCTGGCCTCTGCTTCAGCTCCTGCTTCCAGGTTCCTGTCCTGACTTTACTCAGCGATGGACTGGGAAATGGAACTGTAAGTTGAAATCAACCCTTTCTTCCCTGGCCAATAGAAACTGTCACTAAGGCAGAAATCGGTACCAAGTCCTGGGGTATTGTTGTGACAGACCTGACCACGTATTTTAAAAGGTTTGTGGAAGTGTTTGGAACTCTGGCCTAGAAAACCTCTGACTGCTCAGAGCTTAATGGGCTACTGTTTTGTAGGAATTTGGAAGATAATGCTGAGAGCAATACAGATGATGGAGGCGAGGTTTGTGAGGTTTCAGAGGAAAGTTTAAGAGTTCCTTAAAGACTATCAGGGACGTCTGATATTTTGAGCTTTAAGAATCTGTGTCTCAGGTCAAATAGAGCTTAAGAATCGCCTGTGGTTAACAAGAGACAGAATCCACTAAGGTGAAACCTTGGCTTTACTTGGGACAATTGATGCTGGTTAGCTGAAGCCGAAAAGTTAGCGGTGGTCATTAGGAAGAGGCCAGCATCCTTGAGCTGAAATCTTCCAGGAGTATTTCTTTAGGGTTAGCACACAGAAACTGTGGTCAAGAGGGGGCCTAGGCCACATCTCGTAGTGGCAGCCAAAGGTCGTAATGTGCAAGAGTCTCCCCAGGTGGTACTCATGTGAAGGCATGAAGGGGTCATGGAGAGCAGCTGAGGCTTGGAAGGTACAGCCTCAGTAACAGTGAAAAACCCAGGATGGAAGGACTCATGGAGAGAGACTGAGGCTTGGTATCACATGGCAGGTTCCGAGTTCCGTAAGAGAGCCCAGGAAGGGATAGTGGTGAAGGCAAGACCCAGTTGCACAGACCAAAACATTTTGGAGATGCTGGTACCATGGGATGACTACTAAGGACAGCAGCAGCTGTGGAGTGAAGCCAGCCTGAGCCTAGGATCCAATCTGAGTGTACTGTGCTAAGTCCTCTGGAGCCCAGAAGACTGTGAGTGAATCCTGGATATCTGACCCTGAGACACTGAGGGGTTTTTTTTTTTTAAAAAATACTGTTGGGCTTTTAGTTTTGCTTTGATTTGATTAGGATGTGACAGGGCAAGATAATGCAGAGGTTTCTCCATCTTGTATTCTAGCTGAGGTCATTTCAGATTTAACTATTTGGTCTCCTTGGTGGAGAATTCCACAGAAAATTATCCAACTCTATTCTCGGAAGCGAATGTCAAGATGCCCTAACTAACTTAGTTTCTGTTAAACTGCCTGCTTGTGCAAACCAGCCCCTCCAGCTAACTGCTTATCTTAGCGTCTGGTAAACTGTCTGCGTGTGTGGAACCCCCGCCAGATAACTGCTTATCTTAGCTTCTGGTAACTGTTGGCTTCCGTGAAGTCCCTTGCAGCTGCCAAACAAGAAAGATGCCAGAAAGTGGTTTTTGCCTTCAAAAGCCCCATGCTCTGGACACTCAGGGCTACACTTAGGTCCCAAGTACCCTAAGTGTAGTCCAATTCAGCTGTAATAAAGACTTTCAATTGGCTGTAAACTGTGTTTGAGTGGTCATCTCTGCTGGGCTCCCCATAACAATGACTGGGCCCTGATTATTTTTGTCAGATCCAAAAGAAACTGGGGACAAAGGGCTAACTGGTACCTATTAGCATACCAAAGCATATGCTGGCCTCCAGGCTCCCTTAGTATTTGTGGCGCCTCTCAGCTCTCCTCACCCTGTCCCCTACCCTAAACATCTCCAGCCCAAGGGCTTTGCTTCCCTTTTCCCAGCTTCTTATTCCTGTAGACCGCTGCCACTGTACTCTCTCGGTCGGTTTCTTTAGCTGCTCTCTTGTTCCTCTGGGCTCTCTCCTCTCATGGCTCCTTCCTCCCTTATGCATCCCCCACCCCCACCCTTCTCTTCCTATCTCACTCTCCCGCCCTTTCCTCTCATGGCCTGCTTCTGTCTACTGGCCATGTTTAGTTTCTCTCTCTCTCTCTCTCTCTCTCTCTCTCTCTCTCTCTCTCTCTCTCTCTCTCTCTCCCTCTCTCCAACAAAAAACTCTTCAACCATATCCAGGGGCAGTCATGCCCTCATTTCATTCAATTTTTCCTTGGAATAAGAAAGTACTTTTATTTTGGTTTTACAAGAGCCCACAATAACAGAGATTTTGGAATTTATGAGAGACTATGGATATTTAAAGGCCATGGGTATTTTAGGGACTTTGACTATTGTAGAGAGGCAAACTTTGAAAGAGACTTGGGATGCTTTAAGAGTTTGAACTTTGCCGGGTCACCATGCCCTTAATCCCAGCACTTGGGAGGCAGAGGCAGGTGGATCTCTGTGAGTCTGAAGCCAGCCTGGTCTATACAGTGAGTTTCAGGAAAGGTCACTGTTATACAGAGAAACCCTGTCTTGAAACCCTGTCTTGAAAAATTTAAAAAAAATTGAACTTTTAGCCTGTTTGAAATTATAAAGACTGTGGCACTTTTAAAAAGTTGGAATGTTTTACATTGTGATGTTAATATTACTATGAGATTTTAGGGGTGATCAAGAAAGGAAAGTCTACAGTTAAATAGTAATGGTTTGTGTGGCAAGTTGACAAGGGGCCAATTGTACTGGCTAGTTTTTGTCAACTTGACACAAACTTTGGTCATTTTGAAATAGGGAATCTCAATTGAGAAAACGCTCCCACTAGATTAGCCTGGAGTACCTTTTCTTGATTGATTTGGGAGGACCCAGCTCACTGTGGGTGGTGCCATTCCTGGGCTGCTGGTCCTGGGTACTGTAAGAAAGCAGGCTGAGCAAGCCATGTGAGCAAGGCAGTAAGCAGCACTCCTCCATGGCCTCTGCATCAGCTCCTGCCTCCAGGTTCCTGCTCTGTTTGAGTTCCTGTCCTGACTTCCTTCAACACTGAACTGTGACCTGAGAGTTGGAAGCTAGAATAAATGCTGTCTTCCCTTTGGTCATGGTGTTTTATCACAGCAATAGAAATCCTAACTAAGGCAATAGTTTTCTCTGTCCAATCTACTTTGCTTGCCCAGACTTCAGGTACTTCCCTGGTTGTCTCCAAGCCTTCAACGCCCATCAAGTTTTAATGACTCTACTCCCTGAAAAGGTCCCAACACTTTTTATCACTCCAGTGATTGTGTATTCCCCAGGGCAGGCTTTGGGAAACTTTCTTCTAAATCACTGCACCTTAAAACCCCAGGTACTCCAAATTTGAATGTGGTTCACTTGGCATGTTCCCCACTGTGTGTACATGCACACTGGGAAGCATGATTGAGAGAGCAGAAGGCAGGCTTATCTTATCTTACAGGGATAGAAGTACTTCTTCTAGGTAGGCTGTCTAGACAGGAGGCAATGACTTTCGAGAGAAAGAAGCCTGGGCCTATAGAAATTCAGATGTTCGGACACAGCCAGATTCCTCTCGCGACACCAGTATTTGGATCAGCTGAGCCTGATGAAGCCATTCAGATGCATTGTGAAGAATTAGATATTTTCCTTTTTCTTGTTGTAATCTCTCAGAAAAAGTTAAGAAGTATTTAATAATGCTAAGCATATTTTACCCTGCTGTTTTATGGTCAGTTTAACATCTGAGTTGTCATTCAATGCCAAGGGCAATGAATAGGGCAAGGATCAGTCTCTAGAAATTGCCATGGCTGGGCAGTCTACATTTTCTCAAAGGAAATTTACAGCTGACTTTCAAACAGATTGATTGATTTATACCTGATTTCTCGGGGAGACAAAAGTACACTGCACCATGTCTTTGGCATGAAGACCTGGGACATTTGAGAAAAGGTGGGCCAAATTGATTTGCTCAAATATAGAAAGGTAGGAAGGCAAAGCCAACTCAGAACCTTCACCAAATGTAAGAGGCACTACAGGCTCTAAATCCAGAGTTTTGGTTGGCATTGGTGTGTGTAGAGGGAGGCTAGTGAAGGGGATATTTGTATTCTGAATGGAGTGGGAGCCAAATGTGGTGGGAACAGAGAATAACACAGAAAGTTAAGGTGTGAGAGTTTGTTCTTGGAGCTGTATGGGAGCTCACAGAGGTTTCCTAGTGAGATCTGAGCTTGCTTTACCAGCAGGGCTGCATAAAAGGATGATTAGACCACAGGCCTAGGTACCAAGTGTTTGGAAGGGTCTACACTTGGTTGTATCTGGCAAGGGGGAGGTCTTTTGCCTCTCCTCTTGGCATTTTTATAAAAAGTCCTTTTGAATAAAGTTTTGACTGGTGGATAAGGATCCAGGCCCTCCCGAGGCTATCCTGTGTTTCTATCTGTCTCTCTCCCCTCTATATTTCTATCAAAATCTCTCATCCCTTACTCAAGAGTACCCTGGGGAAAAAAGTGGGAGTGAGTCTCCCACAGAGCTGGTCTAGTTAGCAATAGTAGTAGGAACTTACTGGAGGCATATAACTTAGAGGAAATGGAGCAGGGGAGAGATTCACAACTTGATTCTTGAAGAGACTAAAACTCTAGTGAAATCAAGGGCAAGAAAGACTAGATTACATGAGTTACATTCATTCACTTGAAGGAGGAGAGGTGCAACAGGGGAATGAGAGCTGACAGTGGGTGGAGACTTGTGGAGAAACCAGGTCTCAGAGAAAGATGAATGAGGATTGTGGTGCACGCAGCACAATACTGGCCTGCATTTATACGGTCTGCCAAAGGACAAGTAGATAGCATTTCAGCTTCCACTTGCCCCTTCAGTTTGGAGTCCTTAGCCAGGGCTCTGTGTCTGAACTTTAAGGTCACCAGAGTTCCACCAAAAGGGACTGAATTTTTCTTCAATGACACAAAATGATCTACGATAAGAAGTCTGACCCTGGGATTGGGAAACAGAGTTGGCCTTTTGGTCTCACTGATTAACTGCCAAACACAGCTACAATTCTGTAAGCTGCCATGTAAGGGGCCTCAAAAGTTATAATCAAGAACTGTGTAGCTGGAAACCCCTGTAACTAGATAGCACTTCTCAAATTCTTGTTTACAGTAGGCTTTCCCCTAACATAGGAGTCATTCAGATACTTATGTCCAATAGCACTTGCTTCCTGAAGCATTGTACTTGAAATAACCCATTTGTCTCTGCAGCTCAGCTTCTGGGCAGTCAGCCTAAAGTAAAGCCAGCAGGCAGAATCATAAGGGTCATGCATATTTCCATAGCATCAGTATGATGTAATACACACAGCAGATTGGCTTAGCTCTAAACCTGGTGATAGGCAACTTGGAACTGTTGGGGAATAATAAACATAAACTGTGGATTCACTTAACAGCTTTATACATTTTAAAATCTGTGGTCACATTTTGAGTCCTACCACTGAATGGCAATAACACAGAGGATAGAAGAACAAATTCAAGAGAAAGACTCACACTCAGATTCCTATACATTCAATCACACTTTCACATTGAAATAACCATACACATACACAAATATAATAAAGAATTCACTTATATATAAACACACATACTCACATGCTTGCACAAGTCATTCCATATTTATTTTCAGACAAATATGTTCATAGTAGTTTAAATATATGAACATGTACATATCAAGACATGTATACTCACATGCTTATTTTCTTTATTCACAGATATTCACTCAATATATTTGAATTTTAACATACACAAAAAATTATAATTATGTGAAATAACCCATACAAATACACAACTCATTTATTCACACACACAAAACACTCAAGACACTCATGCACACATGAAGGTATTACATGCTTATAGAAACATATTTGCAAATTAAGTCACACAAATATACACACTCATATATACCTTTACTTCACTTAAAATTGCTCATCACACAAACATGAGCTGTATACATTTTTGAAAGTATTTATTTTTATTTTATGTGTATGAGGAGGTTTTTTTTGCATATATGTCTGTGTACCACATCCATGCAGTGCTTATGGAGGCCAGAAGGGGACATTGAATCCCCTGGAGCTGGAATTGCATGTGATTGTGGGCTACCATGTCAGTGCTGGAAATTTAACCCAGGTCGTCTGCAAGGACAATGAGTGTTTTTAACCACTGACCCAACTCTCCAACTTTGATCTTGTTTATGTATCAACACATAGAGATATACTTAGAATACATACACAGGCCAGAGATGAACATGCTCATATATTCACCCATACAACTATGCTTATGAATTAATTCACAGATATACATATCACATAAACAAAATATGAATGCTCATATATTTTTCTTTATACATGCTTGTGCTCACACAAAATTAATCATCACATATAAGGATACTAAACATTAATATACAAAGACACATGAAAAGGATTCACAGAATAATTTATGCATGAAACTTTTTATATATTCACAAGTTTTTATGTTTATAACTACAATTAGAATTTTTTAGACACAGAACAATGATCATTCACTCAGAAGCATGAACATGACTGCATATTAACACAAGTAGGGTGATTTACTCGCATAATTATTTATCTATAAACAAATTCACATCACTTCTTTGCTTATTCCTTTCCACTTGCAAACAAACACAGACATCCTTTGCCTGCTATTTTCATACAAATACACATATATTTTCATATGTGAATAAAAAATTATGCTCACATACTCACAAACACACACATATTGTGTGCTTACATGATTATGTTTACATTCAGTTATTTATATATTTGCACATTAATTAGCTTACACATTTATTCATAAATAAGCACATCCTAGCATCAGTGCAGATGATTAGGAACTGGCTCTCATATGCACACACACTGGCTCAAACATGCTCACATATTAAGAATACACAAAACATCTTAGTGTATACTCATACACAAGTTAATACCCAAACATATGCTTATCTATTCACTCATACATGAATGTGCATATCCACACAATCACACAACTATGTGCAGTCATACTGAAACAGACCCACTTATTTACTTATTTATATGGACATTGGCATATCGAAGATAAAAAAACTGACTATGTTGTTTTCTTTTTCACAGCAAGCTGGAACCCATTAGTGCAAAAGCCAGCTGGCACCAAACTCAAATTTTACACACTCAGTTGTTTTAAATATATTCAAAATAAGCAGATTGTTGGCCACCAAGTGCCTGCCTGATTTGCATTCCTCACAAAACTGCACCCAACAGCTGTTACCCATAGATAAGTTAAAGCCTATAGTTATAAAAGACCCCAATTACACTGCTGTTCTTCTGTATTCCTTGACCTAGAGACTTCCCATCCTGCTGCCAAATACCGTCACTGAGATAGATATATAGGTCCACTCTCTGATTTCCCAATCCTCTGGGAATTCTCGGGCTTTTTTATTTTCTGGAAGGTCTTTGATTATGTGGGATATTCACCTCATGTAAACCTGTCAAAGTGTCATCTAGGGAAATCTCCTTGTGTGCTATATCCACCTTGGAGGTCCTATCTTTTGGCTCAATCAGCCCTAAATCCCTTGAAGCCAGCACAAGTGGTGATGAGAACAGGAGAGAATTTGGGTGTTAATCAGGAAATTAACCAGGCAACAGAACAATCAATTGACAAATTTCTCATAGGCAGTGTTCTATAGCTGGGAATCAAACTTTGGAATGCTTCCAGGTCAGTCACAGCATCACTCCTCTGTGCTAGCAACTTTGTATTTGTTATGGCCTCCTCCTGTGCCCCATTAGCCTAATGAGGCAGCAGCACTGGCATTTTTGTGAACTCACACTGCTGCAACTGATTGGGAGTCTGAAGCATGGAGCTTCATGAGAATGTCAGCCTACCCTGTAGGCCCAAATAGAGAAAGGACAGGGCTGTAAACCTCTGAACTGAGAGTAAATTATTCCCGATTCCCTGGATATTTGTGTTATTTGTAGATAAGAAGATGTTTTTTCCTCCTAGTTATTTCTGTGAGATGTAAATAAGCCAACAAGGCAGTTTTTTTTGGGTCAAGACTTCTCAATCATAATTTGTGGAGATATTTGTGTAAATGGTTGGCATCACCCTGTTGCTGTCTAATTGGGATTTGCTGTGACAAGAAGGTGTCATTCTAATTCATCCTTCAAAGTGTCTCCATACCCAAATCCTTGGGCTGAGCCTGTGATGAGATGAGAGAATGTTTATATTCTTGTCCCTCTCAGGCTTCTGAATTAAGTTGTTATCCTACTGAACAGGGGCTCTAAACCATAAGACTGGGCTTTGCTCAGTGTGGTGTGTAAGTAAAGGGTTGCCAGATAAGATGTTGGGATCCAAGAGCCTGAGGGTGTTAGAGGAAAGGACTCTGGCGCCCTTCCCAAGCAAGGACAGTAAAATACCACTATGGTACTGATAAGGACAATTTACTTTCCACTTTCTTGGACCACTTAGAGCAGTAAACAGAACATGCAAAAGTGAACGGCCAAGAATGTGAGGCCACACCTTGACTGCATATGTTTTCTTTCTTTCCCTGCGACCCAGTCTGTCCTTACGGCTGCCCTAGCTCTAGTCCCTGCTGAACTTACTGGCTTACCAGCTATACAGAATGTACCTGTTGGGGTTGCAAGCTCCACCTAACAGGACCTAAAACTGGATAATGCACTGCTATTATATAGTGTGGAAAGTGATAGCATTTCTAAAAGATTCCACACAATAGGGAAAGTAGGAGTGAGAGGACTTGGACACTGGTCTACGGATATAGAAACTTGTTGATATGAATTTTTATGGCTAAGCAGGGTTACATCCTATATTAGGCCTTCTAACAGCCCTCAGGAGATGGACAATGGAGAATGTTAGCTTCCCATCATCTGGGATCTTGGGATGGGCTTATAAGGCAACAGATGGTATGCAGCATGGTAAGTTGGCAAGAATGGAGGAAGCTGAATTGAGCTCTGAGCCTACCCAGTTGTTTCTCAGGGGCTTCCTAACAACTATAATCCCTTCTTACTGGCAGTGATGGCTAATGCTAAAACAATTCAAGAAATCACAGTGCCCTGGATTTAATAGATTTGTGGAAGACCAATCAAATCAAGGGTTTCTGGTTAATTCTATGAACATGGCCTACAACCATAAATGCATTCTTCATCTCTAATATTTATTGGCCCTATATACTGGGTCACACACTTTTCAGTGGGTACCCTAGCAACAAGAGGCACTTGCCCAGTAGTTCTCAACATTCTTAATGCTGTGACCATTTAATACAGTTCCTCATGTCGTGGTGACCCCTCAACCATAAAGTTATTTCATTGCTACTTCATAACTGTAATTTTGCTACTGTTAGGAATCGTTGTATAAATATCTGATATGCAACTCCAAAGGGGTTGTGACCCACAGATTGAGAACCACTGCAGACCAACTAATCTGGACAGATATTAATTTGACTATCCCTGTAATATCCCAGCAACAACCAGTTCTAAAACTCCAAGATTTACTTCCTGGATCCTCTGGACCAAACAGACAAGTTAACAGTCTTACCCACATATTTTGGTATAAGCAAGCCCCAGATTCAGCCAGATGACACTTTTTCTAGGGAACCAACCCCTGGAGACATATTAGGCACTTATTACAACTGAAGCCCTTACCATGAAAGAAACAATTGCCCTGTAGACTGATATTCCTATTATACCACAAGTCATAGAAAAATATCCCCATTCAATTAGATTACCAGCAGAATCATCCTCATTAAAATGGAAACGTTATCTACTGGATTGAAGTAAACTCACCCTTAATTGTCTGTCTGAGACACTGGCTTCTTTCTACTCTATGCATAGTCCATAGCTAAAGGGAGACCATTGCTTTTCTTTTTCAGTGTTGCAAAAGGCAGAACCTTTTTATGAAGGATCTGGCCAGTTCAGCACAATACCAGAATACATGGTACCACATAGCCAACTACAGCAACAGTTCCAGGGAATCCAATACTGTCTTCTGACCTCTGTGGACACTGTACACATGGGGTATACATACACACTTGCAGGGAACACTCATACAAATACAATAAAAATAAATCTATAAATAATGAAAACAAGAATGTAGTGACAAATTAATTTCAGTCGTTAGCTTGTATGCCTACAATATTGCAAGTCTTTTCACACCATCATGTTTATTTACTCCTTTACTCATACGAGCATGTCAACACATTCACTCATATGAACATGCTTTCTAAGTTATAGAGCAGATAGACTTTTCCACTTGGGCCTATCCTCGCCTCACTAACACACACAAAAGTTCCTATGACCACCAAACAACATATTTGCATTCTATTAGTTGCTTTTCTCAGGGCTGTGACACAGTGTCTGACAAAAGCAATTTCGGGAGGGGAAGCTATATTTTGGCTCAGTTTGAGGATACACTAACTCACTGCACAGATGGTTTGGTGGCAGGTACATGAGGGATCTGGTCACATTGCACATGCAGTCAGGAGCAGAGAGTGATCAAGGCTGGTGCTCAGCTCTCATTTTCTCTTTTATTCTGTTTGGCACCTCATCCCATGGAATAATGCTGTTCATATTTAGCATGTTTATATTTAGCATGAAGAAACCCCTCCCCCTATTTTGTTCTTTTGCAAAAATCAAGGTATATTCTAGGGTTTCCTGGTTGACCTCAACAGATAAACTGAGATGATAGTCTTAGTTCAGAAATGATCTGAATGTAGATTTACAGTCTACGTGTACAGCTGGCTAAGTGAGATCGCTTTCACAGTTCTGCATGTATCCCATTGGCTCCCCATTAGTCACTGAACTCTTAAAACTGGTATTGTAACATTATTACAATGTTTTGCACCAATTTTATAAACTTTACAGTACAATATGTGTTCCTTTTCTAAGGCAAACCAAAGGTATATTTCTCAAGGTTCTGCTGCTATCAGCAGCGTTGATGGAGGATTTTTTATACATTTGTAATAGATAGAAATAAACCAGAAAAAAAAAGAAGAAAAAAAAAGTGGTGGAGGAGAAGGTGAACACTGCAAGAATACTCAAAAGGGCTGAGAGTTGCAAACGCCAAGATTGGCTTTGCATAGTAAATGGAATAGAACAGCTCTGAAATATAGCTTACTTTTCCTGGTTTGGTCTGACAGAATGATTGAATGCTTTTGTACAAAAATCAGAGCCTTAAAAACAAGGATTTGGTGAGATTGTAAAATGGTGTGCCACTTTGGCAAAACAGTCTGGTGGTTGGTCAAAATGCAAAACATTGTTACTCTGTTACTCAACAATTCTACCCTTAGGAATATACCTCAAACTACTGAAAATGTGCACCTATGAAACATGTACATGAAGGTTTACAGCAGTGTGTTGCTAATAGTAAAAAAGTTAAAACAACTCAAATAGCTATCAAATACTGAAGAGAAATAAAATGTGGCTTATTCATACAATAGAATATTATTAAGACATAAAAATGAATGAGAAACTGACAGATTAAATGACTTTGGTGAACCTTCATAATTTCATTTGTAGATCTTTCCATTTCTAATTTATAAATACATTTGGGGTTATAAATTATAAATGTACTGCCTCCTGTCAACATTGTTTACTTGTATTTGATGATTTCTGTGTCAAATATTATATGGAAATGTTTCCAAGTATTTTCTGTATTAACTGTGAATGAATAGAACAAAATAAATTGCCTGTGATGGGAAAAAAAAAAAAATAAAATAAAATCAGTATTAACTAGTACACACATGATTATTGTACGTAACTATAATTACACAACTCTCACAAACCACTCACACACTCATACATATTATACTCAGTAAGAATGGTATATATAAATATATATACTTATGAATATGCTCCCAACTTGACTCACATACAAGACAGACCGGCATTCTTGTAAACACACTTAAACACTTGCTCACAAATTCTCTGACTTTCACATTTCCCCATCACAGAATTCCATTCATCTCTCATAATTTTTAGGTATAATCCAGTTAGGAAATTTCCATTTGTCATTCACATATGTTTGCCTTTTTCTCTAGGATAAAAACATATACCATGGTGGCTATATATGCCTGTCATCCAGGCACTCAGGGGTATTAGCAGGATTATTTTAAGTTTAAGGCCAGCCTGTTTTTTGCAGCAAGACCTCATCTCAAAACATAACACAAATCATATACCATTATTAAGCCAGGTTTCATGGTGTATGCCTGTCATCACAGTATGTGGGAGGATGAAGCAGGAAGACCATAAATTTGAGCTAAGTCTGGGCTATATAGTGAGTTCAAGGCAACCCTAGGTAGGGAGACACTACCTTAAAAAATATCAAAACACAGGAACATATATCATTGTTTATATGTGAATGCTTTGCATGAAGAAATTGCACTTTTTAGGTCTTTTAACTTGATTTTTATTTGCATTTTAAAACTGTGTTAGGGGCTGGGGCGGCCCCAAGCTTTCCTTTTCCGGTGGCAGCGCTGCAGTGAGGAGTTTGTGTTCATACTCGCAGCAATGCGGTCCAAGGGTCCGCTGCGGTCGGTTCAAGTCTTCGGACACAAGAAGACCACCACAGCCACGGTGCACTGAAAACAGGGAAATGGGGTCATCAAGGTGAACACACATCCCCTGGAGATGATTGAGCCTGCAGTACAAGTTATTGGAGTCCGTTCTGCTACCGAGTAAGGAGCGATTTGCTGGTGTGGATATCCGGGTCCGTGTGAAGGGTGGTGGTCATGTGACCCAAATTTATGCTATCCTACAGTCCATCTCCAAAGCCCGGACCCTGCTTGTAGCCAATCAGCGTCGATCCGCGTCCCTGTCAATGCTGCTTGTAGAGGATCAGCTTCGCTGTGAATCCTGCTTATAGCGATCTACGTACGTCGCTGTGAATCCCGCTTGTAGCTGATCGCGTCCCTGTGAATCCTGCTTGTAGCCGATCCAAGTCACTGTAAATCCAAAATTTCGGAGGTCCTGGTGCCCGTGCTTGATACAGAAATCCTACCGATAAGCCCATCTCAAGGATCAGGGTTTAGCTTTGTAATAAACATCCTAGGGTTAATATTTAAAAAAAAAAAACTGTTAGTATATTTAAATCTACATAATACTTTCCATTGATTAAGTAATATATCTTTGTTGTGATAGGCTATTTTTTTAGTCTTTCACACAGTGCCTTGCTTATATCCATTTTTGTTGTTATAATAAATTATAGTGAGATGATTTACTATTGGGGCATGAGGAACTTCTTATCCTTATATAAAATACAGGGCTATCAACAGTTCCAGGAAGGCATGTGCTGTTCATTCCCTTGGATATTAGTAATCATGGAAGCCTAACTTTTATATGTTTATATTTTCAGTTTCAAATAACTATTTGTAGTGGGAATTCATTCCACCAATTAGCTTTAAGGTATAAGTCTTAGGGCGTGGTTTCTGATCTGCTTACGTGATCGCTTAAAAGGAGAGAAAGAGAGTCGCGCCTCTCCTTTCTCGTCCTTATCCTCCTCCGCTTCCCGGTTGTCCCCCATCTGCGTCCTCCCTGTCGTTGTCGTCCCTGTCCCAGTAGTCCTTGTCTTCATAGTCCTCATCGTTCTTGTTCTCCTCCTCCTCCTCCTCCTCCTCCTCCTCCTCCTCCTCCTCCTCCTCCTCCTCCTTTTCTCCCCCTCCTCGGGGATTCAGACGGTTGGATCTATTCCTTCCTGGGCAGGACGGACCGCGGCTGTTCACTTGGTTCTGAATTGGTGAGTATATCTTTTCTTTTATTACCTTAATAAATCCTTGTTACCCCCTTAAACAGACTCATAATAACTAGTTAAGCAATATCATCTGTAAAATGATTTAATCTAAATTAGAAATGACCTTTATGAAGAAATACATACTAGTGAAACAGGATAAAACACACTAGAGATACAAATTCATTACCAGTCCTGAAAGCATTTTAAAAAGTGAGTTGGGGGCAGGAGAGATGGCTTAGCAGTTAAGAGCACATACTGCTCTTGCAGAGGAGCCAGTTTAGATGGCCAGCACCTACATCATGGCTCTCAACCAAACCATCCGTAACTCCAGTCCCAGGACATCTGATGGCCACTTCTGAGCCCCACAGTCACTAAGCAGGCCTGTGGTGCACAAACATATATGCAGATAAATCACTCATACATATGAAAATAAATAAATTTCTTTGAAGTATGTGTAAAAAAAAATAATAATACTAAAATTCTCCTGAAATACACAAGCACAGTAATAGGAACATTTGGCTTGTCAAAAGTTATTTCATAAAATGTCTTTATGAATGAGTTTCCAGCGCATTTTATGAGATGTTGTTTTGCTGAAGCTGTAAAATGATGAAGTCCACAGATGTAGGAAGACCAAAAAAAATAGCTATGAATTATAAGTAGAAGCCAAGGATCATCAGGCATAATGACATAGTTCTGTTTTCCAGGCTATTTTGGAGGCTGGGGCAAGAGGGATCATAAGTTTAAGAGCTGTCTGGTCTTCAGCCTGAGCTCAAGGCCAACCTTGCCAACATATCAAAACTCTGCATCAAAACAAAAAGTGTAGGCTAAGGATGTAGCTCAGTGGTATGGCATTTATGTAGCAAGTGTATGGCTCTTAGTTTAATCAGAAAAGCAAAAATAGCAAGCCTTGCTAAATTTCCCCAGCTTATTACCACTGGCACATGTCTGATCCTTCTTCTACATTACTGTCAACTCTTGACAAATGCAAGCACAAAAATATACAAGTTTCACTGATGCTTTGAGGCTTAATTTCTGGAGATTCTTGTGCCATATAAAATTTACACTAATTTGTATACTTTTATTTTGATAATCTATGTTTTGTTATGGATGTGTATTTCAGCCGTGATACTAATGACTGTTGAGAAATCTTTTCTTCCTTACATACAGCTCCTATGTGTAAAGGGAAATCTGAGGTTATTACAATGTGCCATTGCTTGGCCTCGAGGTATAAGTCTGTAATCTCAGCTAGCCAGAAGGCTGAGACTGGAGGACTGTAAGTTTTAGTTCAGCTGGCTAGAGTGAGTTCCAGGTCAGTGTGGAAACAGTGAAACCCTGATGAACCTCAGTGGTAGAGTACATGCCTGGCATGAATGAAGCCTTAGGTTCAATTTCCTGGACTTAAAAAATTTGCTTTCCCTATGATGCACCTGTCTCATATCAGCAAACCATGCAACTTCTTCCATAGAGGATCGCCCATTCCCCACTTCTTTCTTCTACTAACCCTCCTAGACTTCTAGCATGCATTCCTGTTTATAACTCCAACTGCAATGATTCTTTCCTTGGTTTGCACTTAAATATTATTAATATTTACATATATTTTCCTACCCTATGATTTCATATCCTTAACAACTTAATTGATGGACCTGGCCTCCTTGCCTGATAACTTCCTAACACATACTACAAAGCTGCAAATTTATTTCACTTTGCTAATACTGTAAGAATGGAGGATGTGGTTAAGAATCAGCCTGCAGAGATTCCCTTTTACTCATGTGCCTTCTTTTTTTTCAATTCTCATAATAAAATATTTAGAGTACTAGTAAAATTTCTGTCCTATTTTCTAAAACCTCCATCAGGATGCCAAGTATCAAAGAATCAATTTTATTATAAACACTTTGAGTTTTTTAAAAATCCACTATATGTTTTGACAAGTGAAAAAAAACAGAAAATCATATACCTCACTGCCTGGGAAAGAAAACAGTCCCTCCCTTGGGTAGCCAATTCTCAAAGTTAATAGAAGCCCAACCAAAGCATGCCTTTTAATACATAAATTAACCAAGCAATAACTGTCCTTCTCTCTGACACTTACACTCCAGGAGGAAATATTCCTCTGCCTTAGTCATCCCAAAGCCAGGTACCAGATAAATGCATCTAGTGTAGCGAATCACAAAACTATTGAAAGTAAACAACCCAGAACTTTTCAAGCTTCCTCCCTTGCTTCTCTTATGGAAACTTGAGTCAAATTCTTAACCTAAGAGCTCATTCCTTCCTGTTTTCTGCCTGGTGATAACGTCTTTCATAGGTGGTCTGGCTTTGCTTGGCATTGTAACCGGGTCTCCTTTACTAAGGGAGAACTTTTGAAAGATGTATTTTATTGTGATGCTAGAGAAATGTCTCAATGATTAAGATCACTTGGTAAACTCTTCCAGAGGACCCGAGTTCAATTCCTAGCACTCAAGTCCTGTGGCTCACAGGTCCCTGTAATAAAGATTTGCTTTATTTTATGTGAATGAGAGTTTGCATTGCATGTGTGTGTTTGCAGCATGTGTGTGACTTCAGAGGAAAAAGAGGGCATCAGATTTCCTGGAACTAGTTACAAAAGGTTGTGAGATACCACATGATTGCTGGGACACGAACCCTGAACCCAGGTTCTTTGCACAAGCAACGAATACTCTGAGCCATCTTTCCAGCCTCAAGCATAAAAATTAAAAGGGTGACTGCCATTGTTTTTGAATGGCTTTAATATTTTTTATGTGTTTCTCTAACCAGTCTCTTTAAGTTATGCCACTGTCCAGACTTCTTGAAGGCCACCATCTCATACTGGTAACAAAAACTGAACATAAACTGCCTTTCAAGCCCTGGCTTCAGGAGCATGTTAAGAGGACTCCAAAGGAATCCTCAAATCCAGGCCGGCAACCAAAGCACACCATAACCCACACTGCTATACATACACACACTTGTGGTTTGCAGGCTTGACTCAAACGGATAAGCACATGCCTAATTGTGGGTTTCCCTACTTTTATCCTACCTTTATATAATCCTGGAGCTATTGTCTGAAAAGGGAAGGAAGTTTTCTAGACCACATGTTTTCCTGGTCTGACCAACTACATTTGTTTTACCATCTCTTGAGGTAGCAGTCAGCCAAATCTAGTCTCATGGGATTTTCAGAGTCAGGCCTAATACTTTAGTAACAATACACCTCCTGTCTCAAAGTCCTGTGAGCATAATGGAGTAATGCATTAAGTATTTATTTTCCTGAGCCTCTTTTCTTTTTCCCCTTGTGGCCACCACTGACTGATCATCTCTAAAAGAATTACAAACCGAATGTGCTACCAAGGAACATGTGAGAAGATATTAAGACTATGCACAAAGCATTGAGATAAACTTCTATTAATGTACAATGAGGCCTTATATTGTCCTTGCCTATGCCCTGTCCCTTCCCCTTCTCTGAGCTTCCAGTATAGCCAACTGTAACTTTCTTTAACCAGATCTTCTTTATTAGGATAATTCTGTTATCATTTTACAATTTTAGTTTAAAATGTTTTATTAGAAAACATTGCTAAGCTATATAAAGTAATTAAGATTCCTACACCACAAATATGGCAGAAGTGTACCAGATACCTTCCCAAATTTAATTCAATTCTATTTTCTTCTCCTTTTCCTCCTCGTCTTCCTCATCGGCGTCCTCCTCCTCCTCTCTCTCTGTCTCTTTCTCTGTTTTTCAAGACAGGGTTTCTCTGTGTAGCCCTAGCTGTCCTGGAACTCTCTCTATAGACCAGGCTGACCTCAAACATCTACCTGCTTCTGCCACCAGAGTACCAGAGTACTGGGATTAAAGGCATGCACCACCGCCTGGCTCTCTCATTCTT
The DNA here is from genome assembly GCF_049852395.1 of Peromyscus maniculatus bairdii. Taxonomy (NCBI): domain Eukaryota; kingdom Metazoa; phylum Chordata; class Mammalia; order Rodentia; family Cricetidae; genus Peromyscus; species Peromyscus maniculatus. The sequence continues at coordinate 52,123,987 of NC_134875.1, forward strand.
TATATGCATCATACTTAATGCTTTTGTTTACTATATATGTATAGTGTGTGTGTGTGTGTGTGTGTGTGTGTGTCTGTGTCTGTGTCTGTGTCTGTGTGTGTGCCCATTATCAAATTATGGTAAGAGCTTTGGATATTTTAAACAATTTTAAATGTGTTTATAGTGTTTTAAATTTCATGAGCCCATTCATGGATATAAATAAATCTGTCCTAACTAGGAGTTGGTGGCTCATGTCTGTAATTCCAGTACTCTGGAGGCAGACAAGAAGGTAAAGAAAAAGAGTGAGTGTAGTCAGAAGTTTGTCCGGTCCTGCTCGGCCTTTGCAGTCTGGACGAATCTCTCCCACCTACATCCTGCAGCTTCTTGATCCCATATAAACACACAGAGGCTTATATTATTTACAAACTGTATGGCCTGTGGCTAAGAATTCTTGCTAGCTAGGTCTTTCATCTTAAGTTAACCCATTTCTATTAATCTATGTATTGCCACATGGCTGTAGCATTGCCAGTCTGCTAGCATGTTGCTCTTTGGGCAGTAGGCTGATGTCTCCTCTGCCTCTGCCTCTGCCTTTCTTCTTCCTGTCTCTCCTGAATTTTCCCTCCTGGCTCCATCCTGCCCTGCCATAGGCCAATTCAGCTTTATTTATCAAGCAATCAGAGCAACACATATTCACAGTGTACAGAAAGACATCCCATAGTACTTCTCCATTTCTGTCTAATCAAAAAGAAAGGTTTTAACATAGTAAAATTATATATAACAAACCAGCTATCAAGCAAGAATTACAGTTATAATATCTAATTTATTTGTATTTGGCAAAATTAAAGAAAATATTCTATCATCTATCTTATATTTGAATCTAAAGTTTCATGTCTAATTTATCTTTTTCATAACCAAGGAAAATTATAATTATCTAATCTTCAACTACATCAAAGACTCCAGAAGGATATAATATTACCTAAGTAAACAGGAAGTGCATTGTAAGCAACTTCCAAAGTTCTAGAAATGACAGAGACATCTAGCTGCCTGGACAGTCACCCAAAGTTCCTCTGCAATGTTGGGGCATCTATCTTCAGCTTATAGGTGTAGAGTCTCTCAATCACTTCTCCCTGTGTCCTGCAGAATGTCTGGCAGTCTTCTTTGCGAAGCAAGAACCTGAAAGACCATCTTGCCTTGTTTTGGCAAAATTCAGTGGTCATATTCCTATAGGTCCTGTATGTCCAGTTTTGACAACGTATTATCTATAGGCTGTTTCTCTGTAACCGTATAATGCAGTGCTGAGATTGGTTCACCTTTAAATTCCTGTGTCTGGGTCTGAATTTCTCAATGATCTGTTTTAATAAATTTTTCTAAAACTTTTATCTTGGCACTTATATTACCAACTTTTTAATGATAAAACAGAAATGATCAACCAAATAATATTTATGATTGATATTACAGACATCCCATCACATTAATTATCCTCTCATTTAATTGTTCCATTTTCAGAATGTCAGTCATATTATCAGTGACCAAATTCCCTCCATTGTAAAAATGTTTCCCATTTTTTAATGTGGGAAAAAAATTCTTTTTTAACTAATTTCTCCCTTTAAGAAATCCCAATTGTCTCACCAAATCTGCTGATGTGAGGCTGACTGCTTCTGCATAGTACATTAGAAGCCTGAGCGAGTTTCAAGGCAGCTACCTAAAGTGGATCCAGGGAGAGCCCACAACCCACCAGGAGAGAGGCCAAAGAACCAGCCCTCTGCATGAGAGAATGCTAGAAAGCAGCTAACTCCTATGGTTTTTGGAGCCCCCCCCCCAAAAAAAAAAAAAAAAAAAAAAAACCTATGGAGTTTGCCGCAAAAAGGCTGCAACAAAATTTTAGCCAGCGGGTTAGGGACTCTGGCCCATGTGGGGTAGAGACTCTGGCTATGTTCAGCTTGGGCCTGAGCCTGCAAGGCCACAGAGAAGTGGCTTTTTGGTGAATCCGTGCCCTGCAAGTTGGATGTCAGATATAACATGAATCTTAAAAGATCTTTTAATAAAAAGCCCAGAGCCAGATATCAGGGTGAAAGCTGAAAGATCAGAGAAGCAGAACAGCCAGCTACTAGTTCTTACCTCTACGAAATCCTCAGCCTATAAGAGAGTGAGTTCCTGTTTCCTCATGCCTTATATACCTTTCTCTGTCCTGCCATATTACTTCCTGGGATTAAAGGCATGTGTGCTTCCCAAGCAAAGGCATGAGATCTCAAGTGCTGGAATTAAAGGTGTGTGTCACCATTGCCTGGCTCTGTTTCTCTCCTAGACTGGATCAATCTCATGTAGCCCATTGTGTCCTGAACTCACAGAGATGAGAGAGATCTCTGCCTCTCAAGTGATAGGATTAAAGGTGTGTGCCACCACTGCTGACCTCTATGTCTCATCTAGTGGTTGGCTCTGTCCTCTGATTTCCAGGCAAGTTTATTAGGGTACACAATATATCACCACAAGTGAAAGACAGAAGGAAAGAAATCGGGAAAAGAGTCCACATTAAAAGACAAAATTCTGCCGGGCGTTGGTGGCGCACGCCTTTAATCCCAGCACTCGGGAGGCAGAGCCAGGCGGATCTCTGTGAGTTCGAGGCCAGCCTGGGCTACCAAGTGAGCTCCAGGAAAGGCGCAAAGCTACACAGAGAAACCCTGTCTCGGAAAAAAAAAAAAAAAAAAAAAAGACAAAATTCTTCCAATAATCCTTTATGGTTTAATATTCTATAATTTCATTAACTGGTTCTGAATGGAGCTGTTCAGAACCCCTATGTTTCAAAGGTTTTATTCTTGCTCTATTCTACCCACCACTGGCTCTCTACAAAAAGTGATGAGTTTGGCATTTAGGTCAAGGAGATAGACATACATAGAGCCCAAGCTCCCTTGCAGTCACATGTGGTACCTAAATCTGGGGCTTATATATGCTGTCCTTGTAGTCCAAAGTCCCAGTATCCAAGGGGCATACAAGATTTTATTCATTGATTCAGTCTAATTGCTGAGATAGCAACCTCTAAGAATATACTCCCTTATTTAAGAGATTGGACCTATGTGATCAGTAAGGCATTGAGGAAACAACAGAGCATACTATCAAGGCAAAGAGACCAAGGTCCCATAAATCCTACACCCAATAACCTAATACCTCCCAGTAGGTTCTACTTCTTAAAAATTTTATCATTTCCCAATAACATCATAGACTAAGAATTAAACCTTAAACACACAGGCCTTTGGTATATATTTCAGATCAAACTATAGCAGCAGAGTAGAAAATGCAGTTATGAACTCAAATAACATTTCAAGAGAAGTGATGCCTGTCATGTCTAAAGGGAACCCCAAGATGAGTCTTGGCTCAGCTTAAGCTGCACTATAGAAGGACTGCTATTGCTCACTCTCATAGTTACTTAGGAACCTGTGAAAAGGATTGTGTCTATCAGGAAGGACCACTTCCTTATTGACACTTGCCTATGGTGCATGCCAAAGCCACTGGGCTTCCAGCCCCCTCCTCCATATCATAAACTTCCAGGCTATTCCAGTTCACAGGATTCACTACCCCCACCCTGCAGCTACCAGTTTTTCTTGGTAAAACAGGGAGGTTTTTCCTGCTCCTGCTCTTCTCTGCCCTCGCCAGTCTGCCCCCATCCTATCCTCTCTGCTCCATAAGAGGGAGCCGAGGCTACTTTGTACTTTCCCAAAAGGCCCTAGCTATTTTCTCATGTATCTACAATAAAAAAACCCTTCTTCCCACCCATGGATTGGTCAGTTCAGTGGATGGATTCTCTGCCCCCTTGCTGATACTGCCTAGATTTTACATTTTCTGGTTACTAAAAGATAGGTTTTATCTTAAACAAAAAGGAGAAAGGTGTCAGATATTCTAAAAAATACCAATGTCTGAAGACACCAAAGGATGCTAAAGTTAAGAAGGGCCATCTACACAAAAGCCAGACTGTTATCAAGCACTTCAAACACCTTCTTAAAAAAAAAAAAAAAAAAAAGGCCGTGTAGTGTAGCTGGTTTACAAGATACAAATAAATTCATGTGTAATTGGAGCCCTTTAGAATTTCACTTTCTATGGGGTGAAGAGATGATCATGTATAAAAAATATCAATATAAACTAGGATATGAAATGTGCTGCTATATAACATGCAAACCGCTATTGAAGCTAGTAAGCAGGACTCTAGGCAGCCTTAACTAAGCATAGAAAACAGAATCCTAATTATAATACATGATCCTTGTTGTCTCTAATCCTTTATTCTTTTTAGTTATGTTACTCATTTTCCTTACGTAGGCTTTTAAAGCAAATTTGTTCTTTTAAATTTCCTCCTTAATTCAAAAAAAGTTCTGAACCTGTAAAAATGTATGTAGAGTATTATATCCATGTGTTTCTCATCCAATCTAGCAACAAACTTATAAAAAGAATTGAACTTCACTGTGCATGTCCCCAGCTGAATTCTACCTTTTTTTTTTTTCCACAAAAGTTATCCACTGTCCTTAGTATGGTATTTATCTTCTTCATAATTCTTTCTGAATGCTGTATTTGTACATATATACATATATTTTTACATACATACATATATGTACATATATAGAATGATACAAACAGCATTCAGAAAGAATTATGAAGAAAAACACCATATAAAAGAAATGCACGCACACACACACACACACACACACACACATATGCCTTTCACCATAAACAAAATAAAAATACTGTTTTACATTTCCCAAGTTTTTCTCTATCTGTATTTTATGGCCATTGCTCAATCTTTGCACATTTGTGACAGAGCAAAATATTGCAATGGTTCTTCCTTATATGCTCGCTGAGGCTACTTTAGGTTTAACTAGAATTTTATCTCTTTGATGGAGAATCCCATGGAAAATTACCCAACTCTGTTCAAGAAAATCGAGATCAAGACACTCTCCTGATAACTTAGCTTCTGTTAAACTGCCTGTTTGTGCAGAACCTCCCCTTCCAGATGACTGCTTATCTTAGCTTCTGTTAAACAGCCTGCTTGTGTAGAACCTCCCTGCTGGAACTGCAAAGTGAGATACCAGACTATGGCTTTTGCCTTTAAAACTTCTTTCTCTAAATGCTCAGAGCTACACTTGGGTCCTGTATGCCTGAGTGCAGTCTCAGCTGCTTGGAATTAAGACTTTTAACTGACTACAAACTGTGTCTGAGTAGTTATCATCTGCTGGGCTCCCCATCACACCTTAATGAGTTCAATGGTGTCCTTCACCGAGATAAGCTGCAGAGGCAACTCTTAAAAACCATGGATGTGACCTAAGAACATTTTCCCCCATAAAGTTAAGACGAAGTAATACTGGATAAAGATGGACCCTTAATTCACTGATTGGCATCCTGGTAAAGAACAAACCTAGAGACAGGGATCCAAAAGAAATGCTACATGAGGATGGAGAAAAATATTAGAATGATACATTTGAAATTCAAAAGTTGCCAAAACTTGGTGTCAACCTCCAGGAGCCAGCAAAGAGGAAAAGACAAACTTTCCTTTGAGCACCTCCAGAAGGAATGACTCCGCTAGCAACTTCATTGCAGATTTACAACCATCAGAACTATGAGCAAATGAACTTCTATTGTTTGAAGCTACCCAGTTCCCGACTTTGTTATGGCTTCCCTGGGAAATAAGCCCATCCTTTCATCAGCTCGGTGTTTGCTGGTGACAAGCCGTTATACCAGCAAAGGAAGATGTGGTGGATTGAACTGTTTGCCTTATGGAAGTGCAAGGAAAAACAAAAACAAAAACAAGAAGTGGCCAGGGTCCTGATATCTCCTTCAAGAGCACACCCCAGAGCACTTGAAAAAAATGCTCCACTTCCTAAAGGTTCCAATACCTACCAAGCGTGCAGCAAACCAAAGGTCCAAACCTTTAACATCTGGGTTCTTGGCTGACATTCAAATCACAAACACAGTACCTATGAGTTAAGGAAGGCTGGTTCTACAAAACCTTTCCCCTTCTTGCAGCAAACCAGCGGTGCTCTGAGGTTCAAGCGCTCAGAGCTCTTAGAGGACTTAGGAAACCTTGTCCTCCAATGAAGGTTTGCATTGAGTAGCTCAGATTCAATACGTCTGGAGTAGAGTCTGAGAATGTATACTTCTAGCAAATTTCCAGCTGCTGCTGGCGCTGCTGGTTCAGTTACCCATTAGTATTATTTAGTATCATCTTTTTCAAGATGAGACAAAACTAAAAAGATAAAACAAAAAACCCCCATGGATTAACACAACATAAAATGGCTGTAGTTTTATGCAAAACAAACTTTTATTTTTAACATGAACATATCTATAAAAAGGTCACTGTGTAGTCAGATGTCTGTTGATGACATCTTTATATAGTGACTTTAGAACACAATCAATTTTCTAAACTACTAAAAGTGGGAAAACTAATGAAAACCATTTCTTCCTTCGTCCATTTCTTTCTTCTCGGCTTTCCAACTGTAGGAGGAAATAAGAGATAAGCAACATTTGTATTTTCTTAAAAGGCACTACTGACACTCTTGCCAATTCTATGTAATGCCACTGTCTCTCAACAAGGAAAAAGTAAACCACTTCCCTGCCATGCTTCCTTAGCCGATCTTCAGTTACCAGAATGCTCATGGGGTTCATAGCTTCCATAATCTGATCATATCAACCTCATTATCCAACTAGCAACCACTATAAAGGCCTGGTTTTTCTTTTTCGTTAACTGCTTCTCAGAGCACAAAACTTTGCATGTTTATATACCAACCCTACACATTCCTTAGCTTCCCAGCTACTCAGCTTCCATCTCTTTAAAATGAGATCTTCATCTCTTGAAAAATCTCATTTAAAAGATTTTAATTTAAAAAAATAAATAATTAAAATTTAAAATAAAAAATTAAATTTGAAAAAGATTTAATTTTGTTTTAAATAGAGATTTTCATCTCTTTAAAACTAGATTGAGAAGTGGGAAAATTCAGAAAGACAAAAAGAGACAAAGATGAACACAGAAATATAATGCCCAATTCCCAATTCAGTAAAAACAAACTTTAATTTTTTTTTAGTTTCATATAATTTGAAATATTAAAATCAAAACTAAGCTGATAATTTACAAATGAATCATGAGGTGTGATTTCACTTGAAACACTTAACTTTTTCCAACTTTCATCAGCACAAGAAGCAACAAGAGTGTATGGATCAGTCATACAGTTTAAGATAGGATAGAGCTCATGAAGGTAGGGATGGCATTACGGAAGGTGCATGAGATGGAGGGCCACATTACATCCACAGTCAGGAAGCAGAAACCAGACAGAAAGTAGGATTGAGCAATTACACATCAAGGCCTGTCCCGCTGTGACTCACTTCCTTCACAATTCTTATACCAAGTGTACTAGCTATTTTTGTCATTGCTGTAATCAAATTACCTGACAAGAACATTTCTGTGGCCGCACAATGCAGGCAGAATATCTCTTCATGATCTTTTACTACCAAGTCTGACAAATTCTCATGTGTTCTAAGTCATCTCATAGTCTAAGGCCTTCCATCTAGAAACAACTCACTCCTCCTCAACAAATGAGTACACTGTGGATGTTAAACTATTCTAGTTTAATATTAAATAAATTTAAAATTTATTTAATTTAATATTTAGTAGTATGAAAAATTAACAACTGTTTTGTTTACCAAGAATGTTTTAAAACCATGAAGCTCTTAGTCACAGGGCTATGTTAGGAATGGTTAGTTAGAGAAGCCAGTACCTGCGTTCCTAATTAGTAAGTGTATTACCGCCAAAGTCTATATAAACCTGTTGTATTTTTATGTGCTATAAAACTTAGAAAGCTCAATTGTAAAACTATCATTATTCTACGGTGGGGAGCCCTCTGCAGAGTCCAGGCTCTTTTTTGACTCTCTAGCCAGCTCTCCAGTTTCATCATCTTCCTCCTCTTCTTCCCCTGCATCTTCTTCAGCAGCATTTTCATACTCCCATTCATTGGGTTTGTCAGATTTGGATGGGGCAGACACCATGAACTTAGGCTCACGGAAGAAATAAAACAGCGCGGACACTTAAATTCTTTCTTCCTTAATTGATGGTTATGAACACCTGGAGAATATAAACATGGGAGAAAAAAAGTATTTTAGCCTAAAATATCTTCATGGTGACAGTTTTTTCCTGTGTACATAGCTCATTATTCATAACCCATGGGACAGAAGGGTATCAAAATCTCCATTCTGTATTTGTTAATTTTTAGCATAATATCATCAACAAAATGCTAATTTGTCCTAAAAAACAAACCACTGGCCCATAGCTTTCAGATTCTACCATTACTCAGCCAGGTTGGGCAAGCTCTGAGTATGACCTGCATCTGGGAAAGATGTGCCAACAGAGAAATTACTTTTTGTAATTCTGTTAGGTTCCTAGCCTCCCAGATGGGACCTCCTTTGTTTGTTTGTTTGTTTGGGTTTGGTTTTGAGACAGGGTTTCTCTGTGTAGTTTTGGTGCCTGTTCTATAGACCAGGCTGGCCTTGAAACCACAGAGATCTGCGTACCTGTGCTTCCTGAGTGCTGGGATTAAAGGCATGGGCATGCTTGTGCTGCCACTACCACCTGGCTTTGGGACCTCCTTTTAAAAGCAAAAGGCCTAGGAACCAAAAGGAGGGTGGAAGGGGACTTAGAGAGGAGAGAGTCTGGGGGAGGTGGGAGGGGAAGAGAAGAGTGAAGGAGGGCGGGGGGGGGGGGGAGAGAAGTGGAGATGGGGGAGAGAGGGAAGGGAGGAAGGGGAAAGGTGGAGACTTAGAGAGGAAAGAGGCTGGGGGAGGTGGAAGGGGAAGAAGAGAGGGAAGGGAGGGGGAGAAGAGAGGGAGGGGGAGAAAAGAAGGGCAGATGGGGGAAGAGAGGGAAGGGAGGAAGCGGGTAGAGTGGGAAGGGGAATCCAGAGGAGAAAGGGTGTGTGGAGGGAGATAGGGGGTGAAGAAAGGTGAAGGAGAAATGGGAAGAGAGGGGACAGGGAATGGCGGAGCTAGGTGATGACTAGGACAGAGAGAACAGAAGGGACTTGGGTAACAGAAGGGAAGAGAGATCAGATATCGACCTGGGAGTCAGGGGCGGGAACAAGGGAGGAGAAGAGAGACAGACAAAGAGGCAGCAAGGAGGTGAGGGAAGCCAACAGGGGGAGGGAGCAAGAAGATAGCTGGAGGCATTGCAGGAAGCAGAGTGGGAAGAACAAAGAGGGGGAAGGGAGGGACAGGAAAGGGAAGTGGGGAAGGAGACAGGAAGGGGAATAAGCAGAGGAGAGGGGAGGAGATTGATGGACAGGGGGTGGAAAGGATGAAGGGGGAGATGCAAGAAGGGGGAGGGCAGGGGGAGAATAAAGAGGGAGGGAAGAGGTGAAGGAGAGCAGAAACAACGGGGAGAGGAGAGGAACAAAGAGGAGGAGAGGCAGGAAGTAGGAGCACAGATGGAGCAGGAAGCTGGGCATCAGGGGTGGGGAGAGGAGTGAAGAGAGGGAAGGGAGGAGAGGGATGAAGGACAGGAAAGGAGAAGGGAGGCAGAAAGAAAGTACAGATGTAAGAAAATGGAGATGTAAGGAGGAGAAAGAGGCAGCAAGGGGGCAGCGAGGGGGGAACAGGGAAGGGACTAGGAGAAAAGGGAAGGGTGGGAAGAAGGGCTGAAAGCCAGGGGGACAGGCGGGAGGTGGAGAGCAGGAAGGGAGAAGAGCGAAGATAGGAGAAGGATGGGAGGATGGGTGGACTAGAGTAGAAAGCCAGAGGGGGAGCAGAGGCAGGAAGGGAGCACAGGGTGGGGGGACAGGGAGAGTGAAGTGAGGGGGATTGATTGACAGGGGAGGTGGGGAAGACACTAGAGAGGAAAGAAAAGGCAGGGGGCAGGGATGGTGAGGAAATCAGAGCAGTAGGGGATTGAGGGGGATGGAGGAGCTGGAGGAGGGGCGAAAAGAAAGACTGAGGAGATGAAGAGGCAAGCAGGAAGTGGGGCAGGGAAGCCGAGGGGAGGGCAGGAAGGAGGGAAGAAGCAAAAGGTGGAAAGGTGTAAGGCAAGTAGGGGGAGCAGGGAAGGAGGGGAGCTGGGAGCAAGGGAAGCAGGAAACGGGAGGCAGGCAGGCAGGCAGGGAGAGGTAAGTCATAAAAAGGGGAACAGGGAGGAGGATGAGTGCTGGAGAGGAAAAGCCAAAGTGAGGGGGAATGTTAGCTGGGGGAAAAGGAACTAAAATGGGAGGAGGGAGGAGGAGAGAACAGGGAGGGGGATGGGAGACAGGAGAAGAAAGGCAGGAAAAGAGGAACAGGGAGAGGGATAGGAGCAAAAAGGGGAGCAGGGAGCGGGATGGGAGCATGGAGAGGAAAGATGCAAAAAGGGGAGCAGGGAGGGAGAGAGGAGCAGGAAGAAGAGTGTAGCAAAAGGGGAGTCAGGAGGGGTAGGGGAGCAGGACAGGAAAGGCTAGAAAACCAGAGCATGGACCAGGAAGGGATCTGAAGAGGAAAAGTGCAAAAAGGGAGCAGGGAGGGGGATGGAGCCGGAAGGAGGAAGGAGCCAGGAGAAGAAAGGCGCCAAAAGGGAGTAGGGAGGGGGATGGGAGCAGGGAGAAAGGTGCGGAAAAGGGGAGCAGGAAGGGGAATGGAGCAGGGAGAGGAAATACACAATAAAGGGAGCAGGGTACGGATGGAGCAGGGAGAAGAAAGGTGCGGAAAAGAGGAACTGGGAGGGGAATGGAGCCAGGAGGGGAATGGAGCCGGAAGGGGGATAGAACTGAGAGGTGTATGGAGCCAGGATGGGGAAGGAACCAGAAGAAAGGTGCCAAAAGGGAGCAGGGTGGGGATGGAGCAGGAAGAAAGGCGTAGAAAAGGGGAGCCGGGAGGGGGATGGAGCCGGAAGGGGGATGGAACCAGGAGAAGAAAGGCACCAAAAGGGAGTAGGGAAGGGGATGGGAGCAGGGAGAAAGGCATAGAAAAGTGGAGCAGCGAGGGGGATGGAGGGGGGTGTGTGGAGCCAAAAGGGAGTAGGGAGGGGGATGGGAGCAGGGAGAGAAAAGGCACAAAAAAGGGGAGCAGGGGGTGGGAGAGGAAAGATGCAATAAAGGGAACATGGAGGGGGATGGAGCAGGGAGAAGGCGCCAAAAAAGAGCAGGGAGGGGGGTGGGAGCAAGAAGAAGAAAGGCATCAAAAGGCCCAGGGAGGGGGATGGGAGCAGGAAGTAGAAAGTTACAAAAAGGGGAGCCTGGACAGGAAGCAGAGCAGGGAGAGGAAAGGTGCAAAAATGAGAGGTGCAGGGGAGCAGGTTGAGGAGTGGGAAGAGGGGATGGTAGGAGAGGTGCTAAGGACAGGTCCGAGAGGAGAGTGGAGAGGAGGAGGGGATGAGAGACAGTAATGGCGTTGAGGAATGAGCCTAAATATTATGAGGTGGATTTTACTATGGATGTGGTTAAGAATACACCCAACCTGCATCTAGAGTAAGGACCATGGATCACTCACAGTTACAGGTCGCTAAGTCAGTGAGGCACAGAGCTCCTGCACCCTCTTCCATGAGCATCTCATTTTCTGCCCTGACCTCCTCTGCTTCCATCTGGTTCTTCAATTCTTCCTCATCCTCATCCTCCATGCCCTCATCCTTGATGTCCTCATCCTCCTCGTCAATCGGGAACATCTGCCTGCTCTGCTTGGATATCCAAGCCACATCTCCCCCATACTGCTTCTCATAAATGGCGTTTGTGATTAACTGGAATGCCAGAAAACCTGCTGTAGCAGCAATGAAGATCAGCCACTGCAGAGACATTAGAATTTCTTCCAGGAATCTATTTCCATCATCTTCACCATTTGAGCCACTATGGCCGCAGTCTGGCTTCTTGTTATCAGACATGGCACAAAAGGCACCAGCCAGAAGCTATTGTAAGTGAAGACAACTGTAGTGAGCCACAGGATGGCAGTTCACTTCTTAGACCCATACAGGGCAATGCTGATGACACATTGCATGCTGGGAGAGGTGGAGGTGGGGCCTCTCTCCTAGGAAGACCTTTATAGGCTGAGTCTGCACGGGGAGGGTGGAGTAAACCGGGACTTCTTTCTCATGTGGAAGGGTACAAAGCGGGAAACCAAAGGATGTGCTGGAGCTGTAGGTGGAACTTGCAAAGATTCCTACCCAAGGCTCCTGACCTTCCTGGAGAACGTTAAGCTCATTGGCTGAGAAATGAGACCCTGCAAAGCTTATGTACCCAATGACTGACCAGGATCTTCACCCTTCTCGTGTTTCTAGGGGCTTAGGGTTCTTTTCTTTCTCCCATGGCAATAGAACTTCTGTATATTGTTTCTATATGCCAGATTCTTTCGTATAGACGTGTCTCCCCAAGTCCTCTAAGAACAGCTTGTAGCAGGAAGGACACAGGCTTTTAACATGAGAAAACACGGCTATAGGTTACGTTACTGTTACTCACAATCCCCAAACTTCACACCGGAAAGGGAATGGCCATTTGGATGTGTTAACAGTATTAAAACTGCCCGTGGCCATTGCTCAGCAAAACTCATGGTGCTCAACACAGTCTGCCACTCCAGAGACACCAGAACAGCTGCAAGAAATTCGTGATCCAGTCTCGCCCTCCACCTCCACCATCTTCGCCACACAAGCCACATTGGGTGGAGTCGTGCTAGTAGGTGGACACAGCAAGAGACTCACAGGTGAGAAGATTGCAGGAGGCGTGAGGGGTGGTGGTGTTAATGTTGTGACATGGCACACGAGAGGCCTTGGTGGGTTTGGACCAAGATGCCCCAAAGCGAGTGAGGGATACCATGCATCAGACAGCGGTATGGCACAGTGAAAAGTTACACCGCAGATGCGCATCCATGTGGAAAGTTTTTATTATTAAAGGGAGAGAGAGGGAGAGGAGAAAGAGGGAGAGAGACAGCAAAGGGGAAGGGGTCCTTTCTTAAAGGGAACAGGATGATAGTTAGGATGCTGGGTAGGCCAGGGTATTATCTGCTTATGGGTCAGTATTCCAAGAAGTGGGTCTGAGTGCTAACAGGTGGCTAAAGTCCCTGTACATTATTAGTATGTTAGTAGTCTCCAGGGGACTCTTTTTTTTTTTTTTTTTTTTTTTTGGTTTTTTGAGACAGGGTTTCTCTATGTAGTTTTGGTGCCTGTCCTGGATCTCGCTCTGTAGACTAGGCTGGCCTTGAACTCACTGAGATCCACCTGGCTCTGCCTCCCGAGTACTGAGATTAAAGGTGTGCACCACCGCTGCCTGGTTCCAGGCAAATCTAACAGAAGGGCTTGTCATCTTTGCAGTGTGAATGCATGTTATTGACATTGGTTGGATGGGTCTCCATTCAAAGGTTCTAATTTCAAATAAGAGCACCAAAAAAAAAAAAAAATTGGCCAAATTTGTAATTATGGACTATTTTGTTCCCAGGACACAAATGACCTTAGATTTAAGGGTGTGCATTTACATTGTGGGAGTCAGATTGTTCTGCCCAGATTAGGACCCCCAAAGAGACCACTGGAGACTGAGGATGTCCAGAATGCAACAGCAAGGTTTACTTTTTGGCGCAGTACAAGCTAGCAGGGAACCCTGTCCACACTGCGGCGCAGCGAGGCAGGGAGGAGAGTTTCTCTTACTTGGGGAGGTTAGCTTTTGAAGGCAAAACCCACAAAATTCTTCATGGAGGAGGGGGTTAGTACGGGTCCATCCTTGATTGGTCCAGTTTTCCCAAACCTGGACTTTATCTTATTATAGTTTGTCTGTTTGCTCTGTCAGGAGTTTTATGGCCCATCTCCAAAGTCTGGTCATGTTATCTTGGGTGAGGGGGCATCTCGTGGTTAGTCACCACCAGACGTCCTGACTTTGTACCTTTAAAACTTCTGACTTCACCCTGTCTGAGAATGGGGAACTGACTCAGTTCTGGTTATTTTAAGATATTCCTTCCCTCAGTTCTCCGGGCCTTAGGGGGAACTGGGTTGGGGGTCTCTCGAGATGACAGGTGGCTATTCTTTCTTTAAAAAAAGGTATTCTCAGCCGGGCGGTGGTGGCGCACGCCTTTAATCCCAGCACTTGGGAGGCAGAGGCAGGCGGATCTCTGTGAGTTCGAGGCCAGCCTGGTCTACAAAGCGAGTTCCAGGAAAGGCGCAAAACTACACAGAGAAACCCTGTCTCAAAAAAAAACCAAAAAAAAAAGGTATTCTCACCTTACACAAATGCATAAAAGCTATGAATTAATGAGATACTATGTTTAGTATAGTAGACTTATACATGTTTTCTCTCAAACACATTGTCTGGATTTTAAGTGTGTATGTGTGTTTGTGTGTCCAGACTTCACCATTAGTTGGAGGTGCCTGGCATCTCCAGGGGAAAAAGGTCTCTGTTCTCTGTATTGCATGAATCCTAAGTGGTCTTATGATAAAAACCCATAGCCAGATATTGGGGTAAATGCTGAAAGATTGGAGAGACAAAGGAACAAGCCACAGCCACCTCTCACCTTGCCAACTCCACGAATGCTCTGATTAAATGCTTCTGAGTCCTCAGCCAAAAGGGCTTGAGTTCCCTGTCTCCTCATGCCTCATATGCCTTTCTCTGCCCAGCAATATTACTTCTTGTCTCAACTTTCCTAGTGCTGGGATTAATGGCGTGTGTGCTTCCTAAATACTGGTAGCAAAGACATGAGATCTCAAGTGCTGGGATTAAAGGTGTGTTTTACCACTGCCTGACTCTGTTTCTTTTAGACTGGATTAATCTCTTGTGTCTAGGATGGCCTTGAACGCACAGAGATCCAGACAGATCTCTGCCTCCCAAGTGCTAGGATTAAAGGTGTGTGCCACCACTACTTAAACACTATGGCTAATTCTGTGCCTAGTCTGTCCTCTGACTTTCAGGCAAGTTTTATTAGAGTATAACAAATTATCACCACACTCTGATGCCAAGGTATCCCTGGAATATTGTCTAGCACACAATCTCTGAGAAACCTTAGCTGAGTGGCCTCATACTCACTAAATAGCAAAAGATAGTCTCAAATTCCTGATCCTCCTGCCTTCACTTCCCAAGTGTTGGGATTACAGACATGCATGCCTTGAAAAGCTGGAATTGTTGACTTTTTAAATGTATAAATGCATTTATTATTTTATCATAAGTGAGAGAACATTTAAAAATAGATTTTATAAAAGCAGAAAAAGTATATCTTTACATTTTGCTCCAAATATAATATCATTTGTTTGCATAATCATTATTGAGTTGTTTACTTTTTAAATGTGGTTACTTACAGTTATTGATTTCCTCCTGAATGCCACAAATGGGGATAAGTTGTACTTTTTTTGTTCCTTCTAATGCATTCTAAAATTTGATTTTTAATTGCATCTTTTACCCACAGTTGATTAATTTTTGCATGTTTGTGTCTAAAGCTAAGGAATAAATCTGGCATTAGGGGTGGGCCAGAAGCATGGATCTGTCTAAACTGACACCTGGGATTTGTAGACAAATTGTTAAATGGCTTATTAATAAAAAAAAACCCATCACCAGATATTGGTGTTAAAACCTGAGAGATTAGAGGAAAATAATAGGAAAAGCCACAGCTAATCTCACCTCACCAATCCCACAGTGTAGCTGAAGTTTTCCTATGTCCCAGCCTGCCGGTGGTCAGGACAAATCTCTCCCACCCACCCACCAGTTCCGCTCGGGCCCATAGCCACTCAGACCCAAGTAAACACATAGAGACTTATATTACTTATAAACTGCATGGCTGTGTCAGGCTTTTTGTTACCTAGTTCTTATATCTTAAATTAACCCATTTCTATTAATCTATAAGTTGCCACATGGCTTGTGGCTTACCGGTACTTTACATTTTAATTCTCACGGTGGCAGCGTCTCCTGACTCAGCCTTTCACATCCTAGAATTCTCTGTTCTCTTATCCCTCCTATACTATACGTGTTTTATTTATCAATCAATCAGAGCAACACATTTATAGCATACAGAAAGACATCCCCAGCACTGCAGCTTCCCAAAAAACCTACCTCCTATATACCCACCTATATGCCTTTCTGTTCTGCTATATTGTTTGCTCTCTCCACCCAGCTACATTGCTTCCTCTTCCTGCCCAGCTCTGTCACTTCCTGTCTGTCTGTACAGATCTCCATGGTTAACTAGTGTTGGAATTTAAGGTGTGTGTCACCACACCTGGCTCTGTTCCCAGTGTGGCCTTGAACTCTCAGAGGTCCAGACAGATCCCTGCCTCTTGAATGATAGGATTAAAGGTATGTGCTACCATTGCCTGACTTCAATGTTGAATATAGTGGCTGGCTTTTTCCTCTGATCCTCAGAGGGCCTATGTACTTTCTGCTGTGAAAAAGCCATGGTGAGGAGCAGCAGAGACTTTGGACCCCAGTGACCACAGCAGGTCTGTCACTGGGAGGCAGAGTCCCCTGAGGCCAGAGCCCAGCAAGGGATGCCTCTGGAGAGTGTGGGCAGCTGACAAGTGAGATTGCAGGGTGTTGTGGCAACTGTGCTAGAGACAAAGCCTCCAGAGAAAGACACCCTCAGGGTACAGACCAGGAGGGCCAGGGAATAGGTGCCTTTGAGTCTGTGTGTGCGTGCGTGTGTTGGGGACACAGAGGTAGGCCCAAGTACTGCGAGCTGCAGTGATTCAGGGAAGCCCTGTGGGCCCTGTGGAGGCCAGACAGCATCCCTAAAGGCGGAACCATGGCAGGATGGGGGTGGGGTGGGCGGGGATGACAACAACAACACACCAGTACACTGGGTGGGATGAGCCCTGGCCTGGGAGGTTTTGAAATCTACCCTACAATGAAATGTACAAGGTCTGAGTCCCTAGCAGCACCTTGTGGCAGCAGCGCTCTAGGCTGAATGGTGGAGACTCGCTGGAGACCAGCCTGAGCTCCCAGTGGCAGGGTGAAGCATAGGGCTACCCTGAGGGCAGCAATCGGCCATGCAAACTCTGGGACCATAGTGCTGCATACAGAGCCACTGACAGGACAGGTAATGGGACCCGAGGAAGCCACAGCTTGTAGTGGCTGTGTGGTAGTTTGAACCCTTATGACACGAGGCTGTTGAGAGCTTTGGGGCTTCTGGACACAGGGTCTCTGGGCTGGTGGTCCATAGATGAGAGACAGACCTGGACCGTAAATAAAGCAGACCAGGAGCCATCAGCTAACGTCACACAGCTTCTGTTTCCTGGCAGTGGACAAAGTTATGGCTCCTTTAAGAGACAGCTTCCTGGTTCAGCTGGCTGCAAGAAAAACTTTTTTGAGAGGACTCTGCATCTGCTCCCTGGAGCAAATTTCCTAGGATAAGACTGGAAAGCAAGTTGTAGCTGAGAGGGAGGTTTCAGAGACTCTTATTTGAACTGAGTTGTATTTAAAGGAATTGCCAAAGTTTTTGGTTATGGGTCTTCATATTTGGAGTTTTGCTTCAGACTTATTATGACTTTGGACAGCTATACAAGGACTTTCAGGGCAGCTGGTGAGCCAGGCTCTGATCAGAAAGCTTTTAGTGGAACTTTAAGACTGGTCTCAGAAAGCTTTCAGTGGAACATTAAGACTGCTATCAGAACTGACTTTTTGAATTTTTCAGACTGCAGAAATGGGACAAATTTGAATTCACTTATGCATATAGACTTTATTAACTGATGACTTATGAATTGTTTTGTGTATGCATATTTGTTTTGTTAACTGTAGTGACTCACAAACTTTGTGTGGAAATGAAGCTGTTTTGTAGAACTGTTTGTGTAGAAATGAAAATATTTTGTGTAGAAATGGAGAAATTTGTTTTTTTCTGCCCAGGCTCAAAATAAAGCTTAAAAAAAATTATAAAAAAAGGGTGAGTTAATATTCCTCAGACTCTTTAACATTTTAAATGTTGGAGCCCACCTAGGTTTCCTAGTGGCTTTGCCCAGTAGGACTGCATAAGAGGATAATTGGACCATGGGCCTGACTACCAGGTGCTTGGAAGGGCCCACACTTGGCTTTATCTAGCAAGGGGGAGGTCTTTGCCCCTCCCCTTGGCATTGTTATAAAAAGCCCTAGCTTTTTATAGTTTTTATAGTTTTTATAGTTCTAGCTGGTGGATTTTGACCCAGACCCTCCCAGGCTATTCTGTGTTTCCTTTCATCATCTATGTATCTCTTTCTATCTAAATACTCCTCACTTCTCCCTACATAAAAGTGGGGCATGGTCCACCACATTTAAAAAAATATTTCCTTGCCCCTTGTGGATTAATGTTAACTTGTATTAATGTACCCTATGTTCTGTTAGCAAGAAATGCAAAAAGTTCCATTAAGAAGTTGCTTTTGTTTGCTAAAGTTTAGAAAGTGTAACTAGTCCTATTGAGAGTTTGTTTTTGGATGTGTTGGTGAGAATTGTAATTGTGTATCATAATCTTTACATTAGAATTATGATGTTAATCTGTTAATGTTAATGGTGATGCTAAGGAGTCTTTTAGATTTGATGTGGTTGCATCACGAGTTTACTGATTTATTTGATGCAGTTGTATCAGGAGTTTATTGATTTACAAAAGGGCTTGGTGCAGCTAAGACTGCTGTAGTCATCTTAGACCCATTCAAAAAGTCCATTCCATCTTGATCATCCTCTATTCCTTTATTAGGAGGTACAGCCATAAGGAGCAGGTGTATTGCTGTAATGATTCCAGCTATTTTCAAGCTCTTAGTGGGAAAGCTGATTCAGAGCTGCATCAAGTTAAGCTCTGTACCCTCACTTAAAAGATTTATATTATTCAGAAGGAGGAATTTGTGGGAGCCCAAATTACTCAGGGTCAGAGAATCTGAGCTTGCTTTACCCAGCAGGGCTATATAAGGGGATGATTTGACCATGGGCATGGTTACCAGGTGTTTGGGTCTACACTTGGCTGTGTGTTGTGCTTTGATCTAGCAAGGGGGAGGTCTTTTGCCTCTCCCCTCAGCTTATTATAAAAAGCCCTTTTGAATAAACGAAGTGACTGTTGGGTATTGACCCAGGCCCTCCCAAAGTTATCCTGTGTCTCTGTCTTTCTTCTTGTTGTCTAGGTCTAACTTTCTGATATTTTCTTATCCTTCTCTACCTAAGAACCCTTTGAAAGGTGGGAGCAGGTCAAAGCTAGACTCCCTTACCATCCCACCATATTGACATGTCTGTCTATCTTCTAGGTGTCCATTATTTCTTTTCCTTCTCCCATGTGCCTTATTAAAAATCTGGAGTACAATACTTTTTATGGTGGGGAAATACTTTCTTAATTTTTTTTTAAAGATTTTTTTAATTTATTATGTATACAGTGTTCTGTCTGCACATATCCCTGCAGGCCAGAAGAGGGCACCAGATCTCATTACAGATGGTTGTGAGCCACCATGTGGTTGCTGGGAATTGAACTCAGGACCTTTGGAAGAGCAAGCAGTGCTCTTAAGCTCTGAGCCATCTCTCCAGCCCTTATAATGATACCTTTTTTTTTTTTTTTTTTTTTTTGGTTTTTCGAGACAGAGCTTCTCTGTGTAGTTTTGGTGCCTTTCCTGGAACTCACTCTGTAGCCCAGGCTGGCCTCGAACTCACAGAGATCCACCTGGCTCTGCCTCCCGAGTGCTGGGATTAAAGGTGTGCGCCACCACTGCCTGGCCTAAAGAAATCTTTTTTTTCCCACACTTTTTCCCAGAGCTGAGGACCGAACCCAGGGCCTTGCGCTTGCTAGGCAAGTGCTCTACCACTGAGCTAAATCCCCAACCCCCTTAATTTTTGAAATTAAAATATAATTACACCACTTGCCTCTTACTTCCTCCAGCCATCCCCCTGTAATACCACCACCCCTCCCTTGCACTTTATCAGGTTGGTGGTCTCTATTTCTTTAAGTGAAACTACATCATGGGATTTGGAGTACAGTTTTGGTTAGAAGTGGCAGGAAGAGCCATCATATTCGGAATTTAGAGGAAATTTTTCGGTTTTTTCGTACTGAAATGTTGTGAAGATGCAGTAGATTCTTTTTAGCAGTTATCTCTCTTCACTACTTAGTCTGCTGAGTGGGTTCACTTTGAAAAGTGCTTTGTTTTGGTTTATATTATTTTAATTTTTTGAGATCATTATGTGATTTTTTTGTGTACATGTGTTCATTGTGAACAGATATTCATGTGGAGGTGTGCATGCACGCATTATACATGTGTGGAAGACAGCCTCACAACTTTAAGTGTCCCTCCACAGAAACCATCAACCTTTTCTCCCACCCAGGGTCTCTAACTGGCCTGGACCTTGTAAAGCTGGCTAGGGTGTGTGACCCATGTGGCTCAGGGATCTATTTATCTGACTACCTCTCAGTGGTAGTACAAGCATGTTCCACCATGCCTAAATTTTTTAAGATCTATCTTAAGGATTTAACTTCAAACTTTATGCTTGTAAGGCAAGAATACTATTGACTAAGCCATCTCACCATCCTTCATTATGAAGATTTTCTTTATTCATGAATATCATGCACTGTGTTTAAGTGTTCATGTGTTTGTCAGGTTGTGCCCCACAATAAACAACCAGGGTATAAAAGAGGAGTGCATGAATCAGACTTTGGTTTCTGGGAGTAGAAACATCCACATATTTCTAACATTTCAGTGTTTTTATACAGCAAATGTAGTGTGAGTGTGTTCAAAAGATCCAGCCCTTTGTGATATGCTGACTTTGCCAGAAAAACAGATGTGTTTGGCATGCATCTCAGTCACTGAGTCTGAATATACCCCATTCTATCTGGAAGGCATACTGACTTGTAATGTCAGAAATACTGAAGACCAAATGTATGTTTGAGAGCCCTGGATAAATACCCCTACTCAGAAGAAAATGATACATACCAAGACAACAGTGGAATAAAATATAAGGACAAGGGCATAAGCCCAGTGTAGGTTATGAGAACTCTGTTTCACTAGGCATGGAAATGTTCCAGTCACAAAGCTCATTTCTGTGCTGCTAAGTGTCACCCTATAGATGAGTGTGAGTATTGTTACAATTTTATATTGACAGATTTTCACATGATCATAATTGTTGCATTCCTTGAATAAAAGCCTCTCTCCCTCCCTCTCTCTCTCTCTCTCTCTCTCTCTCTCTCTCTCTCTCTCTCTCTCTCACACACACACACACACACACACACACCACACTGTCTCTGTGTGTGTGTGTGTGTGTGTGTGTGTGTGTGTGTGTGTGTGTGCCCGCGCGCACTGGAGGCCAAAAGTATACCTCTGATGATATTCCTCGGGAGCCATATACCTTGTTTTTTGAGATATGGTATCTCACTGGCCTGAATTCCCCAGTGCATTAACTATAAGGTCCTCTGCTAGAGCAGTACAGGTTTGTCACCACAGAGTAGTCCCTCCAGGCCTGAAATTCTACTTTTCTTGTTATAGTGTGTAATCATCCTTAGTGTTCAGATAACTTTGGGTAATGTTTTCCTCTTGACTTTAGTGTTTGTATTTACAATGAATTTCCATTTGCATTTCTTTTCATGCTGTATTTTTTCTGTGTTTGTTATCCATATAATGGATTATGCATTGGGAAGCATTTTTCCTTACCTACTTTTGGGAGGTTTTATTTTAAAGATGTTATTATTATACTGTAGAGATAATCAGTCAAGCCATCTGGGTTGCACTTTATGAGTTTTTTGTTTGTTCGTTTGTTTGTAATTCAGTATCTTGTTAGGTTTCTCGTGACTTGAGTTGGTCTGGCACATTTTGTCTTCCCAGGATTAGTTTGTATATTTTATGGGTTATATAATTTGTCCACATACAGTTGGTCAAAGTATTGCAATTTATTCACTTCAAATTATTATTTTTTTTAAATACAAAGCCTTTTTTTTTAAAGATTTATTTATTATGTATACAGTATTCTGCCTGCATGTGTCCCTGAAGGCCAGAAGAGGGCACCAGACCTCATTACGGGTGGTTGTGAGCCACCATGTGGTTGCTGGGAAATGAACTCTGGCCCTTTGGAAGAACAGTTGGTGCTCTTAACCACCTAGCCATCTCTCCAGCCCTCATTTCAAATTTTTGTTTAATCAATTAATGTTTTTGATGCTGCTGACCAAACCCAGTGCCTCAGGATGGCTAAACAAGCACCCTTACAACAAGATCCTAGCTCTCATAATAGTGACTTTGGCTGATTCATGAAGGCAGAGTCTCCATGACCTAATGACCTCTTAGTAGGTCTCATCTCCCAACACTCTTACATTGAGGATGATGTTCATAGTACATGAAATTGGGAGAATATAGTTAAATGATATTTCTTTGTCAGTCTACTTAGAGGTTTGTAACTACTTTTGTCATCTATATATTTTTTCTATTTTTAACTTTTATATGTAATTTTATATGAAATATTTTTATATAAAATATAATTATATCACTTTACTTTTTGCTTTCCTCACTCTGGCCCCTCCTACATCCCCTACAATTCCTTATGTGTCCCTCCTTCATTCTCAAATTGATAATTATTTGATTTTTATTTGATTATTATTGTTACATATACATATACGTATGTATATGATGGAGAGATATCTAAATACAGCCTGTTTGTTTTTGTTGTGTGTATATGGTTTCATTGTTGACCACTTTGTATTGGAGAACCAACTAGAAGGCTCATTCCTGGACTAATTTTCTCTCTCTGTAGTTGTTAGTTGCCTGTAGTTCTTTTTCTTGGGCTGGGGCCCCATAAGATTTCCCCCTTTTTGTGTTAATGTGTCTGCTGATATTGCCAATGTGCCAATCTGGTTGATGAAGCCAGCCATCTCTAGAGGAGACTGTCACAGAAAACTTCCTGGTGTTTTGGTTCTTAACAATATACTCCCTCGTTTATAATATTCCCTGAGCCATAGATGTAGGAACTGTGCTGTAGATGTATCCATTGGAACTGGGTATTTCACAATCTGTTGTTTGAATTTTGACCAGCTGTGGTTTTCTGTTATGGTCTTTGATCAATTGCTGCAGTGTTGATCTTCTTTGATGAGGTGCGAGAGTTATACTTACCTTTGGGTACAAGGGCAATATTTAGAATGCTGTTTTGGAATTAATGCTGCTTTAGCAAACCGGTAGTAGTTGATTCTCCTAAGGTAAATGATCTAGCCCCAGGCAACTGGGTGAGTGTCCACTAATTTTTGAGGCAGCTTCTCTCTCTGCGACTTGGGGTCCTTGTTTTGGCTAGGCTGCCATGTCATTGAGCCCCATGAATTAACCTGTCTCCAACTCGTGGCACTTAGATTAAAAGTGTGTATCACCATGCCTGGTATTTACATGGGTACTGTGGATTGAACTAGGGTCCTCATGCATGCTTGTTTAGCATTTTCTTACCTGAGTTCCTTAGCCTCAACACTTGCTATTGATCTGTTTTTTATGAAAGCCATTTTTCTGTGTATGGGGTATTTCATTTTTTATCACCAGCCATTATTTTATGCACCATGGTTATAACAGTTGCCTTAAACCCTTTTCTTGCTAATTCTAGCACTGTGCCATCTCTTAATATATTTTTATTTTATAAACTTTATTATAAAAATCCTTGCAAATAAATAAAATAAAGCACAACAAATTCTATAAAATTCAATGAACTTCTATACAGTTAGAATAGGAATTTGGAACAGAAGCTGTGGAGCTTTGTATGAAATTTTATACTTTCAGTATTGAATATAACTTTTGCACTTATCCACCACCAAGACCCCCAAAAAAATTCATGACAGAGTTATAACTAGAAAAACATTTAGGTTTGTCTTTTCTTTCATAACTTGTATCCATTACCTGTATTCAGTCCTTCCTCACCCACTTATAGTTATCATTTTTATTCTCTTTTATTCATGTTATGCTGTATCCAAATGTTCTTTTGTTTACAAAGATGCATATATTATTGTCTAGATTATTTTTCTTAATAAATGCATAATACTCTTATATATAATTTAATTGTGCATTCATCTGTTGACGAACAACTAGAGTGATTCTAATTCTTTTCTATAGTAAATAAAGCATCAATAAACATGGGGGTGCAAATATCTCTATGGTAGGATAAGGAATTATTTGTCTATAGTTTTACCTTAAATTTTTGAGACATCTCCAAATAGATTTCCACAATGGCTATATTATTTGTTCTCCTACCAACAGTGAATAAGGTTTCCTTTCAGTTCACATCCTCTCCAACATTTGGTTTTAGATTTTTTGATGATAGCCATTCTGACTGGGGTAGAGTAGTACCTGAAAGTAATATTAATTTGTACTTCCGTGGTGGCTCAGGATATTAAACACTTTAAAAAGTATCTATTGGAGAGGTCCATGTCTGTGTCTATGGTCCTACTGCGGCCAGGGTCTATGTTGATGTTTGTGGCCCGTGATACCACCAACAGCCATGTGGAAGCCATGGTAAGTGTTGGCAGCCTGAAGCTGTGCTGATATCTGTGGGCTGTGCTGCTGCCAGGAGCCATATTGATGTGATTGGCCTGTGCTGCCATCTGAGGCCATGATGAATGACATGTCTGTGCTGCTGCCAAGGGCTGTGATGGGGTCTGTGGCTCATGTAGTGGCAGAGGGCTGTGTTGATATCCGTGGTCTGTACTGCTACCAGAGACCATGCTGAGGTCTGTGGCATACCCTGGTGCCAGAGACCATGTGGATGTTTGTGGTCTGTGTTGTCACCTGAAACCATGTGTATGTCCATGCTCATGCTCCCGTTGACTGCAAAGGGCTAGGAAGCTACTTTTGCCATGATATTGGCAACTGCAGATTCACAGTTGAAAAGGAGGACATAGAAAGCTTCTGTGACAACCCCTACCGCCCACAAAAGATAAAAGTAGCAGCCTAGACAGGTAGCCATCAATGATAACTCTTAAAAATTATGATAAGGATGCTGAAGTGTAACTCTCCACAATTTATGGCTTCTGGCAGGGGTATGGTAGGGAAGGACTCAGTTTTCTTTAAGGGGCTAGCCACCAAGAGTTTGACCATGCTCCAGGGAATATATGAGCAACACAAATTGGACTTGGTTTTTTCTTCTTCTTTTGGTGAGGAGGTCCCAAGGGTGGAGGGGCAGACCTGCAAAGACTGGGAAGTGAATGTGTTCAGGGTTCATGATGTGAAATTCCCAAATAATCAATAAAAAATATTATGGAAAAAATAGCTATTGGCCACTTGCATTTTTTTTTAATGCAAGTGTAGTGGTAAAGATTTTCTCCCATGTTTGGACTGTCAGCTTGACTGATTGTCCCCTTTGCTGTACAGTAACTTTGTTTATGTTTATATGTAGCCTTATATATTGATTCTTGGGGTTAGTTCCTTGGTATTCTATTTTTAAAGTTCTTGCCTACCCCAATATCTTGAAGTGTATTCCCTGTGTATTCTTCTAAATGTTTCAGTATTTCAGGCTTTAAAATAAGATCTCTCTTGTGGGAGCCCACAAAGGTTTCCTAATGAGATCTGTGCTTGATTTATACAGCAGGGCTGCATTAGGTGATGGCTTGACCATGTGTGTGGTCACCAGGTGTTTGGAATGTTCTGCACATGGCTGTGTAGGGGGAGGTGTTTTGCTCCACTCCTTGGCATTCCTTTAAAAGCCTTAAAAGAGACAGAAGGGGCTGGTGGGTTTTGACCAAGGCCCTCCTGGGGCTATCCTGTGTTTCTGTCTTTCCTCTCATTGTCAAGTATCTCTCTCTTTCTAAACATTTCCCACATCTCCCTACTCAAGAGTACACTGGGTGAAAAAGTGAGAGCTTACCCCCCACAGATGGCACCAGAAACAGGGACCAGGGACTTGGTGAAAGCTGGGGGGAAAGCCCTGGGAGAAGCAGTTGGACTGATCTGGTTTTGTAGTGCAGGTGAAGGTGGGGATTTTTATTCTCGGGAGTGATAGTGAGGCAGTGAAATGCATGAAGTCAGAAAGTGAGGTCTCTGTCTGTCTGTCTGCCTCTCTTTCTCTCTCAAATTCTGTTTATAAAACTTAAGGAAAAATATAAGGTAGAATAGGAATAGAGTGTAGAAAAACTTAGAATAATAAGAAAGAAATATTAAGTAGAATGCAGGAATATAGCATAAGGAAAAATTTAGAATAAAATAAGCAACAAGACAGAGAAACTGGTGGCTGGAGAGAGGGCTCAGAGGTTAAGAGCATTGGCAGCTCTTCCAGAGGTTCTGAGTTCAATTCCCAGCAACCACATGGTGGCTCACAACCATCTGTAATGAAATCTGGTACCCTTTTCTGGCATGCAGGTGTATATGCAGGCAGGACAATGTATGCATAATAAATTTTAAAAAAAAGACAGAGCAACTATGTTCTTGACTTCCAACGTTGGGACTGTGAGTGAAAAATCCTGGGGGGCGGGGAAATCTATCAAAGGGGAGAAAAAGATTCCTGTGGGAAGCTTTTGGCCTGTAGACAGTTTAATTGTGGCAGGGGAAAGAATTTTCCCTGAGGTGGATGTGAGAGAGACAAAACTCTCCACTCCACCAGCAGTGCCTGAGAACCCTTGTACAACACTGTACCATCAGAATTAGTTTCTGTTTGACCATGAAGTCAAAAGTTTAGATAAAAGAAGTCTTAGGAAAACTTGGTGGTCTTTCTCTCTCAAAAAAATTAAAGCTTTCTTGGGAAAACTTAATCTCACTCTGAAAAACTAAAAGCCTTTAGGGTCTTTGCTTCTCAGAGATTTCTCTTTCTGTAAGGGAAAAAATTAGATTCACCTGGAGATAATAATCAGTATGGGAAAATCACTTGTTTTTTTTTATTTTTATTTATTTATTTATTTACTTTTTGATTTTTCGAGACAAGGTTTCTCTGTGTAGCTTTGCGCCTTTCCTGGAACTCACTTGGTAGCCCAGGCTGGCCTTGAACTCACAGAGATCCATCTGCCTCTGCCTCCCAAGTGCTGGGATTAAAGGCGTGCGCCGCTGCCTAGGGGGTTTGGGGGGGAGGGAAAGGAATCACTTGTAATGTAATCACCTCTTGGAAAATGGCAAGTCCTCTCTGCTATTCCCATCTCTCCAAGCCAGTATTAGAAGAACAGCAGTCAGAATCCCCTGATGCTAGACAGAGCTTAGCCATAGATGAGAGAGTTTAGGCAGAGAGCGGCAAGAGCTGAGCAAGGCAGCTCGTGTAAAGGAAGCAGTGAAGCCGAGCCTTGCCTGCAGCTGTGGCTGCAGTGTTAGGGATTCTGTCTGGGGGAGAACTTTTTAATTTTCTTTCACTGACCTGGTAAGGCAGAGGAGTGAGCAATCCTCAAGGGAATTTTGCTTCTAGCACCAAAATGCCTGTCTGAAGTGCATGCAGACAATCCTTAACTGCTTCAGGAACAGTGTTAGGTGAAAGAAAAACACCTATTAATGCCAGCTCAGGGAGAACAGAAATCTCATGATTTCCCATGGTAAAAAAAAAGCAAAAAAATGTTGACTCAAAAATCTCCCATTGCAAAAAGCAAAAGAAGTGTAAAAATAAACCCTGTAAAGGGAGCTGGAAACTTGCTCCCAAACCTGAAAGGCCTTATGGGAAATGTAGTTTGTAGTAGCGTGCCATTATAGAGAAAGACAGTCTGGGAAATGAAGTCTGAAACATAGTGATGATGTAGAGAAAGGCACTATGGGAATTGTAGTTTTTCAGCTCAAAATGGTGGTACAGCCCCAAAAACTGTTTTTTCAGCTGAAAATTTTGTTTCTTTCCTAAGCACTGCTGGAAAGCTTGGCTTTACCTCCCCCAAAACAAGCAACAGGTGATCAAAAGCTTGCTTCTAAGGAGACATTTAAAGTACTAATACTGGTTATCAACAAGTCACTTTGAAACCCTTAAAGCCAAGGAAAGTGATTCCTACCCTGGGAAATTGCTTTAGGCATGGGAAAAATTTACAGGCAAGTAAAAATAAAATCTTGGGTTGTGTTATGACATACTAGAGAAGACAAATTAGAATAATAAAAAGTTATGCAATGAAAGATTCAGAGAGACAAAGGAACAAGCCATAGCCACTTCTCACCTTGCCAACTCCATGAATTTTCAGACTGAAAGCTCTGAGTCCTTAGCCAAAAGGCTCTCTTGAGTTTCTGTCTCCTTCGGCCTTATATTTCTTTCTCTGCCCAGCCATAATCACTTCCTGTCTCAACCTTCCTAGTGCTGGGATTAAAGGTATGTGACTCCCAAGTTCTGGTTTTTAAAGGCACATGTCACCATTACCTAGCTCTCTTTCTTTTAGACTGGATAAATCTCTTGTAGTCTAGGGTAGCCTTGCACTCATAGAGATCCAGGCAGATCTCTGCCTCTGCCTCCTAAGTGCTAGGATTAAAGGTGTGTGCCACCACTGCCTGGCCTCTATTTTTAAATCTAGTGGCTAGATCTGTCCTCTGATCTTCAGGCAAGCTTTATTAGAGTACAACAAAATATCACCATAGGGATGGCTCATTGCAGCATCGTTCCAATGACCCCCGTGCTAACATGGGCCATGGACATCTGTAGCTAGAGTTTTCCTGCCTTGCCCACAGTCAGGACAAATCTTTGTCACCCGCCAGTCCCACAGCCGCTCAGACCCAACCAAGTAAACACAGACACTTATATTGCTTACAAACTGTATGGCCGTGGCAGGCTTCTTGTTAACTGTTCTTATAGCTTAAATTAATCCATTTCCATAAATCTATACCTTGCCACATGGCTGGTGGCTTACCGGTGTCTTCACATGCTGCTGGTCATGGCGGCAGCTGGCAGTGTCTCTCTGCCTCAGCCTTCCGCTTCCCAGAATTCTCCTCTCTCCCTGTTCCACCTACTTCCTGCCTGGCAACTGGCCAATCAGTGTTTTATTTATTGACCAATCAGAGCAATTTGACATACAGACCATCCCACAGCAGACATCATCACAGACCCCAGCTGCAGCAGGACCATGGACCCAGACATGGCCCTTGTCAGCAGCTCAGGTCTGGATGTCACCACTGCCCTGGTGGCAGCACAGGCCACCAAATCAATATGGCCACAGTGGAAGCATGGCCCTCAGGTACCTATGTGGTCTCCCGTACCAGGATATTTTCTTTTAGGTCACCAGCTAGCTCCTAAATTATGACACAGAGACTTCTTATTAGTTTTAAATGCTCGGCCTAGCTTAGGTGTGTTTCTGGATAGCTCTTTTAACTTTAATTAACCTGTTTTTCTGTATCTACTTTTTGTCTTGGGGTTTATTACCATTCTTACTTCTGTATAGCTTACTTTAACTGCTTCTCTATGTCTGGCTGGCAGCTGCCTGGCTTTTTGCCCCAGGTGTGCCCCTCATTCTCTCCTTCTCTCATTCCTCCTGTTCTTCTCTCTGAGCCTAGATTTCTCCTCATATTCTTTCTGCCTGATAGCCTCACTTATTCTTTCTCTGCCTAGCTATAGGCTGTCCATCTCTTTTGACACCAATCAGATGCCTTAGGCAGGCAAGATGCAACATCTCTTTACATTATTAAACACACATCCTTACGTCATTAAACAAATGCAGCATAAACAAAAGTAACACACCTTTACACAGTTAAAGTAATATTCTACAGCATAAATAATATATATATTTATATATTTGCCTAGCATAAACAATATATATATATACAGCATAAACAATATATATGTAATATATATTTGCCTAGCTAAAATAATATTCCACAACAGTCTCTGGTGGCTGGTCCCTGGGCTTATGCAGAGCCCTCAGTGGTAATAGGAGCCACAAACACCACCCCAGACCCCAGCAGCTGAAGGACCATGGACGCAGAAATGACCCTAGGCAGTGGCTCATGCCTGGATATCTCCATGGCTCCAGGTGGCAACACCAGCCACCCAGATCAGTATGGCCCCAGCAGTGGCATGACCCTCAGACAACAACATGGTCTCAGGTGGCTGACTATACCCCATCATCTGAATGACCCTTGGTGGTAACAGGAGCCATGGACATCAACTTAGACCCTGGCTGCTGTAGGCCCACAGACCTAGACATGGCCCTTGGCAGCAGCCCTGGCCTGAATGACACTATGTCCCCAGGTGACAAGGTAGGCCACTTAGATCAGCATGGCCCTGGTGGCTGCACAGCCCTCAGATACCCTCATGGCCCCAGGTGGTAGCCCAGACCACAGGTCCCTACATGGCCCCCAATGGCTATAGGAGCCACAGACAACATCATCTGCCCCCTCAGCTGCTTTGAGTTGTTAATGTGTTCATACATGGCTTTGGAAACATTACAGCCCCGGAGATAAGCTATCTGCAAAAGGCCATATATGTTGTATTTTGATTTATGAAAAATACCCAGAAAAAACAACTGTGCTTAGGTACGAAGCATATTACTACTAAACTGAGTCTGGGTCCAAGTCTATCAAATGGGATTGAAACTGGGGCACAAGAGACAATTTTGAGGTATCTGAACTGTTCTAAAATTGGGTAGAATGTGATGCTTGTGTGGGTATGTAGCTTTTTAATAAGAAAATTAATGACTTTTGCAATTAAAGTAAAATGTCATTCATTTTATTTCAACATATATGCTAAAATGATCTCTTATGAATGACAATTTTATGCAGCTATGGTGTTCTAAGAGTCAACAGGAGATCTTAAAGGAAAGAAAATACCATTCTCACATATTACCTAGATTGTATATCCTCATTAGAATCATATCCAAGTCTAAGCACTTACTGTATTCTGTTCTGTCTCATTTATGCATTCTTTAGTTTTAGCATTGTGAGTCATGTGGGTCAACTGGCTATGATACAGACTTATGATACATTTAAGTTGTGTTGAAAGAATATGTGAATCTTGCAGAAAAGATCATCTGTTGCTGTTGAGTATTTGCACTGGGTTTCGGGGGTTATATGGAATTTGGGATCCCTGTCAGTACATGTACATATTGTTTTGTAGTTCGAAATGGTCTTGAACAGAGGCAGAAACAGGTTTAGTTTGTATGAGAAAAATTCCAGAATGATTAATTATCCTTTTTATTTATTTAACATATCATACCCATACTCCCCTGTGTGTGTGAGTGTGTGTGTGTGTGTCTGTAGGTGCATGTGTATATGAGTGTTCATGTGTGTGTGAATACATTTGGAAGTCAGATTTCAACTTTGAGTATTATATTTGGCCATTCTGTACCCTACATTTTTGTAACAGAGTCTCTTGCTGAACTCAGGGCTTGTCAACTTGCTAATCTTGATAGCCAGCAAGCTCTCTAGTACTGAGATACAAATACTTGCCACTATGTCCATATTTTAATGTGGGTTCTGCATATCCAGAATCAGATCCCTATGTTTGTATAGCAATCACTTTTCCCTACTAAGTCACCTTCCTAGCCATGCTTAAAACTAAAACAAAACCCTAATGATTATTGTTTAAGGATTACTATTGTAATCTGTTTAATACTAATTTTTGTGTGCATGTGTTCAGTCTGAGTAATAATTTGTATGTCATAGTTTGCACTGAATGCTAATGTCAAAGTGGTTATTATCCTGATATTCTGATTTCATAATAACTGGGAAAAGCTACAGCATAGCTAATTCTATAGTGGTCCTATTGAAAGCCTACTATTGCTTTGACTATGTGTGTATGTGTGGGTATGTTGAAAGAGTTTATGTCTTAGTGAAGAATTGGTGTTGGCAACCTCCTTTACTTAGAGAAAGTGTTAGCTCCCCAGTCGCTGAGTCACCAGTTATTCACTCATTTCTCTTGTTTGTATGTGGACTGGCTGCTTTTGTGTGTCAACTTCATACAAGCTAGAGTCATCAGAGAGGAAGGAGCCTCAGTTTGAAGAAATGCCTCCTTGAGATCCATTGTTAAGGCATTTTCTAAACTAGTGATTGATAGAGGTGGCAGCCCATTATGGGTGGGGTCACCCCTCGGCTGGCGGTCCTAGGTTCTATAAAAAAGCAGACTAAACAAGACATGTGAGCAAGTCAGTAAGCAGCACCTCTCCATGGCCTCTGTATTTATCAGCTCCTGCCTCCAGGTTTCTGCCCTGTATGAGTTACTATCCTGACTTCCTTATATGATGAAGAGTGATATGGAAGTGTAAGCCAAATAAACCCTTTTCTCTCCAACTTGCTCTTTGGTCATGGTGTTTGGTTGCAGCAATAGAAACCCTAAGACAATGTACCCTAAAATAGCTAGCCATTTGTGAATGGAAAGCTATTTAGGCTGTGAAATTTTCAATTGAATTCAATTGATAGATGCAGAATAAAATTTGTAATTGAAATTAGAAAGAAAATTGAAGTTCTCTTATTTTCAGAAATCAGAGGTCAGTCTTATACTTTCATAAATTTTTATAATAGTTTTAGTTTTAATATCAAGTACTCAAATTCTCCTTCTAATTTGACTATTCCTTATTAGGAAAAAATGAATCATTTTCAGAGACATAAAATTTGTCTTTTACATAAAATATCTAAATAAATATCTATCAAAATTTTCTTTTAATATACAAGGAAGATCAGGTATTCATACTGTGTCAATAAGCTGCCAGAATTGCCAAAATAATTTTATTATTCAAGCCTATTGTGAATTGTCCTTTTATTATTAAAAAAGAATGTTTCTTTAGCTTTTAAAAATTTTAGGTGACTATATTTATACAAGTCATATCACAAGAAACTCCAAGATAAAAGCTTGAAGTATTTGTTGGTTGTCAGGCATAAAATAGTGAAAAACATTTTTCATAGGCCTTAGTGTTCATATGAATATTACTAAGCAACATGTTCTTATTTAGGGAGAATTCCATAGTTAGCATTTCTTTTTCCTTTAGACACAGGTTAACTAAACACCTGGGTGGAGAATAGCAAAATACGGCATCCAAATGAACACTTTTTATAAGCTATGTATATTGCATAAATTAAAACTATACTTTCTTCAGTTATTGTTTTTTTCAGTATAAGAGAAATGGTAAAGAATGGATCCTTATTTTTGCTAGAAATATGGATATGTAAAACTCATTATTTGGACATTTTTTGATAAAAATAAATTTAAAAACAATTAAATTATTGCCCCATGGATTTGGACAGATGAATAGTCGTATTGTAGTTTATGGAGAGATAAGGGGCTTAACTTAGAAAGCCTGAGCTGCTTAAGCCATGTCCTTTTCAATGAAGAGCCTGTCTTTATTATTGGCACTTGGCTGGTTCTTAGTAGATAACCTCTGAACTCTTCAAATATTCTGTCTGATAAGTTTATTTTTGTGTGTCTTAGCCCTTGAGCCATGCCAGTTTTGTTTGATTGGTTACATCTATTCTAACAATGGGACTTGATATGAGTGACAGTTTCTGTCCTGGATGGGGAAATATAATCTTAGAAATGTGCTACATGCCTCAGAAATGACCCATAGTAATAGTCATGGACTTCAAGACTCAGATGACTTTCCCTGGCTGTTATACATCATTTCCAGTAAAATTAGGTGTGTTCATGTTAGCTGGGATACTTGGAAGCTTGAGCCTATTTTCTCTTGCACTTATCTCCCTTCACATTTCCTCTTGATGATAATGATTTGTATTTGTTTACTATAATGATTCCTAACTTTGAGCGTACAAAAACTCCTATGAGAACTTTGGATAAATCACTGAGCCTAAGTGTAGCATTGTTGATACTAATCACGGATAAGAATTTGGATTTGTCAGAATGTCCCTAATGCATTACTATGAGATTGTGCCTTTTAGCTACAGCATGGAAGCCACATACACCTATGGAATTTCGACATGTCTCCCTAAACAAGACATGAACAATTCCAATACCAGTTGACATCCCAGAATAAATGGCAAGTCTCACAGGATCCCACCTCTAGATGAAGAAAAATGGGGCAATTAACAATTGCTGGGACAGGGAGAATTAGTGTTTCCCAGAGATTAGCCCCTGATTGCTTAACAATACCAAGTGGTCAGCCCTAGAAACATAAACATTCAGGCAATACTGAACAGATTCAACAAGTTGTATTAAATGTTTATGCATTTACTTGTACATGTAACAAGAATGGTTAAGAAAGAGGAGGTCATGATTTTGGGACGGAGGGAGTTCAGGTTAAACATGGGCAGGGGAGGGGGCAGTGGAGGGAGGGGGAAGACGATGTAATTATATTTTAAATTTAAAAAATTAGCTGGGCGGTGGTGGTGCATGCCTTTAATCCCAGCACTTGGGAGGCAGAGGCAGGCGGATCTCTGTGAGTTCGAGGCCAGCCTGGTCTACAGAGTGAGATCCAGGAAAGGTGCAAAGCTACACAGAGAAACCCTGTCTCAAAAAAAAAATTAAAAATCAGAAAATCATGATGAGTCATTGTTGGGAAATGGAAGAAGAATGATATGACAATAAATGATAAACTTTTGATGCCTGGATAGCTACTGGGCCATTTATTGTATGGGACAGCCATTGTTATATGATTAGTTTATGGAAGTAAAAGTTACATAATTATGGAATTTAAAATTAATCCTCAGTAGCTGGTGATCTGGATACATAACAAAATACAAAGTATTGAGAAATGGTCTACATATACAAGCCCTTCATTATTTTATCTGTGATAGATAAAGCAAAGAAGAGTGTTGATTTAGATCCCAATATTTCACTTAACCCAGACATTACCCAGTTTGATCTGTTGGTTTAGCCTCAGAATTGCTACCAAAGTGGAAATTATATTGGAAAACAGATGACACTCTATGACCTCTGGTCACCAAGAAGGTGCTCCATGTGGTAGGTGGAAGCAAATTCAGGAAACCACGCAAGTGAAATGTTATGATGTTAAATAGTTACTTGCAAATCCAGGAAACCACAGAAATGAAATAATATGATGTTAAATAATTAAATAAATAAATTAATTAAAATAAAATAAATTAAAAAATAAAAATTAAATAAGTAAATCAAAATGTAAATCAAAATCATTAGCTTCCTGATGAACCCTGAGTACAGATGGATTGTGAAAGTTAATAGTCTCCTTCATTTTAAAAATTATAGATCTACTGCTTATGATTGTTTTATTGAAGCAACTGTCCCCTCTTATAACAGGACTGACCCTAACAGGGAAGGTTGTTTTTTTGTTTTGTTTTGTTTTCCAGGGGCCAATTTGCTAAGACCTCTCTGCCCCATGTTACCCCACCATCCTTTGTTGACTCATGTCTGGCTTCAGTCAGACCCTCAGGAAGTACATCCAGTCTGATAGCCAGTCAGGGTCCTACCTGGCCACAAGCAGGAACTGTTCTTGCTATTTTCAGTCAAACAGAACCCTGACACAGCAAACAGACCCCTGACACTGCAACCACAGTTGCTGGCCAGATGTCATGAGCCAATCATAAAATGACTCCTGTACCTATAAGGGCCAGTAACCAATCACTTCAAAGTACACTTAACCACAACTGGAATTCTCCTAATCCTGCTTAAAAGGAGCCTAAAAGCTTCTCTTGGGGCTGCCATTTGCCACTGTGTCAGATGGTTAACAGCTGCATGCTGGAATCTTTTTTTAAATGTTCTTGTTGATTGCATACGTGACTGGTGGTCTTTTACGGGACTTCTTGCAGAACCTAACAGTATATGATCTAAACCTGCATCAGATTCCTTCTGATGGATTAACCAGTTTTGAAGACTGAATAAAAACCACAGTATAGTTCATTTGTCTTGGAAGTAGAAATGAGTCTTTCACCTACTTTAAATGTTAACTGGAGAGACAGGAGATGATTCAGTAGTAAAAATCACTTGTTGCTCTTGCAGAGGATGGTTCAGTTCCCAGCATGCACATGGACACTCACAACCATCTGTAACTCCAATGTAAGGGGATCTGATACACTCTTCTGAGCTCCATGGGCACAAGGCATGCATGCAGGCCAAACATTCATAAACATGAAAAATAAGTTCTAAAAAAGAAGTTAATTGGAAATGCCCATAAAGATGAAGCAGCTGATACATGGAATATAGAATTCATGCTGGATTGGTTTTACAGTGACTAAATCATTCCCCAATTTATACCTCTCGCCAAATGTAGAGTAAATCCTGTCATTTAGGGACACATTTTGCATGGTTATGCCATTCAGTCTTGCAAAGTCAAGCAGTGTTTTAAGACGCTAAATCAAATTTTTCAATTCAGTTTCCTCCAGGGGTTTCACACATGCCACAAAAATGATAATGATTTGCTTAAAAAGTAGAGAAAGATAAAATGGAATTACAAAGAGATTTACTCCAGTAAAGTAGGAATCTTGAAATATTGATTAAGGGATGGATTGAATAAACTAGCACTGATAGGGTTGACACTGTTATATTGAGAGCATATGGGAATGCAATTACTGTTGAAATTAGGGTTGATGTTTTGATGAAAATTGAAATGTTTGGGCAGGTTTTTATGTGAAGATGCTGTATCTTCTTTGTACATATTACTGAAATGAATATTAGGTCTGGTATCAGACACTTTTTAATCTATGTATACAATACACAAAGCCTGCATGAGGAATCCCTGGCTCAGTAACAAAATATGTCAAGTAGGAACCTACAGATTTTACAGTGTCTAGTTAAGATTTCAGTTTAAAGAACTGGTGGAGAAAAATAATTACTTTAATGACATGTAAGAGTACTGCACCAGTAAATTCTTTGTACAGTAGCCCTGTGTGGATAATGACAAGGCAAAAGGCTCATGGAAACTAACAACTAACACTCAAGGCTTAAATTATGTATTAATAGATTATATAAATGATTCTACATATAGCATCATTCTGTTTTTTGTTGTTGTTTTGATTTTGTTTTCCAGACAGGGTTTCTCTGTGTAGCCTTGGCTGTCCTGGAACTCACTCTGTAGACCAGGCTGGCCTCAAACTCACAGAGCTCTGCCTGCCTCTGCCTCCAAAGTGCTAGGATTAAAGGTGTGTGTCACCACTATCCTGAATCATTATTCTGAAAGGATGAAAGTACAAGTAGTTATTCAGTTATAGATCTTGAAAAATTGCACTGTTATTTTTGTTTTTCAAATTTATTCTTTCACATTTTCATTATAAATTCGTATATGTATATGTCTTTGATTGGTTCCCCCCCATGAACAACTGCCCCTCACCCCTCTTGCTTTCCTGCTATAACCATTCATCTTCCCAGGAGGTCCCTTCATACTTTCATGTTTTTGTGATCCACTGAGTTTAATTACACCCATGCTTGTAGGAACATGGGTCAAGGATTATTTGCTTGAGCAAGGGTAATTTAGCAGTGGGTACAGCACTGAGAAATAGGACTTTGTGTCCCCTAGCAGCCATTAATTGCCTATAGCTATTCATGGATGTATGAAACCCTAAAGACCCCCTTCTCCATGATGGAATGTTCATGGGACCTTGTGAGGATTATGTGCAGGTAACCTGTGTTGCTTTGAGTTCATGGGTACAGTAGCTATGTAGTATCCAAAAAATAATTTTTCACACCACTATTTCTGTTTCCCATACCAAGGCTCTTATGTTCTTTGACCTCTCTTCCATGATATTACTTGTGCCTTGAAAAGGTTATATAGGTTCTCTGTTTAGGGCTGAACACTCAACAGTTAGCTAGACTCAGCACTTTCACTAGTTAGGAATCTCAGCATATTTTTCCTTTGTCACTAATCATAAAATAGCTAGCTATCACTTTTCCTTCATGTGGAAAGGATCCCAATTTACAATGAATTGTTTTATTATTTTTCCTCAAGGTTATTCAGACTCATTAACTTATTCACAGTCCAGATAAGATTGATTTGGATTTGATTAAATATAAACTGCAATGATATATTTCATTGAAGATGTCAGAATCCTATGAGCAGATGAAGGGCAAACTACCTGAACCTGTCTAAATGAACTGGTGACACAAATGATTCACAAAGCCTGGTGGAAATATCCAGTAAGTATGCACAAACCTGCCTAGATAATATTTTAGGAATAACATGAATGGTAAGCACAGATGGAGCATTACACTGGAAAATTAAAAATAGAATACTATTGTTGCCTACTCCTAGAAATGACCAACTCACTCTCTTTTTTTAGGTTTTGGAGGATATATATATCATATATGAGGATTCTGTCAACTGTAATCCTAGCTAACCACAAGAAGGCTGTATTTGAATGTAGGCCTGAACAATAATAATCTGTATCTGATTCACAACGTTTGATGGCTAAAATAATTATTTTCAGACCTCTATGAACCACAGTCATGGTTTTGAAAGTATACATGGTTTGCATTTATGCAGGCCAAAGCTAATAGCAAAGACCAAGAAGCATTGCCTAGCAAGGACTAGTAGAATTTTGGAACAGAAATGTTTCCAGACAAAGCAGTATATTATACACTGCTGAGAGAAAATTATCCATATTCAGCATTTAGTAAAGCTTCCACAAAGACTGGGAAACATGACATAATCTTGAAAGTATTATTTACAATATTATGAATAATGTCTTATAAGGAAGGCATTGTTCAGAAGATTTCCATAATACAATGGAGAAACACGCTAATTTATACAGACACATAACTATGGAAGTAATGAAAGGACTTATTATATTTGGGTTTAGATATGTGTACTTTCCCTTTTAGTTCAACTTTGAAATCATCTGAGTATATACAAAACTCTATTGCCACATAGATGCTTCTCTATGCCAAGCTATTAACTTCCTAATAATTAGAGCCTTGGATTATGGGTTATATTTCTAAAGTAGGTAGGGGAACATTCAATTTGGAAGACTAGTGAGCTCTAATTACTGGAACAATAGTTTTTTTAATTAGTTAGAATAAGGTATATATGTGCATATATATACTTTTCAATACACACGTTGTGCAATATTTGTTTAACTATGCAAAGATGTGTTGCATTTGTTTAAATATGTAAAGATGCATTGCATTTGTTTATGTTGCAGAATATTTGTTTATGTGAAGTTGTGTTGCATTTGTTTAATTATGTAAAGATGTGTTGCTGTTTTACCTTGCTTGTCTAAGGCACTTTATTGGTCTAATAAAAAGCTGAATGGTGAATAGTAAGGGAGGAGGTACGGGTGGAACTTCCAGGCAGGGAGATTAAGTAGGAGGAAAAATTGAGGCTCAAGGAAGAAAGAAAAGGAGAGCCAGGGAGACACCAGGGAGATGTCAGGGGCCAGTCAGCCAGACACTGAGGAAGCAGGAAAGTAGGACATACAGAATGAAAGATAAGTTAAAAGCCCTGAGGCAAAACATAGATGGATAGAAACAGGTGAAACTTAGTTAAAAGAGCTAGTGGGACAAGTCTAAGCTAAGGCCAAGCGTTCATAATTAGTAAGTCTCCATGTCTTTATTTGGGAGCTGGTTGGTGGCCCAAAGAAAATTCCAACTACACACACACAC
Organism: Peromyscus maniculatus bairdii; assembly: GCF_049852395.1. Lineage (NCBI taxonomy): Eukaryota > Metazoa > Chordata > Mammalia > Rodentia > Cricetidae > Peromyscus > Peromyscus maniculatus. The sequence continues at coordinate 52,163,163 of NC_134875.1, forward strand.
ACACACACACACACACACACACACACACACACACACACACTGAGGCTCCTACTTACTCTCCCTGCCTGAAAGTCCCTCCTACACCTCCTCCCTCACTATTGGCCATTCAGCTTTTTATTAGACCAATCAGGTGCCTTAGAGAAGCAAGGTAAAACAGCAACGCATCTTTACATAATTAAACAAATGCAACACATCTTTGCATAGGTAAACAAATACTCCACAGCATTTGTGTATTGAAAAGTACATACAGATGCTTCTCAGCAAGTAAAGGAACCTGTTGCCAAGTCCACTGATTTGAGTTTGATCCCTGTGCCCCACATGGTGGAAGGAGAGAGCCAACTCCCTGAAGTTGTCTTCTGGTGTCTGAACAGGTGCCATGGCATGCATTCTTGAATGATTGCTTGAAGAGGCCACCATGGTTCATTGAATTAACACAGATGGGCTGTTGGGATATGAAGATGGGATGATCATTAACATATTTGACTTTCAATTTCAGAGACAAAAAATTTGGGTGAAACTACCTGTGTGTCAGGCAGAGAGGCAAAGATGTTAGGTAGGAATAGAATATCCCTATGGCTCCCCAAACCATGCAATTTATTTCTGAAAAACATAAGTAACACCAGTTTCTGGGAAATCAATACCTTCTGGCTTTTGCAAACACTTACACACAAGCAAGCAAACAACAACAAAAAAACCCAAATCTTAAAAAAAAAAGTGGAAATTTAAGTCATCTGTGATGTTAAAAAGTGGGGATTTTGGACCATTTTTAGACTTATCCTCTAGTTGGGAATGTTTCCCAGAGACCAGTGTGTTAAAGGCTTTATCTCCAGCCAGCAGTATGACTGAGAGGCAGCAGAACCTTTAAGAAGTGAAGCTTAGTGGAAGATTTTAGATCATAGACGTTATATGCTTTCTAAGGGAATTGTGGGGCCCTTGTCTCTTCATCTCCCTTTTTCATTCTGATGATGAGGGAGATGGGATTCCTTAGCCACATACTGCCACTCTGATAGGCTCACAGTAATAGGGCCAAGTGATATCAATAGGAGCTTATAAAAACTGTCAAAATAGAGCTATTTTAAAAAAGTTGATTTCTTTGAGGCATTGTTTGGAATAACAGAGCACCAATTAACACAGTTTGAAGAAAGTAAAGTAAAATATCCATGGGAGGGTTTATTAAAAAGAGGGGCAGAGAGCACAAATATGAACATAAACAGGCATTTTCATATATATATATATATATATATATATATATATATATATATATATATATATATTGCTTTGTGTGGTCATTTGCTGCCTTAGGATTCTGCCAACACGAAGGCTATCACTAGAACTGAACCAATGAATCTTATTATCTAAAAACTGTAAGTTAAACAAACCTCTTTTACTCATAAATTTGTCTGTATCCAGTATTTCATTATAATAATGAAAAGCTAGCTTACTAATGTGGTCAGATTACCCAGAGGGGAATGCCCATCTAGAGATGGCACATTAACCACATCAGACTATTATCCGTATCTCTGGGAGGCTATAAATAGTCCCTGACAGGAGGAGCGCTTACTGTGAGCTGCATCTTGCATGCTCAATGAGTGATGCAAGTTTTCAAAATGCGATATTGATTTTTTCTAATATGTCCTTGGAGACAGCGTGAGGGATGTTGGCATTTTGAAAAAGGTTAATAAGTAGAAACATACATTTTCCCCTCTGTTTTAAAATGTGTTTGTAAACAGAAATAAAGGTGCCCTTTTATTAAATTAAAAATCAGAGCAGAAGATACTACACTGATTTAGACCATTGAGTTATAATTCTTCAGGCCAATGATCAGTCTTTATAACCCATTCGACAGTAGTCAAAGAGAGCAGATCAACTAGTCATATTGTATATTTTTATCATCCTTAGAATAGTGATTTGATAACAAATTTGAATGAGCAAGCAAAACACTTGTTTTCTAAAAAGAGTGAAGATCCACATATGAAAAACTATACCTTCATCAGAGTATATTCACATTTGACATGGGTAGATGCTCAGGTGGGTCTAGGTTATGTAGATTTCTTTGTATTTCTGGAGGATTTGGGAAAGGTTTTTTTTTTTTTTTTTTTTTTTTTTTTTTTTTTTTTTGTGTGTGTGTGTGTGTGTGTGTGTGTGTGTGTGTGTGTGTGTGTGTGTGTGTGTGTGTTTCTGTTTTCATTCCAGTCTGTTTTTTCCCTATCTGTTTCTTTCCGTGGTCCAGAACCGAGGTTGCAGCTGCAATTGCTAGAATGAGGGATATCCCTCAGCAAGAAACTTTAGCTCTATAGACCTTTACAACTCTATGCCAGCATTGTTAAGGACCTCATAAGATAGTTCCCCCCTTCATTCCTTCTGTCAAAAATGAATTTCACAGATAATACAGCTGCATTGCCTATACAGTTACAAATGCCCACTGGTTCTCCCTTTACCTAGGGTTGTTCTATTTCAAAAAATTAATGAGTTTCCCCTCAGATGAAGCTAACTGTTGGTGGTAGAGACGTACTTACTAGAGAAACTGGACCAACATAATGGCTGAAATTAACCTCTTTTTCAAAGGAAAGTATGCAAACCTGACTTGTGTATTGTGGCCCCCACAAAATGGCGATTGAATTGATTCCATGGCTACTGACTGAGGGGAACCCAAGGAATGTGCCAATATTTTATTTTCAAGTAAATTTATTGTAATCAATTCAGGGAGGAATTTCTAGAAAGTACTTCTCACTGGGCCACCAGTTTGTGCAGTGCACTACTTCTGGGTCTAAATGCTAGGTGACTATTAAATTTAGTGATAACATACTCAGAAAGGTACCTGATTATAATGAATGAAATATAATAGTGACATGCCTAATAAGCCAATATTCTAAACCCAAATCTATATAACCTTTGATTGATTGATAAAAAGTTATTAGAAAAAAAACTTACAGTAGATTTCTGTTAGAAATGAAGTAGTCACATGGTAAGTCCAAGTTAACTTAGGGAATGTCTCAACTTGAAAAACTATGTTATGTAAATAACAAAAATAATACTGATATTCATGACCAAATGTACTGGGTCTATGAGCAAACTTTATTATTATTATTATTATCATCATCATCATCATCATCATCATCATCATTATTTAATTTATATCCTGACCACAATTTCTCCTCCCTTCTCTCCTCCATGTTCCTCCCCTCACCTTCCCTCTGTCCCCCCATCCATTCCTCCTCCTTTTCTATTCAGAAAGCAGCAGGTCTCCCATGGATATCAACAAAACATAGCATATCAAGTTGCAGTAAGACTAAACAACTCCCCATGTACTAAGGCTGGGCAAGGTGACCCAGTATGAGGAGTAAGGTTCCAAAAGCTAGCAGAAGAGTTGGAGACAGGCCGCTGTTCCCACTGTTAGAAGTCCTACAAGAAGGCCAACCTACACAACTGTCACATATGTGCAGAGGGCCCAGGTCAGTCCCATGCAGGCTCCCTGGTTGTTGGTTCAGTGAGTCTAGGTTAGTTGGTTCTGTGGGTTTTCTTGTGATGTCCTTGACCTCTCTGACTCCTAAAATCCTTCCTCCTTCTCTTCAGCAGGATTCTCCAAGCTGTGCCTAATGTTTGGCTGTGGATCTCTGCATCTGTTTCCACCAGTTACTGGATAAAGCCTCTCTGATGATAATTGGGGTAGGTACCAATCTATGAGTATAGCAGAATATTATTAGCAATTATTACATTGACTTTTTTGCCAATCATGTTTGGTTCTATCCTGTCTCTGGACTATGCTTCCTCTGGGTCCTGGCACTCCAGGCAGTGTCAGGGGTGGACTCCCTCTCATGGCATGGGTCTCAGGCTGGACCAGTCATTGGTTGGCCACTCTCACAATTACTGCAGCATATCCTGTAGACAGGACAAATTGTAGGTCTAAGGTTATACAGCTGGACTGGTGTCCCAATCCCTCCATTGAAAGTCTTGTCTGGTCACAGGAAATGGCCAGTTCAGGCTACATATTCCCTATTCCTAGGAGTCTTAGCTAAGGTCAACCTTGCAGATTTCAAGAAGTTTCCATTGCACTAGATTTCTACCTTACCCCTAAATGCCCTCTCTTTCAGTACTCTCCCCCTCAAACCTACCCCAACCTGATCCCCCCATTCCCATTCCCATCAACCCCTAGTCCACCTATGAAATCTACTTTATTTCCCCTTCCCAGGGAGATCCAAGTGTCCACCCCCTTGAGCCCTTCTTGTAACTTAGCTTCTCATGGGTCTGCAAATTATTGCATGGTCATTCTTTACTTGACAGCTAATATATACTTATAAGTGAGTATATACCATGTTTGTATTTCTGGGTCTTGGTTACCTCACTCAGAATGATTTCTTTCTAGTCCCATCATCTATTTGCATGTGGATTTCATGATACCATTGTTTTTAACAGCCAAGAAATACTCCATTGTGTAAATGTACCACATTTTCTTTATCCATTCTTCAGTTGAGGAATATTTAGGTTGTTTCCAGATTCTGGCTATTTCAAATAAAGCTGCTATGAACATAATCGAGTAAGTGGACTACTGGCAATGTGCATGGCCTCAGATATGGCTAGGTGTCTTCTGGGGTTCATGTGCTGGCCTGGCTTCTAGTAGGATAAGAGGCTTCTGTCTGATTTTCAGGGAGCTGGCTTGGTCTCTGGTTTTCAAGGATCTGGCCTTGCCTCTGGTGGGGTAGGAGGCTTCTGCCAGAGGTGTGACTATGGACAACCTTTTTTTTCCATTTTTCTTTATTAAGAAATTTTCTACTCACTCTACATACCACCCACAGATAGCACCTCCTCCCACTCCCCAACACTCTCTCCCAAGCCACCCCACATCCCCACATCTCCCAAATCAAGGTCTCCCATGGGGAGTCAGCAGAGCCTGGCACACTGAGCCTGTGCAGGTCCAAGCCCCTTCCTACTGCACCAAGGCTGTGTAAGGTATCACACCATAGGCACTGGATTCCCAAAAGCCTGCCCATGCACCAGGGATGGATCCTGATCTATGGGCAAAATTTTATGTTAAATAGTTATACATAAATTTATCACAGGTTAGAAGTAATACTAAATCTAGGGGGGAAACCAAGAATCAAATTAGAGTATATTAAACATATATTTCCCCTGTAGCATATAATGCTTATTTCTCTTTCTATGCTGTTTCCTCCAATTGTTAATAATACATGCATTAATATAGTTGCTGTATTTGTTACAAAATAGTATACTAAACGTGGGAGTACTGACTTTGTTCTCAGTGGTAATACTGCAAACTCTAGAAAAACATTATTTGCAGCCTTTTTATTGTAGCATCTATATTTATTCATTTTTGTTTCATTTTCACATACAATTTTATTAATTATTTTTAAGATTTTACTTATCTATTCTTCTTTCATACAATACATTCCAACCACAGCCTCCCCTCCTCCCAGTATTGCCCCAACCTCCCCTCTCCTCCAGATCCATTGCTCCTCTATTTCCCTTCTGAAAGGGGCAGGCCTCCCAGTGATAGCAACTGAATGTGGTATAACAAGTTACAATAAGACTAGGCATAAACCCTCATATCAAGGCTGATTCTTTGAGAATTGTGTACAATGTGTTTTGATCATTTTCACTCCCCTTCCCCAACTCTCCCAGATCCACTGTGTTAGGTAGGGTTTTGTTGCTGTGAAAAGACATCATGACCACAGCAGCACTTATAAAGGAAAACATTGGGGCTGGCTTACAGTTCAGAGGTTTAGTGCATTATTTTCATGGTAGGAAGCATGGGGACACACACGCAGTGTGGTAGTGGAAAGTAGCGGAGATTTCTGCATCTTGATCCCCAGGCAGCAGAAGGAGTCTGTAACACTGGACCTCACTTGAGCATCTGAGACCTCAAAGCCTGCCCCCAGTGATACACCTCATACAACAAAGCCACACACTCTCCAACAAGGCCACATCTCCTAATAAGGCCACTCCCTATGGACCAAGCATTCAAACATATGAATTCATGGGGGCCATTCCTATTCAAACACCCTATTCAGACACCCCTTCTTGAAAATAATGTTGTTGTGCCCTGGGTGCAAGACCTCTGAATAGACCACCAGAGACACGAACCACTGAAATGCAAAAGCAAGGTTTATTGAAGCAGTTCAAGCCTCGTGGCGGGACCTCAAGCCATCCAACACAGTAGAGGTTGGAGGAGGTGCCCACCCCTCTGCAAGCTCAGGTTTTAAAGGCAAAAACCATAAGGTTACATCATTTAGGGGCGCTAGTATGGGTACAATTCAGATTGGCTCAGGTTTTAGGGGCTTTCCAGAATTTCTGTGTTATCTTACTTTATAGTTTTTAACCGGTTGTTTGTCAAACTTTATAGACTACCTCCGGCGTTGGGGCATTCTGTGGTTAATCAATTGTTACCAGATAGTCTTTAAAACATCCTGACTTTGTACTTTGACCATCTCCGGTCTTGGGGCATCCTAAGGTTAATCAGTTGCTATCAGATGGCTCTTCAAACATCCTGACTTTGTCCTGGGACCTATGTCAGCAGCTCTGAGAATTTTGAAACTCAGGCCTGACTCAAGCTGGGGTGAGGGGCTTGCTTGAAATGGAGGTGCTTTGGTTCTTCAGATGTCAGTTTAGCAAAATGATAGTAACAGGTTCTTTCTCTGGGGCTTATGACCTGTACAGTAACATATTCTTGGTACAACAATGGTACAGTTTATTTTTCTTAATTAAAACTTCAAAAAAATTATGTATGTGGTATTTTGCCTGCATGTATTATGTGTGTGTGTGCCTAGTCCAAATGTAGATGACAAAAGATATAGGATCCTCTGAAACTGGAGTTTCAGATGTTTGGGAGGCACGATGTGATTGCTGGGCATTTTGTCCAGGACTTCTGGATGACCAGCCAGTGTTTTATGCACAGAGCCATCTCGGCAGACTGCACTTTGATTTGAGCATAAGAATATGAAAAAAAAATACAGAATGATATCCTACTTATAATCATTAATTATCACAAGTGAAGCTATTGTTTTACTATTTCACTGGCCATTAATTTGTTATTTCCCTATTTGGAAATGAGGGGGTACAAAAGGCCTGTGACAAATGTTACATATGCATGTAATTATGAGCAGGCAATTTAAATGCTCCTAATACAGGCTCTGATGCTCCTGTGGTCCAGATGTGGCTCCTGTGACCAGGGATTACCTTCAGATTTTGACCCAGATGCTTATTTTACATCCCAGGTGAACGATGGTGTCCTTTTGTGTCCTCTAACCAAAGCTAGCACCGAGGCAACGTTGACATTTTTGTGTCTCAGAAAAGGAGACTAAGGGATAGAAGAGCTGAAGACCACACTTCACCATTCTCCCTGAAGTAGCCTAGACACGCTTCATCCCCAACTGCCTTTCTAAATTGCTCTCTGGTGGAAAAGGTTACCCAGGGAACTGTAACACTATTTCACACTCAGGAGAGACCAAGAGTCAGGAGGTCAGGGGGGCACACACCTTGTTTTGTACTCACAGACAAAGGTTGCAGCTATTTTAGACTGCATGTACAGATGATGCCGTCCAGGGTGGGGCTTCCTCTGTATCCCAGGAAGAGCATGTTGGAATCTCATGTTTATTAGTTACTTTTCTCACTGATGAGACCAAATACTTGACAAACGGAAAGCCTTAACCATGGAGCCATCTCTCCAGTAATTAGTGAAGAAAGAGATCATAATTTGAAGGAGAATGGGGAGGGGTACATGGGAGGGTTTGGAGGGAGGAAGGGAAGAGAGAAATGTTGCGATTAAATTAAACTCTCCAAAGTAAAGAACAGACTGGAGGGAGGAAAGGTTCATCTTAGCTGAGCTTTATGCATAGTGGCAGTGAGGTCTCAGCAGAAGAGGCTGCAGGTCCATGGTACAACATGGAGGCAGAGACATGCATTTTCCTCTTTTGCTTTTACTCCTCACCCTCTGCCTCCTTACACTCTTCTTTCTCCCTCCTTGTGTATCTTTCACATTTTTGTTTTATTAGACAGGGTCTTAACCTGTAGTCTAGGCTGGCCTATAACTCACTGTGTACCCACAACAATCCTGCCCTCCACTTGATGGCTGATGGAGTGGCTGGCAGGTGTGAGTCAGCAAGCTTTCACAGAGGGCCTGTTGGCCTCTCTATTGTTCTGTAAATGAAAAGGGTAATAAAGGAGCTCATGTCAGCCAGGCTGACAACAAACTCACTATGTGGCAAGGGCTGGCCCTGAGCTCTTCATCCTGCTGCTTTCTTTTCCCAGTTCTTAGAGTGAGCACATGCTTCATGAGGCCATTCTTCTTTCCTTAAGTATGCAGACAGGGACTCCAGCCCATGGTTGGTGCCTTTCACACTGCCAGTTTCTCTTGCCCCCCAATTAAACATCTCTCAGAACGCTCTCCAGACATATCAGTGACTCACTAATGCCCGAGGCAGTTTTTAATTCAATCAAACTGACAATGGGAATTATCCATCCTAGTCATGAAATGAATAACAAGGACAGTTGTCTCTGCTCTTTAAATCGGGGAGAAGAGGCTCTTAACACTATACTGAATAGATCTGTAGATGCTGATGCATGTCTGTGCTGCTGGTCAATGCCATACATTTGCTTCCCAAGACATCTCCCTCTGTCTATCACATGGTTCTCAACCCCTGGGTCTTCACCCCTTTGGGGGTCGCATCTCAGATACCCTGCATTTCAGATATTTACATCAAGATTCATAACAGTAGAAAAATTACAGTTGTGAAGTAGCAACGGAAACAATTTTATGGTCAGGGGTCACTACAACATGAGCAACTGTATTCAAGGATCTCAGCATGAGGGAGCTTGAGAACCAGAGTTATCTTGTGTGTGTGACAGCCTGTGGAGCAGTCTTCCTAGGTGCTGTGGAGACTGTGGCATTGCCTGAGGGAAGGGAAATACTCCAAGAAATGAGACTTGGAGTTGACCTGTCACTGATTTAGAGACTCATCTGTGTTAATTGTCCTGGGAAAGGCAGAACTCAGCATTTGGCTGCTTCCTTGGCACCTGGAGACTTTGACAACTCTAGCTTCTGACATCATGGCATTGGTCTGAAGTGTCCTGAGAGGTCAGAGGGAGCCCACTCACAAGAAAACAAACTTACTTTGTGACACCCCTTGTGCTGATGTTACAAGAATATGTCACTTCCCATTTTATGTCTTATTCAGAGGGCAAACTCCTTTCCCTCATAGCCCCTGGGCTCGGTGATCTGCATCCAGTCCCCCAAGTTCAGATTCTGGCACTTTGTCTGTCACTGCCTTCACTTCCAGAGAGCTGTGTGAGTCACAAGAAAGACCTTTGAATCTGCCTCCCTCCGTGTTAGTGCTGGGAGGATAAAAGTAATAGACCATGGGGAGGGGTTCTCCATCTTGTGACTGGGGACTAAGGGACTATGTCCATCCACTGCCACAGTGATTTATGACGGGATTAGCACAGCCCAGCAGTGAGCAGAGCTAACTTATCTCTGCTGGTTGATGAGTGACTGCCAGGACTTTTCATGACAAGGCAGTCAGAAGGACTGGAGCCTCTGGTTGGCCCCCTGGTAGCAAACAACAGAAGCTTCTTATCACAGGGGTCACTGAGGCATGGACTTCAGGAAATGCCATACATTTTTTATATATCCTTGGCATCCTTGAGTCTGGGTGTTGGCTCTGTCAACCAAGTGTCAGAGCAAAGTTGGGAGCTTGCAAATGGTGAGTGACATCCTCTCCCAACCAAGCAGGGAAAATGTGGAAGCAAATAATTCCCAAGAACGAGTCTGAAGGGCAGTTAGAGCCTATGGACAATCCTAAACCCCTACCATTTTATAGTGTCTGAAAAATTATGTCTCATAAAAAATCTCACAACATCAATACAGCTAGTTTATTCCTGTGTGTGGTGCCTCATGTCTTGATAGATGGCTTGAGTGACTGACAGCTTAATGATGGCTCTGTCCCTGAGAAGAATGGCCTAGATCCCCCAAACTATACTCACAGTGCCCTGCTGCAGGAAAAACACAGCATGCTGGTGTTTATGTGGGCTCTCAATAAGGCTGTGCCCTGAGAAATGAGTCAGCTGTATTTAGAGGAGCAGTGGTTTAAATTATGAATCAATTACCAACCAGCAAGGAGTCGTGATGCTATTGTGTCTGTGTGAGTCTGTTTGGCAATTGACGCATTAGGTTTAGGATGCAGGTGCTTGCTTCTTCCCACTGTGTGGGAGGGAGAGAGTCTGGCAGCTCTTGCTGAGAGCAGCCTGAAGAGGCTGAGTCACCATCAGAGATTTCCCTTGCTTGCTTCTGTGACTTCAGGTGAGAGAACTGCTATGCTCAGGAGCCTTTGAGTGTCTGCTTTCACCAATCAGATGTCTTGGAACTTTTCCAAGTAAGCATCCTTTTCCCACAAGGTTTTTATTTTTTTCTCTAGCCTTTTAAAGATGTATCATGAGACTGTGGTGTACCCAGTGGCAGAATGTTTGCCTACCATGTTGAAGACCCTAGATTCATTCCTCATTAATGAATACTACCGCCAAACTGCATCATATGTCACTGAAATTACAGTAGGCATAATATTCCTTATGACAGGTAAAGAAACACACTCATAATTAGTGTTAGAAAGGAGAAGGTGGCACATTTTTTGGTGGTGCGCCAAGTAGGACTGATTCCTATCTTTAAATGTAAACTTAAAATTTTTTGTGTTTGCAATGAATACCTTTCAGGAAAGGAGATGAAGTGTCACTAGATATACCAAGGACACTGACCCCATATCAGGAATAGTTGGCTAATTGAAAACCAACTTCATGATTTTTTATTTATTTTTTTAAATTTATTTTACATACCAACCACAGATCCCCTTCTCATCCCTCCTGCCACTCTGCCCCTACCTTCCCCCTCCCACCCACTCCCTATCCCCTTCTCCAAAAGGGTAAGGCATCCCATGGGGAGTCAGCAAATCCTGGTACATTCAGCTGATGCTGTATCAAGCCCCTCCCCCATGCATCAAGGCTGAGCAAGGTGTCCCACCATAGGTAATGGGCTCCAGAAAGCCAGCTCATGCACCAGGGATGGATCCTGATCCTATTGCCAGGGCCCCTCAAACAGACCAAGCTACACAACTGTCTCCAGTATGCAGAGGGCCTAGGCTGGATCTCATGCAGGTTTCACAGCTGTCCGTTGAAAGTTCATGAGTTCCAATGAGCTTGGTTCAGTTGTCTCTGTAGATTTCCCCATCTTTATCTTGACACCCCCCCCCTCATATAATCCCTCTTCCCTCTCTTCAACTGGATTCCCAGAGCTCAGCCCCGTGCTTGACTGTGGATCTCTGCACCTGCTTCCATCAGTTACTAGATGAAGGCTCTATGATGACAGTTAGGGTATCCACCAATCTGATTACCAGGGTAGACCAGTTCAGGCACCCTCTCCTCTATTGCTCGTAGTCTAAGGTGGGGTCATCCTTGTGGATTCCTGGGAACTTCCCTCACACCCGGTTTCTCTCTATCCCCATGATGTCTCCCTCTATCAAGATATCTCTTTCATTGCTCTCCCACTCCATCCCTCCCCCATCTGGTTCCCTCCTGTTCTCATCCCTCATCCCCTCCCCTCTACTGCCCCCCATCCCTGTCCCAGTTTACTCATGGATATCTCAAGTGTTTCCCCTTCCAAGATGACTTCATGATTTTTGGATACTTTTAGTTTTCTTTTGTCTTATTGAGTTTCTTTTTAGTTTTTATTTTATTTTAATTTTTTGAGAACAGAGGAAAGCATGAAGTTCTGCATACAGGGAGATGGGCAGCATCTGGGAGGAGTTGGGGTAGGGAAGAATATGATCCTATTATATTGAATAAAACAATTATAAATTAAAGAAAGTATACTAAGTTGACTTAGTGTGTTTAAGAATAGCGTATACGGTTGGGATTATGGTAGGGGGATTAGGGGAAACTGAATGGAGTGTGGATTTGCTACAGCACATCGTATTAGTGCAATATATAATGTACTTTGATCACATTTCTCCATTATACCTTTTTATTCTGTTTCTACTCCCACAAAACCCTTCTTCTTACTCAAACATTCCTTTTCTGTCTCCATGTCTTTTTTGTAGCCTGCTGCATTTGATTTTAATTGCATGAGCACAGGTAGATAAAGGCAACTTAATAGTGACTATACCACCAAGGGATAGGATTCTCTCTTCCCCAGCAGCCATTAACTGCCTGTTGTTCTTCAGGGGTTCGTGAGGCCTCGTGAGGCCCTCCCCTGTCTATGGTGGTATGATGGTGGTTCCACAGCTAAGTGCTACTACTGTGTGTTCCTGGGGGCAGTGGTGTTGCCATATCTGGAATACATTATTTCACAGCACTCCTTCCTGAAACACAGATGGCAATATACTGAGCAGGACTGGAATTTTTGTTTAATGACATAGGGCTTTTAAATATTATCTACCCATGGAGGGTACTTCCCTTCAAAACTATTATTTAAATTATTTTCCTAACTATATCATTGCTGTTTTTAAAAGCCATACATTTTCCGCCAGTTGCTCAACTCTCCAATAATACTAGTAGTTTATGAGGATAAAAACTGAGGGTCACTGAGCTCCAGTACATTTTATTAGAAAAAAAAAAAAAGATGTGACAAGCCAGATAACAGTCTCAGTCCATTCATTTGTTGTCTGATGTTATAAAAGATTGGATGCTTAAAAATTTTGCAAATTTTATTGTTAACTCTCTTTATTTGAACAGTCCCATTATTTTATTTATTGTGCCACAGTATAGCATGGCTTTGGAAAGTAGAGTTCTGTGTGTTTTCTAGTCACTAAAATGGATCTCTCTATGATACTCCTGTGCATGTGGCATTACAGATTTCTTAGAAAAGGCTCTTTTGTGTTAGTTTTTGTGCATGCCACCAGATATTCTTAGTGACAGGATTAAGACTCAATGTCCCTTGTAGTCTGTACTTCAATGATGCTTAATGACAATCAGGTATTAGTGAAGAAGTATCTGAATATATGAATCCAATATTCATCACATATGCTGATGTTGCATCTAGGCTTCCCACATTACCATTTTCCTTTGACTCCTGGATGCTGTAGCAGTTTGTTCACTGATAATGTTATAGGGAAAAGGAATCCTGAAAGGGGGAGAGGAGCAGATCATAGGTCCCTTCCTGCCTCTCTTTGGCTACTGTTGCCATCCCAACAAAGGTGTTCTGCACCAGGGCAGTGCTGTTAGATTGGGGATCAGAAAGATCAGCATTTTGCTTTAACTTTAATAGTATTTGCTGCCTTAAAAATTCTGTATCCAAAGAGTGGCAAAAATTCTTAACATCTTTGTTTTATAAATTTGTGCTTAAATTTTAATTTTTCTGCCATCATTACAGCTCTCCTTACATGAACATGAAGCAGAAACTAACAGAGAAAGGCTGCTTAATGGCTTGCTCCCTCTTATATGCACAGCTACCTTTCTTATACATCCCAAGCCTACCCACTAGGGTTGGCATTTTCCACAGTGGGCTAGGCCTCCAATATCAATCAATCAATCAATCAAGAAAATACCCCCATGGACATGCCCACAGGCCAATCTTTTTTGTATTAATTTATTTTACATCCTGACCAGTTTCCCCTCCCTTCACTCCTCTCATTCCTTCCCCCTTCCTCTCCCAACCCCCAAATCCACTCCTCCTCTATTTCTGTTCAGAAAGGAGCAGGCCTCCCATAGGTCACTCTTATGGAGGTTTCTTTTTCCCAGGTGTGCCCAGCACAACAAACATACTTTGAATAGGCCAATGGACTAAAACACTGAAAATAGAGAGTTACTATTTATTCACTGTCAGATAAGACACTGGAACCATGAACTGCATCCCATCTATTTTGGAAATTGGAGTTGGTATTTTTCTCTCCTATGAGTTCATATATTATTTTATTTTGAGAAGACACTGTAGAGAAGGTTCTTCTTTGTGTAATTAAAGAAATACTCTGACTTTCCATTTGAATGGATTTTTAAGACAAAATAAAATAATATATGGAGAGAAATTAATAACTGAACTTGTTCAGTATTTTTTTTTTTTTGGTTTTTCGAGACAGGGTTTTTCTGTGTAGCTTTGCACCTTTCCTGGAACTCACTTGGTAGCCCAGGCTGGCCTCGAACTCACAGAGATCCGCCTGCCTCTGCCTCCTGAGTGCTGGGATTAAAGGCATGCGCTACCACCTCCCAGCCAGTATTTTTTTTTTTTTGTAACAGAGGAGAGAGAAACTTTTTTTTTGTTTTTTTGTTTTTTGAGACAGGGTTTCTCTGTGTAGCCCTGGTTGTCTTGGAACTCGTTCTCTAGACCAGGCTGGCCTTGAACTCACAGAGATCCCCTTGTCTCTGCCTTCTGAGTGCTGGGATTAAAGGTGTACACCACCACTGTCTGGTTGAGAGAGAAACTCTTAATCATCCCTAACTTAATCGTAGGAGAGTTCCAGTTTATTTTTAAAAAATAGGACAAAGGCATGGACTGTGCATATGTAGAGTTTGATATCATTTGATATCATCATCAAAACTGGTAGAAGAGTGTTTATGTTGCTGGTAAATGCCATGGATCTCCTGGACAGTCATTTTTACCCTAAAAATTAAATTTTCTAATCCCCAACTCTTCCCACTGATATATGTATGAGTTTCATATTAGTTCAACAAAGTGGGGGTGAACTCGACTACAACCAGATATTTTAGACCAGGCAAGTTTTTTTCCATTTAAATGCTAATAATTTTACCTTATTCTTTATTAGCATAGCCAGCAACTTCAGGGAAACTGGAAAAAATATTTTCCTAGATTTAGTAAAGAGAATCATTGTAAGTGATGACATACTCTAAACTTCCCTTTTAAGATCAGAACAAGATGTTGATTTTTTGATCTATGGCATTTAGGGGTGGTATTATTACCTAAAATGTCATATTTCATTTAAACTATTTATATGCATATACACATATACTTAATATATTATATATTACATATTTATGTAAAATAATGTTTACCTATGGTGTTTTCAATAACTTTGTGCTTTTTTCCCTTTCCCCTCTCTATTTCCTTCTTTCAGCACCCTCAGTTGGAGTCCCCCCATTTTTCCCATTTCATTTCTAATAACATCTGTGCCCCACTCTCCTCCTATCTAGAACTTTCCTCCAGGTTCCCTCTTACTTTACTGATTTCTGTGGTTACTTTGGGTTATATAACTACATCTAAAGCTCCAGCACTAGAATCCACAAATTAGAAACCACATCCAGGCTTTGTCTTTCTAGGTCTGGGTTTCGTCACTCAGTGTGGTATTTTCTAGTTTCATCCATTTACCTGCAAATTTTATGATTTATTTTTCTTCACTGCTTAGTAGAATTCAATTGTCTTGGTTGTAGAAGTCTGCTGTGGATATTGCTCTATATATAAATAAAACACTGGTTGGCAAGTGGCCAGGCAGGAAGTAGGTGGGACAAGGAGAGAGGAGAATTCTGGGAAGCGGAAGGCTGAGGAGAGAGACACTGCAGCCACCGCGAGGAGAAGAGCATGTAAAGACGCTGAGAAGCCACCAGCCACGTGGCAAGGTATAGATTTATAAAAATGGGTTAATTTAAGATAAAAGAACAGTTAGCAAGAAGCCTGCCACGGCCATACAGTTTATAAGTGATATAAGCGTCTGAGTGATTATTTTATAAGTGGATTGTGGGACTGCGGGGCTTGGGGAACCTGGAGAGAAGCCCTCCAGCTACAAATGGCGCCCAACGGCTCGAGTTTCCACCTTAAACCTGAGATTCTGCTTTTGTTTCCACAGAAAGCCAGAGGCTGTGGATTTGTTCCAGATTAAGATACATCAGGTTTCACCAGCCAAGACCCCCTGAAAGGCCTCCGGTGACACCATGGCCCAGATGATCCAACATCCAGAGCGGTTTCAAGGCAACTGGTTCACACAATACAGCCTCACGGACTACCCCATAGGCCTAAAAATTTTCTTTGCATCCCCATAAGATACAGCGCCCCCCTCCAGCAGTAAGTAGTAAGAGATGCTACGCCCAAATTCCCAAATATACCAAGCTGGCTTTAGAGGTGGAATTGGCTCACTCCCCCTCTAAACCCAGACATATTGCTTTAAAAAAAATGGTTAAGAGATTCTTGTGTCCCAAATCAAAAGAGCCCTCTGGTGTGGGACAGAGAAAAACCAATATTTTTATTTAAAACAGGTTGATTATAAATGTGATCTCTTTCTAAAAAAGAAAAGGGGATATGATATAGATATATAGGAGAATGTGGAGATGATGAGATAAAAGGGTAGATTAATGAACCTGCTTTTAAAGAAAACTTGTTTGAAATGTCTTTACATTGGTATAGATTTTAGTTCATGTTTAAAATGTTTTACATTGGTATAAATTTTAGTTTATTGATACAAACTTTAAGTTAATTTTGTTATACTATATATATGTTTCTATTCTTGTTTGAGGTATTATGTTTATGTAACTCATTTAAAATTGTAATGGATAATTAAAAATAGATTAATAATTAGTCATCTATGATAATCATATTTGTAGCCATGTTAGTTAAGTCTTCTAGGTATACATAGATATATTTCAGATAGATAGGTAATCTTCAAACACTTCATAGACCTGGAGAATATGACATTTAAATAACTTAGAATTCTGTTGACGTGAGACACAATTGCTCCTGGCTGCACCAATTTGATCCCGAGAAAATGTTGGGCTTCTAAGACATTTCCATTGGGAAGTTTGTCTTCTTGGCACAAAATGGCCTACTGGGCAAAGAACTGCCCTTGCCTTGATGGCTGACAGTACAAATGCAATGCTGTCCTTTCTGGACAAACGGGACACAAGGAAAGCGACCACTGTACTCTGCCAAGACAGGGTAAGATGGTCTTTCAGAAATCCTGCTTCTGAAAATGGTCTGTCAGATACTCTAGGCCTATAGCCAATTTGAATGCACCAACAATGCTGAAAAACATTAGGTGACTGTCCAGGCTGCCAGCTGTCTTGGTCTACTCTTGCAAGATTCCCGAAAGTTGCTTGCATCCATCTACCATTTCTCAGGGACCATTATGTTCCTTCTCAGGTCTTTGATGTGGTTGAAAACTAGATAGTTGTAATTTCCTCAGTTATGATAAAAGATAAGTTAGATATAAAACCTTAAACTCACAAATATAAGATAGATAGGACATCTTCTTTAATATTGTAACTATAATTCTTGCTCGGTAATTGTCTTGTTATATGTAATTTTACCATGTTAAAGTTAAAACCTTCCTTTTTAAAAAAAGAAGAAAAGGGGAAGTGCTGTGGATATTGCTCTATATATAAATAAAACACTGGTTGGCAAGTGGCCAGGCAGGAAGTAGGTGGGACAAGGAGAGAGGAGAATTCTGGGAAGCGGAAGGCTGAGGAGAGAGACACTGCAGCCACCGCGAGGAGAAGAGCATGTAAAGACGCTGAGAAGCCACCAGCCACGTGGCAAGGTATAGATTTATAAAAATGGGTTAATTTAAGATAAAAGAACAGTTAGCAAGAAGCCTGCCACGGCCATACAGTTTATAAGTGATATAAGCGTCTGAGTGATTATTTTATAAGTGGATTGTGGGACTGCGGGGCTTGGGGAACCTGGAGAGAAGCCCTCCAGCTACAGAAGTCCAAAACATACTCAAAGCAATGTAGACTATTGACTTTTGCCCTTGGTTGCCTCTCAGAACCTGAAAGGAAGACCTATTTATTACTTGTGTTTTTGTTTGTTTAATTAATTTATTTATTTTATATCCTGACAGTAGTTTCCCCTCCTTCTCTCCTCCCATTCTCTCCCCTCCCCTCCCCTCCCTTCTACTCCAATCCACTCCTCCTCTGTTTCTGTTCAGAAATGGGCTAGGCAAGGCAATCCAGTATGAGGAATGGGTTCCTAAGAGCCAGCCAAAGCATTAGGGACAGCCCCTGCTCCCAATGTTAGGAGTACCACAAGTAGACCAAGCTACACAACAGTCACATATATGCAGAGGGCTCGTTTTTTGTTTGTTTGTTATGAGATAGGGTTTCTCTGTGTAACAGTCCTGGTTGTCCTGGAACCCACTTTGTAGACCAGGCTGGCCTCGAACTCACAAAGATCCACCTGCCTCTGCCTCTTGCGTGCTGGCATTAAAGGAGTGCATCACCACCACCTGGTAAGACCTATTACTTAATACATCACACACTTCAGACACAGGACTTAGAGAAGTTAAAATGAAACTGACCTGGAAGCCTCATCACTGAGGACAAGATCTCATAGTATCTAAATTGCTTTGGAAGGTACCAAGGGAGAAAAGTAATCAGAGTTTCACAAAGCTGTACAGCCTATGACCCACAAAAGTGAATAGAATGGCAAAAACATTCAAGGGTACAATACCACAGAAGGTACAAAACAGTTATCTAATATGTCTTAGTGGCCATTCAGTTGAAAGTAATTCATGCCTGCTACTGTAAACCTCCCCTTGGCTGGTGAAATCATAGAACCTGCTATTATCACTTTCCCAAGCCAGCATAATTGAAAGCTGCCTTCTAAATCCTTATATACACAGGTAAGTATAACTCTCTGTCTTCGGTTTGGGTTTCTATTGCTGTGAAGAGACACCATGACCACAGCAACTCTTGCAAGAGAAAATTGGGCTGGCTTAGTTTCCGAGGTTTAGTCCATTATCATGATGGCAGGTTATACTGGTGCAGACCTAATGATACAGAAGGAGTTGAGAGTTCTGCAACTTGATCCACAGGCAGCCAAAGGAGTTTGTGTCCAGATGGGCAAAACTTGAGCTTATGAGACCTCAAAGCCCGCCTTCACAGTGACACACTTCCTCCAACAAGGCCACACCTACTTCAACAAGGTCATACCTCCTAATAGTGCCACTCCATATGGACCACGTATTCAAACACATGAGTCTGTGGGGGCCAGACCTATTCAAACCACCACACTCTCACCTCTCTTTCATCAAAGAAGCTTCTTTTTTTCTTTCTTTCTTTTTTTTACAACAGATAGAATTTACACAAATTCATAACCAATCAAAATGCAGAGGACTGGTGACCACGGGGTACCAGTCCCACTTGATGCACCTAAAGCTCAGGAGATATTGAGAAAATGGGGGCAGAAAGATTATAAAAGTCAGAGGACCACAGAATTTGCAACACGATAATATCTTCTATATATAAACGGGAGTTGCACCCATGAAATTTTAACACTATGGTCTCCTAAATAAGACCTGCACAATGATAATACCACTTGACATACCAATGTGGATGGAAGAAATCTCACAGAGTCTCATCTCTAGCAATTAATAGCTGCTGAGAGGGGGAGAATTGGCTTTCTCCATGAATGAGACTCCTCATAGATTATCCATTCCCAGGTAGTCAGCCCTGAACATATTTACATACAACAACACTAAATGGACTCAGTAGGTTGAATTTATATATACATGTAATGATAATAATTTAAAAAAGAAGAGATCATGAATTTGGGAGTGATTGGGGGGCAAGAGGAGAAGTAGAAGGAGGAATGTGTGGAAATGATGTCAGTAGTCATGTATGGAATTTTAAAAAAAATACAAAAGAAATAGTGTTTGAACAGTAAAAAATAATTTAAAAATATAAATTACACATACACACACATACACACTCTGCTTATAGATTTGCACAATGAGATTCAAGTCAACTGACATTCCTTGCTATGGGACCAAAAGTATTCATTCCTAAGAATAGAAACTGCCTACGGAAGAAATGACAGGAAAGATTGATGATATTGGCAGCTTGGTACAAGTCAGCTTCTGTCCTATCAGGCCAGTAAAGTCACCTGATCAAAGACAATGAGATAATTACCTACACAGAATCTCAGTAGAGCACCTTGACCTGAGCTCAGCAAGGCCATGACACTACCCTCAGATTCCTAATCCCTTGTACCCATTTACCAAATCTTCCATAGTTTACATAAACATACTCTTATGAAATTTGGCAACTGTGAAATGGAATTTCACACAGAAATTTGTTCTCATAAATGTTCACAGCCCTCACTTAGGAACGGGGATGCCAACATCTAGTCTCTAAGTATTATATGTTAATATTGTATAAACATGCTTCTAACATGGCTAAAAGTAAAGTGGGAAACTCCAATGTCATAAGAGTACCTTAGTAAATATTAAGGAATTGCTTGGGACTCATTCCAGGATGACCCTCAGTAGCCTGTGAACTTGGAGAAACACTTGAAGTCAATTCAGACCTTACTATTCATTTTTGAACTGTTAGAGTTCATATTTTAAAACTATTGTTTAAGTGCTGGGTACTTTTGTAAACCCCAGGTTTTCTGAGAATTCTGAGATTGATTTAAACAGCTTGAGCCATGTCCAGTATCTTCCTAAACATACTAGCTTGTGCTGAGGCTGGAAATGCGCTGAAGGAGGTAGCCAGGCAGCTTCATGGGTTTGGCTTGGCACAATCCCCTATTGCTTGTTCATCTTTGGAATGGAATGGTCTCTTTTGTCAAAAAACTTACCCCTCCCTCAAGTTACCTTTCCACAGCTCCCGAGTATGCCTTCTTTAGCAATCACACTGAATAAAGGCAGATGAGAATTCCCATGGGCTGGTAAATGTGGTATGGGCTGATTTGAAATGGTGATTCATGGACTTCATAAAGTCAGTCTATAGGCAAACAAAGACTAGAAGATAGACGTGCTTGTTTACCCTGAACCTGTAGGGCAATGATTAAAACTCTGGAGGACTTGCATTCCTCCATATGGGGGAAATGAAGAGATGAATATGTCTTTAAATAACTTGTGAGTGGAGCTACATCAGTCAGACTCTTTCATCATTGTCACAAACACCTGAGAAAACAGTCTAAAAGGAAGAATGGTTACTTTTGGCTCATTCTTTCAGAGGCTTTGTCATGGGGTCAGTCAGATCTGTTGCTATGGAAATGAGGGAAGGCAACACCATGGTGGGGAAAGCATGTGGCAGATGATGCTTTGAGGAACATTGGGCTATAAGAAACACTTTCTGTTGAGACAGCTTGGAGACCTGATATGAGACAAAATGGCTAGAGTAGACTATCCGGGGAAGGGGGCTCTCAGTCAGCACAAAATCGTTAATAGCAGACATCCAGAGAACCCCAAGGTAAACAGTGATGTAATCTGTTATATGACTGTTTCCAGCAGAATGCCCCCTTTATTTGGGTTTTATATAAATGTGACCTCGAGATCAGAGACAAGAGGCTTAGTCTGAGCTTTAGTTTTAGCCTCTGCCTTCCCAGACTGCCTGTCTGTCTGTCTGTCTGTCTGTAGGCCTGTGTGCCTGCCTTGTGTGGCCTTTGTGCCAGTCTGCATGTGTATCTCTGCCAGTTTGTATGTGGCCAGTGAGTGTTGATCATGTGTGCGGGTACCTGCAAGCCATTGCCTGCCTATCATACTGTTCTAATAAAAAAAAATGTGTCCTGTAGTGGGTAGCCTTAATAATTTCACCATTAATGTCCCATCTTCATGGGGCTGCTCAGAGTCTTTTCAGCTTCCATCCTCCTGTGACCCCTCACTTTCCTGGCATTGGAGCGTGAAATTACAGCTGCTTGCCTGATTATAACTAGGAAGTAGGAAGATATTTCATGAAAGGGCCCAAACCAAAACATTTTCTACAAGCATGCCCAAAAGTGACCCATCTCATCTGGGTATGCCCCATTTTTAAAATATTCAGCATCTCCCAAAATAGTACCACCAAGTGAGGCAAAGTCTGTAACACATCTGAGCTTTGAGAGCATTTCATATTCAAACATTAACATAGGAAACCCTGACTCAGGTCAGTCTTGTAATCTATTGGTTTCTATATAATATCTGAGTGACTATAAAATATTCCCTGAATTTCTGTAATTTTTCAAGCTTTTGTTTCCTTTCAGTGTCTTGATTAGTATACCAGCTCTCTTCAACAAGTGACCCCTTCATATACTCTTGAAGTTCCTCAGAAATTAGGTTTTTAAAAGGATGCTCACAATATAGCATGGGGTATATAGTGGGAGCATGCATATATGCATGTATGCAATGGAAGTGAACACAGCTTCCAAAAAGTAAACTAGACCACTATGCAGCAAATTGCAATGATGTGAAGTTTCATGAGCAAAGTAAATCAAGTATGAAATATAGTTCAAGATATTATGTCTGGGAAAAATTACCACTCAGATACAATGATACATATACCTGCCTCTGTAGCTGAAAGTTTTTCTGTATCCCACCCAGTCTGCAGCCACTCAGACCCAAGTAAACATACAGAGGCTTATACTAATTAAAACAGCTCAGCCATTAGCTCAGGCTTCCTACTGACTAGCTCTTACACTTAAACTCAGCCTGTTTCTGTTAATCTATATGTTGCCATGTGATTTGTGGCTTTACCTGTGTTCCATTACATGCTGCTCCCTGCACAGTGGACTGGCATCTCCTGACTCAGCCTTTCTTTTCCCAGAATTCTCCTTGTCTGCTTGTCCCGCCAATACTTCCTGCCTGGCTACTGGCCAATCAGGGCTTTATTAAACCAGTGTACAAAAGCATTATCCCACAGCATGCCTCTTTCTTTAAGGTGAGGAATATGGATCCTCTGAGCATTAGTTCACAAATATGTGACTTTGAACTGCTATGGTTGATGGACCATATTCTGAATTCTTGCCACTGGGAAATGCTAACTGTACTCCCATTCTGATTTATTATTGTGTATAGTATGTGTATTATTACTCTGTGGAAATGTTGGATCTATTACAGTACTTTCCCAAGAGAAATTTTAAGAAGCAGTTGCTGTTTGGAAAATCAGCTCATAGACACTTTGATGCAGACTTATGGCCACCTTCCTTAATTCTTATCTGTTTTTTTTTTTGTTTGTTTGTTTGTTTTGAAACATTTTAATGGGAAGAATCCAACAGTTTTTACTTATGTGACTCCTGTCTGGCAGTATTAGAAAATAATACTATTTCATATCTATTTACTAAGAATAATAACTTTAAATCCATTTCCTAATTCAATACAAAAATTTATGTTTTCTGAAAAAGTACTCATAGTTAATATTCATTCATAATGTTGACACTCAGTTTAATTTATTGGATTATGAAGTTTGCTAGGATATTTAAAATCACAGAGCTTGTGAGTGGTACTTGAAAGACTCAAACCTATATCTGTTTTTTGCCAGAATCTCATGTTCTCTTGAATATGAAAAGGTTAACCATGCCCTTTCTTAAACTGGAAAAACTCACGTTGATGTGTGGTTTTTGTTCTGAGAACCTGTGGAGTCATCCAGTCCTATAGGTTGCATAGAGCTATATCTCTAATCCAATGTGCCCTTTTGGTGGAGCCCATACAGAGTTTGTTGTGCTTAGTAATTCAAGCACCCATTGGTGTGTTCGAGTTGGCTCAGAAAACCATATGAGATTTGGTTTTCTGTTTAACTTTCCATGTCAAGGTCTAGTGGCATCATCTCAGTAGCTAAAATAAAAATAGAGAGTTATTAAAGCAGGTCCACAGCCCAAATGAGAACTGTGGGCCTTTCTTCCTGAGAATGGTTTATTTTCCTGTTTCTGTGTAGGACTAGCCACAGAGGAATGGCCTCTTAGGTTATAAATAGCAGGAAGTGCTGCATCATACTATGTCCTTAGTGTGAGTGGCTGTGTGTGTGACAAACTCTGTGTGCTTGTGTTCTCTGATGATGGTCTTTTGCAATCTCTGTGAACCTATTGAATTGTTTCTTAAAAGATTTAAATGTAGTTTTATAAGAACTAGTTCCAAAAAGCATTATTCAATGATGGCATGTTTTCACTGTAATTAATAGAGCAGATTCCCAAATATCACATGCTCAGTTTTATCTCTTTATTACCCTAGAGCACTGTGTACTTTGTGAGGATTGTTTATGTTCTCAGCAGCCATTTTGTCCTCACCAACCTTCAAAGGAACATCTGTCCTAATGCAGGCTCAACTTGTCTGCCCCTGCCAAAACTAGTTGTTGGTTTTTCTTCCCCTGGCATTCATGTTTTATCTTCATTTTTCCTTTAAAAATACATTTATTTGCTCCTTTGTGTGCATGGGGTGAAGATGTGAAAGCCAGAGGGCAACTTGATGGGGTACGTTGCTCTCACCATTCAGGTCCCTGGTATCATACCCAGGTCCTCCTGCTTGGCACCAGAGAGCCAGAAGAAAGACTTACAGTTAGCTCTGGTAAATTGGACTCAAAGCTAAATCTCCAGGTACATATTCTATGCCCTTTGTTTTTCTATAAATAATAACACTGCTTCAAGCAAGCTATAGTAAAACTGAGAATTTCTCTCTTTCCCAATTCTTGTCAAAATCTAAAACAAAAATAAATTTTCTGTTCCTTCCTATATATTGTCCTTTTCTCTAAATGCAGGTGAGCATTTGAACTCAGAGCCTGACCTTCTGGCTGGGGTTCGAGTAAGATGAGGATTTATGTGAATCTCCTGGTGCCTTGGAATGCTAACACCAAAGAGAGCATTTTAAATGAGATTCCTGTTTCTATGACAACTAGGATATGTCAACTTTTTACTCAAGGCAGAAATGTTAAACAAAGCTGTTTACAGGCTAGAAAGGGCAAACAGCAAAAATGAGGCCTAATAAGTGGTGTGTGTATGTGTGTGTGTGTGTGTGTGTGTGTGTGTGTGTGTGTGTGTATGTGTGTGTATGTGTGAGGTAAGATATTTTATTAGATATTAGAGGCTGAAAATCTTCCTGCTTTGTTAAATAGTCTAGAAGTTCATACCACAGAGAATCTGAGGTTATGAGTCAGTCACCTGTCAGCTTTTTTGTGTGTTTTTTTTTGTCCTTAGATTACCCCATGACATGTAAAAGTATTATTTTGTGAATTCTTTAAGAACTCTTCAATTGCCTCTGTTCTGCTGTCCCCCACTCTAGAGCTCCCTCCTCCCTGGTCCCTTTTTAGTTTCCTGGTTTCTGCTCTTGCTCCAGATTACATACTAACACCTGTAAATTCGGAGCTAAGAACCACAAGTAAGAGAGAACATGTGACATTAGTCTTTCTCAGTCTGAGTTTCCTTGCTCAGTATAATATGTTCTATTTCCATCCATTTACCTGCACATTTCATTATTTCATTGTTCTTTACAATTGAGCAGAATTCCATTGTGTATGTGTCCCACATTTTCATTTTTCGTTCATCAATTGAAGGACATGTAAGTTGTTTCCGCTTTCTAGCTGTTGTGACTAGAGCAGCAGTTAACATGGCTGAGCAAGTATCTGTGGAGTAGAATATCAAGGCCTTTGGGCATGTGAGGGATTTAAGTGGGAAGGGAGCAGGAAGAAGAGCCTTAGCTAGGGAGTGCGGATGGAGCAGGGCTTTAACTGGGGAAGGAAGAAGGCTGGCAAAAGAGAATGAGGGAGGAGGGATCAGTAACAACTAAAGATGCTTGAAAAAAAACAGGGTGCCAGTCACTTTTACTTTATATTTATCTAAAATTATATATAATGTAGATATTCATATATATATATATATATATATATATATATATATATATATATATATATATATATATATAAAGTTATGCCACTTAGGGTGATAATGCTCTCCCAAGAACCATTCACTGTCTAACAAAAATCCTAGTACTTAGTGTGAGGAAGCCCCTCTTGAGTTGTTACTTAGAGGAGTTCAAGAGACCACAAAAACAATATAGGCTGTTGCCATTGTCTTTGGTTGTCTCCCAGAACATCAAGACAAGGCCCTATTGTTGAAGGCATGATATAGTTCAGACTTAGAAGTTGTAGTAATTGAGCTGGAAATGATCTGACAGTCATTTGAGTATAAAGATGCAGGGATTATCCAATAAATTTTGAATGCCTAGTTAATCCATCTAAGTTGATGATAGAAGGAGTTTACATGGGTGATCTATGTGGAAGTTTTGTTCTCTCTTTCCTAACTTGACAGTAGATCATCATTCTAGTTTCATTACAATTAGAGGTAACAGTCCATTATTGCTGGGAAGTCAAGGTAAAAACTGTAGTATCACTTCTACAGTAAATAGCCAAGAAAGGATAAGTGTAATCCCTTTTTGGTGGTATGAATGGGAAGGGCCACCATAGGCTCATATATTTGAATACTTGGTCTCCAGTTGGTAGAACTGTTTGGAAAGGATTAGCAGGTGTGGCCTTATTAGAGGAGATATGTCATTGGGAGCAGGCTTTGAGGTTTCAAAAGACTCACACCATTCCCAGTGTGCTCTCTGCCTCCTGCTTGTGGATCAAGCTGTGAACTCCCAGCTGCTGATCCAGCTGCCTGCCACAGTCCCTTCACTCTGCCACCACAACTGCTAAACATCTGGAACCATAAGCCTGATTAAAATATTTCTTTTATAATTTCCCTGATGGTGATGTTTTAGCATAGCAATTGAAAAGAAAGTAATACAGAAGTTGGTATAAGGATGTGGGTGGGCTATTGCTGTGAAGACCTTGACCATGTTGTTTTTGGAGGAATGTGGAAAACATAGGACTTAAGAGTAGATAAGAAGCTGAATGCTGTAAGCAAGGTTTAATTGGCCATCCTAGTAGGAGCTTAGAAGACAGTGCTGAGAGCTATGTGGACTTTGAAGGCCCAACTTAAGAGATTTCAGTGAGGGATGATAGTAGCAGCTAGTCTAGAGATCATTTTTGTGATACTTCCATAAAGAATATGGCTACCTTTTGCATTTGTTCTAAGAGTTTGTCTGAGGCTAAATTAAAAGGCACAGGACTAATTCCTTTGGCAGAATAGATTTTAATACAGCCGTATCTTGTCTGTCTTGCATGGTTATTAGTAATGACTTTTTTTGTGATATATATTTTTTATTTTACAATATCATTCAGTTCTACATATCAGCCACGGGTTCCCCTATTCTCCCCCCTCCCACGCCCTCCCCTTACCCCCAGCCCACCCTCCATTCCCACCTCCTCCAGGACAAGTCCTCCCCCGAGGACTGTGATCAATTTGGTAGACTCAGTCCAGGGAGGTCCAGTCCCTTCCTCCCAGACT
This sequence comes from Peromyscus maniculatus bairdii, assembly GCF_049852395.1. Taxonomy (NCBI): domain Eukaryota; kingdom Metazoa; phylum Chordata; class Mammalia; order Rodentia; family Cricetidae; genus Peromyscus; species Peromyscus maniculatus. Next base: position 52,190,170 of record NC_134875.1, read on the forward strand.
AAGCCAAGTGTCCCTGCATAAGTTCCAGGTTTCAGACAGCCAACTCATGCAATGAGCACAGGACTTGGTCCCACTGCCTAGATGCCTCCCAAACTGATCAAGCCAATCAACTGTCTCACCTATTCAGAGGGCCTGATCCAGCTGGGAGCCCCTCAGCCTTTGGTTCATAGGTCATGTGTTTCCATTCATTTGGCTATTTTTTTTTAATAATTGAGTAAAACTGAAATTTATTATATGCCACAGTCGTCCTAGGGACCTCCATGCTATATATATAGCCTCTATGGTTCTATGGGTTGTGGTCTGATTGTTCTTTATTTTATATCTAGAATCCACCAATGAGTGAGTACATACCATAACTGTCTTTCTGGGTTTGGGTTACCTCACTCAGGATGATTTTTTCTAGTTCCATCCATTTGCCTGCAAATTTCATGCTTTCATTGTTTTTCTCTGCTGAGTAGTACTCCATTGTGTATATGTACCACATTTTTTTCATCCATTCTTCCGTTGATGGGCATCTAGGTTGTTTCCAGGTTCTGGCTATTACAAATAGTGCTGCTATGAACATAGCTGAGCATGTATCTTTATGGTATAAATCAGCATTCCTTGGGTAGATGCCCAAGAGTGGGATGGCTGGGTCTTGAGGTAGTTCGATTCCTAATTTTCTGAGAAACCGCCATACTGATTTCCACAGTGGTTGTACAAGTTTACATTCCCACCAACAGTGGAGGAGTGTTCCCTTTGCTCCACATCCTCTCCAACATTGGTTGTCATTGGTGTTTTTGATCGTAGCCATTCTGACAGGTGTAAGGTGGTATCTCAGAGTCGTTTTGATTTGCATTTCTCTGATGATTAAGGATGTTGAGCATTTCTTTAAATGTCTTTCAGCCATTTGTAGTTCTTGTTTTGTGAATTCTCTGTTTAGCTCTTTAGCCCATTTTTTAATTGGACTGTTCAGTGCTTTGATGTCTAGTTTCTTGAGTTCTTTATATATTGTGGAGATCAATCCTCTGTCAGATGTGGGGTTGGTGAAGATCTTTTCCCAATCTGTTGGCTGTCTTTTTGTCTTACTGACTGTGTCTTTTGCCCTGCAAAAGCTTCTCAGTTTTGAGAGGTCCCATTTATTAATGGTTGTGCTCAGGGTCTGTGCTGTCGGTGTTTTATTTAGGAAATGGTCTCCGGTGCCAATGCGTTCAAGAGTGCTTCCTATTTTCTTTTCTATTAAGTTTAGTGTAACTGGATTTATGTTTAGGTCTTTGATCCACTTGGACTTGAGTTTTGTGCATGGTGACAGATATGGATCTATTTGTAATCTTTTACATATTGACATCCAGTTATGCCAGCACCATTTGTTGAAGATACTTTCTTTGTTCCATTGTATAGTTTTGGCTCCTTTGTCAAAAACCAGGTGTTCATATGTGCATGGATTAATGTCAGGGTCTTCAATTCGATTCCATTGGTCCGTATGTCGGTTTTTATACCAGTACCAAGCTGTTTTTATTACTATAGCTCTATAGTAGAGTTTGAGGTCCGGGATGGTGATGCCTCCAAGGGTTGCTTTATCGTATAGGATTCTTTTAGCTATCCTGGGTCTTTTGTTTTTCCATATAAAGTTGAGTATTTTTTCTTTCCAAGTCTGTGAAGAATTGTGTTGGGATTTTGATGGGGATTGCATTGAATCTGTAGATTACTTTTGGTAAGATTGCCATTTTTACTATGTTAATCCTACCTATTCATGAGCATGGGAGATCCTTCCATTTTCTGATATCTTCTTCAATTTCTTTCTTTAGAGATTTAAAGTTCTTATCAAAAAGGTCTTTCACTTGTTTAGTTAGTGTTATCCCAAGGTATTTTATATTATTTGTGGCTATTGTAAAGGGTGATGTTTCTCTGACTTCTTTCTCAGCCCTTTTATCATTTGTGTATAGGAGGGCTACTGATTTTTTTTGAGTTGATCTTGTATCCTGCCACTTTACTGAAGGAGTTTATCAGCTGTAGAAGTTCCCTGGTAGAGTTTTTGGGGTCACTTATGTATACTATCATATCATCTGCAAATAGTGAAAGTTTGACTTCTTCCTTGCCAATTTGTATCCCTTTGATCTCCTTTTGTTGTCTTATTGCTCTAGCTAAAACTTCTAGTACTATATTGAATAAATATGGGGAGAGTGGACAGCCTTGTCTTGTTCCTGAATTTAGTGGTATCGCTTTGAGTTTCTCTCCATTTAATTTGATGTTTGCTGTTGGCTTGCTATAAATTGCTTTTATTATGCTTAGAAATGTTCCTTGTATTCCTAATCTTTCTAAGACCTTTATCATGAAGGGGTGTTGGATTTTGTCAAAGGCTTTTTCAGCATCTAAGGAGATGATCATGTGGTTTTTTTCTTTCAGTTTGTTTATATGGTGTATTACATTGACTGATTTCCGTATGTTGAACCATCCTTGCATCCCTGGGATGAATCCTACTTGGTTGTGATGGATGATTGTTTTGATGTATTCTTGGATTCGGTTTGCCAATATTTTGTTGAGTATTTTTGCATCAATGTTCATGAGGGAGATTGGTCTGTAGTTCTCTTTCTTTGTTGCATCTTTGTGTGGTTTTGGGTATCAGGGTAATTGTAGCCTCATAAAAAGAGTTTGGTAGTGTTCCTTCTGTTTCTATTGTGTGGAACACTTTGAAGAGGATTGGTATTAGTTCTTCTTTGAAAGTCTGGTAGAATTCTGCACTGAAACCATCTGGTCCTGGGCTTTTTTTGGTTGGGAGACTTTTGATGACTGTTTCTATTTCTTTAGGGGTAATTGGTCTATTTAAATGGTTTATCTGGTCTTGATTTAATTTTGGTATGTGGTATTTATCCAGAAAATTGTCCATTTCTTCCTGGTTTTCCATTTTTGTGGAGTACAGGTTTTTGAAGTATGATCTGATGATTCTCTGGATTTCCTCATTGTCTGTTGTTATGTCTCCCTTTTCATTTCTGATTTTGTGAATTTGGGTGCTCTCTCTTTGCCTTTTGGTTAATTTGGCTAGTGGTTTGTCTATCTTGTTGATTTTTTCAAAGAACCAACTCTTTGTTTCATTGATTTTTTGTATTGTTCTCTTGTTTTCTATTTCGTTGATTTCAGCCCTCAATTTGATTATTTCCTGGCGTCTATTTCTCCTGGGTGAGTTTGTTTCTTTTTGTTCTAGAGCTTTCAGTTGTGCTGTTAATTCATTGGTATGGGATTGCTCCATCTTCTTTATGTGTGCATTTAGAGCTATGAATTTTCCTCTTAGCACTGCTTTCATAGTGTCCCATAAGTTTGGGTATGTTGTACTTTCATTTTCATTGAATTCTAGAAACTCTTTAATTTCTGTCTTTATTTCTTCCTTGACCCATTGATGTTTCAGGTGGGCATTATTCAGTTTCCATGAGTTTGTGGGTTTTCTATAATTTTTGTTGTTATTGAGTTCTAACTTTAAGGCATGGTGGTCTGATAAGATACAGGAGGTTATTCCAATTTTTTTGTATCTGTTGAGATTTGTTTTGTGTCCAAGCATGTGGTCAATTTTTGAGAAGGTTCCATGGGGTGCTGAGAAGAAGGTATATTCTTTTGTGTTAGGATGGAATATTCTGTAGATATCTATTAGGTCCATTTGAGTCATAACATCTGTTAGGTCCTTTATTTCTTTGTTAAGTTTCAGTCTGGTAGATCTATCTTTTGGTGAGAGTGGTGTGTTAAAATCTCCCACTACTAATGTGTGGGGTTTGATGTGCATTTTAAACTTTAGTAGTGTTTCTTTTATGAATGTGGGTGCTTTTGTATTTGGAGCATAAATGTTTAGAATCGAGACTTCATCTTGGTGGATTTTTCCCGTGATGAATATGTAATGTCCATCCTGGTCTCTTTTGATTGATTTTAGTTTGAAGTCTATTTTATTAGATATTAGGATAGCTACACCAGCTTGTTTCTTAGGTCCATTTGCTTGGAAAACCTTTTCCCAGCCCTTTACTCGGAGGTAGTGTCTGTCTTTGGAGTTAAGGTGTGTTTCTTGTATGCAGCATATGGATGGGTCCTGTTTTCTTGTTTTTTTTTTTTTTTTTTTTTTTTTGGTTTTTCGAGACAGGGTTTCTCTGTATAGCTTTGCGCCTTTCCTGGAACTCACTTGGTAGCCCAGGCTGGCCTCGAACTCACAGAGATCCGCCTGCCTCTGCCTCCCGAGTGCTGGGATTAAAGGCGTGCGCCACCACCGCCCGGCGGGTCCTGTTTTCTTATCCATTCTGTTAGCCTGTGTCTTTTTATGGGTGAGTTGAGACCATTGATATTGATGGATATTAATGACCAGTGATTGTTAATTCCTGTTATTTTTTTGGTTGTGTTGTGTTGTCCTTCTGTGATGTATGTTGGTGTAGGATTATCTATTGCTTGATTTTTCATGGATGTGTTTAACTTCTTTGGGTTGAATTTTCCCTTCTAGTGCTTTCTGTAGGGCTGGGTTTGTGGACAGGTATTGATTAAATCTGGTTTTATCCTGGAATATTTTGTTTACTCCGCCTATGGTGATTGAGAGTTTTGCTGGGTATAATAGTCTGGGTTGGCCGTGGTCTCTTAGTGTCTGCATGAGGTTTGTCCATGATCTTCTAGCTTTCATAGTCTCTATTGAGTAGTCTGGTGTTATTCTGATGGGTTTGCCTTTATATGTTACTTGGTCCTTTTCCTTTGCAGCTCTTAATATTTTTTCTTTATTCTGTGTGTTTAGTGTTTTGATTATTATGTGGCGAGGGAACTTTTTTTTTTGGATCCAGCCTATTCGGTGTTCTGTAAGCTTCTTGTATCTTCATAGGTATTTCTTTCTTTAGGTTAGGAAAGTTTTCTTCTATGATTTTGTTGAATATATTTTCTGTGCCTTTGAGTTGGTATTCTTCTCCTTCTTCTATCCCTATTATTCTTAGGTTTGGTCTTTTCATGGTGTCCCAAATTTCCTGGACGTTTTGTGTTACGACTTTTTTGTCTTTAGTGTTTTCTTTGACTGACGAATCTATTTTCTCTATCGTGTCTTCAGTGTCAGAGATTCTCTGTTCCATCTCTTGCAATCGGTTGGTTATGCTTGTTTCTGTAGTTCCTGTTCATTTAGTCAGGATTTCTATTTCCAGCATTCCCTCAGCATGTGTTTTCTTTATTGTCTCAAATTCATTTTTCAGATCTTGGAATGTTTCTTTCATCTGTTTAATTGCTTTTTCTTGGCTTGATTTGATTTCTTCCCATTTTTTGTTCGTTTTTTTCTTCCATTTCTTTAAGGGAGTTTTTTATTTCCTCTTTAATGGAGTTTTTCATTTCCTCTTTAAGGGAAGTTTTTATTTCCTCTTTAAGGGAGTTTTTTATTTCCTCTTTAAGGAAAGTTTTTATTTCCTCTTTAAGGTAGTTTTTCATTTCCTCTTTAAGGAAAGTTTTTATTTCCTCATTGAGGAAATGTTTTATTTCTTCTTTAAGGGCCTCTATCATCTTCTTAAAGTCATTTTTAGGGTTGATTTCTTCTGTTTCTTCTGTCATGGTATGTTTAGGTCTTGCAGGTGTAGAATCACTAGGTTCTGATGTTGCTATGTAGGTCTTTATGTTGTTGCCTGTATTTTTGCACTGGCGTCTACTCATCTCTTCCTCTGTGCAGTGCAGGTGGTGTCTGTGTCTGAGAGTGTTTCTCTTGTTCTAATTTTTAGTCTTGGTTTAGTAGGGGTTCTTGGTTAAATTGGTGCTATTGGGCTATTTCTTCAGGGGCAGCTGATTTCGATCAGTGAATTATATACTTATGATTCTGGTGATCTGGTTTGGTGTCTGGGTAGCGCCTTCTTCTGTGTTCCCAGGTTACGTTTTGTTCATTTGTCAACTCCTCAGCTGATCTTGTTTCTTCAGACTTTAAACTGTAGGCATCTGAATCCTCTCCCAGATGGGTTTCAGCTGAGCAGGGTAGTCTCACCAACACCTCCAAGTTGTTGGGTTTCACAGGATCAGCAGCTGGGCCCTGGGTTGTTCTCAGACGGAGTGTTCAGATTCGTTCTGGTTCTGACCCACGGAGATAGCTTCTTCCCCAGATGTTGGGGTTAGGGGCGTCCCTGTTCCAAGCTGCGTCTGCTTGTCTCCGTCCCTGGGCCTGTCTACCTCTGCGGTCCGCCGCCGGGCCTATATGTCCCTGTCAGCTGCCGCTGTGTCTGTCTGCCTCTGGGGGCCGCCACCGGGCCTGAATGTCTCTGTCGGCCGCTGCCGGGACTGAATGTCCCTGTCGGCCTCTGCCGCCGGGCCCGTTTACCTCAGCGGGCCGCCGCTGGGCCCGTCTACCTCTGTGGGCCGCCGCTGGGCCTGAATGTCTCTGCCGGCTGCCGCTGGGTCTGAATAGCCCTGTCGGCTGCCGCCGCTGGGCACGTCTACCTCAGCGGGCTGCTGCTGGGCCCGTCTACCTCTGTGGGCTGCCGCCGCAGGCCTACCTGGGTCTGCTTGTCTCTGCCGCCGCGCCTGTCTACCTCTGTGAGCCGCCGCTGGGCCTGAATGTCTCTGCCGGCTTCCGCTGGGCCTGAATATCCCTGTCGGCTGCCGCTGCTGGGCCCGTCTACCTCTGTGGGCCGCCGGCACAGGCCTCCCTGCGTCTGCTTGTCTCCGCCGCAGGGCCTGTCTACCTCTGTGGGCCGCCGCTGGGCCTGAATGTCTTTGCCGGCTGCCGCCGGGCCTGAATAGCCCTGTCGGCTGCCGCCGCTGGGCACATCTACCTCAGCGGGCTGCTGCTGGGCCCGTCTACCTCTGCGGGCTGCCGCCGCAGGCCTACCTGGGTCTGCTTGTCTCTGCCGCCGGGCCTGTCTACCTCTGTGGGCCGCCGCTGGGCCTGAATGTCTCTGCCGGCTTCCGCCGGGCCTGAATATCCCTGTCGGCTGCCGCCGGGTCTAAATATCCCTGTCGGCTGCCGCCGCTGGGCCCGTCTACCTCTGTGGGCCGCCGCTGGGCCTGAATGTCTCTGCCGGCTGCCGCCGGGTCTGAATATCCCTGTTGGCTGCCACCGCTGGGCCCGTCTACCTCCGCGGGCCGCCACCACAGGCCTACCTGCGTCTGCTTGTCTCCGCCGCCGGGCCTGTCTACCTCCTAGTAATGACTTTTAATGCAAGTCTACAATGAAAAAGAGCAAGTGGGGTATAACAAAAAACAAAATGGACAGTTTGAAAAGAAAAATCCCTAGGAAATTTAATATTGGAGACTAGGTTTATTCCGAAAGAGGTGAGATTAAGGAGAGGCCTGTTCCACAGTGCGGCAAAGTGATTGGCACCTTCAGGGCAAAATCCACCCAGCTAAGCTTCCAACTTATGAGAAGAAGAGACCTAATTTTTTTGCTCCTAAGAATGCAACAGTAAGCCAGGACTACTTCTACAAATGTGATTCAAGGGGCCAGGTTCCAGTGCAAGTAGGCAGCCCAACTTGGCAGTGTTATCCAATGGTTCTGGCTTGGAGTCATGAAGGACACATGAGCAAAGTAGTTGTGGAATAGTCTTCTGTAGTTAAGGTGAGCTATGAGGCCAAGCGTGTGACAGGGGTGTCTGTGCATGGAAGCCCTGAAATGCCACTTTGTGAAGCTGTGAAAGTGAAGCTTTGATTGTGTTGCAGATCCCAAGATGCTAGAGGTGCCAGAGCCATGGGATAGCTGCCAATGAAGCTACAGATAGGGAGTGGGACCAGCCTATGAGAGAGAAGTATGTTGCAGGCAGCAACGCCTGTAAAGCCAAGGCACCCCTCTGACATCTGGCAGGGAGCTATAGAACATTTGGAGTTTTCCCTGCTAGATTTCTGGCTTGCTTTGGTCCAATATTTCCTTACTATGCCCCAGTTCCTCCCTTTTGGAATGGTAATGTATATTCTGTATTACTGTATATTGAAAGTGTGTGATTTTGTTTTTTATTTTATTTTACAGGGGGGTTACAGCTAAGATAATGCATCAAGTCTCAGAAGAGACTTTGTATTTTTAGACTAGGCTAGGATCTAACAGATCTACCTGCTTCTTCCTCCTGAGTGCGGGCATTAAAAGGCATGTACCATCATGGTTAGTTCTTTTTGTTGCCTTTCAGTACCAGATTTAATATGCTATTCTGCCATCCTTGGGATTGTCATGTCATTATTATATGTCATATCAAATGAATACTTGTCCAATTTATATTTACCTCAGTAAGTATGAAGAAAGTGAAAAACGAATTCTAGTTTGAATGTCTGATTTTTTTCTAGTAGGACAAAATACAATGTTCATTGAAAAGAATAGAAATGATTGGTATAGTGTAGACAGAAGATTCTCTCCTACCATCAACTCCCAAATACCCAGCAACTGACTCCCAAATAATTGACTCAGAGGCTTAATATTACTTATAAGTGTTCGGTCAGTAGCCCAGGCTTATAACTAACCAGCTCTTACACTTAAATTAGCCCATAATTATTATCTATGTTTAGCCATGTGGCTTGGTACCTTTTCTCAGTATGACATTCTCATCTTGCTTCTCTGTGTCAGGCTTGTGACTCCTAACTCTGCCCTTCCTTTTCCCAGCATTCTGAGTTTGGTCACCCCACCTATACTTCCTGCCTGGCTACTGGCCAATCAGTGTTTTATTAAACCAATTTGAGTACAGATCTTTACAGTGTACAAGAAGATTATTCTACAGCAGTATAGATATGGACGAGGAAGCTCTGGTGTTACTGTAAGTTTTCTACACGTTTATAGCAGCCTTTTTCAGATTGGGAAAATAACTTAGTCAAATCAGTAAATAGCTTTCCATTTACATATAGAAACCAGGGGCATGCCCCTTGGCAAATCTCCTGATTTGGGGCAGGGTTGATTTATTTGTTTTTACATTTTAGGAGTGAATGCTGCTGGTACTATGTTAATTTCTGTATTCAATAGATTTCAAAAGAAATATACAGCATCTGAAAGATTCCCTATTATATTGTCTGTCGGAATACATGCTTTAGGAGAAAGCAAGTGCTAGGTAAAGGATATCTAATTATTGCAGCTCAAAATCCCGTGCTCTGTAATAAGGACAATGTCAAGGCTATTTTTCCTTCACTAGTCTGCTCTGTTAGGCTGTTCCAGTTGTGTTCAGTAGAGGGAGACAGAGAGTGCAGAGGAAGGAGAGGCAGTATTTGCCTTCCTCTGCCCTTGCTCCTCCCAGTGCCACACCCCTAAAGGCACTATACAAAATCAGGGCTAGGTGGTCTCAGGAATGATAAGCTATCCATGGTAAAGTTTATCTTCATATTCTAAGACTCTCTACATCCGGTCCTCTCAGAGAGACCAGTGCCAGCATGCTAGTGAACAATCTCTGTCCTCCACGTTTCAGTCTCAACTTTGAAAGTAACTTCTTTCAAGATCCTCAGGCTCTAGTATAGCAGCAATTTGATGGTCACTGTCATAGGGTTGAATGATTAGAAACTTCGTCTAGGTAGGCAACCCCAATTCCTAAGAAGCTGGTGCCCTGGTTCTGATTGTTTTCTCCTCCAAGCTGATCAGGTTTTAGGACCATTGCATGTGTCTTACCTTGCTTTCTTTTTTCCATATCAGGACTACTGCTTGCTCTTGCCTTCTGTCTTGCTTTCTATCTGTTTTATTTCACTTATCCCCATTTGCTTCTTTTGGTCTCTAAATAATAATATTGAGCTCTTACTAAAGTTTTTTTTTAAAAAAAAAAAAACTCAAAAATGGTTAATCATGTTTCATTTTGACTTTGTCCAAGTTTTTTTTTTTTAATCAGACTTTGTTCTGTAGGAATTTTGCTGTTGTGCTCCCAGATATGTATGTGTGTTTGTGTCTGTCTATGTGTGTGAAAGTTGCAATTGGAGATTTAGTTAGGGTGTCTGGAATATTCCACTTTCTGCTGTTCATTATTATGTTCCTTTGAATAGTCTGCTTCTCCAGGCTCTCTCAAGGCACTCAATTTGCATGTTTCTTGTGTGGTTAGGTATACAACCTATGATCAGTGTGAATTATCAGTCTAACAAATTTTCTAAGATGTTTTCCTCATATGCTCTTTTGTGTGAGAACATTTTCCTGTGATTACTCTTTTATTTATTTATATCTGGTATTTTATATCTCCTGAGACTATCTCATAATAAATGCACATATATGCAAATGCATTTATTTCCCTATTTTCATAGTATTGTAGGAAAAATCAAGCCTGCTTTACCATCTACTTCCATATTTGATCCCTTCTCATTTACTGTGTATCCATGTCATCAGATTTCTATACTCTTGAGGATATTGACATTTTTATGTTGAGTTAAGCACATGTAGCATTGTTTTTTATATGTGTCTTTTATTTTGCAACAGGATCTTCCTATATAGACCACACTGGCCTGAAACTCACAGAGATCGCCTGCCTCTATCTCCCCAGTGCTGGGATTAAAGGCATGTACCACTGTGCTCAGTTCATGTAAATATATATGGTGTGTGTTTGAAATTATAATTAGAGAGTTTTCTTCCTTGTTTTCCTTCCTTCAGTCACCCATATGTATCCCCTTGATTTCTCTCAAATCCATGGCTTCTTTTTAATTTTACACACACACACACACACACACACACACACACACACACACACATATCTCCTAAATATATAAATATGTGTTCAGTTCATATAATATTGCTTAAATGTATATAACTTCAGAGTTGACCAGTATATAGCCTGCATTGTTTATATCACACTGGTGCCTAACTTGAATTTTTAAAGTTGCGTTTTTCTCTGTCACTGTACTAAGACCTATATTAATCTTTGTAATTGATAAATAACTTATTAGTGTTGGTTCAGAATAGAGATAGTTCAGTCTGTCTCATGCATAACAGCTTGGTTGTATCCGATTAGATTTTTCTTATGATAAATTACAATGCAATGACTTATTATATTGTTGTGTATCACAACAGCACAAGTATATCATTAGGTTAAAAAAGAAGCATGCTGGGGCTGGAGAGATGGCTCAGAGGTTAAGAGCACTGACTGTTCTTTCAGAGGTCCTGAGTTCAATTCCCAGCACCCACATGGTGGCTTACAACCATCTGTAATGAGATCTGGTGCCCTCTTCTGTGTACAAAATAAATAAATAAATAAATAAATAAATAAATAAATAAATAAATAAATAAATAAATAAATAAATCTATCTTAAAAAAGAAGCATGCTGTTCACTCACTTGAATATTAGTAATTACAGAGATCTCACTGTCATGGAAATAAGTTACCATTACCCTTTAATCCAAAGTACTATATGTGTTTTTTTAAAGATATATGTTTATTTTTATTTATGTGTCTATGTGTGTGCTAGGTGCCTTTAAAATCCTGAAAAAAAATGTTAGTTCCCCCTGAGCTGGAGTTACAGGTAGTTGTAAGTTTCTGATGTGGGTGCTAAGAACCAAACTTGGGCCCTCTAGAAGAGCAGTGCTTAACTGCTAAGCCATTTCTCCAGTTCCTTGTGTATGCTATTATTACAGTTACAAGGGGTATTGGATACCTCCACTATAACAAAGTAGGAGGAACCAAAGAATTAAGAGCACCTTTGAAAGAATGTTGGCCTATGAGACTGGACAAATAATCCTTAGTTTGGTAGAGTATTGGCCTTTTAAATGGAGACTATCCACAATAATTTTGAAATAATATCTTAAAGATAAAGCGTGAAACAGTGCAGCTTTCTGAATTTCCTTTCCTTTTCTAAGTGAGAGACAGTCATTGAAAGTGTATTCCTACTGTGTTTCTTGTCTTTCTTGGTCTGAGTTACTTCACTCAGGATGTTTTTTTCTAGTTCCATCCATTTGCCTGCAAATGATGTCATTTTTAAACATGGTATGTACTCATTCATAAGTGGATATTAGGCATAAAGCAAAGGATAACCAGGCTATAATCCACAATCCCAGAGAAGTTATGTAACAAGGAGGACCCTAAGAGGGACGTGCAGGATAACCCTAGGAAGGGGAAAGAAATAAGATCTCCTGGGTAATTTGGGAACATGGGGGTGGGGGGTTTGGGGCTTTGGGGGGGTAAGGAATGATAAGGGGAGGTGGCAAGAGAACATGAGGGAACAAGATGGTAGAGTTGGGGGAGGGACAGATTGGGAGAACAACGAAAGAGATGTCTTGATAGAGGGAGTCATTATGGGGTTAGGGAGAAACCTGGTGCTGGTGAAATTCCCAGGAACCCACAAGGATGACCCCAGCTAAGACTCCAAGCAATAGTGGAGAGGGTGCCTGAACTGGTCTTCCCTGTAATCAGATTGGTGAATACTCTGTCATCATAGAACATATATCAAGTAACTGATGGAAGCAGATGCAGATATCCACAGCCAAGCACTGAGTTGAGCTCCTGGAGTTCAGTTGAAGACAGGGAGGAGGGATTATAGGAGCAGCATGGGGTCGGGGTCAAGATCATGATGGGGAAACCTACAGAGACAGCTGACCCAAGCTAGTGGGACCTCATGGACTCTGGACTGACAGCTGGAAACCCTGCATGGGACCAAACTAGGCCCTCTGAATGTGGGTGACAATTGTGTGACTTGGGCAGTTTGTGCCCCCCCCCCCTGGCAGTGGGACCAGAATTCATCCCTAGTGCATGAACTGGCTTTTTGGAGCCCATTCTCTATGCAGGGATACCTTGTTCAGCCTTGATGTAGAGGGGAGGAGCTTTTTCCTGCTTAACTTGATATGCTACTTTGTTGACTCCCCATGGGAGGCCTTACCCTCTCTGAAGAGTGGATGGGGGCGTGGGGTAGGGAGAAGTGAGATGGAGAGCAGGAAGAGGGAAGGGAGGGGGAACTGTGGCTGGTATGTAAAATGAAAAAGAAACTTAAATAAAAAAAAGTGTATTCCCGCAGAACAGGAATGACTCAACCAGTTTAGGAAAGTAGTGCAGGGCTGGAGAGATGGCTCTGAGGTTAAGAGCACTGCCTGCTGTTCCAGAGGTCCTGAGTTCAATTTCCAGTAACCATGTGATGGCTCACAGCCATCTGTAATGAGATCTGGTGCCCACTACTGGTATACAGGCATACAAAGAGGCAGGATGTTATATACATAATGAATAGTCTTTTAAAAAATGCTGGGAAAGTAGGGCAACTCAGCGGCTGAGTACTGAGAATTTGGTCATCTGAAAATGTACTTTCACTTTTATGGTTATATGATATAATTTGAGACCGTGAGAAACATAACATTTTTAAATTGTCAGTTGTAAAAGTGATGCCAGTTCTGTGAACTCTTTGTTTGTAATAATTGTCACTTAAGTACTTTGTACAAAAGCATTGCTTCTAGAGTGACAAGGACTACACTGAAGAAATATACTTTTGTATGACATATATCTAAATAATATATAGTATTACCCAGTTTCATGACAGATTCATGGCCAGGCCCATCAAGTTTCAAAACATGAAGATGTATGATAAAATGAACCTGGAGATGCAACAGTGCAAGAGTACTTAAGAACATATTTTATTTATAAAAAGCAGTTTTATAAACTGCTTTTTTTTAAATAAAGGATACTTCTGACTCTTTTAAAAATACCTTTTGGAGATTTTGAAGTCATAAAGCCCAGAGCTTTAAAAGAAGCTATGATAAAGAGCTAGTAATTGTAGAGAAAGAGTATTGGGGGTAAAGGTGAGAAAAATGAAGATTATCTCAGGGTGATGTTATGACAAGCTTTATGACACAAAATTATGGTATTTATAATTTTTTTCTTTTTGAACTTATATTTATCCCTTATTTTTTCTCCTTCCAAACCCTCCCATATACCTTCCCTTGTTCTACTTAAAATCCATAGCCTCCTTTTTCACTAATTGGATGCATATATATATTTATATATCTCTAAGTATAACTACCTGTTCAGTACATATAATGTTACTCATATGTGTGTTTTCAGGGCTGACCATTTGGCACTGGACAACCAATTGGTGTGTACTTCCCTGGGGAGGACCATCTCTCCTGCTCCCAGCAGTCCTCAGTTGATTATAATTCTCTGTGCAAGGTTGAGGTCTCCTTGGCTTTTCCTCATCCAGTTTGGCATTGTTTAATGGTGTCATCTTTGTTCAGCTCATTTTTGGGCGGCAGTCATGTTGATAAGAATTTATGGGTATAGCTTCTGACATTATTAGGAGACACAGTCTCATAGCAAACTCCACGATCCTGTAGCTCTTACAGTCTTTCCTTCCTCTCTTCTTCAGTGTTCCCTGAGCTTTGGTACAGGAGTGTTTTGTAGATGTATTCATTGGCTCTGGGCTCCACAATTGTGCATTTAGATTGGTTGTAGTTTTCTGTACTGTTTTCCGTTTGTTGCAAGAAGTGTCCTTGATGAGGGTTGAAGGCTACATTTATCTGTGACTGTTATGACAAATGTTTATAGATTATTGTTAGGGATGATGCCAGTTTAGTAAATTAGAAGTTGTAGATTCTCCTCCAGTAACCATGACTTTACTAGCCCTGAGTAGCTAGCTAGGTTTCCAGGACCAAGCATGATACTGAGTGGGTCTTTAGGCAAATTAGACAGCTGTTGGTTACTGCCAAGGTATGTGTGTCAATACTGTACTCTTAGGGTTATTGTGCCAGGCTGGTCATTGAGGTAGTTCATAGGCATCATATCTGGGTAGAACTGTTGGGGTTCTTCCTTCCTTTGGAACCTTGCATGGAGCTTTCTGGTACCATGACATATAGTCCTCAGGGATGGAATAGTCAGGTCAGTTCCAGCTCAGGGACCTGTGGGCCCTATTTCTGAAGTGCATGGTGTCTTCAGCAATAGGGCCTTACCTTCCACATTTGGGGGGTAACTAAGAGTGTATTTTGGAGGTCTCTTGAACAGCCCTGGCTAACAACTCAAAAAAGGGCTACTCTTACTGAAGATTGCTTTTTCCTTTTCTTTTTTTCCTTCTAAATGATTTAATTAATCCCTTGGGAAAGGAGCTAACAAATTAGAGATAAAACCATTTCTCCAAAAACTGTGGCTCTTACCTGGAAAAACAAAATTAATTACCATATAATCATATTATTTTTTATTCTTGAATTAGTGAGTAAATGTTATAGATCAGAAGTTAAACAAGGGCTTTAACCAGAAAAATGTTCAATTTGAAGAATATATAAGGAAATACATTTGGTGTTTTGAGATAAGGTCTCTGGGTGGCCTAGGCTGGCCTAGAATTCATTATGTTATGCAGGTTGGCCTTGAACTCAAGGTGATCCTCCTTAGCTTCCCGAGTGCCAGGTTTCCACGTGTGAACTACTGCACTTGATTTAAATTTATTTCTTTATGGTCTGCTATTATTATGATGCTATAGATTCAGTGTGGACAATCATCCTATCTCCTGCTTGTCTTACTCTTTTTACATTTTATAGATACCATTGATTTAATTCTAGACTCAGATACTCAAAGTATTTTTATATACAAGATCTTTAAAACAACTTAATGTTTTTGATGGTTTTTATCGGCACTCTTACCCTACAAGGAAAAGTCAAAAGACACAACAGAATCCACTATCAAGAGTTTTATTAAGACAAGGAGAAAGGGATAGATGTGATCAGGCCTGATGAAAGGACACATATGGGAGAAGGGGGCAGGGGAGGGAGGCGACAACACGGGGCCTGCCTTTTTAAGGGCCAACCCATATATGTGCACACAGGCCCACGTGGCTACTCCACACATGTGCATAGATCATGTGGTCACGACATGCACAATTATGTGACCATGCAGCTCATGGGTTATGTAGGACGTATGACCCAGAAATGACTAGGTGGAAATGACTAAGTGTCCTACCTGCCAGGGCATGTGTGACCATGGGGGTGTGGCTGGAATTCTTATCAGTTTTATGTTAACATGGTACAATGGTTAGTTTTTTTCTTCTGAAATTTCCTTTACTTTAAAAATATGTTTTGAATTTTCAGATAAATGCATAGAATTAGAAAAGTCACATAGATTGAGATAATCCAGACCCAGACAGACAAGCATAATATTTTCTCTCATCTGTGGTTCCGCTTCTGTAGCTAGATTCTTTCTCTCTGGGTCCCGCCAAGCCCCTGCAGTCCTGTAGCCCATTTATAAAATAAACATACATACGCTTATATTATTTAAACTGTTCAGCCATTAGCTCAGACCTACCATTGTCTAGCTCTTACTCTTATACTCAGTCCTTTTCTGTTAATCTATATGTCGCCACGTGTTCCATGGCTTTACCTATTGCCTTTACATGCTGCTCCCTGGATGGCAGGCTGGTGTCTCCTCTAGACTTCCACCTCCCAGCCTCTCTTCTCTGTTTGTCCCTTCTATCCTATACTTCTTGCCTGGCTACTGGACAATCAGTGTTTTATTTATTTACAACATACAGGACATCCCACAGTACTCTTCCAAGTCTGCAAGTAGGTGTATACTCTCTGGAATAACCATAGAAAACAATAAAATCAAAGACACTGTGGG
The DNA here is from genome assembly GCF_049852395.1 of Peromyscus maniculatus bairdii. NCBI lineage: Eukaryota > Metazoa > Chordata > Mammalia > Rodentia > Cricetidae > Peromyscus > Peromyscus maniculatus. Next base: position 52,206,575 of record NC_134875.1, read on the forward strand.
GCTTGGAAAATGATTGTTTTGTGAACTTGACACAATGTAGAATTGCCTGGGGAGAAAGTCTCCATGAGCAGTTGTTTAGATCCATGTTTGTCTGTGGGTGTGTCTTCAGGAGGTTGTCTTAATTACTTAAATTGATATTGGAAGGCCCAGCTTAAAAGTGGGCAGCATCATTCCTTGGGTTGAGGTCCTGGCCTGTATAGAAGGGAAGAAAGTGAGTTGAGCACAAGCATGCATGCATCAATTGCTCTTTCTTCTTTCTGAGGACGTAATGTCAGCATTTTCCTCAAGCTTTTGTGGCTGTGACTTCCCAGATACGATGGCCTCTAACCTGACATTGTGACCTAAAATAACCTTTTCTCACCTACCTTGCTTTTGTCACAGCAATATGAAACAAAACTGAGACACATGCCACTGTTAGTATAGTATTGATGCCAGTTAATATAGTATTGATTAGTATAGTATTGATATTGGTGATAAATGTGGTAAATGTCTAAATATCTTTATGTCCCTTCCTGTCATCCAGATTTATTTCAGTGTTTCTCTAATGGAAGAGAAGAGGAATTCCTACTAGTTCAGAATATGAGAAGAAAAATATCTATAGGATTATATTTACTATTGTGAAGGAACAGAGAAATTATTTTGTTTAATATGCTTTCCTTACACTTGTTTCTTTCAAATATTCATTGCTTTTGTCACCAAAACATAACCATAATATATATAACTTACTAGGAAAAGACTTTCAAACACAGAAGATGCAATTAAATACTAATATTAACAAATATTAAATAGCATGAACAAATTTTCAGCGTTTCTGGTATCTTGTATAAACACATATAGGTAGAATTAAAAATTAAAATCTGGAGACATGTAGACTCTGTTTATAGAGAATCTCTTTGATGCTTGGACTTGGATTAATGAAGATTTTTTGAAAAAAAAATTAAACAGTTTTATATTTTTCTCAGTCATTAAATAAGTAAATTAATAAATATGAAAACATTTATACTGGAAACAGAAACATTTGGAGGAATGTACATGTAAAACAGTATTCATGGAATACAGTCATCAGTGTCAGATCTCATGGTTAACCAGAAATGATGGTGTGTGATTATCTGTATTTCAAGCTATGCAGGAGGCTGATGGAGGATTGCAAAGTTGGGGCCAGTTTGGTGAGACCCTATCTCAAAATTAAAAGAATAAAATGATCAAATAAAATATAAAATAATAAAATGGGGCTGAATACATAACTCTGTGGTAGAGAGCTTACTTATCTAGCATAGATAAGGCTTACCAGTACAGAGGGCAAATAGAATTCATGAGCATGTGGTAGGCAGGAACTAATCACTTGGCTTGCATATCCTGTTGAGGGAAGAATGAAGTGAATAAGTCATAGGATAATTTTTTTCTTACTGTGTTCTCAGATGACACTTGTGTTTGAGGGATATGATGTTTCATTTTTTGAAAGCAGTGGCCTTCAAACCTCTATGTTCATGTACTAAGTTAAAAAAACACAAATCTTTAATATGTTATAAGGAAACTACTATATGTAAAACAAATCTTTCATAGTATATATACATTTTATGAGCATATATAAATAAAGATAATTTGTTATGAAAAATTATATTATGAGACAGGAGATTTGAAGTCAAAATAATGACTAAAATGCAAATAATATGTATTTCTAAAATATATACCAAAAATTCCAAAAAAAACCCCAACATATAGTCATAATATTTTTGAGTTAGGAAGTGAGGGGTTAAGAAAATTATTTCATTTTCTACATAATCCATTTCTATATAGCTTAAATTTTCTGTAAGAAAATATTTGAAGATATTATGTAAATGGGTTCATTAAAACTATATAAAATGTTTATTTACATTAAAAGTGTTTAGATACAATGTTGAATGAATAATATTTGGTGTAATGTATGATGTGTGTGAATGGATACAAAAGGAAGGTGTGGAGGAAAAACTTCATTAAATTAACAATAAACGTGTAATGTGCTATATTCTTCAAAATTGTGAATCCCTGATCTCCTTAAACTCCTTGAATGATGTTTTCCCTTTAAACTTGCATTAATACCAAATATCACAGTATGATGTAGAGAACTTATGATGGTGACAATAAGTCATCTTCAAAGATCACTGTAGTTAGTGGAGGAAACCCCCATGTGAGTCAAGTCATGAGTGAATGTATATTTTGACATGGGGATATCCATGTTGAGGACTCCAAGGCCAGTTGACCCAAAGGAAATTGGCAAAGCCATTACCCATGTGGTCCAGAGTCAAGAGGGATGGCAAAGCTTTCCTTGGCACTCAAACCATGAGTGTTTATGAAGGACGGGTAAAGACTAGCAACTGCAGCTTCCTCCTTGCAAATGTTTACAGCCTGAGACTTCTTGCCTACAGAGACCTCGTTCTTACCAAGACTAGCTAACCCCTCCAGCTGTACTGTATTTAATAACAATTCTAGATAGCTCGTGGTAGCAGTAGCACAGCCCCACCTGATCCTGTCTTCACTGGACTTGTGTCGGGGTGTCTGTCCTTTCTTCATTCCCTTGTTGCCCCTAGCAAGGATTCCAGGCCCCAAGGCACATGGGACACAACAGATCGTAATTTGGTATATAGAGCTTGTGATGATGGCCATAAGTCGGCTTTGCAGTTTCATGAACTAGTATTCAAGCAGCAACTTCCTTCCACCATTTTGCTTCAGAAAGCCAAACAAAGTAATGTGTCAGAATGGGACGTGCAGTCAGCATTGCCAGGTGGCAAGAAACACCACAAGAGTTTCATCGCTATGCAAGTGGCAGCAAGGCTCAGTTCTTTCATACTCAGCTGCAGAGAATGAGGCAAGTGTATTCCTCTACTCTGTAAAAGTGGAATCTTTTAACAGATATGTTCTGTTGGAATTCATGTTCTTGAAATGACTTTGTTCATGAAACCTTATACTATTGCAGTTCTTTACATGGTTGTCTCCCTCACCATGCTGAAGCTGTTTTGCACTTCCATTGTGTATATGTATGTATGCATGTTTACACTGCATACTTGAAGCCATGTGAAGCATCCTTTTCAATCATTCTAAGGGGTTTCAAGAGTATGTAAGAGCCATTGTCTAAGTAGAGCAGCTAATACGCACAGAGGTACTAAAAATAAATGTAACTCAGAACACTGAAATGACCAGGGACAAAGCATCCAGGAGACATTCTCTAGTCCCTTACATTCTCTGTAGTGATTAATGGATCACAAGGCTGGTCTCTGTCTGTGTGCCCATGTTAATGTTTGAATATGAAATGTACCCAGCACTCTTATGTGGTGAAGGCTTTGTCCCCAGTTGGTGACACTATCTTGGAATGTGTTTGATATTTAAAAAATGGAGCCTATGTAGAGGAAGTGGATCACTTGGGAGAGTATGTTTGTGGGAAAGAATCGTGTCTTTGGCCTTTTCTGGAAATGTCTTCTTCTTTCCTAGTTATAATGAGGCAAGCAGCTGTGAAGTCCATGTTCCAGTGCCAGGAAAGTGAGGGGTCACAGGAGGATGGAAGCTGAAAAGACTCTGAGCAGCCCCATGAAGATGGGACACTAATGGTGAAATTATTAAGGCTACCCACTACAGGACACATTTTTTTTATTAGAACAGTATGATAGGCAGGCAATGGCTTGCAGGTACCCGCACATATGATCAACACTCACTGGCCACATACAAGCTGGCAGAGATACACATGCAGACTGGTACAAAGGCCACACAAGGCAGGCACACAGGCCTACAGACAGACAGACAGACAGGCAGTCTGGGAAGGCAGAGGCTAAAACTAAAGCTCAGACTAAGCCTCTTGTCTCTGATCTCGAGGTCACATTTATATAAAACCCAAATAAAGGTGGCATTCTGCTGGAAACAGTCATATAACAGATTACATCACTGTTTACCTTGGGGTTCTCTGGATGTCTGCTATTAACGATTTTGTGCTGACTGAGAGCCCCCTTCCCCGGATAGTCTACTCTAGCCATTTTGTCTCATATCAGGTCTCCAAGCTGTCTCAACAGAAAGTGTTTCTTATAGCCCAATGTTCCTCAAAGCATCATCTGCCACATGCTTTTCCCACCATGGTGTTGCCTTCCCTCATTTCCATAGCAACAGACCTGAACAACCCCATGACAAAGCCTCTGAAAGAATGAGCCAAAAGTAACCATTCTTCCTTTTAAACTGTTTTCTCAGGTGTTTGTGACAATGATGAAAGAGTCTGACTGATGTAGCTCCACTCACAAGTTATTTCAAGACATATTCATCTCTTCATTTCCCCCGTATGGAGGAATGAAAGTCCTCCAGAGTTTTAATCATTGCCCTACAGGTTCAGGGTAAACAAGCACGTCTATCTTCTAGTCTTTGTTTGCCTATAGGCTGACTTTATGAAGTCTATGAATCACCATTTCAAATCAGCCCATACCACATTTACCAGCCCATCAGAATTCTCATCTGCCTTTATTCAGTGTGATCACTAAAGAAGGCATACTCGGGAGCTGTGGAAAGGTAACTTGAGGGAGGGGTAAGGTTTTTTGACAAAAGAGACCATTCCATTCCAAAGATGAACAAGCAATAGGGGATTGTGCCAAGCCAAACCCATGAAGCTGCCTGGCCACCTCCTTCAGCACATTTCCAGCCTCAGCACAAGCTAGTATGTTTAGGAAGATACTGGACATGGCTCAAGCTGTTTAAATCAATCGCAGAATTCTCAGAGGCCCTGGGGTTTACAAAAGTACCCAGCACTTAAACAATAGTTTTAAAATATGAACTCTAACAGTTCAAAAATGAATAGTAAGTTCTGAATTGACTTCAAGTGTTTCTCCAAGTTCACAGGCTACTGAGGGTCATCCTGGAATGAGTCCCAAGCAATTCCTTAATATTTACTAAGATACTCTTATGACATTGGAGTTTCCCACTTTACTTTTAGCTGTCCAGATGATCATAAAAGCCTGTACACCTCAGGAAATCCAAATCTAGAAAGACAAACACTGCATGTGTTCTCTAATTTGTGGATCCTGGTCTGGCTCTAAATCTTTAGATGTCAGTATATAACCTGGAGTTCCCACAGAAACCAAGAAAGAAAGAGGGACTATGGCTGAGGGAGAACTCCAGAGCAGAAGCTGGCAGAACAGATGCTATAAAGGGAATGGGAAGGACGGGGGAGACTTACATTGGGAATGGGAAGGAAGTCAGAGGGAGAAGGGGTATAAAAGAATAATGTTAAGGATAATTGGAAAAGCCAGAGGGAAACATTATTTTATGCTTATTTTAAATCTGTAACACAGAAATACATGCATATGTATACATATATAAATAGCTTAAATAAAATTCTGCCACTAGAGGTGATAGTGTTCCCTCAAAGTGTTATAGACTATCTAACAGACACCCTTGAAGCTTTAAATTAAGGATGTGTCCTAGTCTTGTTTTGATATTAAAGGGAAAGATTAGAATCTGTCACCTCTGTCACCACTGACACTAGAGTGATGAACTGCTCTTTTTATGAGATTCCCTTTATTAAATCTAGAAAAAGACATTTTCCATGATGTTGCTGGCCATTTTTTAAAAATAAGAATTATTTGCATTTACATGGAGGGAATTTGCCAGGTACATATTCTGTTTTCAGATGAGTGCAGCCCACTTTACTGAATTAATGTGGAACTCCCTATAAATATAAGCCCTTGAGATTAAGATGCTTATGATGAAAATGGCCCTTCATCAGCACCCTTGCATGTGGCAACGGGAAAGTACTCATCGCCAAGTTTGACTTATGCTTACAGTAAAGGCTACAGATCCGCATTTCTTAATTCTCCCCCCCCCCGCCCTCCCTCCCTCCCTCCCTCCCTCCCTCCCTCCTTCCCTCCCTCTGTGTGTGTGTTTGAGAAAGACAGACAGACAGACAGAGATAGACAGAAATGAGAGGGAGTGCTGGAGGGACACAGGAGGGAGGGAAAGAGACAGGGAGAGGCACAGAGATACATGCATTCCAGAGTATTGATTCTCTCCTATAGATAAAGCAGGAAGATAATACATTTCTTTCCCTTCATTCTGGGGGAAGAAAAAAACTCCTTAGAAAATTCATTTTTAATTTTTTTCCAGATAGTTTGTCTTAAATAAAGTTGCATTTAGACCAAGAGCCAGTATTTTTTTTAGAATGTATACTTGAAAGACCATCCTCTGCAGTTTACTCTCAAAATAAAATGGCATGTAAATGCATAGGAGACAGATATACCAAATTTCATCTTCAATGTAGATATAATGCAATTCATGTTTCCTGTGAAAGTAGAAAGAGTTGTGTATACAGCTAGTGTAGAATGATAACTTTTACAATTTATTTGTTTTATTTTCTTTTTTAAAAATTTACTTTTATTAATTTTTTCATCCAATAGGTTTTGATCATGATTTTTCCTACCCAATTATTATTATTATTATTATTATTATTATCATATTTCATACATGGCTACTATATTTACATCATTTTCATACCCCCATAGCTCCCAACTCCTCCCATATCCCTCTACTCCCCCTCAGATTCATGACCTTTCTTTAGTTAATTATTATTATTATTATTATTATTATTATTATTACACATACACACACAACTTACTGAATCCATGTAGTGTTGCTCTTATGTACATGTACTTGGGCCTGACTAGGGATTTGATAATGTCAGGGACCTTGTCCCTGGGGAAAATTGATTATTTCTCTCTCTTAGCAGCAATTATTGCTTGTTGCTCTTACGTTGGGTGTTGACCCTTGTCATATTTCCCTCATCCATGTTATCATGTCAACTCATGATACCATTTCCATGTCTTTTTTAGGCAAGCATACTGTTGAATTTTATGGGTGTAGCCTCCCTGTCATATATAGAAGATACTGTGTCACAGCAGATACTCTGGTCCTCTGGCTCTTACAACCTTTCCTTTCCTCCTTCTGCAATTTTTCTGGAGCCTTAGGTGTAGGGTTGTTTGTGTTAGAGGTGTGTCATTTGGTGCTGGGCACCTCACTTATTTTCTGCATTTTTTCAAGTTCCAGATCTCTATAATGGTCCCCTTCTGTCACAAAAAGATGCTTCTCTAGTGAGGAGCGAGAACTACATTTATCTTTTGTATTTAGTATCTTAAGTATTTAGAATACAGTCAGAAATATATTGGCTTAGGAAAATGGTAACAGTGGGTTCTCCTCCAAGATCTATGACTTTACTACTCTTGTGTAGCTGGCTAGATTTACAGAAGTAGGAATGAAATTCCATCTATCAAACAGACCTTAAATCCAATTCAGCAGCTTTTGGTTACCCCCAAAGTAAATGTACCATTTGGGAATCTCTTGCTGAACTCATCATCCTGTAGTTTATAGGTGTTATAGCTGGGTGGGACCTATTAAGTTACTTGCTTTTTTTCCCTTTGCAACTTACATAGTCCTTTAGGACACTATGAAAGCTAGCCCTCAGGAGGGAGGCTTCTAGTCAATTCCAGCTTGACTCTTCCTATGTCTGAAGTATGGGGTGTCTTCAGCAATAGGTTCTTATTTTCAGGTTCTAGGAGACAATGACAATAGCTTGTATTGTTTCAGGAGTCTCTTGGAATCTCCTGAGCAGCACTGGGAGGTATATTTCTTATGCCTAGTACTGGATTTTTTTTCCTTTGTTAATCTATGGGTATTGGGAGGACCATTATCACCCTGTGGGGCATAATTCCAATTAAACTCTATATATGTATACATATATGTATGTATGTATGTATGTATATGTGTGTGTATTTTACACACACACACACACACACACACACACACACACACACACACACATACACACACACACACACACACACACCCGGGAGTCACACAGTCTATACCCTTTAGTCCACACATCTTTATCTGCAAGTGTTCATTGCTGAGTCATTGGTCTGGTCTGAGGTCTGGCTTCTGTTGCATTTTTGATAATGGGCCCTCACTGGGATTTCTCTCGGATATCCTGTTATCCTGTGTCATGGAGATCCTGTAGCTTTGGATCTGTAGGCCCGGCCCCTTCACCTGTTCCTGCAGGTCATAGATGAGGTGGATGTTGTGTGGGCTGACCCATAGTCCTGGTTCTGGGCCTGGGTGGTAGCTGGGTTGGTCAGCCCGCCAGCTTTCCCTCATCATCACCACCTGGACAAGCTCTCCAACACTGCCCTAGGTAGCTCACCCAAAGCAGCATGCAGCAAGGAGCAGGCCAGTTCTTATGCTCTCATGTCTTCAGGTCCTTCTCATTCACACTCACACCACCAGAGCCAGCTCTACCGTTTTGTGTGATCAAGGTGCAGGGCCTGCTCTCCAGATTGCTGCAGTCGGTGAGGGGCAGGACCAGCTCCTCTGTTCTCATGCTCCTAGGCCTGGCTCTCCTGCCTGCTGCCGGTTTCAAGGAGTGGGGATGACAGCATATTTCCCTTACCCTTTCCTTTACCTCCTGCTACCACATGGCATACAAGAGAGGGGGAGGAGGCTGTTCTCCTGCTCCCATGTCCACAGGACTAGCTCACCTGCACCCCTGCCAACAGGGTCCACTCTAGTGTGCTACCCAGGTGAGGCACAGGGCCTGATCTCCTGTATGCTCCAACCAGTAAAGGGTAGAACCAGCACTCTTGCTCTTGTGACCCTGGGGCCAGCTCTCCCACCTGTTGCAGGTGGCAAGGGATAGAGGGAATCTTTTCCTCACCCATTCCACCACATGGCAGATGAGGGAACACACAGTCAGCTCTCCTGCTCTCCCGCTCTCCAGGCTGGCTTACCTGTGCCAATTCTCTCACTCTCATGACCTCAGGGCCAGCTCTCCCACCTGTCACAGGCGGGGAGGGTTGAGGGAAGGGAGGAGGTCTTCTCTCCTTGCTTACTCCATGATATGGCAGATGAAGGGTGGGGCCAGATCTCCCATGCATGTTCATGGGGACAGATCACTTGTGTTCCCTGGGTCAGCACTATTGTGCTGCCTGGGCAAGGTGCAAGGTGCAATATCCTGAGTATTGCAGTTGGTGAGGGGTGGGACCAGTTCTCCCTAGTGATGCAGCCAGTGAGGTGCAGGGCCTACTCAGTACAGCCTTATCTAAACTGCTTTCAGTAGTAGCAAAAGCCATGGACCTCAACACAGACCACAGCTGCTGCAGGGCCATGGACCCAGACATTGCCCCTGGCAGCAGCCTGGGCCTAGATAACACTATGGCCCTGGGTGGCAGCACAGGCCACCCAAATCTGTGTGGCTCAGCCCTTGGACTCCATTATGGCCCTAGGTGGCAGCCCAGGCCTCTGACATCCCTGTGGCTCCTAGTGGCAACACAGGCCACGAATATCCACATAGATCCCAGCCATGGTTGGACCATGGACCCAGACATGGTCCTCAGCAGTAGTCCAGGCCTGGATAGACCCTGGTTGGCAGCACAAGTCACCCAGACTAGCATGAACCCAGCAGTAGCATGGCCCTTGAACACCCACCCACCTGGCCCCAAGTGGTGACCCAGAATCTAGGTGTCTGCACAACCTTCAATGGCAACAGGAACCTCAGATATCAATGCAGACCCTGTCTGTGGCTGGGTCACAGACCCAGACATGGCCCAGCTTCAGCCCTGGCCCATACAATGCCATGGCTCCAGGTAGCAGTGCATGTCCATTGGGTCTGTATGGATCCAACAGCAACATAGTCTTTGGATACAAATATGGCTACAGGTCACTGGCCAGATCCTGGGCATCCATATGGCCTTTGGTGGCAACATGGGCCACAGACTCGGGCTTCAGTAGGACCACGGACCCAGACATGGTCCTTGGCATCGGCCCAGGCCTGGATGTCATCATGTCCCTAGTTGGCATTGCAGATGGCCCAGATTGGCATGGCCCCATTGGCAATGTTGCCCTGGAATGCCAATATATCCCCAGGTGGCAGCCCAAATCCTGGGCATCCGCTAGGCCTTCGATGGTAACACGAGCCACAGACATCAACTCCAACCCCGGCTGCAGTAGGACCATGGACCCAGACAAGGCCCTTGGCAGCAATTTAGGTCCAGACAATACCATGGTCCTAGGTGGCAGCACAGGCCACCCAGGTCTGTCTGGCCCTGGTGGCAGCTTGACTCTCGAAGACCAACATGGATTCAGGTGTTGGCCCAGACTACAGGCCTCTGCACAGTCCTCAGTAGCAATAGGAGCCATGGAGGTCAATTCAGAACTTGGCTAACAGCAGGGCCATGGGCCCAGACATGGCCCCTGGCAGTAGTCTGAGCTTGGATGTCACCATGGTCCCGAGTGGCAGTGCAGGCCTCTTAGATCAGCAGCATGGCCCCTGTTGGGGCGCATCCCTTGGACACTGATTTGGTCTCAGGTGGTAGCGCAAACTCCAGGAATCTAAAGGGCCCTCAATGGTAACAGGAGCTACAGACATCAGTACAGATCCCCAAAGCTATTTCAGGGCCATGCACCAAGACATGGCCCTTGGCAGCAGCTCAGATCTGGACATCACCATGGCCTTTGGTGGCAAGCAAGCCACCTAGGTCAGACTGTTTCTTACCTCCCTCGCCTCTTCAGATATGCCTCTCTCCCCAGCACATGAACTGTTCTGACTCTCTCTCATTTTCCCACCCTGTACTCACTCAGCATAATGGTGCCCGACTTCCTGGTTCCTGGGGCCTCAGTGGGGGGTGTGTGGGGGAGCTGTGGCTGTTCTCCATGCATCTAGCTTGGGTCTAGAAGCACTGAGCAGCGTTGATTCTGCCCTCCCCAGGCCAGTAGGCCTATGATGGGGGTAGGGAGAGCTGTGGCTGTCCTCCATGCACCCTCTCAGGCCTAGAGCCTCTGTGGTTGATTCTGCCATTCCTGTGTATTTTGAAGTAAGATTATAAAATAATGTTTTCTTATGTTTCTTTTCAAACATCTTTAGTGTTGTTCATTTTTTCTCCATTTCCCTTCATATTGCCTTTCTCCCTTCTCCCCCATTCATTTCCTCTCCATTTTCCCAGTTCTTCTGGTATAGCACTTGTGTCCTGCTATCCCCTTCTCTAGAGCTCCTTATATGCACCTTCCACCATGATCCCTGTCTTGGCTTCTGCAGTTGCTCAGGGTTATATGCTCAAATCTAAAGATTCAGAGCTAGGATCTACAAATAAAGGAGAGCATGTGATGTTTTTCTTTCTGTGTCTGTTTTACCTCACTTGGGATGATGTATTGTGGTTCCACCCACTTACCTGAAATTGTCATGATCTCGTTTTTTGTAATTCATGGTCAAATAGAATTCTGTTGTGTATATATACAACATTTTCATTATCCTTTCATCATTTGAAGGAGGCTTATGTTGTTTCCGTTTTTGGCTACTGTGAAGAGAGTGGCAACAAACATATGTGCCTGTGGAGTGGGATAACTGGCCCCATGGGCATTTGCTTAATGGTGGTTGGTTTAACTAGATCTAGTCCTAGCCTATTTTTTGGCTTTCTTTTTTTCAGAATTCTCCACACTGATTTCTAGAGCGGCTGCACCAGTCTGCAATCTTACCACTAGTGAATTAAAGGTTCCCCTTTGCCTGGATCATTATCAGCATTTGCTGTCAGCTATTTTTATTGATCTTAGCCATTTTGATTGGGGTAAGAGGTAATCTCAGAGTAGTTTTAATTTCTATTTCTTTAATTGCTAATGCTGAACACTTTTAAAGATATTTCTTAGCCATTTTGTTTATTCTTTTGAGAACTCTCTCCCCAGATGCTGCATTAGTTAGGGTTTCTATTGCTGTGAAGAGATACCATGACCATGGCAACTCTTATAAAGGAAAACATTTAATTGGGGTGGCTTACAGTTCAGAGGTTTAGTCCATTGTCATCATGGCAGGACATGGTGGTGTGCAGGCACAAATGGTACTAGAGGACCTGAGAGTTCTATATCTTGCAGGCACAGGAAGTGAAACGTCTCATTGGGTGTGACTTTAAGCATATATGAGACCTCAAAGCCCACCTCCACAGTGACACACTTCCTCCAATAAGACCACACCTACTCAAACAAGACCATACTAAATAGTGCGACTCACTTTGGGGGCCATTTTCTTTCATACCTCCACAGATGTGTAGCCATTTATTGATTGAATCATTTATTTTTGATTGTTTATTTTTTAAGTTATCTGTGAAGTCTAGATATTTGTTATCTACCAGATATTTAGCTGGCAAAGATTCTTACTCACTCTTGGGCTTCCTCTACAATCTGTGTTGCACAGAAGCTTTTTAGCTTTATGAAGTCCTACCTTGTGGTGGTATTGTGTTCCTCAAAATTTTGTGCACCCTAATAAACTTATCTGGGGTCAGAGACAGAACAGCCACTAGATACAAAGGCTAGAAACTGGTAGCACTCACGCCTTTAATCCTAGCATTTCAGAGGCAGAAATCCCTCTGGATCTCTGTGAGTTCAAGGCCACATTGGAAACAGCCAGGCATGGTGACACGCCTTTAATCCCAGAAAGCGAGCCTTTAATCCCAGGGAGTGGTGGTAGAAAGCAAAAAGATATATAAGGCGTGAGGACCAGAAACTAGAAGCTTTTGGCTGGTTAAGCATTTGGCCTGGTTATGAATTCAGGCTTTTGAGCAGCAGTTCAGCTGAGACCCATTCTGGATGAGGACTCAGAGGCCTCCAGTCTGAGGAAACAAGACCAGCTGAGGATCCGGTGAGGTGAGGTTAGCTGTGGCTTGTTCTGTCTCTCTGATCTTACAGTGTTCACCCCAATACCTGGTCCAGGTTTGATTTTATTAATAAGACCATCTAAGATTTCTGCTACACTACCTGTCATCAATTTTTGGCCTAGTTTCTCAAGGGAAGGGACCCCTATTTAGAAAGTCTTTTAGAATAATCATATCTTACAAGATACTGCCTATGTTTTCTTCTAGATGTTTCAGTATTTCATATTAAATTCTTTGATCCATTTGGAGTTGATTTAGATATGGTTTAATTTCATTTAATGGTTTAATTCAAGATAATAGATATGGTTTAATTTCATTCTCACACATGTTAACATCTACTTTCTCCACCACCATTGTCAAATATTAGATGGCTTTAATTATGTGCACTCATGTTTGAATCTTCTATTTTTGAAAGACAACTTTCAAATTTTAGTATTCTTATACAATGGACTCTTTCAAATATGTATGCATAGTAACAATGCAGCATAGTAACAGTGCAATGTAACAAAACATATGGAGGGAGTTCCAGAAAACATATGGAGGGAGATAAGCCAAGGGTTATAACACAAAGAAAATATACAAGCAGAGTTATGATGATAGTATCCTAATTAAGTACAAGTTTATAAAACACATGCATAGAAGTTACAAAATTATATGTATTCTTAATATACAGATTTTAAAAACAAAGATTTTTATGAAATCAAAGCGTACATACAATAACCACATTGCTCCATTTGGTGAAACGAATTCTATTATTGTGTATATCAAAGACAGGAAAAGTAGCAGCAATATTTCTGTAGATAATGTTATGGGAGTAAAGCCCCAAAGACCTGCCAGACACAGTTGAAACTCAGAGATATGAAACTAGATTCCAAGAAACAGAGAGAGATTGGAAAAGAAAAATATTAGAGGATAGAGCAGTAGAGTAATGTTCCTTAGAACTATGGGAACTGCCTGTCACAGACCTTAGAAGTGATCTTGAAGAGCAAAGGCTGATCTAGTGAGAAACATATGTGTATCTGGGAGGTTGAGGTTAGGGTTCTGTTCAAATGAAACACCAGATCTTTGAGGACACAGATTCAGTAGAAGGAAATGGATCAAAAATCTTGGGGAAAGTTCCAAGCTTGAGTGAAAAGGCATAATCTATTCCTTAGATTGGAAGTGCAGGAAGGAATGGCTTTCATTTGAATGAGGAGGTGAAGGGAAGCTCTGAGGGTACAGTGACTTTCCAAAGAAAGCAGAGTCCCAAAGTGTTAGGAACAAAAGACTGACAAGGGGGCTACTAGGCTTGTAAGTGACATAGAAAGGGATAAGGAGAGGTGGCCTAAGCATCTTCTCCCTAGGAGATATAGTTTACTGGCTGTCAGTGAGCCTCAGAACCTCATAAGAGGTGATCTGAGGGGCCGAGTTCTGTCTCTGAGAAGAGAAAGGTCACTAACATGTTGCTGTTGTTTAACAGTGAGGATTTGAAGACCAATTTCCCTGAGACTTAGAAGTAAACATCTCATCTTTCCTGCTCTTCAGAGAACAATATGGCACTGGTATGAAAAACACTGTTGTCAGAGGTGGGGCGGTACACGTGAGGGAAAGCAGGTTGGGAACTGCAGTCTCTCTGTTAGGGTTCCATTGCTCTGTGGCATCATCACTGAACAAACAAACTGAAAGAGCCAGGGGTCAAGTACAAATGGTGATGTGGGAGGCAGACATGGCACCAATACATCTGAGGTATGTTGGATTGATAAATTAGATACCTTTTTTTTTTTCCCCCAGAGAACCATCTGGTTCTCATTAAGCATACTTTGTACATAGACAATGGGGATGATGAGTTCTTAACATCATCAACAAGAATATCTGCTGACCTAAAAGAGCCTTTTCTGGGAAACCTGTGCTTTATGCCACAAGCTAAGGAAAGTCATTCACAGAATTCAAAAAGGCCCAAAAAAAGTCAAAGCTCAGTTTGTTTTAGAACTTAGGTTTTCAAAATTTTAATCTGCTAAGTAAAATCATAATGTATTGAAATACAGAATGTCAGGACAAGAATTTTCTAAACATTTATGTGCCAAATATATTACAACAATGATCAACAAATGATGATCTGAGAGCATTGTCTAGCTGCTACATTTTTTTTCCCTAAACAAATGCATTGGAGCCCAGTGACATAATTATATTTATGTCATTTGTAGCTAGAGTTTTCCTGGTCCTGCCTGGCCCAGGGTCAGGATAAATCTTTCTCACCCACCAATCCCGCAGCTGCTCAGACCCAACCAAGTAAACACACAGAGACTTATATTACTTATAAACTGTATGGCCACAACAGGTTTCTTATTATCTAGTTTTTATATCTTAAATGAACCCATATCTATTAGTCTATAAATTGCCACCTGGCTCAAGGCTTAGCGGTATCTTAAGATCTTCTCATGGCAGCAGCTGGCAGCATCTCTCTCCTCAGCCTTTCAGTTCCCAGAATTCTATTCTCTGCTTGTCCCGCCTATACTTCCTGCCTTGCTACTAGCCAATCAGCATTTTGTTTATACAGAGCGATATCCATAGCAGTCATTGGCTGTTTTATCGGGTATTATGGCAAAGCTAAGCAAATGAGAAACACACTATATCGTTTCCAAAGAATGGAATAACTCCCACCTGGTACACCACTGAAAAATGTGCCACCTTCTCCTTTCTAACAATAATTATGAGTGTTTCTTAACCTGTCATAAGGAATATTATGCCTACTGTAATTTCAGTGACATATGATGCAGTTTGGCGGTAGTATTCATTAATGAGGAATGAATCTAGGGTCTTCAACATGGTAGGCAAACATTCTGCCACTGGGTACACCACAGTCTCATGATACACCTTTAAAAGGCTAGAGAAAAAAGTAAAAACCTTGTGGGAAAAGGATGCTTACTTGGAAAAGTTCCAAGACATCTGATTCGTGAAAGCAGACACTCAAAGGCGCCTGAGCATAGCAGTCCTCTCACCTTAAGTCACAGAAGCAAGCAAGGGAAATCTCTGATGGTGACTCAGCCTCTTCAGGCTGCTCTCAGCAAGAGCTGCCAGACTCTCTCCCTCCCACACAGTGGGAAGAAGCAAGCACCTGCATCCTAAACCTAATGCGTCAATTGCCAAACAGACTCACACAGACACAATAGCATCACGACTCCTTGCTGGTTGGTAATTGATTCATAATTTAAACCACTGCTCCTCTAAATACAGCTGACTCATTTCTCAGGGCACAGCCTTATTGAGAGCCCACATAAACACCAGCATGCTGTGTTTTTCCTGCAGCAGGGCACTGTGAGTATAGTTTGGGGGATCTAGGCCATTCTTCTCAGGGACAGAGCCATCATTAAGCTGTCAGTCACTCAAGCCATCTATCAAGTCAAGACGTGAGGCACCACACACAGGAATAAACTAGCTGTATTGATGTTGTGAGATTTTTTATGAGACATAATTTTTCAGACACTATAAAATGGTAGGAGTTTAGGATTGTCCATAGGCTCTAACTGCCCTTCAGACTCGTGCTTGGGAATTATTTGCTTCCACATTTTCTCTGCTTGGTTGGGAGAGGATGTCACTCACCATTTGCAAGCTCCCAACTTTGCTCTGACACTTGGTTGACAGAGCCAATACCCAGACTCAAGGATGCCAAGGATATATAAAAAATGTATGGCATTTCCTGAAGTCCATGCCTCAGTGACCCTGTGATAAGAAGCTTCTGTTGTTTGCTACCAAGGGGCCAACCAGAGGCTCCAGTCCTTCTGACTGCCTTGTCATGAAAAGTCCTGGCAGTCACTCATCAACCAGCAGAGATAAGTTAGCTCTGCTCACTGCTGGGCTGTGCTAATCCCGTCATAAATCACTGTGGCAGTGGATGGACATAGTCCCTTAGTCCCCAGTCACAAGATGGAGAACCCCTCCCCATGGTCTATTACTTTTATCCTCCCAATGTTAGCACGGAGGGAGGCAGATTCAAAGGTCTTTCTTGTGACTCACACAGCTCTCTGGAAGTGAAGGCAGTGACAGGCAAAGTGCCAGAATCTGAACTTGGGGGACTGGATGCAGATCACCGAGCCCAGGGGCTATGAGGGAAAGGAGTTTGCCCTCTGAATAAGACATAAAATGAGAAGTGACATATTCTTGTAACAGCAGCCCCCAGAGGTGTCACAAAGTAAGTTTGTTTTCTTGTGAGTGGGCTCCCTCTGACCTCTCAGGACACTTCAGACCAATGCCATGACGTCAGAAGCTAGAGTTGTCAACGTCTCCAGGTGCCAAGGAAGCAGCCAAATGCTGAGTTCTGCCTTTCCCAGGACAATTAACACAGATGAGTCTCTAAATCAGTGACAGGTCAACTCCAAGTCTCATTTCTTGGAGTATTTCCCTTCCCTCAGGCAATGCCACAGTCTCCACAGCACCTAGGAAGACTGCTCCACAGGCTGTCTCACACACACAAGATAACTCAGTGTGTCTCAAGCTCCCTCATGCTGAGATCCTTGAATACAGTTGCTCATGTTGTAGTGACCCCTGACCATGAAATTGTTTCCGTTGCTACTTCACAACTGTAATTTTTCTACTGTTATGAATCTTGATGTAAATATCTGAAATGCAGGGTATCTGAGATGCGACCCCCAAAGGGGTGAAGACCCAGGGGTTGAGAACCATGTGATAGACAGAGGGAGATGTCTTGGGAAGCAAATGTATGGCATTGACCAGCAGCACAGACATGCATCAGCATCTACAGATCTATTCAGTATAGTGTTAAGAGCCTCTTCTCCCCGATTTAAAGAGCAGAGACAACTGTCCTTGTTATTCATTTCATGACTAGGATGGATAATTCCCATTGTCAGTTTGATTGAATTAAAAACTGCCTCGGGCATTAGTGAGTCACTGATATGTCTGGAGAGCGTTCTGAGAGATGTTTAAGTGGGGGGCAAGAGAAACTGGCAGTGTGAAAGGCACCAACCATGGGCTGGAGTCCCTGTCTGCATACTTAAGGAAAGAAGAATGGCCTCATGAAGCATGTGCTCACTCTAAGAACTGGGAAAAGAAAGCAGCAGGATGAAGAGCTCAGGGCCAGCCCTTGCCACATAGTGAGTTTGTTGTCAGCCTGGCTGACATGAGCTACTTTATTACCCTTTTCATTTACAGAACAATAGAGGAGCAAACAGGCCCTCTGTGAAAGCTTGCTGACTCACACCTGCCAGCCACTCCATCAGCCATCAAGTGGAGGGCAGGATTGTTGTGGGTACACAGTGAGTTGTAGGCCAGCCTAGACTACAGGTTAAGACCCTGTCTAATAAAACAAAAATGTGAAAGATACACAAGGAGGGAGAAAGAAGAATGTAAGGAGGCAGAGGGTGAGGAGTAAAAGCAAAAGAGGAAAATGCAGGTCTCTGCCTCCATGTTGTACCATGGACCCGCAGCCTCTTCTGCTGAGACCTCACTGCCACTATGCATAGAGCTCTTCTGTGTGCTCAGCTAAGATGAACCTTTCCTCCCTCGGGTCTGTTCTTTATTTTGGAGAGTTTAATTTAATCACAACATTTCTCTCTTCCCTTCCTCCCTCCAAACCTTCCCATGTACCCCTCCCCATTCTCCTTCAAATTATGATCTCTTTCTTCACTAATTACTGGAGAGATGGCTCCATGGTTAAGGCTTTCCGTTTGTCAAGTATTTGGTCTCATCAGTGAGAAAAGTAACTAATAAACATGAGATTCCACCATGCTCTTCCTGGGATACAGAGGAAGCCCCACCCTGGACCGCATCATCTGTACATGCAGTCTAAAATAGCTGCAACCTTTGTCTGTGAGTACAAAACAAGGTGTGTGCCCCCCTGACCTCCTGACTCTTGGTCTCTCCTGGGTGTGAAATAGTGTTACAGTTCCCTGGGTAACCTTTTCCACCAGAGAGCAATTTAGAAGTTGGGGATTAAGCGTGTCTAGGCTACTTCAGGGAGAATGGTGAAGTGTGGTCTTCAGCTCTTCTATCCCCTAGTCTCCTTTTCTGAGACACAAAAATGTCTACGTTGCCTCGGTGCTAGCTTTGGTTAGAGGACCCAAAAGGACACCATCGTTCACCTGGGATGTAAAATAAGCATCTGGGTCAAAATCTGAAGGTAATCCCTGGTCACAGGAGCCACATCTGGACCACAGGAGCATCAGAGCCTGTATTAGGAGCATTTAAATTGCCTGCTCATAATTACATGCATCTGTAACATTTGTCACAGGCCTTTTGTACCCCCTCATTTCCAAATAGGGAAATAACAAATTAATGGCCAGTGAAATAGTAAAACAATAGCTTCACTTGTGATAATTTTTGATCAAATATGTGATATCATTTCGTAGTCTTCCATACTGCAATCATGAAAAGTCTGAAACCTGTATAGTCATGTTTGTTTAGTCTTAGGAATCCCTGGTGGGGCTGGGCCGTGGTAGTGCACACCTATAATCCCAGCACCTGGGTCACAGAGTCAGGTGGATCTCTGTGAGGTCAAGGCCAGGCTGGGCCTATTGGGTGAGTTCCAGGAAAGGTGCCAAAGCTTTACAGAGAAACCCTGTCTTGAAATACCAAATCAAAAAAATAAAAATAAAAAAATAAATAAAACAAAACAACAACAACAACAACAACAACAAAAAAACCCTGTTGGGAATAAACTTGCTAGTCCTGAAGTTCATACAAATCAGAACTGTGGAACTCTAATCTGAATTATCTGTTTTATATAACTGAATCAAATACTCATGTTTCCTAAGAATTCATTACTCCTTCATGACTTTTAAACTTTGCTTTCTTATGTCTCATTAATTTGTTGTAAATTATTATATAACCCTTTTTATTCCTATTTTCTTCTTAAAAGCAAAAACATATTGATTAAATGTTAAAGCTAGAACTTGCAAATTCTATTGAAGTCAGTCATGAAACTTCCACTACTGTATATTCCAGTTTTCTATGTCACCTTGCTATGTTCATGGGAAATCTACATATTTGGTGGGGTAGTTTGAATAAGAATGGCTGAAAGGGTATATGGCAGTGCAGGTTCCTGGCCTCGGTGGTTACAGTGGTGGCAAGAGTCAAGAGCCATGGTACCTTTTACATCTTTATTAGGAGAAGGAGAGAGAGAGAGAGAGAGAGAGACAGAGAGAGAGAGAGAGAGAGAGACAGACAGAGAGACAGAGAGAGACAGAGAGAGACAGAGAGATGCAGAGAGAGAGACAGAGCATGCAGAGAGAGATAGTGCAGGCAGAGAGAGACAGAGTACACAGAGAGAGCGCATGGGAGTGCACATCTGGCCTTTAGGCTGGGATGCAGTCTCCTGCTGATGACGTAATAAGGCACCAGATGAGATTCTAGAGCTGCTGAGCTGCTGTGCATATACAGAATTCTTGCAATGGCCCCTTTAGGCTCTTATATTTGAATGCTTAGCCTTCAGGGATTTGTACTACTTGTCAAGGATTAGGAGGTGTGACAGCGGTGTAGGTGTGACTTTATTGGAAGAAGTGTGTCATTGTGCATGGGCTTTGAGGTTTCAAAACCCTAAGCCAAGTCCAGTGTTTCTCTTCTTTTCTTGCTGCCTGCGGGTCCAGATGTAGGAATCTCAAGCTACTTCTCCAACATCATGTGTGCCTGTATGTCACCATGTCACACCATGATGATAATGGTCTAAACTTCTAAATATGTAAGCAAGTCCCAATTAAATGTTTTCCTTTGCTGTCATCACGGTGTCTTCACAGCAATAGAATACTGACTAAGACATTTGATAAGAGATGAAGAGTTTATATGAAACTTCTTGAGATTGTTATTTTAATGTCATTTCATTCCTGACATGAGATTACTTACCACCTTTCATTCTCTGATTTTCTTTTCTAAACATTTTGCCTTTACTTTCTCTTGTTATATAGATTACAAATAATTTCGTTTGGCATATTTTGAATTATAGACATATGAATGCATACATATCCCATCCTACCATACATCATATTTTAATAAATTAATATCATCTACAAGAATATACAGAATTATAAATAAAAAACCTCATGTGATGTAAAGTATTGTGTGCACAACTGGATAGCAAGGGAAATATACCCATGAAACAGCAGGAGAGTTCCATTTTTAATTAAACTTAAAATATTTTCCCTCTCCATTCTCTCTCTCTCTCTCCCTTCCTCCCTCCCTCACTCTTTTTTTCTTCCTTTCCTTGTATATGTGTAGTAGGTTATGAAATCAGAAGAAGACCACAAGGAGGTGGTGCTCTTAAGGGAGTGGGAAGAGGGATGGAAACAAAGGCTGATGGAATACGTGTGAGAGTGACATTAAAGCAGAATGGAGTGTTACATTTGAAAGTGAAAGAAGCCCAGGAAGAGAGGAATAGGGGAATGAGACAGGGCAGTAGATAAGGGAAATGAATAAGAACAAAATATAATAACATAGATATGTGAAAATGCCAAAAGGACGTTCGTTACTCTGTAAACTAGCTTTTACATTTTAAAATATATTTTAAAACACAAAGGCCGTCTGGTCTAGCTGATAATTTGTGGGCCAGGTGGGACTCTGTCTAAAAATGCATGTTGGATGTCATCTGGGGGTCAACTCTAGAGAAGATTGACTTCTGGCCTACATAAGCATGTGTACCTGAATACACACACACACACACACACACACACACACACACACACACACACATACACACACACACACATACACACACAGGATTGTACAGAAACATAAATGTGAGAAACTGAAAGTATGACTTTCCAAACATTTATACATTTCTTTAAAAAGTGGACCACATTAACAGTAGTGTCCGTAGACTGAAGTTCATTTTTGTCATTTTCATTTATCATTTATATCACTGAAAGTTAGTATTTTTACTATGTAATCTCTAGAAATTTAAGAATTGCTGAATGAAATTTTTGCTTAAAATGAGCAAGTAAATGTCTTTGTTAAATTAACACGCAGTTCATAATGATACAATGTGATTGAGAAAGATATAAAACATGACACTGTAAAAAAATGCCCACTTCAGAATAAGCAAAAGGCACTTGAGAAACAGCAGATGCAGGAACATTGAATCTTTCAGTTTCTTTCTGCAGTCAGAAAATTTAAACTTTGATGTGAGAGATGTACTCTTTCGACCAGAAAAGAGGACTGTTCTTCACCGAGGAGTCACAGCCGAGAGAATTCTGTACAAATAGACCCTATTGAAATGAATCTTATCTTCCTTCGTCCAGCCCACATACTTGTTACCTTTCCAGAACTGCTCTCTCTGTTCAAATAGAAAAACACTTAGTTTTTTTTGTCACTTCCTTGAGTCTTTGTTTCCGTATGAAACTTTGGATAGTGATTTTTGGCATCGGATTTGTAAGACAATTGAGGGAGACTTTAGGCCTTTATTAACATTTTATTTGCCTTAGTAGTACCCATTTTGTTAGCCAAATTTTCAGAACATAATGGTAATATTGGAAAATAATCATAAACATTTTTAAAATTGGAAATTTCACTTAAAATCTTTACAGTCTCCAAAAATGTATTCTGTGTCCACCAGCAGAATCCAATGGCAAGAATCAAAGGCTAATTAGGCACTCCTTGCACAGATGTTGGCTTATTTTAGGACATAGAAACAAGGAAAGTGACTGAGTGGCTGGTGCTTCAGCTGCTTCAGCTGCTTGTATCTCTTCTCTTCTCGTGAGTAGCCAGTGTCTTTCAAATTCCATGGTTGGAGCAGGGGTGGGAAGGTGAGGGAAAGGATCAAAACCAGATTTGCCAATTTGCCAACCAAATATTTCACTGACTCAAGGAAAGACAGAAACACACATGCATTCTCTCTCTCTCTCTCTCTCTCTCTCTCTCTCTCTCTCTCTCTCTCTCTCTCTCTCTCTCTCTCTCTCCCCCTCTCCCTCTCCCTCTCTCTCTCTCTCTCTCTCTCTGTGTGTGTCTTATAGTGATCATAGTTACCAAAAAGCTTGTTATAGATGCTTATAAATATTCTTGCAAACTGGTTTTACCGCTTGTTATTAGAGAGCATAACCTAGTTGTCATAGCAACCAGAGTATCAGCTTAAAAAATCAGTCTTACATTAGCTTTCCACTGAGATTAAGAGATATAAATTCATCCTCAGAATTAATATAATGAATGAATGAATATCATAATAGAAGAGATCGTATTATCATTTCCCAAAACATTACCACTGGAATAAAATAAGAGGAGTTGTAAACAATGGGATTAAATGAAAGGAAAGGCTGGTTAACTCTCTTTTCAGTCACTTCAAAACTGGTCTCAGTCAATCTCTATTTAGGATCATGGTAGAATCTGAAATAACTGCTTCTAGTGCTGAAGGGAACCTCAAAATCAATACATCTCAAAACTCACCCTAACCCTTGCACAAGCTTGCAAGAGCTTGAGGTAAGAACTCTCACAAGGTTAATGCATTCTTTCTATTGCATGTGAAATTCATCCTGTGGGTCAGAAATTTCCATCACGGATCAGTGATTCACATATGACTCATTATGCCAAAGCTAAATAAATAAGGTAGAAGCATAAAAACTTAGAATTTGGCCATTGAGATAGTTTTGTGCTCTCTGTAATATGTGAGAATGAGATTTCCTCTCCTCTAATATCTTTGTTGATAATGGACCATTTGCTTGTAGTAATGTTCAGGAGTATAATGATGTCATATTTATGGATATTTGTTAGCTAAGGAATAATAAAGAGGAGAAAGCTCAGTATTAGTCCTCCTAATATAGTATTTGGGTAACTAACTGCTGAAGACTTGCTTTGGCTAAGCATACTGGTACATTGTTAGATTATTAATGAAAATTGTAGTGTGATTACAATGATTTCAGAAAAGGTAAACTGACTTCTAATTATATGACAAAATGGTATAAATTCACTTCCTTTCTTCTTTCTTCTAAATACCACAGGGATACTTCAAGAATCAATCATCAAAGGATTCTTAAAGTGTATGGATGAAGTTGTCAGGTCAGGGGAGTCAAGACAACACCACTGTGAGTTCCTCAGATTTTCTTTTTCTCTGATGTATATTCATTCCTAGCTCAGTTCTAGAAATCCCTGTAGCCAGGAAGTTCCAATAGGCATAGAGGGAAAATAATAAGCAAGGAAAGTGTAGTCTTTGTGGCCAAAGGAACTGGACAAACGGGGTACAAAACAAAGACAGAGTGTGGAGATTTATTCTGTCCAATGGTGGGAACAGTGGGAGTAGGATTCAACAACACAGCGGTTTCATCAGGGCTCAGACAGCAATCTACCCTACAATCTCTACACGGAACTGTTGTGGGTCATTAAGTTGTAGCATCAGTTACCAAGGTCCTTTGTTTTATGAACTCTTATCCAATGACATTGACCAGACAGGAGGCACCTTCTGAGATCAGTGGGAAACTAGCAGAGACAGAACACAGTGAAGGAGATAATACTGGCTCTGAACACTGACTTGCCGTTGAAGATCAAGGTCACAAACATCAGCTAAGGTCTTCAAGCTAGACCCAAATAGAGTGACTGTCTATTGAAACTGAATGTTACTGTCGGTTAAAGAACCCTCTACCGTGATGTTCAAAATGTCCAGGCTTGAATCAAAAATAGCTAATGAAGATTAATAGGGTACTACATAACTGTTGTCTCAGAACTTGGTATGCTTGGTAGGAGGACCACACATTTGAGGTCAGATTGGGATACTTTTCATACCAAGATCCATGGCAAACAATTTGAATAAGCTAAGTGAAACGAGCCAGACACAAAAAATGTTAAATATTGTATGGTCTCACAATTCTAACAAAGTTGTTCTTATAAAAATAGGTAGTAGAGTGGTTTCCAGGGGATAAGGGGTGAAATAACTGGAGAAATATTGGTCAAAGGGTGAAAATCTTCAAATTATAATATGAAGAAATTCTGCAGCTCTTATGGGTGGCATGGGTGGTGATGAGTGTGTTAGTCTGTAGTAATTTTTAAGCAATGCACATTTACATCAAATAACAGTGTTGTATGCCATGAATATATGCAACCTTTTATTTTTCAATTCAATATTTTGTAGCAAAAATAGGTAAGACACTTGATTGTGCTCTGATACAAGAGAACGTATGAAAGAAGGTACATATGAGGTTACTGCTTTAGGAACTATGCTGTTCCCTCAGACAGTAGTGAAATCTACTAGTACTATAGATTATCTTTTCATAGGTAAGTGCTTTATATACATGTTATGTTAGGATTTCTTTTTAAATGTGAAAATTAAGCATGTTTCATGATGACTTCAGAAACTTGTTGTGCATTAGGCCAACACTTGTTTTCTATAGTACATGGTTATTCACGTTAGATTACTCTATTTCTTACAAACAAAAAGAAATAAAGACACTATTCTGTGGTAGGCTGAGAAACACAATAGTAGCAATAACCTACCTTAAACATTCTTGAATCCACAGGGTGTAGCAGGCAGGTTTGTAAATATACTTTAAAAATACAAGCCGGGCCGGGCGTTGGTGGCGCACGCCTTTAATCCCAGCACTCGGGAGGCAGAGCCAGGAGGATCGCTGTGAGTTCGAGGCCAGCCTGGGCTACCAAGTGAGCTCCAGGAAAGGCGCAAAGCTACGCAGAGAAACCCTGTCTCGAAAACCAAAAAAAAAAAAAAAAAAAAAAAAAAAATACAAGCCGGGCGGTGGTGGCACACACCTTTAATCCCAGCACTCAGGAGGCAGAGCCAGGTGGATCTCTATGAGTTCGAGGCCAGCCTGGACTACCAAGTGAGTCCCAGGAAAGGTGCAAAGCTACACAGAGAAACCCTGTCTCGAAAAACCAAAAAAAAAAAAAAAAAAATACCAAAGGACGTTGGGTGTGTGGGTGAGGGGGTCTACATGTGTAGGTATGTTTGCTTATATGTGCATGTGGTCATCCTCAAGTGTCACTTCTCAGGGGCCATTCACATTGGTTTTTGAGACAGGATCTCATTGGTAGAGATTTTACCAAGCAGGCTAGTTTGACTGGCCAGTGAGCCTGTGTCTCTGCTTCCCCAGGACAAGTGCAGGCCAGCATGCTTGGCTTTTCACATAGGTTTTGAGATTGATGCTCAGGTCCTCATATTTACTAACTAAAAAACAAACAAACAAAGAACATGCTTTTGATGTTTCTTTCCTTGAGGATAAAATGGGGGAAGGAAACAAAGACACACACTGCATCTTTTATATTTTATGACAGAAGATGGATAGTGGTAGTACTGCTGGATTTAGTACCTGAAATTTAAGAATGGCCAATTAAATTTGAATTTTTAAAATCATTTTTTTTTGCCGGGCGTTGGTGGCGCACGCCTTTAATCCCAGCACTCGGGAGGCAGAGCCAGGCGGATCTCTTGTGAGTTCAAGGCCAGCCTGGGCTACCAAGTGAGCTCCAGGAAAGGCGCAAAGCTACACAGAGAAACCCTGTCTCGAAAAAAAAACCAAAAAAAAAAATCATTTTTTTTTACTATGTACAGTGTTCCACCTGGATGTATCCCTGCACGCCAGAAGAGGGTACTAGATCTCATTATAGATGGTTGTGAGCTATCATGTGGTTGCTGGGAATTGAACTCAGGACCTCTGGAAGAGCAGCCAGTGCTCTTAATCTCTGAACCATCTCTCCAGCCCTAAATTTGAATTTTAAACACACAAAAGATGTTACATAAGATATGCTCACATTAAAAATGTGTTAGTCCCTACACCCAAAGCTCAGGGAATATCTTGGATGAGGGAACAGAATGATTAGAAGAGTCAGAGTACTAAGTATACTAAGTCAGAGTATTAAGAGTAGTACTAAACCAGAGTACTAAGAGGAGTGCTGTGAAATAGTGTCTTCTGGACATGACAGGGAGGTTGCTCCCATGAACTCCTAATTATTTGGATACCTGTACAAGCATATACCAGTAAACATTTCAGTATGAATGGGGGAAGGACACACAAGGGCCTACCATTAGTTGAAGAGCTATAGGTTGTCCATGGTTGCTGAGGGAGGAAGAGTCAGTTTTCTTCAGAGACATGCTCCCTCTTAGGTCGCCCATTCCCAAGTGGCAATGCCTATACTCAAATACATAAGGGCAGCACTAATTGGACCCAGTAGGGTTACATACATACATACATACATACATACATACATACATACATACATACATACACACACTGAATATATGTATACATTCATACATATTCATACACACATATACATATATATGCAATGTGTGTGTGTAACATGAAATCTAAATGGTCTTTTAATAAAAAATCTCAGTGCCAGATATTGGGGTAAATGCTGAAAGATCAGAGAGACAAAGGAACAAGCCACCTTTTACCTCTAGGACTCCTCAGCCTGAAAAGCCTCAGCTGATAGGCCTCTAGCTGAAAGGGATGCTTCTGCAGAAAAGCCTCTAGTTCCAGTCTCCTCATGCCTCATATACCTTTCTCCACCCAGGCATCACTTCCTTCCTAGTGCTGGGATTAATGGCATGTGTGCTTCCCAAATACTGGATTAAAGGTGTGTTCCACCACTACCTGGCTCTATTTCTCGACTAGACTAAGTCAATCTCATTCCAGGGTGGCTTTGAACTCAGAGATTCAGACGGATCTCTGCCTTCCTAGTGTGTCACCACTGCCTGACCTCTATGTTTAATCTAGTGGCTTGGTTAACCTATTGATTTGATCTTCAGGCAAATTTTAATAGGGTACATAATATATCACCACATTTCCCCTTTTATGTCTAAAATAATAAAAGGTTTCAACTAATATAAGAAAAACTATGTACAGTAAGTGCAATAAGTATATATAATATATACAGTCAAGAATTACATTAACAATGTCCAGTCCATTAACATTTGACAGATTCAGAGAAACTACTCCATTATTTATCATATTTTGGTGAGTCCAAAGTGTTGTACCTAATTCACTTTCTATCCTAAATTATATTACCAACTGAAAACTATCTTTTGATGTCTTTCAAACTTATACACTTTACACCTCTTTAGTGAGTTTCTTTTCTAAATTTGTTAAAAAGAAAAACTATAACTATCTAATCTTAAACTCCCTCAGAGACTCAAGAAGGAAATATATTAACAGAGTAAGCAGGAAGTACAAACAAGCAACTTTCAAAAAAATGTGAGATGACAGAAACAGCTGGCTGCCTGGAGAGTTACCCAAGGTTCCTCTATAATGTTGGGGCATCCGTCTTGGGCCTACAGGCCTAGAATATCTGACAAACTTTTCTGTGAAGCAGGAATTTTTGAAGGGCTGTCCTACCTTGTCTTGACAAGGTTTGACAGTCCTTTCTTCTGTGTCCTGCTTATCCCATTTGGACAGCATACTGTCAGTAGTTGACGCAAGGGTATTTTCTTGCCCAGTGGCTAACTTTTGTCACAAAGAATGCAAACTCCATATGGAGTTTCTTTGATGTCCATCATCTTCTCTGAAGTATATTGGTGCTGCCAGGAGCAGATATGTCTCATAGTCATAAAAAAAGAATATGTTATTAAAACGTCTTAAATATCATATTCTGTAGATCTCTGAAGGGTTTGAAGATGACCTGTCTATCTAAAATATATCTCTGTTTGATCTTGAAAACATGCCTAACATAAACTACAAATTTGATTGTAGTGACTAACTACTAAGTTTCATTTCTTTACATCCTAATTAGTTGGTAATAACTTTCAAGGACTAGTAATTTGTATTACATTGTTAAATGAACTGTATAAGTACAATACTTTGAACAAGAGTAGAAATATATGTACAATATGTTCCAACAAAAATAATATCAAATTTGTATCAATGTGCATAATTTGTATACAATATATGAAAATCCAATCCAATGTAAAATATTCAAAACTAGTAGTTGCTTTCTAAAAGTAGATTCAATAATCTACCCTTTTATCCTATTATTTCTCTATTTTTTATCAGAGAAGATTTAATAATCTACTTTTTTATCCTATCATTTTTATATAATACATTTCTATGTCATATCCCTCTTTCTTCTTTTAGAAAGGGATTGACTATGAGCAATAACAATTTTAACCAAACCCTTAACAAAGACAAATATCCATAATTTGGGGAATGTGAGCATAGTTTTCTAGGCTACTTCCTGCTGAAGTACCTTGTGGGTACTGGTAGTCTTATGGGGACACAAAGAAAATTTAGGATTATGGTCAAGTCCTGATTGGAGTACTCTGTGAGGCTGTATCATCTCAGCTGGCTATCTCAATATTGTCCTGAGCAGTTTGTAGTCCAAAGTTGATCTTTGGGTGGTGTTTGTCCTCTTGGTGGCATTATCATTGTCCTGATGGAATTGTTGTTGTAGGGCCCCATCATCTTTTTTGGAGACTTCAAAGTTGCTATTAGGTGTGGTCATGATTCACTGCAGAAAATCTTCATGGGACATTTTTTTCTGGACGATTTGTCCTTTTTTCTTCAGTTGTTTCATTTTCCCAGTGTTCTTCAGATTCTTTAGCCTTCATTCTCTTGAGAGACAAAAAGAAAAACCCTTCCCCAACCCTAAATTGGGGGTGTTCCCAATCTAATCTTTATCAATTTTGAATTATAGTTTCTCCTGAATTTTTGTTCTCTTTTCTATAGCTGTTCTATCATCCAGAGCAGTATGTTTTTTTTTTTCAATAGTCATTAGGCTAATTAGGTAATTGCTCTGGGAAGAAGTTTCTTCCATGATGACAGGAAAGAACTGAACAGAATTTGACATGGGGGCATATAAGAGGCCCCTCAGGGAGTTTTCCAATGGCAAAGACAAGGGATTACCTTGTCTGTCCCTTGTTGATCTACATTCATTAGTCCAATGCCCGCATTTGCCACATCTTCGACATAATCCAGAAGTGAGGGGCATTCTGTTGGGATTATTCCTTGAAAAAAAAGTTCCTAGAACACCCTCTTTACAGTCCCCTTTTAGGTGACCTTGTTTACTGCAATTGAAACATTTGACATTACTATTTTTCTTCAAGCCTCTGGAAATCACCTCTCCTATCCAATCACCTCCTCATCATGATCATGAGATTCAATATTTATTGTATCTCAGATCTATTCCTCCAAGGGTGCTGATCTTACCTTTAATGGCCTAATTACCCTTTGCATTGTGCATTAGCATTTGGTATCATTCTGTTTACTGTTACAAAGTCAGTCTTTGTAAGAAATCAGTGAAGGTTTCTTTTGGGCCCTATATAACTTCTGTAAATGACTCAATTTTCTTTCCTACTTCTTCAATTCTGTCCAAAGCATTCAAGGCTGGCATTTGACATAAAGCCAGGGAAGGGTGGTCATCATAGAGAGATTGCCTTTATACATTAGCAAAATCTCCCTCTCCAATATGATGATCTTGGGAGATTTCCATACCTCTAGCCCTACTTCATTGTTCAGTGTCTTAGCCTCATCCTTATATCAGGTCCTCCATTGTAATTGGGGACCAGCTTCTAAGACAGTTGTAACCAACTCTCTCCAGTCTTGAGGGATAATTCTATTACAAGTTGACCACACGTTTAACATATGCTTCAAAAATGGGGAATGTATACCATATGATGCTATAGTATTTTTGAATCTCTTCAAATCTAACATTTGTACAGGAGTCCATTCAGCTCTTACACAGCCTTGAGCATTTGGCAGTTCCTGTAAGGTTACTGGATAGATTAAGGTTGGCTGTTTGAAAGCCTTAGGCTATTTCTCTGTAACCTTATAATACAGTGTTGAGATTGGTTCTCCTTTAAATCCTTCTGTCTGGGTCTGAATATTTCTATGAACTGTTTGAACAAGTTTTTCTAAAATTTTTATCTTGGCACTCATATTAACCAACTTTTTAAGTAATAAAACAGAATGATCAAACAAATAATATTTATAATTGACATTACATCTATCCCATCAACATTAATTATCCTCTCACTTAATTGTTCCATTTTTAGACCTTTAATGTATAGTCACAGACCAAATGCCTTCCATTGTAAAAATGTTTCCTGTTTTTTAATGTGGAAAAAACTTTCCTTTAACTAATTCCTCCCTTTAAGAAATCTTAATTGACTCACCAAATCTGCTGACAACAACGATTCAGATGATGGTGTGGCAACAGCCAGAGGACTGGGCTCAGAGAAAGCCAAAGGGAAGAAACTACAGAACTGGCTATTTGTGTGGGGGAATGTGTGAAAGCAGCTAATTCTGGTGTGTTTGGAGCCTTGGTCTGGGGAGTTTGCTGCAGAGAGGCTGCAACAGAAAGTTAGCCAGCAGGGTAGGGACTCCAGGCCCAGGTGGGGTACAGGCTTTTAGGCTGAGACACCCCTTTCAGCTAGAGTTCTTTCAGCTAGAAAGACCTTTTCAGGGTTAAGAGTCCTAGAGGTAAGAGGTGTATGTTGCTTGTTCCTTTGTCTCTCTGATATGTCAGCATTTACCCCAATATCAGGCTCCGGGTTTTTATTATAAGACCATTTAGCAATTTGTGTTACATGTGTGCATAACAATAATAACTATAGAGGAAGAGGACAGGAATTTGAAAGCAGAATATGGGGGACATGGAATGAATTGAGAGGGAAGAGAGGAGTAGTTATAATGAAAATGTATTCATATATGAAATTATCAATAAGACAAACTAAAACTGTTGTGTTGTGCGTCTGAAATTCAATTTTAGTTGAGTAGCCTATATTGTTTCTTTAATTGGAGTCATTCACAGATGCACATTTTAATCAGAAAGGCAGCTAGGAAGATGTGTGCAGGCTTGAATCTCAGTTCTGCCACTTAGTAGCTATATTATTCTCAGCGCATCCTCACTGTTTCTTATTCTTTTTTGTTGTTTCACTCATAGTTTTTTTTTAACATTTCATAGAGAACCTTTTCAATTTAACAGGCAATTTAACTTTCCTCTCTATAAAAGTCACAATCAGTCAACAATTCAACAAGCTGACATATATTTATTATTCTCTTTCATGTATTCAATAGGCTAAAAAAATCTTTTATTATTCTCTTTCATCCATTCTTTCATACCTGAAAGACTGGAGACTTCATGTAGCCTCTATAAATTTAAATGACTAAGAAATGAGGTGTGGAGTTCAGAATCCAGTGGTATATCTTTCAGTAGAAATATTGTTTATAGTGAGAAACTTATGTATGTGAACTGGGTGTGTGATTGTTTCATCATCTATTAATATTTCCATGCTGTGCTCAAATCTTTGTTATAAGATTATTATATTCCTTTCATAACTAATATATGAAAGCAACTTACAAACAAAGAAGCCTTTTGAGGGGGTAGAGGGCCTAGACTAAAATGAAATGTTATAAATATAAAGTGTAGATAGATCTAAATATGTTAATATAGACAGAGACAAACTAATCAGATGAAAAATCAGATTATATATCACAGAGGCAAAATTATATCATTTCCATTCTATATATACAGAAAGTTATAAATACCCTATAGTTTAATCTTAAGACTTGAAGACACATCTATATCTATAGTAAAAGGTTTCATATACAAAATGAATAAAATTAATTTAATATGAAATAAGGGGAGAGGATAGCCAGATGATGCTGAAGAGAGTCAGCAGTAGTACTACAACCATAATTATGGAATTTAACTAGAATAACACATTTTATCTGACTTACACACATAAATAATATCCTTTGAAAAGCAATAAAGTGGTATAAAATATGTATGTTGAAAATACATCTTAGAAATGTTTGACAAGCTAGTATTAATACAACATTAAAGAGAATTTCTAGAGAATACTTTTATTGAGAATTTCACACATGCATATAATAGATTTTGATCAAATCCACTCTCACACTCCATTTCCTCCAATTCCTCTTATTCTCCAATAATTTACCCTCCCAACTTCAAATGATCAGCCCTGAAAACATACATACAAGTAACACTCATTATATAGACCAAACAAGTTATATTTAGGAATTATCTTAGGGTTTCTATTGCTGTGAACAAACACCATGACCAGAAAGCAAGTTGGGGAGGAAAGGGTTTATTTGGCTTACACTTCCACATCACTGTTCATCATAAAAGGAAGTCAGGGCAGGAACTAAAACAGGTTAGGAACATGGAGGCAGGAGCTGAAGCAGAGGCAATGGATGGATGATGCTTCCTGGCTTGCTTAGCCTGCTTTCTTATAGAACCCAGGACCACCAGCCCCAGGGTGGCACCACCCACCATGGGCTGGGTCCTCACCTACCAATCACTAATTAAGAAAATGCCCTACATCCAGATCTTATGGACATATTTTCTCAATTGAGGTTACCTCATTTCAGATAACTTAGTTTGTGTCTAAAGTTGACATACTACTAGCCAGCACAGGAATATATATATGCATATAACAACAATCTGTGGATAAAAGGCCATGGATTTGAAAAAGAGCAAAAGGGGGTATATGTAGCTGAAGTTTTCCTGTGTCCCACCTGGCCCATGGTCAGGACAAATCTCTCTCACCTGCCAGTCCTGCAGCCGCTTGGACCCAAGTAAACACACAGAGGTTTATATTAATTAAAACTGCTCGGCCATTAGCTCAGGCTAACTACTGAATAGTTATTACATTTAAATTAACCCATAATTCTTATTTATATTTAGCCATGTGGCTTGATACCTTTTCTCAGTTCTGCCTTCACATTTTTCTTCCTCTGTGTCTGGCTGGTGACTCCTGACTCAGCCTTCCTCTTCCCCAAATTCTCCTTGTCTGTTTATCCCACCTATACTTCCTGATGGCCACTGGCCAATCAGCATTTTATTTATCAACCAACAGGAACAACACATTCACAGCATGCAGAGCACCATCACCCATCAGGTATAGGGGAAGATTTTGAGGGAGAAAAGGGAAAGGAGAAATGATGTAATTATATTATAATCACAGAAATAAAATAAATTTTAAAGTACATTTTACAGTGATCAAAGCAACTATTCTTCAAGAAATCACATATAGCCAAAAATACAGGTCAAATAAAAAAATTAATACTAATAGAATTACATAGAGATAGTAATAAATTCAACTTAATAAAATTCACACAAATGTAAAATATAGAATTTGAGAATTTGTAAATAATAAATTATATGGACTGAAAGAAATAGATTCTAGAAAAAGTCTTGTACTGATAAAAACAGAGTGGCAGGGGCTGGAGAGGTGGCTCAGCAGATAAGAGTGCATATTGCTCTTACAGAGGACCTGAGTTTTGTTCCCAGCACCCACCCTAGGCGGTTTACAACCTCCTGCACCTCCAGCTTCAGGGGATGTGATACCCTCTTCTGGGCTCCACAGACACCTTCTCTCATGGGCACTAACATTTCATCCACCACATACACACATTTTTTAAAAAAAGTTTTTTAAAAAAGACAGAGACAACTTGTTCTCCAATGAAAATGTAGGCTATGACAAGAAATTTCCAGGACATTGTGCAAAAGAAACTGAGGGAGAAGTAACAATCAAAGTAAAAAAAAAGGCTCAAATTGTATTCCAAAAGTAATGCAGAATGTCAGACAACACATTCAAGAAATGCTATTGCAAAGTCAAGAAGAATCCCAGAAGAGCATGATTGGAATAAAGAAATGCAATGTTATGCAAGACACCCTCAGAAACACAAGTGTGTCAGTCAGGGTGCTGTGAGGAAAACAGAAAGCACACAAAGGTAGTAAGAGAGGATTTCAATAGAGGGACTTGCTTAAGCAGGGTTGGGATGCCTAAATAGACAAAGAAAAGACCACGCCTTGAGACATGGGGGTGTGGGGGTGTGGGTGGAGGGGGTGGAGGGATGGGGAGTGAAATTCTTTACCCCCAAAGTTGGGGGCAGGGAACTAAAAGAAGATTATGGTATGTTAAGTACTCCCAAGGGGTTATTTTGCACTTCAGAGATAATGCTTAATACTTGGAGGAAAGGAGATTTTCCACTGGTTCTTTCTAGAGAGGCGCAGAGCAGGTAAATTACAGTCAAACTCTTATTTCTGTGGAGTGTGGAGCTTCATGTTTAGTGGTGAGCCCCAAACTCTCAGAAGAGTACACTATGACCCATCAGTGTAGACCAGACTTCCAAAGAAGGGTAATCTTAGTGGGCGGCTGCCTGGCTTTCAT
Organism: Peromyscus maniculatus bairdii; assembly: GCF_049852395.1. Taxonomy (NCBI): domain Eukaryota; kingdom Metazoa; phylum Chordata; class Mammalia; order Rodentia; family Cricetidae; genus Peromyscus; species Peromyscus maniculatus. The sequence continues at coordinate 52,241,306 of NC_134875.1, forward strand.
AATTCAGACATAATTCTGAGCCTTGGAGTTTCCTGAAGGGAAGAGACTATGAATAAAGTCGGAGGGCAAAGTCTTCTCTCTGTCCCTGTCTCTGTCCTTATTTCCTTTCCTCTCCCTTCTTTCCTCCCCCTGCTCTTCTTCCTTGCTTTCCTTTCTCAGTGTTCTCTTTTTCCCATCCTTCCTACTGTTTGTTATATACACATACACAGCATCATTAATAATGAGAGACTTTCTAAATCAGAAGCAGAAATTTGATCATCTCTCTGTGTGCCATGTCAACTTCCTAATGTCAGAGGCTAATCTTTTTTCCTGTCATCACCATTTCAAACCATCAAGATAAATGGGTAGTTTGAAATTTGTTATTTGAAACATTTAATTGACTGATTATACAATTGCTAACATAATTGTTTTAGTCATTCTGTTGAGAACTATACAATAATGAAGTATAAATTTGGAAGCTATATTCTGTTAACCTCTATACCAAGTGGAGGCTTTATATATATCTGAAAGAAAAAAAGTCCAGGTAACAAATCCTCTCAAGCTTTTTACAAGGTTAACCCCCAAAGCACTAAGGCCCACTGGCACAAATTAATTTTTGTGATGAATTTGATAACCATTAGCCTCCATGCAAATTAGAAGCTATGTCCCTGGATCATTCATTCTGTATGGCATAATATTTGGAAAATTGAGGCTGTATGTACATACAGTATTTCCTTAATATAGTCAGAAAACTGCATTGTAATGTGGGAGCCACTTATAATAATCTTGCATACTAATTATTTTAGCTATTCAGTTACATTTCCTGCTCTAGATGCAGTTTATGATTGATTTGCCAAACCACAGGGGATATTTCATATTCTATTGGTTTGATGCTGAGTGTGTAGAGAAATTTATGTAGCTCTCTAAAGTTCTAATGTTTTGCTTTTCAAGATTTGGTGATCAAGAGTGGTTTCAGAAAAAGAATTTTGAGGATAAACTTTCTGAAGTAATTGTGGAATTTCTGAGCTGTCACACCTATCTGATTGGATTTAAAGAAGCTAAGGACACCATCTCTCCTAGTAAAATGGTTGCAAGTATTCTATGTTGTGATGTTGATACAAATCATAGAAATGCTGGCTTTGGTGCAATATGACTTTAATCCCAGCATTCTAGAGCAGAGGCATGTGGATCTCTGAAATTTTGAGGTCACGCTGGTCTATATAGTGAGTTCCAGGGTAGCCAGGCCTACGTAGTGAGACCCTGTCTCAAAAAAAAAAAAAGCAATATATCTCAATTGCAAACTTCTAATCAACCATGTATAAAGAGCAAGGAAGTAGGTGTCTATGTGTATGTCTTTCAGTGTTTGGAAATCTAATCTAATTCAGTAAATGTTGAAAGACAAGGATGTGATCAGAGATTTGTATTCCCATAACAAGCCCTGCATAAAGGATATGAAAGCTTCTATGTGTGTCGTTACAGAGAGTTCTTATCTTGTGTAGTTACAGGAGTCAGACTGCTGACAATCAAATACAGACTATCTTCCTTTGATTGGCTTAATTACAGTGCATGCTGAATTCCCAGACCTTCAGAGGCATTGATTGGGGAAGAATAGTATCCTGTATCTTGAAATGAGAATGTGTGAAAAGATCCTGAAGAAGCTGGGGACATAAGCCACTAACATTTAATGAGTCTTCTTTGTCAAAAGGAGTTTTTTTCCACACTGACTATTAGTGGCCTCTCTAGCCCCATCTGAGAGGACTGAAACTACATTGCCTAATAAAATAGTAATGACTATTTTCAGGGTATGTATCATATGAGTTTATGCTGATTGTCTATAAGATTCATCTCAATATTACCCCTGTGCCTCTAGACTTATAACCAGACCCAAGGTCAGCAGGTCTTTAAAAGTAAAATAAAATGTGTGGCCTCTGCACTATGAAATAACTGATTTTAGTTTTTAATTTTTATATTCAGAAATCTTGGGAATATGTGGGGAGATGGATATTGAAGATATAGGATTGTGGTAGATGGAAGACAAATTTGAGTAAGGCTGAGTGTGTGTTACAGTCTTAGTAAACTGAGATTCTGTATTTAATTCTACAGCCTAGGCATTTAGGAAGTGCTCTGACAGTTGATTCGTTGGTTGAAACATGAAATAGGATCCAGCCACCAAAGTGGCTCACAGTAGGTGAATTCCATACCAGACTTGTTTTGATATAAGGTAGAGAAGCTCATTAAATATTTTAGGTGGATTTAAATGGTAGAATGGATTTGTTACTTAAGAACTGCTCACTTATATGGGGAAGTCCATAAGATATACCTGTTATCACTCACTCTGATAAATAAATTGGTGAGAGAAGCCTCAGGCCAGTATCTTTAGAGAGCTATGCTATTGTGTTACTAGAAACTAGATTCTGAGGCCTGTAGCAACTACTTCCTTGCAAAAGAACAATGGGAGACAAGAATTAGTACAGAGGAAAGGACTTATGTACAATGTGAGGCAGAACTTTGGTAAAGAAAATTTCTCATCATCTCTCTACATTTCCTGTATCAGTGTTACAACTGATAGTAAAACTGAAACAAGAGCCAGGGAATGTGAATTTAGCTGTGGGGTAAGTTATCAGTCTTTTCCTGGGGATGTATAGTTCACAGGGAACCATGACTTCTTACTACATCTATTCTCAGCATGGAAGTTCTTGAAGGAAATTAAATTTTTTAGAGTTTATTATTTCGACTATAATAATTATTCTTCAGCTCTAGCCAGATCTTCGAGTGGGCACTAAAGGAAATCAATTTAAACCCCTAATGCAATGGAAATAATAGGATCCAGGAGAGTATCTGGGCCAAGAGGTAGCACTCAACCACAAAAAGTAATTGTAGGCATGGTAACTGTTATAAACAGCAGTACTGAATAAGCACTCAGAATAAATAATATAGACCTGTGGCATTTGCTACATCACCATGCTGTTCTTAGAGGTGAAATAGGGAGACTATGAAATCATTACATAATATACATGAACAGAAAGGTTATATTTCATTCCAGGTAAATAAAAATCTAATTTGATTTATGACAAAGGATAATAATAGTCCCTCAATCAAATTTCCATAGTGAAACTAGTTTACTGATTTAGAACTCCTTGAGTAAAAGGGAGACCAACTCCCCTTGAGATAAAATCTTAGTGGACTGCCAAAGTTGTATGCTTTTATTCTTTCTCCCAGGCTTCTGTGTATCTGTGGCCTTGTCTCACACTAGCCAGACTTTGAAGAAATAGTAAAATCATAACATTTGAGCACAAATAGACAATGGATCTTACCTGACAAAAATTCTAGAAGACTAAAGAGTATTACTACTGCCCACTAATCAGAGTAGGGGATTATGGAGATCGGGTGGTTAGGGCAATTGTAGCACAGATTCCCAAATCCATCTTGATACAGTTTCCTTATTCCAGGGTGCATAATTGTAACAGAACCAGCCAAAAGTGGACATATTGTCCACATTGATTATTTGACCTCTAGAATGAGGATCATTGTGGTAGAAAAGACCAAGTTAAAGTCACTAGAATTGTGTCTGCCTAAGAACATAGTAAATTTGAAAGCAATATTGTGTAACTAGAGAGATTTTAGGAATTGGTATCACTATCAAAGACTTGGAGATGCAAGGGTAGGGATTTCTACCATATTGACATTCATCTCTTAATTTGGCATTTTAAGAAGACAGATGGATGTATGAGAATGACAGGGAACAATTCTATAATTAATGATGTCGTGAATGCAATATCAGGTGTTGTACAGATCTGGTTTCTATGCTTGAGTAAATGATCACATCTCTTGTTAACTAGTATATAGTTATTAATGTATTAAGAGTCTTTTTTTTTGCTAACTACTAGTAAACATCACCAGAAGCTGCTTTCATCTGATACTGCACCTTCACTGTCCAACATTAAGGAGACATGTCAGCCTTGTGCCTAATTTAATTAACAGGAATCATGAATAGCCTTTTATTCTTCTTGGTATCACACAGGTCCATTATTGGTAATCTCATGATCATTTACATAGTAATTAAAAGAAATAGCAAATATTACAAATGTACAGTAAACATTCCACATAGGAAGGCCAGAAATACACATAAGAAAAATTAAGCCAACATTTATCTCAGTGAACTTTCTAGGTTCCGTAATGGTAAGACAGCAGTCAACTTTAAATGCATGTGTGTGTATCCCTCTCCAAGAAATGAGGAACACCATAGAAGACGAACAAAGAGAATGTAAGAACTGGAAGATAGGGATGAATGCTGTGAAACACTGTCATATGGGTATGACATAGCCATTACCCTCATGAATTCACAGCAGCCTTAACTACCTACACAAGACCTACACAGGTGGAGACATTCAGTATTCCATCATGGATGATGGAGAGACTCAAAAGGCCCTATCACTCTCCAAAGAGCTATTGGCAGTTAACTGTTTTTATTGGGGGGAAGGGAAGTCATTTTCCTTACTGGTATAGCCACTATTAAGTTTTCTTTTCTCCAATAAATAGCCTTTGTGGTTGTTTGAAAGAAGATGCCCCCCAAAGGGAGTAGCCTTATTAGAAAGTGTGGTCTTGTTCAAGTAGGCGTGTTCTTGTTGGAGGAAGTGTGTAACTTTGGGTGCAGGCTTTGAAGACTCATATATGTTCAGGCCACACCCAGTAAGACAGACTACGTTTTGTTGCCTGAAAGTCAAGATGTAGGACACTTGGCTGCTTTTCCAGCATCATGTCTGCCTGCATGCTGCCTTGCTTCCCACCATGATAATAATGGAATAAACCTCTGAAACTGTAAGTGAGCCACCACAATTAATATTTTCCTTTATAAGAGTTGCCACGGTCATGGTGTCTCTTCACAGTAATAGAAACCCTAGCTAAGACAGCCCTCAACTCCCATTAACCTCAACAGGTTAAAACACACACACACACACACACACACACACACACACACACACACACACACACACACACATCAAGGAAGCAAACCAACAAACCATGAAAATGCAAGGGAGACTTGTTGAGATGAAGAAGGGATTCACTGGGAGGAGAGGAGCATGAAAGAGTAATGGGGATGAAATGACTAAAGTATAGTATATGACTGTATGAAAATAATAATAAAAACAATAATAAAATGCTAAATAATAAGCAATAAAATTGATAATAAACAAACAATAATAATAAATAAACAAGTAATAAAAATCCAACCAATCAAACAAAACAACAAAAGAGGGAGCTCCACACCCATTAGCAGATAATGTCTTTTTAGAAAAGCATATCTTTGTCCCTCCCTGAGGATATATAGGCAGCTAGAGGGCAGGTAGCATTTTCAAAAAAGAAAAAGAAAAAGAAAAGATGAAATGTTTGCACTCACATGCAGGGCATTCAGTATTTTGTGTATGTGTCTGTTACACTTTGGTCTCATGTGTTCATACATGCCTGTGTGCATGGTTGCATGTGCGTGTGCACAATGATTCATGAAAAAATGCTTAGCCAAACCCCTGTCCCTAGGTGCCAGTCCCCCCCCCCGCACTTATAGCTTGCTTTGAACACCTACTTGGTGGTAGGTGTCTATTGTGTCCCTTGCAAGACTTGCTATTCATGACTGGTGCTGACAGGGCTTCTCATGTGGCTGCTCATGATTACATGGCAACGAGGCAGGATGGCCTTATGGTTTACGGGTAAACAAAATTTTGTGAGGGCAGTTACAATATGCTTTCCCTGGTTTTAGTAGAAAAGGACCTACAACGGATGGAGAAATACCTACAAACAACAGCTCTATGACAAAGAATAGTACCAGGAAGCTACAAACCATGACAACTGTCACATTGTTATATTTCTGGAGGCAAAGGCAAAAGGGTACTGGCTACTAAGGTTTCAGCAATACCCCCACCTTCTCTTCTACCCTTTTCCCCATACCATGCCCCAAATGACTTCAAACTCATCCTAACTCCATTTCCTGACTGAGTGCTGGGATAACAGATGTTAAAGAGAAAAGCCGAGAGGTCAGAGCTCAGAGATAAAATCTTACCTCCTGCAGTGCTCCTAGCTTCCCCGAGAGAGGGAGGTACTTCCTGTGTCCCTGTTTAAATAATCTTTCTGTTCTGCCTTCTCATTGGTTGTAAACCCAACCACATGACTGCCTCATCACTGCCTGTAAGTACCGCCCTCCAGGTCTTAAAGGCGTATGTCTCCAATACTGGCTGTATCCCTGAACACACAGAAATCTACCTAGCTCTTCTAACCACCACGCTCTTACTATGGCTCTAATAGCTCTGACCCCAGGGCAACTTTATTTATTAACATAAAATTAAAATAACATTTCAGTACAAATAAAATATCACCACAGATGTATACTTCCATACTTGGTTTATGTGATGCTGCTGGGAATTGAACCTAGGGCCTTCTGCATGTTACGCAAGCATGCTACCCAGTGAGTGATATCCTCAGCCTTCCTATACAAATTCCATCAGTTTTACCTTCTGTAAAGATTCAGAATCTAACCATATATTACTATTTCCTCTGTAAAGTGGTGACCATAGTCTATAGCAGCTGCCCCATTAAGCCTAATTAGAATCTGAAGATTCTAGCAGGAACATCTTGTGGCCCTTACACTAAATTACATCCATTAAACTTAAGAACCAGCAAAATCAAAGACAAAAAAGAAAATGTTAAGATGCCCTTTTCCTGGAGAAGAATAAATTGTTTCATCTGGCTCTTTCTGCACCCAGAAATTTTAAAAAAGAGGTACAATGTCTAGTAAGCATCATTGAATTTTAGAGGCAACATATTCCTCATTTAGATTGTTACTATGGGTCATTGACTTATTGGCCTGAAATTCTGCTAGTTTTAAGTGGCCTCAGAATATAGGAAGTTCTCTGAAACAGATTAAAGCTTCTTTGTAAGCTGCTCTGCCAGTTGGTCCATATGGTCCAACTTATCCAGTAGTTGTTCAAATGCCAGAGCCAATGACAGAAATGCCATTTGGAGCCTCTGGCAGGCCATTATAAGTAGATTACACCAGAGGTCCTTAAGATTTTGAATCAAATCTCTGCAAGTTATTGTCCTTGAATAACTATTTTATTTTAAAAGTTATTCTTTAAAATTTCATTGGAATTTTGCCGTTTGCCCTCACATTTGATGGCAAGTTCATCCATCCAGTTGCTGAGGAATTCATTTGGGATTCCAATGCAGACTGAAAATTGACTGCTCTCTAGGATTTTCCTGGGACTCCAGCACCACATTGGGACTGCTGGGGCATCCAGTCTCGTGAACTGAAAAACTACTGGATTTTTGGCCTTTCTATCATGAGGCAGCCATTGTTAGACTACCTGGACTATTGCCTGTAAGCAACTCTAATAAATCCCCTTTTGATATAAAAATTAATTCATGCATACAATGCATCTTGATCATATCCACCTTACTCCAACCCTCCTTAGCACCCCTAATACATCTCCCTCCCAACTTTATTTCCGCTTTTTATAATAGCCCACTGATTCATATTAGTGTTGCCCATATGCACATGGCAGTAGGGTCTTTAACCATGGCACAGGCAACCAATGAAAGGCTAGTCCCCAAAGAAAAGTGATTCTCCCTCCCTCAGAAGCTAGTAACCCCCCACCAGCTCTTCAGTAGGGATGGGGTAGAATGTTGGGAGTCCTTCTCACTTCCATGATGGAATTTTAACTAGCTTCTTCTTGTGCAGGTCTTGTACTAGTAACCACAGCTGGTGTGAGTTCATATGTACAACAGCCATGTTAATGTCCAGATGCCAGCATTTCACAGCTCTCCTCCTCATCCTCCATCTCTCATATTCTTTCTGCTCTCTCTGTGGAAAAAGAAACCTCTTGGCCTAAAAATTGATTTGGATTGACTGACTAAAATTGCTATGTAACCTGAACTGTCCTTTATAAATATTATGTTATCTAACACACCCCACCAAGCTATAAAATTGGGCCATGAATTATGAAATGGAACACACACACGTATGAATATGATTGTAAGCAAGTATTACATGCACAGGCAAGTTACACGAAGAAGAGGTTCAAGAGGTTTAAATGTATATGATAACAGTGCTAAATTGCTTCCTCTTTCTCAGTCCACATCTGTGGTTCAAATATAGTTCTCTACAGTCATTTGAAAGAAGATAAAATTCAGATTGGTAAACGATACTTCACAATATGCAGGCATTACTGTGGGAGCCCACAAAGATTCCAATTTGTGGTTTGACTCAAGGTCAGAGAGTCAGAGTTGATGTTGTTCTCCAAGGCTGCATAATAGGGTGCTAAGGCATGATTACCAGGTGTCTTATACTTCAAGGCCTAATCACAAGTTGCTTTGCTGTGGGGTGTGGTTACCAGGTAATTTGAAGGGTCGACACTTGGTTGTATGTTGTGTTTTGATCTTGAAAGGGGGAGGTCTTTTGCCTCCCCCCTTGCTAGCATTATAAAAGCCATTAGAAATAAACTTGAGGCTGCTGGGTATTGACCCAGGGTGTTCTCTAAGCTATCCTGTGTCTCTATATTTTTTCTTCATCAACTTCTTTATTTCCTATGTATCATTTCTCAATTCCTTACTCTCCCCTTCAAGGGACCCTTTGATATGTCGGGGCTAGATGCCAACACTGGGCCCTAACACACTACTCAAGTGTAGCTGGCTATAGCATTACAGCCCCTGTCTGGCACATCTTTAAATGAAGGTGGTAAGTATAAACCTTCATAGTGGACAGATTTGTATTCTATTTCATTATTCTCTTTGATTGGAAGTAGCTGAAGAGGTTATTTTATGCTAATTCATGTGATGTGGTCAATGGTTTGGTTGAATGTTCAAATATTTGGAAGCATTGGAATGTGATAAGCAAGTTTAGAGACCTCCCTGAATGGTAAAAATGGGGATATTTGTGTTCATATGAATATGGAGTGGCTTTAGAAAGGCATATTTTAATGATGATGTGAGTAGGAGGAACCTTTTGTGGATATCAGCTGAATATGTCAATGGCTAAGGCTATGGTATCATGAATAGGGGTGGTTCATTGTACTCTCAAGAACAAATACCACTTTCCAAAGTTGACCTGGCTATAGCCACTGCTGTGTGTAAATCCCCCAGCAGCAGAGACAAACACTGAACCTTCAGCATAACTCAATTTTCTACCTGATGGTATTTGATATTATCAAACTGATTCCATTATGTGACAGGTGCACTGTTTGCTTCTTTTGAAATAGAAGCCAGTGACCCTGGGTATGTATTTGTCTTCTTTGAATGCAACACTTCTGCCCAAACTATCATCCATTGACACAGTATATTCATTTCTTTTCTGGTTCTGTGATAAAATAGCACTGACAAAAACAAGTTAAGGGAGAAAGGATTGATTTATTTGGGCTTACAGTTCCAGAGTGATGACATTCACCATGGTAGAAAAGGCATGGTGGTAGAAACATGAAACCAATTTGTCACAGTGCACCAGTAGTTAGGAAGAGAGAGAGAGAGAGTGGACAGGAAATGAAGCAAGGCTATAAAACTTCAAAGCCCACCTCCAGTTATTGCTTCCTCTAGCAAAAGCTTAACCTTCTAAAGGCACCATAACATTCCCAAACAGCACTGAGTTAGGGACCAGTTGTGCAAACCCATGAAACTATGGGGGATATTTCATATGTAAACCACAACACATATAGTGATTTGAACCACTGTCATGGCATTCATCACAGTGTAGCTTCCTATCAAAGAACTTACTTCACAGAAAAAAAGTGAAGGAATGAGTCCAATGCTCACAGAATTAATCCGTCCATTTTTCCCACAACCTGGAAGCAGCTGATTTAATAGAGCCATGGAATGTTTTGGTTTGGTTTGTCTTTTTGAGTCTCCTTTACAATGTGATGTAGTTGCCAAACTCACACATGAGAGGATAAACTTTCTCTATGAGGTAGTGTATCCTTTGAATCATTGCCTAGTATATGTTGCTGTTTCTCATGCAAGCCAGATTCAAGTGTCTAGTATGTAAGGAGTGGAGGTAAAAGTGGCATTACTCAGTGTTACCCTTAATGACTCACTAGAAAAATGTTTATTTCTTGGTCCTATGCCCTTATGTTCTATTGATTCAGAGGACTTAGCTTCAAAGAGTTGAACACTTCAACCAGGAGAAAAGACAAATATTTCATTGAAACAGAAGTTAGAAGTTAGGACTCCATCCCCAAAAGGCTAATAAGACACAGAGAAGGTTATTTTATAATGTAAGGGCTCAATTCTTCAAATCATGTAGTAATTGTAAATATATATGCAACCAGCATCAAAGCACCTAAATATATAAAGCAAACATAAAAGTTCCTAAGGGGAGAAGTGGAAGAGAAACATTGCATCAATAAGCAGGAACTTTAATTCCTTATTTTCTAGAACAGATAAGACATTCAAGCATCAAGCAATAAAGAAGCATTGGATCTAGGCTATATTTTAGGTGAAACATACCTCACAAAGATATACAGCACAAATCCATTCAACAGCAGCAGAATACACATGCTTCTCAAACATAGACACATTTTCTAAGATACATCATCTATTATTTAAAAGCAAATTGTATAAGAATTGCATTATAAGAAACACTTTTTAACACAGTAATAGTAGAAAACTGGAAAGTTAAAAAACATGGAAATAAAATTGATAAAACTTTTATAAGGTTAGCATTATTCTGATGTAAAAACCAGAAAAGTGCAAGGGAAGAAGAGAAAATTATGACCCAAGACCCTATTAATATAGAAATGAAAAATCCTTAAAAATATTAGGAAACCAAATTCAATAACATATTTTTGTTTTTTTAAGTATTTTCATTTTTTGATGTGTGTGTCTGTTTTTTCTTTTATTGAAAATAGATTATTTTCTCATACAGTATGTCCTGATTATAGTTTCCCCTCCCTCTACTCCTCCAGTTCCTCCCTACCTTCCCTTCCCTCCAGATATGTCTCTCATTAGAAAAGAATAGGTTTTTAAGTGATAACAACCAAATATGACAAAATAACATATAAGAGAAAGCAAAAAATATATCAAAGTTGGACATGGCAACCCAACAGGAGGAAAAGAGTCCCAAGAGCAAACACAAGAGTCAGAAACACACTCATTCTCACAGTCAGGAGCCCCATAAAAGCACTAAGCTGATAGCTCTAAGATGCATGCAGAGGACCTGGTGCAGACCCATGTAGGCCCTGTGCTTGCTGCTTCAGTCTCTGTGCTCTCATGTGCCTTGTTTAGTTGATTCAGGTCTTGTTTTCCTGGCATCCTCCATCCCCTCTGACTCTCTGACTCTCTGACTCTCAAAATCTTTCTGCCTCCTCTTCTGCAGGGTTCCCTGAGCTCTGAGGGGAGTATCTGATGGAGATCTCCAATTTAGGTTCTCATTCTCTCTCTCTCTCTCTCTCTCTCTCTCTCTCTCTCTCTCTCTCTCTCTCTCTCTCATGTTTGGTTATGGGTCTCTGCACCTGTTCCCATCTGGTGCCAGAGGAAGCCACTCTGATGATGACTGAATAAGGCACTGATCTATGAGTATAGTAGTATATCATTAGTAGTCATTTTATTGATTTTTTAAAATTCCGGTAGTGTTTGGTTTTACCCTAGGGCTATCTAGTCTTTGTTTCTTGTTTACCAAAGCAGTTTCAGGTGTGAGTTCCTTCTCATGGAGTGGGCATTAGATTAAATCAGACATTGGCTGGCTACAACCACGTGTGCTGTGCAGTCATTACCCTTGCATATTTTGTAGGCAGGGCAGATTGTAGGTAAAAGGTTTTGTGGCTGTGTGGTGTCTATGTTGCTGTTTAAGTAGCCTGCAGAGTACCTTCTGGCACCAAAGAGACTACAACATAGGGGTGAGGACTCTATGTAGGTAACAGCTTGACATTTCCATGAGTTGTGTGGGTGTTGTCCTCAGCAATGGTGTACTGCTTTCAGTTCTTGGAGAGCAACTCTGTCTTAGCAACAGCCTGGGTTATTTGGGGGATTTCTATGAGAGAGGCTTAGCCAATGACTCTATTGAATGCACCCTAGTCCCACCACTAGAAACCTTGCCTAAGTATAAAAGATGACCAGTTGAGACTCTGTATCCCCCATTACTAGGAGTCCTCATTAGGATCACCTTCATAGATTCCAGGAAGTTTCTACTGTACTAGATTTCCACATCACTCTCCAGAAGCCCCCTTAAGTCTGACCATTTCTCTCCCTACTCTCTCCCTCTGCCCTATCTCCTCCAACCTAGTCTCTACCCAGTTCCCATCCATACCCACTCCAAGTCCACCCATAAAATCCATTCTATCTTCTCCTGCCAGGGAGATCCCTACATCCCCCTAGATCCTACTCTATACCTAACCTCTCTGAGTCTGTGTACCACAGCTTGGTTACCATTTACTTACTGGCTAATATTCCCCTATAAGAAAATACATACCATATTTATCTTTCTGGGTCTAGGTTACCTCACTTAGGATGATTTTTTTTTCAGTTCCACCCATTTGCTTGAAAATTTCATGCTGTCATTTTTTAAACTGAATAATACTCGATTGTGTAAATGTATCACATTTCTTTATCCATTCTTTTGTTGAGGGACATCTAAATGATTTCCAATTTCTAGCTATTATGAATAAAGCCACAATGAATATGGTTAAGCAGGTGTCCTTGTGGTAGGATGGAGCATCCTCTGGGTATATGCCCAAGAGTGCTATAGCTGAGTCTTGAGGTAGATTGATTCCTGACTTTCTGAGGAAACACTATATTGATTCCCATAGTGACTGTATGAGTTTATACTCCCACCAGCAGTGGAGGAATGTTCTCCATGCTCCACATCCTTACCAGCATGAGCTGTCACTTGTGTTATTGATCTTAGCCATTCTGACAGGTGTAAGATGGAACCTCAAAGTAGTTTTTATTTGCATTTCCCTGATGGCTAAGGATGTTGAACATTTCCTCAAGTGTTTCTCAACCAGTTGAGATTATCCTATTGAGAAGTCTCTGTTTAGATCTGTTCCCCACTTTTAAATTGGATTATTTGTTTTTTTGATGTCTATTTTCTTGACGTCTTTATATATTTTGCATAAGTCTTCTATCAGATGTGGAGTTGGTGAAAACCCTTTTCCATTCTCTAGGCTGCTGCTTTGTCCAAATGACAGTGTCCTTTGCCATACAGAAGCTTTTCAGTTTCATGAGGTCCTATTTATTAATTGTTGATCTTAGTATCTATGCTATTGTTTTCTTCAGGAAGTTGTCTCCTATGCCAATTCATTCAAGGATACTCCCCACTTTCTCTTCTGTCAGGTTCAGTGTATCTGGTTTTATGTTGAGGTCTTTGATCCACTTGGACTTGAATTTTGTGTAGGGTGATAGATATTTGTATTCTTCTATATGCCAACATCCAATTAAACAGCACCATTTGTTGAAGATACCGTCTTTTTTCCATTGTATATTTCTGGCTGCTTTATCAAAAATCACATATCCATATGTGTGTGGATTTATGTCTGGGTCTTCAATTCCACTGATCAATGTGTCTGTTTTTATGTCAATACCAACCATGTGATTTTTATTACAATAGCTCTGCAGTACAACTTGAAATTGAGAATGGCAGGACATCCAGCAGTTCTTTTATTGTTCAGGATTGTTTTACTTATTCTGTTTTTTTTTAATTTTTATATGAAATTGAGGATTGTTCTTCCAAGATCTGGGGAGAATTGTGTTGTAATTTTGGTGGAGATTGCACTGAACCTGTGAAAGACCCCCGAAGGCAGTCTTCCCTCTGGAGAGACCCTCGCCCAGAGATCACACCGAGACCACAAGTCAGATGCAAACAGCAAGAGGCTTTATTCAGGAACACAGGTACCCGGGGCAACACAGTCCCTCAAGAGGCTCAAGAGACTGGCGCGCCGACGGGCTGGAGTGGAGGGTTTTTATAGGGTCGGGCAGCAGGAGCACGAGGAGCATGGTTTACAGGGTTCTGATTGGACGATTCAAATGAGGCCGGGTTCAAACTCAGGACAGCTCGTGGTTTTTCCCCGAGCTCGACACGCCTGCTGTCTGGCTCCAAGTTGTTTTTCTGACCTTTAGTACCCTTTTCTGGGGCCAGGTGGCCGGCCGTAGACACCCCGTGCTTTTCAGACCTTACTCGAAATGGCGTTAGGCTAAGCTAGTATGCTGGGGTCTTTCACCTGTAGATTGCTTTGGATAGGATGGATATTTTTACTATAAAATCCTACCAATCCATGAGCACGGGAGATCTTTCCATCTTCTGATATCTTCTTCAATTTCTTTCTTCAAAGACTTGAAGTTTTTAATCATACAAGTCTTTCACTTGCTTGCTTAGAATGACCCCAAGTTATTTCATATTATTTGAGGCTATTGTGAAAGGTGTTGTTTCCCTGATTACTTTCTAAGTCCTTTTGTCATCTGCATATACAGGGGCTACTGATTTTTTTTTTTAGTTAATCTTGTATCCAGCCACTTTGCCAAAAGTGTTTATCAGCTGTAGGAGTTCCCTAGTGGAATTTTTAAGGTCATTTATGTATACTATAATATCATCTGCAAATAATGATTCATTGACTTTTTCCTTTCCAATATCCTCTTGATCTCCTTCAGTTGTCTTATTGCTCTAGCTAGAACTTTAAGAACTTTCTGGATTTCCTGAGGTAATCAAGTTTATAGGATTTTCTGGATTTCCTGAGGTATGTATGTTTTTATGATACTCTGGGTTCCCTGAGGTAAACTGGATTTTATGATTCTCTGAATTTCCAGTGCTGTACAGCTTTTTATGATTCTCTGGGTTATCTAAGGATTGCAAGTTTTTGTGACTCTCTGGATTTCTAGAGGTCTACAGGGTTTTATGGATCTCCTGATTTCATATGAGATATACAGGTATTTGTGATTCTCTGGATGTCCTGAGTTATGGAGGTTTTCAGGATTCTTTGAATTTTCTGAAGTTTGCATGTTTTTGTGATTCTCTGGATATACTGAGGTGTACAGGTTTTTATGATTTTCTGGATTTCATGAGGTGTACAGGTTTTTATGATTCTCTGGATTTTCTGAGATTACCAGGTTTTATGATTCTCTGGATTTCCTGAGATATAGTTTTTTATGATTCTCTGGATTTCCTAAGTCGTACAAGTTTTTTGATTCTTTGGGTTTCCTGAGGTGTGCAGGATTTTACCATAAGTGGATTTCCTGAGTATTACAGGTTTATATGAATCTCTGAATTTCCTGATATATACAGGTTTTGATGGTTCTCTGGATTTCCTGAAGCATAAATGTTTATATGATATTCTGGATTTCCTGAGGTAAACTTGTTTTTATGATTCTCTGCTTTTCCAGTGGTGTCCAGGTTTTTATGATTCTCTAGATTATCTGAGGTAGGAAGGTTTTTGCGATTCTCTGGATTTCCTGAGGTCTACAGGTTTATATGATTGGATTTCATGAGATATACAGGTTTTTATGATTCTCTGGATTTCATGAAGTGTACTCTTTTTTATGTTTCTCTGGATTTTCTGAGTTAATCATGTTTTTAATATTCTCTGGATTTCCTGAGGTATGTACATTTTTATGATACTCTGGATTTCCTGAAGTTAACTGGATTTTATGATTCTCTTGATTTCCATTGTGTCCAGGTTTTTGTGATTCTCTGGAATTCCTGAGGTATGGAGGTTTTTAGGATTCTTTAGATTTTCTGAAGTATGCAGGTTTTTGTGATTCTCTGGATTTCCTGAGGCATACAGATTTTTTTTGTTTCTGTGGATTTCATTAGGTATACAGGTTTTTTTTCCCTGATTCTCTGGATTTCCTGTAGTATTCAGGGTTTTATGTTTTGGTGGATTTCCTGATGTATATGGATTTTTATGCTTCTTTGGATTTACTGAGTTCAACAAGTTTTTTTTTTTTTTGATTGTATGGATTTCATGAGGTATACATGTTATTATTTTCTCCTGATTTCCTGAGGAGTACAACTTTTTTTTAAATCTCTGGCTTTCATGATGAGCACAAGTTTTTATGACTGTCTGGATTTCCTGAGGTATGTATGTTTTTATGATACTCTGGATTTTTTGAGGTAAACTGGATTTTATAACTCTCTGGATTTCCATTGGTGTCCAGGTTTTCATGATTCTCTAGATTATCTGAGGTAAGCAGGTTTTTGTGATTCGCTGGATATCCCGAGGTCTACAAGTTTTTATGATACTCTGGATTTCTTGAGGTGTACAGCTTTTTATTATTCTCTGGATTTCATGGGGAATATCGTGGTATTTTATTTGTACTGAAATGTGATTTTCATTGTATGTTAATAAATTAAGTTGCCTGGGGGTCAGAGCTATTAGAGCCATAGCCAGAGCATGGTGGTGGTGGAGCACGCCTTTAATCCCAGCACTTGATAGAAGAGCTAGGTAGATCTCTGTGTGTTCAGGGATACAGCCAGCATTTGAGACATACACCTTTAAGACCTGGAGGGCGGTACTTACAGGCAGTGACGAGGCAGTCATGTGTTTGGGTTTACAACCAATGAGAAGGCAGAACAGAAAGACTATTTAAATACAGACAAACAGGAAGAAGCTCTGTCTCAGGGAAGCTAGGAGCACTGCAGGAGGTAAGATTTTAGCTCTGAGCTCTGACCTCTCGGCTTTCTCTTTTACATTGGTTCTGTGTTTTTTATTTTAATAAGACGGTTGGTTACATCTACAGGGGAATACAATTTTTTATGATTCACTGCATTTCCAGAGATAAACTGGATTTTATGATTATTAGAATTTCCAGTGGTGTCCAGGTATTTATGGTTCTTTGCATTTGAGGTAGGGAGGTTTTGTGATACTCTGGATTTCCTAAGTCTTACAAGTTTTTGATTCTTTGGGTTTCCTAAGGTGTGCAGGATTCTACCATACAGTGGATTTCCTGAGTAGTACAGTTTTATATAAGTCTCTCAATTTCCTGAGGTGTACAGTTTTTGATGGTTCTCTGGATTTTCTGAAGCATAAATGTTTATATGATATTCTGGATTTCCTGAGGTAAACTTGTTTTTATGATTCTCTGGATTTCATGAGATATACAGTTTTTTTTTTTTTTATGATTGTCTGGATTTCCTGAGGTGTACAGGTTTTTAGGTTTCTCTAGATTTCCTGAGAACAGCTTTTTATTATTCTCTGGACTTCATGAGGAGTACAAGTTTTTATGATTCCTTGGATTTCCTGAGGTAAACTGGATTTTATGATTCTGGAATTCCTGAAGCATAAATGTTTATATGATACTCTGGATTTCCTGAGGTAAACTTGTTTTTAGGATTCTCTGAATTTCATGAGGTGTACAGTTTTTTTTATGATTGTCTGGATTTCCTGAGGTCTACAGGAATTTATGATTCTCTTTATGACCTGAAGTATACAGGTTTTATGATTCTCTGAATATCATGAGGTGTAGAGGTTTTGATGATTCCATAGTTTTCCTGAGGAGTACAGCTTTTTATTAATCTTGATTTTCTGAGGAGTACAAGCTTTTATGATTCTATGGAATTCCTGAGGTAAGCATGTTTTTTTGATACTTTGGATTTCCTTAGGTAAACTGGCTTTTATGATTCTCTGGATTCCCTAAACTATTCAGGTTTTTATGTGTCTCTGGAATCTCTGAGTTATGCAGGTTTTTATGATATGGGTTTCCTGAGGAGCACAGGCTTTTATGTGTCTGTGGAGTTCCTGAGGTGTACAGGTTTTTATGATTTTCTGCATTTCATGGGATATACAAACTTTTATGACTCTCTGGATTTCATGAGGTGTACAGTTTTTTATGTTTCTCCAGATTTCCTGAGGAGTACAAGTTTTTATGATTCTCTGGACTTCATGAGGTATGTATGTTTTTATGATACTCTGGATTTCCTGAGGTATGCATGTTTTGAGTATCCTCTGGATTTACTGAGATATGCATGTTTTTATGATCTGGATTTCCTGAGGACTTCAGGCTTTTATGTGTCTCTGGATTTCCTGAGGTGTGCAGGGTTTTTTTTGTGTGTGTGATTCTCTGGATTTCCTGAGGTATGTATGTTTTTTGATATTCTGGATTTCCTGATCTAAACTTGTTTTTTATGATTCTCTGAATTTCCTGAGTTCTACAGGTTTTTATGATTCTCTGAATTTCCTGAGATATACAGGTTTTTTTATTCTCTGGGTTTCCTGAAGTGTACAGGTTTTTATGATTCTCTGGATCATGAGGTGTCCAGGTTTTTATGATTCTCTGGATTTCCTGAGCTATGCAGGTTTTTTGAGTCTCTGGATTTTCTGGGGTATTCAGGTTTATCTGAGTCTCTGGGTATCCTGAGGTGTCCAGGTTTTTATGATTCTCTGGATTTTATGAGATATACAGGTTTTTATGATTCTCTGGATTTCCTGAGGAGTACAAGTTTTTATTATTCTTTCAATTTCCTGAAGTATATAGGTTTTTAGGATTCTCTGGATTTTCTGTGGTAAACTTGTTTTTATGATTCTCTGGATTTCTAGTGGTGTCCATGTTTTTATGATTCTCCAATTATCTGAGGTATGCAGGTTTTTGTAATTCTCTGGATTTCCTGAGGTGTACAGGTTTTTTTTTTTATGATTCTTTGGATTTCATGAGGTATACAGGTTTTTATGTTTCTCTAGATTTCCATGGGACTGCAGCTTTTTATTACTCTCTGGATTTCCTGAGGAGTACAAGCTTATATGATTAGATTTCCTGAGGTATGTATGTTTTTATGATATTCTGGGTTTCCTGAGGTAAACTAGATTTTATGAATTTCTGGATTTCCTGAGGTAATCAGTTTTTTAGGATGCTCTGGACTTCCTGAAGTATGTATTTTTTTTTATGATACTCTGGATTTCCTGAGGTGTACAGGTTTTTATGATTATCTGGATTTCATGAGATGTACAGGGTTTTTTTTTCCATTCTTTGGTGTAGATGTAACCAACCGTCTTATTAAATAAGAAACACAGAACCAATGCAAAGAAGAAAGCCAAGAGGTCAGATCTAAGAGCTAAAACCTTACCCTTCCTCCTGAGGTGGTCCTACCTCTCCGAACCAGAGCTACTTCCTGTGTGTCTGTCTTTTTATAGTGTTTCTGTTCTGCCTTCTCATTGGTTGTAAACCCAACCACATGACCACCTCGTCATTGCCTGTCTGTACAGACCTCCAGGTCTTCTATGGTTGGTATTGAGATTAAAGGCATGTGTATCCAATGCTGGCTGTATCTCTGAACACACAGAGATTTACCTAGCTCTGCCTACCAAGTGCTGGGATTAAAGGTGTGCACCACCACCACCCAGCTTTCCTATGGCTCTAATAGCTCTGACCTCCGGGCAACTTTATTTATTAACATACAAATAACATTTTAGTACAAATAAAATATCACCATAGTTTGGTCTTCCTGAAGTATATAGGCTATGATTTTGTGGATTTCCTGAGGTGTACAGGTTTTTATGATTCTCTGGATTTCATGAGGTATACCCTTTTTATGTTTCTCTAGATTTCCTGTGAAGTACAGCTTTTTATTATTTTTTTTGGATTTCCTGAGGAGTACATGTTTATATGATTGTCTGGATTTCCTGAGGTATGTATGTTTTTATGAAACTCTGGGTTTCCTGAGGTAAACTAGATTTTATGATTTTCTGGATTTCCTGAGGTAATTAGGTTTTTAGAATTCTCTGGATTTCCTGAGGTATGTATGTTTTTATGATACTCTGGATTTCCTGAGGTAAACTGGATTTTATGATTCTCTGGATTTCCAGGGGTGTTCAGCTTTTTATGATACTCTGGGATATCTGAGGTATGCAGGGTTTTGTGATTCTCTGGATTTCTTGAGGTCTACAGGTTTTTATTATTATTATTATTATTATTATTATTATTATTATTTTACAACACCATTCAGTTCAACATAATAGCCACAGAATCCCCTGTTCTCCCCCTCTCGCCCACCCCTCCCCCCAGCCCACCCCCCATTCCCACCTCCTCCAGATCAAGGTCTCCCCCGAGGACCGGGGTTGACCTGGTAGACTCAGTCCAGGCAGGTCCATTCCCCCCTCCCAGACCGAGCCAAGTGTCCCTGCATAAGTCCCAGGATTCAAACAGCCAACTCATGCAATGAGCCCAGGACCTGGCACCAATGCACAGCTGCCTCCCAAACAGATCAAGCCAAATGACTGTCTCACCC
Organism: Peromyscus maniculatus bairdii; assembly: GCF_049852395.1. Lineage (NCBI taxonomy): Eukaryota > Metazoa > Chordata > Mammalia > Rodentia > Cricetidae > Peromyscus > Peromyscus maniculatus. The sequence continues at coordinate 52,261,467 of NC_134875.1, forward strand.
GTTCAGGGGGCCTGATCCAGTTGGGGGCCCCTCAGCCTTTGGTTCATAGATCCTGTGCTTCCATTCATTTGGTTATTTGTCCCGGTGCTTTATCCAACCTTGGCTTCAACAATTCTCGCTCATATAAACCCTCTTCTTACTCACTAATTAGACTCCCAGTGCTCCACCAGGGGCCCAGCCGTGCATGTCTGCCTTCAGATTCCTCAGTCCTTGGATGGGGTTTATGGCACCACTATCTGGGTGTCTGGCCATCCCATCACCAGAGTAGGTCAGTTCCTGCCGTCTCGCGACCATTGCCAGCAGTCTTTTGAAAGGGCATCTTTGTGGATCTCCGTGGGCCTCCCTAGCTCTCTGCTTCCTCCCCTTCTCACCTTCTCATGTGGTCTTCATTTACCATGGTCTCCTATTCCTTGTTCTCCCTCTCTTTTCTTGATCCAGCTAGGATCTCCCACTCTTTCCCTCGACTGTCGCCCTTCATTGTTCCCACTCATGAGAGGTCTACAGGTTTTTATGGATCTCTGGTTTCATGAGATATACAGATTTTTGTGATTTTCCTGATTTACTGAGTTATGCAGGTTTTTAGGATTCTTTGGATTTTTTGGAGTATGCATGTTTTTGTGATTCTCTGGATTTCCTGAGGTGTACATGTTCTTATGATTGTCTGGATTTTTTGAAGTATACTGATTTTTATGAATCTCTTGATTTCTTGTGGTGTACTGATTTTTATGATTCTCTGGATTTCTTGAGGCAGTAATGTTTTTATGATTCTCTGGATTTTCTGAAGTGTGCTGGTTTTTTAGGAGTCTCTGGATTTTCTGAAGTGTGCAGGTTTAGTGATTCTCTGGATTTCCTGAGGTGTCCAGGTTTTTATGATCTCTGGATTTCCTGAGTTGTACAGGATTGTATTGTTCTCTGGTCTTCCTGAGGAGTACAAGTTTTTATGATTCTATGAATTTCCTAAGCTATGCATGTCTTTTTGATACCCTGAATTTTATGAGGTATACCTGTTTACATGATTTTCTGGATTTCCTGAGGTTTGCAGGTTTTTATGACTTTCTGGATTTCTTGAGATATGCTTGTTTTTAGGATTCCTTGGATATCCTGAGTGAGGTATGCCAGTTTTTATGATCTAGATTTCCTGAGGAGTGCAGGCTTTTTTTGCGTCTCTGGACTTCCTGAGGTGTCCAGGTTTTTAGGATTCTCTTGATTTTCTGAGGTATTCAGGTTTTTTGTGATTTTCTGGATTTCCTGAGTTGTGCAGGTTTGTATGAGTCTCTGGATTTCATCAGGTGTAAAGATTTTTATGATTCTCCTGATTTCCTGAGGAGTGCATCTTTTTTTTTTCCCTCTGGATTTCCTGAACATTACAAGTTTTTATGATTCTCTGGATTTCCTGATTTATGTATTTTTATGAAACTCTATTTCCTGAGGTAAACTGATTTTTATGATTCTCTGGATTTCCTGAGCTATGCAGGTTTCTTTGGTTCTCTGGATTTTCTGGGGTATTCAGGTGTTTCTGAGTCTCTGCATATCCTTAAGTGTCCAGATTTTTATGATTCTCTGGATATCCTGAGGTGTCCAGGTTTTTATGATTCTCTGGATTTCCTGAGAGTATAAGTTTTTATGATTCTTTGGATTTTCTGAAGTGTACAAGTTTTTAGGAGTCTCTAGATTTTCTGAGATAAACTTGTTTTTATGATTCTCTGGATTTCCAGTGGTGCCCATGTTTTTATGATTCTCTAGATGATCTGAGTTATACAGTTTTTTTTAATTCTTTGGATTTCCTGAGGTCTACAGGTTTTTATAATTCTCTAGATTTCATGAGGTCTACATGTTTTTATGTTTCTCTAGATTTCCTGGGAAGTACTGCTTTTTATTATTCTCTGGGTTATTAGGGAGTCCAAGTTTATATGATTGTTTATATTTTCTGAGTTATGTATGTTTTTATGATTCTCTGGATTTCCAGTGGTGTACAGGTTTTTATGATCCTTTGGATTTCCTGAGGTATTAATATTTTATGATTTTTTTGGATTTCCTGAGGTAATCAGATTTTTAGGATTCTGTAGATTTTCTGAGGTGTGCAGGTTTAGTGATTCTCTGAATTTCCTGAGGTGTCCAGGTTTTTATGATCTCTGGATTTCCTAATGTAAACTTGTTTTTATGATTATCTGGATTTCTTGAGATGTACATGTTTTTATGATTGTCTAGATTTCCTGAGATGTACTGTTTTTTATGTTTCTCTAGATTTCCTGAGGAGTACAGCTTTTTACTATTTTCTATATTTCATGAGGAGTATAAATTTTTATGATTCTCTGAGGTTTTTATGTTTTTATGATTATCTGGATTTCTTGAGGCAAACCAGATTTTATGATTCTCTGCATTTCCAGTGATGTCCAGGTTTTTATGATTCTCTAGATTATCTGACGTATACAGGTTTTGATGATTCTCTGAATTTCCTTAGGTCTACCGGTTTTTATGATTCTCTGGATTTCTTGAGATAGACATGTATTTATGATTCTCTGGATTTCCTGAGAGTACAGGTTTTTATGTTTCTCTGGATATCCTGAGGTAATCAGGTTTTTAGTATTCTCTGGATTTCCTGAGGTATTCAAGTGTTTAGAATTCTCTGGATTTTCTGAGGTATGCAGGTATTTTTTATCCACTGGATTTCCTGAGATGTGCAGATTTAATGATTCTCTGTATTTCCTGAGGTCTCCTGGCTTATATGATTCTCTAGATTTCTTGAGATATACAGATTTTTATGATTGTCTGGATTTCCTGAAGTATATAGTTTTTTATGACTATGGATTTCCTGAGGTATGCAGGTTTTTAGTATTCTCTGGATTTCCTGAGGTATGCAGGTTTTTAGAATTCTCTGAGGTATACAGGTATTTTTTATCCACTGGATTTCCTGAGGTATGCAGGTTTTTAGAATTCTCTGAGGTATACAGGTTTTTTTTTTTTTTTGGTTTTTCGAGACAGGGTTTCTCTGTGTAGCTTTGCGCCTTTTCCTGGAACTCACTTGGTAGTCCTGGCTGGCCTCGAACTCACAGAGATCCGCCTGCCTCTGCCTCCCGAGTGCTGGGATTAAAGGCGTGCGTCACCACCACCCGGCAATATACAGGTATTTTTTATCCACAGGATTTCCTGAGGAGTACAGATTTAATGATTATCTGTATTTCATGAGGTCTACAGGTTTATATAATTCTCTGGATTTTTTGAGATATAAAGATTTTTATGATTCTCCTGATTTCATGAGGAGTACTCTTTTTTATGATCCTCCGGATATCCTGAGGTATGCAGGTTTTTATGATTGTCTGGATTTCCTGAGGTGTACAGATTTTATGATTGTCTGGGTTTCATGAGGTGTACAGGTTTTTATAATTCTCTAGATTCCCTGAGTTATGCTTGTTTTTATGATACTCTGGATTTCCTGAGCTAAACTGGATTTTGTGAGTCTCTGGATTTCCAGTGGTGAATAGATGTTTATGAATCTCTTGATTTCCTGAGGAGTACAAGTATTTATGATTCTTTGAGTTTCCTGAGGTATTCATGTAGGTTTGATAGTCTGGATTTTTTGAGGAATGCATGTTTTTTTATTCTCTGGATTACCTGACATATACAGGATTTTATGATTCTCTGCATTTCTAGAGATATACAGGTTATTATCCTCTGGATTTCATGAGATATACAGGTTTTTATGATTCTCTGGATTTCTTGAGGTATATAGCTTTTTATTGTTCTCTGGATTTCCTGAGCTGTACCAGTTTTTATGATTCTCTTGTATTCCTGAGGAGTAAATGTTTTTATGATTCTTTGGATTTCCTGAGGTGTGCAGGTTTTTTTCTGATATAGTGGATTTCCTGAGAATTGCAGGTTAATAAGAATCTCTGAATTTTCTGAGGTGTACAGGTTTTGGTGGTTCTCTGGATTTCCTGAAACATAAATGTTTTAATGATATTCTGGGTTTCCTGAGGTAAACTTGTTTTATGATTCTCTGGATTTCCTGAGGAGTACAGTATTTTTATGTTTCTTTGGATTACCTGAGGTAATCAGGTTTTTAGAATTCTCTGTATTTTCTGAGGTATTTAGGTATTTTCCATCCACTGGATTTCCTGACGTGTACAGATATAATGAATGATTCTCTGTCTGGATTTCCAGTGGTGTACAGGTTTTTATGAATCTCTTGATTTCCTGAGCAGTACAAGGTTTTATGATGCTTTGAATTTCCTGAGGTATTCATGTATTTTTATAGTCTGGATATTTGGAGGTATGCATGTTTTTGTGATTCTCTGGGTTTCCTAAGGTGTACAGGTTTTTATGATTCTCTTGATTTCCTGAGGAGTACAATGTTTTATGATTCTTTGAATTTCCTGAGGTATTCATGTAGTTTTGATAGTTTGGATTTTTTGAGGTTCTCATGTTTTTGTGATTTTTTTTTTTTAATTTCCAGAGGTGTACCAGTTTTTATGATTCTCTTGATGTCTTCAAGAGTAAAACTTTTGATGCTTCTCTGGGTTTACTGAGGTATTCATATTTTGGTTTTTTGTTTTTTGTTTTTTGATACTCACTATTTTCTGAGGTATTCAGGTGTTTGTGATTCTTTAGATTACCTGAGGTACACAGGTTTTTATGAATCTCTGCATTTCATGATATATACAGGTTTTTTTTTATGATTGTCTGGATTTCCTGAAGTCTACAGGTTTTTATGATTCTCTGGATTTTCTAAGTCTTACAAGTTTTTGATTCTTTGGATTTCGTGAGGTATGCAGGATTTTACCATACAGTGGATTTCCTGAGTAGTACAGTTTTATATGAGTCAATGAATTTCCTGAGGTGTACAGGTTTTGATGATTCTCTGGATTTCCTAAAGCATAAATATTTATGTGATACTCTGGATTTCCTGAGTTAAACTTGTTTTTATGATTCTCTGGATTTCATGAGATACACAGTTTTTTATGGTAGTCTGGAGTTCCTGAGGTGTATAGGTTTTTAGGTTTCTCTAGATTTCCTGTGGAGAACAGCTTTTTATTATTCTCTGGATTTCATGAGGAGTGCAGGCTTTATGATTGTCTGGATTTTATGAGGTATACTGGATTTTATGATTCTCTGGATTTCCAGTGGTGATCAGGTTTTTTGATTCTGTAGATTATCTGAGGTATGCAGGTTTTTGTGATTCTCTGGATTTCCTGAGGTCTACAGGTTTTTATGATTCTCAGGATTTCTTGCAGTGATCCGATTTTTAGTATTCTCTGGACTTCATCAGGTTTTCAGGTTTTTATGTTTGTCCAGATTTCCTGAAGTGTATAAGTGTTTATGATTCTCAGAATTTCCTGAGGTATGCAGGTTTGTAAAATTCTCTGGATTTTTTGAGGCATTCGGGTATTTGTAATTCTTGGGATTTTCTGAGGTGTACAGATTTAATGATTCTCTGGATTTCCTGAAGTCTACAGGTTTATATGATTCTCTTTTATTTCTTGAGAGATACAGGTTTTTATGGTTCTTTGGATTTCATGAAGTGTACTCTTTTTTATAATTCTCCAGGTTTGCTGATGTAATCAGGTTTTTAGTATTCTCTAGATTTCCTGTGGTATTCAGGATTTTATGATTGTCTGGATTTCCTGAGGTGTACAGGTTTTTATGATTCTCTGGATTCCCTGATCAATGCATGTTTTTATGATACTCTGGATTTCCTGAGGTAAACTGGATTTTATGATTCTCTGGATTTCCAGTGGTGTACAGGTTTTTATGAGTCTCTTGATTTCCTGAGGAGTACAAGTTTTTATGATTCTTTGAATTTCCTGGGGGTATTCATGTAGTTTTGATAGTCTGGATTTTTTGAGATATATATGTTTTTGTTAATCTTTGGATTTCCTGAGGTAATTAGTTTTTTTAAGATTCTCTGGATTTTCTAAGATGTCCAGGTTTTATGATTCTCTGTATTTCCCAAGTCTTACACTTTTTGATTTTTTGGGTTTCCTGATGTGTGCAGGATTTTACCATAAAATGGATTTCTTGAATAGTACAGGTGTATATGAATTTCTGAATTTCCTGTGGTGTACAGGTTTTGGTGGTTCTATGAATTTCCTGAAGTACAAATGTTTATATGATACTCTGGATTTCCTGAGGTAAACTTGCTTTTAGGATTCTCTGGATTTCATGAGGTGTCCAGGTTTTTATGATTGTCTGGATTTCCTGAGGTGTATAGGTTTTTGTGTTTCTCTAGATTTCCTGAGGAGTACAGTTTTTTATTATCCTCTGGATTTCATGGGGGATACAATTTTTTATGATTCACTGCATTTCCGGAGGTAAACTGGATTTTATGATTATCAGAATTTCCAGTGTTTCCAGGTTTTTATGATTCTCTGGGTTATCTGAGGTAGGCAGGTTTTTATGATTCTCTGGAATTCCTGAGGGCTACAGGTTTTTATGATTCTCTGGATTGCCTAAGTCTTACAAGTTTTTGATTCTTTGGGTTTCCTGAGGTGTACAGGATTCTACCATACAGTGGATTTCCTGAGTAGTACAGTTTTATATGAGTCTCTGAATTTCCTGAGGTGTACAGGTTTTGATGGTTCTCTGGATTTCCTGAAGCATAAATGTTTAAATGATACTCTGGATTTCCTGAGGTAAACTTGCTTTTAGGATTCTCTGAATTTCATGGGGTGAACAATATTTTTGTGATTATCTGGAGTTCCTGAGGTGTACAGGTTTTCATATTCCTCTACATTTCCTCAGGAGTACAGCTTTTTATTATTGTCTGGATTTTATGAAGAGTACAAGTTTTTATGATTCTCTGGATTTCCTGAGGTAAACTGGATTTTATGGTTCTCTTTATTTCCAGTGGTGTCCAGATTTTTATGATTTTCTAGATTATCTGATGTAGGCATGTTTTTGTGATACTCTGGATTTCCTGAAGTCTACAGGTTTTTATGATTCTCTGGATTTCTTGTAATATACAAGTATTTATGATTCTCTAGATTTCCTGAGATGTACAGTGTTTTATAATTTCTGCATTTCCTGAGGTAATCAGGTTTTTAGTAGTCTCTTGATTTCCTGAGGTATGCAGATTTTTAGGATTCTCTGGATTTCCTGCAGTATGCAGGTATATGTGATTCTCTGGATTTTGTTAGGTGTACAGAATTAATGATTCTGTGGATTTCCTGAGGTCTACACGTTTATATGATTCTCTGGATTTCTTGAGATATAGAGGTATTTATGATTCTCTGCATTTAATGAGGTGTACTTTTTTTAAACAATTCTCCAGATTTCCTGAATTAATCAGGTTTTTAGGATTCTCTGGATTTCCTGAGGTATTCAGGTTTTTATAATTCTCTGGATTTCATGAGATACACAGTTTTTCATGAGATATACAGGTTTTTATCTATTCTCTTGATTTCCTGAGGAGTACAATTTTTATGATTCTTTGGATTTCCTGAGGTGTACAGGTTTTTAGAATTCTCTGGATTTTCTGAGATAAACTTGTTTTTATGATTCTCTGGATATGCAGTGGTGTCCATGTTTTTATGATTCTCTAATTATCTGGGATATGCAGGTTTTTGTAATTCTCTGGATTTCCTAAGGTCTACAGGTTTTAATAATTCTCTAATTTTGTGAGGTGTACCGTTTTTTATAATTCTCCAGATTTCCTAAAGTATATAGGTTATGATTCTGTAGATTTCCTGAGGTGTACAGGATTTTATGATTATCTGAATTTCATGATGTGTACAGGTTTTATGTTTCTCTAGGTTTGCTGTGGAACACAGCTTTATATTATTCTCTGGATTTCCTGAGGAGTACAAGTTTATATGATTGTCTGGATTTCCTGAGGTATGTACGTTTTTATGATAATCTGGATTTACTGAGGTAAACTAGATTTTATGATTTTCTGGATTTACTGAGGTAATTAGTTTTTTAGGATTCTCTGGATTTTCTTCGGTATATATGCTTTTATGATACTTTGTGTTGTCTGAGGTGTGCAGGTTTTTGTGATTCTCTGGATTTCTTGAGGTCTACAGGTTTTTATGGATCTCTGGATTTCATGAGATATACAGGTTTTTATGATTCTCTAGATTTACTGAAGTATATAACTTATGATTCTGTGGATTTCCTGACTTGTACAGGTTTTTATGTTTCTCTAGATTTCCTGAGAAGTACAGCTTTTTATTCTTCTCTGGATTTCCTGATGAGTACAAGTTTTTATGATTCTCTGGATTTCCTGAGGTATGTATGTTTTTATGAAACTCTGGATTTCCAGTGGTTTATAGGATTTTATGTTTCTCTGGATTTCCTGAGGATTAGAAGTTTTTATGATTTTCTGAACATTACAAGTTTTTATGATTCTCTGGATTTCCTCATGTGTGTATGTTTTTATGAAACTCTGGATTTCCTGAGGTAAACTGGTTTTTATGGTTCTCTGGATTTCCATAGGTGTACCAGTTTTCATGATTCTCTGGATTTCGTGAGATGTACAGGTTTGTATGATACTCTGGTTTTCAGGAGGTGTACATGTTTTTATGTTTCTCTGAATTTCATCAGGTGTAAATATTTTTATGATTCTCTGGATCGTGAGGTGTACAGGTTTTTATGATTCTCTGGATTTCCTGAGCTATGCAGGTTTCTTTGATTCTCTGGATTTTCTGGGGTATTCAGGTTTTTCTGAGTCTCTGGATATCCTGAGGTGTCCAGGTTTTTATGATTCTCTGGATTTCATGAGATATACAGGTTTTTATGATTCTCTGGATTTTCTGAAAAGTACAAGTTTTTATGATTCCTTGGATTTCCTGAAGAGTACAGGTTTTTAGTATTCTCTGCATTCTCTGAGGTAAACTTGTTTTTATGATTCTCTGGATTTCCTGTGGTGTCCGTATTTTTATGATTCTCTAGATTATCTGAGTTATGCAGATTTTTGTAAATCTTTGCATTTCCTGAGGTCTACAGATTTTTATAATTCTCTGGATTTCCTGAGGTGTACGTTTTTATGATTCTTTGGATTTCATGAGGTCTATAAGTTTTTATGTTTCTCTAGATTTCCTGAGGAGTACAGCTTTTTATTATTCTCTGGATTATTGAGGAGTACAAGTTTTTAGAATGTCTGGATTTTCTGAGATATGTATGTTTTTATGATTCTCTGGATTTCCAGTGGTATACAGGTTTTAAATGATTCTCTTGATTTTCAGTTTGACAGGGTTTTATGATTCTCTGGGTTTTCTGAGGTATGCAGGTTTTTCTGATTTTCTGGATTTCCTGAGTTTGCAGGTTTGTATGAATCTCTGGATTTCATCAGGTGTAAAGATTGCTATGATTCCCTGAGGAGTGCAGCTTTTTTAAATTTTTTTTTTCTGGATTTCCTGAGCATTACAAGTTTTTACAATTTTCTGGATATCCTGATGTATGTATTTTTTAAAATGAAACTCTGGCTTTCCTGAGGTTAACTGGTTTTTATGGTTTTCTGATTTTCATAGATTTACCGGTTTTCATGATTCTCTGGATTTCATGAGAAATACAGTTTTTTATTATTCTCTGATTTTCAGGATGTATACATGATTTTATGTTTCTTTGAATTTCATCAGATGTAAAGATTTTTATGATTCTCTGGATTTCCTGAGGTGTACAAATTTTTATGATTCTCTAGATTTCCTGAGGAGTACAGGTCCTTATGATTCTCTGGATTTTCAGTTTCACAGGTTTTTATGATTCTCTGGGTTTTCTGAGTTACGCAGGTTTTGGTGATTCTCTGGATTTCCTGAATTATACAGATTTTTATGGTTATCTCAATTTCATGAGGTGTACAAATTTTTATGATTATCTGAATTTCCAATTGTAATCAGTTTTTTTATGATTCTTTGGATTATCTGTGGTATGCAGGTTTTTGTGATTCTCTGGATTTCTTGAGGTGTATAGATTTTTATAATTCTCTTTTTTTCCTGAGGTAATCAGTCTTATAGGATTCTGTGGATTTCCTGAGATACAGAGTTTATATGATTCTCTTGATTTCCTAAGGTTTACATGTTTTTTTCATTCTTTATGTTTCGTGAGGTGTACAGGTCTTTTACGATACAGTGTTTTTCCTGAGCAGTATAGCTTTATATGAATATCTGAATTTCCTGAGGTGTACAGGTTTTGATGGTGCTCTTGATCTCCTGAAGCATATTTTTTTATGATTCTCTTCATTTCCTGAGATATGCAGATTTTTATCATTCTCTGGATTTTCTGATGTATACACTTTTAATGATTCTCTGGATTTCATGAGGTCTACACATTTTTATGATTCTCTGGATCTCCTGAGGTGTCCAGGTTTTTATGATTCTCTGGTTTTTATGAGATATACAGGTTTTTATGATTCTCTGGATTTCCTGAAATATACAGATTTTTATGATTCTCTCGAGTTCATGAAGTATACAGATTTTAATGATTATCTGGATTTCCTGAGATAATCAGGCTTTTATGAATCTCTGGATTATCTGAGGTGCATAGGTTTTTGTAATTCTCTGGATTTCCTGAGTCGTGCAGGTTTTTATGAATGTCTGCATTTCATGATATATACAGATTTTTATGATTCTGTGGATTTCATGAGGTATATGAAAAAAAAACTATGTTTTTATGTTTCTCTAGATTTCTATCGGACTACAGTTTTTTATTATTCTCTGGATTTCTTGAGTAGTAGAAGTTTTTGATTGTCTGGATTTTCTGAGGTATGTGTGTTTTTATGATTCTCTGGATTTCCCGAGTTCTACAGGTTTATATGATTCTCTTTATTTTTTGAGATATACAGGTTTTTATGGTTCTCTGGATTTCATGAGGTGTACTCTTTTTTATGATTCTCCAGATTTGCTGATGTTATTATGTTTTTAGTATTCTGTGGATTTCCTGAGGTATTTAGAATTTTATGATTGTCTGGATTTCCTGAGTTGTACAAGGTTTTATGTTTCTCTAGATTACCTGATGTATGCAAGTTTTTATGATACTCTGGATTTCCTGAGGTAAACTGGATTTTATGATTTTCTGGATTTCTTGAGGTAATCAGGTTTTTAGGAATCTTTGGATTTCCTGAGGTATGTATGTTTTTATGATACTCTGGATTTCCTGAGGTAAACTGGATTTTATGATTCTCTGGATTTCCAGTGTGTCCAGGTTTTTATGATTATCTGGATTTCCTGAGGTACACAGGTTTTATGTTTCTTTAGATTTCCTGAGGAGTACAGCTTTTTATTATTCTCAGGATTTCATGAGGAGTACAAGTTTTTATAATTTTCTGGATTTCCTGAGGTAAACTGTATTTTATCATTCTCTGGATTTCCAGTGGTGCTCAGGGTTTCTTTCTTTTTCTTTTTCTTTTTTTTTTTTGATTCGTTAAAATATCTGAGGTATGCAGGTTTTTGCGATTCTCTGGATTTCCTGAGGTCTACAGGTTTTTATGATTCTCTAGATTATCTGAGGTATGCATGTTTTTGTGAAACTCTGGATTTCCTGAGGTGTATCAGTTTTTATGATTATCTTAATGTCTTCAGGAGTAGAAGTTTTTATGTTTGTCTGGTTTTCCTGAGCTATTCATGTGTTTTTTTTTAATACTTGGGATTTTCTGAGGTATGTATGGCTTTGTGAGTCTCTGGATTACCAGAGGTATACCAGATTTTATGATTCTCTGCATTTCTAGAGATATACAGGTTATGATGCTCTGGATTTGCTGAGATAAACAGGTTTTTATGTTTCTCTGGATTTCCTGAGGTGTACAGTTTTTTTTTTTTTCAGGATATAGTGTATTTTCTTAGGATTACAGGTTTATATGAATCTCTGAATTTCTTGAGGTGTACAGGGTTTGGTGGTTCTCTGTATTTTGTAAAGCATAAATATTTTATGATACACTGGGTTTACTGATGTAAACTTGTTTTTATGATTCCTGTATGATGGAGACATACAGGTATTTAGGATTCTCTAGATTTCCTGACGTGTACGAGTTTTTATGTTTCTCTAGATTTCCTGAGGAGTACAAGTTTTTATGATTCCCTAGATTTCCTGAGGAATACAGGTTTTTATGATTCTCTGGATTTTCAGAGTTTGACAGGTTTTATGATTCTCTGGATTTTCTGAGATGGACAGAATTTATGATTCTCTGGATTTTCTGAGATGGACAGATTTTTTTCATCAATCTCTGGATTTCCTAAGGTAATCAGGTTTTTTGGATTCTATGGATTTTCTGAGGTATACATGTTTTTATGATTCTCTGGATTTCATGAAGTGTACAATTTTTTTATGATTCTCTGGATTTCCTGAGGTGATCTTTTTTTTAGGATTCTCTAGATTTTCTGAAATGTCCAGGTTTTATGAATCTCTGGATTTCCTGAGATATAAAGTTTTTTATGATTGTCTGGATTTCCTGAGGTCTACAAGATTTTATGATTCTTTGCATGTCCCGAAGTGTACAGGTTTTATGATTCTCTGAATATCATGAGGTGTAGAGGTTTTGATGATTCCATAGTTTTCCTGAGGAGTACAGCTTTTTCTTAATCTTGATTTCCTGAGGAGTACAAGTTTTATGATTCTATGGAATTCCTGAGGTAAGCATGGTTTTTGATACTTTGGATTTCCTTAGGTAAACTGGCTTTAATGATTCTCTGGATTCCCTGAAGTATTCAGGTTTTTATGTGTCTCTGGAATCCTTGAGTTTTGCAGGATTTTATGATGTGGGTTTCCTGAAGAGCACAGGCTTCTATGTGTCTGTGGAGTTCCTGAGGTGTACAGGTTTTTATGATTTTCTGCATTTCATGGGATATACAAGTTTTTATAATTCTCTGGATTTCATGAGGTGTACAGTTTTTTATGCTTCTCCAGATTTCCCAAAGAGTACAGGTTTTTATTATTATTATTATTCTCTGGATTTCCTGAGGAGTACAAGTTTTTGTGATTCTCTGGACTTCATGAGGTATGTATGTTTTTATGATACTCTGGATTTCCTGAGGTATGCATGTTTTGAGTATCCTCTGGATTTACTGAGATTTGCATGTTTTTATGATCTGAATTTCCTGAGGACTACAGGCTTTTATGTTTCTCTGGACTTCCTGAGGTGTGCAGTTTTTTTTAATGATTCTCTGGATTTCCTGGGGTATGCATGTTTTGAGTATTATCTGGATTTGCTGAGTTATACATGTTTTTATGATTCTCTGGATTTCCTGAGGTAAACTGGATTTTATGATTCTCTACTTTTCCAGTGATATTCAGGTTTTTATGATTCTCTAGATTATCTGAGGTAGGCAGGTTTTTGTGATTCTCTGGATTTCCTGAGGTCTACAGTTTTTTTTTATTCTCTGGATTTCTTAAGATATACAGGTATTTATGATTCTCTGGATTTCCTGAGGTAATCAGTTTTTTAGTATTCTCTGGATGTCTTGAGACATATATTATTTAGGATTCTCTGGATTTCCTAAGGTGTACAAGGTTTTCTGATTATCTAGATTTCCTGAGGAGTATAGGTTTTTATGATTCTCTGGATATTCAGAGTTGGACAGTTTTTTTTTTTTATGATTCACTGGATTTCCTGCAATGGAAAGATTTTTATCATTCTGTGGATTTTCTGAGGTAATCAGGTTTTTAGTATTCTCTGGATTTCCTGAAGTATTCAGGATTTTATAATTCTCTAGTTTTCCTGATGTGTAAATGTTTTTATTATTGTCTGGGTTTCATGAAGTGTACTGATTTTTATGATTCTCTAGAATCCCTGTTGAATGCATATTTTTATGATACTCTTTATTTCCTGAACTAAACTGGATTTTGTGAGTCTCTAGATTTCCAATGGTGAATAGGTTTTTATGAATCTCTTGATTTCCTGAGGAGCACAATTTTTTATGATTCTTTGAGTTTCCTGAGGTATTCATGTAGGTTTGATAGTCTGAATTTTTTTGAGGAATGTATGTTTTTTGATTCTCTGGATTACCTGACATATACAGGTTTTTATGATTCTCTGCATTTCTAGAGATATACATGTGTAGCTGGAGAGTTTCTCTCCAGCTCCCACCAACTCCCACCAGTCCCGGAGCCCACTTATAAAATAAACATACCTACACTTATATTATTTAAACTGCTTGGCCATTAGCTCAGGCCTACCATTGTCTAGCTCTTACTCTTATACTAACATTTTAAGTCTAAACTGGCACTGTGGCTGCTGGCTCTGCCCACCTCAGCTTTCCAACATGGTGGTGGTACAGTTTACTGCCAGCTCTAGGTCTGGAGGCATGTATACCATCAACTATCAGAAGCAGTTCTATTAAAGCATCATGTAGGCCAGACTTTTTTTTTTTCTTAAAAAAAAAAAAACAAGCAAAAACTATATCCAATACACAGCATAGTGTGCAGCTTGGAGACACCTCTGTGTAACATAGCATAGATCAAGCCTGCACTCATACCACAGACCTGTCATAGTAGCTCAAACACTCAGGCTGATGCTAACTTGAGAGAGACAACTAATAAGTTGTTTTTAGCTCTGTTTTAGAATCATCTTTCTCAGGTTTTAGGTGGAAACTCTTGCCAACCAGTTGGGTGCCATTTGTAGCTGGAGAGTTTCTCTCCAGCTCCCGCCAAGCCTCACCAGTCCCGGAGCCCACATATAAAATAAACACATAAGGCCGGGCGGTGGTGGCGCACGCCTTTAATCCCAGCACTTGGGAGGCAGAGCCAGGCAGATCTCTGTGAGTTCGAGGCCAGCCTGGTCTCCAAAGTGAGTTCCAGGAAAGGCACAAAGCTACACAGAGAAACCCTGTCTCGAAAAAACCAAAAATAAATAAATAAATAAATAAATAAATAAATAAATAAATAAACAAACAAACATATAAAATAAGTATATTATTTATTTATTTTATATTATTTAAACTGCTTATTATTATATTATTTAAACTGCTTATATTATTTAAACTGCTTGGCCATTAGCTCAGGCCTACCATTGTCTAGCTCCTACTCTTATACTCAGCCCACTTCTATCAATCTATTTGTCTCCACATGTTGTTCTGTGGCTTTACCTATTGCCTCTTCATGATGCTCCCTGGACAGCAGCTGGTGTCTTCCCTCTCTGCCTTCCTGTTCTTTCCTTTCTCCTCTCTGCTAGTCCTGTCTATACTTCCTGCCTGGCTACTGGCCATTCAGTGTTTTATTTATCAGACAATCATCCACAGCATACATAAGTTATGTTCCTCTGGATTTCATGAGATATACAGGCTTTTATGATTCTCTGCATTTCTAGAGATATACAGGTTATGATCCTCTGGATTTCTGAGATATACAGGTTTTTATGATTCTCTGGATTTTCTGAGGTGTGCAGCTTTTTATTGTCCTCTGGATTTCCTGAGCTGTACCAATTTTTATGATTCTCTTGTTTTCCTGAGGAGTAAATGCTTTTTTTTTATAATTCTTTGGATATCCTGAGGTGTGCAGGTTTTTTTCTGATATAGTGGATTTCCTGAGGATTGCAGGTTAATAAGAATCTCTGAATTTCCTGAGGTGTACAGGTTTTAGTGGTTCTCTGGATTTCCTGAAGCATACATGTTTTTTATGATATTCTGGGTTTCCTGAGGTAAACTTGTTTTTATGATTCCCTGGCTTTCTTGATACATACAGGTTTTTAGATTTCTCTGGAGTTGCTGAGGTATGTTGGTTTTTAGAATTCGCTGGATTCTCTGAAGTATGCAATTTTTTCTGATTCTCTGGATTTCATGAAGTATACTGTAGCTAGAGTTTTCCTGCTTTGCCCACAGTCAGGACAAATCTTTGTCACCCGCCAATCCCACAGCCGCTCAGACCCAACCAAGTAAACACAAAGACTTATATTGCTTACAAACTGTATGGCCGTGGCAGGCTTCTTACTAATTGTTCTTATAGCTTAAATTAACCATTTCCATAAATCTATACCTTGCCACATGGCTGGTGGCTTACCGGCGTCTTCACATGCTGCTGGTCATGGCGGCGGCTGCAGTGTCTCTCTGCCTCAGCCTTCCGCTTCCCAGAATTCTCCTCTCTCCTTGTCCCACCTACTTCCTGCCTGGCCACTGGCCAATCAGTGTTTTATTTATTGACCAATCAGAGCAATTTGACATACAGACCATCCCACAGCAGTATACGGATTTTTATTATCCTCTTGATTTACTTCGGTGTACAGCTTTTCATGATTCTCTGGATTTCATGAAGTGAATACCTATTTTTATGATTTTCTGGATTTCCTGAGGTGATCTTTTTTTTTAAGGATTCTCTGGATTTTCTGAGATGTCCAGGTTTTATGATTCTCTGGATTTTCAAAGTATTACAGGTTTTTTGATTCTTTGGGTTTCCTGAGGTGTGCAGGATTTTACCATACTGTGGATTTCCTGAGTGTTACAGGTTTTTATGAATCTCTGAATTTCCTGAGGTGTACAAGTTTGATGGTTCTGTGGATTTCCTGAAGCATAAATGTTTTTATGTTCAGATTTTGATTTTCTGCATTTCATGATATATACAACTTTGTATGATTCTGTGGATTTCATGAAGTGTACAGGTTTTTATGATACCCTATATTTCATGAGTAGTACAGCTTTATATTCTCTGTTATTTATATTATTCTTTATATTATTTCCTCAGGAGTATAGCTTTTTTTTTTAATTCTATAGCTTTCCTGAGGAGTACAATTTTTTTTGATTCTCTGGATTTCCTGAGGTATGTATGTTTTTATGATATTCTGGATTTCCTGAGGTAAACTGAATTTCCTGATTCTCTGCTTCTCTTTAGGTATGCAGGTTTTTAGGATTTTTTGAGATATGCA
Organism: Peromyscus maniculatus bairdii; assembly: GCF_049852395.1. NCBI lineage: Eukaryota > Metazoa > Chordata > Mammalia > Rodentia > Cricetidae > Peromyscus > Peromyscus maniculatus. The sequence goes on from NC_134875.1 coordinate 52,278,244, forward strand.
TGTTTTTATGATTTTTGTGATTCTTGGGATTTCCTCAGTTGTCCATGTTTTTATGGTTCTCTAGACTTCATGAGATGTAAACTTTTTATGATTCTCTGGATTTTCTGAAGTGTACCAATTTTTATGGTTCTCTAGATTTCCTGAGGTTTACAGGTTTTTATCATTCTCTGAATTTCTTGAGATATAAAGGGTTTTTTTTAAATGATTCTCTGTATTTCCTTATATAGAGAGGTTTTTAAGATTCTGTGTATTTCCTGAAGTATTCAGGTTTTTATTTTTCTGTGGATTTCCCCAGGTTTACATAGTTTTATGGTTCTTTGGATTTTCTGAGTTCAACAAATTTTTTATATGGATTTCCTGAGGTGTTCAGATTTTTATGTTTTTCTGGATTTCTTGCAGTATATAGGTTTATGACAGTAAGGATTTCCTGAAGTATACAGGATTATTTTGTTCTCTGTATTTCCTGGTGTGTTCATATTATGATGATACTTTGGATTTCCTTTGATATACAGGTGTTTATGATTCTCTGGATTTTTTGAGATATACTGGTATTTATGTTTCTCTAGATTTCATGAAGTGTACAGTTTTTTTATGACTCTCTGGATTTCCTGAGGTATTCAGGTTTTTATCATTGTCTAGATTTCCTGAGGTTTACGGGTTTTTATGATTTTCTGGATTTCCTGAGGTATGCAGGTTTTTAGAATTCTCTGGATTTTCTGAGGTATGCACATGTTTTCGATTCTCTGGATTTCCTGAGGTGTGCAGATTTAATAAAACTGGATTTCCTGAGGTCTACAGGTTTATATGATTCTCTGGATTTCTTGAGATGTATAGGTTTTTATGATTCTCCTGATTTCCTGAGAAAATGTTTTTATGATTCTTTGGATTTCCTGAGGTGTGCAGGTATTTTATTATATAGTGGATTTTCTGAGGATTGCACGTTTATCTGAATTTCCTGCGGTATACAGGTTTTGATGGTTCTCTGGATTTCCTGAAGCATAAATATTTTTTATAATACTCTGGGTTTCCTGAGGTAAACTTGTTTTTATGATTCTCTGGATTTCTTGAGACATACAGGTATTTATTTCTTGATGTGTACAGTTTTTATGATTCTCTAGATTTCCTGAGGAGTACAGGATTTTCTGATTCTCTAGATTTTCAGAGTTTGACAGGTTTTTATGATTCTCTGGATTTCCTGAGATGGACAGATTTTTAAAATTTCTGGATTTCCTGAGGTTTTCGGGTTTTTAGAATTCTGTGGATTTTCTGAGGTATGCATGTTTTTATAATTCTCTGGATTTCCTGAGGTGTACAGATTTTTATGATTCTCTAGATTTCATGAAGTGTTCAGATTTTTATGATTCTCTGGATTTCCTGAGGTGATCAGTTTTTTTAGGATTCTCTGGATTTTCTGAGATGTCCATGTTTTATGAATCTCTGGATTTCCTGAGATATAAAGGTTTTTTTATGATTTTCTGTATTTCCTAAGTCTTAAGTTTTTGATTATTTGTGTTTCCCGGGGTGTGCAGGATTCCACCATACAGTGGATTTCTTGAATAGTACAGGTGTATATGAGTTCTGAATTTCCTGAGGTGTACAGATTTGGATGTTTCTCTGAATTTCCTGAAGCATAAATGTTTATATGATGCTCTGGATTTCTTGAGGTAAAGTTGTTTTTATGATTCTTTGGAATCCATGAGATATACAGGTTTTTATGATTCTCCTGATTTTCTGAGGAGAAAATGTTTAAAAGGTTTTTTTTTTTTTTTTGGATTTACTAAGGCGTGCAGGTTTTTTTTTTTTTTAATAATATAGTGGATTTTCTCGGGATTGCATGTTTATATGAACCTCTGAATTTCCTGAGGTATATAATTTTTGACAGTTCTCTGGATTTCCTGAAGCATAAATATTTTTATGATACTCTGGGTTTCCTGAGGTAAACTTGTTTTTATGATTCTCTGGATTTCTTGAGACATACAGTTATTTAGGATTCTCTGGATTTCCTGTTGTGTACAAGTTTTTATGTTTCTCTAGAGTTCCTGAGGAGTATAGGATTTTCTGATTCTCTACATTTTCAGGATTTGACAGGTTTTTATGATTCTCTGGATTTCCTGAGGTGATCAGTTTTCTTAGGATTCTCTGGATTTCCCAAGGTCTACAGGTTTTTATGATTCTCTGGATTTCCTGAGATGGACAGATTTTTTTATAATTCTCTGGATTTCATGAGTTCTACACATTTTTATGATTCTCTGGATCGCCTGAGGTGTACAGGTTTTTAATGGTTCTCTGAATTTTCTGAGATATGCAAATTTTTGTGATTTTATGGATGTCCTGAGGTGTACAGGTTTTTATGATTCTCTCGAGTTCATGAAGTGTCCAGATTTTTTAAGATTATCTGGATTTCCTGAGATAATCAGGTTTTTATGATTCTCTGGGTTATTTGATGTAAGCATATTTTTATGATTCTCTGGATTTACTGAATCGTACAGGTTTTTATATCTGCATTCCATGATATATACAGTTTTTAATGATTCTGTTGATTTTATGATGCGTACAGATTTATATGTTTCTCCAGATTTCCTGAGGAGTACAGTTTTTTTTTTTATTCTCTGGATTTTCTGATTAACACAAGTGTTTATGATTCTCTGGATTTCCTGAGGTATGTATGTTTTTATGATACTCTGGATTTCCTGAAGTAAACTGGATTTTATAATTTTCTGGATTTCCTGAGGTAATCAGCTTTTCATGTTTTTCTGGATATCCTGAGGTATTTGTGTTTTTATGATACTCTGTATTTCCTGAGGTAAACTAGATTTTATGATTTTCTGATTTCCTGAGGTAATCAGCTTTTCATGATTTTCTGGATATCCTGAGGTATTTGTGTTTTTATGATACTCTGGATTTCCTGAGGTAAACTGGATTTTATGATTTTCTGGATTTCTTGAGGTAATCAGCTTTTCATGATTTTTCTGGATATCCTGAGGTATTTGTGTTTTTTTTTTCATGATTTTCTGGATATCCTGAGGTATTTGTGTTTTTATGATACTCTGGATTTCCTGAGGTAAACTGTATTTTATGATTCTCTGCTTTTCAAGTGGTGTCCAGGTTTTTATGATTCTCTAGATTATCTGAGGTAGGCAGGTTTTTATGATTCTCTGGATTTCTTGAGATATACAGGTATTTGTTTCTCTGGATTTCATAAGTGTACACTTTTTATGATTTTCTGGATTTCCTGAGGTAATCAGGTTTTTAGTATTCTCTGAGTTTCTTGAAACATACATTATTTAGGATTCTCTGGATTTCCTAAGGTGTACAAGGTTTTCTGATTACCTAGATTTCCTGAGGAGTACAGGTTTTTATGATTCTCTGGATTTTCAGAGTTGGACAGTTTTTTATGATTCACTGGATTTCCTCCAATGGAAAGACTTATCATTCTCTGGATTTCCTGAGATAATCAGGTTTTTAGGATTCTGTTGATTTTCTGAGGTATGCATGTTTTTATGATTGTCTGGATTTCCTGACGTGTACATGTTTTTATTATTGTCTGAGTTTCATGAAGTGTACTGATTTTTATGATTCTCTGGATTTCCTCAGGCAATTAGTTTTTTTAGGATTCTTTGGATTTTCTGAGATGTCCAGGGTTTATGATTCTCTGGATTTCCTGAAATATAAAGGTTTTTTTTTTTAAATGATTTCCTGTATTTCCTAAGTCTTACAGGTTTTTTGATTCTTTGGGTTTTCTGAGATGTACAAGATTTTACCATACAGTGGATTTCCTGTATAGTACAGTTTAATATGAGTCTCTGAATTTCCTGAGGTGTACAGGTTTGGATGGTTCTCTGGATTTTTGAAGCATAAATGTTTATATGATACTCTGGATTTCCTGAGCTTAAATTGTTTTTATGATTCTGGGGATTTCATGAGGTGTACAGGTTTTTATGTTTCTCTACATGTCCTGAGGAATACCGCTTTTCATTTTTCTCTGGATTTCATGAGGAGTACAATTTTTTGTGATTCTCTGGATTTCCTGAGGTAAACCAGAATTTATGATTACCTGGATTTCCAGTGGTATTCAGGTTTTCATGATTCTCTAGATTATTTGAGGTAGGCATGTTTTTGTGATTTTCTGGATTTCTCGAGATCTACAGGTTTTTATGATTCTCTGGATTTCCTGTGATATACAGGTATTTATGATTCTCTGGATTTCCTGAGGTGTACAATTTTTTATGATTTCTGGATTTCCTGAGGTAATCAGGTTTTTAGTATTCTCTGGATTTCCTGAGTTATTCAGGTTTTTATGATGGTCTGGATTTCCTGAGGTATATAGGTTTTTATGATTCCCTGGACTTTCTGTGGTATGCATGTTTTTAGAATTCCCTGGATTTTCTGAAGTATGCAGGTGTTTGTGATTCTCTGGATTTTCTGATATGTATAGATTTAATGATTCTACATTTCCTGAGTTCTACAGGTTTATATGATTCTCTGGATTTCTTTAGATATACAGGTTTTTAGTATTCTCTGGATTTCATGATGTGTACTTGTTTTTATGATTCTCCGGATTTCCTGAGGTGATCAGGTTTTTAGTATTCTCTGGATTTCCTGAGGTGTACAGATTTAATGATTCTCTGGATTTCCTGAGGTCTACAGGTTTTTATTATTCTCTAGATTTCATGAAGTGTACAGGTTTTATGATTCTCTGAATATCATGAGGTGTAGAGGTTTTGATGATTTCATCGTTTTCCTGAGGAGTACAGCTTTTTATTAATCTCATTTTCCCGAGGAGTACAAGTTTTTATGATTCTATGGAATTCCTAAGGTAACCATGTTTTTTTGATACTTCGGATTTCCTTAAGTAAACTGGCTTTAATGATTCTCTGGATTCCCTGAAGTATTCAGGTTTTTATGAATCTCTGGAATCCTTGAGTTTTGCAGGTTTTTATGATGTGGGTTTCCTGAGGAGCACAGGCTTTTATGTGTCTGTGGAGTTCCTGAGGTGTACAGGTTTTTATGATTTTCTGCATTTCATGGGATATACAAGTTTTTATGATTCTCTGAATTTCATGAGGTGTACAGTTTTTTACGTTTCTCCAGATTTCCCGAGGAGTACAGTTTTTTTTTTTTTTATTATTCTCTGGATTTCCTGAGGAGTACAAGTTTTTATGATTCTCTGGACTTCATGAGGTATGTATGTTTTTATGATACTCTGGTTTACCTGAGGTATGCATGTTTTGAGTATCCTCTGGATTTATTGAGATATGCATATTTTTATGATCTGGATTTCCTGAGGATTACAGGTTTTTATATGTCTCTGGACTTCCTGAGGTGTGCAGGTTTTTTTTTTTAATTATTCTCTGGATTTCCTGAGATATACAGGATTTTATGATTCTATGGATTTCCTGAGATGTAGAGATTTATATGACTCTCTGGATTTCCTGATTTATGTATGTTTTTTTTGATACTCTTGATTTCCTGAGCTAAACTTGTTTTTATGATTCTCTGGATTTCCTGAGATCTACAGATTTTTATGATTCTCTGGATCATCTAAGTTTGCATGTTTTTGTGATTCTCTGGATTTTTTGAGATGTTCAGGTTTTTATGATTCCCTATATTATTCTCTGGATTTCCTGAGGAGTGTAGCTTTTCTTTTCTTTTTTTTTTTAAATTCTATAGCTTTCCTGAGGAGTACAATTTTTTTTTTATTCTCTGGATTTCCTGAGGGATGTATGTTTTTATGATATTCTGGATTTCCTGAGGTAAACTGAATTTTATGATTGTCTGCTTTTCCTGATGTATGCAGGTTTTTAGGATTGTTTGGATTTCCTGAGGTACGTCTTTTTTTGTGATTCTCGGGATTTCCTTAGGTGTGCATGTTTTTATGGTTCTCTGGATTTCATGAGATGTAAAGTTTTTATGATTCTCTGGATTTTCTGAAGTGTACCAGTTTTTATGGTTCTCTAGATTTCCTGAGGTTTACAGCTTTTTATCATTCTCTGAATTTCTTGAGATATAAAGGATTTTTTTATGATTCTCTGTATTTCCTTACATAGAGAGGTTTTTAAGATTCTGTATATTTCCTGAAATATTCAGGTTTTTATTTTTCTGTGGATTTCCCCAGGTGTACATAGTTTTATGGTTCTTTGGATTTTCTGAGTTCAACCTTTTTTTTTTAATATGGATTTCCTGAGGTGTTCAGATTTTTATGTTTTTCTGGATTTCTTTCAGTATACAGGTTTTTATGACAGTGAGGATTTTCTGAGGTATACAGGATTTTGTTGTTCTCTGTATTTTTTGATGTGTTCATATTTTGTTGATTCTTTGGATTTCCTGTGATATACAGGGTTTTTTTTTTATGATTCTCTGCCTTTCCTCAGGTTTTTGTGCTTTCATGGTTCTTTTCTATATCTGAGGCACACAGGTTTTTGTGATTGTCTGAAATCCTACCTTGTATATGATTTTTTGTTTTCTGGATTTTCTGAAGTTAATAGGTTTTTATGATTCTCAGGTTTTCCTGAGATATAGATTTTTATGATTCTCTGGATTTCCTGAAGTGTATTTTTTTTTTTACAATTCTCTGGATTTCCTTGGTGTCTGCTGTTATGTCCCTCCTTTTCACCTTTAATTTTGTTTAGATCTTTTCCCTCAGCCTTTTCCTTAATTTGGCTAATGATGTGTGAATCCCAGTGATTTTCTCAAAGAACCAACTCTTTTTTTTTTTTTTTTTTTTTGGTTTTTCGAGACAGGGTTTCTCTGTGTAGCTGTGCGCCTTTCCTGGGACTCACGTGGTAGCCCAGGCTGGCCTCAAACTCACAGAGATCCACCTGGCTCTGCCTCCGGAGTGCTGGGATTAAAGGCATGGGCCACCACCGCCCTGCATAAAACTCTGCTTTTTTTTTTTTTCTTCTCCAGAGCTGAGGACCGAACCCAGGGCCTTGTGCTCTAGGCAAGTGCTCTACCACTGAGCTAAATCCCCAACCCGAACCAACTCTTTATTTCATTGATTCTTTGTAATTTTTTTCTTTTTCTTTTATTTCCGGAGCTGAGGACCAAACCCAGGTCCTTGTGCTTGCTAGGCAAGCGCTCTACCACTGAGCTAAATCCCCAACCCTTCTTTGTAAATTTTGTGTGTGTCAGTGTGCTGTTAAGTTGCTGTTAGGAGATCTCTCCAGTTGTTTTTAATGTAGGCACTTAGTGCTGTGAACTTGCATTTTAGAACCACCTGCATTGTGTCCCATAAGTTTGAGTTTGATATGCATTCATTTTCATTCAAATCTAGAAAGTCTTTAATTCTCTCTTTGTTTCTGCCTTTACACAGTAGTCATTCAGTAGAGAGTTGTTCAGTTCCTATGAGTTTGTAGGCTTTTTGTTGTTTCTGTTGCTGTTGTAACCCAGCTTTAATCTGTTGTGGTCTGATAGCATGCAGAGGTTTATTATTTCAGTTTTCTTGTATGTGTTAAGACTTGCTATGAGGCCGAGTAAATGGTCAATTTTGGAGAAGGTTCCATGAGGTGCTGACAAGAAGGTGTATTCTTTTGTAGTTGGGTGAAATGTTCTATAGATATCTGTTAGATAGATTTGGTTTATAACATCTGTGAGCTCCATTATTTATCTGTTTAGTTTTTGTCTGGATGAACTGTCTATTGGTGAGAGTGGGTTATTAAAGTCTCCCAAAATCAATGTGTGAAGTTCTTATATGATTTAAGCTTTAGTAATGTTTGTTTTATAAATGTAGGGATGCCCTTGTGTTTGGAGGCATTGATGTTGAGGATTGAAATGTCTTTTGGTAAATTTTTCGTTTGATTATCCATCTCTTTTGATTAATTTTGGTTTGAGGTCTATTTTGTTGAATACTAGACGAGCTACACCAGCTTGCTTCTTGGGTCCATTTGCTTAGAAAATCTTTTCCCAAGTCTTTACTCTGAGTAAATTTCTATTTTTGATATTGAGGTGTATTTCTCATGTGCAGCAGAAGGACAGGTTCTGTTTTTACATCCATTATGTTACTCTGTGTCTTTTTCTTTGTGAAATTGAGACAGCTGATGTTGAGAGATATAAATAAGCAGTGTTTATTGATTCCTATTAGTTTGTTGTTGTGATGTGGGTTTCCCTTTTTTGATATGCTGATATGAGATTACTTATTTTTTTCGTTTTCTTGGGTGTGATTAACTTCTTTAGGTTGCAGTTTTCTTTCTAGTGCCTTCTTTGGGGCTGGATTTGTAGTGCCACCACTGCCTGACCTCTAAGTCTAATGTAGTGGCTGCCTCTGTCCTCTGACCCTCAGGCAAGTTTATTGGGGTACCCAATGTATCATCACAATGTGGAGCTTTCATGAGACACTTAAAAAGTAAAATAAATAAATAAATAAATAAATAAATAAATAAATAAATAAATAAATAAATAAATAAATACAGGATTACATATTTAGAGTTTGAAATGAAAGCCCTCAAGTTCTGGCTCAAGGAGTAAGGAATGCCCAGCATTCTGAGAGCACAGACATTTCTCTTTTTCTTATTGATATACTTCATTTCACATACAAAAATTTTATTGAAAAGCATTATGAAATTAAGATGTTGACCCTAAAATTATACAACTCCTACAGGAAAACATTGTTGACCCTAAAATTATACAACTCCTACAGGAAAACATTGGAGACCAAGTTTTCTTAGATGTGCTAATAAAAGCTTGAGTCATAACAGAAGAAATAGATAAACATATTATCACAATTAAATCTCAAAAGGCACTATTGAAAGAATGAAAAAAAAAACAAGTGACAGAGAAAAAATATTTTGAAATCATACCTCTGGTATAAGACAAAAATTTCCCAGTTTGCCCACAAGTTAAATCTCAGGCCTTATGCCACTGTCTATGAATTTTTCTCAGCTTTCACTGTCAGTGTCAGAGTTGGGAATATGTGCTTATTCCTAGAAGCAGAACTGACCTTCTCATTTCCATATGTTTGTACCACTACTTTTACCTTGCAAACATAAACATACCCCACAAACTCCGCTTTTCCTGGAACTGAGTTTCTGTGTTCATGCCTGGAAGCTGATGATCGAGACTGCCACTGGATGTCAGCAATTGTGATAAGTAAAGATGTATAAAATATTATTTGTTATTCAGGGAGCAGTCCAAGTTCATAATTGTGTAATAATACAATAGAAGAATTCAGCTTCTCACAAACTTGCCATGCCAAATTCTCATTTGTTTAAAACTAGATGCCCTCACCTTTACTATACTGCATTGTTGAATCCTGTATTTGTCAGTTGTGCTCTCAATCCCGATAAGCACATTAGTTTTTATCTCGTGTAAATTTCTATGCAAATAACTATTTTAAGTTCTAATTTTAAAGGAGAGTTTAAAAACATTATTTTGTAAAGTATCTCTTTGTGCTTGTGCTGGTTAGTTTTGTCAGCTTTCTACAAACTAGAGGCACCTGGGAGGAGGGAACCTCAATTGAATGTCAATTAGGTTTACAATGTTATTTTTTTGGGAGGGGGGCGTGGTGGCAAAATTTTGCTATGCAGCCCAGGCTGATCTTAAACTCATCATCCTACTGCTTCCACTTCTTGAGTTCTAGGGTTCCCCACCATTACCAGCTTAAAGTAATTTTTACTTTTCAAAATGTGAATTATAACCAAACGTTTCAGAAATGGAATAACCCACCAAATTATTTCCTCCATTTCTCATAAAAATTTTATTTGTTCATATTAATACTTAGTTTTAACTTTTTTCTTTTTGTGAGGCTAGTAAAATATGTTAAGAATTTGTATTTTTTTTTATCAGAACTAACTGAAAAATAAGATGTAAGTGACAGTGAGATCAATTGGTTTTATCCCTGATAATCTATAGCCAAAATACTTTAAAGTACTTTCCTCTTGAACTAGACAGATTTACTAAGACAGCCTCCGGGTCTCCTAGAAAATCAATGCCCTCACCAACTTCTGGCACAAGGAGGGTCTATGTTAATTTATGGCCTAGAGGAAGCCAGAATGAGTCTTCACTGTGCACAACCACATCTAAAAAAGGAGCTGATAAAGTCATACTTAATTTTTCCCCTAAATTTACAAAGCTTACCAATCATTCTCCAGAGGAAAGGGAAGGCTATGGGGAGAGATCAAGGGTATTACTCTCAAATCAGACTTTCCTTCCATAAACAAGGACTTAGGAAAATAGTTGATCTCCAAGACTTTGCATTCCAGTGCTCCTCCAGGCTCTTGTTCTTGTAACACACACGACTTAACCAAGAGTATAGTTACATTCTGTCACTGGATTTCATTGGAGATAGCTTTCTTCCAGCATATTTCAACTTTTTAACTTGTGTTTTGAGTCTTTTTTCTGTCAGTAAAGTCATGAATTGTCAATGAACTGTTTGGCTTCCATGCTTTCTCCTAAGCTAGATGTCCCACACACATGTCAGCCAGATGTTCATTTACAAACACAGCTTTGCTGTCTCTAGTTCTAGTATTGTACCATGTGTTTACTCAGTGTTTCCTTATCATTTAATGTCTATTTATATTATTCAATTTAATGTGCCAAAGATTCTAAAAATATGAGATCACATGAAATGGGATCAATGTAGACATGCTCCAGATATGAAATTTCCTTTCTCTTTATAAATTCCAAGGAAATTAATAAGAACCAATTTTACTTTTATGCCAAATTTAATTAAAATCCCAGCATAAAATCATAATCATGAATAGTTGTTTTCCATAGTGTTGTCAATGTGCTCCAAATTTTTGGATTCTATCAACTTAATTCAGGCATTACATTCTGGAAAAAATTTTATTAGAGTTGGTGAATGATTTCAAGGCCTGAGAAATCATAGGCATCAAACGACAACTTTCTCATGAGCCCATCTTTCTCAAAGGCAAATAAAGAGTAGGACTTAAGAGATTTGGTTTGGCTAGTACTCCTTTATTCAATTTATTTCACAAATATCTACTGGGTACATTTTAGAAAATTCATTTACAGATTTTAAGATAATAGTTTTGTGTCTCAGAATACAGTAGAAGGTGCTGGCAAAGCCTAAATCAGTTGTATGTGATTTGCTGAAAGGAGATGTTACGCTTTATATAGCTGCTCAACTTGGACAGACAAGAGTCACTTAGGAAACTAACCTGTGGGCATTCCTGGGAGTGAGTGTCTGTATTAAGTTAACTGATATTTGAAGCCCCACCATGACTATGGGTAGCACCAGTCCAGATTGAATCCGGAGTCCAGATTGGATAACAAGGACAATGTGATCTGAGTATCAGAATTAATCTCTCTTTTCTTCTTCACTGTAGACACAATGTGACTAGCTGCCTCAAGCCCCTGTTGCTCTAACTTCTCGGCCAAGACAGATTGTACCCTTAAAGTGAGAGCAAAAGTAAATGGTTCCTCGTATTGCTTTTCTCGGCAATTTTTATCAGAGCAACATGTAGTTTCGAAGGAACACAATTTTAGCTTTACTATTACCAATGATGTAATGCCTACTCATGAAATTTCATTGTAGGGGATCTGTTATGGAGCCATATTATGCAAATGTCTGTGGATTAGTTGGGAAGACCTATTTAGGAATGCATTACCTTGTTTTTCTTTCCTAATATCTCTGGGGAAACATGCCAATAAAATATTTTGTACAATCAGTGAAGGCAGGTCAATTCTGTTATTCTGTTTGTTATTGTGTGAATGTGGAGGGGGGCATGTGTGTGCCATGGTATCCATCCCTGTAGAGGTCAGAAGATAACTTGCACAAATCCTTTGTCTCTTTCCACAGTGGGCTCTGGGGACAGAACTCAGTTCATAAGGCCTTCACAGTAACTGTTTTTACCTAGTGAGCCATCTTATCCACCCCTGGCTGATTTCTGATGTTAGATTTTGGTCTTTCATCACTGTGTGTGATGTTGTAATGTTATTTATAGATTTTCCTCAAATTATCATAGTAAGGAAATTATTTTCAATGCCCATATTGCTTTTTAAAGCAAAATGAGTTAATCATATTGCAGTTCTATATCTCAGAAATATGACATGTGTCTTACTGTACTAAGTTAAGGTATTGCAGTATTTTATTTTATTCTGTAGACTCTATGGAAAATCAGTTTCCTGTCATTTCCTGAATTCTTATATTATTTAGCTTCCCCTTCCTCCATTTTCAAGCCAGCAATAACACAGGTGGAGTCTTTCTTACATTTTATAACTGTAATCTCCTTCTTGGTCTCTTTTACTAATTCACTTCAGCTTTATTTAGATCCAGTGGGGAAGTAGAAATTGTACATATTTCCAGTATAAAGTAATATACGTATGTATAAATTATTAAATGAATATTCACCTATTCATGACATCTAATATTTATTAATCTTTCTGATATGAACATTAAGATCTAGGCATTTAACAGTTTTCAAGTATAGAATACATGATATAACTATGGTTACCATGTTATACAGTGAATCTCCAGAATGCATTCATCCTACATATCTGAAACTTTGTGACCTTTGACAAAAAGGTTAATGTGGTGGTAATCTAATTGTATTGAAATATTATTTTGATTTGTACTGAAATATTAATTTGATTGTATGTTAATAAATAAAGTTGTCTGGGGGTCAGAGCTATTAGAGCCATAGCAAGAGTGTGGCGGTGGTGGCACACGCCTTTAATCCCATAGATATCTGTGTGTTCAGGGTCAGAGCTATTAGAGCCATAGCAAGAGTGTGGCGGTGGTGGCACACGCCTTTAATCCCATAGATATCTGTGTGCTCAGGGTCAGAGCTATTAGAGCCATAGCAAGAGTGTGGCGGTGGTGGCATACGCCTTTAATCCCATAAGATCTCTGTGTGTTCAGGGATACAGTCAGCATTGGAGACATATGCCTTTAAGACCTAGGGGGCTGTACATTCAGACAGTGACGAGGCAGTCATGTGTTTGGGTTTACAACCAATGAGAAGGCAGAACAACATACTTTAAAAATACGAACCGAGAGGAAGTAGGGCTCTTTTCGCGAAGCTGGGACAGCAGGAGGAAGGGTGAGATTTTAGCTCTGAGCTCTGACCTCTCGGCTTTCTCTTTTACATTGTTTCTGTGTTTCTTATTTAATAAGACGGTTGGTTACATCAACATCTGGCGCCCAACGTGACAAGAATCCATTAAAAACTGCTTGGCTTGGCGGCAGGTCCGCTTTCCCGCAAGGGCGGCAGGCGGCCCGCGGCGGCGGCGGCGGCGGCGGCGGCAGCGGCGGCACACGGCGGCCGGCGGCGATCGGCTTCTTAGTCCGAGCTGCTGGCGTCCTAGTCCGGGTAGCAACTTCTAGCCCGGGCCTAGGTCTGTGAGCAGCTTGCCTAAAGCCGGTGCTACAAACAACTCAGACCTGCCCTGCCGAACAGGGCCCTGCCTGTAAATCCAACGCACATGGTCGGAGCTTAAGGAAGCCAGACCCAAGCCTTGACTCGGCACAAGAGGGAACACGTGGCTGCATTTAAGCTTTAGCCGGCTACGCTTTCTTGTGCGTTCTCTCTTTCCTCTCTCTCTCTCTCTCTCTCTCTCTCTCTCTCTCTCTCTCTCTCTCTCTGGATTTACACCTGGGACACTAGGTGGCTGCTTTGAAAATCCCCTCGGATTTCTACTGTTCTACGCAGATTTGGTAAGTCATAATATATCAGATATTTTAAAGGAAACTATCTAAAAGAGAATTTTTTTCCACATTAAAAAACAAATGGGTTTTATGTGTACATTGGAAGAAAATTGGTTTTTGTTCGAAATTTTAGGCAGTCTGGCAATGGAACAACTATATAATATTAGTATTGGTGGAATTATGCACCTCATCACTATAATAATCCACATTTTAATATTTAAAAAGATAGTCAATTTAAGTGCCAGGATAACAGCGTTAGAAGAACTTGTTAAACCTGTAAAAATTCAGACAGAAGAAATTAACAGTGAAGTTGTTTCAAGTCGGGATCATAAGGTTGCAGAAAGAAAGCCTGTTTTCACACAGTCACCCTTAATTTATCCTGTAACAGTACAGCAGATGCCTGATCAAATGGCTACACAAAATACTTGGGCTCCAATTGAAATGTTGGATTTAAAAAGGTTTAAGGAGGCAATAGTATCTTATGGCATGCATTCCCCATATGTAAAGCAAATGTTAAACACTTGGTCAACATATAATAGGATAGTACCACAGGACTGGCGGGACCTCGCACAAGGTGTTCTGGAACCCAGCCAGAGACTTCAATTTCTGACTTGGTTTAAGGAGGAGGCTAAAAACATAGAAAAACAATGGAGGGATAAAGGAGTACAAGTTTGCCAGGATCAGCTTATGGGCGAAGGCCAATATGCTTCAGCACAAGCACAATGTTTATATGATGTCCAAACCCTGATTTTATGTCGAACGGCAGCCTTGAATGCATGGGACAAAGTTGAGGAACCAGGAAAAAAATCTGAGTCATTTACAAAGGTGAAGCAAGGCCCAAAAGAGTCTTTTACAGATTTTTTACAAAGACTGGCTTCAGCAGTAAAGAGAACGGTCTCGGATTCAGAAGCTGGTAAGGCAATAATTGAAGCTTTGGCCTTTGAGAATGCGAATGCAGCATGCAAAAGAATAATCAGGCCATTAAGGGCAAGATCTGCACCTATGGAAGATTGGATTAGAGAAACAATTAATGTTGAAGCTGATGAGCATGATGATACATGGGTAGGAGAAGTAATTTCAAAAGGTTTGAGGAGTGTTAGATGTTTTGGATGTGGAAAGCAAGGACATTTGAAAAGGGACTGTAGACAGGTCATTTCCAGAAACAATGTTTCTTCAAGGAACAATGGCAACAGAATGCCCCTTCCTTCTGGAGTATGCAGAAGGTGTGGTAAGGGAAAACACTGGACCAATGAATGTAGATCAACAAAGGACAGACAGGGTAATCCTTTGCCTCAGTCTTCGGGAAACTCCCAGAGGGGCCTCAGGCAGGCCCCCAGTGCAAATCCAGTTCAAACCTTTCCGGCAGCCATAGAGGAAATGCCTGCTCTGGAGAGCGATTAAATAACCAAATGCCTATTGGAATAAATCATGCTGGTCAGAATGATGAAACAGAGAGAATAGAAAATTCAGGAGAAAACATAAAGAAAATTTTTTGGCAAACTTCTATTAATGAACAAAGACCAAAATTAACGATAAAAATAAATGGTGTTTTGTTGTCTGGTCTGGTAGACACAGGTGCGGACGTTACCATAATTGCACCAGAATTTTGGCATCCAACTTGGCCTCTTCAGGAGGTAAACGTTCAACTGTTAGGAATTGGGACATTATCTCAGGTGAAACAGAGTGCAAGATGGCTCGAATGTATAGGTCCAGAAGGACAGAGAGGAAAATTAAAACCATATGTGGCTAACATAACTATGAACCTGTGGGGTCGAGACTTGTTGCAACAATGGAATACTCAGATTAACATCCCTCCAATCTCAGAAACAAATCATAAACTAGCACATGTTACTGAGAGAAATATTAGAAGATATTGTTCTAATGAGTGGTCACCAGCCATCCATATTATACAAGAACAGGGCACAATAACTGATGATCTTCCAAAGACACCAACAGCTCTACCTTTAAAATGGTTAACAGACAAGCCTGTATGGGTCCAGCAATGGCCTTTAACAACAGAGAAACTCCAGGCTTTAGAAGAGCTGGTAGAAGAACAGTTAAATGCTCAGCATATTGAAGAATCAACCAGCCCTTGGAATTCTCCTGTATTTGTTATTAAAAAGAAATCTGGTAAATGGAGAATGGTAACAGACCTTAGGGCAATTAACAAAGTAATTCAGCCAATGGGTTCTCTACAATCTGGGATGCCTTTGCCTACTCTGTTACCAAAAGGATGGCCTCTCATAGTTATTGATTTAAAAGACTGTTTCTTTTCAATACCCTTACAAGAAAAAGACAGAGAAAGATTTGCTTTTACAGTGCCTACTTATAATAATTCTCAACCGGTTAAAAGATTTCAATGGAGGGTCCTCCCACAGGGAATGTTGAATAGCCCAACTCTGTGCCAATATTTTGTACAACAGCCATTGGAAGTAATACGTAAAAAATTTCCTAAATCTATAATTTATCATTATATGGACGATATTTTACTAGCTGACTCAAATGCAGATACTTTAGAAATAATGTTTGAAGAAGTAAAGAAAATTTTGCCTCGCTGGGGATTACAAATTGCTCCTGAAAAGATACAAAGAGGAGATTCTATTAATTATTTAGGATATAAAATAGAGCTACAAAAAATTAGACCCCAAAAGGTGCAAATTCGGAGAGATAGACTACAGACTCTTAATGACTTTCAAAGATTATTTGGAGATATTTCTCATCTACGAACTATTGTTGGGGTAAAAAATGATGAACTGACTAATTTGTTCAAAACCTTAGAAGGTGACAAGGACTTAAATAGTCCAAGAGAATTATCACCTGAAGCTGAGAAAGAATTAGCCTTGGTAGAAAAGAAAGTGCATGAAGGACACGTGAATCGTATTGATCCAAAGCTGGATTGCATTTTGGTTATCTTACCTTCTAGGCGTTCTCCTACTGGAATATTAATGCAGAGGGAAGATATTATATTGGAATGGATATTTTTACCAAATAAACCAAATAAAAAATTAAAAACTTATGTGGAAAAAATCTCTGACTTGATTTACAAAGGAAAATTGAGACTTCGTCAATTAGCAGGCATAGACCCAGCAGAAATTGTCGTACCATTAACTAAGGAGGACATTGAAAAATTATGGACAGAAAGTGAACCTTGGCAAAGAGCTTGCAGTAATTTTTTGGGAGAAATTAACAGCAAATATCCCAAAAGCAATAGAATTGATCTTATAAAGAGAGCTGAATGGATCTTGCCTCGAATTGTACGGCAAAAACCCATATCTGGAGTTCGTACATTTTATACAGATGCCAACAAAGAAGGAAAGGCAGGTTACAAATCAGAAAATTTAAGTAAAGTGGTTCAAAGTCCGTATAATTCAGTGCAAAAATCAGAATTGTATGCTATTCTGTTGGTATTAATGGATTTTTCAGAACCTCTCAACATAGTAACTGACTCTCAGTATGCTGAAAGAGTGGTGTTACATATTGAGACTGCAGAATTTATCCCTGATGCTTCAGAATTAACTTCACTATTTATTCAATTACAAGATACAATCAGGAAAAGGAATCATCCTTTATATATAACTCACATTCGATCCCATACTGGTCTGCCAGGCCCTCTAGCACAAGGCAATGAAGAGATTGATAAATTATTGATAGGAAATGTGCTGGAGGCCTCAGAATTTCATAAAAAACATCACGTTAATAGTAAAGGTTTAAAAAAGGATTTTTCCATAACCTGGCAACAAGCCAAAGAAATAATAAAGAAATGTCCTACTTGTTCTTTCTACAATCAGACGCCATTACCAGCAGGATGTAACCCAAAGGGTACTCAGAGAAATGAAATCTGGCAGATGGACGTGTTTCACTTTGCAGAATTTGGAAAATTGAAATATGTACACCACACTATCGATACTTATTCAGGATTTCAATGGGCAACTGCTTTGAGTTCTGAAAAAGCTGATTCTGTAATCACTCATTTGCTAGAAGTTATGGCCATCATGGGTATACCTGCACAAATCAAAACTGACAATGCTCCATCATATGTCTCTGTTAAAATGAAACAGTTTTTTGCTTATTACAATATAAAGCATATTACAGGCATACCACATAATCCTACAGGTCAAGCAGTTATAGAAAGATCAAACAGAACTCTAAAGGATATGCTAAATAAACAGAAATGGGTAACAAAAACCCCCAGAAATAGACTGCATAATGCTCTTCTAACTTTGAATTTTCTGAATGCCAATGAGAAAGGAACAACAGCTGCAGAGAGACATTGGATAATAGAAAAAACTACAGAATTAAATCAGCCTATATACTTTAAGGATGTGCTGACCTCAGAATGGAAACCAGGGTATGTATTACATTGGGGACGTGGTTTTGCTTTTGTTTCTACAGGAGAAGATAAGCTGTGGGTACCATCAAAATTGATAAAGGTTCGATTTGAACAAGAGAGACCTCTTAATTAGAGGAGGTGATAGTTCATCAACCAGCATGAACATCCAATTTAAACTAACTTGTATCAATAACACATGCCTTTTCATTTAATCAGATAATAACTTGTCAAAAGGAAACATCCCCAAAATTAGTCTTGGGGAAAGGTTTTTGTTTTTGTCTTTTAGGAGAATGAAGGTTAAGGAATCTGAAGAACACTGGACAAATGAGACAACTGAAGAAAAGGGACAAATCATCTATCCCAAGAAACAGAGTGAAACGGTGTATGGGTATATATTATCTAAAAAAATTTTATGTCTTCCTAAATGTTTGTTTCTGCCTTTCTCTAAAGATTTAACACTCTTGGTTTTCTAATAGTCCCAGTTCAATTAAAATTTAAAGCTGACTTTGGAGTTGGAGAATGGCTCTCTCCTTCTTTAAAATCAAGCATGTTGTTAAAAGGAAAATGCAAACTCCCTGTATCATGCCAGAATAAGAGCCATTTCTGCTATGGTACAGGACAAAAGCAAAATTAATTAAGGGACTATTCTATTACTAATCTCAACTCTTTGATTCTATTCTGATTCTTTAAACTGTTCTCAAAGTATAAATTTTATATCAAAATTTACAAGATTAATATATATATATACATTTTAAACTTTGTTAAGATATGAATGGTCACATAGAGTACTAACTAATTCTAGAAAAAAGGCTAGCTGCATATATATGTTTTTGTGTTCGAGTCTCTTATCAGTTTTCTGCAGGAAATCACGGCCAGGCCTAACATCAACTGAAGTCTCCAGAAAGAAGATGGGGCCCCACAACAACAACAATTCCACGTGGACAATAATAATATCATTAAGCTGACAAACATCATCCATAGATCAGCTTTGAACTACAAGGTGCTCAGAGCAAATTTGAGATGACTAGCTGAGATGATCCAGTCTCAAAGACTACTTGAATAAGGACTTGAGATAAACCCTCAACTTTGGCATTATACACAGACTGGATAATGAAGGATATAGTTACCTCTCCTAGAATTTGACAATTAACCTAAAATTTTTCTTTCAGGATAAAGAAAACTTCGCCCATACCCAGCAGGAAGCAATTTTAAGAATACGACGCCCACATTCCCAAAGAGGTGGTGTGGGGCGGGTGGTTTTTTGGTCTTTTTAATGGGTTTTGGGTCTGGGATAATTTTCAGTATTTAGGGGGGTTGGTTACAAGTTATTGTCAAGGGTTAGGAAAAAGGCTAAGCAAAGGAGATTAGATTTAAGGTTCTTGTTTAAAAAAAAAAGAAAGAAAGAAAGAAAAAAAAAAGAAAGAAAAGAGAAAGACAATTACTAGTTTTAAATACTTTACATTGGATTGAATTGTTTTATATTGTACACAAATTTGAAATTGATATTGTTAGAAAATGCTATATGTATATTTCTAATTGTATTTATTCCATCCATTTAACAATGTAATGCAAATTTCTGATCCTTGAATGTTATTATTATCAACTATTAGGATATAAAGAAATGAAAGCTAGTAGTTAGACATTATCATAGAACTTGTAGTCATATTAGATATGTTTTAAAAATTGAGCAGAGATGTTTTAGACAGGTCATCTTCAAACCCTTCAGAGATCTACAGAATATGGCATTTAAAATGTTTTAATAACTTAGAAAATTTTTCTTTTTTGAGACATGTCGGCTCCTGGCAGTACCAATCTACTTTAGAGAAAATATGGGCATTGAAGAAACTGCATATGGAGTCAACTTTCATTCTGGCAAAAGTTAGCCACTGGACAACAAAGTATCCTCGAATCAACAGGACAAAATGGACAGACAGATCACGAAACAAGGGACTACTGATTCTTGCCAAAACAAGTGTGGTTATGGCTTTATCAAAAGGCATCTTCTGAGGCCAGGACAATATGGCCCCATCCCTGAAGTGGCCTTCGCATCCGGAAAAGGTACGGTGCCCTTTTCTTCGAAGGCAGCTTAACAGGCAGAGGGCCGATGGATTCTGTTGTACAATGGAACAGCAGCTGAAAGCTCATGCCTCTCAAAAGTAGACTGACATTTAATAGAGGGATGTGGAGAAGAAGGGGATGCTGAGATGAAGCCATATATACACAGCCAAGAAGAATGGACAGCTGAATTAAGAAACTGTCAAAAATTTCCAGAATTTAAAATCCTGAATCATGACAGGACACTAGTGGAATTCAGGTGTTTCTGGTACGTGGACTGCTCTCACCCAATGTGAGGTTGAACTGTTGACCTTGTGTACATCCTACTTCACAAATGAGTCTGCCAGATACACTAAGCCTATAGGCTGAAGATGATGCCCCAACACTGCGGAGAAACCTCAGGTGACTGCCCAGGCAGCTGGCTGTTTCTGTCAACTCACAAAATTTTTTTTGGAAGTTGCTTGCATGCACTTCCTGTTTTTATTTTTGTTAGCTAATATTATTCCCTTCTTGGGTCTCTGAGGGAGTTGAAGATTAGTTAGTTATGGTTGAAGATTAGTTAGTTATAGTTGAACATTAATTAGGATAGAAAGTACATTAGATACATCTTGGAATTACCAAAATAGGATAGATAATGGAATTATTTTCTCTGATTCGTCAAATACCTGTTTAGGTATTTATTACTTGTATATATTGTATATAGTTATTGTACTTTTGTATATAGTTTTTCTTTTGTTAGTCATAACCTTTTGCTTTTTTTCTTTTTATTAAAATAGAAAAGGGGAAATGTGGTGGTAATCTAATTGTATTGAAATATTATTTTGATTTGTACTGAAATATTAATTTGATTGTATGTTAATAAATAAAGTTGTCTGGGGGTCAGAGCTATTAGAGCCATAGCAAGAGTGTGGCGGTGGTGGCACACGCCTTTAATCCCATAGATATCTGTGTGTTCAGGGTCAGAGCTATTAGAGCCATAGCAAGAGTGTGGCGGTGGTGGCACACGCCTTTAATCCCATAGATATCTGTGTGCTCAGGGTCAGAGCTATTAGAGCCATAGCAAGAGTGTGGCGGTGGTGGCATACGCCTTTAATCCCATAAGATCTCTGTGTGTTCAGGGATACAGTCAGCATTGGAGACATATGCCTTTAAGACCTAGGGGGCTGTACATTCAGACAGTGACGAGGCAGTCATGTGTTTGGGTTTACAACCAATGAGAAGGCAGAACAACATACTTTAAAAATACGAACCGAGAGGAAGTAGGGCTCTTTTCGCGAAGCTGGGACAGCAGGAGGAAGGGTGAGATTTTAGCTCTGAGCTCTGACCTCTCGGCTTTCTCTTTTACATTGTTTCTGTGTTTCTTATTTAATAAGACGGTTGGTTACATCTACAGGTTAAACCTGGTGCAAGCCTTGCCCCAAGCCTTGATAACCCCCATTCTTTTTTGCTATTTGTTGAACTTAAAAAAACTCTCACTGCATTTACAACTAAGATCATGCAGTATTTATTTTGCCATGCCTAGCTTATTTTACTTAGTGTAATGGCCAACAGGTTCATCCATGTTGTTTTAAAAGAAAATATTTTCTTCCTTTTTTAAAAAGATGAATAGTATTGTTATTCTTCATTATGACTTATGGCCAGTGAATACACACACACACACACACACACACACACACACACACACACACACACACACATTTTCACTATCCATTTATTCTTTGAGAGACTCCTTTCTTAAAAATATATTTATATTAATCATTTATTTTATGAATGTTTTACTTGCATGTATGTATGTACCCCATGAGCATCCCTGGTGCCTGGTGCCTGCAGAGGTCAGTGGAGGGTTTCTGATCCCCTGGAACTGGAATTATGGGCAGTTGTAAAACACCATTTAGGTGCTGGGAATCAAATCTAGGTCATCTCCAAAAGCAACAAGCCATTCATTTAGCCTCCTTTGAGAGACTCTTAAGTTGTTTCTGTTGTTTGCTATAATACATACTTCAGTGAATTTAAGAGTGTAGATACCTCTTGAAGACAATGATTTTGTTTTTCTTGGTTATACATCCAAATGTAGGTTTGCTAGATCATATAATAATCTGTTTTCAATTATTTCGGATCCTCATAGCATTTTCTAAGTGGCCATGCTAAAGGTTTTCTTCCCTTCACATCCTCACCAGAACATATTATCTCCTGTCTTTTGGGTTGTAACTAATAGATGTCATATGATGCTAAATTTGTGGTTTCAGTTTTTATTGATTTGATGATGAGTGATGTTGAGTGTCTTTTCATATACCAGTTGGCCATTTTTGTGTCTTCTTTTGAGAAATGCATATACAGGTTGTCTGACCAAGTTCCTTTAGCTCTTTTTATGCTTTGGATATTAACCCTTAGAGGATGGATAGTTTACAAATATTTTTCCATGGATTCTGGTCTCTGTTGATTATTTCCATTGGTGTGTATTCTTGGATTGTGGAGTATTTGATCTTAATTGCAAAATGGTATTGGAAATTATCAAATAAAGTTTTCTTCATCAATAATTACTATCACATGTGTTTTTTCCTTTTTATTCTGCTAATGGGTATATTACATTGACTTTTGAAAATTCCCTTGTTGAACCACCGTGAATTCCTGGGAGAAGTCCACTTGGTCATGGTATTGAGAATTAAGAGAGACAGAGACTGGTTTGATTTGCAATGTGCATTTCTCATGTATGATACCTCATAGTAGGAAGGGCATAGTGGAGCAAACCTGTTTCTCTCATTGCCAAGGCATAAAAAATAGAGGAAGAAGATGGGTTGGGTCCTATTATAGCCTTCAAGGTTGTGTCCAATGACTCCAGTACCTCCCACTAGGTACACTGTTCCTAGTTTTCCACCTCCAGACAATCCCAAGACAGGGCCTATGCCTTTAATATATGGAGTTTAAGAAAACATTACAAATTCAAGCTGTAGCATTCATGATATATAATGCTTTAAATTTCCCATTTTATTCAGTTTCTTAGTACCTTAAGAATTTTCACATCTATATTCATAAAGGACTGGCATATAGTCTTCTTTTCATTTTTTAATTTTTCCTGGCTTTATGATTACATTTACAATGACCTCATTATACATTACATGTATAAAAAAGAATTATCTTCTTGATTTATATCTATAAAACCAATAATTTTTAAAACATAAATTTTACTGTATTTTAACAACACATTTTATTCCATATATTTCAGAAGTATCAGATGATAGATTTTTTTTGGTTTTTCAAGACAGGATTTCTCTGTATAGCTTTGGAGCCTGTCTTGGAACTCATTTTGTAGACCAGGCTGGCCTCAAACTCACAGAGATCTGCCTGGCTCTGCCTCCCAAGTGCTAAGATAAAAGGCGTGCGCCACCACCACCCGCCCTGTTTAGTGACTTTTTATTGTTTATTTTTATAAAGGGTATTGAGTTGCATTCTTTGTTATAATATTGTTGAAGTCTTTCCTACAAGCTTTTTAAGGAAGGCTTGTGATTTAACAATTTTAAATTATCTAAAGCCAATGAAAAGTTAGAAAAGAAAAAGGGAAAAAGAAAAGGAGTGTAAGAATACTTGTCTTGGTCTTTTTACACACTAGGTCTAAGTCGTTGTGCTCCTCCATTCAGTTGAGTTATCAATAACTCAGCCTTAGGTTTTACTACTTCAATACCTGCAACCTTATGATCAGGCAGAATTGAAGACTTGAGTCTGCTGTGTGTATGTGCACATGCATGTGTGTGCATGCGTGCGTGCGTGCGTGCGTGCGTGTGTGTGTGTGTTTGTGTGTGTGTGTTATGAATCTAGCCTCATGCAGCTCTCAGGTATAACAAGCAAAAGCACTTTACTGTTCTGGTTCCCCAGGTACTAGTCTCTGCCTTCTTTCTTTCCACCCCACCCCCTTCCTCTTTTTTTTTTTTTTTTTTTTTTTTGGTTTGTCTGATACTTACTCAATCTGTTGGAGATATATATATATATATGTATATATATATATGTATATATATATATATAATGATTTTTTATGTGTATGGGTGTTTTGCCTGCACATATGTCTAGGCACCACATGTGTGAAGTACACACAAAAGCCAGAGGAAGGCACCAGATCCCCTGAAACAGGAGTTACACATGGTTGTAAGCCATCATGTCTGCTAGGAACCAAATCCTGGGACCTCGGCAAGTACAGGAGCTACTCTTAACACTTAGCTATCTCTTTAACTTCTATTATTTCTTTCAATGATCAGTGGCTTGTTTATGTGTTTAATGCTGCTGGCAAATGTCACCAAGGGGGCTATTGAATCCTAAATTTCTAAAGGAGGGACTCAAAAGCAATGTACAACCATATCTATTAACCACCTCTCTCTCTCTCTCTCTCTCTCTCTCTCTCTCTCTCTCTCTCTCTCTCTCTCTCTCTCTCTCTCTCTCCTTCACCCTCTGTCTCCCTCTCTCTCTCTGCCCTTCTTTCATTTTCTCTATTATTTTAAGAAAAAAAAGCATGGTTAGTGTAATCCTTCTAGTATTATCAGGCATTTGAACTGACATCTCAAAATTAGCTCTACCCTGGGGAGTAAAGGATGCTAAGCAAATAAGTAATAATGCTTCAGTGATCTGCTATGATGTAGCAGTCTCCTTTTTTCCCTTATGGACTCCCTTGGTGGTAATATGTAGACACTAAATATCTATTAATTATAGTTAAGAAAATCCACAAAATGACCACTTAAGCATACCCAAATGTACATTTCATTATTGTGAAGTATATTCATGCTGTGAAGTACATCTCCAGAAATTTTTAATCTGGCTAAACTGTAAGTCTGTACCTATTGATAAATAATGCTTGGGTCAACCAATTACAGGTACTTACTGTAAGCCTGGTAACCTGTGTTGCATTCCAGGGACCCACATGTTGATGAATTTCTAAATGGTCTTATTAAATAAAAATCATGGAGCCAAATATAGGGGTGGGAGCCTTAGATGAGGGAAATAAGGAAAGCTACCAGCCAACCTTATCTTACCAACTCTGCAGCTTCCAAATGTGCATTACTTCCTGTCTACCTACGCCTTTATTGCCTTGCTGTTCTGCTCTCTCATTGGCTATCTTAGCCCAGCTACCTCACTTCCTTGTCACTACCTGTCTGTACAGACCTCCAGGTCTCCATGGTTGGTACTGGGATTAAAGGCATGTGTCACCACGCTTGGCTTTGTTCCCTAGTGTGGACTTGAACACACAGAGATCCTGTCTGCTAATCGATTAAGGGCGTGTGCTGCCTGAATTCTTGTTTACTAAAAATGACTGACCTTTTCCCCCTGATCTCCAGGCAAGCTTTATTTATTAATACACAAATGAAGTATCACCACATTTCAGCACAAATAAAATATCACCACACCCTCATAGTAGAAGGAGTGAACTAAATCATCACATTGTCTTTGGACTTCCACACACATGATGTTGCACCTAGGCACTGGCCCCCCAAGACAAAATAAATAAAGGCAAGAAACAAAACAACTACCTCATTCCCCATCTCATCCTGTGATCAGCATCACTCTATTCTTTACTTACATGAATGAATATTTTTGATTGCATGTATGAATGGAAACATTCTTCTGGTTTATTTCATCTTGAAATCCATCATTCATTTTTTAGCATGTGACAGTCCTTTTTAAGGTTGAATAATGTTATATTGTACACATGTAATAATTTTCATCATTATTTTAGAGTGTATTCCTGATACTTATTAAAAATAAAGTTAACTGCTGAACCATTTCAGACTAGTACTTCAGGAGATACTTCAGAAGTCATTACCACCCTAAGCAAGTCCTTGCATTGTACTATATCCCAGGAACTTCCTGAGACAAGTGGAGATGGAAAACTGAAATTTATGATCCTAACTCTGTGTAGACCAAGGCTAATGTGTGTGTGTGTGTGTGTGTGTGTGTGTGTGTGCGCCTTATGTCTTATGAAAAAATTTAAAGTAAAAAAATAAACATTTAGATTGGAAAACATCTAATTGAATAGGAACACAGAATATGTATAGTATCTGTGTTTGTGTATTGAATAAAGCATTTTGGATTTTGACCATTGTATATTCAGGCATATTGAAGTTACCGTAACTTACTTTTAATTTATAGGTAGTTTTTTATACTTTAGTCAAACTTACTAATACATTCTAAAACATACTTTTTGCCAGTTTTTATTAATTTGGGTTCATCGTAATGGCTATGGTGGTTGGCACACATTTTATCAACCCCAATCACAGTATTATCAGTCTTTGCTGCTTATTATCAATCTAATCTGTACTGTTTAATTTTTATCACTGCTTTCTTCTGTGGGGGTGTGGTTGAGCAAGGCACTGTGAGCTACTGCATCATGGGCTTGATGTCTGTTCCTTTTGAACAATATGGTCTAGAAGGAATTCTCACTGGAATGTGGCTGCTTCCATGTGTAATTTCACTAGGAACTAATAAAAGAGACAAGAATAATCCTGTATGTTTATGGAGCTAGAAAAAATGCATGTGGGTATTTTCAGTGCTTTGCTTTATATATTTAGCTAAATATATATGTCTGAAGAAAGTTCAAATATTTTATAAACCAGTTTTGGTGGCACATGCCATTAATCCCAGCACTCATCAGGCAGAGGCAGGTTAGTTTGAGTTCCAGAATATCAAGAACTAGACCCTGGCTCAAAAACAAACAACAAACAAAACATAAGAATTGGGTTAAATCTTAATTTTTATTGATGTCATAATTAAGGGTGGTAATTATAGGATTATCCTCAATTAATTAATGATTTTAAATGAGTTCTTTTGTTCACCTTTCTAGTTAGCAGTGTGAACCTGGGAGAGCCTAAAAATGAGGCAGACTAAAATCTCATGCAATAGCCAACTATAATCAGAGCATCAGACAATTTATACTCTGAGGGTTAAGAGGAATCACATGAGTAAGGTGTTCAATCACAAGGACAAGCCACACATGGCAAAAACATGTTTTGCTGTAGAGCATATGAATAACAACAACAGCTGAAGTAAACACACTCCTATCTATTCCACCTGGGAGGAGCATGAAAACACATTCCAAGAACAATTCGATGTTTTGAAGAAACTGAGGTCATCAGACTCTTGTTTTCTTGGTATTTTTTCCACAAGAATTCTCCTTGCATGCCTCCATTCTTGAACTATGTTCCAGCAGTTTCTTATTTTAATGGATTATCAACATAAAAGTTTATATAATGTTAATATAAGAATGCATTCATTAATCTAGAGATTTGAGGGAATGGGACTGGAAGGTTACAAGATTAATTCTATATGTATGAGGTGTGTATACGTGGCCTGTGAGTTTATGTATTCCTGTGTCCTATTTTGCTTTCTATTTCTGTGATTAAACATCATGACCAAAAGCAACTTGGTTTATATTTCCATGTCACAGTTCATCATTGAGGGAAGACAGGGCAGCAACCCAAGTTGGAGCAGTAGCAGGAACCATGGAGAGATGCTGCTTACAGGGTTTGGTCCCCACGGCTTGCTCACGCTGCTTTCCTATATACTCCAGAACTAGTGCCCAGAGGTGGCACCACCCATAATGGGATGAGCCTTTCCAAATCAATTAGTTATAAAAGATGCCCAACAGACATGCCTACAGGTCAGTCTGATGGAGACAATTTCTTCAGTGGGGATTCCCTCTTCCTGGGTATCAAGTTGACAAAAATTATCCAGTGTGTGTTGTGTGTATGCATTTGAAATGCTCTTGTGTAAGTGTGAACTGTAAAGCTATATTTTTCATTAAATATAAAGAGTTAGCAACTAATGATTTATATGGAATATTTGTTTGAAGTTCAGCTAAAGGTTTGATGGCTTTGCTGGACTCATAATCCGTTCAATCAAAAAAAAAAAAAGAAAAGAAAAGAAAAAGACACAAACAGCAAATGCATGACACCAGTGTGTGATCATGGGATGATTGGTTGTTTATGTTTAAGGGGAACATTTTATGAGTTTTAATAAAATGGTCCTGAAAATGTCCATTTTTAATTTCAGTATAGAAACCCTAAAAGGAGTTTCTGATTTCACACTGGTTAGTAAATTGTGAAATTTTCCATTTGAGATGATAAGCTTATTTACAAGAGTTGTTTGAGTTTAATGTAAAATGTACAATCAATAATAATTATGCCTTATTAATTAACTAAAAATGACTGGTTAATGTTCATGTATAAAAGGATCCTATGAGATTGAAAAATTTAGTGAATTTTGTCCTTTACATAGGTTTATGTATATGCTTTGATGGATGAGAAGTACATTTTTATTTCAATTTTAAGTCATATGTATGTGTGTATGTCATGCTTGTTTGGGTACCTGTGGAGGCCAGAAGAGTGCATTAGATACTTCACATCTGGAGTTATAGGTGGCTGTGAGCTGCCCCAAAAGGGTGTTGGAAATTGAACTTGGGTCCCCTGGGAAAGCAGCAAGTGTTCTTAACTACTGAGCCATCTCTGCAGATCCAGGGACAAAATTTTAATGCCTAGTTAAACATGTGTGATATATGGTTAAGCATTATAATACTAATGTTTTACTATGCAGTATAGGTTAGCTTAGAACTTACTATGTCATGCAGTCAAGATTGAATTCATGGTCATTTTTCCCTCAGTCTCTGAAATGTTAGGATTATAGGCTTGCAACACCATACCTGGATTACTAGTTCATTATTAAGAAGTTAAGGGCAGGCTGGAGAGATGGCTCAGAGGTTAAGAGCACTGGCTATTCTTCCTGAGGTCCTGAATTCAATTCCCAGCAACCACATAGTGGCTCACAACCATCAATAATGAGATCTGGTGCCCTCTTGCCGGGCGGTGGTGGCACACGCCTTTAATCTCAGCACTCGAGAGGCAGAGACAAGTGGATCTCTGTGAGTTTGAGTCCAGCCTGGGCTACAGAGTGATTTCCAGGAAAGGTACAAAGTGACACAGAGAAACCCTGTCTCAAAAAACCAAAAAAAAAAAAAAAAAAAAAAAAGTTAAGGGTGTAATTCACAATATACATAGGCTTAAATTATAATTTCTTAATACTTAGTACTTAAGAATATTTGTGTGCTTCAGATAGAAGAATCAGGTAATAGTTTAAGCATACTTTCAGCTTTAAGCTGCTGCCGCTGAAATTTTAAGTGTCTTTGACTCCTATGTAGATCATTTCTCCATTCTTTTCATTTATAAGATGAAAGTATTAGTTACAAGTACTCTTCATTTGATAAGATTATTTTCAAATAGGCATGTGAGTGGTGTAATAATGATAACAATAGGGACATAAAAGATAAAGCCATTTGTCCATTACAAATGAAGGGTGTCCTGGGTGGCCTCTGATTCATTTAAGTGTCAGATCAGCTAAAAGAATTCAGACTAAGTGTTGGCATACTGGAGAGAAATATTATACTTCATTGTGTGTAGGTTAGCTATTGTGCAGGAATGACTGCCAGGATAAGGATTGAAAATATAAGTGTGACTAATATACTCCTTATTCAATAGGGATAGATTATATGATATTCTAAGAAAATAAGAGATATCATTTTGATTTAACAGGGAGGTGAACTATAAGAATATGTGGGTACAGAGTTATTGGAATCTCCTAGATAAGAGCAATATAAAAGGTATAGAATTAGAGTTAGGAAGTTAAGACTATCATTAATTTTATAGTGGGGACAACCACTTTTCCAGAGTCTCAAAATCTTTCATATTCCTTCAAATAACATGGTTAGGTGTGCCACAGCAATAGCCCAATTGTCATACCAACTTCTGTCTTGGTTAATTGCTGTGATAAAACACTATGACCAAGACAATGTATAAAAGAATATATTTATTGGGCTTATGGTTTCAGAGGGTTAGAGTTCATGATGGTGGAATAAAGGGATGGTAAGAATAAATGAGATTCACATCTTGATTCACAAGTAGGAGGCAGAGGTGCACACTGGGAATGGTTTGAATCTTTTGAAACCTCAAAGCCTTCCCCCATTGACACACCTTCTTCAGCAAGGCTACATATCATCCTTCAGAAATAGTTTCACCAACTGGGGACCAAGTATTCCAACATATGAGCCTGTGGGGGCCATTTTCATGATAATCACACACATGATACATAAATGTATATGGGAGCAAAATACTCATATACATAAAATAAATAAGTGTAGGAGTATTTAAAAACCCATAAAAGTTCTTAAAGAGGTGGTGGGGACATATGGAAGAAGTTGCATTGGGAAATGATGATTAAATATGATCATATTTCATTGCATAGCTGTATAAAATTCTCAAGAATAAAGTATTACTAAAAAATAAGAGCCCATGTACAGAAAATAGATGAATATGGAAGTTCCATTTGTGTGACTATATAGAAGAGTTCAACCATGATTTATATCTTGATAATTATGTGATAGGTGACACAATGCAGTTATCATGTTTGAAGTATCATATATATATATATGGATAATCTAGTTACGGTTTGGAAAACTAGCCACAAATTTGTGTCTAATAGCTACAAATTCATCATACAGAGTTATTTGATAGGGTTGTAAAATTAATTCATAAATAGTTTATTTTAAATTATAAAGACAGATTTTTTGATGTGCTCATCAATGCATTTATTCTTGAAAGACATTTTTTCATTTCATTATTCATGGTTTAATTCCATGTAAGAATTATAACATATTTTGTGCTAGATAATCTTCATCATCATTTTTTGATTCAAGTTTTGTCAATTTTCTTGAGAACAGATTTATTAGCTTTTTTGGATTAATTAATATAAAATTAGGGTTATTAGTGGTAGAACTGGTTGTGGTATTATATTAAATTTTGGTGAGTCTTCTATAGTTTTGATGTTTTTAAGTGTTTATCCAGGCATAGTAGAATTCCTTGGGTATTCTACACTAATAACTCTTTGGTATCCTGAAACTTGCAGATCTTTTGTATTAAAATGTGATTCATTACTGTCGAGTCTTTTAATTGAATTTATTATGGTTATATGAATAATTATGAGATTGAAAGTGTTGGGACCTTTAAAATTGTAAATGTTTTATTTCTGTTTTAAATATTTTTATGGTTTCTTTCAGAATTTCATGCAATATATTTTTGTCAGACTCACATCTATTCCACAACTCCTCTCAGCTCTCCCCATCACCTCCCTACTCCACCCATCCTCCTGTTTGGGTTTTTGGGTTTGTTTTTTTGTTTTGGTTTGTTAACTCCTGGAGCTTCTCAAGTACTCTTGGGTATGGGGCTGGCTCTAGAGTGTGTTTGACCTACAGGAGAACTGATTTTTCCTTTCCTGTCAGCTATTAGTTGTCAAGAGCTCTTTAAGTAGAGGTGGAATTCGTGCCTACCCATTCCCGTTCCATGATGGGTTTTTGTCTGTTTTGAGCTTGTGAAAGTTTGTGATTCCACAATATATGCATTTATATATGTGCAACATCTCTTATGTGTCTGCAAACACTGTTTCCTTGGAGTCATCCATTACCTCTCGTCTCTTACAATCTTTCCACCTCCTCTTCCAAGATGATCTATGAGCCTTGAGGAGAGTAGTGTGATAAAGATGCTTATGGGCTTCTTTAAAAATTATTTATTTTGAAGACCACATGAGAATAAGAAGAAGCCAAGTGCTAGAGAGGCCCACAGAAATCCACAAAGATACCCCCACAATAGACTGCTGGCAATGGTTGAGACAGTCCGAACTGACCTACTCTGGTGATGGGATGGCCAAACACCCTAATTGTCGTGCTAGAAACCCCATCCAATAACTGAGGGAACTGGATGCAGAGATCCATGGCTAGGCCCCGGGTGGAGCTCCGGGAGTCCAATTAGCAAGAAAGAGGAGGGTTTATATGAGCCAGAATTGTTGAGACCAAGGTTGGATAAAGCACAGGGACAAATAGCCAAACGAATGGAAACACATGAACTATGAACCAATGGCTGAGGGGCCCCAACTGGATCAGGCCCTCTGAATAGGTGACACAGTCGGTTGGTTTGATCTGTTTGGGAGGCATCCAGGCAGTGGGACCGGGTCCTGTCCTCAGTGCATGAGTTGGCTGTTTGAAACCTGGGGCTTATGTAGGGACACTGCTCAGCCTGGGAGGAGGGGACTGGACCTGCCTGGACTGAGTCTACCAGGTTGATCTCAGTCCTTGGGGGAGGATTTGCCCTGGAGGAGGTGGGAATGGGGGGGGGTGGGATGGGAGGAAGGGGAGAGGGGCGGGAGGAGGGAGAACAAGGGAATCTGTGGCTGATATGTAGAACTGAATTGTATTGTAAAATAAAATAAAAGAAAAAAATATTTATTTCTAGCCGGGCGGTGGTGGTGCACGCCTTTAATCCCAGCACTGGGGAGGCAGAGGCAGGCGGATCTCTGTGATTTCGAGGCCAGCCTGGACTACCAAGTGAGTTCCAGGAAAGGCGCAAAGCTACACAGAGAAACCCTGTCTTGAAAAACCAAAAAAAAAAATATTTATTTCAATTTTTTTTATTAATTATGTAGGTTTGTGTGTCTGCTTACAGGTATGTGAACATAAGTGTAGCCTTAGTGTATAGCATGTATAAATCTTACAGAAGTGCACTAACAATATTTGAGGTCCTCCATTCCCTCTCCACTGCCTCATTCCCTCATCCAGGGCAACTGCTAGTCCCCAAAGCTGCGTTCTTGGTATGATTTATAGACATGCCACTTTTTAATCACCCATGTTTTGGTTTTGCTCTATCTTTTCTATGTTTAGGAGTGAATACTTACAACTGTATTACAATTTCCTACTGTATTCAGTAAAGTAGCATGCTTTAGAAATTTATGGCTCATGAGCAATAGGATAGATACATCATGCAGCCTTGGTATGTAGCAGATCTAGACCATCTAGGTTTGTGGAAGCCCATGCTGTTGTTTTCACAATAATGAAAGCTTCTGATACCATAGTTAAATGATTCATGTGTCACATTTTTAAAATCCATTCATCCAACTTTCAACATCATGGTTGCTACTGATTTTTTTTTCATTAAACTGAATGTGCTGAAAGTATTAACACTGACAAGTTTTTGACACCGTATTTGTTGCCTCAAGAACTGCCTTGTCATTGGGGTTCCTTACTCAAACTTCAGAGGGCCTACTCAAATAAGTACATTTTCATAAATGTGATAATGTATTGTATTTTAATGTCTATTTATACCGGCTGACTCTGTCTCCCTCTTTAAACAAAAGTGTATTAAATAAAAGGAAAATGGGGGGTCACCCATTCAATAAGAAATACAACTTAATTTTCACTAAAGGGAGATTCTGTAATATGAAGGGGGAAAAGGGAAACTATTCCCTTCTCCCAATAAAAAATATACATTGAGTTGATATAGTTGTTACACTGACTATGTATGGCAACACAAATGAGGTTCAGATAAACCACACAAAGTGGTAAAAATGTAGTTATGCATAAGCATTTGTTTTTATATGAACATTAGCTTTGCTAACATTAATTTTTATGAAAGCAATTTAGGTTTATCAATTCACTGACTGTAGTGGGTAGCCATTCCAGCTTGGATCTGGAAGTTCCAACCCCCATTGAGACTCTGGTAACTGTCACGCCTACGAGGCGGGGCCAGGGGAGGCGCCTG
The DNA here is from genome assembly GCF_049852395.1 of Peromyscus maniculatus bairdii. Taxonomy (NCBI): domain Eukaryota; kingdom Metazoa; phylum Chordata; class Mammalia; order Rodentia; family Cricetidae; genus Peromyscus; species Peromyscus maniculatus. Next base: position 52,311,842 of record NC_134875.1, read on the forward strand.
GAGACCCGAGAGCAGGATGGGCCAGCGCTTGCGCTTGCTCTGTGCCAGGACGCTGAACGCTGAAGGTTGGGGGGTTAGAACTTCCAGATCCAAGCTGGAATGGCTACCCACTACAACTGACTTTGGATTTTAACTTTGCATTGTATATATTTAACCATACATATTCTTATTTAGCCTAAAGGAGAATCTTTCTCCGATTCATTCCTAAATTCCCAGATGATTACACATGTGCTTTCAACAATTTCGAATTAACTGCTATTGTCAGGCTAAAGGTTCAGATGATTTTAGGGATTCAAGATTCTCATTTTTGCTGGGCAGGAGGGACATGAGGATCAGAAGTTCATAGTGAGCCTTAAAAACATTTTGAGTTCCAGGCCGGTGTGGGCTATGTGAAATCCTGTTTCAAAAAGTTTATCATTTCCCTCTTTATTCTATGTCTCAGAATTCCATTCTTTCCTTGTTTGGATACAGATACATAGATGGTTAATTCTTCAAATACTGTGCATGGTCTCCATGCAGTTTGGCAGACCCCTAAGTAAAATCTAGTTTTGAAACTGAACAGTCTTCTTTTAACTAGAGATGAGGATCCCCTTTACCCAGTGGCTAGGGCAGATGGCAAAACAGGCATTTCCCTCAGGCTAAAAATGTATTCTAAGGATCAAGCTTGGGACAAACTTAAAGCCTGCCTTAACATCCACATAGTCTGAAAGCAATGTGAGGAAGCTTAGCTCCTTCTTTTCTACAGCCAAAATACCATTTGATGACCTGACCTATTCAAAGGGCACAGACATCTCAGTTCAGCCAAAAAATAGATGACATTTCTTTTTTATTACTTTTATTTATTTTACATACCCACCAGTTTCCCCTCCCTGTTCTCCTCCCATTCCCTCCCCCCACCTCCTTTCTACATGCCCCCCCCCCATCTACTCAGAAAGGGTAAGGCCTCCCATGAGTCAACAAAGCATGGCATATCAAGTTGAGGCAGGACTAAGCTCCTCCCTGCTGCATCAAAGTTGAACAAGGCATCCCACCATAGGGAATAGGTTCCAGAAAGCCAGCTCACACTCCAGGGACAGGTCCTGGTCCCACAGCTAGGGTTCCCACAAACAGACCAAAATATGCAACTGTCTCTCACATGTAGAGGGCCTAGGTCAGTCCTATGCATGCTCCCTACCTGTCAGTCTAGAGGCCATGAGCTCCCGCTGAGTTTAGTTCAGCTATCTCTGGGTTTCTCCAACATGACCTTGATGTCCTTGCTTATAGAATCCCTCATCCCTCTCTTCAACTGGACTCCCAGAGCTTGGCCCTGTGCTTGGCTGTGGATCTCTGCATCTACTCCTATCAGTTACTGGATGAAGGTTCTATGATGACAATTAGGGTAGTCACCAATCTGATTACCTCAGGCGGCCAGTTCAGGCACCCTCTCCACTATTGCTAGGAGTCTTAGCTGTGGTCATCCTTGTAAATTCCTGGGAGTTTCCCTACCACCAGGTTTCTCCCAAATCCCATAATGGCGCCCTCTGTCAAGGTATCTTTCATTGCTCTCTCTCTGCCCCTCCCCCAACTTAATCATTCCAATCCTTCATGTTCCTGTCCTCCATCCCCTCCCTCTCCACCCCCTGCCCCCAGATTACCCAGAAGATCTCAGATAGATGACATTTCTAAAGGGATCAGGTGCCCCATTCTTTACCTCAAACAGAATACCCAGGCATTCCCTAATATGAGGAAATCTGAGGCTTTAATTTTCAAATACAGGTCATCTATAAGTTTAATATTTCTCAGTGTGATGTAAACATAACATAGTCATGTTAAAAATTGTCACCTTGATCTCATTTCTGTGGCACCTACAATCTATCCTCAGAACAAAGATTTAAACCCCATATAGTTGATCTGCTAATTCACAATGATAAGTAGAATAATAAAAATGTTTTAGAACCAGGATACATAGATAGCTTCCTGGAGATACTAAAGGGAGCAATATGATGGACACAGTATTATAGTGTAAATATAATGCATTTTCCTAGAATATAGATCTACATACTGTATGGTGTATTGTGTCCTAACAAACTTCTCAAAGCTATGTGAAAATTGTGGGCATTGACACATTATGCATATAAAAGGAACGTTGGTAAATTTTAGGCAGGATCCAAAAGTGGTCTTGTTAGATACAAAGCATAAACAATTGTGAAGGTTTTCTTTTAAAACAATACAAAAATCAATCATGAAAGTGGGCATTTATTTAGAATGACAATTTATAACAAGAATTAAATGATAACAATGAGCAAGTTTTAAACAAATTGTGTGTGCATATATATATGTGTGTGTACATATATTAATTTACACAAACACCACAATGTTGCTATACAACTAAAGCAAAATGAACATCTAAAGTGAAGTATATAATCATTTTATTATAAATCAAATACCAAAGTTTTGCAAATTGTACATAAACATATAGCCATGTGAAATGAACACAAAAGAGCCCAAGAGTGAAAGTTGTCTCACTCTATGAGGTAAAAATGTAGATAGGTTTGTATTAAGCCCTTAATACATCTTTTCACATCAAGTTTTTTAAATATACTAGCTTTTCTAAGATTTCGTCTTATAAAAAAAAATCTTATTTCAAGTTACAAGAACAACTAATTTTGTATACGTAACCATATACAGAATAACTGCCACATGTAGCAAGGAAAGAACTTTTGCTGTAACATTTTCCCCAATTTGCAGATTCTGGTCCATCTCGTAGGTTGGAATGATTTACCAGTTGGCATTTATGTTATTGGAACCAATTGGAACCATTCTATAAATAAGCTAGATGCTAAAGCTTGCTTGGTTTGAGACAAATGAATTTATATTTGGAGACAGGATTCTGAACACAGTGCTTGCTTTTTCTAGTTTATGTTGAACTAGATAGACTTTGAAGCAGCAACCCTGGACTGTAGAGTGGCAGGACTGTTGATATGCTGATTGTAACAACTGTCTTCTACATGTGCTCAGATAGCTACAGAAATAAGACCTACTCACGATTATGAAGATAGCCAGAAGCTAATCTGTTTTAAAAAGTGACTAGGCATCGAAAGACAGACACTCCTCAAACTGGAATTTCAGAGAAGTGCAGAATGAACAATTCTGTTCATGGATGCCAAAAATCATTTTCTGCATGCTGAGATGTTATACACACACGCGCGCACACACACACAGAGATTACATGCAGATAACCCATTTGCTTTTTAATTTTAGATTGTTTTCTTGCAAAGCAATTGTGGTTAGTTATAATATATAGCAACATTTAGTCTATCTTTGGTTCTATGATTTAGAGATATTTTTCCCAAAAATAAATAGGCATGGCAGGAAAAATAATTCAGCTATCTTAAGAGAAAACTCAGTATTTTATAAAAAAAAAATTGAGCAAAAAAATATATAGCTGATATTTGCTTTAGACATCTTTTCTAATTCTCTTGTTTAAAATCTAACACCAGTGCAACTTTATTAAACTGAATGTGCATACTGTATTTACCTATACAGCAAAGACACAAAAATATCATAGAACAAAATAGTAGTTTCCCTTAAAATATCTTAAGAATTATGCTTTCTAACATGTATTAGAAAATTAAACTGCTAAAAATATATTGGCAAAGCTGACTCTGAAAAAGCGCAAGAAAATAAAGATGGATGTAGTGGTATCTGCAGATCACACAGATCTTCAAAAAATAAAAGAACTTATGATTCAAAAACCCTCCCCTGCAAACATTTCAGCAAATATTTACATGTTGGAAATTTTGAGTGATTACTTTTCCAAAGTTTCATCTAGCTTCCATTACGGTTTCAACTCTTGGCACAATTAATGAGCTTCATTTGCTAACGACCTCCGTCTCTTTTCAAATATGATTTTGGAATCATATAATTCTCTCTCCCTATAGCCAAGGGATGGTCCCTTTAGATACTTTGCCTCAGCTGCCTCATAATCTAAGCCATCAACAGCAGAAATTGAGCAAATAATTGCTTCTGGTAGAAGAACTTCCAAGATAAACTTGATTTTGTCATCTTTTATCAGAGTTAGCATCTTCTGATCTATTTGTTTATAGATTTCTTGTAGATATTTCACCACCTCATCCAGTTGATCTTCATCTTCAAAGTATGTTTCAATACAGGGTGTGAAACTCTTTGCATTCAAGAATGATTTCAGCCATTTGGATTTTTTTGTGCCCTTTAAAATGCCCAGGAGATGATCCTCTGTTCCTTTTGCATTGACAATGAAATCTACCAGGTTCTTGTTAGCTCGATCCCGAGCAGGCTTCATCCGGTCGGGGAGAATTTTCTGGAAAGATATTCTCTTGGCGTGGGATGTCACAGCCATTTGTTCCCCTGTGTCTTCATTGTGTAGCTTTGGAAATATATTTCTGAAGGTGTCTTGTTTGATTATTTTCCTGACTGGGTAACTGATGTCAGCAGCATAATACTCAAAGAATGAGCCTGTAAAAGATCCACAACCTAGTCTAACTCTGTAGTCACAAATGAGTGACACGCACCAATCGATACTTTCACTATACTCCTCCCTAGCTTTCTCCACTAGAGCCTGCTTCTCTTTACAGTCATATTTTTTTAACCTTCTGAAAGATACTCTAACACCTTTCTTTTGAGGATTCATGTTGGCCTCAACAAAAAGCACACTCGCTTTCCTCTCTTTTCGCCTAATGCTTTTTATCACTGCTGGCCAAAATGGGTATTTTTGATATTTAAACCACACTATCATTCCGGTTTCAAATGCACGTGTCTCATAGCAGAGAATGAATCGAGGAAGGTCTTCATCATCGTCATCGTCATCATTATCTAATGCAGCTGAACTAGCAGGATTCAGAGACAATAGCTTGCCAGAAGCTCGGGCTTCTTCCTCAAGATCTTCTAAATCCAGTCTCTGAAGCAGTAGATCACTATTGACTGGATTACAGGCAGGAAGTGAAACCTGATTATCCCCTGAGCACCCTGCAGGGGAGGTCTCAGCACCTACTTCTGATTCCACAGAAGACTGATTCTGGCTACCATAGAGGCATGGATTCTGATTCGATGGGCCCTCTCCAGGATCTTCCATATTATTCTCTGGGAAGGCGAAACATTCAGAGGAAACTGCTGGGACCTCTGAGTAGATGATGTCATGGGACTCTTCTTTGGGTACAGCAAGATCATCTGATGATGGGACAAACTTTTCTTCTTTAATGTCTTCACTTTCCTCTTTGAGTGATAAATTCACGGACATAATTGCTGAGATGTCAATCTTTTTCTTTTCTTCTTTTTTATCATCATCATCATCTGGAAATGAAGGATAAGTTTGGCACCAGCTGAAGTTCTGTGATGACTTTGTTTCCACTTCACTTGGAATACTATCACTGGTTGTGTGCACCTGCAACTTATCATCAGACAGGGAATCATCACTCTCTGAGCATAGTAACATAGAAGCTGAGTCTTCTTGGAGGTTGCTTTCAAGTTTCCGATACTTTTTAGGAGGAGGTGAATCCGACAGCTGTTGCGGCACACTTTCAGATGCTGTAGTGGTGTCTTCTCCATCTTGCATGCTTTCCTGGATCTGATGTGTTCTTTCTTTCACGATTTCCAGTGCCATTTTCAGTGATCTTTCATAGGCTGTCTCTTCCCTTGGTGGAACTCTCACCTCTGACTGTCCTGCTAGTGAGGACATAATGGCTTCAACCTCGGATTTACTGAGGACTTTTGTATCTTTGCTGTCCACGGTAATTTTCTCATCAAGCGAAAGTATTTGCACTTCCAGGGAAAAGGTCTTTTTCCTTTTACTGTTGGATGAAGATTCAGACCTATATAAGACTATTGCTGGCCATAACTGTTCTTTCCAATTACACAGGACATATTCACCATCCATTATGATTTAGATTAGTGTGACAAGTAGTTAGGATTACAGACAAAGATTGGTTGGCCTTATGGCTGCAAATACAAGTGCTACCAAAACAACAGTCTTAGTAAAGTTCCTTTTGATTTTAGAACCCCCAAAAGTTTATGGTTTATGTGCACTGTTTTCTTCCTCAGATGTCCCCAGGATACTTGAAGATGTTGTTTGAATAAGAACTCTGGAAGATACTAAAATAGGGAACACACTATTAATAAATAAAATGATCTTGCCAAAGTAGAAGGCGAGCAAATGCAAACAAAAGAGATAAACTAAAACCTGTGTTCAATGACAGAACAGATAGACTAAAAAAGCAGCCTAATGGACAGGGAGGTAACAACTGGAAATAAACTTGTATGGTAACCCCAATTCAAGAACCCCTATGTTTTGCTAAAGAATATGCATCAGTATTGCTAGAAGTACTTGTAATTGTATGCACAGAACCTATTCTTGTCATCTAATACTTTGGTTCTTTTATATTCCTAGTAATTACATCTGTGGTAGTGAATTTTCCAATTTAGCAATCAGGAGGATAATATGGAGAGGCTCATAGAATGTTAGGCTCCATTCTCAAAGTCTTATTCAGAAGTTCTAGAATGAGCTAAAAAAATTATAATTCTATTAAGTTCTCAAATGATTCCAATCCTTCATTAACACTAAAAGGTAGTGTATTAGCTCAGTACACGGCTTTGCCTCAAACTTTCAACTGAATTATGCTAATCCAAAAGTTGCTTTTAAATTGAAAATGCTACATATGGAAAGCAGGAAGCAAAATCAAGTATCCTTTAAGACATCAGCATACTTTCAAATGAGAATTTTCTCCTGAAATGGGATGAATCTTACCCTCTGTCACGTGGACGGTGACAGTCTTGCAATGCGATCCAACTATCTTGATTCTCAAGCCAGTTGATTTCCAGGCAAGTCTTTCACCCTACGGGGCATGTATGTAGTTACACTGCCTTTCTGGACTCAAGTCAAATCACATGCAGAGTTCCCACATCACATGCACCTCTGATATTAACTGAGGCTGTACAAAAGGAAGACAAGGAATCAAATCAATAAAAGGGAAGTGTTAAAACAAACAACAACCTGCCTACCCAAACTTCCTGGCATGCCACTGTGAAACACAGGTATGAGATAAAAATCTCATCATTAATGTAGATGGCATACTTGTTTTCCCTTGTGTTCTTACAAGATGAAATGTTCCTTAGCATTCATGCTGAAATGGTCTCACTCTTGAAAAATATGAGGTGAGACATGAGGAAAGGGAGGTAACAAATTATCTTGTGTCTACTGTGAATCACAGTTTTCTGACTGAATATTCACATCAGTTATCACGTGGATTTCTTATTTAAAGTTGCAGTGGTTTTCAATGGAGTCACAGTTACATGGCACACTCTGTCTCCTAGTCTAATTAAAAAAAAATAGCTTCACTGTTTTGTTTCCCTGCTTCATAACAATGATTGCTGGAAGAAAATTCAGGCTTTCTGGCACATATGCCATCTTATGACTAGAACCAGAAATACAGCCTGTTGGTGATATAGGCAAGGCCTTAACACAAGATCTGTCTCATGGGAGAAGGTTAGAAACTGTACTAGCCAGTCAGGAACCTTCTTGTGTGTTTAGAATTCTTTAGGCTAAGTGTAAGGTTTTAAGGGCTGGGGATGTGGTTCACTGTTAGAGTGTTTGCCTGACATGTATAAGATCCTGGGTTCAGTTCCCAGTACCACATTTGAAAACATTAAATAAAGTACATTTAATTTAAGGGTTTGAGTACAGGATAGAAATAGGGTAATGTTTTCACTAAAGTAGTTCTGATGATCCAGAAGCTCATACAAATTTAAATGATACAAAATGCATATACACATAAAAGGTAAGTATAGAGTGACACAAATATCTGTCCTGAATATTCTCTTTTTAGAAAATTTTTACAAAGAATGAATGCCCATTCAAACCAGGTTCAGGAACCCCTCTCAAGAGTATGGTTTGAACACAATTCTATATAAATAGGTGTTTTACACATGATTTTATATAACTTAGTAAATGAGGCTTGTCCCAAGTCTTTAAATATTTTATCTCAATATTTCCCTAAAGATGTAAAAAAAAAGCCCAAGTAAACATGAATTACTATTTTAAAAATAAAGAATTATAAAGGCTCTAACTATACAGATAATGTATATTTTGTTAGAGATGTATGTTCAGATTTAATTGCATAAACTATAGTAATATGCATCTACTGAGGTAACATATGTAACTAGTGTTCCATAATTTTCTCTCTTCATTAGGTGCTATTTCTCAGAAACTTTCCAATTGCTTCATGTGGAGGCTCATGTTTTCTCTTTACCAGCTATGTAATACTACAGAGTATGCATGCCCTACACTATGCAATATTCCTTAAATGGCTCACAGGAATAAACCAAATATTTTGTTTTAACCATACACTTCCATGTGACCTAAAATAATGAACTGCAAGGACGACACACACAGACAGAGTTATAATCAGAACAGCAGCTAAGATACTCATCTGACCAGATGTAGGAAAATTTCCACTATTGGAAAAACAATTTAGTATGGTTGTGGAAGCATGTATGTATGTTTATGAATGTTTGTGTGTCTGAAACAAAATGAATATGCTGTTTGAGCTTCATTTTTCTTTCACAGTTAAACAAATAATCATGAGGCAATCTACACTTTAATGGTATTAAAATGGGTTAAACACATTAAAAATAGCACTTTGACTACCCAGAAATACTGAATGCTAACATAGGAGTTTCTGTTGCTTTTTTCCCAACCAAACACACATACATGTATATATTATGTGTGCATGTCTTCACTCAACTGCACATCTGATCCCCTTCCTATACTCATATGCATGTAACATATATATATACTTTTCTGTGTATCCCAATTAGCAGTTGTATGAACACAGTGCTGTTGAATACTTCTGTCAGTTTTATTTCTGTGTAAATGAAAAAATGTTTGAAACTTCATAGAATAACAGGATGCCTTGTAATATCAACAAGGTCTGCCAAGTTAGGAAATTAGTATGAACGGCCATGCTGCACTGAAGCCTTAATTTAGAGGCTGTAATCTGATCACCCCTTTCCCCTCTGTGGACTTAAAAAACCTTGGGAGATACAAAAGTTCCAGAGGATTAATGCCCTCAAAATGCCAGCAATTCTTTAAAAATCACACAACGTTCCTTTCACTCTAAGATCATCCTTCCTATTTTCTCATTTTTTTTTCATCCCAGAGCTCCTAGAAGTCACTAGAAAGTAAATTTAAGTCAGACATTACCTTGAAGCTTCTTGTCAGCTGCAGCCTGGTAAAATTCAGCTCCTCCCCCAAGACTGGCAGGGCAGAACTCACAGGCACTGCTCAGAGAAGGCTCCGCCCCCGCAGTGATGCAGAGCAGAAGGCCACTCCCTGAATTACAGGAGAGACAATTGCCAAGAAAAACCGCTTAAGTGTTGAGACGTGGAAACGTTCCCCTTTACAGAACTTCACAGTGTAATAGCAACAAGGGTCTGTCTAATTTCCATTCAAACCCTGAGTGTGGATGATTTCTTGAGGAGGTCGCAAAACACTTTATCTCATAATAAGAAAACCACAGTTTAACTATTTCTTACATATTTTAACTAGCTTTCTCTGGCATCCTATGTCTATAGGTGATTCTTTTCTTTTTTTTATTAGTATGTCTTCATTGCAAAATGATGGGCTTGGATTAAAACTTTTTCATATATGATTATCATGTGCTTTGTTCTTATTTATTCCTCTGCCTTTTCTTGTTCCCACTTCCCACTGGGAATGCCCCCTTTCCTCTTCCCTCTGGCGCCCCTCCCCCATGCATACACAATACACCCACACCCCCCTCACCCTACTTGGAATAAGAACACAACAAAAGAAGAAAACTATATGCCAAATTCCCAGATGAACATAGATGCAGAATTTCTCAATAAAATACTTGAAAACAAAATATATTTAAAGGTGACCTGAAAACCATGCTGATCAACATCTTCTAAAGTAGAAATGAGAAAGATGTTGATTAGGATTGTGTAATAACTTTACATTATTTTAGATAAAACTGACTTCTGTGTCCAAAACATGGTGTGTCTCTCCTTTGACTCAGTTCTTCTCTTACGTTCTTCAGGAAAGCCTCAGAGATTGCTGCCTATAACATGGTTTTTTGACTAGAAAGTGAAAATCGTGTTTGGGAAGAAATGATCCATTTCTGTGTATTCTACTATATAATAGGAAGCTGTGTTTTCTAATATTTTGCTGCTGTGTTTCATACTTGGGAAATTCAGTGCAGAGAGAATCTGCTTTTAAATTACATGCCTTTTGTTCATCAGAATATCCCTATGGTAATTTTAAACTAAAAGGCCAGTTTAAGTATAATTATACTTAAATTATAATTGATAACTTGAAAAATGCAGTGTTTTATTTGCATCAGTACAACACATGATATGACATTATTTAGGTAGTATAATTTTTAAATGTATATTTTTAAAAATCACATTTATATAAACTTTAGTATCAGAATAATAATTACTAATAAACCAATAAAGTCCATCTCTAGGCTGGTATGTTGTTGGCTCTAATAGATATATAATGCAATGTTTGTGGCATAAATACCACAAATCTCACACATTCACTCCCCAAATGTCTGATTTGCTGATGTCAAATTTTAATGTAGGTCATCAAGTTGCCAGAAAGGGGAGGGTGCTCTGTTTTAAACAGTCCAAAGGACACAAACTTCTTCCATCCTATGGCTTTACCATCTTCTTGGGCCTTGAAATCCTTTGGTACATAATTTGTGTTGGGCTAGGGATCTAAGAAAGAGTGAAGATGGACAGTCTTGTGGACAGTTTTAAGGGTTGTGTCTGGCAAATATCACTGCTGGCTTCTGTCCTCTAACCAGAACTCAGGTAGAGAGGGCAGATTGCCATAGAGCCTGAGGAATGTAGCTTCCTTGTTATTCAGAAGAAAAATGGAGAGTTTGGCCAACATGTAGCACTCTCTCTGCCACTTGAAGATTTTTCTTTCAATTTTTACTGATGTCTTTTATTTGTCTAACTGCGTAGCTGTGAAGATTCTAAAGACAATACAAGTAGATGAACTGCTAGTCTGGGCTTTTCTGCTTCACGTTCACTACTTTTCATGTTCACTAGAAATGACCACAATAATAGATACACTTTGGAAAGCTATTCTGAACTAAGAAGTGAATTAGAAAAATGATGTAACTCATTAGAGATGGATGATCTTAAGCCCCTAACAGGACTACCACATTCTGATATCAACTTATGGAACTGTGAACTTGAATCTTAGCTCTATCCTTGTATTTCCCAGTCTGTCTTTTGAATAGCAGAACAAAAATAGTTATCTTTTATGAACCAACAAAAGCAAATCATTCTTGCAGAATACTAAGTATTATTATTTAACCTAAATAGGATTACTGGGCTGGTGTATTATATATATGACTTTATTTAAATGAAGAGCATTATTTGATTATATACTTTATAATACTTTTCTACCTACTTCATTTACATGCCAAGTGCACATAAAATACAGTTATTATACTTTAAAACTATACTTTGTCCGATCTGGAGGAGGTGGGAATGGGGGGTTGGCTGGGGGGAAGGGGAGGGGGGCAGGAAGGAAGAGAACAAGGGAATCTGTGGCTATTATGTAGAACTGAATAGTATTGTAAAATAAATAAAAAAAAACTATACTTTGTCTATTTCCTATAGTGTGCACAAATCAGTTAATATTATGCCAATTCCATGGATATACTTTTTATTTTACTGTTTTGTAGAATGATGTGAAGAGTGATAACTACTAATGAATGCTAACGTTATACTAGTGATATTATTATGAAGTAGATGATATAAAAAATCAAATATATTTGCTATAATTTTTATATGCCAGACAATAGTATTAGTATTTGACTGGTAACTCACTAAAAGCCAGATAATAACTTATTTCATTCCATATAAACATTATTAGTATTAGTATTGAGTATAGATGCCAGTGATTTATTACCACATGCCAAGCAGTCTATTAAATCATCTACATACATTATAAAATATTGTTAGAAAGGCTCTCGAGTTTGAACAAATCCCTCCAAGTTCATGTAAAGGAAATTTAAATCCTCAGTGCTGTGTTGATTAAAACATCAGTGAACCCATTACTGCCACACTGCAGCAGTGGTTTATTCCTTGTAGGAGTGGGTTCCAGTTAAAAAGATGAACTCGGGCCCCTCTCCCTTTTTCTCTTGTTTGTTCTTTCACTATATGCTACTTTTTGTGACCTTACAATACATAATAAGGCGCCTGGAAGATATGGCTTCTCAGTTCACGGATATTTCAGCCTGCACAACTGTGAGCCCAATATTTGCCCCCTGTGAAGAAATTTCTTGGTCTCAAATACTCTGTTATAACAGCACAAATGGACTAAAGCAGTGAGCATTTTCAGCATTCTCATTTTGCAAATGAGGCATTAGAGAGATTAAGGAATGTTTACAAGAATGTCCACAGTATATTTGGCACAGGACATTTGAACCTAGGTACTCTGACTTCAGAGTTAATATTTGTAATCACTAAGACACATTGAAAATCCCATTACAAATAAAAACAACGTTCTATACTTGTGCGTGGGATGAACAGCTGAGCAAAATAATTAATCTTAAAGCATTATGTGCTGAGTCACTGAAACATAAAAGAGAATATTGTACCTGATTCTGCATTTAGCTTGCCTCCCTCCTTGCTCCTCTCCTATGTCTCCTCCATTTGGCTATGACAGTCTCACATAATCATTGCAGTGAGTGACATCCCATCATCTTTGCCAAATTATGCTAAATGCATACAAGGTGTAGCCAGAACACAACAGGAGGATACTTTGCAACGGAGTGGGCCACTTAGAACCTGTCCACCACAACACTGATTGTATATGACATTTTCAAAATAATAGAAGGGTAATAACAGTGAAAAGTTCAGCACTGCTGGTGTTCCAGATGAGAAAGGGTGTAGCATTAAAGGGACAGCACAAGGAAATCATGAAGATGATGCAATATCGACTTCCAACTGTAGTGGTGGTTATAAGAACCTGAATATATGTTAAACCATGGAGAAATACGTACAGTTCAACTATAATGTATTCTGCTTTAAAACACAATTTTAATCTATAATAATACAAAGAATAAAATGTAAACACATCATATAGTAACTGTTAAACAAAAATCAACTCTATTAACACTTTAGGAACCACTTGTTCCTAGGGTGTATTTAATATAAATAGCAAGAATAACACATGCATACATTACTAAAAGGCACCAAAAGTACCTTCTCTTAAAATATAAAAAGACATAAGACAATGTCATTAACAAATTAAATAACTTAACAATGACAAATCTCTAGATATCTTAAAAGGTCCTAGTTTTCCCTCAGTCCATCATAGAACTATGTTAAATTAAATATTAAAGGTTGATGAACTCTGTGGTAGTATGAATGAGAGGGGCCCCCCATAGGCTCATATATATGAATGCTTAGTCACCAGGGGGTAGAACTGCTTGGGAAGGATTAGGAAGTATGGCTTTGTTGGAGGACCTGTTTCCCTGGGGATGGGCTTTGACGTTCTCTCTCTCTCTCTCTCTCTCTCTCTCTCTCTCTCTCTCTCTCTCTCTCTCTCTCTCTCTCTCTCTCTGTGTGTCTGTGTGTGTCTGTGTGTGTGTGTGATACAGTAAGCTATAGCTGCCTTCCAAAGATCACTCAGAGAGATTCTAATTGGAGGTTCCCTGCCACTGGGAGAGGGAAGACTACTGAGAAAGCTTTAATTTTCAAGGTCCAAGCCCAAAGGCACCACTAAACATTGAGGCTACCTGGGCAATACTTCCTGCCTCACTGGGACCCTAGTACCTAATACTAACAGGGGCAAAATGGAAGAGCATGAAGATAAGACAGATTACCTTCTGGTAGTACAGGTATATAGGGACTGACGAATATTTAGGGTAAGGAATAGAGGACCAAAATCTTTTAGTGCACCAGTCTCTACTTGAAAAACTGATAATGCAAGCCAGTAAGGATAAGGTGATAAAACATAAGAAACAACATCAAGCATAGTTTTATGACACCAACATTTGCTGGATACCAACAACACAATAAAAAGTACAGAAAACTACAGACTAATATCTCTTATAAACATAAAAGCAGAAATCCTCACCAAATGCTACTGCTCAAAGCAATGGCATAGATAAAAACATATAATGACCAAATGAAATTCATACTTGGTAATATAAGAATTGTTGCCGGGCGGTGGTGGCGCACGCCTTTAATCCCAGCACTCGGGAGGCAGAGCCAGCAGATCTCTGTGAGTTCGAGGCCAGCCTGGTCTCCAAAGCAAGTTCCAGGAAAGGCGCAAAGCTACACAGAGAAACCCTGTCTCGAAAAACCAAAAAAAAAAAAAAAGAATTGTTCAACATCCCCAAATCCATCAATTCAACTTACCATACTAGAAGACCAAAAATGATGAAAAAAATCATAGTAACTGAGGCAGACAAAGCATCTAACATTCCACAAACATTTAGGATAACAAAACTGAGCACATTATAAAACAAATGAATCTTCCTCAATCAGATCACCAGTATCTATAAAATCCCTAGTTACCATTATACGTAGTGTAATGCATGGAATGCCTTTCTGCTAAAAGCAGGAACACAGTAAAAATATCTGCTTTGAACATTTCTAGTCAACATTGGTTTGGAGCCCCAGTAAATAAAATGAGTACTGAAAAATAGATTAATTATGTATGCATGTATGCCCTGGAAAGGAAAGGTAAAACTGCATTAGTAGATAACATGAATGATCTATAAAGAGAACCCTAATGAATCAACCAGTCTACTGTTGACTGTGTTTCTATACAACAAAGATTTAAGGTAAAAGTTTTTAAACTCCATGTATAATTTTGTTTTTTAAAAATACAAGAAACAGCCAGGGGTGGTGGCACACGCCTTTAATCCCAGCACTCGGAAGCAGAGCCAGGCGGGTCTCTGTGAGTTCGAGGCCAGCCTGGGCTACCAAGTGAGTCCCAGGAAAGGCACAAAGCTACACAGAGAAACCCTGACTCAGAAAAAAAAAATACAAAAAACATGGCCAGGAGACAGCTCAGTTGGTGACATGTTTGCATTGCAAGTAAAAAGATCTGAATTGGATCCCTATGACCTATATTTATAAAGCCAGGTGTTGTGGTTTGTGCTTGTAATCCAGTACTTGGATGGTAGAGACAGATGGATTCCCCAGGGCTTGCGGCCAGCCAAGCTTACCTACTTGGCAAGTTTTGGGTCAAGGAGAGACTCCATCTCAAACAAAACAAAACAAAACAAAACAAAAACTAAACTAAACTAAATGCAAGATTAATATTTTGGAAACTTTAATATGCAGATGCAAATAATTAAAGATCTAAATAAACAGGGATATATACTATGTGAATTGATGGAAACACTGATTTTAGGGTAAAACAACTCTCCATAGGTATCTATAATCACTGTAACTTCAATAAAATCCCAGCAGGCTTTTTGTGGAAGTTGAAATAAGAACTCTAAAATATGTTGGAAAAGCACACGAAGTAGAGGAGCCAGAATGATAGTGAAAAGGAAATATAAAAAGTAGAAGACTCACATTATGTATACTGACATAAGACTGACATAGGCCAATAGATCACAAATAAACTAGCAAATAATGCCTACTGGTTTCTGAAAAGTTATTTTTGATAAATCATACTGGAACATTTTTAAGAATGATTATTCGTCGTGACACCTTAGCTAAGACTATGAAGAAAAATCATTAAAAATGGGCCATAAGCTTATATGTAAAGTGAAAAATCTATAAAATATTAGAATGTCTTTTAGACCGTGGATGAGCCATATGTTTTTTAAAATACAAATCTAGAAAAACAAGCCATGAACCATAAAAAATAATAAAATTGGGCCTGAAATTTTTCTCAAAACTAAAATGAAAAAAATCAGAGTTGGAGAAAATATATACAAAATATATACATACTTCTTATAGAGTTTGTATCCAGAATATATAAGCAACTCTTAGAATTTAGTAATATCAACATCTTCATTAAAATTGATACACAAATTACAGTTGAAGGCATAAAAATATGTTCAACACCATTAGTAATTAAGTGTATGCAAGTAAAAGCATAATGAGGCATCATTAACACCTTTATAATATGGCTGGTATTGAAAAAAAACAGTGACAAGATAAACTTCAGAAAATGATGCAGAATAACTATCATATATTGCAAAAATATCAAACACATTTTAAAAACAGCCTAGTGGTTGTTAATGTAGTTAAGCATTCTTCATCATTCAAAGCCAAAAATTCTACTCAGATATTTACTCAAGAGAAGTAAAAACTTATATAATATATATGTATATGTGTGTATACATACATACATATATATATATATACATATATACACACATACATATATGTTTAGCTACTTTAACCACAATCATCAAAACTGAGGAGTGGTTACTCAAATCATAGAACAGTCATATCATATAATAGTCCTCATGATCATATAATAATCATATAATATGTTAAGGAATAAACTATTTATACATGCAAAAATATTTGTGAATACCTGTCTAATGATAAATTTAATGAAATTGCTGGATTTAAAGGGCTACTTTTTGATTCCATGTAAGTGGCATCCTGGGTAAAGAAAATCCATAAGGAGAGAAATAAGCTTGCTGTTTGTCAGGAAGTGAGATTGAGACAGTGTACTGAATACAGTGAGGTCTGAATGCCATATATTGGAGATAAGAAAACATTCCATAGTCCAACTGTGTTGTTTTGTGACTAAGTTTGTCAAAACTCATTATGATGTACAGTTGAAAAAAAGAGTGAATTCATCCAAACACTAGGCTGTGGTGGTCCTGTGTTCCCCCAAATATTGTGCACCCTAATAAATTTATCTGGGGTCAGAGAACAGACAACCACTAGATACAGAGGCTAGAAAATGGTGGCACTCACACCTTTAATCCTAGCATTCCAGAGGCAGAAATCCATCTGTTCAAGGATACAGCCAAATATGGTGACTCATGCCTTTAATCCCAGAAAGTGAGCCTTTAATCCCAGGGAGTGAGGCAGAAAGGCAGAAAGGTATATAAGACCTGAGGACCAGGAACTAGAAGTATTTGGCTGGTTAAGCATTTGGCCTGGTCAAGCTTTCAGGCTTTGGAGCAGCACAGTTCAGCTGAGATTCATTCTGGACGAGGACTCAGAGGCCTCCAGTGTGAGGAAACAAGACCAGCTGAGAAGTTGGCCAGGCTTCTTCTGAGGTTAGCTGTGACTTGTTCTGATTCTCTGATCTTCCAGTTCACCCCAATACCTGGCTCAGGTTTGATTATATTAATAAGAACTTTTAAGATTCCTGCTACACTAGACAGAGCCAGGGAACCCCGTAGAAGAAGGGAGAGGATTGCAGGAACCAGAGGGGATGAGGACATCAGTAGAGCACAGCTCACAAACTTGAACTAAGCAAGACTCATAGGGGCTCACAGAGACTGAAGCAACAATCCTGGACACTGTGTAGGTCTGCGCTAGGTCCTCTGCATATACATTATGGTTGTGTAGCTTGGTGTTCTTGTGGGACTCCCAAAAGTGGGAGTGAGGGGGTGTCTCTGACTCTTTTGCCTGCTCTTGGGACCCTTTTTCTCCTACTGGATTTCTTGTTCCACCTTAATGTGAGGGGATGTGCTCAGTCTTATTGCATCTTGTTAGACCATATTTGATGAATAACCTTGAGAGGTCTGCTCTTTTTATAAAAAAAAAAAAAAAAAGGAAAACAGAGGAGGAGTTGATCTGGGGGAGAGGGAAGGTGGGGGGAAAGTTTGGGAGGAGTTGAGGGAGGGGAAACTATGGTCAGGATGTAATGTATGAGAGAAAAGTTTAAAAAAGAGTGAATTTAACTATGCAAATTATTTCTCAATAAATGTGAGCCTTCAAAAAAAAGAGAGCATCAATCTCCCAGAATATAACCTATAAAAGACATTTGTATTTTACTCTGAGAATACACAGAGTTTGAGTTTTTCTTTGGATTAACTGACTACCAAAGAAGGTTGTATGTACCAGAAGTACATATAAAATATCATTTTAAATACCAAAAAAATCTATTAGAAATTAAATTATTTTAATCCTCTGTAATATTTTTATTAACTTGTTAATTTCTTTTAAAGCATTTGGAAAGCTTCTAAGACATACAGCTTTTAAAAAAAAATAGTTTCTAAATCCCAAGATGGGAGAGCTGGTTACTAGTGTGCTTCCACTGAAAAGCAGAACCTTAATAACACAGAAGATATAGATTGGCTACAGAATAAATAGCAGTATTTTTGTGCATTAGGTTAAAGGAGAATCAGAGTTATCTAGTAAAAATGTTCCCAAAGATCATTGGGGGTGTCCATGGACATGATTAAAGAATTAATTTTAGAAAAGGACAGTCCTCCTATGTATATCAGCTAGCCATGGCATATCAAGTTGCAGTAAGACTAGGCACTCCTCTCCTGAGGCTGGAAGAGGCAACCTAGTAGGAGGAAAGGGTCCCAAAAGCAGGTAACAGAGTCAGAGACAGCCCCTGCTCCCACTGTTAGGATGGATGGGGGAAGGAAAAGGGAAGGCTGGGGGGAAGGACTGAGAGGAGAAGAGGGAGGGAGGAGAAACTGTGATTGGGTTGGGGAAAAAGTAATAAATAAACAGAAGAAAGTAATCTTAGACATTTTATGGACATGCAAACTATTCAGTTATCCTTAAGACAGAGGTACACATAAATAACAAAGGAACTTGACAGTAAACAAGAATATTTCAAATGGAGTAAAAGGCAAGCTGCAGTATATCATTGGCAAGGAGAAAAAAATTCCATAATCTTTGGCCAAATGTAAGTATGTTTCATGACAGAAAAGCTTTACAAAAGAGAATAGCAACAAGAAAACAACAGTTCTATATTTTTCCATTACTATTAAAATCTATAGAATGCCAATAGATAAGACTACTGAGAATTAAGGCTGTAGATTGTGTAATGGGAAACATTTTCTAAAGAACAAAGTCAAAGAAAAGGAAACTAGGGCCTCACAACACATTATCACAACACATACACAAAGCTCTATTACATGCCCAGATAATTAAGCTGTACTGTTCTTCACTGAAGTAAAGGACAGAAAGACCTGTCTAGGATCCACTTCTGGAAATTTAAAGAAAAAGAAATATTCCTCACAATGCCTGCCATTCTCTGGGATATCCATAGGAAAAGATCTAGACACGACCAAACGTATTCTTATCACCAAGTTCATTGTACTTATCTAGTATTTTTTTAGTGAGGCCATAAGAGAGACTGTCAAAGATCAAATACTTAAATATCAATTTTCTCAGGCAGGCGTTAAGCCAAGGTCCTCTGATATAATGTATAAAGACATGGGTTTTGGAACCCAGTTCTTTTTTTTTTTTTTTTTTTTTTTTTGGTTTTTTGGAGACAGGGTTTCTCTGCGTAGCTTTGCGCCTTTCCTGGGACTCACTTGGTAGTCCAGGCTGGCCTCGAACTCACAGAGATCCGCCTGGCTCTGCCTCCTGAGTGCTGGGATTAAAGGCGTGTGCCGCCGCCGCCGCCGCCGCCGCCGCCGCCGCCGCCGCCGCCGCCGCCGCCGCCGCCGCCGCCGCCGCCGCCACCGCCACCGCCACCACCACCACCACCACCCGGCGAAACCCAGTTCTAACTGTACTGGAATACTGAATGGACCACTTGTACCACCCTCTATCAAAACGTATTCCAAGGGGTAAATGTCTTTTGAGTGACACCAGGCAGAGGATGACAGGGAAGAAGGTCAAGTGGAAGCTCAGTGTCAACTGGAGACAGTCGCAATATGGGAAGGATTCATTAGTTCATCTAGATTTGGGCAAGAAATCCATCAGTGAGCTTTCAGTCATCCAGAGAAGTCCTTAGGTCACAGTGCTTTATGTTTGACTATCTGGCTTAACTAGAAAAACAGTCATTTTAGAGGCCTCTATTTAGGGCTACTTAACAGTTTTTTTTTTCTTGAAGCTTACTCAAGTGTTTCTGAATCTTTATAAATGAGGTTGAATAAAGTGCTGGGGAACTATCTCAGTAATGTGCTTGCCACACTTGTGAAGACCTAAGTTTATCCCAAGTACCTATGTAAAAGCCAGATACAATGGCTTGTGCTTACCATCCCTGTCTGGTGTGTGTGTGTGTGGGGGGGGGCAGACAAGAGGATCCCTAGGGCTTGCTGGCCATGTCAAGGGAACTGCAGGTTCAGTCGATATTTTGTCTCAAAAAATGTGAAGAGTGATTGAGGAAGACACCCAGTGAAGACCTCTGTCCTCCACATACATAAATGCACACACAAGCCTGTGCCACCCCCACCATGAACATATATACAATTCAGTAAGAGAAAAAAAGCTTGAATAAATAATTTGAATACATGACACTAGAAGATAATTCATTTAAAAAAAAAGATGGATGAGGGCTGGTGGAATGGTCCAGTGTTTATAGTGTTTGCTGCTCTTTCAGAAAACTTGAGTTCAGTTCCTAGCACACATATCAGGTGACTCTAAACTGCCTATAATTCCAGCTCCAGGAGATCCAACACCCTTTTTTGGGCCTCCACAGGTACCCATACAGAGAGGCACGCGCGCGCGCGCGCACACACACACACACACACACAGAGAGAGAGAGAGAGAGAGAGAGAGAGAGAGAGAGAGAGAGAGAGAGAGAGAGGAGAGAGAGAGAGAAAACTAAAAAAAAAAAACAGACAAAATTACTTGGCACCAGGTCAAGACATAAGACTGTGGTTAGGAAAATTATTTAAATTGGTACTTTTATAATGTTCCAGTACACAGTCCTTATTGTAGCTACTGTAGAAAAGGAATTAGTATGTGTGCTGGTGACAAATGAAAGATGAGCAAGAAGAGCAGGGAGAACACTAGGGGTACCGTTTCCATCTGTGTCCTCTGAGATCTAAGTTTATTCTAAGGACTCGTCTTTTAACTTACCTAAGTTGTCAGTGCTGTTTTAACTACCCGTATCAGCCAGATAGAATTCAGAATTTGTGTCTCCTATGCTGGCCAGATAATGTAATAACCTATCATTAAGATGATGTCAGTCAGATGTTTAGAATGCCTGACATGGTTACTTATTGTCAGGATTCTTTCCAAGGGTCTTTTGCAAGTCATATAGTTGGCTTGGACATGGCAGTCTTCCATAAGTAGCTATCATTGTGAACACTTGGCTAATTTCATTATAGAGCTTTAACATATATGTTTTTCTCAAATTATAATAAAGTCATACTCAAATAAACTCATCATAGTTTGAAAATATTAGTTAAACTGTGTTTGTGGTGTTCTGTGGACACACTGAGATACACAGACAGACAGACACAATGCACACACATTCCAGAATCACTGATAGAGATGGCTATGCTAGTTAATACCTATAATTCCAGCACTGTGGAGGCAGAGACAAGAAGATAGCTACAAATTCTAGGCCAATCTGGTCTCCATGGCCAGTATCAGGGCAGCCTATACTATAGAGTGAGACCTTATCTCAAAAAAACAAACCACAGGGGGCTGAAGGGATGGCTTAGTGTTAAGAGCACTGGCTTGTCTTTCAGAGGATCTGAGCTTGAAACTGAGCAGCCACATGGTTTTATTTGTTTCCTGTTGTTACCACATGACTGACTAAAAGCTGTCTTGACTCTCACTCCAGCTATGTTCCCAGCAAAGCCTTTGCTCGGCTGGACACTTCTACAGTTGCATTGCCTTTCTAGGATGCAAATGGATCCCAGTCACACTGCCCATGCCACTTGGAAATGTGATATTAACTGAAGCTGTGCAAAAAACGAACAGAGAATCCAAGCAATAAAATGGGTTTTTTAAAAGTGTTAATAAATTTCCCTAACAAAACTCTCCTAGGTATGCCCTTTTGGTAACAGAGACGGAAGAGAATGGAAGTAACAGTAGCTTTCTGTCTACTATGGGCCAAACAGTATGTTTTAAATGTTTAGAGTCCTCACATCAGTCTTGAATGGGGCTTCTTTGTCTTCCTTACACAACAGGTTTTCAAATGAATTTCAATTATATACTACATGCTGTCTTACACTTTCCTAATACAAAATGTTTCACTGTTTTGTTTGCTCACTTTATAAAAACACTTGTCTGGAGAAAAATTAGACTATCTGGCAAGCGCCATCTTGTGTCCAGAAGCAGAACTGTCACTACCATGTCCTTGGAGAAAGGTGGGAACTGTATCTTGCCAGCTAGTAGTTTTCTCAGGCTTCTAGAATATGCCAGACTGAAAATCAAAGCTTTGTTACACACTGCACAAAAGGTGGAATCCAAATGTCCTCACCTCCAAAGTTCTTGACTGTAAAATAAATTTCATGTCTACTGAAAAGATAAAATATGAGGAAGCTACAAAAATTGTTATTTTGGAAAGAAAACTCTACTAATAATTACCTGTATAACTTATATATTTTTACACATAAACATGAATTCATACTATTACAAACCATCTTTTTTGTTTGTTTTAATTTGGTTTTGGTTCTTTGAATCGAGGGAGTGCTCTGCAACCCAGGCTGACATGGAAATCACTATGCAGTCTCAAGCTAACTTGGAAACTCAAGGCCACTCTCCTGCCTTAGACACTTGAATGCTCAAATTACAGGCGTAAAACACCATGCCTTGTAGCCAGTTCAGTTCATTAATGCATTGCTTCAAATTCTATTTTCCCCGAACTTGGAAGCATTTTATTTTAAGGTTTATTTTCTGGTCATTAAAAAATGGCTAAATATAGATTAAAGATGATTTGAAATCTAGCATGTTTGCTAATGCCTATATCCCCATCATTCAATGGGCTGAGGCATGAGGATGGCCGCAAAGTCAGCCTGGGACTACATAGTTCAGGTGAGCCTGGTCTATAAAGTCTGTCTCAAACAACAACAACAACAACAACAACAACAACAACAGCAGCAGCAAAGAGGCTATTTTAAAAACAGAGATAGTAAGATCACATAACAATTCCATTAGTAGGTTGATCCCCTTTTTCTTATTTGATGGCACATATTTTGTTAATCGTATTTTTTCTCCTTAAATAACTTCAAACGCTGCGTGCCATTCTAAACACTTTTTTTTCACCGACTTCTACTTTGCAGACAGCTTTTCAAATCACTTGCGCTTCATACTTTTATTTGCCAGCTATATGTAACACTCCATAGGATTGAAGTATCATGCCACATAATACTTTTAAAACTGCTTAGAGAAATATACCCAGTCCCCTTATCTCACGTTTAAACTGAGACAATACAGAAAAAAAATGGTTCTTGCTGATCACTGCTATACCTGTGGCCTGACAGAAGCGCTCACAAGCAGGATACACGCAGGGCTCTAGCGTACACAACTTGGTTCCTTGCTTGACTGCGTCTGGAAAGAAAAAAAAAATATCTCTCAGCAAAAGAAATAGGTTATGAGAGCACTTATCTCTGTGTGTACTTGTGTGTGTTCGCGTGCGTGCGTGCGTGTTTGAAACAAAATAGGGATGCTGTCTCAGCATCATTTTGCTTTTTCTAATTATGAAAATTGTCTGGGAATAAAGCAAATCTGAAAATGCTGAAAGCGGTTTTTTAAAAAAAAAAATAGATCACGCCTCACCTCGCCACCAACCAAGTGTACATACCCAAAACACTCGGAGACACAAGGAGTCTAGTTTCCCGCCCCCGCCCCCAGTCAGGAAAACGCGCATTTTTTTTTCAGAAGTGATATCACTCAACAGCGTATCTAAATCTCGTTCCAAGCCCAGGCACCTTTCTGTGTCATTCATTTTCTGCCAGTTATTTTTTTTGGAAGAATACAAACATTTAAAACAAAATTTCATTAAAAAAAAAAAAAAACAAAAACAAAACTGTACCAGAGACAAAAACATGGAATGCCACGTAAGAAAATGAGCATGAAAGGCATGCCTCACTGAAGTCTTAATTTAGAAGCTGCAATCTGATCACCTCTCCCCACACTACGGACTTTCAAATTACCCGAAAACCCCAAATGCCAGAGGATTGATTCCAACAGAGAAACGACAAACCTATCGCAACATTATTCCATCCCCACCTCTCCCAGGCGCGAATTTCTCTCTTCCTTTTCCACCTTTCCCCCAAAAGCGCGAAGAAATTACCAGAAAATAACGGGGCTAACAGACAGCCATTACCTCGAGCCTCCGAGTCTGCAGCCGCCACGGGGAGAAGTGCGGCCCCTCCCCCCGGCCAGGCGCCGCTGCGCGCTTCCCACGAGCTGGCCGAAGCTCCGCCCCTTCTCGTGCTAGGGGCTGCAGGGGGAGTGCCCCCTCTGAGAGGGACGGACCAAAGGCTCCAACTCAAACCCAGACTTGCTTCAGTCTGGAAAAAAGGGCCGTTTGCAAAAAACCCGACAACTCGAAAGCAGATCGGCAACATGTGTCCTTTACTTTGCATTCAAAGCACCAGGGTGGATGGTCTCCCCCGGAAAAAAATGCAGAAATGCCTTTATCATATGGTAAAGACCTAGACAAGAATATCTTTTGCAACATACATAGTTGGTTTGTTCCCCCCCTTTATCCCTCCCTCCCTCCCTCCCTCCCTCTCTCTCTCCCTCTCTCCCTCTCTCCCTCTCTCTCTCTGCCTATCCTGCCATATTATTTCTGCAAACTATATTAAGGTCCAGCTGCTTAAAATATTTTTTTAAAAAAATCTGCCAGATCCTGGTTTGTAATTGAGGTGAATTAATAATACCTTATTTGGGGGGAGAATTAAGTCTTTGCAAGATTAATTTTCCTTGTCCTGAGATATGTGTTTACCCCTACTTGCCTTCTCTCTCCCCCCTTCCTCCTCCTCTCCCCTCCCCCTCTCCGTGTGTGTGTGTGTGTGTGTGTGTGTGTGTGTGTGTGTGTGTGTGTGTGTGTGTTTTAATCAGGTCTTCTTATTCATCCTTCAGAAAATTTCACACATTTTAGTCATTTCTAAATATGTAACATGAATTAAAATTCTTTAAAGAAATGTGCATTAATACTGAAATTAGCGAGGGAAGCCTTGTAGTACAAAAATACTGTAAGCTAAAGTGGAAAACTCAACAAACTTGGCACAACCATCTGTGGTTTAAAATAGTTCTTAAGTGAATGTGAGGCCTTACACCTGTAATCCAAGCACTGGGGAAACTGAGGCAGGAAGCTGGGGGTGTTGAAGGGAGCTTGGGCTACAGGGTGCGAACCTATCTCAAAAACCAAACTAATGCTTCCCCCCAACACACACACACCAAAAATACCCAATAAAATGTTGAGGGCAGCCTAAAGTAGCTCTTACATGTTAACTAGAAATAAACAGCAAAATAAAAATAAATGGACAAAGGACAAGAGGACATGAATAGTTCATGAAATTCTAAGGGAACACTCTGCTTCCTTGTAAGCAGCCTCATGCAGAGCAAATCTAAATATCTCGGTTTCTGTACTGCTACAAGCCTCAAACCTGTTTGGCAGTGTTTACTTAAATTTGGTGCTCCATCTTAATTAAGGTCCACTTGACTTTTACAATTATCAGTGTTCTGCAACTTACATTGTACTAAAGCTTACACTTTCGCCTTCCTGTAAAAACTCCATTTTATATCAATTTATTCAGTGGAGAAAGGCAGACCATTTTTATTGGAGCTCCTTAAAACTCAGATATTCAAAATGAGAACTGAGCAACACATGAAAGATATCCACCCACTTTAATAATCAAAATAATGCGAATGTAACTAACACTAAGACTTCCCATTTTTAAAGCCTAGTTTGACTAAAACACAGCAAAAAGATTATGAAAGCAACAATTGGCAGGATTACAAGGAAGCAGAAACTCATGCCTGCTACAAAGCCAGGTAAGGGACGACAAGAAAGAAGCCAAAGTCAGTCAGTCTGACTCCTTTAGAGCCTCTCCCCAGTGCATTCATTGCCTCCGGGACTTAGAATCCTGCCTGTTTGCTAGAATGCAGGGTGATGTCATTTACTCTCGGACTAGGGGGAAATCAGTGGCTGTAATACAAACCTGAGTGCCGTTCAACATTCACATTCCTGCTGGTGAACACATGGTAAACTGCTGTCATGCTCAGTGATCCCTATACTTCTCCACATACTCTCTCCCTCATACAGGTTTTGGTGCACTATGCCTTTGGGCTAACCATAATCAGCATGGTTACATACCCTTGGCCTTAGAGTCATTATGGCACATCTTTCCCTGCTGCTGAAGCCTAGTGGTCGGTTCCCTTTCAGATCTGCCTGCTTCGGTAATGGCACCGAAGGTCGTGATCTTCTGCAGTGAAGTGCTCATTTCACTCCAGTTTATTAATGATTAGCCATTCTTTGTTCCTGTGCTTTGTTTTTAACAGCCAGACCCATATGGGAAAGCTGTATTGCTGTCATCCTTCATTAGACTTTTTTTTTTTAATTCAAAAGCACCCAAGAAATTAAGACTAAAATGTAGAATTTTCTTTTCCTTTAAGCCTGACTTGTTGCTTCCTAGGGGGAGCTATATCTTACACACCACCTGTGGATAACAATTCTGAGGTTTACATCTCTTGAGATAATGTTATGCTAAGTTTAAAACCAAAAAAAATTCTAAAACATTAAACAACCCCATCAATTAACACAGTGAACAAGTAACATGAATCTCTTGCTCATTTTAACAACCAAGAATAGAGAAACAGAGCTGGACTGTTAACAAAGCTCTTCCTGTAATAAATAGGAAGCGGAAAAGAAAAAAAAACCTGCTTGCATTGGGAACTCTACAGAAAGAAGAGTTCTTCCAGTGATCCTAAGCAGAAGGGTCAGACAAGGTCAAAATGGTTCTGTACCCATTCTGGAAAGAGCATCTAGGGTTTATTGGTGAGACGTGGGTCTCTACTGGTAGGATCCAATGTCAGAATTTACACTGCAGCAGTAGAGGCATTATGCTTCTATTTTTCAAATAGAAAGTCAGACTGTTGTGGGTTTGAAACCTTTACTACCTTTATGGAAATAAAATTTCCAATTCTTCACACAAATTTAGGTTGTCATCTCCACATCCCAGACAGCTTATTTACTAAAGATTAATGAGTCACACGAACCTCTAATGTTAAATGAGGTTGTTCAATATCAAATAGTAACTACATTTCATGGTGTGATAATAAAAAATTGCAGACCCCTGAAGTGTTTTCCAAGAAGCCTTATGCTAAGTGAAAGAGATACTAAATGGTTCTTACTTCCCATTAGCCCCTTTTCATTCCCCTGAAAATTCACAGGGTAGCTCGGAAAAAAAATGTATTTTCAATGAGCGATAACTGGGTTAGATTAAAACATAGCCCCAAAGAAAAGGGACTAGATAAAGAGTTTACTTTGCCAAGTGGAAAGGTAGAGGGACAATGAGAGAGGAGACAAGGTACAGGTCAGAAAAACAAAGGCAGGGTGGACAAAACCAGATAACTAAGATAATACAAACTGGATACCTTATCTTTTTTTTTTCTGTTGTAAAAGAAGAAAGGAACGTATTTATGTAGGAGGGTCTTTGGCAGTATCAGGGACATTATTTGTGTTCCTGAATGACTGGAGACTTTTGGGCTTCTCTGGTTATACTGGGGAGTGCTGGATTTTAATGTTTTCTGAGTTGCTACTGCTGCCCTGTTTATCCAATAAAAATGAAGAAAATCTCATGGACAAAAGACAGAGGGCTCAACTTCAACAACACAGCACAAACTTTGGAGTCAGAGATTTGTGATGGTTGCCAGAGAAGAGGTGAATGGGTTAAACAACTATGAATACTATTCAAGAAAGCATGCAGATTTCCTTCTAAGGGAAGCCTTGGGGCCTTTAAGCAGATCTTGAGAAACCTTAGTGACTGTGCTATGTGATGACAACCCAGAGCAATTCTCAAGGACTTGACAGTCCGGTTCACAGGCCAGCTCTAGATAGCCACTAGCATAACTTCTGTTTAAAACAAGGCAGTCTTTCTCAAAACTATGACATTTAATTGCACTTCTGGTTTCAGAACAGGGAGCTAAATAATCCATACCCCCAAATTTTCAACTGAAAACAGCTTTACTACAAAAGATAGTTTTAAATTTAAAATGCCACAGATGCAAAATAAAGTAACTTTTGCCATCTCAAAATGTTTTTAAATGTTAGAAGTTTGATGAAATCAGAAGAGCCTTACCCTCTGTCACATGGACTGTGGTAGTCTGACACTATGATCCAGATGTTTCGATTCACACTCCAGCTGTTTGCCCAGCAGAGCGTTCACTCTCCTGGGTACTTGTATGGCTACACTGCCTTTCTGGGCATAAGTGGTGTCACAGGCTGACTTGCCCACGTCACTTGCAAGTCTGATATCAACTGAGGCTGGGTAAAAGACAGACAGAAAATCAGATCAATAAAATGAAAAAAAAAATAATGTGGAGAACCTGCCTACCCAAACTCTAAATACCAAATATATCATTGAGGAGATAAACCATCTAATTTCAGATGGTTGTGTCAAATCCTTTACAAAAATGAGTGTTGTACATTAAGAGAATGAGTGTAAGAGAAAAATGAATACATAAATGGTAATTTGAAAATGGGAATGTAAGTAAAGTTGGAGAGAAAAAAATATTTCAACTTATGTATTGCATCTCTTCAGTTTAAAAATAGCATATTTGAGTTGTTTTCATTAGAAGAAAATTTAAAGGCACAGAAATAAGGGGAAATCACATCCCTGATAATCTCATGATATGCTGATTTTCCTGCTTATTTCTATACGTTGAAATGCTTTTTAGGACATCTCTATTTGTTTCATGCTGAAATAATCTCTATTCAGAAAATTAAGAGGTAGAGCCATAAGAGAAGGGAACTGATAACTGCCTTGTATGCTCTATCAGCCAAATTCTGGCAAACTACCTTGTTTTGTGTTTTTGTTTTTTGTACTTTGTTTATAAATTCTCATATCACTCACTCTCTTCGTGTGGACTTTTCCAGTTATATACAGCAGATATTTTCAATTACACCCCATGTGAATGCTCACAGCTTGCTAAAACAGAATATAATATATTATTTGTTTCTTTACTTTATAAAAATAATTGCCTGGAAAACGTTTAGTAAACCTGGTAAGCGCCATCTTTTGACCAAAACCAGAACTGCAGACAATCAGTTGGAGGGGGGCAGTGGGAGCAATAACCATGTAAAGAGTACTTTTCTCAAGTTTCTAGAGTTGTTCATTCTCAGCTTAACAGTTTCTCCAGTCTGTCTGTCTGTCTGTCTGTCTGTCTGTCTCTCTCTGTTATGAAAAAAACAGGATAGTAAACTCATTTTAGGGTTTGGACTATAAAATATCCAATGTTTATTTTCTATTCAGGTTTGGATTCCAAATACAATAGTGATCAAAATATGAGTTTTCTTCATATATTGCTGTACATTTGTGTGCTTATAATTTGAATGATCTGAAATTAGATGGTTTATCTCCTCAATGATATATTTGGTATTTTCATATCAACAATTTCCACATTATTATTTTGTGAATCATTTTAAAGGTTTTTTCTATATCTCTAAATTTTAAATTTTCTTCTAATGAAAACAACTCAAATATGCTATTTTTAAACTGAAGAGATGCAATACATAAGTTGAAATATTTTTTCTCTCCAACTTTACTTACATTCCCATTTTCAAATTACCATTTATGTATTCATTTTTCTCTTACACTCATTCTCTTAATGTACAACACTCATTTTTGTAAAGGATTTGATATTATATTATGCAGAAGTTTCTGGAAGTTGCTTAATTTTAGAATACACCTTAAGCCTATTCTCTTATTGTTGCATCTAGAGTTATTTAATTCTTTAATTTCTTTTATTAATTGAGTGTTTGTGAGTGGGTGGGTGGGGTGGGGTGGCTGGATATGCATGCCGTGGCATGTATATGGAGGTCAGAGGAATTCTGTAAAGTCAGTTCTCTCCTTTCACCTTTACATGGTTTCTGGAGCTGGAACTCAGCTCTCCAGCCTTGCATAGCAAGCACATTTCTGAGCCACCAGGCCAGCCCATAGCATTCTTTTTACAGCTAAATAGTGTTCAATGATACGGGTTTGCTAGCCTGCACATTATCTCCTACATACTGCTCCACAATATGTGTTTGAACATTTTCTACATTCTTTCTCAAGAGTATATAAATATCGTCTGTTTGAACCAGAGTCTGGACTATAGCCTAACTATCTGAATTTTAAGCAAACACAAGTAATTGGATAACCAGCCTTCTCAGATCCACAGGAAAATCCAGCTGCAGCTTAAGACAATGGAATGTGTGTGGGCATCTGCTCAAGCACCTGTAACAAAACAAATTATTCCTTTTTCAGCTCCATTTTTATTTCTGAGTGTAAAAGTCCATAAAGTCTAAAGCAAAAACCACACATCCCCAGTGTGCGCCGCCTGAGCTCTTTATACTGCTTTGATTTTATTAGTCTATCATATGTACACTTGAATGCACTTTTGAAATGACATTTATTCAGTCCTCATATATAGTTCACATCTTAGTTAATTTATGCCAATGTAGGTACTACATGCTCAGTGAAACAGCAATACATTCAATAATCCCTCCGATGTTCTTTAATGTGAGACATCCTTTGTTATTAGCGGAATTGTTTATTCCATTTAGTATAATGATATATGTTCATTGTTTTTAATGATCTCTCAGGTTTTGATTTTGAGACAAGGCCTAGTGTAGCCTAAACTAACTATTGGAAGCTGGCTTTTAACTCCTGATCATCCTGTGCCCTCCTCCCAAGCACTGAGATTCCAGGCTTTTACCACCCCCCATGCCAGCCTCTCATGCTTACTGTTTATATTTTACTACCATTCAAGACTCATCTCTTCATATGTAAGAAGAGATGTAGAAAAAGGCCATATTTGTATTTATTTGCAATTATTTAAAAATTGATTTTTTTAAAAAACACTGAGTTGACAAATGACCAAACTTCCAGCTCACTGAGGCACTTGAATCTGCAAATTATATTTTGCTGTATACTATTATACAAAATTCACCAAAATATTAGTATCTGTGGGAACTACAATCGACACAGAGAAGGTAAAATGAAAGCCAGCATCCTGAACACTTTAAATTCTCCTTTATGACATCAAAACTTTTTTCAAAATAAAAGATTAATTTGCCAGGAGTTTTCTAAACATTTACCACAGCCACCACGGCTTTTTGCCTGAAATACCAAATGATCCATTCAAAAGTTATTGTTTGCAACCTCATGAAGACTTCTTTTCCACAGGTGTAATATGATCGCCACCTCTCTCTCCCGTTGGACTTTTAAAAAAATCTGGAATACAAAGCTCAGTTATCATTTCTCTCATAGAAATGACTAGCACAAAGCGCCATTCCGTTTCTAATACTTTGAACCGGCGGCCGCGACTTTTCTCACCTTTAACACGCAAATCTTCCGCAGACCTTGGAAAACATCCACTTCCCGGACCGCTGAGTCCAGGGCCTGAATGCTCAGCCGCCGCTGCCGCCGCAGCCGCCGCCGCCGCCGCTGCTGCCGCCGCCGCTGCCGCCGCCGCCGCCGCCGCCGCCACTCAGGCACTCCGCAGTCTCTCCCCTGCAGGCAGCCAGCGAGTGGTGGGCCCAAGCCTCGGGCGCCCGTATAAGAGCAGCTCCTCCCCCAGTCTCGGGGGTTACCCGCCTTCCCCTCCGCCCAAGGATGCTCCGCCCCCTACCATGATGGAGGGGTTGGGAAAAAAAAAACCCGCGAGGTCTCTCCGAGCTCTGGAAGGAAAGTACACAAGTAAAACCAAGGCACAGCTCAAGAGCAGAAAATCTTTAAAAGAACTTCGAAGTGTGGGGGCCAGGAACATCCCTTTAATTTCTGTTCAAACACATGAGTGACTCCTGAAGGAAAAGAAAAGATTAAGAAGCAGCTGTTATTTTTCAGATAATACAGAGGGAAGTTAAAATAGTCCTCAGGGTGTTTTTGCTTGTTTGTTTTGTTTTGGATTTTTTTTTTTTGTGGTCATTTCTTGTACTTGCTTCTCTTCACCTTCTCCCTCTTCCTCTCTCCCTCTCATTCGTTCGTTCCTTCCTGTCCCTTCCTATTTTTCTCTTGTAAGAGCTTGCAACTCTCAATGCTGCACACGCCGATTTTAAACCCATTATCTCCCTGCCTCAGTCTCGCCAGTGTGGCTATAGGTGACTCAATTGCATCAGCTAATTAGGTAATTTCTAGAAAAAAAACCCTCCATATCTGATTATACTGAAATTAGAAAGAAATATGAATATCAACAATAAGAGAGTGAATGAAAGGCTATGAAGTTCGGGGGGTGAGGAGATGGGGAGGATCTGGGAGGAGTTGGGGGAGAAGAAACCATGATCAGACTATATTGTATGAAAAATTCATTTTCAATAAAATATAAAATTAATAATAAGACTCGCTGAGGCATATATATATTTTGTAATCAAGCATTTCACTAGGGAAGCCCACCAGGGCTACACAGTGAAACACTTTTAAAAGAGCAGACAAATGTAGTTAAGACCATAAGAAGCTGGGCGGTGGTAGCGCACGCCTTTAATCCCAGCATTTGGGAGGCAGAGGCAGGCAGATCTCTGTGAGTTCGAGGCCAGCCTGGGCTACCAAGTGAGTCCCAGGAAAGGCGCAAAGCTACACAGAGAAACCCTGTCTCGAAAAATCAAAAATCAAAAAAAAAAAAAAAAAAGACCATAAGAAGCCACATAAAGGCAGAAGAGAACTGACTTCACAAAGCTGTCATCTGATCCCATACATAGGCTGTGGCACTAGTGCCACACACACAAATAATAAATGTTTTCAATTATTTTTAACATTTATTAATGTGTGTGTGTGCGTGTGTATGCATGTGTGCATGTTTGTCCTTTTCCTGGCTCACATGCAGACAACTTTAGGGAGTTTTCTCCCCCCACTGTGGGATCTAGAGATTGAACTCAGGTCAACAGGCTTCAGCAGGAAGCACTTTTACCCACTGGACCACTGTTGGCTCTTGTCTGATTTGTGAGCCTGGAAAGATTTCAGTCTTCTACCAATGTGTATAATGTTAGCTATGGACTTTCCATAGATGCCCTTATCACGAGTAAATCCATTTCAATTCTCAGATTTAATTTTTAAGCAACACCTTTATCAGATGTCTTGCCAACCACAAACTAACATTTTGTGTATGGTGAGACAATTAAGATCCATTAGCATGGTAAGTTTCAAATATACATCACGCCACAGTAAGTATACTGTATATTAAGTCACTAAAGTGTTTTCATCTTATAAGTGAAAATGTGCACTGCTGACTAACATCTTCCAGTTTCTCCATGGAGTAAGCCCCATCCCTGGTAACCATCCTTCTATCCCTTTCTTTTATGGTTCTGACATTTTATTTTTTTAGACTTTTTAAAATTATTTTATGAGTGTTTCTCCTGCATATATGTATTTGTACCCCATGTGTGCCTGGTGCCTGCAGAAATCAAAAGAGGACAACAGATCCCCCAGAACTGGAGTTACGAAAAACTGTGACATGTTTTTGTGGGTGCTGGGAATCAAACCCACTTGGTACAGTAAGTGGGGTTAACCAGTGAACCAACTCTCTAGCCCACAAATTTGACCTTTTAAGATTCTGTATGTGAGATCATGTCTGTGTCTGGCTTATTTCTGTTAACATATTCTTCACATTTATTTATGCTTTTAGAGATAGTGTGATATCTGTTTTAAAAGACTTAATATTGTGTATATATATTTATCCATCCATGAGCACAAGTTACTTTTGTATCCTGTATATTGTTGAATAGTTATGCATACATAAATTTCCTTGAAACGATATTGTTTCCTTTGAATATATACTCAGAAGTCAGTTTGCTAGATCATATGGTATTACTATTTAATTTTTTTGAGGAACATTTTTTTTTCTAAATTGAATATACTAATTTACATTTCTAGCAATCATTTATATCAATTGCCCCCCTTTTCTGAGTCATCAACATTTGTTAAATTTTGAATTTTAGGTAATGAACATCTTAACAGGTAAAGGGTGATGGATCAGTGTTTTTAACCTTATTGATTATTAGTGCTGTTAAGTGCCTGTTCGTCTATCCATTAGTCATTTGCATACATTCCTTGGGGGGAAATGTATATCTACATCCATTGCACTTTTTAAATTGAGTTCTTCTTGTGCATTTATATGGTTTCCAATGGAGAGTTCTCTAAAGAACACTCATATAATGTAAGCTTCCTAGTACTTCAGTTCAATAAGGTAGCTGCCATTCGGGCTGGTAAGGTGGCTCAGTGGCTAAAGGCCTGTCTGCCAGGCCTGTCCTCCTGAGTTCTAGCCCCAAGATCCACAGGGTAGAAGAAGAGCACTGAGTCTTGTGAGTTATCGTCTGACCTCCATGTGCAGAAAGTGGCATCCTTCCCCAACCCCCAAATAAATAAATGAAAGCATAATAAACAAAGTTTAAGAAATAGTTTCTGTGTGAGGGAATCTGGAAAATTGTCAAAGCACTTTTCCTAATGCGTATCAAGGACATAATGCTAAGAAACATTGTTGACTAAGAAGGAAGACAAACCTGATAAACTTTGTTTTTGAAAATCACAAGACCTTGAAGAGTGCTGCTATTTAGAACAAAAAGGTTATTTTCTAAAGAGTTGCCTTGTTTTAAACCTTTTGTTGAAATTACTTTTTTTCTTTTAAATTAAAAGTGTTTTTATAAGTAAGTGAATATAAATATGACAAAAATAAATAATAATGTAAATACAAATATTGGTAAGGAAAAAAAAAAAGGTCAGGTTCACACAGAAGTCACCTAAGTTGTGACCGACATTTCTGAAAAATGTTTGGACATCTTGCCAAAAACAAAACATCAGAGAGGTAAACTAAAATAGGTTAAAGCTTTCAGAAGAAAAAGGACATTTGGCCGGGCGGTTGTGGCGCATGCCTTTAATCCCAGCACTTGGGAGGCAGAGGCAGGCGGATCTTTGTGAGTTCAAGACCAGCGTGGTCTACAGAGCCAGATCCAGGAAAGACGCAAAGCTACACAGAGAAACCCTATCTCGAACCCCCCCCCCCCGAAAAAAGAAAAAGGACATTTGTACATGATGGTGAAGAAATGGCCTCCATTAAAGCTCTTGTGGTTGTAGAGAGAACATAAGACCATTGCATAGAGCATAGGAAGTAAATGTTTTGAGTTTATTTTCTTTTAATTTTTATTTGTTTAATAAACTTCAATGTATAAATTTTAAATGTATATAATAAAATATTACTACTATTTTTATAAAATTATATATTTGATAGAAGTCAAATTATTTGAGGATGTGTGTCAAAATTCTTTAGAATGGTGCAAAGTAAATCTGTGGAAACAGAGGCCTTACAGTTCACATATTCTTGTGAAATTGTCTTCTCCTAGATTTTCAAGAATTATTATTACAAAAAGAATAATCTAAATTTCCTATATACTGAGCCCACTGCTCAGAAAGGCTAACATATCCCATTAAGTATTCAAGGTAAGGATAAATTGAACCACAATATGCTAAGTCTTGACAAAGATTTGTTTCTTAAAAATTTCAAACAATACATGAAGGTATATAGCTATAAAGTTATTCTATTTGTACTATAATATAAAGTCCAGATTTTATTGCTGATTCTGTTTTTCTTTAATGACAGACTAAATTTAATTTCTGACTTCTTCAAACAAATTTAAGGCTTTGAATGTAAAGTGATAATTTTGTATCTAGAAAATTCTAAAGAGTGTAAAAACTGATAAAAACACATAACAACAAGTATATCGTTTCATAAAAGCAATTATCTCTACATTCTTATTAACAGCATTTCTTTTTGGAAGCTCAAGTTACAATGATAAAATCAATATTGTATATGAATCATCTTCTAATATATTAAGTGATAACAATAGCTTAAATTTTATATTTAGGGGCCAGAGAGAAGGTTTGGCAGTTGAGAGCACTTGTTGTTCCTCCAGAGGACCTGGGTTCAGTTCCCAGCACCCACATGGTGGCACACAACCATCTGTAACTCCAATCACAGGAGATCCGATACTCTCTTCTGGCCTTCACAGGTACCAGATGTACATGTAATGCACAGACATACATGCAGACAAAATGCCCATACACATAAAAATAAGTTAATTAAAAATTATACTTAAACTTAAACTTTTCTTATATGTATCTATATGTTTTAATACATGCTTATAATATATTAATGTACAATATGTTTCAAAAACAATGGAATAGAAGGGATAAAATTAAAGTGAAAAATAATCTTAGAATATACAATTTATTCTCATAATGAAAATAAATTTATTGCTTATTTTTTATTTTTCCATCATAATAGTGAAATATTAGACATCTTACATGTGTTGAAATTTTCAGTGTGCCTTGCAGGGCATGGTAGTGAACACCTTTAGTCCCAGCACTTGGGGGGCAGAAGTTGGCTGATCTCTGTGAGTTTGAAGCCAGCCTAGTCTACAAGGCAAGTTCTAGGACAACAGGGCTGTTACACAGAGAAACCTTGTCTCAAAAAAACACAAACATAAAAGAAAAAAATTTCAGTGTACCAAATTAATTTATATCCTTTAATGCTGACTCATGTAAATAGATTCTTTATTTCACAAAAAGATAAATTTTGTTTTTGCACCTCATTCTGCCCAGTTTAACTAAAATATCATATTCTCACTACAGTTCATGGCTAAAACTGTTCTTTCTTCCATCTAATTATTAACCAGGGCCAACACTGCTTAGCTTCCAGGGTCAGGCACATTCTCTATGGTGTCTATGTTCCAATTTTATTTGAGCAGCCATTCCCCTAATAGTCTCTTCTATTTTCTTCCTCCGCATCTGATACTAAATTTAGATAATAAAACTGTCAAGGTGTTTCTTACATCCGAATCATCTTTTTCAGTTTCCAGATGGCTAGAAATTAATACAAAAGTCTCTTTCTTACCTTGTAAAAAGAAAGATGAAAAATATACTTCAGCATACTTTGTGTCTTTCATATTTGTAATTAGATTGAAAGTGTAAAAATAGTAATATCTTTTTTTTATATGTTGTGGAAAAATATCAAATCAAAAGGAGAAAATCAATTTTTCCTAGATCAATTTTGTATAGCTGAAGGGTTATTGGTATACAAAAGCTTCAGTGCCTGTATTTGTTAAGATAAAAAAAAACATATTCTTATTCATGTACACAGAAATGTACAGCAATGTTTTGCAAATATATTCAATTTCATTTCAAAGGAACATTATTCTTTGATTGTCAATTATAATTATGATTATACCTTATGGGAAGATTTAAAAAAATCTTAGCGATTTGTTAGCTGAATCTATAAAACATTCTGATGCTTAATTATGACAATTATTGCCTAGTTCCTTAATAAAACGTCA
This sequence comes from Peromyscus maniculatus bairdii, assembly GCF_049852395.1. NCBI lineage: Eukaryota > Metazoa > Chordata > Mammalia > Rodentia > Cricetidae > Peromyscus > Peromyscus maniculatus. The sequence goes on from NC_134875.1 coordinate 52,349,226, forward strand.
TGGCTAGGCCCATATGTTTATGTCTTATATCTCACAAGAAAGGCAATTCTCCATTTTCACATACTTAATCACTTTAATAAGTGAATCTGTGCCTGTCTGTCTTGCATCTACCTATATAGTTTTGGGCTACCTGTTACAATCTGTAAGATAAGAGCTGGCATCATGGAAAAAAAGACATAAAAAAGTCTTAGAATCGCAATGGAACAGATTAAACAAAGTATCTGTGGTCCAGACTTTCCCAGACTATTACAAAGGAGTCAGTTGTTAAATTCATGACAAATAGAACAAGAATTAGTTACTTGAGACTAAGGGAGAGTCGAATGAAGGAATGATAAAATTGTAATTCTGATCAGTCATCCCGGGATGTTTTACATTTTGTACTTGATATCTTATTCTGATGTTCGTGTACAAGTTTTTATCTTAAAATGTCCCCTCTCCCATTTTTCTTTTTGTGCTAGCTCTCAATAATCATAGAGAACAGAAATATCTCACTCTTTAAGTTGCTTGAAATTCAAGTCATGACCCAAAAATCTATGGAAAAAATACTGTATGTCTCATGTTAGCAAATATTAAGATATACCAGATTAAAACCCTCAGATATTATGCTATCATCAGCCCATCAGAATCCAGAACCAAAATTTTTTTACATTAATAACTTTTAATGTAAGAAATAATTTTAAATGTAAATTTTCAGGAGAATGGAAAACTGAATAATGATGGCTAGGTACACAGGAGCCTATCCATTAGGCCCATTGCTTGACTTTGCTTTTATTTTACCAGTGATTCACATGAGAGGAAGGTTATATATTTTATTTTATTATTTTAAATATGACAGACACTCTAACCAACACAGATTTGTTTCTCAGCTCTGCCACTTAATTGTATGGTTTTAAGTGATTTAGTTAACTGTCATATACCTTAGTTCATTCATTAATAAAATATGTGTAGATGTAATATCTATTTAAGAGTTAAAAACATTTGAAACAATACCTGAAATCAGAATTATTTTCTGTAACCATATCAATACCTATATATTTCTCTCTTTGTAACACAGGCTGTCCTGGAACATACTATGTATCACAGGCTAAATTAAAAGTCACAGCTATCCTCCTAACTCAGCTTCTCAAATGCTGAGATTACAGATGCGAACCAATAACCTGGCTTAGAAAGACTACATATGTAGGTCTCTACATCTATATCTGTTTCTTGTGTCTTTCCTTGGTCTCTTTTCCTTTTGTGTGTTTGTATTATCCTATTCTGATGTGTTACTTTCTTGCTTTGTATTATTATATTATATATTTTATTATTATTCCTTAAAAGCCTGTTTGTTTTCTTTCTTTTTTATTAATTAAATTTATTTATTTTTCATCCTGACCACAGTTTCCCCTCCCTCCTCTCCTCCTATTCCCTCCCTCCACCTCCTCTCTGCCCACCCCACAATCTACTTCTCTCTTTTTTTTTTTTTTTTTTTTTTTTTTTTTTTTTTTTTTAGTTTTTCGAGACAGAGTTTCTCTATGTAGCTTTGCGCCTTTCCTGGAACTCACTTGGTAGCCCAGGCTGGCCTCGAACTCACAGAGATCCACCTGCCTCTGCCTCCCAAGTGCTGGGATTAAAGGCGTGCGCCACCACCACCCGGCAATCTACTTCTCTTCCATTTCTGTTCAGAAAGGGCAGGCCTCCCATGGATATCAGCAAAGCATGGCATATCAAGTTGAAGTAAGACTGAGCACTTCCCCCTTGGATTAAAGCTGGGCAAGGCAACCCAGTATGAGGAGGAGGTTCCCAAAAACCAGCCAAAGCATTAGTAACAGCCCCTGCTCCCACTATTAGGAGTCCTGCAAGTAGACCAAACTACATATATGTAGAGTGCCTAGGTCACTCCCATGAAGGCTCCCTGGTTGTCAATTCAGTCTCTGTGAACCCCTATAAGCCCAGGTTAGTTGATTCTGTGGGTTTTCTTGTGGTGTCCTTGATCCATCTGGCGCGTACAATCCTTCCTCCCTCTCTTCAGCACAATTCCCTGAGCTCCAACTAATGTTTGGCTGTAGATCTCTGCATCTGTTTCCATCAGTTGCTGGATAAATCCTCTCTGATGACAATTGAGGTAGGCATCAGTCTATAAGTATAGCAGAATGTTGTTAGGCATCATTACATTGACTTTTTTTTTCTCTAATCATGTTTGATTCTATCCTTGGTCTCTAAGCCATCCAGCCTCTCTGGGTCCTGGCACTCCAGGCAATGTCAGGGGTGGGCTCCTTCTCGTGGCATGGGTCTCAGGCTGGACCAGTCATGCCTATTTGTTTTCTACTGAGGAACAGAAAGTGGGTGGATCAAAGTGGGAGGAGAGGTGGGGAGGAACTGGGAGGAGTAGAGGGAGGAGAAATCATATTCAGGATATATTATATGAGATAAGAATCTCTTTTCAATAAAAGGAAAAAATAAATGGAACACTATGAGATCTTAAAAAATAATAAATCCCATTCTCTGGTATGAAAGCAGACTTCAGAGTAGATACTTAGGTATGGAATTGTTAGGCTCAGGACATGGAAACTGGCAGCATTGCTGAGCACTGCTCCATGACTTCTCAAAGAGGTTTTACCAATTCACAGTTCCATGCATTATGTGAGAGTCCCCCTTTCCCCATGTTCCATGTCCTCAACACTTGCTAATGTCAAACTTTAAAGTTGTTGACAAGCCAATGGGTGTGAAATGACATTTCAATGTTTTCATTTGCAATTCCCTGTTTACAAATGAGGGAGATAGGAACATACTTTCTTTCTTCATTGGCTATTTGGCTTTCCTCTTTTTTAAGTTGGCCATTGCTTTCTTTGTCAGTGCTTTTGTTGGTTCACGTCTAGGAATTCTTTGTATGTTATAGGTACTAATCCGTTGGGCTGTGACCCATCTGGTGTCTTTATTCCACTCAATTGCAGTTTTAAATTGATGTGATTATTTGGTGATTGCCTTATTTTCCTCTTAGACTATTAAGTGCACGAGAAAAGGGACTGTCCCTTGCAATAAATGCAGTATTTAATACATACCGGGAGGTCAATAAATGTTTCTGACTGAAAGAAAGGCTACATATAAAAGTAAAATTACTTAGTCAAAATTAACACATCTACTACCCAAAATAAGAACTGAAGTTGACAAGTTTTTTTTAAAGGTCTCCCAGGAAAGTATTATTTTGACCTGTTTACCAAGAAGTGTCTAGTTTTTAGGAATCAAATTGTGTCTCGTAAACCAGTGGATTGCTCCTATCTGCAACCTCAGCAATCAGGAGGCAGACAAGAATTATTACCATGAGTTTAAGGCCAGCCAGGGCTACCTGCTGTGTTGCAGACTAGCCTGGCCTACAGAATGAGACTGTCCCTTCTTCCCTGCCAAATGTCTTATACCTAGAAGATGAGAAGACTATGAAAGCTCCCAAAAACTATGGGATTGCTGTACCATAGTAATGGGCATAGAAAACAAATGGAAGAAAACAAACAGCTTGATTTGTGTTTTCTTGACCTGGAGAAGCAGAAGCTAATAGAAACCACACAGAGCATGTCTGAATAATAAGGATCATTTAAAACAGAGATTTTGATGGTTTTCACAATCTTTCTATGAGTTATTGGCCTAGGGGCTTTATGGCACACACCTGTATTCCATGCCACCTGGGAGACTAAGGCAGAGGATCAGATTATCAAGTCCGTCCTTGGGTACATGACAAATTTGATGCCAGCCTGGGCTACATGAGACCCACTCTCAAAAAAATATTATCTCACTTAGTAAGGTATTTCATCATTTCCATCAATGATTCTGAAAAGGTCATTTTTGAAAAAAACATTTCATTCTGGCTAGATAAAATCCTATCCTGCCTATTTACTACATTTTCATTATCAGTTGATGGGCCTCTAAGCTGATTCCATTTCTTTGTTATGAAGACAGCACCATAAAAACACATGTGCTACAAGGATGACCCCACCTTGGACTACTGGCAGTGGTCCAGAGGGTGCCTGGACTGGTCTACTCTGGTGACCGATCTAGTGAATACCCTAACTGTCATCATAGAGCCTTTGTCCAGTGACTGATGGAGGCAGATGCAGAGATCCATGGCCAGGCACCAGGCTAAGCTCCAGGAATCCAATCGATGAGAGAGAGGAGGGATTCTGCAGGCGGGGGATGTCGAGATCATGATGGGAAGACATGCAGAGATGACCAGCCACACTAGAGGAAGCCCACGAACTGTAGACTAGTGGCTGTGGAGGCCCCATGGGGCTGGACTAGGCCCTCTGGATACGGAAGATGGTTGTTTGGCTCGAACTGTTTGGGGGGCACCCAGGCAGGGGGATCAGGATCTGTCCCTGATGCATGGGTAGGCTTTTGGGAATCCAGTGCCTGTGGTGTGATGCCTTGTACACAGCCTTAGTGCAGTGGGAAGGGGCTTGGACCTGCCTAGGCTCAGTGTGCTGGGCTCTGCTGACTCCCCATGGGAGACCTCGATTTGGGGGATGTGGGGATGTGGGGTGGCTGGGGAAAGAAGGCTGGGGGGTGGGAGGAGGGAGGAGGTGGGATCTGTGGGTGGTATGTAGAGTGAGTAGAAAATTTCTTAATAAAGAAAAAAACGCATGTGCTAGTATATCTGTGACAGGATATACAGTCTTTTATTATATGCTTAGGAGTGTTAGAGTGAGGTACTATGAAAATCCCATTTTCATTTTTTAAGAAATCTCGACATTTATTTCCATATGCTATATCAGTTTATATGCCCACCAACAGCCAATAAATGCTCAGAAAATCAAACACAGCATGATTTCTCACATATGCATATCCTAGCTTGTACTTTTGTATATATATGAATGTGGGAATGAGTGTGAATAGAGACCAGGAAACTAGAAGAGACACCTGAAAGGGAAAAGAAGAGGTTTTAAGTGGAGATGGGGAGGATAATAGAATACATGAAATATAAAAGTGGAAGAGAGAGTATTAGGGGTGGAATGGTACAAATGGAGACTGGAGACATAGGGATATGGGGAGAGATGGAGGGTGAATCAACTAATCTATCTATCTATCTATCTATCTATCTATCTATCTATCTATCTATCTATCTATATTATATATATATATATATAATGTCATAAGTATCTTACTGTATACAATAATTAAAAAGAAATTTTAAAACAAAAATACAAACAATGATATCAGTGTGTGGTAGTTTAATCACAAAAAATATTTAGTAATACTGCAATAAGGTTTATATCTATTTAATAAATGATACCATTATATATTTCATCCAGGGCATATAGGAAAAAGCATACTCTAAATGTCTAGACAATTAATGGACAAATTAATTTGTTATCAATGAGATTGATTTACTAGCTGGGTGTAGTGGGACACTTCTCTCTTTTTTTTCCTTTCTTTCTTTTTTTCCTTTTTTTTTTCCCGAGACAGGATTTCTCTGTGTAGCCCTGGCTGTCCTGGAATTTGCTTTGTAGACCAGGCTGGCCTTGAACTCACAGAGATCTGCTTGCCTCTGTCTCCCAAGTGTTGGAATTAAAGGCATGCACCACCACTGCCCAGAAGTGGCACATTTCTAATAGCAGTGTTTAGGAGGCTGAAGTAAGAGTGTGTTGAATTCCAGGACAAGGGCTTCATAGCAAGTTCCAGATCATACTGAGCTATATAGAAAAATACTCCTCAACACACACACACAGAGAGAGAGAGAGAGAGAGAGAGAGAGAGAGAGAGAGAGAGAGAGAGAGAGAGAGAGAGAGAGAGAGAGATCATGAGACTACCCTGGGCTACTAAGAGTTCTAGGGCAGCCTGGGTACCTTAGAGAGACCCTGTCTCACAAAACCAAAAAAAAAAAAAAGAAAAGAAAAAGAAAAAGAAAAGAAAAGAAGAAAAGAAAGAAAGACAGAAAGAAAAGAACAAAGAAAAATGTGGCTAAACTAAGGAATGTGCAGACTTTGGATTCTCTATCTGAAAACAGCTCCTCCCACCATGTGCTCTGCCTCTAATCTCTGTCTCAACTTTCCTTCATGCTTTCTTCTTAGGTGTTCCCATTACACAGCATTCTTGTGGATGAAAACTTTGTATCTCAAGCCTTAGCGTTTGCTACTTGACTGCACTGTTTTTATCTGATACTCAGCATGTCCTGTACTGCCCAATCTTCTTTAGTTGCAGCTGCCAAGAACATTATGTGTTTAAGGCTTTGTGAACAGATGATTTCTTTTTTTTTTTTCCTTTTGGTTTCTTTGAGACAGGGTTTCTCTGTGTAGTTTTGGTGCCTGTCCTGGATCTCACTCTGTAGACCAGGCTGGCCTCAAACTCACAGAGATCCGCCTGGCTCTGCCTCTGGAGTGCTAGGATTAAAGGCATGCGCCACCATCGCCCGGACGATGATTTCCTAATCACTACAAAAATTTACCTTGTAATGTAAGCATTCCTAGTCTCCAAGTTTCTAGTCCCTCTATTTCAACATCCTTTCTGTTCTGTAATACTCTTTGAAGTGTGTGTGTGTGTGTGTATGTTGTAAGCATTCCTAGTCTCCAAATTTCTAATCATCCTCTTTCAATATTTCAGTGTTCTTTCTGTTCTGGATTACTCCTTGATACTTGTGCATGCATGTGTGCATTGCCGTGCTGCTGAAATAATGAAATAGGACACTGCTGGAGGTAAATTTATCTAAAGCAAACTTTTCTCAGGTTGTATAACAAGCCCCAAGTCACAGGCCTCAAACAATATCTAACACTGGCTTTAAACAATGAATAGGACCATTAGAATGCACACCAGCTAAATATGAGCCCAACTTAAGTGCAAGAACAAGGAAAAATGTGCTGTTGAGCTCCTGGAAACCAAGAAACTTCAGTTGGTCAGTGTGTCACTTCCAGAGCCAAATGGGGCCAATAAATCTCTGTCTAACATGTGTGAGCAGGGGGAGAGGGGAATAGTGCTCCAGATGAGTCCCCAAGAGAATCCTCCAACACATGGTTATTGGGATACACTTGGAATTTGGTCCATTTGCTAGTTTTGTTCTTCTGCATTGCTACTAAAACTCATACATTGCCAGTGGGTAATGCTCCTCTGAGTTAGACTGCTCTGAGGTACTATTGTATAACGCAAATTCAATTTTAAATACAACTAACATTGCTGAAAACCTAACAACTAACATGTTGTCTTCCTTATGACACATGAGCTGATAGTCACAACTTACCTCCCACTCTGCCCCTAGTTGTATCATCTTAAGTTCCGTGATTCTTCCAGAGCTGTTTCATCGTCTTTTATAGAAGCAATTAAATCAATACGGTTGTCTCCATAAAAATCAGTCATGTGTGAATTTCAAGGAAACTTCTGCAAAAGAATTGTAAGGCAAACTAATGCTATGATATATGAAGTTGTGCTTAAAGGAAGTATGAAAAAGCTCTATGGTAGTAACTTATGTAGGTTTGTACAAGAAGGAAATAAAGGCATAGTGCAGATGGGAGGAAAGGAATATAAAGCCCCCCAAAATCATTAGGTAGTCTGAGATTATTTGTGACCCACTAGTGTGTATGTATATAGACTAGAAATTTAGCATGGACCCTCTATAATCTGGTGAAACCCTTACATCATCGGTTTGCTTTTACTTCCTTAGTCTCTACTAAAGCAGCGTTTTTCATAAGGCCTTTTGGGTTAGGCACTGCTTGTTATCTCATCTTTTCCTTTTAAAACACGAAGTTTGAAATGGTCACTACTTAAAGATGTTAGAGTAAGGACAAAGCACAAGGGAAGAACCCAAAAAGCAATGCTGTATGTCAAAGAAGGGAATGGTCAATGAGAATGCACTACTAGTGAGAATAAACAAAAAAGAATGGGATTATACAGAGGAGGCCCCAAACTTAGACTGCTAAAACAAGGAGATGTCAGAAGTGTATCCTAACACCCTAAAACCAATATAATCTCCTTATTGTTAATCTATTCTAAGATGCATGTATATACAACAACACTCATATGTGTGAGGAAATACAGATATTACTGTCCTCAGAAGCAAAGCACAGCAATCATAAAGCTGTGGGAATGCAAACGTGGAACTTCCACTGCCTCCCTGGGAGTCAGTCAGAGTCAGGAGTGTGCACATGCCTAGTCGGCCAGAGCATTTATGATTTCTCACCACAGCAAGTGCCTTTCTCCCTGAGTAAGAACATGAAAGATCATGTTTCTACTGAGGAAATCACACTCCTGCTGAAGAGCCAATTCTCCCTGGCCCCTGCTGCTACAGTTCTTGAAATCATTGACAGAAGAGGTAAATAGTGGGAGAGACAGACAGAGATGGGGAAAGAAGGACTGTAGTAAACCAGAAATAATACCTTTTCTCTTTCAGCCACCTTCCAATCTCTTAATGATTAAATCTCCCATTGAAATAATCTTATATAGAGCTGGCAAGGGAATCTGGGCAAGACAGTCTTTGTCACTTTTCACATAGGATACAAGAAAAAAATGGGAAGCATCAGAAACTAGCAGCAGCCATCGGTCTGGAGTCCTTCTGCTCAAGTCTGATAGAAATCATGAGTAGGCGAGGACAAACTCTTCTAGTGTTGGCAGTCCCAGGCCTTTGAGTACACAAGGCCTAATTACTTACAGCTCCAAGCAAGGAGATCCAGGGGCCTGTTGTCCTAGGTTTTAGCAGGCGGTGATTTATGGCTCCAGGCAAGAAAGTTGGAGGTTTATTGCTCTGGGCTTTAACCACAGGAACCCTAGCATTTGGCAACAACTTTAACCCTCAAGTTCTAGCAGCAGTGAGCCAGTAGTAGCAGCAGAAAGCAGCAAACAGTGTTTGCTATGATTATAGCTCCTGAATGGGTCTGAGATATTGGAACCTTCACCCCTTAGAGCAGTGGTTCTCAACTTTCTAATGCTGTGACCCTTTAATACAGTTCCTCATGTGGTGGTGACTCCCAACCATAAAATAAATTATTTTCATTGCTACTTCACAACTATAATTTTGCTAGTTTGAATATTGTAATGTAAATATCTGATATGCAGGATATCTGATGTGCAAACCCCTCAAGGGTCATGGCCCGCAAGTTATGAACCTTTGTCTTACTTATAGTGACTAGTATTGCAGCTCTTAAGCCTACAGTGTCTCAGCTCCCTGGCTTGTGATGCTTCGCCACTCCATGGAATTCTTCCAGAGATCAGGCACCATAGTTACCTTATCTTTGGCTCTTTACAGTCTTCTGTATTGATTAATTTCTTCACTGCTGAGACCAAAATACCTGGTAAGAAGCAACTTTAAGATGGAAGGCTTTATTTTTAGCTCATACTTCTAGAGGATAAGGTTCATTCTGGTAGTGGAACCGTACTGGCAGTAATGGAAAGCAACTGATCAAATTGTGTTCACAGGAAACACAGAAATATGAATACTAATGTTCAGCTCCCTTTTTTCCCTTTTTATTCAATCTGGGACCCAAGCCCATGGAATCATCTACATTAAAGGTAGAAAGCCTTTCTCTCTTCAAGGAAACTTCTGGAAATACTCTCAAAGACTTATAGGTGTGTTTCACGATGATTAAAAACCTCATTAAGGGAACAATCACAATTAACCATCATAAATCAACCCCTTTTCCAATCAACAACCATGTTTTTACATAATGGCATTCCACTTTTGCCTCTCAAAGTTTCATCTTCATGTCATAATGCAAAATATATTTAGTCTGTCCCTGAAAGCCCTCTTAGTTTTTACCAGTTGCAACACTGTTCAAAAGTCCAATGTCCCAGCTTTTTCTGAGACCCAAGGCAGTCTCCTATTTGTAAGCTCCCACCAAATTTAAAATAATTATATATTTCAAATATACAACAGTATGAGTAAACATCCCTATTCCAAAAAAGGAAGACGATGGGTAAGGAAAGATAGGACCAAGGGAAGACCAAACACCAAATCTTGAATCTATATGTCCAGCATGTACAGTATGTGATAAAAACAAAACATCTGAGCTCTACCATGCTTGTGTAGTAGTAGCTTCCTTCTTAGAGATCTGCTACCTGAAGCACATGTTGTCTCTCTCTTGGGCCCTCTTGACTTCATGCCTGGAGTTGTCTTTGATGGATGTCTTAAGGTCCTGGCATCTTTGGCGTCTCCATTGTAACATGAGCTTCACTTTCATTGCTTCCCACAATGGCTTCTCAGGTTGTCCTTGTTGGAACTCCAGCCCTACCACACATTGCCTTGTCTCAGTAGCTGTTAGCAACTTTGACTCCTTTACTTTTAGCAGCTCTCATGCAATAAAACAAGTATCACATGGATGATGCTAACAAGTTACACTGCCAACCTGAGATTGAGCCTGTCCAAGTAGATCAAATTGTTCAATTTGCTTCTGTTTGCTGAGCCTGGAGAAACGCTTCAATAGGCAGCTGTTTTCCAGCAGGAAATTCTTTCAGCAGCATCTGGTTAGGATTCCTCCCTTCAAATGAATTCACCTTTACATAAGTAGGAGCTTTTAATAAGTGAGGTCATCATATTCCTAGCGTACCTTTCCTATCATCACAATATAGAACACTAGGTTTCTATTTAATCGAACTACTCCCTTTGACAATCACATCTGCATTTCTATTCACCTTGTCTACAATTTTAAGCTCTTCCATGCTCCTTTTCTTGGAAAAAAACATTTTTTCTTACCTTTCTTCTCCACTTGCTGCTCTTCCTCACTGTATACCAGGATAAGAGAGGTGAACGATATTTGTGTCACCGCCTTAATGTTATCCTGTCTTGAGGTTTCCTCTGCCAAACAAATTAGTTCATTACTTTTGAATTTAAGGTCTCAGGACACAGGCAGAATTCAGACAGATTCTTTGCAGAACATCACCTGAGTAGCTTCTATCTCAATTCCTTTTAGAGTCCTTATTCCCTGAAACATCATGAATTGGGCCTGCAGTGTCTGTATGCCTCTCAACATTCTGGTCTTCTGAACTCTCACAAGAATGCTTCATTAAGCTCAGCTTTCTGGGTTCTAGTGATTTTCTAGTCCTAAGTTTCAGAATGTTCTACATTCCTCTCATGAAGCAACTCTAATGGCCTAGAACTACCTGGCCATATTTTCAAAGCAAGGTCCTATTGCTTAGTACCAATTTTCTGTACTAATTGCTCTTATTTTTACCATAGCCAAAATACTGGAGAAGAATGAACTTAAGGAGTGAAGAGTTTATTTAACCTCGAGTCTGAGGGGATACAGTCCATCTTAGTGGAGAAGTCATGACAGAAGGCAAATGATGCAACTGCTCTCACTGTATCCACATTCGTAAAAGAGTGCTCACCTCACTTTTTTAGCCCAATGGAATGATTATACATCCATCCTGGGCATATCCTCCTTTTGCTTTAATATTTCTGGCAACACCTTTATAACTATACCCAAAGGAAAGTTTGTATCTACACTGATTCTTAATCCATCAAGTGTGCTGCAAATGCCTTAACCATTGAGATATCTCCCTAGGTGAGTTCCTTATTTTTCTAGTGGCAATTTAGAGTGGATGAATTGCATAATATAGGTATCTTAGCTTGGTTACTATTGCTGTGATAAAACACCAAGACCCAAAGCAACTTAGGGAAGAAAAGGGTTTATTTGAATTATACTTCCACATCACTGTTCATCATTGAAGGAACTCAGGACAGGAACTCACTCAGATCAGGAACTCACACAGGGCAGTAACCTGAAGGCAGGAACTGATACAGCAAGCAATGGAGGCATGCTGCTTACTGGCTTGCTCCTTATGGCTTGTTTAGCCTGCTTTCTTGTAGAACCCAGGACCACTAGACCAGGGGCATCTCCACACACAGTGGGCTGGACCCTCACATCAACCACTAATTAAAAAAATGCCCTACAGGCTTGTTTGTTTACAGCCAGATCTTCCAGAGTTATTTTCTCAATTGGGGTTACCTCCTCTCAGATAACTATAGCTTCTATCAAGTTGACATAAAGTTAGCTTTCACAAGACATATTGGTACATTACCATATTTCTACTACTCCCAATCCTTGCTTATCTCCCCAAATATTCTCTGTTAATTACTGGTATTTTCCATTCTTTTAACATATTAATTTAATTCATTCATTTTTGCTTGGAAAATAAGACAATAAGATTAATGGAACTATGGATTTTTTTTGATACCAAACACCCATCTTGACAAATTTTTACATAACTTCAAATAAATAAACATTTTTAACAACAATGTACTGCCATCTCTTATGGATAGACCATTTGTAATTGTGTAGATGTATATGTTTATCCTAAATTTGTATGTTTGAATTTAAATTACCCCATGTGATAATATAGAGAGGAGAGATCACTTGAGAATTGAATAAGTCAGAAACTCTCTGCCTTTGAATGGTGTTAATGCTTTTATAAAAGAGGCTTCATGATAATTTGTCCAAAAGTCCTGTTTTCCATTTGAGATTAGTGCTACACATAGCCTTCATCAGGAAGGCTTCTTACTCTATCAGGCAGCAGTTAATGCGGAAATCCATAACTGACTAATGTGCAGAGGTTAAAAATGATGGTAGAATTCTCAGCCCTTAATGAGACAGGTATACCACACACACCCAGGCTCAAAAAACACCTAAGAAGAGGTTTGGAGGGCTGGAAAGAGGGCTTAGAGCTTAAGAGAACGTGCTGCTCTTCCAGAGGATCTGGGTTCTACTCCCAGTACCTGCAGGGCAGCTCATAACTCTCTGTATCTCCACTTCTAGTAGATCTGCTGCCCTCTTCTGGTCTCCTTGGGCACTGCATGCACATTGTGCACAGACATGCATGCCACAAAACACACACACACACACACACACACACACACACACACACACACACACACACACACAAATAAAATGAAGTAAAATAAAATAAAATTTAAACAGGAGAGGGTCAGAAAGAATATAAGAGCCAGGGGATGGTGAGATGGGCCGAAAAAAAAGATGTCTTCTGGACACGACTTAGCCATTACACTCATAAATTCACTGAAGCTGTGGTTATTTGCATAAGACCTACATAGGTTTCGACAGTCAACAACACTTGATCATGGATGGGGAGGGTCCATGAGACCACTCCCCCTAAATCACTATTCACATTTAATGTTGGGGGAGGTGTTAAGCTGCCTTAGCTCCAGCAAATAATCTCCTACCCATGCTCTGGTAAGAAAGTCACTAAACTCAATGGGCCACACACAAAAAGAAAATGTGAGGAAACCTTACTGGAAAGGAGCGTTTCAGTGTGTGAGGGGAGGAGAGGGAATGGGATGGAATTGGAGTGAGAAAAACTAATATTTCATTACTCAAATGTATAAAACTATCAATGAATAAAAACTAAATAAAATACAAATTCAAACCAAAGCAAAAATTAAAAAGAAAAGGAAACCCAAACAGGTTTCACAGAAGTAAAAGACTTGTCAATCTCTTTTGTTGTACCAACACACAGCATCCACCTCTTTCCATATAAAAACACAATGAGAAGATGCAAAGCCCTCACTGGACACTAGACATTTATCAGTGTTTTGTTTGGAGGCAGGATCTTACTAGGTAGCTTTGGCTGTCCTGGAACTCACTATAGAGACCAGGATGATCTCAAACTGACAGAGATCCACCTACCTCTGCCTCCCAAGTGCTGGGATTAAAGACATCTGCCAGTGTGCTTGGCAAAGCCTTTGTTTGTTTTGAGATAACATCTTAATGTAGCCCAGGAGGCTTTACATGTAGTTTCTTGCCTCTACCTCCTGAGTGCTGGGATTATAGCCATGCACCTGTTTTTATGAGATGTTGAGGATTAAACCCAGAGCTGCCTGCATGCTAGGCAAGTACTCTACCAACTGAGCTGTATTTCCACCCCTTGTTGCTGTTTTGATCAGAATTGTGAGAAAGAAATTTATATTATCTAGAAATTACCAGCCTAAGGGATTCCTGTTATAGCTTCAGATTGAAACTAAGAAGCAACTCTAATGGATCATCACTTGCTTTTTAAAATAACTTTATTGAAGTACAATTGACATATGATAAATAAGCTGCCTATACTTACAAGTTATAATGCATAAATTCTGACATATAAATGATTTAAATGACCACCACAACCAAGATAATGAACTTTTCCCACATCCTTTCATAAGACTTCCCTCTTGAGTTCTTATCTCCAAACACTGATTTGCTTTCTGTTGATACACAAATGTCCCCTCTCCCCCAGAGCTTTATATAAGTGCATTTGTACAGTGATCAATTTTCATCACAATTCTTTACTCAAAATGATTATTTGGAGATCAATTACTATTATTACATGTGCCAATAGTACATTCTTTTTTATTACGATTAAATATTATGTTAAATGAATGTGCCAGAGTTTTTATACATTAAGTTTTAATTTCAGGTTTGGGAGTTACAAATAAAGCTCTTACATATATTCACAGGCAGGTCTGTGATGTATGACACAATTTTTTCCTTCTTTTGGATAAATATTTAGGAATAGCATGAATGGATCATCTGGTAGTTGTATATATAACATTTTAAGAAATTGTAAAACTCTTTCACAGTAATTGCACATTGAATTCTCATTAGAAGTACATGAGTCAGTCATTCACATCTTTACCAATAGTTGATTCACAGTGTGAATCTATTCTATTAAATATACAGGTTCTGATGTGAACTTTCTTAATTATTAAATGATTTTAGGCATTTTATAGGTACTTGTTTGTCTTATATGCTTACTTGTCATTTGTAAACTTTTTTTGTGCAATATTTGATTGACATATTTTCCCTGTGTTTTTACTTAAATTTTACTTTGTAGCTAATATACCAAACTATAGACTCAGGACATATTTATGAGGGGCATGAGGTATTTCAATACATGCACAAATTGTGCAATGTTTATGTCAGGGTAAACATATCTAGCTTATCAAGCATCATTTCTTATGGTGAAAATGTTCAAATCCTTTCTCTTTTGAAATACACAATACTTTATCTAAAGTCTTTCTACTGAGCAATAGCACATCAGAATTTATTATCCCCATCTAAGTATATCATAATACTCATTGTTCAACCTCTTTTTTCCCACTCCTTATTTTCTCAGGCCTCTGATTACCAACATTATAGTCTCATTTTCTATGAAACTGATGTTTTTACATTCCATGTGTAAATGATATCATGTGGTGCATATCTTTCTGTGCCTGGATTATTTAATTTAACATAATGATTTCCAATCTTACCATGTTGCCATAGAAGTTACAGTTTCATTTTCTTCTTAATATAGCTGGATATTATTCCATTGTGCATATTGTGGACTGTATTCACTAGGAGGAGAGCAGGGTATTAAGCACAGGACTTTGTTTTGGAACTCAGTTTAAGACTGAGAAAATGTAACACTGGGCAGAAGCTAATGGCCCCATCTTCACACAAGTCACTGAAGATGGAACTTCTGGAAAAGTCCCAGTGTTAGGAAGAACCATGGCATATCAGTCAGTCAGACTTCTATTCTAGCCAGCATCACTTGTGGATATACTGACCACCCTATCTATGTTGTTAAGGCATATTTACACTACAGAGTAAGTGAGCCCCACAGAAATTTAGGGACTTGTGTCTTTAACACATTTTCTGGGTAATCAGAGGTCTAAATTTTATTGAAATTATGTCTTCTAAGAGGAAATGGAAGTTGTCTCTGGTCCCCACTACCAGGCCATGACATCTCCTGGACTTATTTTTCAGTGTGAAAGAATCATATATGTATTTGAGATTACAAATCATACCAATTTTTGAGTAATCTAAAAAGCTTCTATTTTCGAATTATCCTTGAGCAAGATAATTTAGCTGAAGATTTCTCTGGTCCTGCCCAGCCCCATGGACCCTGCAGCTGCTTATAAAATAATCACTCAGAAGCTTATATTAATTAAAACTGCTTGGTCATTAGCTCAGGCCTACCACTGACTAGCTCTTATATTTAAACTCAGCCCATTTGTGTTAGTCTTTATGTTACCACATGTTCCGTGGCTTTACCTGTATGCTGTTACATGCTGTTCCCTGGACGGTGGGCTGGTGTCTACTAACTCAGCCTTCCTCTTCCCAGAATTCTCCTTGTCTACTTACCCCACCTATACTTCCTGCCTGACTACTGGCCAATCAGTTTTTATTTATTAACCAATCAGAGCAACACATTCACAGCATACAGAGCGACATCACCCATCATGTAAAATTCTGTGCCATTTGGTCATTGGGGCCCAGCAGATCCAATAGCACTAGCAGTGATAAGCAAGTTAGCATGCTGTGTGTAGCATTTTGAAAGCTTCTATAGGTGATGGATCTGATTGTATGCTTTCTAAAAATATTTTTTATTGTTCATGGAAAATACTTGCTTGGCAGCAAGCATTATTACTCATGATCTTAACCAGGCTGGCTTTGAACTCACAATCTTGCCTGTCTCCTAAGTGCTAGAATTATAGATATGTGTCACTATACCTAGCCTCTGTCTTTTGTTCATTTTTTGTCAGTGAAGAGCTTAGCAATATCTCTAGATACCAACAGACACATTTAGACAAATTTCTGGTTTCTTTAGTCTTTGTTCTATGAGAAATTAAATTCCAAAACCACAAATTGCTTTTTAATCTCATTTCAGTCTGTGCATAACAGCAGAGAAAGTAAATAGGATAGAGACAGTTTAGAGAAGCAAAATGTCATTTGGAAAGTTTGTGATAATCCTAGGGGGCTCTACATAGGTGTGCCTGATCCAGCTGATGGGAAATAGCCTCCATGTAACTATTTTCATGTGGGGAAAGAAGAGAATCCTTGAGTCCAAGGAACTATGTAAAATGTGTGGCGAAAAGTCAGCTACGTGTTAGAGAGGATGGATGTGGTTAGGAATGGGTGGAGGAGTAGGATGGTTGATTTTAGCCTTGCCCACACTAGGTCTGTAGGTCCAAGCCTTAAAGAAAGAGGGAATATGAGACCAAGGTTAATGTTTCCTTTCCAAGCCAAAGGGCTGTGTTGTTTCTGTGTTTAGGTGGCAAAATATGACAGGAAATAAGGAAGGGGTAAGGATAATAAACCAAATATGTAAACTGAGAAGTCTATAACTTGAATACCATATGAAGGGCTCACAGTAAGAGTTTATTTGCGAGCCTATATGTGATATATAAAAATATTTGAAAGGTTTAAATCAAGTATTAAGTAAAATATCTTTCCTTTATTATGATGAATATTACTTCTTGTCAATCTGAAAGACCAGGTTTCAACTTAGAACACTTGCGTATTTTCGATTTATTAATTTTAAAATTAGCACACACTATTAGGTTTATTATGATGTTTTCAAACAGAATTTGCTTTTATTCATCCCAGCCCCTCCATCCCCTCATATCCACTTGTGTCCTTCTACCCCAGTAGTATCCTTATTATTTTATTGTCACATGTGTTCTATTGTCCTCCACACCTTCCTCATCACATCTCCCCACCTCTCTTTTTGGGACCTGTTCAAGTTTCAAAGACTATACCCATGACTTATACCTGCATACATAGATACATATATAAACATTAAAATCTTGAATGCAAGGCTATTTTTTTTATTTTAGCTTACTAAGAAAATCTAAAACCACAAGGCTTTCATTAATAGGTTCATATCAGGAATGGTTGAATAATAGTTTGACCTACACACCTAGAAACCTGACAAGACTGCCCTCTGGTAAGCCCCATGCATTAATTTTCTATTATTGCATAGCAAAATACAAAGGACCTCTCTCTTTCTCTAGAAATAATCAAGAAACAACCTTCTCAGCCAAATGTGATTAGGGTATGACTGTAATCCCAGCACTTGGGAGGTGGAAGCCAGAAGGTCAGAAATTCAAGGCCATCCTCAGCTACACTGTGAACTTAAGACTAGCCTAGGACCCATGAGAATCAGTCTCAAAAACAAACTAACAAATAACAACAAAAAACAAGGAGACAACTGAATAAGCAAACAAAAAACAAAAACAGGACTCAGTACTAACTACCATAGACCCCAATCCTTTATCCCCATAGGCTCCCCAGCTTCCTGATTACCTCCCTCAGTTTTTGTGCCCCCAAGAGATGCCACATGCTCAATTCTCCCAGAGACCTAACATCAACACACCCTCTGCTAAGCCCCATTTCTTCTTAAGCTTCCTGCTTGCACTTCCTGGGACCTCCAGCTGAACATGCACGTTGGGTACACTTCTCTCATATTTCCTAGGCCATAAAAAACCCACCTGCCCTTACCTAGACCCCGTCCCAAACATTCCACAGGCTTTTCAGTCAGTGTCTACACCTGAGGCAAAACTCATTTAAGTTAGCTGACCCAGCTACACTCTCAAATCAGCCCCCACCTAACTGAGAGCCTCTACAAGTCCCCAAACTACTTGACCAACTCCACCAAGAGAACCACTCTGTTGGGCCCCACCTCTATGACTCTCCAAGGCTTCCCAGACCAACATCTGGCCTCACTACACTGTCAAGATGCCCAGGCTTCCTAGTAAGAGACCTGCTCCATTAAGTTTTGCTCTCTTGGAAATTTTGCAAGTTACTCTACCCCCAAGCCATGTGTGGACACTCTGCACCCAAGACCTCGGTAAGAGACCAGCTTCCCCCAACTCTATTCCTTTGGACCTCTCTCAAACTTCCCAGTTGAACACCATACATGGGGACTATGGACTGGAAGGCTACAGCTTCTTATTGGAAGACACATAATCCCAGGTGCCCAGTTCCTATCACAAAATACAACCAACATGAAAAACCAATCAATCTTGTAGTAAATATCCCTAAAAAGAACAACCCAAGAAGAAACTCAAGGCATAGAATTCCAGAGTAAATAAAATATGTATAAGCGTTCAAAGAATTCATACAGGCACAAATATTTGCATAATCCTTTAAAAGGATAGAATAAACTTGTGATTGAAGTACAAATAAAACCCCACAAACAAATATAGCTAGATAAAATTATAGGAACAATTCAGAATATGACTATTGAATTCAGTAAAGAGATGGAAATCCTTAATGTAAACAAAATTGATATGTAGCTGGAAATGAAGAACTCAATAAGTCTAATAAAAATTCAGTGAAAACCCTCACCATGTAGAAAATAGAATACAAAGGCTTGAGGACCAACGCAGACAATTCGATCATTTGGCTTGTTCTTTTTGTATTTGTATCTTTTATTTCTTTTTCTTATTGCTCAAGCTAGATCTTCAAGCACAATTTTAAATAGGGGTAGAAATAGTAGTCATCCCTATTATGGTTTTGATTTTAGTGAGACAATTTTAACTTTTTCTCCATTTAAGATTGTGTTAGCCATGGGTTTATTGTATATAATATCTATATGTTTAGATGTTTCCTCCAGTCCTATATTGTATCAGTCCATCCAAGAAAATTATAAATTAAAAAATTCATATGCAGAATATGTAGAAAATTTTATAAAGCATGAAAAGGGCAAATCTATGAATAATAAATATAGGATGATAATTTCAAGGCATAGGCATAGAACAAAGCCTCAGCAAAGTCATAACCGAAAACATCCCAGATCTAGAGAAAGAGAAGCCCAATTTGGTATGATAAGCACACATGACATCAAACAGACAAGACTAAAGAAACAAGTTCTCATTTTATAGTCCCTATGTTATAGCTAGAGTACAAATATACAGAACAAGGTAAAGGTATTGAAGGAAGGCTCAAGTAACATAAAGGCAGGCCCATCATAACAACTGATCTCTCACTAGAAACTCCAAAGGCCAGAAGAACTTAGAACAATTCCAAAAGAGCATAGATGTCAACGTAAACTATGTTAATTGGCAAAATTACCCATCAAAATGGAGGGGTAAAGAAAAACTTTCCATAATAGAAGCAGACTAAAGGAATTTATGATCACTAAATTATTGCTCCACAAACTACTACTGAAGATAAGGGAGTCTGTGGATGGAAAAGAAATAATTCCAGGGAAGCAGTTATTTAAATTAGGAATAAGAAAACAAATGCCACAAAATCAATAAAATGATATAAGTAAATAGAAACCTTTCTATAATAATTCTGAATATTAATGGCCAAATTCCCCAATCAAAAGATGCAAAATGGCCAAGTGGGTCAGAAAATAGGAATCATCTTTTTGCTGTCTACAAAATGTTTACCTCAAGTTCAAGGAAAGATACTATCTTAGAGTGAAGAAATTAAAAAACATACTCCAAGCAAATGAAACCAGGAAGCAGGCAGGTGTCACTATTCTAGTATCTGACAAAATAAATGTCTTATTTATTTATTTAGTTCCTTTTTTGAAAATATATTTTTTCATACAATGTATTCTAAATATGGTTTCTCCTCCTCCAACTCCTCCTAGGTCCTTCCCACCTCCCAGCCTAATCAAATCCACACCCTTTCTTCATCTTATTTTTTAAAAAGGCATATAAAAAAGTAAAATAAGATAACATAAAAACAAAAAACTAGAATAGGACAAAACAGAAAAAAAGAGCCAAAGAAAAAGCACAAAACCACACACAGACACAGAGAAACCCATATTTGCACACACAGAAATCTCATAAAAAGCACAATACTAGAAACCACAGTATGTAAGCAAAAGACCTGCAAGATTAAAAAAATATACCCAGGGAAAGCATTATGAGACAATGTACCCCACTTCCATACTATTAAGTTTGTTCTGTGTTGGCCACCTACTTCTGGGCATGGAGCCTGCCCTGAAGTGTGATTTGTTTACCTAGTAAGACTCTGTTGCCGAAAACTAATTTTTCATTTGTGAATGGTTGTCAGTTGGAATTAGCTTTTGGGTTAGGGATGGGACCTTGTGTTCACTTCCCCTCTCAGTGCTGTAAGCTCATCTGGCTTAGACCTATGAAGGCCCTGTGCATGCTACTATAGTCTCAGTGAGTTCCTCTGTGCATCAGTTCCTTGTCTAGAAGGCCTTGTTTCCTTGGTGTCTTCCACCTCCACTGGATCTTTTTTATTTTCTATTATTATTATTGTTATTATTAAGAGATTTTCTATTCATTTTACATACCAACCACAGATTCCCCCTCTCTTCCCTCCTCTAGCCCCTTCTCCCAGCCTTCCCCCTCAACCCACCCACTATTCCCACCTCCTCCAAGGCAAGGTCTTCCATAGGGAGTCAGCAGAGCCTGGTACATTCAGGTGAGGCAGGTCCAAGCCTCTCCTCCCTGCACCAAGGCTGCACAAAGTGTCCCACCATAGGCACTGGGCTATAAAAAGCCAGCTCATGCACCAGGTCCCAATCCCACTGCCTTGGGACCCCCTAAACAGTTCAAGCTAAACAACTGTCTCGCCTATCCAAAGGGCCTAGTCCAGTACCATGGGGGCTCCTCAGCTATTGGTCCACAGTTTATGCATTACCACTAGTTTGGCTGTCTGTCTCTGTACATTTTCTTATCATAATCTCAATGTTCAATGTCCCTTGCTCATAGAATCCCTCCTCTCTCTCATCAATTGGACTCCTGGAGCTTGGTCTTATCTCTTCATCTGCTTCCATCAGTCACTGGATGAGGGCTCTATGATGACAGTTAGGGTATTCCACCATCTGATTGCCGGAGTAGTCCAGTTCAGGCACCCTCTCAACTATTGCCAGTAGTCTAAAGTAGGGTCATCCTTGTGGATTCCTGGGAACTTCCCTAGCTCTCTGCTTCTCCCTATCCCATCATGAAATTTGCAGGCAAATGGATGGGACTAGAAAATATCCTGAGTGAGGTAACCCAGACTCAGAAGAACAACATGGTATGTACTCACTCATAAGTGGATACTAGATGTAATGCAAAGGATAAGCAGACTGCAACCCACGGCTCCAGGGAGGCTAGCTAGCAGGGAGGACCCTAAGAAGGATGCATGGATCGCCCAGTGAAGGAGAAATAGATGATATCTACATGAGCAAACTGGGGATGGGGGGTTATGGAGGGCAAGGGATGGGGGATGAGAACATAGGGGAGTGGGAGGTTCGAGTTGGAACAGGGACAGAGTGGGAGAGCAAGGAAAGAGATACCATGATAAATGAAGACATCATGGGAATAGAAAGAAACAGAGTGCTCGGGAAGTTCCCCACTGGATCTTACAATCTTTCTGTCTCCTCTTCCTCAGAGTTCTCTGAGCCCTAAAGAATGGAATTTGATGGAGTCATCCTATTTAGGAATGAGTTTTCCATGGTCTCTCACTCTGCATAGTGTTCAATTTTGGGTCTCTGTATTTGTTCCCATCTACTGCAGGAGGATGATTCTCCGATGTTAACTTAACAAGACATTGATTTATGACTATAGCAGAATGTTGTTAAAAGTTATTTTATGGCTATGTAACTTTAACAGTAGTATTTTGTTTTCCCCAGGTCCATGGCCTATCTAGTCTTATGTATTTGGCCACCTGAGTAGTGTTTAGCAGGGGTTTCATCTCATGGAGTGGGCCTTAAATCCAATCAGATAGTGGTTGGTTACTCCCCAACTTTTGCACCATGATTGCACCTGAATATCTTTTAGGCAGGTCACCATTGCAGATCACATAGTTTGTAGGTGAGATGGTGTTAACCTTTCTTCTCTAGCAGTAATCAGAGAACCTTCTAATACTGTAAACAACAATCAACATGGATGAAGGATCTTGGTAGGCACCAGCTCAACCTCTCTGTGTTCAATGAGTTTGTAGGCAGTGTCTTCAGGAATAGGGCCTTACATCATTTTGTGCAGAGTATCCAATAGTTTTAGCAATAGCCTAGGTTGTTTGGGGTTTCCATGTGTCTCCTTTGGCCTACAACTCAGTTAGATATAACCAATCCCTAGCACTGAAGGTTTCCTTTGGTGGCAAGAGTTGAGGCTTTGTCTCTCCTATTTGGTGATTCCATTTAGACTTATTTCATATATATATATATATTAAAATTCTACTGTATTGGGTCTATATAATATCCATGAAATAGCAACTAGTTTTAGTTGTCCCTACCCTTATTCCATCACATACTTGCTTCTTCCCCCAACTTGGTCCCCCGATTCCAGTCTTCTCCCATGTCCATCCACCCATCCATAACTATTCTGTTTCCCCTTCCTAGGAACACCCTTTTATTTCCCATAGTTTCTTACTCTATAACTAAGCTCTGTGGTTATATAGATTGTGGCATGCTTATTGAACACTTACCATCTAACTTCTACATATAAGCTAACACATGCCATATTTGTCTTTCTGGGTCTGGGTTATCTCACTCAAGATGAGTTTTTTTTCCTGAGAATCTCATGATTTCATTTTTTTAAACAGCTGAGTAATCACTGTGTAAATGTACCACATTTTTGCATCTATTTATCCATTGATGGATATCTAGGTCATTTTCAGTTTCTGGCTATTATGAATAGAGTTATTGTGGATGATTGATTGATAAATAAAACTCTGATTGGCCAGTAGCCAGGCAGGAAGGATAGGATAGGCGGGACAAGAAGGAGAAGAATTCTGGGAGGTGGAAGGCTGAGGTAGAGAGACACTGCCAGCCACCCAAGCGAGATGTAAGGTACAGGCAAGCCACGTGACAACTTATAGACTAATAGAAATGGGTTAATTAAAGACATGAAAACAGCTAGCAAGAAGCCTGAGCCATTAGGCCAAACAGTTTAAATAGTTTATTTTATATACGTAGGCTGTTGGACTGCTGGGGCTTAGCGGGACCCAGAGAGAAAACTCCAGCTACGTAGAATATGAATGTGCAAATGTCTCTATAATAGGATGTGGAATCATTTTGGTATATGCCTAAGATCTTGAGGTAAATCTATTTCTAGCTTCAGGAGGAACTACCACACTGATTTTCATACTGGCTAGACTCCAATATAAAACTAATTAAAAGGTGCCCACTTAATTCTGATTAAGAGAATAGTTTACCAAGAGGAGATTACAATTATTACCTCATATACACAAAACTTGTGTGTACCCAACTTCATAAAACAAACACTATGAGATATTAAAGAATTTATGAACCTCCCTCAATACATATATGACTTCAGTACACTGCTTTCACCAATTGACAGGTTACACACACCAAAAACAAGCTAGAGAACCAAAAACAAATGGATTAACTTCTAAATACATCTTAACCATCAAAACCAAGAAGAGATCAATAATTTAAACCAGAGCAAGAAGTGAGATTTAAACAGTAATAAAAAGTCCCCTGACTTAAAAATAAATAAATAAATAAACCACCCTGACTCCAGACGGATGCAGAGAAAAAATTTACCAGACCATTAAAGAACTACAAGAAATATTTCCACATTATTCAAAAAGATAGAAATATAAGGAAAACTTCCAAACCTGTTCTATGAAACCAATGCTACTATAACACTAAGTCCAGGTAAAGATACACAAAAAGATAACAATTGATCATTACTACTTACTAACATATATGCAAAAATTCTCAGACAAACATAAAACAGGCCATCCACAATGATCAAATTGGTGTCAGGCCAGTGATGTAGAGATGATAATATACATATGTTGGTAAATATAATAAATCATATGAATGAACTTAAAGACCAAAATCACATGGTCTTCTCAATATATACATTTGACAAAAATGAACATCACATTGTGATAAATGTCCTAGAAAAATAGGCCTGAAAGCAATGTATTTAAACATAATAAAGTTTATGTATGATGAAATCCATAGCCAACATCATCTTAAGCAAAAAATAAAAACTTGAAAGTCTATTAAAATTGGGAACAAGATAGGACTATCCACTGCTGTGGATATCATTCTATATAAATAAAACACTGATTGGCCAGTGGCCATGGAGGAAGTATAGGCAGGACAAGAAGAGAGGAGAATTCTGAGAGGTAGAAGGCTGAGTGAGGGAGACACTGCCAGCTGCTGCCAGGACTAGCAGCATGTAAAGATGCCGGTAAGCCACAAGACACGTGGCAAGGTATAGATTTATAGAAATGGATTAATTTAAGATGTAAGAACTAGATAGCTAGAAGCCTGCCACGGCCAAACAGTTTAAACAATATAAGTCTCTGTGTTTACTTGGTTGGGTCTGAGCAGCTATGGGACTGGCAAGTGACAGAGATTTGTCCTGACTGTGGGCAAGGCAGGAAAACTCTAGCTACAATCCAATGTCTCCATTTCTGATCAAAATGGTGCTTTAAATTCTTGCTAAGACAAGAGAAGGAATAACAGATACACAAAATCAACATAAAAATTAGTAGTAGCCTTTATATATACCAATAAAAACACCATAAACAAGAAATCAGGGAATCAGTCTCATTCACAATAGTCTTAGAATGCCAAAAGAATAAGCCTAACCAAAGAGGTGAAAACCATTACAATAAAAACTTTGAATTAACTCAGGAATTAATGCTGATTGACAAATGTGATTTAGAAATGTAATGATCTCTGTACAGCAAAGGATAAAGACAGTTGAGTGAAGAGGGAGCCCACAGAGTTGGGAAAGAAATCCTCTCCAGACATACATCTGTTAGAGGATTATTATCGAGAATAAACAAAGTCAAAAAACAAAGCATCATGAAAACAACTCAGTCAAAAGGTGGGCTTTAGCTCTTAACAGAATTCTCAAAAGTGTGGTGATATTTTATTTCTGCTGTAATAAATAAAGATTGCCTGGAGATCAGAGGAAAAAAACAGCAATTATAAGTAAACACAAAAGTCATGCAATGTAAGCACATGCCTTTAATTCTATCACTTAGGAGGCAGAGATCTGTCTGAATCAATGTGAGTTCAAGACCACACTAGGAAAAGAGCCAGGTATGGTGGCACACCCTTAAATTTCAACACTAGGTAACCATGGAAGTCTGGTGGTATGTACAGACATAAAGTGACACACATGGACAGGAAGAGGAAGTGATGTGGTTGGACAGACAGAAAAAATCAGATGGCAGAAAGCAAGGCATGGGTTGACAGGAAGAATCTTGCCTTTTGGAAGCTGCCGAGTTGGTGAGGTGAGGTTAGCATAGGGCTGTTCCTATTCCTCTGATATCACATGATTTCAATCCTATGTATGGCTTCATATTTTCTATTAAGACCATTTAAAAATTGGTCTACACAAAAGAAAATATATAAAATACTGAGAATATCCTAAAAAGTGTTCAACATCTTAGGAATCAGGGAAATGTAAATTTAAAAATCTTCTTATTTTCTAACTCCAGTTAAAATGGCTCAAAAATGATTAAAAATCCAATGACAACAAATACTGTTGAGGCTGTGGGGGAAAGAGCAGCCCTTATTCTCTGTTAGTGGGTATGTAAAATGATGTAGACATGATGGAAATCAGTGTGGATTTCTAAAAAGAGATTTGATGTATGGACAAACTTTAGTGTTCCTGGGCATATATCCAAAAGACTCTATATCCTGCAACAGAGATACTTGCTCATATATGTTAATTGCTGCTTTATTCACAATATCCAAGAAATGGAAACAGCCTAAATATCTATCAACATATGAGTGAATATTGAAAATGTGGTACCAACATACAATGAAATTTTATGGATCTGCAGATAAAAATGAAACTATGAAATTTCCAGGAAAATGGATGAAACTGGAAAAAATATGGGTAAACCAGGCCCCAAAAGAACAAATGCTGTATGTTGTCTCTCATATGTGGATCCTAGCAGCAAAGTTTCAGATTTGTGTGTTTAACTTGGAGTACATGTAGAGACTATGAACCTATAAAGAGAGGCCATGGGATAGGATGAGAAAGAGATTAAAACAGGGGGGTGATAGAGTACAGTCCATATGAAGGGAGAAAAGAGAATAATGGGGAAGGTTTAAGTTGGGAGAGGATGGATGGAAGTCTAGGGTACATGTTGGCATATCAGGAGGGAGAGCTATCACCAAGAATGCTTGAAAAGGCCACATAGAAACCTATTATTTTAAAAGCTTCCTAAAGAATGTATGCTCAAAGGAGTTTAAATTGAAGTTGCTCTATGTAAGGGAATAATGCAGCTCTGAGACTCCATAGGGTATCAAACAAATAGCCTAGTGCCAAGTGTGAGAGAAACCCTACAAAGTGTGGTCATAGGCATCCCAGAGATGCCTGGGTCAATTCAGGCTCTTGTCATTGCTTCTGGTCATCCATCAGAACTTAACAGTCAGCTCCTACGATTGAAGACATCACACAATTTAGAGCAGGACATAAAAACAAATCAAAACAAACTCAAGTGATAGTGACCTGGAAGATTCCTCCCAACTGGCCAGCTTATATATTGCTAGAAGGTACTATGCAGGCTAGTAGGCAGAAAAAGTTGTCAGCAATCTTACTCAGCTGTGAAGTCTGTGGGCCACCATAATGACTGACCTAACTAGATAAGTTCATTGGTGCAAAAGTGCCAGGAATGTTATGGTTGTAAACCATGGCTTTGTAATTGGATTTAAAATTCATTTCACAGAAGGACTTATGACTGGCCTAGTATCCATGGCTGGGGAGGTCACAGGCACTAGGGGAAAACCTACTTCTACTATTTTGCTAAAATAAGCATAGTATCAAATCACCTTCTGAATACTTATCATTACACCCACATATCAGTATAATTTTTACCATGCATCAGAGAAACTCCCTTTTGTGTGGATGGAGAATAATGCAGAGACTCATAAGAGGACAAGGTTGAAAGTAGCATTGACTATGGTGTAGTCATCCCTAAATAGGAGAATGATATCACATTCTCTCCCCACCCAAGGCCCAGAGGATATTATGTAAGAGGGGCAGAAAGATTGTAAGAGCTAGAGTTTAGGAGGACTGCTGCAAAACAGTGTCTTCAGGACATGACAAAGCCATTGCATTCATCAACCCACAGCAGCTGTGGTTGCCTACCTAAGACATGCACAGAATTAAGACAGTGGACATTCCTTCAGGGATTGTGAAAGGCCTCATCAGTTCCCTACTTCTAGCTTAAGAACTATTGGCAGGTGATGACTTTTAGGGGAGGGGCAGTTGGTTTCTTTAGGGTATGGCTTCTGATAGGTTTCCCAAGCTCCAGTAGATGTCCCCACAATCATGACTCTGCTGATCAAAAATATAGAGGACATGAGGTTAGGAGAGGCATGTTGAGGATCCTGTAAGAAAGTGGACATGGGCCGGGTGGTGGTGGCCCACGCCTTTAATCCCAGCACTTGGTAGGCAGAGCCAGGAGGATCTCTGTGAGTTCGAGGCCAGCCTGGGCTACCAAGTAAGTTCCAGGAAAGGTGCAAAGCTACACAGAGAAACCCTGTGTCGAAAAACCAAAAAAAAAGGGGGGGGGGACATGAAGAATGAAGTGTAGATATAATTGAAAGACATTGTATACATTTATGAAATTACCAAAAGATAAACTTGAAAAAATACTTGATTGTCTATACTGAAGATCTGTTCCTTAAGTAATGTCAAAATAGGCAAAGAGATTTGTGTAACAGGAATTGCTGAACTGTCTTATTAATAAAAACAAAATAAAACAAAACAAAAACCCAGAGTCAGATATTGGGATGAAAGCTGAGAGATCTGAGTGATAGAACAAGACAGACACAAGTTCTTACCACTAGGAAATCCTCAGCCCAAGAGAGAACCTACTTCCTGAATACTCATGCCTATATACCTTTCTGTGCCCTGACATCTGACTTCTCCTCTCTGCCAGCTACATCACTTCATATTTTTGCCCAGCTCTATCACTTCCTTTCTGTCTGTAGAGACCTCCATACTTTTATGGTTAACTAGTTTTAGAATTAAAGGTGTGTGCTACCATATCTGTCTCTGTTCCCAGTGTAGCCTTGAACTCACAGAGATCCAGATGAATCTCTGCCTCCCAAATGCTAGGATTAAAGGTGTGTGCTACCACTGCCTGACCGCTATATTTAATATAGTGGCTGACATTATCCTCTGATCTCCAGTCAAGTTTTACTTGTTAGAGCACAAATACAATATTACCACAGATTTGTGGCTATACTTCCTGTAGAGTGGAAAGAACATCAATATAATTCACAGAAGATTTGTAAGTTAGTCTTAAGTCATATTAGTAGAAATTCCAAAACTAACCAATTATAATCAATGAAATCTCCTCAGTGACATTGCGTTAAATGCCTATTTGGACTCTCCACTCAATATGAATGTGACAAAGGGCTTACAATGTGCCTCTGTGCCATGTGCCTGTCATAAATATGTCAAATTCCTGATAATATGTATACTATGTAGATTATTTTATCTTTAGTTTAGTTCTAAAGATTGTTTAGTTGCATTTATTTATGGAGTATAGTGTGGTATTTTGACACAGGTATTTATATATAATGTTTCATGATGAAATCAAGGTAATTCACACTATCTTACCAAACCTTTGGATTTCTGTGCTGTGAACCTCGAATCTTTTCTTCTCTAGCTTTTCTTTAAAATATAAAAATTTATTTTAGACTATAGTTATCCTTTTTTGCTCTATAACACTATAATGAATTCCTTTCCCTGTTGTGTCTTAGTCCTTATTATCCCATCACTGATAATGTGTTTTTAAATGTCAATGTCAGTGACACAAAATAGAATTCTGTGTGCACTAGGTAAGCTATTTTTTGTAAGAAATGTTTATCAGGTATCTACCAATATAATGGTGGGTGCTTTAAGAAAGATGCACAAGTCAAACTTTTAAAAGGTCCTAATAATTCAGAAAGTTGAACACTAGAGAATGATCTAGGTTCACATGTGAATAGTTTTACTTAATGTTGTAAAATGAGATGTGTTCCCATAGAATACATCAGGAGGTATTAAGGCAAATGAGTACCTATGAAGCTTGAAATACCCGTAGAACATAGCTTTACACCCTCAAAAACGGTGTCCTTTCTCCTCTGATCCCTAATCTAGTTACATCCAACTACACTTTTTTCCTTAAGCAGATTCCAGTTGTTGAACAGTTTTCTTAAAATTTACCCCTCCTATTTTCATTTTTCTTCGAGAAGCATTGTTACCTACACAAAGGTGTAGTGAAAAGTTCATGTATACACCCTTGAGCTAACCTAAGTGATGAACTATGATGCCATTGAAGTCCAGCCTGTACGTCCATCCAATTAAATACTTCCTTAAAAAAATATACCTAGTAATCCTAAATAGATATTTTCATTTCCATAAAAGATTCTCTGTGTGCTACATAAGCATGCATCACACATATTCACTCTACTATGTATGTATATATACTTGTAGTTATTGCTTTACATTTTTAAACTTTATATGCACATTTTAATGTATCTAGAAGTTAACTTTTTCTTTTATATATTTTTCTCCACTATACTATCCAATATTTGCCTTTTTAGGTTTTTCTCTGTGTCTTAAACCTTTCCAAATTGTAGTATTTCCCTGTACCATCCATCATTCAGCATCTAGTATTTATTTTTTTATTCAATTTATTTTAAAGGGTCTCAGTTCAGTGATATAATCTTGGTCCAATCACAGTGAAAGCACTACTTTAAATCAGCCAGTTCTCACACTATGTTGATATGAAGGATAAACTAAAGGTCTTCAGAACCTGTGCCAGATCAATTTGAGAATTCACTATCAAATACATCTTGAATGGAGCTAAGGAGTTGACATTGCTCACCAATTCCCAGGTGCTGCTGCAACTGTTGTTGTCCTATGTGTTCAAGTGCCCCAACTTGCTTGCCGACAAACTGGGTCACTTATCAGTTTATGTGAATAAAATTCAGACTATGCTAGACCTTCCATGTCTGTTTTCTTTTTCATAAGTGGTGCAAACTTACTAATGGAATTTATTGAGAGTGTAATAAGAGAACTGAAAACAGTTAAAAGTAATCTGCATCATTGACTGGTAGGCTAAAACAAAAAGCAATAGACATCAATTGACTTGAGTTTGTATTATTGATAAAAGACTCTCCCATTTATTCACTTCAAATTATTTTTATTTTTAACTTAAAGAATATTTAAACAATTTTGGAAGTTTTAAGTGCATATATTTGGATGAATAATAATAGAACAGGATCATTGATGATAACTTTCCACGTGTTAATGAATGTTAGATGATCTCAAATCCACAAAGAACTGATTCATTGATCCTATCTTCATCCATGGCTTCCTTTGCCCTCAATCTGTAGGTAGAATAAGAGATAATTAACAATTTTAAACATTGACATGAACCATTTTTTTAAACCTTAAAAAAATAGTCTACCTTATATCTGTCTGTATTTTTAACCAAAAATTGAACATATTTTCTTCTTGAAACTCAAACCCTTGTGTAAGGCCTGAAAATGAGCTATCAAAGCCAACAGACACTGAATAATAAGCAACTTTGCTAATGCTTGGTGGCCTTGGTCCCTTTGTTGCAAAGATCAGCAGGTGATAGACTACAGAAGTGTTATTCAAGGACTCGCTGTACTAGAACATGTCCTCCTCAGGGTCTTCTGAGCTGTGTAATATACCTTGGAATCCCTTTCCAGGTATTATAAAAGACAGCCATCCTAGAGGTAGCTCCTTCTATTAGGCACTCACCCTCCCAATTCTATGTTTTCTTTACCAGGGTCTGGATTTCTTGGAGAGTTTTTCCTCTCCTGAATAGGTGGGCCTCCAAGGACTGAACTTTTCATGCCTTGAGTGAAGCATAATGTGGTCATTAATAGCATGTATACACACTTT
Source organism: Peromyscus maniculatus bairdii (assembly GCF_049852395.1). Taxonomy (NCBI): domain Eukaryota; kingdom Metazoa; phylum Chordata; class Mammalia; order Rodentia; family Cricetidae; genus Peromyscus; species Peromyscus maniculatus. Next base: position 52,380,778 of record NC_134875.1, read on the forward strand.
AGGGGCATGATGTATTAGAAAAAATGAAATTTCTCTAGCGGGACCTAAAGCCCCATATGTAAACTTACAGCATGCAGGATGATCTTCTTCCCCCTAGTCTCATCTTCATCTTCTCCATTCTTCTCATATTCATAGTCGTCATCGTTATTGTCTTCCTCCTCGTCTTCATTATTATAGTCCTGGTCTTCTTCAGCTTCCTCCTGAATTTCGTTCTCTTGGTCACTATTCCAGACATACCAGTCCTCTTCAACATCAGGCCAGGCTTCCTCGTCAACAGGCCAGATATCATCAACGTAAGGCCAGATGTCCTCGATATCAGGCCATATCTCTTCCTGCCTACGCTCTTCTTCCATAATGGCTCTCGCTACTGCCTGTGAAACCAGAAATGCTGCGGTTCCATCGATGTCATCAACATTCTCTTCAATTGGTAGCACATGCAAAACAATTTGTCCAGCGTCCTGCCCCATCCCACCACCCTCTTGCTCTTGGTCAGGTAATCCAGGCTCCCGCTCTGCAAAGGCAGACATGGCACAAAATCCTTGCCAATGAAGATCTTACTGAAGCTTCGAGCTTTGAAGATGTTGGTAAGGAAGAGGTGTTGTTAAGGTTACTGCCACAAAGTAGAGAGAGGCTCTTGGCCTCAAGGACCTCCTTGGAGGCAGTGAGAGCAGTAGGAAAGTTTTCCACTAGTCAGCAGATGGAGTTGGTACTTGTAGAGTACCTATAAAGAAGGGCTAGACAGCACCAGGGAGGAGCCTTCTGCTGAGGCCAGCCCCAAGAAGGCTGAGAACCAGGTATAAGGGGGCGGAGCCTTGAGGAGTAATAATGGCCCTTCTCACACGTCACCAGAGCTGTAAGCTCATTGGCTGAGACATAGTGATTGATGTGTATTGTGTCCAATGAGCCATAAAGGTCCTTAAATTCTGGGGACTGTTCAGAATCACACCTTTTTCCCTGAGGCCTTACTGTCTTGGGATACCTTTTAAGGCGATAGGAACCCTGTCTTCTAAATACCACATTGTCAGTAAAGTGGTAGTGTATCAATGTGAATGAGCTCGTCTGCACTGACTTCTATTTGACATGGGTTATGCCAATATAGACAGAGTTATAAAACAGGTATAGAGGGGCAGGAGAGATGGATGTCTCAGAAGAGCACTTATTGCTCTTTCAGAGGATCGAGTTTCGATTCCCAACACCGACATGGTGGTTAGCAACCTTTTGTAACTTCAGTTCCAGGGCATCTGGTCTTTTCTGATCTTTTTGGACATTGTACACACATGATGCACAGACATACATGCAATAAAAAGCACCTATACACATATAGAATAAAATAAATCTAAAAAAATTAAAAACCCAATCATGTATAGCTCAGATTTCAGCAGTGGTAAAATTAAAAGAGACAGAAATGAGCCAAATAGTGAAAAGTTGACATGGTTACAGTCACAACAAAGGGTTGGAAGTTGAAAAAAAAATACCTGGAAAGTATTTAATTCACATTGCCAAAGTCACATTGATCCTCCCATAAATGCATAAAAATAAAGAGGAAATGCATGTTAAATGAAAAAGACAGTCTTCCTAGTATGACCTAACAAAACTAATACTTTCTGTTTCATCCTTCCCAGTTAGACAAGAATAAAGAATTCCAAAGTATAAAGCATTTTTTCTACTATGAAGAAATCAAATACCTTTTCATATTTATTGTGAAAATCTTTAAACATAATAATATTCCTTTCCAGGAAAATGACACCCGTGAATCTCTTTAATCATTCCCACACAATTTAGGGGTTAATAACAATTTGGCATACTCTCCCACTTCATAAAGGGAACATGGTGTTTTCATAAAACACATAAATATCAAAGAGAATGTAGAAAGGTTAATTAGCCAAATACAAAGAAAGTTCGTTGCCCTCATTGGGCCCAATCCAACTTTCTTCACCTTTGATGAGAGATAGTGTTAGAGGTTTGAAAGTATGCTGTGGAGTGAGCTTTTCAAGTCACAGTAGGAGCAAAGGTTGAGCCTAAACTAGTCTATGGCAGAACGATTTTTCTGTGTTATATATTGTCTAGAAAATATCAGGATGGAGGGCTGTTTCCCAGGGAACACTGCTTCTCCCACTCTTGGCACTCCTTAGTTGCCTTTAGTTCTTTGTCTAGTGTTAGATACATATAATTATTAAAGAAAAAGAGGCCATGAATATGAGAGCTAGCAAGATGGGGGTATACATTGGAGGGGCAAGAAATGGGGGAAAAGGAGAGGAGGAAATTATGTGATTATATTTTAAGTAATGAGCAATTTTTTGAAAGAAATCAGGACAGAGTAGCAGTGAGTGGGATATAGAAACAAAGACTTAATGTTGGACTTCAAAAGAGGCCAAAGAGTCCTGTGTGTGGAACACGAGGCTCACTCTGGCCTATTGGAAATGTGCTTATTATCTGGTACATTACTTGATTCACTGCATGGCTTCTTTCTCTACCACAGTTGATATTTAAGCCTAATGCTCAACACATCAATGTCAATTGTCCCAATAGTAGGTTATGATATCGTAAGAGCTCCCCCTGTAATGAAAGGTCAGATCCTTGTAAAATGAGGACACAATAGTGATTCCCTCTGGAAGATGAAACAAAATACTACCACCATGCAAGCAGATGAAACTCTTTATAGGAACATAGCAACTGTCAGTGACATAGTCTTGGATTCACAGCCACCAATATACTAAGAAATAAGCAATAAAATACAATTATTTGTAAGTTACCTACTGTATGGCATCTTGTTATAGCCACACAAATGGGCTAAGGTATTTTCTCTCTCCCAAAAGGAAATCACTATGGATATTTGACTGCATACTTTAATGGGAACTGGAAAAAAAAAACAATATTGGTATAGCTGCTTTTTTAGAACCATTGTGAGCCTCCACTCTCAGGATGTGGGGCCAGAAAGGAAGAGTGAATATGAAATGAAGGAATATATGGAAAATGGGATATGCAAAGGTAGAAACTCTCACTCACTATGATTTTGTCCATCTCTAGGCAAACAGGCTTACTGCCATGTGCAACCCACAGGAGAAATTTTTGTATTCCCCAAAAGCCTCCAACCCTGAACCTGGCAAAGAAGTTAGAGAATCTAGAACCAGTGGATCCTGATATCTATAGCCATGAAATTATCTACTACCATTGACATCAAGAATGACCAATAGACGCAAAATAGGGCTCTGGACCTACATCATCATTCAAACAATAAAACAGGGCTACTTATGTCACTCCTTTCCAAAACTCAGAAAAATTACTTTTGTGAGCAACCTAAGGAGAAGTATCTAAAGAAAGCTATCTAGGGCACAAAGTTAAGCTTAGCCAAAGTGACACTTCACAAGTATCTCACAGAGGAGTCTTGTAACTGTGACACACATATGCATCATTTTAATGCATATTTTATCTTCTAGCACAGAAAAGAGGAATATCATCCCTCTACTTCTCTGAGTGCTGCTTTCCTTCCTGCATAAGCAAGTTCTCAGGATCAAATTTAGAGTCTGAGGCTTTGCAAACAAATCCTTTTCAGACAGAGCTATGCCCAGGTTTATACTGTATTTTGTTCAATTATAATTTAGTTATTCTTGCTTTAGTTTGAGCTTTCTTTAAATTTTTTTAGTATCTTAAATTGAAGGTTCAGTAATTATGCAGAATGCTATCTTTTAACATAGGCACTTGCAGTGATGATCATTAACTTAAACACCACTTAATATGCAATTGTTACATTTGTGTGTACCATGTTTTGTTTTCATGTATATTAAAATGTTTTCTAATTTCCATTCTGATTCTTCTCCTTGACTCTTAATTATCTAAGTGTGTGTTATTTATTTGCAAACATCTGTTAGAAAATTAATAAATAGAATAAACAAAGTCAAAAACAAAGCTTCAAGAAAACAACTGAGTCAAAAATTGGGCTTTAGCTCTTAACAGTATTCTTAAAAGAATATACAATGTTAAGAATATCCTAAAAAGTGTTCAACATCTTAGGAATCAGGGAAATGTAAATTTAAAAATCTTCTTATTTTCTAACTCCAGTTAAAATGGCTTAAAAACGATTAAAAATCCAATGACAACAAATACTGTTGAGGCTGTGGGGGAAAGAGCAGCCCTTATTCTCTGTTAGTGGGTATGTAAAATGATGTAGACATGATGGATATCAGTGTGGATTTCTAAAAAGAGATATGATGTATGGACAAACTTTAGTGTTCCTGGGCATATACCCAAAAGACTCTATATCCTGCAAAAGAGATACTTGCTCATCTATGTTAATTGTTGCTTTATTCACAATATCCAAGAAATGGAAACAACCTAATATCCATTAACTTATGAGTGGATATTGAAAATGTGGTACCAACATACAATGAAATTTTATTGATCTACAGATAAAAATGAAACTATGAAATTTCCAGGAAAATGGATGAAACTTGGAAAAACAGGGTTAAGCCAGGACCAATAAGAACAAATGCTATATGTTGTCTCTCATATGTGGATCCTAGCAGCAAAGTTTCAGATTTGTGTGTTTAACTTGGAGTACATATAGAGGCTATGAAACTATAAAGAAAGGCCACGGGATGGGATGAGAAAGAGATTAAAACAGGGGGTGATAGAGTACAGTTCATATGAAGGGAGAAAAGAGAATAATGGGAAAGGTTTAAGTTGGGAGAGGATGGATGGAAGTCTAGGGTACATGTTGGCATATCAGGAGGGAGAGCTATCACCAAGAATGCTTGAAAAGACACATAGAAACCTATTATTTTAAAAGCTTCCTAAAGAATGTATGCTCAAAGGAGTTTAAATTGAAGTTGCCCTATGTAAGGGAATAATGCAGCTCTGAGACTCCATAGGGTATCAAACAAATAGCCTAGTGCCAAGTGTGAGAGAAACCCTACAAAGTGTGGTCATAGGCATCCCAGAGACTCCTGAGTCAATTCAGGCTGTTGTCATTGCTTCTAGTCATCCATCAGAACTTAACAGTCATTCCTACCATTGAAGACATCACACAATATAGTCATAGGACATAAAAACAGATCAAAACGAACTCAAGTGATAGTGACCTGGAAGATTTCTCCCCAACTGTCTAGCTTACATAGTGCTAGAAGGTACTATGCAGGCTAGTGTAGGGGGGGAGTTATCAGCAATCTTACTCAACTGTGAATTCTGTGGTCCACCGTAATAACTGACCTAACCACATAAGTTCATTGGTGCAAAAGTGCCAGGAATGTTATGGTTGTAAACCATGGCTTTGTAATTAGAATTAAAACCCATTTCACAGAAGGAATTATGCCTGGCCTAGTATCCATGGCTGGGGAGGTCACATGCGCTAGGGGAAAACCTACTTCTACTATTTTGCTAAAATAAGCATAGTATCAAATCACCTTCTAAATACTTATCATTACACCCACATATCAGTATAATTTTTACCATGCATCAGAGAAACTCCCTTTTGTGTGGATGGAGAATAATGCAGAGACTCACAAGAGGACAAGGTTGAGAGAAGCAGTGACTATGGTGTGGTCATCCCTAAATAGGGGAATGATATCCCATTCTCTCCCCACCCAAGGCCCAGAGGATATTATGTAAGAGGGGCAGAAAGATTGCAAGAGCTAGAGTTTAGGAGGACTGCTGCAAAACAGTGTCTTCAGGACATGACAAAGCCATTGCATTCATCAACCCACAGCAGCTGTGGTTGCCTACCTAAGACATGCACAGAATTAAGACAGTGGACATTCCTTCAGGGATTGTGAAAGGCCTCATCAGTTCCCCACTTCTAGCTTAAGAACTATTGGCAGGTGATGACTTTTAGGGGAGGGGCAGTTGGTTTCTTTAGGATGTGGCTTCTGATAGGTTTCCCAAGCTCTAGTAGATGTCCCCACAATCATGACTCTGCTTATCATAAATATAGAGGACATGAGGTTAGGAGAGGCATGTTGGGGTGCCACGGACTGGCCCACCGGGATTACCAGGACCGTAGGAGAATCAGGGCTTGGGTAGTCAGGAAGGCAAGGATTCGGCAACTGACAGACAGACAACAAACACACTCAAAAGTGGTTTGAATCTGCTGCAACTTTACTTCTGCAAATCAGTTTATATACAGAAAAGAAAACTATCAAGTCATACAGGGAACAACAAGAGCTTGGCAATAATTCAATTACATCATCTTTAAAAAACATCAAGCACACAGTTATTAATCGGCGCTAGACATATCCTTTCACTCACAAGAACTTTATGACCCAAAGAGCAGTCTGTGTTTTTTAAACTTAGTACAGTTCCTAGACTTGTGTAGGCTTCTTGCAGCTGTGTCCTTCATCTTTATCTCAGCCGCTCACTAGTTTATTATTCACTTCTACTTTTCTGGTTCTCATGACCCATTTAGCCAATTTGTATGTTGCAGATCCTCCCTAAGTATTTCTTCAGTTCTTCACCATATATCTCTTTTAATATAAAACCTTTTTACCTGCTGGAATATGGACACTTGTACTTTTACACCTGTAAGGGGAAGGAGTTCTGCTGTAGTCCTTAACTTTTCCAAGCTGAACTTCCTCAACAGAGGGGCCCACTATCTGCCTCCTATGAGATAATGTTTTCTTCCATAAATCACTTTAGTTGGGATTCCTAGTGGGTGAGTGTTCATTCCCTAGAAGTGCCTGAACTATTATACTTTCTATTATCTAGCGGCTTGAGGCTTGAGGTCTTTAAGGAATAGTTCATTCTGCTATATCTAAATAAGGTCCATGTCCAGCTTCCCCTTTCGTCCACAGTTCACAACCCAAGCATTCATTAATTTTGGCTGTGTTTTATAGATTAATTAGAACATTATCAGAAAAGCAGTCATACAGAACCCATAGCCCAGAGAGCTCATGATCTGTGAAGCACGTCTCCTTCGAGAAGGAGGCATAACACGGGCACTCTGCCAGGGACCTCCAGGGAGCTTAGTCCCGTGGGACACGTATCTCCCGTCTGCTATTATTGACATAATTGTTCATGTCACACAGACGACACTGGAGTTGGTGTGGCATTGGGGATCCTGTAAGAATGTGGACCTGAAGAGTGGTGTAGATATAATTGAAAGATATTGTATACATGTATGAAATTACCAACAGATAAACTTGAAAAAAATACTTGATTGTCTAGTGTGGTGATATTTTATTTGTACTGAAATGTTATTTTAATTTTATGTTAATAAATAAAGTTGCCCTGGGGTCAGAGCTATTAGAGCCATAGTAAGAGCGTGGTGGTTAGAAGAGCTAGGTAGATTTCTGTGTGTTCAGGGATACAGCCAGTATTGGAGACATACGCCTTTAAGACCTGGAGGGCGGTACTTACAGGCAGTGATGAGGCAGTCATGTGGTTGGGTTTACAACCAATGAGAAGGCAGAACAGAAAGATTATTTAAACAGGGACACAGGAAGTACCTCCCTCTCTCAGGGAAGCTAGGAGCACTGCAGGAGGTAAGATTTTATCTCTGAGCTCTGACCTCTCGACTTTTCTCTTTTACCTTGGCTCTGTGTTTCTTATTTTAATAATACGATTGGTTACATCTACATCTGGCGCCCAACGTGACAAGAATCCATTAAAAACTGCTTGGGGCCGGTTCCCTAGCCGGAGCAGCCGGCTCCCTAGCCCCGGCCCAGGTCTGGGCTCAGGCTGGACTGTGAGCTGCTTGCTTAAAGCCAGTGCTACAAACAGCTCAGGCCTGCCCTGCTAAACAGGGCCCCTGGCTGTAAAGCCAAGCCTTGACTCGGCTCAAGAGGGAACAAGTGGCTGGCTTTAAGCTTTAGCCGGCTACCCCTTCGCTTTCACTTTCACTTTCGCTTTCGCTTTCGCTTTTGCTTTCTCTCTTGCTTTCTCTCTGTCTCTCTGTCTCTCTGTTTCTCTCTCTCTCTCTCTCTCTCTCTCTGGATTTACACCTAGGACTCTAGGTGGCTGTTTTGAAATTCGCTCGGATTTCTACTGTTCTACGCAGATTTGGTAAGTCATAAAGGAAACTATTTAAAAGACCAATTTTTTCCACATTTAAAAAAATGGGTTTCCTGTGTACATTGGAAGAAAATTGGGTTTTGTTTGAAATTTTAGGCAGTCTGACAATGGAACAACTATATGAAAAGATTAGTATTATGGGAATTATGCAGTTAATCACCATGCTTATTCTCATTTTACTATTTAAAAAGATAGTCGATTTAAGTGCCAGGATAACAGCTTTAGAAAAACCTGTTAATTTTAACAGTGAAGTTGGTTCAAGTTTGGATCATAAGGTTAAAGAAAGAAAGCCTGTTTTCACACAGTCATCCTTAATTTATCCTGTAACCGTACAGCAGATGCCTGATCAAATGGCTACACAAAATATCTGGGCTCCAATTGAACTGATGGATTTTAAAAGGTTTAAGGAGGCAATAGTATCTTATGGCATGCATTCTGCATATGTAAAGCAAATGTTAAACTCTTGGTCAACATATAATAGGATTATACCACAGGACTGGCGGGACCTTGCACAAGCTGTTCTAGAACCCAGCCAGAGAATTCAATTTCTAACGTGGTTTAAGGAGGAAGCTAGAAACGTAGAAACACAATGGAGGGATAAAGGAATACAAGTTTGTCAGGATCAGCTTATTGGAGAAGGCCAATATGCTTCAATACAAACACAATGTTTATATGATGTTCAAACCGTAATTTTATGTCGAATGGCAGCCTTGAATGCATGGGACAGAGTTGATGAACCAGGAAAAAAACCTGAGTCATTCACAAAGGTTATGCAAGGCCCAAAAGAATCTTTCACAGATTTTTTAGAAAGACTGGCTTCAGCAGTAAACAGAATGGTCTCAGGATCAGAAGCTAGTAAGGCAATAATTGAAGCTTTGGCATTTGAGAATGCGAATGCAGCATGCAAAAGAATAATCAGGCCGTTAAGGGCAAGATCTGCACCTTTGGAAGATTGGATTAGAGAAACAATTAATGTTGAGGTTGATGAGCATGATACGTGGGTAGGAGAAGTAATTTCAAAAGGTTTGAGGAGTGTTAGATGTTTTGGGTGTGGAAAGCAAGGACATTTTAAAAGGGACTGTAAACAGGTCATTCCTAGAAGCAATGTTTCTTCAAGGAACAATGGCAACAGAATGCCCCTTCCTTCTGGAGTATGCAGAAGGTGTGGTAAGGGAAAACACTGGACCAACGAATGTAGATCAACAAAGGACAGACAGGGTAATCCTTTGCCTCAGTTTTCGGGAAACTCCCGGAGGGGCCTCATGCAGGCCCCCATAGCAAAACCAGTTCAAACCTTTCCTGCAGCTGTAGAGGAAATCCCTGCTCTGAGCGATTAAATAACCAAATGACTATTGGAATAAATCATGCTGGTCAGGATGATGAAACAGAGAGAATAGAAAATTCAGGAGAAAACATAAAGAAAATTTCTTGGCAAACTTCTATTAATGAACAGAGACCAAAATTAACGATAAAAATAAATGGTGTTTTGTTGTCTGGTCTGGTAGACACAGGTGCGGACATTACCATAATTGCACCAGAATTTTGGCATCCAGCTTGGCCTCTTCAGGAGGTAAACGTTCAACTGTTAGGAATTGGGACATTATCTGGAGTGAAACAGAGTGCAAGATGGCTGGAATGTATAGGTCCAGAAGGACAGAGAGGAAAATTAAAACCATATGTCGCTAACATAGCTATGAACCTGTGGGGTCGAGACTTGTTGCAACAATGGAATACTCAGATTAAAATCCCTCCAATCTCAGAAACAAATCATAAACTAGCACATGTTTCTGAGAGAAATATTAGAAGGCATTATTTTGAGTGGTCACCAGCCATCCATATTATACAAGAACAGGGCACAACAACTGATAATCTTCCAAAAATACCAACAGCTCTACCTTTAAAATGGTTAACAGACAAGCCTGTATGGGTTCAGCAATGGCCTTTAACAACAGAGAAACTCCAGGCTTTAAAAGAGCTGGTAGAAGAACAGTTAAATGCTCAGCATATTGAACAGTCAACCAGCCCTTGGAATTCTCCTGTATTTGTTATTAAAAAGAAATCTGGTAAATGGAGAATGGTAACAGACCTTAGAGGAATTAACAAAGTAATTCAGCCGATGGGCTCTCTACAATCTGGAATTCCTTTGCCTACTCTGTTACCAAAAGGATGGCCTCTCATAGTTATTGATTTAAAAGACTGTTTCTTTTCAATACCCTTACAAGAAAAAGACAGAGAAAGATTTGCTTTCACAGTGCCTACTTATAATAATTCTCAACCGGTTAAAAGATTTCAATGGAGGGTCCTCCCACAGGGAATGTTAAATAGCCCAACTCTGTGCCAATATTTTGTACAACAGCCATTGGAAGTGATACGTAAAAAATTTCCTAAATCTATAATTTATCAGTATATGGATGATATTTTACTAGCTGACTCAAATGCAGATACCTTAGAAAGAATGTTTGAAGAAGTAAAGAAAATTTTGCCTTGCTGGGGATTACAAATTGCTCCTGAAAAAATACAAAGAGGAGATTCTATTAATTATTTAGGATATAAAATAGAGCTACAAAAAAATTAGACCCCAAAAGGTGCAAATTAGGAGAGATAGACTACAGACTCTTAATGACTTTCAAAGATTATTTGGAGATATTTCTCATCTACGAACTATTGTTGGGGTAAAAAATGATGAACTGACTAATTTGTTCAAAACCTTAGAAGGTGACAAGGACTTAAATAGTCCAAGAGAATTATCACCTGAAGCTGAGAAAGAATTGGCCTTGGTAGAAAAGAAAGTACATGAAGGGCACGTGGATCGTATTGATCCAAAGCTGGATTGCATTTTGGTTATTTTACCTTCTAGGCATTCCCCTACTGGAATATTAATGCAGAGGGAAGATATTATATTGGAATGGATATTTTTACCAAATAAACCAAATAAAAAATTAAAAACTTATGGGGAAAAAATCTCTGACTTGATTTGGAAAGGAAAATTGAGACTTTGTCAGTTAGCAGGAATAGACCCAGCAGAAATTGTCGTACCTTTAACTAAGGAGGACATTGAAAAATTATGGACAGAAAGTGAACCTTGGCAAAGAGCTTGCAGTAATTTTTTGGGAGAAATTAACAGCAAATATCCCAAAAGCAACAGAATTGATTTTATAAAGAGAGCTGATTGGATCTTGCCTCGAATTGTACGGCAAAAACCCATACCTGGAGTTCGTACATTTTATACAGATGCCAACAAACAAGGAAAGGCAGGTTACAAATCAGAAAATTTAAGTAAAGTGGTACAAAGTCCTTATAATTCAGTGCAAAAATCAGAATTGTATGCTATTCTGTTGGTATTAATGGATTTTTCAGAACCTCTCAACATAGTAACTGACTCTCAGTATGCTGAAAGAGTGGTGTTACATATTGAGACTGCAGAATTTATCCCTGATGCTTCAGAATTAACTTCACTATTTATTCAATTACAAGATACAATCAGGAAAAGGAGTCATCCTTTATATATAACTCACATCCGATCTCATACTGGTCTGCCAGGCCCTCTAGCACAAGGCAATGATGAGATTGATAAATTATTGATAGGAAATGTGCTGGAGGCCTCAGACTTTCATAAAAAACATCACGTCAATAGTAAAGGTTTAAAAAAGGATTTTTCCATAACCTGGCAACAAGCCAAAGAAATAGTAAAGAAATGTCCTACTTGTTCTTTCTATAATCAAACACCATTACCAGCAGGATGTAACCCAAAGGGTACTCAGAGGAATGAAATCTGGCAGATGGATGTGTTTCACTTTGCAGAATTTGGAAAATTGAAATATGTACACCACACCATTGATACTTATTCAGGATTTCAATGGGCAACTGCTTTGAGTTCTGAAAAAGCTGATTCTGTAATCACTCATTTGCTAGAAGTTATGGCCATCATGGGTATACCTGCACAAATCAAAACTGACAATGCTCCATCATATGTCTCTGTTAAAATGAAACAGTTTTTTGATTATTACAAAATAAAGCATATTACAGGTATACCACATAATCCTACAGGTCAAGCAGTTATAGAAAGATCAAACAGAACTCTAAAGGATATGCTAAATAAACAGAAAGGAGTAACAAAAACCCCTAGAAATAGACTGCATAATGCTCTATTAACTTTGAATTTTCTGAATGCCAATGAGAAAGGAACAACAGCTGCAGAGAGACATTGGGTAATAGAAAAAACTACAGAATTAAATCAGCCTATATACTTTAAGGATGTGCTGACCTCAGAATGGAAGCCAGGGTATGTATTACGTTGGGGACGAGGTTTTGCTTTTGTTTCTACAGGAGAAGATAAGCTGTGGGTACCATCAAAATTGATAAAGGTTCGATTTGAACAAGAGAAACCTCTTAATTAGAGGAGGTGATAGTTCATCAACCAGCATGAACATCCAATTTAAACTAACTTGTACCTATAACACATGTCTTTTCATTTAATCAGATAATAACTTGCCAAAAACGAACATCCCCAAAATTAGTCTTGGGGGAAGGTTTTTGTTTTTGTCTTTTAGGAGAATGAAGGTTAAGGAATCTGAAGGACACAAGACAAATGAGACAACTGAAGAAAAGGGACAAATCATCTATCCCAGGAAACAGAGTATATGGGAGTATATGGCATATGGGTATATATTATCTAAAAAATTTTATGTCTTCTTAAATGTTTGTTTCTGCTTTTCTCTAAAGATTTAACACTATTGGTTTTCTAATAGTCCCAGTTCAATTAAAATTTAAAGCTGACTTTGGAGTTGGAGAATGGCTCTCTCCTTCTTTAAACTCAAGCATGTTGTTAAAATGAAAATACAAACTCCCTGTATCATGACAGAATAAAAGAGCCATTTTCTGCTATGGGACAGGACAAAAGCCAAATTAATTAAGGGACTATTCTATTACTAATCTCAACTCTTTGATTCTATTCTGATTCTTTAAACTTTTCTTAAAGTATAAATTTTATATCAAAATTTACAAGATTAATATATATATACATTTTAAACTTTGTTAAGATATGAATGGTCATATAGAGTACTAACTAATTCTAGAAAAAAGGCTTCAGTTAGCTGCATATATATGTCTTTGTGTTCGAGTCTCTTATCAGTTTTCTACAGGAAATCACGGCCAGGCCTAACATCAACTGAAGTCTCCGGAAAGAAGATGGGGCCCCACAACAACAATAACAACAACAATTCCACGTGGACAATAATCATATCACTGAACTGACAAACATCATCTACAGATCAGCTTTGAACTACAAGGTGCTCAGAGCAATTTTGAGATGACTAGCTGAGATGATCCAGTCTCAAAGACTACTTGAATAAGGACTTGAGATAAACCCTGAACTTTGGCTTTATACATAGACTGGATAATAAGGAAGGATATAGTTATCTTTCCTAGAATTTGACAATTAACCTAAAAAAAAAAAATTTTCTTTCAGGATAAAGATAACTTCGCCCATACCCAGCAGGAAGCAATTTTAAGAATATGACACCCACATTGCCAAAGAAGTGGTGTGGGGCGGGTGGTTTTTTGGTTCTTTTAATGGGTTTTGGGTCTGGGATAATTTTCATTGTTTAGGGGGGTTGGTTACAAGTTGTTGTCAAGGGTTAGAAAAAAGGCTAAGCAAAGGAGATTAGATTTAAGGTTATTGTTAAAAAAAAAAAAGAAAGAAAGAAAGAAAAGAAAAGAAAAGAAAAGAAAAGAAAAGAAAAGAAAAAGACAATTACTAGTTTTAAATACTTTACATTATTACCAACTATTAGGATATAAAGAAATGAAAGTAGTTAGACATTACAATAGAAATTGTAGTCATATTAGATATGTTTTAAAAATTGAGCAGATATATTTTAGACAGGTCATCTTCAAACCCTTCAGAGATCTACCGAATATGGCATTTAAAATGTTTTAATAACTTAGAAATTTTTCTTTTTTGAGACATGTCGGCTCCTGGCAGTACCCATCTACTTCAGAGAAAATATGGGCATTGAAGAAACTGCATATGGAGTTAATTTTCATTGTGGCAAAAGTTAGCCACTGGACAACAAAGTATCCTCGTATCAACAGGACAAAATGGACAGACAGAACACGAAACAAAGGACTACCAATTCCTGCCAAAACAAGTGTGGTTATGGCTTTATCAGACGGCATCTTCTGAGGCCAGGACAATATGGCACCATCCCTGAAGTCGCCTTCACAATCTGGAAAAGGTACAGTACCCTTTTCTTAGAAGGCAGCTGAACAGGCAGTGGGCCGATGGCTTCTGTTGTGCAATGGAACAGCAACTGAAAGCTCACGCCTCTCAATAGTAGACTGGCATTTAATAGAGGGATGTGGAGAAGGGCATGCTTAGATGAAGCCATATATACACAGCCAAGAAGAATGGACAGCTGAATTCAAAAACCATCAACAATTTCCAGAATTTAAAATCCTGAATCATGACATGACACTAGTGGAATTCAGGCGTTTCTGGTACATGGACTGCTCTCACCCAAATGGAGGTTGAACTGTTGACCTTGTGTACAACCTACTTCACAAATGAGTCTGTCAGATACCATAAGCCTATAGGCTGAAGATGATGCCCCAACACTGTGGAGAAACCTCAGGTGACTGTCCAGGCAGCTGGCTGTTTCTGTCAACTCACAAAATTTTTGGAAGTTGCTTTTGTGCACTTCCTGTTTTTATTTTTGTTAGCTAATATTATTTCCTTCTTGGGTCTCTGAGGGAGTTGAAGATTAGTTAGTTATAGTTGAAGATTAATTAGGATAGAAAGTGAATTAGATACATTTTGGACTTACTAAAATAGGATAGATAAGGGAATTATTTTCTCTGATTTGTCAAATACAAATGGACTAGACATCGTTTAGGTATTTGTTACTTGTATATATTGTATATAGTTATTGTACTTTTGTATATAGTTTTTCTTTTGTTAGTTATAACCTTTTGCCTTTTTTCTTTTTATTAAAATAGAAAAGGGGAAATGTGGTGATATTTTATTTGTACTGAAATGTTATTTTAATTTTATGTTAATAAATAAAGTTGCCCTGGGGTCAGAGCTATTAGAGCCATAGTAAGAGCGTGGTGGTTAGAAGAGCTAGGTAGATTTCTGTGTGTTCAGGGATACAGCCAGTATTGGAGACATACGCCTTTAAGACCTGGAGGGCGGTACTTACAGGCAGTGATGAGGCAGTCATGTGGTTGGGTTTACAACCAATGAGAAGGCAGAACAGAAAGATTATTTAAACAGGGACACAGGAAGTACCTCCCTCTCTCGGGGAAGCTAGGAGCACTGCAGGAGGTAAGATTTTATCTCTGAGCTCTGACCTCTCGGCTTTTCTCTTTTACCTTGGCTCTGTGTTTCTTATTTTAATAATACGATTGGTTACATCTACAGTCTAGTCTGAAGTTCTGTTCCCTAAGTAATCTCAGAAGAGGCCAAGAGATTTGTTTAACATGAATTGCTAAATGGACTTTTAATTTAAAAAAACCCAGAGTCAGATATTGGGATGAAAGATGAGAGATCAGAGGTATAGAACAAGCTAACCACTTCTTATCACTAGGAAATCCTCATCCCAATAGAGATCTACTTCCTGAACACTCATGCCTATATACCCTTCTGTGCCTTGCCATCTTAGTTTCTTTCTCCATCTAACTACATCACTTCATATTTCTGCAGCTCTATCACTTCTTCTCTGTCTGTAGAGACCTCCATACTTTTATGGTTAACTAGTTTTGGAATTAAAGGTGTGTGCCACCATGTCTGTCTCTGTTCCTAGTGTGACCTTCCACTCACAGAGATCCAGATGAATCTCTTCCTTCCAAATGCTAGGATTATAGGTGTGTGCTACCACTGCCTGACCGCTATATTTAATATAGTTGCTGACTTTATCCTCTGATCTCCAGTCAAGCTTTATTTCTTAGAGCACAAATACTATATCACCACAGATTTGTGGCTATACTTCCTCTAGTGTTGAAAGAACATCAGTATAATTCACAGAGGATTTGTAAGTTAGTCTTAAGTTATATTAGTAGAAATTCCAAAACTAACCAATTATAATCAATGAAATCTCCTCAGTGACATTAAGATAAATGCCTATTTGGACTCTCCACTCAATATGAATGTGACAAAGGGCTTACAATGTGTCTCTTTTCTATGTGCCTGCTCTAAATATGTCAAATTCGTCATAATATGTACTATGCATATTATTTTATCTTTTGTTTAGTTCTAATGATTGTTTAGTTGCATTTATTTATAGAGTTTAGTGTGATATTTTGGCACAGGTATTTAAATATCATGTTTCATAATGAAATCAAGGTAATTCACACTATCTTACCAATCCTTTGCATTTCTGTGCTGGGAACCTTAAAATTTTCCTTCTCTTGTTTTTTTAAGTATATAAAATTTATTTTAGACTATAGTTATACTTTTTTGCTCTATAACACTATAATGAATTCCTTTCCATGTTGTGTCTTAGTCCTTATTATCCCATCAATGATAATGTGTTTTTAAATGTCAATATCAGTGATCCAATATGGAATTCTGTGTGCATTATGCAAGCTATTATTTTTAAGAAATATTTATCAATCTTTTACCAAGTGGAAAAATACAATGGTGGGTGCTTTAAGAAAGATGCGAGGGCTGATATCGAGAATATATAAAGAACTCAAGAAATTAGACATCAAAATGCCCAACAGTTCAATTAAGAAATGTGCTATAGAGCTAAACTGAATTCTCAAAAGAGGAAGTTCAAATGGCCGAAAGACATTTAAGGAATTGCTCAACATCCCTAATCATCAGGGAAACACAAATCAAAATGACTGTGAGATACCAGCTTACAGGCATCAGAAGGGCTAAGATCAAAAACACTGAAGACAGCTTATGCTGGAGAGGATGTGGAGCAAGGGGAACTCTCCTCCACTGTTGGTGGGAATGCAATCTTATACAGCCACTTTGGATATCAATATGGTGCTTTCTCAGAAAATTGGGAATCAATCTTCTCCAAGACCTAGTTTTACCACTCTAGGGCATGTTTCCAAGGAATGCTCAGTCATACCACAAGGGCACATGCTCCACTATGTTCATAGCAGCTTTATTTTTAACAGCCAGAACCTGGAAACAACCTAGATGCCCTTCCACCGAAGAATGGATAAATAAAATGTGGTACATATACACAAAGGAATACTAGTAAGCAGAGAAAAAACAATGACATCATGTGGTTTGCAGGCTAATGGATGCTTAAAAGAAAACAAACAAACCGCTGGACCAGAGGTGAGTATCCAGGCCCAACCCGGACCCCATCCCTGGGCACCAGCCACTCCGGGAAGACTTGCCCAACTAGGCCCCAGGTTCTGGCCACTGCGTAGGTCCCCTTCTAGCCCCCCAGGGAGGCTCCCCTTCTACAAGCCCCCCAGCAGACCCTGCAATCTCCACGCCCTGCCCCCACAAACATCTGCCCAAGAACCCAGCCACTTCCTGAGACTTAGAGACCTGCTCCCAGCCCCCATCCTGCCCCCGACTTCCCTTCTGGACCAGAGGTGAATATCTGGGCCCAACCCAGAGCCTATCCCTGGGCACCAGCCACTCAGGGAAGACCTGCCCAACTTGGCCCCTGGTTTTGGCCACCAGGCAGGTCCCCTTCTAGCCCCACCGGGAAGGATCCCCTTCCCTAAGCCCCCCCCCCCCCCCGGCAGCCCCTGAAACCTCCATGCCCTGCCCCCACAGACATCCACTGGAGACCCCAGCTACTTCCTGGGACTTAGAGACTGGCCCCTAGCTTCCATCCTGCCCTGGACTTCCCTTCTGGACCAGAGAGGGCTCCCATCTTGCTCTGGACTTCCCTTCTGGACAAGAACTCACATCCTGACCTGGACTTCCCTTCTGGACAAGAGCTCACATCCTGACCTGGACTGCCCTTCTGGACAAGATCGTACATCCTACCCTGGACTTCCTGTCTGGACAAAAGCTCCAATTCTGCCCCAGACTTCTCGTCCAGATAAGAGCTTCCATCCTGCCCCGGAGTTCCCATTTGGACAAGAGAGCTTCCATCTGCACAAAGAGAGAGACTTCCTGAATCTGTCAGCTCTGTCTGAACCAAGTACACTGATAAGACCAAGAAGGAACCATAAGGAGATGGGCAGACATCAAGGCAGAAGTACATACAACAAAATGAAGAGCAATACAGCATCACCAGAACCTAGCCCGCTTCCAACATCTAGACCTGAACATCAAAAATTGGAAGAAGCAGAAGAAAGCAGCCTTATGAATAACATCATGAAGAAGGTAGAGGCTTGTGTAGAAGAAAAGACAAAAAAATGGGAAGAACACTGTAAACAATAGAGGAAAGGGCAAACAAATTAGAAGAAAACAATAAAGTCCTGGAAGAAAACAATAAAGTCCTGGAAGAAAACAATAAAGTACTGAAAGAAAATCATGAAAAAGCATTGAAACAAGTAAAGGAAACAGTCTAAGACCTGAAAAGGGAAATAGAAAAAATAAAGAAGACACAAACAGAGGGAATGCTGGAAATAGAAAACCTGAGTAAAAGATCGGGAACTTCAGATGCAAATATAACCAACAGAATGCAAGAGATGGAAGAGAAGATCTCTGGCATTGAAGATACAGTAGAAGAAATAGTTTCATCAGTCGAAGGAAACACTAAAGCCAACAAAGTCATGAACCAAAATGTCCAAGAAATTTGGGACACCATGAAAAGACCAAACCTACAAACTATAGGGATAGAATAAGGTGAAAAACACCAACTCAAAGGCACAGAAAATATATTCAACAAAATCATAGAAGAAAACTTTCCCAACTTAAAGAAGGAAATGCCTATGAAGACATAAGAAGCCTATAGAACACCAAACAGACTAGACACCCCCCCCAAAAATCGCCTCAACACATAATAATTAAACAACTAAATGTACAGAAAAAAAGAAAGAATATTAAGAGCAGCAAAGGAAAAAGGCCAAGTGACCTATAAAGGCAAACCCATCAGAATAACACCCGATTTCTCAGTGGAGACTTTGAAAGCCAGAAGGACCTGGACAGATGTAATGCAGACACTAAGAGACCATGGATGTCAGCCCAGACTAATATACCCAGAAAAACTTTCAATCATCATAGACAGAATGAACAAGACATTCCAAGAAAAAGCCAGATTTAAACAATACCTATCCACAAACCCAGCCCTACAGAAAGCACTAGAAGGAAAACTCCAACTGAAGGAAGTCATATACACACTCGAAAACACAGGCCAGCCTGTCTCCAAAGTGAGTTCCAGGAAAGGCACAAAGCTACACAGAGAAACCCTGTCTGGAAAAAAAAAAGAAGTTGGAGAATTCTCACACTAGTGACTTAACAGCACACCTGAAAGCTCTAGGACAAGAGGAAGCAAAGTATCCCGGGAAGAATAGATGCCAGGAAATTAGCAAAGTGAGAGGTGAAATTAATAAATTAGAAACTAACAGAATAATACAAAAAATTAATGAAACAAAGAGTTGGTTCTTTGAGAAAATCAACAAGATAGACAAGCCCTTATCCAAACTAACCAAAAGACAGAGAGAGAGAATCCAAATCAACAAAATCAAAAATGAAAAGGGGGACATAACAACAGACATTGAGGTAATCCAGAGAATTATCAGGTCATATTTAAAAAACCTCTACTCCACAAACCTGGAAAACCTAACAGAAATGAACAATTTTCTGGATAGGTATCACATACCTAAGTAAAATCAAGACCAGATAAACTATTTAAAGAGTCCAATAACCCCTAAGGAAATAGAAACAGTCATTAGGAGTCTCCCAACCAAAAAAAGCCCAGGACCAGATGGTTTCAGCACAGAATTCTACCAGATCTTCAAAGAAGAGTTAATACCAATACTCTCTAAATTGTTCCACATAATAGAAACAGAAGGAACATTACCAAACTCCTTCTATGAGGCTACAATTACCCTGATTCCTAAACCAAACAAGGATGCAACAAAGAAAGAGAACTACAGACCGATCTCGCACATGAACATTGATGCAAAAATACTCAATAAAATACTGGCAAACAGACTCCAAGAAAACATCAGAACAATTATGCACCATGATCAAGTAGGCTTCCTCCCAGGGATGCAAGTGTGGTTCAACATACAAAAGTCCTTCAGTGTAACAAACCATATAAGCAAACTCAAAGAAAAAAAAAAACACATGATCATCTCACTAGATGCAGAAAAGGCATTTGACAAAATCCAACACCCCTTCATGATACAAGTCTTGGAGCGATCAGGAATACAGGGAACATACCTAAACATAATAAAGGCAATTTACAGCAAGCCTACAGCCAACATCAAATTAAATGGAGAGAAACTCAAAGCAATTCCATTAAAATCAGGAACGAGGCAAGGCTGTCCACTCTCCCCATACTTATTCAATATAGTACTTGAAGTTCTAGCCATAGCAATAAGACAACATAAGGAGATTAAGGGGATACAAATTGGAAAGGAAGAAGTCAAGCTTTCCCTATTTGCAGATGACATGATAGTATACTTGAGGACCCCAAAGATTCCACCCAGGAACTGATAAAGCTTATAAACACCTTCAGCAACATAGCAGGATACAAGATCAACTCAAAAAAATTGGTAGCCCTCCTATATACAATGGACAAAGAAGCTGAGAAGGAAATCAGAGATACATCACCCTTTACAATAGCCACAAATGACATAAAATACCTTGGGGTAACACTAACCAAGCAAGTGAAGGACCTATATGACAAGAACTTTAAGTCCCTGAAAAAAGAAATTGAAGAAGATCTCAGAAAATGGAAAGATCTCCCATGCTCATGGATAGGCAGGGTTAACATAGTAAAAATGGCAATTTTACCAAAAGCATTCTACAGATTCAATGCAATCCCCATCAAAATACCAACACAATTCTTCACAGACCTGGAAAGAATAATACTCAACTTCATATGGAAAAACAAAAAACCCAGGATAGCCAAAAGAATCCTGTACAATAAAACAACCTCTGGAGGCATCACAATCCCTGACTTCAAGCTCTACTATAGAGCTCCAGTAATAAAAACCGCTTGGTATTTGCATAAAAACCGACATGTGGACCAATGGAATCAAATTGAAGACCCTGACATTAACCCACACACCTATGAACATATAATTTTTGACAAAGAAGCCAAAAGGGTACAATGGAAAAAAGAAAGCATCTTCAACAAATGGTGCTTGCATAACTGGATATCAACATGTAGAAGGCTGCAAATAGATCCATATCTGTCACCGTGCACAAAACTTAAGTCCAAGTGGATCAAAGACCTCAACATAAATCCAGCTACTCTGATCCTGCTAGAAGAGAATGTAGGAAATAGTCTTGGACGCATTGGCATAGGAGATCACTTCCTACATATAACACCAGTAGCACAGACACTGAAACAATAAATCAATGGGACCTCTTGAAACTGAGAACCTTTTGTAGAGGAAACGATTTCGTCAACAAGGCAAAGCGACAGCCTACAGAATGGGAAAAGATCTTCACCAACCCCACATCTGACAGAGGACTGATATCCAGAATATATAAGGAACCCAAGAAATTAGACATCAAAACGACCAACAGTCCAATTGAGAAATGGGCTTTAGAACTAAGCAGAGAATTCTCAACATAGGAAACTCAAATGGCTGAAAGACATTTAAGGAATTGCTCAATGTCCCTAATCATCAGGGAAATGCAAATCAAAACAACTCTGAGATACCACCTTACGCCTGTCAGAATGGCTAAGATCAAAAACACTGAAGACACTTTAAGCTGGAGAGGATGTGGAACTAGGGGAACTCTCCTCCACTGCTGGTGGGAATGCAAGCTTGTACAACCACTTTGGAAATCAATATGGCGCTTTCTTAGAAAACTGGGAATCAACCTCCCCCTAGATCCAGCTATACCACTCTTGGGCATATACCCAAGAAATGCTCAATCATACCACAAGAGCACTTGCTCAGCTATGTTCATATCAGAATTGTTTATAATAGCCAAAACCTGGAAACAACCTAGATGCCCTTCAACTGAAGAATGGATAAATAAATTGTGGCACATATACACAATGGACTACTACTCAGCAGAGAAAAACAATGACATCATGAAGTTTGCAGGCAAATGGATGGATCTAGAAAAAATCATCCTGAGTGAGGTAACCCAGACTCAGAAAGACAAATATGGTATGTACTCACTCATAGGAGGATACTAGATGTGGAACAAGGATGACTGGACTGCTACTCACATCACCAATGAGGCTACCTAGAAAACAGGACCCCAAGAAAGACACAGAGAAATGGATGAGATCTACATGAATAGCCTGGACATGAGTGGGAGCAATGAAGGGCAAGGGTCGAGGGAAAGAGAATGGGAGATCCCAGCTGGATCAAGAAAAGAGAGGGCAAACAAGGAATAGAAGACCATGGTAAATGAAGACCTCATGGGAAAAGGAAGAAACAAAGAGCTACAGAGGCCCACAGAAATCCACAAAGATACCCCCACAAAAGACTGCTGGCAATTGTCGAGAGACAGCTGGGACTGACCTACTCTGGTGATGGGTTGGCCAAACACATTAAGAGTTGTGCCAGAAACCCCATCCAAGGACTGAGGAATCTGGACGCAGACATCCATGGCTAGGCCCCGAGTGGAGCGCTGGGAGTCTAATTAGTGAGAAAGAGGAGGGTTTATATGAGCGAGAATTTTTGAAACCAAGGTTGGATAAAGCACAGGGACAAATAACCAAACGAATGGAGACACATGAACTATGACCCAAAGGCTGAGGGGCCCCCAACTGGATCAGGCCCTCTGAATAGGTGAGACAGTTGATTGGCTTGGTCTGTTTGGGAGGCATCTAGGCAGTGGTACCAGGTCCTGGGCTCATTGCATGAGTTAGCTGTTTAAAACCTGGGACTTAGGCAGCGACGCTTGGCTCAATTTGGGAAGAGGGGACGGGACCTGCCTGGACTGAGTCTATCAGGTCGATCTCAGTCCTCGGGGGAGACCTTGATCTGGAGGAGGTGGGAATAGGGGGTTACCTGGGGGGAAGGGGAGGGGGCCAGGAAGGGAGAGAACAAGGGAATCTGTGGCTGTTATGTAGAACTGAATAGTAATGTAAAATAAAATAAAAAATAAAAAAAAACAATCTTGAGTGAGGTAACCCAGATTCAGAAAGGCAAATTGGTATGTCCTCACTCATAGGAGGATACTAGAAGTAAAACATAGGATGACTAGACTGCTACTCACAACTCCAGGGAGGCTACCTAGAAAAGAGGACCTTAAAAAAGACACAGGGATCACCTAACAGCAGAGAAATGGATGAGATCTACATGAGCAAACTGGATGTGAGATGGGGTAATGAAAGGCCAACGTCGAGGGAAAGAGAGCTTAGTGGAGCAGGATATCCCAGCTGGATCAAGAACAGAGAAGGAGAACAAGGAAAAGAGACCATGATAAATGAATACCACATGGGAATAGGAAGAAGCAAAGTGCTAGAGAGGTCCACAGAAATCCACAAAGATACCTCCACAATAGACTACTGGCAATGGTTGAGAGAAAGCACGAACTGACCTACTCTGGTTTTTGGATGGCCGAACACCCTAACTGTCATGGTAGAACTCTCATCCAATGACTGATGGAAGTGGATGCAGAGATCCATGGCCAGACCCCAAGTGGAGTTCTGGGAGTCAATTTGTCAAGAAAGAGGAGGGATTGTATGAGGGAGAATTGTTGAGTCCATGATTGGAAAAAGCACAGGGACAAATAGCCAAACTATTGGAAACACCTGAATTATGAACCAATAGCTGAGGAGACACTAACTGGATCAGGCCCTCTGGATAAATGAGACAGTTGATTAGCTTGAACTGTTTGGGAGGCCCACAGGCCGTTGGACCAGGACCTGTCCTTAGTGCATGAGCTGGCTGTTTGGAACCTGGGGCCTTTCAGGGATACTTTGGTCAGCCTGGGTGAAGGGAAGAGGGGACTGGACCTGCCTCTACTGAATCTACCAGGTTGAGCTGAATCCCCAGGGGATTCCTTGCCCTGGAGGAAATGGGAATAGGGATTGGGGTAGGGGGAGGGAGGGGGGCAGGAGAATGGGGGGCAGAGGAATCCGTGGCTGATTTGTAAAATTAAATTAAATTATAAAATAAAAAAGAAAAGAAGCACAAATCAAACTTTTAAAAGGTCCTACTAATTTAGAAATTTGACCACTAGAGAATGATATAGGTACACACAGGAATAGTGCTACTGAATGTTGTAAGATGAGATGTGTTCCCATAGAATACAACAGAAGGTATTAAGGCAAAGGAGTACTTATGAAGCTTGAAATACCTGTAGAACATATCCTACACCCTCAAAATCCTGTCCTTTCTCCTCTGATCCCTAATCTAGTCACATCCATCTACACTTGTTTCCTTAAGCAGATTCCAGTTGTTGAATTTTTTTTTAAATTTACACTTCCTATTACTAGTTTTTCTTCAAGATACACTATTAACGTACACAAGGTGCAGTGAGAACTTGAAGTATACACTCAAGCTAACCTAAGTGATGAACTATGATGCCATTGAAGTCCAGCATGTACTTCTATCCAATTAAATACTTCCTTTTTCTTAAAAATATACCTAGTAAGCCTAAATAGGTATTTTCAGTCCCATGAAAGATTCTCTGTATGCTACATAAGCGTGCATCACACATATTCACTTTACTATATGCCTATACATACTTATAGTTATTGTTTTGCATATTTAATCTTTATATGCACATTATAATGTATCCAGAAGTTAGGTTTTTCCTTTAATAATTTTTCTCTACTACACTATCCAGTATTTGCATTTTCAGGTTTTCTCTGTGTCTTAGATCTTTCTGAATTATAGTATTTCCCTATACAATCCCTCATTCAGCATCTAGTATTTATTATTTTATTCAATTCATTTTAAAGTGTCTTAATTCAGTGATACATTCTTGGTCCAATCACAGCGAAGCATTACACTAAATCAGTAGTTCTCACACTATGTTGATATGAAGGATAAACTAAAGGTCTTGAGAACCTGTGCCACATCAGTTCTGAGAATTTACTATCTAATACATTTTGAATGGAGCTAAGGAGTTGACATTGCTCACCAATTCCCAGATGCTGCAGCAACTCTTGTTCTATGTGTTCAAGTGCCCCAACTTGCTTGCAGACAAACTGGGTCACTTCTCAGTTTCTGTGAAAAAATTTCTGACTATTCTAGACCTCCATGTCTGTTTTCTTTTTCATAAGTGGGTTAAAATACTAATGAAATTTATTGACAGTGTAATAAGAAGAGTGAAAACAGTTAAAAGTGATCTGCTTTAATGACTGCTAGGCTAAAACAAAAAGAAATAGACATCAATCTGTAGATGTAACCAACCATCTTATTAAATCAGAAACACAGAACCTGTTGCTGGAGGGCTTTTGTCCAGGTTCCACCAAGCCCCGCAGTCCCTCAATCCATGTATAAAATAATCATTCAGATGCTTATATTACTTATAAAGTGTATGGCCGTGGCAGGCTTCTTGTTCACTGTTCTTATATCTTAAATTAACCCTTTCAATAAATCTATACCTTGTCACATGGCTGGTGGCTTACCGGAGTCTTTATATGTTGTTTGTCCTGGCAGTGGCTGCAGTGTCTCTCCCCTTCTTCATGTTTCCCCTTTTCTCCTCTCTCCTTGTCCTGCCTATACTTCCTGTCTGGTCACTGGCCATCAGCGTTTTTTTTTTTTTTTTTTTTTTTTTTTTTATATTGAGCGATATCCACAGCACTACGCCTTTTCTTTTTTTTTTTTAAAAGGAAGGTTTTAACTTTAACATAGTAAAATTATATATAACAAAACAATTATTGAGCAAGAATTGCAGTTACAATATTAAAGAAGATGTCTTATCTATCTTATTTTTGTGAGTTTAAGGTTTTATATCTAACTTATCTTGTATCATAACTGAGGAAATTACAACTATCTAGTCTTTAACCACATCAAAGACCTGAGAAGGAACATAATGGTACCTGAGAAACGATAGATGGATGCAAGCAACTTTCAGGAATCTTGTAAGAATAGACCAAGACAGCTGGCAGCCTGGACAGTCACCTAATGTTTCTCAGCATTGTTGGTGCATTTAAATTGGCTACAGGCCTAGAGTATCTGGCAGACCAATTCAGAAGCAGGAATTCTGAAAGACCATCTTACCTTGTCTTGGCAGAGTACAGTGGTCACTTTCCTTGTGTCCCACTTGTCCAGAAAGGACAGTATTGTATTCATACTGTCAGCCATCAAAGCAATGGCAGTTCTTTGCCCAGTAGGCCATTTTGTGTCAAGAAGACAAACTTTCAAATGGAAGTGTCTTAGAAGCCCAACATTCTCTCAGGATCAAATTGGTGCAGCCAGGAGCAATTGTGTCTCACATCAAGAGAATTTTAAGTTATTTAAATGTCATACTCTCTAGGTCTATGAAGTGTTTGAAGATTACCTATCTATCTGAAATATATCTATGTATACCTAGAAGACTTAACTAACATGGCTACAAATATGATTATCATAGATGACTAATTATTAATCTATTTTTAATTATCCATTACAATTTTAAATGAGTTAAACATAATACCTCAAACAAGAATGGAAATATATATATACAGTATAACAAAATTAACTTTAAGTTCG
Source organism: Peromyscus maniculatus bairdii (assembly GCF_049852395.1). Lineage (NCBI taxonomy): Eukaryota > Metazoa > Chordata > Mammalia > Rodentia > Cricetidae > Peromyscus > Peromyscus maniculatus. The sequence goes on from NC_134875.1 coordinate 52,407,496, forward strand.
TATCAATAAACTAACATTTATACCAATGTAAAACATTTTAAACATAAACTAAAATCTATACCAATGTAAAACATTTTAAACAAGTTGTTCTTTAAAAGTAGGTTCATTAATCTACCCTTTTATCTTATCATCTCTATATCCTCCTATATATCTATATCATATCCCCTTTTCTTTTTTAGAAAGAGATCACATTTATAATCAATCTGTTTTAAATAAAGATATTGGTTTTTTTCTGTCCCACACCAGAGGGCTCTTCTGATTTGGGACCTAAGAATCTCTTAACCATTTTTTTAAGCAATATGTCTGGGTTTAGATGGGGAGTGAGCCAATTTCACCTCTAAAGCCAGCTTGGTATATTTGGGAATTTGGGCTTAGCATCTCTTACTACTTAATCTCAGGGTCGTGGGTTTGTGCCCAATAGCACCAATTTAACCAAGAACCCCTACTAAACCAAGACTAAAAATTAGAACAAGAGAGGCACTCTCAGACACAGACACCACCTGCACCGCACAGAGGAAAAGATGAGTAGACGCCAGTGCAAAAATACAGGCAACAACATAAAGACCTATATGGCAACATCAGAACCTAGTGATTCTACACCTGCAAGACCTAAACATACCATAACAGAAGAAACAGAAGAAATCAACCCTAAAAATGACTTTAAGAAGATGATAGAGGCCCTTAAAGAAGAAATAAAACATTCCCTCAATGAGGAAATAAAAACTTTCCTTAAAGAGGAAATGAAAAACTACCTTAAAGAGGAAATAAAAACTTTCCTTAAAGAGGAAATGAAAAGCTCTCTTAAAGAGGAAATAAAAACTTCCCTTAAAGAGGAAATGAAAAACTCCATTAAAGAGGAAATAAAAAACTCCCTTAAAGAAATGGAAGAAGAAACGAACAAAAAATGGGAAGAAATCAAATCAAGCCAAGAAAAAGCAATTAAACAGATGAAAGAAACATTCCAAGATCTGAAAAATGAATTTGAGACAATAAAGAAAACACATGCTGAGGGAATGCTGGAAATAGAAATTCTGACAAAACGAACAGGAACTACAGAAACAAGCATAACCAACCGATTGCAAGAGATGGAACAGAGAATCTCTGATACTGAAGACACGATAGAGAAAATAGATTCGTCAGTCAAAAAAAAACACTAAAGACAAAAAAGTCGTAACATAAAACGTCCAGGAAATTTGGGACACCATGAAAAGACCAAACCTAAGAATAATAGGGATAGAAGAAGGAGAAGAATACCAACTCAAAGGCACAGAAAATATATTCAACAAAATCATAGAAGAAAACTTTCCTAACCTGAAGAAAGAAATACCTATGAAGATACAAGAAGCTTACAGAACACCGAATAGGCTGGATCCAAAAAAAAGTCCCCTTGCCACATAATAATTAAAACACTAAACACACAGAACAAAGAAAAAATATTAAGAGCCGCAAAGGAAAAAGACCAAGTAACATATAAAGGTAAACCCATCAGAATAACACCAGACTACTCAATAGAGACTATGAAAGCTAGAAGATCATGGACAAATCTCATGCAGACACTAAGAGACTACGGATGTCAACCCAGACTATTATACCCTGCAAAACTCTTAATCACCATAGGCGGAGTAAACAAAATATTCCAGGATAAAACCAGATTTAATCAATACCTGTCTACAAACCCAGCCCTACAGAAAGCACTAGAAGGGAAAATTCAACCCAAAGAAGCTAAACACATCCATGAAAAATCAAGCAATAGATAATCCCCCACCAACATACACCACAGAAGGACAACACAACACAACCACAAAAAATAACAGGAATTAACAATCACTGGTCATTAATATCCATCAATATCAATAGTCTCAACTCACCTATAAAAAGACATAGGCTAACAGAATGGATAAGAAAACAGAACCCATCCATCTGCTGCATACAAGAAACACACCTTAACTTCAAAGATAGACACTACCTCCGAGTAAAAGGCTGGGAAAAGGCTTTCCAAGCAAATGGACCTAAGAAACAAGCTGGTGTAGCTATCCTAATATCTAGAGAAAAAGGATGTTTCAAAAGAGAAGAAGTCTTGTGGCAATGCCTCAGTGGTCCAGGTAACTACCAGAACTCGGAAATCCGCGACGGAGACTAAGGCAGCAGAGATCTAGAGTGGAGTGCTGAGTTCTGGCAAACAGTTGCATCTTTCTTCCAGTAAGTACCTGAACAGGGCTGATGTGAATTATGTAAAGTCCAGATTTTAAGAATCATACTCTCTCAGGGATCTCCACAAACTAGTGGGTGTTCTCCCTCACTGCCCCTGTGAGACAGTCTCTGTACGGGAGAGGCCTCACGTGACTTTGTCTCTGGTGTTCCTCTGGGGACGCCTGTGTGAGAGACTGTATGCTCCAGAACCAGCTCTCGTGTCCTTTGGCCAATGCTGGAGTGTGAAATAGTCCAACGTGGGAAACAAAAGATGATCCCAATCGGGAATCGTGACATTTTTTTTTTTTTGGATGATGGTTATGTTCTGTTTTGAAATAACCTCTGTGTATTTCATTTATTTTCTTTTACCTGGCGATCTCTGAGCAGGCTTCAGATTTTGACAGTTGATGAAAGATACGACAAGCATTAATGTGTGGGTGAAAAGCTTGGTGAAATTCTGAGTGAAGTTTTAGTTAAAGTTGGTTGAACTTGGGATTGACTGGGAGGCCAAAGATTTAAAAAGCAGAAGATTCTCTCAAGACACAAGTTGTGTGATAATAGTGTGTTTTGTGTGTGTGAATGAGAATTTGTAAATGTTGAATTCTAGGCTTCGACAATCATTGTCAGTGCAGATCAAGCTGCAAGTATTTTTTCAAATATCTTAAGTTATATTTTCTTTTTCAGAGCTGCTTCTTATTTGGGGCTACTTTTTTTTAAATTGAGGCATAATTCATAAAAGGGTATATTGTTTTGATGAGACTTTTTACAACTGTGGCTGGATGTCTTTCTTTAGTCTTCCAAGAAGGGCCATTTTACATTTTAGAGTTACTTTTTAAAGTCATGAGGTCAACAACTTGGACTACTATGCATGTAAGTGCTAATGCAAATTAAAACCCAAGTTGACCTCCAGCAGCAGTTCATTCTATGTTGACAGTGAGAGAACACTTTGCCTGTTAGGATACTGTTACTCGTGGACTGAAATGCTGAAGAAACCCCTCCCCCTATTTTGTTTTTTGCAAAAATCAAGGTATATTCTAGGGTTTCCTGGTTGACCTCAACAGATAAACTGAGATGATAGTCTTAGTTCAGAAATGATCTGAATGTAGATTTACAGGCTACGTGTACAGCTGGCTAAGTGAGATCGCTTTCACAGTTCTGCATGTATCCCATCGGCCCCCCATTAGTCACTGAACTCTTAAAACTGGTATGGTAACATTATCACAATGTTTTGCACCAATTTTATAAACTTTACAGTGTAATATGTGTTCCTTTTCTAAGGCAAACCAAAGGTATATTTCTCAAGGTTCTGCTGCTAACAGCAGCGTTGATAGAGGATTTTTTTATACATTTGTAATAGATAGAAATAAACCAGAAAGAAAGAAGGAAAAAAAGTGGTGGAGGAAAAGGTGAACACTGCAAGAATACTCAAAAGGGCTGAGAGTTGCAAATGCCAAGAATGGCTTTGCTTAGTAAATGGAATAGAACAGCTCTGAACTATAGCTTACTTTTCCTGGTTTGGTCTGACAGAATGATTGAATGCTTTTGTACAAAAATCAGAGCCTTAAAAACAAGGATTTGGTGAGATTGTAAAATGGTGTGCCACTTTGGCAAAACAGTTTGGTGGTTGGTCAAAATGCAAAACATTGTTACTCTGTTACTCAACAATTCTACCCTTAGGAATATATCCTCAAACTACTGAAAATGTGCACCTATGAAACATGTACATGAAGGTTTACAGCCGTGTGTTGCTAATAGTAAAAAAGTTAAAACAACTCAAATAGCTATCAAATACTGGAGAGAAATAAAATGTGGCTTATTCATACAATTGAATATTATTAAGACATAAAAATGAATGAGAAACTGACAGATTAAATGACTTTGGTGAACCTTCATAATTTCATTTGTAGATCTTTCCATTTCTAATTTATAAATACATTTGGGTTTATAAATTATAAATGTATTGTCTCCTATCAACATTGTATACTTCTATTTGATGATTTCTGTGTCAAACATTATATGGAAATGTTTCCAAGTATTTTCTGTATTAACTGTGAATGAATAGAACAAAATAAATTGCCTGTGATGAAAAAATAAATAAATAAATAAATAAATAAATAAATAAATAAATAAATAAATTAATTAAAAAAACCCAATTAGGTCTAACACATCGATAAAACGTCAAAACAAGAAAATAGTACTTACCAAGTACCTCTGGAGCATTCTAGAAGGTAAGTATTATAATACTATAATACTACTAACCTTAATAAAGTTACAAGAATGAAAATAGCACAAATATGTTATTTTACTATAACATGAAACAACATTTGGAATAATTAGGAATACTATTATAACTAAAACAAGCCACAGATAGATGCAAAATAAACAACACACACTTAGATAATTAACAGTCAAGAAGGAAAGTAAGACAGGAAATTAGACAACATTTTAATATACATGTAAACAAGACATGATATACCCAAATGTAGCAATTGTACATTAAGTGATGTTTAAAGAAATGATTATCACTCAAAGTGCCTATTTTTTTTTAATTCAGGGGTTTTCTGTGTAGTTCTGGTGCCTTTCCTGGATCTTGCTCTGTAGACCAAGCTGGCCTCAAACTCAAAGAGATCCAACTGTCTCTGCCTCCCAAGTGCTGGGATTAAAAGCTTGTGTCATTACAACACCGCACAAATACCTATATTAAAAGATAGACCTCAGAACAATTATTGAACAATCCATTTTAAGATACTAAAATATAAAGGTCAAACTAAAGCAAGAATAAGTAAAGTATAATTGATCAAAATACAGTATAAGGCTAGGGATAGTTCCACCTGAAAAAGAATTGTTTCGCAAAACCTGAAACTCCAAGTTTGATTCAGAGAACTCACATAAAAAAATACCTGCCAGGTAGTGGTGGCACATGCCTTTAATCCCAGCACTCCGGAGGCAGAGCCAGGCAGATCTCTGTGAGTTTGAGGCCAGGCTGGGCTATACAGTGAGTTCCAGTAAAAGTGCAAAGCTACACAGAGAAACACTGTCTCAGAAAAAAAATACCAGATATATGGCTTGTGCTTGTAATCTAGGATTCACTGGTCAGCCAGTCTAGCCTATTCACTGGATTGGAGGCAAGTAAGAGACCCAGTCTCAGAAAACTTGCTTGATCTCTGAGATATATATGCATGATCAGACATAGGGACTGGCAGACACAAACACACAAGCCAAGCACAGACATTCACACAATCAACCACAAACACAAACACATACACTTGCAAATAAAATTTAAAAATCAGGACTCTAAAAACAAAACAAAAATCAATATGACCAAATAACTATTACTGAAACAAATCATCTGTAAATCAATAAGATGTAGAATAAATACACCAATGAAAGAGATTAGGCGAAGGACAGTGAAAGAGAGAGAGAGAGAGAAAGAAGAGGGAGAGAGAGAGAAATGGAGAACACAGATTATTAGAGTTTTTAAAAGAGAAATATTATACTGTTTTGACAAATCTGAAAGATCTGTCATCAACTTTAGAAGGCAGTTTAGTATGTGGTGATACCAACCTATATTAGTTCACTTAATTTTGGTTGATGGTTATAGTTCAATACGTATCACAATGATAATGATTGGCTGGCAGAACTTAGGATGGCAATAGAGGTCTATGTAAGCAGCAATGAGAGACATTGTGCTCTAGTCACAATGGCCAGTTACACATGTAGACATGTTTGCCTTTAGAGAGATAAAGAGAGAAGAAATGGTTACTAGTGTAGTTCAAAGAGACTATGTAAATAAGGTAGAGACTAAATAGGTAGGGTTTAGAACTTTACTGGAATTCTGTAGAACAGCATCGGTTGTAGCCTATAGTAAGCATTTTGAATCATTAGGCATAAGCCTCTTACAATTTACCACTTTGGTTCTTGGCCATACTAAGGTGAACCTGGTTTCCTCCATTACATATCTTCAACATGATTTACTCTGTCACCACAGGCCCAAATCAACAGGGCTAAAGCCATGGACTGAATCCACAGGTGAAAATCAACCCTCAATCTTTATTAAATATTTATCTGGAGCATTTTATCACAGGAATACAAAGCTGTCAGTCACACTCCCATAACCCTTGTGAGAGAGACCTGTGGACCACAGGAAGTTTGCAAAATGATGAGAAATCAATGCTTTTGGTTTCTGGGCTCCAGTACCCCAGCATGGTTAATCACCCTATGGTATACTTCAGTGTTGGGGCAAAAGCAAATGTTTGACATGTTCCTGAATTTGTCAATCTTACCTGCTCTCTAAGGGAATTCATATGCATCTCCTGATGCCTGAATAGCCTTGGAGTAGGTCACGCTGGTGGTATGTTCTAGATCTACATAGAAACAGTGCCTATGGAGATTACCAAACCAGTGTAGAACTGACCCAAACAAATGTCATAAATAAGTTCAAGTTAGAGTACCCTGTCATTGTGTTATATACTTGCATATGTTGTGGAGTTGGACAAAGACAGGCTTTACATTGTCAATTGGAATGGCGTCTGCTATAAACATCATTTATTTTCACTGTTGATAACATCGTAGCTTGACGCCTTTCTTGAACCACTAAGAAAACTGTCTTCTTCTGGATGATATAGTGACTTTTGTGTCTATACAACAGTGTGATTACTATTCCCTAGGTCCACTGTTTTTCACCCTAGAGACAATGTGCATGAACCCTAATTTACTTTCTTCACTATGGATATTATGGCATAAGCAGTAGAACAGTGGTTCTCAACCTGTGGGTTGTGACCATCAGAAAACACCTATTTCTGATGGGCTTAGGATCTGATACATGATTAAGTAGGAATTATCCTTATGAAGTAGGAACAGAAATAATTTGATGGTTGAAAGGGGAGGGCGCCAATGCATGAGGCACTGTATTAAAGGATCATAGCATTAGGATGGTTCAGATGCACTGCACAAGGAGGTCAGTGACTCTATATTAATTCCTTTTCCAGTTTCAATGGACAGTAGTCTCGTCTTCGAGGACATCCAAGTTGAATAAGGTATGTTTGTGGTTGTTAGTGACTCGATCACATTTGACTTGATTCCGTTCATCAAATGGAACAAGATAACTAAAACAGCAGTTTATGTTTAACACTGTATAGCTGTGGCTCTGTACTCCTCTCCCAAAACTGAAACTGATATTTGGTGCTGTACCTTCAAAATCCAGTGTGTAGCAAAATCCTATGTGGGGGTGGGGGTGGAGAAGAGTGGACCAAACTGGCTATGCTCACACAGTGTTGCCATCTATGACATTTTAGAATCTTTCTCATTCCTATGGGGAAGACTTTTAAGGCATAAACTTTGAATTGGAAGTTCCAGCTACCACCTGGCTTTTTTGGTGCCTTCGTGGAAGTGGAACAGTAGGCAAAGGAAAGGGTTACTCTACTGAAGGGACAAAAGGACCTTATGGAAATGCACAATTAGAGTTCCTGCCACACAATCAGAAAGGAGAAGAAACCAAGAGATTTTAGAGAGTTTTTAGCCCTTAGTTTCTAGTGATAATGATAATTAGGAAGTTATGACACCACACATTAACAAGGGGAAAAGAAAGAGAAATTCATACAATGAGGATACTGAGTATATATCATGAATTTCATGGGAGTGTCTATGAACCCTCATGCATAGTCATTGCAATGAATATGACTTAGAGTGATTGGCACAGGACACCAAGCAGTTCACTGTTTTGCCTATTACAGTAGTTATCTCTTTTGTCATTCTGTTTCCTGGTCCATGTTGCACAAACCCCAGAGAAATAAAAATTAGGTCATACAGCAGAGTAAGTATGACCACTTAAGGCTGTGGTTCTCAACCTGTGGGTCATGACCACTTTGGTTGAATGACCCTTTCACAGGAGTCACCTAAGATCATTAGAAAACACAGATATTCATATTGAGATTCATAAGAGCAGCACAAATTACTGATAAGGAGCAGCAACAAAAATATTTTTGTGAATCAGGGATGGCCACAATTTGAGAAAATATATTAAAGGCCCACAGAATTAAGAAGGTTGAGAACCACTGATTTGAGATCAAGGGGATAGTGGCAGAAGATAATTCTAGGAAAGGAAAACTAAAAGAGAATAATGAAATAGAAATTCTTCGTTTTGTTAGGTAATCCTAGGAAGACTGTCCTTTGCATTTAACATGCTTGTCCTCTTTTTTTTTTATGCATTTATGGGAGGATCGATGTGATTTTGGTAGTGAGAACTAAACACTTTCCAGGTCCTGTTTAATTGTTTTTCACTTTCAACTCCTTTGTTCTGACTGTAACCATTTCAACATTTTACTATCTGGCTTTTTCTATCTCTTCTATTTTACCACTGCTGAAACCTGAGCTATACAACCATTGGGTGTTAAAGTTTTTTAGATCTTCATTCTATGTGCAATGGTGTTATTTCTTGCGTGTATGTTTGTACATCATGTGTGTTCAATGTCCAAGGATACCTGAAGGCACCAGATGCCCTAGAACTGGAGTTACAAATGTTGCTAACCACCATGTCGGCGTTGGGAATCCAAACTCGATCCTCTGGCAGAGCAATAAGTGCTCTCCTGAGCCATCCAACTCTCCTGCCCCTCTATACCTGTTTTATAACTCTGTCTATATTGGCATAACCCATGTCAAATAGAAGTCAGTGCAGACGAGCTCATTCACATTGATACACTATCATTTTACTGACAATGTGATATTTAGAAGACAGGGTTCCTATGGCCTTCAAAGGTATCCCAAGACAGTAAGGCCTCAGGGAAAAAGGTGTGATTCTGAGCAGTCCCCAGAATTTAAGGACCTCTATGGCTCATTGGACACAATACACATCAATCACTATGTCTCAGCCAATGAGCTTACAGCTCTGGTGACGTGTGAGAAGGGCCATTATTACTCCTCAATGCTCCGCCCCCTTATACCTGGTTCTCAGCCTTCTTGGGGCTGGCCTTAGCAGAAGGCTCCTCCCTGGTGCTGTCTAGCCCTTCTTTATAGGTACTCTACAAGAACCAACTCCATCTGCTGACTAGTGGAAAACTTTCCTACTGCTCTCACTGCCTCCAAGGAGGTCCTTGAGGCCAACAGCCTCTCTCTACTTCGTGGTAGTCACCTTAACAACGCCTCATCCCCACCAACACCTTCAAAGATCGAAGATTCAGTAAGATCTTCATTGGCAGGAAATTGGCAGGAAATTCATACCATGTCTGCTGTCGCAGAGCGGGACCTTGGATTTCCTGACCCAGAGCAAGAAGGTGGTAGGATGGATCACGACGCTGGACAAAGTGTCTTGAATGTGCTGACAATCCGTGAGGCTGGTGATGACATCGATGGAACCACAGGATGTCTGGGTTCACAGGCAGTCTCGAGAGCCATTCTGGGGGAAGAGCCGGGGCAGGAGGAGATATGGCCCGATACTGAGGAGATCTGCACTCCTGTGGAAGAGGTCTGGCCTGATATCAAGGACATCTGGCCTGATGTCGAGGACATCTGGCATAAAGTCAAGGACATCTGGCCTGAAGTAGAGGAAACCTGGCCTGATGTGGAGGACTTCTGGCCTAATGCCGAGGAAGTCTGGCCTTATATCAAGGATATCTGGCCTGTTGTAGAGGACCTCTGGCCTGAAATCGAGGACATCTGGCCTGATGTCGAGGAATCCAGGCATTCCATCAAGGACATCTGGCCTGCTATGGAGGACATCTGGCCTGATGTCGAGGACCCTGGCATTCTATCGAGGACATCTGGCCTGCTATGGAAGACATCTGGCCTGATGTAGAAGAACCCTGTCATTATACCAAGGACATCTGGCCTGCGATGGAGGACATCTGGCCTGATGTCGAGGAACCCTGGCAGTCTATCGAGGACATCTGGCCTGCAATGGTGGACATCTGGCCTGATGTGGAAGAACCCTGGCATTCTATCGAAGACATCTGGCCTGCTATGGAGGACATCTGCCCTGATATCGATGAAATCTGGCCTGTTCTCAAGGAAGTCTGGCCTGATATTGAAGAGGACTTGTATGTCTGCAATAGTGACCAGGAGAACGAAGTAGTTCTGGAGGAAGCTGAAGAAGACCAGGACTGCAAGAATGTAAAAAAGAAGGAGGACGAGGAGGAGGAGGAGGAGGAGGACAATCAAGATGATGACTATGAATATGAGAAGAAAGGAGAAGATGAGGTTGAGGATCAGGGGATGAAGATCATCCTGCATGCTGTGAGTTTACCTATGGGACTTTACTTCCCGCCAGAGAAATTTCATTTTTTCTAATACATCATGCCCCTAAATTGTGTATGCATGCTATTAATGACCACATTCTGCTTCACCCAAGCTATGATAAGTTCAGTTCTTGAAGCCCCACCTATTCAGGAGAGGGAAAGACCCTCCAAGAAGTCCAGACCCTGCCAAAGGAAACATAGAATTGGGAGAGTGAGTGCCTATTAGAAGGAGCTACCTCTAGGCAGTCTTTCTTTTATAATACCTGGAAAGGGATTCCAAGATATATTACACAGCTCAGAGGACCCTGAGCAGGACATGTTCTAGTACAGTGAGTCCTTGACTAACATTTCTGTAGTCTATCAGCTACTGATCTTTGCAACAAAGGGACCAAGGCCACCAAGCATTAGCAAAGTTGCTTATTATTCAGTGTGTGTTGGCATTGGAAGCTCACTTGCAGGCCATGTGGGAGGGTTTGAGTTTCAAGACGAAAATATGTTCAATTTTTGGTTGAAAATACAGACAGATGTAAGGTACACTATTTTCCCACGATTGAAAAGAGTGGTTCATATCAATGTTTTACAATTGTCAATTATCTCTTATTCTTCCTACAGAATAAGGGCAAAGGAAGCCATGGATAAACATCAATGAATTGATTCTTTGTGGATTTGAGATACATGGAAATCTATCATCAGTGATCCTCATCTAATAATATTCATCCACATATATGCACATAAAACTTCTCAAACTGTTTAAATATTCTTTAAATTAAAAATAAATATAATTTGAAATGAATATATGGGAGAGTCTTTTATCAATACTACAAACTCAAGTTGATTAATGTCCATTTCTTTTTGAAGTAGCCTACCAGTCATTGAAGCAGATTACTTTTAACTATTTTCAGTCTCCCAGTTACAAACTCAAGAAATTCCATTAGTCAGTTTAACCGACTTATGAGAAAGAAAACAGACATGGAGGTCTAGCATAATCTGACCTCTACTCACAGAAACTGACAAGTGACCCAGTTTGTCTGCAAGCAAGTTGGGGTACTTGAACACATAGGACCACAACAGTCGCAGCAGCACCTGGGAATTGGTGAGCAATATCAATTCCTTAGTTTCATTCAAAATGTATTTGATATTAAATTCTCAAATTGATCTTGCACAGGTTCTGAAGACCTTTAGTTTATCCTTCATTTCAACACAGTATGAGAACTGCTAATGTAGAATACTGCTTCACTGTGATTGGACAAAGGTTATATCACTGAATTGAGGCCCTTTAAAATAAATTTAATAAAACAACAAATACCTGATGCTGGATACTTCTAGAGATGGTACATGGAGATACTACAATTCGGAAAGGTCTAAGAAACAGAGAAAGACCTAAAAAGGCAAATATTGGATAGTGTAGTGGAGAAAAATATATAAAGGAAAAAGCTAATTTCTGGATACATATAATGTGCATATAAAGTTTCAAAATATAAAGCAATTACTACAAGTATATATACATACACAGGAATGTGAATATTGGTGATGCATGCAGAGGAAGTTCTATGGGAACGGAAGTACCTATTTAGAATTACTAGATATATTTTTAAGAAAAGGGAAGTATTTAATTGGATAGAAGTACATGGTTTACTTCAAGAGCATCATAGTATATCACTTAGGTTAGCTCAAGGGTATGTACGTGAAGTTCTCACTACACCTTTGTGTAGATTAACAGTGTTTCTTGAATAAAAATGAAAAATAGGAAGGGTAAATTTAAAAAACATGTTCAACAACTGTAATCTGCTTAAGGAAAAAAGTTTCGTTGGATGTAAGTAGATTAGGAATCAGAGGAGAAAGGACACCATTTTGAGGGTAGAAAGCTATGTTTTATGGGTATTTCCAGCTTCATAGGTACTCATTTGCCTTAATGTCTCCTGTTTTATTCTATGGGAACACATCTCATCTTACAACATCTTACCAGTAACACTATTCACATGTGTACCTATATCCTACTCTAGGTCAACTTTCTAAAGTATTAGGACCTTTTAAATGTTGGACTTGTGCATCTTTCTTAAAGCACACACCATTGTATTTTTCCACTTGGCAGATACTTGATAAACATGTCTTAAAAAATAGCTTACTTAATGCACACAGAATTCCATTTTGTGTCACTGATATTGACACTTAAAAACACATTATCAGTGATGAGATAAGAAGGACTAAGACAGAAAAAATCATCCTGAGTGAGGTAACCCAGGCTCAGAAACACAAACATGGTATATACTCACTCATGGGAGGATACTAGATATAGAACAAGGATGACTGGACTGCTACTCACATCACCAGGGAGGCTACCTGGAAAAAAAGGACCCCAAGAAAGACACGAAGATCAACTAATGACAGAGAAATGGATGAGATCTTCGTGAACAACCTGGACACGAGTGGGGGTAATGAAGGGCGAAGGTCGAGGGAAAGAGAGCTTGGGGGAGCAGGAGATCCCAGCTGAATCAAGAACAGTGAGGGAGAACAAGGAATAGCAGACAATGGTAAATGAAGACCACATGAGAATAGGAAGAAGCAAAGTGCTAGAGAGGTCCCCAGAAATCCACAAAGATACCCCCACAATAGACTGCTGTCAATGGTTGAGAGACAGCCCGAACTGACCTACTCTGGTGATGGGATGGCCAAATACCCTAATTATTGTGCTGGAAACCCCATCCAATGTCTGAGAGATCTGAATGTAGAGATCCATGGTTGGCCCCAGGTGGAGCTCCGGGAGTCTATTTAGTGAGAAAGAGGAGGGTTTATATGAGCAAGAATTGTTGAGACCAAGGTGTGAAAAAGCACAGGGACAAATAGCCAAACGATTGGAAACACATGAACTATGACCCAATGGCTGAGGGGCCCCCAACTGGATCAGGCCCTCTGAATGAGTGAGACAGTCGATTGGTTTGATCTGTTTGGGAGGCATCCAGGCAGTGGGACTGGGTCCTGTGCTTAGTGCATGAGTTGGCTGTTGGAAATCTGGGGATTATGCAGGGACACTTGGCTCGGCCTGGGAGGAGGCGACTGGACCTGCCTGGACTGAGTCCAAGAGGTGGACCTCAGCCATTGGGGGAGGTTTTGCCCTGGAGGAGGTGGAAATGGGGGGTGGGGTGGGGGGAAGGGGAGGGGGGCAGGAAGGGGGGCATCCGTGGCTGATATGTAGAACCGAATCGTATTGTAAAATAAAATAAAATTAAATTAAAAAAAGAATAACTAAGACACAACAGAGAAAGAAATTCATTATAGTATATATAGCACAAAAAGATAGCTATAGTCTAAAATAACTTTTTACATATTTAAAGAAAAACCAGATAAGAAAAGATTTAAGGATCGAGGCACAGAAAAAGTATTGGTAAGATAGTGTGAATTACCTTGATTTCATTATGAAACATTATATATAAATACCTGTGCCAAATACTACATTATACTACCTAAATATATGCAACTAAACAATCATTAGAGGCTAAATAAAGATAATATAAGATACATAGTAGATATTATCAGGAATTTGACATATTAATGGCAGGCACAGAGGGCACAGACCCTCATTGTAAGCCCTTTGTCATATTTATATTGAGTGGAGAGTCCAAATAGGCATTTAACATAATGTCATTGTGGAGATTTCTTTGATTATAATTGGTTAGTTTTGGAATTTCTGCTCATGTAACTTAAGACTTCGTCACAAATATTCTGTGTGGTGGTAATCTAATTATACTGAAATGTGATTTTGATTGTATTTTAATAAATAAAGTTGCCCGGGGGTCAGAGCTATTAGAGCCATTGCAAGAGTGTGGCAGTGGTGGCACACGCCTTTAATCCCAGAAAGCCAGCCTTTAATCCCAGGGAGTGGTGGTAGAAAGCAAAAAGATATATAAGGCGTGAGGACCAGAAACTAGAAGCATTTGGCTGGTTAAGCTTTCAGGCTTTGGAGCAACACAGTTCAGCTGAGAGCTATTGGGATGAGGACACAGAAGCTTCCAATCTGAGGAAACAAGCCACAGCTATCTCACCTCACCAGTTCCTCAGCTGGTCCTGTTTCCTCAGACTGGAAGCTTCTGTGTCCTCATCCCAATAGCTCTCAGCTGAACTGTGTTGCTCCAAAGCAAATTGAATTTATTGGCGTTCTTTCCACTCTACAAGAAGTATAGACAAAAGTATGTGGTAATATTGTATTTGTGCTCTAAGAAATAAACCTTGCCTGAAGGTCAGAGGATAAAGCCAGCGACCATATTAAATACAGAGGACAGCTACTGGTGGCACATACCTTTAATCCTAGCATTTGGAAGGCAGAGATTCATCTGGATCTCTGTGAGTTCAAGGCTACACTTGGAACAGAGACAGACATGGTGGCACACACCTTTAATTCCAAAACTAGTTAATCATAAAGGTATGGAGGTCTCTAAAGACAGAGATGAAGTGATAGAGCTTGCAGAAATATGAAGTGATGTAGTTGGACGGAGAGAGGAAGTAAGATGCAGGGCCAGAATGGTATATAGGCATGAGTATTCAGGAAGTATATCTCTATTGGGCTCAGGATTTTCTGGTGGTAAGAAGTTGTGGCTAGCTTGTTCTATCCCTATGATCTCTCAGGTTTCATCCCGGAATCTGGATTGTTTTGTTTTGTTTTGTTTTGTTTTGTTTTGTTTTGTTTTAATTAATAAGTCCATTTTGCAATTCCTGTTAAACAAATCTCTTGGCCTCTTCTGAGATTACTTAGGGAACAGAACTTCAGATTAGACAAGTATTTTTTTCAAGTTTATCTGTTGGTTATTTCATACATGTATACAATATCTTTCAATTATATCTACACTCCACTCTCAGGTCCACTTTCTTACAGGATACCCAACATGCCTCTCCTAACCTCATGTCCTCTATATTTTTGATCAGCAGAGTCATGATTGTGGGGACATCTACTGGAGCTTGGGAAACCTATCAGAAGCCACATGCTAAAGAAACCAACTGCCCCTCCCCTAAAAGTCATCACCTGCCAATAGTTCTTAAGCTAGATGTGGGGAACTGATGAGGCCTTTCACAATCCCTGCTGGAATGTCCATTGTCTTAATTCTGTGCATGTCTTAGGTAGGCAACCACAGCTGCTGTGGGTTGATGAATGCAATGGCTTTGTCATGTCCTGAAGACACAGTTTTGCAGCAGTCCTCCTAAACTCTAGCTCTTACAATCTTTCTGCCCCTCTTTCATAATATCCTCTGTGCCTTGGGTGGGGAGAGAATGGAATATCATTCTCCTATTTAGGGATGACCACACCATAGTCACTGCTTCTCTGAACCTTGTCCTCTTGTGAGTCTCTGCGTTATTCTCCATCCACTGCAAAAGGGAGTTCCTCTGATGCATGGTAAAAATTATACTGATATGTGGGTGTAATGATAAGTATTTAGAAGGTGATTTGATACTATGCCTATTTTAGCAAAGTAGTAGAAATAGGTTTTCCCCTAGTGCCTGTGACCTCCCCAGCCATGGATACTAGGCCAGGCATAAGTCCTTCTGTGAAATGAATTTTAAATCCAATTACAAAGCCATGGTTTACAACCATAACATTCCTGGCACTTTTGCACCAATGAACTTATCTAGTTAGGTCAGTCATTATGGTGGCCCACAGATTTCACAGTTGAGTAAGATTGCTGACAACTTTTTCTGCCTACTAGCCTGCATAGTACCTTCTAGCAATATATAAGCTGGCCAGTTGGGAGGAATCTTCCAGGTCACTATCACTTGAGTTTGTTTTGATTTGTTTTTATGTCCTGCTCTAAACTGTGTGATGTCTTCAATCGTAGGAGCTGACTGTTAAGTTCTGATGGATGACCAGAAGCAATGACAAGAGCCTGAATTGACCCAGGCATCTCTGGGATGCCTATGACCACAAATTGTAGGGTTTCTCTCACACTTGGCTATGGTGATATTTTATTTGTACTGAAATGTGATTTTAATTTTATGTTAATAAAGTTGCCCTGGGGTCAGAGCTATTAGAACCATAGCAAGAGCGTGGTGGTTAGAAGAGCTAGGTAGATTTCTGTGTGTTCAGGGATACAGCCAGTATTGGAGACATACGCCTTTAAGACCTGGAGGGCGGTACTTACAGGCAGTGATGAGGCAGTCATGTGATTGGGTTTACAACCAATGAGAAGGCAGAACAGAAAGAATATTTAAACACGGACAAACAGGAAGTAGCTCTCTCTCTCGGGGAAGCTAGGAGCACTGCAGGAGGTAAGATTTTATCTCTGAGCTCTGACCTCTCGGCTTTCTCTTTTACATTGGCTCTGTGTTTCTTATTTTAATAATACGATTGGTTACATCTACATCTGGCGCCCAACGTGACAAGAATCCATTAAAAACTGCTTGGGGCCGGCTCCCTAGCCGGAGCAGTTGGTATTAATGGATTTTTCAGAACCTCTCAACATAGTAACTGACTCTCAGTATGCTGAAAGAGTGGTATTACATATTGAGACTGCAGAATTTATCCCTGATGCTTCAGAATTAACTTCACTATTTATTCAATTACAAGATACAATCAGGAAAAGGAGTCATCCTTTATATATAACTCACATCCAATCTCATACTGGTTTGCCAGGCCCTTTAGCACAAGGCAATGATGAGATTGATAAATTATTGGTAGGAAATGTGCTGGAGGCCTCAGAATTTCATAAAAAACATCATGTCAATAGTAAAGGTTTAAAAAAAGATTTTTCCATAACCTGGCAACAAGCCAAAGAAATAGTAAAGAAATGTCCTACTTGTTCCTTCTATAATCAAACGCCATTACCAGCAGGATGTAACCCAAAGGGTACTCAGAGGAATGAAATCTGGCAGATGGATGTGTTTCACTTTGCAGAATTTGGAAAATTGAAATATGTACACCACACCATTGATACTTATTCAGGATTTCAATGGGCAACTGCTTTGAGTTCTGAAAAAGCTGATTCTGTAATCACTCATTTGCTAGAAGTTATGGCCATCATGGGTATACCTGCACAAATCAAAACTGACAATGCTCCATCATATGTCTCTGTTAAAATGAAACAGTTTTTTGCTTATTACAATATAAAGCATATTACAGGTATACCACATAATCCTACAGGTCAAGCAGTTATAGAAAGATCAAATAGAACTCTAAAGGATATGCTAAATAAACAGAAAGGAGTAACAAAAACCCCCAGAAATAGACTGCATAATGCTCTATTAACTTTGAATTTTCTGAATGCCAATGAGAAAGGAACAACAGCTGCAGAGAGACATTGGATAATAGAAAAAACTACAGAATTAAATCAGCCTATATACTTTAAGGATGTGCTGACCTCAGAATGGAAGCCAGGGTATGTATTACGTTGGGGACGAGGTTTTGCTTTTGTTTCTACAGGAGAAGATAAGCTGTGGGTACCATCAAAATTGATAAAGGTTCGATTTGAACAAGAGAAACCTCTTAATTAGAGGAGGTGATAGTTCATCAATCAGCATGAACATCCAATTTAAACTAACTTGTACCTGTAACACATGTCTTTTCATTTAATCAGATAATAACTTACCAAAAAGGAACATCCCCAAAATTAGTCTTGGGGGAAGGTTTTTGTTTTTGTCTTTTAGGAGAATGAAGGTTAAGGAATCTGAAGGACACAAGACAAATGAGACAACTGAAGAAAAGGGACAAATCATCTATCCCAGGAAACAGAGTATATGGGAGTATATGGCATATGGGTATATATTATCTAAAAAATTTTATGTCTTCTTAAATGTTTGTTTCTGCTTTTCTCTAAAGATTTAACACTATTGGTTTTCTAATAGTCCCAGTTCAATTAAAATTTAAAGCTGACTTTGGAGTTGGAGAATGGCTCTCTCCTTCTTTAAACTCAAGCATGTTGTTAAAAGGAAAATGCAAACTCCCTGTATCATGCCAGAAAGAGCCATTTTCTGCTATGGGACAGGACAAAAGCCAAATTAATTAAGGGACTATTCTATTACTAATCTCAACTCTTTAATTCTATTCTGATTCTTTAAACTTTTCTTAAATTATAAATTTTATATCAAAATTTACAAGATTTATATATATATATACATTTTAAACTTTGTTAAGATATGAATGGTCATATAGAGTACTAACTAATTCTAGAAAAAAAAAGGCTTCAATTAGCTGCATATATATGTCTTTGTGTTCGAGTCTCTTATCAGTTTTCTGCAGGAAATCATGGCCAGGCCTAACATCAACTGAAATCTCCAGGAAGAAGATGGGGCCTCACAACAACAAACACAACAACAACAATTCCACGTGGACAATAATAATATCACTGAACTGACAAACATCATCTATAGATCAGCTTTGAACTACAAGGTGCTCAGAGCAATTTTGAGATGACTAGCTGAGATGATCCAGTCTCAAAGACTACTTGAATAAGGACTTGAGATAAATCCTGAACTTTGGCTTTATACACAGACTGGATAATAATGAAGGATATAGTTACCTTTCCTAGAATTTGACAATTAACCTAAATTTTTCTTTCAGGATAAAGATAACTTCACCCATACCCAGCAGGAAGCAATTTTAAGAATATGACACCCACATTGCCAAAGAAGTGGTGTGGGACAGGTGGTTTTTTGGTTCTTTTAATGGGTTTTGGGTCTGGGATAATTTTCATTGTTTAGGGGGTTTGGTCACAAGTTGTTGTCAAGGGTTAGGAAAAAGGCTAAGCAAAGGAGATTAGATTTAAGGTTCTTGTTTAAAAAAAAAGAAAGAAAGAAAGAAAAGAAAAGAAAAAGACAATTACTAGTTTTAAATACTTTACATTATTACCAACTATTAGGATATAAAGAAATGAAAGTTAGTACTTAGACATTACAATAGAAATTGTAGTCATATTAGATATGTTTTAAAAAACTGAGCAGATATATTTTAGACAGGTCATCTTCAAACCCTTCAGAGATCTACAGAATATGACATTTAAAATGTTTTAATAACTTAGAAATTTTTCTTTTTTGAGACATGTCGGCTCCTGGCAGTACCAATCTACTTCAGAGAAAATATGGGCATTGAAGAAACTGCATATGGAGTTAACTTTCATTGTGGCAAAAGTTAGCGACTGGACAACAAAGTATCCTCATATCAACAGGACAAAATGGACAGACAGAACACGAAACAAAGGACTACCGATTCCTGCCAAAACAAGTGTGGTTATGGCTTTATCAGACGGCATCTTCTGAGGCCAGGACAATATGGCACCATCCCTGAAGTGGCCTTCACAATCTGGAAAAGGTACAGTGCCCTTTTCTTTGAAGGCAGCTGAACAGGCAGTGGGCCGATGGCTTCTGTTGTGCAATGGAACAGCAACTGAAAACTCACGCCTCTCAATAGTAGACTGGCATTTAATAGAGGGATGTGGAGAAGGGGATGCTTAGATGAAGCCATATATACACAGCCAAGAAGAATGGACAGCTGAATTCAAAAACCATCAACAATTTCCAGAATTTAAAATCCTGAATCATGACATGACACTAGTGGAATTCAGGTGTTTCTGGTACATGGACTGCTCTCACCCAATGTGAGGTTGAACTGTTGACCTTGTGTACAACCTACTTCACAAATGAGTCTGTCAGATACGATAAGCCTATAGGCTGAAGATGATGCCCCAACACTGCAGAGAAACCTCAGGTGACTGTCCAGGCAGCTGGCTGTTTCTGTCAACTCACAAAATTTTTGGAAGTTGCTTTTGTGCACTTCCTGTTTTTATTTTTGTTAGCTAATATTATTTCCTTCTTGGGTCTCTGAGGGAGTTGAAGATTAGTTAGTTATAGTTGAAGATTAATTAGGATAGAAAGTGAATTAGATACATTTTGAACTTACTAAAATAGGATAGATAAGGGAATTATTTTCTCTGATTTGTCAAATACAAATGGACTAGACATCGTTTAGGTATTTGTTACTTGTATATATTGTATATAGTTATTGTACTTTTGTATATAGTTTTTCTTTTGTTAGTTATAATCTTTTGCCTTTTTTCTTTTTATTAAAATAGAAAAGGGGAAATATGGTGATATTTTATTTGTACTGAAATGTGATTTTAATTTTATGTTAATAAATAAAGTTGCCCTGGGGTCAGAGCTATTAGAGCCATAGCAAGAGTGTGGTGGTTAGAAGAGCTAGGTAGATTTCTGTGTGTTCAGGGATACAGCCAGTATTGGAGACATACGCCTTTAAGACCTGGAGGGCGGTACTTACAGGCAGTGATGAGGCAGTCATGTGGTTGGGTTTACAACCAATGAGAAGGCAGAACAGAAAGAATATTTAAACACGGACAAACAGGAAGTAGCTCTCTCTCGGGGAAGCTAGGAGCACTGCAGGAGGTAAGATTTTATCTCTGAGCTCTGACCTCTCAGCTTTCTCTTTTACATTGGCTCTGTGTTTCTTATTTTAATAATACGATTGGTTACATCTACACTTGGCACTAGGCTATTTGTTTGATACCCTATGGATTCTCAGAGCTGCATTATTCCCTTACATAGGGCAACTTCAATTTAAACTCCTTTGAGCATACATTCTTTAGGAAGCTTTTAAAATAATAGGTTTCTATGTGGCTTTTCAAGTATTCTTGGTGATAGCTCTCCCTCCTGATATGCCACCATGTACCCTAGACTTCCATCCATCCTCTCCCAACTAAACCTTCCTCATTATTCTCTTTTCTCCCTTCATATGAACTGTACTCTATCACCCCCTGTTTTAATCTCTTTCTCATCCCATCCCGTGGACTCTCTTTATAGTTTCATAGCTTCTACATGTACTCCAAGTTAAACACACAAATCTGAATCTTTGTTGCTAAGATCCACATATGAGAGACAACATATAGCATTTGTTCTTATTGGGCCTGGCTTACCCTTTTTTTTCCAGTTTCATCCATTTTCCTGGAAGTTTCATAGTTTCTTTTTTATCTGCAGATCAATAAAATTTCATTGTATGTTTGTAACACATTTTCAATATCCACTCATAAGTTGTTGGATATTTAGGCTGTTTCTATTTCTTGGATATTGTGAATAATGCAGCAGTTAACATAGATGAGTGAGTATCCCTGTTCCAGGATATAGATTTTTTTGGGTAGATGCCCAGGAACAGTAGAGCTTGTCCATACATTAAATCTCTTTTCAGAAATCCACACTGATTTCCATCATGTCTGCATCATTTTACATACACACTACCAGAGAATAAGGGCTGCTCTTTCCCCCACAGACTCAGTAGCAATTTTTGTCATTTGATTTTCAATCATTTTTAAGCCATTTTAAATGGAGATAGAAAATAAAAACAGATTTTTAAATTTACATTTCCCTGATTCCTCAGATGTTGAACACTTTTTAAGATATTCTTAACATTGTATATTCCTTTGAGAATACTGTTAAGAGTTAAAGCCCAATTTTTGACTCAGTTGTTTTTTTGAAGCTTTGTTTTTGACTTTGTTTATTCTATTTATTAATTTTCTAACAGATGTCTGCAAATAAATGACACAACTATAGATAATTAAGAGTCAAGGTGAAGAGTCAGAAGGGAAATTAGAAAACATTTTAATATACATGAAAACAAAACATGATATACACAAATGTAGCAATTGTATATTAAGTGATGTTTAAATTGATGATCATCACTGCAAGTGCCTATGTTAAAAGATAGCATTCTGCATAATTACTGAACCTTCAATTTAAGATACTAAAAAAATTTAAAGAAAGCTCAAACTGAAGCAAGAATAACTAAAGTATAATTGAACAAAATACAGTATAAACCTGGGCATAGCTCAGTCTGAAAAGGATTTGCTTGCAAATCCTGAGACTCTAAATTTGATCCTGAGAAGTTGCATAAAAATACCGGATATATGGCTTGTGCTTGTAATCTAGAGTTCACAGGTCAGCCAGTCTAGCCTATTCTCTGGATTGTAGGAAAGTAAGAGACCCTGTCTCAGAAAACTTGCTTGATATCTGGGATATATATGCATGATCACACATAGGGACTGGCAGACACACACACACAAACACACACATTCACACAATCACACACACACATACATACATACACTTGCAAATAAATTGTAAAAATTAGGAATCTAAAAAGTAAACAAAAATCAATATAACCAAAGAACTATTACTGAAACAAATCATCTATAAATCAATAAGATGTAGAATAAATATACCAATGAGAGAGATTAGGCAAAGGACAGTGAAAGAGACAGAGAGAGAGAGAGAGAGAGAGAGAGAGAGAGAGAGAGAGAGAGAGAGAGAGAGAGAGAAGAGGGAGAGAGAGAGAAAGAGAGAACACAGATTATTAGAGTTTTTTAAAAAGAAATATTATCCTGTTTATACAAAAACTGAAAGATCTGTCATCAACTTTAGAAGGCAGTTTAGTATGTGGTGATACCAACCTATATTAGTTCACTTAAGTTTGGTTGATGGTTATAGTTCAATAGGTATCACAATGATAATGATTGGCTGGTAGAACTTAGGATGGCAATAGAGGTCTATGTAAGCAGCAATGAGAGACATTGTGCTCTAGTCACAATGGCCAGTTACACATGTAGACATGTTTGCCTTTAGAAAGATAAAGAGAGAATAAATGGTTACTAGTGTAGTTCAAAGAGACTATGTAAATAAGGTAGAGACTAAATAGGTAGGGTTTAGAACTTTACTGGAATTCTGTAGAACAGCATCGGTTGTAGCCTATAGTAAGCATTTTGAATCATTAGGCATAAGCCTCTTACAATTTACCACTTTTGTTCTTGGCCATACTAAGGTGAACCTGGTTTCCTCTATTACATATCTTCAACATGATTTACTCTGTCACCACAGGCCCAAATCAACAGGGGTAAAGCCATGGACTGAATCCACAGGTGAAAATCAACCCTCAATCTTTATTAAATATTTATCTGGAGCATTTTATCACAGGAATACAAAGCTGTCAGTCACACTCCCATAACCCTTGTGAGAGAGACCTGTGGAACACAGGAAGTTTGCAAAATGATGAGAAATCAATGCTTTTGGTTTCTGGGCTCCAGTACCCCAGCATGGTTAATCACCCTATGGTATACTTCAGTGTTGGGGCAAAAGCAAATGTTTGACATGTTCCTGAATTTGTCAATCTTACCTGCTCTCTAAGGGAATTCATATGCATCTCCTGATGCCTGAATAGCCTTGGAGTAGGTCACGCTGGTGGTATGTTCTAGATCTACATAGAAACAGTGCCTATGGAGATTACCAAACCAGTGTAGAACTGACCCAAACAAATGTCATAAATAAGTTCAAGTTAAAGTACCCTGGCATTGTGTTATATACTTGCATATGTTGTGGAGTTGGACACAGACGGGCTTTACATTGTCAATTGGAATGGCGTCTGCTATAAACATCATTTATTTTCACTGTTGATAACATCGTAGCTTGAAGCCTTTCTTGAACCACTAAGAAAACTGTCTTCTTCTGGATGATACAGTGACTTTTGTGTCTACACAACAGTGTGGTTACTATTGCCTAGGTCCACTGTTTTTCACCCTAGAGACAATGTGCATGAACACTAATTTACTTTCTTCACTATGGATATTATGGCATAAGCAGTAGAACAGTGGTTCTCAACCTGTGGGTTGTGACCATCAGAAAACACCTGTTTCTGATGGGCTTAGGATCTGATGCATGGTTAAGTAGCAACTTATGAAGTAGGAACAGAAATAATTTGATGGTTGAAGGGGGGAGGTCGCCAATGCATGAGGCACTGTATTAAAGGATCATAGCATTAGGATGGTTCAGATGCACTACACGAGGAGGTCAGTGACTCTATATTAATTCCTTTTCCAGTTTTAATGGACAGTAGTCTGGTCTTAGAGGACATCCAAGTTGAATAAGGTATGTTTGTGGTTGTTAGTGACTCGATCACATTTGACTTGATTCCGTTCATCAAATGGAACAAGATAACTAAAACAGCAGTTTATGTTTAACACTGTATAGCTGTGGCTCTGTACTCCTCTCCCAAACCTGAAACCGATATTTGGGGCTGTACCTTCAAAATCCAGTGTGTAGCAAAATCCTATGTGGGGGTGGGGGTGGAGAGGAGTGGACCAAACTGGCTATGCTCACACAGTGTTGCCATCTATGACATTTTAGAATCTTTCTCATTCCTATGGGGAAGACTTTTAAGGCACAAACTTTGAATTGGAAGTTCCAGCTACCACCTGGCTTTTTTGGTGCCTTCGTGGAAGTGGAACAGTAGGCAAAGGAAAGGGTTACTCTACTGAAGGCACAAAAGGACCTTATGGAGATGCACAATTAGAGTTCCTGCCACACAATCAGAAAGGAGAAGAAACCAAGAGATTTTAGAGAGTTTTTAGCCCTTAGTTTCTAGTGATAATGATAATTAGGAAGTTATGACACCACACATTAACAAGGGGAAAAGAAGGAGAAATTCATACAATGAGGATATTGAGTAAATATCATGAAATTCATGGGACCGTTTATGAACCCTCATGCATAGTCGTTGCAATGAACATGACGTAGAGTGATTGGCACCAGGACACCTAGCAGTTCACTGTTTTGCCTAATACAGTAGTTATCTCTTTTGTCATTCTGTTTCCTGGTCCATGTTGCTCAAACCCTACAGAAATAAAAAATTAGGTCATACAGCAGAGTAAGGAGTATGACCACTTCGGGCTGTGGTTCTCAACCTGTGGGTCATGACCACTTTGGTTGAATGACCCTTTCACAGCGGTCAGCTAAGATCATCAGAAAACACAGATATTCATATTGAGATTCATAACAGCAGCACAATTAAAGTTATGGAGCGGCAACAAAACTATTTTTGTGATTGGGGGATACCCACAATTTGAGAAACTATATTAAAGGCCCACAGAATTAAGAAGGTTGAGAACCACTGATTTGAGGTCAATGGGATAGTGGCAGAAGATAATTCTAGGAAAGGAAAACTAAAAGAGAATAATGAAATAGAAATTCTTCGTTTTGTTAGGTAATCCTAAGAAGACTGTCCTTTGCATTTAACATGCTTGTCCTCTTATTTTTTATGCATTTATGGGAGGATCGATTTGATTTTGGCAGTGAGAAAAAACACTTTCCAGGTCCTGTTTAATTGTTTTTCACTTTCAACTCCTTTGTTCTGACTGTAACCATTTCAACATTTTACTAACTGGCTTTTTCTATCTCTTCTATTTTACCACTGCTGAAACCTGAGCTATACAACCATTGGGTGTTAAAGTTTTTTAGATCTTCATTCTATGTGCAATGGTGTTATTTCTTGCGTGTATGTTTGTACATCATGTGTGTTCAATGTCCAAGGATACCTGAAGGCACCAGATGCCCTAGAACTGGAGTTACAAATGTTGCTAACCACCATGTCGGCCTTTGGAATCCAAACTCGATCCTCTGGCAGAGCAATAAGTGCTCTCCTGAGCCATCCAACTCTCCTGCCCCTCTATACCTGTTTTATTTCTCTGTCTATATTGGCATAACCCATGTCAAATAGAAGTCAGTGCAGACGAGCTCATTCACATTGATACACTATCATTTTACTGACAATGTGATATTTAGAAGACAGGGTTCCTATGGCCTTCAAAGGTATCCCAAGACAGTAAGGCCTCAGGGAAAAAGGTGTGATTCTGAGCAGTCCCCAGAATTTAAGGACCTCTATGGCTCATTGGACACAATACACATCAATCACTATGTCTCAGCCAATGAGCGTACAGCTCTGGTGACGTGTGAGAAGGGCCATTATTACTCCTCAATGCTCCGCCCCCTTATACCTGGTTCTCAGCCTTCTTGGGGCTGGCCTCAGCAGAAGGCTCCTCCCTGGTGCTGTCTAGCCCTTCTTTTATAGGTACTCTACAAGTACCAACTCCATCTGCTGACTAGTGGAAAACGTTCCTACTGCTCTCACTACCTCCAAGGAGGTCCTTGAGGCCAACAGCCTCTCTCTACTTCGTGGTAGTCACCTTAACAACGCCTCATCCCCACCAACACCTTCAAAGCTCGAAGCTTCAGTAAGATCTTCATTGGCAGGAAATTGGCAGGAAATTCATACCATGTCTGCTGTCGCAGAGCGGGACCTTGGATTTCCTGACCCAGAGCAAGAAGGTGGTAGGATGGATCACGACGCTGGACAAAGTGTCTTGAATGTGCTGACAATCCATGAGGCTGGTGATGACATCGATGGAACCACAGGATGTCTGGGTTCACAGGCAGTCTCGAGATCCATTCTGGGGGAAGAGGCGGGGCAGGAGGAGATATGGCCCGATACTGAGGAGATCTGCACTCCTGTGGAAGAGGTCTGGCCTGATATCAAGGACATCTGGCCTGATGTCGAGGACATCTGCCATAAAGTCAAGGACATCTGGCCTGATGACCAGGAAACCTGGCCTGATGTGGAGGACTTCTGGCCTAATGCCAAGGAAGTCTGGCCTTGTATCAAGGATATCTGGCCTGTTGTAGAGGACCTCTGGCCTGATATCGAGGACATCTGGCCTGTTGTAGAGGACCTCTGGCCTGAAATCGAGGACATCTGGCCTGATGTCGAGGAACCCAGGCATTCTATCGAGGACATCTGGCCTGCTATGGAGGACATCTGGCCTGATGTTGAAGAACCCTGGTATTCTATCGAGGACATCTGGCCTGCTATGGAGGACATCTGGCCTGATGTCGAGGAACCCTGGCATTCCATCAAGGACATCTGGCCTGCTATGGAGGACATCTGGCCTGATGTCGAGGAACCCTGGCATTCTATCAAGGACATCTGGCCTGCTATGGAGGACATCTGGCCTGATGTGGAAGAACCCTGGCATTCTATCGAGGACATCTGGCCTGCTATCGAGGACATCTGGCCTGATGTGGAAGAACCCTGGCATTCTATCGAGGACATCTGGCCTGCTATCGAGGACATCTGGCCTGATATCGAGGAACTCTGGCCGGTTCTCGAGGAAGCCTGGCCTGATATTGAAGAGGACTTGTATGTCTTGAATAGCCACCAGGAGAACAAAGTAGTTCAGGAGGAAGCTGAAGAAGACCAGGGCCGCAATAATGAAGAAAAGGAGGACGAAAAGAAGGAGGAGGAGGAGGAGGAGGAGGAGGAGGAGGAGGAGGAGGAGGAGGACGAAGATGACGACGACGACGACAATAAAGATGACGACTATGAATATGAGAAGAAAGGAGAAGATGACGTTGAGGATCAGGGGATGAAGATCATCCTGCATGCTGTGAGTTTACCTATGGGGCTTTAGGTCCCGCTAGAGAAATTTCATTTTTTCTAATACCCTAAATGCCCCTAAATTTTGTATGCATGCTATTTATGACCACATTCTGCTTCACCCAAGCTATGACAAGTTCAGTTATTGGAGCCCACCTATTCAGGAGAGGGAAAGACCCTCCAAGAGGGCCAGACCCTGCCAAAGGAAACATAGAATTGGGAGAGTGAGTGCCTAATAGAAGGAGCTACCTCTAGGCAGTCTGTCTTTTATAATACCTGGAAAGGGATTCCAAGATATATTACACAGCTCAGAGGACCCTGAGCAGGACATGTTCTAGTACAGTGAGTCCTTGACTAACACTTCTGTAGTCTATCAGCTGCTGATCTTTGCAACAAAGGGACCAAGGCCACCAAGCATTAGCAAAGTTTCTTATTCTTCAATGTCTGTTGGCATTGGAAGCTCACTTGCAGGCCATGCGGGAGGGTTTGAGTTTCAAGAAGAAAATATGTTCATTTTTTGTTGAAAATACAGACAGATGTAAGGTACACTATTTTCCTAAGATTGAAAAAAGTGGTTCATATCAATGTTTTACAATTGTCAATTATCTCTTATTCTTCCTACAGAACAAGGGCAAAGGAAGCCATGGATAAACATCAATGAATCGGTTCTTTGTAGATTGGAGACTCATGGAAAGTATCAGTGATCCTCATCTAATATTCTTCATCCAAATATACGCAAATAAAACTTCTCAAACTGTTTAAATATTCTTTAAATTAAAAATAAATTTGAAATGAATATATGGGAGAGTCTTTTATCAATACTACAAACTCAAGTTGATTAATGTCCATTTCTTTTTGAAGTAGCCTACCAGTCGTTGAAGCAGATTACTTTTAACTATTTTCAGTCTCCCAGTTACACTCTCAAGAAATTCCATTAGTCAGTTTAACCGACTTATGAGAAAGAAAACAGACATGGAGGTCTTGAATAGGCTGACCTTTATTCACAGAAACTGAAAGTGACCCAGTTTGTCGGCAAGCAAGTTGGGGTACTTGAACACATAGGACAACAACAGTCGCAGCAGCACATGGGAATTGGTGAGCAATGTCAACTCCTTAGCTCCAATCAAGATGTCTTTGATAGTAAATTCTCAAATTGATCTGGCACACGTTCTGAAGACCTTTAGTTTATCCTTCATTTCAACAGAGTATGAGAAGTGCTAATGTAGAATACTGCTTCACTGTGATTGGACAAAGGTTATATCACTGAATTGAGGCCCATTAAAATAAATTGAATAAAACAATAAATACCTGATGCTGGATACATCTAGGGATGGTACATGGAAATACTACAATTCGGGAAAGGTCTAAGACACAGAGAAAGACCTAAAAAGGCAAATATTGGATAGTGTAGTGGAGAAAAATATATAAAGGAAAAAGCTAATTTCTGGATACATTATAATGTGCATATAAAGTTTAAAAATGTAAACCAATAACTACAAGTATATATATATACATACACAGGAAAGTGAATATTGGTGATGCATGCAGAGAAAGTTCTATGGGAATGGAAATACCTATTTAGGATTAATAGATATATTTTTAAGAAAAGGGAAGTATTTAATTGGATAGAAGTACATGGTTGACTTCAAGAGCATCATAGTATATCACTTAGGTTAGCTCAAGGGTATGTACATGAAGTTCTCACTACACCTTTGTGTAGATTAACAGTGTTTCTTGAAGAAAAATGAAAAATAGGAAGGGTAAATTTAAATAACACGTTCAACAACTGGAATCTGTTTAAGGAAAAAATTGTAGTTGGAGGTAACTAGATTAGGGGTCAGAGGAGAAAGGACACCATTTTGAGGGTAGAAAGCGATGTTCGATGGCTATTTCCAGCTTCATAGGTACTCATTTGCCTTAATACCTCCTGTTGTATTCTACGGGAACTCATGTCATCTTACAACATCTTACCAGTAGCACTATTCACATGTGTACCTATATCCTACTCTAGGTCAACTTTCTAAAATATTAGGACCTTTTAAAAGTTGGACTTAGGCATCTTTCTTAAAGCATACACCATTGTATTTTTCCACTTGGTAGATACTTGGTAAACATGTCTTCCAAAACATAGCTTACTTAATGCACACAGAATTCCATTTTGTGTCACTGAAATTGACATTTAAAAACACATTATCAGTGATGAGATAAGAAGGACTAAGACAGAAAAAGTCATCCTGAGTGAGGTAACCCAGGCTCAGAAACACAAACATGGTATGTACTCACTCATAGGAGGATACTAGATGTGGAACAAGGATGACTGGACTGCTACTCACATCACCAGGGAGGCAACCTGGAAAAAAAAAAAGGACCCCAAGAAAGTCACGAAGAACAACTAGTGATGGAGAAATGGATGAGATCTATGTCAACAGCCTGGACATGAGTGGGGGCAATGAAGGGCAAAGGTCGAGGGAAAGAGAGCTTGGGGGAGCAGGAGATTCCAGCTAGATCAAAAACAGAGAGGGAGAACAAGGAATAGGAGACCATGGTAAATGAAGACCACATGAGAATAGGAAGAAGCAAAGTGCTAGAGAGGTCCCCAGAAATCCATAAAGATACCCCCACAATAGACTGCTGGCAATGGTTGAGAGACAGCCCAAACTGACCTACTCTGGTGATGGGATGGCCAAACACCCTAATTGTCATGCTAGAAACCCCATCCAATGATTGAGGGATCTGGATGCAGAGATCCATGGCTAGGCCCCAGGTGGAGCTCCGGGAGTCCAATTAGCAAGAAAGAGGAGGGTTTATATGAGCCAGAATTGTTGAGACCAAGGTTGGATAAAGCACAGGGACAAATAGCCAAACGAATGGAAACACAATGGCTGAGGGGCCCCCAACTGGATCAGGCCCGCTGAATGGGTGAGACAGGCGATTGGTTTGATCTGTTTGGGAGGCATCCAGGCTGTGGGACTGGGTCCTGTGCTCAGTGCATGAGTTGGCTGTTGGAAAACTGGGGATTATGCAGGGATGATTGGCTCAGCCTGGGAGGAAGGCACTGGGCCTACCTGGACTGTGTCTATGAGTTCGACCTCAGCCATTGGGGGAGGTTTTGCCCTGGAGGAGGTGGGAATGGGGGGTAGGCTGGGGGAAGGGGAGGGCCAGGAAGGGAGAGAAAAAGGGGCTCTGTGGCTATTATGTAGAACTGAATAGTATTGTAAAATAAAAAAAAATAAAATATCAAAAAAAGATACTAAAAAAATTAAAGAAAGCTCAAACTGAAGCAAGAATAACTAAAGTATAATTGAACAAAATACAGTATAAACCTGGGCATAGCTCAGTCTGAAAAGGATTTGCTTGCAAATGCTGAGACTCTAAATTTGATCCTGAGAACTCGCATAAAAATACAGGATATTTGGCTTGTGCTTGTAATCTAGAGTTCACCGGTCAGCCAGTCTACCCTATTCACTGGATTGTAGGCAAGTAAGAGACCCTGTCTCAGAAAACTTGCTTGATATCTGGGATATATATGCATGATCAGACATAGGGACTGGCAGACACAAACACACAAGCCAAGCACAGACATTCACACAATCAACCACAAACACAAACACATACACTTGCAAATAAAATTTAAAAATCAGGACTCTAAAAACAAAACAAAAATCAATATGACCAAATAACTATTACTGAAACAAATCATCTATAAATCAATAAGATGTAGAATAAATACACCAATGAAAGAGATTAGGCGAAGGACAGTGAAAGAGAGAGAGAGAGAAAGAAGAGGGAGAGAGAGAGAAAGAGAGAACACAGATTATTAGAGTTTTTAAAAGAGAAATATTATACTGTTTTGACAAATCTGAAAGATCTGTCATCAACTTTAGAAGGCAGTTTAGTATGTGGTGATACCAACCTATATTAGGTCACTTAATTTTGGTTGATGGTTATGGTTCAATACGTATCACAATGATAATGATTGGCTGGTAGAACTTAGGATGGCAATAGAGGTCTATGTAAGCAGCAATGAGAGACATTGTGCTCTAGTCACAATAGCCAGTTTCACATGTAGACATGTTTTCCTTTTATATAGATAAAGAGAGAAGAAATGGTTACTAGTGTAGTTCAAAGAGGCTATGTAAATAAGGTAGAGACTAAATAGGTAGGGTTTAGAACTTTACTGGAATTCTGTAGAACAGCATCGGTTGTAGCCTATAGTAAGCAATTTGAATCATTAGGCATAAGCCTCTTACAATTTACCACTTTGGTTCTTGGCCATACTAAGGTGAACCTGGTTTCCTCCATTACATATCTTCAACAGGATTTACTCTGTCACCACAGGCCCAAATCAACAGGGCTAAAGCCATGGACTGAATCCACAGGTGAAAATCAACCCTCAATCTTTATTAAATATTTATCTGGAGCATTTTATCACAGGAATACAAAGCTGTCAGTCACAATCCCATACCCCTTGTGAGAGAGACCTGTGGACCACAGGAAGTTTGCAAAATGATGAGAAATCAATGCTTTTGGTTTCTGGGCTCCAGTACCCCAGCACGGTTAATCACCCTATGGTATACTTCAGTGTTGGGGCAAAAGCAAATGTTTGACATGTTCCTGAATTTGTCAATCTTACCTGCTCTCTAAGGGAATTCATATGCATCTCCTATGCCTGAATAGCCTTGGAGTAGGTCACGCTGGTGGTATGTTCTAGATCTACATAGAAACAGTGCCTATGGAGATTACCAAACCAGTGTAGAACTGACCCAAACAAATGTCATAAATAAGTTCAAGTTAAAGTACCCTGGCATTGTGTTATATACTTGCATATGTTGTGGAGTTGGACACAGACGGGCTTTACATTGTCAATTGGAATGGCGTCTGCTATAAACATCATTTATTTTCACTGTTGATAACATCGTAGCTTGAAGCCTTTCTTGAACCACTAAGAAAACTGTCTTCTTCTGGATGATACAGTGACTTTTGTGTCTACACAACAGTGTGGTTACTATTCCCTAAGTCCACTGTTTTTCAACCTAGAGACAATGTGCATGAACACTAATTTACTTTCTTCACTATGGATATTATGGCATAAGCAGTAGAACAGTGGTTCTCAACCTGTGGGTTGTGACCATCAGAAAACACCTATTTCTGATGGGCTTAGGATCTGATACATGGTTAAGTAGCAACTTATGAAGTAGGAACAGAAATAATTTGATGGTTGAAGGGGGGAGGTCGCCAATGCATGAGGCACTGTATTAAAGGATCCTAGCATTAGGATGGTTCAGATGCACTACACGAGGAGGTCAGTGACTCTATATTAATTCCTTTTCCAGTTTTAATGGACAGTAGTCTGGTCTTAGAGGACATCCAAGTTGAATAAGGTATGTTTGTGGTTGTTAGTGACTCGATCACATTTGACTTGATTCCATTCATCAAATGGAACAAGATAACTAAAACAGCAGTTTATGTTTAACACTGTATAGCTGTGGCTCTGTACTCCTCTCCCAAACCTGAAACCGATATTTGGGGCTGTACCTTCAAAATCCAGTGTGTAGCAAAATCCTATGTGGGGGTGGGGGTGGAGAAGAGTGGACCAAACTGGCTATGCTCACACAGTGTTGCCATCTATGACATTTTAGAATCTTTCTCATTCCTATGGGGAAGACTTTTAAGGCACAAACTTTGAATTGGAAGTTCCAGCTACCACCTGGCTTTTTTGGTGCCTTCGTGGAAGTGGAACAGTAGGCAAAGGAAAGGGTTACTCTACTGAAGGGACAAAAGGACCTTATGGAAATGCACAATTAGAGTTCCTGCCACACAATCAGAAAAGAGAAGAAACCAAGAGATTTTAGAGAGTTTTTAGCCCTTAGTTTCTAGTGATAATGATAATTAGGAAGTTATGACACCACACATTAACAAGGGGAAAAGAAGGAGAAATTCATACAATGAGGATATTGAGTAAATATCATGAAATTCATGGGACCGTTTATGAACCCTCATGCATAGTCGCTGCAATGAACATGACCGTAGAGAGATTGGCACCAGGACACCTAGCAGTTCACTGTTTTGCCTAATACAGTAGTTATCTCTTTTGTCATTCTGTTTCCTGGTCCATGTTGCTCAAACCCTACAGAAATAAAAAATTAGGTCATACAGCAGAGTAAGGAGTATGACCACTTCGGGCTGTGGTTCTCAACCTGTGGGTCATGACCACTTTGGTTGAATGACCCTTTCACAGGGGTCAGCTAAGATCATCAGAAAACACAGATATTCATACTGAGATTCATAACAGCAGCACAATTAAAGTTATGGAGCGGCAACAAAACTATTTTTGTGATTGGGGGATACCCACAATTTGAGAAACTATATTAAAGGCCCACAGAATTAAGAAGGTTGAGAACCACTGATTTGAGGTCAATGGGATAGTGGCAGAAGATAATTCTAGGAAAGGAAAACTAAAAGAGAATAATGAAATAGAAATTCTTCGTTTTGTTAGGTAATCCTAAGAAGACTGTCCTTTGCATTTAACATGCTTGTCCTCTTTTTTTTTATGCATTTATGGGAGGATCGATTTGATTTTGGCAGTGAGAAAAAACACTTTCCAGGTCCTGTTTAATTGTTTTTCACTTTCAACTCCTTTGTTCTGACTGTAACCATTTCAACTTTTTACTATCTGGCTTTTTCTATCTCTTCTATTTTACCACTGCTGAAACCTGAGCTATACAACCATTGGGTGTTAAAGTTTTTTAGATCTTCATTCTATGTGCAATGGTGTTATTTCTTGCGTGTATGTTTGTACATCATGTGTGTTCAATGTCCAAGGATACCTGAAGGCACCAGATGCCCTAGAACTGGAGTTACAAATGTTGCTAACCACCATGTCGGCGTTGGGAATCCAAACTCGATCCTCTGGCAGAGCAATAAGTGCTCTCCTGAGCCATCCAACTCTCCTGCCCCTCTATACCTGTTTTATAACTCTGTCTATATTGGCATAACCCATGTCAAATAGAAGTCAGTGCAGACGAGCTCATTCACATTGATACACTATCATTTTACTGACAATGTGATATTTAGAAGACAGGGTTCCTATGGCCTTCAAAGGTATCCCAAGACAGTAAGGCCTCAGGGAAAAAGGTGTGATTCTGAGCAGTCCCCAGAATTTAAGGACCTCTATGGCTCATTGGACACAATACACATCAATCACTATGTCTCAGCCAATGAGCTTACAGCTCTGGTGACGTGTGAGAAGGGCCATTATTACTCCTCAATGCTCCGCCCCCTTATACCTGGTTCTCAGCCTTCTTGGGGCTGGCCTCAGCAGAAGGATCCTCCCTGGTGCTGTCTAGCCCTTCTTTATAGGTACTCTACAAGTACCAACTCCATCTGCTGACTAGTGGAAAACGTTCCTACTGCTCTCACTACCTCCAAGGAGGTCCTTGAGGCCAACAGCCTCTCTCTACTTCGTGGTAGTCACCTTAACAACGCCTCATCCCCACCAACACCTTCAAAGCTCGAAGCTTCAGTAAGATCTTCATTGGCAGGAAATTGGCAGGAAATTCATACCATGTCTGCTGTCGCAGAGCGGGACCTTGGATTTCCTGACCCAGAGCAAGAAGGTGGTAGGATGGATCACGACGCTGGACAAAGTGTCTTGAATGTGCTGACAATCCGTGAGGCTGGTGATGACATCGATGGAACCACAGGATGTCTGGGTTCACAGGCA
Source organism: Peromyscus maniculatus bairdii (assembly GCF_049852395.1). Lineage (NCBI taxonomy): Eukaryota > Metazoa > Chordata > Mammalia > Rodentia > Cricetidae > Peromyscus > Peromyscus maniculatus. The sequence goes on from NC_134875.1 coordinate 52,442,873, forward strand.
GTCTCGAGATCCATTCTGGGGGAAGAGGCGGGGCAGGAGGAGATATGGCCCGATACTGAGGAGATCTGCACTCCTGTGGAAGAGTTCTGGCCTGATATCAAGGACATCTGGCCTGATGTCGAGGACATCTGGCATAAAGTCAAGGACATCTGGCCTGATGACCAGGAAACCTGGCCTGATGTCGAGGACTTCTGGCCTCATGCCGAGGAAGTCTGGCCTTGTATCAAGGATATCTGGCCTGTTGTAGAGGACCTCTGGCCTGATATCGAGGACATCTGGCCTGTTGTAGAGGACCTCTGGCCTGAAATCCAGGACATCTGGCCTGATGTCGAGGAACCCAGGCATTCTATCGAGGACATCTGGCCTGCTATGGAGGACATCTGGCCTGATGTTGAAGAACCCTGGTATTCTATCGAGGACATCTGGCCTGCTATGGAGGACATCTGGCCTGATGTCGAGGAACCCTGGCATTCCATCAAGGACATCTAGCCTGCTATGGAGGACATCTGGCCTGATGTCGAGGAACCCTGGCATTCTATCAAGGACATCTGGCCTGCTATGGAGGACATCTGGCCTGATGTGGAAGAACCCTGGCATTCTATTGAGGACATCTGGCCTGCTATGGAGGACATCTGGCCTGATATCGAGGAACTCTGGCCGGTTCTCGAGGAAGCCTGGCCTGATATTGAAGAGGACTTGTATGTCTGGAATAGCGACCAGGAGAACAAAGTAGTTCAGGAGGAAGCTGAAGAAGACCAGGGCCGCAATAATGAAGAAAAGGAGGACGAAAAGGAGGAGGAGGAGGAGGAGGAGGAGGAGGAGGAGGAGGAGGAGGAGGAGGAGGAGGAGGACGAAGATGACGACGACGACGACAGTAAAGATGACGACTATGAATATGAGAAGAAAGGAGAAATGACGTTGAGGATCAGGGGATGAAGATCATCCTGCATGCTGTGAGTTTACCTATGGGGCTTTAGTTCCCGCTAGAGAAATTTCATTTTTTCTAATACCCTAAATGCCCCTAAATTTTGTATGCATGCTATTTATGACCACATTCTGCTTCACCCAAGCTATGACAAGTTCAGTTATTGGAGCCCACCTATTCAGGAGAGGGAAAGACCCTCCAAGAGGGCCAGACCCTGCCAAAGGAAACATAGAATTGGGAGAGTGAGTGCCTAATAGAAGGAGCTACCTCTAGGCAGTCTGTCTTTTATACTACCTGGAAAGGGATTCCAAGATATATTACACAGCTCAGAGGACCCTGAGCAGGACATGTTCTAGTACAGTGAGTCCTTGACTAACACTTCTGTAGTCTATCAGCTGCTGATCTTTGCAACAAAGGGACCAAGGCCACCAAGCATTAGCAAAGTTTCTTATTCTTCAATGTCTGTTGGCATTGGAAGCTCACTTGCAGGCCATGCGGGAGGGTTTGAGTTTCAAGAAGAAAATATGTTCATTTTTTGTTGAAAATACAGACAGATGTAAGGTACACTATTTTCCTAAGATTGAAAAGAGTGGTTCATATCAATGTTTTACAATTGTCAATTATCTCTTATTCTTCCTACAGAACAAGGGCAAAGGAAGCCATGGATAAACATCAATGAATCGGTTCTTTGTAGATTGGAGACTCATGGAAAGTATCAGTGATCCTCATCTAATATTCTTCATCCAAATATACGCAAATAAAACTTCTCAAACTGTTTAAATATTCTTTAAATTAAAAATAAATTTGAAATGAATATATGGGAGAGTCTTTTATCAATACTACAAACTCAAGTTGATTAATGTCCATTTCTTTTTGAAGTAGCCTACCAGTCATTGAAGCAGATTACTTTTAACTATTTTCAGTCTCCCAGTTACACTCTCAAGAAATTCCATTAGTCAGTTTAACCGACTTATGAGAAAGAAAACAGACATGGAGGTCTTGAATAGTCTGACCTTTATTCACAGAAACTGAAAGTGACCCAGTTTGTCGGCAAGCAAGTTGGGGTACTTGAACACATAGGACAACAACAGTCGCAGCAGCACATGGGAATTGGTGAGCACTGTCAACTCCTTAGCTCCATTCAAGATGTCTTTGATAGTAAATTCTCAAATTGATCTGGCACACGTTCTGAAGACCTTTAGTTTATCCTTCATTTCAACAGAGTATGAGAAGTGCTAATGTAGAATACTGCTTCACTGTGATTGGACAAAGGTTATATCACTGAATTGAGGCCCATTAAAATAAATTGAATAAAACAATAAATACCTGATGCTGGATACATCTAGGGATGGTACATGGAAATACTACAATTCGGGAAAGGTCTAAGACACAGAGAAAGACCTAAAAAGGCAAATATTGGATAGTGTAGTGGAGAAAAATATATAAAGGAAAAAGCTAATATCTGGATACATTATAATGTGCATATAAAGTTTAAAAATGTAAACCAACAACTACAAGTATATATATACATACACAGGAAAGTGAATATTGGTGATGCATGCAGAGAAAGTTCTATGGGAATGGAAATACCTATTTAGGATTAATAGATATATTTTTAAGAAAAGGGAAGTATTTAATTGGATAGAAGTACATGGTTGACTTCAAGAGCATCATAGTATATCACTTAGGTTAGCTCAAGGGTATGTACATGAAGTTCTCACTACACCTTTGTGTAGATTATCAGTGTTTCTTGAAGAAAAATGAAAAATAGGAAGGGTAAATTTAAATAACACGTTCAACAACTGGAATCTGTTTAAGGAAAAAATTGTAGTTGGAGGTAACTAGATTAGGGGTCAGAGGAGAAAGGACACCATTTTGAGGGTAGAAAGTGATGTTCGATGGCTATTTCCAGCTTCATAGGTACTCATTTGCCTTAATACCTCCTGTTGTAGTCTATGGGAACTCATGTCATCTTACAACATCTTACCAGTAGCACTATTCACATGTGTACCTATATCCTACTCTAGGTCAACTTTCTAAAATATTAGGACCTTTTAAAAGTTGGACTTATGCATCTTTCTTAAAGCATACACCATTGTATTTTTCCACTTGGTAGATACTTGGTAAACATGTCTTCCAAAACATAGCTTACTTAATGCACACAGAATTCCATTTTGTGTCACTGAAATTGACATTTAAAAACACATTATCAGTGATGAGATAAGAAGGACTAAGACAGAAAAAGTCATCCTGAGTGAGGTAACCCAGGCTCAGAAACACAAACATGGTATGTACTCACTCATAGGAGGATACTAGATGTGGAACAAGGATGACTGGACTGCTACTCACATCACCAGGGAGGCAACCTGGAAAAAAAAAAAGGACCCCAAGAAAGTCACGAAGAACAACTAATGATGGAGAAATGGATGAGAACTATGTCAACAGCCTGGATATGAGTGGGGGCAATGAAGGGCAAAGGTCGAGGGAAAGAGAGCTTGGGGGAGCAGGAGATTCCAGCTAGATCAAGAACAGAGAGGGAGAACAAGGAATAGGAGACCATGGTAAATGAAGACCACATGAGAATAGGAAGAAGCAAAGTGCTAGAGAGGTCCCCAGAAATCCACAAAGATACCTCCACAATAGACTGCTGGCAATGGTTGAGAGACAGCCCAAACTGACCTACTCTGGTGATGGGATGGCCAAACACCCTAATTGTCGTGCTAGAAACCCCATCCAATGACTGAGGGATCTGGATGCAGAGATCCATGGCTAGGCCCCAGGTGGAGCTCCGGGAGTCCAATTAGCAAGAAAGAGGAGGGTTTATATGAGCCAGAATTGTTGAGACCAAGGTTGGATAAAGCACAGGGACAAATAGCCAAATGAATGGAAACACATGAACTATGACACAATGGCTGAGGGGCCCCCAACTGGATCAGGCCCGCTGAATGGGTGAGACAGGCGATTGGTTTGATCTGTTTGGGAGGCATCCAGGCTGTGGGACTGGGTCCTGTGCTCAGTGCATGAGTTGGCTGTTGGAAAACTGGGGATTATGCAGGGATGATTGGCTCAGCTTGGGAGGAAGGCACTGGGCCTACCTGGACTGTGTCTATGAGTTTGACCTCAGCCATTGGGGGAGGTTTTGCCCTGGAGGAGGTGGGAATGGGGGGTAGGCTGGGGGAAGGGGAGGGGGCAGGAAGGGAGAGAAAAAGGGGATGTGTGGCTATTATGTAGAACTGAATAGTATTGTAAAATAAAAAAAAATAAAATATCAAAAAAAGATACTAAAAAAATTAAAGAAAGCTCAAACTGAAGCAAGAATAACTAAAGTATAATTGAACAAAATACAGTATAAACCTGGGCATAGCTCAGTCTGAAAAGGATTTGCTTGCAAATGCTGAGACTCTAAATTTGATCCTGAGAACTCGCATAAAAATACAGGATATTTGGCTTGTGCTTGTAATCTAGAGTTCACTGGTCAGCCAGTCTACCCTATTCACTGGATTGTAGGCAAGTAAGAGACCCTGTCTCAGAAAACTTGCTTGATATCTGGGATATATATGCATGATCAGACATAGGGACTGGCAGACACAAACACACAAGCCAAGCACAGACATTCACACAATCAACCACAAACACAAACACATACACTTGCAAATAAAATTTAAAAATCAGGACTCTAAAAACAAAACAAAAATCAATATGACCAAATAACTATTACTGAAACAAATCATCTGTAAATCAATAAGATGTAGAATAAATACACCAATGAAAGAGATTAGGCGAAGGACAGTGAAAAAGAGAGAGAGAGAAAGAAGAGGGAGAGAGAGAGAAAGAGAGAACACAGATTATTAGAGTTTTTAAAAGAGAAATATTATACTGTTTTGACAAATCTGAAAGATCTGTCATCAACTTTAGAAGGCAGTTTAGTATGTGGTGATACCAACCTATATTAGTTCACTTAATTTTGGTTGATGGTTATGGTTCAATACGTATCACAATGATAATGATTGGCTGGTAGAACTTAGGAAGGCAATAGAGGTCTATGTAAGCAGCAATGAGAGACATTGTGCTCTAGTCACAATGGCCAGTTACACATGTAGACATGTTTGCCTTTAGAGAGATAAAGAGAGAAGAAATGGTTACTAGTGTAGTTCAAAGAGACTATGTAAATAAGGTAGAGACTAACTAGTTAGGGTTTAGAACTTTACTGGAATTCTGTAGAACAGCATCGGTTGTAGCCTATAGTAAGCAATTTGAATCATTAGGCATAAGCCTCTTACAATTTACCACTTTGGTTCTTGGCCATACTAAGGTGAACCTGGTTTCCTCCATTACATATCTTCAACACGATTTACTCTGTCACCACAGGCCCAAATCAACAGGGCTAAAGCCATGGACTGAATCCACAGGTGAAAATCAACCCTCAATCTTTATTAAATATTTATTTGGAGCATTTCATCACAGGAATACCAAGCTGTCAGTCACACTCCCATACCCCTTGTGAGAGAGACCTGTGGACCACAGGAAGTTTGCAAAATGATGAGAAATCAATGCTTTTGGTTTCTGGGCTCCAGTACCCCAGCACGGTTAATCACCCTATGGTATACTTCAGTGTTGGGGCAAAAGCAAATGTTTGACATGTTCCTGAATTTGTCAATCTTACCTGCTCTCTAAGGGAATTCATATGCATCTCCTGATGCCTGAATAGCCTTGGAGTAGGTCACGCTGCTGGTATGTTCTAGATCTACATAGAAACAGTGCCTATGGAGATTACCAAACCAGTGTAGAACTGACCCAAACAAATGTCATAAATAAGTTCAAGTTAAAGTACCCTGGCATTGTGTTATATACTTGCATATGTTGTGGAGTTGGACACAGACGGGCTTTACATTGTCAATTGGAATGGCGTCTGCTATAAACATCATTTATTTTCACTGTTGATAACATCGTAGCTTGAAGCCTTTCTTGAACCACTAAGAAAACTGTCTTCTTCTGGATGATACAGTGACTTTTGTGTCTACACAACAGTGTGGTTACTATTCCCTAGGTCCACTGTTTTTCACCCTAGAGACAATGTGCATGAACACTAATTTACTTTCTTCACTATGGATATTATGGCATAAGCAGTAGAACAGTGGTTCTCAACCTGTGGGTTGTGACCATCAGAAAACACCTATTTCTGATGGGCTTAGTATCTGACACATGGTTAAGTAGCAACTTATACTTATGAAGTAGGAACAGAAATAATTTGATGGTTGAAGGGGGGAGGTCGCCAATGCATGAGGCACTGTATTAAAGGATCATAGCATTAGGATGGTTCAGATGCACTACACGAGGAGGTCAGTGACTCTATATTAATTCCTTTTCCAGTTTTAATGGACAGTAGTCTGGTCTTAGAGGACATCCAAGTTGAATAAGGTATGTTTGTGGTTGTTAGTGACTCGATCACATTTGACTTGATTCCGTTCATCAAATGGGACAAGATAACTAAAACAGCAGTTTATGTTTAACACTGTATAGCTGTGGCTCTGTACTCCTCTCCCAAACCTGAAACCGATATTTGGTGCTGTACCTTCAAAATCCAGTGTGTAGCAAAATCCTATGTGGGGGTGGGGGTGGAGAGGAGTGGACCAAACTGGCTATGCTCACACAGTGTTGCCATCTATGACATTTTAGAATCTTTCTCATTCCTATGGGGAAGACTTTTAAGGCACAAACTTTGAATTGGAAGTTCCAGCTACCACCTGGCTTTTTTGGTGCCTTCGTGGAAGTGGAACAGTAGGCAAAGGAAAGGGTTACTCTACTGAAGGGACAAAAGGACCTTATGGAAATGCACAATTAGAGTTCCTGCCACACAATCAGAAAGGAGAAGAAACCAAGAGATTTTAGAGAGTTTTTAGCCCTTAGTTTCTAGTGATAATGATAATTAGGAAGTTATGACACCACACATTAACAAGGGGAAAAGAAGGAGAAATGCATACAATGAGGATATTGAGTAAATATCATGAAATTCATGGGACCGTTTATGAACCCTCATGCATAGTCGTTGCAATGAACATGACGTAGAGTGATTGGCACCAGCACCCCTAGCAGTTCACTGTTTTGCCTAATACAGTAGTTATCTCTTTTGTCATTCTGTTTCCTGGTCCATGTTGCTCAAACCCTACAGAAATAAAAAATTAGGTCATACAGCAGAGTAAGGAGTATGACCACTTCGGGCTGTGGTTCTCAACCTGTGGGTCATGACCACTTTGGTTGAATGACCCTTTCACAGGGGTCAGCTAAGATCATCAGAAAACACAGATATTCATATTGAGATTCATAACAGCAGCACAATTAAAGTTATGGAGCGGCAACAAAACTATTTTTGTGATTGGGGGATACCCACAATTTGAGAAACTATATTAAAGGCCCACAGAATTAAGAAGGTTGAGAACCACTGATTTGAGGTCAATGGGATAGTGGCAGAAGATAATTCTAGGAAAGGAAAACTAAAAGAGAATAATGAAATAGAAATTCTTCGTTTTGTTAGGTAATCCTAAGAAGACTGTCCTTTGCATTTAACATGCTTGTCCTCTTATTTTTTATGCATTTATGGGAGGATCGATTTGATTTTGGCAGTGAGAAAAAACACTTTCCAGGTCCTGTTTAATTGTTTTTCACTTTCAACTCCTTTGTTCTGACTGTAACCATTTCAACTTTTTACTATCTGGCTTTTTCTATCTCTTCTATTTTACCACTGCTGAAACCTGAGCTATACAACCATTGGGTGTTAAAGTTTTTTAGATCTTCATTCTATGTGCAATGGTGTTATTTCTTGCGTGTATGTTTGTACATCATGTGTGTTCAATGTCCAAGGATACCTGAAGGCACCAGATGCCCTAGAACTGGAGTTACAAATGTTGCTAACCACCATGTCGGCCTTTGGAATCCAATCTCGATCCTCTGGCAGAGCAATAAGTGCTCTCCTGAGCCATCCAACTCTCCTGCCCCTCTATACCTGTTTTATTTCTCTGTCTATATTGGCATAACCCATGTCAAATAGAAGTCAGTGCAGACGAGCTCATTCACATTGATACACTACCACTTTACTGCCAATGTGGTATTTAGAAGACAGGGTTCCTATGGCCTTCAAAGGTATCCCAAGACAGTAAGGCCTCAGGGAAAAAGGTGTGATTCTGAGCAGTCCCCAGAATTTAAGGACCTCTATGGCTCATTGGACACAATACACATCAATCACTATGTCTCAGCCAATGAGCTTACAGCTCTGGTGATGTGTGAGAAGGGCCATTATTACTCCTCAATGCTCCGCCCCCTTATACCTGGTTCTCAGCCTTCTTGGGGCTGGCCTCAGCAGAAGGCTCCTCCCTGGTGCTGTCTAGCCCTTCTTTTATAGGTACTCTACAAGTACCAACTCCATCTGCTGACTAGTGGAAATCTTTCCTACTGCTCTCACTACCTCCAAGGAGGTCCTTGAGGCCAACAGCCTCTCTCTACTTCGTGGTAGTCACCTTAACAACGCCTCATCCCCACCAACACCTTCAAAGCTCGAAGCTTCAGTAAGATCTTCATTGGCAGGAAATTGGCAGGAAATTCATACCGTGTCTGCTGTCGCAGAGCGGGACCTTGGATTTCCTGACCCAGAGCAAGAAGGTGGTAGGATGGATCACGACTCTGGACAAAGTGTCTTGAATGTGCTGACAATCCGTGAGGCTGGTGATGACATCGATGGAACCACAGGATGTCTGGGTTCACAGGCAGTCTCGAGAGCCATTCTGGGGGAAGAGCTGGGGCAGGAGGAGATATGGCCCGATACTGAGGAGATCTGCACTCCTGTGGAAGAGTTCTGGCCTGATATCAAGGACATCTGGCCTGATGTCGAGGACATCTGGCATAAAGTCAAGGACATCTGGCCTGATGACCAGGAAACCTGGCCTGATGTCGAGGACTTCTGGCCTCATGCCGAGGAAGTCTGGCCTTGTATCAAGGATATCTGGCCTGTTGTAGAGGACCTCTGGCCTGATATCGAGGACATCTGGCCTGTTGTAGAGGACCTCTGGCCTGAAATCGAGGACATCTGGCCTGATGTCGAGGAACCCAGGCATTCTATCGAGGACATCTGGCCTGCTATGGAGGACATCTGGCCTGATGTGGAAGAACCCTGGTATTCTATCGAGGACATCTGGCCTGCTATGGAGGACATCTGGCCTGATGTCGAGGAACCCTGGCATTCCATCAAGGACATCTGGCCTGCTATGGAGGACATCTGGCCTGATGTCGAGGAACCCTGGCATTCTATCAAGGACATCTGGCCTGCTATGGAGGACATCTGGCCTGATGTGGAAGAACCCTGGCATTCTATCGAGGACATCTGGCCTGATATCGAGGACATCTGGCCTGATATCGAGGAAATCTGGCCGGTTCTCGAGGAAGCCTGGCCTGATATTGAAGAGGACTTGTATGTCTGGAATAGCGACCAGGAGAACAAAGTAGTTCAGGAGGAAGCTGAAGAAGACCAGGGCCGCAATAATGAAGAAAAGGAGGACGAAAAGGAGGAGGATGAGGAGAAGGAGGAGGATGAGGAGGAGGAGGAAGAAGACGACGACGACGACGACGACGACGACGACGAAGACGACAATAAAGATGACGACTATGAATATGAGAAGAAAGGAGAAGATGACGTTGAGGATCAGGGGATGAAGATCATCCTGCATGCTGTGAGTTTACCTATGGGTCTTTAGTTCCCGCTAGAGAAATTTCATTTTTTCTAATACATCATGCCCCTAAATTTTGTATGCATGCTATTTATGACCACATTCTGCTTCACCCAAGCTATGACAAGTTCAGTTATTGGAGCCCACCTATTCAGGAGAGGGAAAGACCCTCCAAGAGGGCCAGACCCTGCCAAAGGAAACATAGAATTGGGAGAGTGAGTGCCTAATAGAAGGAGCTACCTCTAGGCAGTCTGTCTTTTATAATACCTGGAAAGGGATTCCAAGATATATTACACAGCTCAGAGGACCCTGAGCAGGACATGTTCTAGTACAGTGAGTCCTTGACTAACACTTCTGTAGTCTATCAGCTGCTGATCTTTGCAACAAAGGGACCAAGGCCACCAAGCATTAGCAAAGTTTCTTATTCTTCAATGTCTGTTGGCATTGGAAGCTCACTTGCAGGCCATGCGGGAGGGTTTGAGTTTCAAGAAGAAAATATGTTCATTTTTTGTTGAAAATACAGACAGATGTAAGGTACACTATTTTCCTAAGATTGAAAAAAGTGGTTCATATCAATGTTTTACAATTGTCAATTATCTCTTATTCTTCCTACAGAACAAGGGCAAAGGAAGCCATGGATAAACATCAATGAATCGGTTCTTTGTAGATTGGAGACTCATGGAAAGTATCAGTGATCCTCATCTAATATTCTTCATCCAAATATATGCAAATAAAACTTCTCAAACTGTTTAAATATTCTTTAAATTAAAAATAAATTTGAAATGAATATATGGGAGAGTCTTTTATCAATACTACAAACTCAAGTTGATTAATGTCCATTTCTTTTTGAAGTAGCCTACCAGTCATTGAAGCAGATTACTTTTAACTATTTTCAGTCTCCCAGTTACACTCTCAAGAAATTCCATTAGTCAGTTTAACCGACTTATGAGAAAGAAAACAGACATGGAGGTCTTGAATAGTCTGACCTTTATTCACAGAAACTGAAAGTGACTCAGTTTGTCGGCAAGCAAGTTGGGGTACTTGAACACATAGGACAACAACAGTCGCAGCAGCACATGGGAATTGGTGAGCAATGTCAACTCCTTAGCTCCATTCAAGATGTCTTTGATAGTAAATTCTCAAATTGATCTGGCACACGTTCTGAAGACCTTTAGTTTATCCTTCATTTCAACAGAGTATGAGAAGTGCTAATGTAGAATACTGCTTCACTGTGATTGGACAAAGGTTATATCACTGAATTGAGGCCCATTAAAATAAATTGAATAAAACAATAAATACCTGATGCTGGATACATCTAGGGATGGTACATGGAAATACTACAATTCGGGAAAGGTCTAAGACACAGAGAAAGACCTAAAAAGGCAAATATTGGATAGTGTAGTGGAGAAAAATATATAAAGGAAAAAGCTAATTTCTGGATACATTATAATGTGCATATAAAGTTTAAAAATGTAAACCAATAACTACAAGTACATATATACATACACAGGAAAGTGAATATTGGTGATGCATGCAGAGAAAGTTCTATGGGAATGGAAATACCTATTTAGGATTAATAGATATATTTTTAAGAAAAGGGAAGTATTTAATTGGATAGAAGTACATGGTTGACTTCAAGAGCATCATAGTATATCACTTAGGTTAGCTCAAGGGTATGTACATGAAGTTCTCACTACACCTTTGTGTAGATTAACAGTGTTTCTTGAAGAAAAATGAAAAATAGGAAGGGTAAATTTAAATAACACGTTCAACAACTGGAATCTGTTTAAGGAAAATTTGTAGTTGGAGGTAACTAGATTAGGGGTCAGAGGAGAAAGGACACCATTTTGAGGGTAGAAAGCGATGTTCGATGGCTATTTCCAGCTTCATAGGTACTCATTTGCCTTAATACCTCCTGTTGTAATCTACGGGAACTCATGTCATCTTACAACATCTTACCAGTAGCACTATTCACATGTGTACCTATATCCTACTCTAGGTCAACTTTCTAAAATATTAGGACCTTTTAAAAGTTGGACTTATGCATCTTTCTTAAAGCATACACCATTGTATATTTCCACTTGATAGATACTTGGTAAACATGTCTTCCAAAACATAGCTTACTTAATGCATACAGAATTCCATTTTGTGTCACTGAAATTGACATTTAAAAACACATTATCAGTGATGAGATAAGAAGGACTAAGACAGAAAAAGTCATCCTGAGTGAGTAACCCAGGCTCAGAAACACAAACATGGTATGTACTCACTCATAGGAGGATACTAGATGTGGAACAAGGATGACTGGACTGCTACTCACATCACCAGGGAGGCTACCTGGAAAAAAAAAGGACCCCAAAAAAGTCACGAAGATCAACTAATGATGGAGAAATGGATGAGATCTATGTCAACAGCCTGGACATGAGTGGGGGCAATGAAGGGCAAAGGTCGAGGGAAAGAGAGCTTGGGGGAGCAGGAGATTCCAGCTAGATCAAGAACAGAGAGGGAGAACAAGGAATAGGAGACCATGGTAAATGAAGACCACATGAGAATAGGAAGAAGCAAAGGGCTAGAGAGGTTCCCAGAAATCCACAAAGATACCCCCACAATAGACTGCTGGCAATGGTTGAGAGACAGCCCAAACTGACCTACACTGGTGATGGTATGGCCAAACACCCTAATTGTCGTGCTAGAAACCCCATCCATTGATTGAGGGATCTGGATGCAGAGATCCATGGCTAGGCTCCAGGTGGAGCTCCGGGAGTCCAATTAGCAAGAAAGAGGAGGGTTTATATGAGCCAGAATTGTTGAGACCAAGGTTGGATAAAGCACAGGGACAAATAGCCAAACGAATGGAAACACATGAACTATGACACAATGGCTGAGGGGCCCCCAACTGGATCAGGCCCGCTGAATGGGTGAGACAGGCGATTGGTTTGATCTGTTTGGGAGGCATCCAGGCTGTGGGACTGGGTCCTGTGCTCAGTGCATGAGTTGGCTGTTGGAAAACTGGGGATTATGCAGGGATGCTTGGCTCAGCCTGGGAGGAAGGCACTGGGCCTACCTGGACTGTGTCTATGAGTTCGACCTCTGCCATTGGGGGAGGTTTTGCCCTGGAGGAGGTGGGAATGGGGGCTAGGCTGGGGGAAGGGGAGGGGGCAGGAAGGGAGAGAAAAAGGGGATCTGTGGCTATTATGTAGAACTGAATAGTATTGTAAAATAAAAAAAATAAAATATCAAAAAAAGATACTAAGAAAATTAAAGAAAGCTCAAACTGAAGCAAGAATAACTAAAGTATAATTGAACAAAATACAGTATAAACCTGGGCATAGCTCAGTCTGAAAAGGATTTGCTTGCAAATGCTGAGACTCTAAATTTGATCCTGAGAACTCGCATAAAAATACAGGATATTTGGCTTGTGCTTGTAATCTAGAGTTCACTGGTCAGACAGTCTACCCTATTCACTGGATTGTAGGCAAGTAAGAGACCCTGTCTCAGAAAACTTGCTTGATATCTGGGATATATATGCATGATCAGACATAGGGACTGGCAGACACAAACACACAAGCACAGACATTCACACAATCAACCACAAACACAAACACATACACTTGCAAATAAAATTTAAAAATCAGGACTCTAAAAACAAAACAAAAATCAATATGACCAAATAACTATTACTGAAACAAATCATCTGTAAATCAATAAGATGTAGAATAAATACACCAATGAAAGAGATTAGGCGAAGGACAGTGAAAGAGAGAGAGAGAGAAAGAAGAGGGAGAGAGAGAGAAAGAGAGAACACAGATTATTAGAGTTTTTAAAAGAGAAATATTATACTGTTTTGACAAATCTGAAAGATCTGTCATCAACTTTAGAAGGCAGTTTAGTATGTGGTGATACCAACCTATATTAGTTCACTTAATTTTGGTTGATGGTTATGGTTCAATACGTATCACAATGATAATGATTGGCTGGTAGAACTTAGGAAGGCAATAGAGGTCTATGTAAGCAGCAATGAGAGACATTGTGCTCTAGTCACAATGGCCAGTTACACATGTAGACATGTTTGCCTTTAGAGAGATAAAGAGAGAAGAAATGGTTACTAGTGTAGTTCAAAGAGACTATGTAAATAAGGTAGAGACTAAATAGGTAGGGTTTAGAACTTTACTGGAATTCTGTAGAACAGCATCGGTTGTAGCCTATAGTAAGCAATTTGAATCATTAGGCATAAGCCTCTTACAATTTACCACTTTGGTTCTTGGCCATACTAAGGTGAACCTGGTTTCCTCCATTACATATCTTCAACAGGATTTACTCTGTCACCACAGGCCCAAATCAACAGGGCTAAAGCCATGGACTGAATCCACAGGTGAAAATCAACCCTCAATCTTTATTAAATATTTATGTGGAGCATTTTATCACAGGAATACAAAGCTGTCAGTCACACTCCCATACCCCTTGTGAGAGAGACCTGTGGACCACAGGAAGTTTGCAAAATGATGAGAAATCAATGCTTTTGGTTTCTGGGCTCCAGTACCCCAGCATGGTTAATCACCCTATGGTATACTTCAGTGTTGGGGCAAAAGCAAATGTTTGACATGTTCCTGAATTTGTCAATCTTACCTGCTCTCTAAGGGAATTCATATGCATCTCCTGATGCCTGAATAGCCTTGGAGTAGGTCACGCTGGTGGTATGTTCTAGATCTACATAGGAACAGTGCCTATGGAGATTACCAAACCAGTGTAGAACTGACCCAAACAAATGTCATAAATAAGTTCAAGTTAAAGTACCCTGGCATTGTGTTATATACTTGCATATGTTGTGGAGTTGGACACATTGGGCTTTACATTGTCAATTGGAATGGCGTCTGCTATAAACATCATTTATTTTCACTGTTGATAACATCGTAGCTTGAAGCCTTTCTTGAACCACTAAGAAAACTGTCTTCTTCTGGATGATACAGTGACTTTTGTGTCTACACAACAGTGTGGTTACTATTCCCTAGGTCCACTGTTTTTCACCCTAGAGACAATGTGCATGAACACTAATTTACTTTCTTCACTATGGATATTATGGCATAAGCAGTAGAACAGTGGTTCTCAACCTGTGGGTTGTGACCATCAGAAAACACCTATTTCTGATGGGCTTAGGATCTGATACATGGTTAAGTAGCAACTTATACTTATGAAGTAGGAACAGAAATAATTTGATGGTTGAAGGGGGGAGGTCGCCAATGCATGAGGCACTGTATTAAAGGATCATAGCATTAGGATGGTTCAGATGCACTACACGAGGAGGTCAGTGACTCTATATTAATTCCTTTTCCAGTTTTAATGGACAGTAGTCTGGTCTTAGAGGACATCCAAGTTGAATAAGGTATGTTTGTGGTTGTTAGTGACTCGATCACATTTGACTTGATTCCGTTCATCAAATGGAACAAGATAACTAAAACAGCAGTTTATGTTTAACACTGTATAGCTGTGGCTCTGTACTCCTCTCCCAAACCTGAAACCGATATTTGGGGCTGTACCTTCAAAATCCAGTGTGTAGCAAAATCCTATGTGGGGGTGGGGGTGGAGAGGAGTGGACCAAACTGGCTATGCTCACACAGTGTTGCCATCTATGACATTTTAGAATCTTTCTCATTCCTATGGGGAAGACTTTTAAGGCACAAACTTTGAATTGGAAGTTCCAGCTACCACCTGGCTTTTTTGGTGCCTTCGTGGAAGTGGAACAGTAGGCAAAGGAAAGGGTTACTCTACTGAAGGGACAAAAGGACCTTATGGAAATGCACAATTAGAGTTCCTGCCACACAATCAGAAAGGAGAAGAAACCAAGAGATTTTAGAGAGTTTTTAGCCCTTAGTTTCTAGTGATAATGATAATTAGGAAGTTATGACACCACACATTAACAAGGGGAAAAGAAGGAGAAATGCATACAATGAGGATATTGAGTAAATATCATGAAATTCATGGGACCGTTTATGAACCCTCATGCATAGTCGTTGCAATGAACATGACGTAGAGTGATTGGCACCAGCACCCCTAGCAGTTCACTGTTTTGCCTAATACAGTAGTTATCTCTTTTGTCATTCTGTTTCCTGGTCCATGTTGCTCAAACCCTACAGAAATAAAAAATTAGGTCATACAGCAGAGTAAGGAGTATGACCACTTCGGGCTGTGGTTCTCAACCTGTGGGTCATGACCACTTTGGTTGAATGACCCTTTCACAGGGGTCAGCTAAGATCATCAGAAAACACAGATATTCATATTGAGATTCATAACAGCAGCACAATTAAAGTTATGGAGCGGCAACAAAACTATTTTTGTGATTGGGGGATACCCACAATTTGAGAAACTATATTAAAGGCCCACAGAATTAAGAAGGTTGAGAACCACTGATTTGAGGTCAATGGGATAGTGGCAGAAGATAATTCTAGGAAAGGAAAACTAAAAGAGAATAATGAAATAGAAATTCTTCGTTTTGTTAGGTAATCCTAAGAAGACTGTCCTTTGCATTTAACATGCTTGTCCTCTTATTTTTTATGCATTTATGGGAGGATCGATTTGATTTTGGCAGTGAGAAAAAACACTTTCCAGGTCCTGTTTAATTGTTTTTCACTTTCAACTCCTTTGTTCTGACTGTAACCATTTCAACTTTTTACTATCTGGCTTTTTCTATCTCTTCTATTTTACCACTGCTGAAACCTGAGCTATACAACCATTGGGTGTTAAAGTTTTTTAGATCTTCATTCTATGTGCAATGGTGTTATTTCTTGCGTGTATGTTTGTACATCATGTGTGTTCAATGTCCAAGGATACCTGAAGGCACCAGATGCCCTAGAACTGGAGTTACAAATGTTGCTAACCACCATGTCGGCCTTTGGAATCCAATCTCGATCCTCTGGCAGAGCAATAAGTGCTCTCCTGAGCCATCCAACTCTCCTGCCCCTCTATACCTGTTTTATTTCTCTGTCTATATTGGCATAACCCATGTCAAATAGAAGTCAGTGCAGACGAGCTCATTCACATTGATACACTACCACTTTACTGCCAATGTGGTATTTAGAAGACAGGGTTCCTATGGCCTTCAAAGGTATCCCAAGACAGTAAGGCCTCAGGGAAAAAGGTGTGATTCTGAGCAGTCCCCAGAATTTAAGGACCTCTATGGCTCATTGGACACAATACACATCAATCACTATGTCTCAGCCAATGAGCTTACAGCTCTGGTGATGTGTGAGAAGGGCCATTATTACTCCTCAATGCTCCGCCCCCTTATACCTGGTTCTCAGCCTTCTTGGGGCTGGCCTCAGCAGAAGGCTCCTCCCTGGTGCTGTCTAGCCCTTCTTTTATAGGTACTCTACAAGTACCAACTCCATCTGCTGACTAGTGGAAATCTTTCCTACTGCTCTCACTACCTCCAAGGAGGTCCTTGAGGCCAACAGCCTCTCTCTACTTCGTGGTAGTCACCTTAACAACGCCTCATCCCCACCAACACCTTCAAAGCTCGAAGCTTCAGTAAGATCTTCATTGGCAGGAAATTGGCAGGAAATTCATACCGTGTCTGCTGTCGCAGAGCGGGACCTTGGATTTCCTGACCCAGAGCAAGAAGGTGGTAGGATGGATCACGACTCTGGACAAAGTGTCTTGAATGTGCTGACAATCCGTGAGGCTGGTGATGACATCGATGGAACCACAGGATGTCTGGGTTCACAGGCAGTCTCGAGAGCCATTCTGGGGGAAGAGCTGGGGCAGGAGGAGATATGGCCCGATACTGAGGAGATCTGCACTCCTGTGGAAGAGTTCTGGCCTGATATCAAGGACATCTGGCCTGATGTCGAGGACATCTGGCATAAAGTCAAGGACATCTGGCCTGATGACCAGGAAACCTGGCCTGATGTCGAGGACTTCTGGCCTCATGCCGAGGAAGTCTGGCCTTGTATCAAGGATATCTGGCCTGTTGTAGAGGACCTCTGGCCTGATATCGAGGACATCTGGCCTGTTGTAGAGGACCTCTGGCCTGAAATCGAGGACATCTGGCCTGATGTCGAGGAACCCAGGCATTCTATCGAGGACATCTGGCCTGCTATGGAGGACATCTGGCCTGATGTGGAAGAACCCTGGTATTCTATCGAGGACATCTGGCCTGCTATGGAGGACATCTGGCCTGATGTCGAGGAACCCTGGCATTCCATCAAGGACATCTGGCCTGCTATGGAGGACATCTGGCCTGATGTCGAGGAACCCTGGCATTCTATCAAGGACATCTGGCCTGCTATGGAGGACATCTGGCCTGATGTGGAAGAACCCTGGCATTCTATCGAGGACATCTGGCCTGATATCGAGGACATCTGGCCTGATATCGAGGAAATCTGGCCGGTTCTCGAGGAAGCCTGGCCTGATATTGAAGAGGACTTGTATGTCTGGAATAGCGACCAGGAGAACAAAGTAGTTCAGGAGGAAGCTGAAGAAGACCAGGGCCGCAATAATGAAGAAAAGGAGGACGAAAAGGAGGAGGATGAGGAGAAGGAGGAGGATGAGGAGGAGGAGGAAGAAGACGACGACGACGACGACGACGACGACGACGAAGACGACAATAAAGATGACGACTATGAATATGAGAAGAAAGGAGAAGATGACGTTGAGGATCAGGGGATGAAGATCATCCTGCATGCTGTGAGTTTACCTATGGGTCTTTAGTTCCCGCTAGAGAAATTTCATTTTTTCTAATACATCATGCCCCTAAATTTTGTATGCATGCTATTTATGACCACATTCTGCTTCACCCAAGCTATGACAAGTTCAGTTATTGGAGCCCACCTATTCAGGAGAGGGAAAGACCCTCCAAGAGGGCCAGACCCTGCCAAAGGAAACATAGAATTGGGAGAGTGAGTGCCTAATAGAAGGAGCTACCTCTAGGCAGTCTGTCTTTTATAATACCTGGAAAGGGATTCCAAGATATATTACACAGCTCAGAGGACCCTGAGCAGGACATGTTCTAGTACAGTGAGTCCTTGACTAACACTTCTGTAGTCTATCAGCTGCTGATCTTTGCAACAAAGGGACCAAGGCCACCAAGCATTAGCAAAGTTTCTTATTCTTCAATGTCTGTTGGCATTGGAAGCTCACTTGCAGGCCATGCGGGAGGGTTTGAGTTTCAAGAAGAAAATATGTTCATTTTTTGTTGAAAATACAGACAGATGTAAGGTACACTATTTTCCTAAGATTGAAAAAAGTGGTTCATATCAATGTTTTACAATTGTCAATTATCTCTTATTCTTCCTACAGAACAAGGGCAAAGGAAGCCATGGATAAACATCAATGAATCGGTTCTTTGTAGATTGGAGACTCATGGAAAGTATCAGTGATCCTCATCTAATATTCTTCATCCAAATATATGCAAATAAAACTTCTCAAACTGTTTAAATATTCTTTAAATTAAAAATAAATTTGAAATGAATATATGGGAGAGTCTTTTATCAATACTACAAACTCAAGTTGATTAATGTCCATTTCTTTTTGAAGTAGCCTACCAGTCATTGAAGCAGATTACTTTTAACTATTTTCAGTCTCCCAGTTACACTCTCAAGAAATTCCATTAGTCAGTTTAACCGACTTATGAGAAAGAAAACAGACATGGAGGTCTTGAATAGTCTGACCTTTATTCACAGAAACTGAAAGTGACCCAGTTTGTCGGCAAGCAAGTTGGGGTACTTGAACACATAGGACAACAACAGTCGCAGC
Organism: Peromyscus maniculatus bairdii; assembly: GCF_049852395.1. NCBI lineage: Eukaryota > Metazoa > Chordata > Mammalia > Rodentia > Cricetidae > Peromyscus > Peromyscus maniculatus. Next base: position 52,462,259 of record NC_134875.1, read on the forward strand.
AGCACATGGGAATTGGTGAGCAATGTCAACTCCTTAGCTCCATTCAAGATGTCTTTGATAGTAAATTCTCAAATTGATCTGGCACACGTTCTGAAGACCTTTAGTTTATCCTTCATTTCAACAGAGTATGAGAAGTGCTAATGTAGAATACTGCTTCACTGTGATTGGACAAAGGTTATATCACTGAATTGAGGCCCATTAAAATAAATTGAATAAAACAATAAATACCTGATGCTGGATACATCTAGGGATGGTACATGGAAATACTACAATTCGGGAAAGGTCTAAGACACAGAGAAAGACCTAAAAAGGCAAATATTGGATAGTGTAGTGGAGAAAAATATATAAAGGAAAAAGCTAATTTCTGGATACATTATAATGTGCATATAAAGTTTAAAAATGTAAACCAATAACTACAAGTACATATATACATACACAGGAAAGTGAATATTGGTGATGCATGCAGAGAAAGTTCTATGGGAATGGAAATACCTATTTAGGATTAATAGATATATTTTTAAGAAAAGGGAAGTATTTAATTGGATAGAAGTACATGGTTGACTTCAAGAGCATCATAGTATATCACTTAGGTTAGCTCAAGGGTATGTACATGAAGTTCTCACTACACCTTTGTGTAGATTAACAGTGTTTCTTGAAGAAAAATGAAAAATAGGAAGGGTAAATTTAAATAACACGTTCAACAACTGGAATCTGTTTAAGGAAAATTTGTAGTTGGAGGTAACTAGATTAGGGGTCAGAGGAGAAAGGACACCATTTTGAGGGTAGAAAGCGATGTTCGATGGCTATTTCCAGCTTCATAGGTACTCATTTGCCTTAATACCTCCTGTTGTAATCTACGGGAACTCATGTCATCTTACAACATCTTACCAGTAGCACTATTCACATGTGTACCTATATCCTACTCTAGGTCAACTTTCTAAAATATTAGGACCTTTTAAAAGTTGGACTTATGCATCTTTCTTAAAGCATACACCATTGTATATTTCCACTTGATAGATACTTGGTAAACATGTCTTCCAAAACATAGCTTACTTAATGCATACAGAATTCCATTTTGTGTCACTGAAATTGACATTTAAAAACACATTATCAGTGATGAGATAAGAAGGACTAAGACAGAAAAAGTCATCCTGAGTGAGTAACCCAGGCTCAGAAACACAAACATGGTATGTACTCACTCATAGGAGGATACTAGATGTGGAACAAGGATGACTGGACTGCTACTCACATCACCAGGGAGGCTACCTGGAAAAAAAAAGGACCCCAAAAAAGTCACGAAGATCAACTAATGATGGAGAAATGGATGAGATCTATGTCAACAGCCTGGACATGAGTGGGGGCAATGAAGGGCAAAGGTCGAGGGAAAGAGAGCTTGGGGGAGCAGGAGATTCCAGCTAGATCAAGAACAGAGAGGGAGAACAAGGAATAGGAGACCATGGTAAATGAAGACCACATGAGAATAGGAAGAAGCAAAGGGCTAGAGAGGTTCCCAGAAATCCACAAAGATACCCCCACAATAGACTGCTGGCAATGGTTGAGAGACAGCCCAAACTGACCTACACTGGTGATGGTATGGCCAAACACCCTAATTGTCGTGCTAGAAACCCCATCCATTGATTGAGGGATCTGGATGCAGAGATCCATGGCTAGGCTCCAGGTGGAGCTCCGGGAGTCCAATTAGCAAGAAAGAGGAGGGTTTATATGAGCCAGAATTGTTGAGACCAAGGTTGGATAAAGCACAGGGACAAATAGCCAAACGAATGGAAACACATGAACTATGACACAATGGCTGAGGGGCCCCCAACTGGATCAGGCCCGCTGAATGGGTGAGACAGGCGATTGGTTTGATCTGTTTGGGAGGCATCCAGGCTGTGGGACTGGGTCCTGTGCTCAGTGCATGAGTTGGCTGTTGGAAAACTGGGGATTATGCAGGGATGCTTGGCTCAGCCTGGGAGGAAGGCACTGGGCCTACCTGGACTGTGTCTATGAGTTCGACCTCTGCCATTGGGGGAGGTTTTGCCCTGGAGGAGGTGGGAATGGGGGCTAGGCTGGGGGAAGGGGAGGGGGCAGGAAGGGAGAGAAAAAGGGGATCTGTGGCTATTATGTAGAACTGAATAGTATTGTAAAATAAAAAAAATAAAATATCAAAAAAAGATACTAAGAAAATTAAAGAAAGCTCAAACTGAAGCAAGAATAACTAAAGTATAATTGAACAAAATACAGTATAAACCTGGGCATAGCTCAGTCTGAAAAGGATTTGCTTGCAAATGCTGAGACTCTAAATTTGATCCTGAGAACTCGCATAAAAATACAGGATATTTGGCTTGTGCTTGTAATCTAGAGTTCACTGGTCAGACAGTCTACCCTATTCACTGGATTGTAGGCAAGTAAGAGACCCTGTCTCAGAAAACTTGCTTGATATCTGGGATATATATGCATGATCAGACATAGGGACTGGCAGACACAAACACACAAGCACAGACATTCACACAATCAACCACAAACACAAACACATACACTTGCAAATAAAATTTAAAAATCAGGACTCTAAAAACAAAACAAAAATCAATATGACCAAATAACTATTACTGAAACAAATCATCTGTAAATCAATAAGATGTAGAATAAATACACCAATGAAAGAGATTAGGCGAAGGACAGTGAAAGAGAGAGAGAGAGAAAGAAGAGGGAGAGAGAGAGAAAGAGAGAACACAGATTATTAGAGTTTTTAAAAGAGAAATATTATACTGTTTTGACAAATCTGAAAGATCTGTCATCAACTTTAGAAGGCAGTTTAGTATGTGGTGATACCAACCTATATTAGTTCACTTAATTTTGGTTGATGGTTATGGTTCAATACGTATCACAATGATAATGATTGGCTGGTAGAACTTAGGAAGGCAATAGAGGTCTATGTAAGCAGCAATGAGAGACATTGTGCTCTAGTCACAATGGCCAGTTACACATGTAGACATGTTTGCCTTTAGAGAGATAAAGAGAGAAGAAATGGTTACTAGTGTAGTTCAAAGAGACTATGTAAATAAGGTAGAGACTAAATAGGTAGGGTTTAGAACTTTACTGGAATTCTGTAGAACAGCATCGGTTGTAGCCTATAGTAAGCAATTTGAATCATTAGGCATAAGCCTCTTACAATTTACCACTTTGGTTCTTGGCCATACTAAGGTGAACCTGGTTTCCTCCATTACATATCTTCAACAGGATTTACTCTGTCACCACAGGCCCAAATCAACAGGGCTAAAGCCATGGACTGAATCCACAGGTGAAAATCAACCCTCAATCTTTATTAAATATTTATGTGGAGCATTTTATCACAGGAATACAAAGCTGTCAGTCACACTCCCATACCCCTTGTGAGAGAGACCTGTGGACCACAGGAAGTTTGCAAAATGATGAGAAATCAATGCTTTTGGTTTCTGGGCTCCAGTACCCCAGCATGGTTAATCACCCTATGGTATACTTCAGTGTTGGGGCAAAAGCAAATGTTTGACATGTTCCTGAATTTGTCAATCTTACCTGCTCTCTAAGGGAATTCATATGCATCTCCTGATGCCTGAATAGCCTTGGAGTAGGTCACGCTGGTGGTATGTTCTAGATCTACATAGGAACAGTGCCTATGGAGATTACCAAACCAGTGTAGAACTGACCCAAACAAATGTCATAAATAAGTTCAAGTTAAAGTACCCTGGCATTGTGTTATATACTTGCATATGTTGTGGAGTTGGACACATTGGGCTTTACATTGTCAATTGGAATGGCGTCTGCTATAAACATCATTTATTTTCACTGTTGATAACATCGTAGCTTGAAGCCTTTCTTGAACCACTAAGAAAACTGTCTTCTTCTGGATGATACAGTGACTTTTGTGTCTACACAACAGTGTGGTTACTATTCCCTAGGTCCACTGTTTTTCACCCTAGAGACAATGTGCATGAACACTAATTTACTTTCTTCACTATGGATATTATGGCATAAGCAGTAGAACAGTGGTTCTCAACCTGTGGGTTGTGACCATCAGAAAACACCTATTTCTGATGGGCTTAGGATCTGATACATGGTTAAGTAGCAACTTATACTTATGAAGTAGGAACAGAAATAATTTGATGGTTGAAGGGGGGAGGTCGCCAATGCATGAGGCACTGTATTAAAGGATCATAGCATTAGGATGGTTCAGATGCACTACACGAGGAGGTCAGTGACTCTATATTAATTCCTTTTCCAGTTTTAATGGACAGTAGTCTGGTCTTAGAGGACATCCAAGTTGAATAAGGTATGTTTGTGGTTGTTAGTGACTCGATCACATTTGACTTGATTCCGTTCATCAAATGGAACAAGATAACTAAAACAGCAGTTTATGTTTAACACTGTATAGCTGTGGCTCTGTACTCCTCTCCCAAACCTGAAACCGATATTTGGGGCTGTACCTTCAAAATCCAGTGTGTAGCAAAATCCTATGTGGGGGTGGGGGTGGAGAGGAGTGGACCAAACTGGCTATGCTCACACAGTGTTGCCATCTATGACATTTTAGAATCTTTCTCATTCCTATGGGGAAGACTTTTAAGGCACAAACTTTGAATTGGAAGTTCCAGCTACCACCTGGCTTTTTTGGTGCCTTCGTGGAAGTGGAACAGTAGGCAAAGGAAAGGGTTACTCTACTGAAGGGACAAAAGGACCTTATGGAAATGCACAATTAGAGTTCCTGCCACACAATCAGAAAGGAGAAGAAACCAAGAGATTTTAGAGAGTTTTTAGCCCTTAGTTTCTAGTGATAATGATAATTAGGAAGTTATGACACCACACATTAACAAGGGGAAAAGAAGGAGAAATGCATACAATGAGGATATTGAGTAAATATCATGAAATTCATGGGACCGTTTATGAACCCTCATGCATAGTCGTTGCAATGAACATGACGTAGAGTGATTGGCACCAGCACCCCTAGCAGTTCACTGTTTTGCCTAATACAGTAGTTATCTCTTTTGTCATTCTGTTTCCTGGTCCATGTTGCTCAAACCCTACAGAAATAAAAAATTAGGTCATACAGCAGAGTAAGGAGTATGACCACTTCGGGCTGTGGTTCTCAACCTGTGGGTCATGACCACTTTGGTTGAATGACCCTTTCACAGGGGTCAGCTAAGATCATCAGAAAACACAGATATTCATATTGAGATTCATAACAGCAGCACAATTAAAGTTATGGAGCGGCAACAAAACTATTTTTGTGATTGGGGGATACCCACAATTTGAGAAACTATATTAAAGGCCCACAGAATTAAGAAGGTTGAGAACCACTGATTTGAGGTCAATGGGATAGTGGCAGAAGATAATTCTAGGAAAGGAAAACTAAAAGAGAATAATGAAATAGAAATTCTTCGTTTTGTTAGGTAATCCTAAGAAGACTGTCCTTTGCATTTAACATGCTTGTCCTCTTATTTTTTATGCATTTATGGGAGGATCGATTTGATTTTGGCAGTGAGAAAAAACACTTTCCAGGTCCTGTTTAATTGTTTTTCACTTTCAACTCCTTTGTTCTGACTGTAACCATTTCAACTTTTTACTATCTGGCTTTTTCTATCTCTTCTATTTTACCACTGCTGAAACCTGAGCTATACAACCATTGGGTGTTAAAGTTTTTTAGATCTTCATTCTATGTGCAATGGTGTTATTTCTTGCGTGTATGTTTGTACATCATGTGTGTTCAATGTCCAAGGATACCTGAAGGCACCAGATGCCCTAGAACTGGAGTTACAAATGTTGCTAACCACCATGTCGGCCTTTGGAATCCAATCTCGATCCTCTGGCAGAGCAATAAGTGCTCTCCTGAGCCATCCAACTCTCCTGCCCCTCTATACCTGTTTTATTTCTCTGTCTATATTGGCATAACCCATGTCAAATAGAAGTCAGTGCAGACGAGCTCATTCACATTGATACACTACCACTTTACTGCCAATGTGGTATTTAGAAGACAGGGTTCCTATGGCCTTCAAAGGTATCCCAAGACAGTAAGGCCTCAGGGAAAAAGGTGTGATTCTGAGCAGTCCCCAGAATTTAAGGACCTCTATGGCTCATTGGACACAATACACATCAATCACTATGTCTCAGCCAATGAGCTTACAGCTCTGGTGATGTGTGAGAAGGGCCATTATTACTCCTCAATGCTCCGCCCCCTTATACCTGGTTCTCAGCCTTCTTGGGGCTGGCCTCAGCAGAAGGCTCCTCCCTGGTGCTGTCTAGCCCTTCTTTTATAGGTACTCTACAAGTACCAACTCCATCTGCTGACTAGTGGAAATCTTTCCTACTGCTCTCACTACCTCCAAGGAGGTCCTTGAGGCCAACAGCCTCTCTCTACTTCGTGGTAGTCACCTTAACAACGCCTCATCCCCACCAACACCTTCAAAGCTCGAAGCTTCAGTAAGATCTTCATTGGCAGGAAATTCATACCATGTCTGCTGTCGCAGAGCAGGACCTTGGATTTCCTGACCCAGAGCAAGAAGGTGGTAGGGTGGATCACGACGCTGGACAAAGTGTCTTGAATGTGCTGACAATCCGTGAGGCTGGTGATGACATCGATGGAACCACAGGATGTCTGGGTTCACAGGCAGTCTCGAGAGCCATTCTGGGGGAAGAGCCGGGGCAGGAGGAGATATGGCCCGATACTGAGGAGATCTGCACTCCTGTGGAAGAGGTCTGGCCTGATATCAAGGACATCTGGCCTGATGTCGAGGACATCTGGCATAAAGTCAAGGACATCTGGCCTGATGACCAGGAAACCTGGCCTGATGTCGAGGACTTCTGGCCTCATGCCGAGGAAGTCTGGCCTTGTATCAAGGATATCTGGCCTGTTGTAGAGGACCTCTGGCCTGAAATCCAGGACATCTGGCCTGATGTCGAGGAACCCAGGCATTCTATCGAGGACATCTGGCCTGCTATGGAGGACATCTGGCCTGATGTCGAGGAACCCTGGCATTCCATCAAGGACATCTGGCCTGCTATGGAGGACATCTGGCCTGATGTCGAGGAACCCTGGCATTCTATCAAGGACATCTGGCCTGCTATGGAGGACATCTGGCCTGATGTGGAAGAACCCTGGCATTCTATCGAGGACATCTGGCCTGCTATCGAGGACATCTGGCCTGATATCGAGGAAATCTGGCCGGTTCTCGAGGAAGCCTGGCCTGATATTGAAGAGGACTTGTATGTCTGGAATAGCGACCAGGAGAACAAAGTAGTTCAGGAGGAAGCTGAAGAAGACCAGGGCCGCAATAGTGAAGAAAAGGAGGACGAAAAGGAGGAGGAGGAGGAGTAGGAGGAGGAGGAGGAGGAGGAAGATGACGACAATGACGACGACAATAAAAATGACGACTATGAATATGACAAGAAAGGAGAAGATGACGTTGAGGATCAGGGGATGAAGATCATCCTGCATGCTGTGAGTTTACCTATGGGGCTTTAGTTCCCGCTAGAGAAATTTCATTTTTTCTAATACCCTAAATGCCCCTAAATTTTGTATGCATGCTATTTATGACCACATTCTGCTTCACCCAAGCTATGACAAGTTCAGTTATTGGAGCCCACCTATTCAGGAGAGGGAAAGACCCTCCAAGAGGGCCAGACCCTGCCAAAGGAAACATAGAATTGGGAGAGTGAGTGCCTAATAGAAGGAGCTACCTCTAGGCAGTCTGTCTTTTATAATACCTGGAAAGGGATTCCAAGATATATTACACAGCTCAGAGGACCCTGAGCAGGACATGTTCTAGTACAGTGAGTCCTTGACTAACACTTCTGTAGTCTATCAGCTGCTGATCTTTGCAACAAAGGGACCAAGGCCACCAAGCATTAGCAAAGTTTCTTATTCTTCAATGTCTGTTGGCATTGGAAGCTCACTTGCAGGCCATGCGGGAGGGTTTGAGTTTCAAGAAGAAAATATGTTCATTTTTTGTTGAAAATACAGACAGATGTAAGGTACACTATTTTCCTAAGATTGAAAAAAGTGGTTCATATCAATGTTTTACAATTGTCAATTATCTCTTATTCTTCCTACAGAACAAGGGCAAAGGAAGCCATGGATAAACATCAATGAATCGGTTCTTTGTAGATTGGAGACTCATGGAAAGTATCAGTGATCCTCATCTAATATTCTTCATCCAAATATATGCAAATAAAACTTCTCAAACTGTTTAAATATTCTTTAAATTAAAAATAAATTTGAAATGAATATATGGGAGAGTCTTTTATCAATACTACAAACTCAAGTTGATTAATGTCCATTTCTTTTTGAAGTAGCCTACCAGTCGTTGAAGCAGATTACTTTTAACTATTTTCAGTCTCCCAGTTACACTCTCAAGAAATTCCATTAGTCAGTTTAACCGACTTATGAGAAAGAAAACAGACATGGAGGTCTTGAATAGTCTGACCTTTATTCACAGAAACTGAAAGTGACCCAGTTTGTCGGCAAGCAAGTTGGGGTACTTGAACACATAGGACAACAACAGTCGCAGCAGCACATGGGAATTGGTGAGCAATGTCAAATCCTTAGCTCCATTCAAGATGTCTTTGATAGTAAATTCTCAAACTGATCTGGCACACGTTCTGAAGACCTTTAGTTTATCCTTCATTTCAACAGAGTATGAGAAGTGCTAATGTAGAATACTGCTTCACTGTGATTGGGCAAAGGTTATATCACTGAATTGAGGCCCTTTAAAATAAATTGAATAAAACAATAAATACCTGATGCTGGATACATCTAGGGATGGTACATGGAAATACTACAATTCGGGAAAGGTCTAAGACACAGAGAAAGACCTAAAAAGGCAAATATTGGATAGTGTAGTGGAGAAAAATATATAAAGGAAAAAGCTAATTTCTGGATGCATTATAATGTGCATATAAAGTTTAAAAATGTAAACCAATAACTACAAGTATATATATATACATACACAGGAAAGTGAATATTGGTGATGCATGCAGAGAAAGTTCTATGGGAATGGAAATACCTATTTAGGATTAATAGATATATTTTTAAGAAAAGGGAAGTATTTAATTGGATAGAAGTACATGGTTGACTTCAAGAGCATCATAGTATATCACTTAGGTTAGCTCAAGGGTATGTACATGAAGTTCTCACTACACCTTTGTGTAGATTAACAGTGTTTCTTGAAGAAAAATGAAAAATAGGAAGGGTAAATTTAAATAACACGTTCAACAACTGGAATCTGTTTAAGGAAAAAATTGTAGTTGGAGGTAACTAGATTAGGGGTCAGAGGAGAAAGGACACCATTTTGAGGGTAGAAAGCGATGTTCGATGGCTATTTCCAGCTTCATAGGTACTCATTTGCCTTAATACCTCCTGTTGTGTTGTACGGGAACTCATGTCATCTTACAACATCTTACCAGTAGCACTATTCACATGTGTACCTATATCCTACTCTAGGTCAACTTTCTAAAATATTAGGACCTTTTAAAAGTTGGACTTATGCATCTTTCTTAAAGCATACACCATTGTATTTTTCCACTTGGTAGATACTTGGTAAACATGTCTTCCAAAACATAGCTTACTTAATGCACACAGAATTCCATTTTGTGTCACTGAAATTGACATTTAAAAACACATTATCAGTGATGAGATAAGAAGGACTAAGACAGAAAAAGTCATCCTGAGTGAGGTAACCCAGGCTCAGAAACACAAACATGGTATGTACTCACTCATAGGAGGATACTAGATGTGGAACAAGGATGACTGGACTGCTACTCACATCACCAGGGAGGCAACCTGGAAAAAAAAAAAGGACCCCAAGAAAGTCACGAAGAACAACTAATGATGGAGAAATGGATGAGATCTATGTCAACAGCCTGGACATGAGTGGGGGCAATGAAGGGCAAAGGTCGAGGGAAAGAGAGCTTGGGGGAGCAGGAGATTCCAGCTAGATCAAGAACAGAGAGGGAGAACAAGGAATAGGAGACCATGGTAAATGAAGACCACATGAGAATAGGAAGAAGCAAAGTGCTAGAGAGGTCCCCAGAAATCCATAAAGATACCCCCACAATAGACTGCTGGCAATGGTTGAGAGACAGCCCAAACTGACCTACTCTGGTGATGGGATGGCCAAACACCCTAATTGTCGTGCTAGAAACCCCATCCAATGACTGAGGGATCTGGATGCAGAGATCCATGGCTAGGCCCCAGGTGGAGCTCCGGGAGTCCAATTAGCAAGAAAGAGGAGGGTTTATATGAGCCAGAATTGTTGAGACCAAGGTTGGATAAAGCACAGGGACAAATAGCCAAATGAATGGAAACACAATGGCTGAGGGGCCCCCAACTGGATCAGGCCTGCTGAATGGGTGCGACAGGCGATTGGTTTGATCTGTTTGGGAGGCATCCAGGCTGTGGGACTGGGTCCTGTGCTCAGTGCATGAGTTGGCTGTTGGAAAACTGGGGATTATGCAGGGATGATTGGCTCAGCCTGGGAGGAAGGCACTGGGCCTACCTGGACTGTGTCTATGAGTTTGACCTCAGCCATTGGGGGAGGTTTTGCCCTGGAGGAGGTGTGAATGGGGGATAGGCTGGGGGAAGGGGAGGGGGGCAGGAAGCGAGAGAAAAAGGGGCTCTGTGGCTATTATGTAGAACTGAATAGTATTGTAAAATAAAAAAAATAAAATATCAAAAAAAGATACTAAAAAAATTAAAGAAAGCTCAAACTGAAGCAAGAATAACTAAAGTATAATTGAACAAAATACAGTATAAACCTGGGCATAGCTCAGTCTGAAAAGGATTTGCTTGCAAATGCTGAGACTCTAAATTTGATCCTGAGAACTCGCATAAAAATACAGGATATTTGGCTTGTGCTTGTAATCTAGAGTTCACCGGTCAGCCAGTCTACCCTATTCACTGGATTGTAGGCAAGTAAGAGACCCTGTCTCAGAAAACTTGCTTGATATCTGGGATATATATGCATGATCAGACATAGGGACTGGCAGACACAAACACACAAGCACAGACATTCACACAATCAACCACAAACACAAACACATACACTTGCAAATAAAATTTAAAAATCAGGACTCTAAAAACAAAACAAAAATCAATATGACCAAATAACTATTACTGAAACAAATCATCTATAAATCAATAAGATGTAGAATAAATACACCAATGAAAGAGATTAGGCGAAGGACAGTGAAAGAGAGAGAGAGAGAAAGAAGAGGGAGAGAGAGAGAAAGAGAGAACACAGATTATTAGAGTTTTTAAAAGAGAAATATTATACTGTTTTGACAAATCTGAAAGATCTGTCATCAACTTTAGAAGGCAGTTTAGTATGTGGTGATACCAACCTATATTAGTTCACTTAATTTTGGTTGATGGTTATAGTTCAATACGTATCACAATGATAATGATTGGCTGGTAGAACTTAGGATGGCAATAGAGGTCTATGTAAGCAGCAATGAGAGACATTGTGCTCTAGTCACAATAGCCAGTTTCACATGTAGACATGTTTTCCTTTTATATAGATAAAGAGAGAAGAAATGGTTACTAGTGTAGTTTAAATAGACTATGTAAATAAGGTAGAGACTAAATAGGTAGGGTTTAGAACATTACTGGAATTCTGTAGAACAGCATCGGTTGTAGCCTATAGTAAGCAATTTGAATCATTAGGCATAAGCCTCTTACAATTTACCACTTTGGTTCTTGGCCATACTAAGGTGAACCTGGTTTCCTCCATTACATATCTTCAACACGATTTACTCTGTCACCACAGGCCCAAATCAACAGGGCTAAAACCATGGACTGAATCCACAGGTGAAAATCAACCCTCAATCTTTATTAAATATTTATCTGGAGCATTTTATCACAGGAATACAAAGCTGTCAGTCACACTCCCATACCCCTTGTGAGAGAGACCTGTGGACCACAGGAAGTTTGCAAAATGATGAGAAATCAATGCTTTTGGTTTCTGGGCTCCAGTACCCCAGCATGGTTAATCACCCTATGGTATACTTCAGTGTTGGGGCAAAAGCAAATGTTTGACATGTTCCTGAATTTGTCAATCTTACCTGCTCTCTAAGGGAATTCATATGCATCTCCTGATGCCTGAATAGCCTTGGAGTAGGTCACGCTGCTGGTATGTTCTAGATCTACATAGAAACAGTGCCTATGGAGATTACCAAACCAGTGTAGAACTGACCCAAACAAATGTCATAAATAAGTTCAAGTTAAAGTACCCGGCATTGTGTTATATACTTGCATATGTTGTGGAGTTGGACACAGACGGGCTTTACATTGTCAATTGGAATGGCGTCTGCTATAAACATCATTTATTTTCACTGTTGATAACATCGTAGCTTGAAGCCTTTCTTGAACCACTAAGAAAACTGTCTTCTTCTGGATGATACAGTGACTTTTGTGTCTACACAACAGTGTGGTTACTATTCCCTAGGTCCACTGTTTTTCACCCTAGAGACAATGTGCATGAACACTAATTTACTTTCTTCACTATGGATATTATGGCATAAGCAGTAGAACAGTGGTTCTCAACCTGTGGGTTGTGACCATCAGAAAACACCTATTTCTGATGGGCTTAGGATCTGATACATGGTTAAGTAGCAACTTATACTTATGAAGTAGGAACAGAAATAATTTGATGGTTGAAGGGGGGAGGTCGCCAATGCATGAGGCACTGTATTAAAGGATCATAGCATTAGGATGGTTCAGATGCACTACACGAGGAGGTCAGTGACTCTATATTAATTCCTTTTCCAGTTTTAATGGACAGTAGTCTGGTCTTAGAGGACATCCAAGTTGAATAAGGTATGTTTGTGGTTGTTAGTGACTCGATCACATTTGACTTGATTCCGTTCATCAAATGGAACAAGATAACTAAAACAGCAGTTTATGTTTAACACTGTATAGCTGTGGCTCTGTACTCCTCTCCCAAACCTGAGACCGATATTTGGGGCTGTACCTTCAAAATCCAGTGTGTAGCAAAATCCTATGTGGGGGTGGGGGTGGAGAGGAGTGGACCAAACTGGCTATGCTCACACAGTGTTGCCATCTATGACATTTTAGAATCTTTCTCATTCCTATGGGGAAGACTTTTAAGGCATAAACTTTGAATTGGAAGTTCCAGCTACCACCTGGCTTTTTTGGTGCCTTCGTGGAAGTGGAACAGTAGGCAAAGGAAAGGGTTACTCTACTGAAGGGACAAAAGGACCTTATGGAGATGCACAATTAGAGTTCCTGCCACACAATCAGAAAGGAGAAGAAACCAAGAGATTTTAGAGAGTTTTTAGCCCTTAGTTTCTAGTGATAATGATAATTAGGAAGTTATGACACCACACATTAACAAGGGGAAAAGAAGGAGAAATTCATACAATGAGGATATTGAGTAAATATCATGAAATTCATGGGACCGTTTATGAACCCTCATGCATAGTCGTTGCAATGAACATGACGTAGAGTGATTGGCACCAGGACCCCTAGCAGTTCACTGTTTTGCCTAATACAGTAGTTATCTCTTTTGTCATTCTGTTTCCTGGTCCATGTTGCTCAAACCCTACAGAAATAAAAAATTAGGTCATACAGCAGAGTAAGGAGTATGACCACTTCGGGCTGTGGTTCTCAACCTGTGGGTCATGACCACTTTGGTTGAATGACCCTTTCACAGGGGTCAGCTAAGATCATCAGAAAACACAGATATTCATACTGAGATTCATAACAGCAGCACAATTAAAGTTATGGAGCGGCAACAAAACTATTTTTGTGATTGGGGGATACCCACAATTTGAGAAACTATATTAAAGGCCCACAGAATTAAGAAGGTTGAGAACCACTGATTTGAGGTCAATGGGATAGTGGCAGAAGATAATTCTAGGAAAGGAAAACTAAAAGAGAATAATGAAATAGAAATTCTTCGTTTTGTTAGGTAATCCTAAGAAGACTGTCCTTTGCATTTAACATGCTTGTCCTCTTTTTTTTTATGCACTTATGGGAGGATCGATTTGATTTTGGCAGTGAGAAAAAACACTTTCCAGGTCCTGTTTAATTGTTTTTCACTTTCAACTCCTTTGTTCTGACTGTAACCATTTCAACATTTTACTATCTGGCTTTTTCTATCTCTTCTATTTTACCACTGCTGAAACCTGAGCTATACAACCATTGGGTGTTAAAGTTTTTTAGATCTTCATTCTATGTGCAATGGTGTTATTTCTTGCGTGTATGTTTGTACATCATGTGTGTTCAATGTCCAAGGATACCTGAAGGCACCAGATGCCCTAGAACTGGAGTTACAAATGTTGCTAACCACCATGTCGGCGTTGGGAATTCAAACTCGATCCTCTGGCAGAGCAATAAGTGCTCTCCTGAGCCATCCAACTCTCCTGCCCCTCTATACCTGTTTTATAACTCTGTCTATATTGGCATAACCCATGTCAAATAGAAGTCAGTGCAGACGAGCTCATTCACATTGATACACTATCATTTTACTGACAATGTGATATTTAGAAGACAGGGTTCCTATGGCCTTAAAAGGTATCCCAAGACAGTAAGGCCTCAGGGAAAAAGGTGTGATTCTGAGCAGTCCCCAGAATTTAAGGACCTCTATGGCTCATTGGACACAATACACATCAATCACTATGTCTCAGCCAAAGAGCTTACAGCTCTGGTGACGTGTGAGAAGGGCCATTATTACTCCTCAATGCTCCGCCCCCTTATACCTGGTTCTCAGCCTTCTTGGGGCTGGCCTCAGCAGAAGGCTCCTCCCTGGTGCTGTCTAGCCCTTCTTTTATAGGTACTCTACAAGTACCAACTCCATCTGCTGACTAGTGGAAAACGTTCCTACTGCTCTCACTGCCTCCAAGGAGGTCCTTGAGGCCAACAGCCTCTCTCTACTTCGTGGTAGTCACCTTAACAACGCCTCATCCCCACCAACACCTTCAAAGCTCGAAGCTTCAGTAAGATCTTCATTGGCAGGAAATTGGCAGGAAATTCATACCATGTCTGCTGTCGCAGAGCGGGACCTTGGATTTCCTGACCCAGAGCAAGAAGGTGGTAGGATGGATCACGACGCTGGACAAAGTGTCTTGAATGTGCTGACAATCCGTGAGGCTGGTGATGACATCAATGGAACCACAGGATGTCTGGGTTCACAGGCAGTCTCGAGAGCCATTCTGGGGGAAGAGCCGGGGCAAGAGGAGATATGGCCCGATACTGAGGAGATCTGCACTCCTGTGGAAGAGGTCTGGCCTGATATCAAGGACATCTGGCCTGATGTCGAGGACATCTGGCATAAAGTAAAGGACATCTGGCCTGATGACCAGGGAACCTGGCCTGATGTCGAGGACTTCTGGCCTCATGCCGAGGAAGTCTGGCCTTGTATCAAGGATATCTGGCCTGTTGTAGAGGACCTCTGGCCTGATATCGAGGACATCTGGCCTGATGTCCAGGAACCCAGGCATTCTATCGAGGACATCTGGCCTGCTATGGAGGACATCTGGCCTGATGTGGAAGAACCCTGGCATTCCATCGAGGACATCTGGCCTGCTATCGAGGACATCTGGCCTGATATCGAGGAACTCTGGCCGGTTCTCGAGGAAGCCTCGCCTGATATTGAAGAGGACTTTTATGTCTGGAATAGCGACCAGGAGAACAAAGTAGTTCGGGAGGAAGCTGAAGAAGACGAGAGCTGCAATAATTAAGAAAAGGAGGACGAAAAGGAGGAGGAGGAGGAGGAGGAGGAGGAGGAGGAGGAGGAGGAGGAGGAGGAGGAGAACGAAGATGACGACGACGACGACAATAAAATTGACGACTATGAATATGAGAAGAAAGGAGAAGATGACGTTGAGGATCAGGGGATGAAGATCATCCTGCATGCTGTGAGTTTACCTATGGGGCTTTAGTTCCCGCTAGAGAAATTTCATTTTTTCTAATACCCTAAATGCCCCTAAATTTTGTATGCATGCTATTTATGACCACATTCTGCTTCACCCAAGCTATGACAAGTTCAGTTATTGGAGCCCACCTATTCAGGAGAGGGAAAGACCCTCCAAGAGGGCCAGACCCTGCCAAAGGAAACATAGAATTGGGAGAGTGAGTGCCTAATAGAAGGAGCTACCTCTAGGCAGTCTGTCTTTTATAATACCTGGAAAGGGATTCCAAGATATATTACACAGCTCAGAGGACCCTGAGCAGGACATGTTCTAGTACAGTGAGTCCTTGACTAACACTTCTGTAGTCTATCAGCTGCTGATCTTTGCAACAAAGGGACCAAGGCCACCAAGCATTAGCAAAGTTTCTTATTCTTCAATGTCTGTTGGCATTGGAAGCTCACTTGCAGGCCATGCGGGAGGGTTTGAGTTTCAAGAAGAAAATATGTTCATTTTTTGTTGAAAATACAGACAGATGTAAGGTACACTATTTTCCTAAGATTGAAAAGAGTGGTTCATATCAATGTTTTACAATTGTCAATTATCTCTTATTCTTCCTACAGAACAAGGGCAAAGGAAGCCATGGATAAACATCAATGAATCGGTTCTTTGTAGATTGGAGACTCATGGAAAGTATCAGTGATCCTCATCTAATATTCTTCATCCAAATATATGCAAATAAAACTTCTCAAACTGTTTAAATATTCTTTAAATTAAAAATAAATTTGAAATGAATATATGGGAGAGTCTTTTATCAATACTACAAACTCAAGTTGATTAATGTCCATTTCTTTTTGAAGTAGCCTACCAGTCGTTGAAGCAGATTACTTTTAACTATTTTCAGTCTCCCAGTTACACTCTCAAGAAATTCCACTAGTCAGTTTAACCGACTTATGAGAAAGAAAACAGACATGGAGGTCTTGAATAGTCTGACCTTTATTCACAGAAACTGAAAGTGACCCAGTTTGTCGGCAAGCAAGTTGGGGTACTTGAACACATAGGACAACAACAGTCGCAGCAGCACATGGGAATTGGTGAGCTCCATTCAAGATGTCTTTGATGGTAAATTCTCAAATTGATCTGGCACACGTTCTGAAGACCTTTAGTTTATCCTTCATTTCAACAGAGTATGAGAAGTGCTAATGTAGAATACTGCTTCACTGTGATTGGACAAAGGTTATATCACTGAATTGAGGCCCATTAAAATAAATTGAATAAAACAATAAATACCTGATGCTGGATACATCTAGGGATGGTACATGGAAATACTACAATTCGGGAAAGGTCTAAGACACAGAGAAAGACCTAAAAAGGCAAATATTGGATAGTGTAGTGGAGAAAAATATATAAAGGAAAAAGCTAATTTCTGGATACATTATAATGTGCATATAAAGTTTAAAAATGTAAACCAATAACTACAAGTATATATATACACACACAGGAAAGTGAATATTGGTGATGCATGCAGAGAAAGTTCTATGGGAATGGAAATACCTATTTAGGATTAATAGATATATTTTTAAGAAAAGGGAAGTATTTAATTGGATAGAAGTACATGGTTGACTTCAAGAGCATCATAGTATATCACTTAGGTTAGCTCAAGGGTATGTACATGAAGTTCTCACTACACCTTTGTGTAGATTAACAGTGTTTCTTGAAGAAAAATGAAAAATAGGAAGGGTAAATTTAAATAACACGTTCAACAACTGGAATCTGTTTAAGGAAAAAATTGTAGTTGGAGGTAACTAGATTAGGGGTCAGAGGAGAAAGGACACCATTTTGAGGGTAGAAAGCGATGTTTGATGACTATTTCCAGCTTCATAGGTACTCATTTGCCTTAATACCTCCTGTTGTATTCTACGGGAACTCATGTCATCTTACAACATCTTACCAGTAGCACTATTCACATGTGTACCTATATCCTACTCTAGGTCAACTTTCTAAAATATTAGGACCTTTTAAAAGTTGGACTTAGGCATCTTTCTTAAAGCATACACCATTGTATTTTTCCACTTGGTAGATACTTGGTAAACATGTCTTCCAAAACATAGCTTACTTAATGCATACAGAATTCCATTTTGTGTCACTGAAATTGACATTTAAAAACACATTATCAGTGATGAGATAAGAAGGACTAAGACAGAAAAAGTCATCCTGAGTGAGGTAACCCAGGCTCAGAAACACAAACATGGTATGTACTCACTCATAGGAGGATACTAGATGTGGAACAAGGATGACTGGACTGCTACTCACATCACCAGGGAGGCTACCTGGAAAAAAAAAGGACCCCAAAAAAGTCACGAAGATCAACTAATGATGGAGAAATGGATGAGATCTATGTCAACAGCCTGGACATGAGTGGGGGCAATGAAGGGCAAAGGTCGAGGGAAAGAGAGCTTGGGGGAGCAGGAGATTCCAGCTAGATCAAGAACAGAGAGGGAGAACAAGGAATAGGAGACCATGGTAAATGAAGACCACATGAGAATAGGAAGAAGCAAAGTGCTAGAGAGGTCCCCAGAAATCCACAAAGTTACCCCCACAATAGACTGCTGGCAATGGTTGAGAGACAGCCCAAACTGACCTACTCTGGTGATGGGATGGCCAAACACCCTAATTGTCGTGCTAGAAACCCCATCCAATGACTGAGGGAACTGGATGCAGAGATCCATGGCTAGGCCCCAGGTGGAGCTCCGGGAGTCCACATAACAAGAAAGAGGAGGGTTTATATGAGCCAGAATTTTTGAGACCAAGGTTGGATAAAGCACAGGGACAAATAGCCAAACCAATGGAAACACATGAACTATGACACAATGGCTGAGGGGCCCCCAACTGGATCAGGCCCGCTGAATGGGTGAGACAGGCGATTGGTTTGATCTGTTTGGGAGGCATCCAGGCTGTGGGACTGGGTCCTGTGCTCAGTGCATGAGTTGGCTGTTGGAAAACTGGGGATTATGCAGGGATGATTGGCTCAGCCTGGGAGGAAGGCACTGGGCCTACCTGGACTGTGTCTATGAGTTCCACCTCAGCCATTGGGGGAGGTTTTGCCCTGGAGGAGGTGGGAATGGGGGGTAGGCTGGGGGAAGGGGAGGAGGGCAGGAAGGGAGAGAAAAAGGGGATCTGTGGCTATTATGTAGAACTGAAGAGTATTGTAAAATAAAAAAAAAAAAATATCAAAAAAAGATACTAAAAAAATTAAAGAAAGCTCAAACTGAAGCAAGAATAACTAAAGTATAATTGAACAAAATACAGTATAAACCTGGGCATAGCTCAGTCTGAAAAGGATTTGCTTGCAAATGCTGAGACTCTAAATTTGATCCTGAGAACTCGCATAAAAATACAGGATATTTGGCTTGTGCTTGTAATCTAGAGTTCACCGGTCAGCCAGTCTACCCTATTCACTGGATTGTAGGCAAGTAAGAGACCCTGTCTCAGAAAACTTGCTTGATATCTGGGATATATATGCATGATCAGACATAGGGACTGGCAGACACAAACGCACAAGCCAAGCACAGACATTCACACAATCAACCACAAACACAAACACATACACTTGCAAATAAAATTTAAAAATCAGGACTCTAAAAACAAAACAAAAATCAATATGACCAAATAACTATTACTGAAACAAATCATCTGTAAATCAATAAGATGTAGAATAAATACACCAATGAAAGAGATTAGGCGAAGGACAGTGAAAGAGAGAGAGAGAGAAAGAAGAGGGAGAGAGAGAGGAAGAGAGAACACAGATTATTAGAGTTTTTAAAAGAGAAATATTATACTGTTTTGACAAATCTGAAAGATCTGTCATCAACATTAGAAGGCAGTTTAGTATGTGGTGATACCAACCTATATTAGTTCACTTAATTTTGGTTGATGGTTATGGTTCAATACGTATCACAATGATAATGATTGGCTGGTAGAACTTAGGAAGGCAATAGAGGTCTATGTAAGCAGCAATGAGAGACATTGTGCTCTAGTCACAATGGCCAGTTACACATGTAGACATGTTTGCCTTTAGATAGATAAAGAGAGAAGAAATGGTTACTAGTGTAGTTCAAAGAGACTATGTAAATAAGGTAGAGACTAACTAGGTAGGGTTTAGAACTTTACTGGAATTCTGTAGAACAGCATCGGTTGTAGCCTATAGTAAGCAATTTGAATCATTAGGCATAAGCCTCTTACAATTTACCACTTTGGTTCTTGGCCATACTAAGGTGAACCTGGTTTCCTCCATTACATATCTTCAACAGGATTTACTCTGTCACCACAGGCCCAAATCAACAGGGCTAAAGCCATGGACTGAATCCACAGGTGAAAATCAACCCTCAATCTTTATTAAATATTTATGTGGAGCATTTTATCACAGGAATACAAAGCTGTCAGTCACACTCCCATACCCCTTGTGAGAGAGACCTGTGGACCACAGGAAGTTTGCAAAATGATGAGAAATCAATGCTTTTGGTTTCTGGGCTCCAGTACCCCAGCATGGTTAATCACCCTATGGTATACTTCAGTGTTGGGGCAAAAGCAAATGTTTGACATGTTCCTGAATTTGTCAATCTTACCTGCTCTCTAAGGGAATTCATATGCATCTCCTGATGCCTGAATAGCCTTGGAGTAGGTCACGCTGCTGGTATGTTCTAGATCGACATAGGAACAGTGCCTATGGAGATTACCAAACCAGTGTAGAACTGACCCAAACAAATGTCATAAATAAGTTCAAGTTAAAGTACCCTGGCATTGTGTTATATACTTGCATATGTTGTGGAGTTGGACACAGACGGGCTTTACATTGTCAATTGGAATGGCGTCTGCTATAAACATCATTTATTTTCACTGTTGATAACATCGTAGCTTGAAGCCTTTCTTGAACCACTAAGAAAACTGTCTTCTTCTGGATGATACAGTGACTTTTGTGTCTACACAACAGTGTGGTTACTATTCCCTAGGTCCACTGTTTTTCACCCTAGAGACAATGTGCATGAACACTAATTTACTTTCTTCACTATGGATATTATGGCATAAGCAGTAGAACAGTGGTTCTCAACCTGTGGGTTGTGACCATCAGAAAACACCTATTTCTGATGGGCTTAGGATCTGATACATGGTTAAGTAGCAACTTATACTTATGAAGTAGGAACAGAAATAATTTGATGGTTGAAGGGGGGAGGTCGCCAATGCATGAGGCACTGTATTAAAGGATCATAGCATTAGGATGGTTCAGATGCACTACACGAGGAGGTCAGTGACTCTATATTAATTCCTTTTCCAGTTTTAATGGACAGTAGTCTGGTCTTAGAGGACATCCAAGTTGAATAAGGTATGTTTGTGGTTGTTAGTGACTCGATCACATTTGACTTGATTCCGTTCATCAAATGGAACAAGATAACTAAAACAGCAGTTTATGTTTAACACTGTATAGCTGTGGCTCTGTACTCCTCTCCCAAACCTGAAACCGATATTTGGGGCTGTACCTTCAAAATCCAGTGTGTAGCAAAATCCTATGTGGGGGTGGGGGTGGAGAGGAGTGGACCAAACTGGCTATGCTCACACAGTGTTGCCATCTATGACATTTTAGAATCTTTCTCATTCCTATGGGGAAGACTTTTAAGGCACAAACTTTGAATTGGAAGTTCCAGCTACCACCTGGCTTTTTTGGTGCCTTCGTGGAAGTGGAACAGTAGGCAAAGGAAAGGGTTACTCTACTGAAGGGACAAAAGGACCTTATGGAGATGCACAATTAGAGTTCCTGCCACACAATCAGAAAGGAGAAGAAACCAAGAGATTTTAGAGAGTTTTTAGCCCTTAGTTTCTAGTGGTAATGATAATTAGGAAGTTATGACACCACACATTAACAAGGGGAAAAGAAGGAGAAATTCATACAATGAGGATATTGAGTAAATATCATGAAATTCATGGGACCGTTTATGAACCCTCATGCATAGTCGTTGCAATGAACATGACGTAGAGTGATTGGCACCAGGACACCTAGCAGTTCACTGTTTTGCCTAATACAGTAGTTATCTCTTTTGTCATTCTGTTTCCTGGTCCATGTTGCTCAAACCCTACAGAAATAAAAAATTAGGTCATACAGCAGAGTAAGGAGTATGACCACTTTGGGCTGTGGTTCTCAACCTGTGGGTCATGACCACTTTGGTTGAATGACCCTTTCACAGGGGTCAGCTAAGATCATCAGAAAACACAGATATTCATATTGAGATTCATAACAGCAGCACAATTAAAGTTATGGAGCAGCAACAAAACTATTTTTGTGATTGGGGGATACCCACAATTTGAGAAACTATATTAAAGGCCCACAGAATTAAGAAGGTTGAGAACCACTGATTTGAGGTCAATGGGATAGTGGCAGAAGATAATTCTAGGAAAGGAAAACTAAAAGAGAATAATGAAATAGAAATTCTTCGTTTTGTTAGGTAATCCTAAGAAGAATGTCCTTTGCATTTAACATGCTTGTCCTCTTTTTTTTTTATGCATTTATGGGAGGATCGATTTGATTTTGGCAGTGAGAAAAAACACTTTCCAGGTCCTGTTTAATTGTTTTTCACTTTCAACTCCTTTGTTCTGACTGTAACCATTTCAACTTTTTACTATCTGGCTTTTTCTATCTCTTCTATTTTACCACTGCTGAAACCTGAGCTATACAACCATTGGGTGTTAAAGTTTTTTTAGATCTTCATTCTATGTGCAATGGTGTTATTTCTTGAGTGTATGTTTGTACATCATGTGTGTTCAATGTCCAAGGATACCTGAAGGCACCAGATGCCCTAGAACTGGAGTTACAAATGTTGCTAACCACCATGTCGGCGTTGGGAATCCAAACTCGATCCTCTGGCAGAGCAATAAGTGCTCTCCTGAGCCATCCAACTCTCCTGCCCCTCTATACCTGTTTTATAACTCTGTCTATATTGGCATAACCCATGTCAAATAGAAGTCAGTGCAGACGAGCTCATTCACATTGATACACTATCATTTTACTGACAATGTGATATTTAGAAGACAGGGTTCCTATGGCCTTAAAAGGTATCCCAAGACAGTAAGGCCTCAGGGAAAAAGGTGTGATTCTGAGCAGTCCCCAGAATTTAAGGACCTCTATGGCTCATTGGACACAATACACATCAATCACTATGTCTCAGCCAATGAGCTTACAGCTCTGGTGATGTGTGAGAAGGGCCATTATTACTCCTCAATGCTCCGCCCCCTTATACCTGGTTCTCAGCCTTCTTGGGGCTGGCCTCAGCAGAAGGCTCCTCCCTGGTGCTGTCTAGCCCTTCTTTTATAGGTACTCTACAAGTACCAACTCCATCTGCTGACTAGTGGAAAACTTTCCTACTGCTCTCACTACCTCCAAGGAGGTCCTTGAGGCCAACAGCCTCTCTCTACTTCGTGGTAGTCACCTTAACAACGCCTCATCCCCACCAACACCTTCAAAGCTCGAAGCTTCAGTAAGATCTTCATTGGCAGGAAATTCATACCATGTCTGCTGTCGCAGAGCAGGACCTTGGATTTCCTGACCCAGAGCAAGAAGGTGGTAGGGTGGATCACGACGCTGGACAAAGTGTCTTGAATGTGCTGACAATCCGTGAGGCTGGTGATGACATCGATGGAACCACAGGATGTCTGGGTTCACAGGCAGTCTCGAGAGCCATTCTGGGGGAAGAGCCGGGGCAGGAGGAGATATGGCCCGATACTGAGGAGATGTGCACTCCTGTGGAAGAGGTCTGGCCTGATATCAAGGACATCTGGCCTGATGTCGAGGACATCTGGCATAAAGTCAAGGACATCTGGCCTGATGACCAGGAAACCTGGCCTGATGTCGAGGACTTCTGGCCTCATGCCGAGGAAGTCTGGCCTTGTATCAAGGATATCTGGCCTGTTGTAGAGGACCTCTGGCCTGAAATCCAGGACATCTGGCCTGATGTCGAGGAACCCAGGCATTCTATCGAGGACATCTGGCCTGCTATGGAGGACATCTGGCCTGATGTCGAGGAACCCTGGCATTCCATCAAGGACATCTGGCCTGCTATGGAGGACATCTGGCCTGATGTCGAGGAACCCTGGCATTCTATCAAGGACATCTGGCCTGCTATGGAGGACATCTGGCCTGATGTGGAAGAACCCTGGCATTCTATCGAGGACATCTGGCCTGCTATCGAGGACATCTGGCCTGATATCGAGGAAATCTGGCCGGTTCTCGAGGAAGCCTGGCCTGATATTGAAGAGGACTTGTATGTCTGGAATAGCGACCAGGAGAACAAAGTAGTTCAGGAGGAAGCTGAAGAAGACCAGGGCCGCAATAGTGAAGAAAAGGAGGACGAAAAGGAGGAGGAGGAGGAGGAGGAGGAGGAGGAGGAGGAGGAGGAAGATGACGACAATGACGACGACAATAAAGATGACGACTATGAATATGACAAGAAAGGAGAAGATGACGTTGAGGATCAGGGGATGAAGATCATCCTGCATGCTGTGAGTTTACCTATGGGGCTTTAGTTCCCGCTAGAGAAATTTCATTTTTTCTAATACCCTAAATGCCCCTAAATTTTGTATGCATGCTATTTATGACCACATTCTGCTTCACCCAAGCTATGACAAGTTCAGTTATTGGAGCCCACCTATTCAGGAGAGGGAAAGACCCTCCAAGAGGGCCAGACCCTGCCAAAGGAAACATAGAATTGGGAGAGTGAGTGCCTAATAGAAGGAGCTACCTCTAGGCAGTCTGTCTTTTATAATACCTGGAAAGGGATTCCAAGATATATTACACAGCTCAGAGGACCCTGAGCAGGACATGTTCTAGTACAGTGAGTCCTTGACTAACACTTCTGTAGTCTATCAGCTGCTGATCTTTGCAACAAAGGGACCAAGGCCACCAAGCATTAGCAAAGTTTCTTATTCTTCAATGTCTGTTGGCATTGGAAGCTCACTTGCAGGCCATGCGGGAGGGTTTGAGTTTCAAGAAGAAAATATGTTCATTTTTTGTTGAAAATACAGACAGATGTAAGGTACACTATTTTCCTAAGATTGAAAAAAGTGGTTCATATCAATGTTTTACAATTGTCAATTATCTCTTATTCTTCCTACAGAACAAGGGCAAAGGAAGCCATGGATAAACATCAATGAATCGGTTCTTTGTAGATTGGAGACTCATGGAAAGTATCAGTGATCCTCATCTAATATTCTTCATCCAAATATATGCAAATAAAACTTCTCAAACTGTTTAAATATTCTTTAAATTAAAAATAAATTTGAAATGAATATATGGGAGAGTCTTTTATCAATACTACAAACTCAAGTTGATTAATGTCCATTTCTTTTTGAAGTAGCCTACCAGTCGTTGAAGCAGATTACTTTTAACTATTTTCAGTCTCCCAGTTACACTCTCAAGAAATTCCATTAGTCAGTTTAACCGACTTATGAGAAAGAAAACAGACATGGAGGTCTTGAATAGTCTGACCTTTATTCACAGAAACTGAAAGTGACCCAGTTTGTCGGCAAGCAAGTTGGGGTACTTGAACACATAGGACAACAACAGTCGCAGCAGCACATGGGAATTGGTGAGCAATGTCAAATCCTTAGCTCCATTCAAGATGTCTTTGATAGTAAATTCTCAAACTGATCTGGCACACGTTCTGAAGACCTTTAGTTTATCCTTCATTTCAACAGAGTATGAGAAGTGCTAATGTAGAATACTGCTTCACTGTGATTGGACAAAGGTTATATCACTGAATTGAGGCCCATTAAAATAAATTGAATAAAACAATAAATACCTGATGCTGGATACATCTAGGGATGGTACATGGAAATACTACAATTCGGGAAAGGTCTAAGACACAGAGAAAGACCTAAAAAGGCAAATATTGGATAGTGTAGTGGAGAAAAATATATAAAGGAAAAAGCTAATTTCTGGATGCATTATAATGTGCATATAAAGTTTAAAAATGTAAACCAATAACTACAAGTATATATATATACATACACAGGAAAGTGAATATTGGTGATGCATGCAGAGAAAGTTCTATGGGAATGGAAATACCTATTTAGGATTAATAGATATATTTTTAAGAAAAGGGAAGTATTTAATTGGATAGAAGTACATGGTTGACTTCAAGAGCATCATAGTATATCACTTAGGTTAGCTCAAGGGTATGTACATGAAGTTCTCACTACACCTTTGTGTAGATTAACAGTGTTTCTTGAAGAAAAATGAAAAATAGGAAGGGTAAATTTAAATAACACGTTCAACAACTGGAATCTGTTTAAGGAAAAAATTGTAGTTGGAGGTAACTAGATTAGGGGTCAGAGGAGAAAGGACACCATTTTGAGGGTAGAAAGCGATGTTCGATGGCTATTTCCAGCTTCATAGGTACTCATTTGCCTTAATACCTCCTGTTGTATTCTACGGGAACTCATGTCATCTTACAACATCTTACCAGTAGCACTATTCACATGTGTACCTATATCCTACTCTAGGTCAACTTTCTAAAATATTAGGACCTTTTAAAAGTTGGACTTATGCATCTTTCTTAAAGCATACACCATTGTATTTTTCCACTTGGTAGATACTTGGTAAACATGTCTTCCAAAACATAGCTTACTTAATGCACACAGAATTCCATTTTGTGTCACTGAAATTGACATTTAAAAACACATTATCAGTGATGAGATAAGAAGGACTAAGACAGAAAAAGTCATCCTGAGTGAGGTAACCCAGGCTCAGAAACACAAACATGGTATGTACTCACTCATAGGAGGATACTAGATGTGGAACAAGGATGACTGGACTGCTACTCACATCACCAGGGAGGCAACCTGGAAAAAAAAAAAGGACCCCAAGAAAGTCACGAAGAACAACTAATGATGGAGAAATGGATGAGATCTATGTCAACAGCCTGGACATGAGTGGGGGCAATGAAGGGCAAAGGTCGAGGGAAAGAGAGCTTGGGGGAGCAGGAGATTCCAGCTAGATCAAGAACAGAGAGGGAGAACAAGGAATAGGAGACCATGGTAAATGAAGACCACATGAGAATAGGAAGAAGCAAAGTGCTAGAGAGGTCCCCAGAAATCCATAAAGATACCCCCACAATAGACTGCTGGCAATGGTTGAGAGACAGCCCAAACTGACCTACTCTGGTGATGGGATGGCCAAACACCCTAATTGTCGTGCTAGAAACCCCATCCAATGACTGAGGGATCTGGATGCAGAGATCCATGGCTAGGCCCCAGGTGGAGCTCCGGGAGTCCAATTAGCAAGAAAGAGGAGGGTTTATATGAGCCAGAATTGTTGAGACCAAGGTTGGATAAAGCACAGGGACAAATAGCCAAATGAATGGAAACACAATGGCTGAGGGGCCCCCAACTGGATCAGGCCTGCTGAATGGGTGCGACAGGCGATTGGTTTGATCTGTTTGGGAGGCATCCAGGCTGTGGGACTGGGTCCTGTGCTCAGTGCATGAGTTGGCTGTTGGAAAACTGGGGATTATGCAGGGATGATTGGCTCAGCCTGGGAGGAAGGCACTGGGCCTACCTGGACTGTGTCTATGAGTTTGACCTCAGCCATTGGGGGAGGTTTTGCCCTGGAGGAGGTGTGAATGGGGGATAGGCTGGGGGAAGGGGAGGGGGGCAGGAAGCGAGAGAAAAAGGGGCTCTGTGGCTATTATGTAGAACTGAATAGTATTGTAAAATAAAAAAAATAAAATATCAAAAAAAGATACTAAAAAAATTAAAGAAAGCTCAAACTGAAGCAAGAATAACTAAAGTATAATTGAACAAAATACAGTATAAACCTGGGCATAGCTCAGTCTGAAAAGGATTTGCTTGCAAATGCTGAGACTCTAAATTTGATCCTGAGAACTCGCATAAAAATACAGGATATTTGGCTTGTGCTTGTAATCTAGAGTTCACCGGTCAGCCAGTCTACCCTATTCACTGGATTGTAGGCAAGTAAGAGACCCTGTCTCAGAAAACTTGCTTGATATCTGGGATATATATGCATGATCAGACATAGGGACTGGCAGACACAAACACACAAGCACAGACATTCACACAATCAACCACAAACACAAACACATACACTTGCAAATAAAATTTAAAAATCAGGACTCTAAAAACAAAACAAAAATCAATATGACCAAATAACTATTACTGAAACAAATCATCTATAAATCAATAAGATGTAGAATAAATACACCAATGAAAGAGATTAGGCGAAGGACAGTGAAAGAGAGAGAGAGAGAAAGAAGAGGGAGAGAGAGAGAAAGAGAGAACACAGATTATTAGAGTTTTTAAAAGAGAAATATTATACTGTTTTGACAAATCTGAAAGATCTGTCATCAACTTTAGAAGGCAGTTTAGTATGTGGTGATACCAACCTATATTAGTTCACTTAATTTTGGTTGATGGTTATAGTTCAATACGTATCACAATGATAATGATTGGCTGGTAGAACTTAGGATGGCAATAGAGGTCTATGTAAGCAGCAATGAGAGACATTGTGCTCTAGTCACAATAGCCAGTTTCACATGTAGACATGTTTTCCTTTTATATAGATAAAGAGAGAAGAAATGGTTACTAGTGTAGTTTAAATAGACTATGTAAATAAGGTAGAGACTAAATAGGTAGGGTTTAGAACATTACTGGAATTCTGTAGAACAGCATCGGTTGTAGCCTATAGTAAGCAATTTGAATCATTAGGCATAAGCCTCTTACAATTTACCACTTTGGTTCTTGGCCATACTAAGGTGAACCTGGTTTCCTCCATTACATATCTTCAACACGATTTACTCTGTCACCACAGGCCCAAATCAACAGGGCTAAAACCATGGACTGAATCCACAGGTGAAAATCAACCCTCAATCTTTATTAAATATTTATCTGGAGCATTTTATCACAGGAATACAAAGCTGTCAGTCACACTCCCATACCCCTTGTGAGAGAGACCTGTGGACCACAGGAAGTTTGCAAAATGATGAGAAATCAATGCTTTTGGTTTCTGGGCTCCAGTACCCCAGCATGGTTAATCACCCTATGGTATACTTCAGTGTTGGGGCAAAAGCAAATGTTTGACATGTTCCTGAATTTGTCAATCTTACCTGCTCTCTAAGGGAATTCATATGCATCTCCTGATGCCTGAATAGCCTTGGAGTAGGTCACGCTGCTGGTATGTTCTAGATCTACATAGAAACAGTGCCTATGGAGATTACCAAACCAGTGTAGAACTGACCCAAACAAATGTCATAAATAAGTTCAAGTTAAAGTACCCGGCATTGTGTTATATACTTGCATATGTTGTGGAGTTGGACACAGACGGGCTTTACATTGTCAATTGGAATGGCGTCTGCTATAAACATCATTTATTTTCACTGTTGATAACATCGTAGCTTGAAGCCTTTCTTGAACCACTAAGAAAACTGTCTTCTTCTGGATGATACAGTGACTTTTGTGTCTACACAACAGTGTGGTTACTATTCCCTAGGTCCACTGTTTTTCACCCTAGAGACAATGTGCATGAACACTAATTTACTTTCTTCACTATGGATATTATGGCATAAGCAGTAGAACAGTGGTTCTCAACCTGTGGGTTGTGACCATCAGAAAACACCTATTTCTGATGGGCTTAGGATCTGATACATGGTTAAGTAGCAACTTATACTTATGAAGTAGGAACAGAAATAATTTGATGGTTGAAGGGGGGAGGTCGCCAATGCATGAGGCACTGTATTAAAGGATCATAGCATTAGGATGGTTCAGATGCACTACACGAGGAGGTCAGTGACTCTATATTAATTCCTTTTCCAGTTTTAATGGACAGTAGTCTGGTCTTAGAGGACATCCAAGTTGAATAAGGTATGTTTGTGGTTGTTAGTGACTCGATCACATTTGACTTGATTCCGTTCATCAAATGGAACAAGATAACTAAAACAGCAGTTTATGTTTAACACTGTATAGCTGTGGCTCTGTACTCCTCTCCCAAACCTGAAACCGATATTTGGTGCTGTACCTTCAAAATCCAGTGTGTAGCAAAATCCTATGTGGGGGTGGGGGTGGAGAGGAGTGGACCAAACTGGCTATGCTCACACAGTGTTGCCATCTATGACATTTTAGAATCTTTCTCATTCCTATGGGGAAGACTTTTAAGGCACAAACTTTGAATTGGAAGTTCCAGCTACCACCTGGCTTTTTTGGTGCCTTCGTGGAAGTGGAACAGTAGGCAAAGGAAAGGGTTACTCTACTGAAGGGACAAAAGGACCTTATGGAAATGCACAATTAGAGTTCCTGCCACACAATCAGAAAGGAGAAGAAACCAAGAGATTTTAGAGAGTTTTTAGCCCTTAGTTTCTAGTGATAATGATAATTAGGAAGTTATGACACCACACATTAACAAGGGGAAAAGAAGGAGAAATTCATACAATGAGGATATTGAGTAAATATCATGAAATTCATGGGACCGTTTATGAACCCTCATGCATAGTCGTTGCAATGAACATGACGTAGAGTGATTGGCACCAGGACCCCTAGCAGTTCACTGTTTTGCCTAATACAGTAGTTATCTCTTTTGTCATTCTGTTTCCTGGTCCATGTTGCTCAAACCCTACAGAAATAAAAAATTAGGTCATACAGCAGAGTAAGGAGTATGACCACTTCGGGCTGTGGTTCTCAACCTGTGGGTCATGACCACTTTGGTTGAATGACCCTTTCACAGGGGTCAGCTAAGATCATCAGAAAACACAGATATTCATACTGAGATTCATAACAGCAGCACAATTAAAGTTATGGAGCGGCAACAAAACTATTTTTGTGATTGGGGGATACCCACAATTTGAGAAACTATATTAAAGGCCCACAGAATTAAGAAGGTTGAGAACCACTGATTTGAGGTCAATGGGATAGTGGCAGAAGATAATTCTAGGAAAGGAAAACTAAAAGAGAATAATGAAATAGAAATTCTTCGTTTTGTTAGGTAATCCTAAGAAGACTGTCCTTTGCATTTAACATGCTTGTCCTCTTTTTTTTTATGCACTTATGGGAGGATCGATTTGATTTTGGCAGTGAGAAAAAACACTTTCCAGGTCCTGTTTAATTGTTTTTCACTTTCAACTCCTTTGTTCTGACTGTAACCATTTCAACATTTTACTATCTGGCTTTTTCTATCTCTTCTATTTTACCACTGCTGAAACCTGAGCTATACAACCATTGGGTGTTAAAGTTTTTTAGATCTTCATTCTATGTGCAATGGTGTTATTTCTTGCGTGTATGTTTGTACATCATGTGTGTTCAATGTCCAAGGATACCTGAAGGCACCAGATGCCCTAGAACTGGAGTTACAAATGTTGCTAACCACCATGTCGGCGTTGGGAATTCAAACTCGATCCTCTGGCAGAGCAATAAGTGCTCTCCTGAGCCATCCAACTCTCCTGCCCCTCTATACCTGTTTTATAACTCTGTCTATATTGGCATAACCCATGTCAAATAGAAGTCAGTGCAGACGAGCTCATTCACATTGATACACTATCATTTTACTGACAATGTGATATTTAGAAGACAGGGTTCCTATGGCCTTAAAAGGTATCCCAAGACAGTAAGGCCTCAGGGAAAAAGGTGTGATTCTGAGCAGTCCCCAGAATTTAAGGACCTCTATGGCTCATTGGACACAATACACATCAATCACTATGTCTCAGCCAAAGAGCTTACAGCTCTGGTGACGTGTGAGAAGGGCCATTATTACTCCTCAATGCTCCGCCCCCTTATACCTGGTTCTCAGCCTTCTTGGGGCTGGCCTCAGCAGAAGGCTCCTCCCTGGTGCTGTCTAGCCCTTCTTTTATAGGTACTCTACAAGTACCAACTCCATCTGCTGACTAGTGGAAAACGTTCCTACTGCTCTCACTGCCTCCAAGGAGGTCCTTGAGGCCAACAGCCTCTCTCTACTTCGTGGTAGTCACCTAAACAACGCCTCATCCCCACCAACACCTTCAAAGCTCGAAGCTTCAGTAAGATCTTCATTGGCAGGAAATTGGCAGGAAATTCATACCATGTCTGCTGTCGCAGAGCGGGACCTTGGATTTCCTGACCCAGAGCAAGAAGGTGGTAGGATGGATCACGACGCTGGACAAAGTGTCTTGAATGTGCTGACAATCCGTGAGGCTGGTGATGACATCAATGGAACCACAGGATGTCTGGGTTCACAGGCAGTCTCGAGAGCCATTCTGGGGGAAGAGCCGGGGCAAGAGGAGATATGGCCCGATACTGAGGAGATCTGCACTCCTGTGGAAGAGGTCTGGCCTGATATCAAGGACATCTGGCCTGATGTCGAGGACATCTGGCATAAAGTAAAGGACATCTGGCCTGATGACCAGGGAACCTGGCCTGATGTCGAGGACTTCTGGCCTCATGCCTAGGAAGTCTGGCCTTGTATCAAGGATATCTGGCCTGTTGTAGAGGACCTCTGGCCTGATATCGAGGACATCTGGCCTGATGTCCAGGAACCCAGGCATTCTATCGAGGACATCTGGCCTGCTATGGAGGACATCTGGCCTGATGTGGAAGAACCCTGGCATTCCATCGAGGACATCTGGCCTGCTATCGAGGACATCTGGCCTCATATCGAGGAACTCTGGCCGGTTCTCGAGGAAGCCTCGCCTGATATTGAAGAGGACTTTTATGTCTGGAATAGCGACCAGGAGAACAAAGTAGTTCGGGAGGAAGCTGAAGAAGACGAGAGCTGCAATAATTAAGAAAAGGAGGACGAAAAGGAGGAGGAGGAGGAGGAGGAGGAGGAGGAGGAGGAGGAGGAGGAGGAGGAGGAGGAGGAGGAGGAGAACGAAGATGACGACGACGACGACAATAAAATTGACGACTATGAATATGAGAAGAAAGGAGAAGATGACGTTGAGGATCAGGGGATGAAGATCATCCTGCATGCTGTGAGTTTACCTATGGGGCTTTAGTTCCCGCTAGAGAAATTTCATTTTTTCTAATACCCTAAATGCCCCTAAATTTTGTATGCATGCTATTTATGACCACATTCTGCTTCACCCAAGCTATGACAAGTTCAGTTATTGGAGCCCACCTATTCAGGAGAGGGAAAGACCCTCCAAGAGGGCCAGACCCTGCCAAAGGAAACATAGAATTGGGAGAGTGAGTGCCTAATAGAAGGAGCTACCTCTAGGCAGTCTGTCTTTTATACTACCTGGAAAGGGATTCCAAGATATATTACACAGCTCAGAGGACCCTGAGCAGGACATGTTCTAGTACAGTGAGTCCTTGACTAACACTTCTGTAGTCTATCAGCTGCTGATCTTTGCAACAAAGGGACCAAGGCCACCAAGCATTAGCAAAGTTTCTTATTCTTCAATGTCTGTTGGCATTGGAAGCTCACTTGCAGGCCATGCGGGAGGGTTTGAGTTTCAAGAAGAAAATATGTTCATTTTTTGTTGAAAATACAGACAGATGTAAGGTACACTATTTTCCTAAGATTGAAAAGAGTGGTTCATATCAATGTTTTACAATTGTCAATTATCTCTTATTCTTCCTACAGAACAAGGGCAAAGGAAGCCATGGATAAACATCAATGAATCGGTTCTTTGTAGATTGGAGACTCATGGAAAGTATCAGTGATCCTCATCTAATATTCTTCATCCAAATATATGCAAATAAAACTTCTCAAACTGTTTAAATATTCTTTAAATTAAAAATAAATTTGAAATGAATATATGGGAGAGTCTTTTATCAATACTACAAACTCAAGTTGATTAATGTCCATTTCTTTTTGAAGTAGCCTACCAGTCGTTGAAGCAGATTACTTTTAACTATTTTCAGTCTCCCAGTTACACTCTCAAGAAATTCCACTAGTCAGTTTAACCGACTTATGAGAAAGAAAACAGACATGGAGGTCTTGAATAGTCTGACCTTTATTCACAGAAACTGAAAGTGACCCAGTTTGTCGGCAAGCAAGTTGGGGTACTTGAACACATAGGACAACAACAGTCGCAGCAGCACATGGGAATTGGTGAGCAATGTCAACTCCTTAGCTCCATTCAAGATGTCTTTGATAGTAAATTCTCAAATTGATCTGGCACACATTCTGAAGACCTTTAGTTTATCCTTCATTTCAACAGAGTATGAGAAGTGCTAATGTAGAATACTGCTTCACTGTGATTGGGCAAAGGTTATATCACTGAATTGAGGCCCATTAAAATAAATTGAATAAAACAATAAATACCTGATGCTGGATACATCTAGGGATGGTACATGGAAATACTACAATTCGGGAAAGGTCTAAGACACAGAGAAAGACCTAAAAAGGCAAATATTGGATAGTGTAGTGGAGAAAAATATATAAAGGAAAAAGCTAATTTCTGGATACATTATAATGTGCATATAAAGTTTAAAAATGTAAACCAATAACTACAAGTATATATATATATACATACACAGGAAAGTGAATATTGGTGATGCATGCAGAGAAAGTTCTATGGGAATGGAAATACCTATTTAGGATTAATAGATATATTTTTAAGAAAAGGGAAGTATTTAATTGGATAGAAGTACATGGTTGACTTCAAGAGCATCATAGTATATCACTTAGGTTAGCTCAAGGGTATGTACATGAAGTTCTCACTACACCTTTGTGTAGATTAACAGTGTTTCTTGAAGAAAAATGAAAAATAGGAAGGGTAAATTTAAATAACACGTTCAACAACTGGAATCTGTTTAAGGAAAAAATTGTAGTTGGAGGTAACTAGATTAGGGGTCAGAGGAGAAAGGACACCATTTTGAGGGTAGAAAGCGATGTTCGATGGCTATTTCCAGCTTCATAGGTACTCATTTGCCTTAATACCTCCTGTTGTATTCTACGGGAACTCATGTCATCTTACAACATCTTACCAGTAGCACTATTCACATGTGTACCTATATCCTACTCTAGGTCAACTTTCTAAAATATTAGGACCTTTTAAAAGTTGGACTTATGCATCTTTCTTAAAGCATACACCATTGTATTTTTCCACTTGGTAGATACTTGGTAAACATGTCTTCCAAAACATAGCTTACTTAATGCACACAGAATTCCATTTTGTGTCACTGAAATTGACATTTAAAAACACATTATCAGTGATGAGATAAGAAGGACTAAGACAGAAAAAGTCATCCTGAGTGAGGTAACCCAGGCTCAGAAACACAAACATGGTATGTACTCACTCATAGGAGGATACTAGATGTGGAACAAGGATGACTGGACTGCTACTCACATCACCAGGGAGGCAACCTGGAAAAAAAAAAGGACCCCAAGAAAGTCACGAAGAACAACTAATGATGGAGAAATGGATGAGATCTATGTCAACAGCCTGGACATGAGTGGGGGCAATGAAGGGCAAAGGTCGGGGGAAAGAGAGCTTGGGGGAGCAGGAGATTCCAGCTAGATCAAGAACAGAGAGGGAGAACAAGGAATAGGAGACCATGGTAAATGAAGACCACATGAGAATAGGAAGAAGCAATGTGCTAGAGAGGTCCCCAGAAATCCATAAAGATACCCCCACAATAGACTGCTGGCAATGGTTGAGAGACAGCCCAAACTGACCTACTCTGGTGATGGGATGGCCAAACACCCTAATTGTCGTGCTAGAAACCCCATCCAATGACTGAGGGATCTGGATGCAGAGATCCATGGCTAGGCCCCAGGTGGAGCTCCGGGAGTCCAATTAGCAAGAAAAGGAGGGTTTATATGAGCCAGAATTGTTGAGACCAAGGTTGGATAAAGCACAGGGACAAATAGCCAAACGAATGGAAACACAATGGCTGAGGGGCCCCCAACTGGATCAGGCCCGCTGAATGGGTGAGACAGGCGATTGGTTTGATCTGTTTGGGAGGCATCCAGGCTGTGGGACTGGGTCCTGTGCTCAGTGCATGAGTTGGCTGTTGGAAAACTGGGGATTATGCAGGGATGATTGGCTCAGCCTGGGAGGAAGGCACTGGGCCTACCTGGACTGTGTCTATGAGTTCGACCTCAGCCATTGGGGGAGGTTTTGCCCTGGAGGAGGTGACAATGGGGGGTAGGCTGGGGGAAGGGGAGGGGGCAGGAAGGGAGGGAAAAAGGGGATCTGTTGCTATTATGTAGAACTGAATAGTATTGTAAAATAAAAAAAAATAAAATATCAAAAAAAGATACTAAAAAAATTAAAGAAAGCTCAAACTGAAGCAAGAATAACTAAAGTATAATTGAACAAAATACAGTATAAACCTGGGCATAGCTCAGTCTGAAAAGGATTTGCTTGCAAATGCTGAGACTCTAAATTTGATCCTGAGAACTCGCATAAAAATACAGGATATTTGGCTTGTGCTTGTAATCTAGAGTTCACCGGTCAGCCAGTCTACCCTATTCACTGGATTGTAGGCAAGTAAGAGACCCTGTCTCAGAAAACTTGCTTGATATCTGGGATATATATGCATGATCAGACATAGGGACTGGCAGACACAAACACACAAGCATAGACATTCACACAATCAACCACAAACACAAACACATACACTTGCAAATAAAATTTAAAAATCAGGACTCTAAAAACAAAACAAAAATCAATATGACCAAATAACTATTACTGAACCAAATCATCTATAAATCAATAAGATGTAGAATAAATACACCAATGAAAGAGATTAGGCGAAGGACAGTGAAAGAGAGAGAGAGAGAAAGAAGAGGGAGAGAGAGAGAAAGAGAGAACACAGATTATTAGAGTTTTTAAAAGAGAAATATTATACTGTTTTGACAAATCTGAAAGATCTGTCATCAACATTAGAAGGCAGTTTAGTATGTGGTGATACCAACCTATATTAGTTCACTTAATTTTGGTTGATGGTTATGGTTCAATACGTATCACAATGATAATGATTGGCTGGTAGAACTTAGGAAGGCAATAGAGGTCTATGTAAGCAGCAATGAGAGACATTGTGCTCTAGTCACAATGGCCAGTTACACATGTAGACATGTTTTCCTTTTATATAGATAAAGAGAGAAGAAATGGTTACTAGTGTAGTTCAAAGAGACTATGTAAATAAGGTAGAGACTAACTAGGTAGGGTTTAGAACTTTACTGGAATTCTGTAGAACAGCATCGGTTGTAGCCTATAGTAAGCAATTTGAATCATTAGGCATAAGCCTCTTACAATTTACCACTTTGGTTCTTGGCCATACTAAGGTGAACCTGGTTTCCTCCATTACATATCTTCAACAGGATTTACTCTGTCACCACAGGCCCAAATCAACAGGGCTAAAGCCATGGACTGAATCCACAGGTGAAAATCAACCCTCAATCTTTATTAAATATTTATCTGGAGCATTTTATCACAGGAATACAAAGCTGTCAGTCACACTCCCATACCCCTTGTGAGAGAGACCTGTGGACCACAGGAAGTTTGCAAAATGATGAGAAATCAATGCTTTTGGTTTCTGGGCTCCAGTACCCCAGCATGGTTAATCACCCTATGGTATACTTCAGTGTTGGGGCAAAAGCAAATGTTTGACATGTTCCTGAATTTGTCAATCTTACCTGCTCTCTAAGGGAATTCATATGCATCTCCTGATGCCTGAATAGCCTTGGAGTAGGTCACGCTGGTGGTATGTTCTAGATCTACATAGGAACAGTGCCTATGGAGATTACCAAACCAGTGTAGAACTGACCCAAACAAATGTCATAAATAAGTTCAAGTTAAAGTACCCTGGCATTGTGTTATATACTTGCATATGTTGTGGAGTTGGACACAGACGGGCTTTACATTGTCAATTGGAATGGCGTCTGCTATAAACATCATTTATTTTCACTGTTGATAACATCGTAGCTTGAAGCCTTTCTTGAACCACTAAGAAAACTGTCTTCTTCTGGATGATACAGTGACTTTTGTGTCTACACAACAGTGTGGTTACTATTCCCTAGGTCCACTGTTTTTCAGCCTAGAGACAATGTGCATGAACACTAATTTACTTTCTTCACTATGGATATTATGGCATAAGCAGTAGAACAGTGGTTCTCAACCTGTGGGTTGTGACCATCAGAAAACACCTATTTCTGATGGGCTTAGGATCTGATACATGGTTAAGTAGCAACTTATACTTATGAAGTAGGAACAGAAATAATTTGATGGTTGAAGGGGGGAGGTCGCCAATGCATGAGGCACTGTATTAAAGGATCATAGCAT
The DNA here is from genome assembly GCF_049852395.1 of Peromyscus maniculatus bairdii. Taxonomy (NCBI): domain Eukaryota; kingdom Metazoa; phylum Chordata; class Mammalia; order Rodentia; family Cricetidae; genus Peromyscus; species Peromyscus maniculatus. Next base: position 52,500,409 of record NC_134875.1, read on the forward strand.
TAGGATGGTTCAGATGCACTACACGAGGAGGTCAGTGACTCTATATTAATTCCTTTTCCAGTTTTAATGGACAGTAGTCTGGTCTTAGAGGACATCCAAGTTGAATAAGGTATGTTTGTGGTTGTTAGTGACTCGATCACATTTGACTTGATTCCGTTCATCAAATGGAACAAGATAACTAAAACAGCAGTTTATGTTTAACACTGTATAGCTGTGGCTCTGTACTCCTCTCCCAAACCTGAAACCGATATTTGGGGCTGTACCTTCAAAATCCAGTGTGTAGCAAAATCCTATGTGGGGGTGGGGGTGGAGAGGAGTGGACCAAACTGGCTATGCTCACACAGTGTTGCCATCTATGACATTTTAGAATCTTTCTCATTCCTATGGGGAAGACTTTTAAGGCACAAACTTTGAATTGGAAGTTCCAGCTACCACCTGGCTTTTTTGGTGCCTTCGTGGAAGTGGAACAGTAGGCAAAGGAAAGGGTTACTCTACTGAAGGGACAAAAGGACCTTATGGAAATGCACAATTAGAGTTCCTGCCACACAATCAGAAAGGAGAAGAAACCAAGAGATTTTAGAGAGTTTTTAGCCCTTAGTTTCTAGTGATAATGATAATTAGGAAGTTATGACACCACACATTAACAAGGGGAAAAGAAGGAGAAATTCATACAATGAGGATATTGAGTAAATATCATGAAATTCATGGGACCGTTTATGAACCCTCATGCATAGTCGTTGCAATGAACATGACGTAGAGTGATTGGCACCAGGACACCTAGCAGTTCACTGTTTTGCCTAATACAGTAGTTATCTCTTTTGTCATTCTGTTTCCTGGTCCATGTTGCTCAAACCCTACAGAAATAAAAAATTAGGTCATACAGCAGAGTAAGGAGTATGACCACTTCGGGCTGTGGTTCTCAACCTGTGGGTCATGACCACTTTGGTTGAATGACCCTTTCACAGGGGTCAGCTAAGATCATCAGAAAACACAGATATTCATATTGAGATTCATAACAGCAGCACAATTAAAGTTATGGAGCGGCAACAAAACTATTTTTGTGATTGGGGGATACCCACAATTTGAGAAACTATATTAAAGGCCCACAGAATTAAGAAGGTTGAGAACCACTGATTTGAGGTCAATGGGATAGTGGCAGAAGATAATTCTAGGAAAGGAAAACTAAAAGAGAATAATGAAATAGAAATTCTTCGTTTTGTTAGGTAATCCTAAGAAGACTGTCCTTTGCATTTAACATGCTTGTCCTCCTTTTTTTTATGCATTTATGGGAGGATCGATTTGATTTTGGCAGTGAGAAAAAACACTTTCCAGGTCCTGTTTAATTGTTTTTCACTTTCAACTCCTTTGTTCTGACTGTAACCATTTCAACTTTTTACTATCTGGCTTTTTCTATCTCTTCTATTTTACCACTGCTGAAACCTGAGCTATACAACCATTGGGTGTTAAAGTTTTTTAGATCTTCATTCTATGTGCAATGGTGTTATTTCTTGCGTGTATGTTTGTACATCATGTGTGTTCAATGTCCAAGGATACCTGAAGGCACCAGATGCCCTAGAACTGGAGTTACAAATGTTGCTAACCACCATGTCGGCCTTTGGAATCCAAACTCGATCCTCTGGCAGAGCAATAAGTGCTCTCCTGAGCCATCCAACTCTCCTGCCCCTCTATACCTGTTTTATTTCTCTGTCTATATTGGCATAACCCATGTCAAATAGAAGTCAGTGCAGACGAGCTCATTCACATTGATACACTATCATTTTACTGACAATGTGATATTTAGAAGACAGGGTTCCTATGGCCTTCAAAGGTATCCCAAGACAGTAAGGCCTCAGGGAAAATGGTGTGATTCTGAGCAGTCCCCAGAATTTAAGGACCTCTATGGCTCATTGGACACAATACACATCAATCACTATGTCTCAGCCAATGAGCTTACAGCTCTGGTGACGTGTGAGAAGGGCCATTATTACTCCTCAATGCTCCGCCCCCTTATACCTGGTTCTCAGCCTTCTTGGGGCTGGCCTCAGCAGAAGGCTCCTCCCTGGTGCTGTCTAGCCCTTCTTTTATAGGTACTCTACAAGTACCAACTCCATCTGCTGACTAGTGGAAAACTTTCCTACTGCTCTCACTGCCTCCAAGGAGGTCCTTGAGGCCAACAGCCTCTCTCTACTTCGTGGTAGTCACCTTAACAACGCCTCATCCCCACCAACACCTTCAAAGCTCGAAGCTTCAGTAAGATCTTCATTGGCAGGAAATTGGCAGGAAATTCATACCGTGTCTGCTGTCGCAGAGCGGGACCTTGGATTTCCTGACCCAGAGCAAGAAGGTGGTAGGATGGATCACGACGCTGGACAAAGTGTCTTGAATGTGCTGACATTCCGTGAGGCTGGTGATGACATCGATGGAACCACAGGATGTCTGGGTTCACAGGCAGTCTCGAGAGCCATTCTGGGGGAAGAGCCGGGGCAGGAGGAGATATGGCCCGATACTGAGGAGATCTGCACTCCTGTGGAAGAGGTCTGGCCTGATATCAAGGACATCTGGCCTGATGTCAAGGACATCTGGCATAAAGTCAAGGACATCTGGCCTGATGACCAGGAAACCTGGCCTGATGTCGAGGACTTCTGGCCTCATGCCGAGGAAGTCTGGCCTTGTATCAAGGATATCTGGCCTGTTGTAGAGGACCTCTGGCCTGAAATCGAGGACATCTGGCCTGATGTCGAGGAACCCAGGCATTCTATCGAGGACATCTGGCCTGCTATGGAGGACATCTGGCCTGATGTTGAAGAACCCTGGTATTCTATCGAGGACATCTGGCCTGCTATGGAGGACATCTGGCCTGATGTCGAGGAACCCTGGCATTCCATCAAGGACATCTGGACTGCTATGGAGGACATCTGGCCTGATGTCGATGAACCCTGGCATTCTATCAAGGACATCTGGCCTGCTATGGAGGACATCTGGCCTGATGTGGAAGAACCCTGGCATTATATCGAGGACATCTGGCCTGATATCGAGGAAATCTGGCCGGTTCTCGAGGAAGCCTGGCCTGATATTGAAGAGGACTTGTATGTCTGGAATAGCGACCAGGAGAACAAAGTAGTTCAGGAGGAAGCTGAAGAAGACCAGGACGGCAATAATGAAGAAAAGGAGGACGAAAAGGAGGAGGAGGAGGAGGAAGAGGAGGAGGAGGAGGAGGAGGAGGACGAAGACGACGACGACGACGACGACGACGACGATGACGACGACGAAGACGACAATAAAGATGACGACTATGAATATGAGAAGAAAGGAGAAGATGACGTTGAGGATCAGGGGATGAAGATCATCCTGCATGCTGTGAGTTTACCTATGGGGCTTTAGTTCCCGCTAGAGAAATTTCATTTTTTCTAATACATCATGCCCCTAAATTGTGTATGCATGCTATTAATGACCACATTCTGCTTCACCCAAGCTATGACAAGTTCAGTTATTGGAGCCCACCTATTCAGGAGAGGGAAAGACCCTCCAAGAGGGCCAGACCCTGCCAAAGGAAACATAGAATTGGGAGAGTGAGTGCCTAATAGAAGGAGCTACCTCTAGGCAGTCTGTCTTTTATAATACCTGGAAAGGGATTCCAAGATATATTACACAGCTCAGAGGACCCTGAGCAGGACATGTTCTAGTACAGTGAGTCCTTGACTAACACTTCTGTAGTCTATCAGCTGCTGATCTTTGCAACAAAGGGACCAAGGCCACCAAGCATTAGCAAAGTTTCTTATTCTTCAATGTCTGTTGGCATTGGAAGCTCACTTGCAGGCCATGCGGGAGGGTTTGAGTTTCAAGAAGAAAATATGTTCATTTTTTGTTGAAAATACAGACAGATGTAAGGTACACTATTTTCCTAAGATTGAAAAGAGTGGTTCATATCAATGTTTTACAATTGTCAATTATCTCTTATTCTTCCTACAGAACAAGGGCAAAGGAAGCCATGGATAAACATCAATGAATCGGTTCTTTGTAGATTGGAGAATCATGGAAAGTATCAGTGATCCTCATCTAATATTCTTCATCCAAATATATGCAAATAAAACTTCTCAAACTGTTTAAATATTCTTTAAATTAAAAATAAATTTGAAATGAATATATAGGAGAGTCTTTTATCAATACTACAAACTCAAGTTGATTAATGTCCATTTCTTTTTGAAGTAGCCTACCAGTCATTGAAGCAGATTACTTTTAACTATTTTCAGTCTGCCAGTTACACTCTCAAGAAATTCCATTAGTCAGTTTAACCGACTTATGAGAAAGAAAACAGACATGGAGGTCTTGAATAGTCTGACCTTTATTCACAGAAACTGAAAGTGACCCAGTTTGTCGGCAAGCAAGTTGGGGTACTTGAACACATAGGACAACAACAGTCGCAGCAGCACATGGGAATTGGTGAGCAATGTCAACTCCTTAGCTCCATTCAAGATGTCTTGGATAGTAAATTCTCAAATTGATCTGGCACACGTTCTGAAGACCTTTAGTTTATCCTTCATTTCAACAGAGTATGAGAAGTGCTAATGTAGAATACTGCTTCACTGTGATTGGACAAAGGTTATATCACTGAATTGAGGCCCATTAAAATAAATTGAATAAAACAATAAATACCTGATGCTGGATACATCTAGGGATGGTACATGGAAATACTACAATTCGGGAAAGGTCTAAGACACAGAGAAAGACCTAAAAAGGCAAATATTGGATAGTGTAGTGGAGAAAAATATATAAAGGAAAAAGCTAATTTCTGGATGCATTATAATGTGCATATAAAGTTTAAAAATGTAAACCAATAACTACAAGTATATATATACATACACAGGAAAGTGAATATTGGTGATGCATGCAGAGAAAGTTCTATGGGAATGGAAATACCTATTTAGGATTAATAGATATATTTTTAAGAAAGGGAAGTATTTAATTGGATAGAAGTACATGGTTGACTTCAAGAGCATCATAGTATATCACTTAGGTTAGCTCAAGGGTATGTACATGAAGTTCTCACTACACCTTTGTGTAGATTAACAGTGTTTCTTGAAGAAAAATGAAAAATAGGAAGGGTAAATTTAAATAACACGTTCAACAACTGGAATCTGTTTAAGGAAAAAATTGTAGTTGGAGGTAACTAGATTAGGGGTCAGAGGAGAAAGGACACCATTTTGAGGGTAGAAAGCGATGTTCGATGGCTATTTCCAGCTTCATAGGTACTCATTTGCCTTAATACCTCCTGTTGTAGTCTACGGGAACTCATGTCATCTTACAACATCTTACCAGTAGCACTATTCACATGTGTACCTATATCCTACTCTAGGTCAACTTTCTAAAATATTAGGACCTTTTAAAAGTTGGACTTATGCATCTTTCTTAAAGCATACACCATTGTATTTTTCCACTTGGTAGATACTTGGTAAACATGTCTTCCAAAACATAGCTTACTTAATGCACACAGAATTCCATTTTGTGTCACTGAAATTGACATTTAAAAACACATTATCAGTGATGAGATAAGAAGGACTAAGACAGAAAAAGTCATCCTGAGTGAGGTAACCCAGGCTCAGAAACACAAACATGGTATGTACTCACTCATAGGAGGATACTAGATGTGGAACAAGGATGACTGGACTGCTACTCACATCACCAGGGAGGCAACCTGGAAAAAAAAAAAGGACCCCAAGAAAGTCACGAAGAACAACTAATGATGGAGAAATGGATGAGATCTATGTCAACAGCCTGGACATGAGTGGGGGCAATGAAGGGCAAAGGTCGGGGGAAAGAGAGCTTGGGGGAGCAGGAGATTCCAGCTAGATCAAGAACAGAGAGGGAGAACAAGGAATAGGAGACCATGGTAAATGAAGACCACATGAGAATAGGAAGAAGCAAAGTGCTAGAGAGGTCCCCAGAAATCCACAAAGTTACCCCCACAATAGACTGCTGGCAATGGTTGAGAGACAGCCCAAACTGACCTACTCTGGTGATGGGATGGCCAAACACCCTAATTGTCGTGCTAGAAACCCCATCCAATGACTGAGGGATCTGGATGCAGAGATCCATGGCTAGGCCCCAGGTGGAGCTCCGGGAGTCCACATAACAAGAAAGAGGAGGGTTTATATGAGCCAGAATTTTTGAGACCAAGGTTGGATAAAGCACAGGGACAAATAGCCAAACCAATGGAAACACATGAACTATGACACAATGGCTGAGGGGCCCCCAACTGGATCAGGCCCGCTGAATGGGTGAGACAGGCGATTGGTTTGATCTGTTTGGGAGGCATCCAGGCTGTGGGACTGGGTCCTGTGCTCAGTGCATGAGTTGGCTGTTGGAAAACTGGGGATTATGCAGGGATGATTGGCTCAGCCTGGGAGGAAGGCACTGGGCCTACCTGGACTGTGTCTATGAGTTCCACCTCAGCCATTGGGGGAGGTTTTGCCCTGGAGGAGGTGGGAATGGGGGGTAGGCTGGGGGAAGGGGAGGAGGGCAGGAAGGGAGAGAAAAAGGGGATCTGTGGCTATTATGTAGAACTGAAGAGTATTGTAAAATAAAAAAAAAATAAAATATCAAAAAAAGATACTAAAAAAATTAAAGAAAGCTCAAACTGAAGCAAGAATAACTAAAGTATAATTGAACAAAATACAGTATAAACCTGGGCATAGCTCAGTCTGAAAAGGATTTGCTTGCAAATGCTGAGACTCTAAATTTGATCCTGAGAACTCGCATAAAAATACAGGATATTTGGCTTGTGCTTGTAATCTAGAGTTCACCGGTCAGCCAGTCTACCCTATTCACTGGATTGTAGGCAAGTAAGAGACCCTGTCTCAGAAAACTTGCTTGATATCTGGGATATATATGCATGATCAGACATAGGGACTGGAAGACACAAACACACAAGCCAAGCACAGACATTCACACAATCAACCACAAACACAAACACATACACTTGCAAATAAAATTTAAAAATCAGGACTCTAAAAACAAAACAAAAATCAATATGACCAAATAACTATTACTGAAACAAATCATCTGTAAATCAATAAGATGTAGAATAAATACACCAATGAAAGAGATTAGGCGAAGGACAGTGAAAGAGAGAGAGAGAGAAAGAAGAGGGAGAGAGAGAGGAAGAGAGAACACAGATTATTAGAGTTTTTAAAAGAGAAATATTATACTGTTTTGACAAATCTGAAAGATCTGTCATCAACATTAGAAGGCAGTTTAGTATGTGGTGATACCAACCTATATTAGTTCACTTAATTTTGGTTGATGGTTATGGTTCAATACGTATCACAATGATAATGATTGGCTGGTAGAACTTAGGAAGGCAATAGAGGTCTATGTAAGCAGCAATGAGAGACATTGTGCTCTAGTCACAATGGCCAGTTACACATGTAGACATGTTTGCCTTTAGATAGATAAAGAGAGAAGAAATGGTTACTAGTGTAGTTCAAAGAGACTATGTAAATAAGGTAGAGACTAACTAGGTAGGGTTTAGAACTTTACTGGAATTCTGTAGAACAGCATCGGTTGTAGCCTATAGTAAGCAATTTGAATCATTAGGCATAAGCCTCTTACAATTTACCACTTTGGTTCTTGGCCATACTAAGGTGAACCTGGTTTCCTCCATTACATATCTTCAACAGGATTTACTCTGTCACCACAGGCCCAAATCAACAGGGCTAAAGCCATGGACTGAATCCACAGGTGAAAATCAACCCTCAATCTTTATTAAATATTTATGTGGAGCATTTTATCACAGGAATACAAAGCTGTCAGTCACACTCCCATACCCCTTGTGAGAGAGACCTGTGGACCACAGGAAGTTTGCAAAATGATGAGAAATCAATGCTTTTGGTTTCTGGGCTCCAGTACCCCAGCATGGTTAATCACCCTATGGTATACTTCAGTGTTGGGGCAAAAGCAAATGTTTGACATGTTCCTGAATTTGTCAATCTTACCTGCTCTCTAAGGGAATTCATATGCATCTCCTGATGCCTGAATAGCCTTGGAGTAGGTCACGCTGCTGGTATGTTCTAGATCGACATAGGAACAGTGCCTATGGAGATTACCAAACCAGTGTAGAACTGACCCAAACAAATGTCATAAATAAGTTCAAGTTAAAGTACCCTGGCATTGTGTTATATACTTGCATATGTTGTGGAGTTGGACACATTGGGCTTTACATTGTCAATTGGAATGGCGTCTGCTATAAACATCATTTATTTTCACTGTTGATAACATCGTAGCTTGAAGCCTTTCTTGAACCACTAAGAAAACTGTCTTCTTCTGGATGATACAGTGACTTTTGTGTCTACACAACAGTGTGGTTACTATTCCCTAGGTCCACTGTTTTTCAGCCTAGAGACAATGTGCATGAACACTAATTTACTTTCTTCACTATGGATATTATGGCATAAGCAGTAGAACAGTGGTTCTCAACCTGTGGGTTGTGACCATCAGAAAACACCTATTTCTGATGGGCTTAGGATCTGATACATGGTTAAGTAGCAACTTATACTTATGAAGTAGGAACAGAAATAATTTGATGGTTGAAGGGGGGAGGTCGCCAATGCATGAGGCACTGTATTAAAGGATCATAGCATTAGGATGGTTCAGATGCACTACACGAGGAGGTCAGTGACTCTATATTAATTCCTTTTCCAGTTTTAATGGACAGTAGTCTGGTCTTAGAGGACATCCAAGTTGAATAAGGTATGTTTGTGGTTGTTAGTGACTCGATCTCATTTGACTTGATTCCGTTCATCAAATGGAACAAGATAACTAAAACAGCAGTTTATGTTTAACACTGTATAGCTGTGGCTCTGTACTCCTCTCCCAAACCTGAAACCGATATTTGGGGCTGTACCTTCAAAATCCAGTGTGTAGCAAAATCCTATGTGGGGGTGGGGGTGGAGAGGAGTGGACCAAACTGGCTATGCTCACACAGTGTTGCCATCTATGACATTTTAGAATCTTTCTCATTCCTATGGGGAAGACTTTTAAGGCACAAACTTTGAATTGGAAGTTCCAGCTACCACCTGGCTTTTTTGGTGCCTTCGTGGAAGTGGAACAGTAGGCAAAGGAAAGGGTTACTCTACTGAAGGGACAAAAGGACCTTATGGAAATGCACAATTAGAGTTCCTGCCACACAATCAGAAAGGAGAAGAAACCAAGAGATTTTAGAGAGTTTTTAGCCCTTAGTTTCTAGTGATAATGATAATTAGGAAGTTATGACACCACACATTAACAAGGGGAAAAGAAGGAGAAATTCATACAATGAGGATATTGAGTAAATATCATGAAATTCATGGGACCGTTTATGAACCCTCATGCATAGTCGTTGCAATGAACATGACGTAGAGTGATTGGCACCAGGACACCTAGCAGTTCACTGTTTTGCCTAATACAGTAGTTATCTCTTTTGTCATTCTGTTTCCTGGTCCATGTTGCTCAAACCCTACAGAAATAAAAAATTAGGTCATACAGCAGAGTAAGGAGTATGACCACTTCGGGCTGTGGTTCTCAACCTGTGGGTCATGACCACTTTGGTTGAATGACCCTTTCACAGGGGTCAGCTAAGATCATCAGAAAACACAGATATTCATATTGAGATTCATAACAGCAGCACAATTAAAGTTATGGAGCGGCAACAAAACTATTTTTGTGATTGGGGGATACCCACAATTTGAGAAACTATATTAAAGGCCCACAGAATTAAGAAGGTTGAGAACCACTGATTTGAGGTCAATGGGATAGTGGCAGAAGATAATTCTAGGAAAGGAAAACTAAAAGAGAATAATGAAATAGAAATTCTTCGTTTTGTTAGGTAATCCTAAGAAGACTGTCCTTTGCATTTAACATGCTTGTCCTCTTTTTTTTTATGCATTTATGGGAGGATCGATTTGATTTTGGCAGTGAGAAAAAACACTTTCCAGGTCCTGTTTAATTGTTTTTCACTTTCAACTCCTTTGTTCTGACTGTAACCATTTCAACTTTTTACTATCTGGCTTTTTCTATCTCTTTTATTTTACCACTGCTGAAACCTGAGCTATACAACCATTGGGTGTTAAAGTTTTTTAGATCTTCATTCTATGTGCAATGGTGTTATTTCTTGCGTGTATGTTTGTACATCATGTGTGTTCAATGTCCAAGGATACCTGAAGGCACCAGATGCCCTAGAACTGAAGTTACAAATGTTGCTAACCACCATGTCGGCGTTGGGAATCCAAACTCGATCCTCTGGCAGAGCAATAAGTGCTCTCCTGAGCCATCCAACTCTCCTGCCCCTCTATACCTGTTTTATAACTCTGTCTATATTGGCATAACCCATGTCAAATAGAAGTCAGTGCAGACGAGCTCATTCACATTGATACACTATCATTTTACTGACAATGTGATATTTAGAAGACAGGGTTCCTATGGCCTTCAAAGGTATCCCAAGACAGTAAGGCCTCAGGGAAAAAGGTGTGATTCTGAGCAGTCCCCAGAATTTAAGGACCTCTATGGCTCATTGGACACAATACACATCAATCACTATGTCTCAGCCAATGAGCTTACAGCTCTGGTGACGTGTGAGAAGGGCCATTATTACTCCTCAATGCTCCGCCCCCTTATACCTGGTTCTCAGCCTTCTTGGGGCTGGCCTCAGCAGAAGGCTCCTCCCTGGTGCTGTCTAGCCCTTCTTTTATAGGTACTCTACAAGTACCAACTCCATCTGCTGACTAGTGGAAAACTTTCCTACTGCTCTCACTGCCTCCAAGGAGGTCCTTGAGGCCAACAGCCTCTCTCTACTTCGTGGTAGTCACCTTAACAACGCCTCATCCCCACCAACACCTTCAAAGCTCGAAGCTTCAGTAAGATCTTCATTGGCAGGAAATTGGCAGGAAATTCATACCATGTCTGCTGTCGCAGAGCGGGACCTTGGATTTCCTGACCCAGAGCAAGAAGGTGGTAGGATGGATCACGACGCTGGACAAAGTGTCTTGAATGTGCTGACAATCCGTGAGGCTGGTGATGACATCGATGGAACCACAGGATGTCTGGGTTCACAGGCAGTCTCGAGAGCCATTCTGGGGGAAGAGCCGGGGCAGGAGGAGATATGGCCCGATACTGAGGAGATCTGCACTCCTGTGGAAGAGGTCTGGCCTGATATCGAGGACATCTGGCCTGATGTCGAGGACATCTGGCATAAAGTCAAGGACATCTGGCCTGATGACCAGGAAACCTGGCCTGATGTGGAGGACTTCTGGCCTAATGCCGAGGAAGTCTGGCCTTGTATCAAGGATATCTGGCCTGTTGTAGAGGACCTCTGGCCTGATATCGAGGACATATGGCCTGTTGTAGAGGAACTCTGGCCTGAAATCGAGGACATCTGGCCTGATGTCGAGGAACCCAGGCATTCTATCGAGGACATCTGGCCTGCTATGGAGGACATCTGGCCTGATGTGGAAGAACCCTGGTATTCTATCGAGGACATCTGGCCTGCTATGGTGGACATCTGGCCTGATGTGGAAGAACCCTGGCATTCTATCAAGGACATCTGGCCTGCTATGGAGGACATCTGGCCTGATGTGGAAGAAACCTGGCATTCTATCAAGGACATCTGGCCTGCTATGGAGGACATCTGGCCTGATGTGGAAGAACCCTGGCATTCTATCAAGGACATCTGGCCTGATATCGAGGACATCTGGCCTGATATCGAGGAAATCTGGCCGGTTCTCGAGGAAGCCTGGCCTGATATTGAAGAGGACTTGTATGTCTGGAATAGCGACCAGGAGAACAAAGTAGTTCAGGAGGAAGCTGAAGAAGACCAGGGCCACAATAATGAAGAAAAGGAGGACGAAAAGGAGGACGAAAAGGAGGAGGAGGAGGAGGAGGAGGTGGAGGAGGAGGAGGAGGAGGAGGACGAAGACGAAGATGACGACGACGACAATAAAGATGATGACTATGAATATGAGAAGAAAGGAGACGATGACGTTGAGGATCAGGGGATGAAGACCATCCTGCATGCTGTGAGTTTACCTATGGGGCTTTAGTTCCCGCTAGAGAAATTTCATTTTTTCTAATACCCTAAATGCCCCTAAATTTTGTATGCATGCTATTTATGACCACATTCTGCTTCACCCAAGCTATGACAAGTTCAGTTATTGGAGCCCACCTATTCAGGAGAGGGAAAGACCCTCCAAGAGGGCCAGACCCTGCCAAAGGAAACATAGAATTGGGAGAGTGAGTGCCTAATAGAAGGAGCTACCTCTAGGCAGTCTGTCTTTTATAATACCTGGAAAGGGATTCCAAGATATATTACACAGCTCAGAGGACCCTGAGCAGGACATGTTCTAGTACAGTGAGTCCTTGACTAACACTTCTGTAGTCTATCAGCTGCTGATCTTTGCAACAAAGGGACCAAGGCCACCAAGCATTAGCAAAGTTTCTTATTCTTCAATGTCTGTTGGCATTGGAAGCTCACTTGCAGGCCATGCGGGAGGGTTTGAGTTTCAAGAAGAAAATATGTTCATTTTTTGTTGAAAATACAGACAGATGTAAGGTACACTATTTTCCTAAGATTGAAAAAAGTGGTTCATATCAATGTTTTACAATTGTCAATTATCTCTTATTCTTCCTACAGAACAAGGGCAAAGGAAGCCATGGATAAACATCAATGAATCGGTTCTTTGTAGATTGGAGACTCATGGAAAGTATCAGTGATCCTCATCTAATATTCTTCATCCAAATATATGCAAATAAAACTTCTCAAACTGTTTAAATATTCTTTAAATTAAAAATAAATTTGAAATGAATATATGGGAGAGTCTTTTATCAATACTACAAACTCAAGTTGATTAATGTCCATTTCTTTTTGAAGTAGCCTACCAGTCGTTGAAGCAGATTACTTTTAACTATTTTCAGTCTCCCAGTTACACTCTCAAGAAATTCCATTAGTCAGTTTAACCGACTTATGAGAAAGAAAACAGACATGGAGGTCTTGAATAGTCTGACCTTTATTCACAGAAACTGAAAGTGACCCAGTTTGTCGGCAAGCAAGTTGGGGTACTTGAACACATAGGACAACAACAGTCGCAGCAGCACATGGGAATTGGTGAGCAATGTCAACTCCTTAGCTCCATTCAAGATGTCTTTGATAGTAAATTCTCAAACTGATCTGGCACACGTTCTGAAGACCTTTAGTTTATCCTTCATTTCAACAGAGTATGAGAAGTGCTAATGTAGAATACTGCTTCACTGTGATTGGACAAAGGTTATATCACTGAATTGAGGCCCATTAAAATAAATTGAATAAAACAATAAATACCTGATGCTGGATACATCTAGGGATGGTACATGGAAATACTACAATTCGGGAAAGGTCTAAGACACAGAGAAAGACCTAAAAAGGCAAATATTGGATAGTGTAGTGGAGAAAAATATATAAAGGAAAAAGCTAATTTCTGGATGCATTATAATGTGCATATAAAGTTTAAAAATGTAAACCAATAACTACAAGTATATATATATACATACACAGGAAAGTGAATATTGGTGATGCATGCAGAGAAAGTTCTATGGGAATGGAAATACCTATTTAGGATTAATAGATATATTTTTAAGAAAAGGGAAGTATTTAATTGGATAGAAGTACATGGTTGACTTCAAGAGCATCATAGTATATCACTTAGGTTAGCTCAAGGGTATGTACATGAAGTTCTCACTACACCTTTGTGTAGATTAACAGTGTTTCTTGAAGAAAAATGAAAAATAGGAAGGGTAAATTTAAATAACACGTTCAACAACTGGAATCTGTTTAAGGAAAAAATTGTAGTTGGAGGTAACTAGATTAGGGGTCAGAGGAGAAAGGACACCATTTTGAGGGTAGAAAGCGATGTTCGATGGCTATTTCCAGCTTCATAGGTACTCATTTGCCTTAATACCTCCTGTTGTATTCTACGGGAACTCATGTCATCTTACAACATCTTACCAGTAGCACTATTCACATGTGTACCTATATCCTACTCTAGGTCAACTTTCTAAAATATTAGGACCTTTTAAAAGTTGGACTTATGCATCTTTCTTAAAGCATACACCATTGTATTTTTCCACTTGGTAGATACTTGGTAAACATGTCTTCCAAAACATAGCTTACTTAATGCACACAGAATTCCATTTTGTGTCACTGAAATTGACATTTAAAAACACATTATCAGTGATGAGATAAGAAGGACTAAGACAGAAAAAGTCATCCTGAGTGAGGTAACCCAGGCTCAGAAACACAAACATGGTATGTACTCACTCATAGGAGGATACTAGATGTGGAACAAGGATGACTGGACTGCTACTCACATCACCAGGGAGGCAACCTGGAAAAAAAAAAAGGACCCCAAGAAAGTCACGAAGAACAACTAATGATGGAGAAATGGATGAGATCTATGTCAACAGCCTGGACATGAGTGGGGGCAATGAAGGGCAAAGGTCGAGGGAAAGAGAGCTTGGGGGAGCAGGAGATTCCAGCTAGATCAAGAACAGAGAGGGAGAACAAGGAATAGGAGACCATGGTAAATGAAGACCACATGAGAATAGGAAGAAGCAAAGTGCTAGAGAGGTCCCCAGAAATCCATAAAGATACCCCCACAATAGACTGCTGGCAATGGTTGAGAGACAGCCCAAACTGACCTACTCTGGTGATGGGATGGCCAAACACCCTAATTGTCGTGCTAGAAACCCCATCCAATGACTGAGGGATCTGGATGCAGAGATCCATGGCTAGGCCCCAGGTGGAGCTCCGGGAGTCCAATTAGCAAGAAAGAGGAGGGTTTATATGAGCCAGAATTGTTGAGACCAAGGTTGGATAAAGCACAGGGACAAATAGCCAAATGAATGGAAACACAATGGCTGAGGGGCCCCCAACTGGATCAGGCCTGCTGAATGGGTGCGACAGGCGATTGGTTTGATCTGTTTGGGAGGCATCCAGGCTGTGGGACTGGGTCCTGTGCTCAGTGCATGAGTTGGCTGTTGGAAAACTGGGGATTATGCAGGGATGATTGGCTCAGCCTGGGAGGAAGGCACTGGGCCTACCTGGACTGTGTCTATGAGTTTGACCTCAGCCATTGGGGGAGGTTTTGCCCTGGAGGAGGTGTGAATGGGGGATAGGCTGGGGGAAGGGGAGGGGGGCAGGAAGCGAGAGAAAAAGGGGCTCTGTGGCTATTATGTAGAACTGAATAGTATTGTAAAATAAAAAAAATAAAATATCAAAAAAAGATACTAAAAAAATTAAAGAAAGCTCAAACTGAAGCAAGAATAACTAAAGTATAATTGAACAAAATACAGTATAAACCTGGGCATAGCTCAGTCTGAAAAGGATTTGCTTGCAAATGCTGAGACTCTAAATTTGATCCTGAGAACTCGCATAAAAATACAGGATATTTGGCTTGTGCTTGTAATCTAGAGTTCACCGGTCAGCCAGTCTACCCTATTCACTGGATTGTAGGCAAGTAAGAGACCCTGTCTCAGAAAACTTGCTTGATATCTGGGATATATATGCATGATCAGACATAGGGACTGGCAGACACAAACACACAAGCACAGACATTCACACAATCAACCACAAACACAAACACATACACTTGCAAATAAAATTTAAAAATCAGGACTCTAAAAACAAAACAAAAATCAATATGACCAAATAACTATTACTGAAACAAATCATCTATAAATCAATAAGATGTAGAATAAATACACCAATGAAAGAGATTAGGCGAAGGACAGTGAAAGAGAGAGAGAGAGAAAGAAGAGGGAGAGAGAGAGAAAGAGAGAACACAGATTATTAGAGTTTTTAAAAGAGAAATATTATACTGTTTTGACAAATCTGAAAGATCTGTCATCAACTTTAGAAGGCAGTTTAGTATGTGGTGATACCAACCTATATTAGTTCACTTAATTTTGGTTGATGGTTATAGTTCAATACGTATCACAATGATAATGATTGGCTGGTAGAACTTAGGATGGCAATAGAGGTCTATGTAAGCAGCAATGAGAGACATTGTGCTCTAGTCACAATAGCCAGTTTCACATGTAGACATGTTTTCCTTTTATATAGATAAAGAGAGAAGAAATGGTTACTAGTGTAGTTTAAATAGACTATGTAAATAAGGTAGAGACTAAATAGGTAGGGTTTAGAACATTACTGGAATTCTGTAGAACAGCATCGGTTGTAGCCTATAGTAAGCAATTTGAATCATTAGGCATAAGCCTCTTACAATTTACCACTTTGGTTCTTGGCCATACTAAGGTGAACCTGGTTTCCTCCATTACATATCTTCAACACGATTTACTCTGTCACCACAGGCCCAAATCAACAGGGCTAAAACCATGGACTGAATCCACAGGTGAAAATCAACCCTCAATCTTTATTAAATATTTATCTGGAGCATTTTATCACAGGAATACAAAGCTGTCAGTCACACTCCCATACCCCTTGTGAGAGAGACCTGTGGACCACAGGAAGTTTGCAAAATGATGAGAAATCAATGCTTTTGGTTTCTGGGCTCCAGTACCCCAGCATGGTTAATCACCCTATGGTATACTTCAGTGTTGGGGCAAAAGCAAATGTTTGACATGTTCCTGAATTTGTCAATCTTACCTGCTCTCTAAGGGAATTCATATGCATCTCCTGATGCCTGAATAGCCTTGGAGTAGGTCACGCTGCTGGTATGTTCTAGATCTACATAGAAACAGTGCCTATGGAGATTACCAAACCAGTGTAGAACTGACCCAAACAAATGTCATAAATAAGTTCAAGTTAAAGTACCCGGCATTGTGTTATATACTTGCATATGTTGTGGAGTTGGACACAGACGGGCTTTACATTGTCAATTGGAATGGCGTCTGCTATAAACATCATTTATTTTCACTGTTGATAACATCGTAGCTTGAAGCCTTTCTTGAACCACTAAGAAAACTGTCTTCTTCTGGATGATACAGTGACTTTTGTGTCTACACAACAGTGTGGTTACTATTCCCTAGGTCCACTGTTTTTCACCCTAGAGACAATGTGCATGAACACTAATTTACTTTCTTCACTATGGATATTATGGCATAAGCAGTAGAACAGTGGTTCTCAACCTGTGGGTTGTGACCATCAGAAAACACCTATTTCTGATGGGCTTAGGATCTGATACATGGTTAAGTAGCAACTTATACTTATGAAGTAGGAACAGAAATAATTTGATGGTTGAAGGGGGGAGGTCGCCAATGCATGAGGCACTGTATTAAAGGATCATAGCATTAGGATGGTTCAGATGCACTACACGAGGAGGTCAGTGACTCTATATTAATTCCTTTTCCAGTTTTAATGGACAGTAGTCTGGTCTTAGAGGACATCCAAGTTGAATAAGGTATGTTTGTGGTTGTTAGTGACTCGATCACATTTGACTTGATTCCGTTCATCAAATGGAACAAGATAACTAAAACAGCAGTTTATGTTTAACACTGTATAGCTGTGGCTCTGTACTCCTCTCCCAAACCTGAAACCGATATTTGGTGCTGTACCTTCAAAATCCAGTGTGTAGCAAAATCCTATGTGGGGGTGGGGGTGGAGAGGAGTGGACCAAACTGGCTATGCTCACACAGTGTTGCCATCTATGACATTTTAGAATCTTTCTCATTCCTATGGGGAAGACTTTTAAGGCACAAACTTTGAATTGGAAGTTCCAGCTACCACCTGGCTTTTTTGGTGCCTTCGTGGAAGTGGAACAGTAGGCAAAGGAAAGGGTTACTCTACTGAAGGGACAAAAGGACCTTATGGAAATGCACAATTAGAGTTCCTGCCACACAATCAGAAAGGAGAAGAAACCAAGAGATTTTAGAGAGTTTTTAGCCCTTAGTTTCTAGTGATAATGATAATTAGGAAGTTATGACACCACACATTAACAAGGGGAAAAGAAGGAGAAATTCATACAATGAGGATATTGAGTAAATATCATGAAATTCATGGGACCGTTTATGAACCCTCATGCATAGTCGTTGCAATGAACATGACGTAGAGTGATTGGCACCAGGACCCCTAGCAGTTCACTGTTTTGCCTAATACAGTAGTTATCTCTTTTGTCATTCTGTTTCCTGGTCCATGTTGCTCAAACCCTACAGAAATAAAAAATTAGGTCATACAGCAGAGTAAGGAGTATGACCACTTCGGGCTGTGGTTCTCAACCTGTGGGTCATGACCACTTTGGTTGAATGACCCTTTCACAGGGGTCAGCTAAGATCATCAGAAAACACAGATATTCATACTGAGATTCATAACAGCAGCACAATTAAAGTTATGGAGCGGCAACAAAACTATTTTTGTGATTGGGGGATACCCACAATTTGAGAAACTATATTAAAGGCCCACAGAATTAAGAAGGTTGAGAACCACTGATTTGAGGTCAATGGGATAGTGGCAGAAGATAATTCTAGGAAAGGAAAACTAAAAGAGAATAATGAAATAGAAATTCTTCGTTTTGTTAGGTAATCCTAAGAAGACTGTCCTTTGCATTTAACATGCTTGTCCTCTTTTTTTTTATGCACTTATGGGAGGATCGATTTGATTTTGGCAGTGAGAAAAAACACTTTCCAGGTCCTGTTTAATTGTTTTTCACTTTCAACTCCTTTGTTCTGACTGTAACCATTTCAACATTTTACTATCTGGCTTTTTCTATCTCTTCTATTTTACCACTGCTGAAACCTGAGCTATACAACCATTGGGTGTTAAAGTTTTTTAGATCTTCATTCTATGTGCAATGGTGTTATTTCTTGCGTGTATGTTTGTACATCATGTGTGTTCAATGTCCAAGGATACCTGAAGGCACCAGATGCCCTAGAACTGGAGTTACAAATGTTGCTAACCACCATGTCGGCGTTGGGAATTCAAACTCGATCCTCTGGCAGAGCAATAAGTGCTCTCCTGAGCCATCCAACTCTCCTGCCCCTCTATACCTGTTTTATAACTCTGTCTATATTGGCATAACCCATGTCAAATAGAAGTCAGTGCAGACGAGCTCATTCACATTGATACACTATCATTTTACTGACAATGTGATATTTAGAAGACAGGGTTCCTATGGCCTTAAAAGGTATCCCAAGACAGTAAGGCCTCAGGGAAAAAGGTGTGATTCTGAGCAGTCCCCAGAATTTAAGGACCTCTATGGCTCATTGGACACAATACACATCAATCACTATGTCTCAGCCAAAGAGCTTACAGCTCTGGTGACGTGTGAGAAGGGCCATTATTACTCCTCAATGCTCCGCCCCCTTATACCTGGTTCTCAGCCTTCTTGGGGCTGGCCTCAGCAGAAGGCTCCTCCCTGGTGCTGTCTAGCCCTTCTTTTATAGGTACTCTACAAGTACCAACTCCATCTGCTGACTAGTGGAAAACGTTCCTACTGCTCTCACTGCCTCCAAGGAGGTCCTTGAGGCCAACAGCCTCTCTCTACTTCGTGGTAGTCACCTAAACAACGCCTCATCCCCACCAACACCTTCAAAGCTCGAAGCTTCAGTAAGATCTTCATTGGCAGGAAATTGGCAGGAAATTCATACCATGTCTGCTGTCGCAGAGCGGGACCTTGGATTTCCTGACCCAGAGCAAGAAGGTGGTAGGATGGATCACGACGCTGGACAAAGTGTCTTGAATGTGCTGACAATCCGTGAGGCTGGTGATGACATCAATGGAACCACAGGATGTCTGGGTTCACAGGCAGTCTCGAGAGCCATTCTGGGGGAAGAGCCGGGGCAAGAGGAGATATGGCCCGATACTGAGGAGATCTGCACTCCTGTGGAAGAGGTCTGGCCTGATATCAAGGACATCTGGCCTGATGTCGAGGACATCTGGCATAAAGTAAAGGACATCTGGCCTGATGACCAGGGAACCTGGCCTGATGTCGAGGACTTCTGGCCTCATGCCTAGGAAGTCTGGCCTTGTATCAAGGATATCTGGCCTGTTGTAGAGGACCTCTGGCCTGATATCGAGGACATCTGGCCTGATGTCCAGGAACCCAGGCATTCTATCGAGGACATCTGGCCTGCTATGGAGGACATCTGGCCTGATGTGGAAGAACCCTGGCATTCCATCGAGGACATCTGGCCTGCTATCGAGGACATCTGGCCTCATATCGAGGAACTCTGGCCGGTTCTCGAGGAAGCCTCGCCTGATATTGAAGAGGACTTTTATGTCTGGAATAGCGACCAGGAGAACAAAGTAGTTCGGGAGGAAGCTGAAGAAGACGAGAGCTGCAATAATTAAGAAAAGGAGGACGAAAAGGAGGAGGAGGAGGAGGAGGAGGAGGAGGAGGAGGAGGAGGAGGAGGAGGAGAACGAAGATGACGACGACGACGACAATAAAATTGACGACTATGAATATGAGAAGAAAGGAGAAGATGACGTTGAGGATCAGGGGATGAAGATCATCCTGCATGCTGTGAGTTTACCTATGGGGCTTTAGTTCCCGCTAGAGAAATTTCATTTTTTCTAATACCCTAAATGCCCCTAAATTTTGTATGCATGCTATTTATGACCACATTCTGCTTCACCCAAGCTATGACAAGTTCAGTTATTGGAGCCCACCTATTCAGGAGAGGGAAAGACCCTCCAAGAGGGCCAGACCCTGCCAAAGGAAACATAGAATTGGGAGAGTGAGTGCCTAATAGAAGGAGCTACCTCTAGGCAGTCTGTCTTTTATACTACCTGGAAAG
The DNA here is from genome assembly GCF_049852395.1 of Peromyscus maniculatus bairdii. Classification (NCBI taxonomy): domain Eukaryota; kingdom Metazoa; phylum Chordata; class Mammalia; order Rodentia; family Cricetidae; genus Peromyscus; species Peromyscus maniculatus. The sequence goes on from NC_134875.1 coordinate 52,521,159, forward strand.
GGATTCCAAGATATATTACACAGCTCAGAGGACCCTGAGCAGGACATGTTCTAGTACAGTGAGTCCTTGACTAACACTTCTGTAGTCTATCAGCTGCTGATCTTTGCAACAAAGGGACCAAGGCCACCAAGCATTAGCAAAGTTTCTTATTCTTCAATGTCTGTTGGCATTGGAAGCTCACTTGCAGGCCATGCGGGAGGGTTTGAGTTTCAAGAAGAAAATATGTTCATTTTTTGTTGAAAATACAGACAGATGTAAGGTACACTATTTTCCTAAGATTGAAAAGAGTGGTTCATATCAATGTTTTACAATTGTCAATTATCTCTTATTCTTCCTACAGAACAAGGGCAAAGGAAGCCATGGATAAACATCAATGAATCGGTTCTTTGTAGATTGGAGACTCATGGAAAGTATCAGTGATCCTCATCTAATATTCTTCATCCAAATATATGCAAATAAAACTTCTCAAACTGTTTAAATATTCTTTAAATTAAAAATAAATTTGAAATGAATATATGGGAGAGTCTTTTATCAATACTACAAACTCAAGTTGATTAATGTCCATTTCTTTTTGAAGTAGCCTACCAGTCGTTGAAGCAGATTACTTTTAACTATTTTCAGTCTCCCAGTTACACTCTCAAGAAATTCCACTAGTCAGTTTAACCGACTTATGAGAAAGAAAACAGACATGGAGGTCTTGAATAGTCTGACCTTTATTCACAGAAACTGAAAGTGACCCAGTTTGTCGGCAAGCAAGTTGGGGTACTTGAACACATAGGACAACAACAGTCGCAGCAGCACATGGGAATTGGTGAGCAATGTCAACTCCTTAGCTCCATTCAAGATGTCTTTGATAGTAAATTCTCAAATTGATCTGGCACACATTCTGAAGACCTTTAGTTTATCCTTCATTTCAACAGAGTATGAGAAGTGCTAATGTAGAATACTGCTTCACTGTGATTGGGCAAAGGTTATATCACTGAATTGAGGCCCATTAAAATAAATTGAATAAAACAATAAATACCTGATGCTGGATACATCTAGGGATGGTACATGGAAATACTACAATTCGGGAAAGGTCTAAGACACAGAGAAAGACCTAAAAAGGCAAATATTGGATAGTGTAGTGGAGAAAAATATATAAAGGAAAAAGCTAATTTCTGGATACATTATAATGTGCATATAAAGTTTAAAAATGTAAACCAATAACTACAAGTATATATATATATACATACACAGGAAAGTGAATATTGGTGATGCATGCAGAGAAAGTTCTATGGGAATGGAAATACCTATTTAGGATTAATAGATATATTTTTAAGAAAAGGGAAGTATTTAATTGGATAGAAGTACATGGTTGACTTCAAGAGCATCATAGTATATCACTTAGGTTAGCTCAAGGGTATGTACATGAAGTTCTCACTACACCTTTGTGTAGATTAACAGTGTTTCTTGAAGAAAAATGAAAAATAGGAAGGGTAAATTTAAATAACACGTTCAACAACTGGAATCTGTTTAAGGAAAAAATTGTAGTTGGAGGTAACTAGATTAGGGGTCAGAGGAGAAAGGACACCATTTTGAGGGTAGAAAGCGATGTTCGATGGCTATTTCCAGCTTCATAGGTACTCATTTGCCTTAATACCTCCTGTTGTATTCTACGGGAACTCATGTCATCTTACAACATCTTACCAGTAGCACTATTCACATGTGTACCTATATCCTACTCTAGGTCAACTTTCTAAAATATTAGGACCTTTTAAAAGTTGGACTTATGCATCTTTCTTAAAGCATACACCATTGTATTTTTCCACTTGGTAGATACTTGGTAAACATGTCTTCCAAAACATAGCTTACTTAATGCACACAGAATTCCATTTTGTGTCACTGAAATTGACATTTAAAAACACATTATCAGTGATGAGATAAGAAGGACTAAGACAGAAAAAGTCATCCTGAGTGAGGTAACCCAGGCTCAGAAACACAAACATGGTATGTACTCACTCATAGGAGGATACTAGATGTGGAACAAGGATGACTGGACTGCTACTCACATCACCAGGGAGGCAACCTGGAAAAAAAAAAGGACCCCAAGAAAGTCACGAAGAACAACTAATGATGGAGAAATGGATGAGATCTATGTCAACAGCCTGGACATGAGTGGGGGCAATGAAGGGCAAAGGTCGGGGGAAAGAGAGCTTGGGGGAGCAGGAGATTCCAGCTAGATCAAGAACAGAGAGGGAGAACAAGGAATAGGAGACCATGGTAAATGAAGACCACATGAGAATAGGAAGAAGCAATGTGCTAGAGAGGTCCCCAGAAATCCATAAAGATACCCCCACAATAGACTGCTGGCAATGGTTGAGAGACAGCCCAAACTGACCTACTCTGGTGATGGGATGGCCAAACACCCTAATTGTCGTGCTAGAAACCCCATCCAATGACTGAGGGATCTGGATGCAGAGATCCATGGCTAGGCCCCAGGTGGAGCTCCGGGAGTCCAATTAGCAAGAAAAGGAGGGTTTATATGAGCCAGAATTGTTGAGACCAAGGTTGGATAAAGCACAGGGACAAATAGCCAAACGAATGGAAACACAATGGCTGAGGGGCCCCCAACTGGATCAGGCCCGCTGAATGGGTGAGACAGGCGATTGGTTTGATCTGTTTGGGAGGCATCCAGGCTGTGGGACTGGGTCCTGTGCTCAGTGCATGAGTTGGCTGTTGGAAAACTGGGGATTATGCAGGGATGATTGGCTCAGCCTGGGAGGAAGGCACTGGGCCTACCTGGACTGTGTCTATGAGTTCGACCTCAGCCATTGGGGGAGGTTTTGCCCTGGAGGAGGTGACAATGGGGGGTAGGCTGGGGGAAGGGGAGGGGGCAGGAAGGGAGGGAAAAAGGGGATCTGTTGCTATTATGTAGAACTGAATAGTATTGTAAAATAAAAAAAAATAAAATATCAAAAAAAGATACTAAAAAAATTAAAGAAAGCTCAAACTGAAGCAAGAATAACTAAAGTATAATTGAACAAAATACAGTATAAACCTGGGCATAGCTCAGTCTGAAAAGGATTTGCTTGCAAATGCTGAGACTCTAAATTTGATCCTGAGAACTCGCATAAAAATACAGGATATTTGGCTTGTGCTTGTAATCTAGAGTTCACCGGTCAGCCAGTCTACCCTATTCACTGGATTGTAGGCAAGTAAGAGACCCTGTCTCAGAAAACTTGCTTGATATCTGGGATATATATGCATGATCAGACATAGGGACTGGCAGACACAAACACACAAGCCAAGCACAGACATTCACACAATCAACCACAAACACAAACACATACACTTGCAAATAAAATTTAAAAATCAGGACTCTAAAAACAAAACAAAAATCAATATGACCAAATAACTATTACTGAAACAAATCATCTATAAATCAATAAGATGTAGAATAAATACACCAATGAAAGAGATTAGGCGAAGGACAGTGAAAGAGAGAGAGAGAAAGAAGAGGGAGAGAGAGAGAAAGAGAGAACACAGATTATTAGAGTTTTTAAAAGAGAAATATTATACTGTTTTGACAAATCTGAAAGATCTGTCATCAACTTTACAAGGCAGTTTAGTATGTGGTGATACCAACCTATATTAGTTCACTTAATTTTGGTTGATGGTTATGGTTCAATACGTATCACAATGATAATGATTGGCTGGTAGAACTTAGGATGGCAATAGAGGTCTATGTAAGCAGCAATGAGAGACATTGTGCTCTAGTCACAATAGCCAGTTACACATGTAGACATGTTTTCCTTTTATATAGATAAAGAGAGAAGAAATGGTTACTAGTGTAGTTCAAAGAGACTATGTAAATAAGGTAGAGACTAAATAGGTAGGGTTTAGAACTTTACTGGAATTCTGTAGAACAGCATCGGTTGTAGCCTATAGTAAGCAATTTGAATCATTAGGCATAAGCCTCTTACAATTTACCACTTTGGTTCTTGGCCATACTAAGGTGAACCTGGTTTCCTCCATTACATATCTTCAACAGGATTTACTCTGTCACCACAGGCCCAAATCAACAGGGCTAAAGCCATGGACTGAATCCACAGGTGAAAATCAACCCTCAATCTTTATTAAATATTTATGTGGAGCATTTTATCACAGGAATACAAAGCTGTCAGTCACACTCCCATACCCCTTGTGAGAGAGACCTGTGGACCACAGGAAGTTTGCAAAATGATGAGAAATCAATGCTTTTGGTTTCTGGGCTCCAGTACCCCAGCATGGTTAATCACCCTATGGTATACTTCAGTGTTGGGGCAAAAGCAAATGTTTGACATGTTCCTGAATTTGTCAATCTTACCTGCTCTCTAAGGGAATTCATATGCATCTCCTGATGCCTGAATAGCCTTGGAGTAGGTCACGCTGGTGGTATGTTCTAGATCTACATAGAAACAGTGCCTATGGAGATTACCAAACCAGTGTAGAACTGACCCAAACAAATGTCATAAATAAGTTCAAGTTAAAGTACCCTGGCATTGTGTTATATACTTGCATATGTTGTGGAGTTGGACACAGACCGGCTTTACATTGTCAATTGGAATGGCGTCTGCTATAAACATCATTTATTTTCACTGTTGATAACATCGTAGCTTGAAGCCTTTCTTGAACCACTAAGAAAACTGTCTTCTTCTGGATGATACAGTGACTTTTGTGTCTACACAACAGTGTGGTTACTATTCCCTAGGTCCACTGTTTTTCACCCTAGAGACAATGTGCATGAACACTAATTTACTTTCTTCACTATGGATATTATGGCATAAGCAGTAGAACAGTGGTTCTCAACCTGTGGGTTGTGACCATCAGAAAACACCTATTTCTGATGGGCTTAGGATCTGATACATGGTTAAGTAGCAACTTATACTTATGAAGTAGGAACAGAAATAATTTGATGGTTGAAGGGGGGAGGTCGCCAATGCATGAGGCACTGTATTAAAGGATCAGAGCATTAGGATGGTTCAGATGCACTACACGAGGAGGTCAGTGACTCTATATTAATTCCTTTTCCAGTTTTAATGGACAGTAGTCTGGTCTTAGAGGACATCCAAGTTGAATAAGGTATGTTTGTGGTTGTTAGTGACTCGATCACATTTGACTTGATTCCGTTCATCAAATGGAACAAGATAACTAAAACAGCAGTTTATGTTTAACACTGTATAGCTGTGGCTCTGTACTCCTCTCCCAAACCTGAAACCGATATTTGGTGCTGTACCTTCAAAATCCAGTGTGTAGCAAAATCCTATGTGGGGGTGGGGGTGGAGAGGAGTGGACCAAACTGGCTATGCTCACACAGTGTTGCCATCTATGACATTTTAGAATCTTTCTCTTTCCTATGGGGAAGACTTTTAAGGCATAAACTTTGAATTGGAAGTTCCAGCTACCACCTGGCTTTTTTGGTGCCTTCGTGGAAGTGGAACAGTAGGCAAAGGAAAGGGTTACTCTACTGAAGGGACAAAAGGACCTTATGGAGATGCACAATTAGAGTTCCTGCCACACAATCAGAAAGGAGAAGAAACCAAGAGATTTTAGAGAGTTTTTAGCCCTTAGTTTCTAGTGATAATGATAATTAGGAAGTTATGACACCACACATTAACAAGGGGAAAAGAAGGAGAAATTCATACAATGAGGATACTGAGTAAATATCATGAAATTCATGGGACCGTTTATGAACCCTCATGCATAGTCGTTGCAATGAACATGACGTAGAGTGATTGGCACCAGGACACCTAGCAGTTCACTGTTTTGCCTAATACAGTAGTTATCTCTTTTGTCATTCTCTTTCCTGGTCCATGTTGCTCAAACCCTACAGAAATAAAAAATTAGGTCATACAGCAGAGTAAGGAGTATGACCACTTCGGGCTGTGGTTCTCAACCTGTGGGTCATGACCACTTTGGTTGAATGACCCTTTCACAGGGGTCAGCTAAGATCATCAGAAAACACAGATATTCATACTGAGATTCATAACAGCAGCACAATTAAAGTTATGGAGCGGCAACAAAACTATTTTTGTGATTGGGGGATACCCACAATTTGAGAAACTATATTAAAGGCCCACAGAATTAAGAAGGTTGAGAACCACTGATTTGAGGTCAATGGGATAGTGGCAGAAGATAATTCTAGGAAAGGAAAACTAAAAGAGAATAATGAAATAGAAATTCTTCGTTTTGTTAGGTAATCCTAAGAAGACTGTCCTTTGCATTTAACATGCTTGTCCTCTTTTTTTTTTTATGCATTTATGGGAGGATCGATTTGATTTTGGCAGTGAGCAAAAACACTTTCCAGGTCCTCTTTAATTGTTTTTCACTTTCAACTCCTTTGTTCTGACTGTAACCATTTCAACTTTTTACTATCTGGCTTTTTCTATCTCTTTTATTTTACCACTGCTGAAACCTGAGCTATACAACCATTGGGTGTTAAAGTTTTTTAGATCTTCATTCTATGTGCAATGGTGTTATTTCTTGCGTGTATGTTTGTACATCATGTGTGTTCAATGTCCAAGGTTACCTGAAGGCACCAGATGCCCTAGAACTGGAGTTACAAATGTTGCTAACCACCATGTCGGCGTTGGGAATCCAAACTCGATCCTCTGGCAGAGCAATAAGTGCTCTCCTGAGCCATCCAACTCTCCTGCCCCTCTATACCTGTTTTATAACTCTGTCTATATTGGCATAACCCATGTCAAATAGAAGTCAGTGCAGACGAGCTCATTCACATTGATACACTATCATTTTACTGACAATGTGATATTTAGAAGACAGGGTTCCTATGGCCTTAAAAGGTATCCCAAGACAGTAAGGCCTCAGGGAAAAAGGTGTGATTCTGAGCAGTCCCCAGAATTTAAGGACCTCTATGGCTCATTGGACACAATACACATCAATCACTATGTCTCAGCCAATGAGCTTACAGCTCTGGTGACGTGTGAGAAGGGCCATTATTACTCCTCAATGCTCCGCCCCCTTATACCTGGTTCTCAGCCTTCTTGGGGCTGGCCTCAGCAGAAGGCTCCTCCCTGGTGCTGTCTAGCCCTTCTTTTATAGGTACTCTACAAGTACCAACTCCATCTGCTGACTAGTGGAAAACTTTCCTACTGTTCTCACTGCCTCCAAGGAGGTCCTTGAGGCCAACAGCCTCTCTCTACTTCGTGGTAGTCACCTTAACAACGCCTCATCCCCACCAACACCTTCAAAGCTCGAAGCTTCAGTAAGATCTTCATTGGCAGGAAATTGGCAGGAAATTCATACCATGTCTGCTGTCGCAGAGCGGGACCTTGGATTTCCTGACCCAGAGCAAGAAGGTGGTAGGATGGATCACGACGCTGGACAAAGTGTCTTGAAAGTGCTGACAATCCGTGAGGCTGGTGATGACATCGATGGAACCACAGGATGTCTGGGTTCACAGGCAGTCTCGAGAGCCATTCTGGGGGAAGAGCCGGGGCAGGAGGAGATATGGCCCGATACTGAGGAGATCTGCACTCCTGTGGAAGAGGTCTGGCCTGATATCAAGGACATCTGGCCTGATGTCGAGGACATCTGGCATAAAGTCAAGGACATCTGGCCTGATGACCAGGAAACCTGGCCTGATGTCGAGGACTTCTGGCCTCATGCCGAGGAAGTCTGGACTCGTATCAAGGATATCTGGCCTGTTGTAGAGGACCTCTGGCCTGATATCGAGGACATCTGGCCTGTTGTAGAGGAACTCTGGCCTGAAATCGAGGACATCTGGCCTGATGTCGAGGAACCCAGGCATTCTATCGAGGACATCTGTCCTGCTATGGAGGACATCTGGCCTGATGTTGAAGAACCCTGGTATTCTATCGAGGACATCTGGCCTGCTATGGAGGACATCTGGCCTGATGTCGAGGAACCCTGGCATTCCATCAAGGACATCTGGCCTGCTATGGAGGACATCTGGCCTGATGTCGAGGAACCCTGGCATTCTATCAAGGACATCTGGCCTGCTATGGAGGACATCTGGCCTGATGTGGAAGAACCCTGGCATTCCATCGAGGACATCTGGCCTGCTATCGAGGACATCTGGCCTGATATCGAGGAACTCTGGCCGGTTCTCGAGGAAGCCTGGCCTGATATTGAAGAGGACTTGTATGTCTGGAATAGCGACCAGGAGAACAAAGTAGTTCAGGAGGAAGCTGAAGAAGACCAGGGCTGCAATAATGAAGAAAAGGAGGACGAAAAGGAGGAGGAGGAGGAGGAAGAGGAGGAGGAGGAGGAGGAGGACGAAGATGACGACGACGACGACAATAAAGATGACGACTATGAATATGAGAAGAAAGGAGAAGATGACGTTGAGGATCAGGGGATGAAGATCATCCTGCATGCTGTGAGTTTACCTATGGGGCTTTAGTTCCAGCTAGAGAAATTTCATTTTTTCTAATACCCTAAATGCCCCTAAATTGTGTATGCATGCTATTTATGACCACATTCTGCTTCACCCAAGCTATGACAAGTTCAGTTATTGGAGCCCACCTATTCAGGAGAGGGAAAGACCCTCCAAGAGGGCCAGACCCTGCCAAAGGAAACATAGAATTGGGAGAGTGAGTGCCTAAAAGAAGGAGCTACCTCTAGGCAGTCTGTCTTTTATAATACCTGGAAAGGGATTCCAAGATATATTACACAGCTCAGAGGACCCTGAGCAGGACATGTTCTAGTACAGTGAGTCCTTGACTAACACTTCTGTAGTCTATCAGCTGCTGATCTTTGCAACAAAGGGACCAAGGCCACCAAGCATTAGCAAAGTTTCTTATTCTTCAATGTCTGTTGGCATTGGAAGCTCACTTGCAGGCCATGCGGGAGGGTTTGAGTTTCAAGAAGAAAATATGTTCATTTTTTGTTGAAAATACAGACAGATGTAAGGTACACTATTTTCCTAAGATTGAAAAAAGTGGTTCATATCAATGTTTTACAATTGTCAATTATCTCTTATTCTTCCTACAGAACAAGGGCAAAGGAAGCCATGGATAAACATCAATGAATCGGTTCTTTGTAGATTGGAGACTCATGGAAAGTATCAGTGATCCTCATCTAATATTCTTCATCCAAATATACGCAAATAAAACTTCTCAAACTGTTTAAATATTCTTTAAATTAAAAATAAATTTGAAATGAATATATGGGAGAGTCTTTTATCAATACTACAAACTCAAGTTGATTAATGTCCATTTCTTTTTGAAGTAGCCTACCAGTCGTTGAAGCAGATTACTTTTAACTATTTTCAGTCTCCCAGTTACACTCTCAAGAAATTCCATTAGTCAGTTTAACCGACTTATGAGAAAGAAAACAGACATGGAGGTCTTGAATAGTCTGACCTTTATTCACAGAAACTGAAAGTGACCCAGTTTGTCTGCAAGCAAGTTGGGGTACTTGAACACATAGGACAACAACAGTCGCAGCAGCACATGGGAATTGCTGAGCAATGTCAACTCCTTAGCTCCATTCAAGATGTCTTTGATAGTAAATTCTCAAATTGATCTGGCACACGTTCTGAAGACCTTTAGTTTATCCTTCATTTCAACAGAGTATGAGAAGTGCTAATGTAGAATACTGCTTCACTGTGATTGGACAAAGGTTATATCACTGAATTGAGGCCCATTAAAATAAATTGAATAAAACAATAAATATCTGATGCTGGATACATCTAGGGATGGTACATGGAAATACTACAATTCGGAAAAGGTCTAAGACACAGAGAAAGACCTAAAAAGGCAAATATTGGATAGTGTAGTGGAGAAAAATATATAAAGGAAAAAGCTAATTTCTGGATACATTATAATGTGCATATAAAGTTTAAAAATGTAAACCAATAACTACAAGTATATATATATACATACACAGGAAAGTGAATATTGGTGATGCATGCAGAGAAAGTTCTATGGGAATGGAAATACCTATTTAGGATTAATAGATATATTTTTAAGAAAAGGGAAGTATTTAATTGGATAGAAGTACATGGTTGACTTCAAGAGCATCCTAGTATATCACTTAGGTTAGCTCAAGGGTATGTACATGAAGTTCTCACTACACCTTTGTGTAGATTAACAGTGTTTCTTGAAGAAAAATGAAAAATAGGAAGGGTAAATTTAAATAACACGTTCAACAACTGGAATCTGTTTAAGGAAAAAATTGTAGTTGGAGGTAACTAGATTAGGGGTCAGAGGAGAAAGGACACCATTTTGAGGGTAGAAAGCGATGTTCGATGGCTATTTCCAGCTTCATAGGTACTCATTTGCCTTAATACCTCCTGTTGTATTCTACGGGAACTCATGTCATCTTACAACATCTTACCAGTAGCACTATTCACATGTGTACCTATATCCTACTCTAGGTCAACTTTCTAAAATATTAGGACCTTTTAAAAGTTGGACTTATGCATCTTTCTTAAAGCATACACCATTGTATTTTTTCACTTGGTAGATACTTGGTAAACATGTCTTCCAAAACATAGCTTACTTAATGCACACAGAATTCCATTTTGTGTCACTGAAATTGACATTTAAAAACACATTATCAGTGATGAGATAAGAAGGACTAAGACAGAAAAAGTCATCCTGAGTGAGGTAACCCAGGCTCAGAAACACAAACATGGTATGTACTCACTCATAGGAGGATACTAGATGTGGAACAAGGATGACTGGACTGCTACTCACATCACCAGGGAGGCAACCTGGAAAAAAAAAAGGACCCCAAGAAAGTCACGAAGAACAACTAGTGATGGAGAAATGGATGAGATCTATGTCAACAGCCTGGACATGAGTGGGGGCAATGAAGGGCAAAGGTCGAGGGAAAGAGAGCTTGGGGGAGCAGGAGATTCCAGCTAGATCAAGAACAGAGAGGGAGAACAAGGAATAGGAGACCATGGTAAATGAAGACCACATGAGAATAGGAAGAAGCAAAGTGCTAGAGAGGTCCCCAGAAATCCATAAAGATACCCCCACAATAGACTGCTGGCAATGGTTGAGAGACAGCCCAAACTGACCTACTCTGGTGATGGGATGGCCAAACACCCTAATTGTCGTGCTAGAAACCCCATCCAATGACTGAGGGATCTGGATGCAGAGATCCATGGCTAGGCCCCAGGTGGAGCTCCGGGAGTCCAATTAGCAAGAAAGAGGAGGGTTTATATGAGCCAGAATTGTTGAGACCAAGGTTGGATAAAGCACAGGGACAAATAGTCAAACGAATGGAAACACATGAACTATGACACAATGGCTGAGGGGCCCCCAACTGGATCAGGCCCGCTGAATGGGTGAGACAGGCGATTGGTTTGATCTGTTTGGGAGGCATCCAGGCTGTGGGACTGGGTCCTGTGCTCAGTGCATGAGTTGGCTGTTGGAAAACTGGGGATTATGCAGGGATGCTTGGCTCAGCCTGGGAGGAAGGCACTGGGCCTACCTGGACTGTGTCTATGAGTTCGACCTCAGCCATTGGGGGAGGTTTTGCCCTGGAGGAGGTGGCAATGGGGGGTAGGCTGGGGGAAGGGGAGGGGGGCAGGAAGGGAGAGAAAAAGGGGATCTGTGGCTATTATGTAGAACTGAATAGTATTGTAAAATAAAAAAAAATAAAATATCAAAAAAGATACTAAAAAAATTAAAGAAAGCTCAAACTGAAGCAAGAATAACTAAAGTATAATTGAACAAAATACAGTATAAACCTGGGCATAGCTCAGTCTGAAAAGGATTTGCTTGCAAATGCTGAGACTCTAAATTTGATCCTGAGAACTCGCATAAAAATACAGGATATTTGGCTTGTGCTTGTAATCTAGAGTTCACCGGTCAGCCAGTCTACCCTATTCACTGGATTGTAGGCAAGTAAGAGACCCTGTCTCAGAAAACTTGCTTGATATCTGGGATATATATGCATGATCAGACATAGGGACTGGCAGACACAAACACACAAGCACAGACATTCACACAATCAACCACAAACACAAACACATACACTTGCAAATAAAATTCAAAAATCAGGACTCTAAAAACAAAACAAAAATCAATATGACCAAATAACTATTACTGAAACAAATCATCTATAAATCAATAAGATGTAGAATAAATACACCAATGAAAGAGATTAGGCGAAGGACAGTGAAATAGAGAGAGAGAGAAAGAAGAGGGAGAGGGAGAGAAAGAGAGAACACAGATTATTAGAGTTTTTAAAAGAGAAATATTATACTGTTTTGACAAATCTGAAAGATCTGTCATCAACTTTAGAAGGCAGTTTAGTATGTGGTGATACCAACCTATATTAGTTCACTTAATTTTGGTTGATGGTTATGGTTCAATACGTATCACAATGATAATGATTGGCTGGTAGAACTTAGGATGGCAATAGAGGTCTATGTAAGCAGCAATGAGAGACATTGTGCTCTAGTCACAATAGCCAGTTTCACATGTAGACATGTTTTCCTTTTATATAGATAAAGAGAGAAGAAATGGTTACTAGTGTAGTTCAAAGAGACTATGTAAATAAGGTAGAGACTAAATAGGTAGGGTTTAGAACTTTACTGGAATTCTGTAGAACAGCATCGGTTGTAGCCTATAGTAAGCAATTTGAATCATTAGGCATAAGCCTCTTACAATTTACCACTTTGGTTCTTGGCCATTCTAAGGTGAACCTGGTTTCCTCCATTACATATCTTCAACACGATTTACTCTGTCACCACAGGCCCAAATCAACAGTGCTAAAGCCATGGACTGAATCCACAGGTGAAAATCAACCCTCAATCTTTATTAAATATTTATGTGGAGCATTTTATCACAGGAATACAAAGCTGTCAGTCACACTCCCATACCCCTTGTGAGAGAGACCTGTGGACCACAGGAAGTTTGCAAAATGATGAGAAATCAATGCTTTTGGTTTCTGGGCTCCAGTACCCCAGCATGGTTAATCACCCTATGGTATACTTCAGTGTTGGGGCAAAAGCAAATGTTTGACATGTTCCTGAATTTGTCAATCTTACCTGCTCTCTAAGGGAATTCATATGCATCTCCTGATGCCTGAATAGCCTTGGAGTAGGTCACGCTGGTGGTATGTTCTAGATCTACATAGAAACAGTGCCTATGGAGATTACCAAACCAGTGTAGAACTGACCCAAACAAATGTCACAAATAAGTTCAAGTTAAAGTACCCTGGCATTGTGTTATATACTTGCATATGTTGTGGAGTTGGACACAGATGGGCTTTACATTGTCAATTGGAATGGCGTCTGCTATAAACATCATTTATTTTCACTGTTGATAACATCGTAGCTTGAAGCCTTTCTTGAACCACTAAGAAAACTGTCTTCTTCTGGATGATACAGTGACTTTTGTGTCTACACAACAGTGTGGTTACTATTCCCTAGGTCCACTGTTTTTCACCCTAGAGACAATGTGCATGAACACTAATTTACTTTCTTCACTATGGATATTATGGCATAAGCAGTAGAACAGTGGTTCTCAACCTGTGGGTTGTGACCATCAGAAAACACCTATTTCTGATGGGCTTAGGATCTGATACATGGTTAAGTAGCAACTTATACTTATGAAGTAGGAACAGAAATAATTTGATGGTTGAAAGGGGGAGGTCGCCAATGCATGAGGCACTGTATTAAAGGATCATAGCATTAGGATGGTTCAGATGCACTACACGAGGAGGTCAGTGACTCTATATTAATTCCTTTTCCAGTTTTAATGGACAGTAGTCTGGTCTTAGAGGACATCCAAGTTGAATAAGGTATGTTTGTGGTTGTTAGTGACTCGATCACATTTGACTTGATTCCGTTCATCAAATGGAACAAGATAACTAAAACAGCAGTTTATGTTTAACACTGTATAGCTGTGGCTCTGTACTCCTCTCCCAAACCTGAGACCGATATTTGGTGCTGTACCTTCAAAATCCAGTGTGTAGCAAAATCCTATGTGGGGGTGGGGGTGGAGAGGAGTGGACCAAACTGGCTATGCTCACACAGTGTTGCCATCTATGACATTTTAGAATCTTTCTCATTCCTATGGGGAAGACTTTTAAGGCATAAACTTTGAATTGGAAGTTCCAGCTACCACCTGGCTTTTTTGGTGCCTTCGTGGAAGTGGAACAGTAGGCAAAGGAAAGGGTTACTCTACTGAAGGGACAAACGGACCTTATGGAAATGCACAATTAGAGTTCCTGCCACACAATCAGAAAGGAGAAGAAACCAAGAGATTTTAGAGAGTTTTTAGCCCTTAGTTTCTAGTGATAATGATAATTAGGAAGTTATGACACCACACATTAACAAGGGGAAAAGAAGGAGAAATTCATACAATGAGGATATTGAGTAAATATCATGAAATTCATGGGACCGTTTATGAACCCTCATGCATAGTCGTTGCAATGAACATGACGTAGAGTGATTGGCACCAGGACACCTAGCAGTTCACTGTTTTGCCTAATACAGTAGTTATCTCTTTTGTCATTCTGTTTCCTGGTCCATGTTGCTCAAACCCTACAGAAATAAAAAATTAGGTCATACAGCAGAGTAAGGAGTATGACCACTTCGGGCTGTGGTTCTCAACCTGTGGGTCATGACCACTTTGGTTGAATGACCCTTTCACAGGGGTCAGCTAAGATCATCAGAAAACACAGATATTCATACTGAGATTCATAACAGCAGCACAATTAAAGTTATGGAGCGGCAACAAAACTATTTTTGTGATTGGGGGATACCCACAATTTGAGAAACTATATTAAAGGCCCACAGAATTAAGAAGGTTGAGAACCACTGATTTGAGGTCAATGGGATAGTGGCAGAAGATAATTCTAGGAAAGGAAAACTAAAAGAGAATAATGAAATAGAAATTCTTCGTTTTGTTAGGTAATCCTAAGAAGACTGTCCTTTGCATTTAACATGCTTGTCCTCTTTTTTTTTATGCATTTATGGGAGGATCGATTTGATTTTGGCAGTGAGAAAAAACGCTTTCCAGGTCCTGTTTAATTGTTTTTCACTTTCAACTCCTTTGTTCTGACTGTAACCATTTCAACTTTTTACTATCTGGCTTTTTCTATCTCTTCTATTTTACCACTGCTGAAACCTGAGCTATACAACCATTGGGTGTTAAAGTTTTTTAGATCTTCATTCTATGTGCAATGGTGTTATTTCTTGCGTGTATGTTTGTACATCATGTGTGTTCAATGTCCAAGGTTACCTGAAGGCACCAGATGCCCTAGAACTGGAGTTACAAATGTTGCTAACCACCATGTCGGCGTTGGGAATCCAAACTCGATCCTCTGGCAGAGCAATAAGTGATCTCCTGAGCCATCCAACTCTCCTGCCCCTCTATACCTGTTTTATAACTCTGTCTATATTGGCATAACCCATGTCAAATAGAAGTCAGTGCAGACGAGCTCATTCACATTGATACACTATCATTTTACTGACAATGTGATATTTAGAAGACAGGGTTCCTATGGCCTTAAAAGGTATCCCAAGACAGTAAGGCCTCAGGGAAAAAGGTGTGATTCTGAGCAGTCCCCAGAATTTAAGGACCTCTATGGCTCATTGGACACAATACACATCAATCACTATGTCTCAGCCAATGAGCTTACAGCTCTGGTGACGTGTGAGAAGGGCCATTATTACTCCTCAATGCTCCGCCCCCTTATACCTGGTTCTCAGCCTTCTTGGGGCTGGCCTCAGCAGAAGGCTCCTCCCTGGTGCTGTCTAGCCCTTCTTTTATAGGTACTCTACAAGTACCAACTCCATCTGCTGACTAGTGGAAAACTTTCCTACTGCTCTCACTGCCTCCAAGGAGGTCCTTGAGGCCAACAGCCTCTCTCTACTTCGTGGTAGTCACCTTAACAACGCCTCATCCCCACCAACACCTTCAAAGCTCGAAGCTTCAGTAAGATCTTCATTGGCAGGAAATTGGCAGGAAATTCATACCATGTCTGCTGTCGCAGAGCGGGACCTTGGATTTCCTGACCCAGAGCAAGAAGGTGGTAGGATGGATCACGACGCTGGACAAAGTGTCTTGAATGTGCTGACAATCCGTGAGGCTGGTGATGACATCGATGGAACCACAGGATGTCTGGGTTCACAGGCAGTCCCGAGAGCCATTCTGGGGGAAGAGCCGGGGCAGGAGGAGATATGGCCCGATACTGAGGAGATCTGCACTCCTGTGGAAGAGGTCTGGCCTGATATCAAGGACATCTGGCCTGATGTCGAGGACATCTGGCATAAAGTCAAGGACATCTGGCCTGATGACCAGGAAACCTGGCCTGATGTCGCGGACTTCTGGCCTGTTGTAGAGGACCTCTGGCCTGAAATCGAGGACATCTGGCCTGATGTCGAGGAACCCAGGCATTCTATCGAGGACATCTGGCCTGCTATGGAGGACATCTGGCCTGATGTTGAAGAACCCTGGTATTCTATCGAGGACATCTGGCCTGCTATGGAGGACATCTGGCCTGATGTCGAGGAACCCTGGCATTCCATCAAGGACATCTGGCCTGCTATGGAGGACATCTGGCCTGATGTCGAGGAACCCTGGCATTCTATCAAGGACATCTGGCCTGCTATGGAGGACATCTGGCCTGATGTGGAAGAACCCTGGCATTCCATCAAGGACATCTGGCCTGCTATCGAGGACATCTGGCCTGATATCGAGGAACTCTGGCCGGTTCTCGAGGAAGCCTGGCCTGATATTGAAGAGGACTTGTATGTCTGGAATAGCGACCAGGAGAACAAAGTAGTTCAGGAGGAAGCTGAAGAAGACCAGGAACGCAAAAATGAAGAAAAGGAGGACGAAAAGGAGGAGGAGGAGGAGGAAGAGGAGGAGGAGGAGGAGGACGAAGACGACGACGACAACGACAATAAAGATGATGACGATGAATATGAGAAGAAAGGAGAAGATGACGTTGAGGATCAGGGGATGAAGATCATCCTGCATGCTGTGAGTTTACCTATGGGGCTTTAGTTCCCGCTAGAGAAATTTCATTTTTTCTAATACCCTAAATGCCCCTAAATTGTGTATGCATGCTATTTATGACCACATTCTGCTTCACCCAAGCTATGACAAGTTCAGTTATTGGAGCCCACCTATTCAGGAGAGGGAAAGACCCTCCAAGAGGGCCAGACCCTGCCAAAGGAAACATAGAATTGGGAGAGTGAGTGCCTAATAGAAGGAGCTACCTCTAGGCAGTCTGTCTTTTATAATACCTGGAAAGGGATTCCAAGATATATTACACAGCTCAGAGGACCCTGAGCAGGACATGTTCTAGTACAGTGAGTCCTTGACTAACACTTCTGTAGTCTATCAGCTGCTGATCTTTGCAACAAAGGGACCAAGGCCACCAAGCATTAGCAAAGTTTCTTATTCTTCAATGTCTGTTGGCATTGGAAGCTCACTTGCAGGCCATGCGGGAGGGTTTGAGTTTCAAGAAGAAAATATGTTCATTTTTTGTTGAAAATACAGACAGATGTAAGGTACACTATTTTCCTAAGATTGAAAAAAGTGGTTCATATCAATGTTTTACAATTGTCAATTATCTCTTATTCTTCCTACAGAACAAGGGCAAAGGAAGCCATGGATAAACATCAATGAATCGGTTCTTTGTAGATTGGAGACTCATGGAAAGTGTCAGTGATCCTCATCTAATATTCTTCATCCAAATATATGCAAATAAAACTTCTCAAACTGTTTAAATATTCTTTAAATTAAAAATAAATTTGAAATGAATATATGGGAGAGTCTTTTATCAATACTACAAACTCAAGTTGATTAATGTCCATTTCTTTTTGAAGTAGCCTACCAGTCGTTGAAGCAGATTACTTTTAACTATTTTCAGTCTCCCAGTTACACTCTCAAGAAATTCCATTAGTCAGTTTAACCGACTTATGAGAAAGAAAACAGACATGGAGGTCTTGAATAGTCTGACCTTTATTCACAGAAACTGAAAGTGACCCAGTTTGTCGGCAAGCAAGTTGGGGTACTTGAACACATAGGACAACAACAGTCGCAGCAGCACATGGGAATTGCTGAGCAATGTCAACTCCTTAGCTCCATTCAAGATGTCTTTGATAGTAAATTCTCAAATTGATCTGGCACACGTTCTGAAGACCTTTAGTTTATCCTTCATTTCAACAGAGTATGAGAAGTGCTAATGTAGAATACTGCTTCACTGTGATTGGACAAAGGTTATATCACTGAATTGAGGCCCATTAAAATAAATTGAATAAAACAATAAATATCTGATGCTGGATACATCTAGGGATGGTACATGGAAATACTACAATTCGGAAAAGGTCTAAGACACAGAGAAAGACCTAAAAAGGCAAATATTGGATAGTGTAGTGGAGAAAAATATATAAAGGAAAAAGCTAATTTCTGGATACATTATAATGTGCATATAAAGTTTAAAAATGTAAACCAATAACTACAAGTATATATATATACATACACAGGAAAGTGAATATTGGTGATGCATGCAGAGAAAGTTCTATGGGAATGGAAATACCTATTTAGGATTAATAGATATATTTTTAAGAAAAGGGAAGTATTTAATTGGATAGAAGTACATGGTTGACTTCAAGAGCATCATAGTATATCACTTAGGTTAGCTCAAGGGTATGTACATGAAGTTCTCACTACACCTTTGTGTAGATTAACAGTGTTTCTTGAAGAAAAATGAAAAATAGGAAGGGTAAATTTAAATAACACGTTCAACAACTGGAATCTGTTTAAGGAAAAAATTGTAGTTGGAGGTAACTAGATTAGGGGTCAGAGGAGAAAGGACACCATTTTGAGGGTAGAAAGCGATGTTCGATGGCTATTTCCAGCTTCATAGGTACTCATTTGCCTTAATACCTCCTGTTGTATTCTACGGGAACTCATGTCATCTTACAACATCTTACCAGTAGCACTATTCACATGTGTACCTATATCCTACTCTAGGTCAACTTTCTAAAATATTAGGACCTTTTAAAAGTTGGACTTATGCATCTTTCTTAAAGCATACACCATTGTATTTTTCCACTTGGTAGATACTTGGTAAACATGTCTTCCAAAACATAGCTTACTTAATGCACACAGAATTCCATTTTGTGTCACTGAAATTGACATTTAAAAACACATTATCAGTGATGAGATAAGAAGGACTAAGACAGAAAAAGTCATCCTGAGTGAGGTAACCCAGGCTCAGAAACACAAACATGGTATGTACTCACTCATAGGAGGATACTAGATGTGGAACAAGGATGACTGGACTGCTACTCACATCACCAGGGAGGCAACCTGGAAAAAAAAAAGGACCCCAAGAAAGTCACGAAGAACAACTAGTGATGGAGAAATGGATGAGATCTATGTCAACAGCCTGGACATGAGTGGGGGCAATGAAGGGCAAAGGTCGAGGGAAAGAGAGCTTGGGGGAGCAGGAGATTCCAGCTAGATCAAGAACAGAGAGGGAGAACAAGGAATAGGAGACCATGGTAAATGAAGACCACATGAGAATAGGAAGAAGCAAAGTGCTAGAGAGGTCCCCAGAAATCCATAAAGATACCCCCACAATAGACTGCTGGCAATGGTTGAGAGACAGCCCAAACTGACCTACTCTGGTGATGGGATGGCCAAACACCCTAATATTCGTGCTAGAAACCCCATCCAATGACTGAGGGATATGGATGCAGAGATCCATGGCTAGGCCCCAGGTGGAGCTCCGGGAGTCCAATTAGCAAGAAAGAGGAGGGTTTATATGAGCCAGAATTGTTGAGACCAAGGTTGGATAAAGCACAGGGACAAATAGCCAAACGAATGGAAACACATGAACTATGACACAATGGCTGAGGGGCCCCCAACTGGATCAGGCCCGCTGAATGGGTGAGACAGGCGATTGGTTTGATCTGTTTGGGAGGCATCCAGGCTGTGGGACTGGGTCCTGTGCTCAGTGCATGAGTTGGCTGTTGGAAAACTGGGGATTATGCAGGGATGATTGGCTCAGCCTGGGAGGAAGGCACTGGGCCTACCTGGACTGTGTCTATGAGTTCGACCTCAGCCATTGGGGGAGGTTTTGCCCTGGAGGAGGTGGGAATGGGGGGTAGGCTGGGGGAAGGGGAGGGGGCAGGAAGGGAGAGAAAAAGGGGCTCTGTGGCTATTATGTAGAACTGAATAGTATTGTAAAATAAAAAAAAAAATAAAATATCAAAAAAACATACTAAAAAAATTAAAGAAAGCTCAACCTGAAGCAAGAATAACTAAAGTATAATTGAACAAAATACAGTATAAACCTGGGCATAGCTCAGTCTGAAAAGGATTTGCTTGCAAATGCTGAGACTCTAAATTTGATCCTGAGAACTCGCATAAAAATACAGGATATTTGGCTTGTGCTTGTAATCTAGAGTTCACCGGTCAGCCAGTCTACCCTATTCACTGGATTGTAGGCAAGTAAGAGACCCTGTCTCAGAAAACTTGCTTGATATCTGGGATATATATGCATGATCAGACATAGGGACTGGCAGACACAAACACACAAGCCAAGCACAGACATTCACACAATCAACCACAAACACAAACACATACACTTGCAAATAAAATTTAAAAATCAGGACTCTAAAAACAAAACAAAAATCAATATGACCAAATAACTATTACTGAAACAAATCATCTATAAATCAATAAGATGTAGAATAAATACACCAATGAAAGAGATTAGGCGAAGGACAGTGAAAGAGAGAGAGAGAAAGAAGAGGGAGAGAGAGAGAAAGAGAGAACACAGATTATTAGAGTTTTTAAAAGAGAAATATTATACTGTTTTGACAAATCTGAAAGATCTGTCATCAACTTTACAAGGCAGTTTAGTATGTGGTGATACCAACCTATATTAGTTCACTTAATTTTGGTTGATGGTTATGGTTCAATACGTATCACAATGATAATGATTGGCTGGTAGAACTTAGGATGGCAATAGAGGTCTATGTAAGCAGCAATGAGAGACATTGTGCTCTAGTCACAATAGCCAGTTACACATGTAGACATGTTTTCCTTTTATATAGATAAAGAGAGAAGAAATGGTTACTAGTGTAGTTCAAAGAGACTATGTAAATAAGGTAGAGACTAAATAGGTAGGGTTTAGAACTTTACTGGAATTCTGTAGAACAGCATCGGTTGTAGCCTATAGTAAGCAATTTGAATCATTAGGCATAAGCCTCTTACAATTTACCACTTTGGTTCTTGGCCATACTAAGGTGAACCTGGTTTCCTCCATTACATATCTTCAACACGATTTACTCTGTCACCACAGGCCCAAATCAACAGGGCTAAAGCCATGGACTGAATCCACAGGTGAAAATCAACCCTCAATCTTTATTAAATATTTATCTGGAGCATTTTATCACAGGAATACAAAGCTGTCAGTCACACTCCCATACCCCTTGTGAGAGAGACCTGTGGACCACAGGAAGTTTGCAAAATGATGAGAAATCAATGCTTTTGGTTTCTGGGCTCCAGTACCCCAGCATGGTTAATCACCCTATGGTATACTTCAGTGTTGGGGCAAAAGCAAATGTTTGACATGTTCCTGAATTTGTCAATCTTACCTGCTCTCTAAGGGAATTCATATGCATCTCCTGATGCCTGAATAGCCTTGGAGTAGGTCACGCTGGTGGTATGTTCTAGATCTACATAGAAACAGTGCCTATGGAGATTACCAAACCAGTGTAGAACTGACCCAAACAAATGTCACAAATAAGTTCAAGTTAAAGTACCCTGGCATTGTGTTATATACTTGCATATGTTGTGGAGTTGGACACATTGGGCTTTACATTGTCAATTGGAATGGCGTCTGCTATAAACATCATTTATTTTCACTGTTGATAACATCGTAGCTTGAAGCCTTTCTTGAACCACTAAGAAAACTGTCTTCTTCTGGATGATACAGTGACTTTTGTGTCTACACAACAGTGTGGTTACTATTCCCTAGGTCCACTGTTTTTCAGCCTAGAGACAATGTGCATGAACACTAATTTACTTTCTTCACTATGGATATTATGGCATAAGCAGTAGAACAGTGGTTCTCAACCTGTGGGTTGTGACCATCAGAAAACACCTATTTCTGATGGGCTTAGGATCTGATACATGGTTAAGTAGCAACTTATACTTATGAAGTAGGAACAGAAATAATTTGATGGTTGAAGGGGGGAGGTCGCCAATGCATGAGGCACTGTATTAAAGGATCATAGCATAGGATGGTTCAGATGCACTACACGAGGAGGTCAGTGACTCTATATTAATTCCTTTTCCAGTTTTAATGGACAGTAGTCTGGTCTTAGAGGACATCCAAGTTGAATAAGGTATGTTTGTGGTTGTTAGTGACTCGATCACATTTGACTTGATTCCGTTCATCAAATGGAACAAGATAACTAAAACAGCAGTTTATGTTTAACACTGTATAGCTGTGGCTCTGTACTCCTCTCCCAAACCTGAAACCGATATTTGGGGCTGTACCTTCAAAATCCAGTGTGTAGCAAAATCCTATGTGGGGGTGGGGGTGGAGAGGAGTACACCAAACTGGCTATGCTCACACAGTGTTGCCATCTATGACATTTTAGAATCTTTCTCATTCCTATGGGGAAGACTTTTAAGGCACAAACTTTGAATTGGAAGTTCCAGCTACCACCTGGCTTTTTTGGTGCCTTCGTGGAAGTGGAACAGTAGGCAAAGGAAAGGGTTACTCTACTGAAGGGACAAAAGGACCTTATGGAAATGCACAATTAGAGTTCCTGCCACACAATCAGAAAGGAGAAGAAACCAAGAGATTTTAGAGAGTTTTTAGCCCTTAGTTTCTAGTGATAATGATAATTAGGAAGTTATGACACCACACATTAACAAGGGGAAAAGAAGGAGAAATTCATACAATGAGGATATTGAGTAAATATCATGAAATTCATGGGACCGTTTATGAACCCTCATGCATAGTCGTTGCAATGAACATGACGTAGAGTGATTGGCACCAGGACACCTAGAAGTTCACTGTTTTGCCTAATACAGTAGTTATCTCTTTTGTCATTCTGTTTCCTGGTCCATGTTGCTCAAACCCTACAGAAATAAAAAATTAGGTCATACAGCAGAGTAAGGAGTATGACCACTTCGGGCTGTGGTTCTCAACCTGTGGGTCATGACCACTTTGGTTGAATGACCCTTTCACAGGGGTCAGCTAAGATCATCAGAAAACACAGATATTCATACTGAGATTCATAACAGCAGCACAATTAAAGTTATGGAGCGGCAACAAAACTATTTTTGTGATTGGGGGATACCCACAATTTGAGAAACTATATTAAAGGCCCACAGAATTAAGAAGGTTGAGAACCACTGATTTGAGGTCAATGGGATAGTGGCAGAAGATAATTCTAGGAAAGGAAAACTAAAAGAGAATAATGAAATAGAAATTCTTCGTTTTGTTAGGTAATCCTAAGAAGACTGTCCTTTGCATTTAACATGCTTGTCCTCTTTTTTTTTTTATGCATTTATGGGAGGATCGATTTGATTTTGGCAGTGAGCAAAAACACTTTCCAGGTCCTCTTTAATTGTTTTTCACTTTCAACTCCTTTGTTCTGACTGTAACCATTTCAACTTTTTACTATCTGGCTTTTTCTATCTCTTCTATTTTACCACTGCTGAAACCTGAGCTATACAACCATTGGGTGTTAAAGTTTTTTAGATCTTCATTCTATGTGCAATGGTGTTATTTCTTGCGTGTATGTTTGTACATCATGTGTGTTCAATGTCCAAGGTTACCTGAAGGCACCAGATGCCCTAGAACTGGAGTTACAAATGTTGCTAACCACCATGTCGGCGTTGGGAATCCAAACTCGATCCTCTGGCAGAGCAATAAGTGCTCTCCTGAGCCATCCAACTCTCCTGCCCCTCTATACCTGTTTTATAACTCTGTCTATATTGGCATAACCCATGTCAAATAGAAGTCAGTGCAAACGAGCTCATTCACATTGATACACTATCATTTTACTGACAATGTGATATTTAGAAGACAGGGTTCCTATGGCCTTAAAAGGTATCCCAAGACAGTAAGGCCTCAGGGAAAAAGGTGTGATTCTGAGCAGTCCCCAGAATTTAAGGACCTCTATGGCTCATTGGACACAATACACATCAATCACTATGTCTCAGCCAATGAGCTTACAGCTCTGGTGACGTGTGAGAAGGGCCATTATTACTCCTCAATGCTCCGCCCCCTTATACCTGGTTCTCAGCCTTCTTGGGGCTGGCCTCAGCAGAAGGCTCCTCCCTGGTGCTGTCTAGCCCTTCTTTTATAGGTACTCTACAAGTACCAACTCCATCTGCTGACTAGTGGAAAACTTTCCTACTGCTCTCACTGCCTCCAAGGAGGTCCTTGAGGCCAACAGCCTCTCTCTACTTCGTGGTAGTCACCTTAACAACGCCTCATCCCCACCAACACCTTCAAAGCTCGAAGCTTCAGTAAGATTTTCATTGGCAGGAAATTGGCAGGAAATTCATACCATGTCTGCTGTCGCAGAGCGGGACCTTGGATTTCCTGACCCAGAGCAAGAAGGTGGTAGGATGGATCACGACGCTGGACAAAGTGTCTTGAATGTGCTGACAATCCGTGAGGCTGGTGATGACATCGATGGAACCACAGGATGTCTGGGTTCACAGGCAGTCCCGAGAGCCATTCTGGGGGAAGAGCCGGGGCAGGAGGAGATATGGCCCGATACTGAGGAGATCTGCACTCCTGTGGAAGAGGTCTGGCCTGATATCGAGGACATCTGGCCTGATGTCGAGGACATCTGGCATAAAGTCAAGGACATCTGGCCTGATGACCAGGAAACCTGGCCTGATGTCGCGGACTTCTGGCCTGTTGTAGAGGACCTCTGGCCTGAAATCGAGGACATCTGGCCTGATGTCGAGGAACCCAGGCATTCTATCGAGGACATCTGGCCTGCTATGGAGGACATCTGGCCTGATGTTGAAGAACCCTGGTATTCTATCGAGGACATCTGGCCTGCTATGGAGGACATCTGGCCTGATGTCGAGGAACCCTGGCATTCCATCAAGGACATCTGGCCTGCTATGGAGGACATCTGGCCTGATGTCGAGGAACCCTGGCATTCTATCAAGGACATCTGGCCTGCTATGGAGGACATCTGGCCTGATGTGGAAGAACCCTGGCATTCCATCAAGGACATCTGGCCTGCTATCGAGGACATCTGGCCTGATATCGAGGAACTCTGGCCGGTTCTCGAGGAAGCCTGGCCTGATATTGAAGAGGACTTGTATGTCTGGAATAGCGACCAGGAGAACAAAGTAGTTCAGGAGGAAGCTGAAGAAGACCAGGAACGCAAAAATGAAGAAAAGGAGGACGAAAAGGAGGAGGAGGAGGAGGAAGAGGAGGAGGAGGAGGACGAAGACGACGACGACAACGACAATAAAGATGATGACGATGAATATGAGAAGAAAGGAGAAGATGACGTTGAGGATCAGGGGATGAAGATCATCCTGCATGCTGTGAGTTTACCTATGGGGCTTTAGTTCCCGCTAGAGAAATTTCATTTTTTCTAATACCCTAATTGCCCCTAAATTGTGTATGCATGCTATTTATGACCACATTCTGCTTCACCCAAGCTATGACAAGTTCAGTTATTGGAGCCCACCTATTCAGGAGAGGGAAAGACCCTCCAAGAGGGCCAGACCCTGCCAAAGGAAACATAGAATTGGGAGAGTGAGTGCCTAATAGAAGGAGCTACCTCTAGGCAGTCTGTCTTTTATAATACCTGGAAAGGGATTCCAAGATATATTACACAGCTCAGAGGACCCTGAACAGGACATGTTCTAGTACAGTGAGTCCTTGACTAACACTTCTGTAGTCTATCAGCTGCTGATCTTTGCAACAAAGGGACCAAGGCCACCAAGCATTAGCAAAGTTTCTTATTCTTCAATGTCTGTTGGCATTGGAAGCTCACTTGCAGGCCATGTGGGAGGGTTTGAGTTTCAAGAAGAAAATATGTTCATTTTTTGTTGAAAATACAGACAGATGTAAGGTACACTATTTTCCTAAGATTGAAAAAAGTGGTTCATATCAATGTTTTACAATTGTCAATTATCTCTTATTCTTCCTACAGAACAAGGGCAAAGGAAGCCATGGATAAACATCAATGAATCGGTTCTTTGTAGATTGGAGACTCATGGAAAGTGTCAGTGATCCTCATCTAATATTCTTCATCCAAATATATGCAAATAAAACTTCTCAAACTGTTTAAATATTCTTTAAATTAAAAATAAATTTGAAATGAATATATGGGAGAGTCTTTTATCAATACTACAAACTCAAGTTGATTAATGTCCATTTCTTTTTGAAGTAGCCTACCAGTCGTTGAAGCAGATTACTTTTAACTATTTTCAGTCTCCCAGTTACACTCTCAAGAAATTCCATTAGTCAGTTTAACCGACTTATGAGAAAGAAAACAGACATGGAGGTCTTGAATAGTCTGACCTTTATTCACAGAAACTGAAAGTGACCCAGTTTGTCGGCAAGCAAGTTGGGGTACTTGAACACATAGGACAACAACAGTCGCAGCAGCACATGGGAATTGCTGAGCAATGTCAACTCCTTAGCTCCATTCAAGATGTCTTTGATAGTAAATTCTCAAATTGATCTGGCACACGTTCTGAAGACCTTTAGTTTATCCTTCATTTCAACAGAGTATGAGAAGTGCTAATGTAGAATACTGCTTCACTGTGATTGGACAAAGGTTATATCACTGAATTGAGGCCCATTAAAATAAATTGAATAAAACAATAAATATCTGATGCTGGATACATCTAGGGATGGTACATGGAAATACTACAATTCGGAAAAGGTCTAAGACACAGAGAAAGACCTAAAAAGGCAAATATTGGATAGTGTAGTGGAGAAAAATATATAAAGGAAAAAGCTAATTTCTGGATACATTATAATGTGCATATAAAGTTTAAAAATGTAAACCAATAACTACAAGTATATATATATACATACACAGGAAAGTGAATATTGGTGATGCATGCAGAGAAAGTTCTATGGGAATGGAAATACCTATTTAGGATTAATAGATATATTTTTAAGAAAAGTGAAGTATTTAATTGGATAGAAGTACATGGTTGACTTCAAGAGCATCATAGTATATCACTTAGGTTAGCTCAAGGGTATGTACATGAAGTTCTCACTACACCTTTGTGTAGATTAACAGTGTTTCTTGAAGAAAAATGAAAAATAGGAAGGGTAAATTTAAATAACACGTTCAACAACTGGAATCTGTTTAAGGAAAAAATTGTAGTTGGAGGTAACTAGATTAGGGGTCAGAGGAGAAAGGACACCATTTTGAGGGTAGAAAGCGATGTTCGATGGCTATTTCCAGCTTCATAGGTACTCATTTGCCTTAATACCTCCTGTTGTATTCTACGGGAACTCATGTCATCTTACAACATCTTACCAGTAGCACTATTCACATGTGTACCTATATCCTACTCTAGGTCAACTTTCTAAAATATTAGGACCTTTTAAAAGTTGGACTTATGCATCTTTCTTAAAGCATACACCATTGTATTTTTCCACTTGGTAGATACTTGGTAAACATGTCTTCCAAAACATAGCTTACTTAATGCACACAGAATTCCATTTTGTGTCACTGAAATTGACATTTAAAAACACATTATCAGTGATGAGATAAGAAGGACTAAGACAGAAAAAGTCATCCTGAGTGAGGTAACCCAGGCTCAGAAACACAAACATGGTATGTACTCACTCATAGGAGGATACTAGATGTGGAACAAGGATGACTGGACTGCTACTCACATCACCAGGGAGGCAACCTGGAAAAAAAAAAAGGACCCCAAGAAAGTCACGAAGAACAACTAGTGATGGAGAAATGGATGAGATCTATGTCAACAGCCTGGACATGAGTGGGGGCAATGAAGGGCAAAGGTCGAGGGAAAGAGAGCTTGGGGGAGCAGGAGATTCCAGCTAGATCAAGAACAGAGAGGGAGAACAAGGAATAGGAGACCATGGTAAATGAAGACCACATGAGAATAGGAAGAAGCAAAGTGCTAGAGAGGTCCCCAGAAATCCATAAAGATACCCCCACAATAGACTGCTGGCAATGGTTGAGAGACAGCCCAAACTGACCTACTCTGGTGATGGGATGGCCAAACACCCTAATATTCGTGCTAGAAACCCCATCCAATGACTGAGGGATATGGATGCAGAGATCCATGGCTAGGCCCCAGGTGGAGCTCCGGGAGTCCAATTAGCAAGAAAGAGGAGGGTTTATATGAGCCAGAATTGTTGAGACCAAGGTTGGATAAAGCACAGGGACAAATAGCCAAACGAATGGAAACACATGAACTATGACACAATGGCTGAGGGGCCCCCAACTGGATCAGGCCCGCTGAATGGGTGAGACAGGCGATTGGTTTGATCTGTTTGGGAGGCATCCAGGCTGTGGGACTGGGTCCTGTGCTCAGTGCATGAGTTGGCTGTTGGAAAACTGGGGATTATGCAGGGATGATTGGCTCAGCCTGGGAGGAAGGCACTGGGCCTACCTGGACTGTGTCTATGAGTTCGACCTCAGCCATTGGGGGAGGTTTTGCCCTGGAGGAGGTGGGAATGGGGGGTAGGCTGGGGGAAGGGGAGGGGGCAGGAAGGGAGAGAAAAAGGGGCTCTGTGGCTATTATGTAGAACTGAATAGTATTGTAAAATAAAAAAAAAATAAAATATCAAAAAAACATACTAAAAAAATTAAAGAAAGCTCAACCTGAAGCAAGAATAACTAAAGTATAATTGAACAAAATACAGTATAAACCTGGGCATAGCTCAGTCTGAAAAGGATTTGCTTGCAAATGCTGAGACTCTAAATTTGATCCTGAGAACTCGCATAAAAATACAGGATATTTGGCTTGTGCTTGTAATCTAGAGTTCACCGGTCAGCCAGTCTACCCTATTCACTGGATTGTAGGCAAGTAAGAGACCCTGTCTCAGAAAACTTGCTTGATATCTGGGATATATATGCATGATCAGACATAGGGACTGGCAGACACAAACACACAAGCCAAGCACAGACATTCACACAATCAACCACAAACACAAACACATACACTTGCAAATAAAATTTAAAAATCAGGACTCTAAAAACAAAACAAAAATCAATATGACCAAATAACTATTACTGAAACAAATCATCTATAAATCAATAAGATGTAGAATAAATACACCAATGAAAGAGATTAGGCGAAGGACAGTGAAAGAGAGAGAGAGAAAGAAGAGGGAGAGAGAGAGAAAGAGAGAACACAGTTTATTAGAGTTTTTAAAAGAGAAATATTATACTGTTTTGACAAATCTGAAAGATCTGTCATCAACTTTACAAGGCAGTTTAGTATGTGGTGATACCAACCTATATTAGTTCACTTAATTTTGGTTGATGGTTATGGTTCAATACGTATCACAATGATAATGATTGGCTGGTAGAACTTAGGATGGCAATAGAGGTCTATGTAAGCAGCAATGAGAGACATTGTGCTCTAGTCACAATAGCCAGTTACACATGTAGACATGTTTTCCTTTTATATAGATAAAGAGAGAAGAAATGGTTACTAGTGTAGTTCAAAGAGACTATGTAAATAAGGTAGAGACTAAATAGGTAGGGTTTAGAACTTTACTGGAATTCTGTAGAACAGCATCGGTTGTAGCCTATAGTAAGCAATTTGAATCATTAGGCATAAGCCTCTTACAATTTACCACTTTGGTTCTTGGCCATACTAAGGTGAACCTGGTTTCCTCCATTACATATCTTCAACACGATTTACTCTGTCACCACAGGCCCAAATCAACAGGGCTAAAGCCATGGACTGAATCCACAGGTGAAAATCAACCCTCAATCTTTATTAAATATTTATGTGGAGCATTTTATCACAGGAATACAAAGCTGTCAGTCACACTCCCATACCCCTTGTGAGAGAGACCTGTGGACCACAGGAAGTTTGCAAAATGATGAGAAATCAATGCTTTTGGTTTCTGGGCTCCAGTACCCCAGCATGGTTAATCACCCTATGGTATACTTCAGTGTTGGGGCAAAAGCAAATGTTTGACATGTTCCTGAATTTGTCAATCTTACCTGCTCTCTAAGGGAATTCATATGCATCTCCTGATGCCTGAATAGCCTTGGAGTAGGTCACGCTGGTGGTATGTTCTAGATCTACATAGAAACAGTGCCTATGGAGATTACCAAACCAGTGTAGAACTGACCCAAACAAATGTCACAAATAAGTTCAAGTTAAAGTACCCTGGCATTGTGTTATATACTTGCATATGTTGTGGAGTTGGAAACAGACCGGCTTTACATTGTCAATTGGAATGGCGTCTGCTATAAACATCATTTATTTTCACTGTTGATAACATCGTAGCTTGAAGCCTTTCTTGAACCACTAAGAAAACTGTCTTCTTCTGGATGATACAGTGACTTTTGTGTCTACACAACAGTGTGGTTACTATTCCCTAGGTCCACTGTTTTTCACCCTAGAGACAATGTGCATGAACACTAATTTACTTTCTTCACTATGGATATTATGGCATAAGCAGTAGAACAGTGGTTCTCAACCTGTGGGTTGTGACCATCAGAAAACACCTATTTCTGATGGGCTTAGGATCTGATACATGGTTAAGTAGCAACTTATACTTATGAAGTAGGAACAGAAATAATTTGATGGTTGAAGGGGGGAGGTCGCCAATGCATGAGGCACTGTATTAAAGGATCATAGCATTAGGATGGTTCAGATGCACTACACGAGGAGGTCAGTGACTCTATATTAATTCCTTTTCCAGTTTTAATGGACAGTAGTCTGGTCTTAGAGGACATCCAAGTTGAATAAGGTATGTTTGTGGTTGTTAGTGACTCGATCACATTTGACTTGATTCCATTCATCAAATGGGACAAGATAACTAAAACAGCAGTTTATGTTTAACACTGTATAGCTGTGGCTCTGTACTCCTCTCCCAAACCTGAAACCGATATTTGGTGCTGTACCTTCAAAATCCAGTGTGTAGCAAAATCCTATGTGGGGGTGGGGGTGGAGAGGAGTGGACCAAACTGGCTATGCTCACATAGTGTTGCCATCTATGACATTTTAGAATCTTTCTCATTCCTATGGGGAAGACTTTTAAGGCATAAACTTTGAATTGGAAGTTCCAGCTACCACCTGGCTTTTTTGGTGCCTTCGTGGAAGTGGAACAGTAGGCAAAGGAAAGGGTTACTCTACTGAAGGGACAAAAGGACCTTATGGAAATGCACAATTAGAGTTCCTGCCACACAATCAGAAAGGAGAAGAAACCAAGAGATTTTAGAGAGTTTTAGCCCTTAGTTTCTAGTGATAATGATAATTAGGAAGTTATGACACCACACATTAACAAGGGGAAAAGAAGGAGAAATTCATACAATGAGGATATTGAGTAAATATCATGAAATTCATGGGACCGTTTATGAACCCTCATGCATAGTCGTTGCAATGAACATGACGTAGAGTGATTGGCACCAGGACCCCTAGCAGTTCACTGTTTTGCCTAATACAGTAGTTATCTCTTTTGTCATTCTGTTTCCTGGTCCATGTTGCTCAAACCCTACAGAAATAAAAAATTAGGTCATACAGCAGAGTAAGGAGTATGACCACTTCGGGCTGTGGTTCTCAACCTGTGGGTCATGACCACTTTGGTTGAATGACCCTTTCACAGGGGTCAGCTAAGATCATCAGAAAACACAGATATTCATACTGAGATTCATAACAGCAGCACAATTAAAGTTATGGAGCGGCAACAAAACTATTTTTGTGATTGGGGGATACCCACAATTTGAGAAACTATATTAAAGGCCCACAGAATTAAGAAGGTTGAGAACCACTGATTTGAGGTCAATGGGATAGTGGCAGAAGATAATTCTAGGAAAGGAAAACTAAAAGAGAATAATGAAATAGAAATTCTTCGTTTTGTTAGGTAATCCTAAGAAGACTGTCCTTTGCATTTAACATGCTTGTCCTCTTTTTTTTAATGCATTTATGGGAGGATCGATTTGATTTTGGCAGTGAGCAAAAACACTTTCCAGGTCCTGTTTAATTGTTTTTCACTTTCAACTCCTTTGTTCTGACTGTAACCATTTCAACTTTTTACTAACTGGCTTTTTCTATCTCTTCTATTTTACCACTGCTGAAACCTGAGCTATATAACCATTGGGTGTTAAAGTTTTTTAGATCTTCATTCTATGTGCAATGGTGTTATTTCTTGCGTGTATGTTTGTACATCATGTGTGTTCAATGTCCAAGGATACCTGAAGGCACCAGATGCCCTAGAACTGGAGTTACAAATGTTGCTAACCACCATGTCGGCGTTGGGAATCCAAACTCGATCCTCTGGCAGAGCAATAAGTGCTCTCCTGAGCCATCCAACTCTCCTGCCCCTCTATACCTGTTTTATAACTCTGTCTATATTGGCATAACCCATGTCAAATAGAAGTCAGTGCAGACGAGCTCATTCACATTGATACACTATCATTTTACTGACAATGTGATATTTAGAAGACAGGGTTCCAATGGCCTTCAAAGGTATCCCAAGACAGTAAGGCCTCAGGGAAAATGGTGTGATTCTGAGCAGTCCCCAGAATTTAAGGACCTCTATGGCTCACTGGACACAATACACATCAATCACTATGTCTCAGCCAATGAGCTTACAGCTCTGGTGACGTGTGAGAAGGGCCATTATTACCCCTCAATGCTCCGCCCCCTTATACCTGGTTCTCAGCCTTCTTGGGGCTGGCCTCAGCAGAAGGCTCCTCCCTGGTGCTGTCTAGCCCTTCTTTTATAGGTACTCTACAAGTACCAACTCCATCTGCTGACTAGTGGAAAACTTTCCTACTGCTCTCACTGCCTCCAAGGAGGTCCTTGAGGCCAACAGCCTCTCTCTACTTCGTGGTAGTCACCTTAACAACGCCTCATCCCCACCAACACCTTCAAAGCTCGAAGCTTCAGTAAGATCTTCATTGGCAGGAAATTGGCAGGAAATTCATACCATGTCTGCTGTCGCAGAGCGGGACCTTGGATTTCCTGACCCAGAGCAAGAAGGTGGTAGGATGGATCACGACGCTGGACAAAGTGTCTTGAATGTGCTGACAATCCGTGAGGCTGGTGATGACATCGATGGAACCACAGGATGTCTGGGTTCACAGGCAGTCTCGAGAGCCATTCTGGGGGAAGAGCCGGGGCAAGAGGAGATATGGCCCGATACTGAGGAGATCTGCACTCCTGTGGAAGAGGTCTGGCCTGATATCAAGGACATCTGGCCTGATGTCGAGGACATCTGGCATAAAGTCAAGGACATCTGGCCTGATGACCAGGAAACCTGGCCTGATGTCGAGGACTTCTGGCCTCATGCCGAGGAAGTCTGGCCTTGTATCAAGGATATCTGGCCTGTTGTAGAGGACCTCTGGCCTGAAATCGAGGACATCTGGCCTGATGTCGTGGAACCCAGGCATTCTATCGAGGACATCTGGCCTGCTATGGAGGACATCTGGCCTGATGTTGAAGAACCCTGGTATTCTATCGAGGACATCTGGCCTGCTATGGAGGACATCTGGCCTGATGTCGAGGAACCCTGGCATTCCATCAAGGACATCTGGCCTGCTATGGAGGACATCTGGCCTGATGTCGAGGAACCCTGGCATTCTATCAAGGACATCTGGCCTGCTATGGAGGACATCTGGCCTGATGTGGAAGAACCCTGGCATTCAATCGAGGACATCTGGTCTGATATCGAGGAACTCTGGCCGGTTCTTGAGGAATCCTGGCCTGATATTGAAGAGGACTTGTATGTCTGGAATAGCGACCAGGAGAACAAAGTAGTTCAGGAGGAAGCTGAAGAAGACCAGGGCCGCAATAATGAAGAAAAGGAGGACGAAAAGGGGGAGGAGGAGGAGAAGGAGGAGGAGGAGGAGGAGGACGAAGATGACGACGACGACGATGACAATAAAGATGACGACTATGAATATGAGAAGAAAGGAGAAGATGACGTTGAGGATCAGGGGATGAAGATCATCCTGCATGCTGTGAGTTTACCTATGGGGCTTTAGTTCAAGCTAGAGAAATTTCATTTTTTCTAATACCCTAAATGCCCCTAAATTGTGTATGCATGCTATTTATGACCACATTCTGCTTCACCCAAGCTATGACAAGTTCAGTTATTGGAGCCCACCTATTCAGGAGAGGGAAAGACCCTCCAAGAGGGCCAGACCCTGCCAAAGGAAACATAGAATTGGGAGAGTGAGTGCCTAATAGAAGGAGCTACCTCTAGGCAGTCTGTCTTTTATAATACCTGGAAAGGGATTCCAAGATATATTACACAGCTCAGAGGACCCTGAGCAGGACATGTTCTAGTACAGTGAGTCCTTGACTAACACTTCTGTAGTCTATCAGCTGCTGATCTTTGCAACAAAGGGACCAAGGCCACCAAGCATTAGCAAAGTTTCTTATTCTTCAATGTCTGTTGGCATTGGAAGCTCACTTGCAGGCCATGCGGGAGGGTTTGAGTTTCAAGAAGAAAATATGTTCATTTTTTGTTGAAAATACAGACAGATGTAAGGTACACTATTTTCCTAAGATTGAAAAAAGTGGTTCATATCAATGTTTTACAATTGTCAATTATCTCTTATTCTTCCTACAGAACAAGGGCAAAGGAAGCCATGGATAAACATCAATGAATCGGTTCTTTGTAGATTGGAGACTCATGGAAAGTGTCAGTGATCCTCATCTAATATTCTTCATCCAAATATATGCAAATAAAACTTCTCAAACTGTTTAAATATTCTTTAAATTAAAAATAAATTTGAAATGAATATATGGGAGAGTCTTTTATCAATACTACAAACTCAAGTTGATTAATGTCCATTTCTTTTTGAAGTAGCCTACCAGTCGTTGAAGCAGATTACTTTTAACTATTTTCAGTCTCCCAGTTACACTCTCAAGAAATTCCATTAGTCAGTTTAACCGACTTATGAGAAAGAAAACAGACATGGAGGTCTTGAATAGTCTGACCTTTATTCACAGAAACTGAAAGTGACCCAGTTTGTCGGCAAGCAAGTTGGGGTACTTGAACACATAGGACAACAACAGTCGCAGCAGCACATGGGAATTGCTGAGCAATGTCAACTCCTTAGCTCCATTCAAGATGTCTTTGATAGTAAATTCTCAAATTGATCTGGCACACGTTCTGAAGACCTTTAGTTTATCCTTCATTTCAACAGAGTATGAGAAGTGCTAATGTAGAATACTGCTTCACTGTGATTGGACAAAGGTTATATCACTGAATTGAGGCCCATTAAAATAAATTGAATAAAACAATAAATACCTGATGCTGGATACATCTAGGGATGGTACATGGAAATACTACAATTCGGGAAAGGTCTAAGACACAGAGAAAGACCTAAAAAGGCAAATATTGGATAGTGTAGTGGAGAAAAATATATAAAGGAAAAAGCTAATTTCTGGATACATTATAATGTGCATATAAAGTTTAAAAATGTAAACCAATAACTATAAGTATATATATATATATATATATATATATATATATATATATATATATATATACATACACAGGAAAGTGAATATTGGTGATGCATGCAGAGAAAGTTCTATGGGAATGGAAATACCTATTTAGGATTAATAGATATATTTTTAAGAAAAGGGAAGTATTTAATTGGATAGAAGTACATGGTTGACTTCAAGAGCATCATAGTATATCACTTAGGTTAGCTCAAGGGTATGTACATGAAGTTCTCACTACACCTTTGTGTAGATTAACAGTGTTTCTTGAAGAAAAATGAAAAATAGGAAGGGTAAATTTAAATAACACGTTCAACAACTGGAATCTGTTTAAGGAAAAAATTGTAGTTGGAGGTAACTAGATTAGGGGTCAGAGGAGAAAGGACACCATTTTGAGGGTAGAAAGCGATGTTCGATGGCTATTTCCAGCTTCATAGGTACTCATTTGCCTTAATACCTCCTGTTGTATTCTACGGGAACTCATGTCATCTTACAACATCTTACCAGTAGCACTATTCACATGTGTACCTATATCCTACTCTAGGTCAACTTTCTAAAATATTAGGACCTTTTAAAAGTTGGACTTATGCATCTTTCTTAAAGCATACACCATTGTATTTTTCCACTTGGTAGATACTTGGTAAACATGTCTTCCAAAACATAGCTTACTTAATGCACACAGAATTCCATTTTGTGTCACTGAAATTGACATTTAAAAACACATTATCAGTGATGAGATAAGAAGGACTAAGACAGAAAAAGTCATCCTGAGTGAGGTAACCCAGGCTCAGAAACACAAACATGGTATGTACTCACTCATAGGAGGATACTAGATGTGGAACAAGGATGACTGGACTGCTACTCACATCACCAGGGAGGCAACCTGGAAAAAAAAAAAGGACCCCAAGAAAGTCACGAAGAACAACTAGTGATGGAGAAATGGATGAGATCTATGTCAACAGCCTGGACATGAGTGGGGGCAATGAAGGGCAAAGGTCGAGGGAAAGAGAGCTTGGGGGAGCAGGAGATTCCAGCTAGATCAAGAACAGAGAGGGAGAACAAGGAATAGGAGACCATGGTAAATGAAGACCACATGAGAATAGGAAGAAGCAAAGTGCTAGAGAGGTCCCCAGAAATCCATAAAGATACCCCCACAATAGACTGCTGGCAATGGTTGAGAGACAGCCCAAACTGACCTACTCTGGTGATGGGATGGCCAAACACCCTAATTGTCGTGCTAGAAACCCCATCCAATGACTGAGGGATCTGGATGCAGAGATCCATGGCTAGGCCCCAGGTGGAGCTCCGGGAGTCCAATTAGCAAGAAAGAGGAGGGTTTATATGAGCCAGAATTGTTGAGACCAAGGTTGGATAAAGCACAGGGACAAATAGCCAAACGAATGGAAACACATGAACTATGACACAATGGCTGAGGGGCCCCCAACTGGATCAGGCCCGCTGAATGGGTGAGACAGGCGATTGGTTTGATCTGTTTGGGAGGCATCCAGGCTGTGGGACTGGGTCCTGTGCTCAGTGCATGAGTTGGCTGTTGGAAAACTGGGGATTATGCAGGGATGATTGGCTCAGCCTGGGAGGAAGGCACTGGGCCTACCTGGACTGTGTCTATGAGTTCGACCTCAGCCATTGGGGGAGGTTTTGCCCTGGAGGAGGTGGGAATGGGGGGTAGGCTGGGGGAAGGGGAGGGGGCAGGAAGGGAGAGAAAAAGGGGCTCTGTGGCTATTATGTAGAACTGAATAGTATTGTAAAATAAAAAAAAATAAAATATCAAAAAAACATACTAAAAAAATTAAAGAAAGCTCAAACTGAAGCAAGAATAACTAAAGTATAATTGAACAAAATACATTATAAACCTGGGCATAGCTCAGTCTGAAAAGGATTTGCTTGCAAATGCTGAGACTCTAAATTTGATCCTGAGAACTCGCATAAAAATACAGGATATTTGGCTTGTGCTTGTAATCTAGAGTTCACTGGTCAGCCAGTCTACCCTATTCACTGGATTGTAGGCAAGTAAGAGACCCTGTCTCAGAAAACTTGCTTGATATCTGGGATATATATGCATGATCAGACATAGGGACTGGCAGACACAAACACACAAGCCAAGCACAGACATTCACACAATCAACCACAAACACAAACACATACACTTGCAAATAAAATTTAAAAATCAGGACTCTAAAAACAAAACAAAAATCAATATGACCAAATAACTATTACTGAAACAAATCATCTATAAATCAATAAGATGTAGAATAAATACACCAATGAAAGAGATTAGGCGAAGGACAGTGAAAGAGAGAGAGAGAAAGAAGAGGGAGAGAGAGAGAAAGAGAGAACACAGATTATTAGAGTTTTTAAAAGAGAAATATTATACTGTTTTGACAAATCTGAAAGATCTGTCATCAACTTTACAAGGCAGTTTAGTATGTGGTGATACCAACCTATATTAGTTCACTTAATTTTGGTTGATGGTTATGGTTCAATACGTATCACAATGATAATGATTGGCTGGTAGAACTTAGGATGGCAATAGAGGTCTATGTAAGCAGCAATGAGAGACATTGTGCTCTAGTCACAATAGCCAGTTACACATGTAGACATGTTTTCCTTTTATATAGATAAAGAGAGAAGAAATGGTTACTAGTGTAGTTCAAAGAGACTATGTAAATAAGGTAGAGACTAAATAGGTAGGGTTTAGAACTTTACTGGAATTCTGTAGACCAGTATCGGTTGTAGCCTATAGTAAGCAATTTGAATCATTAGGCATAAGCCTCTTACAATTTACCACTTTGGTTCTTGGCCATACTAAGGTGAACCTGGTTTCCTCCATTACATATCTTCAACACGATTTACTCTGTCACCACAGGCCCAAATCAACAGGGCTAAAGCCATGGACTGAATCCACAGGTGAAAATCAACCCTCAATCTTTATTAAATATTTATGTGGAGCATTTTATCACAGGAATACAAAGCTGTCAGTCACACTCCCATACCCCTTGTGAGAGAGACCTGTGGACCACAGGAAGTTTGCAAAATGATGAGAAATCAGTGCTTTTGGTTTCTGGGCTCCAGTACCCCAGCATGGTTAATCACCCTATGGTATGGTTCTGTGATGGGGCAAAAGCAAATGTTTGACATGTTCCTGACTTTGTCAATCTTACCTGCTCTCTAAGGTAATTCA
The DNA here is from genome assembly GCF_049852395.1 of Peromyscus maniculatus bairdii. Classification (NCBI taxonomy): domain Eukaryota; kingdom Metazoa; phylum Chordata; class Mammalia; order Rodentia; family Cricetidae; genus Peromyscus; species Peromyscus maniculatus. The sequence goes on from NC_134875.1 coordinate 52,560,000, forward strand.
TATGCATCTCCTGATGCCTGAATAGCCTTGGAGTAGGTCATGCTGGTGGTATGTTCTAGATCTACATAGAAACAGTGCCTATGGAGATTACCAAACCAGTATAGAACTGACCCAAACAAATGTCATAAATAAGTTCAAGTTAAAGTACCCTGGCATTGTGTTATATACTTGCATATGTTGTGGAGATGGACACAGACGGGCTTTACATTGTCAATTGGAATGGCGTCTGCTATAAACATCATTTATTTTCACTGTTGATAACATCGTAGCTTGAAGCCTTTCTTGAACCACTAAGAAAACTGTCTTCTTCTGGATGATACAGTGACTTTTGTGTCTACACAACAGTGTGGTTACTATTCCCTAGGTCCACTGTTTTTCACCCTAGAGACAATGTGCATGAACACTAATTTACTTTCTTCACTATGGATATTATGGCATAAGCAGTAGAACAGTGGTTCTCAACCTGTGGGTTGTGACCATCAGAAAACACCTATTTCTGATGGGCTTAGGATCTGATACATGTTTAAGTAGCAACTTATACTTATGAAGTAGGAACAGAAATAATTTGATGGTTGAAGGGGGGAGGTCGCCAATGCATGAGGCACTGTATTAAAGGATCATAGCATTAGGATGGTTCAGATGCACTACACGAGGAGGTCAGTGACTCTATATTAATTCCTTTTCCAGTTTTAATGGACAGTAGTCTGGTGTTAGAGGACATCCAAGTTGAATAAGGTATGTTTGTGGTTGTTAGTGACTCGATCACATTTGACTTGATTCCGTTCATCAAATGGAACAAGATAACTAAAACAGCAGTTTATGTTTAACACTGTATAGCTGTGGCTCTGTACTCCTCTCCCAAACCTGAAACCGATATTTGGGGCTGTACCTTCAAAATCCAGTGTGTAGCAAAATCCTATGTGGGGGTGGGGGTGGAGAGGAGTACACCAAACTGGCTATGCTCACACAGTGTTGCCATCTATGACATTTTAGAATCTTTCTCATTCCTATGGGGAAGACTTTTAAGGCACAAACTTTGAATTGGAAGTTCCAGCTACCACCTGGCTTTTTTGGTGCCTTCGTGGAAGTGGAACAGTAGGCAAAGGAAAGGGTTACTCTACTGAAGGGACAAAAGGACCTTATGGAAATGCACAATTAGAGTTCCTGCCACACAATCAGAAAGGAGAAGAAACCAAGAGATTTTAGAGAGTTTTTAGCCCTTAGTTTCTAGTGATAATGATAATTAGGAAGTTATGACACCACACATTAACAAGGGGAAAAGAAGGAGAAATTCATACAATGAGGATATTGAGTATATATCATGAATTTCATGGGACCGTTTATGAACCCTCATGCATAGTCGTTGCAATGAACATGACGTAGAGTGATTGGCACCAGGACCCCTAGCAGTTCACTGTTTTGCCTAATACAGTAGTTATCTCTTTTGTCATTCTCTTTCCTGGTCCATGTTGCTCAAACCCTACAGAAATAAAAAAATTAGGTCATGCAGCAGAGTAAGGAGTATGACCACTTCGGGCTGTGGTTTTCAACCTGTGGGTCATGACCACTTTGGTTGAATGACCCTTTCACAGGGGTCACCTAAGATCATCAGAAAACACAGGTATTCATATTGAGATTCATACATAACAGCAACACAATTAAAGTTATGGAGCGGCAACAAAACTATTTTTGTGATTGGGGGATGCCCACAATTTGAGAAACTATATTAAAGGCCCACAGAATTAAGAAGGTTGAGAACCACTGATTTGAGGTCAATGGGATAGTGGCAGAAGATAATTCTAGGAAAGGAAAACTAAAAGAGAATAATGAAATAGAAATTCTTCGTTTTGTTAGGTAATCCTAAGAAGACTGTCCTTTGCATTTAACATGCTTGTCCCTTTTTTTTTTATGCATTTATGGGAGGATCGATTTGATTTTGGCAGTGAGAAAAAACGCTTTCCAGGTCCTGTTTAATTGTTTTTCACTTTCAACTCCTTTGTTCTGACTGTAACCATTTCAACTTTTTACTATCTGGCTTTTTCTATCTCTTTTATTTTACCACTGCTGAAACCTGAGCTATACAACCATTGGGTATTAAAGTTTTTTAGATCTTCATTCTATGTGCAATATTGTTATTTCTTGCGTGTATGTTTGTACATCATGTGTGTTCAATGTCCAAGGATACCTGAAGGCACCAGATGCCCTAGAACTGGAGTTACAAATGTTGCTAACCACCATGTCGGCGTTGGGAATCCAAACTCGATCCTCTGGCAGAGCAATAAGTGCTCTCCTGAGCCATCCAACTCTCCTGCCCCTCTATACCTGTTTTATAACTCTGTCTATATTGGCATAACCCATGTCAAATAGAATTCAGTGCAGACGAGCTCATTCACATTGATATACTATCATTTTACTGACAATGTGATATTTAGAAGACAGGGTTCCTATGGCCTTCAAAGGTATCCCAGGACAGTAAGGCCTCAGGGAAAAAGGTGTGATTCTGAGCAGTCCCCAGAATTTAAGGACCTCTATGGCTCATTGGACACAATACACATCAATCACTATGTCTCAGCCAATGAGCTTACAGCTCTGGTGACGTGTGAGAGGGGCCATTATTACTCCTCAATGCTCCGCCCCCTTATACCTGGTTCTCAGCCTTCTTGGGGCTGGCCTCAGCAGAAGGCTCCTACCTGGTGCTGTCTAGCCCTTCTTTCATAGGTACTCTACAAGAACCAACTCCATCTGCTGACTAGTGGAAAACTTTCCTACTGCTCTCACTACCTCCAAGGAGGTCCTTGAGGCCAACAGCCTCTCTCTACTTCGTGGTAGTCACCTTAACAACGCCTCATCCCCACCAACACCTTCAAAGCTCGAAGCTTCAGTAAGATCTTCATTGGCAGGAAATTGGCAGGAAATTCATACCATGTCTGCTGTCGCAGAGCGGGACCTTGGATTTCCTGACCCAGAGCAAGAAGGTGGTAGGATGGATCATGACGCTGGACAAAGTGTCTTGAATGTGCTGACAATCCGTGAGGCTGGTGATGACATCGATGGAACCATAGGATGTCTGGGTTCACAGGCAGTCTCGAGAGCCATTCTGGGGGAAGAGCTGGGGCAGGAGGAGATATGGCCCGATACTGAGGAGATCTGCACTCCTGTGGAAGAGGTCTGGCCTGATATCAAGGACATCTGGCCTGATGTCGAGGACATCTGGCATAAAGTCAAGGACATCTGGCCTGATGATGAGGAAACCTGGCCTGATGTCGAGGACTTCCGGCCTCATGCCTAGGAAGTCTGGCCTTGTATCAAGGATATCTGGCCTGTTGTAGAGGACCTCTGGCCTGATATCGAGGACATCTGGCCTGTTGTAGAGGACCTCTGGCCTGAAATTGAGGACATCTGGCCTGATGTCGAGGAACCCAGGCATTCTATCGAGGACATCTGGTCTGCTATGGAGGACATCTGGCCTGATGTTGAAGAACCCTGGTATTCTATCGAGGACATCTGGCCTGCTATGGAGGACATCTGGCCTGATGTCGAGGAACTCTGGCATTCCATCAAGGACATCTGGCCTGCTATGGAGGACATCTGGCCTGATGTGGAAGAACTCTGGCATTCTATCGAGGACATCTGGCCTGCTATCGAGGACATCTCGCCTGCTATCGAGGAAATCTGGCCTGTTCTCGAGGAAGCCTGGCCTGATATTGAAGAGGACTTGTATGTCTGGAATAGCGACCAGGAGAACGAAGTATTTCAGGAGGAAGCTGAAGAAGACCAGGACGGCAATAATGAAGAAAAGGAGGAGAAGGAGGAGGTAGAGGAGGAGGAGGAGGAGTCCAACAAAGATGACGACTATGAATATGATAAGAAAGTAGAAGATGAGGTTGAGGATCATGGGAAGAAGATCATCTTGCATGCTGTGAGTTTACCTATCGGGCTTTAGGTCCTGCTAGATAAATTTCATTTTTTCTAATACATCATGCCCCTAAATTGTGTATGCATGCTATTAATGACCACATTCTGCTTCACTCAAGCTATGACAAGTTCAGTTATTGGAGCCTTTCCTATTCAGGAGAGTGAAAGACCCTCCTAGAGGTCCTGACCTTGCTAAAGGAAACATAGAATTGGGAGGGTGAGTGCCTAATAGAAGGAGCTACTTGTAGGCTGGCTGTCTTTTACAATACCTGGAAAGGGATTCCAAGGTGTATTACACCGTTCAGAGGACCCTGAGCAGGTCATGTTCTAGTACAGTGAGTCCTTGACTAACACTTCTGTAGTCTATCACCTGCTGATCTTTGCAACAAAGGGACCAAGGCCACCAAGCATTAGCAAATTTGCTTATTATTCAGTGTGTGTTGGCATTGGAAGCTCACTTGTAGGCCATGCAAGAGGTTTTGAGTTCCAAGCAGGAAATATGTTCAATTTGTTGTTAAAAATACAGAAAGGTATAAGGTAGACTATTTTGTTAATATTTTAAAAAGTGGTTCATGTCAGTGTTTTACAATTGTTAATTATCTCTTATTCCTCCTACATATTTAGGGCAATGGAAGCCATGGATGAAGATAGCATCAATTAATCAGTTCTTTGTGGATTTGAGATCATCTAACATTCTTTATCATTTGGAAAGTTATCATCAGTGATCCTATTCTAATATTCTTCATCCAAATATATTTACCTAAAACTTCCCCTACTGTTTATGCATCCTTTAAATTAAAAATAACAATTATTTGAAATGAATAAATGGACAGTCTTTTATCAAAAATACAAACAAGTTGATTGATATGATGATATTCTAATTGTACTGAAATGTGATTTTAGTTGTATGTTAATAATTAAAGTTCCCAGTGGTCAGAGCTATTAGAGCCATAGAAAGAGCATGGCAGTGCTGGCACTCGCCTTTAATCCCATAAATCTCTGTGTGTTCAGGGATACAGCCAGCATTGGAGACATATGTGTTTAAGACCTGGAGGGCGGTACTTATAGGCAGTGGCGAGGCAGTCATGTGTTTGGGTTTACAACCAATGAGAAGGCAGAACAGAAAGACTATGTAAAGACATACGTACAGGAAGTAGGTCTCTTTCGGAGAGCTAGGAGCACCGCAGGAGGAAGGGTAAGATTTTAGCTCTGAGTTCTGACCTTTTGGCTTTCTCTTTTACATTGGTTCTGTGTTTCTTGTTTAGTAAGACAGTTGGTTACATCTCCAGTTCTCATCTTCTGTGGAAACAAAAGCAGAACCTCTTTTCCAAAGCAATATATCCTTAGACCCAAATTTTCACGTCAAGATACCTTTAAGATATGTATGTTGGTTTAACTTAGGAGCCCCTAAAATCAAATGTCTCTCTGCAGTTAAAAAATAAATCCCAAAGGCAACATAATAATATACAGTATCCAGACTCTTTGTGTATTTTAATCTTTATGTGGTTTTTTTTATTACTTTATTTCTTTTTAAGGACTTTCTCTATCCCTTTTCTTTTCTCTCCAAAGCCTATGTATATTTTAAACAGTATAATCTGCTTATAGTTTTGTTTTTTTTTTTTTCATTTGAGTCTGTTTCATTGTGTATCTTTAATCCTTTTCTGACCAGGAGAGTTTTAATACTTCTAAGTTGTGTAGCTAGGATCAAAGTGGCAGCCTTGGCTGCTGGCTCCATCCCACCTGGTTTTTCAACATGGCACAGGCACCAATGAGTCATGCTTACCTCCTCAATTCTGGGAAGCAGTGTTAAGTAACATGTCTGTGTTTTAAGTCTGAGGCTATGTTCTCAGTCCCATAATCAGTGGTTGGGAGAAGCCTCTTTGTACAATAGCCCATGGGAGAGACTGCATAAATCCTCCATTTGCCTCTGAAACCTGTTGTGGCCAGGGATGTGTCTCTGTACTGCAGCCCATGAGACCTGAACTAAGAAGCTGTTCTTGGCTCCATTTTAAAAGCCTTTTCTTAAGTTATCAGGTTTTATGTGTAAATTCTCACCAAATGTCTGGATACCAGTTGTAGACAGTTTTTGCCCTGCCACAGCCATTCAGTCCCAAATAAACACACAGAGACGTATATTAATTATAAACTATTTGGTCTATGACTCAGGCTTATTGCTAGCTAGCTATTACATCTTAAATTAACCCATTTCTGTTAATCTATATATTGTCATGTGTCTCATGACAATATATATATATGTGTGTATATATATATATATATATATATATATATATATATATATATATATATTTACCTGTATTCTATTACATCTTGCTCCTCCAGCTAGGTCATAGCATCTCCCCCGACTCTGTCTTCCTTCTGTCTGTATCTCTGCTTAGATTTCCCACCTGGATATAACCTCTCTTACCATAGGCCAAGACAGCTTCTTTATTAACCAATGGTAGCAACACATATTCACAACTCACCAAAAGTCCATCTCACAGCATTTAATTGCTTATTGTAAGAGGACAAATTCAGCAAAGAACCAACTCCTTTCCCTCAGTTCTGTTTTTCTCTATGGAATGGCATGAGTCAAAAAGCAAATGGATCTGTTCACACATGAGAATTTTTTCAATGTTCATGGCACCCTGAACAACATCCCTGCTTATTTTTGGACCATTGGGCTGAGGGTATATGGGGGTGGGTGGGGGTGGGTGGGAGAGAAAAGCTAGTGTAGAAACACACTAATTAAAGAGCCAGAATTGGGAAACAGTAGCGACTTTCCATCCTTCTTAACAATGTTTTGGCAGAAGTACCAGAAATGGTTTTATGTTTAAGGCCTCCATATGCAGTTGCTAAGTGAAGGCAACTAGACTAGGAATATAAGCATCCATAAAAGCATACACAGCCAAGTAAATAGGCCTGAGTCTGTGACCCTATCTCCTTTTACAGATTGCAGTGCATTGACATTATAACAAGTTTGTATTAAGAGTATAGCTTTGTCCCTTGAGGATGGACAGGTGAAGTTTTTCACCTAGGAAAAAGTATCAGCTCCTTTTTTTAAGGTCCAGTGAATACTCTTAGATGGACTCAGTGTTTCAATGCAATAACTTGCTAAGAATACCCTGCTCTATTGGCTTGCTTTATCCATGAGAGGTTTTGGTACAAGCTAGTGTAGCATATTTTCAGAGATAAGACATATTTTCCATGATGCTTTATCATTTTAGTAACAAAAGCCATTTATGTGTATAGGAAAACTCTAGGATGGTTGTTATGAAAAGGCACACAGGAGGCCTTGGCAGGTTGGACTAAGGTGTCCTGGTGGGTGAGTGAGATATGCCATGCAGACACTGTGGTGGGCTATGACATGGAGAGGTGGAAAGTTACACCATGAAGCACATGTCCATGTGGAAAGTTTATTCTTAAAAGGAGAGGGGAGGACAGAGAGAGAGAGAGAGAGAGAGAGAGAGAGAGAGAGAGAGAGAGAGAGAAGTAACTCAGGAAGGATCCAATCATGGGGCTTCACTGAAGGTCTCTAATGGATGATATTGAGACCTTAGTATCATTAATTGCACCATATTTATTTTTTAACAAAATTAATTATTCTGTATAGGATTCGTGGACCAAAGGTAGGGATCAGCATTAAAATGAATAAGGGGCCTAGTTGAGTGGAAATCAGAGTGGGTAGCCAGGGGGTTCTGTTGAATAATGATTCAAACGATCCTTTTTGCTGTTTTTGTTCTCTTTTATGCTTAGCAAGACCCTCTATGACTTTTGGCATGGATTCTCTAACAACCCCAGAGTGGTCTATATAAAAACAGCATTCTTCCCCCAGAGCAGCAGCACATATCCCTCCTTGATGTAAGAATATGAGGTCTAGCCCTTGCCTATTCTATAACATGACCTCAGAAAGCAAAGTGAGGGATTCTAGCATCATCACTTTAGTGGTATCTAGGCAGGAATTATTATTTAGTTAAGGCACTGATGACATAAGAGCCAAAAGCATTTAGCAGAAGCAGAAGGGCCAAAAGCCCTGTGGTGGCTGACAGAGTCCCTTATTCTGAAGGAACCTGGAAATGAGAATGGGGACCAGTCATTTTATTTCAGGTTCCCTATGACAAATTCCCTTTTGATCTAATATTCTGGGGGCAGGGAATAAAGGTGATGTTTTTTTTCTTCTGTAATTACTTCCTGATTATATTAGGAAGTTGTTGTCAGGGCCCTGGAAAGTCAGAATGTTAGCAAAAGCAAGGAGAGAATTTAGAAGCATCTAGTTCATTGACCAGCTAAATAAACAACATTTATATTGACTAGGTTGGTCAGTATCAGTTTTCAGCAAGTCCATGTGTAATAGACTGAAGTCAGTAGATGATGCCAGGATGTGTCTGCCAGCCAAATGGAAACCCATTGAAACAGATATAGACCAGAGACAAGGGTTAAAATTTGTGATCTTATTTGGAATTTTTAGGCCCACAGCCTTAGTGATTGGGAAGGGGAGGAGTTTGAAAACTCCAGCTGTACTGTTGTACTTATCTGGAGTCCTTCTGACCTCTGTGAAGTGGATCCAATGGCTTCTTTTGATCCTCTGAGGCTTATATGAATTCTTATTTTATAAAAAGACATAAAGGTTTTAAATATATTAGTATTAGCAATCAATAGTGAAATCCATATTGTAGAAAAAGCAGGTAGCAGGTATCTGTAAAACAGCAGGAGTAGACTTTGAGTCCTAGCAAAAACTATAGAATTGGTTTAAAAAAGGTATATTTTCTTTCTGTCCAAAAAGGCTAGCTATAAATTGGATTTAGATGTCTTTGCCTGATGAAAAGCATCTGCAAGTCTATATTCAGAAGATAAGCAAAAGAAATCTAAAATTTTGAGCTCATAATCCAAATAGTATGCAGTCATTGCTCTATTAGCTTGTCAGAATTCTATTAACATTAAATTCTGAACTTTTGAAGTTTTGATGCAACGACAGTATGGCAAAGGAAATAAATTTCATAATATCTTTTATATATCTCCTTCAGTTCTTTATATTTTTTAGATTCTTAGAATTTATTATTTATTAGAAATATAAGCAGTTATTATTTAAGAACAGCCATTTCAAATTATGTTTGAAACCTGTTTATCCCTTAATATGAAGCTTGTAAGTAAGGCAAACCTGTTTGTCTCTGTTTTTTTTTCAGGAGACCTAGTAGCTAATTAATTAATGCATTTATCAATAAATTAATAAGGTGGCTGTAATCTTGTGGAAGACTCTGGTTGTTTGATGTTGCTAAGCTGACAAAGTTGTCAATGCCATCAGAGATCTGAGGATAAATTTTATCTGAGTGCAGACTTTCAAATTTATTTAAAAAATCTACAGACTATCCATTACCTAAACTGTCATCATCCCAGGTTCCTGTAGTCTTCATAGTGTTGGCAGGACAGGTGTTAGAACAGCATCAGTCTTGGCTGCCTGCCAGGCCCATAATGTGGAAGTTTTTCCTGTAGAGGAAAAGCTTGGGGAAGACTGACTTTATTTTGTCAGTGTCTCATTTGTTCATTCTGGGCCAGATCCCTGGCAGCAGATGTTGAGTTGCGGCATCTTGCCCACTGATTCATATCGTTGTCTCATAACTTCTTGGGAGACCTTGGGAGTCATTACTAGGAGTTGGGAGTCTCTGTTTGTTATAGTAAGCTTTTTTATCAAATAATTTAAATGCCATATTCATCAGATCTTTGGCGGGCTTGAGGACCATTATCTACTAAATATATCTGAGCTAAAAAATCTAGGCCTAATCATGAAAACATCTCTAAGTTTAGTAACAATAACCAGGCCAATTTGTTATCCTGTAGACATATTAGTCAAAATGACCTCTCAGGTTCTGGTTTTTTTTTTATTTAAATAATTTATAATTTAAGTCAGAGTTGACAGTTATGCTTTAACTAGTAGCTGAATAGCCAGGTGACTAGTATTAACTTATATTCCTTAACATAGAAGACACACAAACTCAGACATTTAAAACAAAACATACATTTGGCCGTATCTACATTTTTAAAACTATAAACCTTTGGAGTCTCAATGTAACAGCAGAGTAGCAAGAGAAAGAAATCTGAAACACGTTTTTATTCTTTTATATATCTCAAATTATTTTTATCATTATTTAAGCCTTTTTATCCTCGGACTTTCATAACTCATTTTTACATATCCCAATAACTTATATTTCATACATCTTAAGTTATTTTTTTCAAAACATGTTTATATCCCCATATCTAAAACCTTTATATCTTAGACTCCATATAAAATTTATTTATATTCAAACCTCATGACTTATTTAAAATTTCCATATTTTTATATTTTAAACTGCTTCTTCACACGAAAAAAACATTTATTCAAACTTTTATCCTCATATCTCAAGTCTTTATATTTTTATCTTAACCAATAATAATTTGAAAGCAATTCTCTTAAATGATAAGTGTTTGTATTTGTAACCCATGGAACACAAATGACCAAAATCTGTGTAAACTTTTTTTTTTCCTCCTGTGGAAGCAAAAGCATAATTTTTCCCAAACATAATGTATCTTTGACTTTTATTCTAAAGTCAAAGCTTTTCAAAGTATGCAGGCTGGTAGTTCAACATTTTTAAAAGCCATATCAGGACAGAGAAGGGTTAAGGTGGGAAGTTAATGAAGAACTTAGGAAGGAAGGCTTAGGAAGTAAGGGAGGGGGATTTAGGTTCAGAGTGTGTAGGCAGTAAACTTCCCACTGCCCCTAGCTCCCCTGTCTCTGCCCACCTGTGGGGAACATGCACTCTCATCCTCTGTGAGAGCCATGGAGTTGTCAATTGTTGCTCATAGCTTCCACATCTCTGCATGCTTGCAGGGAGTGTGCACCCCCATCCTCTGTGGGAGCCATGTGGGCCTCTCTTGCATTAATCAAGCCCCATCTGGCAGGAGTTACCTGCTTATCTCAGTCCAGTCAGGGAGACTGTCCCATAGCATCCATCACAGTCAAGTCGACAATGAGAACAATCAACATGTTACACAAAGACCAAGGCCACACGAAAGAAAAACTCTGCCCCAACAAGATGACCAATGAAATTCCAAGAATAATGATGGCAGACGGGCCCAGCAGCAGCCCGCTGAGGTAGACGGGCCCAGCGGCGGCAGCTGACAGGGACATTCAGGCCCAGCGGTGGCCCACAGAGGTAGACAGGCCCGGCGGCAGAGACAAGCAGACACAGGTAGGCCTGCGGCGGCCTGCGGAGGTAGACGGGCCCAGCAGCAGCCCGCTGAGGTAGACGGGCCCAGTGGCAGCAGCCGACAGGGACATTCAGGCCCGGCGGCAGCCGGCAGAGACATTCAGGCCCACCGGCGGCCCTCTGAGGTAAACGGGCCTGGCGGCAGCGGCCAACAGGGACATTCAGGCCCGGTTGCAGCCGGCAGAGACATTCAGGCCCGGTGGCGGCCCCCAGAGGCAGACAGACCCAGCGGCAGCTGACAGGGACATACAGGCCCGGTGGCGGACCGCAGAGGTAGACAGGTCCAGGGACGGAGACAAGCAGACACAGCTTGGAACAGGGACGCCCCTAACCCCAACATCTGGGGAAGAAGCTATCTCCGTGGGTCAGAACCAGAACGAATCTGAACACTCCGTCTGAGGACAACCCAGGGCCCAGCTGCTGATCCTGTGAAACCCAACAACTTGGAGGTGTTGGTGAGACTACCCTGCTCAGCTGAAACCCATCTGGGAGAGGATTCAGATGCCTACAGTTTAAAGTCTGAAGAAACAAGATCAGCTGAGGAGTTGACAAATGAACAAAACGTGACCTGGGAACACAGAAGAAGGCGCTACCCAGACACCAAACCAGATCACCAGAATCATAAGTATATAATTCACCGATCAAAATCAGCTGCCCCTGAAGAAATAGCCCAATAGCACCAATTTAACCAAGAACCCCTACTAAACCAAGACTAAAAATTAGAACAAGAGAGGCACTCTCAGACACAGACACCACCTACACTGCACAGAGGAAGAGATGAGTAGACGCCAGTGCAAAAATACAGGCAACAACATAAAGACCTGTATGGCAACATCAGAACCTAGTGATTCTACACCTGCAAGACCTAAACATACCATGACAGAAGAAACAGAAGAAATCAACCCTAAAAATGACTTTAAGAAGATGATAGAGGCCCTTAAAGAAGAAATAAAACATTCCCTCAATGAGGAAATAAAAACCTTCCTTAAAGAGGAAATGAAAAACTACCTTAAAGAGGAAATAAAAACTTTCCTTAAAGAGGAAATAAAAAACTCCCTTAAAGAGGAAATGAAAAACTTCCCTTAAAGAGGAAATGAAAAACTCCATTAAAGAGGAAATAAAAAACTCCCTTAAAGAAATGGAAGAAAAAACGAACAAAAAAATGGGAAGAAATCAAATCAAGCCAAGAAAAAGCAATTAAACAGATGAAAGAAACATTCCAAGATCTGAAAAATGAATTTGAGACAATAAAGAAAACACATGCTGAGGGAATGCTGGAAATAGAAATCCTGACAAAACGAACAGGAACTACAGAAACAAGCATAACCAACCGATTGCAAGAGATGGAACAGAGAATCTCTGACACTGAAGACACAATAGAGAAAATAGATTCGTCAGTCAAAGAAAACAATAAAGACAAAAAAGTCCTAACACAAAACGTCCAGGAAATTTGGGACACCATGAAAAGACCAAACCTAAGAATAATAGGGATAGAAGAAGGAGAAGAATGCCAACTCAAAGGCACAGAAAATATATTCAACAAAATCATAGAAGAAAACTTTCCTAACCTAAAGAAAGAAATACCTATGAAGATACAAGAAGCTTACAGAACACCGAATAGGCTGGATCCAAAAAAAAAGTCCCCTCGCCACATAATAATCAAAACACTAAACACACAGAATAAAGAAAAAATATTAAGAGCTACAAAGGAAAAGGACCAAGTAACATATAAAGGCAAACCCATCAGAATAACATCAGACTACTCAATAGAGACTATGAAAGCTAGAAGATCATGGACAAACCTCATGCAGACACTAAGAGACCACGGATGCCAACCCAGACTATTATACCCAGCAAAACTCTCAATCACCATAGGCGGAGTAAACAAAATATTCCAGGATAAAACCAGATTTAATCAATACCTGTCCACAAACCCAGCCCTACAGAAAGCACTAGAAGGGAAAATTCAACCCAAAGAAGTTAAACACATCCATGAAAAATCAAGCAATAGATAATCCTACACCAACATACACCACAGAAGGACAACACAACACAACCAAAAAAAATAACAGGAATTAACAATCACTGGTCATTACTATCCATCAATATCAACAGTCTCAACTCACCTATAAAAAGACACAGGCTAACAGAATGGATAAGAAAACAGGACCCATCCATATGCTGCATACAAGAAACACACCTTAATTCCAAAGACAGACACTACCTCCGAGTAAAGGGCTGGGAAAAGGTTTTCCAAGCAAATGGACCTAAGAAACAAGCTGGTGTAGCTATCCTAATATCTAATAAAATAGACTTCAAACTAAAATCAATCAAAAGAGACCAGGATGGACATTACATATTCATCACGGGAAAAATCCACCAAGATGAAGTCTCGATTCTAAACATTTATGCTCCAAATACAAAAGCACCCACATTCATAAGAGAAACACTACTAAAGTTTAAAACGCACATCAAACCCCACACATTAGTAGTGGGAGATTTTAACACACCACTCTCACCAAAAGATAGATCTACCAGGCTGAAACTTAACAAAGAAATAAAGGACCTAACATGTTATGACTCAAATGGACCTAATAGATATCTACAGAATATTCCATCCTAACACAAAAGAATATACCTTCTTCTCAGCACCCCATGGAACCTTCTCAAAAATTGACCACATGCTTGGACACAAAACAAATCTCAACAGATACAAAAAAATTGGAATAACCTCCTGTATCTTATCAGACCACCATGCCTTAAAGTTAGAACTCAATAACAACAAAAATTATAGAAACCCACAAACTCATGGAAACTGAATAATGCCCACCTGAAACATCAATGGGTCAAGGAAGAAATAAAGACAGAAATTAAAGAGTTCCTAGAATTCAATGAAAATGAAAGTACAACATACCCAAACTTATGGGACACTATGAAAGCAGTGCTAAGAGGAAAATTCATAGCTCTAAATGCACACATGAAGATGGAGCAATCCCATACCAATGAATTAACAGCACAACTGAAAGCTCTAGAACAAAAAGAAACAAACTCACCCAGGAGAAATAGACGCCAGGAAATAATCAAATTGAGGGATGAAATCAATGAAATAGAAAACAAGAGAACAATACAAAAAAATCAATGAAACAAAGAGTTGGTTCTTTGAAAAAAATCAACAAGATAGACAAACCCCTAGCCAAATTAACCAAAAGGCAAAGAGAGAGCACCCAAATTCACAAAATCAGAAATGAAAAGGGAGACATAACAACAGACAATGAGGAAATCCAGAGAATCATCAGATCATACTTCAAAAACCTGTACTCCACAAAAATGGAAAACCAGGAAGAAATGGACAGTTTTCTGGATAAATACCACATACCAAAATTAAATCAAGGCCAGATAAACCATTTAAATAGACCAATAACCCCTAAAGAAATAGAAACAGTCATCAAAAGTCTCCAAACCAAAAAAAGCCCAGGACCAGATGGTTTCAGTGCAGAATTCTACCAGACTTTCAAAGAAGAACTAATACCAATCCTCTTCAAAGTGTTCCACACAATAGAAACAGAAGGAACACTACCAAACTCTTTTTATGAGGCTACAATTACCCTGATACCCAAACCACACAAAGATGCAACAAAGAAAGAGAACTACAGACCAATCTCCCTCATGAACATTGATGCAAAAATACTCAACAAAATATTGGCAAACCGAATCCAAGAATACATCAAAACAATCATCCATCATGACCAAGTAGGATTCATCCCAGGGATGCAAGGATGGTTCAACATACGGAAATCAGTCAATATAATACACCATATAAACAAACTGAAAGAAAAAAACCACATGATCATCTCCTTAGATGCTGAAAAAGCCTTTGACAAAATCCAACACCCCTTCATGATAAAGGTCTTTTACTATTTGTGTTATACTACTGCATGTTATAACAATACCTATTATATATATATGCTACAAAGAAAATACAAAATGATATATTGTTATAGTTATTACTTTACACAGTTTTATGTCTTATAAAGATATATCAACCACATTCCAGGTCAGGCCTCTCATCCAGGAGTAGTTGGCCAACACAGAACAGAATATCATTTTTGTGTACTTTTAATTTTTATAATTTTGTCTTGTTTTTCTGAAAGGTTGGGTGAGTTGGATCTGGAAGGAGCTGGAGGAAGGAAAAGAATATGATCAAAATATATGATATGAGAAAAGTTAAAATAAATTAGATGGATAGATAGATGGATAGATAGACAGATAGACAGACAAATAGATAGATTAGACAGAAATCAAGAAAAGGAGATCAAAGATGTAGCAGGCTTTTTCTTTTGGGTCACCAACCCACTCCCATGTTATGACATGGAGATTTATTATTAATTATGAATCCTCAGTCTAGTTTAGGCTCATTTCTCGCTATCTCTTAACTTAACTTAAACTGTTTCTCTTTATCTACCTTTTGTCTTGGGACTTTTTACGTTTCTTTCCTTATGTATATTTTACTTTCACTGCTTCTTGTGTCTGGTTGGCTGGTGGCTGCCTGGCTTCTTGTCGCAGTCATGTCCCTTGTTCTCTTCTCCTCCTTCTCCTGAGCAGAGATTTCTCCTAGCTATTGGCCATTCAGGTTTTTATTAGACCAATCAGGTGCATTAAGCAGGTAAGGTAAAACAGCAACACATTTTTTCATAGTTAAACAAAAACAGCAAAAACAAATGTAACACATCCTTATATCTTTAAACAGAGGTAGCATAAACAAATGTAACACACCTTTACACAGTTAAAGTAATATTTTGCAGCATAAACAAATGTAATACATCTTTACATAGTTAAAATAATATTCCACAACACAAAGGATTTTTAAAATTACACAGAAACTAATGCTTAGGAAGTTCATAGTTTTTCTAATACTACCATTTCTATTATCAGTAAATGCAAAAGTACCATGTGATCTAACTATGGTGGCTCTGCTGGAAGGGAATTATTTTTTCCAAGATACTGGGTTAAAGCAATTATACTCCCCTTCATTTTTCAGCTTTTATTCTTGTTGCTAAGATGTGTACCTGTAGTACGAATTCTAATTGGTCTTAAAATAAAAACTTGGAGTCAGATATCAGGGTGAAAGCTGAAAGATCAGAGAAGCAGGGCAGCCAGCCACTAGAAAGATTTCTTACCTCTAAGAATCCTCAGCCTGAAAAGGCCAAGCTTCTGTCTCCACCCTTCCTTATCACCTCCCCTCTTCATCCAGCCATACCACTTCCTGTTTCCTCCTCCCAAGTGCTAGGATTAAATAAATGTGTGTGCCACCACTGTCACTCTAGTGGCTAGCTCTGCGTTCTGATCTTCAGGCAAGATTTATTTGTTAACGCACAAATGAAACGCACCACATACCCCACCAAGTACTGGGAAAAGACCAGCACAAAGCCAGTGTTTGTAGACTAGATAAATGCTAAAGGAAGGAAAGTAAAAGGGAGTCTATTTTGCCATATGTCTGAGAACCTCTTTCATTACTATATTTTTGCCACTGGGACATTTTTTGTTTTCTACATCAGGGAACTACCCTTTATCTTGACTTTATCACTGGTAAGTTTCTTACCCAATTGTGTTCGTATCACTGAGTAAAAATCTCATCATTTCTCCTATTTCATAGGTGAATCTGGATTTCAATTTTTATTCTATATTCTTATAATAGAACCTATATTTTTGTCTTGTGTTATGCTGGTTAAGATGTACATTTTTAGCAATATGTAATAGGAGCAGTCTCTCCTATAATCTCAGAGGTGCTCCTCAGACTGTAGATTTGGTCATTGTTGGATTGTGGAACCAAAATAAGACCAAAATGCTCTCACCCCAAAACTAAAGGCCTAAGAGTGCTCCTTTTAGCTACAGGCCATAAGTTACTGGAACAGGCCAGAAGTTACTGAGACCAGTCAGTTCAGATTCCAGAAACCAGGAAGTGTAAAAGTACTGAGCCACAAGATAGTCACGAGGTAATGCCTGCCAGACTATGGAATGTCCTCTCCCTGGTTTCCAGGGTAACTGATCACAGAAATGCCTCCACCTGAGGGCAGCCAATGAGAAATGGTGGCGGGCAACCACTCCCTTAGAAGTAATTTCTAGAAGTCCCTAGAAGTGAGCCAATCAGAATTGTACCTGTACTAGCACCCCTAAATGATGTAACCTTGTGACTTTTCCCTTTAAAAACTGAGCTTGCAGACAGGTGGACGCTTCCTCCAGCCTCCACTGCGTTGGATGTATTGGACGAAGTCCCTGCCTAGGCTTGTATTGCTTTTGGATATCCAGAATTAAACCTTGCTTTTGCATACCGGCATGCTCGTCTTTGGTGGTCTCTCTGGGGGTCACGATCTGGGCACAACAGGATATTAGAGGACATCTTGTTAAAAATTCATGGTACTCTATGCATTGCTATTAACAACCAAGAATATGTTACTGTTACCTATTATTTGAAAATAAACTACTTTTGTTTCCTGGAGGGGAAATAATCTAGGAGAAGAAAGAACACATATGAAATTATAGATTTTGTTATTAACCTTCTGCTATGCCTTCAACCTGGAATGTTTCCAAAAAGCTTAAGTGGAAAAACTTTTTTTCCGGTACGATTCAGAGATAGTGAAAGTTTTAAGTTGAGGAGGTAAGTTAATTCACTGAGGACTTGCCCACACAGGGAATTGTGAAAACTTAGTTCCTTTCTCTTCTTTTCTTTTTTCTTTTCTTTTCCTTGGACTTTCTTTTAATGATTTACTTATTTTTATTTATTTGTTTGTGTGTGTTCCTATGTAAGTTAATGTGCACCTTGTGCCTGCAAGTGTCTATGGAGGCCATAAGTTTGTTGGAGTTCCTTGATCTACAGCAGCATTTCTCAATCTGTGGGTTGCAACCCCTTTCAGGGGGTCAAACAACTCCTTCACAGGAGTTGAAAATCAGATATCCTGCATATCATATATTTGCATTATGGTTTGTGACAGTAGCTATGGATTGCCCAAAGTCTGGGGAAGATGCTACATCCAGCATGGGATAACTGAGGGGAAAAAAAATCTATGTACACTATGCTCTTATGTCTGTTAACTTTATTTCTCTGGGATGAAATCCTGTCTACATAGCTTAGTTCTGTCCTGACACTCAGTTCCTCTTTGTTCCCTTTTACTGCCCTCTCATAGTCCTGCTAACAACCAAGCTCTTATACTTCCAGCCTCATCTTCGTCCTCTGTTTCTTTGCCCTCCATCTTTACTTGCTCTCTACTCCTGGCTCTGATGAACTCTACAAGAGTTCTGCCTCACCATCTGTGAAATCTTTGTGTTCTTCCCTCTTCCCTAGTCATGCTGTTCTGTCTGCCTCTACAGAAAATGTCTGTCGCTTCTTCCCCTGGTCATGAGGGTCTCTGCCTCCTCAGGAATGTTGCTCCACCCTGCCTTCCACCTTGATATGTAAAAACTTCTTTTGTTCTCAGTCAATTGCTCTAGACAGCCACTAGGCCTCAAGGCAAAGGAATGGTCTGAGCTTCATTGCACAAGAAACAAAGGTATGTGTCTCCAGCCAGCTTGTCTTTGCCTACGTGACCTTATCCAAGTACTGGCCCTAGCAAAGAAGTTTACACACACACACACACACACACACACACTATGGGAATTGTGAGCATAAGAAATTCATAACAAGGCACAGCTGAATATTAAGCTGTGTAACACCAAATAGTTCATGCTAGATAGCTTCCCACATGACTGACTCTTGGTCTGGTCAAGGTATAGCTTTAATACACAGATGGACACAGCTATGAAGTACCAATAAAACAATTTTATGGTTGGGGGTCCCCACAACATGAGGAACTGTATTAAAGGGTCACAGCATTAGGAAGTTTGAGAACCACTGATCTAGAATTACATGCAGTTGTGAACCACCATGTGAGTGATGGGAACCAAACAGTGGACCTCTGCAAATGTATCAAAGTCAAGTTCCCTTAACCACTTAATCCAGCCATTCTTTCAGCTTTATTATGATAGCTCACTGAAATAACTGACATCTGGTTTTACTCACAGATTATTCCTTATTTATTTATTTATTTATTTATTTATTTATTTATTTATTTATTTATTTTTTGAGGCAGGGTTTCTCTGTGTAGTTTTGCACCTTTCCTGGATCTCTCTCTGAAGACCAGGCTGGCCTCGAACTCACAGAGATCTGCCTGGTGCTGGGATTAAAGGCGTGCGCCACCACTGCCCGGCTTGATTATTCCTTTTTTAAAAATAAGACTATTATATGGGGCCAGCAAGATGGCTCAGTGGTTTCAGCCTTGCCACTTACTGCTCTTTAGAACTTTATAGTAAGACTCTATTGCTAAAGACACCACATACTTGAGTCACCGACCATGGAGAAATCAAACTGGTACTGACCTGAAAATTTCATCCCTATTGGCTAGCTTTCATAGCGCTGGAAGGTGATATGCATACTACCAGAGAAGAAACTGTTGTGCCCAGATCGTGACCCCCAGAGAGACCACCAAAGACGAGCATGCCGGAATGCAAAAGCAAGGTTTAATTCTGGATATCCAAAAGCAATACAAGCCTAGTCAGGGACTTCGTCCAATACATCCAACGCAGTGGAGGCTGGAGGAAGCGCCCACCTGTCTGCAAGCTCACTTTTTAAAGGGAAAAGTCACAAGGTTACATCATTTAGGGGTGCTAGTACAGGTACAATTCTGATTGGCTCGCTTCTAGGGACTTCTAGAAATTACTTCTAAGGGAGTGGTTGCCCGCCACCATTTCTCATTGGCTGCCCTCAGGTGGGGGCATTTCTGTGGTCAGTTACCCTGGAAACCAGGGAGAGGACATTCCATAGTCTGGCAGGCATTACCTCGTGACTATCTTGTGGCTCTGTACTTTTACACTTCCTGGTTTCTGGAATCTGAACTGACTGGTCTCAGTAACTTCTGGCCTGTTCCAGTAACTTATGGCCTGTAGCTAAAAGGAGCAGTCTTAGGCCTTTAGTTTTGGGGTGAGAGCATTTTGGTCTTATTTTGGTTCCACAAAACATAAGCATCAGTTTCACCCATCTGTATTCCTTGCAGACTACAACACCACCTGGCCTGACAAGGTGTGTCTCCTGGTGCAATAGTGGCATGGATGTTATGGGAATATAATCAACAACTTTCTGAATGGATCTAAGTGCTGCTCCCTGAGATAGAATCCATAGCTTGTACTGTTAAAGGGACCAAGAAACTGTGGCAAGTTAGGTCATAGGCACTTTAGAAATACCCAATACTATCATCATTCTACTAAATAGACATAGCACTAAAATGGCTTATTGCTATTACCATAGATCAGAACATCTCTCAACCCTCACCATAGAAACTTCTCCTTATAATAGATGACGAATAACAGAGGCTCTCAACTTGTCAACATTCAGAGAAATAAGAAACCATGGGGTACTCAGCTCTAAATGGGACGTGCATACCACACTCCCTACATCCAAGGCTCAGGGATATTCTTAACAGAGGAGTTAGAAAGATTGTAAGAGCCTGAGGTGGTGGATAACATCAAGGAAATAGTGTTTTCCATACATGACAGACAGGGCAGTTGCAGATACGAGGTCACAGTGATTGTGACAGCACACACAAGACCTGCACAAGCTCAAGTCAGACAGAATCCCAGCATGGAAGGGGGAGGTGGGCATAAAATCCCACCACTAGCCGGGGAGCGAGTGGCATTTGATAGCTGCTAGGAGAGGGAGAGTCAGTTTTCTTTAATGAGGTGACCCCTGGAAGGTCAAACACATACCAGGACTGGCCTCACTCACAAGGGTACTTGTATAAAACAAACTGAACTTGATGGGGGAGAAAAAAAGTAGAAAACTCAAGAGTTGGGTGAGAAGGGAGGGGGAGGGGAAGAGGTTTGTTTTGAGAGGAGTTAAACGAAGGGAAAAGATACCCATGTGTCCTAAAAATGAATAAACTTCATTTATTCTTGTTACAATAAATTAATTTTATTACTATAATATTTTTATTAACTATTTTCCATGGCAAAATACATTGTATAAAAACACCACTTTTCTGAATTATAAATGTTTTGTTTTTTTTCATAAACTTTGATGACTAAAATTTTTCCAAACAGTAAATTTTAAGCAGTTCATTGATATAACATGTTAATAACATACACAACAGAATATACAGTGTGAAAACAACTTGTTGTAAAATTTAAATCTGACAGAAACCATAACTTTGAAGTAAATGATAGAAAAGTAAAGTGTTTTCCTGATAAGACCAACTCATTTTAAGTGTCTATTTGAAAACAATGGCTCCTCTAATATGTATAATACACTGTCTAAATAATCCCATAAAATGAATTTACTCCTAAATTGTCAGTTGTTTTTAGGGAGCACACACAATATAAAATTTCATTTTAGGGAAAAAATGCTGTTCTCTGACATCATTATATAAAAAGAGTCTGAGCCTGTGACAAGATCATGCAGGCGAAAGGCAAAGCATGCTTTTTTAGATTATGATCTGGAGAAAAATCAAAGCCTCTCCCAAATTATACTAGCTACATGCATAAATGCTATAAAGTAAATCATATGTTGTTATAGTTACTAATTTACTGTTTTTAAAGAAAAAACAAGAACAAATGCATAAATTTTTGTTATTGTGTTTCTGTAGTAGTTAAGACCTGCAATGTTCCCCAGTGGGCCACATGGTAAAAGTTTTGTTTCCATTCTGTGGTGCCATTCACTGATGGTGAGAATTGTAAAAGGACTACTTCTGTTAAAACATCAACCACTTACAGTAGCTTCATACAGGCGTATGTGCTGTTCTGGTGCTGTGGATTGAAGCCAGGCTTTCAACATGCTGAGCACATGCTCTACCACACTGAGATACATCCACAGCATTGAACCAAGCCTTAAAGACTATTTTCATACAACAAAGAAAACGTCTACGGCATCAGATTAACAGCACTGGTGGCTTGAATGTGTTGTGCCCCAGGATTATAGAAGCAGTATAGTTACTAAGACTGTCACATTAAGTTTTAAATTGATTGTAACCAAAACCAAAATCCAAAGAATTGTCAGCTCATACAAAGAACAAATTTAAAAAATAAGAGATTGAAAAAAATTAAACTTCAACATAATAAAAAATAATTGCTTATTTTTGCTTATCTTTCATTTTGAAGGAAAAAACAGAATCCTGTACTAATATATGTGTGTGTGTGTGTGTGTGTGTGTGTGTGTGTGTGTGTGTATACTTGAGATTTTTAATCTATAATCTGACTTTCCATAGAGATTCAATTAGAAGGCTGATAAATAAAGCCTGATTGTGAGTTGCTAATTTTTTAATGTGGTGTCAGATTTCTTCCTAGTCCTATATGTAGTTTCTTGTACATAGTGTTTACAGAAAGGCTGGTACCCAACTAGGTGCATTTTGGAGTCTTATACACACTGTACCTTGTTTTCATACACCATCTTTCTTGTAGAAATGTGGCTATTATACATCTGAGGAGTTCATTTAAGGGATTCTTTGACTTATGTTCTTAATCTCCCATAAACCTGATAAATGATACCTTGGAAAGGACCAGGGAAAGAAACAGTGCGTCTTCCAGCTCATTTAGATGGACCACAGCACAATAGCGTTTCTAAAAATAGGCAGAAATCAGCTGTGCTTGTTTTCAATGGAGGAACAGCTTTGCCATTTAGTTGTTTTCTCTCAGGGACAGAACAAGCTTGATGAAATAATAAATGTCAGATTGCTTTCCATTTTTATTTCTAGGTGGCCTTTTGTATGAGCTGATGAATAACACTGTGGAGTCGAAAGTAAGGGGCCTGCAACAGTTTTTTCTATTTCCCTTTCAATAGCCTAACTTGAGCTGCTTGGTTTCTGAACATACTTAATCACTGATTCTGTAGCAACAGTGCATCTTTTATCCACCTGTTCCATATAAAGATATTTTATTATCTCTTCAGTCTCCACAGTCTCCTAGAGACTCTGATCATGTCCTATTGTTATTCATTGGTTGGAAAAAAGTTGATAAGACCAGACAGTCACCAACGATGTAGGCCTTAGGCGATTTCCAGAGGAAGGATTATTTTCTAATTATAACTTTGTGTTATGTGATTTATAATTTCATTATTGTTATTGAGATTGGAGTCACAGTCTGTACTCCAAGAAGCCAGTTTCAGCTTCAAGAAATGAACTGCAACAGCCAAATTAATAAGGAAGAGCAGAAAAAAGATTTATTCAACGTGGTCACGTTGGGGAAAAGGAACAAAGAGATCCAGTGACTGTTCCCTGGCCTCTAATCCATGTCTAGGGCTCTGAAGTGAGATAAAGCAGAAACAGAGGGCCGGGGAGGTAAACATCTAAGCATTTCTGGTCAAGTTGTGGTCCTGCCCATCACTGAACCATCACTGGGCTCTGGTGTCTCCAGTAAGGTTCTCTGACTAGATGTTAGCATCTCACAAAATACCTTCCTGGGAGGTAAGATCACCCTCTGGCTGGTACCGGGATTCAACCTTTTCTTTCTCCCATCAGAAAATTCCTAAAGGAGCATTTAAAAAAAATCAATAGTCTGATAGTTAGACTGAGGGGCCTGAATGTCTCTTTAGAATATATTCAAAGATTTAAAAACAGACTCAGAAGGGAGCTTAAGGGATTTATTGGAATTAGAGAAAATATCAGGACAGGCAACTTGGAGATCTTGGCAGTCACCCAGGGGGAAGGAGATGAAAAGGAGAGAAAAGTTATACTTTCTGAGTTAGAAGTTAAAGAAAGCAGAGAGCGTCGGACTGAAGTGGAAGACTTTGAATAGATGTATAGAGATTGGACAGCTTCAAAGTGTCGGTGAATATCAAGGTCATCAGGTGTTAGAGCACAAAGCAGACCTCTGCTCAGGCCACAATATGTACAGCATCAGCTCCTTTGCTCCAGTCTCACAGCTACTGGCAGGCAATTGAAGGAGAGTCTGCTGGTGAGCCTTTAATTTTCCAGCAGACTCCCTACATATCTCACCAGGACTTTTCAAATAAGCTTGCCAGACTCAAGCAGCAGAGAGCCATTAGTGGTTACTAGTGACAATACATTCCCCCACCATGGCTTTCCCTGCTACTCCAGACATTCCCACCTCCTCAAACACCTATAAGAATGGACCCCACTTCTACTCCATGGACTTGAATCTCCCTGGAGCCCCTGACATGTTGTCTGTCTTTGATTTGGGGACCGGAACTCCTGATTCCCCAACATGCTATTTCCTGTCTGACTGTGATGTTAATCACTCTTGTAATAAATGTCTTATTCCCAGCTTTCCATGTCCCCTTTGAACCCAGCACCCAAGAACTTTCAGCAAGCTTTGAATTCTGTCTGGTGTCAGAAACAGGATAGAAAGAGAGGGGAAGGGAGAAAGTTAGACTTTCTGAAATGAACTCAGTGAATGGGGTTAGCAGTGAGGGTGTGAAAGCAACTGAATCAAGGGCAAGGCTTTTGTAGGTCTTTAAGTTTGGATTTCATTATGGGGATTGTTATTTCTCTCGTTATCATGTCTTCAAGTGTACCATATTTCTTTTCAACTTTTGTATTTATGTTGGTCTTTCGGGTGTAAAAGAGGATTTCTCCTCATCACAGAAGGTCTCTGGCCTTGTGTGGCCAAGAAAAACACTTGCTATCTACCAAAAAAGTGTATTAACCAATGACCAAAATATTTGTAAACCATGCTATTTGTGTTAGAGGATGCCGACATCTTAGTAATCATATGTACTAATATATGAGGTCCTAGGACACAGGAGCTTCCCCCACCAAGCTATAAAAGAAAGGATGTTATTAACCACAGATCGTTAGTGGCAGGATTCTAGCAGAGTTACATATTCTTGTTCCCAAATATGCCTGGGAAGCAGCTAGCTGCAAATGGTCACTTTAATTCTGCTTTCCTGCCTATTATCCCTTATGGTGAGGACTAGAAACAACTCAGTCTCTTTTTACTACAAAGGCTATTTTCACAGTCTCCATGAATTCACTGTTCCTGAGTTCAAGACTTATGTCACCCGGCACATCACACCAGGGTCTTTCGGGGGACTGAGTGATTTTAAAAGTTCAGTTTGATTTAGTGTACCTAATGTTGAGTATTGGGTGTTTAGTAATCTCTTACTATTTCAGGTAGAGTGACACTGTAAAACTGTAAATAGGAATACATCAGACTCAGAATTAGACATATTTTTTTACATGTCTTCTATTTTCTGTGAGGAACACCATATTTTACACAATAAATATATTGCAGCACTCTGGGTGTTAATTCTTCCCCGTTGAAGTCTGCTATCATTTGTTTTTTGTTTGTTGACTGGTTGAAGTATTTTGACAATATCTGCTTCTCCCTCCCTTATGACATGATAGTATTGATGGTCTTTGTAAAGGTGTATTGTATTGCCTTCATATATATGCCCACAGTCACCCTGGGAGGAGAGTGGTTTTGTCATGGCTCACTTTGACCATCTCTTTCCCTGACCACACTCAGCCATTACTCTCTATTCAATGCTGTTTAGGGGATACATCGCTCAACAGATTATTCTAATTAAATTCAGATTCCTTTGAAGGAATAATGTTTTAGGTTGTATTTGAAATTTTTCTGATCCCAACAGGGAATCTTCTTAAGTATCTTTATCCTTGATTCTTTTGGTAAGATAGCTTGCCTATTACTTTAACTTTTATTTGTAATGATTCTATTTCCTCTTAATTGTTTCTAACCACAGACTCTATTAATTTTTGAGAGGACCATAAGCTTTGATTTCATACTCTGTTGCAAATGGATTAACTCTCTGAGGGAAAAGATGCAAAAACCTCTGCCCTATGAACTGCTTTGCCCCCTGGGCAAAATCTTTGTAATGTGGATCTGGATCTGGGAGATAGGCAAAAATGATTAAGAGTGTGGAACCAGTCCTTCAAATCCTAGCCAGAGTAACTCTGTCTTACTGCAGACACCATTTAGCTGTTCTGTGCAACCAAATGCAGAAAAAAAAAAAAAAAGCCATTCTTCCCAAAGTTAGACAGAGTCTGCAAGACCAGGAGAATCCTTAATATGAGTAAGAACAGAGTGCATGTAAATTTGTAACTTCCAGAATCTTGTTTTATTTATGACATATGTTATTTGAGCCTAATATCTCTTCCTCTGCATTAACACTAGACAGTGCTCTGAACTCAGACTTGTATCCATTCTATTGTAGACGTAGAGCTATGTAAGTTAGGAACATGATAAGCAGAGATGGGGGAGTGAGTGATATGATAGGTGATCTTTAGAAAAGTTACAGCTGTTATAATCATCCAGTGCTCCATAAGTACTCCAAATAAACTCAATTTACTCATTAAAATTGACTTCAATGAGTCATTTTTGGAATGTTTATATTTATTTAGGTTGTGGTCAGATAGATATTAATTATATCTCTCCCTGAAAAAGTCATGCAACAGGTGATCTTTTTAATAAATGACACTCTACTTTAGGAGGTTATATACTCAATGACTAAATTACCGGAGACAGGAGCTTTGCACTAGAGGCAATAAAAAGGAGGCCCAGCCAAGTATGCAAGAATACAGGGAAGGCTTTAATGAAATCTTGAATTAATGTATTTGCTTGCAAGTCAAGGGGAGATGGCGTAGACCAAGGAGGAGATCACACTGCCCTCTGAACATAGGGAGAGAGTTGCTGGGGAGAGCTAGTTAGCGGTCTTCATCTTGCCCTAAGAACTTTGGATGTGTAAGTTGCTGCAATTTTTCAAAGGGCAGGAGAGGAAACTATGAAGTATTCTCAAGGACTGACTCTTTTAGAGAAGACTCTCTTTACCCGGCTCGGAGCCTAATAGTCTCAGCAGTGTTGGAACCACGTCAGGGCCTTCATCTTATAAGTGATGATAAAATGAAAGATGAGAGCTTCTACGTCTATGCTGCATTCACCTGGAAATCAGATTTGGGGGAAAAAAGTAGTTTGAAACAAGATTAAATCTTTAAGTATTCTGTTCTTTTGAGAAGCATTACTCCAGAGCTGGAGGAAGATAATGCAGTTTTATTGACTGTAACCGTCTTTAATCTTCCTATGTAAAGGAGAAAGAGGGTGTGGACATTGGTTCAGCTATCACAGTCTCTCATTATTATTATTGAATTTAAATAGCTTTTTTTGAATTAATGTTGCTTGCTTTATATATGACCTTAATATCACTCCTAAAGAACTCAATCAATTGGATTAAAATAATTGGAGACTGGAAGATATTTTAGTCAAAAAAAAAAAAACTTTCCATGAAAACCTGAGTACCCAAGTTCAACCCCTAGCATTCATGTAAAAATGTAGGTGTTTTGACACTCATAATTCTGGTGCTGGGGAGATGGAGGAAGGTTGATGATCTCTGGGGTTCTCTGGCCAGCCACTCTAATTGAATCACCAAGCCCAGGGTCCCAGTGGGAGACCCTGTGCCAAAAAATAAGATGGAAAGTTCTGAAGAAAAATATATTGAACATTTACCTGTACACCATACACACGTGCCAGCACACATAGGAACATGTACACACCCGAACACCCACATAAATAACAACAAATTTTCCAGTCTAACTGAGAAAATATCTGCAGCGCTCCTAAGAATATCACAGCTGACATGTTACTTCCAGAAATCTTACTAATAGATTCTGTAAAAGGCTGTTCATCTTGAAAATGCCTGCAGTACAAATATGAAAATAGATTGTGAAGCAACCCTTGATTCTCACACCTGCTAGTACAGCAGTGGAAGTTTTTCATCATGAGTAGTATGCTATTGCCTGACTTCAAGTGTTCCAGTTACCCCAAACTCTAGTAAAGCTTAGTGCCCAGGTTTACTATTATATGGCTAGCTTTTGCTACTGATGTAGGAATAGCACCTCCGTAACTGCATAACTTACTCTTCTGCTGCTGTGATAAAGCACCATGACCAAGGCAACTTAGAGAAGGAAGGGTTTATTTGGGCTTATGGATCCAGAGGGATGAGTTTTTCATGGTAGGGAGGCATGGCAGCTAGAGCAGGAAGTTGGCAGCTTACATCCTCAACCACATCTGTGAAGCAGAAAAAGTGAACTGAAAGTAGTGAGAAGCTTTTTAATCTCAAAGCCAGCCACCAGTGTTGTACTTCCTCTAGCAAGGCTAAACCACCTACCCACCCTCCCCTGATCCAAACAGCATCACCAAATGGAGACTAAGTGTTCAAGTACCGTAAATTATGGAAGACATTTCTATTCCCACCACTACAAAAACCCAAAGAAGTTTTGGTTCCTTCTGGACAACAATGGTAGCCACAAAACAGGCAGGGAACGCTTACAGTTAATTTCCAGGAATGGGCCATGTCAACTCCTTCAGCATTGCCACTTTAAGTGTTTGTAGTATTTGTGTGGAGTAAGGAAGACTGAAGATGGGGAATATAATTAGGGCAAAGGCACATCTGTTTTCTCTAACCTAGTCATGTGTTCAGTATAAAGCGGCACAAAACACCAAGAGCAGCCCCACAGGTCCATGGGGAAAGAGTAGACTAAATATTTAACATAACCCACCTGTAACATTTGTGAAATTTACAAGGCTCAGGACAAGACTTCAATTGGAGGCCTGCATGACATCTACATAATGATTTGAAATGTTTCAGTCAACTAATTACCTGTTAAATAAAACAATGTGTATCTGTTACTGGTTATTGACTATGGGCTGATTGTTTCCAGGTTCTTGACCTTTTATCCAAAATGTGGCCAAGAAAGGCTCACAAAGATTTGCAAACAAAGTAAGATAACTTATTTTGTGGAGCAAAGCAGTAGTTTAGGTTGTTAGAGGGATATGTTATTAAGCCTGACACTAGGTCACGTGAGTGAGAACACTCAAAGGCTCCGGGCTGTCTCTTTCTATGGATCTATGCGGAAGAGAGGCTGGTTACTAAGAAGTGTAGTTTGGGTGGTTCTCTGTCTTGATCCATAGATTAGAGTATATATTCCTTTTTCTTCTCTGCAGGACCCTTCCCACAATACATTCTATTTCATTCATATTCACACCTAATTGCATATACCCATATGATGGTAAATAGGATTCTTACCAAGAGGTTACTAAAGGACACAGTTTTGCTTTATTGAGCATGTACCCAAACCTAGTTCAGGCCAGAATTGCCCTTCACTTTTTTTTATATTCCAATATGTCATCAATACACTTGAATAAAACTGTCTAAATTTGATTGTTAGCTGGGGCAGATAAGCTTACAATATTGTTCAGATATAGGAGTAAGTATAGCCCAATATGAGTTAGGGGTAGAGGGAGTTCTGAAGTTGCTAAGTGCATTATTTGGAGAAGGATGTGCTTTAGTTAGGGTTTTCATTGCTGTGAAGAGACACCAAATAAATGAAAAAAAATTTAATTGGGGTGGCTCGCTTACAATTTCAGAGGTTCAGTCCATTATTATCATGGACAGGAGCAAGGCGGCATGCAGGCAGACAGTGCTAGAGTAGTAGTTGAGAGTCCTACATGTTGCAGGCAATAGCCGATGAAACACTGGGCAGTATCCTGAGCATAGGAAATCTCAAAGCCCATCCCCATAGAGATACATTTCCTTCAACAAGGCCATACCCACTCCAACAAAGAAATACCCCCTAATAGTGCCACTCCCTATGAGATTATGTGGGCCAATTACATTCAAACTATCACAGAGTGTACATATAGTATATGTAGAGGAAGGAAGCCTGCCAGATAAGTTATTACAAGAGAATAAGCATAATCCAAACCCAAATGGGTACACCAAACTGACTCATATGCTTGCCTGCCTCAAATGGCCCTTGAGAACTCTCACTCACATGGCAGGCTGTCAGTCTTAACAGTGCATGACTCTACAACCTACAACTATCACTTTGCTTCAAATAAAGTTATCTTGTTCTTTCAGCAAATCTGTGTGAGCTCTTATTTTTAATGCTATGGATAAGAGACCAAGAACCTAACCAGACAAAACCTGGGCCCCATCCACTAGTAACACTTTTTATTCCATAATAATTCCACCATATAAGGACCCAAGAGGTTAAGTTTGAATTTATAATTCTTTGACTGCTATACATTTTACACTATCCATGTGGCAAGACCAACTACCACCCTTCTAGCCCCTTAGCCCGAGGTAAGCCTGTAATCTTTTGTCTCCACCCACTTTCCATCCCTCACATTGATAGGATACATCTATATGCATGTGAATACCTCAGGCCATGGTCTGACGTGGATATTCCAACAGTCCTCAGACAAACAAAAAATAATTACAGGCAGAGAATATTAAGATTAGGGCATGTACATCAGTTTCATCTAAAAATGTCATGTGGGTAGCAAAAAGCAATACAAACTCCTCAAGGTATGTCCCAAAGGCCACTGGGGAATAAGTAAACTAAATATTTAGTATAGCTGTGTGATTGTTTTGCTTGTTGCTGTGATGAAATACTTGGTAAGAAACAACATAAAAAAGGAAAGATTTACTTTTGGCTCATAGTTTGAGGGGATATAATCCATCATGGAGGGGGAACATGGCAGTTAGTGGCTCCATGGTGAAAATAATGTGCAGCTGGGACTCCTCATCTCTGAGGAACAGGAAGCAGGGAAGAGATAGGAAGTAGAGTTGAGCTATAAGGCCTTAAATCCTGTGCCCAGTTACCTACATAGATAACTTTCTATTGTTTTGCACTTCCATATAAACAATGGTGATCAAAGGACCTGTGCCTTCTGTCTCACTTGGTGATAAGGAATACTATGTGATTATACATTTTTTAACTTTCTTTTTTATTTATTGTGTCTTTCACATCATGCATCTCCATCCCATTCATTCATATCCTGTTCCTTCATATCCAGCCTCTGCCCTTGCAACCTCCCCCCTCAAATAAAGTAAAATTTTAGAGAAAAGAAGAGAGAAAAAATCAATCTCGCCATGGAAGCTGTAGTGTGACACAGAAAGTCACAGAGTTTATCCTTCTATCTCTATATCTTTACTTGCAAGTGTTCATTGCAGAGTCTGGTTTGAGGCCTCTCATTTCTGCTACACTATCAGTGCTGGGCCCTCACTGGAACTCCTCTTGGATATCCTGTTGTTGCCCTGTGTTGTGGAGATCCTGCAGGTTTGGACCTGCAGGTCCAGCCCCTTCACCTGCTCCTGCAGATCACAGATGGGGTGCATGTTGGAGTGGGCCAACTCATAACCCTGGTTTTGGGCCTGGGTAGTTGCAGGGTTGGTCAGCCCACCAGCTCTCCCTTGACTTACTACCAGGGTAGTTCACCCTATGCAGAGATGAGCAAGGGGCAGGGCCAGTTCTCCTGCTTTCATGTCCTTAGGATCAGTTCTCCCACACCTACTCCTTCAGGGCCAGCTCTACTGTGCTGCCCAGGCATGGCATAGGGGCCACTCTCTTGAGTGCTGTAGCTGATGAGGGGCAGGGACCTCAGGGCCAGCTTTCCCACCTGCCTCAGGCATTGATGGTGGGCATCTCTCCTATGTCCACACTGGCACATGACAAACAAGTAATGGGGACAGCTCTCCCATGCTCACAACTTCAGGGCTGACTCACCCACACCTCTGCCAACAGGATTCAGGATTGGCTCTATTGTGCTCTCCAGGCGAGGTGCATGGCCTGTTCTCCTGAGTGTTGCAGCTGGTGGGGGACAGGGGCAGCTCTCCTGCTCTTATGACCTCAGGGCCAGCTCTCTCACCTGCCTCAGGCATTGATGGGCATGAGGGGAAGGGCATTTCTCCCTCAATGGTTATACATTTTTTAATAATCAATACTAGTGACAGAAAAAGGTATGTTTTGGATGCATTTTATTCATTTAATTTTAATATATTAATTGAACATAGACAATGGTGAAAACAGTAAAACAAATTTTTTAAGGCCTCAAATATTCAGAATTTCATAATGCTTGGGGTGTCTGAAAGGGTAGGCTTGTAGATACACAAATATAAAAATATAATGTGCACATCAGCATGGGTGGAGGAGGGCTCACAATGCCCCACCTCTGGCTGAGGAGCTGTTGGCAGTTGATGGCTGTTGGGGGTTGGGGGAGGCACTTTTCTTAGGAGGTGTTTCAGTTATAGGTTGCCTATGTCCCAAATAATTCCACACAGAAGGGAATAAAGTGACGTATAGGACAATCAGTTTTTTTTTTCATTTTCACTAGCATTTATTAATTCCCTTACAAGATATTTCAGACATATGTATAATATACTTTGATCTTTGTAAATCTATTATACCCTCTTCCCTCTCCCATTGCTCTCCTTCATTTATGCCCAAACCCGACTTCTATTTTCATTTTCATATACTGTTTTTTTCTTTTTCTTATTTATTATTTTTGCACATATGCATACATATAAATACAACCTGATGGGTCCATTTAGTGTTGTCCATTTGTATATGTGTTTGGGGCTGACCCCTTGGGATTGGATAACCAATCATGGGGCTTGTCCCTGGAGAATACTGGTTTTCCCCAACTCAGCAAGAATTAGATGCCCGTAGCTCTTCATCTAGGGCTGGGGCCTTGTGAGAGTTTCTGCAGTCATGTCTCCAAGGTAACTGGTGCTGTCATTGTTCAGGTCTTGTTTCAAATGAGATATTGTTGAGATTTCATGGGTGTAGCTTCCCTGTCTGTAGGAAGTTCTGAAGGAGTGAAATCCTCAGTGAGTGTGTGGTGTTTGCCTGGGTCATGTCAAAGACCTCAGAGCTTCAGACCCATGGAGAAATGGCAAAGGCTACCCTCTTGAGGTGAAGCTCAGTGAGAAATGGTGAAGCCTTTCTCAGGGAACTGAGTGATTACAGAAAATGTCCACCTATAACTACTTCCCCTAGATATCAATGACCTGAATATTGCACCAGTACAGAGACTATTCTGTTGTGAGATATTTGATCACACTGTGAAACTCCGAGACTGTGTTAATAAAATTAACAGCCCAACTAGCTCATTTGGTAGAGTATGAGACTCTTAATCTCAGGATCATGGGTTCATGCCCCACATTGGGCACCAAATGTAATCAGCAGCTTTTCTGCATCCCGCCAAGTCCTGCAGCCACTTATCATTCAGAGGCTTAATATTAATTATAATTTTTTGGCTGATGGCTCAGGCTTATTACTAGCTAGCTCTTAATTTTAAATTAACCCACTTCTATTAATATGTGTATCACCACCATTGCTTACCAGTAATGCTCTGGCATCTTACTCCTCCAGAGGCTGCTGTCATCTCCCTTAACTCCACCCTTCTTTCTCCCTGTATTCAGTTTGGCTTTCCCTCCTAGCTATATTTGCCCTGCTATAGGCCAAAGCAGCTTTATTCATCAACCAATAAAAGCAACACATATTTGCAGCATACAGAAGGACATCCCACATCAGTTAACCTTGGATCAGTGGGCAGAGCTGGCAACTAATTGACAAGAATTAGCCATAGAGAGTACAGAGGACCCAGGGAGTCCCATAGACATGCAAGAAGTAGTAGGGAAGAATGTGTGGAAAGAGATGCACTTACTGGGAATCCAGTAAAAAAAGGGGGGGGAGGTCAGCTGGATACTCCCCCACTCTTTGATCTATAGCCTTTTAGCCCAGTATCTGACTCCTGAGTCTTAATTGGTAATAGAACAACTTAGATAAAACAACAATGCTCCTACTCAGATTAGCTAAAAACTGCCTCCTTGATCCAGCTGTATACCATAAACACTGACTCCTTGTTCAGCTGTATGCAATATCCTGTCTCCCTGTTCAACTATATATATTAAACATGCTGAGGCTCCAGGGTGTTGTGGTTTCTCCAGCAGAAATCCCAGTCCACCCAATCCCTGCTGTTTTGTTTGTGTGTATGTATGTCTTTTCTTCAACCACTCTCCCCTTATCAGGGCAAAGTCCCTGGAGCCATGCATGGATGCAACAGATGTTCTATATAGAAGACACAACCTCAAAGCAAACATCAGGGCTCTCTGGCTTTTACAATCTATATGACCTGTTGTTTGCAGGTGTAGAGGTTGTGTTACAGGTTCATCAACTGAGGCTGGTCACCCCATAGTTAGTTGTTCTCTGCTTTTTTTACCAGTTGAGGCTTTCTGTGGTGGTTTTTGTCTGCTGCAAAAGCAAGATGAGGGGTGAGAACCACACTTATCTGTGGGTAGAAGGATAAGTACTTACAATGCAGTTAGAAATTATACTGGTTTAGGAAAATGGCAGTTGGACGTTCTCTGGGGTCCATGACCTCACCAGTTGGCACAAATTTCCTGCTTTTGAGCAGTCCTAAAGTACAATTATAAGGATGTTGATTACCCCCAATATATAAGTGCCACTACTGCACCTTTGGGGACATTTTGCCTTGCTGGTGGTTATTGCGGCTCATAGGCTTTACTGCTGACTAGAACTATCGATTGTTTTTCTCCCTTGACAGCTTGCATAGCACCTTCTAGAACTATTGGAGAAGGCTTCCTAGTCAATTGTAGCTTGAAACCTCCAAGCCCTGTTTCCAAAGTGTGTGGTGTGTTCAGCAATAGGAACTTACCCTCAAAGTCTGAGAGGCAAGCAAAGGCAATGGCAGTAGACTATCATGTTCTGGGAGGTCTCTTGGACTGCCCTGACTAACAACTTGAAAAAAGGCATGCTGTGGATATTGCTCTATATAAATAAAACACTGATGGCCAGTGACCAGGACAAGGAGAGAGGAGAATTGGGGAAACAGGAAGAAGGGGAGAGACACTGCAGCCACCGAGAGGACAAACAACATGGAAAGACACCGGTAAGCCACCAGCCATGTGACAAGGTATAGATTTATAGAAATGGGTTAATTTAAGATATAAGAACAGTTAGCAAGAAGCCTGCCATGGCCATACAGTTTATAAGTAATATAAGCTTCTGAGTGATTATTTTATATGTGGATTGTGGGACTGCGGGGCTTGGTGGAACCTGGAGAGAAGCCCTCCAGCAACAAAGGCAGAAGCCATTTTTGTGTGTGTTATTGTTTGTCTATGGCTTTAGGGGTGGAGCATTGTGATTCACAAGTGGCATAAATTCATCTGAACTGTGTAACTATATATACATACATACACATACAATACACACAAGTATTATGTAGTCTTAGGTAAACATCAAATATGATTCCATATGGATTTTTCAAACTAAAGGGTATACTGTGAGACTCAACGGGCCACACTACAGCTTCCATGATGAGATTCTTTTCCTTCTCCAATTTTTTTGTTGTTGTTTGGTTTGCTTTTTTGGTGTTTCTTTTAAATTTTGCTTTGTTTTTTGGGGCGGGGGTTGCATGGACAGAGGGCAGATATGAGGGGGCAGGGAGAGAAATGAGATTGGGAAACATGATGTGAAATCCACAAAGAATCAATAAAAGTTTGAAAAACAAAACAAAACAAAGAAACACAGGATGGAATTATCCTAGATTTCTGTTGAATCTTAAATCCAATGATTAGTGTTCTTGGCTAAAGGAAAGGGTAGGAAGGAAAAAAGTATGCCATGCATGAGCTTTCCTCAGGAGATGTAGAAAACTATTTATTCACCCCAGATCTAGCACTAGCCAACCAAAGAAAAGATTCCATGCAAATACAGCTTGATGAACCAATGGGCTTATTGAGGTTATATATGGGTGATTCACCAAGCTATCTGAACAATTTACCTGAAACAGCTGAAGAATTCCATTCACCTCACGAATGACACATAAAATGCCATGCCTCTGAAGACTCCTCATGGGCCTCATACTTGGAGCAATGCCACCAGAGCCCCACACCTTACCAACATTCCACCTCCTACAGAATGTTGAGGAAAGAGGAGTCTTGGGAAGATTTCTCAAGGATTTTGATTCCCATAATCCCTCTGCTAGGGAAAGATAGCCTGATATCAGAAGGTTGGAGATGTAAATTATCATAGATGCTCTGATTCAAGATGGTAATGGTCATATCCATTCTGGAGGAAACAGATAAACATGAGAAAATCACATGAAAAGTGACCAGAAGTTAGAGAAGCAAGGATTCTTTCCTAAGCCTACTGAGTGAGTGTTCCTGGATTAGCAAGTTAATTTCAGACTTGTGACCTTCAGAACTGTCTGAGTATAAACTTCTCTTGTTTTAAGCTATTTGATTTTGTAGGAATACTTAATCACAGATTTATAAAACCAAGAGTACCTTCTCCGAGTGAATTCTACATCCTTTATCTTCTCAGATAGCCATTCTCCTAAATAAGATGTTTACTATTGTCTTACACACCTCTGTTCATCCCTTCTCTTCTTTTATTCGTATGACTCTGTTATCAGTATATGGTTCTTTTATACATTATAAAATGTGTATATATGACATCATAACATTGGTATATTTCTAGGACTAGCTTTCTCCCTTACCTATTTTCCCCACTTCCACAACATAATCTTTAAGCTTCCACATCTTTATGACCCAATTCTGAGGAATTCAAGTCTCATCCTCAGCCTTTATTTCCCTGTTCCATTTACTGAAGAGTCTCACATGAATTAACGAACACCCATAAAGCAGAAACTTGGCCTCCCATTGCTCTAATCTAGTGGTTTTTCAAGCATTAATGTGCTTTAGAATCACCTTCAAAGACTTAGAAAAACAGCTTTTCAGTTTAGCCTGACGATTTCTTTCTCAGCTTGTCTGTAGTGGACTTGTGTAATTGCATTTGTGCCAAGTACCTGGATAGTGCTTCTTTTGCTGCTGACATCACCGCCGCCGCAACAACCGCCACTGTCCAATGACACCATCTGGCTTCCAGGCAAGCCAGTACATTCATTCATCAGCTTCCTTGAATAGAAGCTAGACCTCTGCCTATCTCTTGAAATAAATTGTTTAACACTTATGTTGTAGTAGCTTGGGGCTACTAATGAAAGAATTTAAAACATAGTTGCAAATGATTCCCTTTAATATCTGCTAAGCCAAGACAAAAACAATATTAATAAATGGAGACAGTGTTATTTATGCAAAGAATCTTCTGCTTATGCTTATCAAATCTTTTATTTTGAACTGAACAGACATTGTGGGTTATAGGAAAATAATATGGGAAAAGAATAATATAACAGTAAAGTTAACTTAAAAGGGTGATGAACTTTGAACCACAATCAGTATTAATAAAATTCTCATGGGTTTCTTCCTTCCTGAATTTCGTTTTTATGCCTTCAAGCTGTAGGAAGTAATAAGGGATAATTAGCACTTGTAGAACATTAACATTCGCTAACTACTTTGCAAATCTACGAAAGCAGTCAACCCAACGTGTGTGCACTGTTTTAACATTTCTCCACACTATCTCTCCATCATAGCCTAGATCCTTGGGAATGAAAGTGTTTATACAGAATATGAAATCAATCCCCCTCCTACCATAGCAATTTCATTTTTCTCACTTTCCAAGCATTGAAAAATTCAGTTTTGGAGCCAGGCGGCAGTGGCACATGCCTTTAATCCCAGCACCCAGGAGGCAGAGCCAGGTGGATCTCTGTGAGTTCGAGGCCAGTCTGGTCTACAGAGTGAGATCCAGGACAGGCACCAAAACTACACAGAGAAACCTTGTCTCAAAAAACCAAAAAAAAAAAAAATCAGTTTTGTTGTTTGGTTTGGAGAACCTATTCTGGGATTTTAGTATAGTTTTCTATTGAAGAAAAAAAAAAAACCAAAAAAAAAAAAAAAACCAAAAAAAAAAAAAAAAACAACTCCTAGCTAGTCATGATGATGCACAGCTGTAATCTCAGCACTCAAGATGTGAAGACAGGAAGTTTTGAGTTTGAGACCAGCCTGGTCTCAAACCTATACAACAAGTTCTAGGACACTGTGGTCTACGTTATGACACTGTAAAATATTCACAAATCATACTCTCTTAACCCACAGGTTCTACACTGGTAAAAAGGATAAATGGAATGATGCAATTAGATATAAACTAACTACAAATTCATTGGGAAAATAACCTTCCTATGACTAAGTTTTTGGTTGACTGTTAGATAAAATAGTAATAATTTTGACTAAATGAATACCAGATACCAATCACAGTGATTCTAATTATTATAATTTTGTAAGTCATCGCAACCTCAAACATTCTTACTGTTAAAATAGATTATTTCTGTTCCTACAGGATGAAGTCTCAATTACTATATGTAAGTACTAATTTAGCCACTTGTTTTGGGTTCTCAAAATATCATGGGCTCAACTACCCAATGTGGCAAATCTTCTGTTGATCCTTACAGCTATAGCTGAATGAAAGGAAAAGAAGACCATTTGAGCTAGGCATATGACTTGGCAGTTAAGAGTGCTTGCTACATGTGCATGAGGATCTTGGTTTTTATCCTAGCACCCATGTAACAAGCTAGTCATGGCCTTGTGCACACCTCTAACTCCAGTACTGAAAGAAGAAGAGACAGGATCACTAGGACTTTCTGGTTTGCCAACTTAGCCAGAAAACCTTGAACTCTAGGGTCATAGATGCTGCCTCAAAGGAAAAAGGTGATGAAGGCATGCACCCTCTTCTGATTCCTGATTGCATACGTATGTACATCCCATGTATGAATATACCACACTGAGCCATACCTCACACACATACATACACATGTACACACTCAACCACACACAAATATTTTTTTAAAAAGAAAATAAAGAACATTTAAGAACATGTTGTAGTCTGTGCTGTCTAGTGTTCATTATTAACTTAACACTGAATTTATGAACTAATTTTTTAAATAGTTCTCATTATTTTGTTTACCAAGGAAAATGTGTGTGTGTGTGTGTGTGTGTGTGTGTGTGTGT
The DNA here is from genome assembly GCF_049852395.1 of Peromyscus maniculatus bairdii. NCBI lineage: Eukaryota > Metazoa > Chordata > Mammalia > Rodentia > Cricetidae > Peromyscus > Peromyscus maniculatus. The sequence continues at coordinate 52,598,907 of NC_134875.1, forward strand.
GTGTGTGTGTGTGTGTCTGTGTCTGTGTCTGTGTCTGTGTCTGTATGTGTATAAACATAGACAGGAATGATTGGATATTATACACTGCATATAGATACCTGGATTGTAGGCTTTGTTTTCAGCTTAGCTTAGATTATGGTCATCTTTCATCTCCTGGTTTTCATTTTCATTCTCAGCATTTGCCTGAACTACAGCTTCTCTGGTCTCCTCATGGGAGCATTCATATGTATGGTCATTTCCTTCTATAAGTAAAGAAATATACAGAAATTAAGACTAGAACTTCCACAAAATTCTAGTTTACAATCAGCAGTAATACCTAGCACTGTACTCTCAGTACAAAAGTAGAAACAAACAAAATACCAACAAATATCTGGGTACCTTCCTTGGGGATGAAACTACATTTCTATAGTCCTCAGATTGTAGCTGAGGGCTGAACTGTAAGTGGTTGATAGTTTTCAGTAGCATTCCCCTCTCTTTGCAATAGATCTCACATCCTATGCAGCTAATTATTTCTGACTCTTGGAACAAGAATAAACACAGCCACTTGGGTCTGGTGATATTTGCTGCCCTCTCCCAAGAAAAATATTTATTTGCATTTACAAACTAATAAAGCATATGGTTTCCCCAGTCTGAGTGTTTTCCCAGGTCCACAGTAGTGTCTAACCACCACACAGCCTACATGGGCCCATGAGTGGGATGTAGGCATTACAATAGATATGTTGTATAGGAGGACATACCATATCTCAATTAAAGTGCCAAAATCCCATTGCACATAACTCACCAGTGCCTGTATACTCATAATAAGCATCATCATCATCATCACCGTCTTCCACATTGTGAATCCAGTCACAATCTTCCATGACCTCAGCCTGATTCTCCTCTTCCTCCTCCTCATCTATTTGCTGTGCATGAAGCCAAATGACCTCCTCCCCTTCCTCCACTGCCAGAGGTTCTTCCACTTCTGTTTCCAAAGCCACAGGGATCATGGCGTCTGGGACTAAGGACTCATATTCCTCAGGCAGCAAACCTTCTTCATCAACAATCTGATATGGGCTCATTTGTCTACCAACTCCAACCTGATGTCTTGGGAATGGGCTTCGCTCTTGGACATAAAGCATGGTTCAGCACACACCTGCCAAGAAATATGGTTGGGCTGCAGCTATTTTCTGGAGAGGGACACAGTTGGCCAAGAAGCCTTCTGGGAGGTGGTGAGGACAACTGTTACTTCACCCTGGGGCCTCAGATGAGCAAGAAGGATTCATGTTGGCAGTTGACATGGGTGTAACCTGGATGAATCATCAAACACTGTTCTATTTTTCTAACTTGCTTGAAGCTCATTTGCTGACAGGTGATGATTGACATATTTTGTGTCCAATGAATGACCTAGGTCCTTATCCAGTGGATTATCTTAGTCACCTGTCTTTTGAGACTTTAGGTTTCTGGGCTAACTTTAGATTCACTGATACCCTGCGTATTTGATAAATTTCACCATTGCCAGAAGAAGTAAAGTGTTATAATATGCTGGTACTTCGAGGCATGGTACACTATAATGTTTACCCTTCTGATTCCAACCCAGGGAAGACTCATGTCAACAGGGACAGAAGCATTAAAAATAGTATAGAAACCAGATCTTAATAGTTTTAGAAACCTCTCAGAAAAAAAGAGATGGAAATTGTTTGAATATTTTAGTGTTACTAAGCATATTTATTTTAAAAGCATGTAAAGTTGAAATATATGAATTTTGAATAGGTTGAAGAAAAGCTTTAAAAAAAGCAAAGCTGGAAGTCATGCAGCATGTAGCCTTTAATTCCAGCACTTGGGAGGCAGAGGTAGATGGATCTCTGTTGAGTTTGAGCCCAGCCTGGCCTACGTAGCACACTGCAAGCAAGCCAGAGATTAAAAAAAAATAGAAAGAAAAAGAAACCAATCCATCATCATCACTAACAATAAAAAAAATCAATGAAATAAACAGAAGCATAAGTTATTTAATGAATACTTCTCAAATTACACAAAACCTCCAAAGAGTACATATGAATAATATTTTGAAAAGCAACTATGCTATTATCAATAACTCCACCTCAGTTTATTCCTTTTTTTGACTCATTCTGAGAATGTGACCTTTACTCTGCACAGCAGAAGTGCTTTACTTCTAGTTAAAAATAAACTGTCATTTAGATTCTATCATTGCTTGATCACTATAAAACTCCAGACTGCCCAACTCAAGGCATCTGGAAGATGCTGGTTTTCTGCATGTTGCTTCTATACTGATTTATGTACAAAAATCTAGTACTTCTCTAAGAGCTTGGAAAAGGAGGAATTGAGACCAATTTTCTTCCCCTTTCAAGTTTCTACCATCTTCATTAAAGCTATTTTCTTTTCTCAACACTTGTCCCTTGGTCACTGGTCCTGGTGACATGCTTCTGAGTAGAAATTCGGTTAACAGTTTCTCAGTAAACAAAATAAGACTATGATTTGTCAATTAGCCCTTCCTAAGCCATGACCTGATTTAAAATATTTCTCAAGATTATAGAGACATCAGAGGTTACATCAAATTTTTTTTTTAAAAAAAAGAACAATATTTTGTGTATCATATTAAATTTAGAAAAACATTTTACCATTACAAACAGCTTCAGAAATCCCAGATTTCAGAAAAATAATACCAATAGATCTCTTTCATAACTTTAAACAGAGGTTGCAATGCTTTTAAATTTTGCGTCTGGTCCCACCTTAACATGAGAGCACAGAGGTCCTCACTCCTTTGGCTTAAATGTGAAAGGGAATGTAGAGAAGTTCTGTCTCACAACAAAACTGGATCACAATCACCTCATTCTGAGATGTAAACATGGTTTGATCCTGAGCTCTCTGATGTGACTTTTGGTGTGTTGTCATTCTGAGAGAGTAGTTTTATAATTTACCAAATTAATAAATTGGTTCCCTCATTGCTCCATAAGATTGCATTGAGAATCATTTAAGGTAACAAAAGCACATTTTGCATTGTGGTGTGCTACACATGCATAAATCAACAGGTTAAGTATCCCTTATCCTAGATGCTAAAAATGTATTTTGTTTTTTAGTTCTTTTAGACTTTGATAAATTTGTGTGTACATGATGGTATATCTTGGCAATGGGACTCAGGTCTAAAAGTGAAATTTCCTTATATTATATGCCCTTTATATGCATTTCCTGTATGTAATTTTCTACAATATTTTTGTGCACCTGCATTTTGACATTGACCTTTCATATAAGCACAATTATGAAATTTCTGCTTGTTGTATTATGTTGGATTTTTTTGGATTTTGAAGAATGTCAGATTTTGGATTTTAGGTGTATTAAACCTCTAATGCTTTTATCTCAATGTTGTATTTGTGTGAGGCCACTGATTATTAGTTTCTTAGGCCTCCAGAGAAAAATCTCTAATTTAGTTTTGGAGGAATCCATTTTCCCATATACAATATTTATTAGGGAAAGTGGTCCTTCTTTTCTAAGCAGCTTCTGTGGAGACTAAGAAATTTGCTCTCTGAAAGAAGGGATTTTCAGTAGACATTTGACTACACACTACTGTAGAGAAGCAGGACAATGATTTGGGTACTTTGGCTTATTCTAGAGCGCAGTGTGAGCCTCAACTTGCAGGACATGGGGTCAGAAAGAGGGACATGTAAGGGAAAATGGGACTTTGTGGTGGTATTGTGTTCCCCAAAATATTGTGCACGCTGATAAACTTATCTGGGGTCAGAGAACAGGACAGCCACAATATTAAACATAGAGGATAGGCAGTGGTAGCACACGCCTTTAATCCTAGCATTCCAGAGGCAGAAATACCTCTGGATCTCTGTGAGTTCAAGGCCACATTGGAAACAGCCAGGCATGGTGACTCACACCTTTAATCCCAGGGATTGATGGCAGAAAGCAAAAAGATATATAAGGCATGAAGACCAGAAACTAGAAGCATTTGGCTGGTTAAGCATTCAGGCTTTGGAGCAACAGTTCAGCTGAGATTCATTTGGATAAGGACTCAGAGGCTTCCAGTCTGAAGAAATAGGATCAGCTGAAGAATTGGCAAGGCGAGGTAGCTGTGGCTTGTTTGGCTTCTCTGATCTTCCAGCATTCACCCCAATACCTGGCTTCAGATTTGTTTTAATTAATAAGACCTGTTTTAATTAATAAAACCTTTTAAGATTTATGCTACAGGACTTGAAAACAGGATGGCACCACTGTCTCACAGAGCCTTTGTACCTTCCTAGGCATACAGATTCAATGTCTAAGTAAATGGGACCTTTGGGAAAAGCAGTGTTAGTCCTGTCACAACTTCTTAAACCTGGAATAGAAAGGAAAGAATCAAAAGGCAGAGGAAAGTTGTAGCTAGAGGCATGAAGGTGGCTACTACCATTGACAGCATGGTGAAACATCATATAGCAAAGAGGATTCCAGACTTACATCATCCTTCAAAGAAAAGCTGTCTGGGACATGTATTTGGTTTTAGCAAACTTACATTTGTCTTAATTAGGGTTTTTATTTATATGATGAATCACCATGATCAAAAGCAACTTTGGGAGAAAGCAGTTTATTCCACCTTAGAGTTTATAGACCTGAGGGAAGTCAGGGAAGAAACGCAAGCTGGAAACCTGGAGGCAGGAACCAAAGTAGAGACAATGAAATAGTGCCCCCCCCCCATGGCTTGCTCAGCCTGCTTTCTTATGCAATCCAGGAACACTAGCCCAGGGGTAGTACTGCTCACAGTGATCTTGGTCCTCCCGCATAAATCAATGATCAAGAAAACTATCTACAGAGGCTAATCTGATAGAGGCATTTTATCAATCAAGAATCCCTCTTCCCACATATGTCTAGATGTGTGTCAAGTTGACAGAAACCAACCAGTACAACACTGTACAAACTTCCCACAGAACAACTGGCCACCTTAGTTGTTAATGCGTTCATATTTCACTTCTGAGTAATGAAAAGAGCAAAAGCATCCTTCTACATCTCACAATGCTGCTTTGCCACGTGTAACTCAAAACACGTGAAGCTTTTTTTTTTTTTTTTTTTTTTTTACAAAGGAGGATACCAAGTCCCTGCTTTGGTCTGAGTGTTTGTGTTCTTTTCAGATCTCAAGTTCAAATCCTACACCCTGGCGCTTCAAGTCAAATGCTTAATGCACAAGCATGAGAACCTGACTTAGATCCATAGAAGCAATGTAAAAAAGCCGGGCAATGGTGGTACATGTTTGTAATTCCAGTGCAGGGGTCATGAGGGCAAAGACAGATGGATTGCCCAGGGCTCACTGGCCAGCCAGGAGACTCTAATCAGTGGGATCCAGTGAGAGACCTTGTCTCCAAAAGCAAAGTGGATGGAAGGAGCCTGAGGAACTACACCCAAGATTGTCTTCTTGTCTTAAACAGGCACATGCAAATATACTGTCACTCACATGAACACAAACTGGTACACAAACACACAAATTGTTTTTACAAAAGAAACCCTACTACTTGAGATGATAGTATTAAAAGAGGGCTTCCTAAGGATAGGATGAGGTTATGGTAACATACCTGTCGTGGATGGGATTAGTAACCTCCCAAAAGAGGCCTTGAGTTATTCCTTGATCACTTATATCATGAAGACATAGGTAGAAGGTACCGTCTATGAACCTAAAAGCATTCTGTGATGGTTAGTTTTAGATGTCAACTTTATCAAATACAGTAGCACCTGGAAAAGGCTGTGGGCATGTCTGTAGGGGATTGTCTGGATTGATTTAGGTGATGTGATAAGACCCAGTCCACTCTAAGCAGCACCATTCCCTGAGGTTGAGTCCCACACTGTATAAGAGTGGAGAGGGTGAGCTGAATAATAAGCATATATACATTCATTCCTGAGGCTCTTTACTGTTGGTGTGACTAGTTGCTTCAGACTCTTCCCTTGACGTTCTAGTAGTGATGGACTGTCACCTGGAATTGTAAACGGAGTAAACCCTTTCTCCCTTAAAATTTCTTTTGTTAGGATATTTTATAATATTAACAAGAAACAAAATTAGAGCAGATGTAGAATCTTTCAACACTGTGAATTTGGCTTTCTCAGCCTTGAGGATGTTGAGAAATACATTTCTGTTGTTTAAATACAACTCAGTTTATAGTAAATTGCTGTGGAAGCCTTCATGAACCAAGGTAGCCTTTTCATTTATCTCTGGATGGTGCTCATTTCTGCTCTGTGTAGTGGTTGTCATGCTGAGAAATTAAGTAAAATTAACATATTTTATGTAAATATGAGTGAGTTTAGGAATAAAAGTAGAATAAATATGTAATATTGATATAGGTATATATTGGTACTAGCACTCTAATTTTCTTCTCCTATTTCTACTCATTCTATATTCTCCATGCCCTTAACATATACCACATATGGTCACATTTCCTTATCTGCCTTATCTGGTTGTTTGACCCCAACATTCATTTCTTCTCTACATCTACATACAGAATGAGATCTCATTATTTCTCTTAGACTATTTGGAAGGACAAATATCAAGTAAAACCAGGGGGGAACATTTACAAAAGAAAGTAACTGAAGAAATAATAAACATTTGTAAAATAAAATTTGGAAGATATTGTATGGCAATAAATTATGACATTTATGAAAAATAACGTGGATAATATTAGATATGAGTGAATTAATTAATATGCTAACACTTTTAAGACAGTTCTGATTCACTTTGCTTAAGGACCCAGTTCTTGACTTGCCTTTAAGACTTAGATAACAGGAAAAAAAGCCACTCTGCTAATTTTACCATTCCATATCCATTATCTTCTCTACATCTATATCGTGATACTATTGAGACAAGCTTAACACAATGTTAAAATTATGTTAAATATGACTTTATAAGAGGTATCCATTTCATCTTAAAGAGAGAGTGTTTACTGAAAAAAGAACAGCAGGATGGAGTGGGCAGTTAAGTGAGATGAGAACCTGATTTCTGCTGATGAAATGGAGACAATGAAATGGAGTTTCTGGATTCCCAGTACGTGTCAGCTTCTAGTCAATACTTTTGTATGGTTTGGGTGATTTCAATGTGTCCCCTAAGGGTTCGTGTGTTGAAAGCTTGGTCTTCCTCATGTCAGTGTAGAGGTACTGGAAACTTTTTGAAGTGGGGCTTAGTGTTAGGCCATTGCCCACTGTCCTTAGGAGGGACTAAGTGCTTGGGGTGTCCTTGAATTAGTTGTTTTGTTAATTTGTTGCTTTTGTTTTCTGTCATTGAGACAGAATCTCATTATGTAACCTAGACTGGCTTAGAATTCATAATTTCATCTCTGTGCCTCTGTTTCCCTAGCATATATGTGTGTGTGTGTGTCCCTCATGGTTCCCTTAATTTTCATTGAAAGCCTGAACCTGTGCCATTGTCTAAATATACCACCAGAGGGCACAGGGTTGAAAAATTTCTTTCTTTATTTATTTTATTTAATTATCTTTGTTTCTTCTGCAAGGGTTTACTGGAGCTTATAGCATCTGAGAAAACACACAATATGTTGTTTTATTATAAGGGTTGAGTTTGAATTGAACTGGTAGTCAAGAGACTCAATCTAGACATGACTTTCTGTGTAACATATGTGCCATTGACCATCCTATATGTGAGATGTCACCTTACCTATTGAGTTTGGGCAGTGATGCCATGACATCACAAAGGCCACTTTGATGGGGGATGAATACTCTGCATTCACCTTTGCAATCTCAGTGTTGAATGTGCTGTTTTGTATACAGTAGGACTTTACTATATTTGTTTGAAAAGAAACAGTGACATGGTATAGTCACTTACACTGTACTTACCTCCTTTCCAAAAATCCCCCAGTGTCTTTCCAATGGACTTCAGTTAAAGTGTGTCCAATTTATCTTGGATTTCAAGTCCTTCCATAGACTATATGTAGGATTAACTTGAACTAGCCCTAGTTACTTCCACTGCTCCCTTGATTCGCATTGATCCTTTTTTCTTCAACATAATATTTGTGTTGATTATTTGGGAATTTCACAACGTGCACCCCATCACACTCACTTCCCATTCCTCCCAGGCCTGCCCCCTCAACCTTGTGGCTGCTCTCCCCAAAAGAAATAAAAAGACAAATCCAATTTGTGTTGCCCACATAGTCACTGGAGCATGCTCAAACTCCCAGTGGCCAGCACCTGAAAGAAAATGGAGTCTTTTCCCACCTCTACCCCTGCCAGAAGCCATCACTTGTGGAGAGCTACACTTCAGCATCCTTATCACAATTTTTAAGAATTCTCTTCAGTGGATCCCTGTCTAGGCTGTTACTGTGGTGGTGGTGATGGTGGGTTGGGGGTGGAGTGGGGTGGGGATAGGGGTTTTCACAGAACCCTTATATGCCTTTCTCAACTATGAGTTTCCAGTCATCAATACCACTACAAAAGAGGCTTCCTAAAGGAAGCCCCCTTGCCCTTTATAATCAGCAGGAGCATGGATCATGGATTTCCACGTGGTTTCTGGCCACAGCACAGACTATGGACAACCATATAACCTCCAGCATCAGCATGAGCCACTTGGACCTCAGTATGGTCTCCAGTGGCTGTACAGATCACAGACATCAAAACAGCCCTCTGCTGCAGCACAGGCCATGGACACCATCATAACCCGCAACAGCAGCAGCAGGAGTAGCAGCAGCAATACAAGACACAGACATCAACATGGCCTCCTGGGTAACATGTGGCATGGACACCAATATGGTATCCCGTGGCAGCCTAGCCCATGGATATCAACATGGATTCACTGAATGCCATGTGCATGTCTGTGATCTATGCTGCTGAGTGACCACATTGATCTTTAATGTAGTTCCTAGGGTAGCTGTTTGGGGGGCTAGGTGCTTTGTGTCCTGTCATGTGCTTGATCAAATAGCAGGAGGAATTACTGTTACTACTATCACTATACCTAGAAACTGACAGAGTCAAGGCTAAACTGGAGTTTCTTGATGAAATATAATTATTTTTCTCCTTCATTTGTTTGTTTTGTTTTGTTTTGTCTTTTGAGATAGGGTTTCTCTGTGTAACAACAGTGCTGGCTGTCTTGGAACTCATTTGTAGACTAGGCTGGCCTCGAACTCACAGAGATCTACCTGCCTCTGCCTCCTAAGTGCTGGGATTAGAGATGTGTGCCACCACTGCCCAGCTTCTACTGCTTCTTTTTGTGTATAGCACACAGTTAATCTCAGGTAGAAGATGTTTGTTTTTATTCCACATTATTGGTCCCTTCTGTACCATATTCTGGAGTTCTTGGGTTAGAGGAGGATGTAGTGGACTTTTGTGATCAGAAGACATGACTAGTTTCCCTTTGAGCATTAAAAAGTCTAGGATTTGACAACATTTTCTCCACTTATGCATAAACCATCCTATAGCACCAATTAAAAAGATTCAACAAGTCTGCATATATCTTTTTCTCAAAAGTCATCCTGTTCTGGCACTGTTTGGCGTTGGCAATAAGAACTGTTTTAAATGAGGGATGTATGTAGAAGCCAAAGTATTATCTAAAGTTTTACCCAGAGTACAAACCTTATTTTTTTTAAGCTTTTTTTTCCACTTGGCCTTGGTTTTGTGCATCAGCATTGGAAATGTCATCGCAACGTTCATGTCATGGTTAATTTGTAACTGAGAATGCTCTAGTTTTGCAATCAAGGGCATGTTATAAAGATGGAAAGGTAGGTGTTGCTGTCTGAGAGATGCAAGTGACTTCTTGGGCATGTGCTGTAAGTATTTTTTCTCCTTGGGAACACTGAACATTTCTTCCAAGACAGAGTTCCAAATAACTGAGTTTGAAGTTTGCAGAGTGGTCAGGAAGCAAGGTCTAAGAGTGGTCATCTGATAACTGACCTTCTAACCAGCCTTGATAACTTTGATTGGAAGAGTATTCTGGTGAAAATATGGAAATTTGATATAGAAGTGGATGAAGGAAGGCTGGAGGAGATAGAAGGCCCCCTGTCATGCTAGGAGCTGATAAAACTTAGGGAATGGGACTTGTAAGTAGAGATGGAAAGAAAAGAAAAGTTTTGGTAAGTATTCAGGAAGTATTCATTGGTCATCATGGCCACTAGAACTGGAGAATAAAAATGAAGCAAGCCCTTTGATATGGGTCTGTCTATAAACAGGGGTGCAATATATTGGACTATGGAATGAAAAAGAAAAAGGGGGTTGGGGGAGTTGAGAGAATGTGTTTACATTTGGAAATTGGGATTTCCCAGTGGAGGCTGAAGTATGAATGGGCAAACAGGGTGTATATGTCCAATAGCAGCTGGGTAGATGAGTAACAATTCAGTAAGACAGTATGGACAAGAAGGACATTTATAATACAGCAGTTGGCACCTAAGTTGAGACCACTCATGAAGAAAATGAAAGGCTTAGGAAGAGGCCCTGTACTGACTCCATGGATCTTTTTTCTAACCACTGGTGTATGAACATCTTTGACTCTACATCATGCTCCCTGCTTCTTTGTACTACTTCATGCTTAGAAAATTTTAGGACTTCCTCTCTAATTGGTATAAAATGGCATGCATACCTATAAGAATAAGATTGTTAAGCTCTGTTAGAAGTAAGAAATGGTTCTTTAGGTAGTACTAAAAGAAAGAAGTCTCTAATACAAGAATGTTATACCCTCACTTTCCTATCATTTGAAAATATTCTTGTGCCTCCCATACATTTCACAGGTGTGTGAATTTTGGCTTGTCATGTTGTACATGACTTGATGAACCATTCCTCTTCCATTCCAACTAGTCATTTCTTGGAGGAGTTGTTCTCATTTGGTCATATCACAAATGTTATCCTAAGAAAACACCAACTTAAAATACACACATACACACAAACCAAAATTCTAATGTACATGTGGCATAAACAGAGGGAGTGCTTGCTGTGTCTAATGATTCTTCATACCCATAAAAGTGCCCTTCATTCAAATGGGACTTGATTCCATTTCCATGAGTTTCATTATTTTCATGTGCTATTATCATATGTTAATGAATTCATGACATTGTATTTCTGTTGCCTAGGCCAGCCATTTCTCCTGCTCTCTTTCCAAAGTAGACATGTCACTAGTCTTTAGAGAAGAGAGAGACTATTTATCTCCTTTATTCTTTGCTGAACACAACTTCAAATACTTTCTTTTGTTGTATAAATCAAGGTGGGTAACTTTTATGTTTCTCTGGATCAGAAAGTATTTCATCTTTCTAAACTCCCCCAATGGTTATCTCACTTCATGTTTTGTAGATCATCTTCACTCCAGAATGTCAGTGTTCCTCTATCTGTTTTTCTTGGTATTTGGGCTTCAGGCTACAATCCATTGTGCACAATATAACAGCTCTGAAGGCAAAGTAATGACCTGTCATTTGCCCCAACAAAATGCCACTCTCTATAAGATGTCATCTACCAATGCTGACTTTGCGTTCAGGCTGTATCGTAGGTTCTCTGTGGAGAACCCAGATTGGAACATCTTTTTTTCCCCTGTGAGCATATCTGCTGCTTTAGCTATGCTTTCTTTTGTATCTGGCTCTAGCACCCAAACTCAGATTCTGGAGGTTTTGGGGTTTAATCTCACAGATACTCCAATGACAGAATTTCATCAGGGCTTCCAGCATTTGATCTGTTCATTGAATTTCCCAAAGAATGAACTGGAATTGCAAATGGGAAATGCAGTTTTCATTGGGCAGCAGCTGAAACCACTGGCAAAGTTTTTGGATAATGTCAAGACCCTCTATGAAACTGAAGTCTTTCCTACCGACTTCTCCAATGTTTCTGCAGTCCAGCAGGAGATCAACAGTTATGTGGAGAAGCAAAGCAAGGGGAAAATTATAGGCTTAATTCAAGACCTTAGACTGAACATTATCATGATTCTGGTGAACTATATTCATTTCAAAGGTAAGGCATTAAGACATCAATTTCCAGTCTAGTGTTAAGATAGAGAACTAGGGGGGATTTATGATCTCTTATCACTAGCATCAGTAGGTGTCCCTCATACCACAGTGATTTGTCACTATTGCCTCTATCTATGCATTGTGTTGGATCATTCCAGGATGACACGCAGCTTTGTATATGAGCCCAGGAAATTTTTAGGGAGATAACACTTTTAAAGATTCGGTTGACAATGTTATGAATGTTCTGATCATATCAGGCTAAAGACCTATAGTTTCTAAAGTATTTAATGAGGTGGGAAAAGCCTGTGCTTGGCAAGTCAACTGAATTTGTATCTAGGCATAATGTGGTCCCTACTTCTGTGCACATTGGGATACCTTGCATAAATAACTTTTAATATATATAAGTACCTACTATGTGTGATTATGCTGCAAGTATACAAATATATACCATTGATAATTTTCAGTGCTAACTTTTCCAGCAAGGCTATCTAGCCCTAAAGCTAGAGCTTACAGTGATTTCTGAAAGCATGGTGCCCAGATGATTCCTCTTGGTTTTATAGAACCTGTCTTTCATGTTTGGATGAGTGATTTTTTGCATAAGCCATACACCTATATATGATTAAAATGGCAGAACACTTTGTTATCTCATTTCACTCATTTTTCTTGGCACTCATATACCTTTTCATGGAAGGAGATACCATTTCTGATGGGTGTAGAAAGTATAGTGTTTCTAAAAATAGACTGTGAAGTCAAGCAGAATTGGAGGGGACTTCTGTTTTTGCCATGTGGTAGTTGACTGATCATGTCAGGTGACTTTGTTTTTCTGATCTTTAGTGAGTCACTTATTTATAATCACTTGGAAAACTGGTTGGCAGTATACAGTCTTAATTATTAGATGAATGACTAATGGTTTCAAAGAAACATCTCTTCTCTTTCTTGTTTTAAGCCCAGTGGGCAAATCCTTTTCGTGTATCTAAAACAGAAGCGAGTTCCAACTTCTCAGTGGACAAAACCACCACAGTACAAGTGCCCATGATGCACCAGCTAGAAGAATACTATCATTTTGTGGATGTAGAGCTGAATTGCACAGTACTTCAAATGGACTATAGTGAGAATGCTCTGGCACTTTTTGTCCTTCCAAAGGAGGGACATGTGGAGTGGGTGGAGGCAGCCATGTCAGCTAAGACACTGAAGAAGTGGAACCACTTACTGCAAAAAGGGTAAACAATTTAGAGGGTATGAGGGGCTGTGGGTGGGCCTATCAGTAGTGGAGGTGAGGCTACATTCAGAAGAAACCTAGAGGTAGGAAAATTACCCAGAAGCACGTGGCAGTAGTAAATGATGTTTAGAGTATGTCCAGTACAGTGTGCCTGACACTTTTCTGGATACTTTCCACAGTATTTCCTCTAAGCATATTGAGAAAATGCCAAGGAGACATATGTCAAATTAGAAATTCCCATAAAGCTCCCCAAAGTGAGTATGCTAGGATGCTAATACCTTTTTAAGGACCAAATAAAGCTTTGGGATGGATAAGAATTGATGTTGGCACAGAGTTGGCAGTCATTTTTAGCTAGAGCTTCAAGATAGAACACCATGAAAACCCCTGTGCACTACCCTTTGATCTTCATGCCATTAGACCCCTGTCCTTGCTCAGTACCACAGAGATACATTTTTCTGATAACAAAGGGTCAGGGCACCATATGTTGCAGTCCAATATTTTCTGAGTCTGAGACCACTTCTACAACAATACCTTCTGTGGTTATGGTACCATGTTAATGGTTGTCAGTGTTCAGAGGAGTAGCCAAGGAGAGAGGGAGGGAGAAAGGGAGGGAGGGAGGGAGGGAGGGAGGGAGGGAGGGAGAGAGAGAGAGAGAGAGAGAGAGAGAGAGAGAGAGAGAGAGAGAGAGAGAAAGAAAGATCTTGAGATCTTAAGTGTGATTAGTGTGGTGACTGTCATGTCTCCCTTTCCTTATTCCACACAGATGGGTTGAGTTGTTTGTTCCAAAGTTTTCCATTTCTGCCACATATGACCTTGGAAGTACACTTCAGAAGATGGGCATGAGGGATGCCTTTGCTGAAGGTGCTGACTTTCCTGGAATCACGGAAGACAATGGTCTAAAACTTTCCTATGTAAGTTGGTGGATGTTTTTTACTGTATGAGCTGGAGAGAACATTGAGAGTCAATTAATTCACCCATATCATTTAGTCAATACAGGAATCTCATGTCTACATTGACAATGTGATTCTGTTAGGTGACTATTATATGAGAGACATTCTTGTTTCTTAAAATAAGTCATTTTAGAAGTTATTTCTGGGTCTGGAGTGATGGCTTTGTAGATAAGAGCACTGTTTGTTCTTCCAGAAGATTCAGGTTCAATTTCCATAACCAACATAACATGGCAGTTCACAACTGTTCTGTGACTTTAGTCCCATGAAATTTGGTCTGATTCAAAAACACACATGCAGGCCAAACACAAAAATACATAAATAAATAAATGTAATTTCCATCCCTAACCCTCATGTTCTAAGATGACTAACGCAACGGAAAGTCTTATTGATCAGAAGTGACTCATGAGACACAGTGCTAGAGGATGTGAGAAAGGCACCCAAGAGATAACTTCTAGAGATGGAAGGTGATGGAGAATGAGATGCTACCCAAACAAGTAGTCCTAAAATCACAGAAATTCATTAACTACACTCATCAATGTAATATATTCAAGTACCATCAACATAATACATTGTATTTCGTTTTGTACTTCTCACACACCCCAAAGACTGTTGCCACTTTTTCAGGGGACCTTCAGTGTGTGTTCTTTTCTCACAGGCTTTCCACAAGGCTGTGCTGCACATTGGAGAAGAGGGAACCAAAGAAGGAATTGTTCCTGAAGCTGTGTCTCTGGATCAGGCAGAAGTAGCTCCTCTTTACCCTATTATCCGATTTGATAGAACATTCTTACTTATGATTTTGGAGAAAAGGACCAGAAGCATTCTCTTTTTAGGGAAGGTTGTTAACCCAGCAAAAGAGTAATTGGGGAAGAGGCCATTGAGTGCGTACATATTATAATGGGAAATAAACATTTAACATAGCTTGATGTACTTGCTGTGGGCTTAGGCTTTATGTCTTTTGTGCAAGGCATAAAGGTGGATTTCTTCTGGACTACATTGGCTGTGGAAGTGGCTAATCCTGTGACCAAACACATAGATAGTCAATGAACGATTGTTATTTTAGACTAGAGGAAGCATCAGTGTTAGTAAGTCATTGTAAAGCTACTCATCAATTAGCTAAATCTAGAAAATTTGACTGGGATTACAAATGCCTTTGGATATATCATCTGGACAATAGCTGTAATACAGGTCAAGTCTTCATATTACAGTATTCCAACAGCATGATCAATGAACATGCAAATGCTTTGGCTTGTATATGAGTTTCACAATAATGTCTGCTCTTTCTACCTATTCAAAATGAGTCTGTGATTATAGCTACTGCTAGTGCTAAAAAAGCTTCTTTCACTACACTGTCTAGCCAAAGATTGAATGCTTTTATCTAGGGATGTAGTGTTTGTTACCTAACATGCTTTCAACAAAAGAATGGAGAAAAATGAATTTCCTCATGCAAGCCACATGCTCACTAGCAGGTCTCCTTGTTTTTAATTCATAAAGTATTCATGGAGGGACAATTAATTTGCGCTGTATACTCTATTCATTATTTTTTTTTTAGATTCTTTCCAAATATTGAAAATCTGCCCCACTTGATCTCATGGAAATTTCCTGCTTAACCTATCTTTTTGTCTGTATTCCTCAATAAAATACATTTGTGTCCCTAAAACTTCCACTGCCTACATATGCTATTCTATCTTTACCCACCAAAGTAGATTTATTCTCAACATCATGTATTCAAGCACCCATATTAGAATTTAGAGCACAGATATCACAGTGAGTGTTAATTTTGTAGTAACCAAATTCTGTCTATTCCAATATTTCACTAATAGGAAAATAGCAATGAGTTTGTAAGTACTATGTATATGTGCTTCCATATTAAAATAAATAAATATGTTTAGAAATATGTTTATAACTTTTTAATCTTTTCTTATTAGACATATTTGCAGGGAGGCTTGAATATCTTTTCTATAATACTTACTTTGGCTTTGTGGATAAGGAATTGGAAACAGAGAAGGATAATGACTTATGGTACAGAAAAAAGTTCATTCTTGACTTGATATTTCATTTCACTGTAGTTAGATTACAATATTGGTTCTGTTACTTACACTGCTTTGTGATCTTTGGCAAAGCACAAAAACTCTACCACTTCTTTTCCTTATGTGTAAAATGTAAATGGTAGTAATATCCATGCTGTTATAACCTCACCAAATCCTATGAAATGTAGTGAAAATGCAAGACACCCCTCAAACAACATAGGCTATTGATGCTGCCCTTGGTTGCCTCTTAGAACTTCAATGTAAGACCTTATTGCTGAAGATACTGCACATTTAAGACACAGGACTTAGAAGAATTGAGCTAGAACTGACCTGGAAACCTTCTCCCTGAGGACTAGATATCTGAAGTGCTATGCAAACTGTCAAGGGAGAAAAGCAATCAATAGTTCTATTCAGTTGTAAAACCTATGAATCACACCAATGACCAGGCTGGTAGTGATGCAATAGTGTCACTTTTAGCTTTGAAGTAATCAACAACTGTTTAATTATATTTAAGGCCCACTCATTGGGAGGGAAGTCATGCCAGATATTGTAAACCTAGCTAATTTTCCTAGCTAGAGAGGTTATAGACCCTAGAGAACCGACCACTACCATTGCCATCAAAGCACTATAATTTTGAACTGTATGATAATACTTGTCTTTATATACACAAGTAAGTGTAGCTTTATCCCCTTATCAAAGATGCTCCTTTTAGCAAATATGGAGATGATTACAGAAATCCACAAGGTATCAATATGCAGAGAATAAGTGAATATGGGCTACTCAACCTAAACAGATATATCTATAACACAACTCCTGTTCCTAAGAGTCAGTGAACATTGTGGAAAGAGGGGGTGGAAAGATTCTAAGAACCAGATGACCAGTATGTCTGCTGCTACATAATGTCTTATAGACATGATAGGGATGCTACACACCCATGAAACTTCAACAGTATGGCTACTTAACATACCTGCATAATGATAACAGTTATCAGGCATGCCAACATGGATGGGAAAACTTTTACAAGGCCTCATCCCTAGATGAAGAACTACAGTCAATGGCTGTTGGGGAAGGGAGGATCAGTTTCCTCAAAGGATGGGCCTCTTGATATGTTATCCAATACCAAGCAGTTAGCTCTAAACATGTCTATATTAGCAATGCTAAATGGACAGTAGGCATGTATGCGTGCATGTGCACGCTTGTGTGTGTGTGTGTGTGTGTGTTATTAGTTACCTTTCTCTTGATGTCACAAAATACCATGGCCAGAAACAACTTTAAAAAAGTTATTTTGACTTATGGTGACAAAAGAGAAGTCCATAATGACAAGAAAGATATAGCAGCAGGTAACCAGAGTGGGAAAGTTACTGATCACATTTCATTAAATCGGAAGCTGAGAGAGCAAACTGGAAGCTGTATGAGGCTATATAAGCCTGCCCCTAGTGATGCACTTTCTCTAGCAAAGCACCACATCCTAAAAGTTACATACTCGCAGCCCCAAACAATGCCACCAACCAGGACCCAAGTGTTTAAATGTGTGAGACTATAGGGGACATTTCACACTCAGACCACAGCATTTCACTCTGTGGGCTTCATCCAGGCTTCTACTAGAATGGCTTATTAAGCTCTGCTTAGAACATTTAACCATTTTTCGTATCCAAAGTTCTAGAATCTCCCATAAAGCAACATGGTCAATGTGATGGTTAACTTTGGTTGTTATCTTGACACACCTTGGAAGACGGAACCTTAATTGAAGAATTTCCTCCACTAGATTAGCTAGTAAGCATGTCTATGAGGCATTTTCTTGATTGCTTATGATATGGGACAATTCCCTCTGTTATTGTATGCAATACTATCACTAGGCATATGGATCTGGTAGTTGGATGTCAGCCTGGGAACAAGCCAGTAATCAGCTTTCCTCCACAATTTTGTTTCTGCTCTTGCATAAGTTCCTGGCCTGGCTTTGCTTGTGACCTGAAAGCATAAACTAACATGAAATATTTCCTACCCAAGTTGCTTTTAGAAATATATATTAATATAACAATGATAGTTATAGAAAAGAAGGTCATGAACTTCAGAAGGAGTAGAAGAGACACAAGAGGAAGTGGATGGTAGAGAATAAAGGGTGGAAATAATGTCAATTTAGCATTCATGTACGAAATTCTAATTTGCTGTGAGAATGTGTATCCTGGAAATGGCAGGGAAGCTTCAAAAGTATAGCTGTCTAAACAAGACCAGAACAAGGACAAGACCCAAAGGGCATGCTATTGTGGAGAGGGGAAAATCTCATGGGGCCTTGCACTTAGATGAAGACTACAGGCAATTAAGAAATGCTGAAAGTGACAGAATTAATCTTCAGGGATGAGCCACCTAATTAGTTATCCAATACAAAGTGGTCAGCCCTGAAATCACACATATACATATACAGTAGTAACAGTAAACAGACTGAGCAGATTACATTTATATATACTTATATATGTATACATTATATGCACATACATATGTATATATAATGTATCACAACTAAAAAAGAGGTCATGAATTTGATAGGAATCAAAGGGTAGAGAACATAGGAAGGATTGGAGTGAGGAAAAGGAAGTGAGGAAAAGATATACTTATATTTCAATCTTAAATTGTTATTTTAAAAAATCCACAGCCAAGCACCATGCTGAGCTACAGGAGTCTAGTCAAAGAGATTGAAGAGGGATTATATGATCAAGGGCGTGGGGGGGGCAGGTTCAAGATTATGATGGGGAAATCTACAGAGACAACTGAACCAAGCTCGTAGGAACTCATGAACTTTAGACCAACAGCTGTGGAACCTACATGGGACCAGACTAGACTCTCTGCATACGGGAGACAGTTGTGGAGCTTGGTCTGTTTGAGGGACCCCTGGTAGTGGGATCAGAATCTATCCCTGGTGCATGAGCTGGCTTTTTGGATCCCATTACCTATGGTGGTATGCCTTGCTCAGCCTTCATGCAAGGGGGAGGGGTTTGGTCCTGCCTCACTGAATGTACCAGGCTTTGCTGACTCCCCATGGGAACCCTTACTCTTTTGGAAGAGAGGATGTGGGGTGAGCCGGGGGAGGGGGAAAAAGGGAGTGGAAGGAGGGATGAGAGGGGCATCTGTGGTTGGTATGTAAATGAATAAAAAATTCTTAAATAAAAATAAAGCAAATTAAAATTGGTTTATTTGAATAAATGATACAGGGATGTGTTGATGTAACTAACCGTCTTATTAAATAAGAAACACAGAAACAATGTAAAAGAGAAAGCCGAGAGGTCAGAGCTCAGAGCTAAAATCTCACCCTTCCGCCTGCAGTGTCCCAGCTTCCCGAAAAGAGAGCTACTTCCTGTCTGTACGTCTTTTTTATAGTATTATTGTTCTGCCTTCTCATTGGTTGTAAACCCAAACACGTGACTGCCTCATCACTGTCTGAATGTACAGCCCCCTAGGTCTTAAAGGCATATGTCTCCAATGCTGGCTGTATCCCTGAACACACAGAGATCTATGGGACTAAAGGCGTGTGCCACCACCGCCACACTCTGTCTATGGCTCTAATAGCTCTGACCCCCGGGCAACTTTATTTATTAACATACAATCAAAATCACATTTCAGTACAATTAGAATACCACCACAGGGATGAAGACAATATGACATGCACATGAAATGGATCATTTCTGTTTCTACAAGTATGTCTAAATCAGTTGAGGTGGTTTTAGCCAAGTACCATTGACTGGGTGACTATAAGCATCAGAAATTCATTTCTCACATTCCTATAAGCTTGGAGTCTAAGAACAGGCTGTCAATGTATTTAGTGCTGGTGCTCTTAGCTTGCTGGTGTCCATCTTCTTCTACTAATTTATATATACATTACATGCTGGAACACAAGCTAGAGAGTGCTCACATAAAGTTTTTAAAGGTATGCTGATCTTCATGAATGCTCTGCCCTAATGACCTAATTAACATCTAAAAGACTGTCTCCTAACACTATCAACCCGGGGAATAGAATTTTAACACACAATGTCAGTAATTTTAATCATCCCAGCCATAACACAATGTGTGAAAAAGTATCATTCTGTAAGCAATGAAAATTTCACTCTTTTGGTGTGTGGTGATACCATCTGTATTCATCTCTGAACCAAAATTTCCATGTTAGTCCACCCTCTGTCTATGGGGTGGCCAAAATGAACAGGGATTCTTCTTCCTACCTCTGTTCCATGAGCACAGGCATCCTGAAACGTCTAAGCAACATCCATGTCTTATTGTTGAATGCCTCTAAATTAAATTTCATGAGAAAATATTCGCCCCTCAGTTTTTATGATTTACAGATGCCCCTCTCCCAGCTTAGCACTGTAGAAACTGGAAGCAGTCTCCCAGTGGGTTATTAAAAGTCACTATTCTGTCCATCCGTTGTTTCACTGAGCTTTACATTCTTCCTACTGGGGACACAGGACACACCACCATAGAGGATTATGATTAAAGTTAGTTTATCGTATTTTAAGGGAACAAGCCAGTATTTCAAAATATCATCTCTGAACCGGAACTTCAAGCAAAGCTTAAGCAAGTGTATTAGTCAGATTTTCTATGACCATGACAATGTATCTAATAAAAAGTATGTTAAGGAAGGGAATATTCATTGGGCTTAAGGTTTCAGAGGTTCAAGTATATGATCACATTACTGAGTTTTTATTGAGGCACAACATCATGGCAGAGAGTGTATAGAGGAGAAAATCTGCCCACCTTCTGGCAGCCAGAATGGGACTGAAAATAAGGTGTACCTTTTGAAATCACACCCCAAGTGACCTACTTCATCCAACCAGATGTCACCTCCAAGCTACCATAAATAATGCTTTAACAAGCATTCCTATAGCTCATTTGGTGAATAAATATATACGAACTCATAGAGACTGTGGAAACACACATAAGACCTGCACATGTTCAAGCCAGACAGAGTCTAGCACTGAGAAGGGCAAGTGAACATGGTGTGGTGGTATTGTGTTCCCCAAAATATTGTGTACCTTAATAAACTTATCTGGGGTCAGAGAACAGAAAAGCCACTAGTTAGGCAGTGATAGCACACGCCTTTAATCCTGGCATTCCAGAGATAGAAATCCCTCTGGATCTCTGTGAGTTCAAGGCCACATTGGAAACAGCCAGGCATGGTGACACGCCTTTAATCCCAGAGAGTGGTGGTAGAAAGCAGAAAGGTATATAAGGCATGAGGACCAGAAACTAGAAGCATTTTGGCTGGTTAAGCATTTGACTGGTTAAGCTTTCAGGCTATGGAGCAATACGGTTCAGCTGAGATTCATTCTGGATGAGGACTCAGAGGTTTCCAACCTGAGGAAACAGGACCAGCTGAGGAATTGGCAAGGTGAGATAGCTGTGGCTTGTTCTGTCCTCTGATCTTCCAGTTCACCCCAATACCTGGCTCTGGGTTTGATTTTATCAATAAGAACTTTTAAGATTCCTGCTACATCTGGCGTCCAACGTTCGTGTTATGAATTCATGAAAAAGCTGTTTGCCTGTGGCCTTGTGAGCCTAAGCTCAGGCCCAAGCTACACTTGGCTGGTTGTGGTGGTGCAGGCCGGTAGGATTTGCTGAAGGAGACAGAGGCAGTAGGATCCCGAGTTTGAGTCCGGCCTAGGAGGCTTGGGAGAAGCTTTGGCCTGGACTGAGCCACAAACAGTGGTGGGACCATGGAAGCAGTGGCTACTGCTCCACTTTGCCAGCTCCTTCTCATCGTGTTGGTGACTGCGGTGATGCTGCTACCTGGGACAAAGGGTTTACTGCTGCTGGTTCAGAGGAGAATTGCCAGGACCATCGTGTTACAAGAAAACATTGGCAAAGGTCAGTTTGTAAAAGTTTGGCAAGACAAATGGTGGGGAGAAATTGTGAAGATTTTCTGTTCTAGGGAAGAATGTTCATGGTTTCGAGAGACAGACATTTATCAGACTGTGATTGCTCCAAACCACAGAGGAAGCACAAAAAAAAAAAAAAATCTGCATGGAACCATGACCACACCTAACAGCAACTTTGAAATCTTCAAAAGGACTATGGTAAAGCCATTAAGCTGATTAACACCACAGAAAGATCTGCTTTGGACTACAAACTGCTTAGGACAATTTTGAGATGGCTAGCTGAGATGATCCAGCCTGACAGACTACTTGAACAAGGACTTAAAACAAGCCCTGAACTTTCCTTTTATGCAGAGACTGGACAAATGATACAGGACTTGGCAATTAACCCCAAAATTTTCTTTTCAAGATTCCCTAAAGATATCTTCACCCCTAGAAAGCAAAAAGGAAAAGAGAATACAGATATGAGATAGATCATCGAATCTACTCTGAGAGAAAAGATAAAGAAATAATAGGATAAATAGGTAGATCATTGAATCTACACTGAAGAAAAGGGGGAAGATATAAAAATGACAAAAGGTAGACTACTGAATCTATTATGAAAAGAAAATAGAGTGGATATGGAGATGATAAGATAAAAAGGGAGATTATGGAATCTACTTTTAAAAAGGAACTACTTGTTTTAAATAAGATAAGTAATGAAAATTTTTTGGTCTGAGTTTATCAGATGTTACTGGACTGGACATTGTTACTATATATAATGGAGTTTTTTATCTGAATCTGTCAAATGTTAATGGACTAGACATCATTATTGTAATTTTTGGCTGTATCTATTGTATATACTTATTGGATAGTTTTTCTTGTATTAGTTATAAGCTTTCTTTAATTTTAGACAAAAAGAGAGGAAATGTGGTGGTATTGTGTTCCCCAAAATATTGTGTACCTTAATAAACTTATCTGGGGTCAGAGAACAGAAAAGCCACTAGTTAGGCAGTGATAGCACACGCCTTTAATCCTGGCATTCCAGAGATAGAAATCCCTCTGGATCTCTGTGAGTTCAAGGCCACATTGGAAACAGCCAAGCATGGTGACACACGCCTTTAATCCCAGGAAGCAAGCCTTTAATTCCAGAGAGTGGTGGTAGAAAGCAGAAAGGTATATAAAGCATGAGGACCAGAAACTAGAAGCATTTTGACTGGTTAAGCATTTGACTGGTTAAGCTTTCAGGCTATGGAGCAATACGGTTCAGCTGAGATTCATTCTGGATGAGGACTCAGAGGTTTCCAACCTGAGGAAACAGGACCAGCTGAGGAATTGGCAAGGTGAGATAGCTGTGGCTTGTTCTGTTCTCTCATCTTCCAGTTCACCCCAATACCTGGCTCTGGGTTTGATTTTATCAATAAGAACTTTTAAGATTCCTGCTACAACATGTGGTCCCACCTACAACTAAGAAGCTATTTGAAATTCATATCCGTGGCAAATGGAAAATTGGTTTTCTATAGTGCAATGTCACTGGGTATATCAACCATATTTGCACAGTATTTGCCCAAGATAAAGAAACAAAAACAAAAACAAAAAACAAAAAAATCAAACAAACATGTTTTTATGGATTTTTTTGTTTCATTTGTTTATTTGTCTTACTGTTTTTTTGTTTGTTTTGATTTTCTTTTTTGTTCATTTTTTTGTTGAAAGGGATAGAGATAGAGAGATGATGGATGGATGGAAGGAAGGAAGGAAGGAAGGAAGGAAGGAAGGAAGGAAGGAAGGAAAGAAAGAAAGAAAGAAAGAAAGAAAGAAAGAAAGAAAGAAAGAAAGAAAGAAAGAAAGAAAGAAAGAAAGAAAGAAAGAAAGAAAGAAAGAAAGAAATAGATAGGTGATAGAGTGACAGATAACAGTTTTGGGTGAGTTGAGAGGTAGGAGAGATCTGGGAAGAGTTGGGAGAGGGGAAACATGATTGTAATGTATTATATGAAACAAATTAAATAAAAATTATATAGAAAAAGGATATCAAGAAATAGGAACTGGCAGATTAGATAATGCACATATAACCAGCTTCCATATCTCTCTAGGGCAAAATCTGAATTCTAGTACATTTTGTTTGGTAAATTTAGTTCAGTGAAAGCTGTCATGAATCTCTCTGTCCAATGAATTCAAATCACCCACTTGAGTTCTCTGCCCCCTCCTCAGGTTTTTTTTTTTTTTTCAGAATTCCATCATGATTTTCTGTTATTTTTACTTACAGCTTCTTTGCAATTGTGGAAACCATCACTTGTCTTTAGAGTGGTTCTGTCTGTGTACCTAAATTACCCCATATCTCGTTTTTTCCCCCTCTGATCACCAAAAAAAGAATCTGTTTGTTGATTCTCCCAGCAGCTGTTCTCATGGAATTGACAATATCCCCATAGAATAAATTAAAGTTAAATTTTTGACACTGCTTGGAAAGGCGCTATTCTATATGGATTTTTTTTCCTTTAGTCAATATGACCTCTGTCAATTTCAGATGTCTTTAAAACTTGATTTTAGTTAAGTGACCCAACTTTACACAGTCATTCTTTATAGGAACATTTGCCTGCCATGAATTTACTCCATCTATATTCAGGGAGAAAAAGTTATTTATTCTCTGAAGTTTCCTGGAGTATTTGAATTTGTAGACTAGACTGAGGAACATTGTTTCATTTTTGTTATTATTTTTTATTTTTATTTATTTATTTATTTATTTACTTATTTATTTTTGTGACAGGGTTTCTCTGCGTAGTTTTGGTGCCTGTCCTGGATCTCACTCTGTAGATCAGGCTGGCCTTGAACTCACAGAGACCTACCTGGCTCTGCCTCCCGACTGCTGGGATTAAAGGCATGTGCCACCGCAACCCAGCTGAGGAACAGTGTCTTAAGCAAACATCAAACATGTACTAAAGACATGTGTCAGGAAGGTTGCAGTATTAAAGTAATAAGGAATGTTTTCAAATGCCCCAAATGTTCACTGGTATGGAATTGAATATATTGTAGTATATTCATAGAACATAGTGGTGTTCAGTCATAAAAATAGATTGATAAACATAAATATCTAAACAGGAATATAATACATGTACACACATGCACACACACACACACACACACACACACACACACACACACACACACACCATATCTTCAAAAAATGCAGCCTGATAAAGATGAAGACCACAACTAAATATGGCATTAGATTGGTTTAAAAAAAATCACAAAATTATATGCTTGCATTTCTGGAGACCTATTGTACAGAATCATGAACAGAGTCAATAAAATTGTACAACATACTTGAAAATTGATAGAAGATTGCATTTTAAATCTTTTTGTGATAGTTTACTTAAGTGGTGGCTGTAGGTTCTCCTCCAACTTTGATTTGTGGGAAGGTTTGGAAGGAGGGAAGGGAAGGGGGCAAATTGTGTAATTATATTACGATCTCAAAAAGTAAAATACATAATGTAAAAATCTTATTGTGATAGTTAATTTTGATTGTCAACTTGATTGCATCTGGAATCAACTAAGATATACACACCTCTGGGGGCAGGGGTTCATAAGGATTTTTCCTAAAAGGATTAACAGAGAGAAGAGTTTCTCAGTGTGGACTGAGGAAACCCAGATATAGGGAGACTAAAGAAATGATCTGTTGTTTTTTGCCCACTGTGGGGAACTGAAGAACCCTTGAGTGAATATATAAAGAATGGAGGAAGTTCTAAGCAAATGTGCATTGTTTGAGGCAGGCTGTGGTAAGTGCATCTGTTTGGTTGCTACTGCTGTTACCATCATTTGCTGATATTGGAATTCATCTTCTTCAGACTTCCAATGTACACTGAAGATATGAGGCTTTCAAGGAGTCTATTAGAGTTTCCTTGGCAGATTGATGCTGCTGAGGCATCTAGCCTTGTGGACTGAGAAGCTATTGGGTTCCTAGTTTCTCCAGGTCATTATAGGACTACCCAAACCTTCTCATGTAAGCCAATCTAATCAATTCTCTTGAAATATATACTAATTTTATGATTTCTCTTTCTCTAGAGAACATTGACTAATACATTTGTCAAATATAAAATGTAAAAAAAATGCTATGTGATATCCTACCAAAAATTCTGCAGATTTAATGACAGTCCCATCAAAATTCCAACACAATTCTTTGCAGAAACTAGAAAAAAACCTAAAACTTTATAAGGAAACACACACACACACACACACACACACACACACACACACACACACACACACACAAACAGGCTATTTAAAACACATCCTTAATGATAAAAGAGCTTCTGAAGTTACCAATATCCCAGATTTCAAGTTGTACTATAGAGCTGTAGTAATAAAACCAGACATGTTGATCTACGGAATTGAATTGAAGACACACACACCTATGGACACTTGGTTTTTGACAAAGAAGCCAAAAATACACACTGGAGAAAAGACACAATTTTCCATAAATAGTGCTGGTCAAACTGGATGGCTGCATGTAAAAGAATGCAAATAGACCCATATCTATTATCCTGCACAAAATTCCAGTCCAAATGAATGAAGGATCTCAATGTAAGACCAGATACTCTGAATCTGAAAGAAGAGAAAGTAGGGAATAGACTTAAACTCATTTGCACAGGGAATTACTTACTGAACAGAAAACTGTTAGCACAGGCATTAAGACCAACAATTAGTAAATGGGTCCTCAGGAAACTGAAAAGCTTCTGCAAGGCAAAGCAACATCCTACAGAATAGAAAAATATTTTTACCAATTACATAACTGATATTGAGTTAGTATCTAAAATATATAAAGAACTAAACAGACAGACAAACAAACAAAAAACTAGACACATTTAAACAGTCCTAAGAGAGACATTTATAGTTCCCGGTGCCCACATTTAAAAATCAGAAAAAGCAGTAATACATGGCCTATTGACACAAGTGAAAAGTTGAAAAAAAAAACCCACAAGAACAAACCAAATTCAAAGCTAGATGGTGGCAAGAAATAATAAAAATCAGAGCAGAAATCAATGCAACACAAAGCAAGCAATATAAAAAAATCAAAGACCCCAAAGGTTGGTTGAGAAGATAAACAAGATTGACAGACCCATGGCTCAACTGATAAAAAGAAAGAGATGACAGAAATTACCGGAATCAGAAAGGAACAGGGAAAAATTACAACAGACACAAAGAAATATAGAATATTATACAGGAATATTTTAAAAATCTGATGCCGGGCGGTGGTGGCGCACGCCTTTAATCCCAGCACTCGGGAGGCAGAGCCAGGCGGATCTCTGCGAGTTCGAGGCCAGCCTGAGCTACCAAGTGAGTTCCAGGAAAGGCGCAAAGCTACACAGAGAAACCCTGTCTCAAAAAAACCAAAAAAAAAAAAAAAATCTGTACCCCATTAAGTTGGGAAACCTAAAAGAAATGTATGAATTTCTGGATTCAGACAACACCCTGAAATTAAACTATGAAGAAGTCAACAGCCTAAACAAAACCATAATAAATGAGGAGATTGAAATGATAATAAAAATCTTTCCAGCAAAAAAGGGGCCAGTACCAGATGGGTTCACTGCAGAATTCTACTAGACATTCAAACATCTACAGGGAATCCTTCTTAAACTATTGAGGAGGAGGAGGAGGAGGAGGAGGAGGAGGAGGAGGAGGAGGAGGAGGAGGAGGAGGAGGAGGAGGAGGAAGAGGAGGAGGAGGAGGAGGAGGAGGAGGAAAAAGCAGAATGAACACAAGAAATACTCCCAAATTCATATACATATATGTCCTAGGCAATTAATAAAAAAGAGGCAATAAATGTAAAAGAGAGCAAGAAAGGGAATATTGGAGAGTTTGGAGGGAAAAGATATATGATGTAATTATAATTTCAAAAATAAAATACAAAATAGAAAGTTGTAGATTTTTATATGGCATCTTTACACATCATCTTTTTTTAGTTAACCCTTCCTTCCTGCCCCTTCATCCACAGAAAATTTAGTTCATATATAACCTCTTTGATGAAGTAATCTGTCATTCCCATAACTAGACTCAATAGCTCCATGTGACCTATGCCTGTAGCTTCTTATCGTGGCATCTAAATGCAATCTATTTCAGTAACTTATTTGTAAGTAACTAAATGGAACTGGGGGTCATTTTAAACAAATAAGACCAGACTCAGAAAGTCAAGGATCATACATTTTCTCTTGTGTAGACTCTAGGTCTAAAAAGGAAATGAATTTAGAAGAGGAATTAACAGAAAATAAGCAGGAGATCAGTGCGAGGGGAGGGACATACAAGTTTGTGTAATGGAGACATAAATTTAACTGAAGTATGTGATATACATGTGTAAAAATACAATAACAAACCCCACCATATTTTTCAGTTAATGTACATTAATAAATATATTTGTGTATATGTTACTAGTCCCATATGAAAAAAAAAATATACAAAGAAGCCCCTCCTGCCCGTAAGTAGTCGGCTAGATTCAGCTGAATCAGAGTAATTGGAGATGAGACCTGGCCTGAATATTTTTCAAGAACCTCAGCGATTCTAAAGCATAGCCATTGTAAGCATCATTTCCTTTGGTTTGAACCCTGTGCAAAGTTTCTGAAAGTTGAGTGAAGACTGTCTTTGTTAGCATTTGTTTCTAGCTTCCAGCAACAGAAATAGCATAAAGCTGTGGCTTATCCTGTGTTATCCTGGCAAAACACCTGTGGCACTCCTGTTAATATTAAACTGAGGCCACCCATTTCATAAGACTATTAAGGAACAAAAGGAAGTCACTGTCAGAAACAGAAGTAGTGACAACTACAGGCTCTTGAAACTGTAAGTTACGTTTTTTTTTTTTCCTTATTATAAGAAGTTATAGTTCCTTGAAAGTCTGTGCAGAGAGAACCCCTGGGTTTGGGGTTTTGACTGCTTTGCATATAGCATCACCTTAGAGAAAATGATGGATTAGATCTAGAAAAATTCACATTAGGTTATTTTCTATGGACAGAAACTTCATACAAAATTATGTGATATTTTCTTAGTTCAGTGTGATGGCTAATTTTCCATGTCAGCTCAGTTTGGCTGTGGTACCTTGACTTTGGTTACTGCCCTAGATGCTGCTGTGAAGTTGTTATTCTGATGTGATTTGCAGTCCACTAAGACTATCAGTGACTACATTCACTTGAAGGTCTATGGAAAAATAAGGAATTCTGCCTCTGGACTACTTTGAACTTAACAGTGAAGTAGTGAAGAATCAGCTTGTTCTTCCAGTTCCTACCTGCTGGTCTGTTTGATTCTCTACTTTCCAGCCCCCAACAATGAAGTAAGCCAATTCTCTCTCTCTCTCTCTCTCTCTCTCTCTCTCTCTCTCTCTCTCTCTCTCTCTCTCCCCTCAATTATATATATATAATATTTCTCCAGATCTTCCTAATACAAATTGAACATTTCTTTGAAGTAAAATATATTATTTTTCTGTAACAAGCCATATTGATGGATCATAAACATGCAACCCCTTTAATAGTTCCTTTATTTATCTAGTAACTCCCAAGCAAGTTTAGTCACTTAGGAAGTTTTCCTTTTCCTTTTGTATGAATGTGTGGTCCAAATTGAAATTGTCGTTTGCCTTATTCTAGCTACTCCATGATTTAACTAATAAGGAAGACAAGGGGTTGCTCTTGTATTAGCTTCATGCTCAAAGGTAGTTAACATCTGTACACAGTGGCTTCTGCTAATATTTCAACACTGGCATTTATCCATTCCTACTGCCATTGGCTCTATCATGCCCTGCCCTTCATAGGTGTCCCTTTACTCCAATGCCCAATGCCAACTTATCTTCCACTCCTCTGGTTCTTTGGCGAAGCTTTAGGCAGGGATTAGCATCTGCTCTCCCTACACCATACAAGGTTGTCCTCATGCACATGTGCATCAGTTCTTCTTTTGGCTGCCGTTGCTACTTTTCTAAAATACTATGTCTCATTCCTGGCTTGTCTACATAGGTTTTAGACTTTTGGAAGGCACACTAGTAAAGGAAGCTAGTAAAGGAAGATCCTTGTGGCCTGAACTTTCCTAGTGAGATGTCTATTCACTGCAGATAATGTCAGATCAAAGAAAAAGTCCATCCAAGTCAAGCTTGGTGAATCAATGCATTCACTGGGATGACTTCAGAAGCAGAAATGAATGGTTACTTGCAAGAATGTAGGTGGTCTTGGAAGAGCTGTATTACTGAAAGTTTTCACACCAACATGGCTGATGACCTCCCAAGTATCATATAGATGGAGTGCCCCTTTTCTATTATTTTGCCACAGGCCGACTCATTTTCTATTATTTTTCGTTTTTGTAAATACAGGTAACTACATGGGCCAAATGCTAAGCTAAGAATAGCTGCAAGTAATACCTGTGGGAAAGGCAGAGGAAAGCATCCAACACACCCACGCATGGGCCATGCAAACTGGCATAGGGGTGCAAAGTAAGATTTTCAGATCTTAAAATTAACAAAAGACTTGCAACAAGCCCAGAGAGCATTTAACTCAAGAAAACAGACTGACTCTCAGTTTGAAACAGCGAGACATGTAGTATTTCCCTTCTCCCAGCTACCCCCTCAACTCCCCTCCCCAGCCCTGCAGCAGCCTGACAATCTAGCATCAGTCAGGCCCAAGAAAGCTGGAAGGCTGTAGCACTGTAGGGAGCCCACTCCTGGAGAACCTCCTCAGCCTGTTTTAGATGACAATGGCTTATCACTGCACTAGCTTGGGATAACAACAAGTGGATGAAAGTGTAAGAAGAAAGCTGGGCAAAGAAATGTCTGGAATGGAGCCTAGAAAAACTCCACCACATCTGTAGAATCTGAAAGGTGGCTTGCATGCCTACAGCTGAGCACATGTTCCAGGCTCTGAATGCTTGAAAAGGACAGGTGGCTTTGGTACTAGCTGAGTTACCCCAGGCTCTCAGCAAGCAGGAAGGGAAGGTTCCTGCATCATAGTTACCTGCTTGCTGGAGAGTTCAGAATCACCCTAGCATTCAGACAGCACAGCCATGCAAAGGCTGCAAGAATTCCTGCCCAGGGATAGAGAAACTTCCATCCAGCCATGAGCAGCCTGCTAAACTGAGTGCAGACTCCAGAGCCATGCTTGCTGAGCAAGCAAATCACACCACCAAACCCAGGACCAGGAGCCCCAGAGTGTTCTGAGCTGGTATATTGTAGAGCAGTCTAGGGTGTGATAGAGGACATGGAGCCAGCTTTCCTTGAAGCCACAAGATTCTGTTTCAATGTCAAGGATGCAGTGACAAATAACAGCATGGTGGCGCCTCTGAGGAAGACCAGAGACAGATGGGGCATGGGATGGGGGTGGGGGGCCTCTGAAGAGAAGAAATTGGATCTCACCTGACAGAAGTGGGAGCCCTCCTTTTCTAAATCTTGTACCTCTACTGCACTGGAGTACCTCTGGAGCGCATGTGAATGATGAGATAGAAGGAATAGTTGAGAACCTGATGACTTCACTCCTTTCTATGATGAAACATTTAAAAGGCCCAATCAGAAGATAATGTCTATGACATGTGCCGAGGACAGCATTCTACAATACTACATCCTTCCTTGGGTTTTACATTCATTTTGTGCCCTTCCCCATGAAAAACCTTGCATTTTTGGAGGGCTTGATACAGATATATGATTGTTTTCATCCATTTAGAGTTGGATGTTAGATTGCTACATTACAGCAGTACTTGTTTATGCTCACTAGCAATTTGACTAATTATGAGCCTTTGAAGTAACTAGTACCCATTCAAAAAGAAGCTTCCCTGAGCATGGTTCAGAGCAGCAATAATCATTGGGCTTGAACACAAATGCTTAGAAAGCAATTAGGTAATTCGATAGGCAGATCACTTCCACTAACCAAAACAAGAGCAATAGTTTCTTCAGTAGGGCCTACGACTTCTCAGCTACAGATTTTTTGTCTTAAAGTGCCAAATATCTGGCTTCTCATGTGGAGCAGGCCTTAAATTAGTGATTCACTTGGTGCTCATACCTACCTCCTCCATCCTTCTCCTACCTGATCCCTCCTGTTCTCATTCCCACCCACTCCCAATCCACCCACAAAATCTCTTCTATCTCCCCTTCCCAGGGAAATCCAAACTTCCCCTTTTGGACCCTCCTTGTTACCTAGTCTCACTGGGTCTGTGAATTATAGTCTGGTTATCCTTTACTTACAGCTAATATCCATTTATGAATGAGTACATACCATGTTTGTCTTTCTGGGTCTGGGTTACCTCACTCAGGATTTTTTTTTCTAGTTCCATCCATTTGCCAGCAAATTTCATGATGTCCTTTGTTTTGTTTTGTTTTGTTTTGAGACAGGGTTTCTCTGTGCAGCTTTGGAGCCTTTGTGGAACTCACTCTGTAGCCCAGCTCGAACTCACAGAGATCTGCCTGCCTCCTGAATGCTGGGATTAAAGGCCTGTGCCACCACCACCCAGGGATTTTTTTTTTTTACAGCTGAGTAATACTCCATTGTGTAAATGTTCCACATTTTCTTTATCCATTCTTTAGTTGAGAGACAACTAGGTTGTTTCCAGGTTCTGGCTACGATGAACATAAAAAACAAAGCTTTTATGAACATAGTTCATATTACACACACACACACACACACACACACACACACACACACACACACACACACACACACACAGTATACAGTCTGTGTGTGGCTTCACAAATAAATATTACAGTGCATATGTGGAGGTCAAATGACAACTTGCAGGAGTTGGTTCTCTTTTTCTATCCTTTAGGTCCCAAATTTCAATTTCAGGACATCAGTCTTGGTGATGAATACCTTTATCTGTTGTGCTGTCTCAGTGGACACACAATCATTCCTCATGATCCACTGCACTTACAAAGGCTCCTGAGGATTTCCATACCCCAAAGGAGCTAGGCCTGATCTCATAGTAAAGGGGAGCAGGGGACATGATAAACTGCTCTTCCTGCTCCAGTTGGGTCTAATAGACTAGATTCTGGTATTATAACAGGACTCTGTTTCCCCATTGGGCACAGCCGGCTTCTAAAGTGTACTTGTATGGGTGGAAAATCCCTAACCGCGAGAGAGAAATATACACAAGGTCCTCTAGGGCGGTAATTTCACAACCATATGCCAAATTCTATCCCTTCCACCTGCACTACTCTATTTTCATATCTATCCACTTCTGGCCATTGCTCTTGATATTTCCTAAAGGCTGCAAAGCACAACTGGCTCTGGCATCCACCCAAGCCCACATATTCAGGGCACACTGTAAGAGGAACAATAAATCTACAATTCAGTGTCTAGCGTGGCTTCCATGTACTAAATCCCCTACCTCTGCAGCAAACTGCCACAAGAGGAAAAACCTCATCTGTTTGGTGAACTGTGGCACCCCTGATAAAGCATGAATGACAAACCAAAGAAGCAATCCCATTTAAGTCCAGTTTCCTGAACCATTGAGTATATTGAGCTCACTTACCACAACATGGGTGAGGGTTTATGTACAAGAATGGAGATAATCCCTAAACAGCTATGTTACCACGAAGTCCCATTCTGGCATGAGTGGAAACCACTCACTCCTATATAGTCTAGCTTACTCTGAGACCAGGTGCACCTAATTGGGGTTATGTGCAACTCAGCAGAGGCACAGGAGAGAGTGGCTATAACATCAGGTGAGGGTCTGATCACAATAACCCTTTCTATAAGGATTTTAATAGGACATTCTTATAGCTCATGCAGGTATTCATGGTTATTTTGAATTTAAGATGATAACAGTCATGCTATGGTCAATACACCATAACAATTCCTAAATATATCTGGAGGTTCCTTTAGCCTCTCCATTTAGGACTCAGCCAAGTTAAGTAGAAGATATAACATAAGAGCAGGTTCCACGTTCCTTTTTTAGAGTCTGGTGGATTAATCTGTGCTTCAAAGTAAGTGGAACAGAAATACCATTTATACACATAGTCTGGTATTTCTTAGAATGGGAGAAACATTCTGTTCTAGAGAACTGAATTAAAGATCTCTTGTATATACCTAAGTAGAAACCATATTTAAGACACATGTACAGAAGGAGGTAAGAACAAAGGCTTTTCTAAGTCAGTAGGACTAACCTGAGAAACCAGGGTAGCTAGAGTTTTCCTGCCTTGCCCACAGTCAGGAAAAATCTCTGTCACCCGCCAGTCCCACAGCCGCTCAGACCCAGCCAAGTAAACACAGAGACTTACAAACTGTATGGCCATGGCAGGCTTCTTGCTAACTGTTTTTATAGCTTAAATTAATCCATTTCCATAAATCTATACCTTGCCACGTGGCTTGTGGCTTACCAGAGTCTTCACATGGTGCTTGTCATGGCGGCGGCTGGCAGTGTCTCCTGCCTTTCCTGTTCTTTCTTTTCTCCTCTCTATTAGTCCTGCCTATACTTCCTGCCTAGCCACTGACCAATCAGTGTTTTATTTATTGACCAATCAGAGCAACAGATTTGACATACAGACCATCCCACAGCACTTCCCCTATTTTTTTTTTAAAGGAAGGTTTTAACTTTTACACATCTCCAAAGCCAGCTTGGTATATTGGGGAATTTGGGCGTAGCTTCTCATACTACTTCCTGCTGGAGGGGGGCGCTGTATCTTATGGGGACACAAAGAAAATTTTAGGATCATGGAGTAGTCCATGAGGCTGTATTGTCTGAGCCAGTTGCCTTGAAACGATTCTGGATGTTGGATCATCTGGGCCATGGTGTCATCAGAGACCTTTCAGGGGGTCTTGGCTGGTCAAACCTGATGTATCTTAATCTGGAACAAATCCATAGCCTCTGGCTTTCTGTAGAAACAAAAGCAGAGCCTCTTTTCCAAAGCAACATATCCTTATATCCAAATTTTGAAGTCAAGGTACCTTTAAAATATACATTTTGACATAACTCAACAGCTTTTCCAATCAAATGTTTTTCTTCAGTTACTAATATCAAAGACAACATAATCCAGATTCTCTGTGTGGTAGCCATCTTTACATGGCTTGTTTTTTATATTACCTTGAGCCTATTACTTTAAACTGTAGCCTTTTAAGCCTAAAACAGCACTGTGGCTGCTGGCTCTGCCCACTTCAGCTTCCCAACATGGCAGTGGTTCGTTTTCTGCCAGCTCTGGGAGCCATCAATTCTCAGAAATAATGGGTCTATGCTTCTATCAAAGCAGCGTGTAACACAGAAACCTCTTTTTGTTTTGTACTAGCAAAGCCTAAATCCACCACACAGAATGTGCCACTTGCAGAGGCCTCATTCCCGCCATACTGCAGGTCGAGCGCACACACCAGGAACCTGCCATAGTAGCTCAAACATGCAGGCTGCTGCTAACTTGAAAGACACAAGTAGGAACTGTTTTTAGCTCTGTTTCAGAATCTATTTTTTTTTTTTTTTTTTTGGTTTTTTTCAAGACAGGGTTTCTCTGTGTAGCTTTGCGCCTTTCCTCACTTGGTAGTCCAGGCTGGCCTCGAACTCATAGAGATCCGCCTAGCTCTGCCTCCCAAGTGCTGGGATTAAAGGCGTGCGCCACCACTGCCCAGCCCCTTTTCAGAATCTTTTTACTCAGGTTTTAGGTGGAAACTCTTGCCAACACATTGGGCGCCATTTGTAGCTAGAGTTTTCCTGCCTTGCCCACAGTCAGGACAAATCTCTGTCACCCGCCAGTCCCACAGCCACTAACCAGTCATTATATGACACAAACAATAATAATAACAATGTATACTTGTGGTATAGGGACATTGAAATATCAGAGCATTCATCAAGAGAAATCTTTTACTTAAGAAATTAACAACCTCCTGTAATAATACTGAAAATGACTTTGAAATTGATGATCAAGTCTTGCATCATGAAGATTAAGATATTGAAAGTGCACAAATGCTTTCTTGGTTTCTGTGCCAAGGTTCCTGAGTGTTCAGAAAACCCACTCTAAGTTAATGAATAGAGCAAATGATCTTCATTCTGGGTATCAACTTGACTTTGTGTATTTCCTTCACAATTCTTTTGAATATGGGCATTAGAAAACCATTGCAAATTCCTTGACAGACAGGGGTAAGTAATGTGGGGAAAAATATACCACTCTGAAGGAAGATTATCTAATTAGGGAGAACAGTGTTTGATTTAGAAAACATATCCCAATGTGAATCCTTTCCTAAAGAGTAAAAGGCAAGCTGCTGAAGGAAAGAAGTAGAGAACAGTTGTGATTTGTTACAGTATTTGCCTTTTATTTTCATATAAATCTTTATTTTAAAAATAAGTGATATCTGAAAAGACTATCATATTTATAGATTGGAATACCTAATATTTTAAAGATGACAGTTCCACCTGAACTGGTGTACAGATACAATATAGCTTCCGCCAAACTCCAAAGGTCAATTTTTCATTTTTAAATTAATTATATTTGCTCCAATTATGCTGATATGCATATGTGTGTGAGGGCATCCACTGGGATATGGAAAACCTACCAGTGGCCACACTTCCAAACAGTCAGTATCTCCTCAGTTGGGGTGAATCTTGGGAGCTTTTCCCACTTCATGTTTCAATTTTGAACTGGTTTGATCTTGTGTAGGTCTTGTACAGGTAAGCACAGGTACTTTGATTTCACAAATGCACAGCCATGTCATGTCCAGATGACAGCATTTCACAGCACTCCTTCACATCTTTTGGCTCTCACATTCTTTCCACCTCCTCTTCCAAGATGTTCCTGAATCTTGGCAGGGGTAGGAAGTCCATTTAGATGTCTCAACTATGACTGAACACTCTGTCGCTTTCCACCCAGTACTTTGAACAGTAATGAGTCTCTACAGTAACTGCTACCTAATGAGATAAACTTCTCTGCAGAGGTCATTTTTGGAGGGAGAAAAAAAAATCTCACCCTAAAATTCTCATGGTGTGTCAAAGGACTCAAAAATCTTAGGAAAGGATTTTATTATTAAGAAATGATATGAGGGTTTTTTTTTTTTGAGACAGGGCTTCTCTGTGTAACAGCCCTGACTGTCCTGGAACTGGTTTTGTAGACCAGGCTTGTAATTATGAATTATATTAATTATAAATGCTTGGCTGATAGCTCAGGCTTATTACTACCTAGCTCTTAAATTTAAGTTAACCCATATTTCTTATCTATGCTTTGCCACATGGTTTTTGGCTTGTTACCTCATCTTCTACATGTTTTGCTTCTTCAGTAGCTGGCTGGTGTCTTCCTGATTCTGCCTTCTTCTCCCTGTCTCTCTGTTTTGCTTTCTCACTCAGCCTTATTCTGCCTGGCTATAGGCCAAATTAACCTTTATTATCAACCAATGAGAATAACACATATTCACAGTGTACAGAAAGACCATCCCACAGCATTTTCCCCTTTCCATTTAATCAAATAGGAAGGTTTTCACTTTAACATAGTAAACTTTCATATAACAAAAACAGTTATCAACTAAGAATCAGTTACAATATCTAATCTATTTGTATTTGGCAAAATTAAAGATAATACTCGATCATCTATCTTTGTATGTCTAAAGTTTCATATCTAATTTGTCTTTTATCAATAACTAAGGAAAACAATAATTATAACTATCTAGTCTTCAACTCCATCAAAGACCCCAGAAGGATATAATATTACCTAAGTAAACAGGAAGTGCATTGTAAGCAACTTTCAACACTCTAGAAATGACAGAGACATTTCGCTGCCTAGAAAGTCACCCAAAGTTCTTCTGTATCATTGGGGCATACATCTTCAGCCTACAGGCCTAGAGTATCTGGCAGACATTTTAGTGAAGCAGGGAATTTGAAGAACTGTCTTACCTATATTAGCAAACTTCGTCAGTCATTTTCCTCTGTGTCCTGCAGAATGTCTGGCAGATTCTTCTGTGAAACAGGAACCTGAAGGACCATTCTGCCTTGTTTTGGCAAAGTTTAGTGGTCACTTTTCTGTGGGTCCTGCATGTCCAGTTTATACAGCATACTGTCAAGCAGTCCATGCAAGAACAGTTTCTTGTCCAAATGGCTAGCCTTTCCACATTGAAAGCAAACTCCACAAGGAGTTTCTTTGATACCCATCATTCTCTTTAAAGTAATTGGTGCTGCCAGGACCAGACATGAGCTGTTGAGAAAAGTCTAAGTTCTTAAAAATTTTTAACATGTCATATATTGTAGGTCATTGAAGTATTTGAAGATTACCTATCTAATTGAAATGTATCTTTGTATACCTAGAAAACCTAACTAATTATGCCTATAAATTTGACTATTATAGATGACTACTAATCTGTATTTTTAATTATACATCATATTTTTAAATGATTTGCATAAACATAATACCTTAAATAAGAGTAGAATTATCCACATAGTTAACAAAATTGACTTAAATTTGTACCACTAAACTAAAATCCATACCAATATAAAGTATTTTGAGATTAACAGTTGTTAATAGAAATATAAATTATGTATTGTACATTGTAGCCAGAAGTTTTCCTGGTCCTATTGGACTCAGAGCCACTCAGATCCAAATAAACACATAGACACTTACATTATTTAAACTGTTTGGCCTAATGGCTCAGGATTTTTGCTATCTAGTTCTTATATCTTAAATTAACCCATTTTTATAATTCTATACATTGCCACATGGCTCATAGCTTACCAGCACTTTACATGTTGCTTCTCATGGTGGCAGCTGGCAGCATTTCCTCTCAGCCTTCCTCCTCCCAGAATTCTCTTCTCTGCTTGTCCCACCTATACTCCCTGTCTGGCTACTGGCCAATCAGCATTTTATTTATCAACCAATCAGAGCAACACATTCACAACATACAGAACATATCCACAGTACTTCCCCTTTTCTTTTTTTTTTCAAAAAGGAAGGTTTTAACTTTAACATAGTAAAATTACATATAACAAAACAATTATCAAGCAAGAATTGCAGTTACAGTATCTAGTCTATTTATAATATCTAGTCTATTTGTATTTGGCAAAATTAAAGAAGATAGCCTATCTATCCTATATTTGTGAGTCTAAGGTTTCATATCTAACTTATCTTTTTTTATAATCAAGGAAAATTATAACTATCTAGTCTTTACATCAAAAACTTCAGAAGGATATAATATTACCTGAGAAATGGGAGAAGGATGTAAGCAACTTTTGGGAGTCTTGCAAGAGTAGACAGAGACAGCTGGCAGCCTGAACAATCATCCAAAGTTCCTCTCTAAAGTTTGGACATCTGTCTTCAGCCCACAGGCCTAGAGTCTCTCAGTCACTTCTCTCTGTGTCCTGTAGAATGTCTGGGAGTTTCCTCTGCAATGTAGGAACCTGAAGGACCATTTTGCCAAGCAAAGTTCAGTGATCACCTTCCTATGGGTCTTGGATGTCCAGTTGATACATTTTTTTTGTCAAGCAGTCTAGGCAAGAACAGTTTCTTGCCCAAATGGTTATTTTTGCCAAGAAGAAGATAAATTCCATATAGAGTATCTTTGATGCCCATGATCTTCCTTGACGTATTTGGTGCTGCCAGGAGCAGATAGGTCTCTTTGTCCAGAAAAGTCTAAGTTCTTAAAACATTTATTTTATTTTATTTTTTTATTTATTTATTTTTCCATTACAGGCAATTTATTTTGTTCTATTCATTCACAGTTAATACAGAAAATACTTGGAAACATTTCCATATAATGTTTGACACAGAAATCATCAAATAGAAGTATACAATGTTGACAGGAGGCAGTACATTTATAATTTATAACCCCAAATGTATTTATAAATTAGAAATGGAAAGATCTACAAATGAAATTATGAAGGTTCATCAAAGTCATTTAATCTGTCAGTTTCTCATTCATTTTTATGTCTTAATAATATTCTATTGTATGAATAAGCCACATTTTATTTCTCTCCAGTATTTGATAGCTATTTGAGTTGTTTTAACTTTTTTTACTATTAGCAACACACTGCTGTAAACTTTCATGTACATGTTTCATAGGTGCACATTTTCAGTAGTTTGAGGATATATTCCTAAGGGTAGAATTGTTAAGTAACAGAATAACAATGTTTTGCATTTTGACCAACCACCAAACTGTTTTGCCAAAGTGGCACACCATTTTACAATCTCACCAAATCCTTGTTTTTAAGGCTCTGATTTTTGTACAAAAGCATTCAATCATTCTGTCAGACCAAACCAGGAAAAGTAAGCTATAGTTCAGAGCTGTTCTATTCCATTTACTATGCAAGGCCATTCTTGGCGTTTGCAACTCTCAGCCCTTTTGAGTATTCTTGCAGTGTTCACCTTTTCCTCCACCACTTTTTTTTTCTTCTTTTTTTCTGGTTTATTTCTATCTATTACAAATGTATAAAAAATCCTCCATCAATGCTGCTGTTAGCAGCAGAACCTTGAGAAATATACCTTTGGTTTGCCTCAGAAAAGGAACACATATTGCACTGTAAAGTTTATAAAATTGGCGCAAAACATTGTGATAATGTTACAATATCAGTTTTAAGAGTTCAGTGACTAATGGGGAGCTGATGGGATACATGCAGAACTGTGAAAGCAATCTCACTTAGCCAGCTGTACACGTAGACTGTAAATCTACATTCAGATCATTTCTGAACGAAGACTATCATCTCAGTTTATCTGTTGAGGTCAACCAGGAAACCCTAGAATATACCTTGATTTTTGCAAAAAACAAAATAGGGGGAGGGGTTTCTTCAGCATTTCAGTCCACGAATAACAGTATCCTAACAGGCAAAGTGTTCTCTCACTGTCAACATAGAATGAACTGCTGCTGGAGGTCAACTTGGGTTTTAATTTGCATTAGCACTTACATGCATAGTAGTCCAAGTTGTTGACCTCATGACTTTAAAAAGTAACTCTAAAAAAGTAAAATGGCCCTTCTTGGAAGACTAAAGAAAGAAATCCAGCCACAGTTGTAAAAAATCTCATCAAAACAATATACCCTTTTATGAATTACTCCTCAATTAAAAAAAAAGTAGCCCCAAATAAGAAGCAGCTCTGAAAAAGAAAATATAACTTAAGATATTTGAAAAAAAAACAAGGTGAATACAGGTTCAAAAATAATTAAGATACATTTTCTTAAGGCTACCTAGAATTAGGTTTTAAAGAATTCTACCATTTCAAGTTTACCACTAGTTACTAGATACCTATTTACAAACAAGATGTTCACTTTTTTTGTTCCTTTATCAAGAGAAAAATCTACCTTCAGACTATGAGGGTGGTGATGGGGAGGGACCAGAAAACAAGATTCAAACAATCCCATGCAAATATCACATTTTTCAAATGGAAGAACTCCAAACTGCACTAGAAGTTCCAATCACCAAGACGCTTTCCATTGAAATGATTCAAGTACAACTACATGGCACCAAGGCCTAGGCCTAACATAGGCCTGACAAACAAGTCCTTGCTTTCTGGAAGAAAGGCCTCAAAAGTCCCACTCAATTCCACATAACAATACTTCAAAGATCAATTAGGTTTTCCTTTCCTTAATATTTTTGTTTTTGACTTCTAATCTTAAAGACTAGATTAAAACTCAGCTCATTTCCTATAAGGCATTGCTTCCCTTTGCTCCACGAAAGAGTCCACCAAGACCTCTTCCTCAAAACCATCCAGCCCTCAGCCTCCAGTCTGTGCCCGTGATGCATCTTTCTCAACATCCTGAAAAGGCAATGTAGGTAAAATATGCTCACAAACACTAAAACTAGCTGTCAGAAAGACGTAACTAGCTTTATAATTTAAGTTCCAAAACACAAATACTTGCAGCTTGATCTGCACTGACAATGTCGAAGCCCAGAATTCAACATTCACAAATTCTCATTCACACACACAAAACACACCATTATCACACAACCTGTGTCTTGAGAGAATCTTCTGCTCCTTAAATCTTTGGCCTCCCAGTCAATCCCAAGTTCAACCAACTTTAACCAAAACTTCACTTAGAATTTCACCAAGCTTTTCACCCACACATTAATGCCTGTCGCATCCTTCATCAACTGTCAAAATCTGAAGCCTGCTCAGAGATCGCCAGGTAAAAGAAAACAAATGAAATACACAGAGGCTATTTCAAAACAGAACATGACCATCATCCAAAAAAAAAAAAAAAAAAATGTCACGATTCCCGATTGGGATCATCTTTTGTTTCCCACGTTGGACTATTTCACACTCCGGCATTGGCCAAAGGACACGAGAGCTGGTTCTGGAGCATACAGTCTCTCACACAGGTGTCCCCAGAGGAACACCAGAGACAAAGTCACTCGAGGCCTCTTCCGCACAGAGACTGTCCCACAGGGGCAGTGAGGGAGGACACCCACTAGTC
The DNA here is from genome assembly GCF_049852395.1 of Peromyscus maniculatus bairdii. Lineage (NCBI taxonomy): Eukaryota > Metazoa > Chordata > Mammalia > Rodentia > Cricetidae > Peromyscus > Peromyscus maniculatus. The sequence continues at coordinate 52,641,116 of NC_134875.1, forward strand.
TGTGGAGATCCCTGAGAGAGCACGATCCTCAAAATCTGGACTGTACACAATTCACATCAGCCCTGCCCAGGCACCCACTGGAAGAAAGATGCAGCTGTTTGCCAGAACTCAGCACTCCACTCTAGATCTCTGCTGCCTTAGTCTCCGTTGTGGATTTCCGAGTTCTGGTAGTTACCTGGACCACTGAGGCATTGCCACAAGACTTCTTCTCTTTTGAAACATCCTTTTTCTCTAGATATTAGGATAGCTACACCAGCTTGTTTCTTAGGTCCATTTGCTTGGAAAGCCTTTTCCCAGCCCTTTACTCGGAGGTAGTGTCTGTCTTTGAAGTTAAGGTGTCTTTCTTGTATGCAGCAGATGGATGGGTTCTGTTTTCTTATCCATTCTGTTAGCCTATGTCTTTTTATAGGTGAGTTGAGACTATTGATATTGATGGATATTAATGACCAGTGATCGTTAATTCCTGTTATTTTTTTGTGGTTGTGTTGTGTTGTCCTTCTGTGGTGTATGTTGGTGTCGGATTATCTATTGCTTGATTTTTCATGGATGTGTTTAGCTTCTTTGGGTTGAATTTTCCCTTCTAGTGCTTTCTGTAGGGCTGGGTTTGTAGACAGGTATTGATTAAAACTGGTTTTATCCTGGAATATTTTGTTTACTCCGCCTATGGTGATTAAGAGTTTTGCTGGGTATAATAGTCTGGGTTGGCATCCGTGGTCTCTTAGTGTCTGCATGAGATTTGTCCATGATCTTCTAGCTTTCATAGTCTCTATTGAGTAGTCTGGTGTTATTCTGATGGGTTTACCTTTATATGTTACTTGGTCTTTTTCCTTTGCGGCTCTTAATATTTTTTCTTTGTTCTGTGTGTTTAGTGTTTTGATTATTATGTGATGAGGAGACTTTTTTTTTTGGATCCAGCCTATTCAGTGTTCTGTAAGCTTCTTGTATCTTCATAGGTATTTCTTTCTTTAGGTTAGGAAAGTTTTCTTCTATGATTTTGTTGAATATATTTTCTGTGCCTTTGAGTTGGTATTCTTCTCCTTCTTCTATCCCTATTATTCTTAGGTTTGGTCTTTTCATGGTGTCCCATATTTCCTGGACATTTTGTGTTACAACTTTTTTGTCTTTAGTGTTTTCTTTAACTGACGAATCTATTTTCTCTATCGTGTCTTCAGTGTCAGAGATTCTCTGTTCCATCTCTTGCAATCGGTTTGTTATGCTTGTTTCTGTAGTTCCTGTTCGTTTTGTCAGGATTTCTATTTCTAGCATTCCCTCAGCATGTGCTTTCTTTATTGTCTCAAATTCATTTTTCAGATCTTGGAATGTTTCTTTCATCTGTTTAATTGTTTTTTCTTGGCTTGATTTGATTTCTTCCCATTTTTTGTTCCTTTTTTCTTCCATTTCTTTAAGGAAGTTTTTTATTTCCTCTTTAATGGAGTTTTTCATTTCCTCTTTAAGGGAAGTTTTTATTTCCTCTTTAATGGAGTTTTTCATTTCCTCTTTAAGGAAAGTTTTTATTTCCTCTTTAAGGTAGTTTTTCATTTCCTCTTTAAGGAAAGTTTTTATTTCCTCATTGAGGGAATGTTTTATTTCTTCTTTAAGGGCCTCTATCATCTTCTTAAAGTCATTTTTAGGGTTGATTTCTTCTATTTCTTCTGTCATGGTATGTTTAGGTCTTGCAGGTGTAGAATCACTAGGTTCTGATGTTGCCATATAGGTCTTTATGTTGTTGCCTGTATTTTTGCAATGGCATCTACTCATCTTTTCCTCTGTGTGGTGCAGGTGGTGTCTGTGTCTGAGAGTGCCTCTCTTGTTCTAATTTTTAATCTTGGTTTAGTAGGGGTTCTTGGTTAAATTGGTGCTATTGGGCTGTTTCTTCAGGGGCAGCTGATTTCAGTTGGTGAATTATATACTTATGATTCTGGTGATCTGGTTTAGTGGCTGGGTAGCACCTTCTTGTGTTCCCAGGTCACGTTTCGTTCATTTGTCAACTCCTCAGCTGATCTTGTTTCTTCAGACTTCAGACTTCAAACTGTAGGCATCTGAATCCTCTCCCAGATGGGTTTCAGCTGAGCAGGGTAGTCTCACCAACACCTCCAAGTTGTTGGGTTTCACAGGATCAGCAGTTGGGCCCTGGGTTGTCCCCAGACGGAGTGCCCAGACTCGCCCTGGTTCCGACCCACGGAGATAGCCTCTTCCCCAGGTGTTGGGGCCAGGGGCGTCCCCGCTCCAAGCTGCGTCCGCCCCTCTCCGTCCCCGGGCCTGTCCACCCCTGTGGCCTGCCACCGCATCCACTTGTCTCCTCTGCCGGGCCTGTATGTCCCCCGTCAGCTGCCGCTGGGTCTGTCTGCCCCTGCGGGCCACCAACGGGCCTGTATGTCTCTGCTGGCTGCCGCCGCGGGCCTACCCACCTCTGCTTGTCACTGCCGCCGGGCCCATCCACCTCTGCAGGCCGCCACCGGGCCTGTATGTCCCTGCTGGCTGCCGCTGGGCCTGAATGTCCCTGTCGGCTGCTGCCACCGGGCCCGTCCACCTCCGCAGGTCACCGACCTGCGTCTGCCTGTCTCTGCCGCGTGGCCTGTCCACTTCTGTGGGCTGCCGCCGGGCCTGAATGTCTCTGTTGGCCACCGCTGCCGGGCCCGTCCACCTCCGTCTGCTTATCTCTGCTGCAGGGCCTGTCCACCTCTGTGGGCCGCCGCTGGGCCTGAATGTCCCTGTTGGCCGCTGCCGCCGGGCCCGTCCACCTCCGCGGGCTGCTGCCACAGGCCTACCTGCGTCTGCTTGTCTCTGCCATCTTGAATCTCTCCCTTAAAACATTTTAAATGACATATTATGTAGGTCTTTGAAGTGTTTGAAGATTACCTATCTGAAACATCTATTTATACCTAGAAAACTTAATATGACTGGAAGTTTGACTACCACAGAAGACTAATTATTATTTTGTATTTTTAATTATCCATTACAATCTAAATGAGGCACATAAACATAATACCTCAAATGAGAGTAGAAATATATATATATATATATATATATATATATATATATATATATATATATACAGTATAACAAAATTAAGTTTAAACTTGTATCAATCAACTAAAATCCAAAGCAATGTAAAACATTTCTAAACAAGTTGTTGCTCTTTAAAAGTAGGTTAATTAATCTACCCTTTTCTACCCTTTTATCCTATCATATGTATACTATCCCCTTTTCTTCTTTAGAAAGAGATTGCATTTATAATCAACCTATTTTAAATAAAAATATTGGTTTTTCTCTGTCCCACACCAGAGGGCTCTTCTGATATAGGACAGGAAAATCTTTCAACCTTTTTTTTTTTTTTTTTTTTTTTTTTTTTTTTTTTTTTTAGCAATATGCTTGGGTTTGGAGGAGTGAGCCAATTCCATCTCCAAAGCCAGCTTGGTATATTTGGGAATTTGGCATAGCTTCTCATACTACTTTGTGCTGGATGAGGGTGCTGTGGTATATTTGGGAATTTGGCATAGCTTCTCATACTACTTTGTGCTGGATGAGGGTGCTGTATTCTTATGGGGACATAAACAAAGTTTTAGGATAATGGAGTAGTCCATGAGGCTGTATCATCTGAGCCAGTTGCCTTGAAACGATTCTGGATGTTGGATCATCTGGGCCATGGTGTCTTCAGAGACTTTTCAGGGGGTCTTGGCTGGTCAAACCTGATATATCTTTTTTTTTTTTTTTTTTTTTTTTTTTTTTTTTTTTTTTTTTTTTTGGTTTTTCAAGACAGGGTTTCTCTGTGTAGCTTTGCGCCTTTCCTGGGACTCACTTGGTAGCCCAGGCTGGCCTCGAACTCACAGAGATTCGCCTGCCTCTGCCTCCCGAGTGCTGGGATTAAAGGCGTGCGCCACCACCGCCCGGCCCAAACCTGATATATCTTAATCTGGAATAAATCCATAGCCTTTTGCTTTCTGTGGAAACAAAAGCAGAGCCTCCTTTCCAAAGCAACATATCCTTACATACAAATTTTGAAGTAAAGGTACCTTTAAAATATACATATTGGTTCAACTGGGCAGTCTTTACAATCAAATGTCTTTCTGTAGTTAAAAATCTCAAAGACAACACAATCCAGATTCTCTGTGTGATATCCATCTTTACTATGCTTATTTTTTATATTACTTTTACTTTCTCTTTAAAGACTACTTTTTAAAACTATTTTTTTATATAACTGCATATATTACCTTTTTCTCTCTTGCAAGCCTACATACATTTTTACATACATTGTAAACCGTTTAGAGGTTTATCCCATTTGAATCTGTCTTACTGTGAATCTATTGCTGTAAACTGCAGCATTACTAAGACTAAAATGGCAGCTGTGGCTGCTGGCTCTGCCCACCTCAGCTTCCTAATATGGAGGTGGTATGATAACTGCCAGCTCTGGGTCTGGAGGCCATGTGTATCATCAACTCTCAGAAGCAGTGGGTCTATGCTTCTATCAAAGCAGCATGTAGCCCAGAAACCTCCCTTTTTTATACTAGCAAAGGCTAAATCCACCACACAGCATAGTATGCAGCTTGGAGACACCTCTGTGTAACATGGCGTATGTCAAGCCTGCATGCCACAAACCCACCATAGAGTAGCACAAGCACAGCTAACTTAAGAGAGACAATTATGAAGATGTTTTTAGCTTCATTTAGAATACTTGTTTATTACGTATTCTCTGGTTTAAGGTGGAAACTCGAGCTGTTGGGTGCCATTTGTAGCCGAATTTCTAAACAGTCTTATTAAATAAGAAACTCAGAGCCAAATACAGAGTTAAAGCCAAAGAGATCAGAGCAAGAGCCACCTCGCTTTAGCTTACCATCAGCAGTAGCTTCCCCAGAGAGAGAGCTTCTTCCTGTCTGACTTGTCTTTTTATTGCCTTCCTGTTCTGTCTTCTCATTGGCTCTAAGCCCAGCCACCTGACTTCCTCTTCACTGCCTGTCTATACAGACCTCCAGGTCTCTATGGTTGGTACTGGGATTAAAGGTTCATGTCACCACACTTGGCTGAGCCAGTTAAAGATAATTTTTTTATTTTATGTTTGGGCAGGTAAAATATACGTTATATATCTTGTTACTTTAGGTTTATTTTCTCAAGTCTGTAGTTAGGATTTCAGGGAGTCTTCCTCAATCAAACCTGATTTTTCTTAATCCAGAATGAATCTATAGTCTCTCATTTTCTGTGAAACAAAAATATAACCTTTCCCCCAAAGTGACATGCCTATTGACTTAAATTTTGGAGTCAAGATATTTTTTTAAATATCCCCAACTCTCTGTTTGGCTTTCCCACCCAGCCTTATTCTGCCTGGCTATAGCCCAAATCAGCCTTTTTTAATCAACCAATGAGAATAACACATATTCACAGCACATAGAAAGACCATCTCATAGCACAGGCTAGCCTCTAACTGAAAGATCTGCTTGCCTCTGCCTCCTGAGTATGGGATTAAGGTTTGTACCACCACTGCCTGTTGAGAAATTTTTGTATCACATGCAATATTGTCTGGGAAGCAGAGAATTGATGTCTTCCATAAGGAGGCTTAGAAACCTTCTTGGGAGTGAAGATTTATACAGATGAAGTCGGTGCTCGCCAAAATAAGTATGACTATAGCTCAGTAGTGTCCAAGAAGTTTCACTGAGAAGCATAAAGAAAAAGATAGAAGTACATTTATCCATAGCAATCTGTGAAAGCTTACAGATATTGGCTAAATACATTGACACAAGTGCCTTCACTTAACCTTTAGACTGCAGAGATCTTGCAATGAAGGGACAATTTTGGAAGACTTTAAACTGATTAAAAATAATTATAGTTTATCTGTACCAAGTTAGTTAAATATATGGATGTATAATCTAGTTTTTTTTTAAACAAAATCAGTAACTACAAAATGGACAACTGCCTTGCGATTCCTACAAAAATCTTTGGACAGAATATAATCTAGTAATGCAAATGAAGCAAATTGGAAAATGGCAAAGATGACACATTTGCTATTCATAGCACAGCTCATCATCCTGCACATTACTGTGAAAACAAAATGCTGATTGAATCTAATTTATCAAGGAGCTGGCTAAAATCATTTAAGCCATTGAGACAATTAGAACATGGAATTAATATTCACTCAGTGTAATGATCTATAGTTAATAAAAATTTCAGCTTCCATAAAAACAAAAACAAACAAAAGAAGTAGTGGGAGAGGAAGGGTACACACGAGCAATACAAATGGCTAGAAGGAGAATAGATCTGCTATTCAGGAGTTTACTCTGTGCCAGCCATTATACTAAGCATTTTACATACATTATCTTAATTTTTCACAAATCCCTATGCAGTAGTGTCCAAATAAGATAAATTTTCTTATCTGCCCTACTCTTGGCTGCATGGTGAAGGAGAATTCTGGAAAATATACAGCCAATGAGGGGTAGCTAAAATGTCTATCTATTCCTGTGCAGTTAAATGTGGTAATATGATTGATTCTTGTCCTAGACTGAATAAAGTTTTTCATGGTTGTAAATACTCTAAGCTGTGTAACCTGTGAATTTTAATTTACATGAAAAAAGAGATCTTGCAGATGAATAAAATTAAGGATCTTCAGGTGGTGAAATTAGCCTCAACTATCCAGGTGGCTAATAAATGTTCCTTTAAGAGGGGGGCAGAGGGGTATTTAATCACTGAAGAAGGTAATGTAATCAGAGAAGCAGAGAGAGCTGTGAAAATGCAATATTGCTGGCGTTAAGGTTGGATTAAGGTCCTATAGGTCAAGGAATGAATTAATTTTCTCCTAGTACCTCAAGATAGAATACAATGCTGCTTATCTCTTCATTTATTCACAGTAAGTCTACTTTGGATTTATGATCTCCAGAGATTTAAGGAGATTTTTTTGTTGTTTTCAGCAGAATTTATGATAACTCGCTGTATCAGTCATAGGAAACCTTATGAAAGAGCAAGGATATCAGCAGGATTACACAGCTCTTTGCACAAATCCCAGGTATTTTGACTTTATAAGCATTTTTTTCTCAATAAAATTATTTTATGACTGCATTGATACAAAGATGAACATGATCTTGGCTTAATTAACTGTGTCCATAATTATCATAATTTCTGGGTTTTTTTTTTGGTTCTGTGTTCATATGTGTGCAGGTGTATGTGTGTGCAGGTGGGGAACAGAGATCATTCCAGTTACATGCCATTCCTCAGGAGCTAGCCTGCTACTTAGTGACTGGAGTTTGACAAGCAGCCTAGGCAGGCTGAGTAATGAGGGGTCATCCTGTCTCCCCGCCACCATTTCAGCCTTCCTAGCACTGTGATTATAAGGGAGCCCCCATACCTGGAATTTTTTTTTGCATGGGTTGTAGGTCTTCATAGTTGTAGGGAAATCACTTTACTTCCTGAGATACCTCTTCAGTGTACCATTTTTAAATTACATTTATTTATTTATTTAATTTGAGGAGAAAGTGTGTACATATTGCACATGTGGAAATTAGAATATAACTTGTGAGAATGTTTCTTTTCACCATAGAGATTAAACTCAGGTCATCAGGCTTGGTGGCAAGTTGAACTGCCCTCCTGTTTTAAAATATATTGAAACCCTTTATGTGGATCCTATATTAGTTTGTTTTCTATCGCTGTGGTAAAACACCATGAACAAAAGCAACTTTTGGAGGAAATGGTTTATTACGTCATATAACTCTCATGTCACACACACTTCCTCACTGAGGGAAGGAAATCAAGGCAGGAACTCAAGGCAGGAACCTGGAGGCAGAAACTGAGCAGAAAACTCGGAGGAGCACTGGTTACTGGTTTTCTCAGCCAGCTTCTTATACCATCCAGGGGTAGTACCACCCACAGTGCAATCTGATGGGTGCATTTTGTCAATTAAAGTTCCCTCTTCTCAGATGCCTCTTGCTTGTGTTAAGTTGACAACAAAACAAACAAAAACTAACCAATACACTTGACCCATTGTCATTTGACACACAAATACATCACTATTAAATCATAAACTTTCCTTTCTTGTTTGTCTCTAAGATGATGTCAGATTAATATCACAATATGAAACATAACATAACTTTAAATGTTCCTTGGTCTTTTAAAAATTTCAACACTTTAAAAAGCCCATGCTAGGGAGCTGGAGAGATGGCTCAGTGGTTAAGAGCACTGACTGCTCTTCCGGAGTAACCCGGGTTCAATTCCCAGCACCCACATGGCAGCTAGCAACTTCCTATAACTCCAAGATCTGACACCCTCACACAGACATGCATGCAGGCAAACAGCAAATAAATAAAAATAAATAATTAAAAAAAGTCCATGCTCTCCTTTTTTTTTTTTTTTTTTTTTTGATTTTTCGAGACAGGGTTTCTCTGTGTAGCTTTGCGCCTTTCCTGGAACTCGCTTTGGAGACCAGGCTAGCCTTGAACTCACAGAGATCCGCCTGCCTCTAGCCTCCCGAGTGCTGGGATTAAAGGCGTGCGCCACCACCGCCCGGCAAAACTTTTTTATTTTATTGTTTTTTTTTATTGTTTTTTATTGTCCATGCTCTCCTTAAAAACCCAATGTCTCCTTAAAAACCCAATGTCTCCTTAAAAGTCCAAAGTCTTTTAACTGTGGGCTCCCATAAAATAAAAAAATACTTGAAAATTTTTCTTGATCCAATTAGGGGAAATAAACAGCACTGTCACAACTAAGTCAAAGCAAAACTGCTCCCAACAATGTAAATACCTGGGATCACTCACAATCTTCTGGTCTCCATACTAAGGCAGCTCCACCACTCTGGCTCTGCCTTTGATAGCACACATAGCATGACTCATAGCTCAGGCTGGCTCCAAGCCACAGCTGCTTATGTTCTTGGTGGTCACCCCACAGTCCTGGCATCTCCAATATGCTTGGATCTCCACAGGCTGCACCTTCGCCAATAGATTCCTGTCCTCTCTTTAGTAACTCTGACCGTGCCACATGTTGCCAAGCCTCAGCTGTTTTTTCATGACCCCTTCAAATCCTGCAGCTCTCATGTGGCCCAGTAACGTGGGAGACTCTTACAAATTACCAAGTTCAGCTGCCAGCATGAAATGCAGCCTTGGCTCCTTCTGGACCACGCCTTCTGTATGCTGACCCTGAGGGAATACTTCCAGAAGATTTCACTTCAACAAGGCTGGTCTCTTGTTAATCGTTGCTAATTTCTCAGCTCCAGCCCATCAACATTGATTTTTTTTTTCCCCTGTAAAGCAAAAGTTTTGTTTCAGTGGTTCTGGTCCCTTAATTAAAGCTTTAGCCCTAGAGACAAGAATCATGGATTCTTAATTCAAAATATCATACGAGCAGCTCTGACAGAGTATTTAGGAGACTCAACTTAAACTTCTCTATTAGACTCGTAAGCGAGGCCTCCATCATCTGCGCTGCTCTCCACACTGTCTTCCAAGTTCCCATGATAGTTCATTAACTCTGAGAACTAACGGCTTTTCCAGCCTAAAATCTCAAACACTTCTACATCCTCCTCTGAAACAACACAATCCGGTCTTTCATAGCAGAATCTTACTCCTCACACTAATTTCTATACTAGCTTGGGTTCGATTGTTGTGATAAAACACTGTGACCCACAAAAACTATTTCAGCACACTTCATCATGAAAGAAAATTAGGGCAGGAATTGAAGGCAGAAATATGAAAGCAGGAACTGAAGCAGAAGCCATGGAGAAACACTGCTTATTAATAGCTTTCTCCACAGGGCTTGCTCTGTCTGCCTTTTTATATCACCAAGGACCACCTGCCCGGGGGCAGCACCACCTACAGTAGGCTCGGTCCTCCCATATCAGTCATTAATTAAGAAATGTCCTCACAGACTGGCCTAAAGGCAATCTGATAGAGGCAGTTCCTTAGTTGATGTTCCCTGTACCTAAATGACTGTCGTTTGTGTCAAGCTGACAAAAAATGACCAGGGTGGTTACTATTTAGTAGATTTAGAAAGCAGCTAAAAGTGCCTTAAGAAGTGTATAAATTGCCATGTTGAGGCAGAATATATCTATAATGTAACCTTACACTGTGAGGATTTACCTTAGTGATAAATTTATGTGAAGGAAAGAACCAGACATTGAAAAAAGAAATATTGGTACCAAGCATGTATAGTGGAAGAATATTGGGTGAGTTTATCATGTGTGATAACGTGGAAATCATATCAAAGATGTACAGTAGTTGAATCTCTAGAAGCTAAAGATAATGTTGGTAGTGAAGACTTGTTTAGTTGTGGCATTTTAGCAAGGTAAATAAAGAAGCAGATGCATTTGAGGTTAAGGGAAACAAACAATAATTTACCATTAGTGGTTGTACTAGTAATCTAAGGTTGCTACAACTACATACTATAGAATAAGTGACTTAAGCGAAAGAAATCTATTTTCTCACGGTTTTGAAAGACTGAAGTCTAAGATTGAGATCCAGCAGTAGCATCTATATTTGGTAAAGGTTTTTCTCCTGGCTTGTAGGCATTTACCTTCTAACTGAATTCTCTGATGGTCTTCTATGTATGAAGAGAGAAAGTGATTTTCTTTTCTATTTCAATAAGGCCACCAACCCTATCAGATTAGGGCCACAACATCATGATATTATTGAATCTTAGTTGTATCCTAAAAATCTTTGTCTCTAAATACATTTATATTGGTGCTGAAGACTTCAACACATACATTCTGTGGAGACAAAAATATATCCCCTTGTAATGGCCTTATAAGTTTTAAAATGCCAGCTACTGCTGGATCCAAAATAGAATTCAACATGAAAATGTCTTTAAGTAAAAGGGTTAATTAATTGATATGCCTCAATAACAGAGAAGATATTAGAATAAAGAACTCTATAATCCTATAGGATCACAAAATCAACCAACTAACAATAATGGGTATAATCACTTTTTCAAAAGTCCAGACACTATCCAAAAGCTTCAGAAACTAGATACATTAATAATTGAGAAAAATTTGGTAGAATTAGAATAGAAAGAGTGATTTGTGAAATTTTAAATTGTATCGATTCCCCAACTCAATTCTGGCCTTCCAGACAACAGTTTCTTCTAAAGAGAAGTACCACAAGGAGAAGAATGAGCATTTTTCAGTGGATTGCTGTTACTTATTATTTTTTTTATGTCTGTGATGGCTCCCTGGAGGGAAGTCTGTGAATTTTTATTTTACCTTGTTATCTCACTGATGAGATGGCTATCCAAGAAATTGTTGTTGAAACTATTTAAAGATAAATAACATATGTTGGGGGAAAGGGCTAGAAATGAGGTCTTTTGGGGCATATGACTTCTCAAATGTTCTAGCATATTCTTAGGAATCAAGTAAGTACATATACATATGGATCCATCCTCAAGAAATTACTAGAACATAAACTTAATATCCTGTTCTGTGCAAACAAGAAGTGGCAGCTAAAAAGAGTTATAACAGCCAAACTAAGTATTGAAAACATGTCTTCATAAGTACACTGAGCATTAACCTAATATAGGAAAGCCTTTATTAAACACACACACAAAGAACATAGGCTTTATGAAACTAGTCAAGAAAAATAACTGCTGAAGTCTCAAATATAGTACAGAAGCTCACAGCTTGAATGCTTGGTCCTACTTGTTGGTGCTGTGGATATTGCTCTATATATAAATAAAACACTGGTTGGCAAGTGGCCAGGCAGGAAGTAGGTGGGACAAGGAGAGAGGAGAATTCTGGGAAGCGGAAGGCTGAGGGGAGAGACACTGCAGCCACCGCCAGGAGAAGAGCATGTAAAGACGCTGAGAAGCCACCAGCCACGTGGCAAGGTATAGATTTATAAAAATGGGTTAATTTAAGATAAAAGAACAGTTAGCAAGAAGCCTGCCACGGCCATACAGTTTATAAGTGATATAAGCGTCTGAGTGATTATTTTATAAGTGGATTGTGGGACTGCGGGGCTTGGGGAACCTGGAGAGAAGCCCTCCAGCTACAAATGGCGCCCAACGGCTCGAGTTTCCACCTTAAACCTGACAATATTTAATAACCAATTCTAAACAGAGCCAAAACCAGGTTCCTGCTTCTTGTCTCATACCGGCAGCTAGACAGCGCAAGACGCAGGTTTAAACACTATATGAGCAGCTAGATGCCGCAAAACGCGGGTTTGAACACTGGCGGGTTCCTGGCGGGTGCGTTTGACCGGTACTATGGCGGGAATGAGGCGTCTGCCAGCGGCACATTATGCTGTGTGGTAGATTTAGTCTTTACTAGTATTTAAAAAAAAAAAAAAAAAAAAAAAAGGTTTCTGGGCTACACGCTGCTTTGATAAAAGCTTAGACCCACTATTTCTGAGACTTGATGACTCCCAGAGCTGGCGGAAAACGTACCACTGCCATGTTGGGAAGCTGAACTGGGCGGAGCCAGCAGCCACAGCGCTGTTTCAGGCTCAGAAGGATGCAGTTTAAAGCAATAGGCTCGAGGTAATATAAAACATAAGCCACGTAAAGATGGCTACCACACAGAGAATCTGGATTATGTTCTCTTTGATATTCGTAACTGAAAAAAAACATTTGATTACAAAAGCTGTTGAGTTATGCCAAAATGTATATTTTAAAGGTACCTTCACTTCAAAATTTGGATTTAAGGATATGTTGCTTTGGAAAAGAGATTCTGCTTTTGTTTCCACAGAAAGCCAGAGGCTGTGGATTTGTTCCAGATTAAGATACATCAGGTTTCACCAGCCAAGACCCCCTGAAAGGCCTCCGGTGACACCATGGCCCAGATGATCCAACATCCAGAGCGGTTTCAAGGCAACTGGTTCACACAATACAGCCTCACGGACTACCCCATAGGCCTAAAAATTTTCTTTGCATCCCCATAAGATACAGCGCCCCCCTCCAGCAGGAAGTAGTAAGAGATGCTACGCCCAAATTCCCAAATATACCAAGCTGGCTTTAGAGGTGGAATTGGCTCACTCCCCCTCTAAACCCAGACATATTGCTTAAAAAAAAAAAAAATTGGTTAAGAGATTCTTGTGTCCCAAATCAGAAGAGCCCTCTGGTGTGGGACAGAGAAAAACCAATATTTTTATTTAAAACAGGTTGATTATAAATGTGATCTCTTTCTAAAAAAGAAAAGGGGATATGATATAGATATATAGGAGAATGTGGAGATGATGAGATAAAAGGGTAGATTAATGAACCTGCTTTTAAAGAAAACTTGTTTGAAATGTCTTACATTGGTATAGATTTTAGTTCATGTTTAAAATGTTTTACATTGGTATAAATTTTAGTTTATTGATACAAACTTTAAGTTAATTTTGTTATACTATATATATGTTTCTATTCTTGTTTGAGGTATTATGTTTATGTAACTCATTTAAAATTGTAATGGATAATTAAAAATAGATTAATAATTAGTCATCTATGATAATCATATTTGTAGCCATGTTAGTTAAGTCTTCTAGGTATACATAGATATATTTCAGATAGATAGGTAATCTTCAAACACTTCATAGACCTAGAGAATATGGCATTTAAATAACTTAGAATTCTGTTGACGTGAGACACAATTGCTCCTGGCTGCACCAATTTGATCCCGAGAGAATGTTGGGCTTCTAAGACATTTCTATTTGGAAGTTTGTCTTCTTGGCACAAAATGGCCTACTGGGCAAAGAACTGCCCTTGCCTTGATGGCTGACAGTACAAATGCAATGCTGTCCTTTCTGGACAAGCGGGACACAAGGAAAGCGACCACTGTACTCTGCCAAGACAGGGTAAGATGGTCTTTCAGAAATCCTGCTTCTGAAAATGGTCTGTCAGATACTCTAGGCCTATAGCCAATTTGAATGCACCAACAATGCTGAGAAACATTAGGTGACTGTCCAGGCTGCCAGCTGTCTTGGTCTACTCTTGCAAGATTCCCGAAAGTTGCTTGCATCCATCTACCATTTCTCAGGGACCATTATGTTCCTTCTCAGGTCTTTGATGTGGTTGAAAACTAGATAGTTGTAATTTCCTCAGTTATGATAAAAGATAAGTTAGATATAAAACCTTAAACTCACAAATATAAGATAGATAGGACATCTTCTTTAATATTGTAACTGTAATTCTTGCTCGGTAATTGTCTTGTTATATGTAATTTTACCATGTAAAAGTTAAAACCTTCCTTTTTAAAAAAAAGAAGAAAAGGGGAAGTGCTGTGGATATTGCTCTATATATAAATAAAACACTGGTTGGCAAGTGGCCAGGCAGGAAGTAGGTGGGACAAGGAGAGAGGAGAATTCTGGGAAGCGGAAGGCTGAGGGGAGAGACACTGCAGCCACCGCCAGGAGAAGAGCATGTAAAGACGCTGAGAAGCCACCAGCCACGTGGCAAGGTATAGATTTATAAAAATGGGTTAATTTAAGATAAAAGAACAGTTAGCAAGAAGCCTGCCACGGCCATACAGTTTATAAGTGATATAAGCGTCTGAGTGATTATTTTATAAGTGGATTGTGGGACTGCGGGGCTTGGGGAACCTGGAGAGAAGCCCTCCAGCTACATGTTGGCACTATTTTTAGGGTTTATGTGAACTTTGGGACATGGAACCTAACTGGACAAAGTGTTTATCTGGAGCTGGCTTCATGGAACGATGATCCTTAGAAATTCCTGGCTCATTCTCTGTTTCTTGAATGCTGTAATGTGTAAATCCTCTGAACATCTGCCACATACTACTACCACCATTGAGTGAACTGTTCTACTATTCATTCCCCAACAAAACTGTACTGAATCCTCTGAGATCATGGGAGGAAATAAATGATTCCTTTAAATTGTTTCTGTTGGGTGTTTTATCACAAAAAATTAGAAAAGTAATAACTAAATAAACAAGAGTAACAATTATACTAAATATGGATAACAACCAAACCCAAGAAATAGGATCTGATTTCTACAATTGCCTTTTATAAAATTCAAGTCTCAGCATTTGATAAGAAATTATACAGCATGTAAAGAAATGTGAAAATATAGCCAATAAATTGTGGGTAAAAAGAAATTAATAGAAAATTTCCTGGTAGAACACACATATTGAACTTCCTAGACCAGGTCTTTAAAATAAGTAATTTATACTCAAAGAGCCATTGTCAGATTTAAAAGAAGCCAAGAAATGGTACATCACTAATTAAAGCATAAAAACAAACCAATTATAAACATTGTAGTTGAAAATACAACAACCCATGTCCCTTACTGGATTCAGTAGCAGATTTGAATAGGCAGAAGAGAGTTGGCAAGGCTAGTAAAGATAGATTATCTGAGAATCAGAATGGTGAAATAAAAGAATGAATGATGTACAATATTGGTTGGATCGACATATAAATAATGGGAATCCTTTAAGGGAAGGAGGAAGCAAAGGTCTTTGAAAAAGTAATTATGGAGAAATCTAGCTGGAATTTGAATTAGAATAAAGTGAAAGAGATCAATGCTGAGATATGCTATAGTCAAACATTCAGAGGACAAATGGAATGGTGATCTTGAATACAGAAGTAGAGAAGCAACTTCTCAGTTCTATCTTTTTAGTACTAACTTACTTGTCATCAAAAATCATTGAGGATGAAGGAATTTGAAGGTGTATTTACAATAATGAAAAGCAAAAATATATCAAAAGAGTGTTTTTTTAATCCAGCAAACTATCCATTGAAATAAAGACAAATTACAATATTCCTAGACAGAAAAAAATTAAAAGGAATGTTATTAGTAGTGTTGCCTTAAATGAAATATTAATTTCAGGATGAAGTAAAAGACGATCAGCTAGTACCTCAATTCCACAGAAAGAAATTAAGAATAACTTCAAAGGTAAGAAAAAGAAATATATGGTTTGGGGGAAGGAAAAATTGTGATCAAATGCATTTTATGAAAAATATCTAAATAAAAATTTTTAGGAAGAAAAAAGATATGAATAATCAAATCTCATCTTTCAATCTCCAACAAAATTCCTATAGACAATAGAGTTCAATTGCCCATGGGAAGGGAGGGAGAGAAAGAGGAGGAATGAAGGGAGGGATGGAGTATACAGGAGAGTTTGAAGTAAAGGACATGGAAGTAAATGGAATGTGGAGAAGTGAAGATTAGTCTTCAGTCTTGATAACTGCCTTTCAAATGATGATGAAAGAAGAAATAAAGAACAACAACAAAAGAAATAAACTAACCTGCTGCTGATGACATTCTCGTATGCTTTATAACATACAGACCTGCTAAAAGAACCACTAAAGCTAGTTAATATAGTCAGTAGTATTTCAGGATGAAAAGCCAACATATAAAAGTAAGTCCTGTAGGTATCCATCAGGAATGAACAATTGCAAAGAAAATGTAAAAATTCCATTTACACTCATACAATAGAGATGAAAATTCCTGGAAATAGACTTTACCAAGAAATTTAAGACTTGTACACTGAAACTATGAAACATTGTTGGAAGAAAACAAAACAGACCTGAAATAAAAAGCTATCCTGGGTTCTTTAGAAAAATTATATTGTTAAGATGATATTATTATTATTTCTATCAATTTGTATACTCATTGTAATTCTTAGCAAGATTTTAACATCCTTCCTACACAAAGACAAGAATGTTACAAGGCTTACCTATCTCTATTTCTAATCTTATAAAAACCTGTCTTAATAAAAAGCAGTGTGGTACTGGCACTGATAAGCATGCAGCTCAATCAATGAAATAGAAATGAGAGTCTAGAAATAGCTTGTACTTTTATGGTGAACTGATTGATTTTTTTAACAGAGACTTCATGACCATTAAAACAGAAACAGTTGTCTAAGAGGATAGATGCTGGGACAACTAGATATCTATATGCAAAAGAACGATAGGACTCTTATGCCATATAGAAAAATCTATTCCAGGCACGAAAACTTCAGAATTAAAGAGTTTATAACCACAGAAGTCCATTGAGACCTGTCATTTAAAATGATGGACTCAATCCTTCAACAAAGATCAAAGGAAGGTTCTTTCATGCTCAACACAACTGGTTCAGATAGTGGCTGAAGATGCTGTGTAAGCTGCCAAGGGAGGGAAGGAACTGAGAGTCCTACCTGGCTGTAAAACCTTTAAACTACAGTAATAATCAGATGGCGAGATAGAAGGTGCAATAGTGGCATTCATACCTTGGTGGCAACTAATAACTGTCTAAATGGACTTAAGACCAGCTCAACAGGAGGGAAATCATACCTGGTACTAGACTACATTGGGCCAGTGAGATCACATATCTTAGAGGAGAAC
Source organism: Peromyscus maniculatus bairdii (assembly GCF_049852395.1). Taxonomy (NCBI): domain Eukaryota; kingdom Metazoa; phylum Chordata; class Mammalia; order Rodentia; family Cricetidae; genus Peromyscus; species Peromyscus maniculatus. Next base: position 52,658,326 of record NC_134875.1, read on the forward strand.
CTACTACCATGACTTTCCTAAACTAGCATAATTCATACATATATATGTATGTGTGTATAAACTTATTAATATACTTTATTATAAAAAATTAAAACAAATTTAAAAATTGCCCACCAAAATTAACCAGACTAACCTACTATTGCCACCTTACCAGCATAAATTCCTAACTGTATTCTAAATATGCATCCTTCAGGATAGGTGTGCCTCCCATCTCTCATCAAACATCTTAGTCAAAACAGAGAGAGCAACTGATCAGGGGGTTCTCGGCACCAATAGCTATATACGCAATACAACTCCTACACCCACGGACAAGGAACATTGTGGAAGAAGGAGCAGAAAAATTCCAAGATCCAGAGGGCTATGAAATGTGCTGTGAGATTGTTTCTTAGAAATGACAGGGAAGCTTTATCCATGATACCTTGACAAAACAGCTACCTAAACAATATCTGAGCACAGACAGCATAACTAGGCATGCTAACACATAAGTGATTAACCTCACCTAGACAAACAACCATAGGCAACTAAGGACTACTGAGATAGGGAGAGTTAATCTTTCCCAGGGAAGTTTAAACTAAAATCATTTAAAACCTTTAAAGACAAATTAGAAAATAAATCTGATCTTGAGAAAACTAAACAAGACAGAGCAAATCATGGAATGTAGTCTTGTGGGTAAAGTACAGTATTGGTTGGATCAACATATGAATAAAAGGAGACCCCAAAGGGAAAGAGGGAGAAAATATATTTGAGCAAATAATGATGGTGAAAACCTGCTTATATTTTAAAAGATATGAGTACACATTTACAAAGCAGAGACGAGCTGAGATGGCTCTCTGAGTAAAGTGTTTGCTTGGCAAACATGAGCTTGTGTCCCTAGCAACCACATAAAAGCCTGGTATGGAGGGATACACTTGCAATCTCAGCTCTGGGAAGTGCAGAGATAGTTGACTTCCTGGGGTTCTCTGGACAACCTGTCTACCCAATCATGGAACTCTGGGCTCAGTGAGGGACCTTGTCTCAACAAATAAGGTTGACCTTTGGTCTCCACGTGCACATGTACAGGCAAACACATACATACACACACATGCACACATACCCTGACACATGCCCACAGAAAAGTCAGAATGGGCTGTTACTAAAGAAAGAAAGCAGAGAATAATTGTTTAGAAAAGGGCTAGGTATGCTTGCAGGTGCACACAACTACTTGCCTGTAAATAGAGCGAAAGGTTACTAAGTTTTGAGATATTTATACTGCTAACAAAACCAGAATGTCAGTTTTAAAAGATAGACTTCCATTGGACAAATGTGTTGTTGACAAACAGTGGCATATCCATGGTTTGTGTTTCTCAGACTGACTTAAATCTAGATGGATGCTGTGACTTGTTCATATCAATATATTGGGAATGATCTATATAATCTGAGTCAAGAACATTAAGTGGCAGAAATTCCCATCATTGCTTTTCTCATTTAGTCTGCTGGATATAGGCTATTCCAGAGCCAGAGGGTACAGAATAGTCAGTCCTAAGACAGGAAGGAGCCTGGACATCCGAATCACTAAGTGACAAAGATCATAAGCCTCTTCACATCTTAAACGACATTGAAAATAAAATAAAGGAAAAATGGATCCTTTTTTTTTTTTTACAGTTTAGCCAAACTAGGGAGAGAGAGACTGAATACATTTCCTCCTTTTCTATATCAGTGTTAGAATTTTATAGAAAAAAAGGATGAAACAAAACCCAGGAAATACACATATGTTAATTGAAGTTGTCAGTGTTGTGTGAAATCTTTTCTGGGAAGTCAAATTCCTCCTCTAGCTAGAATAGCAGCTGTTTCTGTCCCCCTGGAATGGAATTCCTGGGGAAATTTTAATTCTTCAAGGTTCATAGTTTCAATAGTCCGATAGCCAAAAAGAGAGGCACAAGAATCTCTCTTTATAATATCTTCTCTCCTGTCATGGAACTAACAAAATGATCCATCTGTCATAAACAACTGCTTTTGATTTATACACGAGTGAAACAAACCACTAATTTATTAAGCCATGGAAACAGTGATAATGTTAATAAAACATTGCTCAGAGATAGAAATGTACCAATATTGTCCCCCTCATGGAGATGAGGAAAGAGAGTCAGAGAAGGCTAAGGCACTCACTCAAAGGCACATGGGTATTTAGGTGTATAATTACTACTGTCTCCTCTGGACTGGGATTTTCCCTGCCTCCTGGGAAATGATTGTAACAGGGGCAGTGACAGCAATAGTGGCCTTTTTCCAAAGTTACTTAGTGTTGCAGCAGAAAGCCAGCCACAAGGTAAACAGAAGGCAATAAACAAATGTAGTCAGAAAGCTTTACTGGGTTTTGAGAAGGAATCACCGGTTTCCCAGAAGTCAGTTAGGAAGTTGCAATATGATACTAGAATCCCAACATCTCCATCCAAAGGAAAAGCTTACAAATCCTCTGATGACACATTCATTGATTCTTGCGCTTGACACACACCAGTGGAAAGCCCAGAAGGGCATGTTTTTACGAGACAGAACGAAACATGACTCCATATGGACTGGACACTCTAAGTGTGGCACAAAAGAGTGCAGTGCTGTGACAAGAAGCTATTAGAAACTGGTAGCTACTTGGAGAGGAAGACTGTTTTCTACAGGGATGTGGCTCTTGGAAGACTCCCCATGCTCTAGTAGATGGTTTTATACTTAAGTCTACATAGACAGTACTAAGTGTACTCAGTGAGCTTAAAAAAAAGCATATGAAATTTGGAAGGAATAGTGGTATGGAGACTAGGAGAGAAGTTGGAGAGGGAGGAATGGGGATAGATTTGATCAAAGCACATTAAATTTATTGATAAAATTCTCAATACAAAAAAATTAAATTGTGGTGATATATTGTATACTCTAATAAACTTTGCCTGAAGATCAGAGAATAGAACAAGCCACAAGATTAAACATAGATGCCAGGCAGTGGTGGCACACACCTTTAATCCCAGTACTGGGAAGCACACATGCCTTTAATGGATGGGCGGAGAAAGGTATATATAAGACGTGAAGAGACAGGAGCTGAAGCCTTTTAGGCAGAGGAAGCTCATTCAGCTAGAGGTCTATGGGCTGAGGCTTTTTCTGGCTGAGGAGTCCTAGAGGCAAGAGTCAGCTTGTTCCTTTGTCTCTCTGATCTTTCAGCATTTACACCAATATCAGGCTCTGAGTTTTTTATTACGAGACCTTTAGAAATTTGAGTTATTTTCAACGAAAGAGCTTTGAGAACAATAAAGCTGGTATTGCCATTCCCAGCCAGCTCTGCCTGCTGGAGAAACTAATCTCTTCTCTCTCTCTCTCTCTCTCTCTCTCTCTCTCTCTCTCTCTCTCTCTCTCTCTCTCTCTCTCTCTCTCTCTCTCTCCCCCCCCCCCCCCCCGCTGTGATATCCTCCACTTCCCGGAATCAGGGAAGAAATGCCCCCACCCCCACAAGAGCTAAGTTGATTTTGCCTGTTGCTATCACTTACTTGTTTTGTGTCTCTGTAATGATTAACCTTGCTGAGGGAGATTTTGCAAGGGCTCGCTTTAGGCCGCCTCTCCCTTACCCACTATGTCGTCACAAATGTCATATTTACTCTCCATCTGTTACTGACAAACACAAGGCCCCTTTGCTGGTTGTGAGTCTGCAGTGCAGTCTACTGTGGAGAAACCCCCTGCAAGATTGCTTCACTCCCTCCCTGACTCCAGGCTCAGTGTGTCCCCCTCCCCCACTCCTTGCCTGCAAGGAGCAGGACCAGGATCAGGATGCTGGGGTTTGAAGTCAAAGGTACCTGAATACAAACCCTTATTCTACTAATTATCTCCTAGGGGAATCTGGCAAACTACATAATGCCTAGCCAGGTAACTTACAATAGCTATAACGCTCAAAAGACATTTTGGATCATTACATAGGTAGGAGATAGGGATAGGGTGCTTTTTCAGTTCAACTTTTCTCAAGGAGGAGTTTCAAAGTCTCAGAGAATCTAACAATTCATTTGAGTATATCACTACATCTTTGATGTGCTAGCATACATGCTAAGCTGTTAGCAGTAGTTAGGCCTGAATAGTAGAGGGGGAAAGAGGTAAAGGGGAAGGTAGGGATATGAGGCATTTAAAATTGAATTTTGTATACCTAACTTTTTCTAAATAGAGCATGTGGAAATTATACAACTTTAAAACTGTTTTTTTTTCCCCCTTCCAATAGCATTTTCTTAGGTAACTCATTTAAATAACCTTTCTAGGTGAGCATTTTATCTGGCTGAAATCTCCATGGTTAGTCATTACAACCATTTTCTTGGGTGTGCCCTTGACTCGCTCTTTGAGTTATTTTCTATTACATGGGCGAGAGGCACAATCTCACTGCTCCCTGAAGCAATCTGAGATCTTCTTTAGAGAGACATCAACACAGCTGTATATAGGATTATTGACTTCATCAAAGGAAAAAATGAGCCAATATGACCTGGAGTTGGAGTTTAGTGGGTGAATGTCTATGTGTAGGGGGTGTGGGGGTGCATTTGCATGTGCATGAGTGTGTAGATATCATAAGTTAACATCCGGTGTCTTCCTCAATCACTTCTCTCTACCTACCTAATTAATTAATTAATTAATTTTGAAACATGCTCTTATTATGTAGCCACTGGATGTCATGGTACTTGCTAGGTAGGCAAGGCTGCTGGTCCGGAAATTGACAGAGATGTGCCTCGCAACTGCTAGGATTAGAGGTATGCATCACCATGCCTGGTTCAGCCACCTTTTTTTTTTTTTTTTTTTTTTTTTTTTAGATTGATCTTCCTCTGAATCTGGGGTTTATAGATTCAGCTACACTGATTAGTCAGTAACTCCCTGAGGTACTTCTCCAGAAACGGGATTCCGAATTTGTGGTTCCCAGCTCTGTCTGCCTGAGTGCTGGAGATCTGAACTTAGGTCCTCGTGTCTGTGTGGCAAGCATTTTGCTGACTCAACCATGGCCCCGGCACTAAAGCTGGAGCTTATTAAGTAGAGGTTTTTGAGATAGATGGAAGCACAGGAGTTAGTAAGAAAGAGCGTTCCTGGAAAGAATAAGAGGCACCCAAGTGCACATCCTGACTATTTAAGGAAGAGTCTTAACTATCTTAGCAGTAAAAAAATATGCAATTTTAGAGGCTGTCAAATTACATTTCAAAGGGTTGCTACGGGAGTTTTCCCCCTCTTTTTTCCATTTTCCTTCCTTTTTATGGTCTTTAAAAATATTGTTTATTTTTAATGAAGTTGGTACAGACGATGTCCCTAAAAACTCATGTCCTAGGCCAAAAAGTACAAACAGGATCAAAAGGAGCAGTGTCTGTTTCGTACACTTCTGCATGAGTAACTGCTTTACTAACTGCTGATGAAAATGAGACTTTCCTGGGCCCTTCAGACAGCTTGTCTTACTCTTTTTTTCTTTCTCTCCAGTGAAGCCATCTTTGGAGTTGTTACTTTCACTGTATCTGCTTCTTGACTACAAACACTATACTCTTCTTTTGGTCCAGATCCTCAGATTTTACAAGGAGCTTCAAGTTGAGGGAAGGTCATTTTCCCACAGTTTAGTTCTGAAAGACTTCCATCTCCCACTGAAAATCACAGTCCAGGAGTGAAGCAACTGCATGCTGGAACTCCAGGGCCAATTGGGAGGTCATGGGAAAGCTCACACTGGCCGGTCTTTTTATCATCACCAACCTGGAAATGAATTGTCCTGAAAAAGGTGGCCTCTCTGTGCACACACAACACTTTTTTCTAAAGGGAGAAGGGAGATATTAAGGGAGCCGAGGTTTGATCACCAAAAAACCAGCACAACAAAAACAACCATTAATGAATATTGAACACTAGAATTCAGATTAGCAGATGTTCTAAAGAGCTGGAGTGTCAGGATTCAGTTTTCATTTTGAACACCACATTGCAAAAGAACCATTTTTAAAAATAAAAAAGGATTGAGAGGAAAGGAAAAAATAAAGAGAAGTGTCTAATGACACTCCCTCATCCCCTGGTTGTTCTTGATGAACTTCAGCCCCATTCCCAGTTCTTCCATCCCCAGTTGTTTGGGAGTATGCCAATCAATAAGTCTCTGTCTGTCAGAGAGAGATCTGAGTGAATTCAGTGGAACTCCTTCCTTGCCTTGACACTGCGAGTCTGAGTTTCTTGAGATGTGATGTCATTTTCACCCCAATAACTTTGAGTTTAATGTATTCCCCTTCCTTCTTGTCCCCCTAAGTCCTCAGTTAAAGGTTTTACCTCCTGGTCAGACATGGTGACAGTGGCTTTATCGGGCGGGGGTCTCTGCCCCACAGTGGCCTCTGGCAGGCAGACTCTCACGCTCTATTTTCCTTCACTTTTCAATAAGTGAAATTACAAGGTGTCTTCAGGGTTCTGTATCTTGGATTGTTTTGTAATCTGATAAACCATGGGTCACAAGGGTTGTACAAAGGTGTGAAGTAAAGGCATGTCCTTTATTGCAAATTAGGTTTCTTAATGAGATTCCTAGAAAATTGTAGGTTTACTGCTGGGAAAGAAGAAAGACCATATATTGCTTAGGTCTTAAGCATAGTATATTGGTGTTTTAACACGGTTATTTAAAATAGGTTTCTTTAAAAAGTTTTATTTGTTTTTATTTTATATGTGTCTTAGTTGTTGTTCTATCACTGTGAAGAGACATCATGACATCATCATGACAAGTCTTGTAAAAGAAAGCAATTGATTGGGACTTGCTTCCAGTTTCAGAGGTTTAGTCCACTGTCATCATGGTTGAGAGCATGGCAGCATACAGGCAAGTATGGTACTGGAAAGGTAGCTGAGAGCTATATCCTAATCCACTGGAAGCAGGCAGAGACTCTGGGCTGGGTGTGGGTATTGGAAACCCCCAAGCCAACTTCCAGTGACACATCTCCTCCCATAAGGCTACACTTTCTTCAACAGAGACATACCTCCTAATCCTTCCCAGACAGCTTATCAACTGGAGACCAAGCTTGTAAATACAAGAGCCCATGGTGGGGTGTGTGTGTGTCAGTCTAACTCAAATAATCACATTCCACTTCCTGGCCCCATTAGGCCTGTAGCTGTGTCTTAATACAAAATGTGCTTAGTCCCAGTGCAAAGGTCCCCAAAGTCTTTCTCAGACTCAGCACTGTTTAAACGTCCAAAGTCTATTCTGAGACTCTGAGACTCATGGAAATCTTGGAAATGTAATCCCCTGTAAAATCAAAGTAAAAAACCAGATCACATATTTCCAACATACAATAGCACAGAATATACATTACCATTCCCAAAGGTAGAAAAGGGCACATAGTGAGGAAATACTGGACCAAAGCAACACTGAAAATCAGCAGGGCAAACTACAAATTCTGTATTTTCATGTCTGATGTCAAAGTGCTCTTCAGACCTCCAACTCCTATCTATTGGAGCACATTTCTCTTTCCTGAGCTGGTTCCACACCAACTATACTACTTTACTTGACAGGTATCCCAGCATTCTGGCATCTCCAACATCTTAGAGTCTTGGAAAGCTTCAACTTTGCAGCTTCATGCATTGGCCTCTTTGAGCCTCAGCAGCTTTCCTTAGACATGGAGGGAGATTGCACAACCTCTTTCTTTATTCTTGACTCTAAAGTCAGAACTAAGTGGCCCCAAATCTGGCAAATTCCGCTGCAACCTAGGACTGAACCTTGAGCCTCTGGATTACTTGTATTTGCCTAAACTTTGCCTTGTTGAGCATGAACATTTCCTCCACCCCTGAAGCGTTCCTTCAATTCTTTTATACAAGTTGGAAATTTAGCTGTGTATGACCTTGCACTCAGGTCACCTCTCCTTTTATTCCACTTAGGATCAAGCATTTCTTTAAACTTTTGATCTCCTTGAGCACAGGATTTAGCTCGAGCATCACTCTTCCCCGTGTCCTTTTTCTCTTCACACTGCACATTTTGTATTTCTCCTAGTCCCACTTGCATTGTAGCTCTGCATCAGAGTGATTGCTACTAACTACATGATGGTACTCAATATTAGGCTGCCTTGAAATCTCCCCTGCCAATTCCATGAGTCCAGAGTTCTTCAATTTAGCCTCTGGCTGAGGACAAGGGCAAATAGCAGCCACATTCCTTATTAAAATATCACAATAATGGTCTTTAGGCCACTCACCAACATTTTTCCTCTCTGGAACTTCTTGTGCTGGGCTGTCACTGTCCACATTTCCCTTAGCATCCCTGTCTATGCTCCTACTCAGATGGTCCCGTAAGCCCAGCTTAAAGAATTCAACCATTTTTTTTCTAGACCAAATTCCTTGAGTCGGGGTGGGGGGCAGTTAGTGGTATGTAGTGGTTTGAGTAAGATTCACAGCCACAGGCTCATGTATTTGCATGGTGGTCCCATTAGTGTGCTGTCTGGGAATGACTGGGGGGTATGGCTTTGTTGAAGGAAGTGTGGCCTTGTTGGCGGATACGTGTTACTGGGAGTGGTCTTGGAGCTTTAGAAAGCCCATATTCATGCCAAGGTCTCTTCCCCCTCCTTGTTTGCTGCCAGTGGATCAGGGTGTAGCTCTCAGCTACTTCTCTAGCATATGTGTGTCTGTGTGCTGCCGTGTTTCCCACCACAGTGATCATGGACTCACCCTCAGAAACTATAATCAAGGCCCTGATTAAATGCTTACTTTTATAAGAGTTGTCTTGGTCATGATATCTCTTCACAGCAATACAACAGCAGCAAACCTAACATAATACATATATGGGCCTTTCACCTGCATGTATGTCTATGGACCATGTATGTGCAATGCCTGTGGAGGCCACAAGAGGGCATCAAATACTCTGGAACTAGAATTACAGATGTCTGTGCACCACCTGTGGGTGTTGGGAACCAAAGCAGGGACCTTTGCAGGAGAGGTATGTGCTCTTCTCAGCCATCTTTCCAGTTCCTAAAATACTTTCAGATAAAAGGAATGTTGTCTCTCCATAGGCAACCTTCCAGCAAGTGTTGTCAATGATGGCACGAGGCACCACTCTTCAGGGTTAAGGGCTCCTTTCCCTTTTCATGTTCCCTTTGGTTTCCCAGTGTTTCTATCCTGTTTCAAAGATATCTGACAGAAACAACTCAAGAATGGAAAATTGTACTTCAATTCACAGTCTCAGGGTATTCCAGACCATCACAGCAAGGAGGTCCCTGACAGCAGTGTCCACAATGGTCACTGTGGCAGAAGAGTGTGGTGTCTTCTTTCACAGGGTCAAGAATGAGGGGCTGGCTGAAAACTTTGAAAGGCTTTACCCTAATTACTAAGTCTACCAGCAAGGTTCCACCTTCCAAATATTCAATAGCCTCCTAAAATAGTGCCACCATCTGGGAACAACCTATGAGTATGTTGGGGACATTTTAGATTCCAAGTAACACTTGCTAAGTACTTTGCCCTTTGAGCACACTTAGGTGGGAAAGTCTCAAAGTTTATTTAATTGTACTTTCTTCCATGCCCCTACCTAAAATCATTACTGGAGAAAGTGTTGCCCAACAATAAATTGATAACCTCATATTTAAAGTAAGCTTTAATGCTGTGAGAAAACATTATTTTTTTTACTCATCCATTAAATATTTTTTACATTCTTCTGTCTTCAAACTTCCCACAAAATGGAGAATTTTTAGATTTATCACTACTGCTAGCTACTTGGCAACACTGTATCCATATCAGCTAATGCTTATTTCAAATATGAACTTCCCTTACTCTGGTCTAAAATCAATGGCTGCAACCATTATTTTATATCCTTTTGTGTACTTTTGCCTTGGGCTACATCTGTTTTTTCCTTTTTGTGTCCTGAGCATTTTTTTTTTTACTTTAGTATGCCATTCCAATAAACATACATATATCCTATCTTGTTCTATCGTATAGGGAACTATCTCATGACATCACTTCCTTATTTTTTTCACATCACATTCTTTTAATCAATGTGCAAAGCAGAAATTAAAAGTTTAACAGCAGGGGCTGGAGACATGGTTCAGTTCTTCCAGAGGTCCGGAGTTCAATTCCCAGCAACCACATGGTGGCTCACAACTATCTGTAGTGAGATCTGGCACCCTCTTCTGGCCTGCAGGCAGAACACTGTATGCATAATAAATAAATAAATCTTAAATAAAAAGTTTAACAGCATTTGAGTCTGCAATTTCCCCCTTTCCACTAATTTTATCTTACAATCCCCAGAGTTGTTACTTTACATTTGGAGCTTGGGCCCTCACGGACTAGGCTTTGGTACTCATTCTTCCTAGACCATGTAAAGATACAAATATGGAAGTTTACTTAAGTGTCCTCGCAGGCTCAAATAATTGAAATCTTGGTCCCCAATCCCTGGTACTGTTTAGAGAGGTTATGAGGAAGTGCAGCCTTGTTGGAGGAAGTTCATCATTAGAGTAGGCTTGGAACTTCATACCATCAACCTACTTCTAGTTTTTTCTCTTTCCTGCCTGTTAATGGAGATGTGAGCTATGAGTTTCTTGCTCCTGTCAGCATGTCTGTCCCTTCCGGCCATGCTTCTGCCAAGATGGACCCTTATCCCCCTAGAACCCTAATCTGAAGTAAACTCTTTCTCCCATAAATTGCTTTTGGTCCCAGTGTTTTCTTTTTTTTTTTTTTTTTTTTTTTTGGTTTTTTACGAGACAGGGTTTCTCTGTGTAGCTTTGTGCCTTTCCTGGAGCTCACTTGGTAGCCCAGGCTGGCCTCGAACTCACAAAGATCTGCCTGCCTCTGCCTCCCGAGTGCTGGGATTAAAGGCGTGCGCCACCACGCCCGGCTCTCCAGTGTTTTCTTATAGTCACAGGAATGTATCTAATATAAGTAATGGTGAAAAGCAAGGAAAGAAGATTTATTTAATGGAGTCACAATGACAAGAGGAACAAAACAAGTGGTCCAGTGATGCCTTATTTCTCCCAGATCCATCTCTGGGCCACTAGTGTGAGGTTCAGCTTTATATAGGATGCAAGACAATGCATAAATAAGCATTCCTGGTCAGGATCTGATCTTCCTCATCATTGATCCATAATCAATACATTATCATCTACATGAAGTTGTCAGCCCTGTGTGAAATCATTTTCTGGCAAGACAAGTAGGCCCTGTGTTGGGCCTCAGAAGCCAGACCTTTTCTTTCATATTGGGAGGCTCCTAAGGAAGTTCCAATTCTATGAGGTCAATTGTCTCTCTAGTCTAATAGCAGAAGGGAGGGGCACTCCTGCAAAAAGATTTATAATCTCATCTTATCTCGTCTCTTCTCAACCCATCTTATCCCCTGTCCCCATCCTATCCCATCTCATCTCATCTTATCTTTATCTCCAGCACTACTTTGCCTGCCCTCTATATGTATATTCATGTTTTATTACAATTTACATGAAGTAAGATAATTGTATTTGAAGTATACAGTTATATAAGCTTTCACACGTATGCAGTCTCAAAAGTCCACCTTCAAGTTGAGAAATGATACAGTCCACCCAGAGAGTTCCCACAGTTTAATCGAATCTTAAATTAAATTTAACTGTATTCAATATTTCATGGACAAATCCTTTCATGTCTAGATTCTTTAATTGCAAATCTTGACATGCCTTATGCTACCTTTGTATTTTTGAGTCTCACAGAGCCCCAAGTTTTAGTGATGAGTTCTCATACTCATTCCAGGAATGCTCCATGAAAGCTAGAAAATGGTCCTTCCAGGCTAGGCTCCCTATTGGCTGAATCACGTGGTGTTCAATCTAGCCTTCACTGGACAGGTTTCACATTCTCTGTGGTCTGTGAAGCTAATCAAAATCAGCCTCCTGTGGAAAGTAGGAATCACTCCATCCATCTTTCACCAGAGATTTCCCTATCACAGCCTTTGTTAGTCCCAAAGTTCAAGTTCCACGTGGCCCTGCATGGCATGTGGCATCTTCTTCCACAAAGCTGTGAGTGTATGTGACAAACAATTGTCAAAGTCATCTGTTCAGAGTAAAATGTTTTGTATCCATCGATTCCCAAAAGCCTTGGCATGACTCCCTTCCTAGTGGACATAGAGTAGGAGTTGATGAGGTTCAAATTAATGTATTTTAATTTACTGTTCTAGTTTTATTTCTGTGACTGCCATAAATCCTCTCCCCCCCCAAAAAAAAGCAACTTTGATGAGAAAGGGGATTACTCAGCTTACAATTCCAGGTTACAGTCCATTATTGTGAGAGGTTGGGGTATAAACTTTAAGCATCATATTCACAGTTAAGAGTAGATAGAGAATGGACATATGATCCTTGTTTGCTTGCTGTTTAATGTTTAGCTAGTCCTGTGTATTCTAACACAGTCCAGAGCCTGAAACTGGGGAATGGTGCCACTTACAATGAGCTTTATCTTCCTACATCAATTAACAATCAAGACAATCTCTCTCACAGATGTGCCTATAGGCCAATCTGATCTATGTGCAATTCCTCAATTTAAATTCTCTTCCCAGTTACATCTAATAAGTGCAGTTGCTTACATTGTTATATGTAGCACCAGCTTATTTCCTGTATTGCTGAGTAATATTCTGCTATATGAATACACTATAGTTTGCTTATTTAAATCCCTTTTCACAGACAGTGGGTTAATTTTCACATATGGGGCTAGTACACATCAAAGATGCTATTAACATTGTTATATAAGTATTTTGTGAGCACAGATTTTCCTTTCTCTACAGTAAATACATAGTAGTAGAATTGTTGGATTCTGTGTTGAGACTATGTTTAACTTTGTGGGAATCTGCTGAACTGTTTCCTAAAGCAGTAGTACTGTTTTGTGTACACTCTTCATGTACAAATGTTATAGTGGTTTCACACACTTGCTAACAGTAATGGATACCAATATTTTCTATTTCATCTGTTCTAGAAAGTATAATTTGTTTTTACTTTGACATTGCTTTTATTTTATTTTATTGTATTTTTATTTACAAGCATTTGGGTTTATTTTAAGCCTCCTACTATATTGATTATATGGCAACCTTTTTTTCATTTGCCACAGGTTTCTTTCTTTTATTTATTAATTAAATATTTTATTTAATAGTAATGTATGCATATAATGTTTTTAGATCCATTACACTCTCATCCCTCCCATTCCTCCCCTATTACCCACATTTTTTCTTCCCAACTTCATGTGACTTTTTCCCTCTTTTTTTAAAAGTTTAATACCCAAGGAGTCCACTCAGTGCTACCAGTATGTACACGGGTGCAGTGCCATCTACTGGAGCATGGGTAGCTTCTCTTATGCCGCATCCTTAAAGAAAATTAACTCTCCCAGCAGCTGTGTGCTGTCAATAGCTTCTCAAACTGAGGTGGGAATTCATGAGCCCCTCCCTCATCCACATTGGGATTTGGGTTGGCTCAGTTTTGTGCAAGGCTTGTACATTCTCACAGCTGTTGGGAGTTCATGTGCGCAACTGTGCTGTCATGTCCAGCAAATACATGTTCCACTAGAGACACTCACTTCCTTTCACTCTTACAATCTCTCCACTCCCTGGGCCTTGGGGAAATGAGGTGTGTTATAGATATCACATTTAGAGCTGAGCAGCCCATGGTATTTTCTTCTCTGCATTAATAGTTAAGAGTTTCTGTATTAATCACCATCTACTGCAAAAAGAACCTTTTCTGATGAGAGCTGATAGATGCCCAAATCTATTAGTATAAGTGTAAGAACTTAGGGACAGCTTATTATTATTCATTTAGCAGAATAAAAGAACTAAGTTCTTACCTAGGGCCTATGACAGAGCAATCACAGGTTTTTTCCCCAGGTAATAGTATTGATCATGGGGTCCCACTTACGGCAAGGATCTTAAATCTAATCAGAAAATGGCTAGTTTAGATGATAACATTTGTATCAGTATTGCACTGATGGGCATATTTTGCAAAGATAGCCATTATTAATAACTTGCATGTTGTACAACTAAGTAAGATTGATGATGACTTTTCTTCCCAGGTAGTGTGAATAGAACGTCTCAGCACTATGAAGGTTAGCCAATAGGAATGAAGCTTCCAGGTTAGTAATAGCTTGATTTTTCCATATCTTCCTCCTTTAATCTATTGATGAGTATTTAGAGATGTCACACAACTTTAGAAGGCTTTGTTTTCTAGGACAACATTTCGTTTGTAAAAGCAATTGAGTGGGGCTGAGGGCGTAGCTCAGTGGTACAACATTTTTTTGGAATGGACAAGGGTGTGAGTTCAAATACTAGAGCTGTGAAAAGGAACTGAGGAATAGAACAGAGTTCCAACTATTCTTAATTCTTTCAAGTTCCACCAATAATTATCATCTTGATTTAATGCTGTCCATTTCATACAATTCACAGCAAACAGTTTTGCATTATTAATAGCTAAAAATAATTGCTTACAATAACTTTAATTATTGGGCTTATACAATTCTAAGGACTTGATAAATGCATGATGGCATATCTATATCAAAACATGTAATTGCAGGTATCCAGGATAGTTTCTTTACTATCTAAAAGTCCCTTGTATTCTACCTGTGTATCTCACACAGGCTATCCTAAGACCTTGACAATCACTGATCTTTTACATTTTCCATATTTTTGTCTTGTCCAGAATTTCATATGATTTGGATCATATGGTATTGTAGCTAAAGTTTTCCTGTGTCTCGCCCTGTCCACAGCCACTCAGACCAAAGTGAACACACAGAGGCTTATATTAATTAAAACTGATCTGCCATTAGCTCAGGCCCACCACTGACTAGCTCTTACGTTTAAACTCAGCCCATTTCTGTTAATCTATATGTTGCCACATGTTTTATGGCTTTACCTGCGTGCCATTACATGCTGCTCCCTGGACGGCGGTCTAGCCTCTCCTGACTCAGTCTTTCTCTTCCCAGAATTCTTCTTGTCTGCTTATCCCACCTATACTTCCTGCTTAGCTACTGGGTAATCAGCATTTTATTAAACCAGTGTACAAAAACATTATTCCACAGCAAAATATGTAGTTTTTGAAACTGGCTTCTTTATCTTAGAAACATGCAGTAATTTTTCTCCCATTTTATCTTTTCATAAATTTGTCAATTCATTCATTTTTATCTGTAAATGAAAACCACAATTTGGTTGCTTGTTCACTTCTTGAAGGATAACATGCTTTGACAATTATGGATTAAACTGCTATAAACAGTCATGTACAGATTTTTGTATTTACATAGGTGATTAAATTGTGAGGGCTAAATTCAGCATTGTAAGAAAAATTTCCAAGTGTTTTCCACACTAGCATACTACTTTATAGTCCCACCTGTCCTCAAGAAAAGAGCCTGTTGTCAGTATTTGGCATTGGCAACTTTAAAAATATTTTTTATATCTTCACAGTTTTGAGTTGATACATTAATCTAGTTTTAGCTCTCATTTTTCATATGGCATGCTAGAAAAGCATCATTTACAAACATATATCCATCGGTTCAAGTTTTTGTTCATTTTAAAATTATTTGATCATGTTCAAATGTGTGTAATATAAGTTTTACCATGTTAACTAGTTTTAAATATATCACACAGTAGATATTGTTTAGTTCACATTTTTGTACAATCAATCTCCAGAATGATTTTATCTACACAAAATGAAACTTTATACATATTAAAGAGTCCTGTTTGCTCAGCTGCCTTCATTGTCTTCAGATCTTATTTGCTCCATTAAATTTTCTTTGTCTATGCATTTGATTACTATAGCATTTTATTTGTCTACTTTCATACATTTAACATTTGATTGTTTTATGGGACTGAGGGGATGGCTCAGCTCAGTAGTTATGATAGCTTGCTGTGCAAGCATGAAGATCTTGTTGGTCATGGTACTGTACACACCATTAACCCCAGCACTGAGTGGGTTGCAGACAGGAGGTCTCTGAGACTGCTGCTTTCCAGCTTTGTGTGTGTGTGTGTGTGTGTGTGTGTGTGTGTAAGGGTTGGGAGCTCTAGACTGAGGACATATCTTGTCATGAAGAACTAAGGCAGAGGGGGCTAGAGAGATGGCCCAGTGGTTAAGATCAGAGGTCTTGAGTTTGTTTCCCAGAACCCATGTCAGGTGGCCCACAACCAACTGTAACTCTAACTCCTGTTCCAGGGGGATCTGATGCCTCTGGCCTCCTTGGATGAGTACATACGCGCGCGCGCACACACACACACACACACACACACACACACACACAAGAGAGAGAGAGAGAGAGAGAGAGAGAGAGAGAGAGAGAGAGAGAGAATTAAAAATAATAAAAATGAATTTATATCATTTTTTATTTTTCTTTTCCCTCAAGAAAAGATCCTGTGCCTGGATTTGAGATTGTCAAATTTGATATATATTTTTGTTTTTTTACATGGTATCAGGTTGAGCTGGTATGTAGTTTTAGTTTACATTTTTTCTTATGAGATATAATATTGACATACATATATCCATATAGGGCCACACAAATACACAGTTAAAAGTAATAAAATCCATTACAAAAACAAGACATAGAATAACAGAGAAAATCAAATGTACACATAGACAGGTAGAACCTCCCCCCCCCCACATATATACATAAATCACACACATATACCATGCTCACATATACACACAGAAAAAAATAATTATTAATTGAAAGTGAACAAAGTTTTAGCTACAGAGAGGTGGCTCAGTAGATAATGTGTTTGCTGGGCCAACATGAGGATCTGGGTTCAGATCCCTCGCACTTGCATAAACAAAGAGAAGAAGGGAAAGAGGGTCTATGGCGTCACCAGCTCGGAGCTTTGCTGGTTAGTTTTTGTAAACTTGATACAAGCTAGTCACCTAGCAAGAGAGAACCTTGACTGAGGAATTGCCTGTAGGCAAGCCTGTAGGGGCATTTTCTTGATTAATGATTGATGTGCGAAGGCATGGGACACTGTGGGCAGTGCCACCTCTAAGTAGGTGGTCCTGGGTTGCATACGAATTCAGGCTGAGCAAACCATGAAGGTCAAGCCAGTAAGTCACACAGCTCTTTGGCTTCTGCTTTAGTTCCTGCATTTTGTTCCTGCCCCGACTTTCTTTGATTGTGGACTGTGATGTGGAACTGCAAATAAGCAAAACATGCCCACTCTTGCAAGTTGCCTTTGATCACTGTGTCACAATGGAAACCTAACTAAAACAGAAGGGAAATGTTTATTTATAGTGACTTATTTGCAAGATATTTATCATCGTTCGAAAACGTATTAGTGGACCAGTGAGGTAGACCAATGAATAGGGGCACCTGTCGATAAGTTTGACAATCTGAGGTAGGTCCCTGGGACTCAGGTAGCAGTGGTGGAAGAAGAAAATGAATTTCTATAAGTTGTCCACTGACCTCCACATGCGTTTCTGTGGCACATGTTAACACCCTCTCCATAGGAAATAAATAAGATGTAAAAGAAAAAAACATTCATAGCAACATGTACATTAGTGTTTGAACAAACAATTGAGTACTATAGCCTTGCCAGGTGGATCTGTAGCATTCCTCATCACAGAAGGCACCTTAGTTACTCTATTTTCTCCAGAATAAACTTTGTAATAGCTTTAGAATCCCTAGTGGCTCCTGTGATGACATTCTCATTTCTATTATCTGCAATCTTTCCCCAGTTCCATTGTACTAAAGATGTATCAAAGAACCATCTTTTCTTTTCATTGATTGTCCCCATTGTTTCTTAGTTTTCTTTTTCATTAACTTCTAGTCTGACCTTTATTAACTTAATTTGGGTTTTACTATCTATTTCAGGATTTTGTAGGTAGAAGTTGAGGTTAGCAACATGAAACCGTATTATTCAGAAAGGAAGGGAGAATAACTAATTCCAGTACTGTAGGCCCCATACTCTTTGTTGCAACTTCTGAATTCTGCCATCATGTTTAAAGAACATTCACACAAATACATACATGAATTGGTGTGGTTTGGGTTCCATAAAACAGTACTTATCAAAGTAGGGAAAAATCTGCCTTAGAACTTTGACTTCAGTTTGCTGATGACAGGTGAGGGTCAAAGGATGAGCATTTGCATTCCTCTTAAATTAGAGTTGAATGAGGGCACAGCTATAACTTGAATTCAATTTGCTGCATAGCTGATGAAGCTAATTCCCAATTGCACCAGTGGCACTACTTTTAATTTGAGAGTATTCGATTTGCAAGAGGCTTAGTCTGTAGTACCTAATATTTTAGGTTCGTTTGGATTCTAGTTTGCACAGTCTAAAATCCAAGAACTATAGGAACATAATTATTGCAGTTTTTCCTCTGTCTTCTCTCCTATTTTCCACTGATATAATCTGGACAAATATTCAGGCTGTATTTGTGCAATGAATCATTGGTTCATGTGAATTCTATTTGCATCTGGGGCTCAACTAGTTCGTATATACGGTCTATTTTTAGCACAGCACACACAGTACTCTTTTCATAGTGCACATTAGATTGTGTACCTCTCCTGTCTCAACCCCCTCCAAGAGAGTCAAATTTAAATCAGAGGCAAAGACACTGTCTTTATAATTGCCTACAGGGCCTTCAGCTTCTGTCTGCTATACTTAATCATCTAATCTCTGCTCCTAGAATATTCCTTTTGTCTTTTACTCCATCAATGTGGCCTTATTGATTTTCTGCTGATATATCAAGTATGATCTTATTTTAGGTTCTTTGCGCTGGCTCTACCCCACTTGGATTGTTTCCCCAGATATCTAATTGAGTATGAATTGAGTATGTTTTTCCACTCCCTTCAAATCTCTTCTTCAAAATCAGTTTCTCAGTGAGACTTACCAGAACAAAAGCTATTTAAAATTGCACACTGTTGGTATGTTTTGGCTTTGAACTTTTATTTTTAAATCAAGATTTATATATTATAACATAGATGAACTTTAAGGGCAATATATTAAGTTAAACCAGTCGCAAAAGAACAATTACTACATGATTCCGTTTCCATGACATGTATAAAGCGGTCAAACACTAGGAGCAGAAAGGAGATTAATAGTTCCCAGGTGCTGGGGGAGTGAGGAAAGAGGAGTTAAGGCAGCTAGAGTCTCAACTGGTGTGCTTTCAGTTCAGCCAGGAGGAAACGCTCCAGAAATATGTTGGAAGCAATGCACACTACTTTATTGTACACTTTAAGTTTCAGGCTGTGTCTTTTTCACAAACAGAAAAGAAATAAACAACCACAAATTAAATTTAGCCAATTAAATGAAATAGAAAAAAATCAATTTTGACTTCTGGTTTAATCTTGAACACAGAAAAACCTGAGCAACCACTGTTCCCATGCTCACAAAAACTGAAAGTTGAATGGATTCAAAACAAATAATATCTTTGCGCTTGAATTGTTTGTATTTCTTTTTTTTTCACTAAATATATAATTTTAGAAAAGAGGCTAACAAACTGCAGGGGAGGGTATGGGAGGAGTTTGAGGGTGGGTAGCTCTGGGGGCCTGAAGGAAAGAAAGGGAAAGGGAAGTGATGTAATCCCATTTCAATTCAAAACACTACAAAATTATCAGGCTAAATTTTCAGGGCAAATACCACATTTCAATATAGACAGACAGAGAACCCAGAGACTCACATCCAAGTTTTCTTTTTTTTTTACTGGGGACAGAATCCACTAAAGCCATAAACTGATGGGAAAACATAAATGGTGATGTGGAATACTGTGAGGAGAAACCTCTGGAATCAGAGCAATCAGAGGGTGAGATCACTACAGTTTCTGAGTTTTATCTCCAGAAATCCTGTCAGCTTTTCATAATGGAAAGCCCAAAGGACACCACTTTTTGGCAGGAGAAAGAAAAAGTATGCATTGCCAAGACCTGCTTTCCACAGGAACAGATTTTACCAGAACTTCATGGAATCTGAAAAAGTATCCGTTGGCTTCAATCTCCTCCAGTCTCTTTTCCCCTCGCCCCGCCTCTCTCCCTCTTTCCTTCCTACCCCCTCTCTTTTTGAGGGTGTCCTAGTCAACTTTTTAATTTTTTACTTTTATTTAAATTTTTATGTGGTATATTTTAATCATATTCTTTATCCTCCCCCAACTTATTCCACATCCTCCCTGACTCTCTACTCACCCAAGTTTATATTCATTCTCTTAAAAAAAATCCCACAAAATAGGAACAACAACACCCGCCCCCCCAAAAAATCAAAACAGACAAATGAAAGAAAGAGAAAAATCAACAAAACAAAACAAGAAAGAAAAAGAAAATTCATCAAAAACTTCTGAAGTCTGTTTTGTGTTGGCCAACTACTTCTGGGGATGGGGCCTGCCTGGGAGTGTGGCTGACATTCCTACCACCGCTGCTTTGGAGAAAACGGATTCCCCCCTTTTCCAGTAGGTATCAACTGCAAATAGCTTCTTGGTTAGGCACGGGACTTTGTGTCTGCTGGGAGTTTGACTGGTTTGAGCCTGTACAGGTCTTGCATGTGCTGTCACAGTCTTTGTAAGTTCACATGTGTATCAGTCCAGTTGTGTCTGGAAGATGCTGTTTTCTTGGGACCGTCCACTACCTCTAGCTCTTCAAATCTTTCCACCTCCCCTTCTGCATTCTATTCTGTAGTCTACCATTTGGCTGGAATGACAGTGTACTTTGCTGTTTAAAAAATAATAGTCCATATATGTAAACAGAGAGAAGTGGGAGATATTTAAATTGGTGGTGGAAAAAAAAAAGAACAACAAAGGACTTAAAATTGTGTAACCATAAAATAAAATTCAAGAAAAGTTCAGCCTGTTAGCACAGGTCTATATTCCTAGTTACTTAGAGGCTGAGGCAGAAAGGTTGTAAATTCAAAGCCTGCCGAGGCTACAGACTGAAATCGTCGCTGCCTGGGAACCTTAATGAAATCCTGTCTTAAATAAGCTAAAAGAAGCTATGGCTTAGCTCAGTTATGGTGCTTGCCTATCATGGGCTAAGGCTTCAGTCAATCTCAAATATCACAAAATAAATTAAAATACAAAGACAAAAAAAAAAAAACGAAAGAATTCCTTTTCAGGCATTTTTTTACTCTAAGACAATGATTCTCAACCTGTAAGTCGCAACCCCTTTGTGGGTCAAATGACCCTTTCACAGGGGTCACCTAAGATCATCAAAAAATATAGCTATTTACATTGCAATTCACAATAGTAACACAATTACAGTTATGAAGTAGCAAGGAAAGTAATTTTATGGTTTGGGGTCCCCACAACATGAGGAACTGTATTAAAGGGTTGCAGCATTAGGAAGGTTGAGAACCACTGCTCAAAGAACATAAAGATGTTTTCTTTAGGGAGAAGGGACTCTATAAGTAAAAAAAAAAAAATGGTTTCATATAGAAACGGGAAGAATTCCAGAAGAAAAGATACAGATGAAAGCAAAAGAAAACCCTATATTTTCCTTAATTGCTCTAAAAGGCACAAGACTGATTAAAGTAATAAAGACAGCACTGTATTACAGACTTGAAGCATATGGGGATGGGAAATGAATGGTACAAGTGCCAGGAAGGCCAGGCCTGAAGAATTTGATACACTCTTTTCAAAGTTATGTGTGATGCCTAAGAAGTGGGAAAGTGTTATCTGAAGGCAGGTTTAGGCTAATTAAGATGCTTATTGAAACTTAAGGTTACTCAAGGTAACTTAAGAAGTTTAAAAATGAATGAAATGTAAGCTCAAGTAAAACCAGAAAAGGCTAAAAAGAGCAAGTGCAATGAATGGAAGATAAACATGAAAGTTACTATTACTAATCGAAATGTACTAATTGTGATAAAGGACATAGCCTGAATACATCAATTAAAACACATGACATCAATGTAAAACAGGTCCTGAGTACATATTGTTTATACAAACTTAATAAGTTTATTGAGTAGGTTTTCACTATGTTGCTTGAACTGGTCACAAACTTCTAGACTCCAGTGATCGTCCGATCTCAGCATCCTGAGTAGCTGAGACTATGGAGTTCATTATCACCCCTAGCTAACAAACCAAATTTAAATAGAAAGATAAGGGATGACAAAGATATATGTGAATAAAAGAAAGCTGGACTTTTTATTAATTTCAGTAAAGCAAATTTGAGAATCAGGATGATTACAGACAAAAACAGGCATTACAGATAATAAATGTGTCAGGTATCTAGACATAATAATCCTTAAATTGCATTCACTTAGCAATAAAACATCAAAGTAGGAGACACAAAACTGCTAACCCTACAAATAGCAATAGATAAATCCACCTCTATATTTGGAGATGTCATAAAACTGCCAGTAGTCAATAGATTAAGTGTCCAGAAGCTTGGTAAGGATTCAGTAAATTGGAAAAGCACTAGTAAAATCAACTTGAAGGAATTGACATTAATGAAATATTGAAGTATCTCACATTATAGGCCACAAAGTGCACCTTGAACTAGTCCTTGGCAAACAAAAGATGGCTGGGAAATTGTCAAATCGAAGGAGATTGAACAATATATTTATAAATAAAACATGGATCAAAGAACTCTCAAGGGAAATCTAAAAATAGCTTGAATTACATCAACATGAAGATAAAGCTAGAAATTTTGTTAAGCTTCCAGACCAATGTTTGAGTAGCATTATATAGAAACGTATTGTATGGACTCATAGCTAAGGATGGCAGGTTGGGGAGGAGGAGCTGGTAGGAGAGCCAGCCTAAATGAAAAGTTGTATGAAAATTCACTATGGTGTAAGCTAATTTTAAAACACAATTTTGTTGGGTATCGTAGTACATGTCTTGCATATCAGTGCTTGGAAGTTAGAAGCAGGCAGAATCTGTGAGTTTGAGGCCAACCTGGTCTCCATAGCAATTTCCAGGACAGCCAGGGCTACACAGTGAGGCCCTGTCTTAAAACAAAAAAACAAACAAATGAAAAACCAAAACCCCAAATAATAACAAAAATAAAACAACCAGCAAAAATAAAACAAAATAAAAATAAAAGTTTTAAATGGAGCTTCAGTGGAGGTACTCTGCATAGGTGCGTAATGCCAACCCCAGAAGCTGTCACAGACTCACTAGGCTTTCTGCATAGCTACAACCCCATCTAAGAATACTGACTTGGCTGATTGCAACTAAGGGTTGGTGCTATGTTTTGGATATTAGTGTTGAAACTTAATGCTCAGTATTAAGAAGCCAATATCAGACTCCAGTCGGATAGAGCAGCTTCTAACCTAACTTTTCTCAATTAAGCTGCTTCTCAGTTACATATGTGTGTAAGCAGTTAGTCATTTTCTGTCTCTCCCTCCCACCTTCCTTTCCTCTCCAGATACGGTAACTTTTTTTTTATGGGAGAGAGAATATGAGCTAAGATGGCAGTTAAAAGCACAGACTTGATTCCATTTGATTTTGTTATTACTTTAAAACTGTTCTATACAGTATAATAGTATAATCTAGTAATATTCGAGAAAAAAAAAGCAATTAAAGGTCTGGGATGTAGCTCAAGGTTTCTTCTCATGAATAATGTGTAAGTCCGTGAATGTAATCGTTAGCACCACAGAAAGGGAAAACAGTCCCTGAATTTGAATAGGGGTAGTGGTCCAAGCTTTTAATCCTAGTTCTTGGGAGGCAGAGGCAAGTGGATCTCTGAGTTTGAGGCCAGTCTGGTCTACAAAGTGAGTTATAGGACAGCCAGGGATACACAGAGAAACCCTGTCTCAAAACCAAAACAAAATAGACTTCAGAATTAAATTTGATGCTTCTGATCAAGTTATTTTACTTTCCCAAACTTTATTTTGCTCTGTATGAAGCTGGAGTAACCAAATAAACTACAGAGATTAATTTGCTGTAATTTGGTCACAGCAATGTATATAAATTAACACATTTAACTAATTTCAATAAACGAAAAATTCTCTATTATATGTATGCACAGATATTTACATATACATGTACTCATATGCAGTGCTTTAAAGGGAAGAGATTCAATATTTCTGTAGCATAGTGCATAATTTTTCAGAACATTTGGATTTCTAAAGAGGCATTAATATCAGGAAAATCTATTTAAAATTAATTGTCTTTGGGCATTTCTATTAATATCCTTTCTTCACCTTGAACATATTTTGGAGCAAGATCTATGCTGTCCAGCCTGGCTTTCAATTCCTACCATGTCTGTATACTGTAATTTAATAATTACAGTAGTTATGAAATAGACAAATCTTATTAACCTTCTGAGTAGCTGGGATGATACATGCATGTGATTCACTGGCTGCAAACAAAATCAAGCTTGTTTGTAATCACAGGACTCAGGAAGCAGGAGCAGGAGGAATAGAAGATGAGAGCTATCACAAGCTCTACTAGCAAGATCCTGTGTCAAGAAGCACCATCCTCACTCCCAAAAGCTTCTTTTTATTCTCTGTACTTTTCATTTTTATCAGTCAGGTATGTATCCTATAATGATCATTGTATAATATTGTATAATGTCTTCTGGCCACATCCCTCTTTTCTTACCCCTCCTCATCCTACTTTTCTCATGCCTCTCCATTCCATTTGTGTCCATTTTCCCCAACAATAATTTCATTTCTACTTTTGCTTATTATATTCATGCATGATTTTAAATTACTATATGAAATCTACAAATGATGTATGAGAGAAAATATGATGGTTGTCTTTCTGAGATTGGCTTTATTCACTTTTCATTCTTTCCCATTTGCATTGTATACATACATACATATGTACATACATACATATGTGTGTGTGTGTGTGTATGTGGATGTGTACTTGTGTCTGTGTGTATATGTGTATGAGTCAGAACTTTACATTGGAGAGGCCAGAGATAGATGGCCCTATGTTTTCCTCAATAACTCTTCAATTTCTTTTTTGAGACAAAGACTCTTACTGGACCTGGAACTCATTGGTCCAGCTAGAGTGGCTGGCCAGCAAGCTCTAGAGATTGTCCTGCTTGCCTTCCCTTATGCTGTGACAAATTTAGGAACTGAGGCTTCTGCAGAAAGCAAGAAATTTACCAACTGCACCATCTCCCCACCCCCTTCTACTCTTATTTACTTCCCTTCCAAGTATCCTTCTCTCTGTTGGTTCTACCCCTTGAATGACAATGCACCACCTTCATCCAGTTGTGGCAACCATATTGTCTTTGGATTATGCCAGTTGTCCCAAGAGCAAAATGCCTGTGAGACAATGCCTCTCTTTATCATCACTAACTACTCTAGATAATAAGATATTGAGAAGTTAGATAAAAAGTAGAGCTTTCAATTATACATTTGAGGTAGTTAACAAAGATTTGGTAAATATAGTATAAATTCCAGGCATTTATCTCTTCAAGTCTTCTAGTATATCAAGTTTTACATATGTTTTCAATACTCATAGAGCATAGGCAAATTAAATGCAGGGAGAATGGAATTTTGAATAAAAAGATGACATTCTCTGGTGTTGCAATAATCTTGCAGTTGTTATAAATAATGTGGTATGCAATGGGATAATGAAATGATGTGTCTTTCACCCCTAGTCCTTCGGCATGGTCATGCCTACCACTCTCAAGCCTCAACTTCTGAGTGCTCATTTCAAACAACATGGTGAAACTTTGGGTGGAAAAAATAGCCTATAGTTTTATTGCTATAGTTAAAGAATCCTGAGTATCATTATATGTAACAAAATAATGGAACTCAGGCTGCATGGTTCTCAAACATGAGCTTATAGCACCACTTAGTGGTTTACATAGTTCATAGACACAGGTTTAAGAATTATTTGAAGAGATTCAAGTGGTCCTAATACTAAAGGCTGCTTCTACCTTCTACATTTGATCTAACACTTACTTAAAACAGGCTACAGTAGAACCATGAAATCCAAATAATAAATAGCTGTCCCAAGAGAGCTCAGGTAAGTGCCCCATGTTTGCCCTTTTCTGCTCTAGGTTAGGCAACTCTTCTGTATCAGCCTATTCTATTCCATTCCAACAACTGGAGTTAAACCAGTAGGGGAGTTAGAGAAAGGAGCAGTGAATATTCATATAAAGAAGTTTTGAGTAAAGAGACAATATTCAACCATGCCATGTAGAATACAGAAGCAGGCCTTTCACAGGAGAGGGGACTTTCCCAGTATTTTATAGTTAAAATAATATCTAGGTTTTGAAAATAATTTGGAAAATTAAAAAATAAGCAAAATGGTTTTATCCCATGTGTATAGGCATTCTAAGAGCACAAAGGGGCTGGACGATGAAAAGTAGGTATTTTACTCAGCCAGGTAGCATTTCTCACCTTAAAGGAACATTATTAATGTTCAAAGAGTCTATGCAATATAATTCACTATATATTTTTTTTCTGTTATTGTACATCCATTTTTGCACCTTGCATTAACACTGCTTATGCTGAGTGGTCATGTGCCCAACTAGAGAGGGCATGATCCTGATAAACTTTGGCTCTTGTTACCCCAAGTAGTAGAAACCAACCCTATTATGTTTGTGTCCGTGTCCATGTCCTTGTATGTGTCCGTGTCCGTGTCCGTGTGTGTGTGTGTGTGTGTGTGTGTGTGTGTGTGTGTGTGTCCATGTCCATGTGTGTGTCCGTGTCCGTGTCCGTGTCCGTGTGTGTAGGAATACATGGTAGCTCCCCTGGTAGGGCCCTAGTGTTAACATATAGGTACCATTGAGGGGCCTTGATCAGGATTGTTTTCTCTGCCAGTTAAAAACTTAAAAGACAGGACAACTTGTGGTGATATTGTGTTCTTACAAAATATTGTGCACCCTAATAAACTTATCTGGGGTCAGAGAACAGAACAGCCACTAGATACAGAGGCTAGAAAATGGTAGCACTCACACCTTTAATCCTAGTTTTCTGAAGGCATGGATCTCTGTGAGTTCAAGGCCACACTGGAAATAGCCAGGCATGGTGACTCATGCCTTTAATCCCAGGAAGTGAAGTCAGAAAGCAGAAAGGTATATAAGGTGTGAAGACCAGAAACTAGAAGCTTTTGGCCTGGTTAAGCTTCTGAGCAACAGTTCAGCTGAGAGGCATCCAGTTGGAGGAAACAGATTCAGCTGAGGAATCAACAAGGTGAGGTAGCTGTGGCTTGTTCTGCTTCTCTGATCTTCCAGCATTCACCCCAATACCTGGCCCTATATTTGATTTTATTAAAAAGACTCTTTAAGATTCATGCTACAACAACTCTCAAGCACAACAGGTAGCACCAGGGAAAAATCTCAGATAGCAGACAGAAACAGTTGATGAAGAAAGATAATTCATTAAAGGTGAGGAAACAACAGAGAGAGAGAGAGAGAGAGAGAGAGAGAGAGAGAGAGAGAGAGAGAGAGAGAGACCAAAACAGAGACAGAGAGATGCAAAGAAGAATGGAGACTTTAGAACCTGAAGTCAGGCTTTTACTCCAGAATGGGGGATTAACCATTTCTGAGGCATCCTTTATCCCTAATTTAGAGTTGATTACTTTGAACAAATACAGGGAGGCTGATAAGCCCAAAACTTTCATGTGAACATGTCCTGATGTGGTCCTTTTCAGACTGTAAACAGACAGTTCTCTCCCACTCGCCAGTTCCCAAATAACCACTCAGAGGCTTAACATTACTTATAAATGCTTGGCAGGTAGCTAAGGCTTATTATTAACTAGTTTTACACTTAAATTAACCCCTAATTCTTATCTATGTTTAGCCAAATGGATTGGTACCTTTTCTCAGTATGGCATTCTCATCTTGCTTCCTCTTTGTCTGGCTGTCGACTCCTGGCTTTGCTCTTCCTTTTCCCAGCATTCTTAGTTTGGTTGCCCCACCAATACTTCTTGCCTGGCTACTGGCAATCAGTGTTTTATGAAACCAACTCGAGTGACAAATCTTTACAGTGGATACGAGGATTATTCCACAGCATTGGCCCACCAGCAGTGGGTCCCTGCTGGCAGGACAAAAAGTCTTCCAGTACTTTAGACCTTTGTTTCAGGAGTGTTAATAAATCAGAAGTTTGTCATCTTTGTTATGTTTTTATGTTCTCTCTCCCTGTATATGCTATCACTGATCTTTATCTCACAAACAACATGACAATGAAGAAGCAGGATGGCTTACAGACCATGATAGTGAAGTACAGAATTAGGTAAAATAGTGTTCCTCATTCATGCTGCTGGGCCCCACATTGCTCTTTTGAGGAAACAATAGAAGGAAGCAGTGGAAACTTTTTTGGACCTTGATCAAATGCCCTTAGCTAATAAAGTCTAAGACCAGTTGACACTTGCTGGAATATATAGTTGTTGGCCTTTTCAGATTCTGCCCACTTTCTATAACAATGCTTCATTATATAAAGCTAAGCTCTGGGTGTTCCACATATTTAGAAAAGCATATGAAATGTGTGCAAGCACACCTAAGCAAGTGATGATGGGCAATCAATTCTTACAAGGAGGAACGGCAGGTACAGATTTTAAATTCTTGGGAATGTTATGGTTGGGTGAGGTACAGATGATAAGTAACAAAATACCTGAGGAAAAATCCTACAAAAACTTATGTCTATAAACATTATGATAATTGTTAGAATTTTGAAAGAAGGTGCTTTGAATAGATGGCTAAAGCTTCCCTTTGAAGCCATAAGGTTAGCACATGAAAATTTCAGTACCAATTGTAGACTACTTCTGTGGGAGTTCCCAGGTAGGGAAGCCTCTAAAACCACATCCTAATAGTCCATTATTGTTGGTTGTATGACAGAACTAGATGGTAAGTCATATTGTTGTAGACATGAAGATGGGATCTCTGGTTGAAAGACATAAAGAAATCTAATTTGGACTGAAGAGGAAGTTTGTTTTCAGCTGGCTAGCATTCTCACTATTGGAGGTACTATGTATGCTACTAGGGAAGAATTGCCACAAAGTCCTTGTTCAGCTACAGACACAGCATGTTAAATCCATCAGCATGTCAAAATGTGCCAAAAAGACAAACTTCCAAATGGAAATGTCTTAGAAGCCCAACATTCTCTCGGGATCAATTGGTGCAGCCAGGAGCAATTGTGTCTCACGTCAACAGAATTTTAAGTTATTTAAATGCCATATTCTCTAGGTCTATGAAGTGTTTGAAGATTACCTGTCTATCTGAAATATATCTATATATACCTAGAAGGCTTAACTAACATGGCTACAAATATGATTATCATAGATGACTAATTATTAATCTATTTTTAATTATCCATTACAATTTTAAATGAGTTACATAAACATAATACCTCAAACAATAATAGAAATATGTATATATATATATATATATATATATATATATATATATATATATACAGTATAACAAAATTAACTTCAAGTTTGTATCATAAACTAAAATTTATACCAATGTAAAACATTTTAAACATAAACTAAAATCTATACCAATGTAAAACATTTTAAACAAGTTGTTCTTTAAAAGTAGGTTGATTAATCTATCCTTTTATCTTATCATCTCTATATCGTCCTATATATCTATATCAAATCCCCTTTTCTTTTTTAGAAAGAGATCACATTTATAATCAACCTGTTTTAAATAAAAATATTGGTTTTTCTCTGTCCCACACCAGAGGGCTCTTCTGATTTGGGACACAAGAATCTCTTAACCATTTTTTTAAAGCAATATGTCTGGGTTTAGAGGGGGAGTGAGCCAATTCCACCTCTAAAGCCAGCTTGGTATATTTGGGAATTTGGGCGTAGCATCTCTTACTACTTCCTGCTGGAGGGGGGCGCTGTATCTTATGGGGACGCAAAGAAAATTTTAGGCCTATGGGGTAGTCCGTGAGGCTGTATTGTGTGAACCAGTTGCCTTGAAACCGCTCTGGATGTTGGATCATCTGGGCCATGGTGTCACTGGAGACCTTTCAGGGGGTCTTGGCTGGTGAAACCTGATGTATCTTACTCTGGAACAAATCCACAGCCTCTGGCTTTCTGTGGAAACAAAAGCAGAACCTCTTTTCCAAAGCAACATATCCTTAAATCCAAATTTTGAAGTCAAGGTACCTTTAAAATATACATATTGGTTTAATTCAACATCTTATTGTGATCAACATCTTTTGCAGTTAAAAATCCCAAAGACAACACAATCCAGATTGTCTGTGTAATATTCATCTTTACGTGGCTTTTTTATATTAATTTATCTTTTTTTGTCTCTTTCAAGCCTACGTATTGTGAATCTATTGCTTTAAACTGCCGTATTCTAAGACTGAAACGGCGCTGTGGCTGGTGGCTCTGCCCATTTCAGCTTACCAACATGGCGTTTCCCGCCAGTTTTGTGAGTCATCGGGTCTCAGAAATAGTGGGTCTAAGCTTTTGTCAAAGCAGTGTGTAGCCGAGAAACCTTTTTTTTTTTTTTTTTTAAATACTAGTAAAGACTAAATCTACCACACAGTGTAATGTGCCACTGGCAGACACTTCATTACCGCCATACTGCCGGTCAAACGCAAACGCCAGGAAACCGCCAGTGTTCAAACCTGCGCTTTGCAGCATCTAGCTGCCCATATGAGACATGAACCAGGAACCTGGTTTTGGCTCTGTTTAGAATTGGTTATTAAATATTCTCAGGTTTAAAGTGGAAACTCGAGCCGTTGGGCGCCATTTGTTGTTGGAGGGCTTCTCTCCAGGCTCCACCAAGCCCCGTAGTCCCACAATCCACTTATAAAATAATCACTCAGATGCTTATATCACTTATAAACTGTATGGCCGTGGCAGGCTTTCTGCTAACTGTTCTTTTATCTTAAATTAACCCATTTCTATAAATCTATACCTTGCCACGTGGCTGGTGGCTTACCAGAGTCTTCACATGGTGCTTGTCATGGCGGTGGCTGCAGTGTCTCTCTCCCCTTCTTCCTGTTTCCCCAATTCTCCTCTCTCTTTGTCCCACCTATACTTCCTGCCTAGTCACTGGCCATCAGTGTTTTATTTATATAGAGCGATATCCACAGCAGTCATAGTCAATCTCTTTCTAAAAGAAAAAAGGGGGATATGGAATGGAAATGTACTATATAGGTATTATAGGAGAGAAGAGTAATTATTGAATCTACTTTTTTGGAGTTTTTCATTTTTCTTTATTAAGAAATTTTCTACTCACTCCACATGCTATCCACAGACCCCCCTCTTCCCTCCTCCCACCCCCAGGCCTCTTTCCCAAGCCACCCTGCATCCCCACATCCCCCAAATCGAGGTGTCCCATGAGGAGTCAGCAGAGCCCAGCACACTGAGCCTAGGCAGGTCCAAGCCCCTTCCCACTGCACCAAGGCTGTGCAAGGCATCACACCACAGGCACCGGATTCCAGAAGCCTACCCACAGACCAGGGACAGATCCTGATCTCCCTGCCTGAGTGTCCCCCAAACAGTTTGAGCCAAACAACCATCTTCTGTACCCAGAGGGCCTAGTCCAGTCCCATGGGGGCTCCACAACCACAAGTCCATAGTTCATGGGCTTCCACTAGTGTGGCCGGTCATCTCTGCATGTCCTCCCATCATGATCTTGACGTCCCTCACCTGCAGTATCTCTCCTCTCTCTCATCAATTGGATTCCTAGAGCTCAGCCTGGTGACTCCCGTGGATCTCTGCATCTGCCTCTATCTGTCACTGGACAAAGGCTCTATGATGACAGGTTATTTGCTAGGCTGGTCACCAGAGTAGACTGGTCCAGGCACCCTCTGGACCACTGCCAGCAGACCAAGGTGGGGTCAACATTGTGGATTCCTGAGAGCCTCCCCAGCACCCTGCCTCTTCCTATTCCCATGATGTCCTCATCTATCACGGTATCTTCCTCCTTGCCCTCCCACTCTGTCCCTGTTCCAGCTCTACCCTCCCATTTCCCTATGTTCTTTCCCTACTCCTTGCCCTCTGCCACCCCCCCACCCCCCCGTCCACTCATGTAGATCTCATCTACTTCTCCTTCACAGGATCATCCATAGGGTCTTTCCCACCTATGGTCTTTCCCTGTTAGCTAGCCTCTCTGGAGTTGTGGGTTACAGTCTGGCCATCCCTTCCCTCCCATTTAGTATCCACTTATGAGTGAGTACATACTATGTTTGTCCTTCTGAGTCTGGGTTACCTCACTCAAGATGATATTTTCTAGATCCATCCATTTGCCTGCAAATTCCATGATATCATTGTTTTTCTCTGCTGAGTAGTACTCCATTGTGTATATGTGCCATATTTTCTTTATCCATTCTTCAGTTGAGGGGCATCTAGGTTGTTTCCAGGTTCTTGCTATTATGAATAATACTGATATGAACATAGTTGAACATGTGTCCTTGTGGTAAGATTGAGCATTCCTTGGGTATATGCCCAAGAGTGGTATAACTGGGACTTGAGGAAGACTTATTCTCAATTTTCTGAGAAACCGCCATATTGATTTCTAGGTGTCTGTACAAGTTCGCATTCCCACCAACAGTGGAAGAGTGTTCCCCTTTCTCCACATCCCTTCCAACATAAGCTGTCTTCAGTGGTTTTGATCTTAGCCATTCTGACAGGTGTAAGATGCTATCTCAGAGTTGTTTTGATTTGCATTTCCCTGATGACTAAGGATGTTGAACAATTCCTTAAATGCCTTTCAGCCATTTGAGATACTTCTGTTGAGAATTCTCTGTTAAGCTCTGTAGCCCATTTTTTAAATTGGATTGTTCAGTATTTTGATGTCTAGCTTTTTGAGTTCTTTATATATTTTGGAGATCAGCCCTCTGTCAGATGTCAGGTTGGTGAAGATCTTTTCCTATTCTGTAGGCTGGCGTTTGGTCTTATTGACTGTGTCCTTTGCTCTACAAAAGCTTCTCCTGTGCCAATTCGTTCCAGACTACCTCCTCCTTTCTCTTCTATCAAGTTCAGTGTAAATGGATTTATGTTGAGGTCTTTGATCCACTTGGACTTGAGTTTTGTGAATGGTGACAGATATGGATCTATTTGCAATCTTCTGCACGTTGACATCCAGTTATGCCAGCACCATTTGTTGAAGATGCTTTCTTTTTTCCATGGTACAGTTTTAGCTTCTTTGTCAAAAATAATATGTTCATAGATGTGTGAATTAATGTCAGGGTCTTCAATTTGATTCCATTCGTCCAAATATCGGTTTTTATGCCAGTACCAAGCTGTTTTTATTACTATAGCTCTATAGTAGAGTTTGAGATTAGGGATCATGATTCCTCAAGAGGTTGCTTTATTATACAGGATTCTTTTAGCTATCCTAGGTTTTTTGTTTTTCCATATAAAGTTAAGTATTGTTCTTTCCAAGTCAGTGAAGAATTGTGTTGGTATTTTGATGGAGATTGCATTGAATCTGTATATTGCTTTTGGTAAGATTGCCATTTTTACTGTTGATTCTACCTCTCCATGAGAATGGGAGATCTTTCCATTTTCTGATGTCTTCTTCAATTTCTTTCTTCAGAGACTTAAAGTTATCATACAGATCTTTCACTTGCTTAGTTAGAGTTACCCCAAAGTATTTTATATTATTTGTTGCTATTATAAAGGGTGATGTTTCTCTGATTTCTTTCTCAGCCCCCTTTTCATTTGTATATAGGAGGGCTACTGATTTTTTTGAGTTAATCTTGTATCCTGCCACCTTACTGACGGAGTTTATCAGCTGTGGGAGTTCCCTGCTAGAATTTTTGGGGTCACTTATGTATACTATCACATCGTCTGCAAAAAATGAAAGTTTGACTTCCTTTTTTTTCCAATTTGTATCCCCTTGATCTCCTTATGTTGTCTTATTGCTCTGGCTAGAACTTCAAGTACTATATTGAATAAGTATGGGGAGAATGGACAGCCTTGTCTTGTTCCTGATTTTAGTGGAATCGTTTTGAGTTTCTCTCCATTTAATTTAATGTTGGCTGTCGACTTGCTGTAAATTGCCTTTATTATGTTTAGGTATGTTCCTTGTATTCCTGATCTCTCTAGAACCTTTATCATGAAGGGGTGTTGGATTTTGTCAAAGGCTTTTTCAGCATCCAATGAGATGATCGTGTGTCTTTTTTTTTTCTTTCAGTTTGTTTATATGATGTATTACATTGACAGATTTTCGTATGCCAAACCATCCTTGCATCCCTGGGATGGAGCCTACTTGGTCATGGTGAATAATTTTTTGATGTGTTCCTGGATTTGGTTAGCCAGTATTTTACTCAGTATTTTTGCATCAATGTTCAGGAGGGAGATTGGTCTGTAATTCTCTTTCTTTGTTGCATCTTTGTGTGGTTTGGGTATCAGGGTAACTGTAGCCTCATAAAAAGAATTTGGTAATGTTCCTTCTGTTTCTATAGTGTGGAACAATTTGAAGAGTATTGGTATTAGCTCTTCTTTGAAAATCTGGTAGAATTCTGCGCTGAAACCATCTGGTCCTGGGCTTTTTTTGGTTGGGAGACTTTTAATGACCGTTTCTATTTCCTTAGCGGTTATTGGTCTATTTAAATAGTTTATCTGGTCTTGATTTAACTTAGGTATGGGGTACCTATGTAGAAAATCATCCATTTCTTTCAGAATTTCCATTTTTGTGGAGTACAGGTTTTTGAAGTATGACCTGATGATTCTCTGGATTTCCTCATTGTCTGTTGTTATGTCCCCCTTTTGATTTCTGATTTTGTTAATTTGGATGCTCTCTCTCTGCTTTTTGGTTAATTTGGATAAGGGTTTATCTATCTTGTTGATTTTCTCAAAGAACCAACTCTTTTGTCAGGGACCAAACATGGACCATGGAAAAGTACTAGCTAGGCCAGAGAACAAGCCCCTCCCCTAAACCAGATGCCCCCAAAGATAAAGAACAGGTCAGGTAGGTCAGGTAGCATAGCAGCAGAACAATGGGCCCTGACCAGTGACCTTACCACCTAGCACAACACCCTCACAACTTGCAAGTCTCCCTTCACCTGCACATCGTGCACCCCTTCCCTCCTTCCTGCCCCCTCCCCCTCCCATGCTATTATATAAGCCTTGCTGAGGAGAATAAAATGTGCAGCTTGATCAGAACACTGTCTTGCTGTCTTCTCTCTTGTCTCCCCATCGCTTTCATTCTCTCCTGCAGGTGGGTCGCCCCCATTGACACCCTGCTGGCCGGGGCAACTGGTGCTCAACGTGGTGGCTTGACCCTCGCCTCATTGGGAGTTGAACGTCCTTCTCCAGGAAAGTCCAGACGTCTGGTGGAGATATTTTTGCTGATTGTCCCTTGAGACCGCCCGACTCGACGCCCTTTCTTGAGGATCAGGAGGAGAGCGGGAAGGACGAGGTTAGTCTAAACTTAGGCTTAACCATGGGACAGGGAAGTTCTTCCCATGATCTTTTCATTAAGGGCATTAAAGAGGCCCTCAAGACACGAGGGATAAGGGTTCGTAAAAAAAAAAAAAAAAAAAAAAAAAGACCTCAACAAATTCTTTAGTCACTTAGAGGACTGTTGTCTCTGGTTTCCCCAAGAAGGGACGATTGATGTTAATGATATCCTAAAGGTTTATTAAAAAAAAAAAAGATTTAGGAGACCCCCTAAAAGCTGCCAACCTTATGAAATTCATTTACCATCAGACTATGATAAGCGGCAGAGATTCTAACTCCTCCCTTTTAGGGAGAAACCTGCTGTTACTTCATTCAGGGTCTTACTAGGAGGTAACACAGTATTATCACACTACCAGACCTTCTGAGAGTGTAAACTAGAGTTAATGAAGTTCACACTATGTTCTCCGTAGCAGCAGCATTGTCCTGTTACAAACAGGTTTTTTTTTTTTTTTTTGTGTGTGTGTGTGTGTGTGTGTGTGTGTGCTAAAACTAAATGGATCTGAGGGCTAACTTAAGCCCAAACTTGTAAATTGCTAACTAGGAGCTTACACCAGCAGCCATCATTTAAATAACAATTCGAGCACCACAGCCAGAGCTGGTTTAAAAACTAATGGCAACTCCTAGCTCTCCTAAAAAAGTGTCTTTCTCTCTCTTTCCTCATTTTGGGTTGACTTTTAAGTTCTTGGTAATTTACAAAAATCTTGGCCAAGTACAAGAACTTCAGTTAACCCCTTTCAAAAAAAAAAAAACAAACAGATCCTGGTTAGGGGACGCCCTACTACGACCTGTATGGATTCATCAGACCCCAGAAGACGTTTGGGGGTTGGAATCCTAAACATCTGCCTTCTTCCCTCTGAACCTAACTATCTGCTATCTGCATCTCAGCTCACTCCTGCCTGTGAGTCATCTCCACCCTTCTCACCTTGCCATTTCCGGTGGCTTGATAGAGACTGGGAGCAGCTGCTACGGAAAAAAAGAAAGAAAGAAAGAAAGAAAGAAAGAAAGAAAGAAAGAAAGAAAGAAAGAAAGAAAGAAAGAAAGAAAGAAAGAAAGAAAGAAAGAAAAAAACACCCTCCTTTGTTTTAGTGTTTTACTGAGCTTATCTCATTTCATGATACACCTTAAAGGATTTATTAAATTGTTACTCTCTTCATATACTATATTTTTGAATAAGAGTTCCTGTTTCTGTATTAAAATAACTTCAGTACAAACTTAATACTTTTAAGGCTAAACCTGACAGGTATAAAACCTAAGTTCTAAGCTTATAAGGACAACTAACTTATAAATTGTTAAGAATAAGTTTACTTTAATTAAAGATAATTAAAAAATAAAACTTGTTGATTGACTGTCCAACCTAAACTGTATGTAGTGCAAGTCATTGGGATAGAGAAATATAAGATATGAACATCTAGATATGTTATAAATGATACATGAAACTCAGTAAATAACATAGAGATACTGAGGATGTATGCCTAAGTTAGATCTATGGATGAAGTTTTTATTGAGGTCTGAGATAGATATATAGGCTTTAAAAATAAACTTATGTATACCTTAATACAAAAGTCTGTGGATCTCCTCAGAAGGGACACTGGGGCTAATTATAGGCCGTAGCTCCTCGGCTGTACAAGGTTGCCCTAGGGATGTTCGATTCTGACTTTACTGGAGAGATTAAGATCATTGTACAATTCAGATTCATACAGGGCAACTCCTAAGGGACCTGCTGGTGTGGATTCTAGTGATATGGCCTTCTGGGTTCAGGAAATTAAATATTCCAAACAAGTAAACACTTAAAATACAGGGAAAGAAGATAATTGGCTTGCTAGACATAAACATAGATATTTCTTATATTTCATAAAAAAAGATTGGCCAAGTATAAATTGATGGTATATTCTAAATATTGGGCATATAAAGCCCCCCACCAGCCCTTGAGTCACCCCAGTATTTGTTGTTTAATGAAAATCAGGCTTATAGACTGTTACAAGACCTTAAGAAAAAGTAAAATTTTATTAAAGCCAAGGGGAATCTCCTAGCCTGGCTTGCCATCTCCCATGGCCATCCCCAAAAATCAAAAAATAATCATCATAGATATACAAGATTGCTTCTTTACCATACCTCCTCAACCTAAAGATTGTCAGAATTTCACTTTTAGCTTGCCTACTCACCCTGCCATGATGGAGGCCAAAGCTGACATACAGAGCAGGAAATGCAAGTTCTGTTTATCCAGGACTCATTCATTGAGCAAAGTTCCTCATTATATATACAGATTAACTATCAGAACTGTCAGTTATAGCTTCCTCACAGTCCCCCAACCTATATGTATATATACATGTATATGTATATACATATATCTTACAATACATTTATTGTACAGATGATATTATATTTATATCAAACTATGAAACTTGTGAGTCTATAGAACGGCAAATAGCTCTACAGGATATACTGACACCTTTTCATATGTCTGTCCAACAATTATAAATTCTCTCCCTATGGAAGCTTACCCATGAGGCTTATGTCCTTATGATTTATGGTTATGAAATAAAAAATAATACACCATTTCTTTCACTGCTTTTTAATTTTAGGAATACCTTGAGCTCATATATAGACAACAGCCTTACATATACTTCAAAAGCTCTTAAGAATTGGTGATTAATTTTTCATATCCCCCACTACAGGTATTCCTCATCACCACCAGGCCAAGCCACAAAGTTACACCTAAGCCTCTCTGATCTCCTCACTGGTATTTAAAAAGGTCCTGATGTTTTCATAATGTCAGGAGGAGGATACATGTCTTTATAGGACATTGACCTGCCTTTATGAATCCTGGATTGCCTGGTCACACCATATACTAGGCCACTGCAGGACAAAGGTGCTCTAAAGCTGTCAGTCTGAATACAGGCTGTTATTTACCTGTAGATTCTTAAATATTGAGCCTTGAATATAAATAAATTGATACAATTCCAGATCCTTTTTTATGAACTGTTCATCAAAACTTATAGAAATATGATTAGAACTAATTATTCTGTTCTAAATGTATTTTATTAATTTTTGTCAAAGTATTTATGAGACATGAGAGATATATAAATAACACATTTCAGACTTCATTCTCTGGCTATCCTGATGTTGTTGAGGCTCCAAGGACTCATAATTCTGCTCTGATAAAGTTCACATGTCTAA
Source organism: Peromyscus maniculatus bairdii (assembly GCF_049852395.1). Classification (NCBI taxonomy): domain Eukaryota; kingdom Metazoa; phylum Chordata; class Mammalia; order Rodentia; family Cricetidae; genus Peromyscus; species Peromyscus maniculatus. The sequence continues at coordinate 52,696,605 of NC_134875.1, forward strand.
GATTTTGTGTATTAAGAAGGTTCTTATAAGCTTCAGGAGATCACGCCTGCGGTGATGGCACGCAATCAACATTTGCCAATGCCCACAAGCCAAGAAGTACTGGGAGGAATACAACCTGACTACAGTTTATTGTATCTCACACTTACAAATTTTCTTTTTCTTCTCTGGAGGTGGGGTCAGACTGCCCACAATTGCAAAATTTAATGGAGGGAATAAAGCGTAGGATGCCCCAACCCGGTCCTGCAGTCACTCTGGCTGTCCTCCTGGGGGTCGGGGCTGCAGGGGCCGGTATGGGCATAGCTTCCCTGCTTTTATCTAATCAACATTATTCAGAGCTTAGAATTTCCATAGATGAAGATATAGCACAGCTTGAGCGAGGCATTTCCACCCTTGAATCCTCCCTCACCTCCCTTTCAGAGGTGGTCCTCCAAAAATGCCAGGGCTCGACCTCCTCTTTTTATAGCAAGGAGGTCTCTGTGCCGCTCTAAAGTAAGAGTGCTGCTTTTATACTGATCACATAGGAGTAGCAAGGGATAGCATGGCCAGGGTCCTGGGAAGGCTTAGAGAAGCGCAAAAAAGAAAGAGATCAAGAGCTAGGCTGGTTCCAAAATTGGTTCTCTGCATCTCTCTGGCATCCTCCTGCCCTCCCGTCTGGGACCTTTGGTTGGCCTCATTCTTGTCTTGACATTCGGCCCTTGGACCTTGTCTCCACTAACTCGATTTGTGCGCGGTCAGCTAGCTGGCCAAACTTCAGGCGAAACAAATTCAGGTTCATTACCATCGCCTTGATCTCCATGATCGTGGTCTCGATGAACCAGATAAAGACTCAATATCAGCACAGGCAGGCCCCTCTGCTCAGGGGAGGATGCACCTGTGCCTGGGAGCTGGAGCCCACTGCATAGGGGATTGAGGGTGCAGCTGGAACTGCAGAAGGCAGGGAGACTAAAGTGCTCCACCACCCTGGGTGCCTTGGATGACATGCTCTATTGCATGGCGGTTATGCAGACCCTATACTCTTTTCTCCCAGATTCAAACCCGCCCCCTGTAAAAAACTGCATCATTCCAGCTTCCTTAGGGACATGTGGGGACGCCTACATGGACTGACCATTAACAATAAAACTTATCAGTGATAGAGCCTCTGTCACCCCTCCCCCGTCACGGCAAACCAGTTGGGCCTCCTTTCTTTGTTTTGCTATACATATAGAAGGGGGAGATGTCAGGGACCAAACATGAACCATGGAAAAGTACTAGCTAGGACAGAGAACAAGTCCCTCCCCTAAACCAGATGCCCCCAAAGATAAAGAACAGGTCAGGGAGGTCAGGTAGCATAGCAACAGAACAATGGGCCCTGACCAGTGACCTTACCACCTAGCACAACACCCTCACAACTTGCATGTCTCCCTTCACCTGCACCTACAGCACATCGTGCACCCCTTCCCTCCTTCCTGCCCCCTCCCCCTCCCATGCTATTATATAAGCCTTGCTGAGGAGAATAAAATGTGCAGCTTGATCAGAACACTGTCTTGCTGTCTTCTCTCTTGTCTCCCCATCCCTTTCATTCTCTCCTGCAGGTGGGTTGCCCCTGTTGACACCCCACTGGCCAGGGCACTCTTTGTTTCATTGATTCTTTGTATTGTTCTCTTTGTTTCTGTTTTTTTTTTTTTCCTTTTATTTTATTTTACAATACCATTCAGTTCTACATAACAGCCACGGATTCCGGATTCCCTTGTTCTCCCCCTTCCTGTCCCCCTCTCCTTTCCCCCAGCCTACCTCCCATTCCCACCTCCTCCAGGGCAAAGCCTCCCCTGAGGACTGAGACTGACCTGGTAGACTCAGTCCAGGCAGGTCCAGTCCCCTCCTCCCAGATTGAGCCAAGTGTCCCTGCATAAGCCCCAGGGTTCAAACAGCCAACTCATGCAATGAGCACAGGACCTGGTACCACTGCCTAGATGCCTCCCAAACAGATCAAGCCAATCCACTGTCTCGCCTATTCAGAAGGCCTGATCCAGTTGGGGGCCCCTCAGCCTTTGGTTCATAGTTCATGTGTTTCCATTCGTTTGGCTATTTGTCCCTGTGCTTTATCCAACCTTGGTTTCAACAATTCTTGCTCATATAAACCCTCCTCTTTCTCGCTAATTAGACACCCAGCGCTCCACCCGGGGCCTAGCCGTGGATGTCTGCATCCAGATTCCTCAGTCCTTGGATGGGGTTTCTGGCACAACTATCAGGGTGTTTGGCCATCCCATCACCAGAGTAGGTCAGTCCTGGCTGTCTCTTGACCATTGCCAGCAGTCTTCACTAACCAAGCAAGTGAAGGACCTATATGACAAGAACTTTAAGTCCCTGAAAAAAGAAATTGAAGATGTCAGAAAATGGAAAGATCTCCCATGCTCATGGATAGGCAGGACCAACAAAGTAAAAATGGCAATTTTACCAAAAGCAATCTACAGATTCAATGCAATCCCCATCAAAATACCAACACAATTCTTCACAGACCTGGAAAGAATAATACTCAACTTCATATGGAAAAACAAAAAACCCAGGATAGCCAAAAGAATCCTGCACAATAAAACAACCTCTGGAGGCATCACGATCCCTGACTTCCAGTTCTACTATAGAGCTACAGTAATAAAAACAGCTTGGTATTGGCATAAAAACCGACATGTGGACCAATGGAATCGAATTGAAGACTCTGACATTAACCCGCACACTTATGAACATATAATTTTTGACAAAGAAGTCAAAAGTGTATAATGTTTCTGTTTTATTGATTTCAGCCCTCAATTTGATTATTTCCTGGTGTCTGTTTCTCCTGGATGAGTTTGCTTCTTCTTGTTCTAGAGCTTTCAGTTGTGCTGTTAAGTCACTAGTGTGAGATTTCTTCGACTTCATTATGTGGGCATTTAGAGCTATGAATTTTCCTTTTAGCACTGCTTTCATGGTATCCCATAAGTTTGGGTATGTTGCATATTCGTTTTCATTGAATTCTAGGAAATCTTTAAGTTCTTTCTTTATTTCTTCCTTGACCCATTGGTAATCCAATTAGGCATTATTCAGTTTCCATGAAATTGTAGGCTTTCTGTAATTTTTGTTGTTGTTGAAGTCTAACTTTAAGCCATGGTGGTCTGATAAGATACAGGAGGTTAATTCAATTTTTTTTGTACCTGTTGAGATTTGCTTTGTGACCAAGAATGTGGTCGATTTTGGAGAAGGTTCCATGGGGTGCTGAAAAGAAGGTATATTCTTTTGTGTTAGGGTGGAATATTCTGTAGATATCTAGTAAGTCTATTTGAGTCATAATTTCTGTTAGTTCCCTTATTTCTCTGTTAAGTTTCTGTCTGGCAGACCTGTCCATTGGTGAGACTGGGGTGTTGAAGTCTCCCACTACTAGTATATGGGGTTTGATGTGCAATTTAAGCTTTAGTGTTTCTTTTATGAATGTCAGTGCCCTTGTATTTGGGGCATAAATATTCAGAATTGAGACTTCATCTTGTCAGATTTTCCCTGTGATAAATATGTAGTGTCCTTCCAGATCTCTTTTGGTTGATTTTAGTTTGAAGTCTATTTTGTTAGATATTAGGATAGCTACACCAGCTTGCTTCTTAAATCCATTTGATTGGAATGTCTTTTCCCAGCCTTTTATTCTGAGGTGATGTCTGTCTTTGAAGTTGAGGTGTGTTTCTTGTATGCAGCAAATGGATGGATCTCGTTTTTGTATCTATTCTGTTAGCTTGTGTCTTTTTATAGGTGAATTGAGACCATTGATATTGATGGATATTAATGACCAGTTTTTGTTAATTCCTGTTTTTTTTTTTTTTTTTTTTTTTGGTGATAGTGTTGTATGTTTCCCTTCTTTGGTATTTGTTGGTATGGGACTATCTATTACCTGTGTTTTCATGGGTGTATCTAACTTCTTTAGGTTGGATTTTTCCTTTGAGTGCTTTCTGTAGGGCTGGATTTGTGGCGAGATATTGTTTAAATCTTGTTTTATCATGGAATATTTTGTTTACTCCGTCGATGTTGATTGAGAGTTTTTCTGGGTTGGCATCCATGGTCTCTCAGTATCTGCATAACATCTGTCCAGGACCTGCTGGCTTCTAGAGTTTCCATTGAGAAGTCAGGTGTTATTCTTATGAGTCTGCTTGTATATGTTACTTGTCCTTTTTCCTGTGCAGCTCTTAATATTTTTTCTTTATTCTGTATGTTCAGCGGTTTGATTATTATGTGGTGAGGAGATGTTTTTGGATCCAGTCTATTTGGTGTTCTGTAACCTTCTTATATTTTTGTAGGCATTTCCTTCTTTAGGTTGGGAAAGTTTTCTTCTATGATTTTGTTGAATATATTTTCTGTGCCTTTGAGTTGGCATTCTTCTCCTTCTTTTATCCCTATTATTCTTAGGTTTGGTCTTTTCATGGTGTCCCAAATTTCCTGGACATTTTGGGTCATCACTTTGTTGGTTTTAGTGTTTTCTTTGACTGATGAATCTGTTTCTTCTACCATATCTTCAATGCCAGAGATCTGCTCTTTTATTTCTTGCATTCTGCTGGTTATACTTACATCTGTAGTTCGTTCCTGTTCCTTTACTCAGATTTTCCACTTCCAGCATTACCTCAGTTTGTGTCTTCTTTATTTTCAGTTTTGAAATCTTGAACTGTTTCCCTCACTTGTTTAATCGCTTTCTCTTGGCTTTCAAGGGATTTACTGATCTCTTCCCATTTTTTTGTTTGACTTTTCCTTGATTTCTTTAAGGGAATTTTTCATTTCCTCTTTTAAAATCTCTAATATCTTCTTAAAGTCATTTTAATGGTAGATATCTCCTGTTTCTTCTGTCTTGGTATGTTTGTGTCTTGCTGATGCAGGTTCTGATGGAGCCATGTTGGTTTTTATGTTGTTGACCATATTTTTGCATGGCACCTACCCATCTCTTTTTCCACTGGGTGCAAATGGTGTCTGTGTCTGAGGAAACCTCTTTTGGTCTGATTGATACTCTTGATCCAGTGGGAGCTCTTGGTCTAGTCAATGGACTTTTTGTCTTAGGGAGCAGCTCTTAGTCCAACTGGTGCTAGTGGGCTCTGTCTCAGGGAGTAGTTGCAGTCTTACCGTGTGATGGTGGTAGTCTGACCTGTCTGCAGGAGGTCTGCCTGCCAACTGCCCTCTTAGTCCAGTTGGGTGCTGGCAGGCTCTGTCTCAAGGAACAGTTGTAGTCTCGGAGGGTGGGTGGGATTTGGGGGAGGTAAGACTTGGGTTACAGGGTCTGATGCGGGATGGTGGTGGTCTGTCCTGTGTGCAGGAGGTCTGCCTGACAACTGGCCTGAAACTGGAACTGCAATGGGTGGGGATGAAGGGGCGTAGGCTTGTGCCCCTGGGCCCAAAGTCTAGGGGCTGGGGTATTCAGGTATGAGGATAAAGACTCACTTCTTATTCCAGTCGGGTGCTGGCAGGCTCTGTCTCAGGGAACAGTTGCAGTCTCAGAGCTATTGAACCTACTTTTAAAGAGCAGCAACTTGCTTAAATTTTTTACATTGCTATGGATTTTAGTTTATTGATACAAATTTAAAGTTAACTTTGTTATAATGTATGTCTATTTCTGCTCTTGTTTAAGGTATTATGTGTATGCAACTCATTTAAGATAGTAATTTATAATTAAGAAATACAGATTAGCTGGGTGGTGGTAGCACATACCTTCAATCCCAGCACTCGGGAGGCAGAGCCAGGCAGATCTCTGTGAGTTCAAGGCCAGTCTGGGCTACCTAGTGAATTCCAGGAAAGGCACAAAGCTATACAAAGAAACCCTGTCTCGAAAAACCAAAAAAAAAAAATACAGATTAATAATTAGTCATCTATGATAATCAAACTTACACTCATGTTAGTTAAGTTTATTAGGTATACAAAGATATATTTCAATTAGGTAGGTAATCTTCAAACACTTCAAAGACCTACAGAATATGGCATTTAAAATGTTTTAAGAATACAGACTATTTTGAACTACTGGAAGCATCAATTACTTCAAAGAGGATGATGGACATCGAAAAAAACCCATTAATGGAGTTTGCTTTGTTTGTGGCAAAAGTTGACCACTGGGCAAAAATGTGCCCTTGCCTCAACCGCTTGACAGGGTGTTGTATAAACAGGACATACAGGACCTATAGGAAAATGACTCCTGAATTTTGCCAAAACAAGGTGAAATGGTCCTTCAGGTTCTTGCTTCACAGAGGAGACTGCCAGACATTGTGCAGGATATAGGGAGAAGCGACTGAGAAACTCTAGGCCTATAGGCTAAAGATATCGGGTGATTGTCCAGGCAGCCAGCTGTCTTTGTCATTCTAAATTTTTGGAAGTTGCTTACAATGCACTTCCTGTTTACTGATGTAATATTATATCCTTCTGGGGTCTTTGATGTGGTTGAAGACTAAATAGTTATAATTTTCCTTGGTTATGATAAAAGATAAATTAGATATGAAACCTTAGACTCACAAATACAGGATAGATAGAATATTTTCTTTAATTTTGCCAAATACAAATAGACTATGTATTGTTTTTCATCTTAGTTATTATTGTTTTTTCATTTTTCTTTATTAAGAAATTTTCTACTCACTCCACATGCTATCCACAGACCCCCCTCTTCCCTTCTCCCACCCCCAGCCCTCTTTCCCAAGCCACAACACATCCCCACATCCCCCAAATCGAGGTGTCCCATGAGGAGTCAGCAGAGCCCAGCACACTGAGCCTAGGCAGGTCCAAGCCCCTTCCCACTGCACCAAGGCTGTGCAAGGCGTCACACCACAGGCACCGGATTCCAGAAGCCTACCCATAGACCAGGGACAGATCCTGATCTCCCTGCCTGAGTGTGCCCCAAACAGTTTGAGCCAAACAACCATCTTCTGTACCCAGAGGGCCTAGTGCAGTCTCATGGGGGCTCCACAGCCACCAGTCCACAGTTCATGGGCTTCCATTAAGTGTGGCCGGTCATCTCTGCACGTCTTCCCATCATGATCTCGACGTCCCCCACCTGCAGAATCCCTCCTCTCTCTCATCAGTTGGATTCCTGGAGCTCAGCCTGATGCCTGGCCGTGGATCTCTGCATCTGCCTCCATCAGTCACTGGACAAAGGCTCTATGATGACAGGTTATTTGCTAGGCTGGTCACCAGAATAGACTGGTCCAGGCACCCTCTGGACCATTGCCAGCAGACCAAGGTGGGGTCAACCTTGTGGATTCCTGAGAGCCTCCTCAGCACCCTGCCTCTTCTTATTCCCATGATGTCCTCATCTATCACGGTATCTTCCTCCCTGCCCTCCCACTCTGTCCCTGTTCCACCTTGACCCTCCCATTTCCCTATGTTCTCTTTCCCTACTCCTTGCTCTCTGCCACCACCACCCCCTCCCACCCAGTTCATTCATGTAGATCTCATCTACTTCTCCTTCACAGGATCATCCATAGGGTCTTTCCCACCTATGGTCTTTCCCTGTTAGCTAGCCTCTCTGGAGTTATGGGTTGCAGTCTGGCCATCCCTTCCCTCCCATTTATTATCCACTTATGAGTGAGTACATACTATGTTTGTCCTTCTGAGTCTGGGTTACCTCACTCAAGATGATATTTTCTAGATCCATCCATTTGCCTGCAAATTTCAGGATATCATTTTTTTTTTTACTGCTGAGTAGTACTCCATTGTGTATATGTGCCATATTTTCTTTATCCATTCTTCAGTTGAGGGGCATCTAGGTTGTTTCCAGGTTCTTCCTATTACGAATAATGATGATATGAACATAGTTGAACATTTGTCCTTGTGGTAGGATTGAGCATTCCTTGGGTATATGCCCAAGAGTGGTATAACTGGTAGACTAGCTATTGTAACTATAATTTTTGCTTGATAACTGTTTTGTTATATATAATTTTACTATGTTAAAATCTTCCTTTTTGATTAGACATAAAAGGGGAAGTGCTGTGGGATATCTTTCTGTATGATGTGAATATGTATTGCTCTGATTGGTTGATAAATAAAGCTGCATTGGTCTGTGGCAGCTTAGAGGCAGGGAAATCCAAGCAGATATATGGAGAGAAGAAAGGAGAGGAGAAAGACACCAGCCCGTCACTCAGTGAGCAATATGCCATCAGACTGTCAATGCTACAGCCATGTGGCAAAACATAGATGAATAGAAATGGGTTAATTTAAGATGTTAGAGCTATCTAGCAAGAATCTTAAACCATTTACCATACAGTTTGTAATTAATATAAGCCTCTGAGTGATTATTTTATAAGCAGTTGCAGGACCGTGAGGCTGGGTAGGAGTGGAGAAACCTTCTGGCTACAGCCAATGATTCACCAAGCTGTACTTGAGTGTAATCATTCCCATGATCTGTCACTGAGGTCCTATATGGAATGGATATATGTTTATTCATTTTCCCTAGGCTAAGTAACACAACACTGCTCATGGAGAGTTACCTAAAAATCTTAAAGGGGTTATTAGTGGAACATGAATGAACCTATTTTTAAAAGTCTAAGTTTGTTGGCATGACTATATTAGATCATTCTTAAAAGTGAATGGAAAGAGGTAATTGATTATACATGGGAGGGGATGGGGTACAGACAGAATTAAAAGGTTATTGGAGACAGCTTCTGTGGGAGTGGGATAGGATAAGAGGAACTACAGTTTGCAAAGAAGCAGTAATCCAAATGTTCACAATACCCAGGGAGGAGGTAGGCCATTTGAATGTGATCCAAGGTGTTTGGGCACCTCGCCCAAAGACTCTCATGGATACTCATGCCCAGGAAACCTCAAAGCCACTTCAAGGAATCAAGTATTTATTTGGATGAGAGTAGACAACAGACTAGCGGAGCAGTATCAAATGTAGCCCATATTTTCCCAGCTTGTCATATAATTTTAACTTTACCTATGGAAAAGAACTTTACATTTTGGTTATTCTATCAGTTTTGAACTCCATTATGTTGATTGCTATTTCAACTTGAGAGACTCTTCTTTCTGGTTTGGAATACTTTTTTTTATTGGCTTCTTCCCTAAAAATAATTTAACTTCAATGAATGCATGGAATATATTTATTTATAGTAATGTAACATTTGTGGATGAAGACATATTCAAAATCATATTGAAAACTTTTCACATTTAAACACATCTCAGGATGATACAGTATAATTTGTAAAAAAAAAAAAAAAAGAACCACATACAAAACAAATGTTTGTATAAAACCAGAAAGTAAATGTCTTATTTTTGTGATGTTTGATGTAACTAAGAAAACTTTGTCATTGCCCATGAGCCTTGAACTATATAAAGGTCACAGTGGCCTCCTTTGTGTTTCTTTTCAAGGTAAATAATAAATTACGAAGATTATTTTGTTGACTTATCTTTAAATTGCAAGTTTGTGAGGATCTTTTGAAATGAACCAAAATGAGCCATATTCATGCAACCACTGGATCAGATGATCCTTGGAATAAACAACAAATGAATTTCTGAATTTCAAGTGGTTGCAAATAAAATAGCATGCAGAATAAGCTCAGCCTCCCACTGCCAAAGCCCCTAATTTTCCTTTATTTCATGCATTTATTGAACATTTTCCCTGTGACCAAATGAGGAACTTTAGCATATGGGTGGTATAGCCATAAGACAGCTCCAAATCTGGTTTTTCATTTATCTACAGTATTGACCAGCTTCTGAAAACATAAATTAAGAATTCATTTTATTTCTTTTGGAACTATTATTTTGAATCAGGTTGATATGTTTCTGACTATAAATAACATGTGACAATGCCATATTTATGCTCTCTTCTATTTTCTGTTATCAGCCTTTACAACCCCTCTTTTCATTGCTAATAAACTATATATATGTACTCTCCTCTTTGAATAAGGTTCCTACTTTTCATTCTCCACCAGACATGATGATACTGGGGTAGGATATGAAGGAAGGTAGTATTGACATTTGCTTGGGTTTACCCATACTGAATAACTCTGAGATACCTATGTGTCCACCACAGTGTTCCCTGTGTACCCAAAATATGTCATACTCTATCCTATTTGATTCTATGTCTATATGTTCCGCATATCTAGAGGAAACATTATTAGTTTCTATTTTCACAGGTGTAGCCTCAGAACAATTTTGCTAGATATTATGTGTGCATGTGTATGTTTCCTATATATGTTCACGTACACTTGGAGGGCATAGATAATCATCGGACATCTTCCTCAGTTGCTTGCCACCTTATTTTTTTCCTTATTGAATCAGAAGCTCTGATTTGGCTACAGTGGCTGGCCAGCAAGCTCCAGGAATCCACTTGTTACCTCCTCCCCCGGTGCTGAGTTTATAACAGTTTTACTATTACTTTAGGACTCCACATTGACACTTCTGAGTTTGAATGACAAAGTCTTTACTGGCTCGTATCCCCAGTCTATAGAAAGAGCTCTTAGTAGATAAATACAGCTTTCCTTGACCAGAACTGTACAACAGAGAGACCCTTGAATATCCTCTAATAGGTAGATTCTTACCTATTTTAAAGATATTATTCCTCTAATGAGCCCAAATTTCAAGACACCATGGTTGTGTATTTCAATAATGATACAAATCAATAACTGCAAATTTTTATTTAAGAAGCCAAACAATGATACATCACAGAGTTTTTGATCAAACAATTAGTTTCAAAGATTAACTCCATACAAATTGAATATAAGTGATTCAAACAGGCACATAACTTGAAACAAATCAAAAAGTACTTAAAAGATCCCACTGAGAGTGTGTGGCATTGTTCCTTATCTTATGGAGACTGTCTCAGATGAATGAATTGTGTTTTGTGTGTGTTTGTATGTGTGTGTGTGCCTGTGTATGTATGTGTATGTGTGTGCTTGTGTATACGTGTGTGATGGAAGGGGAAACAGAGAGATGTAGGGAGGGAGGGGTGGAGGGAGGGAAGGGAAGGAGGAAAGGAGGGAGGGAGAAGAAAAGAGGAGAGGGGAGAAGGAGGAGGGGAGGGAGGGAGGGAGAGAGAGAGGGACCAGAGAGAGAGGGAGAGAGAGAAAGAGGGGAGAGGGAGGGAGAGAGAGAGGGAGGGAGAGAGAGAGAGAGAGAGAAAGAGAGAGAGAGAGAGAGAGAGAGAGAGAGAGAGAGAGAGAGAGAGAGAGAGAGAGAGAGAGAGAGAGAGAGAGAGAGCAAGCAGAGGATAACATCCAGTGTCATCCTCAGCAATGCCATCCACCTGTTTGGAGACAGGGTCTCTCATTGGCCAGTTAGTTTCGACTAGCTGGCAAGCAAGCTCCAGAGATCTACTTGTCTACCCTTCTTTAGCACGGGACTGGAATTTTTATGTGATTTCTGGGGACTGGAATTTTTATGTGATTTCTGGGGACTGAATTTAGAGCCATAGGGCATGGGCTTTACTGATCTAGCTATCTGTCCAGCCCTCCAATAAATGAATCATGGCTTAGGTCTCGGTTTATCTCAGAAAGAATTTAATCTTCTGCATTCTGTTTGGGTGAAGGGATGGGGGTGTATGGGAAATAGTGCTTTGCTTATTGTAGTTCTTTGATGATTTTTACCTCTTGCTCTTTGCTCTTAGCATCTTTCTTTGTTTAAACTAATTCATTTATTGAGAAGTTTTGTTATCAGCCCTATCCTTTTTAGCGTTTTCTAGTTTTCAAACATTTCACAATATATCTTTTATTACAAGTGCTTTGGTAATAAAAAAAATTAAATCACCATGAAATCAAACCATACTTTCACCAGTGCTGCTCCTAACCTGCCAAAACGTTTATGCTTTAAACCATACTTAGAGTGGCCCTGGCTTTCAGGGGTGCCTCTCCACACATTTGTGATGTGCTGGGCCTTGTACTGTTATGAGGTGTAGTACATAAGTCATTTCTCCTATTACAAAGTATAATGGCTATGAAATGACATCGTTCCACTTTTCCTGATTCACCTGCCAAAGGCTATATAGATCACACATAGATTTACACCTAAGTTGGAAATATTCATTAGTGACATTTATTGCCGATGAACTACTTCAAATATTTCATTCTTTCATACTTGGCCACCCAATGCTTGCAGCTTCTTTTTCCTTGCTAGGTGCCAAATGTCTTTTCTTCATTACCATATTAGCCTTCAAAGCACAGCAATGCATTGGTAATCTTTCCTGTGTGCTTGCTTTGGGGTGACTTCACAGACTCTGCTTGCTATTTTCCTATGCTTGCTGGAATAATTGCCACAGAGAATAATGGGAGTTGAGCTGCTAAAACAGATTTTTTTAAATGTATTACTGCCTTAAACATATGATTTTAAGATAAAACTTATTAGAAGCTTAATTTTGAGTAAATATTAAGAAAAAATTCTTAAAAGGCTTTTCCTACATACTACTTTAAATGAGAAAAATTTCTGAAATCCAAACCTAGCAAGCTCCATTTGCTCAGCGATGAGGTACTTGCACCAATTTCCCCATGGCCTTTGGTGTACAAATTTTTTTAAAAAAAGAAAACTACTTCTAAAGTATTGATTTGACATTAAAGTTTGTTTACTTAAAGTAACTACTGAGCTTTAAAAAAGTAATTTGAATTGTAAACACTCAAGGATAAGCCAGTTTTAGGATCACATTATTGTGTCACAGTAACAGAAATGTGAATCACATTTAACTTGTGGATTCAGGTTCTCCTGTAAGCTGAACACTGAGCTCCTACACTCTTGAGAGAAGTCATAAGGAAAATCCAAATCTTCATTTCTGGCACAAAGGTTCCAGGAAATGATATACTGTCAGGAAATCACACACAGTCAGCTGCTTTCTGTTTTGGTTAACCAGGTAGTTTAAAAATTATTATCCCACTAGCAAAGTCTTCAGATTTTAGAAGCAGAACTAGAGGACTTATTGAGGTATACTTTGTGGTAGGTTCTGGAGTTTTTTCTCTTGCCCCAGAACTAACCATGGCATTGAGGATGGATAGGTATAAATCACGTTTTCTTACCAGGTAGCAGTTACCATAGGTGAGAAAATATCACCTATTTTTGGCGTCTATAAAATATTTGGGTATGGACTGGCATGAATTTCACTACATTTTGCAGACCTTAGTATACAATGAATGTTATTTTTTTAAAGGCTTACTTACCTACAAAAATGACTAAATTTGAGATTATCACTTAATTACTTTAATTTCTCAGTTTGCAGTGATAAAAACGTGAAAATGTAAGTATTAGCTATCAATGTTATTTTCATTTTGTAACATTGCTTTGTGTAATAACTGGAAGGGCATTTTATATAGTTAAATGTAGGACTGGGAAAATATTCAATGCTGTCTGATGGTCACAGTATTGGCTAGATAACAGAATTCAGAACTCACCCAGTCATGGGGACAGAATTTGACGCCGACTTTGAAGTATTAAAAAAAAAAAAAACTCTCTACAGTACATGTGTATTGGAGTTCAGTCCTGTATTCAAACTAGTAAATGTATTGTTTGGTCGATTAGATTGTCTAGATTGTAAAAACAGCTATTGCATATATTTGGAGCTTCAGGAAGGGGGAACCAAACATCTGAGGTTTTCTTTTCTTCTTAGATAGAGAAAACCAGTTTAACAAGGGGTAGAAAAAAATCACAACTGGTCTCCAACTGTGGATTTCTTGTGAAAAGAATCAGGTGGCATATCCCCCTTGATCACTGTAATTTTCTTTGTGCATGCAGGTTGTTCAACCTTAGTCTGGGCTACAAAATTCATTGTTTTTGTTTCTTAATCTAACCTTCACTTTTTTTTCTTTTGAAGAAGCTTACTTGGGGCCAATTCATTTGAAAGTCAATTGTAATTTATAACAGGTTTCTTTACTCCACGCTGTAAATCTGAATACAGATACTGTCCAAACTGTCCTAAGAGTGATGTTTGAATTCACAGTAACAAAAGTTACAAAGTTTGTGCAAAAGATATTGTACACCATTGGAGTACATAGAGCTTGCTATAGTTAATTTTATTTATAAAGCTGCATTTCTCATTGAAACTATTATGTGCTACATTAAAAGCCTGATTAAAGTGTTTCTAACGGTAAAACTGAAATGTTAAGATGCAATGGCATGTATGTGATGGATGTAAATGTTGTAGTAAATCACTGGAACCGTTTAAACAGCATAATGTTTGTGGAGCTCTTCAAGTTTTCCAAGGGTCATAAAGTAAACCCGGCTGTGGTGATTGCTCAGTGTAGAAGTGAAGAACAGCTTTAAAAAAATAAGAGAAAAACAACATCAGTGAGTTTCTAATCCATTTTAGCTAGATAATTAATAAACAAACAGTACCAGTTTATAACTACAATTTGATGTAATTAAAATATTAAACCATCTTATTTTGAATAACTTTTCTTTATTTTAAGGAACATAAATTTGATTAGTTTGGAATTTAAATTATGTATTTCAAATTATGTATTTCAAACCTTTTCATCATAGTCTATAGAATTATAATTCATATAGTTTATTATTTGGCTTTGTTTTCACTTTTAAAATTTATTCTTTGAGACTTTCATACACTGCACAATGAATTATGATCACGTGATCATTTTTAGCGTCCCCCCAACCCCTTCAACATGTTTCCTCCCATATTCTTTTTTTTTTAAATTTATAACCCACTGGGTTCAATCAGTGCTGACCATATGTGCACAGGAGTGAGGCCATCCACTGCTGTGGATATCATTCTATATAAATAAAACACTGATGGCCAGTGACCAGGCAGGAAGTAGGTTGCCAGGCAGGAAGTAGATGGGACAAGGAGAGAGGAGAATTCTGGGAAGCGGAAGGCTGAGGAGGGAGACACTGCAGCCATCGCCAGGAGAAGCAGCATGTAAAGACGCCGGGAAGCCACCAGCCACGTGGCAAGGTATAGATTTATAAAAATGGGTTAACTTAAGATAAAAGAACAGTTAGCAAGAAGCCTGCCACGGCCATACAGTTTGTAAGTGATATAAGCATCTGAGTGATTATTTTATAAGTGGATTGTGGGACTGCGGGGCTTGGGGAACCTGGAGAGAAGCCCTCCAGCAACAATCCACAGATCATGGGAACTTACCAGTGCCCTTCCCAAAGAATAATGATTCTCCTTTCCTTAGCAGCTACCAACTGCCATATCATATTTATAGTAGGTGGTCTTCTTGGGCTGAAGTTCCTTATTAGTTTTAGTTAACAACACTTTCCTTAAGCTGAGCAGGATGACACCAATGGACATGCCAAATTGGACTGGGGAAATCCCACAAGACCTCCACTCTACATAAAGAACTACAGGCAACTGAGCGAAGCTGGGAGCTGGAAGTGGGAGAGGTGTTTTCCCCAGGAAAGAGGACACCAATCAGTTGTCCAGTGCCAAAAGATCAGCCCTCAATACATACACACAGGTAACATTATATGAACTGAACAGCTTATATTTAGGAATACATATGCATATACATATATGCATGCAATAAAAAATAGTGAAAAAAGGGACTGTGAATTTGAATGATGGGGAGGAGTATACCGGAGAGTTTGAAGGGAAGAAAGAGAATTAAATCCTCTACTCATTTTAGTTCATTTCACTGAAACAGAAAATCATAAAAAAGTAGAAAATTTCTATAACTTCTTAAATATAAGCAGAAGTGGTGACAGAAAAAATAATTTTTTTCCTTGTATTAAAAGGGAAGACAATTTGATTTAGAATGAATTTGTTTTTATTTTTTGAGATTATAATTGAATTGCAACATTTTTTTTTCCATTCCCTAGTATAATGAGTTAAACCCAGTGGGACAGGGAGGAACATGTTGTGTAAATGTGGATTCTTCCATAATAAAGAAAATTGAAACAGAACACAGACATAAGTGTCAAATGGAAGACAAAGCTTTCTTATGTCATGAAAAGTTAAACTTAACAGGGCATGATGATGATAATGATGAACGTAAGACAAACCAGCTAACTTTAACACATTTCATGCGCCAAATACTCTGTAAGATGCTTACTATATACATATTATGTAAGAATTTTACCTTTGTTCCCCAGTTATTAATAGTTCCATCTTAGAGACAAAGGGATTAAGTTTTTAAAAGATAAAACAATGGTTGGTGAAAAGGCCCAATAGTACAGAGTTTGTATAGCATGTGTGAGGTCCTGGGTTCCATGCCCAGCATTCTCCCACCCCCTGAAAAAAGACACATAGGAAAGATCAATTCAGATTCTCTGGTTATCACATCTTGTTAGGCGACAGAGCCAGAACTGCAACCCCAAACTCTCTGATCTCAAACCCTGGCTCTTAGCATTACATTCCAAACTGGGCACCTTTCCTTGACATGCAGTGATTTTGCCCTGCTTTCTCTTCTATTAATTTGAAGTCTGTGTAATCCTTGGTAATGATTCTTAATCCTTTTAAAATTATTTTTTGAAAGCATTACTTCTTAAAATATTAATTTAGGTGATGAACTTTCCCATCTAGCTATTTTTAGTAGTTAACATGGATCAAATTTCACAGACAATTTCCAAGTCTCAATTTTAGTTTTCTTTCCTGTAAAATAGTCATCATTATACCTACTTGTGAAGATAAATTCAGACAGCTTTTAAAATAGCAAGCATAAAGCCTAACATATAATTATATATTCAACAAACGTAAGTACTTTTTCCTTCTTTTATTCTTGGAATATGCTGAAAGCTAGAAATAGAAGATTTTCAAAAAGCAAAGAAATGCTGGTCAGGAGATGGCAAAAGAGGATTTCTTACACACTGTTGGTGGGAGTGCATTATTATAGCTATCATGGAAAATAGTATGAAAGATCCACGAAAAACAACCAACCAACCAAACACTGTACAAAAAAGACAACAACAAAAAACCAACCCTAATAAACTTGCCATGTTCTCTGGCTCTAAGACCTTGGTATGTATCCACAGGATTTGGGTACCAGCCTACCAGAGATATTTATATCCATGGTGATTGGAGCACTATCCACAATAACTTTTGAGTAAATCTAGGCACCCATCAACCAATGAATAGACAAAAACCAAGAAAACAAAAACCCCCAAAGACTAAATCATCCATTTGCAGCAAAATATATAGAATTAGAGAACTTATGTTAATTGAAATAAGCTAAAAACAAAATATTAATGTTTTCTTTCAACTATCAAAGCTAAACCTATCTATCTAAAGATTAGGAATGATGTTGGGACTAAGGTAGATAAAGGGAGATCTGATTAGTGCACATGGAGGGCATGTACTGAAATAGCACAATGAATGTCAGTGATATGCACAATTAAATTATGATAATTAAACCCAAAATATTTAAATCATCCTAAGGAGGCAGATTCGCTCTCATATTTTTATGAAATTTCTTTGTATGAAAATGACTATGGATCAAAAATAATGAAAGTTCACGCCAAATAAAATATCAAAGTTTAATTAGGATATTACTAGAGATTTTTACTTCAAAATTAGGGTTCTTTTGAAACAAAAATTACATTATTTGCCTAATCTATTTCTGCTGCAAAAAGATAATTGTTTTTATTAATAAAAATTTAAAGTTTTAAATTGCCAGTTTAAAAAATGTATATTCCTAAATATTATGAGCAGAAAGTCTAATTACTGTCAGTGCCTGGTTTCTTTTTGCTTTACTGGAGGCTGTAAACTATACCTTGTCACCACGGGTACACAGGAATCGCAGTTTCTTGATTGACCTGCGCTTCAGCTCATTCTCGAGAATAGTGGACTGCAGGGACCGCGCTTCAATAGCCTTTTGGTCCCACCCGGTGATTCTCTGTGTACACTCAAAAGCTACAACACAAATGGAAAAAGAACATCTCAGTTTTGTAGCAGTAAGATAAAAAATCGTAATTACAGTTAACTATTAAGAAGTTAACAGTTACAGGTATGGTTAAACCCATCTGGTTTTGACCTTATTCTGAAGTCTGCCATTTTGGATGTTTTGCTGCTTAGGGCTGGTATTCAGAGTAGTTATCTATAGATTCCCACAGTGATCAACATTGACTTGCTAGATCTTCGTTCATCTTTGTATTCATATACTGTAAGACCACAGTCTAACACAAGGGTTAACGACTTTGTAAACATTCAAATCAACCCACGGCTTAAACAAGCAATAACAGTGTAGGTAAAGTACAGTGGACCCAATAAAGAACTGTATTGTAACACATATGGAAAACTGATTCATAAAAAAACTAAAACAAGGGGAACAGATTTAGTTCAGTGGCAGAGTGCAAGGCTCTGGGTTCAGTTCTCAGCCCTGAAAAGAATTAAAACTAATAATTATTACTAAATAATACCTTATTCAAATAATGACTTTAGTAACTAATTTAATTGAATAAACATTCCTGCTATAAGCAGAACTGAGGGTAATTTTATACATCTCAGGCTTTTTCTTGTAGAGGAAAACTGTATTACATTTTAAACTTTTAGGCCTATTTTATAATCTTTTGTGACAATATCATTTATGAAAATTCTATCTGAAAGAATACTTATTATGAAAAATCCATATACTTCATTGATTCTGTAAAGTAGTTTATGGCTGAAGAAGTAATATTAGTAAATATTTGACTTTCAAGTTACTATTCTTTATCAAATTTATGGGGAAGAAAATTTCCACACATAAATTGTAACATTTAAAATGACACAAAATTTAACTGCAGTCAAAATACAAAATGGGGCACTTTGATGAAAGCAAAATTCTTAATCTGACTATTTTCCTTTATTTTGAAGGGAGAAATTAGCATTAGTATAGCTATATCATTTTATAAGAAAAATGGCCTGTTTTCATCCAATGCTCTCGGGAACTCTCATTTACCTGCTGTATTCAACATTAAATTTACATAAAATAACTTATGGAAGACTAGGTAAACTATAAAAGTAACCAGCAAATGCGTACTGTGAGCAGTGTAGCTTATCTCAAAGAAAAGTGCAAAGCATGTGTTATCCCAGTTTTTATTATAATGCAAATTACTTACCTGTGTGATTTTGATATCAAAACTGTCACTAAATTATTATCATATTTTGACTTGAAATAACTTTCTTAGTGTAATTTTCCGCCCTAACTAAATTTGTCACAGGAAGTATAAAGAACCAATGGCCTGGCTTACAGTAACTAGTAACTTATTTAGCACATACGAATTTTAATTTTTTACTCACATGACTACTATATTAAAATAGTATTGTTCTAAAGAGCCACACAGAGAAAAATTTTCTAATTTAACATAGCCTGTCTACTGAGTCCACCACCCAGTGTTATATCATCACAGATCCTCTTAACCTAGATACTTACTGAACTAGTTTGGTTTCTGAAATGAGACTCTAAAATCTGGAAGTAGAGATTTTTGGTGAAACTTTCTACAATTCTTAAACTTCTATACAATTATTTGTGAATAAAGAACATTGTCCTTGTTATTGAAAACATTATAATTTAAAGAAGTATAAAATTTATTTTAGGAAACTCTGGATTTAAGCAGGTTGTAAAAGCAAGTTGTTTTCAGTTAGAAAACAGATTGAATAATTTCCTTGACATCAGTGTCATATTGTACTATATTCTCATTATGCACTAAACAAACAGTAATATCATGTATTTGTAGTGCTATAATTTGTTTTATATATACATGTCTTTCAAATTCTACCAGAGCTTTTTGATCTAGGTTAGAAATTTTCTTGCCCAGGGACAAAGATGTTGTAGACATTGAACATCCCTTTTACTCTTAGGATCATCTAGTGGCTTGAATATTAGGGTTATTCTCAGGTTCCTATTTTGACTTGGCTACCTGATTTTCATTTCTGGTTCATGTACTTTTTGAGGTTCTGGGGATGCATTCTTTCCCCAGGCTGCATCACTAGTTCCTACTTGACTTATTATTCCTGAAAGTATCACTATAAAAGATATAACATGACTCATCGCTTTTACTTTCTTTTGCCCTAGATCCATCAATTTGTACCATAAGCATTTAGTATCTGTCATTTATAACGGTTTAAAACCCTTTGTGAATTCTTACCTGTTTGAATAAATTAGAGCAGGTTTTCAGAAAAATCCTTAACATTGACTATGTATAAAAAAATTAAGATTCTGCAGATGCAATACAAAAAACTATCTCCCCATAGAAAATTGCCCAAAAATGAGTTCTTTCAAATTGGTCATTAAAACATTGTGGGCATCACTTTTCTACCCACTGTAGACATTTTGGGGGATTCTGGCCTCTGTCTGGATAGCTTTTCCTTCTCTTTCCAACTGTCTCTTCAAACACACAGACACACACAGACACAGACACAGACACACACAGACACACAGACACAGACACACACAGACACACACACACACACACACACACACACACACACACGGGGTGGGAGGAGAGCTGTCATAGATCTTATCATTCTACCCTTTACTCTTTCTAACATTTTAACTATTTGTGTGTATTTTGTTCTCTAGTCACTAAACGTACAAAAGAATCTCAAATTATTTTAATTTCACAAGCCAGCAGCCCTAGGCACAAAAAATGGAATTCTCTATGTTACCACAGGTATTCCAGAAAGTTCTGTCTTTTTATATAAGTGATTTCATACAAATACCACTCTATAAACAGGACATTGATGACTAGACAAAATAGAAGTACTTTTTTTTTATGTGTAGTACTTTAAATTACCCTTCAGTGCTTTAAGAAAAAAAAAACAATTCTGGAAACCTTATTTAGTACACATTTTCATTCTCTGAAAGCTTCTCCGGATCATCTGAGAGAAAAAGGAATTTGGTACATACCTACAGAAGACGGTATGTCTTTCCAGACTTCAAGGATCTTCTTGAAGAGTTGTTCATTAGCTTCCTCAGAGGCACCTTCAGCGTTGAAGGTGAGCATCACGCCAATTCCCAAGTAATTAGGTAAAATGATGATATTCTGCGATATAATGATTTCCAGGTACCGGGATTATGTTTCATAAAGATTTTTGTGTACAGAATTTTATCACTATTATGTTAATTGAAGTAACTATTACTTTAACCGAAGATCAAAAGATGCTCAGCATGCAGGGAGAAAGGTAATCTCTGTTTCTCAATTCAATAGAATAACATAAACTAAACATTTGAGAAGAGCTGGTTTCCATTAAGTCATCAGTTTTAATATTCTCTATTTTTTGTTTAGGATAATAATTTGGAAAAAAAGTAGAGCTGTACTTCCAACATAGAGAAATTTCTTGAAATGCCATAAAAGTATTGTACATTGTAATAGAAAAAATAATACAGTTCTGGATTTAAGATTCATTTCAGAAATTAAGCAATATTTTCATAATGAATGTGTGAGCTAAGTATCAAATCATATATATATATATATATATATATATATATATATATATATATAATTCTTGGTCATCAGCAAATTCATGGAAAAAGGGAAAATAAACCTCATAGAGCTTAAGCTTAAAATGTTTTAAGGGACAACTTTTAATACTGTTTCTGGCTTGTTTTATTATATTTGTCCCATATTCAAGAAAATGCAGAATATCTCATTCAAGTCACATAATGTTAATATAGGCTCTATATGCAAATTCAGAAGTATTGGTTGGCAGAATAAGGAAATACTAAGAGATAACTAAGCATTTGTAAGTTTTCAGATTCATAAATGGGACAGAAATCTGTTTAGAGCACAGATATTATGCCACTGACAGTATTTCTCTGATAATTTTTAAAAAAAAATGTGTTTTGCTGTTTTTCCAAATTAGCAAGTTACGGGGGTGGGGAAGGTCAGAAGCTATACTTGCCAAAGCCAGCGTACTCAGGCCAAGTGCTTGAGGCCATGTCTCAGCAACAACAATCCTCAAAACTAAAATAGGAATCCAGAGGCGAAACGCAATTTTAATGCGTTCCCTGGGTACTTGCATGAGCAGTTGAATCAGAAAAAAGATAAGAAAGAATGAAAGAAAATGCAAGAAATAAGGTTGTCTCAAAAAAAATCTATTTGTAATAAAATGGGACGGCTGCAAATCCAGACAGCCTCCGAGGTAATTTCCTTGCTTCTAAGGTGCTTGCTGAAGCAACGGATACTCTTAGCATGTGTGGCTCCCCGCACTATTAGAGTCTTTGTAACCTAGCGCTTGGGAGAAAATATTATTTTTAGGACATTCTCTTTCAGAAGGCACCCTCCTTTCATATTAGAGTCCTTTCTATTTTAGTGGGTCAAGACACTAGGGAATTTGTCTAAAAATATGTTTGCATATATATGAGGTGTCCTAATTAGGTCAGAAAATGATTTGTAAAATCTCTACTTTTTTCATTCTCCTTTCTACAGTTAATTAATTGATTTTCTAAAGCAAATAATTTCCCTGCTTATTATTTAGATTTAAACTTTTTCAGTGATTTTATTTTTTAAGCCAGTAACTAGTGTATCCCAGGCTGGCCTCAAATTTGCTAAATAAGCCAATGCTGGTCATAATATTACCAAACTTCCTGCCTACACTTCCAAAGTTATGGGATTATATGTGTGTATTAATATGCCTGGTTGAGCTTTTCAATAAATGTAGACTTAAACCAATACTCAAATATTCCTTGTTGCACTGGCTTCTGAATAAAGGTTATCTATTATGATGATAAATATAGGATGCAGGAATCTACAGAGATAACTTAAATGAAGAATAACATAGTTATATCAAAATTATTTTGTGGTTTTGGCTGAGATTGTGTTTAATATTTTCACAGTACAAATGGTAAATTGTTTATATAGGCAACTACTAGGTTACTAACTAATGATTGTTAGTTTTATCAAAATACCTTTAAAAATGTCTTCATCAATGTGCTGCTGATTGTTTTTATGTAATTGTTTTAATTGCATTATTGGAGATGTAGGCTGTATTCTTAAAAATGTTCAAAATACCACACAAATTGAGTGATATAAAGTATATAAATGTCTTGCCCAAGGATTTTATGTAATGATAAGCTGCTGAAATTTTAATATTCAACAAACTGAATATTGATAAAGGATGAAGAGAAAAACAATTGCTGGTAAAGACAGCAGTTTTACATATAATTCTCAACAAGGCAAAATCAATTCTACCATCAATATTTTGTATGATGAATTTGGTGTGGTATGATGTTATTGTCAAGCTCTTTATATTAATAATGAGTGTTTGTACAGCCATTCACAATTTAGATCTTGTGCTTTATTTACATGTTGAAAATTGTGGTGCATTTACTTTAAAAATATTGAATCTTGTCATCACAAATTTCCAAATATAATGAATATCATAAATGAATTTTGAAGTAATTTGCTATAGTCTATAGATAATTCAATAAAGATGGGATTGCACATAATTATGTAATTGTGCTATTGATTTCTTAACAAAGTATATTAGTATATTACAGGGTATAGAAATACTAAAGCCAACTGAAAAGCATCCTAGGATAATTAGTATAAATGCACAAAGATGAATGGATAGTGAATGTAGAACACAAAGCCATTAAAAGGAGGCAGCCCTCAATTAGTTCCACTTGATAATGGCCAGATGGTGGTGTGGGCTTGAGATTATCAGTTCTGGTTAATCAATATAACTCTGGATTTTAAAGGTTACATGTATTCATTATTAACAACATCATTATGTTCAAACAAAATCTGTCTGCAGACTGCACTTAAATATCTGAAATATGAAACCATTAGTGATTTTTTTTTTATATAGCAACACTTTCTGGCATGCTAAACTTACCTGTTAGATCTCTATACCCTCAGACATACATGTACATGCAGGCAAAACATACATGAAATAAAAATAAATATCACTTTTAGAAAGTAAAAGAAATAAAGGAAAATTATACTTTAAACCTTTGAGAATTTTGATAACTGAAAAAATTCAAAGTGTTTACAATAAGTTCTATGGAACTGAAGGTATTATCTTACGTTATTTGGCAAGGTCACATCAGACATAACTTCAGATTCTGCATCAATGATGTGATATCCATTAGCTGAGCTGAAGAAAATCTTCAGTGTTTTCTCAGAACCAATAGCCAGATCAACTGTCACTGGCTTAAGATCAAGAGTTGGAAACACCTGAAAATATAAAAGCAAATATGGCCCAAAGGCCAAAATGACATTCTGACTATGCAAAAATTTCCCTATTCTTTTGCCATATTTATGAGTTTATAAAACTCAGGTGGCTGTTTATGATTGGTTGATTGACTGATTTATGATCCTGGGGATTGAATCTAGGGCTTCCTATAGCCTACAATGACCAAGTGGTTAAGACCTTCAAAACCGCATATGGCCTTGTTCTCTCATTAGCTGTCCTTAAATTCCTTGCCTTGAGCTTCAGCAAATGAAGGAGCTCATCTGGTCTCTTAAACCGGTTCGCTGGATCAGCTGCCTGTATTTTTGCCAATATTCGTATATAGGCTTCATAGGACATGTAGTCTCCTTCGGAGTCTGCTGACTGATCAATGCATACTTGGTAAGGAATGAAAAAGGCCATACACATTAACCTATGATAGACAGACTATTCTCTAAGACTCCTATGGTGTATAGTCCAAGGAAACGAAAGGACAAACAGGATTCATTGCTAAGATCAGATTATGTAAAGGACTGAGCATCACAGGATTCACAACAATGTGGTCATGAGGTGGACATCAAGAATGGAAATGAGGACTCGGACAGGAACTAGCTAGACATATTGTTAGTACTTATCTCTTTGTTTTCCAGTTCCATACCAGGTAGCGCTGACAAGTCAGCAGACACCCAAGAATTAACTCATATCCAAATGTTGACAGCTGAGCCAAGACCCAATTTAGGCAGATCAGATCAGGGATGCTCTATCTGTCATGGTAGACCAATTGTCTATAGAGTAGCCTATTCTATCTAGAAAAGGGATACTCTGCAAACAGTGAAAATAGTTCTTGAGGAGTATTCATATGTGTTTTACAATGATCAATGTATATATGTGATGTGTTGTCCTAAAAATTAGAACATATAAATAGATGCTGACCTAAGATACAAATGCATTTCATGAATACCTTGAAGATTATCAGGATGTGCTCCTATCAGTCCTTTTTCAAACCTGTGTGTGGACCAAGTAGTTCAGTATCATTGAAAACATTTGTTAAAAACAGATTCTCAGGCCCCACTGCAGACTCATTAATTCAGCCTGGGGTTGGGTCCGAGATCTAAATATTTAACAAATGCTCCCACTGATTCTGATGCCTATAATAAGCAAGACAAAATAGCTACTTGGATTTCTAAAAAAAAAAAATCTGTCCTATTTGAATATAACTCAATTTATGGGAAAGGAAAAAAATCAGCAGCAGTTTGTTTGGGCCATTAGATGGCTAGTTTCCATAGCTGATCCATATAAGTTCAGTTAAATAGTAAGATGTAATGCATACTGTGCCTACTCACTCTGTCCCAGAACACTACTACAGAGAAGTGTCTTTCAGACCAGAAGAAATACTGACCCCCACTTCCTTCCCCCACCCATGTATTGTTGTAAGGATAGTTGGAGCAAACCTTTTTCTCCCAACTTCCAATGTGGCTTCCTTAGTATCTCCACATCTCATCTTACCTTCCCTCTGCTCTCCACCCCCCACTAAGAGAGAACAGGGACTTTCCCAGCTTCAAGTCATTGGGGTGGCACCTGAAGCCTGTGTTTGGGCCTCTAGAAGAGAAGATCTTCATGTTGACTACAGGAAATGGGAGTGAGGAGCTGGTGGGGATGTCCTGTAAGGGGAGGGGTTGGGGACTTCCCTCAAACTCTCCCTTGCTGTGGCACCTGTGGATTGTCTAAAAAAGGGTTAAATGATAATTATTGACATGACATATTCAAATTGCAATAACTGTAGCCGAATGGTATATATTTCCACATCTACATTCCAAACTACTATTTTGTTTATAATTTCTTCTTTAGAGAAAAACAGTATGATGCAAATAAAATGGTCACTCACTTTAATAGCAGTGCTTTCATCAAAGGATTTTGGTGCCCATGCAAAAAGGTGAATTGATGATTTCAAAGCAACTGCGATATATGTTGTTTCTTCATGTTGAACTATAATGGCAACATACAAAAAAGTCATACTTCAGAATTAGCAAGAACACTCAGAAATTTACATTTATTATCACAAATGAAATAACCATAGTGTTAAAATCAAAACTACATATTTTTAGAATAGCTACTTTGCTGGAGTTGTATTCTCTTCATTCAATATTAATATCACCGAATAATTCCATGGATTGTATTTATCAGCATTCAAGTGCATTTTATTCTTATTATACACTATAGCAAAATAAGAGAATAAAAATAAAGAAAGTAGTAAGGTTGAGTGACATAACTGTTATTTTATCACTTGGGAGGCTCAGGAAGGAAGGTTTTGTGTTTGAGGCCATCCTGGGGCTACATACCAAGAGCCTATCTCAGAAATCCAAGGGTTGTGAGTATTCTGGTAGTATGTGCAAAGCTCAGAGTTTCATTCTTAACAGAGAATAAAATATTAGAGAAATTCAAAATAAATGAAAAACTTTCCATGTTCATGGATAGGTAGATTTTCTTAAAATATAATTATCTAAAATAATCTTTACAGATTAAATTCAATCCATGTTGAAATCTCAATGATCTATTCTGTAGAAATAAAGAGGCTATTCCTAAATGTCACACACAATTTTATAAATGTTCTGACTCTTCAGAAAAGTCTTCCCAAAAGCTCAAAGTTGAAGTACACTCATTTTCTGATTTTAATGTTTACTATAAATTATACTAGTAGCACTTAATTCAGTTGTAAGAAAGAATGAGATTATATCATTTTCAGAAGTAGATATATCTAGAGATTATTATATTAAGTTAAACAAACCAGACTCAAGGAGACAAGCAGCATACATCTTTTTCTTACATATGTAATTTGTATTGAAGAAAAAGTAAAGGGGCTGGTGAGATGGCCCAGTGATTAAGACAGCAAACTGCTTTTGCACAGGATCCAAGATCATTGCCTGGCACCCTACTTGGACATCTTAAAACTGTCTGTTACTCTAGGACCTACAGTCTAGACCAATGGAATCTTGGCTGACCTTGTTGGATACCAGACACACATGGTGTACAGACATACATACAGGCAAAACAGTCATATGAATCAAATATTTTTTAAACAATGGGAATACAGACAAAATGAATACAATTGAGATTCACTAAGTGAAAGAAATCTGTTACAGAAGACCACAAAATACATGGATATTTTTCTGTTAGCTTCTGTGATAAGGCAAATACATAGAGAAAAAAATAGTTTAATCTTTTATCTAGTACTTCACAAAAAGTAGGAAAGGGGCCAGGCAGTGGTGGTGCACAGAGTGAGTTCCAGCACAGCCAAGGCTACAAAAAGAAACCTTGTCTTTAAAAACAAACAAAACAAGTGAAAAAAGGGAAGGAAATACTGTAATGGAATACTGGTTTCCTTGGAGAGAAAAATCTGAACTTTTATGTAAGAGCATAGTAATGGTTATTGAGTTGTCCACTTTAAAAAATATATTTCATAACATGTAAATAATTTCAAAAGCACTATTGATAGAGAAAGTAAAAGTTATACAAAGTGTATGCTTGTTTTATGTAACATCCCTCTTTTTTGGCTAGAATACTGCTTTTGTTCTGATTCTCTCCAATATTCTGTCTCTTGACCATATTTTCTTCCTCCTCTTTTAATTTATCTCTTCTACCATTCTACTTGTCAATGGAAGAAATGACTTTTGGTTGTCCTGGGTAGTAGTACCAATGATTGGAATGGACTCAGCTAGGAAAATGGACTTCATTTGTCCATTCAACTTGAGTACAGATTTCCAAGATTATCTTTGTAAAGATCTATCATTGAGATAAAAATTGCCAACTTAGTAAGAGGTAGTTGTACAATATAAACTCTTGGATTAGCATCTTGGAATATCTTTCACCTTTAGGG
Organism: Peromyscus maniculatus bairdii; assembly: GCF_049852395.1. Lineage (NCBI taxonomy): Eukaryota > Metazoa > Chordata > Mammalia > Rodentia > Cricetidae > Peromyscus > Peromyscus maniculatus. The sequence continues at coordinate 52,724,456 of NC_134875.1, forward strand.
CTATCATATTTATATAATATGATTGCAGGCAGTGGTATTATCTGAAGCTATAATAAAGGATTTATCCTATACTTTAGCTTTCTAGATGCAAATTCTTTCATTTAATATTATATGTGTATATATGTGCACACATAAAAGCAAAAGGTCAGTTATGATATAATTTTTCTCTTGCAATTTATATAATGTGATTTTAGCAGTCGTTCACTTACACTACCAATTCTGCTTTAAGGGTCAATTGCTTCAGAGTAAAAGGAAACTGAGAATAGAGGGAATTTGATTCAGAAATGGAATAGACTGGGATAACATTATTTCATGGTTGTCTAAGACTCAGAACAGTATTCTGAGGCCCAAAGGGTTTATTACTCTATTTTCAGAGATATTTATAAAGAGATATATGACATGAAAATATTCTATAATGAAACATAAAGTATTAGGAGCAACAGTCAACAGATCACAGAAAAACTTTCAGATTCACTATAAAGTTTCCTGGTATTAGAGTATTAAATGGGATCATATTGTATTGCCATTCAAAGGAAAGGAAATATCACATACATCTCTGTAAGTTGCTAAAGATATATCAAGAATAGTTATAGTAAGGAAAATATTAATTTAATATATTAAGTGTGACTAGGAAAGGAAGAAAGAAGAAATAAACCAACTTTAACTCAGAGCTATTTCAGCCAATAGGTATGTACAAAGATATATAGAAAACTCCTAGGAAATGCCTTGATGACATTCACTCATATTTTCGTTCAAAATTGGAAATTCTTTCCTTTTTTTGTCTTGTCTTTTGTAATTATGAGCCTCTCCACATAAACGGAAGCATAAACTCTATAGCAAAAGTAAATGTGAAATGGACGTACGGACACTGAAGTGTTCACAGCCAGTCAGCTTATCAATAGCTTTACAAGCTTCCTCTTTCTTCAGCATTTCCTTCTGCCTTTTCTTACTTTCAGGATCATTATTCAGAATCTTGTTCCTCAGCCAAGTCAAATGGTACACGCGAAGTCTGTTCTTGCGGCCTGGTAGGAAAACATGATGTTTCAATTCTCTCCCTCTTTTTACATTCTAGAAATACAAAGAAGTAGGGCTGTGCTGCTCTCTCTTCAAAACCAAATTTTTGTTAAACTAAAAGTCACTTTTTAAAACTAACATGATATTCGTGTCTTCTGTTGGGCTCGACTAGTTGCCTCTGTGCCTATCTGAAGTGTATTCCACAAGGATAGGTTAAGACTGTCTCTACGCAGCCAACCCAACCCAAGGACTATCCATTCATTTGAACTTTCCTAAGTCTTGGCTCCTCTTCAGTTCCCAGACCTAGAGGCGGTTCCTGGTAATATGAATAGATAAGAAGATGTCTGAATGCTGACTGGGCTTTTGCAGCCAGGGAATTGGATTTCCTTGAGTTCTGTCAACCTAGCATGTTTAAAAATGAATTGGACACACTTATTTGTTTCTTCAATTCTTTTATCTTCTTAATTTTTATTTGTCTTTTAAGGCTTTTATTTTTATATACTTATAATGTATAATGTGGTATTTTTATTAATGTAGACATTGGTGCTGTGGGACGGTCTTTCTGTATGCTGTGATTATGTGTTGCTAGGATTGGTTAATAAAGAAGCTGCTCTGGCCTATGGCGAGTCAGGTTATAGCCAGGCAGGAAATCCAAGAGAGAGAGAGGAAGAAGAAAGGCAGAGGCAGGAGAGATGCCGGATTGCCATCCTAGGAGCAACATGTAATGGGATGCAGGTAAAGTGACAGAACACATGGCAATACATAGATTAATAGTTATGGGTTGATTTAAACTATAAAGGCTAGCTAGCAAGAGGCCTGCCATAGGCCATACCATTTGTAAATAATATTAAGCCTCTGAATGATTATTTTATAGGCAACTGAAGGACTGCGGGACTGTGGGACCGGGCATGACCAGAGAAACCTTCCTGCTACACATTGGGAAATAAGCATACTCATTAACTTAATTTTAAAACATTATTTATGGTGAGTAACATTCAAATTCTTCTCTTCTAACTATTTTGAGACACATAATGTGTTATTTTCCTTACATTCACCTATTGTGTCATAGAACAACAAAATGTAGTACTCTGATTTAAATTTTACCCACTATGTACCTGCTACTTTATATCACCTTTCATCCCCCTTTCCATTCAGTCCAGCTGCTGGTAACCATCAGTCTACCCTCAGCATCTTTGAGGTAATGCTTGAATTAATTATTTTAGTTTTTGAGATTATAATATAATAACATCATTTCCTCCTTCCCTTCCCTCTTTTCAAGCCCTCCCATATAACACTCCTTTCTCTCTTTTAAATCCATGGCCTCTATTGTCATTAATTGTTGTTACACACTTATATGTATATACATGGATATTCATAAATATATAAATATAACCTTTTGAGACAATTTTTATATTCTACTCATTAGTAATTTCCTAATTACTAATCCTATCAAGTTTTTATAATTTATTTGAACACTAAAGGCCCTATATGACTTTATTAATTTTTCTTTGTTATTTTTAATATTGTTATAAAAGTCCCAATAATAAGAATCTTTTTTTGAGATCACACTGGCTTCAAACTTGGAGATCCACTTTCCTCCTGAGTGCTGAGATTAAAAGCGTGTGCCTCCAAGCTCAGCCTACCACTAAAATTCTTAATGTGGTTAGTTTTACTGTGTTTTTATAGGGAAATTTAAAGAGGTGTTAGGGTTCAGAAAATTACACTTGTCATTTTATACTTAACAGAATAAGCTACTGAATAACTTCACATTGCATCCTTGTAAATTCTTTGCAGAGTAGCCTTTGAGGATCTTTATCTGAGGATGACTTTTTATAGTATTTGTCACAAAAATAATTTATAGGCTGAGGAATCCTTGATTACCATGCAAAAGGCCTTAGTTTTAAAACCCAGTACCAAACAAAAACAAATAGTTTTAAAACCCAGTACCAAAGAAAAACAAATTACAATTTGGTTAAGTTTAAGGATTGTGAAAAGGTATATCTGGGTTTGAGAAAATCAGATGAAAAAAAAATTCTCATCCAGACGTGTATAATCTCCAAGCTACCCAGATGTTTTCAAAACTAAATATTGCTTCTGTGTACCTGAAATCATTACAAATGATTCGTCATGAAATATGATTAAAATATTATGAAGTCTGAGTTTATCTCTAAAAAGTTTTGCCTTTAATCAAACATTGAAGCAGAATGAATCTTATCCAATCACAGCAATTTGCACACTAATATATATTCTACATATATCTTATATGTTATGAAGTACAAAAATTCATATAAATATCAGTGGTTGATATGGTTTTATTTGGTGGCCAAATCTTAGGTTAACCACTCTCATTAATTCATTAGTTGTCTTTTGATTTTCTGATACTAATACCTGTTTAGTGTTAGGTCTCAGGACAAAAGGCTAACTAAGGTGCTTATTAACAAATCAAAGGAGAAACTGGCTGCCAGCTTCTCCAAGCATCCCTCAGTCTCTACCTGTTACAGGGTCCTCCTGGCTGCCCTTCTCCCATATAAACATATTCTCCTATATTACATATTCTCTTCCACATATAACCCAGCCACTTGGCTACACCAGTCCTTTTGGCCTCTCAGCTGCCACTCCAGGCTCCCCTCTCTCCCCTCCCCTCTTTCCTCATGTGGCCCTGTTCAGTCTGCAGGTCATGTCCACACTGGACTCTCTCAGATGCCTCTGGCTGTGTTCTCCCTCATATCTACAATAAACCTTCTCCTCCTTCACACCTAGGAGCAGTCATGTCCTCATTTTATTTATTTATTTTTCATTCATTTAGTAGTCACAATTAATTTAACACCAACCTTACTTGCTTTTTCACAGTCAATGTTTCAGGTTCTGATTATGAAAATTATGAAAGATTATGAAAATCAACTACTGTTTGGGAAAGGTGTAGATGTTTTTAGGGAATCCATTCTTGTAACTAATCTTGTCTGCTTGCCCATGTAATATTAGACAGAGACAGGGACATGTCTTTCTTTTACCCAATTACTCATCCACTTGTGTTTTGGACACATCAAAAGCTAGATGGTGGATACTGGTGTAGTTCCTTGTGAGTAAGATTACAGCTCTGCAAGTTTGGAAACAACTCTGAAAAGAAACTCAAGGATGCAAATGTGGTTTTCTTGATCTCCAACCTAGGTTAAGTGCATCAAGATCAAAGGGAGTTTGTTTAAAGTCTAAATGTATAAGAAAACACAAGTAGGAGATTCTGCTGTCCCAATTAGTTATATTTGAAGTGTTTTCCTATGAACACCTTCACCCAAGAAAGCCTTTAACCTAGTTTGCAGTTCAATTACTCTGCATAATTACTCAGTTAATTTTAGAATTTAAACAAACCAGAGATGGTAATCAGCAAATTGAGTGGCTCCACGACTTGAATCTGGCGGAATGGTCTTCGCTTTATAAGTTTAATGATGTCTGCCTTTCCACTTCTGTCCATCAGGTACAGATTAGATCGGGTGCCCAGCAACAAATTGACTCCTGTTTAGATACAGAAAGTGCTGTATTAGCTGATTATTTCTATTAGTGTGTATTAATTCTATAGAAAGAGTTTTCACTGTGATGTTTTTATATTTATCTATCACATAATTTAATCAAAATCACTCTCATTACCCTTTCTTATTTTTCCTTCTCACTCTTTCTGGGTCCTCTTCCATTTCCCTAACAATCTCCACTCTATGCTTAGGACCTTAAGAAAAATGAAACTAGATTTTGCATATGAGGGGAAATGTGATTTTTGTCTTTACGCATTTGACTTATCTCAATATCCAGTTATAACCTATTTTCCTACAAATATGATTCTACTCTTTCTCATAGTTGAATAATAATACTGTACTACATATACGTGTATTCCACGTTTCTTTACTCTTTACTTACTGATTTTCTAACTAAATATATATGTATAAATAACTGCTTTGGTTATTCCAGTTTGCTAGTCTATATAAGATGACTTTTATAATTTCAGGCCAATATTAGCCTTCTTAATCTCATACTATTCAACTATGTATACTCCTAACAGAGTGTGTTACATTAAAATGTGTAAATAGATGTCCATACATACTAGCAATATTCTACTGCCTGCTGTCTATTGTGCTATCTGACATACAGAATATTATGTATACCATAGTGCTATATTTTAATTGTCACAAAGATTTCCAGAATGAATCAGTGTGGTGACATTGTATTTGTATACCCCAATAAAGTTTATCTGAGGATCAGAGGGAAAAACCAGCTACGATTGTAAACATAGAGGTCAGGCAATGGTAGCACATGCCTTTAATCCTATCATTTAGGAGGCAGAGTCTGTCTGAATCTCTGTGAGTTCAAGGCCACACTGGGAACAGAGCCAGGAGTGGTGGAACATGCCTTAAATTCCAACCCTAGTTAACCATAAAGGTCTGGAGGTCTGTACTGACGGACAGGAAGTGATGTAGCTGGGCAGAGAGAGGAAATGAGATGGCTGAACAGAAAGGCATATAGTGTGGATATACAGGAAGTAGGTCTCTTTGGAGGTTGAGGTGTTGGTGAGGTGAGGTTGTCTGTGGCTTGTCTTATTCTCTCTGATCTCTCAGTTTTTCACTCCAACATCTGGCTCCGGGTTTTTATTAATAAGACCGTTTAGCAATTCATGTACAAATCAGACCTTCTGATTAAGAGACTAAGCAAATTTAGTCTCTCTATATATACTTAATTTTGGTTCATTTTCTAGACATCAACTACATTTCTGGGTACTTGGAAGACTCAAGTGCTCATGCATTATTTATTGTCTGAGCCATTAAATTAGAAAATCATTGAGGATGACCATTTTCTTCTAAGGGCTCAGTCCCTATTAAACTTAAATTTCCTATTTCTTTGTATTTTTCTTTTAAAATCCATCTTCTGTTCAATCACACATAGGCAAAAATCTATGAAGCGTAAGTTAGAAGTTGATGTTTACTTTGGACCTTGGTTGTACTAAGTTATTTTATAGCAATGTACTATGCAGACTAGTTTGGGACAACGTATATATAATCTCAGCTCTATTGCTATGGTCATAATTTTCAGAAACAAAGAGTTGAAAAGTCTGTCAAATTTAGGATTTTATAGAGAGAACTTATGCATCCTCTATACTTAAAAATTGCAAGATCCTGCAGAAATCTTTCTTTTAATAAGTATGTACTAATATAGAAAACATTAAACTTAAATTGTCAAATGACCATAATGAAGCCTAATTTTGCATTTTCCTCCAGGTAACTCAAGTTAAAAAGCAAAAAGTGGAAGACATTAATTCAACAAGCCAGAGCAGCCCTGAAGCAATTCCTATCAATTCATTTGTAACCGACTGGTAATGGTAAAATATTTTACTTCTACAAGCTTCACGAGTTCTCTACATGAACATGGATCTAAAACAAAACCAAACTCAAACTTACCCCACAAAGAGCCACAGCAGATCTCAGATGAAAACTCCTTTTCATACACATGGATTAGTGGTTTGTTATATGCTAGGGAGACACAGAGTGGGTTAACATTTACTTCAGATGCTAGCTGAGGGGGTTTTTCAGGCACCTCAACAAATCCGGCATATACTACAAATGGAAAGGCATTAGGACAAATCACTGATCTATATACTAAATGTGCCAAGTATTTCCATAATGGAGATGGCCCTCAAAGTTTGGTTTCCTTATTGTATTTCATCTTTTATGTAAGTTTTAGTAAATTCTTAACTCATTAGAAAATGCAAATCGTGGTGGTTAAAATACATTGCTGAGTATGGATGTGATTTGTGGCTTTGATTATATTGCAAAACCAATAATTGAATAAAGGATTCCATTTCTTAATTGGGGGTCAAATCTAGTCATTGTAAAGATTCAGTGATAGCTGGGTGTGATAGCAAGGGCCTGTGATCCTAGGAAGATGAGGAAGTCAGTGTCAATAACAGTTACAGAAGGAGCTCAATGCTATCTGGGTTACATGAGACTCCCGAAAATGTAAGGAAAAAGAAAAGATTTCACTGAGGAGTAATTTAAAAAACTTATGTATGATTTGCTTATTTAAGCACATATGTTGTGGTTGGTTTTCTCCTTCTACCATGTGGGTCTAGGGGAATAAACTTGTTAGGCTTGATAGCAAATATTTTTACCTTACAACTCATCTTGCCAGCCTGAGGAATAATTTTTTTAAAGGCATTCATCAATCTCGTCTTATAGCAAATCAATATTCAAATTCTTTGATTTACCACACACCCTGAATTACTGTACGAGCATGTATAAGCATTCACCATGGGAAGATCATACCAGAAATACTTACAGGTGTCACTCGCAATGTCGGTATCAGAAGCAGAAGCAGATCCTCTGGAAGATGAGTGGATGATAGGAAAACCCACTGTTGCTGATGACTCTGATATATCATTCGGATTTTCACCATCAAGTGCGAGGGATGCGTTATCCAAGACAATTGAGTCTGAGGTCTCAGTTCCAACATCTGATTCCTGTAAGGAGACCAAAGGCCATTTTAATCTATTTGGTTAATATCAGGAAAATATGCTATGGGTGACTTGAAAATTTGAATGCAAAATCTGTAATATATTCATCCTTAAAACTCCATATTTACTAAAACATATTCAGCAGTGTCATCAGAGAAGTAAGCTATTTTTGGGATAATGTGAAGGGAGAATTAGAAGGAGCATTAAGTTGCCAAATGTACAATTTCAGATCTAATATTTGTGGAAATCTACCAGGTTCTATGCTAGTACCCCTATTTATCCATCTCCATGAACATTTACCACAACATAAAAAAAATACATTGTCTCTGATTCTGCTATAAGGAAAAAAACCTTAGAGAAATTAAAAGTTTTCTGGATCAGAGAGCTGGTATGTAGGGGATCTAAAGTTTGAAAGGAATCTAATCCCAAAATGTATATGCCAAATAACCACTTTGAAAAAAAGAGCACACCATGAGGATATCTCATCCACTAATTTAAGATGTCTACAGAGCTGGGTCTGGAGGCACATGCATATATTCCTGGCATGTGCAAGGCTGTTGTCATGAGTCTTAGGCCAGCCTGGGCTACCTAATAAGTTCCAGACTAACATGGGCCTACAGAGCTAGATCCTGGTCCTAAAACTGTAAAAAATTAAAACAAAACAATACAAAACAAAAAAATGAGAACACAACACAACAAAACAAAAAAGATGGCTTAAGAGAACTGATAGTAAGAAGAACCATGAGAGGATTGTGGTTCAAATGATCAAACAAAAGATATTAAAAAAACCCAACTTATAACAATCCTAGAGTAAACATAGTTCATGCTTCCATTGATGGAGTAGACACTCAAGGATAAAAGCCTCCAAGCGTTATGAATCTATATTCAATATGTGAAAAAATTAGCAACTCTCTGTTGAGGTTATTGAAGGTCAGGGGAAGAATTAGGAGTTAATTATTTGTGAAGATTAAAATCTACCAGCCTAGATGTCTAATTGATTAATTGGAAAACAAAAATGTGGTATGTACTCATACACAATGGGATTTTATTCAGCCACAAAAAAATGAAGTCATGAAAATTTCAAAATAATGGATGGGTGTGGAAATTATTATATTAAGGGTTATAATTCTACTCAGAGGAAAACATACTTCCAGTTCTTTATGATAGACACACAGATGCTAGATTGTATTGTGTGTGTGTGTGTGTGTGTGTGTGTAGTATAGATGTGTGTGTATGTAGTATAGAACCAGAAGAGATCATCGGTGAGAGGGACAGAGATTTTAAGGAAGAGTAATGGGGAAAATGGGTCAATAGAATACATGCGACCTAAGAGTTGAATGGAGGGAAAATGTATAGTTGAGGGGGAATGAAAGGAAGAGAAGGACCAACAAAAACTAAGTATTAGGGAAATGCCATATTGAAATCCATCACTTTATGTGCTACAAAATATTAATAAATAGTTAATGCTAATGGCTGCACACTATTGTATGTGTCTAAAATGTTATCAATTTGAATACTTGGAAAGTTTCAATATGTGTATTCTACAGCTATGAATAATATTACCAGTACCTTGAAATATTTCCCCAAGTGTATGATCTAACTTAAAATGACAAAATAAGTGTTTTTTGTTCTTGAAAGTATATAGGAACCATCAAATTGTATGTAATGAAGATCCCATGCATTTATAACTTAATTGTATTATTTTAGTTATTTCAGGATTTGGGATACAAGAATATAACCAATGTCGAAGAGCTGCAATGTTACATAACATGTGCTGATATACTTTTAAAAGAGAAGTACATTCTTGCTTTCAAATCTCCTTTTTTTTTTCAAATCTTCATTACCTCCCGTACATGTTCAAAATCCTGAAATATATGTTGATCCAGTCCTGCACCATCATTCTGTGAGTGAATTTCTTCATCGAATCCAAATGCTCCATGCTCTTCACTGCTTCCATTGGCTCCTCTGTATCTGTTCCCTCCATTGGCTCCATGTCCATCCTGGTTTCTAAAGGCTGCACTCGCTCCCCCAGCAGAGTTGCCACGGTAACCTTTGGCTCCATTGTTTCTATAGGGTCTGAAAGCCCCCTGCTGTACATTACCTCCACCACTGTTCTTCAATATTCCCCCTCTGCGATAGCTTGCTCTGTTACAAGGACATATTAATGAAAGAAGGCCATTCAATAAAAACACAAATCAAAGCTAGAAAATGAAAGAGAAATCAAATTTTACACACACACACACACACACACACACACACACACACACACACACACACACTCACATTATGCTCAGGAATGTTTTTGCTATATGATGTGAATGCTTTGGTCTTATATACACACACTTGAAAGATTCCTCAATTCCTTGCCAATATTAAATACTGAATTAACATGATAGCCACTGTCAATTCTTTGTCATCATTGTGGTGACAGAGAAAAATGAACTGCACTTTGTTATTAGGTATACGTGACTGTAATACTCATTTTCTTAAATAATTGAATAGTTTATCAATAACTTACCATCTTCTTAGTGATCACAGTGATATTAGAATATTTTTCTGCATTCTAGACTATGTTAATTTTAACATATGCTTTCACTTATTTACATATATACCAAGAGCTCTGCTATGGACCCTGGTCAATACTCTCACCAGAAAGTTCAAGTTAGAGGATGAGTAAGATAATCACATAATCAGGGGTTATAAATGTTAAGTCTTTTAAATGCCCAATGTACTTCATTTTGCATGGAAGACAATATTAAACATATTTACCTATGGTGATTATAAAAAGAAAATCTGCATGAAAATGGAATTCTTTTTAGATTTTATATCTGGGGAAAATATACAAAAGGACTTTTGGTAACTTCACCAATTAAATGAATAAAGACCATCCTAAATTGTTCAGATACATGACAAAATCTCAACTCTCTGGGAAATGTTTACCAATTCTTTCAAATAGTAGTAGAACACTTCATTTTTTACCCCATTTCTCATTGTGATTTTATGGGGAGGGAGATTTAGTGGCATTAATTTAAAGAGAAACACTGAGATAATCCCAGTTATCAAGAAACTAATAAATAATTGAATTTAAATTGTATATAAATAGTCTAGTTACATGTTCTACACCAGAAAAATTTAAAATACAATACCGAACACTTACCAATATGTAAGTACAATTAATTAATTATCTTAATGTTATGTTACATTTAAAAATAAATCAAATATGCCAATACTTCTGAACTTGCATCTACGGTATAATAACAGAGACAAACGAACCTTGGCCCATTGGTAGCAGCATCAAGATTATCATCTATGTCACGAGCAGACCCAGCATCATAGCCAGCACCACGGGCTTTACAGACATTTGCCTGATCAACCTGGTTATTCAAGTCATCATGGCCATTGAAATGGTCATAGGTATCTTCATAAGCATCATTAGAAGCTTCCTCATCACCATCAGTATTAGCACCAGCATCATAGAGTTCAACATAATCACCATCTTCTTCAGGTGGCTGAACGACAGGTGCAGGAATTAACCAATCATCCCAGAAGATTTCAGAGTGTGCATTACAGCCTACCCATTCATTTGTCAAGTATACAGGGGGTGATATTTTCCCCACTTTAAATCCATCTGGAACCTGTGTGCACAAGAAAGGTTAAGGTAGTCTCTAATAGCTTCTCATTTTCTTTAGATATTGGAAGTTTCCAAAATGACAACATTTTAAAACATGTTAAAATTATATTCTTTACTGAAACAAAGATGTCCACCCAATACATAGAGCAAATATTTTAGTGAAGATGAGTTGCGCAAATCCAAACATTAGTAATTAGTAGTGGACTTTGTAGATCACACAGCAAATTTACTCACTGTTTATTAACCCCATTGCCTGCTGAGGAGTAGACATTTGCTTTTGATGCTGGACAGTATGCTCTACACAAAATCTGTTTTTTTCCTTTGGTTTATCCTAACACTGAGATTAAAGTATCACTCTTGAAATAGATAGGTTATTTTCCCAGTTTTGTCTATATATGCCATATAGTATCTTAAATTATTTCTAATGCCTCCAAAAAGCTAATGAATACAAGTGTAATTCTTATGTTAGGAATAAACATGTATGTGATAGAGTATTATGAAAATAAAACAATATGATCTGAAAGCACACTGAAAAAGTTTAGGGAGGCCTTTTACTTATACAATCAGAAGACACAATTTTTACACTAATATTTTGATTCATTACCTAAGGAACACTATTAAACAACAGTCAAAAATGTAACTTATACCTCTTGGTCATAGCTTAGTTTCTGGAAGTATGTTTGTCAATCTTCTTTCCTATATATTCTATCTCTATTTTGTGTGGTACTGAGATTGAACCTAGAGACTTGAGTATGCTAGGCAAGCATTCTACCACCAGACTATATCCTCAGCACCTCTCATCAACACATTCTAACAAAAATGTGAAAATATAATATTGTTTAATCAGATAAGTGCTTTTTCCCATTTCAATTTTAAATTCAAAATTTTATATTCTGAGTACTTGCCCACAATGTGATCTTTAAAAATAAAGATTATGAGACACATTTAAACTCTTTTACTTTTCCATTTAAAAATATTTTATGTGTATAAGTGTTTGTCTGTATGCATATATGTGCACCTTGTGCGTGCCTGCTGTATGCAAAGGCCAGAATAGGGTGTTAAATCTTCTGGAACTGGAATTGCAGATACTTTGAGTCACCATATTTATTCTGGAATACAAACCCTAATCTTCTGAAAAAAAGTGCTGAGTTGAGCCTTTTGTCCATGCCTAACCTCCATGTTTTAAGGTCAGAAAGAATAGGCCAAACCAAACTGATACTAAAAATAGGTATAAATGCATTATGAGATAAACCTACATGGATATCAATCAGTAACTTCTGATCAATAGTAGAATAAGGCGGCGATGACTGGGACTTCCTCCTAGTCACAGGACTCTCCTCCTCAGAAGATGACTCTATGGAGTGCCAAAAAATACATTAGTAACAACAGCGATTTCACAACTGCTTCAGTGTGTAGTGGATCAATTCAACACATCACTGTTTTTCTTTAAGCCTTTGTCATTCTGTTATGGAAATATCACCTCATATTAAAACCTACTGTGGCTGTTATTCTGACTTCTGCTTTCAAGGGTACTAGCAGGCTCAGGTTTTGTTCACGCTATAGACTTACAAGGCATTTCGTCTTCAATATTTAGTGTACATTTGATAAATCTATTAACCTTCCCAGTTTTAACCAAGTTATGACTTCCCAAATATTTTTTTTTTTGAGACAGGGTTTCTCTTTAGCTTTGTGCCTTTCCTGGAACTCACTTTGTAGCCCAGGCTGGCCTTGAACTCACAGAGATCCACCTGCCTCTGCCTCCTAAGTGCTGGGATTAAAGGTGTGCGCCACCACCACCTGGCCTCCAAATATTTCAATAAAGATGAAGAGTGAGATAATGAAAATTATAAAACTTAACTATGTACCACACATAATTTGTGAAACAACTTTCTCTGGTGTTGGAAACATTCTGTGACTGTCTGGCTAATGGACATTTGAGAGTACTGAATATTAACCACTGGATCACCAGGGGAGATACTGAGCATCTGAAACGTAGCCAGTGCACCTAAAAATAGGATGTTCAAATGTTTATTTCAGTTTGGTTTAGTTTTCATTTTTATAATGACACGTTGTGTGGCTATTTACTGTCACATTGGACAGCACAATTCCATTATGATAATATTTCTATTTAAAATACAAGTTCTTCCAGTTTGTCAATATAGGTTTTGAAAAATGTGATGAGGTAAATAATATGTTGCATTAAAAATCCAGTGAGAATATTTAATAGGCTCAGAAATCAGTGGCATCTAGGTGAACATATTTATTATAAAAAGGTTTCCCAAAGGAATACTGGATCCATGCTTATTTCTAGGGATATTAACTATAAATATTACTGCCCTTCCTTTATCTGCAAACTAACTATATATAAGTCAAAGTCTAAACACTATAAATTAAAACCCATGCATTTGTAATGCTGCTATCTTTTTAGAATGTTATACACCATATCTTAGATTGTGCAGTTTTGCTGTTTATTATTTTTTCAGGAAGTAATTCTTTCAAGTCTTTTAGAGCAGAAGGAGACTGACTGTAAAGGTGGAGTGTCTAATGATTTCTCTGGCACATTGACAGTGAGGTGATTTCATCTCTGAGGAAGCCTAATCTGCTGGGAATCTCAGATGCTCAGTGTCATGCACACAACAGAGTCTCAGCCCTGAAAGGTTTAGCTCTTATTTGCAGACATAGTACTGCTTCTTTCTCCTATGTTGATGGATTATTTTATTTCAGAAAGGCAAGTGAATGAACTTTAAAAGTGATGTGTTTGCCATAGATTAGCAAATTTATACCTGGCCAAACTAGAAGGAAAACATTCCTAGTATTTTGCCTTATGTTTTCAGAACATCTTTTTATGTGAGAACACAGTATGAAAAGAACTCTTTAATCATATTACTCTCGTAAGCTGGAATAGGGTTTTAAAATTCAGAAATTTGAATATTTGGTATTCTATATCCCTTATGATATAAACATTTAGCAAGAATCTGAATCTGTATGCTGCAATTTTTATAAATAATGTGAAAGCTTGGTCAGAAAATGCCCTGTAATTAAACTAATCTTGCATGCTTAAAACTGGAAAATGTCAGATTTTTATGACCTAATGTACAATTTTTGATTTCTCATGTCTAAAAATGTATATTAAATTTCAAGTCTATTAAATGCACTTCATCAATGAAATATTTGATTGAAATTGATACCAAAATTTGAGAAGCACTCTTGGTATTACTTGATCAATTAATTTTTCATGTATTTTGAATAAAGCCATCACTTTGTAGCATGTAAGCAATATTTATGTGATATTGTCTATCATATTTTGGAGAGGTAAAATAAAATGACAAGTAAAGCTTATTCTCACAATTATTCTATCATATTATAAATGTAGCCTAATAAATTTTGGCTAGTTGAATAGTCTTTCAAGTTCTTTAACATATTATCTCATGTATAGGAACTAAATGAAATGATCACTTTCCATTTCTCAGAGGTCACCACTAACCACTCAAATACTGAATCAAACCAACTGCTTGTCTTAATACTGCTTGGTCTCCTTAATATTTTTCATTCATGCTTTCTGGAAATTCTTCTTTACTTTTGAAACATAAGCTGCTAAATATTAGGCCTATGTATTTAACTCTGAGTTCTGAATCACCTGATGCTGCTTGGTAATTCTGAGGATATAGGGAACTCCTCTGTCTGACGTCCATGGGCTGCTGAACTTCTTCGAAAAGAGGATGCTGAGAGACACTAAAATGATGAATAGACAAAAGGTTTAATGAAGATGTGTTTATAATGATGATAAGCATATTATGATGTTTTACCTTCATCTTTTAAAAACAAAAGAAAGACAGGAAGGCATGTGCCACATTCTAAAATGCTCAAGAGTACATTCAACTCAACACAGAAGGATTTTCTTAAAATTATATATCACACTGAAAAAAGGTGGAGCTCGGATATTATATTCAAATTGTAATTTCTGAAACCTTGTTTATCTATGATAGAGAAACAGTTTCCATGTGTGGAAACAAATAAAAGAAAGCACATTTCAATATAGTATACATTTTTTCACATAGAATATACTTTTTGTAAGTGTTCATAGCAATATTCAGATAAAAATACCAGATAACATCAGTAAAACAAAATCTTCTAGTGCATAATAGAGTTTATTTTTAAGATTTATTTATTTATTTATTACAGTGTTCTGCCTGTATGTGTCCCTGCAGGCCAGAAGAGGGCACCAAATCTCATTACAAATGGTTGTGAGCTGCCATGTGGGTACTGGGAATTGAACTCAGCACCTCTGGAAGAGCAGCCAGTGCTCTTAACCTCTGAGCCATCTCTCCAGTCTGCATAACAGTTTTAATATGGCAAATACAAACAGTTTTTTAATAACATATATTCCACTGTTAGCCTGTTTTTATTTTCCCATAATTCATGTTTTAAATACATTACTCCTGGTTGAATAGGTTTAAGTTTGGATACATAAACACATCCATTTTTACTATTAAATTCAAGTGCCAGTGTAGATATTTTATTTTATTTTTATTTTATTTGCTTTCAGTTTTCTATCTAGTAAGAATTTCCTTTGTTAATTAATTGTATAACAGACAAAAGATATTAGTATGGCCCATCACTTCAGAAAAAATTCAAGACTCATTTACAGTAATTTTATAAACTTATTTTTGTTTGTGAGTTCATTATAGTTTTATGCTTTTTATAAATTTAAACATACTTAAAGGAAACACATTTGTTAATATAAATTAATCCATTTGTAGACTTACCAATCACTCTCAAATTAACATTAAATTTAAGTTGTATATATGGAACTGTATTAAAATTATGATTGATGGCACTAACAATCTATTAAAAATAACCTCATTTTTTTCTCTTTGAGGTCAGAAGTATCATGGTAACTCAGGTTTTGAGTATAGAGAAAAAGAGTTCCCAATCTTACATTCTAATTTTTAAAAGTTTCTCCTTCAGGTTTCATGTGAAGATATAAAGTCAAAAGCTTTAAAAAATAATGTTGTATGGCTGTGCTTATTATATACAAATTCTCTGTTATCTGTCCATACTGTGCAGTATCTTTAATTTTAATTTCATTTCATTTGTATTTTTTCTTGAATATTTTACTGTATTATATGGTGAGTATATAATTAATAAAATCCAAATTAATTTACTTAGGGGCAAAATTGTTTGGAACACTGATTATGTCATACTTTTTTCAGTGTTGTGTGTGCACACACACACACCTAGAAGTACAAACGTGTCATGTTACATATGTGGAAATCCTAAGGACAACTTGTGGAAGCTGGTTCTCTCCTTTGACTGTGTGGGTTGTGGGAACTGAACTCAGGCCATTAAGCTTGATACAATGCGCCTTTACTCACCAAGCCACCTCACTGGCCCTGTCTAAAATCTTTAATATAAGGAATGTTCAATAAATATTTACTGAATGACTGACTGAATGAACCTAGGCTAAGGTCTCTTCATGTGAGTTTGGTTCATTTTAAAAATTGTCTTTCACACATAATGCGTTGCACAGAACACCTGACTTATGGACCCTAATCTTTGAAAATTACTGAATTCAACAATACTACAAAGATTAAAACCACAATGAACAGTTTCTATGTTGCACATTTCATCTTATTTATGGGACAATGATTCACATATTTGATTTTGACCTCAGAACATTTTCAGGCTTTCTGGTTCTGTGTCATTAGCTTCTGAATATATGGATAATTTGTTTCAATATGTTGTACACATAAGAAAACTTACCTGGCATTTATTAAATCCTACTGCTAAATGAATAGTATCAAATACATTGTTGTGATTACTTCTCTTACTATATTTTCAAAATTGTTAGGTAATTATTGAATTGAGTCACATGGACTAGACTATGGAAGCTGTTACTGGAAGATATTCTTATTGGATCACTGCAGTTAGGTTTTTAAATGTAAGCCAATTTTAGCAAATTGTCATGATGTGAGTGACAATTTAGTTTTGACTTCACATGGAAATTAATTTCAAAGAAACCAAGTTTGGTTTGTTACCTCACAGTTACCACAAGTAATTTAAAAACAGAAACACATACCTTGAAGAAAATTTCACACGGTGTGTACGATTCCGGTTGCAAGGAATAGAAGCAGATCTCTCTTGGACCTTAGAGATGCAACACAATCAATAGTTTAATGAAGTTCTTGACCATAAATTCTTTTGTGTTATTAATTTATTAGGAAATTAATTTCTTCACATATATTTCCCCAAATTCTAACTTAAAAACACAATTTTTTAAACAGAATTTTTTTTATAACTATAACCTTAGAATTTATTGACCAAAATTTCTGTTTTCTTTGAACATTAGCATAGGTGCAGACTCTGGAAATAATGTAATCAAAACTTTTCATTTTAGCTGGGCGGTGGTGGTATACACCTTTAATGCCAGCACTCGGGAGGCAGAGGCAGGCAGATCTCTGTGAGTCTGAGGCCAACCTGGGCTACAGAGTGAGTTCCAAGACAGGCTCCAAAGCTACACAGAGAAACCCTGTCTCAAAACAATACAAAACAAAACAAAACAAAAAAACCTTTTCATTTTATTGTTGAGTCATCATTAGCCTAGAAAAAGATAATGACGTTTCTAAAAATTTACAAGTCAAAATAAAAATCTAAAACCAGTTTACTTTTCAACCAAAAATTAAGAATTTAAGTTCAAACTCATGCCTGACTAAATTAACTCTAAATTTTCACACATAAAATTCATTATAGTTTCTTTGAGAAAGTATGTCATAATAAGTGTTCCAAATACCTTTTGCCTCTAAGTAAATTATTTTGTTTTTTTTTTATAACCATACACTTATTTACTATAATAAAATACTCAAGAAAGAGCGCATACAATGTTGGCTTACATCAATGGAGTAGATTTACTTTCTGTGAACAATAGTAGGCAGATCCATAGTCTGTTGCCTTGTCTCATTTAGGTTTAAATCACTAAGTTTTTACTCCCAGTAATTTTCTGCTATGCCCCCCAATAGGCCATTCTATCATGCAATAAAAAAGTTACTGGACTCTTTAGAGAGGAAATTGCATCATGTTTCACTTAACAAAAACTAGCATATTGTTAAAAAAATTCCTTTAATTTTTAGAACTGTACTTAGCCTTCATACATTAGTGTGCCCTATGAAGTGATTTATCAAAGTTGTCCTTGTACTTCAACCGATAGATTGGTGAGAAATCAAAAACACTGTCAGTATTTAATGTTTGGTTAACAAGCAATTCCAAATGTAACCAGATGTTTTGCAGCATGCATGATTAACATCTTGCTTAATAACTTTTTCTTATTTCAGTTTAGACAATTGGTATTATCCTGATCAACTCTATGTCTTTCATGAAGTTGATCTCAGGAACTTTCTATTTTTATTCAAATATTTTTATTTTTATTCTATACTGGATCTCCCTATGTTTTCTAAGCTGTCCTAAAATTTCAAGCTCAAATGATCCTCCTGACTCTGCCTCTCTCATAGCTGAGACTACAGATACGTAATGTCACCACAGCAGTGTCAAGAAACTAAGTGACACTTATTAAATGAATGTCAAAAATCACTAAATGTGTGTAATAGTAAAAAATGAAAAGACAAGGCTTAATATGACTTGACTGACGTTCTTTGTTATTAAAAATGGGAGACAGAAAATAACTAGTGTGAATTGCATATATTAAGACAAAACATGTTCCAAACCAAACAATGCTCTGTGTCAATGTCTTGCTCTGTGTCAATAACTACCATCTGGGAATACAAGCAAAGCCATGTGTTAAGGCAGCACAAACTGACACAATCCCGCTTATCTTCCTTCTGTAAATATTTAGTATTTATAAAACAATAAATCTTGCCAGGCGGTGGTGTTGCACGCCTTTAATCCCAGCACTTGGGAGGCAGAGGCAGGCAGATCTCTGTGAGTTCGAGGCCGGCCTGGTCTATAAAGCGAGTCCCAGGAAAGGCACCAAAGCTATGCAGAGAAACCCTGTCTCGAAAAACCAACCAATCAACCAAGCAACCAAACAAACAAACAAAAAAAACCTCCCCCAATAATCTTAACAAGTCAATCAAGACTTAGTAATTAAGAAACTATACTTCAAAAGTCTTGACAAATTTCATAGTGGACTCCTATGAAAGATCTGTGCTGATCATTAACAATGTGACTCCTAAACTACTGTCACCAGAGGAATGTAAGTATTATTTATTTATTTATTCATATACTAAATAATCTCAGTGACCAAAAATAATTTGGGATGTTGGCTGTTAGGAATGCAAGTCATGATAATGCTATCTGATCTAAATAATAAGTAAACTCACATCCTCAGTCTCACAAATATGTGTTATGAATACTGTATTATTTGATGTGGTCATCAAAACAGAAGTCACCCTGACATGTAATCATTTAATTTTTCGTGTGTGAGAAAATGAATCATAGATTAGCTGACCCAGATTTGTAGCTAATAATGCACCAAGAACAGACACTATCAAGATAAAGGATGACATGTGGTTATCTTACACTTTGAACTACTCACATTTTGATATGAAATAATTGTATTTTTAAAAAACGCTGAAAAGAATTCTTACTTGAACTATGTGCATATGCTAGATATTTTAAATGAAATAAGTTTGCAAACTTAAGAAAAATCAAAGTGATGCCATTTGCCAGCAATGATAAAAACATGAGCTTTTAAGGTAAAATTGTAAATTAGTATCTGTTACTGAGTACTTGACAGCTTATGAATACTCAATTACATTTCGGGTAAAATTGGTAGTGCTGTTTTGATATTGTGAAATGGAATGTAAACATTTGGGAGAATCTGTGAACTAATATTTTCCACTTGATGAATACATGAATTTAGAAATCGTGTATAAGTGAAATATCTATTCATAGTACAAGATATTGCAATGGATTTTAATATACAAATTAATTACATTAATACAAATTAATTAGTTATACAAAATTTTATGAATATGATTTTAGATTCCATTTGTCTAGTTTGGGCATGTTACCAAAGAATATGCACAAGTATCTGAAGGAAAATCTACAACAGTCACAATAATTTGACAATTTTATACAAAATTCCCCTTTCTAGCAATCTATAAGTAACAAGCCAGCTCTTACACATATATTTCAAGCAAAACACCATATGGCCACAGATTGAATTATGAAGTAGATATGAATATCCAGCTGTTTTCTATTAAGCAAGGCAGATTAAAAGGATCTGAAAATATGAGACAATGACACCCCTATAATAATATTTTGGGCAAGATAAATATTTTTCATTTATATTTATTTACCATGTTAAATGTATTTGTACCTTTTTATTTTTATTTTAATTTTCAGTAAGTTAGGTAGTTAATGACATAATGAAAAAGCTTTATAGAATTCTCAATATTTAAGATTATAAAGTGATCCTAAGAGCATTAAGTTTAAGAGGCACTTTTCTAGGTACTTATTAATGTCATAACATCTCATATTGAGAAATTTACCTCATTTCCTGTAGGATTTGGAACGTATGGTTCTATTTGGACTTCAGCCTGAATTGAATGAAACACTTCATCATTGTCTGATGAGTCATCTTCTTTATCCTTTGAAACAAAAATCATATAAATATTTAAATGTCTGTGAGAGTGCAAGTGATAGGAATAACAGAATCATCATCTTAATTCGTGATGAATAATTTCCAAATAAAATTATTTAAACACGTAGTTTCTAACAGTTTTTGGTTAAGGATCCCCTTTCAAGCTGAGGAAGGGTACCGAATGCTCACGAAAAACTGCATATAGTCACACACATTTGCATAGATTTGCAGGCCAGCTGTTGGGTTCCTGAAGCTTATCTACAGGTTCTCAATTAGGAATCCGATTTACCACTTGATTAGCACATAATCACAACCTGACTTTCACATTTGGGGAGTTGTTATAACTCTAACATTTGGTCCTGAGTAGAGGAAGATCTGTGATCCAGAGGTGCAAATAGTCCTCCTTAAATTAAGCTCTCAGAGTTAAGAAATTGTTCAATCAAATGAATCAACCACCATTATCTAGTCCAATTATAAGAAAAAATGTATTCATTTTTCCTTACTAGTATGGCAAAGCACTCAGACATGTCTCCAAATTCTAATTAAATTTCATATATTTCATATTCATGTATTTCAAAAGAACTATATCTTTAGTATGAAGAATTTTATTTCTTTTAAGTTATTTTTAATAATACATATAAAGATATGAATGCCTATGTAAGAATCCAGGCTCAGGATGATAACAATTGTTCACTGACTTATTTACATTTTGAAATAGCTTCTCATACATACATACATACATACATACACACAATATATATATCCAAAACAATGACAGTACCTAAGATCTCTTCTGCTAATATTAAGCATATTTCCAGGATAAATACAAGTCTTGTTCACTGATGAAAATCCCATTAGCTCTAATTGGTTAAGAGAGCTCATTGAGAACAGTCATTAGCTGTTAGATGCCTTAATTCATGCTACATACTACCATTTCAGACTCATGACTCCTCGTCTGCATATGATTTCTATCTCTTTATATTCTGGAAGTGATGCATCCATTTCTCCTTTTGAGTCATTCTTTTTCTGGTTTTTAAAATCTTGTCTCATGTAAATGTGCCAGGGAATTATCAATTGTTTAATTGATTTAATGTGCACACACCTAAATAATTACTTATCTAGATACTCAGGCAAGATTCATTTGTAATCACTACATGAGTTATTATT
Organism: Peromyscus maniculatus bairdii; assembly: GCF_049852395.1. NCBI lineage: Eukaryota > Metazoa > Chordata > Mammalia > Rodentia > Cricetidae > Peromyscus > Peromyscus maniculatus. The sequence continues at coordinate 52,746,356 of NC_134875.1, forward strand.
TAAGTGGATGTGGTTAACTGTTTAATCATCATATAATAATTCCTTTTATACAAATAATAGTAAAAAATTATTAGAAAACAACTATTCTCCTGTTTTCTGACCTTATTAATTTGCTTATTAAACCTATACATTATTCAATATCAGATTAATATTGCCAGATAAAATTCAACAAAGCCTGTCAAATTTTATTCACCTACATATGGGAGTTTTGAAGTAGTGAAGTTTTATTGACTGATCCTAAATGAGAAGTTAAGTTCTACTTGTTTTCTGGTCTGTGCAGTCACATCATTGAATAATTGCATAAAAGCATGGGTGCATTAAGAAGACAAGTAATAAATATGACAACTACTACTACAGAGCATTGTGGATATTAGTTTTGTTCTAATTTTTAAAAAGATTTATTTATTTTTATTTTAATTTATTTGTATATGTATTTTTGCCAACATGTATGGGCATAGTGTTTGTGGAGACCAGAAGGTAGTATCAGATTTTCTCTGAAACTGAAGTTATCGATCACTGTGAGATGCCATGTGGTACTGGGAACTGAACCTGAGTCCTCTGAATGAGCAAGTGCTCTTAATCTCTGAGTCATCTCTCTAGTCCTGACTTTTTGTTTTTATTTATCTCAATTTAAATGTCTCAAAGTACAAATAATTGTAATTCACACATGTAGTGCAATCCAGCATTCAATGTCAAGAAATAACAAAAAAGCAACTTCAAATGAAAAGAAAAAATATTTTCATTTATGTGTATGTGCCTACTTTAATTCATTTGCACCACATGTGTGCAGAAGCTCATGGAAGACAGAAGGTTTCAGGCAGTTATGAGTTGCCATGTGGGGTTCTGGGAATTGAACTTATATCCTCTGCAGGAGCAGTAAATTCTCTTGTCTGAGGAGCTGTATCTCTAGTCCCAGAAAGTTACATATTGAGGAATAAAAATGGAGGCAACTTTGGAATTTTAAATTAGGAATGTTTCAAGAGTCAAAATAATTATTTTAAGTGTTTGTATGCTGTCCCTTTACTGGTTCAAGGAGTAATTGGTAAAACAAAACAAACCCCTAATAATTAAGGCAAAACTCCTATAGAGATACATTAAACCACTACACGTATTATTAAAGCAATTTTTCCTCTTTTGATCACAATTATCTGGAGATTTCAGACTGATTCATTTGAAGTGAAAATTAGTAAATCTTTGTTAGAACATGGAGTATTTATTTCATTGTGCTTCATGGAGGAAAATTGTAGGCATTAACCGGCACATTTTCTTAATAGTTTTCACTCAGGAAAAATATCAAAATCTCTTACATTTTCAACCTGTCTCAATTCCTCTTCATGCTGATTAAAGATGTCCTCCCATCTACGCTGGCGCCGTCTCCTGCTGGCTTCTACATCTGAAAGTTCAAATTCCTCAATTCTCCACAAGGACTTTGCCCTGAACCTCTTGGGTGATAATCTTTTCACCAGTGCTTGCTTTAGACTAGCAACTTTTGACTTTTTCTTCCGTGTCTGTTCTGGTTGAGTGTAAAACGCATCTGATGACAAATTTTCCAGCAAGATTTGCAGTGGACCAAGTGGTTTTGAGATCAATGCATTTGGTGCTTGAAGTAAGTCCCTTGATAGTCCCTCTATCAGTGCTTGAACTGCACCAATAGCCTGTGAGGCCTCTAGAGCCCAGGCCTGTGCCTGAGGTGACTCTTCATTTTGTTCCCCTACTGGAATTAGCAGCTGTGTGTCCAAGTGAAGAGGCAAGAGCACATGATGGTTCTGTGACAATAAAGGCAGGAACACCTGGGCATGTACTTGTAGTACCTCAGGTTCCTTATCCTCAATCTCAGCTTGTGGAGGCTCAGCAGCCTGTTCTTGCACCTCTGGCTGCTCAGGTGCCCTATTCTGCTCCGGATTCTGCTCCGGAACTGGATTCTGCCTCTGCTGTTGTTCAGCAGCCTGGCCCTGCCTCTGCTCTTCAGGTGCTCTATCTTGCCCCGGAAATTCTTCTGGCACCTGGTCCAAATCTTTAAGCTGTCCAGCTTCTAAGGCCTCAGACTGGGCCTGCTGTTCGTTGGGTACGGGAGCCTGCATCTCTGGAGAATCAGGTTCTTTATCCTCAGTAGGGAGTGGCATGAGCACCCGGGCTGCTTTCTTTAGGCGGGGAGGTGCTTGAATCTGCTTGAATAGAGGTGTAGATGCCTTAGCTTTAACCTGAGCCTGTAATGGCCTGAACACCCGAGCTGCCACATGTAGGAGGCGCTGTGGTGCCTGAGCCTGCTTCTTCTGTAAAGGCTTGGGTGTACTGTCCTCAGCAGGGAGAGGCAGGACCCCCCTGGCTGCCCCTTGCAGTTGCTGAAGTGCTTGGAATTGTGGCTCTTCTTCATCAGGTAACCACCGTGGCTGAAGGGGTTCTCCATGCGGGACTCTAAGCGGTCTGCATCTGCTGCTACTTGGCACTCTCAGGAGTTCATGAGTGCAAGAAGGTCCTCTAAAATAAACACACAGATGACTGTCATGTAAAAAGAGAGTTCAGTGGAACGAGGTCATGCATGAGAATTGATTTAACTTTTAAAAGATAGAGCCCCCCCTCCACAAAGATAACAAATAATTCCTGCAATGTCTAAAATAGTCTCTAGGTAATATGTGTAACGCTAACGGATTAAATCCTTAATGTAGGTTGGTATTGCACATGATCATTCTATTGATATGTATGAAGTCATTTTGGAATAGTAACAAAAAGTCTCTAATATTTTCATACAATGTCTCATAGAAACAGAAGTATACTGGTTTTGTTGTTTGTTTGTTTTATACCAGAAAAGATTAAGTTGTCTTGAGCAGAAGGCAATAGCATTAAACCTATTTTCTTAGGTAACATGCTGCTATCTAAATTATATATTCAGTTTTCCCAACACACCTGAATCTCCTTGTGGCGTACTGTTCCTCAACAGCTGCTTCTCTTTCGAAGACCAGAGGTATGTCTTACAATGAAAAAGAGAAAGGAATGCATAAACAGTGTGTGAGTCTCCTTAGTCTCTTAGCAGCTTCTAAGGCTCAGGTTGTAGAGTGCATTCATACAGGTAAGAAAGACAGTAACAAATAAGACAGCTCTTCAAACATACTTCGCTGGTGGTGTCAACTCTCAAGCTATACTTTTGAAACACAGTAGAGATACCTCAGGCAGATTAGTTTCTCTGGACATAAGAAAGAAATTTTCTGGCAATCTGATTGCTGCAGTTCTAAAGAGATAAAAGGTAGAATAGAATAAAAGGGTGGGGAGGGACAAAAACAACTTTATGGTGTGGGTTTGATATGTAGAGCCTTGAACATTTGGGCTACCCCATATGGTCACTGATGGTCCCGAGTCTGCTCCAGAAGAGGCTTAATTGCGTGCGGGTCCCAAGCCTGTAGTGGCATAAACACCTTGGCTGTCCATGAAGTTGTTTAAGTGCTTTTCACTTAGGTAACCACCTTGACTGAGGGAGTTCCTCATGCAAGGCTCTAAGTAGTCTGCCTTTGCTTGTTTTATACTTAACATATAGCATTCATCTTTCCTATCAGCTGTGCTGTTACTACTGAAATGTGGAATCTTACAAATGGAAGAGTCTTTTTTTTTCAGTTTCCTGTTTTAAATTGTTTAGGACAGCTATAATTACATTTATGGAGTAATCTCCAAATAAATGGAACTTTCCTGTAGGTAATATTTTTTGAAATCTTGTAACCCTAGATTTTAGTAAATCATGGCTGATGTTCCTGTAGCAATTTGCGATGGCTGACCTGTATGATGCTGGTCCCAATAACTTCATTATCAGATGATCATAAAGTGCCCTGTAGTTCCCCATTTGGAAACAGGACACATAATTTTGTAGATGGGACAAGCAGTACTGCAGTCACTGCCACAGCTGATTAGAGATCTTAGCATGCTTTCTATCCTTTTCAAGTTCCCTCTTCTTCACTCCATAATTACTCTGGACCCTGTCTATAGTCCCTGAAATCAAATGCAGAAAATTCTAGAAAATACGAAATTGGAGCTTCCTGAATATTTTCTCGTACACTGAGTAAAATAATCTTGTCACTTTTGGCATCAGTAAGTGCAAGCTTACCTTTGTGTACATAAATTAGCTTCTTTAATTATATCTCAGAGTTTGTAATTAGTACATAAAATTAACTTCACATGATATATACAAATTATTTCAAAACTAAGTCATTAAATGTGCAATTATGAACACATTTATTTCCAAAGAGTTGATTAAATTGCTTTACTTAGAAGTTTACTTAAAATAATATAGCCACAATACAAATTCTATTTGAATCCGAGGCTTAAGTCTTGTAAATATGAATACTTGATAGGCATAATAGAAAAAGGTGAGTAACTTCATAGATAAATGCTCACAAAAGAGTAATCATGTGAATTAATGACACATAGCACTGAAAATATAAATGTCAAAAGGCTCTGTGTTTTTAACTTTCAGATTGTTTTTAAGTGTGTGTGTGTGTGTGTGTGTGTGTGTGTGTGTGTGTGTGTAAGTTCATGTGAGTGTGGGTACTTACAGACGCCAGATGTGTCAGATCTACTTGAGATGGAGTTGAAGTTGGTTTTGAGCCATCTGACATGGGTGCTGGGAAATGAACTAAGGACCTACCTCTTCCCTGCTGAACCATCTCTCCAGCCCCCATCAATTAAATTCTTAAACAAATATGAAACTAAAAACAACGAATTAAATCTTTTATCTGAATGATACAAAACTTTGCTGTCTCTACCTTTCTTCTGTCTCTTTTTAATGATTCCAGTAAGATGTTTTGTCAATGACTCCACAATGTGCCGTTCATTTTTAATATTCTCCACAAATGGGTGACGAAGCATATTTCCAGATGTAGGACGAAATAGGAAATTTTTTATCATGCACTTTTCCATGAAATTGTGGAACTTACGGGACCTGAAATCAATGAAGCATACAGATGAAAGACACTGTCACGTGCTGCACTGATCCTATCCTACTCCTGTGCTACTTTCAAGGTCAAATTGTCTGAAAGACATCTTTGATTTGTATTTGTCTTTCTATTAGCAAATATACAGTGTTGTAACAATATACATTATACAATGAGGCCCTTTAAACTCCAGACACAGAAGTCAAGTCAACAGACTTTTCCACTCTACAATAGAAATTTCAATGAATTTGGCATCATGTACATGGTAAAGCTCATGTAATAAGATGGCAATTGAAAGATTAATGTGGCATATGTTGTCAGGGAACATGGACTGGTCATATGCTGTAACAGGCATCCTCTGGAGTCAGAATGTTTTACTTCAAACAATTACTACCACAGAGGCTTCACTATGATTCCAAAAGTTAGGTATCACTAACCTGGACAAACTAAGCTTGTAAAATGGCACATGAAAAGCGATACAGTCCAAAAGTGTAAATCTATGTAAAAAGTTAAGTTCAGAAAAAGTGCCAACAATGAAATAACAATTCTCATCTCTTATTAATTTTTTTTTTTTTTTTTTTTTTTTGGTTTTTCGAGACAGGGTTTCTCTGTGTAGCTTTGCGCCTTTCCTGGAACTCACTTGGTAGACCAGGCTGGCCTCGAACTCACAGAGATCCGCCTGCCTCTGCCTCCCGAGTGCTGGGATTAAAGGCGTGCGCCACCACCGCCTGGCTATCTTATTAATATTTTTATTAAGCAAGAGTTTAGCTGGATTAACCAGCTTCATAGAACAGAATTCTCATGGTTGCCTGGGTTGCAGCAATGCAGAGGGAGTTTTTCAAGTCTGCGGATGTTTAATATAATGGGCTAACCAATAGGGATGCATATCTGAATTACTGACTGCATGTCTAGACACCATGAAAAATATCACTTACAGGTATCACTGCTTTGCCTCATTGCTACAGAAGCAGCTGAAAATGTCTATTAATAAAAAGATTGTAATATCCTCATCATGTATTATAGAGAATACTACTAATTTCTAGCTAATCATGTATATCTTGATGGAAACTGGCTATTTAGACATCCAAGTTAAGATACTGGAATACAGGACAAAAATGTTGAAACAAGAATGACCAAATTAATGAAAACTTTATTATAAAGTACTAAATCAATATATTTAAGAAATTCATGTTTACCATCCACTGGATTTGACTGTGGGAGCAGATTCCCGTAGAATAATGAAAAGGGCTTCCAGAGGCTGAAGATTACACAGAGCTGTTAAGGGAAACACATGAATTCAGAAAGAAAGTAAAGGGCAACTGCAGAGCCTACTGCTCATTCCATAGTCTCAGTGTTCACTCACATATCCTGTTAAATAGATGGTAAGAGATGAACAGTTATAAATAAATGTACAACAACTAAGAGGAAAATTTGTTTGAATAAAAACCTTACATTAAGTCAGTGTCTCCATTACCAGGTTTAACAAATCAATTAAAAACTAGCTATTAGAAAAATGGTCAATAATATTAAAACACTTTATACAATGTCCGGGAGAGTGCAAAACTAGGGAAATATATGGTCCAGATGGAAGTAAACTGGCCTGGTATACAGGAGGAATTTTTGTCCATATTCTGCTCACCATCAAGCAGAAGATTCACACTGTCACAAAAAAAGGGAGAGGCTTAGAAGCACATCTCTTCAACTTGTGGACTGTGGTGTTACGGTGTTTGAACACTACTATAAATCTTCCAGCCTCAGTGGAAAAGCCCCATGTGCTTAAGTCCCCACATATAACCTGAGAACTAAAAAACGTTCTGTTTTCTATTGGTAAAGCACCCTTTTCCTACTAAGTTTTTCCTCTTCGTTTTCTCTGTTTCTCTGGGAGAGCCTGATGTAAAGATCAAAGGATGATAATTTTCTTACCTAAATCTTGGAAGACACCATCTGATAATTGTGGTTTTGGGAAACTATCCCCTCTGAGATGATAATTATCATAACCTAGAAGATTGCTGCAGTTAAATTGACGAGTATCGTTTCCATGCAGAGTAAATACTCCAGGCAATAAAGGATAGTAGTGAAAGAGAAATTTTTGATAGCCTCCTATCTAGAGTTGCTCATGATTAAAGCAATTTTCATTGATTATCTATGCAGATGGCCTATCTCCTTGTGAGTTTAGAATCTCCTGGCCCTCACTCAACTTTCTAAAGAAGCTTGCCATTTTCAATCTCTATGCAAAACTCTTCTGCCCTCCTATGTGTTTGCTCTTTGGTCCCTTTTTGTTCTGTTACTTAAAATCTTAAAATAGAATTAATGCCAACTATCACATTCCGAATTTGAAGAGATGGATAGAAAGTAGATATCAAATGATAAGGTATAAGAAACATAAAATAATAAGATATATGTAATATATTTACATATGGTGATTTTTAACAAAAGCATTTGTTCATCATTGAAAACATGACCATTTATGGTTTGGTACATGATATGTCACATGTGTAGCCAAATAAAAGCTGACTGTCCCAAGTGTCAGCATCATTTTAGAGAGACAGATTTGTAAAATATACTTGCACAGTCTTTGAACTAGATCAACTATATCAAACATTTGTACTTACGAGGAGCCCCTTCAGCCATTTCAATTGCAGTGATTCCCACAGACCACACATCACTCTAAAAATGATAGCAAGAAAGCTACTATTAAAATGGGAAATTAGTATTAAGAATCTCAAAACCATTTTGGCTGGGATGGGATATCCATGTGAGCCATTTCATCAGTTTTCTATAATAAAGCTTGTTCTTCTTTTTTTTTTTTTTTTTTTTTTTTGGTTTTTTGAGACAGGGTTTCTCTGTGTAGCTTTGCGCCTTTCCTGGAACTCACTTTGGAGACCAGGCTGGCCTCGAACTCACAGAGATCCGCCTGCCTCTGCCTCCCGAGTGCTGGGATTAAAGGCATGTGCCACCACTTCCCTGCATAATAAAGCTCCTTTAGAGACTGAAGTTACAGAAAGGCTTTATCTGAGTTTGTGACCAGCCAGCACCTCACTGTACCATAGGTTCATAAGGAATGATATTCAGTGAAAGCCAAGTTCATCCTGGCTGCAGTTCTACTACTGCTGCACTTTAAAAATAAAAAGTAACTTTTTATAAAGAAGTCTTAATATGGAGAACCATAGCGTGTAATTCTGAGTAACTGATTTAATTATTATTATTTTTTTTGGTTTGGTTTTACGAGACATAGTTTCTCAGTGTAGTCCTGGCTGTCTGGCTGTCTTGGAACTAACTCTGTTGACCAGGCTAGCCTCAAACTTATGGAGATCTGCCTGCCTCTACTTCCTGAGTGCTGGGATTAAAGGTGTGTACTGTCCAGCAATTTAATTCTGTATATCTCAATTTTATTTATTGTAGAATGCTTTTTAATTGCATTTCATAGGATTGTTATACATGCACATGTACATATATATGGGTATATGCACATATAACATATATGTATATTTAATATACATGTAGATATATTTAATATTTTTAAACATTAATATACAAACAATGCTACATATAAACCATATTTGCTGATGTATTTTATATAAATCATTGGATACATATTTCATTAGCTCTTCGAATATAATCAATTCAACTTAGAGTCATTATGAAGCTCTTATAAATTATCTCTACCATTATCAACTGTACTTGGGTTTTCAAAGTATGAAAAGGGTGATGGTGAGATGGTTCAGTAGGTCAAGATATCTGCTGCCAAGCCTGCTAATTTGAGTTCAATCATCAGAATCCACATGTTGAAAGGAGAGAATTGACTTCTCCAAGTTTTCCTTTGAACTCTACACGTGTGCCTTTTCATGCACACAGCATGCAGGTGAATGAGCACAGATGCCATACTTAAATAAAATGGAGCTTTAGGAAAGGGTAAAGGGCACCATATTAGAGGCATACTGGCTGACCCTTAAAATAGTTGACTATCTGTGGAGCCTCAATTTATAGATACCTTAACTTTGCTTTTTAAGATATTGCAATCTTAAGTTTTCTTTTGATTATTTTGAGATTAAGTAATAAAAACAAGTTAAATTACTTGAAAGTCTGTAAAATTGATACAGATATAAGTCATGCAGTAAATAAGTTAAAGAGATTTATTTCAATAGTCTTCACAGCTCCCACTGTACTGCAGAAAGTGCAATAGGTTCTCAGTAAAATAGTTACTTTACAGAACAAGCAAAGGACATTGGAGGAAATGGCAGAGATGAAATGTAAATTGATTGATTTCAAGTATGGAGTCCTAAGTTCTGTAAAAAGAGGTCACAGTGAATTGTTTGGAAGACTTATGATGTGGCAAGTGAGAAAAGTTTCTCTAGTTTCTAGCAAATGAGGACTTTTGTTCCTTTCCATATTGATTTTTTGGAACATATGTTTGTATACATATACGTATACATGTGCATTTCAATTTGAGATTTCAGTAGAAATGTTCATTTTATTCCACTGATTTTCTGTGGTTCTGGAAATGAGCCAAATGCTAAAGATTTTCTCCAGTATACCAAGTAATTAAATTATTATTTTTATTTTTGAATTTACAAGGATTATTTGCCTTACATTTATTCTTTACATGTGGAACTGGTGATTAAACGTAGGGCCTCATGAATGTTAGACCTACTGGCCAGTATCATCAACCATATTTTTCACTCTTAATTTTGATACAAAGCTGACCTTAAACTCACTTTGTAGCTCAAGCAGGCCTAATACTCCTGCCTTAACTGCCCAAGTAGTTGGGATTACAGTCTTGAGACCCCAGTCCTGGCTTCATTTTATTGAGTTTAGAAATGCCTCTGTTTTTGGAAGTTAAATTTCCAAATAAAGCCATCTAATATATTTTTATAAAGATGTTGCCAATAACTTGAGCTAGATATTCCTTCCTGAGTCTGAAAGAGTGCCAATGTTCTACTTTGTCTTCATTATTAGAAAATATTATTCTTATGCATACTATGAAACCACATGTAGGAATAGAGACTATTTCTGATTAGAGGTTATTTAAAAGGAAGATCTACTTTTTATCCTCTTATCATTAAAATAGATATAGTTGGGGCTAAAGAGATAGTTCAGTGGTTAAAATCACTTGCTGCTTAATCATGAAGACCTGGATTCAGATCCCAGCACTCATGGTTACCTGACTGACAAGTAATTGTAATTCCAGCTACGGGGCATTCCATGCTATTTTCTGTCCTCTATGGACACCTGCACACAAATGTGTGTATACACTCACAGAGACACATAGATACACATACATAAAATAAATCTTAAAAATAAAATAAGATAAATGTAGTCAACATTATTTTTTCAAATCTCAATCCACTGTCTGAACTATGATACTCACTCTGTAATCATAGGAGCGTCTTGGGTCCTCATCACAATTAATCACCTCAGGGGCCATCCAGTATGGCGTACCAATGAAGCTATTTCTCCTTCCATTTGTTCTGCTCACTTGGGCACTCACTCCAAAATCCACTACATATGTCAAAATAATTAATCAGGAACACAAATCTCAATAAGTTATTGCTTTAACTTGGAAAGGCAATACAAAAGCCGCAATGGATAACAAATTTTCTTTCTGGCCCAGAAAACTTTACCAAGACGTCTTCTCCAGGAATACTGGGAAACGAGCTTTAGCTGCTATTTATGTTGGAATGAGACCCAACAGCACTGTTATAAATTTAACATAGGTTTGGATAAATGTTTATCATGAATATTAAAAATAAAGTTCCACTGATTACCAAAATGTGGCATATGGCATATGTAGAGCTTGGAACTGCCACCAAGCTGGAGGATAAATAGCACTACAAGCCACATCTTAGTAATGTAAGTACTGTTAACAGTTAGGAAGGAAGTCTCATGCCTGACATCTGAAACTCCAATTCTACTGATAAGGAAAAGTAAGCTTCCTGATAGAAGTTAAATAAGTATACAGGTCTTCTGAATCAGGTACAAAATTATCTGGACTGTCTATATCTTAGTTTTGTGTCATAAAAGTTCAGTTTCTTATTCATCTGTGGGATACATTGTAAGAAAATATTTAGTATGGTATCCTGAGAAACAGACAGAAAAGGGCTGAAGTAGACTGGGGTTATTAATTCCAAAAACAATAAGACAGGGATGAAATATGAAGTAGATTTTCAAATTTATAATGGTTTCTGGGAATCTGGAAGATGGTGAACAAAATAACTGAAAAGCAGCTTGAATAATTTAGTGGAATCAAAGAAAAATGAAACAAAATTAATAGTTTAAGACAGTCTTTCAGAGAGTATCTAACAAGAGGGAGGAATATTCCAAATATTTTTTAAGATCTTTGGTCTCTATCTAAACTTTAAAAAAGTATTTCTTTACATAATAGCTCAATCTTCCTACTCTCTCTAATAGCCAACTTTAAAGCCAATAAATACCTAGGAAGGTCATAAACTGATATATCCCATATATGCAGGGAAAGCAAGTGGGTAAAATCTACAAGAAATAATGGAAAATACAAGCTTTTAAAAGGAAAAGAAAATTATGATAAAATGTAGAGTTGAAAACTCAATAATGAAGCTGAGTGCGGTGGTGCACAATTTTAATCCTAGCACTCAGGAGACAGTGGCCAGAGGAGCTGTGAGTTCAAGGCTAACCTAGTTGACAGAGTGAGTGCCAGGATAGCCAGAGCTACACAGAGAGACTCTGTCTCAAAATAATAGCAGCAGCAACAACAACAAGAACAAAAGCAAAATAAAATTCAACAATAGAATAATTTGTATTTTCTTTAATTATGCAAGAAATGTATTATGGATATTATTATCATTTTACAATGTCTTCCCTGCTGCCAATTCTGTGCATTGCTTAAAACAAAGTTATGGAATCGAAAATCAAACTATTTAAGGATTTGCCTCATGAATAAAGTACATCTACATTAGTGAATAGACTTTGAAACAGATATTTAAGACACTTTGTTCTTGCAATTTCTGTTTCATGTTAAGAATGTTTGGCATTACCAGCAACTTGACCCAAGCATGTGAATATAGGGTACATATAGCTTGACAGTGTATTTCAGTGTACTTGATGTTGCCAGTTTTGCAGCTTATGCAAATGAGACATGGTACGTTTTCTCAAAACTACTGTTATTTCAAGAAAACACAATTACTATCTCATTTGCTCCACAAATATTCAATAAAATATTCTTAATGACCAAAATCTCTCCTCTGGTTCTGTTTATTTAGCAAGAAAATGGGAAATTCAGAATTTGGTTTCCATATTATTGCAACATCACTTCTGATCAAATATTTTCAAGGAATAAATGCAAATAAGCAATTTATGTCTAAACAATTGAAAGCTATTTATAGTCTTCAAAATACAGCTCGATTATGGGCAAGAATATTTTTTAAATGTTTAACACCTACCATGATTCAATCACTATAATAAGTATGAAAGCTATCTCTAACATAGTTTAAAGCAATAAATGACCAAAAAGTACAACTTATATTATATTTAAAGATAGTTTATATGCAGTTTCAAAGAAATCATTAGGCATATCCTTTTTACTTTAATGCCAATTTCCTGCCAAACAAAGTTTCAATAAAGCCCAAATAATAATATATTGGCACTGATATGATCAAAGGCATTCTTCTTCACTTTCTACCTCATCTAACCCTTGCCAGAGTGAACTTACCTAATTTTACTTCAGCGTTATGAGTCAGCAGCACATTTTGGCCTTTGATGTCCCGGTGAATTACTCGGTGTGCATGAAGGTGAGCTAAGCCCTGTACATACATACACATTTTAAAAGTCAGGTAAGTATATAGATACGTATTTTTTCCAGTTTTCTAGTAGTGCTTTTAAGTGCTTTTGGAGAAAAAAAAGCTTTTGTTAAGAAAAATGGTCCACATTTGGTTTTTCAAACAAAATTCTTTCTTTAGGCTGGAATGACTACAACCAGTTCCCAGAAATACTACTTTTGGCTATAAGGAAAGGAAAATAAATCAGAATACTCATGAAAGAAAAAGAACACCAAAAAGTAATATTTATATAGATTGGGAAACTCTATCCTCCTTTATAGCCTCTATATTTCTGACTAGCCATGACAGTAAAGACCTGGACATCTTAACTATGAACTGTTTTGTTCTGTTTCTTATCCAAACATTTGTTTAGTCTAAACTATTTTCTGGTGAGGTCTGTAGGCCTAGAATTGGGGGGAATATGGAAATTCATTTTAAAGTGTGTACAATTTGGGTTGGCTTACCGTGTTGGCGGCAGCCCATTCACCACGGAAAGAACCCCATGACCTGGCTAGACCATGCCATGGTATGCAGTGTTGCACTTCAGTGAGATCATGTCACACACTAGTTGGGCATTAATAATACATTTATTGAGATTTTATTCAGTGTCTGACATTGTGCTAAATGTTTAGATGGAGTCACTGCTAAGTTATCCTAGAATCCCTTTGGGAAATATGCTATCCTCCTATGTTATGGGTAAGGAAAATGAGATCTGGGGAAACCAAGAAATTGATTAAAGGTCACACACAACTAATATGTGATGAACTGAAATCCCAACTTGGTATATAGTTTGCACTCTTAATATATTTGTATTGTTATTGCAAATAAATTCAGACAAAATGGGAAGAATGGCATCCCAAAAGTGTTGAGGGTAATCTTCATTTTATTAATATCCTTTTCTGGTGACCCTTAATGACTTAAGCATTGAACACCGATTAAAGTTGGCTGACCAAGAAGCTCATTACTTTCATCCAATTTAATGTGAGAAGTAAGGAGAAATGTGGGGCTATTTTCAAATTGATATATGCCCATTTAAAAGGCTGCAGATGGTTTAGGGCCACACTGTAGAACACTAACTTTTCCTGATTAGACCTCATCTTAATCTATGATGATAGTCTTATATGCTTAAAAAATAATTAAGCCGTAATGTCAGTCCCATGATTTGATGAACATAGTAGCATGAATCTCACAGAGAGCCATTCAAGACTATGATTTGAGCTTTTGGGTCTTTGGGGGGATTCCTTATCCACAGGTTATGTCTAAAATTCTTAGTCAGGTGTACAGTACAAATACACACACACACACACACAAAAAAAAAATCATGTGTGTGTTTTAGAGTTAGGTTCTTTTAAGATCAGGGGCAAGGATTATTTGAATACTCACCTGAAGAATTTCTCGACAGATATAAGCAATCCAGTCTTCTTTTAAACTCTGATTTCTTGTCATCCTCACCACATCAGTGACTGAGCCTGCTGCACATAACTCCATCACAATCTGCAGAGGATCCATAAAACCATAAAATATTTTAAAAATTACAACAGTGGAATGAGAATTTGTGAAATTAGGTAAACCAGGAGGCACATCTGAATGTTTCGTTAGCAGGTGGGATTTGAACTAATCCATGGCATGTAGGTTTTGAAGGTTGTAGTTTGAGATACTTAGAAGGAAGATAATTCATGTTTATATATATAAAAGAACAAATGCCCTTGACCTTAAAAAGAAGTTTTTGAGGAGAAGAAGCCTGACTGTTGACTGGAGTGGAAAATAAAATAAGGAATATTTGAGAGACCAGTTTGCCTGGATGTGGAAAGTCTTCAAAGAATCTACAGCTCATTGTTAAGATTAGATTTGTTTTCATTTCTTAATGGGCTAGAATGACTGAATGAACAGAGTACTAATGTATCTGATAACGAGTTAATATTTCTAATAACTTTACATATTGTGTGAAAGTTAAATTTGTAATATTTTATGAAAAATATAATACACACAAAAATATTAAATATAGTAACCATGGAGTTGTGGAACATTATTTAATAAAATTTCAACTATGATTATCAGAGAATAGAGACTTCAAGTTCCCTGGAACATCTGTGAAAAACAGGGTTAATTTGAACACCTCTAAATTTGGTGGTTCTAAGAATGCTGTTATTAAACTAGAAGCATCACTATCATCTATGGACTTACTAGAAAGGCCATACTTCACACATATTTCAGAATTACTCAATTTAAAAGTCCGTGAAAATGGGCCAGCACTCTGTGTTATAGAAATTTCTCCAGAAGTTCCTGATTCATGCTAAAGTTTGAATTTCATTGTAATGTGTTGTTGTAAGCATTTCTCCATTGTCAATTGTCCACATTCCCAAAATCCACTATGTAGAATGTAGTAGGACTTTTTATTGACACTAGAAGATCCTGAAAACTTTTTATAATTATTAAAAAAAAAGTTATCCCAGTTTATGTCCCAAATACTCTGTTTTTAAAGATATCATTCACTAAAACTCATTATCTAAGACAGTAGAGTACAGGAAAAATTCTAGTAACTGTGGATTAGTTAGACTAGGTTCCAATAAGTTACTGAAATTTCTATTTTTTGATCTGTATTTTATAATAGCCCAACTATGATGACAAATCAATGAACCATTTAGCTATATTTATGCATAAGTGCACATATGTCAAAACACCTAATATGTAGCTATCTGTTCATGTCAATTGCTAATTCAAATTTATCCTCATCTGTTTATTATTTCTAGCCCATCATGCCACCTGGATACCAGCAAAAAGGAAAAAGAGCAAAGCTATAATTTACAATTTGAATTTTAAATTAACAGTGTTTGTTTTGGTCCTCCTCCATCCAATCGAAAAGCTCTTAGATGGGCATTTAGGCTACTCTTTCCATTTCTTATCATGCTGTCTAAAGGAGTCAGAATACATTTTGTCATACTGTCTTGAACAGTTGAGGGCTTAAGTTTTCTAGTAGGAAAGCAAATATCACATTGCGCTGGACTTTTCTTATGGAAAAAGACAAAGGCAAAGAAAAACGTACCCAAAGTTGATGTCTATAGCCAGGGGGACTCAGCTTGAAAAACGCACCATAGAAGGACACAATGTTTTTGTGGAAAGAGTACTTCCTCAGCAGATTGAGCTCAGTCCTGAGATCCTCCTCTTCATCCTAAGCAGTAAAAGCAGACAAGAAAGCTTTAAGCTATGTAAATTGGTGGCAGTTAGTATCAAAAGTATAATATATTTATAAAGCAAAATATTATAGTAACAGTATATTCTATAGTGATTCAAAATAAGACCTCAAGAATTAACAATGAATGGAAATCTCTGAAAAATTATAATTTGGGAGTAAAAAGAAACAATGAACTAAAGATCTCTTAGTCCATAAATTCTTATAATGTGATCCTAGAACAGTATCACTATACCTCGAGAAATTATTCAATAAATGGTGTCAATATTTTTCTAAATTTATTGAGATACAATTCACATATTATAGACTTTGGTCACTTAAGTGCATAAATGAAATTTTATAATATGTAATCTCTTCAGATCAGCTATTTCTGAGGTTTATACATGAAATATCCATTCATAAAGTAGTAGTATTTCATTTATTTTGGTTTACATTCAATCAAATTATGGGTACATTTGTTATTTCTACCTTCTGGGTACTATGAATAATGTTTCTATGAGCGCTCATGTGAAATTTCTTAATGTACATGCTTTCATTTCATTCTGATGATTCTAGTGTGGTTAATATTATGATGAAATGCCAAACTCATATTCAACAGCAACTGCATCACGTTGTCTTACCAACATAACATATATAGGAAGTTCTGATTGTTCCACACTCACCAATAGTTGTAAAATCTGTTCTTTGATAGTGAAATGATAGTATTGTGTGGTTTAATAATTTATAATACCCCGATAAAAAGTAGTTTCAAATTATCTTATCAATTTCTTTTTTTTTTTTTTTGGTTTTTCGAGACAGAGTTTCTCTGTGTAGCTTTGCGCCTTTCCTGGGACTCACTTGGTAGTCCAGGCTGGCCTCGAACTCACAGAGATCCGCCTGGCTCTGCCTCCCGAGTGCTGGGATTAAAGGCGTGCGCCACCACCGCCCGGCTCAATTTCTTATTAGCGTGTGTGTGTGTGTGTGTGTGTGTGTGTGTGTGTGTGTGTGTGTATTGCAAAACACTGAAATAAAAAATTCTTTGCACATTTAAATGTTGGGTTGTTTTTTCATTATATAAATGTAAGGTTTCTTTTTTAGATAATATAGATACAAATTATTCACTAGATAGTGGGTTTATAATTATCTTCACCCATTCTCTGAGTTGCCTTACACTTTCATATTTTCTTTGGAGAAAACACATTTTTACTTTTGATAAAGTCCAATGTATTATCGTTTTATTTATTAGTACTTTTGGTTTCAAATCTAAATATTCTTCAAATCAAAATCACAAGTATTTACTTTTATGTTATTTTCTAATCATGTTATGGTTTGTAAAGCATTTTATAGCTCTCGTGTTAAGGTATTTGATCTATTTTCAGTCAGATTTTTTCTCTTACATTCATAGAGATAGTAGAAAAAGTTGTGATTAGCCTTTAGTACATTTTAAAGGTATGGGTTCACTTGATGTTAATCTTGTAAAGTAAGCTTATAAACATTTTGTTTTCCTAATCATCATGTCTGTAAAACATGTAATGATCCAATCTCACTGATTATTTTCATAGATTCTTGTTAAAAGGTTGTAGTACACATTCTGTCAGAGTTGTGAATGCTAGTAAAGTAGCTAGAGACCGAAGTGATAAATACACAAGGCACATGGGTAAGACCTGATACATACACACAACAGCTACAGAGACGCATATGTGGAATTCGTTTTAATCTAAACAACTGCAAATTTTTCTTTCAAAATTTTTATCAATACATGAAACACATCTATCAATAGCAATGAATCCTTATATATCCTTTGGTGGACAGCATACAATTATAAACAATGGTGATATGGTTCTGGTGCTTAGGGGATGTTGAAGTACTCCTTTTAAGAATTATCAATTTATTGATAACCGAATCCACCTGATTAGGTGAGATCATTGAGGTGAAAAGCATAGTTTCAAAAGACAACTCTATCAAAAGATAAGTTGATCTTAGAAACGAGCAAGTACTCAAAGTATTAGTGATACTTTTCTTTTTACCATTGATTTTCCATAGTAGGAAACCTACTTACTCTTCCCAAAGTTTCATTTACTTAAAAAATACAGTAGAAGACACGAACATTTTTCTGTCTTCATAGGAGATCTATGTATGTGCAAATAACACACTTTTTAGCCAAAGTAATCAAGCTGATTTAGAGATGCTAACTGATTAGCTAGCAACGATGTTCCTTTACTAAAACATAATCACAGAATTCAAAATACATGACTTAAAAAAAATAAAACTTCCAAGAGTGGGTTTCCCACATAAATGTAAACTCTCCCAAAACAAATAAATGAAGATCAGATATGTTTGGAAAGCATTAGTGTGTTTGCCACTCTCAATTAACGGGAAGTTGAGCTTGTAAGAAACACACAAGTACATAATATCCATCAGGCCAAGTGGGTAATTTAAAACTCTCACACATCTCCCAGTAATATGATGCTCCAGTGTTTCCTGGCTCTGTGCCAGTTGATCCCAGACTAGTCTGAATACCCTGCTTTTTGTCAGAAGGCAGCTCAAGGATGCCAGAATTCCCTTTGTAAATTTACCAATGCTACAATTAAAATCCCCTTTTTACATGGAAAGAATACTAGAAAGGTCTTGGAGATTTTAAAATGTTTTTATTATTATAAACTTTTGAGGAAAACAGAATTGACCAAATAATTTCCAGTTTTCTTTTGTTTAGTGGGTTTTTGATCTACCAAAGCCAGTTATAGCTGCTTCCTGTTATGATACATTATAAACAAAAATCCTGTTGTGTAACAGATAAATCATGAAGGTATTTGGTAATGGTTTTTTTCAAATACCTAGAAAGACTCTAAATGAGTTTGTTTGTGTTATTAGAAAGTTTTTTTAATGTACATGACACTATATTTATTAAGGCATCAAGGCTGAAAAGTATCTGAACCTTATTTATTTGTCTGCAGGAGAGAAAATTAGAAAAAATTAATCAATGATTTATATTGATATGTACAATATTTTTGGTTTTAGGCTCATATAATATTTTGATAGAAAACAAAGTCGTTTGAAAACTATAATTCTGTATGCTTGAACTTATTCTAAAGCCAGTCATCATTGGGATAAGGGGGAGATCTCAAAAATTCTGCAAGGAGAAAGTGTTTCATAGTCCTTCCTGTGTTCAGGAATTGAACACAGGAATTTTGGACAAATATCTGAAGACTGTTAGGATAGGGACCATGTTGGCTATTAGTTTTGCAATATAAAGAGTAAGCATAATTTGCAATATAAAGAGTAAGCATAATTTGGCTCATATGCAATGATGTCTGTGACCAAAATAGTTGGACAACAGAAATTCATTCTAAAGAAGGTGTATAACATGTAAAAATGACTTTGTTAAGGTTACTTTTAGGAAAAAGTAGTTCTTGGTACAGTCAGCTCTTCCTCGGTTGCTTGCCAATGAGAAAGTTCTATACTCTGTAGACACACTCTAATTTTCCCCTGCAGCCAATAATTGACTACACCTTCTACTTTGACAGATGTTAGTGTTCAACTTTGATTAGTGAATCTATATGAATAGTAGAATATATACACTTTATCATTTCCAGCAGGAGCATATTAGAGGGAGCCCATGTAGAGATAACAATGAGCTGAAACCTAAAATTCAAGTCAAGACTATGGAGGGGCTAATGAAGACATTTACTACTCACACTGTATCTCCATCCAACAGACTTCTGATATTTATTCACTCTCACCCGCCTCCCTATTTCAGGCAAAGGAGTCTGGAAAACAACCAAGAAAATATTATTAGACCTACTAGTATGATTTTACAATCCTTTTTGCCAAAAACTTTGTGCTGCTTTAGCACTAAATTGTAGATCAATAAAACTTCATTCCTTTTTTGCTTTCCAATAATAGTATTAATCTAAAAATTTAGTTTCTTATGACATGTGTAAACTGGTCACTAAACTCGTGTTAATGGATGTAACTGACACATTAATGGTAATTTTATAATAGTAAAGTGTTATTATCCTCTTACAAATACAGGCAATAAATATTAAGCATCTATATTCTTAATTTTTAAATATTTCAACAAAGATTTAATGTGAACTCCTAAGGTAAAACAAGGAATTAAATATTTTACAGAGTCTTACTAAAAAAACATGGTGGGTTATTTGGAAACTATGGTTTATAAATCCACAAAACCTCCAAATCCCCTGAATCTCACATTGGTCTGCAACATTTGACATTTACTGGCAAAAGAAAAGTACTTGACTCTTTCTTCACTATTTTCAAAGTAACATTTCATTGTAGCATACAGCAGTTCCATTAAACTACACAGTCTTTCAAATATTTTTCCTTTAGGATAGAATGCAATAAAAATTTCTTAACTTCTGTTATGTTCATGTAATTATTTTGAGAAAGTGAATTACTCAAGCTAAAGAAAGAGGGCAGAAATCAGTCCTTTGCAAGTTCTTTGACAATAAATTATGAACTGTGCCACAATTTTATGAATGTTAGCAGGAACAGTGCCAATTAAATTGTCTCTCTTGCTTATCTGTCAGAAAATATATGAAAAATGTGCATCTCTGACAACTTCTTCCCTTCTACCTGTCATTGGGGATCTAATGGTCTCAATTCTCAAAAGAAATTATTGGAGAAAAAATATGACAGAGCAGAACAGTATTAACACAATACTAAAGGAAATATCTTCTTTGCTATCCCCAACAATTGATAATCAACTGAAAATAGAGGGGAAGATAGGTATTTCCCCAACTGGCTCATAATATCAAATATTTGGAATTTATGGTGTAAGTGAATTATTTTTAATGTGGAAATAAAACTAACCAGTAAGTGTAATACATTATTAACTGTGATTACATAAATGTAATTATTCCATATTAACTCACTAATATATAAAATCATAACTTGAAAACAGTACTTTTGGAGTTGTTTATCCCATGTACACAGTGTATTAAGCATGCAGACTACAGAGAGGACACAGTATTGATTACCTTCCGGGCATTCATTACTTTAACAGCCGTTAACGAACCAGTCTTTTCATGGAGTCCCTGATAGAAAGGATAGTGAAAAATGTTAAATGTTTGTTATTTACTCAGCTATAAAGAAACTAATAAAGTGAAATATATTATAATTAAATAAAGTCAAGATCATAGCATGTTAATAAGTAGGTATCTGTGTTTGTAGTGAACATAGCTGTTATCAACATTTATATAAATCCAAAGCACTTCACTGAAAATGAAGCAAGTTTATTAGGTAGCTAAGATGTTTGTGCATATATTAATCTGTGGACACAACTGATCATGTAAAATTATTATTTATTTAATATAAGTAATAGTCTCGATTTGTGTTTCACCAAAGAATCCATATGAAAAGCACAAATCTTCAATTGAAGATAACAACAAAAAGAAGACATTTTACCCTATACTTTTTGACCTACATGTATAAGTACTGTGCAGAGATATCTTCCTACTGAGTATTTCTTCATACACACAATTTCTTCCATAATGTCCACTGGTAAGAGTGACACATTTATGAAATATGTTCTGAAAGATTTTTTCTTATTGGAATCACACTGATTTCTAACAATACAGTCTTAGCCTAAATGCAAATCATAGATTTATAATAGTATTAATGTGAACATATAGAATTTTTAGTTAGAGCTTATTTTGTGGCTGCTGATTTTTTTAAAAAAAATATTTCATTCTGTGGTAATAGAAGAATTCCAATCCAGTGTTACTATGAGTATGTTAAGTGGAATGCCTTATACGATAGTTTTCTAGCAGAAAATTATTCTTGGACTATACACTAGGTTGAACAGTATTCTTACAAATTCCAAGTTCACCTTGTACTTCAGATTGCGACCTTATTTGGTTATACCTGCATTTCTCTGTAGGCACATTGAATTACAACTTTCCTTTCTTTGATTCTAAGAGGTTATTCATGGGTCAAACTGCTATTCTGTTCATACTACTATTCTGTGAAATATAAAGCATTTGGCATACTAGCAAAGATATTAATCATATATCTTCTCTGATTAAGAGTAAAATTTGAACTCCATCACCACCATACTTGTAAACACACATTAGTGAGGTACTTGAATGTCAGTAAGTGCTTGTACTCATGGTCTAAAGAATCAGTTTGTTAATAGCCTCGTAATCTGTGATTGATGCTCATTTTATAATTGCACACAATTATTTTGTAGTACAATTATACACTAAAGTGGAGTTTCAAGAATTTACTGAAGGGAAACTAGCTAGACCCTAGGTCTTGAAACCATTTATTAGGTTAAGACACAACCATTACAAGCTTCCATAGATGTCTAGTATATTCAAAAATACATAATTATAAATTGTTGCTATTAAGGTAACCTTTCAGAGTTTTCCCTTGTACACTGATTTTATTTAAACATCTACTATGAAATAATTTCAAACTCAGAGATTAGTTTAAAAATGCAGAATTCCTATGTATTCTTTTTCAGCTTTCTATAATGTTAGTATATTACACTGACCATAGTATAATAATTAAAAGTCAATATTGACAAGATACTCCTTTAAACTATATTACAGTTTATTTGAGATTTTTTTTGGTCAACCATTTTGGATAATGTACCTCAGCTTTAGTTTATCTGATGCTTTCTTGTAATTATTCTGGGGTTACACACTTGGAGTGAAGAACAAATAAATGAAGTGTCCCTTTTATCACATGTGTGGTAGAATATTATTTGAAGGTGTGTTACTTTTGTTTATGTTGCATTTGTTTAACTCTGTGAAGTCATATTGCTGTACCTGTGTAAAACACCTGATGGTTTAATAAAGAACTGGCCAATAGCAAGGCAGGAGAAAGGATAGGTGGGGCTGGCAGTCAGAGCGTATATATATATAGAAGGAGAAAACTGGCGAAAGGGAGAGATCTAGGAGCCAGAGAAGGGGAAGACATCAGGGGTCAGCCACCCAGCCACCCAGCTACACAGCAAGCCATGGATAAAAAGTAAGATTTTCAGAAGTAAGAGAACAGGAAAAGCCCAGAGGCCATAGGTAGTAGATGGGATAATTTAAGATAAGGAAAGCTGGCTAGAAACTAAGCCAAGCTAAGGTTGGGCATTCATAATAAAGAATAAGCCTCCATGTGTGATCTATTTGGGAGCTGTGTGTCAGCCCCCACCCCCCACCCCCCCAAAAAAGAGCAAAGAGCCAAAACAAACAACAATACACATGTATCAGGGTAAAGAGTATTACAACATAACAATTATGTTTTGACCTTGATCACTTAATGTAAGACCTGTGAAGTTTCTCCACGATTGAGTCACTGTTCTCCATGTCATAGTGTAATTCATTGGAAATGACTGACATTAGTCTTGCAGAAGGTTGCTGTTATTCTTGACCAGCCATTTACAGAATCTAGAAGCACCTTTCTGAAATAAACTAATTGTTCAGTAGTGCCATCTTGTGGTCTGCTGATTATGTGAAAGCTGTTGGCTGCTAAGAGCTGAAAGCTATGCTGTAGTGAGAGGAGTGCAGCATTTGTAATGCGGGGCTCAGTGTGGCCTTTACTTTTTCAGGTATGATTTGTGTTCTATGTCTGTGAAATTTTCTGTAAATAGATGTAGAAAATGCTAACAAATCAGATAGGCTTTGTACTCTAAAATATTAAGAATTTTCCTCAGCTCTACTGAGTATTGAAAAGCCCCAAATTATAAATTGGATTTCATTGTCCACTTTACCTATGGAAATATCAGTATACAGAAATTACTAGTTGTACTGGAATAATAATTCTTCTTAAAATATAAAACACTCAAAAATACTAGAAAGATAAACTGTCTGAAGTCACAATTTTTAAAATGTATATGCCTATAACAGGGAAAAGAAACTTCAGAGACTTGTTACTCGTATATGTTCTTGAATCCCTAATAGAATCTGTTAAAGGGTTCAAGACAATGAATACAGGCTACCATAAAAATAGACATAAATAAGGTCCCAAGTAACTGTCCTAAACAAATTATAATGCCTTCACAACTAAACCTGTATTCTCTTCACAGATCTATTTGAAATAACTCAGGAGAGAACATAAATCCCTCAATGTGCTAATTTCAACTTGGCAAAGATTTGTGTTCTTAATTAATTTAAGAAATCAAATAAATAGCATTATTTAGTTTGTTTCCTCTGGGAAAAGCAGTGTTCCTTATTGTGCTGTTGGTTTTCAATGGCTTGAAAATTAGTACCAGCATTCTTAACATATCTTATTAATAGAAAATGCTACATACCCATAAATTTAAGGCAGAGATCACATACAAACATCTGTATATATACTGTATATGTATATAAGTGTATATACTATTTCTTTCATTGAAGACTACCCCTTGACGTTCAAAAAATTTAAGGGGCAGTCATGAACACAATGGTGAGGGTTACAAGAAAACTTGCACTACCACTTCGAGGTCAGACTCCTTCAATTGCTACACTAAAGAATAATTACAATTTGGGAAGTCTTTTGAAAATAATAAAGTAAGGCTAATTTAAACACTAAGGTTCCAAAAGCAAATTTAGCTGAACTTGTAACTACAGAATAAATATATGAATTATCAGTGTCTTCATCACCTGACACTTAGCCTTACCAGCTTCTATTTGACCAGTAAGTCAACCACCTTTTCAAGCCCTTATTCCCTTTCTGCTGGCACAGATCTTTTCAATAAGCTTTTCTTCCTCTTTATTTTAAATTCTTCCCTTTGCCTTTGGGGCTGTTTAGGTGAAGAGGAATGTCTCTTCCAGTTGTTTGCTGATTTCCAATAGAACAGTTGGAAAACCTTCATGGAAGTGGTACAGATGTCAATTGGAACATGAATATGGCACAGCATTTGAAAATATCGGGGATTAAATTGTGGTCTCAATTTAATAGATTCTGTGGATAGAACTTCGTAAGCAAATACTATCAGGCAACGCTGAGTAGGAACACTCAACCTACTAAACACAAAAAAAAATGTTAAGAAATGGGGGAATATAGCAGAAAAATGAAAATGGAATGTCAGAGCACACCTGCTTTAGTCATATCAGAAATGTCAGTGGAAAAAAAATAGAATCTCGCTGAAAGGGAGAGAGAAGACATCACTGATAAAATAAGCCATTAGCTGTGTACTTTATGACTGGCTTTTGTTAGCTAATAGTCTGATGCAAGCCTCGGAATTGGTAAGGCACTGAAAAATCAGCACTGAATTGCAGTAATGATCAATTTCTTGGGGATTATACATTTTAAACCATAACAAATGATTTAAAATAGCAGTTGTGACAGCTGTGTTGGTAAAATCCATCATTCTGCAACAGTTAATTACTATGTTTTCCCCTAGAAAGAATATAGGATAGTTCTTGATGGCCTTGTAATTTTCATTAGACAATTTTTATATTATGTAGTTAAAGAAATTGTTGTGGAAAAACTGCCTTCTCTTCAGTCAGTCATTCAGAGTTCCTCCAGTTATTTGTTTTGCTTTCAGTTGGCAAACTGAAACCACACAATCTCCATGGCATTCTTTCTTTTCAGTTGGGCTTGTGTTGGAGAAAGACTACTCATGTCCATTCTATAACTGTGTGACTTGTTTTTCCTTTACATAGTTTTATCCTTCAATATCTGTTTTGACCCCTAGGAAAACATCCAACTGATCCTTGAAGGCCACCACCAGGGCAGCCATAAGCAGTATCTTGGAGTGCTTGTTGAGATAACATGGCTAACAGAATAGTTTCTATAAACAGATCTATGCAGAAATATAAAAGCATGTGGTTGGTTGAGCATTTTCAAAGGTTAGCAAGTCATATTTTTGCTTCTAAGCATGTCCTTCCAGTAACTATCACGTCAGACTGGTAATAAAGGTACTGTTTCTTACATGGATAGCTTCTCATTTTGTTTTCCTTTTTATCCTTCCATCATACAAAGTAGCTCAAGAAGCCCAAATTGGCAGATGTGTTCAGAGTAATCAGTGATTGGAGGTGTGATTAAAATCAGCAAAGATATCATGAAGACAGAGGGTGAGAACTGAGGCATGATTAAAATCAGCAAAGATATGGTGAAGACAGAGGGTGAGAACTGAGGTGTGATTAAAATCAGCAAAGATATACTGAAGAAAGAGGGTGAAAACCGAGGCCATATATGAAATATCAATCACTCTCCAAGAAGGAGCTGTAGTATATTTTGGAAGAAAAATGAATTTTTTGGGCTTCAAATTTAGACTTTTTAAAAATATGTTTTAAGGGACTCAAATATGCAGGTATTAGGTAAGTGATAATTACTAAATGACAAAATTACCAAGACTCATCCATTTTCATTCCCACAAAGCCTTGTATACTGAAAGAACACACATGGTGATCATTACATTAGACTGAGTGGCTGCCAGAGAGCATTATGTAGAATATGTTATTCAATATTTGCATGAACATCTCATTGCTACAAAGGTTTTGGCAGAGCATGTGTATCAAAATTAGAAAAGTCTTCCTAGGTGTGATCCCTCCCCACCTTATTAAAGAAAACTCAGAGCAGGCAAATGATTGTGGCTAGAAGCAGATGGAGCCTGAAACTGAATAAATACTATTGAAGCCTTGGGATGTAAGACTTCTACAGTCAAACTACTACAACTTTCATGGCAAGCATTGCAAGTTAAAGGGTGAGGATAAAAAGGAGTCATTTTCTCTTAAGAATTCTAACGAAGAAACTGTTTTAAAGCATTATAAATATTACTTCTTATAAATATTACTTATGAAACAGTTATTTACAGGCCACTACAAAGCTATGTCATATCTTTGCATAAAATGAGGGTAAGTTTGTACTTCAGTTACCTAAGCTACATAAACTTAAATTATATAATGACTTGATACTTTATGTGTCTGAGATCTCCTAACATTCCTTTTATCTAAAGAATCATTTACCTATCCACTTACTACTAGATGACAGATGTCTAAGGGCAATTTTAATTTTTATTCAATTTTAGGGTCATAGGCATTCAGCAAATGTGTATTGGGCTAAACCAACTTAATTGCAAAAAAAAGGAAGGGGATGGGCTAAGTGGTGAGTGTAGACATGGAGTGGTGGTGGGGCTATAGATAACTTTTTTATGCCATACAAATTAGGAGAAATTTAGAGAGACAGTACTGCCTAATAACCACTATGATACACTGAAATTCCCAGACACAGCCTGTTAAATGCTGCAGTGTTGCACGGTACTCCAGGAATCCAAAGACCATTGATTATCAGTAGGTGAATTTCCTTTCTTCAACCCTATAATCTTCTCTGTGGTTTCATTGTGAGGCCACTAAAAGTTCCAAGCAATTCTCTTAAGTTAGAAAGCCTCAGGGGTTGGAAAGATACATGCTAGTCCATGTCAGAGGGCAGGGACCTATTAAAAGTAAGCAGAGCCAAGGCTCTTGCCAAACCCACACAAGGTTGGTCTGTCAGGTAGTATTTCCTAATCCTCATCTGCGCTACTATGCTGAAACCTTCACTAACTATCTGCATTATATAGTATATAATATACATAGCATATAATATACTATATAGAATATAGACTGTAATATGTATATTATATGTGTTGAGATACACACATGTAATATATATATATATATATGATCAAGTCTAGCAGCCTGAAGTGGTGAGAGCGCCCAAGTACTTCACCCCTTTCTCTCTTTCTCTCATAGCAAACCATCCAATTACACAAACCTTGGCTAACTGTAGTAAATGGATTCATTCTGAACCAGACTTTGTAAGCAAAAAGCTACAGAAGCACCAGAATAACCAGACAGATTAATATTTTTCCTCTTCCAGAAATCTGGGACAGTCATGGTCATGCTCACTAGAACTGTGAAACAGTCGGAAGAGGGCCTTTGCGGTTCCAGTGGCTTTGTAGCTTAGGATCTGCCCTGTAATTTGAGGCAGTTATGTGTGCTTATACAGCAGCTTCAAGTGACTTTTATTACCCTTGTTATTACTCCTGCAGGGAAAAATAGGTCAAAATATGTAGTAACATCATTTGCAAATGGAGCTGTTCTCTCTGCTCTCTTTGACAGTATAGCACTCAAACAGCAAATTGCACAAAATGGATAATAAAGTTCAATACACTTGGCTAAAATTGTGTGTGTGTGTGTGTGTGTGTGTGTGTGTGTGTGTGTGTGTGTGTACTAGAAATATGTGAATAGTGGCTAGTGGGTAACAGAAATATGTGAATAGTGGCTAGTAGGTAACTTAAAGGATGCCCTCAATACATGATAAGCCAGGTCTAAAGGTGACAAAAATACAAACTCATTGAAGTTCTTTCTTACAAGTAGGTGGCATCATAAATCCTTCAGTGCTGGCCATTAATACAAATTCTAAGTGACAGTCCACAGGGATGAAAAGTTGGCTCAGAGGCTAAGAACATTAGCTGTTCTCTCAGAGGACCTGAGCTTGGTTTCTAGCATCCCTATCAGGTGGCTGACAATCTCCTGTAACTCTAGCTCCAGGGGATCCAACTCCAACACCATCTTTTGGTCCCTACTGGCAGCTGCATATACATGGCATGTTTATGAACACATAAACATGAGGGGGGGGTCTTTTAAAATGACAAGTCTACAATCTAGACATTTTTATGATAAGAAAACTACGACATGGATGACTCTAGGGCACACACTATCTCAAATCCACTGATTACACTTTCTGGGCATCATTATTCATTAAAATATAGTGAGAATATGATGAAGTAAAATAGAACTACATAACTCTCTGTGTATACGCTTTTAAGCCTACAACAATGATTTTTTTCCCTCAGAAGTACCATACATTACAAAAATAAGAGGGGATTTGGATACCAGAAGCCACTTGATTTTTCACTTTCCTTCCCCTCCCTCCTCTGTTACTATTTTTTCTCACTGTCACAGAGTTGTTACTTTTTTTTAACTAAGATATTTCTGGGCTTAACCATGAGATATTGTGTCAGGGCATGTGCAAGGGCAAAGAAACAAATCCCTTATAAGCACAGGTTCTAGCACAGAATGGCTAACGCTTTATCACAATGTCACAATGTTTGAACATAAACTGCTTTCTTTATGCAATGTGTGGCTCAGTTAACACTCACACAGAATGTATTCCATGTGTTCTGACAGATGTGAGGTGCAGTGTCTCCAATTCTATCAAGCAGCCGAACTAGTGAAAGAAAAGCATTGAAACAGCTGGGTGATGGGTGAGGAGAGGGTACAACAACCAAAAGCAACAGCTCCGCCTTACAATCTACCCACTCAAAAGCAGAGCCTTAACTCTCCCAGGTCTGCATATAGTGTGTTAAACACAACAACTCCATGT
The DNA here is from genome assembly GCF_049852395.1 of Peromyscus maniculatus bairdii. NCBI lineage: Eukaryota > Metazoa > Chordata > Mammalia > Rodentia > Cricetidae > Peromyscus > Peromyscus maniculatus. Next base: position 52,775,545 of record NC_134875.1, read on the forward strand.
ATGTCAAAAGTGTAGAGGGTGTCTATGACTTCAATAAAAATTTTTTATGTTGGGGGTAGAACAGATTTTATTTACGAAAATCATTGAGGAATGGTGGTTAATTTTAATAAGGCAATCTGGAAATGCAAGGTACTATAAGGGATTAAGACAATTACCCCAAAGAAACACACACTTATGCGAAAATATTCTCAGATTTGGAATAAAGGAAGAAAGATATAAAATGTCATGGGAGCATGTAGAGTACAACTTTGCCTTGTTCAAAATTTTGAGATTTTTCTTTCCTAATTCAAATTGTGTCATAATTTTTTTTACTATTTTCTCCACTACTAATCCCCAAATTTTTAATCTACACAATCAGTGATAGGATGAACAACAGATCCAAGACACAGTCTGAATCATGTCCTATTCTGGTGTTGTTTTTTACTTTTTCACGCTGTCTCTGTAGTTTTTAAAAGTTATTGCATATCCCCCTTAAACTATGCAGCAAGCCAGATGTGTTATATATAATCTAATGGTGCCAAAGAATTTGAACAAAACTCTTTTTACAAGGAGATTAAATAATCTCCCTACAAGTAAGTCAATTATACTAATATGTTTAGCAATATTTTGTCCAGGCCTTCAGCAAATATTTATGAGTTATGATGTGAATTTTTATTACTTGATATGCACTATCACAAACAAAAGACACTCGGATTAGATAAGCATCTGAGAGGACAAGCTTTTGAGTTTATATAGCAAAGTAGTAATTTGCCTCAAAATTATAGACACATTTCTGAATGCATCATAAAGATTTTTAGTGCATTTTGAAATTGCTTTCTAAATTTTATTGAATTTAGCTAGAGTATGTTCTGTAGGACATTGATCCTCTGAAATGTAATATTTTCTTTATACTTAAGCATATAGCTGTTGTTTTTTTAAATGTCCCATATGTGCATGTAAAGAATGGTTATTCTCTACCTGTTGGTAGCCGAATTCATCATAGTTCAAAGAGATCAAACATCCTAATTGTATTCTTATCAATTTTTGCCATCTTCATCTATAAAAATTCTGAAACAGAGGTCAAAGACTGCCATTGTTGGCTGGGCGGTGGTGGCACACGCCTTTAATCCCAGCACTCGGGAGGCAGAGGCAGGCGGATCTCTGTGAGTTCGAGGCCAGCCTGGGCTACCAAGTGAGTCCCAGGAAAGGTGCAAAGCTACACAGAGAAACCCTGTCTCGAAAAATAAAAAAAAAAGACTTCCATTGTAATTTTGCATGTACTGTATTAATATCTCCTTGTAATTTTACTAATTCTATCTCACTTATCTTAGGACATATTTTCTATTATTTTGCCTAAAAGTTCTTATACTTTAATATTAGAACAATAAACCTTAGTATTTAACTATGTATTAAACCCCTTATTGCTTATAAAAGTCAATGTAAACCAAGAAAGCAAATCCATTTGAGACTTCACAAAGAGAGGTAAAATACTCTCATCAAAATATCTTCTGAATTTGTTTCCTTTTTAAAAAACGTACCTAACTTTTATTGTTAGAAAGCTGTACCACCTAGAATACTAACTAAGTGAGGAATTCCTTGAGCCTATTTTTTTTTTTTTTGAGGAAAATAAGACTGAAGTGTATTTTCTCCTCAATTCTCCCGCCCCCCCCCCAAGAATGCCAGTATTGGAAAGATATAAATGAAGGGAAGATTCTGCCATGTATTTTGCCACAGGCATGTTGATAAGGCTGCAAGACTAATTACTTTCTTCCTAAACAAGTCTTCTTCAGATACAGAAATAGAGCTAGAGTCTTACAAAGAAAGGTGGCAAAGTGGAATGGTTTATTTTACTTCAGCCCTCTGATTTTGTATATTAATATACCAAATCCCATTAAGTTCCAGGCCAAATTACAGCTTTTCCATAAACTGCAATACATCAGGATTTGCCACTTGTATGGGCCTAAGCATTTGTTGCATACCCTAAGAGCTACTGGATCATACTGCTATATTTCTGCTTCAACAGGGCAATTAAAAAACAACTCGCTAAGTCTACTTCTGGGATTTAACACAAAAGTATTTTGTCTCTAAGGGTCTTTGCTAGTATTAGAGTCATGAGTCACTGTCAGCATTGTAGTTTAGAGGTTGTTCTTATTGTCGTGTATTGTACACTTTTATTTAATTGTAAACTATGACAAGTTGAAGAATATCTACATCCTTCGTGGGGCTGAAAGACTGAGCTCAAGGCCTCCTTAATGACTCTGTTTTCTGGCAAAAATCAATATTCTCTCCTCAGAATGTACTTCTGCCTCCCACGGCTTCCGCATTCACTATTCTCATCCTACAATCACAAGTAATGACTTAGATGCATTGTTTTATTATTACATTGCTTTAGTAGAATCCTTGCGAAATGTTTCTTTATGCAGCTGCAAAGGAATACAATAAGCAATTTTCCAAACGGGAGATGGGGAGATGGGCAGGAAATCTCTCACAAGGATGAAGGGAAGCACTGCTATACAGGAGAGTAAAAGGGGGGAGCTCTATCCTCTGACAGGGTAACTTAGGACTGTTTAAGTGTTGCATATTCATAAGCTGCTTTCCTGACACAAGAGTTGGGAGAAAGGGAACCAGAGGGGAAAAAAGGAATGAAGGAGAGATGAGAAAGGAAGGAATGCTTTATTCTTGTGAAAGAGACAAAATCAGGCAGAGTTGTGGTTTTTATATTAACTGATATTTGATGAATATTGGGAGACTGAGTAATGTGTAGAGCCAAGTAACTCATGTAACTGCTTCTTTTTGTTTTGAATTTGTGAAATGTCTCTACGATTTTAGTAAAATCTAGGTTCCCTAAATAACTTAGTTTTATCCTACTAAATTAATTCTGTCCTGACCAAGTGTTCCCTTACAGAAAGTCAATCAGAAACTAATATTATTTTGGCAAGTTTAACCATCAAATTCAAACAGCAAAAACTATTCAACCACTGAGAAATATAAATATACATGTGTGAGTATGCAGTTCACTTTTTATGTATATATTCATTTAACTTTGCACACAAAGACAGAAACAATTGTCTTTGCCGCTAGTTAAAACAAATGATGATTTCTATAAGCCTTTGATTTCTTTCTATAATGATTACACTTGATGGTTTCAGATATTCTGTGTTAATATTTTATTTCTTTTAACTTTAATGGATCTAGAAACTTGAAATTAAAACACCTGAGAACTTTCCTAATAAACAGATTGACTTGATTTGCAAAACTGCCAAGTCATAACTGGACTTTGGTCTATAGAAATCTCAAGATCTTCTCTATGTTTATGAGGTAACTAAATGTACTATGCAGTATTATATGCTAAATAATGTTTTCGTGTTTCACTTAGCTCTCTGATTATTAACTGTAACTGAGAACTGTAGGATATTTCATATTGTATTGATAATTGTATGGTCTATCCTTTGATGAAGAAATTAAATTCACAATATCTCTAAAGTATATAATCTAAATAAAATAGTAATATAGAAAAACCTTAACGTTCAAATTTAAATCTCTAGACTAATGATAAGTATGTTCATGCCACAGAATGCCCTTGTAAGGGAAAACCTTAGAAGATCATTCTCTTACAAAAATTGACTCATGCATTCAAGACCAAATTGACTTCTTTAGTAAAAGTGTCTAGGAAATGCTTCAACATAAGCCTTGCTTATATAATTCTTATAAATCACTATGAGGGGTGGTGAAAGATGACACTGTGAAAAATATTCAGGTTGAAAAGAAAAGTCACTTAAATACAATTCTGAGATTGCGTGGCTCCTTCCTTCATCTGAGAAATTTTAGAACATGAGACTTTCCTGAATAGACTTTACTTCAATCAATTTGAATATTATCATCATTAAAAGGGAAGAATGTTATGCTGGTTGATATTACTGAATTGACAGTCTTTCTAAGGAAGTTTGCAGGTACCAGTGTTGTTACACTGCAAGGAGAAAATGTCCAATGTTAACTTGAAGATTGTCTTCAAGTATATAGAAGGTCTTGAATGCTGCTATAAGTATAGCAAACTGATAAAAAAAATGAGATGGGTTTACTGACAGTATGAAATATTTTGACAAAACATCAGTAAGAAGTTATTGAAAATGACAATTTTGCATGTATTATTTTGCTCAACTAACCCAATAGACTGATATGTGGTCAGTCTGAATAGTGGGTGTTGCAACTGGGCTCTTTTCCTCAATAGCATTCAACAACAAAACTTCCCCCTTAACTTTTCCAAGTTTAGCATCCTTAAAATCATCCCTGGTGTCCTCACAGTAACCTTTTTTCATGATATTTAGCAAATTTAATTAATGTGATGCAATGACTTGGGTTGGGGTTTCATAAAATTCATATATTATACCGTCCCACAAAGTACCTACTTTTCCTTGTCTATCATCTATACAGTACAATTTCCCACCCCCAGGCCAATCCAAATAATGAATGGGATATAATATTTCTTGCTACATTTTATCTTTCTAATGACTAACATCTTTACTTTCAAACCAACCATTTATCATACAGAAAGTTTGAAAAAAAAGTATGAGCTTGCTATGTACTATATAGTGCTTCTCTGCCACAAATATATTGCCTACTAGAAATAAGTTCAGCAAATTTGCTGAGAAGCATTAAAGACGGAGTAAATACAACCATCCCTATACTGGGTCTAACATCTGTCACTAATTGTGTTCATCACAAATGTTGACTTAGGAAAGTAAAAGCCACAAATACATTCATTTTGGAGCCAACTTTTTCTCTATATAGTTTGTTTGTACATCAAATGATCCATATCCTGGTACCAAAATATTCTGTCACCCATCGCTATCCTTTGAAACACATCTCTGGTTAATCTCAGTCAAAGGAAAATCATGAGGAAGAAAGCATGTCTGAGACTTTAAAATACATTTTTCTTCCTTTTAGATATGGGTGATGACTTTCCTGTGATTCTTGTTTTATGAAATGTCTTATGATTAGGTTTAATTAGTACAGGATAATTATCTGGCTTCCTTTTCTTTTCCTGTTTGAAGTTTTAGTGGCTAATCAGTGAGGAATTCTTGGATTTTACAGACGGCATCAATGATGACACTTACATATTTTTTTTCCAACCTAGCTCCCAACTAAATCCAAATTCAAGGTTAAACTATTGTAGAGAAAATTGATTTATTACTCAGCTACATTTTCTTTCTGGTTCTTTCATGGTTTTGTTTTTATTTTGTTTTGCTTGCTTATTTTGAGACAGAGTTTCACCTTGTGGCCCAACATAGCATGAAAGTAACTCTGTTAGCCAGGCATGCTTCATTCTGACAGCAATACTGCATTGGTCTTCAAAGTAGTAGTATTGCAAGTGTGAATGACCACTTTTGGCCACATTACATTCAGTGTTAAAAGCCACCATTCTTTCGTGAATATGAAATTATCTCAATAATTATTTCACAGCAAGAAAGCCCACTTTGTATGTTACTATCTCATTTTTATGGAGGCAACATGTCTAAGCCAACTCCACGGCAAGCATAATTAACAGCACAGACAATTACACAAAGTAAGTTAAAATATTTATATTTATAGTGTATTGAGTTTTGTTGACAAGAACAGCAGCACAAGCCAATGGAAATTGTTGAATTCTTTTAACAAATAATACTAAAACTATGTTTTAAAAAAGTTCCTCTTCTTTCTACTCTATATAGACATTATCTCCAAATGCATGAACTACCCAAATACAAAAGATAAAACTAAAAATAGTAGAAGGAAACTTACTTCTTCTTAACTATGACCCCCATAGCCCAAAGAAGTAAGGTAAACATAAATAAATTGAACTTAGAAAAAGTAAACTATAAGGCAGGGGAGGCAGAGGCAAGAGGATCACAAGTTCAAGTATACCCCTGGCTACATAGTATGTATGAAGCCTACCTGGGCTACATGAGATCCGGTCTCAAAAACTGAAGTATAAAGACAATTCATGGAACAGGAGAAGATAATTATGTAGCTTCTCATGGACTTATATTGACAAATTATTTAAATATATTATTCAAGAAAGATACACAAGAAATAAATATGCTCATAGCAAGGTACTCAAAACTATTGGTTACAGGAAATGCAAATTTCTTCATTTCCTCTTGATTATCAGTTGCCTTATCTGTGAAATAGGAGTAACTTTTCCACAGAGGTTTGTTTTAGAAATTAGAAAGAAAAAGATAAATACAAAAAGTATCATAATGCTTGTCCCATAGATAGTAAGTACTAAACCATGACAAATCAAGTTCTGGCTTGAGCTTCGAAATAACATTAAGGACTCCATTCAAGATCAAGTAGTATTTCAAAATTACCACCAATAAATTTTGTATTCTATCTAAACTTTCTGCCTGAAAATGAATCCCCAACTATCTTTTCCACTCAAAAGTTAAATATATTGTGCTACATGCCCACAGAAATACTATAGAATGTGGTAAAATGATTTTGCTTGTGTGTCTCTAAGTGAACTTGAAAATCCATGGGATCGGCTTTGGAAAATGATTTCTAAAGTCATTGAAATAAGTGTACGCATCACTGGAAAGCTTTCTGGAAGAATATACCAGAGAATGTACTTTGCCTTGGTTCTTACTATTTACTTTTCAAAATCATCATTTTTATCACAGTTTTTATTTTGTGAATGCTCGTGTTATGCTTAGGAAAGTAAATCCAGTTCTGTAAAACATAACTAAGAAATATTACATAAATGCATTAATCATTCAAAGTTCACACAGATGCAGTCAGTGACATGGGTTTGTCTCCTTTCCCTATATGAAAGAGAGCTGTTTAAGCAAGCCAATGTAGCAAAGCAAGAAAGTAAAAGATTCAGATTCAGAATACAGTGCTTACTCATCTTAGCTACAATCTATTCTTTTGAGCACAATCCTCAAAATGATGGTGTCTTTTCATTAATTCAACTTTTTTCTTCCATACTAGCATGGGAAAAAAAATCCTCAGAAATTAAAGTAAAACAATCTTTAAAACTATAAAACTGGTAAGTCTTTCCCCTCCCCCCCTGCCCCAAATGTCCTGTGTCAACCAGATTCTGATTTTTGTAACTTGATACATCATTTCAACCAGGTGGCTCCATCTTGACCCAAGCACTGTTATAGGCAAACAGATGTTTCTCAAATTTCACATGACATTATCCATTCCACCTGTTTTTCTGACAGATGATTTACTTTCTGATACTTAAACAATTCTATTCCCCCATCACCCTGCAAATCAGGTCACTTCAACAGAGAACTGCCTTAGCTTAATGAGATTCTAATCAAGGCCCTTCAGTTTATACACACATAAACAAACTACAGAAAACGAAAGTAACCTGATGGTGTCACTTGGAGTAAGTATGTTACTGGCTAAGAATGAAATTATGCCTGTGGGACCTCAGTCTCAGTTCTTTCACATGTCAAATTTTATCTCTGATTTTTATGGGATGGGGTCTTGCTATTTAGTCCAAGCTGGCCTCACACTCCTGGGCACAAGAATCCTTCCCAGCCTTCCTATTTGTTACCTGAGAAAATTCATCTACATATCTCTCATGTTTTTTTCTTTATTTTTAAGCAGTTCATATATGAGTACTGTATTGATATCATTTCCCCCTCCAACTCCTTTAGTGTTTTCATACACATCCCTCTAAAATTCATGGCCTCTTGTTCTTTAATTATAATTATAGTTGTTACAAACATGTGTCTGTGTTTATAATTATAGCCAGTTGAATCCCTTTAATGTTGTTGTATATACATGTGTTTAGAGATGACCACTGCAACTGGATAAGCTATACAGGGGGCATATCTCTGAAGAAGACTTGATTCTCCCTCTCCCTCTCTCAGTAGCCATTAATTGGCTATAGCTCTTCATGGAGGAGTGGGGCATTGTAGGATTTCCCCCATCTATAGTGATATGTCAAATTGGCATTATATTTCAAGTTAAGTTTAGGCAATTGTATTGTGAGATTTCATGGATACAACTCCCCTGTCATATATAGAAGATACTATCTTGCAGCAAATCTTTTGGTTATTTGACTCTTCTGCAGGGTCTTCTGTAACCTAGGCTGTCCTTGAATCCCTGATCTTCCTGCCTTTAATTCCCAAGTACTGGGATTAAAGGGATATGTAACATTCCTTGCTCCATGGTGCACAATTATTGGATAGGTTTACTGGGTTATACTTGGGATATGTTTACTGAGGGATGTATAATTTACATCCATACATTTTAGTGTGTATTTTTATGAGTTTTAAGAAATACATGTAATCATGTAACTACTACTACTATATATAATTGATTTATAATTATATAACTGATAATTGATTTATCAGTTAATTGAATTTTCTATTTTACTAAATCTTTAGCTTAATGGAGGGACCACTAAATATCATCCTGTGTTTGTTGAATGTTTTCTAATATGTCAGAGTTCATTTGCTGATGAGGAGAGGAACGAAGAGTGTGAGGGAGAGGAGTCCAAGAGTCTCACCAACAAAGAGAGCAATTGGGACAGACAAAAAAGACAGAGAAAGGGACAAAGAAGAGGCATAGAAGCAATAGAAGTGGCACCATGAATGTGCCTTGTTTACATATTTTAAAATGCCAGTCTTGACAATTCATTACAGACATAGAGGTTATGAGAAGTGCAGCTGAATTGGTGCCCACCTATCCACAAATACCTGCAAATAGTTTTTTAAATTTGTTTTGCTGCCATTCTACTTGTTTTGTAAGTTATTTAGGTAATAAAACACCTATGCCCAGACAATGAGTCCTTCTGATTGGGCTTACCCAATTAAGATTTGATAACAAAACAATTAGCTGTTTTTCTATGAAGAAATACCTGCCGTGTGATGGTCTGTATGTGCTCTGATTGGTCAATAAATAAAACACTGATTGGCCAGTGGCCAGGCAGGAAGTATAGGCGGGACTAACAGAGAGGAGAACTGAGAGAACAGGAAGGTGGGGGGAGTCACTGCCAGCCGCTGCCATGACCAGCATCATGTGAAGATACCAGTAAACCACGAGCCACATGGCAAGGTATAGATGTATACAAATGGATTAATTTAAGATATAAGAACAGTTAGCAAGAAGCCTGCCACGGCCATACAGTTTGTATGCAATATAAGTCTCTGTGTTTACTTGGTTGGGTCTGAGTGGCTGTGGGACTGGAGAGTGACAAAGATTTGTCCTGACTGTGTGGCAGGCAGGAAAACTCTAGCTACAAATGGCACCCAACGTGTTGGCAAGAGTTTCCACCTAAAACCTGAGAAAAAAGATCCTAAAACAGAGGTAAAAACAGTTCCTAGTTGTTTCTCTCAAGTTAGTGGCAGCCTGCATGGTGTTTAAGCTACTATGGTGGGTTCCTGGCATGCTCACCTGCAGTATGGTGAGAATGAGGCCTCTGCAAGTGGCACATTAAGCTGCGTGGTGGATTTAGCCTTTGCTAGTACAAAAAAAAGAGGTTTCTGGGCTAGCTGCTTTGACAGAAGCATAGAACCACTATTTCTGAGAGTTGATGGCTCCCAGAGCTGGCAGAAAACGTACCACCACCATGTTGGGAAATTGAAGTGGGCAGAGCCAACAGCCACAGTGCGGTTTCAGTCTTAGAATGGTGCAGTTTAAAACAATAGGCTCAAGGTTATATAAAAATTAAGCCAGGTAAAGATGGCTCCCACACACAGAATCTGGATTATGTTCTCTTTGATATTCGTAACTGAAGAAAAACATTTGATTGCAAAAGCTGTTGAGTTATGCCAAAATGTATATTTTAAAGGTACATTGACTTCAGAATTTGGATGTAAGGATATGTTGCTTTGGAAAGGAGGCTCTGCTTTTGTTTCCACAGAAAGCCAGAGGCTATGGATTTGTTCCAGATTAAGATACATCAGGTTTTACCAGGCAAGACCCCCTGAAAGGTCTCCGATGACACCAAGGCCCAGATGATCCAACATCTAAAACCATTTCAAGGCAACTGGCTCAGACAATACACCCTCACGAACTATTCCATAATCCTAAAATTTTCTTCGTGTCCCCATAAGATATAGTGCCCCCCTCCAGCAGGAAGTAGTAAGAGAAGCTACATCCAAATTCAGAAATATACCAAACTGACTTTGGAGATATGTAAAAGTTAAAACCTTCCTTTAAAAAAAGAAAGAAAGAAAGAAAGAAAGAAAGAAAGAAAGAAAGAAAGAAAGAAAGAAAGAAAGAAAGAAAGAAAGAAAGAGAAGGGGAAGTGCTATGGGATGGTCTGCATGTGCTCTGATTGGTCAATAAATAAAACACTGATTGGCCAGTGGCCAGGCAGGAAGTATAGGCGGGACTAACAGAGAGAAGAACTGAGAGAACAGGAAGGTGGGAGGAGACACTCCCAGCTGCCGCCATGACAAGCAGCATGTGAAGATGCCGGTAAACCATGAGCCACGTGGCAAGGTATAGATTTATGGAAATGGATTAATTTAAGATATAAGAACAGTTAGCAAGAAGCCTGCCACAGCCATACAGTTTGTAAGCAATATAAATCTCTGTGTTTACTTGGTTGGGTCTGAGTGGCTGTGGGACTGGCGGGTGACAAAGAATTGTCCTGACTGTGGGCAAGGCAGGAAAACTCTAGCTACAAATACCAGTTCTCTGTAAATTGATATAAATGTCATCAAAGAGTTTTAATCTGCTTCATAATGATGCCTCTGCTGGTTAGATGGCATATATGAAGTAGGCCCCATAAAATTAAAATGTATATGTATAGCAGTGTTCTAACATGTAAGACATTCGCTAAGGGCCTTTCTCTCAGACTATATCACCATCATTAAGTAATGCCTGATTTATTATTAAATTTATTCTTAAATTATTCTATTCTATTCATCTCATTATTATGTTAGATTATTGGAATAATTTCCTTTATTTTTGTTTCTCATCCCTCACCTTGATATTGCACATATTAATATTATAAATCACTTCCAATCCTTTGACAAACAGCAGGGTTGGATTTCTAAGCTGTTTACATCCAGCTGCTTGATAGCTGGCTATGAAGAGCATTGTGAAACACAGGATCTGTATTAAGCTTCTGCTTCTTAATCAACTGCCTGTATTTTTAGAGGATTAAGATACCAACCAAAGATAGAGCAATATTGTTTTCCTTTTTATTACTGGTTTAAGTTAGTATACAAAGTAACTGGTTTCATTATAGCAGTTTCATACATACTTTTGTCTTATTTTTACACCTCCCTTACTACCACCCGGCTCTCCTGTTGCTCGTCTTTTTCTCTGTTTAATAGCCCCTCTCTACATTCATTGCACATATATTCCATTACCCTATCTTCTTTTCTCTTCCCTCATTAAAAATCCGTTGTCCAAAAAGCAGAATAGAGCAATAAAATAATAACTGCTTTAGAAAGGAAATAAACACTTGAAGTTCCTTTAGTATGTTTATTATGATATTGTATTGTCCTAGATTTGTTCAAACAGTCATTAGATTCAATTAACATCAATGACAAAACTTCTGATGGCTTAGTACATAACATGTTAGTTCTAAAAGCTGCTACAAAAATAAACTTACTTAAATCTTATGACTACTTGGTAGGCCAAGTCATATCATTATACCCACTTTGCAGATGAGGAAAGTAAAATCACTTAAGTGACAGAACCAATGTATAGATCCAAAACATCTGACTCCATATCTCGAGTTTTCAACCATTATATAACATTTCCTTTCACCATATGTTTAACGAATTATATTTGTTAAGGTTCTTGACTAATCTCAAATGTATTTGATTGTATGTCTAAGAAAATTGGACCTTTTATCACTGTAAGCGGTCCCTAGTTCCTTACTCTTTTTCTTAATCAGACAGTAGTACTGTGGTAATTAAATCGTAGTCTGGTCTATTTTATTCCCATTTACCAAAATTAGAATGGCCTGTACTATAGTGAACATTGATATTTTCATTATTTATTTTTCCAAGACAGGGATTCTCTGTGTAGCTTTGTGCTTTTCCTGGATCTCACTCTGTAGACCAGGCTGGCCTTGAACTCACAAAGATCTGCCTGCCTCTGCCTTCCAAGTGCTGGGATTAAAGGCATGTGCCACCACTGCCCGGCTCTTTCATTATTTTTGATTCCATGAATATTCAACAAGTAGCATGTGCATCACAATATAAATCCAAAGCTATTACATGCAAATATTGTCAAATATCCATATTTTTGGAATCTGATATTTTCCTGTAATTACTGAAAGCCAACCTCTGAGAGAACTTAAGAACCTTTATCAAATGGCATACCCATTTAAGCTATTATATACCAGAATAGAGTGAGTCTGGATTCAGTCAACTTGGGTAAAGGTTTGGAGAAACATAGGTGACATATTCTAGAGTATATAAAGGTTGCTGCTTTCTGTGACTAAAATGCGTATGTTTCATCTGAAGTTCATTAACCATATATAATATTATATTCATGTGGCTTACAGATGTTAATATTGCCTCAGTTTCTTAACAGGAATATATAAAACTTCAGCAGTAGCTCGAGGCTATGTGTCTTGAATGATATATTCAGCCAGTGTAAGCTAACCAAGAATTAATTTAGTCAAACACGTGGTTTGACAAATATTCTTTCTCTCTTATTCCCTTATTTACTTAAATGGATTCACAAAGCTGACTGGAACAATGGATGAATATATTTGACAAGAAAATAACAAAAGTCTTCAAATCATCTCCAAATTATCTCTTTGTAAATCTTACCACGAGAGCTTACAACTTTTTCTATCACTACTGTCAACTTCTGCCCTTTCTAAAAAAATCCTGCCCAGGTTTCCAGATCTGAAAGTTCTGCAGAAACATTTAGTACATTCTAAGCCATCATCACAGAGAAATTTACTGCAGAACGCTGTTACACTACTCCAAACCAGTGCATTAAGCTGCCATCACTAACTTGCCAAGAAAGAACTTTGTGAAGACTGTCCCAAAATGCTACTCGACTGTGTATTAAGATGTAAGGAACAAATTGCTTAAGTTTCCAATTCACTAACAGAATACATATGCCAAGCAGAGAAAAGTAACTAATTCTATAATCAAAACCAGGGCCACATGTATTTCTAAACTTTTAGGGATTTGTGGGAGCAGGAGAGTCAGGGTGTTTGCTTTTATCCATGCCCAAAGACATACTTTCATGGCTTATAATTTATTTTTATTGTGAAGGAGAGTCTTACACTTCTTCATTAAATCTATATGTTGTAAGATCTTAACCTGGAAATTTTTATGCCTAGTTCATCTTTTTTCTTCAGATTTTCCAAGTGGAAAGAAGACAATTCACTTTCCCTTTCATGGAATGTTGGAATTTTTAAATGATAAATAATTTTCTTTTCTAACCTGCATCTTTTTTTTTTTTTTTTTTTTTTGTGTGTGTGTGTGTGTGTGTGTGTGTGTGTTGTGCATGTGTGTTTGAGTTTGTGTGTCTTGTATAGTCATGAGATTGGGAGGGAGTTTAAGTAAGTTTTGCCAGATGATCTTGAAACTCCAAGAAAAATGTGTTTTCCTCTGTTTAGTAGCTGATTCTAACTGAAGGTTATATGTACCATGAGAGGAAAAATGTCAACTTCAAGGGTGGACTACAGCTAAGAAATGCTTTTCATCAGTGACATCATTTGTTAAATCAAGGTGCCTGCTCTACCCTGTTGGCACTCCCAACTCTCTCTGTTTCAATATTACTGGAATGGACCAAATCTTCTGCATTTCTAACAAGTTTTCTGGGTGATACTGATGCTGTTGGTGATCCAGTTCCTGACTTTGAAAATGACAACATAAAAGGAATGAATATATTCAAGTAGAATCTGCTAATTAACCACTTCACAGGTCATAAATGAAAAACTAAAAGGATGACCATGATGGGCCACTGAATGTTACAGGCTTAGCCAGAAGAGAAGGGAAATAAACACATGTAAATACCCACTTCTGTAATTCCATTAGTTGGATGATAGATTTCCAAAGGATGTAATGGGGTATTCAAAAATTTTTGAAAGACACTGCATTCCTCCTTCCTTTACCATCGGAATTGTTAACGTCTTGGGGCTTTATAGAAGTTTCAGCAGATTTCCAGTAAATCCAAAGTGACTAGATTTTAATTTTGTCTTATTATCTGCCAAGACTTTAGAACTGGCTTCTGGGCTTCCCTTAAGAAACTGGTCCACATGCCACTTAAACTGGCTTCCTTAATTGAAAACATTGGTGATGCTTTAGGGAATAGATGTCTAACATCGGAAGGGAGGAGTAAGTCCATGAGTCTGGCTTGGTTTAAATCCTGCTGCTTAGATTTGATATGTGCTTTAATCCTCCTTTTACATGGCCAAATATGAAAAGGAAAAAATATTAAAGTCCAAGGCTCAAGTTAACTGACCAAAAAGAAACTGGATGATCCAAGAATGGATTAATCAAAACCACATTTGAAAGGGAACATAGTCTCTGAACTATATGTACTCTGAAGACATCTAGAAAAACAGGCTTTATTGATAACTGGAGAGAGATTTAAAAGGTGATAGTAAAAGTCATGGTTACCAATGTCAAAGTCTCCAAATTCCATTTATACCCACAAACAGAACTTCAGCATTTCTCTCTTTAACAGTTAATTTAAAACAACCTAATCTACATGGCCATGTCCCCATTTTCTACATCCTTCAGTTTAAAATCCTTAGCTTGTGACCACTTTAACATTTTCACCGTATCGAAAAGGTCTCACAGTATCTGACCCAATGGTCAATTCCTCTTTCCACAAGAGAATGAAAAGACCTCATAACTCTAAAATGAGGTTCAGGTAAGCAAATAAAATACTGTGAGCAAAGAGATTGAGAAAGTTGTTTCTCCACTGGCTTAATGTAGTCTATTTTTCTGAAATGACAAATAAATTCGAACAGTTGCTTTGAATATACAGTGTGTGTTGTCTCTTCTCTGAATTGGTCAGATAAATCAGCTGTTTAATACTCTGTAATTTAAGGGCTAGGATTAAGTCCTTCAGTCTCTCTTTTGGTTGTTTTGCATTTAAATGAACTAGGGTCAGTGGAGGGTCATTCTAAGCAAAAGAGACTTGAGCCTGTAGGAGTGAGAGAACCAGGCTCCTTCCTCAAGGGCAATTGGATAACCTCTGGCAAAGTGTACTTTGCCTTCATCCCCCACCCCTCCCACATAGCCCTTAAGGCTCGTTCCTTTTACAGAGGTGCTACATCTGGCTTTGCTTTTCTTGGGAGCAACTCTCCTTGTTACGAAATTCTCCCTCTTAATTCTCACACAGCCATCAGAAATAATTTACCTGCCATGAACCTCATTTCCCTTGGGATTAAGGTGAGAACTAATCTCATGCACTAAACTGTTAATCAGTGGCTTAATGCAGTTCTTAATTTATAAGATGAATGTGAAAAGGTGATTTCTGGCAAGAAGACCTAGTATATGACTGTCCAATGATGGGAATTTGGAGAAATGTAGCAAATTGTTCTGTGGGAAATGATTTTGGTCTATCTTTCCAGCAAATCCTACTACATTGAGTCTAATCTCTACGTTCTCAAAACTTATTATGCTTAAGGTTGCTAGCTTTTGAATGAATCAATAAGCCCTCTCTGAGACTTCTAGTTCACATCTGAAGTTTAGCTTAGCAGTAGTTCCCAATGGAAAGATTTTCATGTAGACCTTGAACATGTGTTTGTGCAAAGGATTCCTCCAGGGGTGTGCACTCCAATTTAAGAACTTGTGCAGTACAAAAATAAGGAGATTATATTCCATTGGAGGGATGCAAGTCCAGGCCTGCTACTGACTCTGCTTACAATGTTGCTGAAACAGTTACTTAGTTCATATCAAATTGTGGATGACTCTGGAAAGAATGAAGTACTAAAATTTAGTCCATTTTGTGTCTTTCATTCTCCCTCTATTACTGCCTTATAGTCCTGCTAGCTAGGACAAATTACTTAAGATTTGACATAATAATACATAACATATGGACATAAACGTGGTGGAAAGTGGCTATAGAAAGCTAGGAACAAATTTTCTTTCCATATTTTCAGATTCTTTCCAGAAAAGTCTGAAGAAATTCATGGCAGTCGAAGTTTTTCACTGCACTAAGCAATATTAGTATCTAGAGAGAAAAGACTCAGTAGAGAAGATACAAAACAAAAGAACTTATCCAGAGAAAGATGCATGCCATGGGAATAATGTGTGCCAAAGATGGAAGATTCTTTTTTTTCTCATTGAATTTTGGTGACTATCAATAAAATTTCTTTATATAAATTGATTAATATTGTTTACTTGTGGCTATCATTCAAAAGATAGCAGAGAAACATTTGAATCACATCTAATTTCCAAAGAATTATATTCCCCTGGTAGAGTCATAAAAGCTAGTACTATGAGCCTGTATTAGTGTTTTAATGATTGACAATCTGGTACAGAAGCAGGGGAAAAGTGAGATATTTCTCCTTCAGCTCTATGGAAAGTGGCAGGATATGTAGATCACAGCTGCCTGCACATTCGAGTATTAATAACTGAGTGTAAGTAAAGAATAGGAACATGAACTTTCTATAAAGTATGAGGTTTTACAGACTTACTTATTTGACCTTTAGCATGTAATTTCCCTGTTGAGGGCTTGGGTTTTCTATTTGTAAATAAATGGTGAACCTATAATGTCTAAAGGGTTCTTCCCACTCTGACCTGCAGTAGAGTTTGATTCTTCCCAATCTATTTCAGCTTTCACAGCAGTATTTATTTTATTTTATTTTTGAGATTATAATACAATTACATCATTTCTCCTTTCCCTTTCCTCCCTCCAACCCTTCCCATATATCTTCTTTCGCTCCCTCCAATTCATGACCTCTTTTTTCATTAATTGTTGTTATATACATAAATGTTCCTAAACATAACCTGCTCAGTCTACATACTGTTACTTGTATGTATGTTTTCGAGGCTGACCATTTGGTATTAGACAACCATTTGTAGTAGTCTTCCCTGGGGAAGACAAAGTTTTCCATTCTCAACATTCCTTAGTTGCCTGTACCTCTATCATTTCCCCATTCTCTATGATAATAATATTTTATTATACAATTTCTAGTATTGGAGAAAAGTTTTTGCAAGTGTTTCCAGGGATAATAACAACTACATTACATAATGAATTTCCCTGTTCCTACTGTTTTGTAAAACTGAGCTTAAAGGAGGTTAAATGACCCACCCTCTAGCCATTCTACTCAAGAAACCATTTAACTCATAAAAAGCTAAATTCTGACCAGTATGATACCAAAGCACGTACTTCCACTGTGGCATGGGAACTGGAATAAGTTTGATTACAGAAAGGTGAGTCAAAATAAGTTCTTGCATTAACTTTTGTTAGCGACATGGAATTTAATTCATGAAAGTTATCTTCCTGGGCAGAACTCTTATCAAGAACATTAGTCTCTTAAGTAGTACATATATTTACTGTCTAATTATCTGGAAGAAAGCTTTTCCCTTTGAAATGGTACAGCACAATGTCAATAGCATATCTAATTTATTTCTGTTCTGGATAATTTCAAAACACATCGTGCACTGGAAAATTTGCTGTTGAATTGTTTCACATAAAATTTATTCTTTTAAAAAGAGCTTGTTCTTTATGACAAAATTTAATCCCGAAACATTGACCATTCAGAATAAGCATGTCATAAATGGCTACATAATTTCTCACATAGCTCCCCATATCCCCCATACTCCCCCAGGTAATTTGACTTCATTAAGTACCAAAAAGTTAATTCTCTAATTCTTCATCTTTGTTTGACAGGCGCAAATCTTTAAGTCTTACTAAAATTAAAAAAAAAAGAAGCTTATAGAGATCAGGACACTTGTATACACTTGGGCCTCATCATAAATGTGTTCCATGAGGCCATGGTGGCCCAACTTTTGTGTTGTCCCTGACCTGTCAAGGAGTAAGAGGCTCCATTTTTCTGTTTAAGAACTTTTTGATAATATTACACTGCATAGTTTAAAAGTGAGCACTTTTGTATGCCAAACAAATCTTGTTTCAAATCTGGCTTAGCAACTTGCTGCCTGACTTGAGGTAAATTATTTCACTTCACAACCCTTCAGTTTTATAGATCAAATAAGAATAGCATACATAGGGCTAGAAAGCAATGGATAACAATGCTTGCTGCCAAGCCTAAAGACCTGCATTCAATCTCTACTTGTTGGAGGATGAGAGCGTACTCCAGCAGGCCATCCTCTGACCACCACGTGTGCGAGACACACACACACACACACACACACACACACACACACACACACACACACACACACAAACACACACACTTAAAGAAAACAGACAACACGCATAAAACTACTTGATGGGGATGGTATGAGAAAGGAAATTATTTAAATCCCACAAAGTATATAGAAAATCCGGTATAAAGTAAGCAATTAAAGTTATTGTGTATTTTTATTACCTAGAAATCAAAACTTACTAATTGTATCTACATATCACCTTGATAAACTCTCTCTACTTTTAAATTAAGAACTATTTTTTATGAAGCACTAGAAAGAAAACTATTGGTGGTAGAAGGACAAACAAATGTCCCTGGGATGGTGACACTGCTCACGGTTCTTTTCTCTTTCCACTGGGACTCACCAAATACCCACATGGAATAACTAGCAATGTCACGTCAACTAGAGACCTCCTTGTGGATTTTTCCTAAAATTCACAAGTATGCTATTCTTTTGGAGACTGTCAGTTGTACTTGAGGGAGCATCTCTGGACCATTCTGATATATTTGAAAGGGGTGATGTAATGGCTAGATTTAAACAGCATTGCTACTAGTCTACCTCCATTCTGTGTTATATACAAACTAATGGCGTCTTATGTATGTTTCCTTAAGTTAAAGGTCCTAGTACCACATGTAGAAAAAGTGATTTATCACAACTCAACAAAGTGGACTGTATTTGATTGAGTCTTAAACAACACTAGTCTTTGGTGGCCAGTCTACCTGATCTCTGTAATAGAATATATGGTCTTTCGGCAGAAGAAAAATCAACATTATTGATCTATATTTGTTGCAATCATAATAAGTGATTGGGCCCATTTCAGGTGCAATTAAGGTGGACAAATACCGAAGAGTTCACCAGTCCAGAGCCTGTGTACATGTACAGTAAGAAAAAGAAAAAACACAGAGTAATTTAGACTAACTTTGATTGTCTTCTCTAGCATAGTAGAGTGAGCAGGCAAATGTTCTCCTTGGTATGCCAAGGTGAAAACTCTCCTTTGCTTGACTTAGCATTTAGTGAGGAAAGAATTACTCACCTGGACTTAGTGCCCCCTACAGCTGCCAGCAAAGCAGCTTGGCTATGGAGCTCCAAATGAAGCACAAGACAACATTTGCTAGAATCAGGGAGGAGTATCAGCTGTTTGGGGACTAGGAGACCAACCCTCCCCACCCTTTGGCAGCAGTTTTAGTTAAGCTGATTCAGCATTCCTTGTCATACCATAGCAGGTGGGTAAGACAGGGCCCCTCTTACTTCTTAATATAGAGTTAGCAAGCAATAAATCTGTGCCCGGGTAAAGCTAGTTCTGTATAAAGCTGGTAGGTAAAATACAGAACTTGCCCAGCTAAATTCTAGTTTCAGATGGACAACTGTCCATTTAGTATAAGTATACACCTTTGAGGCATGCTTGCACTCAAAATTATTCTCTATTCAATAATACTCAAATTGAACTTGAACACTCTGCATCTGGGGGGCAAACTGGCAACTCTAGCTCTAAAGACTCTTAAATTCTTCTATTTCTGTCCTTTTACCAACATGCTTTATTTTTTACTCCCTACCTGATCATCAAGTCATTAAAATATAATATTTAAATAAAGAAAAACAGAAACTGTACAATTAACCAACAAATTTGTTTTGGCTTCTGCAGAGAAGATTAAAGAAATGATACATGTTATCTAGCCCTTATCCTCATGGCTGTTTTTCAATAAAAGTCTCAATTAGGAATCCGTGAAGGCATTTAGCTTATCTCTCATTCTGCATGTTTTAATGCAAATAGACAGGAAGTCCTATAAACCTAGAGATACATCCTCAGGAAATGAATCTTTATTGCTATAACTCATGCACTTGAATTGTACTCTCCATCAAGTGAGTAGCAGTCTTGACAAATTAACTTAAAAGATAACTCAACAGAATCCCGAAGCCACTAGTATTTGCAAAGTTGAACAGGACTACATAAAAACTGGTGCAGAAAAGCAGGTCCTTTCCTTCCTCTAATACTTAAAACATATATACAAGTAACATTCTACAGATTGAGCAGATTATCCTTTGGAATATACATGTACATATTTATACATATATGCATGTAACAACAGTAATGAAAAAAGAGGCCATGAATTTGAAAAAGAGCAAGGAGGTTATATGAGAGTGTTTGGAAGGAGGAAAGGAAAGGGAGAATTGTTAAAATTATAGTAAATAATTATAAAAATGAGAAAGTTAAAAATACAAATTTTCCTATTTTATAGCATCTGAAAGGCCTTATAAGTTTTAACAGAATAATGGGCATAGTTATTTTTTTTCTGAACATTATCTTGCATAGTTTAAGTAGCCATGTTTCAAAGGATTCCTGTAAACTCTCCTGATTTCACATACTCGCACAAGTCACTGGTACTTTCAAATGCGTGGAGGGAATTGGGGATGGTTTATCTGGAAATTTCTGTCCTCATATCAGAGCATCCCATCTGAAGGGCCTCGGGGAAGGAAGCTGACAGGAAGTTATTGTTCTGGAATCTCCTTCTCTTGAGTCTAGGCATTCAGATGTGCCTGAGAAGTACCCAAAACCATTTTGGGTGCATATAAAACATCTATGTTCCATTTTAGTAAGGCTATAGGTGTACATAACAACAAAAAGCAGATCCCTTCCTTCCTCTAATACTTAAAACATACATACAAGTAACATTCTACAGACTGAGCAGATTATCTCTTCAAATGTCATTTAATTCTATTTGTGTATTTTCAGGGGTGGTAGTGCGTTCGTTGTTGAAGAAATCAGGTGACCTGATTCTACACTGCACTGGTTGGAGTAAACACGGACTCTGCACTCTACCAATATCATTACTCTATTTTACACTTCAACTAATTTACACCCTTTTGTTCATGATTATTTCTGCTGCTAGTGAAATTCAGGAGTGGATATTGTAATACCAAGTACAATATATTTAAAAGTATAAAAGAGTCATAAATCAAGCATACATAAACATAAACATAAACACACACACAGAGAGAGAGAGAGAGAGAGAGAGAGAGAGAGAGAGAGAGAGAGAGAGAGAGAGAGAGAGAGAAAGAGAGAGAGAGAAAGAGAGACACTAATAGTAGCATCTCAGGACCTTACGGTTGGAAAAGTAACCAGTAAACCAAGACAAGTTCTTTATCAATAGAGAGAGAGGGAGTGGGAAAGAGAGTGAAAGAGAAGGAGAGGGAACAAAAGAGACCAAAACGGAGTGGGGGAGGGAGGGAGGAAGGAGAGCAGCTAAAAAAATATACACTACTAAATCTTTTAGAGTTTAATATTTTGGACCATTTAATTTCTTTTAAAGCATAATAAAATTTAAGGTAGTTAAAAAACTGGCCAGTATGGGTAGAAGGTGAAGGGAAGCAAGGACGTTTGTGTGTTCTTATTTATATGTGTTTTTCTTTCTAATGGCTGCCAATTTTCCAAGTCAGGAAATATTTGTACATGTTCTAGACATCTTCCTGAAGGTATGAAGCTCTCTTGAAACCATCTTATTTGGCCATGCCAACAACACTACAGCAAACTACAGTATCCTGAGAAAAAATATACTCTTTCAAGCTTCCTAAATGACTCATTCAGGAGAGAGTAATAAAAAGTAGGGCTAATATTTCCATCCTTTGGAAATATTTATCTCTACACAGTACTGCCTTTTAAAAAAAGTCAGAATAGAAAGTTACTTAGGTGGTATAATTTGAAAGGCTAAGCAGGGTGTCGTTAGTTCTTTCCATCGAGGTACATCTGCAGAGAGCTCCCAGTAAAGTGCCATTTGAGAGGAAGTCACTTCCGTACACATCCTTTGAGTTCCAACAGAAAATGCACTAAGCACCATGTGTGTAAGGTGCCATGCTTGTTCCAAAGAGATTAAAAAAGTGGTTAAAATTGATTTGCTGGATGCACCCTTTTTAAATCATAATCTCTTTGCTAAATGATAGTTCTTAAGATAAAATGCGAACATAAATGTGGACAATAGAAAACAGACCAGGAAATTTCCCTTGTTATTTATTCCTGCTGTTTCTCCCCCCACCCCCCAACATGTGCCATTCGCTTTATTAAGCACTCCAGGAGTACAGTCAAAGTAACAAAAAATACACCTGGAGCCCTGCTCTCTACAGAAATTGCATAGCACTTTCAAAGACTACTTAATCTTTAGACATCCACTCTAAGCCTTCTAGCTGGTTTTATACTGTCACTGCAACACTATTTTGTGACAAGGTGGGAAGAATTTGGCTGATTACAACTCTTGTAGAGGTTAACCACTAGGGAAACCTCAAGCAGTTAAGTTCTCTTGAAACCTGCACCCCCATCTGAAGGGAACAATATAAGGGAAATCTTAAAAGGCACGCTGGATTCTCATCTGCACATCTGCAATGCTGAAGCCTTACTCTCTATGGCCACTTGTTCACCTCCCATCCTCTGCTACTGTCTAACCTTCCAAGTTAGAGCCACGTAACCCCTATGTGACATTTTTTTCCTGTGTTTCCTGGGAGAATTGATGTTCTTAAGCAGATAAAAGGGTCTCTAAGTTTTCTACAGCCTAGTCTTTATACATGTGACTAGAAGGACATCAATAGATATATTTAATATACACATTTAAAAGTGTTAATTTTATTGTTATTAGTTCTTTGAGAATCCCATTTAATGTGTTTTGATCATATTTGAGCCCCACCCCAACTCCTTCCATACCCATTACTCATCATTATGCCCCTCTTCTAAAAACCCATCAAGTCAAACTTGTGTTGCCCATATTTTCTTAGATATGTGCACTTTCACTGGAACATGACCAGGCTACCAGAGGCTACACTCTTAGAGGAAACTGACTCTCCCTCTCTCAGGCGTTATCAATTGCTAATGGCTCCCTAGCTCGGGATGGGACTTCATGGTCACACCCTCTGAATTTTCTTGTTGGAATTTCCCACCGATTACAAACCAATTATCCACAAGGCCCTAACTTTAAATGACTCTTTAGTGTTTTCCTTTCTCCTGGAGGTGACCAGTAGGAACAGTAACTGAGGAAAAATGTTCGTGGCCTCAGAAGTATGACTTTGAGCACTAGAAAATAGGAAGTGGCGACAGCAACTGCTTTTCAACTATCCCATGATTTCTGAGAGTCCGAGGAAGAATGCAGTCACAAACTCGAGTGCCCTTAAAAAGTCTACCTGTTTGTGCTCATCCAGTTCTGAAATTTTATTGAGTTCCAGAAAAAGGCCTGAAGACTGACTGTCTTAGGGCTCCTCAGGAAGGTAACAAAGTATGTTCCAGGGATACATCCTTAATGGTCTTCATTGTGACCTGAGCTCTGTGTTTTGTAAACATGTTTTTTTTTTTTTTTTTTTTTTTTTTTTTTTTTTTTTTTTGCATTTGGGGCAAACATCTATTTTCACCTGATATCTGATAGAATGATTTTATTCTAAGTGGTACATGCTAATATATTATATAGATCATATAATATAGTAGAGTTAAGAGCACACACCTAGAGATTGGGGAAATTTGGAGTTTACTTTGCCATTTCTAATTTACTACTTTTGTTAGTTTGTTCATTATCTCTTCCATCTTATGTTTCCTAATGTGTGAATGGACAAGGTACTCATATCACAGTGCTCTTGTGAGATTTCAAGGTAATAATGAAAAGTAAGAGACAATGTCAGCACTAAGGATTCAGGTCTCTAAAAGTGGGTATTTAAATCATATTACAGTATTTTTCTCAAAGTCAAGAAAAGCTGCCCTTCTCTGAGTACTCTAAGACCTGTGCTTTTTGATCATGGTGGTGCTTTTTTTCTGCTTTTTGCTCTTCAGAGTTAATGATTTATACAAAATGCCACTGGCAGTGCTTAGAATATAATCAGTCTTTTCTCCCTCAGGGGACTCTGAACAATCCAACCTTCTTTTCCTATTCATAAAGGGGCTCTGCCTAAAAAAGGCAACGTTATAGATGCTTTCTTATTTTGTAATAAAAATGACGCGTAAGCCACCACCATGATGCCATTATGTCTCTTATTTAAATAGCACAACAATTCATATCTCATTTTTCCCTCCTTTCTCATGCTTTGGTGTAGATAAGCAGAGGAAAATAAAACTGTAGCATAAAGGTCTGTTTGTATATTTTGGTTGTCCTTTACATTTTTCATTTAATTTTGCTGATAGGCTTCTTTGTAAGTTTTTACCACTGCAGTAACTGAGCAAAACAAATTTCTGAGAGCTTCCCCTTTTCTTTTTACAACCCTCAGAGAATCACAAAGACACAACTTCTAATGGCAGCGTTGGCACCACTCACAACAGTCAGTACCTTAGACATAGGGACACAAAGATGATAGACTTTTGAGAAGACTGGAAATCAGTTGGGGCTCATTCTTATTTCATTGCATTATTTCAATAATGCAAGTGTTACCTTACAAATTGTCATCTATTTAATAAGATGTGATGGTGACCAAGTAGGAAAATACTAATGGCTAAAACAAAACCAAAGGGACGGAATTTGCTCTGTGAATATGAGCGTGATTTATACATATGCTTACAACTTGTTCTTCCATATATTATATTGAGTACATTAATGATATCTTAGACGCAGAAATTCATACATTACTTGTTCTGTAATACTAACAGCTTCTTCCTTCTTCAAGACTGAGATACAGAAGTTTTGATAAAACAGGAAAACCAGGCAAACCTAAAATTCAGAGGCCTAGATCCTTTTCCACAGTTTGAGAGATGCCATTTCCAAGAGAGAAACACATCCTTTTCTCCAAGGCCTTTTAGACTCAGTACTTTCCATTAATTTGTTCCCTAGTCTCAGTTTATTTGGCATATGCTGGCCCTTTTCACCATCACACTACAAATATACAATCTCTGTTCTCTTATTTGTTTTTCAAGACAGGGTTTCTCTGTCTAGCTTTGCACCTTTCCTGGAACTCACTTGGTAGCCCAGGCTGGCCTCGGACTCACAGAGATCCACCTGTCTCTGCCTCCCGAGTGCTGGGATTAAAGGCATGCGCCACCACCGCCAGGCTCTCTATTCTCTTATTGAAGATAAAAAGACTCTTCTTGGAATCTCACTGACCAAAAGCTTCATTATACTCTCTACATCCAATAAAAAATAATAAATAACATTCCTATTTTATCTTTTCATTTGCCCACTCTAATTCACCTCTCTTTTTTTTTCTTCCTCTTATAATTATTCCTTCATTGAATGTGAGGTCTCAGTTAAGTAAACCAAGAAAAATGTCTGCCAATAGGTTTCTGATTATCTTATCACATTCTACTCAACACAGTATATGAGACATAGTATGTATTCAATAGCATTTTGGAAATTTCTATCATGAACGTTTTAAACATTCAAAACAATGCATTTATTATAATAGATACATTTAACATTTCTTTTTTTTCTTTTCTTTTTTTTTTTTTTTTTTGGTTTTTTGAGACAGGGTTTCTCTGCGTAGCTTTATGCCTTTACTGGAGCTCACTTGGTAGCCCAGGCTGGCCTCGAACTAACAGAGATCCCCCTGGCTCTGCCTCCCGAGTGTTGGGATTAAAGGCGTGTGCCACCACCGCCTGGCTTACATTTAATATTTCTTATGCTAGATCATTCTGATGTTACTTGAGAAAGACAAATCCTTACATCTGAGGCATATTATCAAAAAGGGGCAACATCACAGAAAGGAGGTGGAACCAAGGTACTGCACTGGAATTGGGATATTGTATTAAGAAGACACAACAGCTTGGTAGGCCTATGGCTTCAATTAAGCTTCAGCTTCAGCTCCTGCTACAGAGGCTTGCAATGCATGATAAAATACCCAGTGTTGTGTTCTCTGTGGGCACTCAAGTCATATTTGTTGGCTGACTTAATTGAGCTATATTTGCAAAATGGCAAGGATGTGAGGAAACTTTCCTACCTAAAAAGAAAGCATTCACAGTGCTAGACATTTGGTAGGCAAATAAACAGTATAATTTCAGCCTAAAAGGAAAAATATTCACTCTCCCATCCAATAGACCTAGTGGCTAGGCAACTCAAATGTCAGCATCATATTTCTGGAAATTAATTTTAAATATCATAAATTGTATGTCATCAACTTTGAAGACATTTCTTTCCTCCGTTTCTTTTCCCATTCCTTGCTCCAAATTCAAATGCAGAAAATGTAACTAATAAAGCTCAATCTCACCTGCTTGGTAAGGTTTGCAAATAGAAGCAATGTGTCTAGCAATATGTACAAAAAATTAAAATTTAAGAGCCACGCAATGGATGGAGTTTTTAAACAAGATGTCCACAATTAGTGGTGCATTTTCAGAGCAAAAACAAGTCAGGAATTTGCTCATGACTATAATGCCACACTATTATTTACCTGAATTAACCTTCTGACTACCAAGTGGCAGAATTCCCCACTAAGGTCTTCTAAGGATCAACGTGCAAGGTAAGCCTCAGCTTCAGAACCATCTATATAAATTTTTACTATATTTCAGATGAATTTTCCTTTGCTTGAAATGGTTGCCTTGAATCATTTAGCTCCTTTTATTGTCTTCATCACATCTAAATGGTAATGTAGGAACAAGTTTCAGATGTTAGCAGTTCAGTTGAGATCTCATGAAGGTCAAGGTCATTTTATTCATTCTGAAAGTCCTGTTGACTGTTTCACTAATATTACATACCAATGCATCTTTGCATTCTTTGTATTCCTACTGCCAACTTTTACCTGTGCAATGGATAATAATTACTCAGCTCATTATCAAGCCCATCATGTGGTGAAATAGAGGAGGAAACAGAAAAATGGGCTGAAGAATATTTTCTTTGGAGGACTAAAACATGGAACTACTCCAATGAATTGCCACTAGCCAATAATCAACTTCTAGTGGGTAGGACGGTAAAGGGACTACAAGATTGTTGACATTATATTGATGATAGTCAGACTTGCTTACGTTGTATGTGGTGTCAGGCACTATGTGAAGTGCCACACGAAATTCCGGCAATTATCATGTCTAGAACATTTATGTTATTGTTGAATAAATATGCAGAAAATTCAAGTGACATGCTTAGTGTAGGTTAAGATGGTCAAGTTGCCAGTTTCCACCCTTCCTCCCTAAAGGGTCTTGGTGTCTTGCTTAATATTTCATAAAATTACTGTGGCACCTCCGTATACATTGCTCCTTGAGAAAACTGAGTTGTATCCTGCCTCATTGAAGAATGAGTTGCAACTGATTTTTACCCTCTCTGGAGGGGTGGGAGGCATCACTCAGGTGCCATAGGTATGTACGAAAATTAGAGAACACCTTTGTAGACTGGATTCTCTCCTACCTTCTTAAGGGCTCTGGGGACTGAACTCAGGTCATCAGGCTTACACTGCAAGTGCCTTTACCTACTTAGCCATCTAACCAGGCCATAACCAATTTTCTTTTTGCAGCTATATCCTTCCATCGCCAAATATCAAATATTCTTCCAATTGAAATTACTAATCAGAAGCTATGAGACTAGCAGTTAAAGGTAGAGAGAAAATACCATTTCTAACCCTACTTGGAGAAAAGGGGAAGAGCAGTACTTTTCTCTCTCTCTTAAAATGAAAAAGGAAAAGGAAACCCACATTTTCTAGTGAAGCTTGTATTGGCGGGAAGAGGGACAGGGTGGGAAGATAGGTGTCTAATTAGAAGAAGGAAGGGAAAAGAGTTACTAGGTAGAGTTGAGTGAAACTTAGTCTTCATTTCTATGTGCACAGACCTCAGCAGACAGCTGGAAACCTGCCAGAGAAGGAGCCCTTGGAAACAAGCTGGAAGACATTGGAGAGACTTTGACCAAAACAAACAACAGCAGGGGATGTGGTTGGCAGTACCAAAAAGCAGAGGACTCTGTGAGTCACTCTTACATTAACTTTGAATGGTATCATATCTCCATTTTGTTGTATAGATTAGTTGTTTAACAGCTGGTAATGTCTAATATATAATAGTTGTATATATCTACATAAAATATAGACACGTTTTTAACTCAACTATGTAATATTATAGACAGAAAAGACAATCTAGCAAAAATATGGACTAGAAAAATTATCTAATATCTTATTAATCTAACAGTGTTATTCAATATTTTCATCTGCATATTTAAGATATAAGTGTAATAATGACTATTTTACTTAGCTCAGTAAGTATTCTTCTGTCATTTTACTAAATATTGTTTTACAGAACAGTGAAATACTAAGTATAAGGTAATTCCTTTCCATTAATTTTTTTATTATTTACAGTGTCACTTAATTTTTCTTTGTGGAAATAATAGCAACAATAATGGCAGTAATAGCCATCTTCACAGAAATCTACCATGTGTCAAACATTCTCTAAATACTGTTTCTAAGTTTCATTCAAGTTTGCAAGGTAAGTAGGATGAACTCTGTCTTATAAACAAAAGGAAATGTGTCATCAGAGGTTAAATGACCAATTCCCTGTCATACCTCTAAGCGTTGAATTAATTAGATGTGCCTGGTTCAAAGGAGCTGTCCTCACCACAATGTGCCAACTTTCTGCTGCAGGGAGCATCTTTATTCTTCTAATTTGGAGTATTTTATTAAAAACTTCTAAAAGTAGAACTATTAGTATAAAGAGGATAATCACTTTAAAACTGATGACTACTTACTTCATGTTGTTTTCTATGAGGGTAATATTAATGTATCTTTTTACAGAAAGAAATTAATTTGAGTTACAATGAAAAACAGTAAAGTCATGTGTGAGTGACAGAAAGAAATCTTTATGTTGTAAATAGAGCTTTAATCATCAACATCCCGAAACTGGGTTCTGCTTAGAAAATTGGACAGTGGAATGTATTTTTTTTAACCTCTGGATCTAAATAGTTCACATTAAATTCTTAGAAGTTAATGTGCTCTACCATACAACTAATGACTGCATCATCAGCATTCATTTAAAAGAAATGTAGATAGACTTCTCACTTTGGATGAGGATACGAAATCCAGAGACAACCATTCTTAGCCCAACATCAAGGAAAAAAAAATCTATCTAGAAAAGCATACTTTTTTAATATAGAGAGGAGTTTCAAAGCAATCAACAAGCCTTAAGTCTGAAGAAAGGTATGGGCTCACCTATGGCCACAGGGGGAACAGAAATACACACAGGCAGACATGAAGAAAGCATGTATTTTTTAGCTGAATTGCTAAACACCAAGCATGAATTTGCAAAAGTCTTGGAAAGAGATACAGGATGAAATTTGAAATTACAGACATACAGGCATCTGTGTGGATTTATGGCACAGACAAAATGAAGGACAAGGCAAGAAAATAAGAGAGGATATCTCTGAATCACACAGACATGGACACACACACACACACACACACACACACACACACACACACACCACACCACACCACACCACACTTCAGAAACTATGGAAACCAGATGGAAATGGAGTGACATGTTTATAATGCTGAGAAAAAATGTCAATTGAGCTCCTATGCCTGTAAATATCTTCCAGAAGTAAAGAAGTCATGTATTTCATTAGTAGAAACCTCAAACTGTAAGGAACATTCAGGTCTTCAGTCTTAAGCTCTTCATACCAGATATAAAATTGGATTTTCAAAAGAGAAATGAAAATTCTAGAAATGGTTAAACTAAATGTTGACATAAAAGGCATTATTCGTATTTTGTCTAAGAAGTTGACCACCCAATGTCCCCCCAAAAAATCCCAGTAAGTATGGAAACAATGAGTATATTCAATATAAATAAACTTATAGCACAATTATAGGTTTTTATTATATGTAAAAACAAAATTCATAATAATCATAATCATTGCACATCATCTGGTATACCACACAATTAAGTGTAAAGGCATTCCTTGGCTTACGTTAACATAAGATCTATACTTAAATGTTCATCGTGGTGATAGCTATATGATTACAAATATTTGCTTAACTCATGAGTGAATTTTATTAATTATATACTAGACACAGAGTTTTTCAAAAAAAATAAAAATTTCATGCATAACCTTTTTACCTTTTTGACTGCTCTTCTGGTGAGGACATCACAGCTCTGATGAATGCTTAATTCTTACCTTATTTCCAACATTTGGTGATGAAGAAGGCTGTATACTTCTTAGAAGAATTACAAACATACACACACACACACACACACATATATATATATATATATACACACATACATATATATATATAAACGCACCTCAAGAATTGAAATATTTATATAACATGCATATTATAAATGTGTCTGTCATAAAAAACATAAAAAGGTATTTTACTACCCATGTATTTGGTGTTTTATCACTATATCAGGAGGTAAAACTGAGAATGTTGCCAAGCATGAAATGAAACATGGCATAAGCAATATATACTTGGCTCTGTGCCATTATTACTATCTGTAGCTAATCAGTTCAGTTTATGTGTAAGATCAAAACTATTTGAAGAAAAGGAAACTTTTGTCCTTTTTATTGTCACTATTTCAGTTCCCTGTACTTGCCAAGCTTCTTTCTATACTTAGGGCCTGCCTACATTGCTCTTGCTACTATGTGGAATGTGCTTTGGTAATTTTTTTTTAAAAAAGCATCATCTCTCACTTCAGTGTAGGCAGATAAATTAGAGAAGAAGTCTCACTGGGAAGATGCTGCTCCAGACATGTCCTTATAGAGGGTACCCTTGTCTTGATGGGAAAGAAGATGTTTACTTTAGGTCTATATCAGGGCATTGCTGAAACAATCAATATAAATATGACCTGAATTCAGTGGGCAGTAAGGTTAGCCTAGGGACAGTAATATTGGTTTCAAGGGAAAGGCCTTGGAAAAATGAATGCTTCTCTATGCAGAACCTTATATTTTATAACATTACAAGACAGAGACAATAGAAGTTTACCATATTTTAAAGTATAAGAAGCAGGCTTGACTAAGGTGACAAGGCTACTTGCAAGTCCTTAATACTGTCCTACCCCTGGAATGTCTTAATGTCCACCTCAACAACACCTCATTTTTATCCTCCTGATATCAGTTTTTAACTTTTCAGGAAGTAGGTGCTGTGGGATGGTCTGTTTGTCAAATTGCTCTGATTGGTCAATAAATAAAACACTAATTGGCCAGTGGCCAGGCAGGAAGTATAGGCGGGATTAACAGGAGAATTGAGAGAACAGGAAGGCAGAGGGAGACACTGCCAGCCGCCACCATGACAAGCAGTATGTGAAGATGCCAGTAAGCCACAAGCCACGTGGCAAGTTATAGATTTATAGAAAAGGATTAATTTAAGATGTAAGAACTAGATAGCTAGAAGCCTGAGCCATTAGGCCAAACAGTTTAAACAATGTAAGTCTCTGTGTTTACTTGGTTGGGTCTGAGCGGCTGTGGGACTTACGGGTGACAGAGATTTGTCCTGACTGTGGGCTAGACAGGAAAAATCTAGATACAGTAGGTCAACACTGATCTTCCATTCTAAATGAATTTCCATGTTTTATACATCTATATTGCTATAAACTTCCTAACGGTTAATACATGACATTTAAAATTACATAGCTGTGTGTTTACTTACATATCATATGTGGGTGTTTTAAACAAGCCTCTATACATATGCATACTTAATGATATGTTTCAATATTGTAAGCCTCAGAAGAGCAGGAACTACACTTGTTTTATTTATTACTTCATTCAAAGAGATTATCATAGTTCCTAGGGGAATACTTAGTGTATAATATATAATCATTAAATAAGTGTAGCTTTTCTTGAGAAATTCTTTAGCAAACTTTATCTACACATTTGCAGACTCTTGTGCATTAATATAGAAAATTAACGAACTTTGCCTATCAATAATAAAACATTCAATTTAAAGTTGAATATAGATAACTAAAAGCCATTGATATATGTTATAAAACAAGTAATATAATTATTTTAGTACATTCTATTTGATTTCCCCCTTTCAATTAAAGATTTTCACTTTATTAATTTTACGTCTTATGTTCATTGGTTCAGCATAGTTTTTCCAATCCATTTTTGCATTAATAAACAATAAATTTTAAAATCTCAATGATATAGTCAAATTGTTTCACCTCTCAGATTTATGCACTATATTTTAGCAGTATTTTATTTGCATTGTTGGGGTTTGACTCACAATTACTGTTGTTATTAAAAAATTATGCATGAATAATTAACCTAGTTCCACTTACCAAATAGATTCTCCCATAAGTACCAAGACCAATGGCTTTATCTAGTGAGAATATTCCAGTTGGGTCCTACAAAAAGTAGAACAAAAATGGTCAGCTTTCTTGAAAACGATTCCAATCTGCATTGTTCCTTTGGAATTTACAAAATAAAAGGCACCCCTGAAACATGTTCTTTCATGACCCCATTTCCCAAAAGAATAGGTAACAATGTCCTTAGATTGAATATAGTCATTTATAAAAAAAAGAACACTAAGAACTCATGTAACCATACTGTAAAGTATATACAAGTAAGTAATTCTGAGTAAACTACATAGGTAAGTAAGATAGAAATAAGTTCACACACTTGCTGAAGAAGTATTCATTCATTATCTATTTTTGAGTTCTAACTAAATAGATTAAAAAGTTTAACATTCATGAATGAGAGGTAGATATTGGATGCAAAGTCTAATGAACTCATTTATAACCCTTATACTACTATCACTATATACACATAACAAAGCAAAAACCAAGGCATTATAAGTTTTGAACTAAAAACAACAACTAGTGTTGGTTTTGCTTCTTATATTCACATTTATATCAACTGAGTGTCTTTTCATCGTGCAAATTGATCAATAGTCTCTTGACTCTTCATATCTAAGAAAATGTAGTTTTGGATACAGTTCTGAATCTTCCATATGCATCCTCAAGGATTATGCCCTTACCTTGTAATGTAAGCATTGTTTTTCTGTTCACCAAAAACATGGTTCCATACATTTTACTTGTTTTATAATCAACACTAGAGATTTTAGAAAATTTTGTGTGAACCATGAGTAGATGTCAACTTATACAAGAATGGTAGAGAAATTAACAAATACTTGGAAATCCAGAAAGCATATAGAACATAAATATTTAATGATGCTATAAAATAATTTTATCACTGTGAAAAATGCAATATAAAAAAATAAACGGAAAGCACCTTAGTGAAAGGAACATATGTGAAGAAAGTCATAAATTTCTTAAGATTAGTGTGATATTTATGTGATCTAGCAAAACTGTCATAGGCAAATGACAACTCTGAATTCATCTTAGTCAACAAGTATCCAAATGGAAGGAGAGTCAGAAGAATTGAGTTTTAGTTCCAGAGTTGTTTTATTAACTATATAGCTCTGGGGAACTTTCTCTCAGGTTCCATTAGCACACATGGAAAACGAAGGCATTATATTCAATGTTGTCTGAGTTGTAATATTTTATAGGAAAAATATCATATTCTTTCATCCTAAAATCCAAATGTTTCCACAGGATTGACAAAAACATTGTCAAGGCAGCAACCCAGAATCATACTTTCTTAAAACACTCATTAAAATTAATAACACAATAAAGTCATGATTAGAAGCAAATAGATCAAGGCATAGCCACCTACTGAAAGTTAAAAAAAATGTTTAAATGACAGCTTTTATTATTTGATAAGCAAAGCATATTTAATATCTAGTATGTAACTTTTACTATGACTCTCTTGGAGATGTATGGGGAAGAGGTAAGCAACAAAGGAGTTACTAAGAACCAGGTTTTAGGGACTATTGCTTTAGCACATTCCTTTCCAAGATATCACTGAGAAGTTTATTTACACCATTAGCAATTTAAGAGAAACAACAACTGCTCACTTTTTAAAAATGCATTTATTTACTTATGTATTTATTTATTCATTCTGTACGGTGTGTGGGCACATTCGCACATGCCATAAATGCACATGTGGAGGTCACAGGACAACTTGTGGGAGTCCGTTCTTTCACCTTGTGGGTTCTGGGCATTGAACTCCAGTCTTCAGACTTTGGGGCAAGCACCTTTACCTGCTGAGCCATCTTGGAGGGCTGGGTTACTTCTTAAAACAATTAAACAAATTAGCTAACTCTTATTGGTAAGCTATTATTTTTATAAGTATGTTTGTGTTTAACGTGATAAAGATACCATGTTAGGGAACTCTCATATCGTCTGTTGATATAGCTGGTATCTCTGAATCTTCAGAAAAAGTCAGAAATTTATCTTATCCTCTTTCTGCCCTTCAACAATAATCTTATAGTGAGATTTTAAGTCAAGTATCTAAGTACTCAAAAGAGAAAATGAGGAACTGTACTGTGCAAATCACAGAAACCTTAATTTAGGTTCGTTAATGTTGTCAGAAATCTTTTTGTTCTCTAGTCACAAATAATGACATCATCTTAATTACCCTACTGCTCCCCTTAAATAAAATAACACATTTTTAAATTTCAAGTTTTAAAAGGATGTCAAACTTAGTATTCTTATGTTTTAAGGCTATTGTTTGCATTCATTTTGTGTGATGTTGTTAATCTGTCTCATCTCTGTTTTACAACTAAATGCTTACTAAATTCAGATAGAAAGAAGGAATACCTATGCTGATTTATAAATTAATACACAATCTTTCTATCTCATTTTCCATTTCAGCCAGCCCACGTTTATTCGGGATATAAAATAAGAAACCCAAATTCTTAGATCTTCTCTTAAAAAGTGAGATTTTTAAAAAAGTCAATTTATTTCTAAGCCAGAAACGATTAGGCAATTTTTAAAATTTTTTTTACATATTTCTATATATTTAAATTATCTCTAGCAAATTAAAATTCCTAACTGAGTTGCCCTTGAAAGCTGGAGCTTGAGAGTAGTTTCTTCTGAGGGCAGGAAGAGAAGGAAAGGCTGAGCACCCCAGTGGCTAATTTCTTAAGGGAACAGAAGAAGGCAGCAAAAGAACCACTAGAAGGCAGTGTTTCCTGGTCAAGGAAGACACAGTCCTAGCCTGATCAATAAAGCTGAATGCGCCTATACAAAGGAGGAGAGAAAAGTGGCACATGGTCAACACAGGTAGCAAGAAGTTTCAAGTGTACTTACATTCACGTAAAGGTTAGGGAACATGTTCCACCGGTTACACAGCAAGGGGAGTGGGATAAACACTTCAGTATACAGAGAGAGACGGCAAAGGATTTTCTTCCATCATGGAAAGAACTTGTGGCTAGAGTTCCTAAAATGTTGGTTCTAATGAGATAAGTACTAGAATGAAACTCAGAGACAGTGGCAGGGATGAGCTTCACAATAGAATCAGAGTCTTTATAGATCACTACTTCATAAATATTCTCTCCACAAGACTCATTTACAAATCCTCTTTTAAAAAAAAGACTCCTTAGGGCTAGTATGAAATGACGAAATCAGAATTTCCTTGGGCGATTCCCTTAAGATACCTAGATGATTATCAGCTCACGTACTCTGTCCCTGTGCACGAACCTCTGGAAAAACACTGTCCTAGAGACAGGGAACGTGGCTTAGGAAACGGATTGAATTGCAACATCAAGCTGAGGCAGTATTCTACGTGCAATGGATGGTATGCTGGATATGTCGAACCTTGCGCCCTTGAAGGCAAAATGGCTTCCACAAAGCAGCTAAGGGATTTGGTAAAGTGGGAAGCTTCTTGTGACTGAATGCGGAACTCATGTCTTGCCTTCTCAGTGAAGACTGGGAAAACTGGAAGTTATATTTAAATATAAGCTTAATGTATTTCAAATATAGTGTTTGGATCATGTACTATTTCAGATCACCTCTGCCACTACTGTCCTCAAAGCCTGTCTAATCCTGACCCCAATATAGATTAGGAGTACACAGGGGAGTGTCAAATACCAAGGCCAAAGCCACTAGGAATGTTATTACCATACTGGGCAGAGAAGGCTTGGGGGACAATCGTAGTGAAAGACTAGCTAGATTTGGAGATGAAGAAGATTGAGTTATGCAGGCTTACTAATTATACATACATATATAATAAATTATAAATTAATAAAAATGTAATATATAATAATAATTTAACACATGCAACATCGCAACTCTCTTTGCAAAGAAAGGAAGCATAAACCAGAAACCTCTGTACTTTTCTTCTCCTATAGGAAGTATATATTCAGTTAAAAATTGGGAAACGTTAGAGCAGGTCATTAACAAGTATGATTATGTGGTGACCCATCTTTACTACCAGCACTTAGAAAAGAAAGGCAGAAAAACCAGTGTCAGCTATATAAATAGTTGGAAGCCAGCCAGGGCTACATGAAACCCCTATCTTAAAAACAAAGAGTAAATATGATTAAATTGACCTATTCCTTGATATTTAATGGCTTTCTTACTTTATGTATCTAAGGCCCTAGACAAAAGGCCTTATAATTACATGAAAATAACATTTACAAATGTGAAATTTATGTATTATTCTCCTCTATGTTCACTATTGCTTAATGTTTTAGGCATAAAATATTATCTAATTAAAATACCAAATAATTTATATCACTTTTTTGTTGTTTTGTGCTATAGAGAGGGTCTTTTTGGAAGCTCAGGCTATTCTGGAACTCCCTATGTAGCCTGCACTAGCTCCAAAGTCATGGTCCTTCCGCTTCCATGACTCAAATCCTATTCCTTTCTTTAAATTCCGATTTGTACTCTTGCCCAAGTTTGTACTCTCCAGGGCTTCTGGTTTATGTTCATTTAATTGATTAATCACAAAGAGTACGTAATATAAAGATCCAAAACTTATATTTAATTGTACTTTCATACTCTGAAAGATTTGTATATACGTTTATGTGTGCCTGTGTAATATGGGAAGTGGACCCAGGACCTGTGCATGCTAGACATGCACTCTACAGCTCAGCCAGTCTATACCCAGGCCTCCAAGATTCTTTTTGATCAATTTGACACGTCAAGGTTTGAATATCTCCTCATTATCTAGCTGTTTCCAAACTGTTACACTTAGCAGGGACATATGCCAATATTCTGTCCTTCATATGTGTCCTATTGAAAATAAGTATAGCAAGGGACACCGCCCTATGCTGTTTTCTTCACTTGATCGTGTCTCTCTGCATCAAAATGCAAATGTCTATCTAACTTATCAATTCATCTATTCATTGACGTCAAAGTCTTCAGGATATAAGTGAAATGTAAAACAAAACAACAAACTACACCTCGGTGACTGAAGAAACAATGACTTTAGATCTCTACACCTTTGATATAAGGAAAATATTAAAGAGCATGTTGCTCTTCAGCTATATTTCTTTTCTTGGAATTTGAATCTAGGGAGAGGGGAGAATTACCCATGATTTGTTCAGATGGTACAGAAAATTATTCTAAAATAAAATTCTGAAATATAAGAATTTTCCTAAATTGAACCTTCCATGATGATTTAAAATGAGGAAAAATATCATTTGTACCCTTTGTTTTTGTCTTTTCCATATTCCCCAACATTACAAACCAATCTCATGTTTGTCTCCTGTACCCATGGCCACCCTCAATCCAATCTTGAGAACACTAATGTTCTAGTGTTCAGCCATTTTGCTTCTCTCATGGACTCTCGTCATGATCTGTATGTCCCAAAGCCATGACCAGGTTAGTTAATCCAGGGAATCTCTCCCCGACGTTTGTGGTTAAGACACCTTTACTTCTTTACTTTCTGTTGTCTGTGTTCTTTGGGTTTGGAACTCCCTGTGCTATCATTTCTATAAGGTCTTTCAGCTTGTTTACGTGTGCTTATACACACACACACACACACACACACACACACACACACACACACACACACACAGCCTGAGAATGTTGAGGAGGTGAGCAGGTCATTCACTGACTTTACAGTCTTATTTAGAACCAAATCAATCTTAGTCTGAATAGGAAAATTCTGCTCAGAAGGCAATCCACCAATTGAAGCCTCCATAATCCAGAAATCTCATGTATACATCCTGGAAAAGAAATGATTTCAGGTGTATGTGGGATGAAAAACGGTTTAATGTTTTTTAATTCTTTAGTCTTATTTTATGAAGTTGCAACAATAGCAATTCTACCAGCTGCCATTCAACAGTTTTGTATTGAAGTACGTTCTTTAATGACTGAAATAGTTTGCTAAAATATTACCCAAGTAGATCACCTCCCCTTACCACATACCATACCACATCTGCAAAATTATAAAATGAGGCCTTGAGAATGTCCCATTTTTAGGGAAGCAGGTATCTGCCATCATTAACAACAGGCATCTTTAAATGCCAAAACATACACAAAATTAATTAAGGCAAGATGACTTTGAATAGTCCTATAACTGCACGGTTAATATTTAGCTTTTCTCAAGGCACGGAGGCCAGTGCCCTGAACAACACATGCTTGGCGATCATTCCAGCACAGTGCCTGCATCATTCTCCTTTGGAGAGTCCAGGGGCCCTTTGCATTCAAGAGAGGGTGCAAGTGAAATGCCAATCTAAAAAGGGAACTTGAAAAATGGATTTGGGTGGGATCCAGTATCAGCCAGAAACCAGATGCCAATGAAATAAACGGTGTTGTTACAGTAGTAAGTCTGCTGTTTATGATGACTTTAATAGCTCACCAATCAATTTCAACTGGACATGGAGCAAAAGGAGACCCTGCACATAACAACGAACAAAGAATTATATTTCGTCATCTAAGGGACAGAATACATTGTTCTAAAAACTAAAAGGCATGTACAGAATTCACTTCTTATCCAGGCGGCGTCGAGTTCTTTTCGCTCCAGCAATACTAAATCGAGAACATTCTCCTGGTGAGAATCAAGTTTTAGAAACCGCTACTACAAAGTGAGAGCAGTGTGACTCCAATGCTTCAATTTTCTAGTGCTCATTACTTTTTTTAAAAGGGGTCACCCATAGGTAGAGATCTCCGCTGGCAAAAGAAGCAAAGGGGGTGGTCAGCCACTTGTCCTCTCCAGGAACGCTGCTATTACAAGTACCCAGGCGCTGCTAGACAAAGCGGGCTCTATTTAGAAAGGGCCCCACCCTTTAGGACCCACTTCTTTCTCCCCAACCTCACCCTGTCCCTTTGCTTTTTTGTGGCCTTCACCTCAACCAGGAGCCCAGGAACACTGATTGTGCATAGGAGCTTCCCTGGCCCATCCTGAGCCACAGCCCGTCGAAGTCCTGGCCTAGGCTGCTGGAGGGTGTGGGCTTTCTTCCCCAGGCTTCCAAAGCCTCGGAAAGAAGCGCACTATGAGGGCGATGGCCTGGAGTCCTTTACTTACCGGTAAGTGGCCCAGATCTGTCACCTCCTTGTCCCTCCAACCCCCAGGTCCTGCCATGACTTCGAGAAGAACCGGAGCAGAGCAGGAGACCGAGTCCAGCAGGCGCGCTGGGACTGAGTCTTTGAGGTGAAGGAGGAAGAAGAGTTTAGGGGGGTCCCGGGGAGGGAGGAGGGGATGGGAGAGAGGAGAGGGGAGGTGGGTTTGTGGCGTGGGAGAGGAGAGGGAAATGGAGTGGAAAAGAGCGAGCTGAAGGGAGGAGGAGAGAGAAGCTAAGAGTTTTCGAGAGGCGGGAAAGTAAGTTTGGCTAAGGGCAAGAGAAGAGCTCCAGCGTCCGTCCGTCCAGAGACGAAGAAGCCAGAAGGGTGCTCCGCGGCGAGAGCGCAGGGCGGTCCGGTCAGGGTGCGCCTTTCAGGGTGAGGAGGGGGGCGGTGCAAGGCGAAGGGGCCCGGAGGAGCTCGAAGGGGATTGGTGGAGCGTCACGTCGCCAGGTGGGCAGCCGCGCAGCGGGGAGGCGAGCCAGGGGGGCCCCGGGGCCGAGCGAGGCTCTCTAACGGTCTTCGGGCCAGCCCCTAGCCGCCTGCACTCCGCCCCCGGGTCCTGGGCTGCGCCTGCCGCCCCCGCCCCCGCCCCCGCCGGCCACTGTTCCACAGGAAACTTTTGCTAGGCAGCTGCCAGCCCCGGAAAACCGGTCCCTCTCAGCGCCGCTCCCAGTCTGGGCCCCACAGCTCTGCCACAGTCCAAACAACCCGCACCGTCATCTCCCCCAAAGAAACATTGTAACTTTCCTAGTGGTCTGGGTTCTCTTTCTGGTTCCCTCTAATTTAATTGCTCCCTTGATTGGAAAAAAAAAATAAGGAAATCGAGAAGGAAAGGATTCGCCCATTCGATTGGGGATCACACTTGGGTATCCCCTACTGTGAAGGGAGAAACGGAGTCCCTAGGGCTGCTACAACTTGATCTTTAAAGCCCCTAGCAGCTCAAGGAAGTACAGAAAGGACAACCAAAGTTCCTTCGATCCCCCCCCCAGAGACATCTGCATCTCCTCTAGCCCAGGGGCTAACAGGCGTCTGGCTGACGCTGCTTAGTCAAAACCACACCTATGAACAGGTGTTTGGGTTAAGGGACACAGACCCAAGTGTCAGCAGCTCTGGCTGTCCTGGGTCCTAAGTTTGCAGGCTTTGAGCTCGCAGTGAGCCCAGGAAGTTTCTGCTTGCTTTCCAGCCTCCAGCTTTTCGGTCCGGTTTCATTCATTCACTCATTCATTGCAAAACTTTTAAGGGCTCCGGAGCTGTGCGCCCCTGTTTCCCCACAAAGCGCAAGGAGGCTGACACTTGGTTCCTACAAGACAAACGTGATTTATCCTTAAGTGAGTTGCCTCTTGAAGCATTTACAGAAAAGGGAGCCAGTGCATAAAACTAACCGCATTCTAAGCTCTTGCGCACTACAAAGAACACTTTAGAAAATGTCCTGAAGCTGCTTGCATTCCCCGGAGCTAGCTTACTGTGCTTTGAGTACCCAAACACCAAGTCGCAATGCTATTAGGAATTTGTTTCCTATTTCTTTTTCTTTTTTAATGAACAAATTTTGTTACCTATCCTAAGAAGATTTATACGAATAATTCCTCCCACTGGCTTCGAGTTTATCATTTTTGACCCAGCTTCCGAACTTTTGTAATTATTCTTCTTATATGTTAGTGGATTTTGTTTATTTTTCTGTCCGTTTCAACGCTAGAGTTTGACTTCTTTACGATCCTTTATCTCAGAGTCTCCCTGAGCGCTGTAATGGCTACAGCTTGTCCAAGGAACCCGGTCTCGCTACTTAAAGATTCTCTGTTAACGGCAACAGAATAAATCAACCACCACCTCCTCCAAAATAACAAGCCTGGGTGTTCTGAATCGAATCTTCTTAAACCAAGTTACGTGTGTGTGTGTGTGTGTGTGTGTGTGTGTGTGTGTGTGTGTGTGCTCACAGAAATTACACTTTGAAAGAACTCAAATCTTGACAACTCTGCCACACAAAACACTATTCCTTTAAAACAATTTAAGATTTCCTTAATGACCAGTAAAATGCTTCTGCGTTTCCCTAAGTGTAAGCTGGAAAAATAACATTTCATAACTTTAAAAGGGAAGATTTGCAGTTCATAGAAAATTACAATTTTGTATGTATTTACTATTTTAAAAAATAAAGCTAGGAAAATCAAGAAATACAATTAAAGGAACTCTGAAGGTTATCCTAAGACAAT
Organism: Peromyscus maniculatus bairdii; assembly: GCF_049852395.1. Classification (NCBI taxonomy): domain Eukaryota; kingdom Metazoa; phylum Chordata; class Mammalia; order Rodentia; family Cricetidae; genus Peromyscus; species Peromyscus maniculatus. The sequence goes on from NC_134875.1 coordinate 52,817,190, forward strand.
CTTTCTTTGTTGAAGGGAAGACATGTTCACAAGTTGACATTTTTACCTCCGATGTTGTTTGCTGAATGTGGGGGGTGGGGAAATGCTCCTGTGGCCAACTGTTTCAGCCTAGCAAAGCAAATTGGGACCAAGCAAAAGAATTCAGAATAGATCTTTGTGCTTTCTAGTCGCATATTGGAAGCTGAAGGAACTTCTTGAGTCTACAGATCTAGTTAAAGTGTCTGGATGGACTCCTGTGGGTGGGGAGAGCGGAACCTAGATGTTAAACTAGAACTCCACAGAGAAACCTTTACTTTTTGTGGTTGTTGTTGTTGTTGTCCTTGTGAAAATTTTCAAGGAAAAGGAAGGCAAGGACGAATGCGAACACTTAGCCTATTAAGGTGGCATTATGGGGATTCTTGAGGCTCACTTGGAGAAAGTCAACTTGACTACTGCACCAGCAGATACAAATAGCACCCAACAGGAGGCTCAGCTCAGACCACAGTCTTGAAACAGAGCACCTGTTTTCCAACTTGAGGACTTCTCTTCCCCTCACCCCACAATCCGCAGTTTCCCTATCCTCTTCCCACATGTTTCTCCACCCTCCCTCTCCTTCCTTCCTTTCTTCCCTCCCTCCTGACCTCAACCGCCATAAAAGTAATCCTACTTTGTCCAGGGTCCAGGAATTTGTCAGATTGTGTTTTACCCAGAAATGATCTCTCTGCCCACATTTTAGGTCCCATATTTTTCCACACTTTCTTCCTCTAACCCATTATGTTTTCTTAAGACCCTGGGCCCTTTTAAACTTTTGGTTGTTGATATATTTTATAACTAAATTTTAAAAAATGTTTACCATATGCGCCACACTAATAGCTTTGCATGTATTATCTCCTTAATTTTGCTAACATTTTTCTAATGTATTCATTATAGTCTTCATTGTTTAGTTTGGTAAATTGAGGCAGAGAGAGAAGAACTGACTTGCTTAAAGCCTCACAGGTAGTAATTAGATGATCCTGGCTTCCAAATCAGGCGCTCCCCCTCCAGAGACCACTTGTCAATGGCTGTGGAAGGGCTGGTGCATATTTAGAGACTGTGTGAAGAGGAGCCAGATTCAAGGAAGCCCAAGGGTAAGTGAGATCAGATGACACTAGCTAGGCCCCTGAGCTATCCAGTTCCCCTTCCCCTATTTAGCCCTCAAGCTCTCCTAACAGAAATATCTTGGACTTTATAAAAAGAAATGGAACATAGGCATTGCCCAAGCGAAGCCTAGAATCAAAGAGCACCAGGAGGGGAGTACCTAATAGGGAAATTTCATGAATTTGAAACTGAATGTGTGTCCAGAAAATTCGCAAGCACCCTTTAGTGCCCTAAAAATCCCCCACTGGAAGACTTGCAGTGGCTTCTGAGTTGAAATTCCACCACAGATGGGGTGGGGCTTCATGAGCCCCATAGGAGACAAGCTATTAGCAGTTGTTGGCTGCTGGGGGAGGGTGAGCCAGTTTTTTTTCCCTGGATATGGCTCCTGGTAAGCTGTCCAAGATCTAGTGGAGGCCCTACACTCATACACACAAGGGCAGCACTAATTTGACTCAGTGAATTATAAAGAAAAGAGTGTAGGCAGTTTAGAGGGAGACATGGTGGAAGGGATATTGGAGAAATTGAAGAAGAGAGTCCACATAATAGAAATACATTGTATACATGTGTGAAATTCTCAAAGAATAATTAAAAATATTTTTGAAATCCATTAACATTTCTCTCAGAGAGATTTTGGGCTGGGAATGAACTGTATTCAGTGAGTGCTTGAAAGGAGGCTGTGTTTGTGAGAAACCCTCCTTAACAGATGTGCCACACTAATGGAAAGTAACAGCTAACTAGTTAGTCACTTGAAAAGAACACTGTAAAATGATGTAAAGAATGGTTTTGATCCCCCAGGGGCCCAGTGTGAATCTCTGTCTTCTTTGGTCTTGATAACATCTCCTCTCTCACAAGTCAATGTGCCTTTTAATAGAAAATCAAATTCCAAATCTGTAATTCCATCTTTGTAAAAGGAACTACATATTCATTTTCTTCATAGACTTGGCTTATGACAATAGTCTTGAACGATAATACTAAAAACACAGACATATTTCATGAAAAGTAATTTCTAAAGAGATTCCAGATCTCTCTAGAAGCAGAGGCAAGATGATCTTAAAAATAAAAAAGGATTTTCAATTGTTGTTTCTTTTCCTTCATTTATGCTTTTACTATCATGAATATATGCCAATAGATATATAATGTTACTTTAAAATTTTTGAATATTATAAAATTCTTTATTAAAAATTTTAAGTACAATACCTCTGCATTTGTCTTTAGAAAATATGCTCCAAGACCCCCAGTAGGTATCAGAACTCACAGCTATTATTGAAATCTCTACACACTTATTATTCTTTTCCTATATTTGATACCTGTTCTTGTTCTGTACTTGATACCTATTGTAAGGTTGAATTGACAAATTAAGAACAACAAGAAATTAACAACAACAACTAATGACAGAACAGAACAATTATAATAACATCCTTCAATGAAAGTAATCGGAAACATAAATCCATTATTTCTGGGATTTTCCAGTTGATACTTTGGGACCATAGCTCACTGTGGTTAAGTGAAGCCATGGAAAGCTACTGAGGATTAAGAATGACTACTGTAAACAAAACGTCTGTCAGTTATTAGGTTTTCTCTAGGAAGTCACTTCTCAAAATGAATTAATGTCTTAAAAACTTCTATTAGCGTAAGTTTATTGTGTACAGCACAGGGTCCTAGGAAGGAAGAGCGAAGCAAGGGTATATAACACTCCTCTTGAAAAGAGGATCCATACATATGCAATTCAAAACACTACTGGTCCATTATCTTCGAATTAACATGGGGCAGTCTATCTGAAAGTCACAAGAAGTCCTAGTAAGGGGAGGAAAACTTTGGGAACTGCTGTGCTAAAGACTTGATGAGATTTTGCTTGTGGAGACATCTTTGCAATGCTACAGTTTCTACAACAGTTCTGAACAATGTTGCTACCATGCTTTTTTATATTTCCTATGTGCTCCTCCTCTGGGGATAAAGCAACAATCCACTAGTTGTCAGGCTAAAGGTCATGAAATGTTCCTTCGGACCATAGTTTGCAGAGCTTCTGTTGCTTGTCATGGAATACTCTTAACCTCAGCCTGGTTTGATATGCTTGTTTCTAAAATGGGGCCCTGGAAACCTGATCCTGGATGAACATGATTTCATTGCTATTGAAAACTGGAATGCTATTCTTAAAAATAAAGTCAATTGTTTTATAAAAGAATTAAAGCAGGGACACCAAAACCAATAGCCAGATTTCTGAAATTCACCGCCAAGCTTCCTTTTCTTACTAGTCTTCTTGTTTTAGAAGATACACCTCAAATCCCTAGCCTAGGATACACTAGGATACTTCAGGATACACATTTGCTGTTGCTTGATACAGATACACAAAGGAACATGTTAATGTGAACCACTAATGAATGGTGAGCTTTAGTGACTATTGCTTAAGGTTTTAGGATAGTCTAGTAATACTGTATTGATATTGTTATGTTCCTACTTTAAGTGAGTTCCCTAAATTCTGAAAGTTTCAGACCTAATAATTTGGATTTGGCTGGGAGAGCAGTACATATTGACAACACAGGAAATTTGGAATTTACGAGTATCTAAAAATCAGGATTTTAAAAAAATTAATTAAAGTTAGCAGTCTAAAGCTAGAAAACACATATTTTTGAAAAAGGAAGGGCCAACAGAATTCTAGCACTTAACTTCAAGAAATTATCTATGTGGAAAAGGAATTTATCCTAAAAGCAGGATGGACAGCATTAGTCTGGAGATAAAGGATACAGGAAACACATAACACTGTTGTTGGGGCTACACTACAGACTGATAGAAGGACCTAGCTGGACAGGATGTTCCTAATTCCAGATCCTTGCACTGTGTGGGAGAAGCAGTAATGACACCATGCATACACACAACAAAAATCAATTTTTAAGAACGAGGATATTTTTTGTTCAAAATCACAATATATTTATGCATATATATGTAAATATCAATAAATTGCCCTCTGCAGATACACTTTAAGAAAATGTGATCCAAGAGTGATGGAAAAACAAATTACTGTAAATTCTTCATCTGTTACGTACTTACAATACACATGCATATATTCATATATGTTTTCATCAGATAAACAAAAGTATGTCAAGTTTCTTAAAAATATTTAAATGCTGTAAGCAGACAGTTGTGTAGCTTGATCTGCTTAAGGAACCCCTGGCAGTGGGATCAGGATCCATCCCTGGTGCACGAGCTGGCTTTTTGGAGCCCATTACCTATGATGGGTCACCTTGCCTACCCTTTGGGGGGGGACTTTGACCTGCCTCTTCTGAATGAATACCAGGCTCTGCTGACTCCCCATGGGAGGCCTTACCTTGTTGGAGGAGGAAATGGGGGATGTGTTGGGAGAGGGAAGGCTGGGGGTGTGGCAGGAGGGAAGAGAGGGGGATCTGTGGTTGCTATGTAAAATGAATAAAAAAATACTAATAAAAAACCAAAATAATATTTAAATAATTTAAATATATTAAATGCTGGCAAAATAACACAATTTCTTTGTGTGTGTGTGTGTGTGTGTGTGTGTGTGTGTGTGTGTACATACATGTATGCTTTGTGTAAAAAAAGAACTATGAAGAAGAATCACATACTTTGGGGGAGCTGAGTTTTTGGTAGAGTAATAATGATCCCATGGATTAGAAAAGGTAGCATAATTCCCTATGTACTATTTTGTATCACTGAAGTAATATTTCAGTTTTAAATAATCAGCCAAACATAATTAAGAGGATTTAAAGCTCAATTTCTGAATGAATACTTACTGAACCAAAAAATATAGTGACTTAGTTTTATACAGAGGTTGAAGAGGAAAGAAAATTGGTAGGGGTATTTGTGTGTGTGCGTGTGTGTGTGTGTGTGTGTGTGTGTGTGTGTGTGTGTGTGTGTGTGTTTAAGAACAAATCTCTAGGCTCAGAAAATAAAATATAATTACAATAAAAAACAACAAAAACTATGGTTTCGATAGTTATGCTCTTTGAAACATAATAGAAGGAGCACAAGTCTAGAAATAGGCAAAAATCAAAATTTGCAACAGGACAAAAAGATGGATTCCGGAAAGTATAGAATAATAAATGATGTTGATTCTGGGAGGCATTCTCACAGAATACTATTAAGAATGGCTCCTAAGAGATGCTCCCTAGGAGAAAGCAAAAGTTTACCTATAATGGGCTATGACAAACAAACTAGTTCCTTTCTTGTTTTGAATGGTGTAATTGCTAGCCTTCAGTGCAACTCCTAATAAATTACCCATCTGTATTCACTTTGTGTAATCTCCTCCCACATTATCTAATATCTGACCTTGTGGGGTCAGTAGAATATGGAGATCATGCTCACGTATGACTAGTAAAAATCAGGTCACAAAGATGTCTAAAATTTCCAGATTGTACAATATGATGGAAGCCATTTTCTAAACCTCAAGGACATTGAAATTTACCTTATGGTAAAATCTATGGCCAAGAGCTGCCACCAAGTTGGCAGCCATGTACCACTTTGTGAGTAGATTTAAGTTCCCAATAAAGCCAATATAATAACCAATATCCAAATGCAACATGAGAAACCTTAAGAATACATTCCCAAATTTCTGACATATAGGAAACATGAGAGAGAAAGAAATGTTTTTTAAGCAACTGACTTTAGGGATGACATATTATGAAGCACCAAATAACTAGTTGCCTGGGTTACTTATCAAGTGCACCATTACACACACACACACACACACACACACACACACACACACACACACTACACATATATTACATATCCATATGATTTCATGATCTATTATTGAATAAAATAGAATAATAGAATCAAAGCAATAATGAGCATATTAAAGGCTTCTTAACAAAAGAAAACAGTTTAACAGAAGGAAACGAATCAGTGTAAAATAAAGTGAACTTAGAATATTGATACAAAAATGCAAGAAGGGCTGGAGAAATGGCTCAGTGGTCAAGAACAGGTAGTTTTGCTCTTCTAGTGGATCTGAATTTGGTTCCCAGCACCCACATCAGGTACCTCACAACTGCCTATAATTCTAGCTCCAGGGTCATCTGATGTCCTCTTTTGGTCTTACTGGTTATCTGCATGTATAAGGTATACACTTACACAGACGCAATCATACACAGAAATAAAAATAAAAATAAATGTTTAAACCGGGCAGTGGTGGCACATGCCTTTAATCCCAGCACTCAAAGGGGGGGTGCGGGGAGTAGGGGGGAGAAGAGGCAGGCGGATCTCTGTGAGTTCGAGGCCAGCCTGGTCTACAGAGCGAGATCCAGGACAGGCACCAAAACTACATGGAGAAACCCTGTCTCAAAAAACCAAAATAAATAATAAATAAATGTTTAAAAGATTATTCTTAGAATAATTAAACATTTTAGAATAGCACTGTTCAAAAGAACTTTTGTATAATTGAAAATACTCTGTATCTATGTTATACAGCTATGCTAGCTCGTAAAAGCATGTGACCAAGTGCTTAGTATGTGAGGATTAATTGAATTAAAATTCAAAAGTATTTCATATTAAGATAAAATTAAATCTATATAGACCCATAGAGATAGTGGTCTTAAGATATTAGATCACTAAACTTCAGAAAATGGGAAGTAGACTCTAAAGCAGAGCTAGTCTAAAAGGAATGTGAAACAGATTTTGTATTCTTGGCTCATGGTTCAACTTATTCATTGATGTTTTCGGTGGGAACATGAAAGGCATGGATATAACTTTTCTTGATGAACCCAAAGTTGGCAGAATTACTCATTTACAGATTTATGTATTTTTCTGACTATGGTCAGAAAAAGAAGGGAGTAGAACTAGAGAAGTGATTTGGCTGAGTCATGGAGTAGTCTTTAGGGTTAGTTCAAACGAAAAGGTCCCAAGGCCAAAACAGGTTAGAGGAGAGAAGCAATAAATTGGACCTAGGTTTGGGAGGCAGTGAAGCAGAAAAGCTGAGAAGATAAAACTAGAGATGAGACCAGGGCTGACAGGAAACTGGAATGATGAATTAGCAAGGGGTTAGGAAAGGGAGACAGGGAGGCAGGGAGCGGATTGAAATGGAGCAAGGAATAAGCACAGATGAAGGGCAGTTTGTGCTGGCTTTTGTTTCCTTGTTCCTCCCACTTTTCCTCTCCCGCATGGTTTGCATTTTCTCTGGGCTTTAGCTGGAACATTAAAACTGCAGCTCCATTTTGAAGAGAATCACACTGTTCAAGAGCTTAGAATTACGGCCTTATACCAACCAAATTATATTTAACAGAGATATAAGTAAAACTCTGGCAGCTGAGCCGAGAAAGCAAGTCCACAAAGATGGAATCTCAGAAACCCACTCTAAAGAGGTAGTATTAATCTGGTGTTACAGTGATAACACAGGCCAATAAAACACCCAGATCTAGGGCAGTTGTCTAAACTGCTTGCTGAACTGCGTAAAGAACCCTTAGGAGGAGTAACTGTCCCAGAGAGTTGCATTTAAAAAAAAGCAGAGCAGTCACTTGACTAAGAAAAGGAAGATGTTGTATAATGGGGAGGGGACTCAGAAGCCATCTTTGGGTGCTTTTAATGGGAAGTCATAAAGAAAAAGAATTATCAGACAGATGTTATAAACAGGTAAAATTTGGAACAATTAAAGAACAAAAGTTCTGATAATTGGCACTATAAATAGCTGTTTTCTAAAAGAGACATTTCTCTAAAACTGGAAATATTTCAAGCTGAAGCTGGATAGATACCTGCCTTGGACTTGCACTTGGAAATAAGGTGGGTTAAAAGATAAATCAAACTAAAGAAACCGACTTTTCTAATTGTTTGAAGCTATGGTATTATTGTTCTTTTTTTGTACTGCACATTGTGGTCTTGAGCTGTTTATCCAGAGGACACTGCAATTTCTATTTCTAATGCAAGGGCATGTACTATCCTTAAGTCACACCCAGGAGACTACATTTTATGTAGGGTCACAGAACAAATGCTACATGGGCTAGAATGAAGAGACATAGCTGGCTATTTATACATATGGAGCAAGCACCAAGCAATGCAGACATCACCACCACTCCTTCCCTCTCTCCTTAACCCCCACCACGCCAAGGCATCACCATACTAAGAACACTCTTATCACAGTCTGCAAATACCTACCTCTTCAGTCTTCTCTGTTTTACTTTTTGGAGTGTTGCAACGTTAAGGAGAGTCTTCAAGGTCTGAAAAAGGCGGGTGGTGATTCACCTTTGGAAATGTGTCTAAATGATTGTGCTACATGTCCAACCATAAGTTACAGGACATACCTAGTTGAATCTTTATCTTTGAGTGCTTCCAAATTCAGAGATTGGTGCTTGCCCCACATTATATGCATTTTCCCCCAAGGATGCTGAAAGCATAGTGGTGCTCTTTCAGACATTTCCACTTATACTCTTTATGGTCATATATACTTTTATTGATTTTGTAACATGTCAAATCATACAAGGAAGTGTGAAGAAAATCCCAGTTTCCCCTTGCCCTCATCTTATTCAACTGAGATAATAAACATTAATAGTTTTGGGATAGTTTAGGGTTTTCATTTCCATAACTTTACTTTTTTTTGGAGTTTCTCTGTGTAGCTTTGCACCTTTCCTGGAACTTGCTTTGGAGACCAGGCTAGCCTCAAACTCATGGAGATCCGCCTGCCTCTGCCTCCCAAGTGCTGGGATTAAAGGCGTGCGCCACCACCGCCTGGCGCATAACTTTATTTTTGATCATACTAATATATGCAACCATACACAAAGATAGTTGCTATCCTGTATTTTGTAAGATTAGGAAGATATGAACATACTATATTTGTTATCACTGATTTATCATATTTCATATAAATTACTGACATTGGTTTTTTAAAAAATACAAGAAAAGATTTACAGTTTTTCTTATAGAAGAGAGGAGAGGGATTGTAGAAGCCAGAGGGGTTAAGCACACACAAGAAAAACCACAAAATCAACTAACCTGGGCTCATAGGAGCTCACAGAGACTGAACTAACAACCAGGGACCCTGCATGACCTTCTAGATCTCCTGTGCATAGGTGACACTTGTGTAGCTTGGTCTTCTTGTGAGGCTCTTAACAGTGGGACCCGGGGCTGTCTCTAACTTTGTTACCTGCTTTTGGGACTCTTTCCTCTTCCGACGTTGCCTAGTCCAGCCTTAATAGGCCAGGAGGTGCTTACTCTTAATGAAACTTGATATGCCATGGCTGGTTGATACCCATGGAGGCCTGCCATTTTCTGGAGAGAAATGGAGGAGTGGATGGAGGTTAAGAAGTGGGAAGGTGGAGGAGAGGGACTGGAAGGAGGCAGGAGAAATTACTGTAAAGCTGTAAAAATTAATTAATTAGTTCAAATATATAATATATCTAAATGATTTAGTTTTGATTATATTGAAAACTAAACTACTGAGTATACATCAAAAAATTCTATAGTGCATATGACCAATCATTAATATCCTCAATAGACAAGAACATTTACAAAATAAGAAAGAAAATAATCTGCTCAATAGAAATTGGATAAAACTACAACATTCAGTGCATAGATTTGTAAACTGACAATACATAAAGGAGAACCCACTCAGCTTCATTAGTAGTCATGGAAATACAAAGAAAAAGCCAATATTCTAAAAATTAAAAAAAATAGTAAAACCTCATTTCAAAACACACAAAGTAAAACTGTATAGAGGGATAGATAAACAACAACAACAACAACAAAATTTTAGCCTAATCTTTATACTGATATTCTCACTCTCTGTAAACTAGGAATACCAGTTAACTTAAAATTTACTGTGCACTTAAAACACATATAAACTCTTATCAGTGCTTATTTTCAATAAAGATCATACCTGTATAATTTTACTGGCTTTTTTTTTCATTTAAAAATTTTATGGGCATTTTGTTAGTCAATCTGTCAAAATCCAGACTTTTTTTTATTAAAATTGCATTATATTCTGCAAACTTACTGAGTCCATGTGTGTTGTTTGTATGTACATGGTTTCAGGTATTACAACTTTGTATTAGGTAAACATTCATGGGGTTCATCACAGGAGAGACTCATTTTCCTTCTCTAAGAACTCATTAGCTGCTTGCAGTGATTCATGTAGGGACAGGACCCCATGAAATTTTCATCCTTTTGCATTAGCATGTCTGTCTTGGTCTTTGTTCTATTGCTGTAAAGACACACCATGACCAAGGCAACTCTTATAAAAGAAAATATTTTATTGGGGGCTTGTTTACAGTTTCAGAGGTTTAGTTCATTATTGTCATGGCAAAGAGGGTAAGAGCATGGCACCATATATGGTAGCACACATGGCACTGGAGCAGTAGATGAGAGTGCATTTTGATCTGCAGAGAGAGAGAGAGAGAGAGAGAGAGAGAGAGAGAGAGAGAGAGAGAGAGAGAGAGAGAGAGAGAGAGAAACACAGGCCTGATATGATCTTTTTGAGAACTCCAAGCCCACCTCCAGTGACACACTTTGTCTAACAAGGTCACACCTCCTAATCTTTCTAATCCTTCACAAATAGTGACACTCCCTGGTGACTAAGCATTCAAATATATGAGCCTATTGGGGCAGTTCTTACTCAAACCACAAAACATATCTATTGATATTGTCATTTTTCAGGTATTGTTTATGGAGTCTTGTTTACTAGGCATTAAGTCCATTTAGATAGCTGTTGGTTGCCACCAACATATTAGTGCCACCTTTATGGATATCTTGCATTATTGGTCATTTTATAGTTCATAGATGTCCCAGTTTGCTAGGACTGTTAATTTCTTCCTTCCCTTGGTAGCTTGAATAGTACTTTCTGGTACTACAGAACCTAGACTGTAGGAAGGAGGCTTTTCTATTACAGTCATGTTTAACAATCCAAGTCCCATTTTCTATGTGTGGTGCATTTTCAGCAATAGGGCTTACCTTCAACTTCTAAGTAGCATTCAAGCACAACAGCAATAGGCTATATTGTTTTTGGAGTCATTTGGAGTACCCTGAGCAAAAACTTGAAAGGGAGTTTCTTGTGACTGGTATAAGAAATTTTGTTAGTCTATGGCACATGTGAGGAGTTGTCAGCCTAAGTGACATAAAGTGCGTATATGTATTACAGTATAATTTTAGGTAAGTATAATTATTTATGACTCTCGAGGCCTTATCAAAGAACCTTGATGTTATTTACACTTCCTCCCTCCTCCTCCTTCTGTATTGACCTCCTGCCCACTCCCCAGTTAGAGGCTCCCTCCCCATCTTTCCATTTCCTGTTTCATATCACTGATGTTCTGCTATTTCCCCATTCCCTTCTCAGGGTCTCTCTCTTCCCTCTTCCCACTTAGTTTCTGTGGTTACTCCTCTATTTGTCTTTCTAGGTCTGGGCTACCTCATTCAATGTAATATTTTCTTGGTCCATCCATTGACCTGAACTTTTCATTTCATTTTTCTTTACAGATAATATTCTGCTGTGGCTATCGCTCTGTATGCTGTGAATGTGTTGCTCTGATTGGTTAATAAATAAAGTGATGATTGGCCAGTAGCCAAGCAGGAAGTATAGGCAGGACAAAAAGAGAGGAGAATTCTGGGAACAGGAAGGTTGAGTCAAGAGTCACCAGCCAGACACAGAAGAAGCAAGATGTAAAAGTACCGGTAAGCCACAAGCCACATGGAAACTTATAGATTAATAGAAATGGGTTAATTTAAGATATAAGAACTAGGTAGCAAGAAGCCTGCCACAGTGGCCATACAGTTTATAAGAAATATAAGTCTCTGTGTTTTTACTTGGGTCTGAGCAGCTGCAGGAGCCAGGTGGACACAGAAAAACTCCAGTTACAATATTCTGCATTTTATATCCATTAATCAGTTGAAGGCCATTTATGTTGTTTCCATTTCCTAGCTATTATTAATAAGGCAGCAATGAATATGCCTGAGCAAGTATCTGTGGAGTAGGATGTTGAGTCCTTTAGACACATGTCAAGGAGTGATATAGCTAGGTCACATGACAGGTTTACTTTTAGTACTTTGAGAATTCTCCAAAGTGATTTCTAGAGTGGCTGTACCAGTTTGCATTCACACCAGCAGTTAATGAGGGTTCTGCTTTCCCTCAACCTTACTAGCATTTGTTGTCAGGTTTTTTTTGTTTGTTTTTGTTTTTTGTTTGTTTTTTAACCTTACTTTTTCTGACTGGGGTGAGATAAAATTGAATTTCCCTAGTTGCTAAGGTTGATGAACACTTTTTGAGGCATTTCACAGCCAATTTTATTTCTTCTAGTGACAACTTTCTGTTTAGAGCTCTAGCCCATATTTTTAAATCATGTCATTTGTTTCCTTGCCTCTTTGTTTTTGAGTTCTTAGTGTGTTTTTAGATGTTTATTCTGTCATGTGTATAACTGGTAAAGAGTCTCTCTAACTCTGTGGGTTTCTTCTTCACTGAACTGATTGCTTCCTAAGCTGAACAGAAGCTTTTTAGTTTCATGAGGTTCCATATGTCAACCTGTGGCTTTAATTCCTGTTGCAAATGGAGTTATATTCAGAAAGTTCTATCTAATAACTACATCTTTTAGGTTATTGTCTATGTTTTCTTGAATCACTTTGTTCATATATAAACATATATAATATGTGTATGTATGCATATTCTACATTTAAACAGTACTTAAATAAATTTACAGAATGCTTGCTGCAAACATACTTGCATTAGCTGCTTACCAAGAATTCTTATATCTCCAATGCTTTGCTCTGATAAATGCACCAATCTTCCTCCCTTGTCTCCTTTCTTCTTCCTTCCTTCATTCACTTCCTCCATCTTTCTTTCGTCCCCTTTCTTCCTGTCACTCCTCCTTTCCCTCTTTTTCCTTTTTCTTCTTTAAGTAAAAAAAGATTTCCATGCTGTTTTTTTCTTCATTGCAGAACTGTAAGCACACTTGATTATGGAGAATGCTTTACAATGAATTGATATGGTTAATTCTTTTTTTTTTTTGTTTTTTTTTTTTTAGTTTTTCGAGACAGGGTTTCTCTGTGTAGCTTTGTGCCTGTCCTGGAACTCACTTGGTAGCCCAGGCTGGCCTCGAACTCACAGAGATCCGCCTGGCTCTGCCTCCCGAGTGCTGGGATTAAAGGCGTGCGCCACCAACGCCCGGCATGGTTAATTCTTATTTTAAACTAAAACCAATAAGAAGTAGTATTTTCTTCAATTGTGTGTGCCTTAATGAAGTTGCATGATATTCAATATTTTCTCTCACATGTATGGGTTTATTGGAAAGAGGATGGCATTAAAAAAAGAGGCCTAAATAATGGGGGAGACAGAGTCTCAACTGGCTATCTCTTGTCACCAAATGAAACTTCCAATACTGGGATTGAGTTACATCTAATTTATTCATTGGCCAAAGTGATACCATGAGAAACCCCAAACAACCCAGACTGTTCCTGAGACAATAAGCTGCTCTCCACAACCTGACATCAGGGTGACAATGCTGAAGACGACACCTACACATCTCATTGAATATGGAATAGTCGAGTTGATACTTTCATAGAGCCTTTACCACAAGTTTTAGCGTCTTTGATACACGAAGGTACTCTACACAATACCAGAAGATAAATGTAAACACCAAGTCAGCTACATACCTTTTGATCTTGTGTCCTGTCTACAAGATATGCCAGGGCAATGGTGACGTAAAAATTGTGGGAGTAACCAAGCAAGATCTGATTTGATGTAAAGGACGACCCCATGAACTAGAACCCATACCCAATACTGTATGGGTGACTAAGAACAATAGATGAGATCTCCAGGGACAAAGGTAAAACCAAATGTTTATTGTCTAAAACAATAACAGCAACAGTAACAACAACAAAACAAAGTTATAAAATGACTCCTAATGACATTCTGCTATACTCAGATTGGTGCCTTATTCAACCACAATCACAGAAGCTTCCTCCTGCAGCAGATGAGAACAAATATGGAGACCCACGGCCAGATGTTACTATTATGCAGGTGGGGGGAAGTAGGCAGACAGACAGATAGACTTTGGAATATTCAGCCCTAAATGGAATGTCTCCATCAAATCCCTCTTCTCAGAGCTCAAGGAACACCATGGAAGAGTAGGGAGAAAGAATGTAAGAGCAAGAGAGGATGGAGGACACCAACAAAACGGGACCCTCTAAATCAACATGAGCAAAGCTCTTAGGAACTCACAGAGACTGAAGGAGCATGCATTAGGTCTGCACAGGTCTGTACCAGGTCTTCTGCACATATATTATGGCTTTCAGTTTAGTGTTTTTATGGGACTCCTGAGTGCACAAATGAGTGGGCCTCTGATTCTTGTGCCTTCTCTTGGGCTCTTTTCTTTCTCTTGGTCTGTCTTATCCAACTTTGAAGTGATAGGTTTTATTTTATCTTATTATATTTTATTTTGTTATATTTAACATTATCTCTCAGCAGCCTGCTCTTTCTAATGAGGGACAGAAAGAGAGTGGTTCCAGATAGGAGGGATGGCGGGGAGGAACTGGGAGGAGTAGAGGAATGGGAAACTGTAATTAGGATATATTGTGTGAGAGAAGACTTTATTTTTGATAAAAGGGGGAGGGAAGAAAAGAGGCTTATTCCAAGGCTTGCCATTTGTTCCATTTCATGTCACTTCAGAATCCTTTATTTCAGCTAGCACCATTGTATGTGACTTCACCTTAGCCTTGTAACAGACTGATAAGGCTTTCACTTAACACTGCTAATATGCCAACTAAAAGTTGAAGTCACCATTTTTGTACAGCATCCAGTTAGACTAGAATGAGAAATTATCATTTTCCTATGGAGTGATCTTTAGAGCAGTATGTCAGCAGCTTATTTATATACAGTTTTGATGATGACTTTATTGCAAGTACTGGGCAGTTCTTCAGATTTCAGGCCAAGATCTTCTCTGTCAGATGCATCTCAGTGAAAACATCATACTTCCAAGCATTTTATTTCTGATTCTTAGAATAAATCAGAATTGTAATAAGTAATCTTCATTTATTTAATGTTTAAAAGATGACTGGCACTGTGCTAACATTTTCATTATTTACCTCATTTGAATTACGTAGGGGTACTATCAACATCTTTTCTTTTCATATAAGAAAATGATGTTCACAGCTTTTTAGTGAGTGGAGTCTTAGATTCAGTTCTGTGAAACTTCATAGGTATTATCTTTTATGATAGGGGTCAGCAAACTTTTTCTACACATGATCACATAGCAAAAATGTTATGCTTTCCAGGCCATATAGTCTTTATTGTAACTAATTTACTATGTCATTATAACCCCAAAGCCACCTGAAATAATTCATAAGTAAATAAACATAACTGCTCGTGTGGAATTTTATTCAGACACTAAAATTTGAATGTCATAGTATTCTCCCTGTAATGAAATATTATTCTTATTTTTATTTTTTTCAACCACTTAAAATCTAAAAACTGTTTTTAGCTCATGGATCATAGAAAAACAGGTGGTGGCCAGATTTAGTGTGTGGGGCCATAATTTGCCAGCCACCAGTCTATGACATCTTAAAAGTTTGGAGAGCATACACAAAACCACAAACCTAAAGATATTCTACCATCATACATTTTCTTAATACCTCAATATAAGTCAGTCATTAAGTCACATATCGAAGCTTTTTTTGATGCTGCTTTTTCTATTCAGTGCTGTATATGTTCAGATTTTATCTGGCACCAGCTAATCCTTTTCTAAGGATCTATTCAAGTATTCAAGCATTCACTGAACAAGCCTGTATTTATTGGATTCTTTATTTTTTTTAAACCTGGCTCTTTATTTCTCACACCATGCCAACGATTTGTCCACTTTGCCAACACTTGTTCTATAACATATCCATCCTCCAACAGCTGTGGGGCATCTTTTACACAACAATTAATGTGTCTTATAAAAGTAACAAATATGTGACTTTTTAATGTTAAAGTGATTGAAGGATTATATGATTGTTAATGATTTCAACAATGGGCAACTTTACTAAAAAGCCCCAAGACATTACAATGCATGCCAAGAGATGTCCTATTTCCCATTCTGGTGTCTTTCAACGTTATTTGTCCTGAATTTCTCTACACAGAGATCTAGAGTAGCAAATGCCTTGCTTTTTACTGCCTAGCCTATTACCTGACTCATAGTAGATACTTGAAGTCAAAAGTTTTCTCTGATCCCACCTGGCCCTGGTGATATTTTATTTGTACTGAAATGTTATTTTATTTGTATGTTAATGAATAAAGTTGCTTGGGGGTCAGAGCTATAGCAAGCCATAGCAGAGGCCGGGTAGTGGTGGTGCATGCCTTTAATCCCAGCACTTGGGAGGCAGAGCTAGGCAGATCTCTGTGTGTTCAAGGATACAGCCAGCATGGAGACATACACCTTTAATCTCAATACCAACCACAGAAGACCTGGAGGTCTCTATAGATGGGCAGTGATGAGGAGGTCATGTGGTTGTGTTTACAACCAATGAGAAGGCAGAATAGAAAGTCAATAAAAAGGAAAAACACACAGGAAGTAGGTCACTTGCTGAGGAGGACAGCAGTGGCAGTGAAGGGTAAGGTTTTTAGCTCTTAGTTTTTGCTATGACCTCTTGGGCTTTTAACTTTGCAATTGGCTGTGTGTTTCTTATTTAACAAAATGGTTACATCTACATGGCCCCACAGTCCTGAAACCACTTATAAAATAATCACTCAAAGGCTTAATATTATTTACAAACTGTATGGCCTATGGCAGGCTTCTTGATAGCTAGCTCTTATAGTTTAACTCAACTCATAACTATTAATCTATGTATTGCCATGTGTTCTGTGGTTTTACCTGCATTCCATTACATATTGCTCCTAGGATGGCAATCCGGCATCTCCTCAACTCTGCCTTTCTTCTTCCTGTCACTCTCCTTGGATTTCCCACCTGCCTCTAATCTGCCTTGTCATAGGCCAAAGCAGCTTATTTATTAACCAATGGGAACAACATATTTTCACAGTGTACAGAAAGACATCCCATAGCACTCACTTGTTGAACTGACTAAATTTCTTAGTTTCCTTATAATACATAGAGCCATTATAAATGATGCCTCCTGATGGTATTTAATTATGACATGAATTAGCACCTTCTAAAGTACTTGCATTTCCAAAAAGCATTGTAACATCAAGTGCCCTGCCAGCATCCTACCAAGCTTTGGATGAGGAGAAAAACAGGAGTTGTTTTTGAAGCTTGTTCTTTGTGGAAAAAAAATGTGTGGTAGCCTGGAAAATTCCCTTTACAAGTCTAGAGGTCAATATCTCAGCATATGCCTTGAGCTAGTATATGCTTTGAAGATCATAGGTTGCCTATTGCTACCCTCTCACAGCAGCAAAGAGAAAAGTTCTTCATAGTATGAAGGGTTGAGCTTTATGTTTCCCTTTGCATTTTAAAAAAAGAATTATGGGGAAGGAGGTAAATAAACTTTCAGTTTTGGATATAGTTTCTTAGGGATCTGCATCTTTAACTATGTTCTAGAATTTCAGACTTTATGACTATCTTCTGCTCTGTGATAAAAATCTAGTCTTAGATAGAGTTTGAAAGATAGAGTTTGTTACTAGTTTAATAAAACTCTTTTACCACAAACTTAAAATAAGTTCAAGCATATGACTTACCAGTGGTAGTAGAATAGAAGTGTTTGTGGACTTGGAAAAAATGGAAAAAAGGAGCATAAAAGTATGTATAGAGTGAGGGGAGGTTGTTATTTCAGTAAGTCAGATAAGCGAGATACCAGTGTAAGTAGGAAGGAACTAGTCACAGAATAGTATTTCAGTTTATTGGAAAAAAACTGGCATTTGTTCATTTAAGGAAAGTTTATTGATGTGTAGCTAGAGTTTTCCTGCCTTGCCCACAGTCGGGACAAATCTTTGTCACCAGCCAGTCCCACAGCCGCTCAGACCCAACCAAGTAAACACAGAGACTTATATTGCATACAAACTGTATGGCCGTGGCAGGCTTCTTGCTAAGTGTTCTTATAGCTTAAGTTAATCCATTTCCATAAATCTATACCTTGCCACGTGGCTAGTGGCTTACCGGTGTCTTCACATGCTGCTGGTCATGGCGGCAGCTGGCAGTGTCTCTCTGCCTCAGCCTTCTGCTTCCCAGAATTCTCCTCTCTCCTTGTCCCACCTACTTCCTGCCTGGCCACTGGCCAATCAGTGTTTTATTTATTGACCAATCACAGCAATTTGACATACAGACCATCCCACAGCACTTTCCCTTTCTTTTTTAAAAAGGAAGGTTTTAACTTTTAATTGTAAAATATCATGTAATAAATTATAACTGTATATATGATATGAAAATCAATTAGACAAATAGAATAACAGCATATTTTGACAAGTGAAATAAAAAGTGTAGAAGAAAGCAGGGCTATATTAAGAATAGTTCACAACCCAAGACACATCCTCATCTAGTTTAATAACTTAATAAAGACTAGGATAATGTAATAATGGATAGTATTAGAAGAAGCTTACCATGTCTAAAGTGGTCAAAGTCTCTATAAACAGAGGTGCTTTCCTGATAGTAATATCTGCTAATTATGCTCTGCTTCACTCTGACATATTTTAAGTTCAAACTGGTTTCGGTGTGGGACAGGTTTTTGAAATGGGGATAATTTCCCCAATGCAGGTATACTCTTCTTTAACTGAAAGACCAGTTAATGATACACAGAATGAAAGGGGACTAACATTCATTGAACATTTTCTCTGAATCAGGGAACCAGGCACTTTACATACATTACTTCATTTCATTTTTGTAATAGCACCATGAAGCCTTTGTCAAAATTTTGGTCTTGTGGATGAATAGACTGAGATTAAGGAAGGTTACACTTTTTACAATTGTTTTAAATTTTTGAAGATTATAATATAATCACCTCGTTCTTCCTTTCTTTTACTCCCTCCAATGCTGTGGATATTGCTCTGTATAAATAAACACTGATTGGCTAATAGCCAGATAGGAAGTATAGGCAGGACTAACAGAGAAGAGAATTGAGAAAACAGGAAGGGAAGGGAGAGACTGCCTGGAGCTGCCACCAGGACAAGGAAGATGTAAGGTACCAGTAAGCCATGAGCCACGTGGCAAAGTATAGATTAATAGAAATGGGCTAAATATAAGAGTAAGAGCTAGACTATGATAGGCCTGAGCTAATGGCCAAGCAGTTTAAATAATGTAAGAGTCTGTGTGTTTATTTTATAGGTGGGCTAAGGGACTGGCGGGACTTGGCAAGAGCTGGAGAAAATTCTCCAGCTACACTCCAAGGCAGCAGTACTCAACCTGTGGATCAATTCACAACAGTAGCAAAATTACAGTTATGAAATAGTAACAAAAATAATTTTATAATTGGGTGCTGTGGGATGTCTTTCTCTATGCTGTGAATATGTGTGCCTCCAATTGGCTAGTAAATGAAGCTTCTTTGGCCTATGGCAAGAAAGCTTATGGCCAGATGGGAAATACAAGCAGAGATAAAGAGAGAAGAAAGGTAGAGTTGTGGGAGATGCCAGCCACTTCGGAAGGAGCAACAAGATGCCAGCATATTGGTAAAGCCATGACCACATGGCAACATATAGACTAATAGGAATGGGTTAATTTAAGATAAAAGGGCTAGCTAACCAGAAGCTTGAGCCATAGGCCATACAGTTTGTTGTAGCTTGACTTTTTCTCTCTGGGTCCCGCCAAGCCCCAGCAGTCCCGTAGCCCACTTACAAAACAAATATACAGATGCTTATATTATTTAAACTGATTGGTCATTAGCTCAGGCCTACCATTGTCTAGCTCTTACACTTAAACTCAGCCCATTTCTGTTAATCTATATTTCACCATGTGTTCTGTGCCTTTACCTGTTGTCTTTACATGCTGCTCCCTGGACAGCAGGCTGGCATCTCCTCCAAACTTCCACCTCCCAGCCTCTCCTCTCTGTTTGTCCCGCCTATCCTATACTTCCTGTCTGGCCAAACAGTGTTTTATTTATTCACAACATACAGGACACCCCACAGCACTTCCCCTTTTCTGTTTTTTTTTAAAGGAAGATTTTAACTTTCACATAGTAAAATTACATATAACAAAACAGTTATCTAGCAAGAATTACAGTTACAATATCTAGTCTATTTGTATTTGGCAAAATTAAAGAAGATATCCTATCTATCTTATATTTGTGAGTCTAAGGTTTCATATCTTATTTTTAATCATAACTTATTTTTTTTAGCCATCCAACTGTGTTTTTATTTAAGTCATAGTATTTAGCACACTTGCACTTCCTGTCGTCACTCAACAGACAGGGAATGTAGTATTCACTTGCAATTCACTAGGCCTCTTCATAACTTATTTTTAATCATAACTAAGGAAATTGTAACTATCTAGTCTTCAACTACATCAAAGACCTCAGAAGGATATATTATTACCTGAGAAATGGGAGAAGGATGCAAGCAACTTTTGAGAGTCTTACAAGAGTAAACAGAGACAGCTGGCAGCCTGGACAGTCATCCAAAGTTCTTTTGTAAAGTTGGGGCATCTGTCTTCAGCCCACAGGCCTAGGGTCTCTCAGTCACTTTTCCCTCTGTCCTGTAGAATGTCTGGGAGTTTCCTCTATGAAGCAGGAACCTGAAGGATCATTTTGCCAAGCAAAGTTCAGTGGTCACCTTCCTATGGGTCCTGCATGTCCAGTCGATACATTTTTTTCAAGCAGTCCAGGCAAGAACAGTTTCTTGCCCAAATGACTATTTTTGTCAAGAAGAAGATAAACTCCATACAGAGTGTCTTTGATGCCCATCCTCCTCTCTGAAGTAAATTGGTGCTGCCAGGAGCAGACATGTCTCACTGTTCAGAAAGTCTAAATTTTTAAAACGTTTTAAATGCCGTATTCTGTAGGTCTTTGAAGTGTTTGAAGATTACCTACCTAATTGAATTTTATCTATGTATATCTAGAAAACAACATGACTATAAGTTTGACTATCATAGAAGACTAATTATTACTCTGTATTTCTTAATTATCCATTACAATATAAATAAGTTACATAAACATAATACTTCAAACAAGAATAGAAATATATATACAGTATAACAAAATTAAGTTTAAACTTTTATCAATAAACTAAAATCCATAGCAATGTAAAACATTTTAAACAAGTTGCTCTTTAAAAGTAGATTCAAAAAAAAAAAAAAAACAAAAGCCGGGCGGTGGTGGCGCACGCCTTTAATCCCAGCACTTGGGAGGCAGAGGCAGGCGGATCTCTGTGAGTTCGAGGCCAGCCTGGGCTACCAAGTGAGTTCCAGGAAAGGCACAAAACTACGCAGAGAAACCCTGTCTCGGAAAAAAAAAAGTAGATTCAGTAATCTACCCTTTCATCCTATCATATCTATATCATATCCCCTTTTCTTCTTTAGAAAGAGATCACATTTATAATCAACCAGATTTAAATAAAAATATTAGATTT
Organism: Peromyscus maniculatus bairdii; assembly: GCF_049852395.1. Taxonomy (NCBI): domain Eukaryota; kingdom Metazoa; phylum Chordata; class Mammalia; order Rodentia; family Cricetidae; genus Peromyscus; species Peromyscus maniculatus. Next base: position 52,838,719 of record NC_134875.1, read on the forward strand.
TCTCTGTACCACACCAGAGGGCTCTTCTGATTTAGGACAATAGAATCTCTTAACCTTTTTTTTTAAGCAATATGTTTGGCTTTAGAGAAGTAGTGAGCCAATGCCATCTCCAAAGCCAGCTTGGTATATTTGGGAATTTGGGTATAGTTTCTCTTACTACTTCATGCTGGATGAGGGTGCTGTATTCTTATGGGGACACAAAGAAAACTTTAGGATTATGCGTGAGGGTGTATTTTCTGAGCCAGTTGCCTTGAAACTATTCTGGATGCTGGATCATCTGGGCCATGGTGTCATCGGAGACATTTCAGGGGGTCTTGGCTGGTCAAACCTGATGTATCTTAATCTGGAACAAATCCATAGCCTCTGGCTTTCTGTAGAGACAAAAGCAGAGCCTCCTTTCCAAAGCAACATATCCTTACATCCAAATTTTGAAGACAAGTTACCTTTAAAATATACATATTGGCTTAACTCAACAGCTTTTACAATCAAATGTTTTTTCTGCAGTTAAAAATCCCAAAGACAATGCAATCCAGATTTTCTGTGTAATATTCATCCTTACATGGCTTATTTTTATATTACCTTTACTGTCTCTTTAAAAACTTTATTTTTAAAAAACTATTTCTTTATATAACTGTATATATTTCTTTTTTTTTCTTTCTTCTAAGCCTACATACATTTTTACACACATTGTAAAGCATTTAAAGTGTTGTTCCATATGAATCTGTCTTTTTGTGAATCCATTGTTTTAAACTGTAGCATTACTGGGCTAAAATAGCAGCTTTGGCTGTTGGCTCTGCCCACCTCAGCTTCCCAACATGGTGGTGGTATGTTTACTGCCAGCTCTGGGAGCCATCACCTCTTAGAAACAGTGGTTCTATGCTTCTATCAAAGCAGAGTGTAGCCCAGAAAACTCCTTTTTTTTTTGTACTAGCAAAGACTAAATCCACCATGCAGCAGTGTAATGTGCTGCTTTTAGATGCCTCATTCCCGCCATACTGCAGGTCAAACGTGCATGCCAGGAACCCGACATAGTAGCTCAAACCCACAGGCTGCCGCTAACTTGAGACAGACAACTAGGATACTGTTTTAGCGCCATTTTAGAATCTTTTTTCTCAGGTTTTAGGTGAAAACTCTTGTCAACCCATTCGGTGCCATTTGTAGCTTGAGTTTTTCTCTCAGGGTCCTGCCAAGCCCCAGCAGTTCCTTAGCCCACTTATAAAATAAACACACCGAGGCTTATATTATTTAAACTGCTCGGCCATTAGCTCAGGCCTACCATTGTCTAGCTCTTACACTTAAACTCAGCCCATTTCTGTTAATCTATGTGTCACCACAGTTTGTAATGAATATTAAGCCTGTGAGTGATTATTTTTTAAGTGGCTGAGGGATGGTGGGTGGGAGAGATTGGTCTGGCTTTCTGGGCAAGGTAGGACTGGAGAAATTTCTGTCTACATTTCGTTCCCAATGTGAAAGCAAGAATTCCCATCTAAAACCTGACTAAAACGGAGCTAAGAGCAGCTTATTAGTTTGTATGTCTCATGAGGGCTGCAGTACAGAGATGCCGCTGTACAGAGACACTCTGGCATTTGAGCTTGAGTATAGCATGGCAGATTCCTGCCATTGTACACAGAGGAATCTCCAAGGCACACAGCACACTGCATGATGGATTTAACTTTTGATAGTACAGAAAAATAAGGTTTCTGGGTTACACATTGCTTGATGGAGGCATAAACCCAGTTCTTCCCAGAGTTGGTGAGCGTGGCTCCAAGAGCTGGAGGTAAATGTACCTCTGCTTGAAAACTCAAGTGGGATGAAGCCAGCAGCCAGGGTTGCTGCTTTGGTCCTAGTCATGCTGCAGTTTAAATCAGAGGTCAAAAAATTATTACAGATACACAAAACTTCTAAATAATTTACAATATATGTAAAAATATCCATAGACTTGCAAGAGAGAGGAAAAGGAATATAGGCAGTTACATAAACAAATAGTTTTAAAAAATCAAGTCTTTAAAGAGACAGTAAGAATAATGTAAAAGTTAAGCCATGTAAGGATGGAAATTACACAAGGAATCTGGATACTGCATATTATTATACTGTTTTGGGGATTTTTAACTGCTGAAAGACATTTGTTTGTAGGGGCTACTAAGTTAAGCCAATGTGCATATTTTAAAGGTATCTTGACTTCAAAATTTATGTCTAAGGACATGTTTCTTTGGAAAAGAGGTTCTGCTTTTGTTTCCACAGAAGATGAGAACCTGTGAATTGCTTCCAGGCTAATATGGTTTGATCAACCAAGAGCCCCTGAAAAGTCTTCAATGATAGCCATGGCCCAGATGATCCAACATCCAAAATCAGCTTCAAAGAAACTGGCTGAGATGATCCATCCTCACAGACTACTACAGTCAGGATTTAACTATAATTCTTAATTTTCTCAGGATTCCCATAAGATTGCCAGCACCCCCAATCAGCAGGAAGCAGTATGTGAAGCTATACCCAAATTCCTAAAATATTTTTTATACATATTTATTTTTATTTAGAGGAGGTGGATTATAAATGCAATCTCTTTATAAAGAAGAAAAGATGACATTATAGATATGATAGAATGAAAAAGTAGATTATTAAATCTACTTTTAAAGAGTTATAACTTATTTGAAATGTTTTACATTGCTATGGATTTTGGTTTATTGATTCAAATTTGAAATTAATTTTGTTATACTCTGTATATATTTCTACTCTTGTTTAATATATTATGTTTATGCAATTCATTTAAAATTGTAATAGATATTTAAATACAGATGAATAATTAGTAATCTATGATAATCAAACTTACAATCATGTTAATTAAATTTTCTAGGTATACATAGATATATATCAATTAGGTAGGTGATCTTCAAACACTTCAAAGACCTACAGAATATGGCATTTAAAATTTTTTAAGAACTTAGACTTTTCTAGACATTGAGGCATGTCTGCTCCTGGTAGCACCAATCTACTTCAGAGAAGATCATGGGCATCAAAGAAACTCCATGTGGAGTTTGCTTTCTTTATGGCAAAAATTAGCCATTTGGGCAAGAATTGTTCTTGCCTGGACAGTTGACAGTATGTTGTATAAACTGGACATTAAGGACCTATAGAAAGGTGACTACTGAACTTTGCAAGGCAAGATGGTCCTTCAGGTTCCTGCTTTGCAAAAGAAATTGTCAGACATTCTACAGGACACAAGGAAAAGCAACTGACAAACTTTGCCAGAATGGATGGAACAGTCCTTAAAATTTCCTGCTTCACTGAAAGCTATGCCAGAAACTCTAGGCCTGTAGGCTGAAGATAGAATTCCCAATGTTACAGAGGAACTTTGGATGACTGTCCAGGAAGCCAGATGTCTCTGTCATTTCTATAATTTTGGAAGTTTCTTGCAATGCACTTCCTGTTTACTTAGGTAATATTATATCCTTCTGGGATTTTTGATGGAGTTGAAGACTAGATAGTTTTAATTATAGTTTTCCTTAGTCATGATAAAAGATAAATTAGATATAAAATTTAGACTAACAAAAATAGGATAGAGGATAGAGTATTTTCATTAATTTTGCCAAATACAAATAGACTAGATGTTGTAATTGTAATTTGTAGCTGGAAGTTTTTCTGGTCCTGCTGGGCCCCACGGTTGGGATGAATCTCTCACCTGCGTCCCACAGCTATTTAGTCTCAAGACATATAGAGGTTTATATTATTTACAAACTGTATGGCCTGTGGGTCAGGCTTCTTGTTAGCTAGATCCTATAATTTAATTTAACCCATTTTTATTAATCTATATGTTGTCATATGGCTGTGGCATTACTGATTGGCTGGCATCTTATTGCTCCTTGAGTGGTGGGCTGGTGTTTCTTTTCATTCTTTTTTAAATTCCATCTCTTCAGTTCAAATGTCCTACCTAACCTTATTCTGTCTTGTCACTGGCCAAACAGCTTTATTTATCAACCAACCAGAGTAACACATATTCAAAGTGTAGAAAGACATCCCCTAGCACTTCCCCTTTTCTATCTATTCAAAAAGGAATGTTTTAACTTTAACACACTAAAATTCCATATAATAGAACAGTTATCAAGCAAGAATTACTGTTACAATATCAAGTCTGTTTGTATTTGGCAAAATTTAAAAAAAATATTTTACCATCTATTCTATATTTCTGAGTCTAAAGTTTTATATCTAATTTATTTTTTATCATAGCCAAGGAAAATTATAATTATAACTAACTGGTCTTCAACTACATCAGAGACCCCAGAAGGATATATAACCTAAGTAAACAGGAAGTGCACAGTAAGCAACTTCCAAAATTCTGGAAATGACAGAGACAGCTGGCTGCCTGGATAGTCATACAAAGTTCTGCTATAACATTGAGTCATCCATCTTCAGCCTATAGGTCCAGAGTTTTTTAGTTGCTTCTCCCTGTGTCCTGTAGAAATTCTGGCAGTCTCCTCTGGGAAGCAGGTACCTGAAGGACAATCTTGCCTTGTTTTGACAAAATTTAATTGTCATTTTTTAATGGGTCCTGTATTGTGGTGATATTTTATTTGTGCTTAAATGTGATAAAATTTTATTTGTGCTTTAATAAATAAAGCTTGCCTGGAAATCAGAGGAATAGGAAAAATCATTATAAGTAAACAAAGAAGTCAGGCAATGGTATCACATGCCTTTAATTCTATCACTTGGGAGGCAGGAATCTGTTTGGATCTCTGTGAATTCAAGGCCACACTGGAAATAGCCAGGTGTTATGGCACATGCCTCAAATTAAATCCAACACTAGTTAACCATGGAAGTCTGGAGGTCTGTACAGACAGACAGAAAGTGACAGAACTGGGCAGGAAGAGGAAGTGATGTAGCTAGATGGAGAAAGCAAATCAGATGGCAGAAAAGCAAGGCATATAGGGCATATAGGCATGGGTAGACAGGAAGTAACTCGCATTTGGAAGCTGCCGAGTTGGTGAGGTAAGGTTAGCTGTGAATTTCCCTCTTTCCCTTATCTCTTTCAGGCTTTTACCCCCTATATCTGGCATATTTTTTATTTAATAAGACCATTTGGAAATTCATCTACAATGTATGTCCTGTTGATAAAGCATTTTGTCAAGGAGTCCAGGCAATAATATTTTCTTGCCCAAATGGGTAACTTTTGCCATGAAGAAAGCAAACTCCATATGGAGTTTCTTCGTTGCCTATCATCTTCTTTGAAGGAAAAGCCTAAGTTCTTAAAACTTTTTACATTAAATATTCTGGAGGTCTTTGAAGTGTATGAAGATTATCTACCTAATTGAAATATATCTATATATACCTAGAAAACTTTATTAACATGATTATAAGTTTGATTATCCTAGATGACTATTAATCTATATTTCTTAATAACTTGGCGAATCAAACCATATTAGCCTGGAAACAATTTTAAATGAACTGCATAACCATAAAGCCTTAAACAAGAGTAGAAATATACATACAGTATAACAAAATTAACTTTAAATTTGTATCAATAAACCAAAATCCATAGCAATGTAAAACATTTCAAACAAGTTGTTTCTCTTTAAAAGTAGATTCAATAATCTACTCTTTGATCCTATCAAATTTATAATATCCCCTTTTATTCTTTATAAAGAGATTGCATTTATAATCAATGCCCTTTAAATAAAAATAAACATTTTTAAACAATATTTTGGGAATTTGGGTGTAGCTTCTCCTACTATTTCTTGCTGATTGGGGGTGCTGGTAATCTTATGGGGATCTTGATTAATTATAGTTAAATATATATAATTATTACATATTAAGATTATATTAAGAATTATAGTTAAATAACTGTTTAGTTATATATAATTTTACTATGTTAAAACCTACCTTTTTGATTAGACAGAAATTGGGAAGTACTGTGGGATGTCTTTCTGTATGCTGTGAATATGTGTTGCTCTCATTGGATAATAAATGAAGCTATTTTGGCCTATGGCAAGAAAGCTCACAGCTAGCTGGGAAATTCAAGCACAGATACAGAGAGAAGAAGGGCAGAGTCTCTGGGGAGATGCTAGCTGCTGCTGAAGAAGCAACAAGATGCCAGCAAATGGGTAATGCCATGGCCACATGGCAACATATAGATTAATAGGAATTGGTTAATTTAAGATGATAAAAGAGTTAGCTAGCCAGAAGCTTGACTCATAGGCCATACAGTTTGTAATTAATCTTAAGCCTCAGAGTGATTATTTTATAAGTGGCTATGGGACCACAGGTAAGAGAGATTCGCCTGGACTGCTGGGCAAGGCAAGACTGGAGAAATTCCCTCTATAGTTTGGGGTCACCACAACATGAGGAACTGTATTAAAGGGTCGCAGCTTTAGGAAGGCTGAGAACAACCTTTATATATATATACTTACTTACTTACTTTTGTTTTTAAAGAAAGATAACAGAAAATTAAACTTCTTTTGATTCTGAAATCCATGTTCCTGTCATAGTTTTGTGATGTTACTAGTAATATATTACTTTGTTAAGAATTTTCGTTGTTGCCTAAAGGGATGACTCAGCAACTAAGAGCATTTTAGAGTCTTAACACAAAAGTATAAAACAATAAATGGCAACATTAGGTATCAACAAGCTAGACAGGTATTTGTGGGAAGATGGTGAGGATAGAGATGCTGTCTAAATGTCACTCTGATAATCATACTATGAATCAACATGTCTATTCTATTCACTATTCATAATGATAAAGAACAGCTTTTCTCCATTCATTACCTTTCACATGATATCATGATTAAATGAGGTAGAATATAATTGCTTATTTTGTTCATGAATTATTCTGATTGATAATATTACTAAATTGTATTTTTGGGAGGAAGAGGAAAAGTTTTGTTTTTTACCATAGAATTACTAACATGTGTCTCCAGTGTTTACATCTGCATACCATTTGATATCAACCTTTGGTTTGTTAGTGCCCTTTGAAGTTAACAAACATTTCTCAATGGTGAACTGAATTCAAGTGTTCTCATCTACATTTCCTGATTTGTGGATGCTATCTATTTTGACCATTCTACCATGATCAGTTTTTGAATGAATGAAATAGTTTCAGTTTCTAGAAGAAGATGTTGAATTCTAGATCATATTATGTAGGTACAAGTTTGAGGGTCAATTATAATGGTTTTGCATCAATAAGGACAGGGAAGGCATTAGCTTTTTCTAATCTTTAAACAACCTGGCAAAGAATATTGCTAGGATATTTCTTTTAAAATATTCTTACGAGAGAGTAATTTTAAAAACTAATTTTTCTCCAACTCTTGAGTTTAATTTGATGAGTTCCTCCATAAGGAACTTTCTCAATGAGTTTTGTACTTCTCCTTTTTTCCAATAGCATCCATTAGGCCAGGGAGGTTGGAAGAGATTAATATGTGTGTTATAGTATAGTCTTTGTCTCTTCCACCCCCTTATATAAACTTGAGTTTCAGGTCTCATTCATATTAGTTGTTAGTCATATTGAACAAGATACTCTGACACTTTATTTAACAATATCATCTATGTGTGTGAAAGTAGCTTTTCCACAATATTCTTGGACTAACAAATAAGGCCCTATATATATTTTTCATACCAAATTATATTGCATGTTCAGAGCCTCTTCTACAAAATCATGGTATTGCTTCTCAAGTAACATTTGGTATTACTTTTATTGACACACAGTGAATTTTATTTTAGACTAATCCTCAACAATATTTGCAAAGATCTGTCTAGCTTTCAAATACCATTTTATTTGTACTTTGGCTTGTTGGGTTAGAGCTTGGATTTCTTTAGTCTATGCCTTTGGCTTGGTATTCAAGTTCAACTATGCAAATGAAGACCTGAGCTAATGAAGATTTTTCTATTTTGATGTAATATTATTCAAATATTATTTTATTGTTTTATATTTATGAATTAAAATTTCAAAGGTAAGAATTGTTACTTGCTTTTAAATCGTGTTATGAACAAATGGTCTTGCCATAAGGAGAAATATTCAAAGCTAATTAACATAAATACTATACTTCATTTCTAAAGAACAAAAAGTATACTCAGTTACATTTAATGCATTTTCAATATGAAATATAGCTTATTCCTTTTTGCTTCCATGTTAGATATATTTAGTATCATTGAAAGAGTTTGTTGTTATGCAATTTATGTGATTTTGTAAGAAGGGGATAATCGACATTTCAAAGAGAAGAAAATGCAACCTAATAATGTGCCTTTGTTTTTCTCTTCTTGTATTTAGATATGTTACCATAGTGGCAACATCTTTTCTTTGGGAATTATTACCTGAAACAAGCACTGTTTTCCTTTATTTTCCACCTTCATTTTTCCTGTTTTTATTTGGTGATATTGTTTTGCTGCCTCTGTCATGTTCTAGTTAAAGAGTTTGCTCATTGGCTCTTAGTGTGACCACAGAAATTTTCTGAAGAAATGAAGGCTCCTGCTCACCCTATTCTATGTGAACACCTCCACCTGATCAGCCACCTGCTTGGCTAAATATAGAATAGGATTAACTACGCCATAAACGGATGAGTACATGTATGTAAATGACAATACATATGCATTACATGCTTTGTAATGCCCTTCTCAGGCAAAACAGTACCTTAATTCTTACAGTTCAATAATTAGTTCATCTTAGACTCATTATTTTGGCCTTCTAATAATTTTACGTATTCCATTATTTCCTACTTATCTCTTTAAGTGCCAAGAATATATTGTTGGGCATAGGAGAAGAACCTGTGGTACTGGGATAGCTCCTTTCCTTTCCTCTCGTCTTTTCTTGCTCCTTTCTCTTCCATCTCAAATACTGATTAGTATGGAACCTCTAATATAATGGAACCACTCGTATAATGCATTCTTTTTTGTTTGTTTTTTCGAGGCAGGGTTTCTCTGTGTAGTTTTGGTGCCTGTCCTGGATCTTGCTCTGTAGGCCAGGCTGGCCTCAAACTCACAGAGATCTGCCTGGCTCTGCTTCCCGAGTGCTGGGATTAATGCATTCTTTAAAACCCTAGTTTATGCCACAGTGAGGTTGCACATGCCTATAATCCCAGCATCCAGAAGCTAGAGTTAGGAGAATCAGGAGTTCAAAGCCATCACCATCTACAAAGAATGTTTGAAGTCAGCCTTTGCTATGTGACACCATGTCTAAAAAAAAATCTAGCCCTGCTATTTTGTTATTGTATTTGTCATGTAATTTGTCAAGATTTTGTTTGCTTTGGTTTTTGTTTTTATGTTTTTGTGTGTGAAAGAGAAAGAACATAAAGTTATGTGGGGAGGGGAAGTCATGATCAAGACATAGTTTATGAAAAATATTTAAATAAAGTAAATACCCACTAATTGTGCAAAATAATAACTATTTCCATTATGATATTTTTTGAGGCAGGGTTTCTCTGTAGCACTGTCTGCTCTGGAACTTCCTCTATAGACCAAGTAGGAACTTATCTACCTGTCTCCGCCTCCAGAGTGGGGGGATTAAAGGCATGTGCCACAACATCTTGCTTCATTATCATATTTTCATACCTGTGTTTGATCAATAGCCTCCATTTACAATTGTCCCTCATTCCATGTCTTACTTATTTCTTCCGTATTCCCTAACAGTCCCCCTCTACGTCTATTATTTAGAATTTGTTGTTGTTCGAGTGCACACATACAGTGCTACTCTTTCTGTCTTTGTGCATCGGTTTAGTTTAACTGATTATAATACCATTCAGTTCCTTCCATTTCCCTACAAATATGATAACATTTTTCTCAGCGTTCTCTCTCTCTCTCTCTCTCTCTCTCTCTCTCTCTCTCTCTCTCTCTCTCTCTCTCTCTCTCGCTATTCAGGATGCAGTGCTTAGCTACTTCTCCGGCACCATGCCTGCTATGCTTGCTGCCATGTTCACATCATATGATAACGGACAAAACCTCTGAAACTAAATGCTTCCACAGCTAAATGTTTTATTTTATAAGAATTGCCTTATTTACCATATCTCTTCACAGCAGTGGAATGGTGACTAAGACAATGGGTGTGCATACATCTTTATTGCATTCGGACTTTGGTTCCTGAAGGTAGAGAAACAGGGGTGATGTACTGTTTTCTGTTTTGGCTACACTAATTCACAACCCCACCCAAAAAAATATGAGTTCCTTATCTTTCACATTCTCACCAATAATATGTGTGTGTGTGTGTGTGTGTGTGTGTGTGTGTGTAATAGCCATTCTCAAAGAATGGCTCCCATTTCCTTGATGACTAAGATATTCAATAATATTTTAATATTTTTGGCTACTTATATCTCGTTGAGAACTTTGTTCTGTATATTTACTTACTTACTGATTGGATTTTTTACTCTTTGAGTGTTTAATTTTTGAGCTTTTTTATATATTTTAAATGTTAATTATGTGTAAGAGTTGCTGGCAGGGATTTTCTTGTGTAGTTTGTCTCCAGTTTGCTTGTTTCTTTTGCTGCGCAGGGACACTTTTTAATTCTAATACAATTGGTTTGGTTCTTTTTCTGTTGTGTTATTACAGTAGTGCCTCAAAATCATAGCATTTCCAGATGGACGACAGTTGTGGAAGATCTCATACTCATCTACGTGAAGCTGTAGGTATCTGTCCACATGTAGACTGATTCTAACATGATTGCTCTGTCTATTACTTCCTTTCTTATTGCAACCCAATTTAATTACTATTGGAGCTTTGTAAAAACTACTTAATGAACCTAAGCCTCAAAATCTTCATCTGTATAATGGGATAAATTACTTTCTTATTTATAAGAAATGACTATATAATACATTTTAAAAATCATGACAGAAACAATGGATTATTCTCTAAGATACTGTATCATCTTTCTTCCCTATGAGAATAATTAATATTTTAACCACTCCTATGGCCACTTTGTATAAATCTCTCATTCTCCATGTTATTTTTCATTTCTGTGCAACTGTGTGTTGTGAACAATAGGATGGGATTAGAGAGGCATAAGCTATCATAAAAAAACTGAATCCTACTATTTCTAATGCAAACAAAGAGCAGATTTTTCCCACCATTCCATTTGATGGGAATACAACCTCACCTAACACCTTGATTGCAGCCTTGTAAGACTTTTCCAGAGAGAACTATACCATGTCCATATTCCTAAGCCACATGATTGTGAGTTGTTTAAATTTGTTAAATGTGGGGGCAATTTGTAATGCAGCATGGTAGTTAACACAGACAGAAATATGACAGTAGAACATTTGATGACCAGATAATGTCCTTAAATAAACCCTTCTTCCATTCCCTCCTCTCAATAGATGGTATAGAACGTCTGAAAGTCAGTCATGTGGAACCACAGAACAGTACAAGAATAAGGGAACCAGAGTTCCTGTAATTATTGCACATACTACTCCTCTGGATCACCTCTACTACCAACATAACAGAAACATCAATACACCCATTTATACAATATTATTTCATTAAAAAATCTAGTCTTCCTTAGTCAGGGTTACTATTGCTGTGATGAAACACCATTACCAAAGCAACTTGCACAGGGGGTGGATGTAGTGTGTTATTTGGTTTATGCTTACATATCACAATTCATCATCAAAGGAAATCAGGACAGAAACTCTGACAGGCAGAAGCCTGAAGGCAGGAACTGATGCAGAGACCATGGAGGGGTGCTGATTACTGTCTTACTCCACATAGCTCTCTCAGCTTTCTTTCTTATAGAACCCCAGGACCACGGGCCCAGAGATTGCCCCACCACAATGGAGTAGGCCCTCCTACATAAATCATTAACTAAGAAAATGCTCTATGGATTTGCCTATAGCCTGTCCTTATGGAGGAATATTCCCAAATAAGGCTTCTTCCCGACCAATAACTCTAGCTTGTGTCAAGTTGACATAAAACCAGCAAACACGAGTCCTAACTTATATCAGATACTAGTTTTATCACCTGATATTTATGAAATACTGTTATATTTCTACCCTAGAATTCATGCAAAGTAACTTGTGCCTCATTTCTTGTCTTTGGGAAACATCTAATCTATTTTAAAGATTGTTTTAAGGGTCGAGCTAAATTTCTCTCACTAAATTCCATCCCCACTAGACTATTCCTCTTAAGCTTAACATTCCAGCTGTTCTAAAGAATGCCAAATCATTTGAATCTTCTTTTATAGAGTTCTAGTTTTCTTCCTGGCCTTTAGTGTGAACTTATGCAAGGTTTTACTGAGTTGAGGCCTCAGTCCTCTTATTGGCAAGAGAACAATAATAATAACTTCTTCCTAGTGTAGATTAAATAAGATAATACATCTAAAATATTTATGACTAGTCTCTACACAAGTACATAATATATAACTATTTAACTACAATTATCACTTTATTCAGAAGATCATCTTGTCAATGAATTTCTTCAAAACAAATATTCCATGTTCAGTGTGACATTCTTCAGTTCTAGCATGTTAGTATATTGCCTTTGAGGTCCCCCAGGGAAACATGCTTCAGTTTCAAAGAATGAATCTAAGTTTGGAATTGTTAGATACTAGGGCAGAATAAGACCTTTTCAGATACCCTTTACAGTGCTCTCAGTACAGGGTGTCCTTTCCTATACTTACCTATGACAAGATCAATAATGAAAAATAACATTTTAAAAGAATTTTGAAGGTCTTCATATGTAAAAACACTCTCTACTTCTAACTTAATTGTAAACACATATTCTTATACTGAGAGATAATTGTAGATATCACTCTTTATCATAGAAACTCCTTTTTATAGCTGAAGGAGACCTTCTGCACTGCACTACTAGGGAAATTGCAGAGAACAACTGCAGGAGGGATGCTCAGCAACATAGCTACACCTAAGGTCCAAGGAACATTACAGAAGAGGGGGCAGAAAGACTGTAAAGAGCCAGAGCAGGTAGGGAGGGTGTTTGCAGTGAGATTGTGACTTCTAGCTCTGGTAAGGAACTATACCCATGAAACTGCAACAACCTGGCTGCCTAAACAAGTTCTGAACAATAGTATACCAAAAGACATGTTATTGTTGACAGACAGGAGAATTTCAAAGGGTCCTACCTCTAGGTGAGCTACCAACAATTAACAACTGATGAAAGACTGAGAATTGGTCTTCTTCAAGGCTGAGAGTCCTGATTGGTTGCCCAATCAAGTGGTCAGCCCTATAAACATATACCTGTAGGCAACATCGATCAAACTGTGTTTATATGTTTCTTTGTTTATATGTATATGCATATGTAACAACAATGGTTAAAAAGACCGTGAATTGAGGAGTGAAAATGATGGGCTGGGGGATGGACACAGGAGATGCAGGAGGGAATAGATGGAGAGGAAAATGATGTAATTATATTTTAATTAAAAAAACTCTCCTCACCTTTCTTCATTCTTCTATTATAATGTCTTGTTTCTTCTATGCTAAGAAGATCTTTCTTGTTGGGTGTGCTGGTGGTGGATCGTACTGGTTATCTTAGTATCAAAAAGGTAAAGTAGGAAGATTGTGACTGTGAAGCCACCCTAGGCTATATAAAAGGACACAAATCAAACAAAAAAGCTCTTGCTTTTTAAATTTTAAAAGTATACTTTATTTGATATATAGTGATACCAAGTACATATTAAATAGTACCAAAATAAAATGATTTGATACAGTTTTACAATGGCAAATCAAGTTATAGAACCCGTCCTCCCACCCAGATCAATTAAAATAATAAAAACAACAACAACAACAACAACAACAACAAAACCCCAGTTTTTCTAAGTAGGCTAATGTAGCAAATGTATTCAGTGACTAGTCTTATCTAATTCCTATTGCATTAATGGTCAATGGGATCAAAAAGAAATTCCAACTTTCACAGTCAGTCTTAAAGCAATAACACCTGTTAGTTTTTTTCTGGAAAACAAATATGATTCTTGCTAACTCACTGCACAAAAAGTTGAATTCATATATCTACAATGGTGATATAGGTAACTGTGATAGAGTTGAAGTCACACAAAATAAAGCTTTATATCATCCTTCAAGACTCATGCATCCTTTCTCCTATACTATGTCCTTGCTCATCAATATTACTCTCTCTTGGTCTCCTTTCTAAAATTTTAAACTTGATCCACATACTTGTTTATATACATATGTCTTTATGTAACAGCCTAGGATCTGTACATGAGGGAAAACATACAAGTTTTTTGTTTGTTAATTTTTTTTCTGAGTTTGGTTCACCTTGATTAATATTATGTGCTGTGGGATGTCTATCTGTATGCTGTGAATATGTGTGGCTCCCATTGGCTAATAAATAAAGCTGTTTTGGTCTATAGCAAGAAAGCTTACAGCCAGGCAGAATATCCAAGAGAGATAGAGGGGTAAGAAAGGTAGAGTGAGAGGGAGACTTGATCCAGCCACCCAAGAAAGAAGATGTGCCTCCAGAATCCTGTCCTGTTGGAGTTCCTGTTCTTTCAGTGATGAACAGCAATGGGAAAGTATAAGCCAAATATATGCTTTCCTCCCCAACTTGGTCATGGTGTTTCATTGCAGCAATAGAAACCCTAACTAAGACAGAGTTCTTTAGTGTAACTAGAGTTTTCCTGCCTTGCCCACAGTCAGGACAAATCTTTGTCACCCACCAGTCCCACAACCGCTCGGACCCAACCAAGTAAACACAGAGACATATTGCTTACAAACTGTATGGCCATGGCAGGCTTTTTGCTAACTGTTCTTACAGCTTAAATTAATCCATTTCCATAAATCTATACCTTGCCTCGTGGCTTGTGGCTTACCAGCATCTTCACATGCTGCTTGTCATGGCGGCAGCTGGCAGTGACTCCTTCTACCTTCCTGTTCTTTCTTTTCTCCTCTCTATTAGTCCCGCCTATACTTCCTGCCTAGCCACTGGCCAATCAGTGTTTTATTTATTGACCAATCAGAGCAGTTTGACATACAGACCATCCCACAGCACTTTAGGGTTGTGCCAAGGAGTAGTGTGGCTGTGTCGTAGAGCAGACAAGACAGAGAGTGAAACAGAATAGAGAAACTAGAAATCATCTGGCAATGCTATGACCTCTTAATTCTTTGTCAAAGATTCTAAAACATGCAGTGCAAAAAAGTTGGCCTATTCAATAAATAATGTTGGAAAAAATGGGCATCCACTTACAAAAGAATGAAATTAAATCCACGTCTTTCACTATGTACCAAAATAAATAAATAAATAAATAAATAAATAAATACCAACTGAAAGTGGATCAAGAGAGAGGCTAGTTTAAAACCTGAAATGCGACTAGAGAGATGGTTCAGTGGTTAAGAGCACTGACTCTCCTTCCAGAAGACCTGAGTTCAGTTCCCAGCTCACAACTGTTTATAACTCCAGTTCCAAGGGAGTTGACTTCCTCTTCTGTCATCTGTGAGTACTGCATGCACATGGTGCACATACATTCATGTGGGCACTCATATACATAAAAAAATCTGAAATGCTGAGGCTAGAAAGATGGCTCAAGAGCTAACTACTCTTTCAGAGATCTCACATTGAGCAGCTCAGGTCTGCCTATACTTCTGGTTCCAGAAGAATCCCATACCTCTGACTTCCGCAGGCAATAGCACTCGTGTACATTCCTGCCTCCCCCATATACATAATTTTAAAAATAACCTTTAAGAACTAAAGATGAAAAAAAATAGAAGCTGAAACTACTAACGGGAAACACACGAAATAATCTTCAAGATACTGATACAGGCAAGAATTTCCTGACCAGTGTTCTGATAGCACAGGGACCAGTCCCGCACATTACTAGATGGGACTACACGAAATGAAATAGTTTCTGCACAGCAAAAGAAACAATCAGCAGCCCACGGAATAAGAGAAACTGGCTCTTTACCTGCTTTATTTATCCCAGAATTTATGAAGAACTACAGAAATTAAACACCAAGGAAATAAAACTCCCAATCAACAATTGTGCTAACAAAACGGAAAGCAACACAAATGGCCAATAACTATTTTTAAAAAGTATTCAATACCCCTAGTCATTAGTGAAATGTGAACTAAAACTCCTTATACCATAATGGCTACTGTAAAGAAATCAGACAAGAAATGTTGAAGACTGTGTAGGGAAAGAGGAAACCTTATTCACTGCTGGCAGGAGTTCAAATAAATAAAGCCATCATGGAAATTAGTTCAGAGATTCCTCAAAAATTAAAAATAGAACTGCCATGTGGCTCAGCTGTACCACAAACCTCTTTCTTACGTGCTCATTTGCCTGTTTAGATTCATGGAAAGACTTGAGTACAAAGAAACTCCTTTACTATCTCATCCCTGCATTATTTGCAGCCACACAGTGTATGTATTTAAAGATGAAATGCTGTTCAGATTTTGTCTCCTCAGTGGATTTTGTAGCTTTTGCTGTGGTGGTCATCTATGGAGTAATTAGTTTTGGCAAGTATTAGCTGGCCTTGTTTGCTGGAAGTCAGGGCTAGTCATATAATCTGATCCCAAGCTCATATGAATTCTTTCTGCTCCTCATCCAGCTGCTTTGGCTTGCCTGAAATGCTTAATACTAGATTTTTCATATGAATCTCTTTGCTCTCCACTCCACCCAAGAAGCTAGTTCCCTCAGGGGTGTGATCATAATTGGACATACTGGAAAATTATTTTAGCTCTAATTGATGATAAAGAAATCCTGAGCTGGCCCCAGGGTGCAGCAGACTCAGATACTCTATATAAATGAAGTTTAATAGAGAAAACAGCGTCTATAGACTTTAATGTTAATGATGAAATATAGTCCTTATAGAGAAGAAAGATGTTCTAACTGGCCACCACGAACTTTTAGTACAGTTGTCTTTCTTTTCCTGGTTTTGTGGCTATAATTAACTGTACATACAACTTTAATCTTCTTTTGAATGTTAGGGATATACATCCAAGAGGAGGACAATTTTTTTCATTTTTTTAATTTTTAAGATTATTGTTTAATTACATCATTTCCCCCTTCCCTTTCCTCCCTTCAACCTCCCTCATACACTCCTCCTTGCTCTTTTTCAAATTCATGACCTCTATTTTTATTATTGTTACATGCAATATATATATATATAAAATATATATTCCTAAATATTACCTGCTTAATTCATATAATCTTAGTCATATGTGTGTTTTCAAGGATGAACATTTGGTTTTGGATAACCAGTTGGTGTGTTTTTCTACAGGAAACGTATTACTGGATTCTTGGTGATCATAGATTTTTTAATTTTTTTATTTACTTGCTTGCTCGGGATCAATGGAACTCAGGTCCTCATGCTTGGGTGGAAAGCAGTTTACCAACTGACCATCTCTCAAGTCCTGATGGCCATAATTTAAATAATTGGAGATGACTGACTATAGATTGTAAGGCTATAGACAGAGATCAGCCAAGGTTTTCTCAACTGATGTGATAGCCCACCAATGTGGTCTTGAAATATGTTTTGCTTTCTATGTACTGTATTGGACAAATTGTATTCTATATGATACATGAAGAATGTATGGGTTTTAAAAACCTATTAATGTAGCCGGGCGTTGGTGGCGCACGCCTTTAATCCCAGCACTCGGGAGGCAGAGCCAGGTGGATCTCTGTGAGTTCGAGGCCAGCCTGGGCTACCAAGTGAGTTCCAGGAAAGGCGCAAAGCTACACAGAGAAACCCTGTCTCGAAAAAAACCAAAAAAAAAAAAAAAAAAAAAAAACCTATTAATGTTATTGGTCAGATAGAAAACTTTTGAGCCTTTATACATTGCTGTTAGGATTATATATTAGTACAATTGCTACAGAAAATAGTTTTATGGTACCTCAAAAGTGAAATACAATCCCCGTATAATCCATCAGTTCCTTTCCTAGAGGTCAACCCAAGTTACAAACACATGATACATTTATGAACTTCAACAATGTGATTCAAAATGAAATAAAGCAGATAGAAAAGGTCCTTTCTTGGTTTAGTTCACATGAACTATCCAGAATAAGTGCATTACTAAAGACCAAAGGCATATTGGAATTTGACAAGGGCTGGGTGAGTGTCTGGATAAAGGACTGAGTGCTTAATAAGTATGCTATTATGCCATTTTAATTTGATGTGATGAAAATGTTTTGGAACTAGATACTTGTCGAATGAATAACACTGCAAATCTAGTGAATAACTAGTGAGCTGTATAATTTAAAATGGTTAATTTAATGTCATGCAACTGTTACCTCAGAAATGTTAAATAAAATCTATAACTGGCTTAGCAAGGGGCCTTCTTGAGTTAAAGTTCCTTATTCTTGGACAGTATTAGTATCAGGCAAAAAGTTTCCTTAGGTCATTTAGGTTAACATAATATCTTGTTAAAACTCACATGCATACATTTAATCCCAGCACCTGGGAGGCAGAAGCAGGCAGATCTCTGTGAGTTTAAAGCCTGTCCAGTCCTCTACAAAGCGAGTTCCAGGACAGCTAGAGCTATTACACAGAGAAACCTTGTCCTGAAAAACCAAAAAAGGAAAAAAAAAAAAACAAAAGAAAGAAAAGAAAAAATCAAGGAATCTAACTGAAATATTTTTTAACGGATTGCATTTTATACCCAGTAATAGTATCCTGTTTTCAGCTTGATAGACATGTATTTTGTTTCATTTCTTTATTCTTTTGTATCTTCTTTTTTGTATTTGGAATTGCCATCTTATACTTTTCCACCCTAGCACACTTAATTGTTTTTTTATAAGTCAACATGTTACATCCTCAAGCTGACTCTTTTTTTTTCCTTTTTTCTTTTGTACTTGATATATTGAATATCTATCTCTTTACATTTTTCTTTCTTCTCTCCCTCTCCTTTTTTCTTTTCTTTCTCTTTCTTTTTATTGAAACAGAGACCCATGTAGTCCTGGATGACTTTAAACATGCTATGTAGTGAAAGACAACTTTGAACTTCTAAATCCTTCTGCCTCTGACTCCTTAGCACTCTGACTGTGCTTGTTTTTTAATCTGGTAATGAGGATAGGACCCAGAGTTTTGTGCATGCAATATAAACACTTCCTGCTCCAATGATTCTTTGAGACAGGGTTTTGCTATGTAGTACAAGCTGGCCTTGGTTTTGCCATCCTTATGCTTCATGCTTCCATGTGCTTGGGGTACAGTCATTTATCTTTACATCCTGCTCACATACATCTCTTAATGTACTTAAAAGACTTACATATAATTACATACTTACTTATCTATTTTCTCTACTAAAATATGAACTTCTTAGGAATAGGATCTAGATCCATTTTCCTCTTGACTCTGTTCCTAGTTGCTAGGAAAGTACAGAGCCTATAAGAGGATTTTAGAACAAAATTTTGTTGAAATAATTATACAAGTGACAGTATGATCTTGGTTTTCACAGAGGCAGAAGAATGGAAATATCATTGGAAACCTGGAGATATCCAAGAGTGATTTCAGCTGCCATAAAATTCTTTTTAAGAATGCTAGCCACAAAGAATCCTGTCTCAAAGCCTCAATCATTTATCTCTTCCCCAAACATAATGTCTCTGCTTTTTGTTCACAGCTTCTTCACTTGAGAAAGCTTCGTGATTATTTGTCCTGGCAAAAGTATTTCCTGTAGATGTTCTTAATGTAAAATACAGCATTCTGAGATCATGGGATCTCCACTGAGCAAATTTGTTTCCCACTTATATCTGCTGCCATGGATCAATTGTTCTGAAGACTTGGACACTTTTTTGTGACCTGTTTTTCTCCAAAAAAGACAACTCCCTCATCCCTAGAGCCCTTGGAAGTCTCTAGAAGCTTTAGTGAGGCAGATGAGTCCGCCAACATCAGCACTCTGCCAGTTTCCATCCTGTACATGTTTTAACCCTCGGGGTAGAGCAAATGCCTGGAGATATTCTTTCATAACATTTGTTTGGCAAGAAATAGAGAAAAAATGATAGCAGCCAAGGGTCACAGTTTCTACATTCTGAAAGACTATCCTTAAGCATAGTGTGCTTTTATTTTTGCAGAGTAAAATGTTCATTGCTTTGTGACAATTCCTCATATCATCCACGCTATATTTTGTTATTGATTTTGTTTAGTTGTTGTGAGTAAGGATAATGCTAGAGTGTACACATACTTTTCAGGTTTGCCTTATTTGATATTGTTAAATTATATCACCTACTTTCCCCCTTCCTATTTATCTCTCTAACTATGTTCTGTTATCAGTAGCTAAAGGAGGTACTTTTAGTATGGGGGACAACTAACCCTTAATGCAACTCTTATAAGGGTTTCTGGAGATGCATAAGCCCTTTGGATTGTTACCTTACTAACATTATGTCTATTGTTTTTCTAGGGAATATGTGCATTTTCTCCTGAAAAACATATCCATGACTTTACCCAGGTTTCCAAAAGTGGTCATAGGATGTGTTCAGAATTATTATCACGTAGAAACCTAAACAAATCTGCTTTAGAGGTATTCTTCGAAGGATAACATAAGCATCTTCGATGCTGAGAAAACATTCTACACATGACATTTCTCTTTTTTAAAGGGGATCCTCCTGAAGTGAGACTTCAATTTTTTCTAGATTGTTTTGCAATTGAATAAACCATCACACCTTCAAATTGAGTCTCCTTATTCAAACTTTTGGAACTTACAGAGCCCTAGCTGAGCTGTTGAAAGTCACATAAAAATCACCAGTTGTAGCTTCTAAAGGAGAAAACAGCAAAGGAACTGTTGCTGGACTTATAAATCTTTTTCAAATATTTGAGGTCCAGCTGTTATTTGGAGGTTGCTGGAGAAAATGTTCCAGCATATTAATATCTGTGAATTTATATGTGTAAACCTGTGTACATTTCTTTATCAATCTGCATTTATTCAGCTCTCTAAGATGATTTACACCCTCCTAGTCCCTGAAAACCCTGAGGACAGAGTGTTACACATACTCCCAATTATTTATGCATAAAAATATGAGGTTTGGCTATTGGACCCACTGACATAGCTAAACATTTTTGGCCTCCTCACAAGGTAAAGAGTGGAGATGTGGCGGTTTGTGGACTTACATTCCATAGTCTGCATTGGTCTGTGGGGGAAGTGAAGAGCGGGGAGAAAAAGGGCTCCTTCAACTTCTCGGGCTACTCTCTGAGAAACGGCTTCATGTGTTGAGGCACATCAGAACTGGGATGTGTTCAGGTTTTGTCAGCTCAGAGCTCTCATTTCTGCCCTTAGGCCATTCCCTTTCCCAACACTGCTCCCTATACAGACGCCTGCTTTGATTTACTGGGGAGTTAGTTCCATATGAAGAAGCGCTTATATTTCACACTTGGCGTTCTTGTATCTATGGTCACCATTCATTTAGACCTAACAGACTTTCTATTTCCCTACATTTTATTCCTTTTCTGGTCTTAGTGAAATCAGGAGCCATGACTTAGACATTGGCTTTTCTGCATGTCTAGAAAAATGCTCAGTATATAACATTCAGTATCTACTTATTTCTTTTCCATTCATTTGTAATTATTGTCCATTTATGACTTAAATGTATCTATCTCCATGAAAAGAAGTGGTTGGATATTAATTACAGTATAAAACCAAAGAATTGTCCAGAGGTAGCTTAGGTGTGCTACATTCAATCATTCTATTCTTAGTGGTAGCTACTTAGACTGGATAAGACTCCAGTTAGACTGGACAAGTCTCAAAGTCACCAAAATGGCATATGTCACTTCTGATGGGTAAACTAAAATATAAGGATATAAATTCAGTTTCTAAAATTGTTCTACATGGTAAAGTCAGTGTTGTTTAGTTCAAGTTAATTTGATTGCATGCATGAATGGTTTGCAGAAGGGAAATTCATGTTCACTCTTCTTCCTGTCTGATATTCCAAATAGTTTATTTGCCATATTTAAAAATGTAAATTCTATGGAGATCTGTATCCATGTTTGTTTTGTTTACTTCTGTGTCCTTGTGACCAAAACAGTATTTCCAGAGAGGTCTCTCAATGAAACTTTACAGACAAGCAATTAAGACTTTCCTGGGCATGGACTATATGCTAACAAAGCAGTATGCATTCTGAAAATGCAAAGAAGGTTTTGGAAATAGAACAGTTCTTATTATCTACAGTTATATAATAACACGTAAGAATAAGTGAAAAAAAGATAGAAAATTATTCTAAAGCACACAGAGAATAGGAATATCCAAATTATCTGGTTTTGGAAGCATTATCATTTCCTCAATTGAAAAACAAATGTGAATTAAATAAATTTAGAAATTGGAGACATAATAAGTCTATGTTAAAAATGTCAATGAATTAAGATACACAGTGGATCCAAATGAAGGGAAAGGTCAGGTAGAATTGGACTAGACATTGGTCTTGGAGAATAAGTTCCTCTTAACTTTGTGGTCAGTGGGAATATCTCAGGAAGAAACATAGTATATTCACATTTGTGGGATAAACTATGGGTTTATTCTGGTTAAGATGACTAATACATTTGCAGAAGAGTGAGAAATACAGCTGCCAAATTGAAGCATTCAAGTAGTAGGAAAAAGTGTTTAGAACAAACAGTTATTTCTGTCTAGTAGGAGTTTCTTGAACATTATAAATTCAGCATATGTCTCAAATATTACATATTTGTGTTTATCAGTGGTAGAAAACAAGATAGGGAGAAGAATCTATGGGAGTAGAGAGGAACACATGGAGTGAAGACAGAAATAGAGACAAATGAAGGTTAAGTAAAAAGATTAACTGATTGTGATGGTGAAGGTCTGTTAGAAGTCAATGCAGGTAATTCAACAATATGACTTTATAATCACTGGGCTAGAATCATGGATTTGATTTAGAAATTTTCCTTGTTATCAACTCCTTTAAGTCACACAACCAGAAATAATTCTGTTTTTCCCATCTCTGAGGGTTTGCAGCAACAAAATTTACCACTTTTCCAAGCAGCACATTCTGTTTATGGGTAGTCTATATCCTTAGACAGGACTTTCTGATCTTGGGCCTAAATTCGCCTCTTCATGAGTTCTACTTATTATCCTGATTCTCCCACAGGGACTACACTGAATAAATCTAATTTTGTTTCCATGTCATAGTCTGGCTAAATTTCTTCTTTTTAAGGAAAAATAAAAATCTCCAGTTCCTCCCTTCATGGCCGAATTTCAGGAAATTCATCGGCACCATCTTTTCTGACCTCTTTCTATACTGAAACAGTTCTTATTAGAATGTGGGTGCCCAGACATGAGCATAGCCTTCCAGAAATAATCTGTTTGCTGCTGAGTGATTTTCTTAGCCTGGGCATTTTACTTGCACTACTGTCTTCTAGCCCTCTGTTTGCTTTCTAAGCATCTACATCATACTGCTGACTCACTTCAACTTGTGATTTCCTAAAAGCCACAACTATGCAGTGGCTTATTGACCTACTGAACTTTCTCTTTATAGTTTGGGCCTTTCAAACCTGTTGGGATATTTGTGAGTGGAAATTTAGGGAGTTTGGCAGGTGGAAAAAAAAACCTATTCATTTCTTTAAAATGTTCAGAATTGCTTGTACTGGGGACATACGGGAGAATTGAGGGGCAGTCACTACTCACCAATTTAGAATTGTTGGAGGATCTATTTTTTTAGTGTAAACAGAATCACATTCTAATTTGAAGATGAATGCTGGTTGATATAAAAATAGTAATTGGAATAAAGATTACATTAATGTTTTCAAGGAAAGGGCATGCTTGACTAAGCTTAATGAGTAGACATGACTAGTAATTAGAGGCATTCTTCCTTGCATACATTTCATGGATGAAATCCATTAAAAACAGTTCCTGCCATGCTGAGTGTTGGAGATTAATTTGCTGAGCTAACTTTTTCCCCTATACAGTATTAGGCAACAATTCTACGACCTCTGTTGTGTGTGAACCCCCTTTCTAAGTACTTTATATGCTCATTTTACTTAAATTCTTGTTACTATAATCATACTACCAAGGAAAGTAGGGCACAAAGTAATTTGTTGATATTGAAATAGTCAGTAAATTCAAGTCTAGAATTTATGTATATTAATTCTGATTCTAGACTTGGTACTGATAGTTCTTCTCAGATGCAAATACTCATCCTAATCATAATATTATAATTTACATAACTGATACTATGTGGAAAATATCTTTTACCCCAGTGGTTCAAGGCTAGCCTGGGAATTTATTGATATCTTACCTCAAAATTTAAAAAGTTCCTTTTTCTAAAGAATGGGTATGTAGATCGATAGGGAAGTGCTTACTTTGTGTATATAAGGTCCTATATTTAGTATTAAATCACCACAATAAAATTTCCAAGTTGCTTTGGATAGGAAGTATAAGTTTAAGAACAAGGTAAGCTCCCATAGTATCAATTTATTTTCTTTCTTGTAAGTGGTGGTGGAGTTTACAAAGGAGAACTCTACAATTTGATTCTAGGCTCTTTGTATAGTTAGTGTATCTGGTGTAATATGGAGGATATATCAAATGCATCTGTATGGCATAAAGAAACTAGAAAGGATTTAACATTCCATGCATTGAAAAGAGATTGTCCTTTGCCTAGAATGAAAGATGATCATATGGACATTTATATGTTATTATATGGACAGTTATACATTTATTTTATTTTATTAAGATGTTAGTGATGGAACCCAGGGTCCTGGATGTGCTCAGAAAATTATCTGCCACTGAACTACACTCCCAAATCCTGCATGAATGCTTTAAGAATCTGGTCTTTGAATTGATGAAGGTTGATTAGGATAATGAAATGATTATGGTCAATCAGGAACTCATGAGTCTAGTTTTGGCTCTGTCACTAATTAGTTTTCTAATATTGGATAAGTGACAACATTTTCTCCATCATTAAAAGAAGAGTATTAGATGGCCTCCCAAGTTCCTTCCAACTTAAAACATCCCATGTTCTAAGAGATTAAAGGAGACCGATGTTGGGGAAAAAGTTTAAAGAACTTTCATGAATGAAGGAAGCATGTAAAGCTTTGGCTTCATCATTTTTAATCAACCTTGGGTTGTGGCTAGAATAGAAAAGTAAAGAGGAAGATCAATGACCCTCATCCTCCAAAATGTGGCTCAGAACTCGGTTTACACACATTAAAGGACAGGAAAGAAAAAAAGATTTCTCAAACCAATAAAGCTCATTTCATGTGAATTGGCATCCGTGCAAAATAAATGAGATGAGTACTTTACAGTATATCTCTCATAATAATCTGGCTTGTCTTGAAGCATTGAGTTTTTTTAAACAAATTTTTACTGCCTGGTCTATGGCTTTGTGGTTTCATCGTGCTCGAGAGAAACTGCTGACAACTTGTTTTCTGTTTCCACTGGCAGCATTAATGTTTTTAAATTGAAATGATAAATGGTTGGGTATGGTGCAATGGTTGTGCTTTGAATTCTATAGAGATAGTGTTCATTTCTTTTTTATGTACACATTCTTATTTCCAATAAATTTCCATTGTGTTAGAAAATAATGAACATTGTGTACTAATAAAAATCAATGAACAATTATATTCATTTTGATACTAATTCTCTCCAAAATGATCCACTATACCTTAGGCTTCTCTTTATTATGTGGGTGTGCATTGAGGAGACCAGCCAACTCTTGGGAGGAAAAATACTCCATTTTTTTCTATTGGGGAAAACCTAGAATATCTTCTTATTTAGTTTTTAGCCTTGCTTTTTGAAGCACTTGAGATTTATTGATTTGTATTTCTCTATATACATTGCCAAACACAGTGCTAGAGACCTGGAAAGACTCACTTTGATCTTAAGATAGCTTTGCTGGCTATGGCAATTGAGCACTAGCTGATAATTACAACCAACACCCCAAACCTTGGACTAGTTCTTCAGTGCCTTCCTTGAGTATTTGTAGCAATTCTTAAAACTTAACATCATCACATGGCCAAAAGGCTCTTCCAGAATCCAAACAATATTGAATACACCGATTTTTAACCACTGGGGAGGATGGGGCAATCACAAAAGACTCATGATGAGTAATATGGCATACATTAAAACAATTATTCACAAGAATATCAGCAAGAAGTCAAAGCACAAAGACCTATTTGCCTTGGGATTCCCATAACTTTTCTCCATATTGTCCAAATAACTCCCTCTTCTATGCTTGATGTATTTCTAGCATTACCCATGTGACCAACATCTTCAGGAGTTTTTCAGTTACTATTTTTCTTCCCTATCTCCTTATATTTTGCCAAAATTTACCATCAGTTTACTCATAATAGTATGTTTCAGTATCCCACAGTTATTTTGTCACTGGAGCAAGTCACTTCATCACTTCACCTCTGGACTTTTCTTTTTTCCTTTTTTGGTTTTTCCCAGACAAGACTTCTCTGTATACTTTTGGTTCCTGTCCTGGATCTTGCTCTGTAGACCAGGCTGGCCTCGAACTCATAGAGATCTGCCTGGCTCTGCCTCCCTAGTGCCACCACCGAGCAGCTGGACTTATTTTTAATGAATGGAATAAAAAGGTTGAAATAGGTGGCCTTGAAGTTCTTGTTCATTTCCCAAACTCTGTGACTTAATGTTTCACTTAGTCAATGCATTTATTTTCTCAATGCAGAAGTTCAGTAGAATTCTAAAGCATAGACGGTGGCTGCTTACTCATAATTTAATCTAGGGCATTGACAAAAGGCATTTTGGAAACTTCTTCATGAATTTTGATTATCTTCAGCTCACATTCCAAAAATGCCTACCTTTATTGCTTATGTTTTTAGTCAGCTGTCTGTGTTATATTCAAGGTAAAAAATATTTCTTAAATGGTAATTTCACAAACAGAAGAAATGTTTGTATTTTAGTTGAGAACAGATCTTCTTACAAAATAAACACCATTTTGAGAGATTTCTTTAGCCAATTAGTCTTTACTGTTGCTATAATCTCAGTTATACTTTCCTAAACAGGCCAGTATAATCAACTTTTCCAATATATTGTCTAATTGTAAAAACCATTGTCTCTCAAAAAGGGTAGGTATAGATCAGATTTTTTTTTAAAGTGAAGCGTATCCATCTGGATCCGTTATCAAAAGATCCCTAATCAACTCTTGGACATTTTAGAATTCTATAATATGCAACCAGCTTAATTTTGCCCAGGTTAAGGGAAATACAAACTGTGGTAGATTTTTATTTTGTTTTCTTTTGGCTTCTTTTTCTTTTAAAACAAAGAACAAAATGACAAATCCAAATTTGAGACATCTGGATGTTTCCCATCATGAGGCTTAAACATCTGCATTTTTTCACTTCTCATCCAGATGTTTTGAGCTTATGTAAACCTAGCTAAAGTAAAGCAGAATATCAAGCAATCATCTGGGGACTTTGATTAACATGGACAGCAAATCTGAATAATCCATGTTCTGGGAGTCCTGTTTTTTGTCTAGCTCAGAACACATTACTAATGAGGTCAAAGTTACTGTAGGCTTGTTCTTTCTATGGGCCAGCTAGCTCTGATCTGTTCCATGACCACAGAATGCACCTCTTGCTTAGCCGCGGTCCTTTGTCATCCAGGCAGTCAGGCATGAAACCAAATAGCTCAACTCTTCCATTTGAGAAGTACAATAAAGTGTACATTTTTTTTTTTTTGGTGGATGGTAGTTTGCTGTGCCATTTCTGTGTAGAATAATTATTATAGTGGTAACTTCAATATAAATCTTATGCTGTGCAAAGTACTATTCTAAGTGCTTTGCCTACAATATTCACAATTCCCTTATATATGTTTATTTTTTAAATTATAAAATGGAATAGAAATGGTAAGGAATTTTCTCTAGCTGAAAATATACGCAACTACTCTGGTTTCTAGATGTTTTCACACAACCACTCCATCAAGATGGTGAAGTACTCTTGGTTTCTGTACTGCTTGGAAAACTCTCTGAAAGAGGACAGAAACTGGGGTATTTCTGCATACTGAATTCATTCGTAGAGCTGCTGCTGGGTCTCACTCTGTGCCCAGTAAACGAGGCTAATCTAATCCTCATTCTTCCACCTAGAATAATAATTATAGGTATAAATGTAACCTTTGGAAAAAAAGAAGTTTTTGTTGGCAATGAGTAGGCATATAAAGTATGTGTTTAGGGAAAGGGATGTTGTGGTTAGGAGCAATGAGTTATATTGGGTGGCCTCATAGAACTAAACTGTCTGAATCTTTTGAGGAATAATGATTTGTGTAACTGGCAGCATCTTTAAGAAACTTTGATCTCTCACCACAAATATACTTAGAATCATAAAATCCTAGGCCCAAACAGGATGTCGAGAGATAATCTCATACATTTCCCCTCTTGTTAAATTGTAAAGTTACTTACCGAAAAAAAGCAAAGGAAAGATAACATGTCTCTTATTTTGTGATGGACTTCACAGAAGCTTCCAAGTTTCCTTTCCCATTTAACCAACAAATGTGATGTGATCGACACCTTGAGATGGGCCCTATTTACAGGTATTGGAACTCTAGCTGGAAACGAGACAAGACTACTGATCTTTAGAGAATCACCTTTTTTATTTTAACATTTGACATTTAAATTCTCTCTTTTCCCTTCCCTCTCTTCACATGTGTGTAGGTGCAAGTGTGAAGGAGTGGGAGTTGTGTGGGAGTAGCTCTTCTACTTCCACGGTGTGGGTCCTGGGGACCTAACTCAGGTAGTCAGGCTTGGCAGCAAGCACTTGAGCAAACTGAGCCATTTTGCTTGTCTTGACTTAATCATTTCAATGCTTTCATTTCAAGGTCATAATTCTTTATTTCAAAATGAGATGTGGAATTTAAATAGAACCAGACAGTGGTACTTGAGAACAAAATCCCATCGTTTTCTTCCTCATGAATTTGGAATTACAAGTGGAGCAAATGTACTTGTTTCTAAACCAGATTTAAAGAAGCACTTTGCCCTTTCAGAGAATTTATCTCTTCCAAATGCTTCGTAGAGTATTTCAGTACCAATTACACCTAGCACTGTGCTTTCTGTCTCCTTACCCTGCCAGTGTCAGAAAGCTCAGTTTAAAGCAGGGGTTAAACACTTACAAAGTTCCTTTGATCCAACTAATGTTTTTGCTTATTGAACTGCTTACTGTTTTTTTTTATTTCTGCTTTTTTGCACCACTATATCCTGTCTATTTCTTCTTCTTCTCAGTCTGCTTTTTGCTGAGGTTTAAGGTCACCACTTATCTCCAGCTCTCCTTTCAACTAGACTGTGAGAATTATCTCATAACTGGCTTCCCAGTCTCCATTTCCCTTCCTAATTCCCCCTAAATCTGCTTGCTCTAAGATGAATGCTTTAACATTCCTCCCAGTCTTACTCAGATTTCTGTTCTTGCTATCACCTGAAAAGAACTTTTTTATTCTTCCTTCCATATTCACATGTGTTATGCTCTGTATTTGAGAAATTCCCATTTCCACCACTGTTTTCTCTATACCAAACTTATCTCTTGCCCAAGTCAATACAGAATTGCCCATCTCACTTGTCACTGCACATGAAAAATATTAATTTTCCTATACTGAGAGGTGTATTACGGGCACTGCTGTCTTTATGAATGTGATGTATAAGCTATTTGAGAATAAGGATTGTGATTTAAAATTTTCCTATTATATTTTATGCACTGGCCAGTATACAGCAGGCACTCAACACATTTAATGATAGACTGTAACACCATCTGGAGAAAATATAGGTGAGAAAATAGCAGTGAGCATGTAGAAAAACAAATGTAGGTGGTTGTACATAATTTTACAAGTTCTGTTTACATGGTAATTAAGTGGAGTGATAAATATTCTTCTTAAATTGCTCTTGGCTGATTTCAGTTCCCTTTAAAGGCAACTTTGATAGTAAAAGAGTTTAAAGTGAATGATTAAGCTTATCAAACTGTTTCATATATTAATCAGAGGGCCTTAATACTCAAAACTCTGACCTTGTATCAGGCATCTCACAACAAAAATGCATGAGTAATAAAGGAATTGGAGCCAAACAATTTTCAACATTCGCTTCACTCTCAAAAAAGAAGTAACAGTGATTCAGTGTTCATATTTAACTGATCACTACAGGACAACTTTCCATCTTAGCTTTAGTATCAGTTCATTACCTCGCCTTGGGAAATGAATACAAGAAATGTGAAGATTTATATGTGCAATTTTCAGGGTATTTTCTTTGGAAAACACATTGTAAAAGTGAACTAGCTTATTCTCTCTCTCTCTCTCTCTCTCTCTCTCTCTCTCTCTCTCTCTCTCTCTCTCTCTCTCTCTCTCTCTCTCTCTCTCTCTCTCTCTCTCCTATACGAATATAAATTTGCCAGAACAGGATGTTTGGTGTCTTCTGCAACTTTTCCAACTTCTTGCCTTGAGACAGTGTCTCTTATTGAACCAAAACTTACCTTCCAGCTAGGCTTCAGGACCAGCTAGGTCTCAGAATTTTCATCTCTCTATCCTCCAATGATGGGTGTTCCTATGCATCCATGGTCAGGATTTTTCATAGGTGCTGGGGACTTGAACTCAGGTCTTCATACTTTCAGAACAAATGCCTCCCCAACCCCCAAAATGAAGCCATTTCCTCAACCTGTGTGTTAGTTTATTTAAAAATAAAATGTCAAAAGACAGCAGAGGCTTTGGACCTGTGATTCTATCCTCTTGTAAGTCCTATAAATACTACAGTTGTCGAAGCTTTTCCTCCCTATTCTTGTCAGAATATTCTTTTTGTTTTAGCTTATAATTTTCTAACTGATTACATTTTGTAATCATTTGGTTACTATTCATTTCCATTTCAGCACATAGTGAAGTCGTATAAATGTGTCTTCACAACTGAACTGTGCTCACTTCTCACTGCATCCTTCTAGCAGCTTTAAACTGCACAATATTATCACTCAATCCACAACCAAAACATCTTCCTTTTATAAGGATGTTACCTGGAGTCTCTGTGTCATAGTTTTGAAGGAATTCTTGAAATTAGGACAGATTTGGCTCTAATTCAATTAAGGTATAGAAGCAGTGGTGAGTGTTATATTCTTTTCAGAAAGTACACAGCAACATTATTTTTCTGGTTAGATCAGGGACCATACTTATCAAAACCACCAAGAACATGTTGTCCATATCCTTGCGCATTGTTTATGCTCAATGGAATGTTTTGATTTGTACATATTATCATTCTTTTTATATTCTTTCATTTTGGTTTTCAGAATGCTTCGCCTTTAAAATTCAGTTTGTAAATGTATTTTTGCATACAATAACATAATAATAAATTTGTTTTGAATGTGTAAGGACATAGTTGTAACCATGGTTTCCTAGATTTCCAAAATTCAGTGAAAAGTTAAAAGGGGAAAAAAGTTTCACTGTAAAAACAACTGGAAGCATACACTGTGTTCTAGACTACTTATTATACCCTATGGGCTGTATCTTCAAAAAAAAATCTCAGATGAAAATTAAATTTTGAATTGCCATCTAGAAATAAATTTTTATAGATAGTGTACACATTAGTTCCTGAAAATGGTAGAAAAGGTTTCTTGTCAAGTTCCCCAGCACAAGTGTGAATGCTCTGTTTCTGAGTACCTACAAGCAGTGAAAGGACACATTGTGGCCAGCCAACTCAAATTGCTACCCACGTTTAATCATTGTAAATAAAGGAAGCAGAGAGGCCCATGTTATATTTTCAGAACTGGCATGCTCAATACAGAACTATTAGTTTAAAAATACGACTGAACATTCTATTTGAATTAATCTAGATTTCTGTGAAAAATAAAATAGTATAAAGTACAATTGTCCACTTAAAACATGTAGCACTCATTTCATGCAAATTATTAATTTAGTCATTACACATAGCATTAAGGAACACCCAGAGTAAATACAACTTTATAACACTGGAAAAACACTTCAGAATTGATACATTTTCATTTTGAAATACCTATAGTTTTAACAGAAGTTTCCATTCTTGGTGGAAAAAAATACATCTATGAAATACCTACATATATTGAACAGGACTTTTCAAAGGGGAAATTAATTGTCTCCCTGTGAAATGAACGTGTATCACTGTGAAAATTTCACTCAGTTTGGTGCATAATGCATTTTCTGAACAGTTAGATATAGAAAAGCAATAGAGAAACAGGTACTTTCACAGAATAGATGGATTACAGGGAACCAACCACGGAAAGAGATTAGAGACAGATCATCAAAGAATATTTTCTTATGTTTGCTTCTACTTTGGGGTCTCACAATCACAAGGGGGTAAACAAAGTCTTAATTTTAACACATTGTGTACATTGTCCTTGTTTATAATTGTTCAAGAACTTTATGTAAGAACCATTTGCAAAATTTCTGAATCAACTTTGATAAGCAGTTATGAAATTGACCCCCACAGGTATCAAGTTGGAGAGCACACCAAACTAATTGTAAGTGATGGAAAGTCATAATCCATAATAAATGCTAGAATAGGAGTACATTTCTTATAGCCAATAGGAGATAGGCTATTGACAAAGACGTTCTCATATGGTACAGTCACAGTCACTGCATGAGAGTAGACAAGTTTAGTCTATCAAATATATTCTCTGAAGCACTGGGAATACAGATACTTCTGCAGGAACAGACTCGTTGTATGTACAGAATAGTCTATTTCACAACTACGTTGCAATGAAAAGTCTGCAGTTGCTGCTCTATTACTAGTAAACTCGAGTCGCTTAGCACTTCATTTCTGAATAGTGTCATTACTTCTTTCCAACTGCAGACATTTGCAGTCAATATGAATTTAAGTTCAACTTGCAGTGAGGCTGAAAAACAAGTAGGACAATGCCCACATCTTCACATAAATCTTCGAGAGGATCACAAGAGTGTTTGGGAAGAAAACATTTAAATAGGAATGTTTTAGAAAACAATAAAATGCGCACTTTAAGATGCATTTTCAAAGTTGTAAAATGTTTTTTAATGATCCAGAAAGTCATAAGGCTTACTAAAAATCATCTTTAAAGAGCTTAGA
This sequence comes from Peromyscus maniculatus bairdii, assembly GCF_049852395.1. NCBI lineage: Eukaryota > Metazoa > Chordata > Mammalia > Rodentia > Cricetidae > Peromyscus > Peromyscus maniculatus. Next base: position 52,871,567 of record NC_134875.1, read on the forward strand.
GTTGTCTATTCGTTTGCTTAAGGAATGCACATAGTTTCCCTACCTACCAGTGTGGCTACAGTTGCTGTGCTTGTCTAATAGAACTAAAAGCTGTTATTACAGGCTGTTGGTTTAGTCTACAGAAGTTGTCCATTATGTTGAAGAAGATGTAAATGTTTCAATCATACTATTTTCTCAACTGATCTTCCTGAACAGTCTTCCAATTAGCTGTATCAATTTTTTTCCTTTGTAATTCCCAACTGTTTTCTGTTATTCTATAAAAGTTCTCCTTTCACTTAAACATTCACTCATAATTTTCAAGTTCATTGAGTCTCTAGGATTTCCTTTTTTTTTTTTTGAAAAATATGTTTAAATGCTGAATTCTTAAATATGGGCAGTCCTTGTGGTGCCATAAAACTTCCTTGAAAAGGACACAATTCAATTTTTTTCTTTTTAGGAAAAAAATCAAAACTGTACATTGGCACAAGATGCCATACTACAAAAGCAAGACCTTCTATTCCCCCACTACTCTATAAGTGTAAACAAAAATATTTAAGTATAAACATGATTTTTGTGCCTTTTTCTTCACATTTTCAGCACCTCAATGTTTTTAGGTGTAATTTATGCTCAGTATAACAGAAATTCCATATTCTCATGTAGATGTTCAGAGGAATTGAGATTTTTTTTTCTCACTACCAAATATCACTGGTGAAGCTAAGCTCTTTGGATGATAACGGCAGTAGGGAATTGTTCCTTGAAAATTCCTCAGTCTCTTTCAGGGAATTATTAAGTGGTAGTTGTCCGTTGAGGAGTGTCAGTGGCAAGTTACAGTAAGTGTGGTGGTTGCCTAAGGAAGGTACTGACAGGGTGTTGGTTGGCATCTCGTGTTTGTATCCTCTGCAACAGTGCCTCATTTGCATTGAATCTGAATGGTGGAAATCAGGGAGATCAGCTTGCGATGGCACCATTGTGGCTGATGTACTTGTCATGGCAATTGAAGGTATAGGCTGAAGTTCTCCAAAAAGCCCCTGTTCTGCAGAGTCTAGAACATGGCAATGGGATAGCATTTCTTTTTTCTTGATGGGCATTTCATACACTAAGTGCTTCCAAAACTTGGAATTTAATTTGCTGCTTTTGGGTCCCTTCCACTTGATCAGTGATAGAAGTTTGATGTTGTGCTTTAATGATTCCACTTCCTGGCAATTCACCTTCCCTTTTAATTCTGTACACTCAATTAAAATCACTTTGATTTCTCCACTGACTAGCATGTTATGGAGTCTGCTTTCCAGTTCGAAAATACTCCATCCCCGTCTGAGAATATAGTCTGGAGTTAGCACGATAATAAGTCTTCTGCTTTGTTCAACACATCTTGTGAGATCTTCAATGTATGCTATAAATCACAGAAAGAGAGAAAGAGTAAAACAAAGACATTGCTAGTCTTTAAAGCATTAGGTTTGCATTCTAGATCCAGTCTTTCATAAAGTCCATTACATTTTCTCTTGTGTATTGCATATCCAGAAAGCCCATTTCTGCAACAATTAAGAAATTAAAAACAACTGATAAAATCCTTATTTTTTGCTTTATTATTACTTACAGTGTACTGATGACCCATATAAACTTTGGCTTCTTCAGAGTTTAGGTGAATTTTAGTTTTTTTTTTTGTTTATTTAATCATTTAAGTCAAGACAAACTTCCAGACTAGTAAGTTAGTACTGTAAGTGAACAAGTAATCAACCAGTTGATGAAAAATGAACAGAAACCCTTTAATCATTGGTAATTTTACTTTTGAGTTTGGTATATTTTCCTCCTTCCTTTCTGTGTTTTATAACTTTTGGCTAACAAATAATAATGGTACACATGATGCCTATTCAACTGGTAAAATATTATAGAAGCTATGTGTGTGTGCTACCAACAGGAGAGATTGTAAGATGGATATGGTGGAAAATCTCTTCTAGAATCACAATCACCTTATTTATCAGAATATGCTCTGTCATTTGCAGCATTAGGTCCTCAATATTGTCCTTCAAACTAATAGATATGGAAGTGATGTGTGTTCATGAATTAAATAGGAACGATCTATTGCTTTGTGGTTTAAGGACGAAGAATGAAGGGTGGAGTTAGAGTTGGGGGTGGTAATGGAAAAGAATGACTGATAAAGAGGAAAGGAGGGTAGATACTTATAAATAAACTTTTATGTTGCAATTCTGAAAACGCGGTGAATATGTTATGGCTTTCTTCATAGTAGAAGAATACTCAACTTGCCTCTGGGTTTGCTTACCCCATGCATTAATCCTTTTTAAATCACACTTCCCACAGTCTCACCTGCCATAAAGGGAAGCCCATATCCCTGTGATATCAAAAAATAGAGACTTGGACACAGGCGCTGCACCAGAAAGCAGTCTTTACTAAGCAGAGCACAAGGCCCTGTCTAATGTACAGTACCCTCTAGCAAAAGCAGTGCTTACAGAAGCATAGCAACATTGGTCACTACAAATCTGCCCCAGGTTATGGACTGCTTTTAAGCAGTCACATTCAGCACATATCATGGGGGACATCAAACAGCTCAATACAAGCCATTTGAAAAGGGAAACTTATTTTACAGATGCACATTTTACAGATGATCTTCTTTTTCCAGGACCATATTTTTACCAGTGGCAGTGAGAAAACTTTCAAAAGCAATAATGAGCAACATTTCTACACATCCCTGCTCATAAACAACAAAAGCAGCAACAACAAAATAAACATTTCCAAGAGATACATGGAATTGTCCATTTAACAATTTCTTGTTAATTTTTTAAAAAATATATTTCAGAATATTCCCATGCAGTAGTTACATTTGACAATACTTTAGAGGATGAGGCTATTCGCTGAATTGGGATGCAACCTCTCAATAATTTTAAGTGTTTTCCTTTAGAGAGTGTGTATTCAGAGGGAAAAGTCGGCATTACAATTTACAAAACCACTGTACACACAGCTCTGGGGAGGTTTGTCACTGGGAGGGCTGGGGAAACAAAGTGGAAGGAAAGGTGGAAAGTCTCAATAGAGTGGAAAGATACTATCCCAATGCATCAACAGCTCTGACTCTTCATTTTCTTCCTTCCTTTCTGCTCCCCAAAAGAAAGAAGTTATGTGGGAAGCTTCATCATTAGAGGTTGGATCTGTAAGATACAGTAAAATAAACTATCATGTATCTTTCCCATGATGCTTTTCACCTTTTCTCCAGAGCAAAAACTAAACAAAACAAATCCCACACCCAGAATCATGGTATTGGTGCAAGAATACAAGAGGATATACTTTTACTGGGTGGATAATGAGTTCATTGTAATTTCATAGAAATTTCTGTTACTAATAATTTTCCAAGACTTTATTTTCACTATAATTCTTGTCTCATCAAATTTCAGCCTACACTTTGGAATTTTAAAAAGTAGCATACAAACCATTTCAGTAGTCATAGTAAATATACTTCCAAGACCAACACTATTTTTTTTATGTTAGGCTATATTCTAAATGTACCTTTAAAAACAAAAATTTGGGATGAGTTGGGTGAGGATGGTGAATGTGATCAAATCTCATTGTGCGAATTTCTCAAAGAATTAAGTAAAATGTGAATATTTAGAGCAGGAATAAAAAGATGCTTACAGAGAAGAGTTAGGATTGGGTTAGGCAATCTAGGAAGGCAGGGAATGAACTCTGCAAAAAATCTATCTCAAGAGGAAACAGCAGTTGTCAGAAAAAAAGGGACAGCAGAAGCCATAAAGATAACTTCTATGATTCTTTGTCATTTCTCAGAAAGGGGTCCTAAGTGCTTAGACAAATGTTTTTAAAAAGTAATACACACACACACACACACACACACACACATATATATATCTGTACATAAAGAGAAATTATAAGTCAAGCAGCAATTGATTTAATTGAGCTATCATGGACTTCAGCTTTACCGGTCACTTTCTGGGATGGGGAATGAAAGAGTATAAGATACTTTCCCATTAGTATAGTTCTCCCAGTTCACACATCTATTATATTTTTTCCCATTTTACATCTAAGCAGAATGCAACATTTATGGATTTAGTAGCATCTTAGAAACTTTTGCCCCCAGAAGAAATTTATTAGGACAGTTCCCACTCTGCTCAGCTGCACAGGGTGTGGGTGTGGAAGGGAACCTTGGAGAGAGGGAGTGGTCCCAGTCTCCTGCATACTACACTGGCTGTGCTTATCCTGGCAAAGCCTAGTGGAGAGTTGAGGCAAGCATCCAGATAATTCGGGCTGAAAACCTGCTGTGGAAGAAAAAAAAAACGGAATTATCCTGGTTTGCCCTATATATACATTAATCATATGTACTGGAGTTAGACAGTACATCAAAATTTTCCCTGGGTAGAAATAGCCCAAGTGTCCCAAAGAAAACACAAGCCATTTGCTTGGGCCTTGAATTCTGTGTTCCATTTCACTTGGTGAAAAAGCAAGTGGAAGTTTTCAGATGTGAAGCCCACATTTCACTTCTTGGGATGGTGATCAGTGGCTGGGCAGCAACCTCAATATTTGAAAGCAGCTGGGGAGGTGCCGCTAAGAGCTGCTTGGCTCTGTGGAAGAGGGAGAGACTGTGTGCTCTTGCTCTTACTTTCTGGCTCACTCTCTGTTTTCCTCTTTTCTCTCTCCTCTCCTTCTCTCTACCACTTGCTCTCTCCCTTTATGTTTTTCTTCTTTTCTGCTTTTTCCATTCTTTCCTGCCACGTCCAAGTTTTCCTTCTTTCTCTTTCTTTAATTTTTTTTTTGTTATTTTCTCAGTTTGTATTTCATTTCTTTCTCCCCTCACCACCCTTCTTCCACTTGGTTCTCTCTTTCCTTTCAGCTTTCCCTTTTTTCCATGGGAAAAACAAGAACCTAGTTGTGATGCAAAAATGTACAGAATGAAGAAGAAACAAATGAGGCATGATCCAAAGATTTTTACTTGTTAGTCTTGAGCCAGGAAGTCCTTGTTGGCTGGCTGTGTGTATGAAGCAAATGCTCAAGACAATTCCCCCCTCACCTCGGGGTTGTATATCTGTATCTAATGACTGTGATTTTAAACCTGATCTTCTAAAACCCATGACCTGTTTTTGGGTGGCCGATGAACAAAGAGTGACATTTTTACATTTTGAAAGTTTTTTTCTTTTGAGGATGATGAATAAGATTTTTAGGATGTTGAACATGATACAAGGGAGAGCATACGTGATCCACAAATCTTAAAATATTTACTATCTGGACCTTTACAGAGAAGATTTGCCACCACTGAATTATAGACCAGGCAGGGTGGTTAGGCTTGGAACAGTTCCAAATAAACTAAGCAGAAACAGGTATCAAGTTAAGACATTGCTCGTCCAAAGCACAGTGTCCGACAGGCAGTCAGGTTTGCCCTGGTAGGCTGTGGTTTTGTGGGAGACATTTTAGAAGCCTTCAGAAAACGAATTAAAAAGCTTGTTACCACAAAGTGATAATAAAGAAACATTTTTCAAAAAAATACCCAAATCCTCAGCACATATGAATACTCACTATATCTTGCCCTGATTTGTTCAGACAAATTTAGCAACAGAGTAGAAAAAAAAAATCCCTTAAAAGATGCTTTTCCCCTCACATAAAAATATATAGCATTCCTTAAATAAAAGGTCACAGTGTCATGTTGTCATGTCTTTTTGCAAGTTTTGGTTTTAAGTAACTTCTGATGGCAGAGAAGACCAAAGGGGGCTGTACTGTTGCTTGTTTCTCTAGATGAGTCTGTGAAAGCACAGGCAGAATAAGAGACATGAAACAAAGCCAGCCAAGCACATTTAACCTATTAATGACCTTCATAAGTAGGCAAAGCAAAAAAAAAATCTTCAATGGAATTTTAATTGAGGTGCCTGTTAGGATAGGAAAAAAATCATACTTTTTTTTATCTTTTTTTTTTTGGTTTTTTTATTATTATTATTATTATTATTTTACAACACCATTCAGTTCAACATAATAGCCACAGAATCCCCTGTTCTCCCCCTCTCGCTCACCCCTCCCCCCAGCCCACCCCCCATTCCCACCTCCTCCAGATCAAGGTCTCCCCCGAGAACCGGGGTTGACCTGGTAGACTCAGTCCAGGCAGGTCCATTCCCCCCTCCCAGACCGAGCCAAGTGTCCCTCCATAAGTCCCAGGATTCAAACAGCCAACTCATGCAACGAGCCCAGGACCTGGCACCAATGCACAGCTGCCTCCCAAACAGATCAAGCCAAATGACTGTCTCACCCGTTCAGGTGGCCTGATCCAGTTGGGGGCCCCTCAGCCTTTGGTTCATAGATCCTGTGCTTCCATTCATTTGGTTATTTGAAAAAAATCATATTTTACGTGCCAACACCAAGATGTGTCTCATTTTGTCTTTTCTAGGGATTCATTCTTTTCGACACATTGTCAAAGAAAATGCATTATCACTAGACCCTCCTTTGGTAATGCAGCATCATTATTGGGGAAAATCAATGGAAATGATCATTTAAAACACGGTTAAAAGTATGGTGAATTTAATTTAAAAAATCTCTTTCAGACGTTTGATTAAATAAAATTCTAGTGGACTTATTCAGACAAGTAGGATTAGATTAAAGAAAACTGATCAGCAAATGAATTGTGCTTGTTTTAATAAAGCAAAGGGTAAAATGAAGGAGGAAACACAAATAAAACAGAAACAAAGACAGCAGTCCTAATTAACTGAGTCTAGAGTGGTATGTATGGCTTTGAAGACTTGAGTACCCTTCTCAGTCTAAAGCTCTGGATGGGCTGTAGAGGTAGAGAGGACAGGAGCAAAAATAAAAACTCTATATTAACAGGTGGTCTGCCTCTAGCTACTGATAATCTGATTTTGCAAGTTAATCAATTAGCAATTTGCAAATTGTTTTTGTATTGGTACTTGTAGTTATGTTGGAGTTATTATCAGAGTATGTGGCATATTTTTTAAGTTAAAAGATCAAATATTTAAGGTCTAGGCATGCATAATTTGGTACTCTGCCAGATTCAAATGAATCTTGCAAATTAAAGACACAAATATGTACAGCTATTATACAAAAACATATCATTAGATTAAGATGGGATGCATCAAAGCATATAATACTCTCAGTTTTTGGTGAACATTGTTAACTAATAAACATCAACAACAGTATCTTTTAAAAATATAGGTTAATATATCAAAAATTAAGTTAAAATCTGTGTGTTTCCTATATAACAAAAAACATATTTTCACTACTAGGTACCTATGATTGAAAATTTCTCAGACCTTTGACATACAAAGAGGCTTCTAATGAGGTACTTTTATTACCACTTGATTGAAAATATTATGGATTTTTCCACTTTGTCAGTTGTGAGAGTCTGTCCATTATTTGCTACCGAGGCAGACACCACCATTTTCCTTTAGCTGGGTGCATGTGTAGGGATGTACTTCCCATGTGTGATATTACATGCCCTACAAAGTCTTCCCTCTTTCCCCTAATTCTCAAGTCATTAGCTTGATAGTTGACAACTATTTAGCAGGGTTTAATTTCACAACAGAAAGTTCATTCTTGACTAACTAATGTAAGAGTCCTACTGAAGAATGATTAGTGGGTAAATCAACAGTTAACTTAGATTTATTCAGAGCTTGATTTTGGAGGCCTTATTTCTGGTAGTGAGTCCTTCATACTTGGTATTGCATTTCACCTGTGGGAATAGTGTTTACATTCTGTTTTCTTTCACCTCTTCACATTTGAAGACTAATCAGAGAAAGAGAAATTGGAGCGTAACACGGCATCAGAACACCCATGCTCTGTCGTCCTTCTCCCTTCTTCATCAGCCCTAGAAAGGTGCATATGTAACTAATTGACAGTAGTGTCAACTTACTGATTATGGAATAAAGCTATTACTGCTCATGGAGATTTTTTTCTGTATTTGCTTCAGTGTTAAGACATTATCCTGCTCAGTTGATTGTTTAAAAATGCCTTTACTTTAAACTCCATATTTCCTGATTAAAATTCTGCACAATGGATTCTAACATCTACTTCAAATGTTGATGAGAAAACTAGTCCATTTAACCTTAGTAAATTTTGGAGTAATTAGAGTATAATTTCTGCTCTTTTTTTTTGTTTCTAGCATGAAGGAAATTGTCAAGACACCTAATTTTATACTATGTGAGTAAATTTCAAACAACGTTTTAAATTTCATTGGCTGTGCATGTCACCTCTGCCTCACACTTTTTAGGTCACAGACATTAGATTGCCTGGAAAAGGATTTTATTCCTCCCCAAGGACAACTTACTTGAATGGTGTCCAATCTGTTCAGCGATTATAAGAACTATTGGCAATGCATACTTACAGGTCCATGCACAAAAAATATTTTTTGCATGCCTCACTTCAGAAATGACTAGGGATCATCTGACAGCAGATGTGTTCTCCAGTCATTTGTCATTTCGTTGTCAGAACAATCCCATGGCTGGCCTTAAGCATTAAAAGCCTGAAGATTAGATTAGTGAGGAAAGTTTAGCAAATACATAAAATAAGATAATTGAATTTGTGAAGAAGTGCTACAATTCTTGAGTGAGAGAGCCTCATAGAAATTTGGGCATGAAAATAAGTAAAAAATGATATTTGAGATCAAATTTAGAGATATAATTTCGAGGGCCATGGTTGGTCAGCCATATACATAATAATATTTTAGCTCACTAGTGTCTTTTTCTATCATAGACATACATAAATAATTCATGTAGAGATCTTCCAAATATTTATATGAATAAAAGGGGAAATTGAGGTAATGCTTGTAAAGGATTGTTTTCTTCTGTAAGTTACCACTTAGAGAATTATATTTTTGTCCAATACTTCTGCTAGAATAAGTTGGAGTCATAATTGTTACTAATACACTTTTAAGGACCTTTCTTTCTTTTAAAGGTAAATAAAGACTATAGGATCGATTCTTCAATTTTATTTTATTTTATTTGTCTTAGAATGCTCTTTTCCCCTCCAAACCAGTGGGCCTCAGCCAGATCCCATAGCTTTTTATACTTTAATGTTTCATAATCTGTGCAGAAACTCTGAGATAAGATGGGTCCAAGAGGCTAAATGGTACTCATCCAAAAAATGTCCTCAATTTCAAGATCTCAATTGCACAGCTGGGTTCTGTTGGTCACATGTCAGCTTCAGAGCACATCTGTTCATTCCTCAAGGATCCACTAGGCCCCATGAACACAATGTGCTCTGTGTAGGGTACTTTACACCACAAAACTCAGCAGCTGCAAGGGTGAGAAAATCTCGACTTCTCAAGTTTGTGTCTCTAGGCAGTTTGAGTAGGGTGTTTTCTCTCTGGCTTTCTTTTGGTTGCTTGTCACTTCTGACATACAGAGGCTTGTTGGCAACAAAGTTGCTTTCACTGTTCTCAGGGACAGATGTTTCTAGTCTGGGAAGAAACAGACCAAATTTTTACTGGAAAGTACAAATTCTTGCCACATCCAGGCACCTAACCTGAGAAAACATAAAGAAGATCTTGGCCGCTGGCTCACGAATGGAAACGTAGTTACTGCCAGGAAAATAATGCCCCAAATCTAAAGACTTGGTCTCAGTATTTAGGGAAAATATTTGTGTCAAATATTCCCATCTCTATGGTTCATAGCAGGCACACAACAATTTTCCCAGTAGGCGAGTGGTAAAACTCCAATTTATCTGGAAGATCAACATCTTTTTATCAGCCCTTTCTGAGAATTGTTAATGGAGAAAAAGAGAGAGACGGGGAGGGAAAGAAAAAGAGAGAGACTGAGACTGAGATACATGCACCTTTAAAATTCTGGGCATTAGAAATATTTTGAGCTGACAGGCTTGAGTGGAGTACCGTGAGAGGCAGAAAAGTGACTGAAGATAAATGAAAGGGAGCAACATTCAAACTAGTTTGATTCACAGAGAGTTATCATTCTGCATCAAGAAGGATCTTACGAAGTTTGCTTTTATAGTCCTCAAAGGTCTTGTTGCTACTTTTGGAGGAACGCATAGTCTTGGGTCAATATGCATTAAATGAGATGTGAGGGACAAAAACAGCTTATAATATTGTAACTAGGTCCTCCCCACAGGAATGTGTCTATATTTATATAGCATAACCTGTTAAATCTGTACCAATGGCTGCAAATTCAGACCACAGAAGCTTCTTTAATAACACACATACACCAGGTCCAAAATGTTCTACTCTGTCATTCATGTGTAAATCAAGTATATTATTCATATACTTCATCGACTTCCTGAATGCGTGCTAAAAATGCCAAGGAAAAACTCGTTAATCGTGACATGGTGACTGCTCAGCTAGCACTGAAATGTTGATGGAAAAGAAAAATTGTCAAAGAGCCTTTTTAAGAACCTCTGCAGGTTATACTCACAAATCGGAATTCAGAGAACATGAATTCCCTAGTTCAGGAAGGAAGGATTAAAAGCAAACACCCTCCAGTGGTTGCATCTAAAAGTTTCATAGTTTTCTCAAATGGCTGACTGTTGAAAAAATATTTTCATGTACCATCTAGTACTCTGGATCAAGTCCCCAATCATTCTGATGAGTGTAAAATCTCAAAAATATGAAAATGATCTTCTATGGACTATCGAATCTCTGCTGCATTTGATGTGTAACCTCTTTCTAGAAAGTAAGCTCTAAGAGCTGGAATCATGGTTGGTTCACCCATCATAATACTGAAGTGTCATAGACACTTACAAAGTGCCAATAGCACCAAAGTCTTAGATGGAACATTGGCTTATGCACTTGGGTTTGTAACAGATTATGCATAAGAGTGACACATGGTTTAGACATATTGTTTAGTAAATTAATAGTCAAGATAATTTAAGAGAATTTAAAAAGCATGTTATATTTGTGTTATCTTGAGGACCAATCTGGGAGGAGTTGGGTAAAGGAAAAGAATATGATCAAAATATATTATATGATGCCAGGTGGTGGTGGTGGTGGTGGTGGTGGTGGTGGTGGTGGTGGTGGTGGTGGTGGTGGTGGTGGAGCACACCTTTAATCCCAGCACTCGGGAGGTGAATCTTTGTGAGTTCGAGTCCAGCCTGGTCTACAGAGTGAGATCAAGGACAGGCTCCAAAGCTACACAGAGAAACCCTGTCTCAAGAATTCAAACCAAAAAAATATATATTATATGAACATTTCAAAGAATTAATAAAAAAAAACATTTTAAAACAGAGAAGGGCAACCAAAAATAAAGACCTTGCTTATTTTCATTTCTTCTTCTTCTCTTAAACTAACACTGTTGAAAATATATTAACAGTTATGATGAGGCACCAAATCACTTTAAATTGTATTAGATTACAATATCATTATGAAGATAAATGAAATACAGTACAATACTCATAGAACTTATAATCAATCATATTGGTAAGATATAAATAAATGGAATGCTACATAAAATTACAAAATCAAACAAAATATCATAGGTCTGCACATTTATAGTCAAAGAGTACATATACACCATGACTTCAAGGGCTGAAGAGATTACAACAGATTTTCCACAAAATCAGTAAGGGATATGGAAAATAATCAATAGGGTCTTCAAGTGGCTAACATAAACAAACACAGTGCAGACACACATAATGCATGCCATAGGCCTAACTTGGCTTGTGTAGAAGCTTTGAATAGGTAACAAATAAAATGGTCAATAGGAGAACAATCTGGGCTAGTAGCCAATTATGAAAGTGTTTAAGGAAGGTTATAGATTTTATCTTGGAGGAAATAGTGAAAAAAATCAAAGTTTGTGGAACAGTGCTTTGGTACTGATGGGGATGCACACATGTTAACGGATTACATGGAACAGTGAAAGTATAAAGAAAATAGAGATATAATCAATATTATCAGAGTCATAAAATTGCTGTCTAAGCTAGGATAATAGAAGTCAGAGTGGAAAAGACACAAGGGACATGGTTTGGGAGAAAGACCCTGAGGCATAAAAATGACTCCAAGGCATCAGGATATTCCTTGGGCAATCTATTGCTATAGCACTGTATTTTAAGTGATGAAAGTAGGCAAAATTACAAAAAGGTAAGAGTAGAGAGACCCTGGAAAAAGAAGCTTAGAGACATTTTCATTGAGGAAAAGAATTAACTTGTAAATATTGTTTTCTTTGGACCTTTTAATGCACATTAAATGCATATACTAGTAAATACACTCATACATGCATACATATGATCCTCAAGAAGAAAGAGAAATAACAGACACAGTTGGTTCCCATTTGTTTCTCATTAGCTTAATAACCATGGTGAACTGACTGTGATCTGAAATACTACTGAGGAACAGTATGAACAAGCAGAGTGAGATCTATATTCTATATCCAGCTCTATTTTTGACAGCCATGTGACCTTGGGCTTCTTTGAGCCTCTGTTTCCTCATCTGGAAGATAAATACATAAACATTCTCTCTCTCTTTCTGGCAAGCCTCCCCCCCCCACAGAATTGTAAGTCTGAAATGTGATAAAATTTATGTCAAATTATCTTAAATGCCATCAAGTCTGAAGATAAAGATTTTTTGTAATTATCTCATGTGTATAAATTCACATATTTAAGAATTTTAATAGACACATATGCAAATATGTTATAGTCCATTGATTTTTCCTCAATATTTTTAAAAGACCTTTGAGGGCAGGGACAATCTCTTAGGGCCTATGTTCTCTTTATATTTTACCATGTACGTGTTCTAAACAAAGTACGTGTTTTTTAACAAGAACAAAGCAGGCATTTTGACTTGAAACTGAATTTACTCTGAAAGCTCAAATGTAGCTTTCAATATGTAGCATTACTGAAAAGTAGCATTCAAACCTACAGTGTCTGGCACATCTTAAACTTTATTTAAATATTAAATACATACAGAAAATACTGCTCCCAATGGCATCATACACCTTTTAAAGTGGATTTTTCCATAAATCTGTGGATGAGTGACAAGGCATAGTGAATAACAAGGATGAAAGGCAAAGATTCAAATGTATTAGTGACATTTATTATATTTATAAGTAGAAACAATGACGGAAAGTCCAGCTTGGGAACTGCAACACACCGAAGTAACTTTAACTGAATTTTACAGCTTATTTTTAAATGAAATGTCCTTATTACCCCAGAAACTAAAGCAATGTAATAAAAACCACACTTATAATATAAGTTTTAAAACCACACTTAAGTTATAAATGAGAATACCTTCCAAAAACTTCAGATGCTCTAAAGTCACAATATACACAAGGAGAAATTTGAATTTGAAAACTCGTCTACTGTGAGAAACAGTTTTCTAAAAAGTTGGCTCTGGAGCTTGCCACGTCCATATAATTTGCTGAAAGGGAAGGAATGTTTTAAATACAAAATGCAAAGTTACTTACTTCCACTTGGAATCAGATCTCTTTCTGGGATAAAGAGTTTATATCCATAGTGTTTTTCTAGGACATCTGGCAGTATTTCAAGAGCAAACTGCTCTTCCTCAGTATTGTCACAGTCCAAAGTATCTTGATCCACTTTTGTGTAAGAGAGATAGGCATCATATTCTTTGTTGTCTTAAAGAATAACAGTAACAAAAACAAAAGTGGTAAATATTAGAGGGTTCCCTTTGAATATTAGACATCTGTAACAACTAACAAGCAGGAATAAACATTGCAATTAGTGATAATCTTTAAAAACTGGAAAAATAATTCACGTTATAGGTAATGCAGTCTAATTTAAAATAAATATTTCATATGAAATGACCTCAAACTGTTATGAAGTGGGCCACTAAGAGTCAGGACAGAATAGAACAAAGATTTATTATTTGCGCCATTTGGTGAGGAGCTCCATTTGTGATATTCAGTGATTTCTGTAAATGATTATCTCAGTGTGTTTGAATGCAGGACTAAATCAGCCGAAGTCATGGATTTGAACCCTTCATGTGCCAGTTGGTTTGGCTCTGCCACTTAGTCACAGACTGTACCTCGGTTTGCACAAATATGTGCATGAGATCCAAAAGGGGCTGAGCCCTAAGCTGTGAAAGATTGAAGTAATCCAGCTTCACTCCTGGAGACTGTACTCAGCATATGCCACACTTCCAGTTGGTTAGTGTCATCATCTTCATATACAAAAAGCAGTTCATTACCAAATAGCAGAAACAGCAGCTGCCTTTTATACAAATACATTGCCTGTTAGTCTTGTTCAGCCAAGTAATTTGACACAACTTCCCAAAGAAGCCTTTGTTTCAAAATATACCTCCTTCCAATATTGCCAAACTAGCTCTTCTCTTCACACGTTTAGTCATGGAGTTAACTGTACTTTGCAAGCATATTTTTACCCTCCTTTGCTGTACTGGCTCAGAGCCAATCTCTCTAAAGTACAAATGTTTATGTTAATGAACACAGCTATCTGTTTTGTTAGCCTCCCCATATGTTTTAGTAGGAACATATCAGAAAAGTTGCTGTATGATCAAAATTCTCTTACTAAAGAAAATTATTTTTAAAGTTAATTTAGTGAGCATAAGTCCATGAATAACTAATAATGCTTATTAATACCAGTTTCTTGAAAACATTGATTTTGAAAGACTAGTAAGCATCTATTTCTAAAATACATCAACATTTTCCACTAAAACAGATCTGATTGGAATATAGTTAAAATTTTGTCATATGGTATTTTATAAAATAAGGTAGGCATTTATTTACCTACTCCATTAGTATTTTGGTCCTAGTGACTGTATGGTGTGTAAACTACAGGCATAAAGCAAGAAACACATTGCCCTATTGTTGGAGTGGGCTGGAATACCTGAGACTTCTAATATGAGACTTATGTTCAAATTCTTGTGCAGTTCTACCCCTTTTACCTCTGCAAGAAGAGACCTATGGTTATTGATGTTAAGATGGTGCCTGAGATCCAGAGGAAAGCTGAACACACTTAAGTATCCCCAAAAACTATACAAGGCTTCTAAACCTTGCTTAGATTTCTTGATTGCCTAGGAGCAGATGAACACAAAACAATGTCCTGGATAGTTGAGAAGATCTTTTGGCTTACAAATTGGACACATTCCACTGTTATACATAAAACTCTACTTGGAATTGGAAATGTTCTCCAGCAATGCTAATGTAAGAACCTCCTGGAAATGCTAGCACCTCTGCCCTTGCTCCAATCAAGCACAGGATGCACCTGCAGGCCCCTGACTTTCTCCAGCTGTAATTACTCACCTGGGACTCAAAGCTGCCGATGATACACAGCTGGAAGAATAAAACAGTCCAAAGGACAAAAAGCTCTATTTCTATGAGCAGAATATATTTTATTGTTCTTCATAGATAGTATTGCTTCCTCAAACTCCATGTCAGGCTACACCATTGTTTCCCATCTCACAAAGCTAACTAAACTGAACTACATATTACTTTACTCATCAATGATTTGTTGAGCATCTACTGTGTGCTTAACTATCTTCAGTGGCTATGTGACTCTATCATCTATCTACATTATGAGAAGGTTTAGAATCTTCACCCACTGCTTTTTCAGACTGCAGTGATTTACTCTCTGACTATGCTGAAACTCACATGTAACTGGAACTATCTTCACTTGGTTTACTATGCCCTAATATTATAGCTCAATACATACATGTTCTTCTAGTAAATTATTTCTATATTTTCATATACTGAATCAGCTATGAAAAAGAATATCCATGTCTTTAGCATGTTAATACTTGAATATGTACCTGTATAATCAGTTTTACTTAGAATTCTGGAAGCACATCACTTTCTGGGAAAATGGTGCTTTGGTTTCAGTTATGTCCCTACAAGGTGAATAAAAGGTGAAGGGCATATTGTAGCTGGCTGGAGCAGGAAAAGAGCTCTCAAAGCAACCATGTCAGATGTCTCAGAAACTTCAGGATGCCAGCTAGTGAGCCAGCAATGACTCAGATGCCATAGCTTTAAAAGGCACTTCAGCCTTATGTAGAGAGCCAAGAAATTTTCATGAATAGCCACAGCTGTTGCTTACAAAGAGGGACAAGATGAATAGAGTAAAAGCATCAACATGATGCAAATAAAGTTAACAGCCAGGCTTGACAATTGTTTGAAAACCAAGAGGCAGTTCAGTGACACCACTTTTCTAGACAACACTAATGAGTCTTCTGTACTAAATTATGCTGACTAAACTTATTTGAGGAACCAGAAAATAGAGAACAATGCAGACAAGGCATTAGAAGGAAGGCGGCTGGCACAGTAGTCATCAAAGCTATGCTGTTCCTAATGAAGAGAGAAGTTACAAAGACAACCAAACTATTTGTGGAGGAATTTTCTTGTTGCCACACCTGTCCTTCCATATTTTAAAATCTAATTTTAATTTTGTTCATCATCGGGGAGCCATTCCTGTTTTTGTAGGCCAGTTCTCCTGCAGCTATGCTGAAGTCCTAAGCTTCTAAAGGGAACAGAACTCTGTAACTTTGTTGATTATCATATACCCAATAACTAATTCAGTCCTTATGTGTATATGTGTATATATAGTGTTGATCTGAATGGAGACTGTAAGAGAATGAGACTCTTAGATATTTATTGAAAAACTGATAGTTCCAATAAATAAAGCAATCTGTGGTGAGTGAAAATGAGAGGAATCAAAATTGGCTAGAACATCAAAGCTTGTTGGATGAATTCTATTTTATATAACAAATCCTTTCCATAAAACTTTCATGAAATTCATATATGTGTATGTACATGTATGTGTGTACTTGTGTATATTGCTTGTTTTGAAAGCTTGAGGACCTAAACCCATGTATAAACTATGTTTGTACTCCCAATGATGATAACAAGGGAGGGGAGACATCCCTGGAAGCTAGGCTGGTTTCAGGCCAATGAGAGACCATGTCTCAAAGAAAAAGTAGAAAAGACCTGAGGGTCAACAAAAGACACTGTTCTATGATCTCCCCATGTATGCTAAGTCTAGCATGCACTCACACAAACACATGTTCTCCCCTACATACATAAATGCAAATGCATATACAAAATTTAAAAATTAAAAACATAAATGTGTGTATAATGTCACTGTTCTGGTTAGGTGTTTGTCAACTTGACAAAATCTAGAGTCATTTGAGAACAGAAAACTTCAATTAAGAATATATCTCCACTAGATTGGCTTGTGGATATTTGCTTGATTAATGATTGATGTGGGAGGGCCTGGTCCACTATGGGCAGTACCATTCCTGGGGAGGTGGTCCTATAAGGAGGCAGGCTAAGTTGGCTATGAAGAACAAGCTAGTAGCGGCATTTCTCCATGGCCCTTGCTTCAGTTCCTGTCTCCAGATTCCTGTCTTGAGTTCCTGCCCTGCCTGACATCCCTCCGTGACAGAATGTGATCTGATTTTTAAAAAATAAAACAAACTCTTTCCTCCTCAAGCTGCTTTTTCTCATAGTGGTTTATCATAGTAATAGAAAGCCTAAGACAGCCACTATGTATGTCTAAGTATAGTGTGTGTTATACGTAAACATAGTCAAAGAGAAAACACAAAGAAAAAGTATATAGAAAAACTAAGTTGTATTGATGAGATGTTAGAATATATATAAAATAACAAAGAATTTGGTAGCATATATAGCTGACATTGGCATCATATAATTTATGTTTCTAAAATGATGTTAAAATTCATTTACTCAGCACTTAAATTCAGTGGTTGAGAACTCTTGATGTTCAAGTATTAGAACTTGAATTGGAATCTGAACACCCATGTAAAAATTCAGGCATGTCTTTAAGTGCTTACATAATTAGTGTTGGTTGGGGTGGCAGAAGCAGGAAGATATCAGGAACTCTTAGGCTAGCCAAGCTAGCTAAAATGGAGAGCTTCTAATTCAGTGAGAGACAGCATCTTCGAGAAGCCAGAGAGTGGTAGATATCCTTCCCTGACCTCTGCATGTGTACACATTGGCACATGAAGTCACACATGCATATGCATGCACTGTATATACAATGCAAATACTAAAAAGAAAAATAAACAAATGAAATTCATTTATTCATCCTCAGCACACACTTCTTGACTTTTTAGGATTTATTTAGGCCAGTACAGAGATTGTGTGCTCATGTAGAACATGAAACATTTAATTGTTACTTTGTAGTGGAGATCTTTGAAGTGACCTCCACCCTTTCCCTAATCCATCAGTCTTGTACTTGAGCATACAATTGTCTAATTAAAATTCTTATTATTACTAGACATTTTTGATCAAATGGACCATCTTAGAACTAAAGATGCAAATAGATCCTTGTAAAAGCAGTGATATTACCATGAACTTAGTTTTACATTTATATACAACAACCAGTCAGTTACTAATGGTTATTGTGTACAGATGATGACAGCAAATGGTTAATATAGAGTAACCTAATATTGTCTTTTACTGAGATTAATAAATTGCTCATAATTGTTACTCAAAGCAAATTAATCACAAGAGCTTCTTTTTCATGTTCTTTCATATAGAACACACACGTTCTCTCCCTCTTCCCCACCTCTCTCTCTCTCTCTCTCTCTCTCTCTCTCTTACACACACACACACACACACACACACACACACACACACACACACACACACACACTCCTTCCTAGTATATACTTCAGATTTGTAACTTAGATGTCTAATTTCCAATATTAGGAACTGAATATAATTAATTACATTTTCATGCATATAAACATGATCGAACTAGCCCTTATTTCTCTTTGTGAAGATATTTTTGAATATCAGTGTGTATTATCTTAAATACATGGCTATAATTCCTGAGTAAATACACAACTTGAAAGTACACTTTTCAAGAAATATTGGCCTAACTTACTGTGAAAACAATAGTCAACTAAGATCCACTTATACCAGTATCTGTATAATAGCAACAATAATGTCAAAATCAGATTTCACAAAAATTTTGTCATCACAGCTATCGTTATAAAAATAAAGCAAATTAATAAAATCTTCTTTGAGGTGAAGACTACTAGAAATATAAATAAAAACTTACTCTTCAATATTTCATTAAACTAAACATCTTTAAACTTGACTTTAAAGGTAACTGTTTGAAAAGTATATTTTGTTTAAAAAAACTGATTTACATCAGACACTCTACATACATATTTCCAAGGTTTATAGTAGTTGGGGAGTGTGGACACTATATATATATAGTAATATGATATGATTTCTTATGTGTGATGATACAAAAAAAGCAGTTTGACTTATGGGGGAAGGATATAATCAAAATATATTTAAATTTAAAAATCATTTTAAATAATGAATAAAATATTAAAAAACAGAAAAATTGCAATTTATTCTCTTGAAAAAAATGAAAATGTTTCTGAATGTTCAAATAGTAAAATTTAGTACAATAACTAATTGATACTTCATCTATAAGATTTCTCAAAGTCAGCCGGGCGGTGGTGGCGCATGCCTTTAATCCGTGCACTCGGGAGGCAGAGAGAGGCGGATCTCTGTGAGTTCGAGGCCAGCCTGGGCTAAGAGAAACCCTGTCTCGAAAAACCAAAAAAAAAAAAAAAAAAAAAAAGATTTCTCAAAGTCATGTAAGGCAAATATAGTAAATTTATATGGTACTGCATTTGATATTTTTTCCATTGCTGTGTCATACTACCTGAGAAAAGTAACATATGAAGATGTACTTTGTCTTAGTTTCATGATGGTGAAGATATGTTGACATTCATGGCAGCGGGACAGGTTCACCTTTTGGGCAGTCAGGAAGCAGATCCCAAACAGAAACTGATGCCTAGCTAAGTTCATCCACTAGCAATGAACTTTCACCAGCTAGGCTGCACCTACTTCAGGTCTTACAACCTCCTAAAAAACTCCTACTAGCCAGGCTGACTGTTCACACTTATGAGTCCATGGGGATTGCCACATATTCAAACCATAACATACACATTCTAAATTTGTAACTTTGGAGTCCTCTTGAAGAATGGTAATAAGCCGGGCGGTGGTGGCGCACACCTTTAATCCCAGCACTCGGGAGGCAGAGCCAGGCGGATCTCTGTGAGTTCGAGGCCAGCCTGGGCTACCAAGTGAGCTCCAGGAAAGGCGCAAAGCTACGCAGAGAAACCCTGTCTCGAAAAACAAAAACAAAAACAAAAAAAGAATGGTAATAAAATTATTAAAAATATGTAAGATTATGTACATTTCTGAGCTTTCAAAAGAGCATGCCCATACTATAAAAATATTTTTGTGTACATGATTGCCTTCTTTATGATAGCAATTGGTAAAAATTACCTGTATCTAAGTTTTAATTTTCTAGATAAAAACAACATGTAAATTTATTCTTGTGTTCTGCTAAGGGAAAAGGCTTTCATAGCAGCTGTTTGTCTCTAGATCAAGAAACATCTTGCTCAATTTTGTTTTATTTAGAAATGGTGGCAAACATAGCAAGACTACATGAATAAGATTATTTTAAAATAATGCATTATACCCTTTACCTAGATTTGCCTATTCATGTTTTTTCTTCATAAACATTTTTTCCTAAATTATTTGAGAGTAAGTTACACATGTAATAATCCTTTATCCCTAAATATTTTAGTTTCTGTTTCCAAGAATAGAAATAGACTCTTACATGACCAATTATACCTATTAATTGAGCTTGGGAAACAGGAGATGACTTACCGTCAGTAGTTTCATCACCTCCAAAACGCTGTCGGTAGAAGAGCATCAGTTCTATGTTGTAGCATTTGTAGACCACCACCAGCAGTATAAGCAGGAGGAAGATTGCTCCCAGGCCACCCGCAAGCTCAATTTTGTATATTAAATCTGAGGTAAACAGAAAAAGGTAATTAAATCAGCAACACTTGGAATTTCCCCAAATTCCTCTATGTAAGAGATCATTCTGCTTTTCTTTTCAGAACATATTGTACATGACAAATTTATCTTGATATGTTAGTTAATAAAATTAACTATATTTGGAAGCTTTGAGCAATTTACTATTACAGGTAGTAATTGTATAATAAAAGAAGTACTTAAATTCCAATTAAATTTGAAGACATAGCATTTTCACATGCATTTCCTTAATTGTTTATCAGGGAACTATTAAAGCTCCTTTATTTTGGATTCATGGATAATTTTCTGTTGCTTCTGTTAAAATATCTTGTTGGTTTAGCAAGATTATCTCCTGTACTTCTCAGGCCACCGGCTCTATTCTTCTACAGTAGAATAACATCATAAAATTACTTTCAGAATCAAATAAAATCTAATGAGTTTGCAAGATTTAACTGTTCCACTTAACCTCAATAGAAAATAATCTAATACACGTTAAGCAGGGGGAATTAACTTACCCGTTCCCCATACTTATTTGAATAAATTACTATAATATATTTGTGATATAATATACCCAGAGGAACAAAAAGTGAATGAGAAATCTAGGTTAATCATTTAGCCTCTTTGGCCAACACCAATGTATGTTATACTTGAGCTTTTCCACTGAGGCATTCCTGGAACTCTGAGAGTTGGGATAATTAAATCAGCACATAATGGAATGAGACAATAATGTCTCCTAGGCTCAGAGAACAGTGGATTACCTGTTGCTTAATTAATAATATTAACAAATCTAGAGAGATCATCAAAAAGGAGAGTATGATGGAATTTAGTAATATAATAGTCAAAGGATATTTTAGATTTTTGAGTTCAGTGTTTTCCAAAGGAGATATGCTAAATCTGAGAGAGACCAGAAAAGAGAAACATTTTCTGTCAAGGGACAAGAACATCCACTGGTCTCACAATTAAATGAAATTGCCTACAAGATTAGGTGGTCTCCAGTTAATCTAATTCTGTAATTATCAAGCAAATACTCTATTACTAATTCAGCTTACCATGTAACTAGAAACTGGCAAGGGAATTGACATTTTATTTTGTGCATTAGTTGCTTCTGACTGTGGTTGGCATCAGTCATTTTCCCTGGGTAGGTTGATTCAAATTTCTGATTTGACTGTGACTCTTGAGAAACACAGACAACTTTTCTTTGGTAATGTTCCTTTTCTTTATATAAGATCATTGCTTAAGAAAAATAAGTCATGGTCAATGCAACAAAATTGATTTAGCATATTATAATTTATAAAATGGATGATTATATTATGAAATATGTGTGTGTGTGTGTGTGTGTGTGTGTATACTTTACCCAGTCTATTATTTACTTTGTAAATAAATTTGTATCACAAGAACTTTTAACCAAAGTGACAGATATAGAATTTGAGACTCTATAGTTTAAGTCACTTAGGATAAGAATCTTGGTTTCCTAAATTCAAATTCAAGACTTTTTTTTATTCTACCACAGCATTATCTACTTTACCCTGGAAATGATAATAGGAAATTATCTCCATATTCTCCCATGGAAATCTTGGTGATATTTCCTCATACCATGTGACTTGAGGAGAATTTGGCTCCCATTATTTGAGCTCCAAAGAAAGAGGATATACTACAATTACTAGTAAGAATAAAATTAGTTGAGGAGATTTCACATGCTATAGCCATGGAAGGAGGGGGCTCCTAGGAGTTCCACATGGGAAGGAAAGTAATAAGTTTTGTGGTGAATGAAGGAATTAAGTTTTACCAAGGAAGAAGACCTAGAGCTGGACACAATACAGTTGAATGGGAAAAATCACAGAGTGGAAATGGAAATAAATGCAACTCTTCTTTCTTGAAAGCAAAAGGAGGAATGATGGAAAGGGGGAAGAGAATGGAGCTGTTGTGAAGGACAAACTGTCTACAATGAACATTATGAGGGGGCTTGATGAGCAGGTATGGGAAGTGAGTATCTCTGTCCTACCTACTAAAAGTGGAATTCAATTTGAAATGAAATTCCCACATTTTAGGCAAAAATAAAAACTCTCTTTACATATTAAGCATGCCTCTTGTCTTACAAACTGGTGTCCTAGGAACCACTGACTACCTCTGTCTGGGGCACAAAGCAAGCTTGCAACTTATATTGGGAAGCAAATCACAATCTTTACTAGTTTCCTCACCACTTTTTATCAACAATACACCGCAAATGACCAGTGCTATGTTGGAAAAAAATAAATGTTTCTTTGTTATTCTGAAAAATCAACTTCTCTTTCAACTTACAGCCTTGATTGACTTAATTCAAATGCTTGTTCCTGTTTTTTTTTTACAACAATAATTGTTCAATTTATTCTGTAAATGTCTTGATGTTTCTCTTCTCTTTTGTTCGTTACCCTCTTCCCTCTTACCGCCCCCCCCCCCCCCCACACACCCTCTCTCTTCCACTTCCTCTCAGGCCAGAACATCTCTCAACTGTTTTCAAAGTCACTGAATGGAAATTTTCCCAACAACTTCTATGTTATTTACAGAGTACATTTGCTATTAGGTAGATGGAAAACTTCAGCAGCCAGACCAATTCGTGCTCCAGAGTAGCAGGCACCCATGTCAGCAGTAAATATATGGAAGAGAATCATGGTGTGAAAAGTACCTTTGCGATTTAGGGGTCCATTTCATAAAAAATGCCTCTGAAAAATATTACATAATGGTGGCTGTTTAAGTTGAAAAGCGTGAACCTTGACTCTGAGACCCAACAAGTATTCTTTGATTCAGCCAAGGCAGTCTTATCAAAAGAGAAACATCCATCCTATAATCAGAGGTTAAAACTGCCATCAGCCAAATGACATGTGGCTTTTCTTTTGTCTTCTGTTTGCATTTGCCATTTTCTATCCCAGCAGGATCTATACTTCAAAACATTTCCTGAGAAGCCGAAAGTCATTTATGTTGGTCTTTGACTTGTAAATACTTCCTAAGGATAACTATAACCACAGAAGAAACTTTTGTGTGGTTACAACTTTTTGTAGGCACTCATCATACATGTACCGTTCTTTTGTATCTTCTTAGTTTGAACCCATCTATTTCTTCAGTGTGAACACAAAAGGTAGACATTACTGTATGGGAAAAATAGCAAGTGATTCCAAGAGACAAAACATGGTGTGTGTGTGTGTGTGTGTGTGTGTGTGTGTGTGTGTGTGTGTGTGAGAGAGAGAGAGAGAGAGAGAGAGAGAGAGAGAGAGAGAGAGAGAGAGAGAGAGAGAGAGAGAACTTGCTTCTCTAACTTAAAAATTAGTGAATGAGTTTGGAGATTGACCTGAGGATTTCTGCTGTGACCTGAATGTTAGCATCTTCTCAAAATACATGTTTGTTGATATAAGGACGTTGCTCAGTAGCTGTACATTTTTTAGAAACCTGAGTTTGATACCCAGCATTAAACAAAACATTTGTTTTGACTTGTCTCCAATGTCTCCCATTAGGATTTGGGGCCTTTGAGATATAAGTAGCTCAAGAGGGCTTCATAATCATGAATGAAATAGAACCCCATTTAGAGGACATAGAGAATCTTCTTACTTCTTTTCCTCTGTGAAATCACAGAATTTACTGGAGGAACTGGTACTTACTAGAAAGGGAATATGCTAGCACATCAATCTCTAGAATTGTAGTTGTCAAATCTGTGGGGTTTTTTTATAAATTGCTCAGTTAAAGTTATTTTGTTTTAGCAGCCAAATAGATTAATAAATATATTATTGCTGACAAGTAGGGTAGTTCTATAACAAATACCTACAGATGTGGAAGTAGTTTGAAAATGGGTAATGAATGGGTAGAGGTTCAAGGAGATTTGATGTACACTGTGAATACAAAGTGTCTTATGGGAGAGAATGGGGAAAGTTCAAAAAAAGATGAGGACTCCAGGGAAAGGCTCAATTTTAAAAAATAAATAACCCTAAATGGTTCTGAGCAGGACATTGGTAGAAATATGACTAGTAAAGTCCACTTGATGGAAATAGGGATGAGGTCCTTACTAGATAAAAATCTATGAAGATCTAGATCTTGGATTTTTCTAGCCTCCAGAATGATGAAAAACATATTTCTGTTCTTTATAAATTACACAATCCAACATAGCCTCTTAAAATGCTAAGAGAGCTTGCTATAGCATTGTAAGAGTCCAGGTGGAGTAGTAGGAAATGCTAGAGGGAGGGTGAATGGGAGGAAGATGGAGGGGGAGGCAGAGGCAGAGAGGGAGAGGGGAAAGAAGAAAAGAGATTGAGATTTAGTGTCATACCTATATTTTGTGAGAAAGGGAGTATGTTCAGAGAGGTAGAACTACTTACCAGAATGTTTTTAGGTTAAGTTCATAATCTTGGTTCACCAAGAGGAAAAAATCAGATGGACCTCTTACTACTTTATAGTTAGTAATACTTTCTGGTTAATAGTTCTTCAGAAAAAACAAAATGATAGGTGAGTGTAGGAGCTTACAGTTAAAGGGTATAATATTTTGTAATCCCTGTCTACGTTCATTGGATACGTTGGAGGTGAATTTTCACTTTATAAAAGCCATTTTGGGTTCAGGGAATGATTCTTCACAAGTTTCTTCTCCATAAGGATGACTTAGGGGATTTTAAATATTTGATTCACAGTCCATTAATAAGTCATTGTTTCATAAAACAAGATATACTCACATTCTAGGTAGAATTACCATAGCCAATGAGATAAGGCTCTAGTGATAAAGGCTAACAGGTTTAAATATCACCTTTAAATGTTTCTTAACACAAGATAAACTTGATCTGGTTTTTCAAAATTCTAACAGGTTCACAAAGACTTGTGCCTTTCAAATTTCTGAGAGCTCAAAGACCAAATGAAGAAAAATTAACTGCATCCTTTAGCAAAGCACAATGAAAACTTTAACTTCCACCTAGAAAAGTGATTTTATTGAAATGAAAAATGCTTCAAGAAAAATGAATATGTTGTTTATTAATTTAAAAAAATCATTTTTATCCTCTCAGCTTCACTTGAAAACTTTGAAGCTTTCATATCTTGCATCAAAATCTTCTAGAAGAGAATGATGGGTTGACCTTTAGGTAAAATGTGTTTTATCCAGTTCATGTTTTAATTCTTTCTAATCGTGAACTTTCTTTTATTTTTTCATATGCATTTGGCCTTTGAGACCTTTGACTTTTCACCTCCAAGCCTGAGTTAAAATCTTTAAAAATAAAAAAAAATGCCCTGAAGTAACTGAGGGCAAACAGTCAAGACAAGTTAATAGATAAAATCTTGTTTTATAATCTCTTTTATCTTTCTTCTCACTACATTGGGCTAGTATATATGTGGAGAGTTTCCATTCAACAAATACTTTTGAGCATTTATTATATTTTATGTACTATGTATACAGCTGTCACTAACATAAGAAAAATCTCTATACTTATGGAATGTACATCCTTGGGACAGGGAGAATGCAAGAAACATATGTGCAATATAATATCCAATACTAATTAATATACTGGAAAGAAATAAACTTAGAGGGCACACAAAAGGAATGAATTATATTTTATATGAAGTGGTCAGGGAATCCCTGCTGAGGAACTCATGTAAGAAGAGGCCTGTGTGATTGTAGGCAACCATGAGAACAGCTGAGGAAAATGTTCCAGTCAGAAGAAATCAACAAGAGATAAGGGTCTAAGATAGGTCAATGCTTGATGAACATGAGAAAATAAAAGGAGGCTATTGAGTACTCCATTTGATCTAGATGGTGGTAGAAAGTGAGATCAGCAATAAGAGCAGATTGTGCAATAGTGCAAGTTTGGGGTTTCATTCAGTTCATCTGAGCTTGTAGCTCCAATTCAGGTGGTGGCAGTGAAGCTGAGAACGTTGTCACAGCTGTGACTGCCTTTGAAAGTTGAAACATGGGGCTTAGTGGTAGCATAGATACAGGACATGGTAGGGAAAACTAGAAGTGAAGGATGACTTTGACTATTTTGACCCAAACAACTATTATGATGATGACAGAGATGAAGAAGAACAGAAGATCAATGTGTATAGGCAGAAAAAATTAGGGATCTTGTTTGGGATCTTGATGTGACTATGGAATATATAAGTTATTGCATATTATTAAATAGGCAAATGGATATGTAAGTCTGGACTTTGTGTGTGAGGTAAGAACAAGTAAATTGCAAGCAATGGGATAGAAACTAAATGAGATCATCCAGAGATCGGATGAGAAGAAGCTGGAAAACCAGGGAATTTCAATTTATTTAAGTATAAGGAAAATGAGACTTAATGTTGTCAGTTATTAATAATTTTTGTCAAAGTTCTTTGCAGATGATATCAAAGGCAGTAGAGTTTTACAGTGTCCTCATGTCCAGTTGCAGATTTCTAGAGTTTTAAGAACTGCCAGTTGTTGCTTCTACTTTTAAATAGAATAGATTTATTTTAAAACTCAGATTATATCTGTTCCCACTGGCTTAATTATAAGACCTTCCTTCATATTTTTCCCCAAAGAAATTTTCACATTGGAATATATATGTTTTGCATAACTTTTGTTAAATGTTTATATTTCTTTCCATTCTTACTACCCCAGAGGTTTGAGGATGTCTATTTTCTTTGTCTATTTCTCAATACCTAGCATATGTCTACTACACATGAGTTCTCAATATTAAAAGAGCCTTGTAATCATTTATTTAACCAAGATGCATTACAAGTGTTTCTTAGTGGCAAAACACCAAGTTGCTTGAAGATGAAGTACAGCAGCAAACCCTGGCCTGGAGAATCTTGGAACCAAGAATAAGACCCGAAAGGACAAGGACAAAGTGACTTTTGCCACAAGGTATGTAGGATTAGGCAAAGCCTGTGCTAATGTAGGAAGGTATGTATATGAAAAATTACTAAATTTCAGTACAATAAAGAACACTTTTTATATTGGATATATTTTATATCTAGTACATGTTTATTTAAACTGCAACTTTAAAACATAGATATTGTTACTCCCATTTTACATATGAGGAGACTAAGATTCCAAAATTCTACTCAGGCAAGTCATTTAGATTTCCCCAGGTGGATGAACCATATCACCTGAACCTGCTGGCACTGACCTCCCTTTCCATATTAGACCCCTTTATACATAAACACGCCTTTATTTTAAGACAGCATCAAATCCAGTCATATGAGACATGGTGCTGCTGAGATAGAAGCGTCATTCTCAGAATAAGCATGCTTCCTTGCTTCTTCTGGAGATTTCATCAGGCTCAAGCTTTGGGTCTGGCAAGAAAATGGAAATTCCATCTTGGCCAGTAGATGTAACTAGTGATTTTGCTGATTGAATCTGTTCTATTGTTCTATAGTCTAAGCAACAATTGGCCTGATTAAGAACATGTGTTCTGCTATATTTACAAACCCTTTCCCAGGTGATCACACAGACTCTTTAGCCGTTTTGTAGTAATGGAGACTTCTGGTAAAGCCTTTTAAGATGCTTCTTTGGTACTGTTTAGTTTTAGCACTTTTATGTATAAATTTAGTTTCTTTTCTTTGCCCATCACAAACAATTTCACCCATTCTAGAACAGAGTATTAAGAGGGACTTTTCCAGAAATGCCAAAATACTTAGAAATATATCCACCCACTGAGGGTCTTTTAATAACATGTCATGTCACAAAACAAAACTTATGGTGTTTATGAAAACTTTTCTTATATGATATTACTAATTACTTATGTTACATTTTATTCTGGAATTTAAAAAGTAACTTTGTAATCTGATAATATAATGTCTAACATTTCAACTAAGCACTATAAGAAGATGAAATACAGAGAAAATATTGAATGTCATTATATGCCAAAATTTTATGTATCACTTAGAATTACAAACATGGCCCATTTTATGTCAATTGAATTAATGTATAACCATACTTTAATTTTTATATATTTCCTCATGCTATTGAAAGTCATAGGTTTTTTATTTTTGTTAATATGCTCAACAAGAGAAATATTTCTCCTTAAAAAGACAACAATAGTTAAAGGAAGTTTTTATTAAATGAGAAACTATGTCCAGAACACATATTTAGTAGTTATTAGTAGTTAGTGAAGACGTAGTTGTGCTTATGAAAAGGAATACCCTTTTTACGTAGTAGAACACTGGCGTGTTTCCGTCCATTTCTGTTTTCCACATGGCAGGTATAATTAGCCAAGTCAGCTTCCACCACTGAGTCAAAGATGAGTGTCAATTCAACTTCTTTTTCTCCAAGATGCTCTTTGAGGAGCCTGAAAGAAAAACAGTAGACTTGGCTGCATTTGTTTGAATGAGGCAAAAAGCAATCATATAAAATCTATAAGATGGTAAAATAGCACAACTGCCTGAGGACTCTGTTGGCTACCAAGAGCTCTGGTTAGATGTACATGAGTGTATCACCTTAAGGAAGGAAATGCAAAAATGTGAAGAATAAATAAGAAAAAATGTGAAAATTTTACTCATTAAAAAAAAAGCAACAATATGAGTTGTTGGTAGTATTTTTACTCTGTTGCTCTTTGTTCTTTTGGGGGCCGGCCACCCAGCTCCCAAATAAATACAGGGAGGCTTATTATTAATTATAAATACCTGGCCTTAGCTTGGCTTATTTCTAGCCAGCCTTTCTTAACTTAAATTATCCTATCTACTTTTTGCTTCTGCGATATTATCTTTCTTTTACTTCTCTAATCTTATTTTCACTCTTACTCCATGGCTGACTGTGTGGGTGGGTGGCTGGCCCCTAGCATCTGACTCTCCTCCTTTTCTTGTTCCTTGATCTCTTTTCTCTCTCTTTTCTCCTACTATTTATTTTCTCTGCCTGCCAGTACTGCCTATCCTTTCTCCTGCCTCACTGTTGGCTGTTAAGCTCTTTATTAGACCAATCGGGTGTTTTAGGCAGGCAAAGTAACACAGCTTCACAGAGTTAAACAAATACAACATAAAAGAATGCAACACATGTTTGCATCATTAAACAAATGTTCCACAGCATGAACAAAAGTAACACATCTTAAAATAATATTCTACAACAAAAATGTCACTAGGATTTGATAAATAGAGCATATAAGATTGGTATCAAAAAGGAGGAAACATTGGTTTTAATGTTCTAAATTGAGTTTATAAAAACTAATTGGATCTTTAAACTATAACACAATGGAAAAAATCTGTACAAGCATAGGTTCTATGTCAGAAGTTAGGCTTTATAAAGGTATAAAGAAGGGGACATTAAAAATGGTGAGTGCTGCTGGGCGGTGGTGGTGCACGCCTTTAATCCCAGCACTTGGGAGGCAGAGGCAGGCGGAACTCTGTGAGTTTGAGGCCAGCCTGGGCTACCAAGTGAGTTCCAGGAAAGGCACAAAGCTACACAGAGAAACCCTGTTTCGAAAAACCAAGAAAAAAATGGTGAGTGTAAAGCTGGGCATAGTGGCACATGCCTTTAATTCCAGCTCTTGGGAGGCAGAGGAAAGTGGATCTCTGTGAGTTCGAAGCCGGCCTGGTTTAGAGTGTGAGTTCTAGGACAGACATGGCTGTTACACAGAGAAACCCTGTCTCAAAAACTTCCAAACCTAACTAAAAGAAAAAACAAAATAACAAAACAGAATGAGGAGCATATGAAAAAATAAATTGAAGGTGCTTAGTGATTTTTAATCTCCAAATACCAGTAAGAACTTCGGTTTCTTTTCCCTAGCTTGTTATCCAATACAGTACTTAGCCCTGTTTCAAACCTGGCTGCTCTGCCATCCCCATGGCTTTGATATCTCTAAACCTTGCTCCATTCTTGTTCTCCTGCTTCTCCTACTCATGGAAGAAATCCTGTTCTCAGTGACATTTTCTCAGTTTTGCTGTTTTCTTTCTGAATCCAATTGCAAGGGGCCTTGGATGGCCAGAAACAGAAGAGCTGCATTGCTAGCATTGACTGCAGAGGCCCACACTTCCTGTTTCTTGCAAGACTTATAGTTTCACTAGTGTCTAGCTACCTCCTTGGTTAAAGACATGTTTCTGATTCCTCATGCTTTTGACCAAAAAGACCAAATTAAAGTGGCAGAAAAATGGCTGTTCAGTTCTAGGGTAGCTGGCTAAATATACATATATACTAGTAAACATAAAATACTTTATGTGGAAAATTAGAGGTGACAGAAGTAATTTTTATCTTCTTCATGGATATATAATCATGAGCACAGAGAAGACTTCTCTGATTGACTGGCATTGAGCACAAAGTCAAGCTGGGAGCTTACAAAGTCTTTTACTCAATTGGTGCTACAATTTATTCCACCTTTAAACTGGAAAGAATAAATACTACACTGAGTGTGAAATTGGGATAGTAAATGAGTTAAAATAAGTGATTTTAAAAATAGAAACAATCACTGTCATACTTAAAGGAATGTTATTAAATATAAATATTTCACTATCCAAAGATAGAGTATTCAGATTTTGGCTCCTCCCAAAACAATTGAATTTATGTTTATTAGCATTTAATTTTAGTTTGGTTTACTCTCTTTCTAGTTCTTTGAGAGATGGAAAAGCTTTAAGTTAAGTTGGAAGAGGAGAGCTGCTAGAATGTGAGAATCTAAAGCTCAAGGTAGGTTCTATGCTTTTCTAAAAAAATTTTTTATTAAGAAATTTTCTATTCATTTTACATATCAACCTCAGATGGTACTGGACTAGGTTCTACAGTTTTTTAAAAGTTAACCATGTTTCTGTTCCCTTCTATTATCCAAGGGTTGACAATGTAGCACATATAGGTCAAGTGAGTCTTCTACGACCTCTTACATTTATGTATCTTTGGGGTCTCATGTTACTCTTTGTCTTTATATTAACCGCTTTACTGACTGCCTGAAGCTGGAATTTCCCCATCTAACCTCGCTATCAGCATACAGTTGGGAATTTATGATGTTTATGGTTTATATTGACTTTTGTTCTCTTTATTTTCTCCCTTCCCTTGGTAAATCCCACTGTATTCAATTGTGTTAGCATCGTGTAAACTGCTGTGGAAGAAGCTCTCTTAGTTCTAGAAGTCTCAGAGGCACCACAGATTTCATTTGATTTAAAGTATCACATGGAGGGCAGCCACAGCCTCTGCCAGGCATGGGGCAGAAAGCTGATCCTGCTCCTTGCTACGAAGCCTTTCCCTCCTCATCTCTAATGCAGTTTCCAAAAACAGATCTCCACAGGCTGCAGAAAGAATTTGGAGAGAGGATTGAAAAATGATCCTTCTTCATTCTATTAATATATATGAGGTGTCTTAATTATCAGCTCTTAAAAATCTCGAGGTGATTTGCTTTTTTGGAATTAAACAGGAGGTTGGTGTTTATGTCCATAATTCAGTTTGCTGAGCAGTCAAACTTTCCTACCAAATATTGATATATAAAAAATCCATCAATGATGCTTTTCAACACCTAATAGATACCTAGCTCTGGGCTAGAGACTTTGTGTAAGAGAAATATAAACATTCTAAGACTCAAACCTGATACACTAAGTTCTAAAATTTAAAGGAAAAGGCAAAATTTACACAATTGAAAAATTATAGAATGGATGAGGCCAAGAAGTGTTACCACCCCAATTGTGATGAGCATGGAATTTCAAAGTACACAGTATAAATTAGCTTTCAAAATAGACTTGCAACAGTGGCTAGGAAAGAGAAAAAAGAGGCTCCTTTCCAGAAGATAGTTCTTTTTGTAGACTGTGTGAGACTTATTTGTATGATTGATAGAGGTTACAGGTGAGGGTATCCTAGAATATACTTCAAATAATCTGAGAAGTATTTCGTTCTAATGATAATAATGGGAATACTAAAAGCCATGTGAATTTTGAATTTGTTTTAAATAGATTATTTTGGGTATAACTCATCACCAAAAATATACAAAAAAATCGATAACTTTGAACACACATATCTTTTCATTGGAATTTTGGCCAGTGGACTCTGTTCTGGTTTATTTTTTTGCTATGATAAAACACTGAACAAAATCCACCTTTGGAAATGGGAACAGTTTATTTGACTTAACTTTCAAATCACAGTAGATCATCGAGGAAAGTCAGTGGAAAAACTCAAGGCAGGCATCTAGAGGCAGGCATCAGGGAGGACTGATACTTGCTGACTTCCTCTCTGGCTTGCTCCATGACTCATACTCAGCTAGTGTTCTTATATATTTCAGGCCATCTCCATAAGGTTGATAGTGGGCAGAGCCCTCTCACATCAATCAAGACAATCTCTCAAGACACAGATGGCCATAGGCCAATTTAATCTGTACAATCCATCAATTAGGATTTCTTTTTCCTAGATGACTCTAGGATGCATAAAGTAGACATTAAAAACTAACCAAGGTAGAGTCCAAGAACTAGAATTTAAGGCAAGCTATAAGAAGAGGTAATATTAGAAAAAATTAGAGATTAATTCAGGTGAAAGAAAAACCACAACTTTAAAAAATTATAGCTACAATATATTATTAGAAATATTACTATGGTGAGAGCTCAGTCAATAAAATGCTTGCTACACTGTGAGCATGAAGACCCAAATTCATTTTCCTAGCACTCAGGTAAAGGCAAAGCACAGCATATGTATATATACCCAGGGCTGGGAAAGTGGACATAGAAGGGTCCCTGGGGCTTGTTGGCCAGGTAATGTGCTGAATTAGTGAACTCAAGATTCAGCAAGAGACATTGTCTCAAAAAATAAGGTATATAGACACCTTGGTTACAGGACATAGAAAAATAATCTTGAATTGGGCAGGAATATCTGTGTTGGCTAACTTTCAAATTGCTGTACATTGCTATGAAGGCTTATGTGGAAGAAAAGACATCAACTGTCTTACCCAGCATTGGACCCTGCATACTATGCTAATGACATTAAATGAAAGATGTGCAATAGTGGCATTACTGTTTACAGGGGTAACCAAACAATCTCTTGATTGTATTTGAGGCCTGCTCCCCCAAAGAGAGCCTGGTACTGTAAACATGATCATAACACATAGTTAACAAAGCCATGGGCCTTAAAGGAGAAACTACTGTTGTTTTACTGAAAAGTCATGTTGCCAAACTTCATTATGAATATTCATGTTACATCCATAGATTTGTGCTGCTTTCAGCCAGTGAAAGAAGCTTCTTATTGCAAAGTGTAATTGCTAATGAAGAGACTCAAAACTATTCTTAGTGCAGAGAATAAGTCACTGTGCATTCTCAGCCATAAATAGAACATCAACAATACCTCTAGAAGTCTCAGAGAACAGCAAAGAAGAGGGGATAGAAGAAAGATGTAAGAGCTGGAGGACAGGGAGGAGAGATGTGAAATGCTCTCCTCTGGGCATGGCATGAAAGTTGCACACTTGAACTCAGAGCAGCTGTGGTTATCAATGCAAGACCTGTACAAGATCAAACCAGTTAAAAATTTCAACATGGAGCAGGGAGAGGATCCCAATGCCCCATCCCTAGCTGAGGAGACAATGGCAAATGATGGCTGTTGAGGGAAGGCAAGACACTTTTCTTTGGTGGGCGTGATCATTGGTAGGTGGCCCAGGACACAGTATACCTGAGCATACAGGCAGCAATAATTAGATTCAGTGGGTTATAAAAGTAAAAGCATGAGTTGGTACAAAGATGGTAGATATGCTGAGGGTGACTGGTAGAGCTGGAGGAAAGGTATGGGGGGTGAATATGATGAAGATACATTATATTCACATATGAAATTTGAAAAATAAGGTACAGAAGCAATCGAGGAGGATACTTGACATCAATCTCTGTCCCCACATACGCACACCCAAATGGTCACATAACTGTACATACATGTGCACATATATTCCTACATATACGTTCCCCACAAAACAAAAAAGTAGTGTATTACTAAAAAGAATGTGGCAATTGTGTCTCACACACAGCCACACACACACACACACACACACACACACACACACACACACACACACACACAGTGAGAGTTGGGAGCAAGAGTGAGCAAGAATGAGAGAAATATTGAGAGATCTGAGCAAATGAAAAGTTACCAACTCCTCTTAGATCTGTCAGATAATTGGACTCTTGTCCTCTAATACTAATGATTTTAGCACACTCAGATCAGAATCCTAGGAGCTTGATGCAATACTAATAAGAACATTTAAAATGTAAATAATGCAATATATACTGAGACATTCCATCAATATATGTTTATAACTAGTGTATGAGCTAAAACTAATTGAAAACTTGAATTGTATTTATATTTAGGCTTACAATACTCTGAGCCTATGAGTTAAATTTTTTGCACATAGGTATAGGCGGACTTCACACTTTGTGAGTTTTGCCTTCAGAGGCAGTGCTAGTTTTCAAGGTCAAGATAACTATCCTTCATTCTTCTGGCAAGTTGAAAGCGAAAAATATTCATTTAAAAATGAGCCCAGAACACTCTGTTCTTCTTTTTAAAAGTCCATCCTCAAAAGAAACTAGTTTCTCAGATTCTAAAAACAAATTAGGATTTAGCAAAGCATAACAAGTACCTGGGCAAAAAGAACTACCCATCTCCATACCCCTCCAGTTTTCTTGTTTTATCTGAATGCAGGTGACAATGGGAAACACTTAGGAAAGTGAAAGTTTGTGGGCATGGGGTTGTTTAAAGCCTGAGAGCTCATCATATAATTTTGGAATGGTTACCATCACATCAGTCAGGCCAAGAAGTAGGAATGTGAAATATTCTAAGATACCAGAAGTCTCTATGAGTGGCTATGTTGTTATGTGTAAGTAGGCTATAAATGGTTATACATGGCTATAAATGGCTATGAATGTTTATTGTAAATTATTTGGCTATAAATAAATTTTACAGTATAATGATGTACTAAAAGAAAGATAAATTGGAATAATGTGAAATAATCAGTCAAAACCAGAGAAAGCAGAAACGTTGGAAGACAAAAGAAACAAAGAACAAGTCTAACAAACAGAAAGTGATAGATGTTTAAAGTTCTACAATAATAATCACTGTAATATAAATGATCTGTTTGTGTTCATTGAAGACTCATTGACAAAGTAGTTTAGAAGGTCAAAATGGATGTTTTCTATAAGAAAATCACTTTAAATATAAAGAAAGAGACAAATGAAAAGTAACATATAAAGATGAGTGATCTGTTTTTGTTATTTGAAGCCATTGACAAAGTTGTTTAGAAGGCCAAAAAAAGATACTTTCTATAAGAAATTCACTTTAAATATAAAGACAGAAACAGATGACAAGTAAAAGGATACCAAAAACCCTGCAATGTTAAAATTCAAAATGCTGCAGTAAGCATATTAATTTTATGCAAAGATGACTTTAAAGTAAAAAGTATGAAAAAGAGGTGATTTTATGGGGAAGGGCCCTTTCTGAAACCATATATAAGAACCATTGACAGATATGCATTTGACAAACTCACAAAATATCTGAAGCAAAAACTGATAGTACTACAAAGAGTAACAGATGAACTCAGTATTAGAGTTGAAGACTTCAACATCGAGTTACCACCAATAACAGATTCAGTGGGTAGAAAAGCAGTAAGGCTATAGATGAAATGACCAGCCTCAACATTAAACAAGCTAAAATAGCCATCTATAGAAGATATCTCACAGTCACAACAGAATTCCTACATTTCTCAAGTTTACATAAATCACTCACAAAACAAAGCAACTTAATAACTACTTAGCAAATCCAGCATAGGAAATAATGTAAATTATGGTCTTAGGACATAATAAAATTTAATTGGAAATCAACAACAGAACGATACCTACAAAGTCCTAACCAAATATTTGGAGGTTAAGAAACACACTTCTAGGAGGATAAACTCCCTAATGAGTTATCCAATACTGAGTAGATTGCCTTGGAAACATACACATGCATGCAATACTGAATTGACTCTAAAATTGGCGTTTATACAGTGATTCATTCATGTGTATGTGTGTGTATAAGAACAATGATTTAAAAAATGGAAGCCATAAATTTGGTTGGGGAGTCAGACAAGTGAGGTGTAGGAGGGAGGAGAAATAATGCAATTATATTTTAAATTAACAATTTTAAATTACAAAAGACAAACATGGTAGGCACTCACTCATAGGAGGATACTAGATGTGGAACAAGGATGACTGGACTGCTACTCACATTACCAGGGAGGCTACCTGGAAAACAGGACCCCAAGAAAGACACAGGGATTGCCCAATGAAGGAGAAATGGATGAGATCTACATGAACAGCCTGGACATGTGTGGGGGTAATGAAGGGCAAGGGTCGAGGGAAAGAGGGCTTGGGAGAGCAGAAGATCCCAGCTGGATCAAGAACAGAGAGGGAGAACAAGGAATAGGAGACCATGGTAAATGAAGACCACATGAGAATAGGAAGAAGAAAAGTGCTAGAGAGGCCCACAGAAATCCACAAAGATACACCCCTAATAGACTGCTTGCAATGGTCGAAAGACAGCCCG
Organism: Peromyscus maniculatus bairdii; assembly: GCF_049852395.1. NCBI lineage: Eukaryota > Metazoa > Chordata > Mammalia > Rodentia > Cricetidae > Peromyscus > Peromyscus maniculatus. The sequence goes on from NC_134875.1 coordinate 52,908,692, forward strand.
AACTGACCTACTCTGGTGATGGGATGGCCATACACTCTAATTGTCATGCTAGAAACCCCATCCAAGGACTGAGGGATCTGGATGCAGAGATCTATGGCTAGGTCCCAGGTGGAGCTCTGGGAGTCTAATTAGCGAGAAAGAAGAGGGTTTATATGAGCAAGAATTGTTGAGATCAAGGTTGGATAAAGCACAGGGACAAATAGCCAAACGAATGGAAACACATGAACTATGACCTATGGCTGAGGGGCCCCCAACTGGATCAGGCCCTCTGAATGGGTGAGACAGTTGATTGGCTTGATCTGTTTGGGAGGCATCCAGGCATTGGGACCAGGTCCTGTGCTCAGTGCATGAGTTGGCTGTTTGAAACCTGGGGCTTATGCAGGGTCGCTTGGCTCAGCCTGGGAGGAGGGGACTGGATCTGCCTGGACTGAGTCTACCATGTTGGTCTCGGTCCTCGGGGGAGGCTTTGCCCTGGAGGAGGTGGGAATGGGGGGTGTGTTGGGGGAAAGGGAAGGGAGCGGGAGGGAGAGAACAAGGGAATCCGTGGCTGATATGTAGAACTGAATTGTATTGTAAAATAAAATAAAATAAAATAAAATAAAATAAAATAATATATATATATTTCTAAATAAAGCTCAAGTAAGTAATTTAAGAGAAATTTAAACAATTTAAAATATGTTAAAGTGAAATTTAACACTTTCACTTGTGAGATATAATTGTGAAATATAATAAAAGAGTAACTGGAAAGAAACATAACAGCAAATGCATACACTAGACAAAGATAGATCTAAATCGAACAATGATGGCTGTAACTTAGGAAATTAAAAAAATAATGCAAAATTTCAAGAACAAACTGAATTATAAAAATCAAAATAGATATAAAAGAAAATACAAATAGGAAAACAACAAAGAAAATAAACAAAACCCAAATATATTTCTTTGGGGGAAAATTTCATTATGATTCATAAGCCTCCACTCAGAGTCAAGGAAAAATACAAGAAACTCACAAATTATTTAATTACAAAGTTAATGTAGGAGAAGCCTAGTTTCTGATACCATGAATATTAAATGATAATAAATAGGGATAATAAACTACTAAGTCCATACAAATGATCAATTAAATGAAATTTTTTCAAAGACACAATATGCCAAAACTCACACAAAGGGCACAGATATGGCCGGGATGTAAAATAAATAAATGGATAAAATAATAACTGTTTAAAATAGAAACCACCAAAACCAGATGGGCTCACCATGTTTCACATTTAAAGCAGAAATTATATTAACTTTATAAGGTTTTCCCGCAAACAGGAACAGGATTACATATTAATATATTCTTCAAACTCAGCAGTACCCTAACGCTATAGGCCTTACTAGAAATGAAAAATGCAGATTAATTATTTTCATGGATTCAAAAATAATTGACAAAAAATTAGCAAAACAGGTATACTTACAATGTATAAATGAATCATCCATAGTGACCAAGTGGAATTTATTCCAGGTTATACAAGTCTGGTTAAACATTTGAAAGTATTATAATGCATCAAACTGGCTAAATAAAAATATGCAGTCCTAACCAGTGGTTGATGAAAGTCCATTTGACAAAACTTAACACACATCTGTGATAAAGTTTTCATGTAAAATAGGAACAGAGAACTGACTGCACATGATAAAGAACATTTCAAAGATCTATAGCTAACATCACATTTCATGGTGAGTTAATGAATGCATTGCCTCTGTGATCCCTTCCTTCAGAACACCATAAGGCAAAACTTAATATAATGAGTTAAGAAAAGAAAATAAAAGGTACACAGCATGCAGAAGTGGATGGTGGTTAATTCAGAAACTTACAACTTATCAAACTGCAGAGAATAAGTGACTATGGGGTACTCTGTTATAAAAGGGACATCTATATCACTCTCCCAGCATCCAAAGCTCGGGGACAACTTTCAGAGAGGTGACAGAAGGATTGTAAGGGTTAAAGGTTGGAGAGGACTGCTGAAAAGCAGCATCTTCTGAACATGGTAGGGTTTCTGCATTCATCAACTCCTAGTGGTTGTGATTGCCTGTACAATATGAAACCTGTCGAAATTCCAACATGGATGGGGGAGGGGTCACAGGAAGCTCTTGGAAGTTGGGAGTGGCTCAGAAAAAGAAGGAAAGTTGTCCTCAAGGATATGGCAACTTGTCAGTCACCCATGCCTCAGTGGATGGTCCTGCTCCCATGTACATACAGACAGTACTAATGGATTCAGTGGGTTAAAAAGAGAGGATGTGAAGTTAGAGGAGGATATATGGTTGGGAGGGTTCTGGATAGAGTAGAAGAGAGTGGGGATGGATGTATTCAAAATACAGTCTATACATATAAGAAATTCTCAGCTGGGCAGTGGTGGCACACACCTTTTTTGTTGTTGTTGGTTTTTTTTTTTTTTTGAGACAGGGTTTCTCTGTGTAGTTTTGGAGCCTTTCCTAGATCCCGCTCTGTAGACCAGGCTGGCCTCAAACTCAGAAAGATCCCCCTGCCTCTGCCTCCCGAGGGGTGGGATTAAAGGCGTGCGCCACCACAGACATAACTGCCTAAAAATGAGCTGAACAAGGACAACAACAATAGACACGCCAACTACACAAAGAACTACAGGCAACTAAGGGATACTGAGGCAGGAAAACAGTCTTCCCCAGGGAAGAGCACATCAACTGGTTATCTAATACCAAATGGCCAGTCCTGAAAACATACATACCAATAATATTATACAGACTGAGTGTTGTCTGTGTGTATGTATGTATTCATTAACAATTGGTGAAAAAAGAAGCCACAAATTTGAAGTAGAGTGTGTGTGTATGTGTGTGTGTATGTGGGGGGGGTTATATGGGTTTGGAGTGAGGAAAAGGAAAGGGGAAATGTAATTAAATTATAGTTTAAAAAATATAATTACTCGGGGTTCCAGCAAAGAAATAAGGATAGATTTAAGCAGAAAATCGGATTAATAAAACAGCAAAACTACTGAGTATGATACTGCAATGATTGATATAGGAATTATATGTGCCCCATCCCCGTAGAACTATAGATTACAAAGGATGAATCCTAATATAAACTATGAGCCTTGGTTCAAAATATTGTTTAATAGTGTTTTGTGAATTGTAACAAATATCCCACAATAACACAAGGTAGTGATGATAGGGGAAACTGAAGGATAAGAGGAAGTACAGTTTCTGTACTTTCTGCTAACCATTTTACTATGATAAAAATCACATAGAATTTACCCATGTATCTGCTCTTCCTTATAAACATAATAAATAGCTATTTAATGTGCCTAATAATAACTTATTTACATTTGCTTTTCAAGAAAGTTTCATATTAGCAAACAGTGGTTGAGTATAATACAATAGCAACCCCAGCACTAGGGAGACAGAGGCAGGAGGACTGAAAGCTAGAGGACAGCTTGTGCTACATATGAGATGCCTGAGTACCAAAGCAAACAAATACTCTGAACATCCCAGTTTTATAATACAGTCAGCACTGAAGTTGAATCTGAAGTTTTTGGACTGGGTCAGGCAGCATGTGGCCAAGGGTAGTCATCAACACAAAATTGTAGACTTATTTAAAACATGAGTTTAATTACTATTATTTTTATAACTTCATTGTGTGGTTCCCAAGTGTGAATTGTGGGGATAAACAAGGTTATTTTGCAATATTAAAACTTGGGAAACAAGTAACATTATACAAACTGAATAGGTTTTATTTTAATTTTTCTATATAACAATGCATTTACACACACATAATAAAGATAGGGAGGTTATGAATTTGAAAGAAAGCAAGTGGGACACATGAGAGTGGCAGGAGAAAAGGGAAGGGGGAAATGATGGAATTATATTATAAATTCAAACATAAGAAATGATTTTAAATCTTTTCAAAAAATATACTAAGGAAATATATGGATAATTTCATAATAAATTCAGTAACTTATATGAGATGCACTTTTAAAAAAATATAGTTTCTAAAATTATTAAATGACTTAGATAGTCCTAAAAAATTTGGGGCATGCCTGTTTGTGGCATTATTTAGCCTTACATTTTGCATCATTAGCAATTAGCACAGTGCCAGTAACATCATGAAAAACAATAAAAACACAGAATGAATATAAGTGAGATATGATGTCGTTAAAAATGGTAGAATATCATGGAATGACACAGAAAACCCACAAATACATATAATTAAGTAAAAGAAATCAACCTAAAAAAGCTATGTAGTGTATGATGTGAAAAAGCTAAAAAAAATTAAATTAAAAAAGAAAAACTACCTAATACTGGATTCCAACTGTACAATGTTTTAGAGAAGGCAATTATTTATAGTACAAAGCTAAGGAGATCATGTGATTTGGCAGGAGAGAGATAAATATGTGGGACAGAGAGGCTTCTTAGGTTAATGGAAGAATTCTACATGGTACTATTTTACATTTGCTGAAATATGAGGAATGAACAATACTAGCAATGAATACTGTTGTGAACTGCAGACATTATATGATAAAAATGTGTCAAAATTAACAAATGTATCCATATGTTGCTGTTTAGGGGACAGGGATAGAGAAGAACTCTACTTTTCATTTTGATTTTCTGTAAATTAAATCTTTAAAAATTAAAGTCTAAGCTGGGCGGTGGTGGCACATGCCTTTAATCCCAGCACTTGGGAGGCAGAGCCAGGTGGATCATTGTGAGTTCGAGGCCAGCCTGGACTACCGAGTGACTTCCAGGAAAGGCACAAAGCTACGCAGAGAAACCCTGTCTCAAAAAAACCAAAAAAAAAAAAATTAAAGTCTAAATGTATGTGTATAACACTAGCAAGATAGTATATGAGTTTATTTAGTACAATCAGTATCATTAAACAGATATTTTTAAAGCTCCATCTATCTATAATTGTGATGAGGTGTGATGTATTAATAAAATCAACACTGTCTTAAACTATTTTTCACTATCTTTCATTATTGAATTCCTGTAAGATTATTTAACTATGGAAATGAAAGGAGAAAATAAACATATATAACTGTGAGCTGCCATTATCTGTGGGTTTTATACCCATAGATGAAGACAAAGATTGAAAATATTTGGAAATAATAATCCCAGTATTAAACATAAGATTTTTTTTTTCTTTTTTTAATTTTATTTTATAATTTAATTTAATTTTACATATCAGCCACAGATTCCCTTGTTCTCCCCCTCCCGTGCCCCCCCTCCGCCTACCCCCAGCACACCCCCCATTCCCATCTCCTCCATGGCAAAGACTTCGGTGAGGCTTGAGTTCAACTTGGTAGATTCAGTCCAGGCAGGTCCAGTCCCCTCCTCCCAGGCTGAGCCAAGTGTCCCTGTATAAGCCCCAGGTTCCAAACAGCCAGCACATGCTCTGAGGACAGGTCCTGGTCCCACTGCCTGGATGCCTCCCAAACAGATCAAACCAATCAACAGTCTCACTTATCCAGAGGGCCTGATCCAGTTGGGGGTTCCTCAGCTATTGGGTCATAGTTCATGTGTTTCCATTCGTTTGGCTATTTGTCCCTGTTCTTTTTCCAACCTTGGTCTCAACAATTCTCGCTCATATAAACCCTCCTCTTTCTCGCTAATTGGACTAGAGCTCCACCTGGGGCCTAGCCGTGGATCTCTGCATCCATCCGGTTCCCTTAGTCATTTGATGAAGTTTCTAGCACAACAATTAGGGTGTTTGGCCATTCTATCACCAGAGTAGGTCAGTTCGGGCTTTCTCTCGACCATTGCCAATAGTCTATTGAGGAGATATCTTTGTGGATTTCTGTGGACCTCTCTAGCACTTTGCTTCTTCCTATTCTCATGTGGTCTTCATTTATCATAGTCTCTTATTCCTTGTTCTCCCTCTCTGTTCTTGATCCAGCTGGGATCTCCTGCTCCCCTAAGCTCTCTTTCCCTCGACCCTCACCCTTCATTGCCCCCACTCATGTCCAGGTTGTTCATGTAGATCTCATCGATTTCTCTGTCATTGGGCAATCCCTGTGTCTTTCTTGGGGTCCTGTTTTCTAGGTAGCCTCCCTGGAGTTGTGAGTATCAGTCTAGTCATCTTTGACATCTAGTATCCTCCTATAAGTGAGTACATACCATGTTTGTCTTTCTAAGTCTGGGTTACCTCACTCAGGATAATTTTTTCTAGATCCATCCATTTGCCTGCAAACCTCATGATGTCGTTGTTTTTCTCTGTTGAGTAGTATTCCATTGTGTATATGTACCACATTTTATTTATCCATTCTTCAGTTGAAGGGCAGCTAGGTTGTTTCCAGGTTCTGGCTGTTATAAACAATGCTACTATGAACATAGCTGAGCATGTGCCCTTGTGGTGTGATTGAGCATTCCTTGGGTATATGCCCAAGAGTGGTATAGCTGGATCTTGGGCGAGATTGATTCCCAATTTTCTAAGAAACCTCCATATTGATTTCCAAAGTGGTTGTACAAGCTTGCATTCCCACCAGCAGTGGAGGAGAGTTCCCCTAGCTCCACATCCTCTCCAGCATAAGGTGTCTTCAGTGTTTTTGACCTTAGCCATTCTTACAGACGTAAGGTGGTATCTCAGAATTGATTTGATTTGCATTTCCCTGATGATTAGGGATGTTGAGCAATTCCTTAAATGCCTTTCAGCCATTTGAGTTTCCTCTGTTGAGAATTCTCTGTTTAGTTCTATAGCCCATTTCTTAATTGGACTGTTGGGCATTTTGATGTCTAATTTCTTGAGTTCTTTATATATTCTGGATATCAGCCCTCTGTCAGATGTGGGGTTGGTGAAGACCTTTTCCCATTCTGTAGGCTGTTGCTGTGCCTTGTTGACTGTATCCTTTGCTCTACAAAAGCTTCTCAGTTTCAAGAGGTCCCATTGATTGATTGTTTCTCTCAGTGTCTGTGCTACTGGTGTTATATTTAGGAAGTGATCTCCTATGCCAATGCGTTCAAGACTACTTCCTACTTTCTCTTCTATCAGGTTCAGAGTAGCTGGATTTATATTGAGATCTTTGATCCAAAATATAAGATTTTTCTTGTGATCTTTCTATGATTCATGTAGTGTAACAACATTTTGTAGTGAATTTACATCGCCCTGGATATTACAAATTAACTGGAGTTATTTTAGGTATATGGAATTGATGGCTTCCACATGATCTCCTTCATCTGCAGAAATTTTTATGTGTATGAATATTTTGCCTGCATCTATCTATATGTGTACACCATGTGCAAGCAGTTCCTGTGGAGGCCAGAAGAGGGAGTCAGATTCTCCAAAACTGGAGTTACAGATGGTTGTTAGCCACCATGTGAGTGCTGGGAACTGAAACTCAGTTCACTGGAAGTGTAGCAAGTGCTCTTAACTACTAAACTTTCCCTCCAGGCCCTGTGTAGAATACTTTTAAGTCAATTTCATAGAGGTTGAGAGAAAAATAATGGTAATCAGAGGTGGGGGAATTTCAGGACATGTTGAACAAACAGTGTTAAATTCCATAACTGTGATAGGCATAAGTAGTTCCAGTACATTACTATAGGATAAGGTGATTATAGACAACAGTAAGATATGTTTCAAAGCTTAGGAAAATGGATTTTGAATTGTTTCATCATTAAGAAATAAATATTTAAGGTGATAGTTTTATCAAAATTGGTTTATACCTGCATTCAATCATTATATCTTATGCCATCAATATGCATGATATTTATTACTTAAACTCAAAATATTTGAGAAATATATAAGCTATATGCACATAACTGTGCCATTTTATATAAAAGAATCCAATATCTATGGATTTTTCGTGTCTTTCAGGGATCTTGGAGGCAATGGCACATGTAAACTGGGAGAAGGCTATGTTTTATTGGGGAGAATTCCAAACTACTTTCAAGTTTCTTCCAGTAGCAGCAGTGCTTTTAGTCATTTACTAAAATGTTGGATTGCTTCCTGTGAGTCCACAGTCCATTCACTTAATTGCATGCATATCACAAACTCCATTACTATTGCTAACATGCCCAGGGAGTAAAGTATCAGGACCAGTAGAATGGCTTATCAGGTAAAATCACTTGCCTCAAAAGTCTGATGGTTTGAGCTCAATCCCTTTAACTCATATAAATTCCTGATGCATTTTCCAGTGAGATGGGAAGCAGAGGCAGGAAAATCACTGAGAAGCTTCCAGGCTCACTAGTCTAGAGTATGCAGCATGATAGAAACAAGAGAGACCCTACATCGACAAGGCAGGAGACTCTTCCTGAAAATTGTCCTCTGACCTACACACTCAGGCCATGTCACACTCCTGTATCCAAATAATTGGGTGTGCCCTTATGATTATGTGGCTGACTAGGAGCTGCATTTTAATGGTACTGCTCAGCACATCAATAGGGTATCATACCATTTACCATCGGCTTGGCAAAAGATCATTGGCCAAAGTTTGAAGTAGTTTCTACTAAAGGTGTGTCTATTTTGTGTTATTTTGAGATCATAGTCTGAAGAATTATAAACTTGAGACTCTGTATTTTTTTGTAAGCAATGAACTGAGACTGGGAACTATACTATTGTTATATATGTCTTCTCTCTGCTCACCTAAAGATCAAAACCTAAAAGAAGCACTCTGAAAGGGAATGGCAGCATGACATTTAGATAAAGAACATGGATGCAATGAAATATTAATGAAATATTGGTTAATTGAATTGGACAGGCCTGGGGATTCTGGCTAACTGAATTTTCTGTTCACCTGCAATTTAAATAGAAAACTGTGTTGGTTTCTTAATTGAGGTAAATAGTACTATAATGTCTAAATCCAATTTCCATTTACTGTAAATACCCCCTTCAACCAAATTGACTCCTCCTTTCATGTCTTAGTATCATGCAGAGTGTCTGGGTAATTATTCTGAATTATCAGCAACCATTGTCCAGAGATGATGACTGAGGATATGAGAGAGATAGGAGGTATTTTTTTTCTTAAAAAAAACTTTTAATTGAATAAAACTCTCTTTTGATGTTATGTGTTCCCTTTTATTTTCCTATTAAATCCTTGTTAGTCCAAGACCAGCATCAAGTCTGTAGTCTGACAAGATCAGATTTATTGACTCAATACATTGAGGAGAAGCAGTCCAGCAACTGTCAACTGATCCTTGATTTACAAATAAAATAATATAAAATAAAATAAAATAACGTTAAGATTTTAAGATTTTCTGGGGGTAGTAGGGAAGAATTGGTGATTTCTGGGATGGTTTCTAGAGCAGGATCAGTGAAGGGGGAATTAATGTGGGCTTGCATTTTGTCATGGGGTGAGAGTGGCTTAATTATTGGGTATCCTTATTAATAAATGCTGATAGCAAAGCAGATCTGGGCACCATTGGTAGAAAAGCAGTAATCACTTGGGGGAGGACTGGTCCCTAAAGCATTTTACAACTGCTCCATGACCCTGGGCGAGACAGTGTTTTCTGTTAACTTTGCAGCTGGCTTTATCTGTCTGTCCTCCCACCTGATTAATGGCAGGACTGCTTATCCTCACTCCATACTGCCTTTCACTCTTTCAGTCCCGGGGAGTTTTGTCTCTCTGCAGCCTAACTGTGTAATGCAACAAAATATTCTGGACAACTTAGGGTTCTTGAGAGATATGTTTTTATTAATTAAATCTAGCCTAACTGTACTTGTAAACTGCTGAAGGGAAGCTCTTCCTTAATCTCTGAACCTCTGTTTCTTTAATTGCCAAATAAAGATAATACTCTTTATCTCAGCTAAGATGAGGCTCCAATGTGATTTAGAATGTCAAAATAGTTTTACAATATTCTGAGTTTTACAAAAATGTGAAATAGCAGTTACTAATATTATATATTCTTGTCCAGTAAAACCTGCAGCCCAAGACAATATGGTTGAGGCTGGGGTTTCTTAGAGTACACTCAGTAAATGAAGTGAAATAATCAATGTATCTTAGATGGTCTGTAACTATCTTATACATGGATTAAGGTTAAAACTACACGTGGAAATGTAAATAGTGGATGCCAAGTCTCAAAAAATGATATTTTGAACAAATGGCAGTTTTCAGATTAATGGCAATTAAGACTGACCTGGGCTAAAACCATGCTGCCTATAAAGGCTCAATTTTATATTGACGCTTTTGTCTGATTTACAAAATGTACTCTCACATACAGCTGTGTTATGATTTGAAATTTATTTAAACCAATGGAAAATGGATTGATTCATGCTCCTTCTACTGGGCTGAGAGTGAGTGAAATCAAGAAACTACTTTGGAGTCTAATTCTGGGAAGATGGAGAGTGTGTGGAGTGCTTAAAGACATTGAAAAAGTATGTGTGTGAAATTGCCAGAATAGAGTCTATCACTTTGCTCTGGGACTCTACTTAGTTCATCTACATAGGCATGGGTGACATAAAGATATTTAGGTAAATGGTAAAAATATATACGACCACATTCCTCTAAGGTGACAAAAAGTTGCAACATAGCCATTATAATCTGTGTATATGTTATGATTTCCACACAGTATGGTATATGATTGCCTTGCAGTATACTTCTCAGAGTACATTTCTTTCATTAAGTGACACATAATTGCATTATGGGGAAAAACTACATGCGTTGCATACTGTTTTATTAGAAAGCTGTATTGTTTAAACATACATATTATTCTTTTTGCATGTGGGGGATGCATGCCCCAAAACATTATGCAGATCTAAGGACAACTTGTGGAAATCTGTATTCTCCTTCCATCATGTCATCAGGTTTTTCAGAAAGTACCTTAAAGTGTTAAATGTCACTGGTCCAGAGGGGTATACTGTTAGTAGGTTATTTGGTAACTTTTCAATAGAGTCACTTTAAGAATAGAATATTTTAATTTATATCTATTTCCTCCTTTGTTAGAGTATGCCATTCATTCACTCATAGAGAATATGATAACTTAAAGGCATCATACTGAAGACCAGAAAAAATTTAAAGTAAAAGGAAGAAATCAATACTCAAAACAAACCCCATATTCAGTTTACAGCCTTTCAGGAATTGAGTGGAAATGAAATCATTTGCATTTTAAGAAGCTTTTCTGATAAACCTGAAGATAGACTGAATTCGTCTTTGGAGGGCAGCAATTATAAAAGATTTGGTAAACTGTTTTACAGTATTGCTTGAGGAGAAAACATTTGTCATTGATAGAGCGATTTGTAGAGTGAGATTTGTAATAGAAAATTGTTCTCCATTGGAACAAAGCGATTGTTATGACATTCATCCAGGCTCTTTAACCAATCAGATGTAATTTACATCCCTGCAGGCACTCTTAAAGACTATTATTTTTTGTTTAATAAGATTGATTCAATGTTATCTGGCATTTTTAGTAGTAATGTGAAATACATACCTTGGTAGCAAATTCATATATATATATACATATACATATACATATATATATATATATATATATATATATATATATATATATATATATATATATATATAATTCTCATGAATCTTGGATGTTAACTGAAGAAATTCATGTGCACATGCACGGCTGAAGTAGCCTTTCTAAGATGCTCACCCTCAAAGTCTAATCCCTCCTGTGAACTATTTCTATTTATTTCCACTTTGTAAACCAGTTCTTATCCAGCTTCAGCAGGGTCATAGCAATTATAAAGCCCCTCCCAGTAATAGCCCCAGTCGGTTCTTCTTCAAATGAGTGTTTGAATTATCTGAAAAGACATGAAGTTTGCAGAAAGAGATTTCTTGGAATCATTTTATATAATAGAAAATGTAATGAAAAATACAGGGCACATATGAAACTCGCACCACTTCTACAAATTACATCTTACATAGCCAGTAGAAGAGTTTTGGTGTAATTGCTTGGGACAGGCTGGCAAGAGTGAATAGATACTTCATTATGAGTTCAGATTTTCTTGGGGATCAGTTTTTTTATAGCAATTTCAGAGACATGAGACGCCTGTCTTTTCTTAAAGGGAAATGATGGGGAATATGGCAATAAGGGCAAATCAAAAGGCATTAAGGACCTCAGACGTGAAAGTGATCTACAAAGCAAACTGATAATTCTGAAACTTTGGCCAGGTTTTACACTGAAATACTGGACAAACCACTGGTAAACTGCTGTCTTCAGAGGTTGTAATTTCTGAAGATTGAGGAACATTATATCATTGGCCACCCCCTGCTAGTAAATATCAGAGCATTTTCTCTAGGTAGTTTATTATATTTTATTTATTTGCTTTTTAAAAGGTTTTGAATTGAAACAGAATTACATTACTTTCATCATCTCTTTCCTCCCTCAAATCCCTTCCAGCCCCCACTTCTGAAGCTAAAGTCTTCCATTCCTTTGAGGAAGTAATAAGAGGTTACAGGTTGCAACACATACTCATAGGATGAAGCTGCTCCCAGGAACTGAGAATCTACACAGAAGGGCTGGCTCTCCATTTGTCAGCCACCCGAGATCGACTTACTTATTACATTTTCAGTTTCATCTCCTTAACAATGGACTTTAAAAATTTTAATAAGTACTAATTGTAATGTTAACAGGGTTTCATATGACAGCTCTCTACACATTTGTAGCACATGCTGACCAAATCCAACCTTTTCCTTTCCCCATCCCAAACTCTAGTAATCATCATTCCAATTTCAGGCAATGCACAGATAACACATACGTACAGTACAAGAACTGCCACTCAATTAAAACCCAAGTCCATGAGAATGCCCTTTCTATGATCTGAATGTTTGTGTCTCTCTTTCAAAATTCACATATTGCGGATGAATAGCGAATATGTTAGTGTTAACAGTTGGACACTTGGAATTTCCTTTAGCCATGAAGGCCTTGCATTTATCAAAGAGACTCAAGAAAGCTACTAAGCCCCTTCTGCTATGTGAAGATACACTGACAAGCACCACATCTGATGGCTCCTTTCCTAGCCTTCATGATGGTGAGAAATATTTCTGTTGCTTATAAATTATACATTCTAAAATAATTTATACCAATAACCTGAGGAAAGAAAGACAACCTTGAAGGAAAACATGTATTCAGAAGTCGGTATTGTTTACAGAAATGCCTTTGAGAGACATCCTCAAATTAAAATCTCAGCATTTTACATTTAGAGCTATACATTTTGGAGAAAATCTGTGGGCCATGGAAGAATTCAGATAACCTCTTGGTTCTAGTAATTGTATCATTAGCATTTTTTTATAGAACCATGTTATTTGTCCCGATCTGCTATGCTTTGTAAAAATCTTGTATGTTTCTTTCAAGGACATTGGCTTTGGAGGCTAGAAGACAGGGTCTAGTAGTTAATTCCTATGTTAGCATAAATGGCCATAGCCTGAAGGAATGCTGGAACATACACAAGCTCCCAAATAAATCACAGATCACACAATTAATATTACAAAATGGCTGATCATGTGTTTCTCTTGGCCAGGAATCCCTGCCTCTTCATATTTATTTCTCTAAAGGTGTCTCTATTTAGCCAGTGGGTTTTGTAAAATTTTCAAAACAAATACTCTGCAGCTTTCCACCAGTGCAAGTAAGTTATGTATTCCTCCTTAAAAAAAAAAAAAAACAAAACTGTTAGTGGGGGGTTGGGGGAAAGTAGAGGAAGAAAATATAACAAAATCAAATAAACAATAGCATTTTGCAAGTCCCTAAAGGCTGACTCATTTAGCACCTAATATAGTGGCTCTGGCTTTAGACTCGATTCATGTTTGTGTATTTTGTCTGCTGTCAGCTCTAGAGCACAGCAGCGACAGTGCCTCGCTTCTCTTTAAAATGGAGAAACTACACTGAAATGTAATCAGGCATTTGCCTTAAAAGTGAATCCCTTAGCAAAAGCTAAGGGAAGCGGAATTTAAAGAGGGATCTTAGTTAATAGATATGCATTGAACTTTTTTACTTTATGTTATAATAAATGTAACACACAAACAGAAGATATTAACAAATAATAGGAGAAATTAGGTGAGGATAAATGGGAATTATCTGAACATATTTACAAAATTTCTGTCCAAAAGTTTTGAGAAATATTGAGCTTGTTTACCCAAAATAAATAAATCTTATTTACTAAAGAGTCCAAAGTTTTCCATCACATAGACAGGACAGACATTTGAGGAAAGAAAAATGCTAATACATATTTTCCCCATAATAAATATGTACAATATTTTTCATTTTTAGCATCTTACATTGAGGTGGGTTTTTTTTGGTTTTTGTTGGTGGTAATGTTGTTTTTTCTGAAGCAGGGTTTCTGTGTGTAACCCAAGTTGTCCTGGAACTTACTTTATAGACCAGGTTGGCTTCACACTCAGAAATCCCCATGTCTCTGCCTCCCAAGTGCTGGTATTAAAGACATTTACTACCAGCCCCCATAGTGATTAGCTTGGTGTTCTTGTGGGACTCCCAATAGTGTGAGTGAGGGCTGTCTCTGACTCTTTTGCCTGTTCTTGGGACCCTTTTTCTCCTACTGGGTTCCCTTGCCCAGTATATGAGGGTTTGTGCCTAGTCTTATTGCAACTTGTTATGCCATGTTCAGTTGAAATCCCTGGGAGGCCTGCTCTTTTCTGAATGGGAATGGAGAAAGAGTGGATCTGGAGAAGAGGCAAGGAGGGGGGGGTGCCTGGGAGAAGTAGAGGTAAGGGAAACTAGGTTGCTAGCAATGTATTGAAAATAAATAAATAAATAAATAAATAAATAAATAAATAAATAAATAAAGTATAATATTAAAAATTATACTACGGACAACACTGTAGGCCATGCCAAAAAGGACAGAGAAAAGCCCATAAATCCTCAACCCCTATACAAAGAACTACAGGCAACTGAGGAAAGCTGGGAGGGGGAGGAGTGGTCTTCCCCAGGGAAGAGCACACCAATTGGTTGTCCAGTGCCAAATGGTCAACATACATACAAGTAACATTATACAGAATAATCAGGCTGTATTTTGGAAGATATACACATATACACATTCAATAACAACTAGTGAAAAAAAGAGGAAATGAATTTGAAGGAGAGTTGGGATGGGTATACCGGAGTGTTTGAAGGGAGGAAATGGGAGGGAGAAATGATGTGATTATATTATCATCCTCCCTTCAACAAAAAATGGCAGCAAGGTATAGAGGTGCATGACTTTAATTCTAGCACTCAGGAGGCAGAGGCAGGAGGATCTCTGGGAGTTCAAGGCCAGCCTGGTCTACAGAGTTCCAGGAAAGCCAGGATTACGTAGAGAGATCCTGTTTTTGTTTGTTTGTAAGTAAGTTGCTTTTTTTTAAAATGGCTCCCTGGTCATTAGGAAAATAGATTTGGAGGTTACAGTTACATCTCATAAGGCAGGGAAATGACTTGCAAGTGCAAAATTTCTAGAGTAATTGTGTAAAGATGGGGTTTGTGGGCCTGTTCACCTCTGACCAGGTTTGAACTAGTGCTGTGGATATCATTCTATATAAATAAAACACTGATGGCCAGTGACCAGGCAGGAAGTGGGTGGCCAGGCAGGAAGTAGGTGGGACAAGGAGAGAGGAGAATTCTGGGAAGCGGAAGGCTGAGGCAGGGAGACACTGCAGCCACCACCAGGACAAGCAGCATGTAAAGACTCTGGTAAGCCACCAGCCACGTGGCAAGGTATAGATTTATAAAAATGGGTTAATTTAAGATAAAAGAACAGTTAGCAAGAAGCCTGCCACAGCCATACAGTTTATAAATGATATAAGCGTCTGAGTGATTATTTCATAAGTGGATTGTGGAACTGCCGGGCTTGGGGAACCTGGAGAGAAGCCCTCCAGCAACAGACTAGAACACAAAAATCAGTGTTCACAGCAGCATTAAACTTTATCACACAGATATTTTAAAGGATACTGAGACCATGGTAGGAATTCAGACAAAAACTGGCAGGAACCATGACAGATTCTGATTCAAATATTGGAATGTGCTTGTCATTTGTTGAAATGTCTCCAGCTCTCAGTACTATTAGCAACTGTGAGTTCGTTTATTCTTTTCAGTACATTTCATTTGTCTGTTGTGTATCATGTCTTATTGTGAGTTAAAACTAGGAAACCCAGAGTAAAAGTGGGTTTAAATTAAATTCAAAGTAATATGTATTTTAATACACATACAATGAATACTAATAATTCTGTATCACATGTCCTTTTGCATATTTTCTGTTTTATTTATTTTGTGTTTAAAGTCTTTTTTGAAACACAATTCCTATGGCTTTATTCTCTCCATATAGATTTGTGTGTCCTTAAAAGAAATAGTTCCAGCTTAGTATGTAGAACTGCATGGTCTACAAGAATAGTCCTGGATCCTAACCTTTGCATCAAAGCTAAATTACTCTGCAAACTAGTAAGACAGTCCTAGCCTTTATGCCTCTTCTCTTTGATCCAGTAAATGCATTTTATTAAATGATCTCATTTATAAATCATACCATACTGAAAAATATTAAATGTGAGTGATATATGAAGACAAACAGTTAAAAATAAATTTGCCATAAATTGCACTAAAATATAGTTTAAAATATCCCAAAATAAATGAATGACTTTATATGACTTCTCTACTCCATATCTAGATATTTTGCCAAGGAAAAAGAAGTATGCCTGCATAAAGACATACATATATGAATGTTCATGTCATCTTTACTGGTTTTAAATTAGATACAACCCAAATGCAATCAACAGGTAAGTGGACAGCTCAATTTTTATACACTCTCTCCTCATACCAGCACTCATTGATGTTATGAAAATGAACTATTTATGCCCAAAACACATGGCTAATTCTCATGACTCATCCAGTGGAATAATCCAAACACAGAGTGTATCACTGATATTATTCTGTTTATATAAAACTACAAAATTTAGACTGACATAGTGAAAAAAAGAAGGATTTCAAAGGGGCACCAGGAAACAAGCGGTGATAACTCCTTTATGGCAACAGTTTTGCAAGCATATGCATACATCAATCAGCTTGTATGGATTGTAAAACTTGTGTGTTGTTTATTGCCTGTCAATTATAGTCCAATAAAACTGTTTATTTTAAAAATCCACTCAGTCACATCCAAGAACGGGGAGGTAATTACTTTAGTTTCATATAATTACCATTCTTGTTAAAGAAACTGAGCTCTGAGATTTTGAGTAGTAGAAATTCAACTAAGTAAGTACAAATGTATTTAACATGTGTCCTTTTGAGGGACAGTTGCTTTCTCAGAAAAAAAATGAAGAGTGGTACATTTTAAAGTAGATATATATATATTGATAATGATTTTCAGCACGAGTATTCTAAAGTGAGTTAAAATAAATCCAACTATATTAGTTGCAATTAAATCATTAAAACAATTTCCTAATAAAATGGTACTAAGAAGAAAATGTCAAATTCAAATGAGACTTTAAAGTTGAGACTCATTGTTTGCTGAAGATCTATGCTATGCCAGGTACCAATACAATTAAAATTAAAAACATCTGAGATTATTTGAGGGCCACAAATTAGACTTACTGGGTTTTGAAAAAAAGGAAAAGAAAAAATGTGGACACAGAATTTGGTGGGTAGTGAAGGTTGATGGATCTGAGAGGAGTTGGGGGAAGGGAATGAATATAATCAAAACACACTGTTCAAAATTCTCCAAGAGCTGATTTAAGGAAAAAAAAGAATCCTGGTAAAATGCACAGGGAAAACAGCTTTATCAAAAAGCCTGGTATGGTAGTTTATAACTGTAATCATCAGCACCAGGGAGAGTTAGGAATTCATGCTAGCCTGAGCTTTAGAACACCATACCTCAAAATACTCTGAAAATAGTTTTATTACGATAAGATTAACATATTACACAATTTGTCCATTGAAGCTCCACATTTCATTGTTTTATAATGTTGAAAAATATGTGCAACCATCACCATGATTTGATTCTAAAACACTTATTTCTTTCTTGACTATATTTATTTTATGTACATTGGTGTTTTGCTGGCATGCATATCTATTTGAGGTTGTCAGATCCCTTGGAACTAGAACTATAAATAGTTGTGAGCTGCCATGTGGGTGCTGGGAGTTGAGTCTGGGCCCTCAGAAAGAGCAGTCAGTTCTCTTAACCTCTGAGCCATTTCCCCAGCCCCCTCTAAAATATTTTTATTTTGTCAAAAAGAAGCCATATTCTATGAGGCCCAGAATTTTCTTTTGGAGTGTTGAAACTGTTCTTGTAGTATATGAAGTTAGTAGCTGTACAATATTATGAAGGTACAAAAAAAATCACTGAAATGTACACATGAGAATGTGCATTTATGTTAATTTGGATTTGATTACATTTGCAAAAATGTTGCATCTATGCAATGTGACTATAAACACTGGTTATACCATCCATCCACACAAGCCTTGGGCAGGCAGGAATCACCTTTACAACTCTGTAGTTTTGCCTATTCTAGAAATTTCTTTTAAATGAAACCATAAAATTTGCTACTGGTTTATTTTTACAAATGTCTTCATGTTTGTTCATGTTGTTAGTACATGCCAGTACTTCAAAATTGTTTATATAAAATAATATGTCACTGCATAAATGTAACTACATTTCATTTATCTATTCCTTACTTGATAGACATTTAGATTGTATCCACCTTTCACTCATTATAATGTTGCTATCAAGATTCATATACATATTCTTTTTTTTTTTTGATTTTTCGAGACAGGGTTTCTCTGTGTAGCTTTGCGCCTTTTCCTGAAACTCACTTGGTAGTCCAGGCTGGCCTCGAACTCACAGAGATCCGCCTGCCTCTGCCTCCCGAGTGCTGGGATTAAAGGCGTGAGCCACCACCGCCCAGCCTCATATACATATTCTTATGTGGATATATGCTCTGATTTGTGTTGGGTATATACCTAGGCGGTATAGTGCAGTATCATCTATCATCTAGTAGACTATGTTTAAGCATTTGAGGATTTATCAGATTGTTATTCAAGGTTGTTGCACCACCTCGCATTTGAATCACCAGGGTGTGAGTTTCCCAATTTCTCCATATCTCCAGTAGGATAATTTATAGCTCATATTTTTTTATTGAAGCCATCCTAAGGAGTATGAAGTGGGGTCACATGTTTTTGATTTTCTGATAACTGGTGATGTCAAATATATTTTCCTAAAATATGATTCCTAGAAATAGAATCCTTTTCAGTTTTTATATTTGATTTGGGGGATTATGAATCCTCAATGTTATGAATCTATAGGTTATAACTATTGTGCAAACACATGAAGATTGATTGAAACAGGAGAAATCATAAATCACATCAATTAATGTAAGTATTATACAGTATGTTTTTTCATGTACAGTGCTGTAATATGTATTCAAGAAAAATTGAGCCAAGCATAGTGCACATATGCCTACAGTTCTATCTATTTGGGGTACTGGAATGGGGGGATCCTTGAGCACAGGAATTCTAAGAATAACCTGGACAACATAGCAAGACTGTTTCAGAAAGAAAAATACAGGAAAATATGTATTACAAGTTCTGTGAAAATTATGCTTATTTCTACTGAATAATTCTTGGTGGGAATGAAGGGAAAGTGTGCTCACATCTATCAATGTCCACTATGTATATATACATGACTGAAAGAATACTCACCTTTTTATTGCACAAATGAGGAGACAACCCAGCCCAATCTATTGTGGGATATTTGTACACTGTATGAAGATGTATTGCTGTGATTTATTGGATTAAATAAAATCCTGAATGGCCAATAGCTAGGCAGGAGAGATAGGCAGGGTTTCCTGGGAGAGAAAGGAGGAGGAGGAGGAGGAGAAGGAGGAGGAGGAGGAGGAGGAAGAGGAGGAAGCTAGGCATGCAGGAGATGCCAGGAGACACAGTCAGGAAACAGGAAGTGCAAGATGGAAGAGAGGTAATGTCACATGATAGAACATAGATTAATATAAATGGGTTAATTTAAGTTATAAGAGCTAGTTAGGAATTAGGAACAAGCCTAAACATAGGCCGAGCTTTCATAATTAACAATAAGTCTCTGTGCCATTATTTGGGAGCTAGCTGGCAGGACAAAAAAAAAAAAAAAAGATTCCCTATATATGGTGCCCAACATGGGGTGCATACTTCCATATAAGACATGAGAAAGCTTAAAACAAAGTTCCAAAACACACAAACATGGGGCTAGACATGGCTTCCTAGTCTTGCAGTCTCCCAGGCAGCCCTTGGCATACAGAAACATGGCTCCCAGCCACTGCCTGTGGTTTTGAGCCAGCCAGTGCCACGTGCAGAGCTGTGCAGTGGGTTTAAGGCTTGGCTCACATTGTCAGAGAAGGCTGTAGGAATTCTATAAAGTAGTCCAGACCAAGAAAACCTTTAAACAGATACAGTAAAAAGTAAGTATAGACAGTCATACAAAATTGTTTAAAAATAATAGTCTTTAGCCGGGCGGTGGTGGCGCACGCCTTTAATCCCAGCACTCGGGAGGCAGAGGCAGGCAGATCTCTGTGAGTTCAAGGCCAGCCTGGACTACCAAGTGAGTTCCAGGAAAGGTGCAAAGCTACACAGAGAAACCCTGTCTCAAAAAACCAAAACAAACAAACAAACAAACAAAACAAAACAAAAAAATAATAGTCTTTAAAGAGACAGTAAAGTAATATAAAAGAAAAAAGCCATGAAAAACGAGAAATACACAGGGCATCTGGATCCTGTATGGTGTTTTGTTGACTTTAAATTTTTTGAATACTGATGAGTGAATGGCAGCTGCTGAGGGACATTGGATTATGAAAAGGAAGACTGCTGAATTAAACCAGCCTAGATACTTTAGAGATGTCTTGACTTTAGAATGGAAGTTGGAAAATGTGTTGCATTGGGGGAGAGGTTATGCCTTCATTTCCACAGGACGCAAAAAGTTATTGTTCTCTTTAAAATTAATGAAAATCAAATTTGATTGGGGGAGACTACATACATGAAGAAAGAAACCAAGAAAGACTACAGGACAGGTAACGAATATGCTGATCCCTCTAAAATGGGAACAGCTATTAGACCGGATTAGACATGATACATCTTGTTGGCTACAGCGTGCTCATGACTTATTATTACATGCCATACTTTCATATGGCATGGATAGAGGTTTGGTTATACAGTCCAAATGGACTTATAAAGTTAACAGATGCCTTTTGCCTGCTCAAACATAAAACAAAAAAAATCAACTTTAACTGACTTGTGCACACTGCACATTCCACACTTATGTTAACGCAGATAGATTACCTTTAAAAGTTTATGTATTTTCAGAAAAAAAGGACTAGACACCAATAAAGATAAGTAGCCTAAATGATCCAGCCTCTCAGAATGCCTCTACTGCAGCTTTCTCTAAATTCTGCATCCAGAGCAACTTCAAAGCTGCTAGCTTAGATGGTCCAGCCTCATAGACTATCCAGCCAAGACTTCAGATAAGCTCTGTATTTTCCTATCACACAGAGACTAAACAAAATATAGTATAGTTAGCTCTCCCAGGACTTGACCATTATCCCAATTTTCTCACCATCCCAACATCAACAGGAAGCAATCTAGAGAACATGATACCCACATTCCCAAGAGGTATGGTGGGTGGTTTTTGGTCATTTGATGGGTTGTGGATATTTGTCATCAGTTAGAGGGATTGGTTACTCGTTGTTAATGGTCATGGTCAGAAAAAAGCTAAACAAATGAGATCAGATTCAGGGATCTCTTTCTGGAAGGAAAAAGGGGGGATAGCATATAGAAATGATGGAATGAAAGGGTGGATTGTTGAGTCTACTTTTAAACAACTACTTGTCTCAAATATTTTATATTGGTATGGATTTTTTTGTATTGACACAGATTCAAAGTTATTATTATTATTATTTTATTGGTTTTGGAGACAGAGTTTCTCCGTATAGTTTTGGTGCCTGTCCTGGGTATCGCATTGTAGACCATGCTGGCCTCAAACTCACAGAGATCTGCCTGGCTCTGCCTCCCAAGTGCAGGGATTAAAGGCATGCCCTAGAGGGCCTGATCCAGTTGGCGGCTCCTTAGCTATTGGTTCATAGTTCATGTGTTTCCACTAGTTTGGCTATTTGTCCCTGTGCTCTTTCCAATCATGGTCTCATCAATTCTCACTCATACAATCCCTCCTCTTTCACGCCGATTGGACTCCTGGAGCTGATAAGTGAGACAGTTGATTAACTTGAATGGTTTGGAAGGCCCCCAGGCAGTGGGACCAGGACCTGTCCTTAGTGTATGAGCTGGCTGTTTGGAACCTGGGGCCTATGCAGGGACACTTTGCTCAGCCTGGGCAAAGGGAGGAGGGGACTGGACCTGCCTCGATTGAATCTAACCAAGGTGAGCTTAATCCCCAGGGGAGTCCTTGCTCTAGAGGAGATGGGAATGGGGGGTGGGCTGGGAGGAGGTCAGGGGTGACTAGAGGAGGGAGGAGAGGGGAATCCGTGCCTGATATGTAAAATTAAATTACATTATAAAATAAGTTTAAAAAATCATGCCCCACCACTGCCTGGCCCAAAGTTATTTTTTTATAACATATATATGTTTCTACTCTTGTTTAAGGTATTATATCTATGCAGCTCATTGAAAAATGTAATGTAAAATTTTAGTCCTTGAAAGCTACTCAGGTTAATAAAGAAAGAAAGGTTAGTAATTAGTCATCTGTAACAATCAAACTTATAGTCAAATTAGATATGTTTTCAAGGTCAAACAGAGATATATTTTCAGTAGATAGTTGGTCTTCAAACACTTCAAAGAACTACAGAATATGGCATTTAAAATATTTTAATAACATAAGGCTTTTCATGACAGTGAGACATGTCTGCTCCTGGCAGCGCCAATCTACTTCAAAGAAGATGACGGTCATAGAAGAACCTCCATATGGAGTTTGCTTTCAATGTGGCAAAGCTAGCCATTTGGGAAAGAAACTGTCCTTCCCTTGACTGTTGATAGTATGCTGTCCAAACTGGACAAACAGGACACAAAAAAATGACCGCCAAACTTTGACAAAACAAGGTAGGACAGTTCTTTAAAATTCCTGCATCATAGAAAAGCCTGTCAGATATTCTAGGCCTGTTGGCTATAGATGGATGCCACAACATTGCAGAATTCAGAAAAGAAACTTACATAAGAGATATAAAATAAATAATGTTGAAAAACATAAAAGCTTACATTGTTTATCTCAAAAGATATTTTAAGGTCTAAAAATATCTCTTAAGATGGCAATACAAGTTATGATAGAAAGTGGTTTAGGTATAAAACTTTGGACTCACTACGATAGTATAGATAATACAGTACATTTCCTGAATTTACCAAATACAAATGGACTGAGCATGTGAATGTAATCTTTACCTAATAATTGTTCTTATTGTATATAGACAAAGGGGGGAATGTTGTAGGATATTTGCACAATGTGTGAAGATGTATTTGTTGTAATTGGTATAATAAAAACCTGAATTCCAATAGCTAGACAAGAGGTATAGACTGGATTTCCAAGGAGAGAAAGGAGGAGGAAGAAGAAACTAGGCATGCGGGAGATGCTAAGAGACATGCAGAGGAAACAGGAGGTACAAGATGAAAGAGAGGTAATGCCATGTGATAGAACATAGATTAATGTAAGTGGGTTAATTTAAGTTATAAGATCTAGTTAGGAACAAGCCCAAGCTATAGGCTCAGGTTTCATAATTAATAAGAAGTCTCCACATCATTATTTGGGAGCTGGCTGTAAGAACAGAAAAAGAGTCAAAACATCAATCCCTAACTATAGTCTGAACATTTGTCTTTATATCCAAAGATTAGTGCAGTCCTCACCCTGCATCAAAGGAAGTTCTCTTTGCAACAGACAAATATCATTACAGAAAACCACAACCAACCATAATGCTGAGTTGTGGAGCCCAGTTCCAACAGATACATCTACAAAACAACCCCCACACCTAAGGTTCAGGGAACAGTGCAGAAGAGAGAGAAAGATTGATAAGAGACAGAGGAACAGGTTATTTGTTGTGTGAAATTGTATTTCCCAGGGATGTCAGAAGCTACACATACCCATAAGTTTTACCATCATGACTGCCCAAACATGAGATGAACAAGGACAACAATAGATATGCTAAAGAGACTAGAGGAAAGCTCAAGAGGGTTCAGCCCTACACAAAGAACTACAGACAACTAAGGGACAGTGGGAGAGATAGCCTTTCCCAGGGAAGAGCACACCAATTAGTTATCCAACACCAACTAGCCCTAAAAACATACAGAAAGTAACATTACACAGATTGAGTAGGTTGTATACATATATGTATATAACAGCAATTATTGAAAAAGAGAGGCCATGAATTTGAAAGAGAGCAAGGGGAGTTTTGAGGGAGGAAAAGGAAGGGGGAATGGTGTAATTATATTATAATCTCAAAAACTAAAAGAAATAATTAGAATGAAAACACAAGGCCAAATAAGTTGAACTGACAGCTACACATGATATAACAATAAGAGGACAGTGAAAAACATTGAAAGAGGTACTAAACTGAAGGATCAATCTCCTTCAGAAAAGAGTGGATGCTGGGACAAATAAATACTAACACCAATCAACAGTTATTTTGGCAGAGTATCAGATTGCTACCGCTACTACAGCTTTATATTTATGACATATGAAGGTTGTTTGATTCCCAAAGAATGAACAGAGATTTGTCCAGCAAACTTAGATATAACCTGCAAAATTTAAAGCTCTGTTCTTACCAGTGTAGAAACAGTGGCCTAAGCTTTGGAAACATGATTTGCTTTGCTTTGAAAGCTTTGAGGGCAACATTGTATTTTGATGGCATCCTCCAAAAACCTCAGAAAAGACTATTAGACACTTGAAAATAAGCATTTTTTGCAAATGCACATTTTTTTATGCAAGGTATCACTCTTGATCTCTCCAAAATATCAGGTCTTAGAGACTAGAATGACTTGAAGTTGCAGTGAATCCCTCCAGGCCTGAATTGCAAAGACAGCCAAGAAAAAGAAAGAACTGGCCTCCTATACCTTATTTCACCTTCTCTAATGTGACCTGCCAGTTCTTCAATAAACTTCTCGCCTTTCATCCAATAGATCATTGGTCCAGATTCTCCACTGAATCCAAAGAATGCTTTGCAAGGTATGTTCAGAGGTTTACCTAAGAAAGAGAGAAAAAAATAAATGAGCAAATCTCTTCCTGTTCTTATTGAGAGACAAGGATGGACAGTTAATATACAAAGGAAAACTCAGAGGTGCCCTATTTTCCAACAATTCTTGTATGTGATTTAAAAAAGTTATTATGGGGGCTTTGGGGAAATTATACAATTCTAGCTAATATAAAAATTGAAAAGTAAATAAATTATTACTTTATAGCATTGCAATTATACTGTACCTCTCCCAAGAACTGACATGAAAGAGTAAAATGGAAATGATCCCTAATTATTTTTCTTTTTTGAGAGTTCTAAATATCATTTACAAGGAGTTGCCTTTAAAATTAAAATTATTTAAGAGCATAAGATAATTCTTTGTAAGTGAGAAAGCATATCAATAATAGAATATCCACTATTAAGACCATATAGACTTTAATTTGTTTCTTCCTATTATAGTCTATTTTAGGAAAAATGATATAGAATGGTGATTAAATTTTGGTGTTGATGTGAAAGGATTAAGGGATACCATGATAGCTGGTCATCATTATTTCTGGTCACATACATGAGACTTTTTTAGATCTGATCTGAAAGATCAGAGAAGCAAAGCAAGTCAGCCACAAGTTCTTACCTCTACAAAATGCTCAGTCTAAAGAGAGAGAGAGAGAGTACCTGTTTCCTCACACCTAATATACCTTTCTGTGTCCTGCCACATTACTTCCTGGAATTAAAGGCATATGCCTGCTTCTGTTTCTCTCATGTATCCCAGTGTTGCCTTGAACTCACAGAGATCCCGATGGATCTTTGCCTCCTGAGTGTAGGATTAAAGATGTGTGCCACCACTGCCTGACCTCTATGTCTAATTTAGTGGCTGGTTCTGTCCTCTGATCTTTCAGCTTTCATACCATTATCTGGCTCCAGGTTTTCTATTAATAAGACCTTTTAAGAATCGTGTTACATCTGGCAACCCAATGTTTGTAGCACGAATTCATGAAAAAGCCACTTGCCTGGGGCTCAGGCCCAAGCTACACACAGCCAGAGTCTCCACCCCAAGTGGCCTGGAGTCCCTAACCAGCTGGATCCAGATGGCTGGATCTTTCACTTCTCTCCTGGTGGGTTGTGGGCTCTTCCTGGATCCACATCTCAGGCTGCTACCACACTAGGTAGCTGCCTTGAAACCCACTTGGGCTTCTACTATTCTATGCAGTTGGCAGAGTTGGTGCATCAATTAAGATTTCTTGCCGGGCAGTGGTGGTGCACGCCTTTAGTCCCAGCACTTGGGAGGCAGAGGCAGGCAGATCTCTGTGAGTTCGAGGCCAGCCTGGGTTACCAAGAGAGTTCCAGGAAAGGCGCAAAGCTACACAGAGAAACCCTGTCTTGAAAAACCAAAAAAAAAAAAAAAAAAAAAAAAGGGAGAAATTAGGTAAAGAGACTTTTTCCCCACATTAAAAAATGGGAAACATTTTTACAATGGTGGGTGTTTGGTCTCTGTTTGATAACACATTAGGTGGTCTGAAATGGAACAACTAAATGAGGACAATTAATGTTGATGGGATAGATGTAATGCCAATTACACACATTATTTGTTTGATCATTTTTGTTTTGTCATTTAAAAAGTTGGTCAATGTGAGTGCCAAGATAAAAGTTTTAGAAAAACTTGTTGAAACAGATAATAGAGATATTCAGACCCAGACAGAGGAATTCAAAGGTGAACCAATCTCAGCATTGCATTATAAAGTTACAGAGAAACAGCCTAAGGCTTTCAAACAGCCAATTTTAATCTATCCAGTAACCTTACAGGAACTGCCAAATGCTTAACTAAGTCTGTATACGAGATGATTGGACTCCTGTGCAAATGTTAGATTTGAGGAGATTCAAAGAAGCAATAGTCTCATATGGCATCCACTCGTCTTTCCTGAAGCAGATGTTAAACTTGTGGTCAACTTGTAATAGAATTATCCCTCAAGAGTGGAAAGATTTGGTTACAGCCATCTTAGAGGCTGGTCCCCAATTACAATACAGGTAATCTAGTGGCAGCAGCAGTTCAAATGAGAAACTCTTGGGTGAGGACTCAGAGGCTTTTGGTCTGAAGATTCATGGAAACAGGATCAGCTGAGGAGTTGGCGAGGTGAAATTGGCTGTGACTTGTTCTGTTTCTCTGATCTTTCAGCTTTCACCCCAATATCCAGTACCAGGTTTGTTTTTTTTTTTAAATAAGGCTGTTGAGCAATTCCTGTTACACATCCCCTGCTATTTATTTCCTATATGTCAAGAAACAGAAGTACTTCTTTCATTGTAGCCCTCTGTCACTGTGTTTTCTGCCCAAGTTTTTTTTTTTTTTTTTTTTTTTTTTTTTGGTTTTTTGAGACAGAGTTTCTCTGTGTAGCTTTGCGCCTTTCCTGGAGCTCACTTGGTAGCCCAGGCTGGCCTCGAACTCACAGAGATCCGCCTGCCTCTGCCTCCCGAGTGCTGGGATTAAAGGCGTGTGCCACCACCGCCCGGCCTGCCCAAGTTTTACAGGAGGCCAAGCTACCGGGAACTGAACTTTATGAACACACAAGCCTAAAAAAGTCCTTCCTCCTTAAAAGTTATTTTGCCCATTACTTTGATCATGATGACGTAACAGTCACTCATGGAAAACAGTCACTACTAGAAAATTCACTCTCTCTCTCCTAGACTCTAGATACTCTTCTTCCCCTGATTCTGGATATTAGTTCTCTTGCTCTTGGACTCAACCATAGCCACCAACAGACTCAAGACCTCTTGTGTCTTCAACTTCTCCACTGAGAGGTATACCAGAAGCTTTCCTGGTTCTAAAATTTAAGGCTTGCTATTGCCTTGGTTGTTTAGCTTGCAAAAGCTTGCTGTGGTCTGTCTCAATTTCCATAATCACATGTATTAATCCTCTTAATTAATTATCTTTCATCAAATTGATTATGCCTTTCTGGAGGATCCTAATTTATAAAATAAAATTAAAATGTTGATTTACAAATATATCTATAAAATATATGTACAGGAAAAACTAAGTGTTGCCATATATTCTGTGTTCCTTAGAACATTTATAGTGTTTAAATAATTCTAGTAAGATTTTAGTACTCTGTTATGTATATTTTAATTATGAATTTTTTTTATCATATTTACAGGTATTTATAATTTTGCTAGAATTAATTGTGTGCTTTTTTCTTGCTAAGTAAATAAGTATGGGAAGAAAGGTACAGAAAATACAATGCTGGCATTTGATACAAAAATTCCTCAACTTATAACTATATCATAGTGTCTTAGTTAGTGTTTTTATTGTTGAAATGAAACACCATGACCAAAAAAAAAAAAAGTTGAGGAGGAAAGGGTTTATTTGACTTACACTACAACATTGATGTTCATTACTGAAGGAAGTCAGGACAGGGACCCAAACAGGGCAGGAGTTAATGCAGAGGCCATGGAGGGATGCTGCTTATGGGCCTACTCTTCAAGGCTTGCTCAGACTGTCTTCTAATAGAACCCAGAACCATCAGCCCAGGGATGGCATCACTCACAATTCGATGAACCTTGTCACACCAATCACTAATGAGAAAATGCCTTACAGCTGGGCCCCATGGAGGCATTTTCTCCACTGACAAGTTGACACACAAAACTAGCCAGCATACATAGTATAAAGTTTTCTAGACAAAACATATTTTCCCATTGTTTAGAACACTAGATAAAACCACTTAAAAATATTTTCCTTGTGGAGTTTCCATATTCATTCTGTGCTACAGACAAAGTCCTCATTCTATATTAAAATTATCCATAGCTTTCATGTTCTAATAACTATTACTTTCTGAATACAAATATCTTTTATCACCACAAATAGAAAATGGCTTTCTTTGATAATTGTTTTCAGCAAGGAACAACTACATAGGAGTTAGAGTCTATGTGAAGATGAAGTGAAGTGTGAGGAACCCATACACACACAGATATTTGGCAATAGGTTGGGCTTATCCACATAAAAATATATTGACAAGTATTTATTTTATTGTAATATTAACATATTCCTTCTCAAATTTCAGGTCCTGGATCTTTGGATTCTTCTGTAGTTGTCAAATCTGTAAAGTCAAGAATCGGGACAATATAATTGACACAAATTGGAGACCATGTCTTTGCACACATACTTCATCTGAAGTTGGGTAAAAGTGAGACAGTTACGTATTATAGAAAGTACACTGAATTAAAATTATAGAAATTTGGATCTTATATTTAGATCGGTCATGACCATTGCCCCTGAGCTGATGCTCCTGACCTAACTTTATATTAAGTCATTTCATATATATGCAATGAGGTTGGAAGATAGGAATAATTTGGGATAGCTCAAAGGAGACAATGCATAGGAAAGTGATTCATGAACTCAGAAACATCATCAGAATTTAGCTCAGTGATTTTTGCTGTCCAAGACTTGATTGTCCATGGAAAAATTAAATTTGAGAAGTCTGATATGGTCTTGAGACAGACATATTTTTATTTAGACCATGTCAATCTTGTGTTATTTTATTTATGAACATCTGTGGGGCAATTTATTTTCAACATTTTCTTGTAAAATTTTCTTGCATGTAGAATATGTATGATTCACTGGAAAAGACCCTGTTTTCTAAGCCTAAACATGTTTTTACCTATGCCTTTTGCCTTTTGTTCTCATGACATTGAAGTTATCTAAGGAACAATAAACCAGATGACAAAAAAATCAATAGATTATGACAAACTTTATTATTGGAGATTCCAATCACTAAAACTACCAGCATATATAATTATAGGTATAAATATTAGTTAGTGTTCTTTTGGGCTATGTTAAAATATATATGTGTATATATTATATATATTATATATGTATGTATGTATGTATGTATGTATGTATGTATGTATGTATGTATGTATCTTTAAGTGATTCTCAGTGTGTGGGTGCCCATGACTGGTATGATTTTAATGGAGAAAAACAATTATTGTAGTGTGTAAAAAAGGGAGCTTCTTGAGGTGGTACATCAAATAACAGTGTTTGCTCTTCCCCTTGATACTGCACAGAAAGTACTGGCCACCGAACTCTTTGTCTTGTAAGTCATTTTTCTCTTCCCACCAGAAAGATCCTCGTTAAATAAACAGAAGAGACAGATATTTCAGAAGTTTATTTTATACAGTGCTGAGTAAATATTCTGAAGCCTTATGTTGATGGCCCCAAACAGTAAAACTGTTCAACCATCATCTGCCACATTGGAAGCAGAGTTCCCAAGGGATCTTTTATCAAATAGTTATTTTCAGTATGTGCTAAAGAGTAGGGATCTCCTCTTCCAAGAGGCATGGAAGGATCTCTGCATTGACTGGGCAATTAATCTAAAACAGAATCTCTCTACGTATCTCTGATACCTGCCTGATGTGTCAAATCCTATCTAGAAGTACCATCTGTTAGCTACTGTATTGTTTTGTTTCCAGACAGTTTGAAAGTCATTCTGTAACTGTGTGTCTTATTAGTGGAGATAGACAATTCACATTTACATCTAAGCAGCCAGAAGATTATAAAAATAAAAAGAACTTTGTCATTTGGTACCTCAGTGCTAAGTAATAAGGTAGGTGACATTTTATTTTATATTTTATTTTATTTTATTTTATGCAAGTGGAGTCCATGGACTGGATCAGTTCTCCTTTGCCTTAGCATTACTACAATTTTCTTTCTCAAAGAGCTCTCTGAGAATCAACACTTGGAAGATTGCTTTGAGACCTTGCAAATGTAGCAATCACGACGAGCTTAATTATTTTGACAGTTATTACTTTACCGGATTTTGTCTTGAAACAGATGTACTCAAGATAAGGATGGGCTCAGGAGGAATGTCTCTAAAGTGTAGTACAAATATTTATATCCCATGAGAGCCTAAATCAAAGATTCTTTCTCATCTCCTCTCCTTTCCCCTTCCCACCACCCATTTCCTCCTCTTCCCTCTCCCTCTCCTGCCTTCCCATCGCCCCTCTTCTGGAGACTGAACATGGCAATTGTTCTACTGTTCCTGAGCCCATGAAGCCTGGACTTTTTACAATGTGATTATGATGTGGGAAAATTCAAATACAATGAAGTCTGTGAGGACTGTAGTGGCAGTAGAGTTTTTGTGGCCTTGTGTGCCTGTGGGTGTCCGGGGTGAGTGGGTATTTGTAAGTAGGTGGAAAGAAGAGTATAGCAGCTGTTGAGTGATGGAATTCGCATCTTATTGTTACAAACTGTTCTGAATAAGAAATAAATCCATCAGTAGTTTACTGATAAATATTTAACAACTAGTATCTTAGAAATAAGTATGCATGTATCACATAAATTATTATATATTTTACTGATAATAAAAGATGGAAAAACACAATTTACACATAATGATAAGAATAAATGTAATGTTTTGAAGTGAGTATTGTGTACTCAATAGATTCTCACAGCACACTTTCATTTATTTGTAGAATTACTATTTATAAAATCTGTGCTTGCAATGAAAAATTAGTGAAGTCTAAATATGAGTATTGGTCTATATTTTCTTTGCCATTAATGAGAAAGTTGAAAGCAAGACAGTAAATTAATTTCAGAACTTCACGTTTTTCAGTTGTATGACTGACATGTTTCGATGACTTTGATAACAGATTCTATTTTGCATTTGAAATCCATATAATTCCTCCTTGAAGAGCTTTAAAAGATCCTGAGATTGACTTAGCAGATATGAGAGAACCACAAGCAAGGGTGAAAATAGAAAAGGCATTTCATTTTCCACACATCTTAATATCTTCCTCTACCAGGATTTCTAAGAAGGTCTCAAAGGCAACAACTTACTAGTAAATATAGCTGCCCTCATCTCTGAATAACAATTTTTATATAGACTACGAGTAACCATCAGTGACCTTTTTTGGCCACAGTTTTTCTACATTCTTTGCTTTTTATCTATAAACACTGTTCAAACTCTTTTTAACATCTTTCCAATTACTCCATTATCCCTAATTCATGGAATGGGTCTTTTCTTGTTTGTGTTACTGGAAGCACTCTCATGGTAGCTAACATTTTTGTAAAGTTTCTAATTTCACAATGGTGTATTCATCCATATTTGGGATTATTTTAGTGAGTACCTTGGGTGCTCAGAACTATAATGTAATCCCATTACAGCATTCCCAAGCTTGCCTCTTCCTGTATCAATGGCTTGGAAAGAGGTTTTTCTGGCTTTCTTTGCTTTCAGGATTGTTCACGTATGTGATGTATGAGTACTAATTGCATACACATGCTAACTGTAGGCTTTCCAGATCTAATCTATCTTTAATGTATCTGTCATTTTGTAGTTATGGCTCTAGACTGAGTGTGAGTTTCCTGAAACAATGAGTGGACTTTTCGAGTATTGTATGTAGCTTATGGATTTTTAGGCATTCCGGGATATCTAGATCCACACTTTTTCAGTATCATGTGCAGAACTCTGAGACTCCTCAGGCCCACATCTGTTTGTGACGTCTGCTGGAGCTATTCCCTTTCTCTGGCTTTGAGTTAACTTTTCTTTCCCAAACCTTATACTTGCCTTTCTTGCTTTTAACATTGTTTTTAAATAGAACTTTTCGGGGGCTACAGGATGTTTGTCTTTAACATATCAATTAAGTCTGAGTTAAACTGAGTTGGTGTCTGAATTTCTACCATAGAAATCTGTAAATTGTGTAACATCAGCTAGAATGATGTTAATTTTATTTACTTCATTCTCAGGAAGTTGTTAAATGAAGTTTTCTTCTTAGCTACCATAAGCAGAGATCATTCTTTCTTCTCTGGAATCACACTTAGATTTGGCTTTTACAAGATAAGATGAAAAGGGGAGAGGACAGTCATGATGTCAACATAAAAGCTGTTCAATTTCCTGCTGTGCTTTATGTACTTAAGCTTGTCCATTTTGAGAGGTTTATTCATTTCCCAAGAAGGAAATCCACTATTAGGGCACACATCTCTATGTGAACTGGTGAAAGTATCCTGAACTATACGTTGTAGTATGATCAGTTAGTGTCGGGACACACAGAGCACAGAGGCATACTACCTTTGGCTGTAAGATATATTTAAGAATTTTTTTTTTACTAAAAATGTCACTTTCTATGCATAATTAAGTCTGTTTTTCTACAGGGAAGAATAAGGGTGGAATTGTAATTTGTAAATGGGGAATGTCTCATTCGAAGTGTTTAATAGTTCATGGCATCTTTCCACTGTATCAAGGCAATACTTACTGTAGATCTAGCTCAGTTACAGTCTAGCATGTGCAAGGGCCTGGATTCTAGTCCCTGCACAGCCAAAAGTTAAACAAATAACACATTAAAAGTTTAAGAAAAGAAAAAAAAGATCCAAGGATGTAAAAAGAATCTGTGAGGTTTTCTTTGCTGAAATGGAGGGCAACACACATGGTCTTATTTTGATAATAATGTTGTTTTCTTTCTCCTCCTCTGTGTGTAAGTACATGTATATATACATGAGTATATACATGTACACACACACAAACATACACACACACACCACTATATCTTATTCCTTTCCTTCATTCTGACTTTTCATTCCTGACATTAGCCTTTCCTATTAGTCATCCAACAGGTTAAATACCTCTTTGGAACCATAAGCACACTGGGGAAAGCACTTGTGTCTTCGCTTACTCTTGAGATTTCAGTCTCAAGTCAACTGAATGGGTTATTAAGGTTTAGAAACAAGGCCAGAAAGAAATTAACTGACTTTACTGAGGTCAAAGTTTGAACAAGAAGAAAGAATCCACCATTTCTAATTCATTTATTCTAATATGCAGAGCTGTTTAATGGACTATGTATAAAGTTGTTTTTCAGTTAGTATGCATGTAAAAAATAAAGGAGCTTCCACCATCTACAGTAATCTTATGTAGCCCTTTTCTAAACATTTTTCTTTCTCAAAGAGGGGCCCTTTAAGCGCTCTCTCTCTCTCTCTCTCTCTCTCTCTCTCTCTCTCTCTCTCTCTCTCTCTCTCTCTCTCTCTGTGTGTGTGTGTATGTTCAATAAATCATCTTTGAGGATGGCAAAGAACACCCTTGTTACTTGCCTATACTATAGGGAAGCACGGCATAGGCTCTAAAGTAAGATGAAAATGAATAATTTTCACAGTTATAAGTGATGGGTTGACTTTGACCCACAATTGGTTCAGTAAGATACATGATGTTATGCCTAGCAGAGATGTAGTGTTTACAGTTAACAGGAATTGTCTTGATGAATTGCCAAGTAACCTCAATCTCAGTAAAGTTTCTCTTGCTATATTTGTTTTAGGGTGAATGACCAGAACCTCCATTTTAACTACTTACCATACCCAGAACTTTGCTTAGATTTTTTTCTATTTCATCGCCCGCATGGTAAAGACCTGTGGGCTCAGTAAATGTCCTAGTGCTCTCAGTCATATCTGCCGTCCAAAGGCTCTAGGCAGAGGCCAGGTAGATACAGATCATGGAATGGGCAGTGGTGTCAGAACGCTGAATTCATGGCTTCAACCTTCCTACCGTGTTGCTGGTTTAGTTTTTGTTTTGTTTTGTAACTCTACTCTCAATGAGCTTCATTTGTTTTCTTCTAAAAACTGATAGGGTCAATTATGAAATTCAAGGAGAGGTGGGGAAATGGGAGGAAGGATGGGAGGGGGAACTGTGGTTGGTACATAAAATGAAAAAAATTAAATAAATAAAGGAAAAAGTAAAAGAGAAAAAATGTAAATTAAATAATTAAAAAACTGAAACAAAAAAGAAATTTTCTAAACTTTCTTCTAAGTCTAACTTTTTTAAATTGTAAGTAATTGTTCTAGAACAATATATTTTAGACTTTTAGAGGTGGGATGAACTATTTTACTCCTAGTTCTACCCCTCTAGAAAAAGTACTTACTGACTAGTTAAACAGAATAGAGATGCAAGTTTCTGCGCCTAGGGTAGGTCTTAGCTTTAGCTCCAAGGCCCTATGACCATGGTGTTTTGTTTTGCCTGCCTGCTGTTTCTGGACTCTCAGTTCCTCTCTATTTTCTAATCTCTAACTGTTTATTTCAGGGCGGGCTTCCTGCCTATGAGCCCTACTTTGCCTTGAACCCTAATTCCTTTCTAGCCTCTGGCTCCTTGCTGCTTATATTGGCTCCAACGATCTTGGCTTATGGCCTGCTTTCCTTGACCCAGTGCTCTCCATATCTCAGCTTGACAAAAGGATTTTGAAAAGCTCTCTAGGGGAAAAGACAAAGTCCTTGGATATTAACTTAGTACGTTAGTAAGTCCAACTCATTCACAGCAAAATGAGATGTCAGGAAAGTTGAATGAAGCAAATCTTTTGTGTGTGTGTGCATTCAAGAGGATGTATAGTTGCAAAAGAATTCATTTGGACTGAATTAATAATTCAAAATTAAATACACATTATTTTCTATATTGTGATAAGTGGAGGGAAAAAATAGACCACATGGCTTACTTTGAGATAAAATGACTTAATGTTTTAAAATTTCTCATAATAACTTAGAAATCTAGGTTAGTAGCATAGTCAGGCTATATAGAATAGCAGTAAACACAGAACACTGGGTAACCATTACTTCTTTTGAAAGAAGTTATCTTTGTCATTTGAAAACTCTTGATTGGAAACAGAACTTTTTTTTTCTGTGTACCCTCTGCATCATCAAAAGTAGTTTTGAATCTCTTACTGATAAGATCACAATTTCTGGTACTACAAACATCTTGGTAGTCAAATCCGGCTGTACAAGTTCGGGGAAGAAATGCATCAATACGACAGCATTTCTCACTGTGGAGCTGAAGAATGATTCAGGGATTAGATGGTGGCTGAAGAAAATACCGATGTGTTTTTTCTGGACATGATGATATGATCTAAACTGGGGCCATGGAAACCTTCAAAGAATCTTCAAAAATAAAATGTGCCAAGGTTTTAACATAGGTACCATTCCTTTGAAGAATCTCACTTGCTGTCTACAATCTTTGAAAAAATTAATGCTTAAAATAATCCCATAAAGATCCTTTGATCCTTTAGAAAATGGAAATATCAAGGTTTAGTGTCCAGTTGAGAAAATGAAATATAATCCACAGATTACAGATCAGATTTTGGTGACTTTATTGATTTTCTGAAGGTTTTTTTTTTTTGGTTTTTTGAGACACGGTTTCTCTGTGTAACTTTGTGCCTTTCCTGGAACCCACTCTGTAGCCCAGGCTGGCCTCGAACTCACAGAGAACCACCTGCCTCTGACTCCTGAGTGCTGGGATTAAAGACATGCACCACCACCGCCCGGTGATTGAATTTCCTCTTACCACAAATACCTCTAGTCTAACTATTCAGTATACTCTGATTTATATCCTAACGTGATTGGCATTACCTCACCTTTTACCAATGCCAACTTAAATCCATAGACAGCAAGATCTAGCTCAAGTTTCATCCATAACATGAAATGAACTTCTAGCACTCCTAGTGTATATGCACCTCTTTCCTCTACATTGTTTTCATATGGCCACAGGGAGTTAAAATTGGAGATGTGCTCTACCTCATAGGATTATCACAACAAGAATAAGCAAAGTACTTAGTGTGTGCTGTACATTCATTTTAATTCTCACAGAAAGCCAATATTAAGGCATTATTACTGTCAGTTCACAAATAAGCATACAGATGTAGAAAAAGTTTAAACAATATATTCAAAATTATAAATATTATACATAGCTGATATTTAGAATCAGACAGATTGTAGAGCCAAAGATCCTAACCACTCTTCTCTGCTGTCTTTTAAAACTTATGTGTTTCTTCATCCAAAGTAAATGTTATGCTCTTAAAGGTTGACCCATATCTTATATTTTACATGCATGCATTTCTTGTGTGTGTGTGTGTGTGTGTGTGTACATGTGCAATAGCACATGTGTGAAGGTCAGAGGACAAGTTTCAGAGGCCAGTTTTCACATTTATTTCTTTACATAGACTAGCAAGGTATAAGCACATTTCAATAGAGCTTGCTTGAGTTTGAAAAGCATAGCTTAATTTTTGTAATTCTAATTCTATTTTAATTGATTTTATTTTATTGAATTAAATTTGTTTTGTAAGTTATAACCAATCCATTTTGGCATAAGGCAAGGTATGCATAGTAGTAAGTCAGTGCCTTTCAGTTCGTGATAATTCTTTCATTCATGCTTCTTTAAAAAGTATTTATTCAATCTTAACTACTAAGCTTATTCTTTGACAATTTCACAAATGAATAAAATATACTTTGATCACACTTAGCCTCTACCCTCCTTTATTCTCATTCCACTTCTGCTCACCCCTCCTTCTCACAAATCTTCCTCCAACTTTCATGGCCTCTGTTTTGTTTTCATTTTATGACCTACTCAGTTGAATCAAGATTGTCCCCTTGAACCTGGGATTGGAGCTATCCACTGAAGCATGGGAGGACCACCAGTGGTAATACTACTGAAGACAATAATCCCCTTTCCCCAGAATCCAAAAGCAGTCAATAGATCCCCAGGGAAGAGCACGGCTCCATGGGACTTTTCTCCACCCATGACTGAATGTTCAGTGGCTCATTATTATACAGGCTCTATAGAGGCTATTACGGCAACAGTAAGTTCATTATTACAAGGGCTACATCATGATCAGATAGAAGCATTTCATGACTCTCTTTCCCAGCTCACCATTTTGATGAAGAAGGAAGGAGAAAGAAAAGGGAAGAGAAGAGAAATAGACATTATCTGGGTTGTCTTTGAAAAAGTTCCCTCATAACAGGGTCAGAAATGAAGTAGGTGTTAGGGGAAGAATGTCACTGTTTATATGCCTGTGCAAATCAGCCATATGGCAATTCCAACTGGGGAGTGGCCTCTATGTCTATTTGCTTTCATTTTAGAGTCTGCCTTGAAAATTTTTATGGGTATGGAATCTTTCCTTCCCTGTAGCCAAAAATTCTAGAAGACAGAAAATAGTCCAGTGGATCCAGAAATGGAGATTGAAAAAGATACACTCTACTCATGTAATACTGATGAATTCTGTTCTTTGGCAACAGAAGGCTAAATAAACTACAGGAAATGGGGTTTTGAAGTTAGTTTTTAGTTATATCACCATATACAAGTAGCTATGTTCTCTTTATCCCTCTGCTCCAGAGCATCATGATTGAAATAAACAAAGACTCCTCATTCTTTTTTTAATTTTTTTTAAATTTTATTTTACAATACTATTCAGTTCTACATAACAGCCATAGATCCCCCTGTTCTCTCCCTTCCTGCCCCCTCCCCTTCCTCACAGCCCACCCCCCATTCCCACCTCCTCCAGATCAAGGTCTCCCCCAAGGACTGGGATTGACCTGATAGACTCAGTCCAGGGAGGTCCAGTCCCCTCCTCCCAGATTGAGCCAAGCGTCCCTGCATAAGTCCCAGGTTTCAAAGAGCTAACTCATGCAATGGAGCCCAGGACCTGGTACCACTGCCTAGATGCCTCCCAAACAGATCAAGCCAATCAACTGTCTCACCTATTCAGAGGGCCTGATCCAGTTGGGGACCCCTCAGCCTTTGGTTCATAGTTCATGTGTTTCCATTCGTTTGGTTATTTGTCTTTATCCTGTGCTTTATCCAACCTTGGTTTCAACAATTCTCCCTCATATAAACCCTCCTATTTCTCACTAATTAGACTCCCAGCGCTCCACCCAAGGCCTAGCCATGGATGTCTGCATCCAGATTCCTCAGTCCTTGGATGGGGTTTCTGGAACAACTATTAGGGTGTTTGGCCATCCCATCACCAGAGTAGGTCAGTTCGGGCTGTCTCTCGACCATTGCCAGCAGTCTTTTGTGGGGGTATCTTTGTGGATTTCTGTGGAACATATACACAATGGAATACTACTCAGCAGAGAAAAACAATGACATCATGAGGTTTGCAGGCAAATGGATGGATCTAGAAAAAAATCATCCTGAGTGAGGTAACCCAGACTCAGAAAGACAAATATGGTATGTACTCACTCATTGGAGGATGCTAGATGTGGAACAAGGATGACTGGACTGCTACTCACATCACCAGTGAGACTACCTGGAAAACAGGACCCCAAGAAAGACACGGAAAAATGGATGAGATCTACATGAACAGCCTGGACATGAGTGGGAGCAATGAAGGGCGAGCGTCGAGGGAAAGAGAGCGGGAGATCCTAGCTGGATCAAGAAAAGAGAGGGAGAACAAGGAATAGGAGACCATGGTAAATGAAGACCACATGAGAAAAGGAAGAAATAAATTTTTTTATTTTATGTGAATTGGTGTTTTGCCTACATGTACGTCTGCGTGAGGGTGTTGGGTCCCCTAGAACTAAAGTTACAGTTGTGAGCTACCATGTGGGTGTTGGGAATTGAACCCACATACTTTGGAAGAGCAGTCAGTGCTCTTAACCACTGATCCATCTCTCCAGTCCAACTCTTCATTCTTTACAAGACAATCAGCATTGTTTCCTTGACCAGTTCTTTGTACCTTCTATGATGTAAACCATTGTCTAATTTCATAAACTAGTGCCCAGTTGTTTGAAAACATGAGATGAAGGTTCAAAGGTGTAATTTCACACTCTTCCACGAAATTGACATTTTCCCTTGAAAATTGATGTACATTTTTAGCAAAGTATCTCAAGGAATAGCACAGCTGTTAAGCAATAAGGATTGTTTAACACTGCAGAGCTTCCTAAAAGTCTTCATTATGAATCTGTCCACTCACTCTCTAAAGTGACTATTCAATAATCTTGCTCTTCTTCCATCCCAAATTCTCCCAAATCCACAGGGAACATGTCTTGTCCTCTCTTATGGATCTAGTCCTAGATTCTCTGTATTTCTTCTCGGCTTCTCTTGTTCAGTGTCTCTATAAACTATGAAGTTTTACTATAAAGTAATGCTTATATTTTTTTCCTATATGGTAACTTACTAAGTATAGAATTACTTGCTTTATAAGCATTTTGTAAAAAGGTTTCTACTTTGAATTTTTATAGGGCTATTCTTCTTTGTTCCACAAACACTCTGCTTTATTTGAATAAATAAATAGCGAGTACTCACTGTGTGCAAAGCCCTTTCCTAGTTGTTCCTCAGCTATAATTAAAACAATCACAGTCATCTAAGTCTCCAAGAATTTTGGTGTCACCAGGAACTCTTTATCAAGACAGTTTTATAGTATTGGGGGAGTACTGGTTTTATTTTCAAATATGTGGGTAAAACCTTTAGAACTGTTCACAAGTATCCTAGAGACAGGACCATGCCTTGTACTGCTCCCTATGTCCCACAGTGAGAATGTTGTAGAAAGAGAATATCAGGGGTGACCTAGTTTGGGGAAAAAAATCTCAGAGCTGATTGTTTCTGTCACACCCTCCTCTCCATTTGACAGGAGCCAAAGGCGACCTCAACATTCTTTCACTCTGGCCCATTCTCCTCACAGCCTTTCATTAACTGTCAGCTGTCAAAAGCCTGATTAAAAGCAAGTTTTCCCCAAACAGTTCTCAAGTTAAACAGACACTCAAAAATGAGTTTCCTTAAATACTCCACTAGAAAATGAAGCCTTTTTTCCTCCTGCATTTGGGCTGGAACCTGGTCAAGGTGCGCATGGATTGGCTCTATGCCTTATGTTCGTGGCTACCTAATAGAAAGGTATTCCAAATGCTGTTACAAAGTGGGCTAAGAAAGCAGCTGTACATGAAGAAGCAGGCAAATCTTCTGGAAGAAATATTTCAGTTAAAAATGCCAAATAACCTCTGTAATTAGGAGTCCAGATAATGACGCAAAAGTCCCAGTGTGACTATGATGATGAGAGAGGAGATATTCTGAAGACACTTGTGTTCCTCGTTTTGGCTATAACAGTGTTGATAAAAACAGACCCCAAAGCATTAATATTTTCCAAAGGAATTTCATTGTGAAGGAAGGGAAAAGCTGAAGCCTTGGTTCCAGAGAGAGGAGAAACTTGTCTCCCAAGAAGTGGTTTCACAGAGTTCTGATAACATATGTGTATTTCTAGACTTTAAATTTTAACACTGATCCAGGGAAAGCAGAGACATGCACAAAACAAAACAAAACAACAACAACAGCAACAAAACTGGGAGTCTTTTTCTATCTGG
This sequence comes from Peromyscus maniculatus bairdii, assembly GCF_049852395.1. NCBI lineage: Eukaryota > Metazoa > Chordata > Mammalia > Rodentia > Cricetidae > Peromyscus > Peromyscus maniculatus. The sequence goes on from NC_134875.1 coordinate 52,949,828, forward strand.
TTGGCAAATTAATTCTCCTTCAGCAATATACTTTATAGTTCTGTTAAAATACAGAAGATTTATAAATTTGAGTGCGCTGCTAACACAAATTAAAAAAAATGTATTGAATGTCAGAAATACACAACCATGACCTACATTTCATTTTCAAGAAGATCAGACATGGAACTCTCTGAGGCTAAAGAGCATGGTTTTCTCTGAAATGTTCTGGAGTAGCTTGGTACATGTGAGGCTTCATTAGCTGACTAGAACACTTCTAGTTTTGTGTTGTTCTAAAACATAGTAGAATGAATAAATGAAGGTATGGTAGTTTTAATTAAATTTTATTTATTTTGACCTTTTATGGCTAACATACAAAATAATGGGTTTTATAATGATGCTTGCATGTGTATTTCCATATTTATTTATTCATTCATTTTTTTTTAAATACAAGGTCTTACTATGTAGCTGTGGCTGTCCTGGAACACACTTTGTAGAGTAAGCTGGCCTCCAACTCAACAGAAAGCTGCCTGCCTCGCCTCTGCCTTGAAGTGCTGGGATTAAAGGCATGTGTCACCACACTCCAGTGAGCCACCACACCCAGTCTCATATTTATGCTTTTAATGCAGATGGTGCTCAGGGATCTAGATTCATTTTTTTCTATTATCACTTTCTTAGGATTTGAAGGAAAGGAGTGCTAGTCATCTATTCTCCACTGGGGTTCACCCTTCTTATCTCCTTTTCCCTAATAATTACACAAGCATTTTCCTTTCACACCTAAGGAAGACTAGTCTTAGACCTCCCTAACTGTGAAGGATTTCCTTCCTGTATTTCTATAAGTTCCAAGTAAAACAGTCTATTGTACTTAGCAGCTTCTTTTTCTCAACAACTATTTCTTAGAACATCTTGTTTCTTCTTTCTGTAGTTTGTATTTCACATTTTGTCCTTTTACCCACATTGTTTCTCTATACAAGAGTCCATGTGTGGTGGTGATATATTGTGCCCCCCAATATATTGTGCACCTAATAAAGCTTATCTGAGGATTAGAGGAAAAAAACAGCCACTATATTAAACATAGAAGTCAGGCAATTGTAGCACATGTCTTTAATCCTAGCATTCAGGAGGCAGTGATCCATTCCAATCTCTGTGAGTTCAAGGCCACACCGGGGAACAGGGCAGACATGGTGGCACATGCCTTTAATTCCAGCACTGACCATAGAGGTCTGGATGTCTTTACAGACAGACAGGAAGTGATGTAGCTGGGTGGAGAATGAAAGTGAGATGCAGAACAGAAAGGCATATAGGTGTGGGTATACAGGAAGTAGGTCTCTTTGGCTGAGGATTTCCAAGTGGTAAGAACATGGCTGGCTTCTTTCTGCTTTGCTGATCTCTCAGTTTTATCCCCAAAATCTAGCTCTGGGTTTTTTTTATTAATAAGACCATTTAGTAATTCGTCTCACATGCATGAATTATTCCAGATGTTGTCTTTTACATTTCAAAACTATCTGATAAAGTTACCCATAAGAATCTGTACTAGAAGGGAAATTGTTCATTGTTTAAAGCTATGAATTATACATTTGGGATGTGAATGGACCTTGTGTTCATAGCTGTTCTTTTTGTCCTCAAATATTTTTAAATAAGCCAAACAGATAAGGCCATTAATTCCATTTTTATCTGTTTACTTAATAAGGAAAGAAAAATAGTCTAGTCACTTAGCTGAAACAAGAAAGTAAAGTACAGCTAATTCCTAAATAATTGCCAATTGTGTTGATTTCCTCTGGCTGATATATAAACATAGACACATATTTACACAACTTTAACATGTATGCCCATTGCTTATGTATTTTTAATTTTTATTGTTTGAGAGTTTCACACATGTGTATAATGTGTTTTTATCAAATCTACTCATTCCCTCCCCTGCAATTCATCCCCTATCCCTTACCACTTTTCCCTCCTGACTTCATGTGCTTATTTACATATTTTTGTGTATTTATTTTCTGCCTTTCACTGTAGCTCCACAGCTACATGTCTACCTAACTTTATTTTTATCATCTATCTGTTTATTTCACTTTTTGGGTGGCACAGTCCTTTCTCCCTGAATTAATTATAGCTGTCTCTAGCCTATTCTCCGTACACTGCATACATGTGCAATGGAGTGTGTATGTACTTCAGTAATTGTCTCAAGTGTGACCTATTGATCAAAGTGATGTATCTGCTATGTACATACCTCTGCTGATGATCTGAAGACAGCATAATAGAGAACTTCACAAGAAACAGATCACCAAGAAAAAATTCTCACAGACCTTGAACTTATTTGTATGGCATACAATAAATCTCTAACACCAAAAATTAGTACAAAGATTACTAAGGTTAAAAAAGTAGTGTAGGGCCGGGTGGTGGTGGTGCATATCTTTAATCCCAGCACTCGGGAGGCAGAGGCAGGCAGATCTTTGTGAGTTCGAGGCCAGCTTGGTCTACAGAGTGAGATCCAGGAAAGGCACAAAGCTACACAGAGAAACCCTGTCTCAAAAAACCAAAAAAAAAAGTAGGGTAGGTATAATTTTAAGGTGGATGTTTAGTATATAAACACTCTAAAATATTGATTTTAAGTTCTTTAGTACAACAATTTGCATATAAGCATGTAGCGTGAATCTTAAAAGTTCTTATTAATAAAATCAAACCTGAGGCTAGTTATTGGGGTCCATGCTGGTAGATCAGAGAGACAGAACAAGCCACAGCTATCTCACCTCGCCAGATCCTCAGCTGGTCTTGTCTCCTCAGACTGGAGGCCTCTGAGTCCTCATCCGGAATGGGTCTCAGCTGAATTACTGCTCAAAAGCCTGAATGCTTAACCAGCCAAAATCTTCTAGTTTCTGGTCCTCATGCCTTATATATCTTTCTGCTTTCTACCACCACTCCCTGGGATTGAAGGCTGGCTTTCTGGGATTAAAGGCGTGTGTCACCATGCTTGGCTATTTCCAATGTGGCCTTGAACTCACAGAGATCCAGAGGGATTTCTATCTCTGGAATGCTAGGATTAAAAGTGTGAGTGCCACCATTTTCTAGCCTTTGTATCTAGTGGCTGTCTGTTCCCAGATAAATTTATTAGATACACAATATTTTGGGGAACACAATACCACCACATAAGCATCCACAGCAAAGTCAATTTGTTAAGGATATACTGGGAAAACAAGTCAGCCTATGGGTAGAGCAATTTCATGTGGTGATAATTTGTGTACCCTAATAAAATTTTCCTCAAGATCCGAGTACAGAACAAGCCACTCGATTAAACATAAAGGCCAACTAGTGGTGGCCCATACCTTTAATCCTAGCACTTGGGAGGCAGAGATCCATCTGGATCTTTGTGAGTTCAAAGCCACCCTCAACTACATGAGATTGACTCAGTCTAGGAGAGAAACAGAGCCAGGCAGTGGTGGCATACAGCTTTAATCCCAATACTTGGGAGTCACACACTTTTAATCCCAGTACTTCAGATCTCATACCTTTAATCCCAGTATTTGGGAAGATACGCCATTAATCCCAGCACTAGGAAGGAAGTGATGGCTGGGCAGAGAAAGGTATAGAAGGTGTGAGGAGACAGGAAGTAGAGGCTTTTTTGCTGAGGAAGCCCTTGGGTAGGCTTTTCAGGCTGAGGAGTCATAGAGGTAAGACGTGGCAATGGCTTGTTCCTTTGTCTCTCTCATCTTTCAGCATTTACCACAATATATGGCTTATTTTTTTTTATTAAAAGACCTACTAGATTTCAAGCTATAATTACAAATACTAAAAATTGAAAATTTCATTGGGAATATTCATTGTGCATAGTGATAAGTTTCACAAAGACATTTTCACTCAAGAATATAGAGTAGTTTTACTACTTTTACCCCCTATACTTCCATCTCTTCCCTATTTATCTTACTAATCCTCTTTGTTCCCTCAAACAGGTTCTCTTCTGCATTTATGTTGTATATGGATGTATAAAAGCTCCTATGTATCTACAGAAAATCTATGATCTACAAATGAAAGTAACCACATGATATTCATGTTTCTGAGTCTGGCATATTTCACTTAAAATTTGCATCCATTTCCTGGCAATGACATGATTGCATTCTTTTTCATGGCTGAATAAAATTCCATTGTCTATATATGTGTATATATGCCACATGTTCTTTATAATTTCCCTTTGTGATGAATGTCTAGGCTGATTCTATAATTTGCTACTGTGAACAGTGTAGTGATGCACATAGGTATGGACTTACTTCTGTAATATACTGACCAAGAGTCCTTTGAGTCTATATAGACTCCAGAGTAGTATGATATGGTCATACAGTGGTTCTGTTTTTAGTCTTTTGAGGAAAGGCCATACTAATTTCCATAGTAGAAAAACTAATCATATTCCTATGAGCATTTGAGTCAATGGAAAATTGTTTGATTATAACTTTTTCTTAAATATTTGGAAAAACTAGCAAAAATGTTTTGTTTATAAGAACAGCAAAAATCAACTCCATGGTAGATTTCACAATTAATAATATAGTTAATGTATGGTATCAGCCTTTGCAAAGCGTAATGGTATCTTTTACTGAAGTATGCTTTCAGTACCTCTCCTATGTAATATTTCATCTATTACATATATTTGAAAGTGATGCAGTCACATGCCTTTAAAGCGCATTACATGGGGCTGGCTAGAGTGCTCAGTGAATAAAAGTCACGGGGATCCACACAGTGGAAAGAGAGAAGTGGCTCTCCAAGTTGTCCTTTGGCCTCCAAACATGAGCAATTGCATTGTGAGGCCACACAGCTAAGTAACTAAAGGCAATTCAAGAATTAAGATACATTACATAATTTACATTTTAGCTATTTATGATTTGCCACTGTACTGAACTTAATTTGAGATGGTGAATCGTTACACAAATTAGTACACGTTTGATTCTCACTAGCATTACATTTAGAATGGATGTGGCTAAAGTTAGTGACAATATTTTTATATCTGTCTTGAATGGAGCTAGAATGGGACTTTGAGAGCATCATGTCTCACCTTCTAACTCTAGGTCAAAAATGAGAAGGGAAGCGTAGCATTTAAAATGACTCTTCTAATAAACGCTAACAGTTGGCAAAGTTTCCAACACACTCCCAGCACCTTATCTCTAACTTTAATGATCTTTCCCATATAGAAGCCACTTCTGGCTTGTATCCAAAAGCCACTGCCATAGCCTCGGTAGGATTTATATTTTTCTTTCTTTTTAATCATTCCATTCTTTCAATTTATTCTCTATATTTTGACTAGTTTTGCCTTCTCTAAGCATGTAGATATTCATGGTACATCTCTACTTAAAAAATATGGATGGTTTCAAAAATCTAATTATTTAAGTGGTTTTAATGGTGGTGGGGGCTGGGTAGGGATTTTATCATAGTGGAAACATTTGGTAATATGTGGAGACATTTCTGTGTTGTCACAATTGAAGGAGAATACATTTTTGATAACTGTTGGATGTGCTACTAAGTACTTTACAGTGCACAGAAAGAATTATCCAGCCCCCAATGTCAGTAGTGCTGTTTGGGAACTTGTGTTTTCTGTTCTCAACTTTCTTTCAGTACATTATTTCCTAAGACTTTCCCACACTTAGGAAAATTGGACTGCTTCCACATTTTCCCATTCCCTTGATTTGTCTTAACTTGGGATGGTTTTCCTCATCTGTCCACATTCTTCCTCTGTGTTAAAAACTGGACTGCATTTGATATACATAAAAATCTTTGATCCTTACAACCAGATCATCATTTTTCCCTAGAAATTTGCATGTTAGCAGTTTTTTAAAAGTTTATATATTGTTTTGGCAAAGTTTGACTGTTGGATTCAGAAACAGTTGTATGAAAATATACACTCTGATTGGAATCCAACACACTATATAACTTTAGCACTTTTTAAATGTGTTTTACTTTGGACAGGCCATTGCATCACACTTGGTCTCAGAGTTTTCAACACTGAGATGGCACTGAAACTGCCCACTCCCTAAAACTAGTCAGTGCAAGAAATAGAATGATCTGAATGAAAGTGTTTTGTAAGTGTTACAAGGCTATGCTAACGTGAGGAGTTGTTTTTACTGCAAGAGGAGCTAGCCCTTGAAAGGAAGGTAAAAGTCTCAGTCAACTTCCTGAGGCAAATAAGGAATGCTGTTGAGCATACTGCAAATATTCTGGATGACCTTGTATGAGGGCAGGGCATATACTTCAGTCTAATTTCATCCATGAAGAACATATTGTTCTCTTTACACACTGTGTCTACCTGCATGGTGGGAAGGAAACCACTCTCTTTCTCTGGAGAAGAAAGAGAACAGGTGAATACACCAGCCAATTATTCACAAGAAGTATGCCACGGGCAACAGGAGAGTTGCAGAACCTTTTCTCTGCCCCCCCCCCCCCCGCGTAGTCAAATACATAGAGTTCATAAAGAATATCATGTTTCCAACAAGGGCATTTGTAGGAATGCCCTTGTGGAAATGCCCTTCTTTCCTATCTCAAAATCCCAAGAATGAAACTCCTATTTGATAATCAAAGTTCAGGGATCAAATATATGAGAACGATTAAGGATAAACACAACTTTGTGATGGGTCAAATTTATAGAAGTCTCCTTTGTTACATTTCCCATAGTATGTGGAAACTAAGGTTCAATAAGAGGCCTTGAAGCTTGGATAACTATACAGATGTTTTACACTAGAGGTCACTCTTGCAATCTAAGAATAAAATCTGGAAAATAAGAAAACACAGCACAACAAAACAAAATGCAAACAACCATTGTCAACAACACCTTGTTATGTATACAGCAATGATGTGAAAATTAGAAGTACAGGGTTTTCTTTTGTTTGTTTGAAAGCTTTGAAGATACTCTTAAAAAAGATAAAATGAATTGGTATTGGGATGAGCAGTTGTTATAGTGAGAGAGAGAATTGGGTTAGCTACACTTTTCTAACCGGCAGGTAGGTAGGCCATCTACCAGGGAAGCAGCTGGTCTTTCTTGACTTAGAACAAGAAGCTAAAGCTGCATTGAAGTCATCATCTTGATAGACATTGGAATGACAAATACATTTTGCAACAGTTGCTACAGAAGAGGAATTGCTGGAATCCAATGCAGCAAAATAATGAAAATAAAAATCAATTGTACCTGCTTGTTTTAGGAACAGTATTATTTTTAGTATTGTTATTGTTGTTGCTGTGATGAACACCTAAATGAGTAAATTGAAGATTTCTGTATGAATTTTTTCTCAAAATTAGATACATTTTCATACACAATATACCATTACTTGTGTATTTTATAGTGAAAGATACAAAATGTAATCCTGCTGTCCCAAACCCTTCATCCATCATGTAAACCTAGTTGGCTTGCATAGTACCTAAAATTCTGTTATAATATCTACCTCAAGTTAATATGTTTTGAGTTCTATCTTATTAAATTCAAAAACTCCTGGGATACATAGAGCAGTAACACAAAGTTATACCTATTATCCAAACTCGAATTCATTTTTATGGTCTTTCCTCATTCAGTCACTTGACAGGAATTCCCAAAGGGTACATGTGGCTTGGTAGGAAATATTGCCAGCGTTCAAGGATGGAAAGTTCAGTATTGGTAGAAAACCTGGACCCAATTGAAGGGGGAAGGCATGTTGTGAAGGACAACTATATAATATTTTAAAATTTTGTCAAGTGTGTGTATGAAAAGGATTAAAACATTCAGTCTTTCATCTCTAAATCAAATCAACATGATCACAAAGTAAGCATTTTTGTATCTTCAGTGTAAGAAGTAATAGGATGATAAACACTATTATTGATAAGATGCCGAGAAACAAGTTCTAGTTCACTAATATACCAAAGGTATACTGAAATAGTAAATTTGATCATTCTCACACAACTTCTCTCTTAATGACTTGTTAGAAACAAAAATAAGGTGGACTTTGCTTTCACAAGTTAGAATGTTTTATTTATGAGAGCATACTGGGAAAATCTCATCGTAAAGCCACTGAGATTTAAGCAATTTTTAGTAATGTCAAATGCTATTGCCTGGGAAACAAGACAGCTGTACTAAATGAGGTAAATAAAATTCCACGATTTCAGTCTTGGAGAGTAAGTTCATCATTTAGGGAAACTTTTTACCATGTATACACCTTTGGAGAAAATCAGATCATGTCTACAATTCTGACTAAACATGCAGAGTGGAGTGGCTACATGACTCCATTATTTCTACTAATCCAAGTTTCCAAATAGCTCTCTCTTGCCTCAGTTTCACATTTAGATCCCTGTAAAATTACTCTAAGAAACTGACATTCTAGCAATACAGGAAAGTAACTCTTTCTGAACCAATCTCACTCCAATTTATATGCCACTTTTCGACATGTTTTCTTTTTGAAATTATAATAGAATTACATCATTTCCCCCTTCCCTTTCCTTCTTCTAAGTCCTCCCATGTACCCCTCCTTGCTCTTTCAAATTCATGGTTTCTTTTTTCACTAATTGTTGTTACATGCACATATGTATAACTTTTATTGTCCTCTATTACCTTGGGGGACTTTGATTGTTCTTATTAACACCAACGATTCCACAAGAAATAAAAAGTGGGAGGCATTGCTACTGAGGGAAAAACATTCTGTAGAAATCCTACAAAACATAAAGTACACACACACACACACACACACACACACACACACACACACACACACACATGCACACACACATATACTGCTGCTTCGAGAAAAATTCAGTGGCTGCTTGAATACATTTGAAAGGAGTCACCTTTTCCCTTCTACATAGAAAGCAAAAAATGATGGCTAAGGATCTGGTCTCCGCAACATGCTATAATTTGAAAACCTGAAAAAAAAATATAAGCACTGACCTAGAGAAAAGGATAAAAAGGATCAGCAAGTGTATGCTCAGAATGTGTTCACCCAAAATAGATAAAATAAGGCCATGTTAAAAATAAGTAAACCTTCTCAAGAACCGCTTCTCACTTATGCTAGGACCCTTGCAGGTCACAGAGAGAGCAGAAATTTATCCAGGCTTGCAAAGGAATTGATCTCTTTCCTTCATATTATAGAGAGGGAAAAATACAGCAAGAGAAATGATAAATTAAACTGACTAAAGAAATAGAAATTAATTGGAAGGAAAATTCTTGGAATGCACTCCAAAATTGTTTACCCACTTTTAATTGTATTGTACAAGATAATGACAGTGTATCAATATAGCAGCTTATATTATTAGAACATATTTTCTATAAAATGAAGAATTGGTTTGTCTGTGACATTCCTACTGTGTTCTCAGAACATACTTGTAAAATTGACACATACTAAACTCTAATACTGCTTTGCTAGAAAACTGAATAAATGAAGTATTTCTTTCTAATATTTCAAGTATAACAGGAATATCATGAGGTTTAGGTTAGACAGTCCATGTATATGGACCAGTTTGAGTTTTGTGGATTCTGAATTCATACAATTTGAAGTAAAATATCATTAACAAAAATTAATTGAAATTTTGAATTATGAAATTTTATGCGAAATTATTTTAGGATAAAATATATATGCATATATCCAAGAATGAATGTATGAGCATATATATAAATATATATATATATATGTATATATATATATATATATATGTGTGTGTGTGTGTGTGTGTGTGTATAAACACATACATAATTTCAAAACCTTATAAATGTTACAAGCGTTACAAAATCCAGAACATCCAACACACAATATTTTCATGGATAAACTGCATGAAATATAGTTATATTTATGTTTTTACTACAGAGGTTTTCTTTATATGGTAGTCATTTCTTTACGCAGAATAGAAAGAAAATTCAATCTTTAGTATAATGATTGAGACTTTGTTCTTGGGACATTTGGAAATATCCTTCACCTGTACAATTTATTTTTTACTAATGTCATATAAAGTTTCATAATTGCCATCAAATTTGTCAAAATATAACTACCAGTTTTAAAATCAAGTGTTTATTAGTTATCCTTTAGATTTTGATTGATTTTCCAAAGACTGATTACAGTTCTAGATTCCAAAGAAGTTGTCTCTGACATTTTATGTCTTTTGTCTTTGTTGCCTAACACCGTCGGCAGTTAATTCTGATATGACTTCTGGATCTTTAACCCCAGATTTTGGGTTACTCAGCACAGGGGGTGGTAGTATAATTTCTTGGAATTCATTCAAAATTGAGGGGCCTGGATAGTATAATTTAAGTATATGTACATTATCTATGATTTCTCTGTATATGCTTTGCTAAAGCCAAGTTAAATATTTTACCAGATAAACTTCATCTTGGCTAGATCCCTAAAATGCCCATGTTCATTCCTGTGCTACCAAGTAAGTGGAAATGTCTCAACTGAATTCTGTCAAAATGTCTTCTGTACATTTGATAAAAACATATGACGTGGGAAAGTGTTCTTAAGGGTACTCTTGAAGGTTTTAGGAAGTCCCAGAATGCTCAAGTTTCATTAGTTTTGTATTCGCAGGTAAGTGCACTTTATGAAGTCTACAGGGTTAAGCAAATACTAGTGATAGTAAAACGATGTCTTAAAAACATGTAGCCTGGTGACATTTTTAGAAGATAACAAGTTACAGAAGGTGTCACACTCAGGTTTATAAGAGTCATTTTTAAGCTTTGTGTACTTTCTTCCTTTAGGCAATCTTGCAGTTCTGACCTGGGTCTCAGGAAGTAGGTAGGAAAACTGTAGTCTTGTTTAACTATATCATTCAACAATCCCCCCCAAAAGAAAGGAGACCTCCTTAAGCTGGCCTCATCAATGTCAAGAATTTCTGCATTTGTAGTTATAGTTTGAATACAGTAGCCTTCTGTATTAGAATGTTTTCCCCCCAGGTGGTTGTGTGGGTGGTTCTGGAAGCTTTAGGAGATAAGACCAAGATGGAGGAGTTAGGCCATTGGTGGTAGGTGATTGGACATATCTTGTCCATGGTCCTTCTTGTCTCTCTGTTCCTTTTGTAACGAAGAAGCACTGCCACAATAGCTCCTGTCACCATGATGTTTTGTCCAAGCACATGGTACCAAGAAATCATGAACGGAATCCTCTGAAATCATGAGCCAAAAATCAATGTCAGGTCTTTGATCATAGTGATAAAAAATAACTAATATAATTACAACTATTTGTATGTGTGTGTGTGTTCTAAATATGTGTTCACATGTACATATACAGGTACACATGACCTGTGTAAGCTTCTGTGGAGGCCAGAGGACAATGTTAGGTGTCTTTCTGTATCAGTTACAACTTTATGCCCTATTGATAGGGTCTCTCACGGATCCTTGACCTCATTTTAAATTCCACTGATTTGTTAGTAAGCCCAGGGACCCTCCTGTCTTTACCCCCACCTCCACTGGAGCTGAAGTTATAGGTGCACAAAGCTATGTTTGGCGTTTTCCATGAGTGTTGGAGGTTTGAACCCGGGTCCTCATGCTTATGCAGCCAACACTCTTATATACTGAGCCACCTCCCCAGCCTGCCTTTGCTATTTTTACTATGTGAGTTTTAGAAAAATAAAGAATGATGAAAATAGCTTCAAACTCACTAATGATTAGACTAAATACAAATTTTATTCATCACAATAACATTTGCACACAACTAAAAATATCACTGGTATATAGCGATGGGAAAGACATCATCAACTTAGTATCTTGGTATAATTGTGTCCCAATAGTTTCACAAGACATCTCAGTTTCTAAACTAGTTCTGACCCCGGGAGAGCACATTAAGATAGTGTATCCCATCCATGAGGGCAGCTGGGATTTATCTTCCTGTGTCAGCACATCTACTGTAACTTCCAGCTACTCAGCTGCAATCACACAAATGAAAGGCTTGTACACTATCCCACTCTGCACAACTACAGCTTGTTCCCACATATTCCAAGCACTCATTCGTTGTTCTTCCCACTAATAGTCCTGCTTCAAGCTTCTGATTGAGGTATTTGAATATAACATTTTTATCTAGAACCTTGCCTTCCTCCCTTTACTGAAATCATGATTCTGTTTGTGCTAACTATAGTTCCTTAGGTCATCCAAAATAAATATTCGATTGTGGCTGTACTTAGATTCCAGAAACTCCTATCATGGGGTCCCACAGTTATGTTCCCTTGATTCAAAAAATGGAAACTAAATGATGGAACTGGTATATAGTATCCAGGAGGTGAGGCTCAAGTTTACCTATGTGTCTCAAGTTCCACTTTTTTTCTGTGTATCAAATTTGTTTACAACTTTCATGATGAGATGCAGTTTAACTCCAGTTCATTTGGCTAGGACCATGATACCTTGCCTAAAGTTTTGGCAGGTTCTCAAATCTCAATCCTTTGAGACTGAATTCACTTAGCATCAACAACCCGCTTATAAACACTTATCTGCTTTGATGTTAAACACCACATGGAGACCCTTTGGCTATTTGCCATAATCTAAATGAAGCACATCTCTCTCCTCAGACAGTATATCTTTTTAGATATGATGTACGTGGATGATCGCTGGTCACCTGGAATCATGCCCATACCCTTCGTTCTGGTTCCTGGCCCGCCTATCTTTCCTTCCTCGCTGATTTATGTAGCTGGGGCCTCATGTGGCTCAAGATAAACAACAAACTCAGCCAGTTGCTTTCATTCAGTCAGCTATGAATCTCTAGTTGATTTATGTGTTCTCCTTATCTCTCTGATGAGATTATGGACTCCTCTAGGAAAGGAACCATGCCTGCATTTATATTTTTTCACAGTCCTGGTCATACAATGAATATTCGCTAATTGTAAAAGTTTAATTGGGGTAGACTGTCCAGATCTTTAATTTTCTTACTGAACTGAGGTGGGCTACCATTAAAATAACTTCACTGTAGACATTGCTTTATAGGCATAAAAGCAATTAAGTATAAGATTTAGAATTAGACAGATCTGAATTCTGTGTTTGATTCCTGGCTTTGCTGTATCCCAACTGTGTATGCTTGCTCAAGTCATCTATTATTGACACTGTAATGTCTTCATATATAAAATCATGAAGGTAATGTTGTTCACTGTGTCATGCTTCTGTGATGACTTGTGAAATGATGCAAAGGTCTAGCACAATATCTGCTATAGTAATACTCCATAAAGTTTTATTTTTATATCATTACTAGAGCTATTTACTTACTAATATGTATCAAGGAATCTGTTACATTTCTCTTTATATACTATCATCTAATAATCTCTAAGGTAGTTAGTTATTGGTCAAAGAATATAAGGTTACAGCTATAAGGGAAAAAGATTCAACAGGTCAATTACGTAGTGTGGTGACTATAGTTAATACCCCTGTTTTGTACTCCTGAAGAGAGAAAGCAGGGGAAGTTAAATGTTCTCAGTTTAAATAATAATTTTATGAAGTACATACATTGATTGGGTAGATTCAACAATGTATTTGCATACATGTCACAATATATCATTAAAATCAATCTGATAATCACAATGATAGTCACTATCATTTTTTGGACATATCCTATAAATATTATGCTAGCTAGATTTTCTAATGTTAGAAAAGTTAATTCTATTTAGCTGTATGATTAATGGAAGCACAATGTATGCTGTATACTAGATGATATTCTGTATTTGGTGGAATAAGAATTTCCAATGTGATAGTTTACTTGGGACCTGATATATTATTTCCTAAAAACACAGTACAGATTTTGTAGCTTGATTACCTCACTTACCTATTGATAAATAACACAGTGTTATATTGCTTGTCTATAGGAATTGAGGCCATAATAGAATATTCCTTTTTGCATGGAAATTCTAAATAGTGGCACTTAGAAGTAAATTTTTACAATTTAAGAACAGCATTACTTATTACGTTTTCTTTGAAGTTTTCATGTTACTCTGCAGGGGCGTAGGTAAACAGTTGCTAAGGAAACTAGTTACACAATATAATAGCACTTAAGAAATGAAGCTAACCTTTCTCAACTTTGGCTGCTTGTAGCTTCCTTAGCTCACCAATCCTTCCCAATGAGAAAGACAAAGAGACAGAAACAAAATGTCATTTCTAAAAAAAGGGATATTTCTTCCTTTATATTTCTTCCTATATAAACTGCAGCCTCCCAAAGAAATCTTAGTCAGCTCAATATTTTATGCCTACTGTCCTACTGGCGTGATTAAAAATGGTGGGCTTGTTTGAATCTGCTTTTCTATCATTGCCTTCCCCTTTAAGTATTTAAATTTAATTAAAATATAATTGCATCATTTCTCCTTTCGTTTCCTCCCTCCAACCCTCCCACTAACTCTCTTATCTTCCCCCAATGTCCTTTCAAATGCATGACCTCCTTTACTCTGTGTGAATGAGGTGTGTGTGTGTCCTAAATATATATATATATATATATATATATATTGTCCTAAAATATATAAATAAAGCTTGCTCAGTTACTTGTATGTATTTGACTTCAGAGCTGACCACTTATTATTGGATAACCAATTGGAGGCTCATCCTTTGGGAAAATTAATTCTCCTTCTCTCAGCATTCCTTCCTTATCTGTAGTTCTTTGTCTAGGGGTGGGACCTCATGAGATTTCACCCTTCCATGTTAGCATGTCATTGTTCATGTCTTGCTCAGGCAGCCATATTGTGATGGCACAGATGTAACTTCCCTGTCAATTTCTAGGAGACATAATGATTACTCCAGTCCCATAATTTCTGACATAGAAATTTTTGATATTGCTGTATCAGCTATATAGAAGTACCAGGTAGAAGTGAACATGGATACTCATTCTAAATGAAACAAGGGTATATTCATATTAACTTGAGATCTTCGAAAGTAAAAATCATGTAGGTGCCCAGATATTTCAAATTATACAACACTATTTGAATTATTTTGAGCCCTCTAGGTTTTAAGGTAGGTGATAATGTTTATTGAACTTTGAGGTGAATATAATAGTTTACATCTGCTGCACTTCCCATTCAATTAATCATTAAATTTGAAGGTTCATTTACTACATATCTTTTGAACTTCTCCATGTTTTTATTCTACTCATAGAAACTTAATGAGTTCTTTTCACTTATCACCTAGATTATTCTAAATGCCTTCAGATAGATTATGTTGGATTTAAAAAAAGGAAAATACCATTTTCTTCAGCCTTACAATCAGGAGATAAATTCCATTTTCTTATCCTCAAATCTTTGATTTAGTTAAATGAATAGGATAAATGTGACATTATATAATTCCCGAGCAATGTCTCTAAAGGTCTTCCAGCTTCTATTTTTATCTACTCACTTATTGCCTTTAAAGCACCACGTATAGTAGATTTCAAATGTTGTTATAACAAATAACCACATAATCGCTGTTCATTAATATTATGTTGTAAGGTCTGAGGTCCAAAGGAAGGACCAGTTTTAAGAGGTCAGCATAGTTGACTCACATGGTGGAGACTTTTCCCTCCACACCTGCGTCTTTCTCTTCTATACGTTTACCTTGGTTCATGGTTTGTTCTTCCAATTCCATAGTTAGCAGTGGAGCAACTTCAACTCTCTCTCCAACTTTCTCACCTCTGCTTTTGCTAACACACTTTCTCTGACATGGATATTCTTGGCTCCTTCTTGGAAGGACTCCTTTTAAAAGGAAATTTTTGTATTCCTTTTATTATATATATATATATATATATATATATATATATATATATATATATGTTTGTACATGTGAGTGAAGTTCCCTTAGAAGCCAGGGGCATCACACCCCCTCTAGCTGGAGTTACAGTCTGGCATGAGCCACTTAAAATATGTGAAGAGACTCTAATTTAGGTCCTCTGCAAGAGCAGGAAGCACTCTTAACCACTTGTCCATCTCTCTAGGCCCTCAGAAAGATTCATGTGATTTGACAGCCTCTGTCTTTTTTAGTTGAGTATAATTTCTCCATCTTAAGACCTTTTATTTTATTTTTCTTAAAACATTTTTTGTTTTAGTTGGGAGGGAGAATTTCACACATGTAAAACTGCATTCACATCATTTCTACCCTTCCTTTCTCCCCTTCCATTTTTTTCAACTCCTCTTGTGTCCTTATCTCTGTCAAATTCATGACTTCTTCTATAACTATTATTGTTACACATACGTGTGTGTGTGTACATACACATACAACATGATAGATCCATTTAGTGTTGCTCATATGTATATGTGTGTAGTGCTAATCTAAACCTGTTTTGGGATTAGATGACCTACTAGGGGTCTTTTCCCTGGAAAAGACTGACTCTCCCAATGTCTACAGATATTAATTGCCTATGGCTTTGTCTAGTGGCGGGGCCTTGTGAAACTTAACATAATTATATCTGCAATGCATCTTCTATTCATGTAAGCTAATATATTGTATATTTTAAGTACTATAGTATAGGCATATTTGGGAAGATATTATTCTGTTTACTGTACTATGCAAAGAACCATGTTTTATTCTTTTTAAGATAAAAAAAAAACCAAGGGGATAGAGAGGCCCAGGAAACAATTAACAAAATGAGCACATTTGTGGATGAAGTCGAATAGACATAAAATAAGTCCAACTGAATATAGTCCAAATGGATCTTGAACAAATAAATAGCACAGTGCTTCTTGAATGTTTTTATATTATTACTATTATCAGATAATCAATGTGCTATTTCTCAGGATCCAGGAGTATTGCCTATTAAGTCCCATTCCCATGGAGACACTAGACTGATCTTTCTAAAATGCAATTATGACTATGTCTTCTCCCTTTGTGAAACCCTACAATATATCTGACTGATTTACAGGATAAAGACAAAGTTGTTTGGCTTGATATTCAAGGCTCTCTTTAGCATCACTCTTACCCATATCTGTAATTCTTTATCTCCTGTACTATTTGTGTATTTAAAATATATGCTTCTGTATCACTGAACTTGTTCTTGTTACTACAAATAGCTATATGGCTATGTGGTTACACACTTTTCCAGGCTGTGTATTCAAAGCCATTCATGTTGCTTTACTTTTATATGTCCTTGTAGTACTTAGAGGAGAAATTTGGATACAGTAATACTCAATAATTATTTAATCAACCATTGTAGAATACAAAGGTTATTTTGGTTTTCAGGAAACCTGGGAACCTTATGCATTTTGTAGATTATATTAATCAATTTATTAAAATGTTGGTGATGCTCCCCAAATATCTAGTTGTTGGTAGCCTAATTACCAGTATTGCCTATGTAAACATGAGCAAATATTCCAATTTTCACTGTCTTACCTTTTCCACGTGTAAAATGGAGATAGTACCTGCATCAATGCTGTTGTGGAGAAAAACGAATCAATGTATATGAAATGTTTAGAAATATACAAAGAAATTGCTAAGCCAGGCAGTGGTGGCGCACGCCTTTAATCCCAGCACTCGGTAGGCAGAGCCAGGCGGATCTCTGTGAGTTCAAGGCCAGCCTGGGCTACCAAGTGAGTTCCAGGAAAGGTGCAAAGCTACACAGAGAAACCCTGTCTTGAAACAAAACAAAACAAAACTACACAGAGAAACCCTGTCTCGAAAAACCAAAAAAAAAAAAAAAGAAAAGAAATTGCTGTATAACTACTAAACAGCATTATGATGATTTCAGTGATGATCATCATTGTACTGATGGTGGTGGTTGTTGTCTCCCCACACAAGGCAATAGAGTACATGGTATCTCACTATTGCTCTATACAATGCTCATTTTTTTTTTTTGTTTTTTTTGAGACAGGGTTTCTCTGCATAACTTTGCACCTTACAATGCTCATTTGACTTTTCTCACTTTTATGGTGGTATTTTATTTGTACTGAAATGTGATTTTAATTGTATGTTAATAAATAAAGTTGCCCTGGGGTCAGAGCTATTAGAGCCATAGCAAGAGTGTGGTAGTTAGAAGAGATAGGTAGATCTTGGTGTGTTCAGGGATACAGCCAGCATTGGAGACATATGCCATTAAGACCTGGAGGGCAGTACTTACAGGCAGTGACGAGGCAGTCATGTGTTTGGGTTTACAACCAATGAGAAGGCAGACACACAGGAAGTAGCTCTCTCTCAGGGAAGCTAGGAGCACTGCAGGAGGTAAGATTTTATCTCTGAGCTCTGACCTCTCGGCTTTCTCTTTTACATTGGCTCTGTGTTTCTTATTTTAATAAGACGATTGGTTACATCTACACACTTTCCTTTAAACTAGTTATAACATGTGTCTGGTTCCCTCATAGCATGTGTGCAAAGTCAGAACATTTATATTTTTTGGATCTCTAAGTCACTTGTGGCTTTATCTGGTGAGAATGGTGGGGTACTCTTATGCACTGTTAGAGTGTAATCTGGTGCTGCCACTATGGAAATAAGTGTGTACATTCTTCAAAACTTTAGAAACAAAACTGCCACGTAGCCGAGATACTCCATTTCTGGGCATGTATCTAAACATTTTATATCTTACTCCTGAGATGCTTGCTCATCCATGCTTACTGTCATTGCATTCACGACAGCTACTAAAAGGAAACATCGCAAAAGTCTATCAACCAATAAATGGAAAAAATGTGATATATTTACACAATGCAATATTGTTAAGAAGAACGAAATCATGAAATTCACAAGTAAATGGATAGAACTGGAAATAATCATTCTGAGTGAAGAAAGCCAGACCCACAAAGACAAACATCACATGTTTTCTCTCATTTGTGGATTTGAATCTTCAGATAATTTTTGCCTTCTCCAAAACTAATCCGGGGTACAAAGCAAAAATTTCAAAACAAACATTACCTTGTAAGGCCATTTGTAAAGGCACAAAGATTTTTTTCAGCTTTAAAACTAAAGGGGATAAAACATATAATATATGCCAAAACTGGAGTCATGCAGTATATGTATATGTATGCATATACATATGCATAAAGGGTCCATATAAAATAATCAGGTCAGTTTACCTTTCTTGAAACAAGAAGGAATTATTATTTTGATATGTTAATATTGATGAATTGCATTAGAAGATTTTTCATATCAGAAGAGATGTTCTATTTTCTCTGTTAAACATGTGTGGATAAAAAATATGTATATAAAAGCTTCAGTAATTTGTTTACTATGTGGGATGTTCCAGGAGATTCATCAAAGCACTTGTTACTCACGAGTTTCTATTTATTAGAGTCTTTGTTGTACTTTGCTTAATATTAGATGACAACACTTTAAAAATATTAAGTTGGTTAAAAGGTTGCAACTTTAATTTTAATCTACAATCCTCTATTGCTAATTATTTCAACTGGAAGTAATATCTCCTATCAAATAATTTTTATTAATATACAGCAAATTGGATCTATATCTAAGACATTTTGAACTTCTGCTTGATATTGCTACATTATTGGTTTATTCCTATTATAAGTTTAGCATACTTACTTCCCATTATATAAAGCTTCAGATTTTTCATATCTGAAGGGCTTGTTCCTCCATATTTATTTTAATCCATTTTTATAAATTAATGATGTTTGAAATAATCTTGATTACTCTGCTTATAATTATTTCCTTTAAAATTTCTTGGATTTACTTTACTATTTTGGTTTGCAAGTTAAAGAAACAACCAGCGGTCTGGGGGTATACCTGAACTGGAAATATGCTTACCCAGTGTTCAGGAAACCACGGGCTTGATTCTCAGAACCTCATAGAACTTGGAGTGGTGGTAAGACACTCATGTTAGCCTAGAACTTAGTAGATTTTGGAAGAAGGATTACAAGTTCATGGTTCTCCTTTGTTTCATAGTTTAGGCTAGCTTGGGATATGTGTGAGATGAGAGAGAGAGAGAGAGAGAGAGAGAGAGAGAGAGAGAGAGAGAGAGAGAGAGAGAGAGAGAAGAAAGTTTGAGAGGGAGAACCAGTGAGATATAGCAGAATAAGAAAATGAAGAGGAGGAGGAGAGAGGAGACTGGTGGAAGGAAGATGAAATAAGGTGAAATGAGAAACCCAACTAATTTTCCTTGAAAGAATGAATGCTCATTGGATTGCCCCCTTTCTATCAATGATAAATTAACCACACTTTTTGTTTTACCCTGATGCTTCTATAGAAGCATTTGCCATCTACTACAGCACCGAGTGGTTCTTCAACCAAGGAAGTAAGTTTTACAGACTCAGAAAAGTTTCTATCAGATACTCTTAGATAAAGACTTCCACTAACTCAAGGTCCATGTCTACCTTAATACAAGGTGATATTTTTAAAGAACATTGTTTATTTTTAAAGTTTCTATTTCTTGAAAATATAAAGAAGACATTTCTTTTTCTTTTTAAGCTCTTGTTACGGTTTAGATCATGATGATCAGTTGATGCTGTGTACCTTGAGCTTAAGTTATACTTGGAAGGCTTCATATGCAAAGTTCTTCTGATCTCCTATCTCACTGTTGTCTGTTCCTATTTCCAGAAGTCTCCAACCTCATATACAGGAGAAAGAATGCTACACAGACAGGCCAAGGAGAATCTGAATGGATGAATCTTGTTTTCCGTGTTTTCTCATTATATTTCAATCAGATCAGAACCATTTTATTCAATCATATCTCTGTACCATTGAATTTAAATGTATAAATGACTGTTATGGGAGTAACCAACCACTCTGATTATATTTGAGGCCTGCTTCTCAGGAGGGAATTCTGGTACTATAAATAGTCTGGTACAATAAACATAGGTTGAGAAGGTCATAGGCCCTAGAGGGAAACTTACTGGTGATGTTTAGCTAAATTAACATAGTTCCTGAGTTGGTTTCAATGAAAATGGCCCTCATCTGCTCTTGTACTTGAATGCTTAGTTATCATGGAGTAGGACTGTTTGACAGGGTTAGAGGGATTAGGAGTTGTTGGAGTAGTTATGGCCTTGTTGGAGTAGTTATGGCCCTGCAGGAGGAAGTGTACCACTGGGGGTGGGTTTTAATATTTTAAAAGCCCATACTAGGCCAGTCTCTGTCTCTGTCTCTCTGTCTGTTTGTCTGGATCAGGATGTAGCTCTCTGCTAGTGATTAGGTGCCATGTTCCCCATGGTGACTATACCTGTGAATGCATAATCAAGCTCCCAGGTAAATGCTTTGTCTTCTAAGAATTGCCTTGGTCATAGTCTGTCTCTCTACAGCAATTGAACAGTGACTAAATCAGTGCCAAACTGCTTTCTAAACACCAATGTTTAGCCTATATACAAATGCTGCTTTCAAACTTCATTAGGGAAGCCTTTGTAGTAAACAGAAGTCAATGCAGAAAGTCATAGATCCTTATGTTACTAGAATAAGAAATGATTGAGGGTCCAATGCTAAATAGGTTATTTAAACCACCCTCTAAAGCTCAAGGAACTTTGAAGAATAGAGGTTTGAAAGGATGCAAAAGCAGGAAGACAGGGAAAGTGCTCTGAAATGCCATCTTCTGGGCATGGGACAGCTACTGTAATCACGAAGTCATAGAACTGTTTGCCAGCATGGGTTCTGCAAATACTGGCCTTGTCAACAGTCAATCATGGATGGTGGAGGTACTCATGGGCTTGACGACTTCCTGCTGAATTGATGGGTTCTGGGTGTGGGGAGATCTTGTTTTCAGCTGGATACTTACTAGTGAGCCCACCAAACTCCAATGGGTAATTCTAAACCAAAATGTCACATGGGTGACCCTGGTTCAATTTAGATGGTCAAAAAACAACATAGAAAAGCATGAATGTGGGAAAAACTTTTGTGGCAGCAGAAATGACAATGATGTGAGGGAGATAAGAGAGGGTAGAGGAGACAGTAATCAGAGTGCATTATATAAATATATGAAATTGTAAAAGAACAATTTAATTAATTCAAAAGGTATAGTCCACCCCTTGTGTTTGATTTCTCAAGGCCTCCATGTCATATAATATCAAGAATATCTGTTATGCTTTTCTCTTTAACTTGCCTTTTGTTGTAGGAGCATTGGCTATGACCCTTTAGATGAATAAGAAAATATATTTCTGCCTCCACACCATAACACACAATAGCTTAGCAGACTGCTCTTTGACACTGGAGTGAAACACGTATAACTAATAGTTTGTTCACCCTGTCAGAATTCTTGAGAACCCAGGTTTTTATTAACTATTCTTATTTTCATAACAATGCAATTATCTGAATTGGTTCAATGAAAATATGTTCTGCTTTTACTAGGACATAATTAGAAACAGTTATACAACCATGGATGTTATATTTGAAAATTATGCCCATTCATTTAAATGTGACAATTTACCTTTAAGACACTAACACTAACTTTATAAAGCCAAAACTGGAGTCATGCAGTGGTACCTGGTTTCCAGTGTTCTCAACTATCTAGGTAAGTGAACAAGGACATTTCATAGTAGATAAAAATCCTTATGATATATAATGTACATTGAGAAGATCCAGCCAAAATTACAGGCACTACAAGAAAATCACTTTCTTCCTTAGCCTTGAAACCACAAATTATCAGATGCCTTTTTAAAAGTCCAATCTTGGGCTGGGAAGAAAGCTCAGTGGTTAACAGTGCTTGTTGCCCTTTTAGAGGACCTGATTTCACTTCCCAGCAATGATGTAGGGAAGCTCACAACTACTCAAAACTTCAGCTCTAGGAAATCTGGCACCCTTTCTGGACATAGAGTATACCCACACACATGTGGCATGCATTCACATAGTCAGATACAATAAAAAATTTTCATAAAGTAAAACCTATGAGGCTAGAGCAATGGCTAAGATCATTGGCTGTCCTTACAGATGACCCAGGGTTGGTTCTCAGCAACCACATAGTGGTATACAACCATCCATATCTCCAGATACAGGAATCTTATTCCCTCTTCTGGCCTCCATGGGTACCAGACACACATGTGGCACACACACTTGCAAGCAGGCAAAACATTTGTACATGCAAAATAAACAAGTTAATCTAAAAAAAACCATAAGGCCCAGTCTGGAATTCCTTATGAAACATTTATTAAAGCATATTTAAGAAGGCCCATATTCTCAAAGAATATCTAAGAAAAAGGGGCTGAAAGATAGTAAGAGCCAGAATATTAGGATGTCTGCTGTAAAGCAATCTCTCCTAAGAATGGCTACATAACAAGACCAGAAAATAGCAATATCAATAACATGCTAACATGGAAGCAGGAAAATTTCATGGGGTCAAATGCTAAACAAAAATATAGACAACTAATTACTGCTGGGAAACAGGGAATAACCTCTTCTAGGGATAAGCCCCTTATTTGTTATTCAATACAGTTTCAGCTCTAACTTTAAGTATATGTCATATATATATATATATATATATATATATATATATATGACAAAATGGACTGAGCAAGTTGTACTTGGATATTTGTGCATATATTTGTTCATATGTGCATGTGCATATGTATGAATAATAATAAAAAAGAATATCAGAGAGAGTGCATGGGAAGGGCTGTGGGAGGTGCTATAAGGAATAAAGGATGGAGAAAAGTGGTATGATTCTATTTTTATTAAACATATTTAAAAATTTTTTAAAGGCCCATTCTATAAATTCACATCTTTCTGCACCTACTAAATAATTCTATCAAATCTAATGAGACAAATCTAAGTTTGTGAACAACCTAATCTTTCTTCATAATTTATTTGATCAAAAAGAAGGGAGATTTAAAAAAAATGTTTGTCTCAGTAGAATACCACACATCTATAGCACACCCTTCAGGTTTGTCTGATTCTAAGTCTGTTAACTGTGTAAGCTATTTTCCAACTGCTTGGTAGAGATTTGACTCCCTTGCCTCATCCTAGAAAGATGATGTTTTTGCTTTGTGAGTCCTAATTTTAGGTGTGTGTTTGTCAGAACTAGACACTTGCTGGAGTAAGAATATTTGCATAAGAGGTTAGCTGGGCATCTCCACGGACACAGTGTGTAGGTGATCATGCAAACACCGGGGGGGGGGTCAAGATAGATAAAATCAGGGAATTTGGATACCCCTTCTCTTTTATTATCTGGGATAGATTCTTCTGCCTCCTGGAATAGAATTCCAGCCACTCTGGCCTTTGGATTCTAGGGCTTATACCACGTATACTACTGGTGCCCTGAATTCTCAGGCTCTTGGATTCTACAGATTATAACTGAGTTACATGATTAGTCATCTTAATTCAGAAGTGTCCAGACATTTAAAAAATATTTCATTTTTGAGATCATAATATAATAACACCATTTCCCTTTCCCTAAACCCTCCCATATACTCCACCTTGTTTTCTTTCAAATTCCTGACAAGTTGTGGTTACATGCGTGTGTGTTCCTAAATACATAAATACAACCTGTTCACTCTGTTTAATGTTATTTGTATGTATGTTTTCAGGGCTGACCATTTGGTATTTATCGGACAATCAACGTGTATGCTCTTTGCTGAGGAAGACTATTTCTCTCCTCTTGGCATTCCTTTCTTGCCTACAGTTCAATGTGTAGAGTTGAGACTTCATGGGCTTTCCACATCCACTTTAACCTGTCTATTGTTATTGTCCCTGTTCATCTCATGTTTGGGCAGTCATGTTGGTGAGACTTTGTAGATATAGCTTTTGACATCCATAGGAAATACAATCTGATAGCAAACTCCCAGTTCTTCTGGCTCTTACAATCTTTCCACATCCTCTTGTGAAATGATCCTTGAACCTTAGGTGCAGGAGTGTTTTGTAGATGTATCCACTGGGACTGCGCTCCACACCTCTGCATTTTGATTGGTTGTGGTTTTCTGTAATGATCTCCATCTGTTGCAAGGAGAAATTTCCTTGTTGAGGGGTGAGGAATAAACTTATATTTAAAGAATTGGAATTAGGAACAGAGACCTCTAGAGTAGATGTGGACTGAATATATTATTGGCATATCAGGGTCTTCAGCTTTCAGGCTGTCTGTCATGGGATTACTCAGGTGCATTCATTGCATAAGTCAACTTCTGCAATAAATCCTTCTCATATACCTATATGTATATCACATTGATTCTATCTTATTAACAGTATCTATACACAGTTAATTTCAATGTTTCTTTAGTCCCTAAAAACATTTTTTTCTTGTTTGTGCATATGATATGTAATATATGCATAAAGGCATGAATTTAGCTTTCTTTTGTATTTCAAGAAATGATACCCAATAACCTGATGCTTTAATATGCTGACATATTTGAACTGAGAGCACTTGAGGAAAATAGAATGCAGGCAGAGAGTTTTCCTGAGTTTCTCTCAGTTGCCTAAAGAGGGATCTTCCAAAAGGAACAGCATTGTCATGAATTCCCTCCCTGGGAACCTTTTAGATCAAAGAAAATTAACGTTGATCACAGGAGACGGGACTGGAGGTTGTTACCATAGCCATATTACTATTTCTTCTGAGAACTGTTCCTAGGCAACTTTTATCACCTGGGCACCTCTTAATCTGCATAACAAGAGCAACATTATTCCCCATGTATTTCCTCCCTTCATCATTCCATAACTCATCACCCCATCCCTCTAGCATCCCAAGGGCCCTATTCCCTTTGTAGCCTAGGATGCAATATAAGTTACAGTCATCTGACCCTTCCTTGAGTCTTTATATTTTGTGGCATTCCCTTGTGGATACATGGAATTAATTTTTCCTCTCATTAATCTGCATTATGTCAAGTTAATTTGTAGCCTAGCCAAATACCCTAGAAAAGTAGAGGAAACATATTTTAAATCCCCTACATTTGGAAAATGATCTTTTGACAGTATGTGTAGTTTTTACTTACCTTCCTTGGCTCAGAAACAGAGTTGTGTTCTTACTATCAAGGATGTTTATGATTCAAAAATTTCAAAACAAAGCATAAAAGTGCTTAACATGCCATGATCTATAATGTACATCACAACTTAGAAACTCAAGTGTCATTTAGAGTTATATTCTGTTGTGATCCATCTTTCAGTATAGTTCCATATATTAAATCTATATGGGAGATCAGAGGCTATGTAGAGTAACTAAAACATTACTTTGTGTGTCACATGCTAAGAAAAATGAGGAACTTTTCTAGAAGTTATCCTTTGACACTTTTGAAGGATATATTTTATCCCCCAAATAAATTATTTCTCCCCCGTTTCATGTCTGTTCATTTTTGTGCAAGAGTACATTAATGTTTCTGCTTGTCTGAGAGAATTATTCAACTTATTTTAGTTGTTTTATATATATATAAGTCTTTGCTATCTTACAGTTGACATAAAAAAGTCTTTAAAGACCCCATATATTTTTTAAAGACCTCACTCATAGATGAAGAGTTAGAGGGAGTCGGTAGCTGCTGAAAACAATGGAATCAGTTTTTACCAAAGATGAGCCCCTGTTAGGTTATCCAATCCCAAATGGTCAGCCCTAAGCACATGCACATATAGGCAAAACTAAATGGACAATATTTTGCTTATATTCTTTCCCCTCTCCCCACTCCTCCTAAGTCTTTCATACTTCCCTACACACACAACTTCATGTGCTCTTGCTCTCCCAAAACAAAGGTCAAAGAAAATACCAAACACAGTAAGACAATAAACATCTAAGCAAAACAAAAAGCACATATGCATACACATAAAGACAAGGAGTCCATTTTCTATTGGCCAACTACTCTCGGACATACTCTTTTGTAAGACTTGGGTATCTCCTTAGGCTCCTCCACAGTCACTGAGAGGATGTGCTGTCTGTGATATCAGAGTCTTCTCTCAACTCTTTCCACCATGGTTCTTACTCTAGTGTCTCCGGTATAAACTATTTAGAAGACATAAAAAGGTAAGGAAAATAGTGGCAAGAGGTTCCATAGCCTAAAGAAGAGCAGCTACCAATTTGAGGTTTTTCAATATATTTTAGATTTATTGTTATTTATATTAAATTTATGATTCAATTATCCATATATTATGTTTTAGTATTGAATGTTAGCTGATTAAACATGAATTTATTATTTGCATTTGTTGGTTTATGTTTTGTTGCTTATTCCTTTTTGTGTTTATAGACATCTGGCATGGGTCATTAATCATAGAAATATTAATCCACAATTTTGATTGGATGATCAGTTTTTTTATCTGGTCTGAGCTTCAGAATGTAATAGAAACTGTTTATTTTATTTTATTTTTTGTGGGGGAGATCCTTGGGTTAATAGCAGTCACTCTGTCCTTTATTCTCATGAGCTTTTTTTGTTTGTTTGTTTTTGATTTTTTGATTTTTTTTTTTTTTTTGGTTTTTCGAGACAGGGTTTCTCTGTGTAGCTTTGCGCCTTTCCTGGAACTCACTTGGTAGCCCAGGCTGGCCTCGAACTCACAGAGATCCGCCTGCCTCTGCCTCCCGAGTGCTGGGATTAAAGGCGTGCGCCACCACCGCCCGGCTTGTTTTTGATTTTTAATTTTATAATTTGATTTAATTTTACATATCAGCCATGGATTCCCCTGTCCATCCTCCTTCCACCAGCCCACCCCCCATTCCCATCTCCTCCAGGGCAAGGACTCCCCTGGGGATTCAGTTCAACCTGGTAGATTCAGTCCAGGCAGGTCCAGTCCCCTCCTCCCAGGCTGAGCCAAGTGTCCCTGCATAGGCCCCAGGTTCTAAACAGCCAGCTCATGCACTAAGGACAGGTTCTGGTCCCACTGCCTGGGGGCCTCCCAAACAGTTCAAGCTAATCAACGGTCTCACTTATCCAGAGGGCCTGATCCAGTTGGGGGTTCCTCAGCTATTGGTTCATAGTTCATGTGTTTCCACTAGTTTGGCTATTTGTCCCTGTGCTTTTTCCAATCTTGGTCTCAACAATTCTTACTCATACAATCCCTCCTCTTTCTTGCCGATTGGATTCCTGAAGCTCCACCTGGGGCCTGGCCGTGGATTTCTGCATCTGCTTCCATCAGTCATTGGATGAGATTTCTAGCAGGACAGTTAGGGTCTTTGGCCATCCTATCACCAGAGTAGGTCAGTTCGGGCTTTCTCTCGACCATTGCCAGTAGTCTATTGTGGAGATATCTTTATGGATTTCTGGGGGAAAATGTTTATTTTTACTTCATTTTATTTTATTTTTTAGTCTTTAAGAATTTCATTAATGGCTACAGTGCATTTACATAGTTTGTGTCCTTCCTATTCCTCCAGTATCCTCCAAAATCCTCTCAAATTTATGATTTCTTCTTGTGGTGATATTGTGTCCCCCAATATATTGTGCACCCTAATTAATTTATCTGGGGTCAAAGAACAGAACAGCCACTAGATCGATATAGAGGCCAGAAAATGGTGGCACACACACCTTTAATCCTAGCCTTCCAGAGGCAGAGATCCATCTCTGGATCTCTGTGAGTTCAAAGCCACACTGCAAACAGCCAGACATGGTGACACATGCCTTTAATCCCAGGAAGTGACTGCAGGAAGCAGAAAGGTATATAAGGCGTGAGGACCAGTAACTAGAGCCTGGTTAAGCTTTTAGGCTTTTAGCAGAAATTCAACTGAGATCCATTTGGGTGAGGACTCAGAGGCTTTCAGTCTGAGAAAACAAGATCAGCTGAGGAATTGGCAAGGTGAGGTTGGATGTGGCTTGTTCTGTTTCTCTTGACCTTTCAGCATTTACCCCAATACCTGGCTCTGAGTTTGTTTTTATTAATAAGACCTTTTAAGATTCGTGCTACATCTGGCCCACAATGTTCATGGTATGAATTCACGAAAAAGTCACTTGCCTGTGGCCTTGCGGCCCCAGCTCAGACCTGAGCTACATGTTGCCAGGTGTGGTGGTGCACACTGGTAGGATTTGCTGAAGGAAGTAGAAGCAGGAGGATCCCGAGTTTGAGGCCAGCATAGGAGGCTTGCTGAAGAGAAGCTGTGGCTGGGCCGAGCTACAAACAGTGGCAGTGGGACCATGGAGATGGTGGCTGCTGCTTCGAGTTGCCAGCTGCTTCTCATCCTGTTTGATGGCAGCAGTGATGCTGCTACCAGGGATGAAGGTTTCACTGCTGCTTGTTCAGAGAATAATTGCCAGGACCATTGGTTACAAGAAAGCTTCAGCAAAAATCAGTTTGGAGCAGTTTGGCAAGGCAAGTGTTGAGAAGAAATTGCTGTGAAGATAATCTCTTCTAGGGAAGAATGCTCGTGGTTCCAAGAGACAGACATTCATCAGACTGTGATTAATTCAAACCACGACCACACCTAACAACAACTTTGAAATCTTCAATAGGATAACAGGACCCCACAATAATGATTCCACATGGACTATGGTAAAGCCATTAAGCTGATTAACACCACGGAAAGATCAGCTTTGGATTACAAACTGCTCAGGACAATTTCAAGATGGCTAGCTGAGATGATCCAGATTCACAGACAACTCGAGCAAGGACTTGAGACAAACCCTATATTTTCCCATTATGCAGAGAGTGGACAACAAATGATACAGCTACCTCTCCCAGGACTTGACAATTAACCCAAAAATTTTCTTTTCAGAATCCCCTAAAGATGTCTTTGCCCCCAGAAAACAGGAAGTAATTTTAAGAAAACGATGCCCGCATTCCCAAGAGATGGGGTGGGTGTTTTTGGTCATTCAATGGCTTATGGATAATTGTTATTGTTTATGATGGTTGGTTACAAGTTGTTAATTGTTAATGGTCAAAAAAAAGCTAAACAAAGGACATTAGACACAGGGTTCTTGTTTAAAAAAAGTAAAAGAAAAAAGAAGATATAGAAAAGGGTAGATCATTGAATCTACTCTGAAAAAAGGAAAGATATAGAAATGATAAGATAAAAGGTAGTTTTTTGGATCTACTCCAAAAAAAGAGAATATGGATATGATAAGATAAAAGGGAGATTATTGAATCTACTTTTAAAAAGGAACTACTTGTTTTAAATAGGATAAGTAATGAAATTTTTTGTCTGAATTAGTCAAATGTTAATGGACTGGATATTGTTAATGTAATTCTTGACTGTATATATTGTATATACTTATTGGATATAGTTTTTCTTGTATTAGTTATAAGTTTTTTTAATTTTTAGACAAAAAGGGGAAATGTGTTTTTATTAATAAGATTTTTTAAGATTCATGTTACATCTTCTACTATAATTATTGTGACACATACACAAACAAAGATATGAGGACATTTCACAAGACATCACCCATAGCTGAAGAGTTATTGGCACTCAATGGCTCCTGAAGAGGAGAGAATCAATTCTCACCAGAGATGAGTCCCATGATCCCAAATAGCTTTAAACACATGAACATATGGACAACCCTGCATAGTCTCAATAGGAAGCATTTGTTCTTTACAAAAGGCCAGATAGTACAGCATTCCTTACAAGAAGTTTTCTTTTGGAAGAGATTCAGTTGGCAAATAGGCTATGAGATGTAGAAGCATTTGAATATACTGCAAGATTGATGAGAATATTATTTTGAACCTGCATTTAATTTTTTCTTGTTGTATTCATAGGAACAGAATGCTAGGAGAAACTTTGCTCCCCCAGGGGACATTTATCAAAGCCTTGAGGCATTTTGGGTTGTCACAGCTGATGGGGAGTGTTTGAAGGATTTGGCTGGCAGAGGTAGATGGAATCATTCAACAGCACAAGACGGTCCCTTTGCCAAATAATCTTTCAGGTCCTAAATGTCAAAATGCTGATGTATAAAATCTTAGTCTGTGTAATAACCATGCATCTCACTAATACGCAGTACCCCATTTGAAATAAGGGCTGTAAAAGCACTGCTTTGACTTTGGTAGAGTCAAATTACTGATAACATAGGTCTTTTCTTCTTCTCTAGAGTTTAGTGGTGAAGGGGTGGCACTAGACTTTCAAATAATATAGAATAGGCATAGTAGTTCAGACTTTGGATGTATGGCATCCCTTGCAATGCTTACTGAGTAAAATCATTCTACAGAGTTGTTCTGGTTTGGATTTTGTTTGTCTCCCAAAGATCAATTGTTAAATGCTTGCTTCTACCTTCATGCTATTGAAAGGTTAGAGAATGATTAAGAAGTAGAGGTTAGTTTGAAATTTTAGGTCACCAAGGTACCTGCTCATGAAGATAATTGTGGGATCTCCCAATTTCTTTCTGTCTTGTGTCTTATATTTGCTTCACTGTGACATGATGGCCCATGCCCACATACTAGAACATAGGTTTAGTTCACATTATCATACAAACTTTATGTCTGTGTGATAATGTGCTGGGGTATAAATAACCATGAATCAAAGGAAACTTCATCTCTTTCCTAGTTGATCATCACAGGCATTTGTTTAAGGGAAAGGTAATCCTCAATCTAATCCAGGTACAAACCTTGTGATCTGTATTAATGACCTGCCTATAAGATATACCCACTGATGCAATAGTGGCACAAATGTTATGGGAAAACAAACTACTTTTAAGTTGGATTTAAGGACTACTATATGACATGGCACCCATACCTGACACTGCTAACCTGGCCAAGAATTTGAGATGAGATCAGTGATGGGCCCAGGGGAATTTCTAGTACTTTTATTCTGCTAAAGGGACTTAGCAATAAATTAACTCTTAAAGACATATTACTGTACTCATAAATCAGTGCCTCTCTCAACTCTAATCAAAGAAACTTCTTTTTATAATAGATGGGAATTAACACAGAGACCCACAAATGGACAGTGTACAGAGAGTGAAAGGCTTTGGACCTCTCAGCCCTAAATGGGATGTCTTCATCAAACCTCTCTCCTCAGGGCTCAGGGATCTATGCAGAAGAGGAAGCAGAGAGAATATAAGAACCAGAGGTGATGGATGATTTCACAGAAACAGTGTCTTCCAGACCCTACAGGACAGATGTATATATGAGCTTACAGAGATTGTAGCACTACACACAAGACCTGTACTGGTTTATACCAGATGGAGTCCAATCACTGAGAGTAGGATGTACTAGGCCTAACAAAGGAGCTATTAGCAATTGAGACTTGCTGGAAAAGGCAGTATCAGTTTTCTCCAATAGAATCTCAATGGATATAACAACCACACCAGGGCAGGTCCCACGCATAGGAAGTAGTTGGCCAACTCAAATTGAACTTCATTGTGTGTGTGGGGGGGGGGGGGGGCTTTTTGTTTATTTCTGTTTTATTCTGGCATTTTTTAGCTTATTGTTTTTTTGTTTGGTTTGATTTTTGTTTTTGTGATTTATTTACTTTTAAGAGAAAGAGGAAAGAACATAAAGTTAGTGGGTAGGAAGCTGGGGAGGAGCTGGAAGGAGTTGGGGGTGGGGAAATCTGATCAAAATATATTGTGTGGACAAAACCTTTTTTAAAACAGAATTCAGGCCAGGTTTACATATCCTGTGGGATTCAATATTTACTTTAATGAAAAGGAGGAAAACTTATCTGAAATTCTTAGTGACATTTTCCTTGATACAGAAATTTTGGTGATAATTTTCCCTTTTAATATAAATGACCACCTTTAAAATTTTCGAAGCATAGATCTGGACAAAAGAGAAATGAAAATATTTCTTTCACATTTTTCCTTTATACAAGAAAATGACTCTTTAGTATGATATAAATGTTAATAAAAAGTTAATAATAAATGTTAATAACCAAAAAAAAACCAATAGTAACAACCTAAAAAGTATTTGATTTTTTAATGGGATGTGTGCCTCACATAATATATAGCAAAAATAATGAAATTACTTTATAACTCACTAAATACTATTTAAGAAAAATTTATGTACTACCTGGTTATTAGTAATAAATATGTGGTCACTAAGGCATTATGTCTAGGTACTTTGCTGTTTCTCTGTTATATTGATACTAGTGAAAGAAAATGAAAAATATGAAATTATATTCTGGTTTTTACAAGCATTGTAGTTACGCATTACTTGTTGCTATACAATTATTGAAAAGGATATTCATCTTACATTTCCTGTAATTTGAGTAGAGTAGCCCTACAATGTCATGCCAAGCAGAGTCTGATGTTGAAGCAATTTCTCAAGATTTATAGCAATAATCTTAATAAGGTCCCTCCAGAGAAACAGATGTTCAAGTGATAGAGATTCCATTTGGCTAAAGAGATCATTAGGTAAAGGGGAATATGCTTTCCCATATTTCTTAGGTTAACCCCATTGTGCTTGCCTCTGAGAAGTCTTTAAATGAAATCTCATGAGTTTGATGCCATTAAGAAAATGACAAATATTTTGTAGACGCCTCTTAATGAACTCTGATCACCCAGGAGACAATGGAAAGCTCTCCCGTTTTGCAGCTGCAGTGGTTTGTGTAAGAAATGTCCCATAGCCTTGAGCATCTGAGTACTCAGTCCCTACCCGCTGGTGCTTTTTGAAGGTGTTTAGGAAGTGCAGCTTTAACGGAGAAAGTACTACACCACTGGGAGTTTGATATTCTAGACCCTTACCCGACTTCCAGCTTGCTTCTTTCTTGTAGTAAAGTACATATTTCTCAATTTCCTGTCCCTGCTATCCTGCCGGCTGCTTGCTGTTGTGTTTCTCCACTGAGAAGGACCCCTAATCCTCATAGAACTGCAAACCAAAATAAAATCTTCCATAAGTCACTTTGTTTGGTGGTGGTTTCTCACGGCAACAGAAAATAACTAATGCATCAAAAACCACCAATAAAAGACAAATTGTGTTTGAAAGACTATTTGCCACCACCAGCATCCTGTTTCAAACTATCATGAAATTGAAACTAGTATGAATGAGTTTTAGTATTGTCTGTGATATTTTGGTAATCTTGAAGGAGCTCATTACTTGCTGCCAATGGGACAAAAACTTAATTGTAGGCAATTTCTGTTTCTAAACCAAACTTAGAGACATACATATACATTTTGGAAGTTTTCCTTTCATATGTGGAATCTTGATTTTATATATATATATATATATATATATATATATATATATATATATATATATATATATATATATATATAGAGTATGTGGGAAAAACAACGAGCCTTGAAGGGGGAACACGCAGTAATGTATGTAGGGTTGGGGATTTAGCTCAGTGGTAGAGCACTTGCCTAGCAAGTGCAAGGCCCTGGGTTCAATCCTCAGCTCAAAAAAAAAAAGTATAGAGAAGAAAAATACTATTTACATTCATATGCCTAGGCATCCATCCATGCACACACACACACAAACACAATGCATATATATTACATAGAAATCATGAAGGCAGAGGGGTTACTATTTAGTGGAAAAAGGGAATCAGTAGGAAGAAGCAGGAAGCACTAGATAAGGTAGAAAAGAAATATGAGCAAAGTACAAC
The DNA here is from genome assembly GCF_049852395.1 of Peromyscus maniculatus bairdii. Classification (NCBI taxonomy): domain Eukaryota; kingdom Metazoa; phylum Chordata; class Mammalia; order Rodentia; family Cricetidae; genus Peromyscus; species Peromyscus maniculatus. The sequence continues at coordinate 52,983,925 of NC_134875.1, forward strand.
TGTGTACATGTATGAAAATGTCATAAAGAAACCCATTATCTACAAACCTAAAATAAAATAAAATCATAGTTTGTGAAGCCTTCTTCTAGAAATATGGAACAGATATTCTTTCCCCTATTTCTCCCACTAATTACAGCTAAGATATCTGGCTATTTTGTATAAAATACATGAACAGACTATGAAAAGTAAAGAAAAGATGACAGACACTTAGGTCATAATATGTCATGGTACTGGTTTACTTCATGTCTCATATATTCAAGAGTTATGAAACATAGAAACCAGGAAATGTCAGTACTACAACATGCCTGCTTTCTCTAGGTAAACTGTAATGAAAGGGACAATATAAAAAGATAGAAAAAGTCATTATTTATCCTTATATCCGAAATATCACAGAAAAAAATAGTACTCTTACCTGCCCATACTAGCAAATGATGCCAAATGGAAAGCCTAGACAGTCACTCTTAAAGTACTATACAAGGTATTACAAAAATATTAGCATGGTATTAGAGGCAGCCAAATAGGAAGCCAAGATTTTCATCAGTCCATTTATTTATTTATTTATTTATTTATTTATTTATTTATTTATTTATTTATTTATTTATTTATTTATTTTTTGGTTTTTCGAGACAGGGTTTCTCTGCGTAGCTTTGCGCCTTTCCTGGAGCTCACTTGGTAGCCCAGGCTGGCCTCGAACTCACGGAGATCCGCCTGGCTCTGCCTCCCGAGTGCTGGGATTAAAGGCGTGCGCCACCACTGCCCGGCCCATTTATTAATAATAACTACACTCCCTTGTCCTAAAATAGTTGAAGTGTCATTGGAGACCATAGCAGGATTACGGACTTCTAGCCAACTACAATGAGGCATCTCTCTATTTTTCCACTGCGTTTTATTATATGAGGCCCTTCACCACTGCCAGGTGATAATGAGGCCATTCAACCACAATGCTAATAGAAATGTGGAAGAACCAGGAATCTACACTTGCCCAGTATAGGGTAGCTGACCCTCACTTTGAGTGACAGTGGAAGCTGAGTATGAATTCCAGACTTATATTTCCACCTAAAAACAATGAGGTAATTTTCTCCCTTCCCTTGATAAGGGTGCTTTTAGATGTAGCCAGTCAAGATAGGAGGTTTAAGTAAAAATGTCCAAGTTTTTTTTTAAAGAAGTAATTATATTTAAACAGAGTTTGAAGGGAAGACTAAGACAGCTGGGGGGGATGATGACAGGAAATTGAGGCTATTGGCCACATTAAATTTGTAGTAAGGAATAAGAGAGAAATGGGTCTAGGAGCTCAGTTAGCTTTCTCAGTTTTGTGAAGTACAGGACTCTATCCCAGTCAGCTGTAGCAACCACAGTTAGGGAGACTCTTACAACCTCAATTATCTCAAGACAATTCTTCACAGTTGTAATGAGAAGCTTGACTCATAGGTGACTCCAGAGCATGTCAAGTTGATAATGTGAACCCTAAGAAATCTCATGCTCACTTCATTTCTGTGTCCATAATATGCCCTCACATTATCTCATCTGTTCACTGCACTGACTTACTAAAATAACCAATAGTAATTAACAAATAATATGAAAACTTGACCTTTCTTTGAAGACTTCACAACCAAGTTTGATGCTTTTACTTATTAATTTCCTTTTTTTTTTTACCTGCAACTCATATTACAAACTCAATGTTTTCAGTACAATATTGTGCAGAAAATGTGGAGAAATGCAGCCTTGCTGGAGGAAGTATGTCACTGATACTGAATTTTGACAATTTATAAAGTCTCCTGCCACTTCCAGTTCACTTTCTCTACTTGATACTAAATGTCCAAGTTTTATTGGAAATTTTCTAGTCAAACCCAAAATAGGAATATCTCAAATTAAATAAAAACAGAGTACCAACAATACCGATTCCAAAATGTAGCTGTTACAATGAAAAACTTGTAGGCCTTAATAAACGAATAGGAAGTCTTAGAAAGTCTGAGAAAAACATTAGAGGATGTAAATTTGGGTTCCCTAAGTTCAAGGTTGCTTGCCAGAGACTGTCACTTTGCTGTGGATAATGCTCTATATAAATAAAGCACTGATTGGCCAGTGACCAAGCAGGAAGTATAGGCGGGACAAGGAGAGAGGAGAATTGAGGAAGGAGGAAGGAAAGAAAAAACTGCCTGGAGCCGCAGCCAGGACAAGGAAGATGTAAAGTACCAGTAAGCCATGAGCCATGTGGCAAAGTAAAGACTAATAGAAATGGGCTAAATATAAAAGTAAGAGCTAGACAATGATAGGCCTGAGCTAATGGCCAAGCAGTTTAAATAATGTAAGAGTCTGTGTGTTTATTTTATAAGTGGGCTCTGGGACTCTCGGGACTTGGTGGCGGGAGCTGGAGAGAAATTCTCCAGCTACAAATGGCGTCCAAGGGCTCGAGTTTCTACCTTAAACCTGAAAATATTTAATAACTAATTCTAAACAGAGCCAAAAGCAAGTTCTTGCTTCATGTCTCATATGGGCAGCTAGACGCCATAAAACGTGGGTTTGAACACTGGCAGGTTCCTGGCGTTTGCACTTGTCCGGCAGTATGGTGGGAATGAGGCATCTGCTAGCTGCACATTATGCTGTGTGGTAGATTTAGTCTTTACTAGTATATATATATATATATATATATATATATATATATATATATATATATATATATATATATATATAAAAGAGGTTTCTGTGCTACACGCTGCTTTGATAAAAGCGTAGACCCACTATTTCTGAGACTTGATGACTCCCAGAGCCGGAGAAAATGTAACACCACCATGTTGGGAAGCTGAAGTGGGCTGAGCCAGCAGCCACAGCACCATTTCAGTCTTAGAATGCTTCAGTTTAAAGCAATAGGTTTGCAATAAGACTGATTCAGATGAAATAGTTTACAATGTGTGTAAAATATACGTAGACTATATATATATATATATATATATATACACATACAGTTATATAAACAAATAAATAGTTTTTAAAAATAAAGTCTTTAAACAAACATTAAAGGTAATAAGCCACATAAAGATGGCTATCACACAGAAAATATGGATTATGTTGTCTTTGATATTTGTAACTAAAGAAAAACATTTGGTTGTAAAAGCTGTTGAGTTATGCCAAAATGTAATTTTTTTTTTTTTTTTTGGTTTTTCGAGACAGGGTTTTTCTGTGTAGTTTTAGAGCCTGTCCTGGAACTCAAGTTATAGACCAGGTTGGCCTCGAACTCAGAAAGATCTGCCTGCCTCTGCCTCCCGAGTGCTAGGACTAAAGGCGTGTGCCACCACTGCTTGGCACAAAATGTAAATTTTAAAGGTACCTTGACTTCAAAATTTGGATATAAGGATATGTTGCTTTGGAAAAGAGTCTCTGCTTTTGTTTCCACAGAAAGCAAGAGGCTATGGATTTGTTCCAGATTAAGATACATCAGGTTTGACCAGCCAAGACTCCCTGAAAGGTCTCCAATGACACCATGGCCCAGATGATCCAACATCCAGAATGGTTTCAGGCAACTGGCTCAGATGATACACCCTCATGGACTACTCCATAATCCTATAATTTTCTGTGTGTCCCCATAAGATACAGCGCCCCCCTCCAGCAGGAAGTAGTAAGAGAATCTATGCCCAAATTCCCAAATATACCAAGCTGGCTTTGGAGATGGAATGGGCTCACTCCCTCTCTAAACCCAGACATATTCCTAAAACAAAAAGGTTAGTAGATTCTTGTATCCCAAATCAGAAGAGCCCTCTGGTGTGGGACAGAGAAAAACCAATATTTTTATTTAAAACAGGTTAATTATAAACATAATCTCTTTCTAAAGAAAAAAAGGGGATAGTTTAGATATGATAAGATGAAAGGGTAGATTAATGAACCTACTTTTAAAGAGTAACAACTTGTTTAAAATGGTTTACATTGCTATAGATTTTAGTTTATTGATACAAATTTAAACTTAATTTTGTTATACTGTATATATATATATATATATATATATATTTCTATTCTTGTTTGAGGTATTATGTTTATGTAACTCATTTAAAATTGTAATGGATAATTAAAAATAGATTAATAATTAGTCATCCATGATAATCATATTTGTAGCCATGTTAAGTCTTCTAGGTATACATAGATATATTTCAGATAGATAGGTAGTCTTCAAACACTTCAAAGACCTAGAGAATATGGCATTTAAAATGTCTTAAAAATTTAGACTTTCTGGACGGTGAGACATGTCTGCTCCTGACAGCACTGATTTACTTCAGAGAGGAGTATGGCCATCGAAGACACTCCGTATGGAGTTTATCTTTACCTTGACAAAATAGCCATTTGGCCAAGAAACTGTTCTTGCCTGGACTGCTTGATCAACTGGACATGCAGGACCCATAGGAAGGTAACCACTGAACTTTGCTTGGCAAAATGGTCCTTCAGGTTCCCAATTTGCAGAGGAAACTACAAGACATTCTACAGGACACAGAAAAAAAGTGAATGAGAGACTCTAGGCCTGCAGGCTGAAGACTGATGCCCCAACTTTACAAGAGAACTTTGAATGACTGTCCAGGCTGTCAGCTGTCTCTGTTTACCCTGCAAGACTCCTGAAAGTTGCTTGCATCCTTCTCCCATTTCTCAGGTAGTATTATATCTTCCTGAGGTCTTTGATGTGGTTAAAGACTAGATACTTACAATTTTCCTTAGTTATGATAAAAGATAAGTTAGATAAAAAACCTTAAACTCACAAAGATAGATATCTTCTTTAATATTATAACTGTAATTCTTACTTGATAATTGTTTTGTTACATGTAATTTTACTATGTTGAAGTTAAAACCTTCCTTTTTGAAAATGAAAAAAAAAGGGGAAGTGCTGTGGCTATCGTTCTATATAAATAAAGCACTGATTGTCCAGTGACCAGGCAGGAAGTATAGGCGGGACAAGGAGAGAGGAGAATTGGGGAAGGAGGAAGGAAAGAAAAAACTGCCTGGAGCTGCTGCCAGGACAAGGAAGATGTAAAGTACCAGTAAGCCATGAGCCATGTGGCAAAGTAAAGACTAATAGAAATGGGCTCAATACAAGAGTAAGAGCTAGACAATGATAGGCCTGAGCTAATGGCCAAGCAGTTTAAATAATATAAGAGTCTGTGTGTTTATTTTATAAGTGGGCTCTGGGACTCTCGGGACTTGGTGGCAGGAGCTGGAGAGAAATTCTCCAGCTACATCACTTCCTCTCAGTCTATCTCTCTCACTTTAAAATTGCCTGATCCCAGAGGGCTCCTAGGCTGGGACCCTGTAGCCATCACAGGTGATGTAAGCTTGTATTCTCCTTCACTGCCCCCTTCATTAGGGTTACACAAATCCTGGGGCTGCTTTTCCAGATCCTCACCAGGGACTCTGCAGTCATTACAAGTGACCCAGAGTCCTGAGTCCTGTCAACTACTGGACTGGTACTATCTAGTTGCACTATCTGGTCTTGAGACCCAGGACCAGTACACAATGTCAGGAGAAATGTGTTGCAGATTCCTTATGGAATGGTTGAAGGCATTAGACTGTAGCAGAGAAACAGAAGTTCTGAGACAGAGACTATATCCCAAAATATAAGATAAAGAAGGGAAATTGTGATCATAACATTGCTATGAATTAACCCCTTACTGAACACTGTAAGAATTTCTACTGAAAGAATAATGTGACTTTTACAAAACAAACAAACAACAACAACAAAAAAAAAACAGAAAAACTCATCCAACAAAAAACCCCCAGATGCACACAAATCTCAATACATAAATAAAATAATATAAAACCCCAAAGATGATTCCACCTCAAAAAACAAACAAACAAACAAACAAACAAAAAACTCAAGTTCCATAGTATTGGCCCCTAATGAGAATGACATGAAAGAACTTTAAGATAAAGAATTCAAAAGAATTATTTTAACAAGGTTTAAAATAAATCTCAAAGAAGAAAAAGAGATGAATAAAATAAGAAAGTCAATTCAAAATATGAAAATAGAGATTGAAGTTTCAGAAATTCCAAAGTGAAATATGCTGGAGATTAAAAACTTAATAACTTAGTGGAAAGCATGAACAACTAAATAGATGTTGAAAACATAGATTAAGGGATGAAAGACAAAGAATAATTGGCAGGAAAAGTCAATGAGAAATATAAATGAACAGAACATGAGTGAGAGTGAGGTTTGGAATACCATGAAAAGACCTAACCTCTGAATTATGGACAAAAGAGAAGAAAATTACAGTGGACACATCTTCAGTAAAATCATAAAATAAAATTTCCCAAACCTAGAGAAATAGTTGCCTATCCAGGTATAAAAGGCATACAGAACACTGAAAGGACAAGAGAATTTCTCCATGATATTATTACAGTTAAAACATTAAAACTACAGAATAAAAAATGGGTATTGAAAACTTCATGTGAGAAAAGTCATGACACTTACAAAGGCAGGGTTACTAGATTAACTACTGATTATTCAACAAGAATATTTAAAGCCAGGATGTCATTGAAGGTCCTAAAAGTCCTGAAAGACCACAACTGTCAATACTATTATACCCCAAATAACTAATTATTAAAATGAAAGAAGAAATTAAACTTTCCATGATTGTAGATGAATTTCTAAATGGTCTTATTAGATAAAAAAAAAAAACATGGAGCCAAATATAAGGGTGAAAGCCTTAGAGAGATCAGGGAAATAGGGAAAGCCAACAACCAACCTTACCTCACCAACTCTGCAGCTTCCAAATGCCGGTTACTTCCTGTCTATATCCTTTGCTGTTCTGCCATCTGATTTGTTCTCTCCATTCAGCTATATCACTTCCTCTTCCTACACAGCTCTGTCACTTCCTGTCTGTCTATATGGACCTCCAGACCTCCAAGGTTAATTAGTTTTGGAATTTAAGGCATGTGCCACCACACCTGGCTCTATTTCCAGTGTGGCCTTGAACACACACAGAGAGATCCTGTCTGCTAAGTGATAGGATTAAAGGCACATGCTAACATTGCATGACTTCTGTGTTGTGGCTGGCTTTTTCCTCTGATGTCCAGGCAAGCTTTATTTATTAAAACACAAATAAAATATCACCACATTTCAGCACAAATAAAATATAACCACAAATAAAATATAATGATAAAATCAGATTAAAGAATTTATGACCAAAAGCCAGGATACTGGGATAAATACTTAAATCTGAAGAGAAGGATGAACGTATCCAAGATGTCATAGGAACAAATAAAATATTTCCAGGCTAAGTAATCAAAAGAGGTTTGAGAAAACACTACAAAATCAACAAAATCACAGGAATAAGTACACATCTTTCAATAAGTCCTGAATACTAATGGTCTCAATCCACCAATAAAAAGATACAGATTAGCAGATTAGACTATTTAACAGGATCGATTTTTTGCTGCGTCTAAGAAACACACCTCACTATCAAAAATAGATACCACCTCAGGGTTAAAAGATGTAAAAGGGGATCCTAAGAAAATTGAACCGAGAAAAAAGCAGGTGTAGCTAATCTAATATATGACCAAATATACCTCAAATCAAAACCAGTCAAAAAAGACAAGGAAGTGCATTATACACTCATTAAATGAAAAAAAAATTCACCCACAGGATGTAACAGTCATAAATATATATGTAACAAACACAGGGGTACTCACTCAGTTCTATAAAAGAAACATTATTCAATCTAAAACTACATATTGGCACCAGGACAGTGATAGTAAGTAATTTCAGTACCTCACTCTCAGCAAATAAACTAGAGAAACCCTGTAATTAAATGACACAAATAAAATGGACATAACAGATACCTACAGAAAACCCCCAAACAAATACAAAAGAATATACATTCTTCTCAGCAGCTGTAAAACATTCCTCAAAGTGGTCCACATATAAGGTGTAAAGAAAGTCTCAAAAACAGGAAAATCGAAATGACATCCTGTATTTTATCTCACCACAATGAAATGAAGCTGGATATGAACATCAATAAAAACTAGAGAAAGTGCACCAATTCTTGAAGACTAACCAACAAACTACTTAATGATAATTGAATCATTGAAAAAAATCTAGAAGGAAATAAAAACAAAATCTTGGAAGTGAATAAAAATGAAAACAGTATAGCAAAGTCTATAGGGCACAATGAATGTGGTCCTAAGAGGAAAGTTTATAGCACTAATTGCTTACATTAAAAAAAGGACAGAATAATTCAGGTGAAGAGGCAGCCTACAGAATGGGAAAAAGATCTTTACTCACTATACACATGACAGAAGGTTAGTATCAGAACGTACAAAGAACACAAAAAACTAAATGTTAAGAAAACAAACAATGTAATTAAAAATGGAGCATGGAGCTAAACAGAGAGTTCTCAATGGACAAAATACAAATGGTTGGTAAACACTTTTTAGACTGTTTAATAACCTTAGTTACATGGGAAATGAAAATTAAAGCTAGTTTGAGATTCTGTATTACTCCAACCAGAATGGCTAAGATAAAATAAACAAAACAGGGACAACAAAAATAAATAAATAACAAATGCTGGCACAGATGTGGGGAGAGAACAACACATGTTTACTGTCGGCAGGAGTGCAAATTGATGTAGCCACTATGAAAATCAGTGTGGAGGTTTGTCAGAAAGCTAGAAATAAGCCTGGTGGTGGTGGCCCATGCCTTTAATCCCAGCACTCAGGAGGCAGAGGCAGGCAGATGTCTGTGAGTTTGAGGCCAGCCTGGTCTCCAAAGCGAGTTCCAGGAATGGAACAAAGCTACACAGAGAAACACTGTCTCGAAAACAAAACAAAAGAAAATGAAGAAGAAGAAGAAGAAGAAGAAGAAGAAGAAGAAGAAGAAGAAGAAGAAGAAGAAGAAGAAGAAGAAGAAGAAGAAGAAGAAGAAGAAGAGAAGAAAGCTAGAAATAGAGCTACTACATGCTTCATCGATCTCACTTGTCTTAGATTTTCTATTGCTGTGATAAAACATGATGACCAAAGCAACTTGGAGAAAAAAAAAGGTTTGATTTTTGTCTTAACATCTCTCAATTCAAACTCCATCGCTGAGGGAAGTCAAAGCAGGAACACAAGGCAGGAAACTGGAGACAGGAACTGAAGCAGAAGCCATAGAAGAACACTGCTGACTGGCTTGCTCACTTTACTTCCTTCTATACCCTAGGATAACCTGGCCAAGAATGGTATCACACATAGTGGGCCAAGCCATTCCACATCAAGTGTTAATCAAGAAAATGTCCTATAGACTTGCCTACAGGCAATCTGCATAGAGTCATTTTTTCATATTGAAATGCCTATTCCCAGATAACTATAGTTTATGACATGCTGATAAAAAACAAAAATAAAAAATAACCAGGACACCACTCTTGTACATCTATACAAAGGACTCTTTACCCAGCTATAGAGATATGTACTCATTCATGTTTATTGTTTTTCTATTCACAATATTTACGAAATGGAAATGACATAGATGCCCATCAACTGATGAATGGATAATGAAAATGAGGCACATTATACAAGTAAATATTATTTAACTGTTAAAAAATAATAATTCATGGAGGTAAATGAGTGGAGCTGAAAATAATCACTCTGAGTAAGGCAACTTAGATTCAGAAAGACAAATGTTATATATTTTGTCACATTTTTATGTGTTAGTTTTGATATGTGTGTTCCATTTTGAACACCCATAGAGGTCAGAAAGTAAGCAATGGTCTAGAGAGCAAAGCAGTAGAGCAAAGCAGTACTGTGACCTGAAAGCAAAAACCGTCTTTGGAGGTATGGCCATTTGTAGGTTTCTTATACTTCAGTAGAGGGAATTTATATCCATGAATATAAGGTCAGCACTAACTAGACTTAGTGAGTTATAAATAAAAAAGGAGTTAGGAGGAGGACATGTTGAATAAGCCATGGGGAGTTAGAAAATGGGCAGGGGGAGAGGATCATATTCCACTGCATATATATATATATATATATATATATATATATATATATATATATATATATATATATAATTCTCCAAGAATATAAACTATGTGACTCAGCTATGATACCCCTGAGCCTATATCTAGGAATATTCTCATGAAAAACTGTATTATCATACATAAATATTTGACCATGTATGCTTATATAGGCTTTATTCATAGTGACCCAAATCTGGAAACATCCCAGATAGCTATCAACTGATAATGCTTAAGCATTGGCACATACATGATACTAAACACTAACAACAAAAGAACAAGCTGCTGATTAATGGGTAATGTAAATGGGATGACTGACCAGGGAAGTAGGATGAATGTAAGCTAGTCCCAAAGATTAAACATCGTTAACACTGTCAATATGATATAATTACGGAAATAGATTGAAATTTAGTGGTTTCCAGGAGATGGGGAGGAGATGGGATCGAAAGAACTTGGCTGTTGCTATAAAAAGGAACATGAATGATCTTTATCAGTAGAACCCTGATTGTGTCATGATAATGCATCAGTATTAGTACGCTAGATGAGATAGTACAGGAAAAGGTTTGCCTCTACAGGAATCCTTCAGTGGCAATTGTTTTCCCTTTATTTTAAAATTTAAATCTATTTATTGTTACATTTTATTTATTTATTTATTATTGTATAGGTATACTTGTGTTTAATGTATATATGTAAGTATAGGCATATGTGTGCCTCACTGTGCAAGCCATGGTGCACACGTAGAAGTCAGAGCTCATCTTTCTGAGTCAGTTCTGTCCTTCTACCCTGAGCTCCAAGAATTGTACTCAGATTGTCAGGCTTGCTCAAACAGCATTTTACTTAATGAGCCATCTTGCCTATCCTTCATGCATTATTTCTTACACTTAAATAAATGTGATTGTATAATTGTCTCAATAAGAAAGACTAATTAGAAAAGTTTATTTGCATGTGAAAAATGAAAATAAAGCAGCAACACAAGAACCAAGAACATTGTGATGCTTTTTTTTTTTTTAAAGACATGAAATGACCTTATGTATTTGGCCTTGGGGAACTGTAGTTGATTTCTGGATGACACAAGCCAGGCTTTTGTATAAATATAATTGATGTATAATGCTTTCTCTTTTCTGTAATTTGGAACTAATTAATATGTGTTCAGGAAAGTGCTAGCACTTGAACCAACAGTATTCTAAAAGAGGACTGAAGAAAAAATTTACAACATGAGAAATCTTTTTTGGCTTATTTGTTTATCAAGGATAAGAATCTCTATATTTTTAATGTAAAGATCTGTTGGAATCTTTATAAAAATAGATATTTGTGTTGAAAGCATTATAGAAAATATAAAAAAAAACTTACTGTGAGCTGTTATTTGCTATCAAAATAATTCTAGCTATGTTGAAGCTGCTTGAAATTATTTTTAAAATGAAATGTTAATTATTTGTTTTATTTTTATTTTTTTACAATGTCTTTCTATGTACCCTGGACTAGTCATAACCAACTTAAGTGTGTGTGTGTGTGTGTGTGTGTGTGTGTGTGTGTGTGTGTGTTAGTGTGTGTGTTAGCATTGAAATTGTGGCAAGTTAGTACTATTTCTATATATTTTTTTTAGTTCATGCTTTGTCAGAGAAAGAAAAACTCATTTCAAGGAAACTACCAAGATTTGATAAAACTAAATCAAGTTCAGTAAACATATGACAAGATGGCAAATCAATATTTTTATTTCAGTCACTCAATAAATAATTCATAATGTAATTTAATCTTATATAATCTTTCAAAATGAAATAAAGCATCTTATTATTTGTCCTTTTCATAAAACAAGTATTGTTAAATGATATTATGGTGGATATAGCTTTTTTAAAGGTCAAGTGTTTTAAAAGTCCATCCATAAAAAAGTAGCAGTTTTTCTTAGTTTATCTTTATTCTCCCAAATGATAGGAGGAAAAATAATACAATATGCTGCTTTATTAAAATGGATAAAAGAATATACACACAAACACACAGAGAAAGAGAGAGGGAGGGAAACATAACAAGGCCACAGGCTCATAGAGTCATTTGGTTTTTTTAACCTTTTTTTTTTGAGATTATGATTACAATATTTCTCTCTTTCCCTTCCTCCCTCAAAACACTTCCATAGACTTCTCCTTTTCAAATGGATAGCCTGTTTTTCATTGTCATTGAATGCATATATGTGTATAAAACATACTCCTAAATATATCCAGTTTAGCCTGTATAATGTTACTTGTGTTCATGTTTTCAGGACTGACCATTTGATGCTGGACAACCAGTTGATGTGCTCTTCCCTCGGGAAGACTATTTCTTCTGCTCTCAGTATTCCTCAGTTGCCTGTAGTGCCCAGACTCCATTAGATGTGCCAAAGTAGACAGGGGAATGTTCACAAAGCCTCAACCCCACACAAAGAACTGCAGGGGTCATTTCCTTTCATGTAAAACTTAACTGTTTAGGTTATGAGTTGTCAGGACAACTACATAAAACATGAAAATCCTTTTTACATAATAGTTTAAGTTGTTGTTTATCTGTTGCAGGTATGTTGTACACAGAAAAAATATCTTTATAGGGGTTTCAGAGTAGTGATAGTCTAATTGTTTAGGCCTGGCAGTTTTTATTGGTTTTATTTTTATTAGTTCTCTTGTATCAAAATACTCTAAACCTCAGTGGTTTAAAGTAACAAACATTTATCATTCAGCTTTGGTTGGATGGGAATTTCTTTCTGTCTTTCCTTCTGTCTGTCTTTCTGTCTTTCTATTTTCTGTCTTTCTGTCTGTCTGTCTGTCTCTCTTTCTTTTTTGAGACAAGTTTTCTCTGTGTAGTCCTGTCCTGGAACTCGCTCTGTAGACCAGGCTGGCCTTGAACACACTGAGATCTGCCTATCTCTGCTTCCTGAGTGCTGGGATTAAAGGCATGCGCCACCACCGCCCGGCCCACATTCCTAAGTCTTAAGTGACTTCAAGGTGTATTACTAACTTTGGCTTAGTTGGACGCTTCTGGCTCAGTATCTCTCAGGAATTCCCAGTTAAGATACTGACTGACATAGCAGCTCTGATAGCAATTATTCATCACTGTGACTGTGACTAGGAGAAACAGGAAGTATAGAGGGTTGATTTCAGCTCATGGTTTCAGAGAATAGTCCATTAAGGCAGGAAAGATGTGTTGGTGGGAGTGGCTCAACTTGCCCATATTTGAATGGATCAGGATGCATACTAGGGTGTACAGTAGGGATCTTTCATGTTCTCTGGAAACCCAAAGTTGTCACTCATTTATGCCTTAATCCAATCAGATTGGAAATTTAAATTAACGAGCACAGTAGCCATTTAAACTTTTGACTGAAGTTTCAGGATACATTTAAAGATGGCTCACTTATATGGCCATTAGCAGGAGGACCTGGTTCTTTACTGTGTGTTCTACTTTCACTTTTGTTGTTCCAACAAATCCTCTTACAAAAAAAAAAAAAACATAGGGTAATGAAGGGATTATATGGCTTACAATTCTAGGTTACAGTCGATTATTGCAGGGAGGTCAAGGCAGAAACTTAAAACATCATATCCACAGTGAAAAGCAGGGGTAAAACTGCAGCCATGGGCAGGCTTATGGGTAGCAGCTTGTGGGCTCCAGGTAACCAAAGTACAGTGTAGTGCTGTCCTGACTACCTGTCACTGAGCCACGTCAACTGACACTGAGATCAGCTGCAAGAGCTGGAGTGCTATTAAGGGGAAATTGCAAGAATTAGGAGCTTACATGGGCTTCATGGTATATTAGATAAATTTTAATCTGTTACAACTGAGCCTTCCAGTCAAAAGTCTTCTGATACCAGTATCTTTGATAGTAACATGCCTCCAAACCAGACGGTTTTTAGTCTGGAAGATGAGATAGGGCATGAAGCTGCAGTCCCTCCCCTTGCCTTTTTGAACTCTAGACTGAAAAAAAAAAGGATTCCAGAGTTTCTACACGTTCACAGGAGCAGGAATTCACTAACATCAGACAGACGTATGATGCCAGAGCTTCAAATCCAGCTAATGTCAACAGGGAAAACTCTCAGGGAACCAGCACCCTTTGAAGATGTGATTCCTATCAAGCCAGAACCAGATGATCTCATCGATGAAGACCTCCATTCTGTGCAAGAGAATTCCTTATCTCAGCAGAAACCTACAGTGACACATACATACGGTTCTTCTCATCCTTCTACTGAGATTTATCAACCATCTGCAAGTAGAAATTCAAATACAGGTACTCATTTAAAGAGGCTGAGACTTCAGCAGTTGCAAAACAGGTTTCACAGAGAAGCAACTGGATTACAGAAGGGCCAGTGTACAAACTGGACATTTGTGTGGAGCAGATACAAACTGAACATTTATGTGGACCAGATACAAACTGGACATTCATGTGGAGTAGATACAAACTGGACATTCATGTGGAGTAGATACAAACTGGACATTCATGTGGACCAGTATAAACTGGACATTTATGTGGACTAGATACAAACTGGACATTTGTGTGAACCAGATACAGACTGGAATTCATGTGGAGCAGATACAAACTGGACATTTGTGTGGATCAGATACAAACTGACATTAGTGTGAGCCAGATACAAACCGGACATTTGTGTGAACCAGATAAAACTACACATTTGTGTGAGCCAGAAGTGCTTAGCAGCATAGAAGAAACTTACAGTCCCTTCTTCAAAAACAACTTAGATAAATTAGTATTGAGGACAAAAATTCTCAGGAAAGAACATTGCCTGCTGTAAGCTTAGTTGTTAAAGTAAAATAACAACAAAGACAAAAAAATCAGTCATGATGGAGGAGAGTAGGAAGATACTGGCTATGTCTCCTAAACAGGAAGCATGTCCAGTAACATGTCTGTACCAGTAAAGCCTGAGTTCCACAGAAATAGACATTGCCGGTTGCTCCCAGAACTTCTTTTCAAGAAAAATTACTAGCAGAAATAGTCCAGGAAACAAAGGGAGATAGTACAGAAAAAAAACGAAGGAACTCAATACAGGCAATTGTAATCTTAACAAGGAAGAATCAGAGGTGAATTAAAATTACTAGGACATGGAATCTATGGTCCATGCAGACCAAAGATCTTTATTCTGAAGAAGTCAAAGCTGTCTGAGGAAAACCAAACATGAGTGTGGGATAAAGTGTATAGATACCCTTTGGGTATCTTTCAGGACACCTTATGCAGATACAAAATATTGTACAATCAGATAAAGCTGCAAGTTCCAAGTTTATAGTGACACTGGATGGTGTCCCCAGCCCACCAGGATACGTGTCAGATCAAGAGGAGATGTGCTTTGAATGAAATGGGTACACCAAACTGCAGCCTCAAATGAGGGACTGGGCAGTCTCCCCCCCACAGTGGTGCAGCTGATGTTCAGATAGCTTGATTACCTGAGTGTGGCAGAGAAACCAGAAAAACTTTGGAGCACAGCAAAGTATTGCCTTGCTTGCAAAACTGAGGATGAGTATGTAGATCACCATTCCACTTTTGATTTTTCAAAGCCTTCCCCCATTGTAAATTTGCTGGAAAATGTTTATTTGTGCATCCAAATTATAAATATTGTGTATTTATGTGTAGGAAACCAGATTGCCCTTCACTCACATGAGTAAAATTCCCATACTAGTTCCATCACCAGTACCATCTTCTAAATGGGCAGCTCTTCTGTTACTTCCCAGCTTGTAAGAAAATGGAATGTCCCTTCTACCATCCAATACACTGCAGGCTTAATACTCAGTGTGTAGGAACAGACTTTATCATCTCATCATTAATTACTGTGCCATAAGACACGTCTTCAAATGAATTTGACTTCAAAACAGTGAATGAAACCCTAATCCTACCTGACAGAAGATCATGCAAATTGAAAGCTTCCATTTTCTGATGAAAGATATTCAGCAGAACTTGTCATGTCTTTGAAATTTAGAATATATTGATTTCATAATATTGATTTTATTACCTGACTGGTGTCTTAACTTTTTAAGTGTGTAAGTGGTCTATTAAGTGTGTATTTTAGGTGTGTAAGTAATAAAGTATAACTTTATTAAGTGGTTTTTAAATTATTTGATTTTTTAACTAGAGAAAAGACAATTTAAACTCTATTAAAACATTTGTGGCTTGCTTGTAAAAAAAATAGGCATACTGTCATATGAACACTTGCTATTAAGATGTAGTGACTCCTTTTATTTGTAATTAAGCAATAATAATAGCAGGGTGCAGGCATTTGTGTGTAACATTCACTTCCCCCTAATTGTTCCCATCCCAAATGATATGGTTTTTAAAATGAGTAATAAAAAATTAAAAGTCACAGATTAATTTAACAACATTTCAGCGTGGACAGAAAATATACCTTTGGAACAGTAAAGAAAAGTTTCTCTCATTTGTACCTAGTTGACAGCAGTGATCTAATTTAATCAGTCAAGTATCACTGTTCAAAGGATTCATGCTTAATGGATGAAATGTTAAATGGATTCTTTCCATTAAAAATGTGTTACATTTTGTTCTCTGACACTGAAAGGACACAGATTGCTGCAAATACATTCACTCTGTTCATAATATTTTTTTTGCAGCCAAACAAATCCATTGGAACGTAAGAGCAACATATTGTCTGGACAGTATCATAAAGCTCAACAAGCCAAATGTCACAAAATAATTGGCAATATAGAAAACAATTTCAGACTTAGAGAAATGATTATTTTATAATTGAAGCAAGTATATCCCAGATACAGAATGGTACAGGTTGGGACAAGGTGGGGTGAGATGTAGTATAGGGGGAGATACGAGGTGCTTCATGATTTCCACTGTCCCTGACTGAGATTACTGCTTGATTCATAAGTTCTAACTCGCAGTCTAAGATAGATGCTTACCTTTAGTAAAGAAAAGTGATACTTTAGACTCTTTTAGGAACAGAATTGTTGGCCTTTTGTGATATGGATTTAGCCTAATGTTATATTCCTTAGGTTAGATTTACAACAGAAAGAAGCATTCAAATATAATCCCAAAGTGTCAGAAGGAAAGCTAACAGTCCATCCATGTGTACCAAAGAGACTTTTGTTTCAGAACACCATGAAGATTTATTCATCATCTCAATCAATTCTAAAAGTTCCTGAAAGTTCCATATTTCCTTGGAGTCTAGTTCCCCTCGCTCTCAGGACTCCAGTTAGAATAGGAAGAACCCAAATCTCAAGACTTATCAAAATTCATTTAGCTTAAATTCTGTTGATAAAAAATGTTATGTTTTTTGAACCACAGTAGTGTGTTCTGAGCAACAAAGGTGAAAGGTAATCAATGGCAGAAACATGCCCTTTAATGCATTTTAAGTTTTTCATGTGTTTGGGAACAGATGTTTTTACAAAAAAAATGAAAGAGTACAAGGGAAGGCCTTAAATTATTTAATAAAGAACATTCTAACTCAAAATAGTAAATAGTACCACAGGTGAAAAAACTTCCAGGACTAGTTTCTCACCAAATTATTGGATGAAATATTTATAAACTACACTGTATTCAAAATCCAAAAGGAGGACACTTTTCATGAATTCCAAAGACATCCTTTCTGTAGTCTAGAACTAAATAATAATAATCAGTGTAATACTTGGTTGATGTTGGTTCTTTTGTTTTATTTAACATTTGCTTCATTTGAATACCTTTGTTCTATTTCTCTCATTTATTGTACATTTAGAACTCTCTCTATATTGTAGGCAAGGACATTATTTTTCCTTTCTCTTTTATCCTCATAGATCACAGAACTTGATGTATAATATATGCTCAATAAGTGGATGTAAATAAAATGATAACATATTATTGGTACCAAAAGATACACGTTTAACTGGTTCTAATCACACCCTCCTATCTCTGCAGCCCACCATAGGGTACTATCTTGATTATGAGCATACCGTGTATTTTACATTTGTGCTGCTATCAATAGTAGTGGAAGCCACAGTTCTTCCCTTCGAAAGTTGTAGTTTCATCATGTGGATATTAACAAGAGAATATGAAGGATTATTATTATTATTATGTGTGAGAGAGAGGAAGAAGAGAAGTAGGAGAAAAGGAGAAGAAGACAATGAAGAAGGAGGAGGAGGACGACAAGAAGAAGGTGTGTGGGTTATGTGGAGTTCAGAAGACAACTTTTGGTAGTCAGTTCTCTCCTTCCATTGTGAGTCAAAAAACCACACTTGGTTGTTAGGCTTGTGAGGCAAATGCTTTTACCTGCTGATCCATCTCATAGGTCTCCTAATGTCTTGATAGAAGGTAAAAATAATAGGCATTATGAATTCAGAGAAGGTAGTATTAGTGGAGTTCACCTGGTTTAAGGGAGTGTCTTGGAAGAGAAGCTAGTAGAAACCCACTTTAAAAATATTTAACTCTTAATAATACCCTTACAAGTACTAAGAATGCTAATGAATTTGAAGCTATCAAATAGTGCCTTGAGCAAGGTAAGCAATCAACCAAAAGCACCAACTATGAAAAACATGAGGGCAAATGAGGAAGAGGGGGATTGATCAGCTAGTAAGCCTGGCAATATTCAAACTGTAGAATGAACCTGAGGACAGCACAGAATTTATAACAAACATGTTGTAAGGGAACAGTAGTTAAAATAGAAGACCAAAAAGAACAGAGAGCAAGATCCTTGTAAGGTTGAGGGGGTCTTGAGTGTTAACCTTAAAAATTAAGAGTTGTTTTTCTATATACAGTGAAGATACATTGGTATCTGATTGACTTTTGCTACAATCTTATAGCTCTGTAGGTATTTCCATGAACAGGGGCATATCATGTACTTGAATTTCACAGACACTGTCCTGAACAAAGATACAGGCAATGAAAAGATCATTTTAATCTAAAGTTACTTATTAAGTGGTTGGATATTTTCTCTTTCTAGATTCAAGCTCTTAGTCCATACCTTAAAATAGCTGAAGCAAATGGCTGTTTTGACAGACACAGCAAATGTGGCTATAAAGACATATACCCAGTCAAGGTCAAGGGGAAACAGAATGCTGGGTTGTCATCGTATGGGATTACAGTCTCTCATATTTTATGACGTTCTTAAATTCTAAAATAGCAATTAGCCATTAGATTGGTCTAAAACATGCAATGTGCTAAGTGCTATATAAAGTCTGCGCACTATCTCAAGTCTTTGCAGGAGATGAAGCAAACTGAAAAGTAAAGAAGTTAAGAGGAAAAGTTTGTAAGGAGAGGAAGGGCAGGGAGGCAGAGCTACGATTTCTAATAATCCAAGAAGATTTAAAAAAAAAAAAAACACAGTCACATAGTAAACTTCCATAACTAGAAGTAACAGAGAAATTGAAATTTCATTAAGGGGAAGTAGAATAAAAATTGCATACTATAAAATGAGCACCTTAGGGGACATAAAGATACAGACTTCATAGAATCACAGAGCAATGAAAAGTCTTAAATAGCATGTGTCCTTTTCCCTGATCTTCATGCAAAACTTTACCTCACCCATCTCACACAAGAATCTCTCCTGTTTGAAACCCAAATGTAAAACAGCCCAGAGGTAATTTCACAACCTCTGAAGTAATGTATTCTGATGTTTGACAGCCTTCACTGCCAGAAAATTCTTCTTAAACTTGCTTTTGCTATATTGTCATTTCCTGTGTCTCCACCCTCTCTGCAGATGGGGAGCATCTGGTCCTAATGATTGTCCTTCAGGTCCTCAAAGATCATTACTAAGTCACCTCTTAGCCAGCTCTTCTATGGAATGAACAGTCTCAATTCCCCTTGGTTCCCTTCTTCAACTTATTTTCCTGTTGTTTATCATCTCTGTTCTGGGATCGCTTCATAATAAGAAAAACACTCTTGCTGTCTTTCATGCCAAACTGTCATACAATTAAAGCCCCAATTAACAAAAAAAGAGCATACATCTGCCTAACTCCTCAGGCCAAGAATATTTTCTTAAAACTAGCCTCCTTTTCTTGATGATAAATAACAGTGGAAATTCTTACTTAACCTAAAAAACAGCATTTCTCTAAGGAATTGAGCTGTGTACAAGTTTTATTTCTGGTGTAGGCAGATATCAACCTTTCCCCCCTTGATTTTCATGGGTAAATTATGTAGTTACATAAAGAGAAGTTACTCAAAGCACCATGGACATAGGAAATTTTGCTGACGTACATAGCCTCAGGCAAAGGTTATGTTCCTGAACTCTGAACTCACCTTTTTTAGTTCTTTTCTATAATCAAGATATAACAAATGATAGAGGGAAATATC
The DNA here is from genome assembly GCF_049852395.1 of Peromyscus maniculatus bairdii. Lineage (NCBI taxonomy): Eukaryota > Metazoa > Chordata > Mammalia > Rodentia > Cricetidae > Peromyscus > Peromyscus maniculatus. The sequence continues at coordinate 53,004,117 of NC_134875.1, forward strand.
CTAGGCCTTCAAGTTATAAAGTAACACTTTCCAAAACCTCAGAGACAAAGACTGTCCCAGGATTGAGAAAGTGATCACCAATTTTAGACTGTTAGACTATTAGGTTTAGGAATATTGGACTCCTTAAATACAGTAAGTCAGTTATAATCTGAAATTTCAAGCCAACAATTTAGATGGAAGATTTATGTGTTGCCTCCAAGACAAGATAATTAATTTGCATAATTATATATTGTGCCCTTTGCAACTTATTGATAGACCATCTCTTCACTTATAACCTGGGCCCCTACTAGAACTTAGACCTAAGCACCATACTACTCTCAACCGAGGAGAGCATTTTGAACATCATTCAATGATGTGGGCACTGGCATTTTCATGTCTTCTTAATGTGGATCAGGAAGTATGTAAATGTGCTGTTGTTCATGGAAGAGGTTGGCCCAATTAGTTACTTTTTAAAAATAAGTTGTCTTGGTCATGGTGTTTGATCACAGCAATAGAAAAGTAAATAATACAAGAGACATGAGAAGGGTTGGGGGAGGGAATATGGGAAGGGATGGGAAGTGGAGAAAAGACATAATTATATTTTAATTAGAAATGTAAAAACAAAATAACCACAAAAAAGCCATGAGTCCTGATCTAGCATAAAAAGTGCTCCCAGAATAATACCACTATGTAGAGGAGGAGAGTTCTTTTTCACCTCTGTATCTCAGTCTCCCTTACCTGGGATGCTGCTCCCAGGTAAGGGAATATGCTCCAAATTTGGTTCTGCTACCTTTTGTCTCCTACTCCTCATGATAATTTAATTTTATTTAAAAATGAATGCATGAACATTTATGTTTTTTAATGCAGAGTTGCACATGTTTGTGGGTGCATGTAGAGGCCAGAGGTAAATGTTAGGTGTCTTCCTTGACTTTGAGAGAGTCTCTCATTGGCTGGAAGCTTGTCAATTTGGCTAAGCTTAGCTGGCCAGGTAAGCCCTAGTTAACAGCCTATATCTGCCTCTCTTGTGCTGAGATTACAAATATGTGCCCAAATCCTAATTTTTTATTGTAGATTCTATGAGTCAAATATAGATTCCAATTGTAATGTGGCAAGAGCTTATCCTATGAAACCATTTCCCTAGGCCCCACTCCTCTTATATTTTTTGAAAGATGGAATCTTGAGAACACCAGATACCTTTTCTCTTTTCCCTGGGAGGACAGTGACAAACTGTACCCTAAGGGCTTCATGCTTCTTGCTGCATGTTTTCAGTCACGATTCTTGTGAGGAAGTCCAGAAAAGCTACGTAAAAGGAAATGCACTGAAATGGCCTGAATGATCTTCTGGTGTTCACAGACAAGTTGACCCGCCCCTTGAACTCTTACATTTTTACCCTCAGGTTGAGTCCTGCACTTTGTAACTTTGACTTCTACCTCTGTAGCTTATGTATGCATTTAAATAAAGTATGCATTGGGGCGATTTCTACTTTATTATTTGATCCTAAGATGTTTTAAAGTTCTTATAGACTATTATTGATTATTGAAAGGAATATGAGTTATCCTGATGGACCTAATTTTTTCTTCAACGGAGAATCAGCAGAGTCACCATAACAGGGTCATACAAGAAATTAGAAATAAAGCAAGTAATTAAACATTGAAATTGTAGTAGACTTCATTCAATCTTTAACTGGATATTTTAACAGTTCATTGTGATTTTTTTATTGGTTTAAGGTAATTTCTAGAAGTTCCTCACACATTGTCTTCTTTTGCTCAACTGAGGTTGGGTGGAGGAATCAGTTCAATCCAAGAATTCTAGGTAAGAGACTCATATCCTGAGTGAATAGTATTGGTTTATGAAAGCAAGGTCATAGAGGTAACTTTGTTGTGGAAATCACTTGCTGACAACTTTACAATTTTAATATCTAGAATCATAAAACACAATAATCAAAGACCTAAATGTGGTATAGTACCCTTTGCTGCACATTAAATCTAACTCTCATGTATAAACTACTCAGGAAATGCTACTTTAACAGTCTAAAATCCTCTATATCAAGTTTTAAATAGTGTGATGATTTCCCTAATCCACTGCTGCCACCAGGTTGACTGCTGGCCCTGAGATGGCACTGGCAGTTTGGGATTAATGGCAGTGGGAACTTTACCCTGTTACTACTTCCCTGACACCTTTGGTACCTTAATAAAATTCTCCACACTCAGGCAATTACACAAGTTTGGTGGCCAGCTCGTCATTGTCTTTTGCCAAAGGAAGAATCACAGTTTTGTTTTGTTGCCTTGGAAAATGGAAAACACTACTGTCACTCTGGGCCAAGTAAGTTGAACACCTAACAGCCTCTCCCTTAGTGAAGAATTCTTCAGTGTCATAGAGATGCAGTCCTAGGAGAGTTCACATTCATCATCTCCTTATGTTACTGTTTCTGCAGAGGATTTTGCTCTACACATTCCCTGCAACATTCCAGACCTGATGAAGCAGAGTATAGTTAAAAACCCACATCTTCCAATCTGATGATTAATTTGCATTTCAGAAATTCATTTTTCTGTTTTTCATTTCCTTATCTTTATTTTATTTATTTTTGTTTGCTTCAAAAAATCCTTTTAAAATTTTTTATTACATTTTATTTATTTATGGTCTGTTTTCTTAACAGCCTCAGACAACCTGAACTAAGCAAGTAGGATATGTTCATAGAATGTTAAAACACAGGCGTTCCCAGGAGCCTAGACTTATGCACTGAAACTTTTCTATTGTTCATCATTTATGCCAGTAAAGAACAATTACAAGCAGTCGAAACAGTACTGATTATTCTTTGCAGCTTACATATTTTATTAATAAAAATGTCATCATTCATTTTCAACCTTCATTATAAGATCTACTGTTCTAGGAAAGTTATTTTTGCCTTAATGTGAATAAAAGTATCAAGTGCTTACCACGTTAAGGGGATTTTGCCTGTATTAGCATGATTCTTCCTATCTACAAAATAAAGTAGGATTGGAAACTCCATTTTATCAATGTGGCACGAATCTCAGAGAACTGAAATTGAGAATTATATATTTCTTTTCTTACACTTAAACTATTTGATTTGGTTTTTTCCCCCTAGGGATGCTGAGTCTCCATACTGCCTTATCATGTGTAACTTGCGATCAATGAATATTGATAAGTCAGCCGGCAGAGTTACAGAATGTGTTGGTCAAGTCCTCTAAGAAACAGATGCCATGGCAGGACAAGACATATAAGAAACTTACTGAGTACTTGATGAAATTAGAAAAAAAACTGGAAGAGAGACAAATGAAGTTGGGAAAGACAACTGTGGTATAGTCGCAACTAACCTAATGGCAAGGAAAGAAGGTTAGCTAATCAGAGGCTTTTTCCCCTGTTTTTTTTAAGACAAGGTTTGTCTGTGTAGCTCTGGATGTCCTGGAACTCGGTCTGTAGACCAGGCTGGCCTCAAACTCACAGATATCCACCTTCCTCTGCCTTCTGAGTGCTGAGATTAAAGGCATGCTGCTGTGGGATGTTCTGTATGTCCTGTGGGAGCCCATTCTCAGGTTCCTCGTGGCTTTACCCAGCAGGTCCACATAGAGGATGATTAGGACCACAAGCCTGAGTGCAGGTGTCTGAGATGGTCTGTACTTGGCTGTTCTGGGGGATGGTCTGTATATCAGTTGCTCTGATTGGTCAATAAAGAAAACCTGATTGGCCGTGGCTAGGTAGGAAGTATAGGCGGGACTAACAGAGAGGAGAAATAAAAGAACAGGAAGGTAGGAGTCACTGCCTGCAGCAGCTGCCAGGACAAGGAAGATGTAAAGTACTGGTAAGCCATGAGCCACGTGGCAAGGTGTAGATTTATAGAAATGGACTAATTTAAGATATAAGAACAGTTAGCAAGAAGCCTGCCATGGCCATACAGTTTGTAAGCAAAATAAGTCTCTGTGTTTACTTGGTTGGGTCTGAGCGGCTGCAGGACTGGAGGGTGACAGAAATTTGTCCTGACTGTGGGCCAGGCAGGAAAACTCTAGCTACAAATGGCGTCCAACGTATTGGCAAGAGTTTCTACCTAAAATCTGAGAAAAGATTCTAAAATGGAGCTAAAAACAGCTTCCTAATTATCTCTCTCAAATGAGCGGCAGCTGCTGGTTTGAGCTACTGGTGCATTCCTAGCGTGTGTGCTCGACCTGCAGTATGGCGGGAATAAGGCCTCTGTAAGTGGCCCATTAAGCTGCGTGGTGGATTAAGCCTTTGCTAGTACAAAACAAAAAAGGTTTCTGGGCTACACGCTGCTTGGATAAAAGCATAGACCCAGGAGAGCTCCAAGAGCTGGTGGTAAATGCATCACAGCCAAGTTGGGAAGCTGAGGTGGGCGGAGCCAGCAGCCATAGTGCGTTTCAGCTTACAAATGCTGCAGTTTAAAGTAATAGATTCACAATAAGACAGATTCAGATGGAACAAAACTTTAAATGCTTTACAATGTGTGTAAAAATGTACATAGGCTTGGAAGAGAGAGAAAAATGAATATATACAGTTATATAAAGAAATAGAAAGTTTTAAAAAATAAAGTCTTTAAAGAGACAGTAAAATTAATATAAAAAATAAGCCATGTAAAGATGAATATTACACAGAGAATCTGGATTGTGTTATCTTTGGGATTTTTAGCTACAGAAAAGCATTTGATCGTAAAAGATGTTGAGTTAAACCAATATGTATATATTAAGGATTCCTTGACTTCAAAATTTGGATATAAGGATGTGTTACTTTAGAAAGGAGGCTCTGCTTTTGTTTCCATAGAAAGCCAGAGGCTATGGATTTGTTCCAGATTAAGATACATCAGGTTTGACCAGCCAAGACCCCGTGAAAGGTCTCTGATGACACCATGGCCCAGATGATCCAACATCCAGAATGGTTTGAAGGCAACTGGCTCAGACAATACAGCCTCATGGACTCTTCCATAATCCTAAAATTTTCTTTGTATCCCCATAAGATACAGCGCCCCACTCCAGAAGGAAGTAGTAAGAGAAGCTATGCCCAAATTATATGTAATTTTATTTTGTTAAGGTTAAAACCTTTCTTTTTGAAAAAAAAGGGGGGAGTGCTGTGGGATGTTCTGTATGTCCTGTGGGAGCCCGTTCTCAGGTTCCTTGTGGATTTACCCAGTAGATCTGCACAGAGGATGATTAGGACCACAAGCCTGAGTGCAGGTGTCTGAGATGGTCTGCACTTGGCTGTGCTGGGGGATGGTCTGTATGTCAAGTTGCTCTGATTGGTCAATAAAGAAAACCTGAATGGCTGTGGCTAGGCAGGAATTATAGGTGGGACTAACAGGAGAAATAAAACAACAGGAAGGCAGGAGTCACTGCCTGCAGCAGCTGCCAGGACAAGGAAGATGTAAAGTACTGGTAAGCCATGAGCCACGTGGCAAGGTATAGATTTATAGAAATGGACTAATTTAAGATATAAGAACAGTTAGCAAGAAGCCTGCCACGGCCATACAGTTTGTAAGCAAAATAAGTCTCTGTGTTTACTTGGTTGGGTCTGAGCAGCTTTGGGACTGGAGGGTGACAGAGATTTGTCCTGACTGTGGGCAAGGAAGGAAAACTCTAGCTACAGTGTGCGCCACCACCGCTCAGCTAACCAGTCTTAAGTCACAGAGAAATTCTAAGAATATTAGGATAAAGTCAGTGGGGAGTTCTGTAATGAAGCTAGACATCAAAGTTGCCCTTTATTTCTCAAGGATGAGATGCTCTAATGCCAGTGGTATGCTCAGTTATTATCAACCTGTAAGAAAGGTGGACCTCAGTATAAGAAAGATTCAGAGCATAGCAACTGTAACTATTTTGCTCCTCATGGTAGAACAAGAAGACAGTTTAATTGTTGCTATGGGGGTATAGGGTGAGCTTGATTTGAGGCTCAATGGAGGCCTTTAGCCTAACTAGGATGGTTCATTTAGTCACATTGTACAAATAACTATACTCTGTTTTAATTGTTTATGGTATTTTTGTTGTTGTTTTTTTGTTTGTTTGGTTGGTTGGTTGGTTTTTCGATTCTCTGTGTAGTCCTGGCTGTCCTAGAACTAACTCTGTAGACTAGGATGTCCTTAAACTCATAGATCTGCCTGTCTCTGTGGGATCCCACAGTGACTTCAGTTTGTGCCTTGATTCCATCTTGACTCAAGGTCAGAGAGTTCAAGCTTGTCTTTGCTCTTTAAGGATACATAACAGAATGATTGGCCAAAGTTGTGGTTACTAGATGTTTTAAAAATTAACTAGGTGTTTACACTTGTTTCTTCCTTGAACCCTGGTAAGGCGGTCCTTTGCCCTCCTTGCTTTGGGTATAAAAAGGCTGTGAAAAATAAACTCGGCTGCTGCGATATTGACTCACAGCCCTCCTGAAGCTATCCTGTATCTCTATCTTTTCTTTTATGTCTCTGTTTTTCACAATCCTCACTCCCCTCTTTAGGACTTTTCAACAGGTTAGGTGGGACCGACACCTCTGCCTCTCCAGTGCTGGGAATAAAGGTGTGCGTCACCACTGCCCAGTTTGTTTATAATTCTTAACACATGTTTAGGCACAAGATAGGTGTTCAATGATTGACCTCAACAGCATGACTTAGCCAGCATCAATCTGCCTTCTTGTAAAGTAATAGAAATGATACGATACTTTGCAAAAATGAGATGATAATATTCTTAAATGACTCCCAATGTAGATAGCTTTTGTGGAATATTCCTTTACAATGTATGAAGATGTGTCACTACATAAGGAGTGGAATGGTGGAAGCTAGGAAGGAAGAGGTAAAGCAGGACTTCTGGGAAGAGAAAGCTCTGGGAAGAAGAAAGGAGGAGTCACCAGCCAAATGGAGAGGAGCAGGACCGGCAGTACAGAGTAAAGGTAACTGAGCCATGTAAAATAACACAGGTTAAAAGATATGGGTTAATTTAAATTATTAGAGCTAGTTAGAAACAAGCCTAAGCTAAGGCCAAGATTTCATAAATAATAATAAGTCTCTGTGTCATTATTTGTGAGCTGGTAGTCCTGATGAGAAAGTTCATTTATATATGGTGCCCAGCATTAGGCCACATATCCACATAAGGTCTGAGAAAGCTAAAAAAAAATATTACAACATGGAGTCAAACACGGATTCCTGTTGATCACTGTCTCTCAGATAGGCTTGGTAACATACAGATGTGGTTATCAGCTGCTGCTGTGGGCTGGAGACAGATACCAGTGCCATGTACCAGCACCATGTGCTAAGCTGAGTCCTGCTAGAGACTGACATAACAGTTTAAGCTTTATCTCATGCAATCAGAAAATGCTACAGATCATTAGTAAAGACAGATCCAGAGACAGACCTCTAAAAAGGTAAAATATGTTTTAAAAAATGTGCATAGTCTTGATGAAAAAGAAAATGGGTGTAGGTAATCATAGAAAAAACAGTTTATAAATAATAAGATAAAGTCTTTAAAGAGAGACTAATATAAAAATGATAAGTCACACAAAGATGGAAAATACACACAGAGTTGGATCCTATATGGTGTCTTCTTGATTTTGGATTTTTTGAATTCTAATGAACAGAGAATGACAGCTGCTGAAAGACATTGGATTGTGGAAAGGACTGCTGAATTGAACTAGCCTAGATACTTTAGGTATGCCTTAAATTTAAAATGGAAGTCAGAAAATGTATTGATTTGGGGAAGAGATTATGCTTTTATTTCCACAAAAAACCAAAGGCTGTTGATTTGTTCAAAGTTAAAGAGGATCAGGTTTGATCAGGGGAGACCCTGGCTGCAGACATAAATAAGTAAACCAAGGAAAACTATAAGACAGGTGACATATATTTTACCTGCTCAAACATAACTGCCTTTGTCTCAGGACACAAAAGAAGGAAACTGCCAAATTTTGCCAAGACAAGGTTGGACAGTCCTTCCAAATTCCTGTTTCACAGAAAAGTCTGTCAAATATTTTAGGCCTATTTGACAAAGATGAATGGCCCAATGTTACAGGGGAATCTTGGGTGAAAGTTCAGACACCTAACTGTTTCTGTCATTTCTCATAGTTTTGGAAGTTGTCTGCTCTGCACTTACTGTTTACTCAGTAATATTATATCCTTCTTGGGTTTTTGACAGAGTTGAAGATGAGATAGTTATAATTACAGTTTTCTTTGTTACCAAATTTAAAAAAGAAACCCACAAAAGAAATATAAAATGTATATGGCAGAGAGATATAAAAGCTTAAATTGTTTATCTACAAATGTTTTGAGATCTAAAAAGATAATTTTAAGGGCTGGAGAGATGGCTCAGCAGTTAAGAGAACTGGCTGTTCTTCTAAAGGTCCTGAGTTCAGTTTCCAGCAACCACATGGTGGCTCACAACCATCTGGTGCCCTCTTCTGGCCTGCAGGCATATGTGCAGGCAGAACACTAGATAAGGTTTAAGATGACAATACTAGTTATGATAAAAGATGGTTTAGGTATAAAATTTTTAATTCATCAAGATAAGATAGATAATAGAGTATTTTCTCTGAATATGCCAAATGCAAATGGACTGGACATTGTGAATCTAATTCTTTCCTGGTAATTGTTCTTATTGTTTATAGTTTTATTATGTTAGAGTTAAAATCTTTTTTTTATTTAGACAAAAATGGGGAAATGACGTGGAATATTACTTTCCACTCTGTGAAGATGTGTCAATGTGAGTGCTTTAATAAAGAGTTGAATGTCTATTAGACAGGGAGAGGTGAGGTGGGACTTCTGGGAACAGAGAGCTCTGGGAAGAAGAAAGAAGGAGTAACCAGCTAGACTGGGGGGAAGCCGGATGGGCAGTACAGAGTAAAGATAACCAAGCCTCGTAAAAGAATATAGGTTAATAGATAATAAGAGCTAGTTAGAAATAAGCCTAAGCTAAGGACAAGTTTTCATAATTAAATTAAGTCTCCTTGTCATTATTTGTGAGCTGGTGGTCCCACAATGAGAAAGTTTGTTTACAGATAGCCCTAAAAATGCATAGATGGAAAATACAACTAGTTTTACATCATTAGGAACAAGATCATCCATGGGTAGTTTGTTCAGTGAAAGAGCTTGCCTTGCAAGTCTCATGACCTGAGTTTGACCTCCAGAATGCACAGTGGAAGGAGAGAATCTAGTCCCAAAATCTTTTCTCTGACATACATATGCTATGGCATATCTGTGATCATACTTACACAAATTATGCACACATGATAAGAAAAGTGATGAATTTTTAAAATAATAAGTTACTATAATCCTGTGCCTTTCTCAGCCAAGTCCCCTTTCATAAAGAAAATCCTGAATATTTGAAGAATAGGAAAATCCTCACAAAACTATTGTATCAATCAATATACATAAACCAAAATAAACATATACATATAAATATATAAATACATATACATATATGTACATATAAATATATGTATAAATACATATAAACATATACATATAAACACATACTTGGCCGAACACGAACTAATGTCAGTTAATTTCAACTTTATGCCATTCAGTCATGCCTTCACTAAAGATTACAAAACAGCTGTGACCACACAGTAAAGCATCCTTGAACTCTTAATTAATCACTACAAGATGTTGATATCCATGGGAGGCCTGCCCTTTTCTGAATAGAAATGGAAGAGGAGTGGATGGGAGGAGGGAGACTAGGGGAGGGGGAGGCAGAGGAGAGGGGGAGCCAGATGGAAGCGGGGACTAGGAGGAGAGGAAGGAGGGGAAACTAAGGTCAGGATATGAAAGAGAAAGAACAGAAGGAAGGAAGAAAGAAAGGGAAGAAGGAAGGAAGAGAACTAATGAAAGCTCCTATATCTCCACTGTGGAAATAGACCCATGTCATTGTAGTGCATACATGTTCCTCCTATGACCTTGAGGTACCAGCCCCTATGTTGTGGATATCACTCTATATAAATAAAACACTGATGGCCAGTTGCCAGGCAGGAAGTAGGTGGGACAAGGAGAGAGGAGAATTCTGGGAAGCGGAAGGCTGAGGAGAGAGACACTGCAGCCACCGCGAGGAGAGGAACCTGTAAAGACACCGGTAAGCCACCAGCCACGTGGCAAGGTATAGATTTATAAAAATGGGTTAATTTAAGATAAAAGAACAGTTAGCAAGAAGCCTGCCACTGCCATACAGTTTATAAGTGATATAAGCGTCTGAGTGATTATTTTATAAGTGGATTGTGGGACTGCGGGGCTTGGGGAACCTGGAGAGAAGCCCTCCAGCTACACCCCTAGGACATGGCCTCTGAGCTAGCACATACACAGCCTTTCTCTTCTTTCCCTTGTGGACTTGGGCAGTAGGGACTTACTCGGCGGCAGAAGCATTGTGGGACCAACCATCATCCTTCCAGGACTCTGGGACAGATTTGCCTTATCTTGTTTAGTAAGTTGTTCTTTTCAATATAATCCTTTAATAAATAGTCCCTTTATCAGTATTTGTGGATTATCTGTAATATGTCATTGGTAGGGTAGCAAAAGAAAATGGAGGCAATAGAGAAGGCTGGACAAGTTGATGGAAAAAGAGGAAAGGGAGAGACCATAGTCAAGAGAAAAGGAATGAAGCAAAAGTTGTGCTGGAAATGGAAGTATATCTCCAATTATGATCTAGGGATGAGGAAGCAGATGAAGAAAACAGGTTATCCGTGCCAGTGCCAGTGCCAGTGGGCCTAAGAGCTCAACGGTCTAGGCAATTAACTGGAATAGACACCAAGTACAATTACAGGTACCATGTGTTGAATATTCATTACATATCAGGCAATGTACAGAGTACTTTCTCGCAGTTACTTAAAAAAAAGGTTTTAATAAAGCCTGTGAAGTAGCTACTGATACAACCCATTTTTAGATGAAATGACTTAATGAAGGTCACAGAACTAGTACATGCTGGAACTCAAATGCGAACCTGGTTCCATCAGGTACTATCTGTATGATTTTGCTCCTTTACCTATAAAGACTATTCAAATAGCTCATTTACATATATTGCCTAGGAACATTGTCTTAGAGTTTCTATTGCTGCAAAGAAACACCATGACCAAAAAGCAAGTTGGGGAGGAAAGGGTCTATTAGGCTTAGACTTCCATATTGCCGTTCAATATTGAAGGAAGTCATGACTAGAATTCAAACAAAAAGAAACTATGGGATAACCCGGAGCTGTCAACTCCCTGTCCTACCGCAGAAAACATTCCAAGACACACTCACAGAGCAAGCACCTGGGGAAGAGCTGGAATATTCATTGATGTAGAACATTTAAATATTGCTGTAATACAACAATAATCTCAGTATTTGAGAGGCTGAGGCAGGGGGATCAGATTTGGAGGCCATCATAGACTACATAAACAGAACCTGTCTCAAAAAAAAAAAAAGACACAGAAGGAAGACAACTTCTAGAACTGAAAAGCACAGTAACAAAAATGACACCATGCCCATTGCAGCTCAGTAGCCAATGTAACTTAGTAAGAGAGAATTGTGAATGGGAAGGGACTCTTACTTAGGGTTACTATTGCTGTGATGAAACACCATGACCCAAAAGCAAGTTGGGGAGAAAAAGGGTTATTTCCCTCACAGTTTCATCATCAAAGGATGTCAGGACAGGAACTCAAACAGGGCAGGAACCTGGAAGCAGGAGCTGATGCAGAGGCCATGGAGGGGTGCTGCTTGCTGCCTTGCTCACATGGCTTGCTCAGCCTGCTTTTTTATAGAACCCAGGACCAGCAGCCCAGGGATGGCACTACCAACAGTGGGCTGGAACTTCCCCATCAATTACTAATTAAGAAAATGCCTTACAGCTGGATCTTATGGAAGCAATTTCTCAGTTGAGGTCGCTTCCTTTCAGGTAACTCTTAATTTGTGTGCCAAATTAACATAAGATTAGCCAGCACAGTTTATCTATTTTGTGTTAGATTTTTCAGTGTGTACCTAAGATTAGAGATGGTCCCTGCTATCAACCACTATGGATTTTACCATCTGACTGGAGAAGGCACATGAAACCCTCAAACCAAACACAAGATTAAAAACCAATCCAGAATTAAAGAAAAAAAAGGGTACTAGGAGAAGGAAATCATGACAGCAGCTTAGAGACTAGGCTGCATCCCTCAGACAAACCCTTCTACTGGTGTAGCAACCCTAACAACACACAAGCAAAGCCGGAAGGAAGTATGGCATGATTGGGTATTTAAGACAGAAATTCGCTCCCATGTCAGAAGACTAAATGACACAGGATTTGCTGCCTTGAAAAAGCCACTCCAAGGTAAGACATTAGGCTTTAGAACTTGTGTTTTTCGGTTGTTTCAAAGCTTATTTAAATACAAATTATCATGCCACGAGGCAAAACTGTCAGTATGAGTCAGAGGCATCATCATCAGAAAATATCACCACTGGGTGGGATCAAATCACCAGCACATAATGCCCCCCTCTTGAGCAGTGTCAGTCAGGATGCCAACGGCTGACTAAGCATGAAAGGTGGCAGATGGACAGCGACGACAAGGAGCTTGCCCAGCTGCTGACTCTGTAAAACTTGGTCCAGATGTGAGGCATTCTTGTGAGCCAGAGTAGGTTAAATCCTGACACTGTCAGATTGAGTTTACTTATTTCTTTCTTTATTTTTATGAAAAAGCAAAAACTAAGACTTGTCACCCAAGGAAGATGCATATTTGACCTGTTTTATATCGATTTGTGTTATTGTTTGAGTGCCTGTTTCAGTTCCACTAAGTTGATCCAGATCCCCTGTACCATGCTAATACAGATGCAAAAGCTCATCTTTTGCCAATGTGTTTGGCCTCAGGTCTCCCCCCTCTTCTCCTCTCACATATGTTTATCTTAATAAGAGTTCCCTGATGCTGATCTCAGACCCTTTTTAATCTAAACCCTGGCTGCTAAGACTTGAATTATAGATACTCTTCACTTTGGCAGTCTATGAGGACTTTTTTCTCTGGTTTATTTACCTCAGCTCTCTGTACAGAATTTGTGGCTTTCACCTCAGCTCTCTGTATAGAATTTGTAGTTTTCAACTTTATGAAATAAATACAGGGTATTAGCATCATAAACACCTTCAGCTATAAGCAAGAGATAGTCCTGCCACCCACCCCAGCTCTGTAACATACAACAAGAGTTATGTCAGCTTATTGGGAATCTTTGCCAAGACAAGAGATGGGACACCTGGCATAGAGGAATATTTCGCTATTGAAAAAGCAGTGTGAAAAATTCAAAGGTTGTATGTGGTTGCATGCTCAGGCTACTAAGGGCCCAAAGGGTAATTAGGGGAGACAGAACCTTGTCAGTCAAGATAATTAAAGTGAAGGTGTGAAAGAGGCTGTGCTTAAAGCAAAGCAGGTGATGGCAGCATGCCCACAGAGGCAGTTGTGATATAGTACAAAGAGAACTGGCCTAGTTACCAAGAGACCTAAATTCCAGCTGTAATAAACCATGGAGAATTATGTGAGCTTGGGTCACTCCATGTCCCCTCTCTGTGCTTTGGATTTCTGATCTACTAAGAAAATATTGGGTTAAATGACCTTCGGGGGTCAAGTCCATTTCTCTTCTCCTAGTACTAATTGATTGCTTAATAGGCAATCAGTAGTGGAGAAGGTAGAAATGAGTCTTTATGGATGGCCTGAAGCTTGATTATCAATGAGGCAGCTTTACTGTTGGGAAATAAAAGCAATAAATTGCAAGGCTCAATAAGAGGTATCAGGAGTTGAATGCCAGTTTTACTTTGTAGGCCAGGGAGAGGAACATACAATCAGTAAGGGGTCATTTACTTGAAATAAAGATGTCTGGTGGATTACAAGTCTAAAAACATAGTTATTAAATTGATGGAATATATTAGACAAATATTTGTCTAATGGTGTTTTGGTGGTGGGATTTGAAGAACACTGAAGGAACTCAATTATTGCTAAATGACTGCCTTTCCATAATACCAATGGACTTGTGTTTCCCAAGCCCTTGTGCCTGTACTTTACTAGGAAAGTAGAAAGTAGAAAGACATAACTGGTTATTTTTGACCATTAACTTTTTCTACTGTTTACAACCCAGTAGGTCACTGAGGGAATGGGATGCAGAATAGGGGAATGGGGATAACTGTGAATGTATGGGGAAAACGACTGTGACTATTACTCACGAGTCAATTCCTGGCAACAGATTATGTCTTTTCCTTGCAGGGATCCCTAGCTAGTCAGTGAATATTGCAAGGGCATTATAATCTTAAATAAACCTCATAAATTTCAAAAGAGAATATACAGAAATTCCAGAGAACAAAAGAACATGCATTTCTATTCAACAGCTATTTTAGTGTGTCCCTGTACCTGTAAAACAAAACATGATCAGAACAGAAGGTAACAGAAGGTAAGAGGGGTGTCAGGAAATGTACTCTTTCTGTATACTCAATCCTGACTGATGTGACCACATTCTAGTTCCTTTGTCATGCAAGTGAGAAACAGAAGTTCTAGAAAATTTGCTTGTTCTCATCTCTCCCCACCTATACCTCTGAGGTCTTAGAGTCTTAGATTGTTTTGGGGCAGTGTCCCATGGAGCCCATGCTGCCTTCAAACTCACTATATAGCTGAGGATTACTTCAACTTCTTGCCTTCACTTCTTGGGTGACAGGATTACTGGTGTGTATCGCCATGCATAGTCCCTTTTAAAATTAATTCCAGTATCTTTTACTCGGTTTATATTTAACTGCTTTAGTTCAAATCCATCTTGCTATTTGGATTACTGAACCATCCTTCTAATCAATTTGCCTGTATCCAGCCCCATGATAACTCTATAAGATTTCTCACAATGTTGCTAACTTATGAGAGATATAATTCTCATTATTTGAGGATTGTTCTGAAATTGCCTATAGTACAAACCTCAAGCTCTATCATATGACTTATGAAGCATGATTGGTCACTCTACTCTTGTCTTCCATCATAGTCTTGCATGTTCATTTTCATCTCACTTTCATCATGCTCTTTACTTTCCCAGATCTTATACTACTGATATGTACATGTGCCTTTGAATATGCCGACTCCCTACATTACCTATTTCCATCTAGCAAATAGCTTACTTACCCTTTAGGACTCAACAAAAGAATCATATTCTCAAAGGTCATCTTTGACTCCTAGGCCACCGTCCCAACAGATGAGGTATAATTTCACAGTATTCTCATAGCATCTTCTACTTAGCTCAATTGTAGACTTCTGTATCAAAATTGTCTGGTTACTTCTCAAGTCTCTACTGGATTATGAATGCTGCAGACAGGTACTTTGCCTTATTTTTCTCTGTAACCCCTACCTAAAAAAGTATGTGACAGAGAGTAAGTACGCAGTTGGTATTTGTGAAATGAATGAACAAAAGTACTTAGCAATTTTCTTTAAAATTTGTTGACTTACTATATTTTAACTAGCAAAAATATTTTTAATTATAAATTGAAGATTTCTGTGTTACATATATCAAAAAGAGAATATATTTTCCCTTGATGGAACTGGTAACAATCATATTAGATAAAATAAGCAAAACTCAGAAAAACAAATTAAGTTTTCTTTCATTTGTAGAATTTCAATTAAAAATTGTTTACTATTTTTTACTTTTTTCCATTTGTGTGTGTGTGTGTGTGTGTGTGTGTGTGTGTGTGTGTGTAGCACTCCATGGTTGACATTGTTAATTAGCCTGTATGAGTTTTCCACCTTACTCATTGAGGCAGAGTCTCTCAATGAAATGAAAAACTCTGATTCAATGAGTCCCACTGTCCAGCTTGCTCTGTGGATGCCCTATGTCTGCCTTTGGAGGCTGGCTACACCCACATGATACTTACTAGATTCATGGGATCTAAACTCCAGGCCTGATCCTTTAACCACTGAGTCCTTTCCTCAGGTATCATGGAATCTTGAATTTTAAAGTCAAAACCATGGAGGTAGAAGAGTAACCTACTTGGGGTAGAGAATTGTACACTTATATGAAAATGTCATAATTAAATATACTCATTTATAATTAATGTGTAATTACTTAATGTTAAATCATTTTAACTTTTAAATATGTATTTAAGTATATTTCCCAGTGGTCCTATATTTTTATATGCTGAATAAATTGCAGAAGCAGACTTAGCCTGCTGTCTATCAATCTTAATCTTTCTGAGCCTAAGTATAGCTACTCTGTGACTAATTTTAATGAGTTTACCATCCCTTTTCTTTTTATTTAAATTATGTATTATTTCATTTTGTTTTATGTTCAGACAGGGTGTCACTTTTTTTCTCAAGCTGGCATGGAATTCACCCATATCACCCAGTTCAGCTTTGAACTTGTTGACTTTTCTGCCTCAGCTCCCCAAGTCCTGGGACTACACATGTGCATAACCTAGCCCAACTACTTTTCCACCTGTTGTAGTCTGAATGTGAAATGTCCTCCATAGGCTCACATGTTTAAACACTTGCTCCACAGCTGATGGTGTTGTCTAGGAATGTTATGGACCCCTTAGGATGTGGAGCCTTGCTGGAGAAAGTGTGCCACTAGGAACAGCTCCTGGGGTTTTATATTCTAGCCCTAGTTCCTACTCTCTCTTTGTTCCCTACGGATGGATGAAAGGCAAGAACCCTGCTCACTGCTCCAGTCCCTGGGCCTTCCTGGTCCAATGTCATGCCTTCCCAGTCATGATGAACTATATCTAAATAGAACTCTAAGCCCAAATAAAATTTTTCTCCCTTAAAATTTTTCCCAGCGTATTTTAAGATGCCACCTATCTTCAACATCATATTTACAGGCCTTCGGATGTCCTCATAAAGAGCTACTAATTAGGACTCCCATAGTGCTCCTCTCCAGCATTGTCACACCTGCCAATGAGGTCTAGCCATTGACATATTAGTGGAAAACACAAGCTTAAGACAGGCATAAAACCCACAAATGGTCAAACTTGTTTGTCTACCTTAGTGTAAGTTGTAGTTGAAAAGACTTTGCCTACTCCAGTGAGCAATCCATGCATTATTTTTTGTAAACCATTCGAAATAGTTTGGGATTTTATAGGGGAGCAGTTTGTCCACCCTAGCCTTTTTGGTCACTTCTATGTGTGTGAATGAAAGCAAACATTTCAACCTTCAAACACAAAAAGATGGCTTCTAACTGGGCCTCAATGGATGTTTGTGTCATGAGCCTGTTTTAGGATTGTTTGTAGTCAGCCACAAGAAAATTAGGCTGAGACAGCAAGAAAGATTCCTGCTATGGCTGATACAGTGAAGGCAGGAAGGTCTTGGGGAGGTGACTCCGCCCAGTAACTGGCCCATACTGACTACAGGCATGCCAGAGTACCTAGGCAAGTAAAAGTTTGCTGAAAATTCAACTTTTCAAGTGAGTTACTAGTCCTAATGCAAATCCCTAACACAAAGTTGAATGAGACTGTATATGAGTTATAGCAACAATAACAACTATTAAC
The DNA here is from genome assembly GCF_049852395.1 of Peromyscus maniculatus bairdii. Taxonomy (NCBI): domain Eukaryota; kingdom Metazoa; phylum Chordata; class Mammalia; order Rodentia; family Cricetidae; genus Peromyscus; species Peromyscus maniculatus. Next base: position 53,021,507 of record NC_134875.1, read on the forward strand.
GTTCCTTGTGTACCTTTCATAAGACATGCCATTCCTATAGTTTACAGATAAACAGAAAATACCACAAGGAGGAAAGGAGGGAGGGAGGGAGGGAGGGAGGGAGGGAGGGAGGGAGGGAGGGAGGGAGGGAGGGAGGGAGGGAGGGAGGATTGAAGATTTTCATATAATATCTTTGGAATACTGAGATGTACATTATGGTAAAAGACAGACTCTAGCTTTGATATGACTTGGCTCTCTGTAATGAGAAACTAATGACCACAAAGAGGCTCATGAAAAATAGTGTGCTGCAGCTGTCATTTCTATCAATAGGCTTCAGGACTTGAGTATTTTAAACCTCTCTCTCTCTCTCTCTCTCTCTCTCTCTCTCTCTCTCTCTCTCTCTCTCTCTCTCTCTCTCTCTGTGTGTGTGTGTGTGTGTGGTGGTGGTGGTGGTGGTGTTCCTCCTTTTATCCAGTATATCTTCTTTAGTTAAAGAGGTAAGGAGGAAAAAAAAGTTTTCAGATAAGATGACATTAGTCAGCTAACAATAGAGGAATGGTTATTGTTGCTGGAAAGGAAACCTGTAAAATAAAATCTTTGCGCAGAGAATACCTGGGTCCAAGGGTTTATTAATTTTAGGGCCTTCATTCTCTAGTTCTAAGCTTTGGGATATATAAAGGTTAAGCCCAGGGAAATGTGCATGCTAGGCAAGCACTCTACCACTGAGCTGAATCCCCAGTACTGGATATTTTGAGATAGATTCTCACTATGTAGCTTAGGCTAAGCAGAAATTTGTTATATAATCCAAGATGGCCTTGAAATCATGACCCTTTTATGTCAACCACCCCAAGCCTGGGATTGGAGGCATGTTCAAAACTTTTGGTTTATTTTTAATATTTTCTGAAGTGTAACATTCTGAATGCTACATAAATGTTCACATCAGAGTTGTTTCTGATATCACAAAGATTTCCTTGAAATGAATATGGGAAAGTCCAGTTCTAGTAGGTTGTATATCATGAAATGTGCCATTATGATCATAATATAAAATAAAAATGTATGCAATTTGTATTTCAAACTCATAAATAAATACAGAAATATGAAGACTAATGGAAAATTTGAAATATTTGCTAACTCTTTCCCAGAGAAGAAACCTGACAAAATCCACACTTGATTCCAGTATTTACTAGCAAACTGAATAACATTCAATAGTAACTGAGGGGGAATGAAAAAATCCCTGCCCAAACAGTACTTAGAGTTCTACTTAAAATATGTTGAAAATATTTAACATTTTATATGCTAATTCAGACATTAAAATGAAATACTGATTTGATTATTAAGGTGATATTTTTCTCTATAATTTTTCCCACAAGAAATTACTCCTACATGATTTAGGACAAAGAATAAGGAAAAAATGTGTCAGTGAATTTGAGCTGCACCATATGTGATACTTACACCTGTACAAAAATCTCCTCCCCAAGCCTGAAATCCTTCAATTTGGAAGATATTTGGGCATAACTGCAATGCTGTAATTTTCACCAATAATTTTGATTACATAGAGGATCATTGCCTTCTCTCTACTTTATCTTCTAAAGCTATATTTGAAGAACTGGTTTATGTCAAATACTTTCATGTGGACAAGAATTATGAATCTTTCACAACACTAAAGGAGGCATAATTCTCCAGTACAAGAAAAGAATTCACAGTGTTGCAGAGTTCATACAAAGCTAAGGTCACCTAAAGCCCACATAATAAAACCATAAAATTGTCAATGTGATGATTATTCACCCCTCAAACTGATAAATACTATCTAGAGTATATGGCTTTGCATTTCCCCATTGTCTTTAAGAAAAAGGTTTTCCAAAACATCAAGAATGATATCAAAGTTAAAACAAAATGATTTTCAGCACTTCCATAATAATCTATTACTAAATCTGGTATTTAATCTCTGTGATGTACTTTCTTATGTCTAACCATGGTTTTTTCCTTCTTCAGTATGTGGCTGTTCTTTTTGTTCCAAAATGGGGAGAGAGAAAGAAATTTGAAAATTATTCAAACTGAGTCTTTCTTCCAAATTATCAGAGTCTGAAGATGAATGGGGAAGAGGCTGTCAGATAATTTAATGCCAAGAACAGACTTGTGCTGTTTGGTATCTTCAGAGTCTCAGTATTACAAGAGGAGAGAGGAGTGTGTCTAATTAGATGGAAGGAGTCATTTCAGAATTTCTTCCTTCCCAAATTTAAATTTCATTTTCAATTTCCTGGAGGAACTATTCCAGATGGGCCAAGTCATTCATACAAAATAGGAGCTGACCTGTAAGCACTATTTCATCTTCAAAGAAAGAAAAACTAGACCTTGGTTGAGGATATTTTTCATTTTTAAACATTTCTGCACTGGGGTGAGATATATTTGATGCCCTTTCAATGTGGCAAAGGGCTGTAAAAATGAAGACTGAAACAAAACCAGAAGAGTAGTTTATGCTCAGAGAGGAAGTTTTCTTCTCCATTGGAAAAAAAATTGAACAGCAAGGAAGTTAGTTGTTCCTTCCCTCTTTCTAGTAGCCTCTCCTCAGTCCTAGAAAAGGGGAAGCTGTTAATCTAGATTCCCATTTGGAGAGTATATCTTTTACCTTTTCCTATGACCCATTGGCCTAGAAGCTAGATTTAGAGCCATTGAATACCGCCCTCCCCCTTAGGATTTCATTTTAGCATCCTTGATGTCACACACTGAGGATGAAGCCTTGGTAGTGAGTTGCAGCTGTTGCCTGTAATGGGACACTTTAGGGGAATGCCTGGCCTTTAGTGTAGGTTCCTATAAAAGCAACAGTACGGGGTCAAGACTCATCTCAAATATCACCTCCTTTGAGAAGTCTGTTCTGGACCCCACCCAGTGTCTCCTTACCAAGTGCACCAATATTCCATGCTTGTTTTTAAACCTTTATCAGAGTGTTGATGTTGATGCATTATAATGTGTTCATATAACTCTTGTTAGTTTTTGGAATATTTGGAAATATGAATTCTGTCTTCTATTATCTTTGTTTTCCTCAATGCACAGTACAGAAAATAGAACAATAAATGCTGAATGATCGACACCTTTACATTAACATCTTTCCAAGCTCAGTGTCAGCTGGAGACATGTGAAATTCCCTCTACTTATGTAAAGTGAACTATCATAGAGTGATCACATACTATGTCACTAACTAATGCCCTGATACCTTTAATTACCTATAATTCCAATTTACAATATTTAATGTTTTACAGTTTTCTAACATCTTAACCATTGCATTTTTATCAACAAGGGTCCATACAATGTATACCAATTACAATAAATAATATATGTATTTGAGTAAGGTGCTCAGTGAATCAAACACAGAAATGATGTCACAGTTTGAGATAAGGAAGAAAAGAGGTTAAGAAAATTGGTTGCCTAACAAATGTCTCTTTCTCTCTAATCTGAACCTTTCCCCTTGTCTTTTTAATCATATTCCTCCTTTCAGTACCACATTCCTAATCTATAAATTATGACTTTCTCCACCAGCCCTGACCATCTGCTCAGTGCTTTCCCATTCTTAAAGAAACTTGCTTGGAATCTTCTTCTGTCCTCTCAGGCTCCTCACCCCCACTGCTTACTTTCTTTGTCAGCCCTTCTGAATTGTAGACAGAATGGGTTGATACCCATAGCCATTGCTGTCTCACTACCCATTTGTTTTGCAATCACTTTTACATCTGTCCAGTCACTTTTTACTGTGTGACTTCTGCATTTAGTACTGAGCTGCAACCTTTCTCTCAAGGGTAACCCCCTGGTCAATAAATTCAATGGTAATCGATCTCAGAGATTAAAAGCACAGGACTCAGGAATCAACAGATTTTGAGTTAATGCTAGACTGTGCCTTTTAACTAGCTATTCAGACTTAATTAAGTTTATTAACCTGTACACTCCATTTTCTTGCATTTAAAATGAGCAAAATCTGGGCAGTAAGAACTGGCTCAGTGGTTAACAGCACATGCTGCTCTTGTATAGGACCTAAGTTTGATTCCCTGCATCCATACCAGGAGGCTCAAAACCATCTGTATCCCAGCCCCAGGGGGACTCAAACTTGCCTCTGGCCTCCACAAGCATCTGCATTCACATAAATATACCCCTAACATAAACATGAAAATAATAGAAATAAATATTTTTTAAAAACCTAAAAATAGGCCAGGCGGTGGTGGTGCACCACCTTTAATCACAACACTTGGGAGGCAGAGGCAGGTGGGTCTCTGTGAGTTCGAGGCCAGTCTGGGCTACAGATGAATTCCAGGAAAGGCACAAAGCTACATGGAGAAGCCCTGTCTTGAAAACCCAAAAAATAATAAAAATAAAAACCCTAAAAATAAAATTGAGAAAATCATAGTCTACCTTACAAGTAATTCTGAGGATTAAATGGGAAATCCCTGGAACTCAGAATCTGGTCAATGAGTGGTAGAAATTTAGCCTCCTATAAATCTGGATTCTGTTCAACTTTTACAGATGTTAAGACTAGAGTTTGTATACATTGTTCTGGTGCCACGAACACTAATGATATTCTTAACTTTGGGGTTCCACCTACCATTCTAACTGCTCTGTTGCCTACCAAAGAACTGATAACTTCCTCTGCCTTCCCCAGCACCATGGGCCTGTCCTAGGATTCAGATATTAGCCTTTATATTGTTCTTTTTCAATGAGGCTGGAAATAAGGATCTGTAATTTAAAGGGAAGCCATTGCGTATTGACAGTCACATGCATTGCCCTCCTTCTGAAGTGGCTTTCATTTTGACTTGGTTCTTTGGTTCCTAGACAGATTTCACTCTGGTCTTCAGAGCCACTGTTTGCACATTTGCTCTGTTGCCTCCAGTGTTCTGCGTGTATTCCTCACATACCATTTTGAGTGTAATCTCTTACATGTTCAATCTTTGCGGTAGACAAAGGCTCTGGACTAAGTCTAGCTCTTCCACTTTCCAGCTGTGTGTTTGTGGGACAGTTACTAAATCTCTTAGTCCCACTTTTCCTTTTCAGAACACGAGAGCAATCACTATCTCTAATTGATCAAGAATTCATTTGATATAAATATCAAATCAAAAATTGAAAAAGTACTCACAAGGTGTGACATGTATTCGATCTCATTTCTTTGTCACCTTGGACTCCAGAACAATTAAATTCTGCTTTTTTTTTTATAGATTCATCTTAACAAAAATTTATTAAAACTATCTAATCACACATGGGTTGACACTTCATTAGTCTCTTCTATTAGATAAACAATTTTTTTCTTAAATTATTATGTAATGGTTCAGTTTGTTCTTGTTGAATTGAATTTAACTAAATTCTGATTTTCAAACTTTTGATTTTTTTCTTTATTCCCTCTTTTGTTTACTTCCAGAAGTAGCAAGTGATAATTATAAGAATGTAAATATTTTTCATTTCAAGATTTTTTTCTCTAATTTCAAACAGATTCTTTGGTTAGTGTCTCACAACAAATTATTTACTTTAGTATTGTGTAGTCAGGGGCCTTATTATTTGAGTCAATGGCAAAATTGGTAGGTCTACTTATTAGAAGGGCAAAACTTATTTTTTGTTTGTGCACTCCTTTTAGATACCAAAACTTATAATTCTCATTGTGAACAATGAAAGTAAGCAATATGATTCATTGATTTATTTTGCTCATGAAGCCTTAGACACTAGAAACCATCTAATAGAAGACACACGACACACTCTTTTTTATTTATTTATTTATTTATTTATTATGTATACAGTGTTCTGCCTGCATGCCTGCATGCCAGCAGAGGGCACCAGATCTCATTGCAGATGGTTGTGAGCCACCATGTGGTTGCTGGGAATTGAACTCAGGACCTCTGAAAGAGCAGGCTATGCTCTTAACCTCTGAGCCATCTCTCCAGCCCCCAAGACACACTCTTGAACTTAAAAAGAACTCAGATAACTCACTGTCTTCTTACTGAGCTGTCAGAGAGAACACTAAAAGGTGAACAAAAGTAAACAAAAGCTCTAATAGTAAAAATGAGCCTCAGTACGAGCATTGTTATAATGAACACTAGACAAAATCACGAAACAAACATCTTTTCATTTGTATATATACTTTCTATCTTTGATGTGACCCCTTCTGTTCCTGTGACTCAGGATATTTTTTAATATGGCCCAATTAAAAAAAACACAAACTTAATTCAAACATTATAATACTTTTTTCAAGATATTTTTCTGCAACTCCATTGGGTTGTTATTGAGTATGAACGTCATAGATGGTGTGTTACATTGTTAAAAGGCTGGATACCCTTTCAGTTGTAGGTAATAAATATTTTCTTACTAGATTCAAATCTAAAAACAATGATCTCTTAGTCACTGACACAGGAATTAGTTTGCTGAGGGCAGCTTAATGAGCTTCACTATATATATATATATATATATATATATATATATATATATATATATATATATATATATATATATTTAAAAATTAAACTTATTACTATTATTATTAGGTAGGTGCACATGAATGTCAAATGACAACTTGGGGAATTAGTTCTATCCTTCCACTGTGGGTTCCTGGGATCAAACTCAGTTCATTTGGCTTGTGGATCAAGTAGCTTTCCTCACTGAGCCATCTTGACAGCCATATATACACTTTTAAGAATGAAGTAAAAAATGAAGCCTAAAAAGAAATGATTTTGGTGGATAGGCTTTTTATACTTGCCAATAGGTTGCCATTCAGGATGCAGAAGCATTCCTAGGACTCTTGAATCTATAATTCATAGATTGGCTGCTTTGCCTACATATAATACAGTTGTTCCATGGCCAAAAAGTTGCTTTCAAATTGGTATAAGGTTCCACAAAGAAACAATTACTTTTTGGCTTTCGATTTTAAAATTTCAAGACTCAGATAGTTGTCTTTGTGATTTTACTCTCTGAAAATATAATAAACAAGGGGACTTGGAGGTGGTTTGCAATTGGATAGTCTTGGCTAAGATAATAATGAAGTATCACTTCGGGGTTATTATATCTTCCTTAGAAAAAAGAAATGAAATGAAGAGCAGTTACCAAAAATACCTTAAGAAAGCCTCATGAGTGTACTTCTTTTCAATAGGTCCTTGCCATGCTGCATACAGGTCTAGCTAACTTTACTCTTGATGGTTCCCATATCTACAAGGTCTCTTAGTGTTAAGTGTCAATATGATATTAAAGGAATGTTAAAGAGGAAATGAAATAATGAAAATGGGTTCAGAGAAGCAGCATCTTGACTCTCAATCCACCCAGTATATCTTCATGCTCGGCTTCTTCCTCGGGTTCTTTTTTTTTTTTTCTATTTTTCTTTTCAAGGAAAGAGAAAGGAAGTTTGCCTAGGCTGGGGGAAGAATGGTGCACTGATGATGCACCTTCACATCTGAGCACAAACACAATGTTGTGGTTCAATTTCTATCTGTCCAGGCAGTAAGGAAGAGAAGCTGGGTTTTGTGTACAACTTGCACTATTGGGTATGCTGAAAACTTCCCATGGTGAAAGCTGGCATGATGAGATTAGTCTGGGGCTGGGGCTTTCCCCAACTTGGAAATCTAAGAATTCTGATATGTTACATTATCTTCCTTAAGATTTGGAATCATTTCCTAAAAGTTGGATGTCTTTTTGGAGGCAGAAAAGAAGAGCGGTTGCTGCCAAGAACTGCTACAAAGAAGTCCATCCAATTCCTTGTCCCTTCAATAGAAACTGACAACACTGACTCTCCTCTGAGGCCGTTAACAAGTCCCACTCAATACTGACAGAATGGGAACAATAACAAACCATGGTCCTTCAAGCAGGCCAAAATTTGAGTGCTTGTGTCAATTTCAAAGACCATCATCTGTTGAAAGCTCAAGTGTCTTATTTGCAGTAACATGGAGACCTACAGGAACACTTCACCCATTATATTGAACTAAAATGGGGGATTGATAATTCACACTGGTCCAGCCTTAGATCCAGTGGGGAATATAAAAGTATAAGGTATCATTCTAAGTCAGTTTATGAACACACATCTGAAAAAGCTAATGGTTAAGAGTAACTTCTTTTATTCTGTGTAGCTAACAGCAGAGTTAATCCAGAGTGAGACTAGACAGGCTTAGGGCCAAGACAGAAAATGAAAAGCAAGGGAAGAGTAGGAAAAGGCAATGAAAAACTTATGTAACAATAGCAATATAGGAGTAAAAGGGGCGAGGGAGCATTAGTTACTTTGTGGGACCCAACTTCATGCTGTTTTCCCTATTTAATCAGTGTCCACCCTGATTTAGAAATTGTTGGATTATTCAAAGCAGGAGCCAGGATCCACAGGTGGCTTTACTGTGGTTTCACGCTGAAGGCAGCTGAAAGAATGCTCAAAGTAAGGTGTTTTTATGCTTCAGTTCATTTATCTGCCTATCAATCACAGCATCCAGGCCTTGGAAGTTCCAAACCTTGCATTGAGAGTGAAGTGTGACTTCTTATTTTATAAAGCATCGAGGCTTGACTTGTACTCAGCCATCTTCCCTCTTCCAGAAAGGCTATATAGTAAAAAGGTGACTGGACTACTATACTGTCCCTTGCAGAAACAAGCCTGAGTTTGTTTGTTTATTCATTTCTAAAACTGGATTCCGGATACTACAAGGAGGAGAGAGGCTATGTTCTCAGGAAATTAGAGCCCATGTCAGGGCATCATGCCCTCATCATCCCTCTCCATTTGTTGCAAAGCAGGATCAGACAGAATGATGGATGGTTCGTGTTGTTTATAAAACTATTGAATATGTCTAATCTGAATTCTCAGCAATCAGGGCTATTCAGCTTTAACCCTTTGGCTTGGCTATTCATTTCAACCAGATGTGCACTGACTAAATCTATCTTCACTTCTTTGGCATCTCCAATTTTCCTGAGCACTTTACCTAATATACAAATACGTTCCATTTTAAAAGATGCTGTGGACATATTTCAAAATATATTCATGGTATGCACTAGTTTTTCTATAGTCAGATTTTTGGTAGCATTTCTATGAGTACTTTGTCAGAGATACACAATTCCTTTAAATAATTCCTATTGCACACATGGATAAATTCCTTGTCAGGAAATCATCCGTTTCGGTCTCCACTCTTAAATTCCTGACGTTCTAAGCAAAGAACTCCAAGTTATCATATAATCACAGAATCCCAGGGATGGGTTGAGAAATATTTTAGCTATTCTCATCATTTAACAAATACAAAATATCCCTAATATTCAGAGAGGAAAAGAGAGGTGTTGTCCAAATTCAGATGCAAATTTATGGCTGAACTGGGATGTCTGTGGGGAGGGGGCAATAGGATCATTAGATGCTTTAGATTTAGTGTCTATTTTTTCCTAACACTGAAAATTATTCTTCTGAATTTTATTTCTCAATTTATTGATATGTAATTCCCTCAGTGTTCACTTTCTGCGTGATTTTCACTTTTTGCTGAAACCCAAATGAACAATAAGTTTTTCATTTTTGTTAAAACATTAAAGTGTAATAGTTGAGTCTTATATAACATTTTGTTCTCCATAGTGCCGTTCACAGTTTGTATATAATGCTGACAAGTATATGAGAAAAAATGTGGTTTAGTGAAAAAGAGATCGGAATGCAAAGCCAGACAAATCTGAGTTTCCTTTTAGTACTACCACTTGAGAATTATGTGTCCTTCAGTAATTCATCATATTGGAGCTTCATTCCTACGTGCATAAAATGGGATTAACAGTATATAATGGATAGGTTTCTGATAATTATAATATATATACATATATTATATGTATATATACAGAGAGAGAGAGAGAGAGAGAGAGAGAGAGAGAGAGAGAGACTCTAATATGGTACCTGTATTAATACACATTCAAATGCAATGGGGCCATTCATATTACTGAATGAAGGTGTGAATAAATACTTGAAATTGAGAGTGGTGTACTTATCAAAATGGAGGTCAAAGAAAAGAAGCAAAGTAATTCGATATCTTAATTAAGATTGCCTTTTGTTTTAGGCTAAATGCCACTACCTAGAGTATTCTGAAACTGTGCAACTGAAACATGCTGCAGGGATCACTTGTGTAAATTCACTCATTTTCTAGGGTAAAAGGACTACATCTTGGCCAAAAATCATCAGTGGTAGGACCATACTTCTTGAATATTTAAGTTCCTTTTCAGTACTTAAAAAATCCAATGTTTACTCATATATCTCAATCTGATTTTATCTATTTATTAATTTTTATTTGTTTATGTGTATGGGTGTATGGTCTGCATGTATGTCTGTACACCACATGCATGACTGGTTCCTGAGGAAGCCAGAACAGGGTGCTAGTTTTCCTAGAACTGGAGTCACTGATGGTTGTGAGCTGCTGGGTGGGTGCTAGCAATGATCAGCCAGTGCTCTTAGCCACCTAGATGTCTTGCCATCCCCAGGTATTCTGCTTTTAACCAATAAAAACCATAGTCGAGAAGTATAATACATGTAGGGTGTGTGTGTGTGTGTGTGTGTGTGTGTGTGTGTGTGTGTGTGTGTGTGTAGTAGGTCCCTTTCACATATTCTCAGTGAATTAAATGTTAAAAAAAAGAATGAAAACAAACTCACCACGACAAAAGCAAGCTGATATGGCAGCCTGGGCTTGTTGGCTTGATGTTATGGGTGAGAGTAACACATGGAATTGCTCTTTACCTTTAGGTGAAGGAAATCTGCAGTCAAAATTGAATGGGGTCCTGTTGACCTTTTAGTTTGTGATTTTTTTTTTCTGTAAAGGAGCTAGTCTCTTATTTCCTTGTAATAACATTCTAATTGTCACATGATTAAACAGGACCATTTTGAAGGAACAAAGAGGAAAAAATGAGTCCAAAAGCAGACTGAAGGCATCCTAAAACAAGGTTCAAGAAATGTTTTGGTATGTTGGCCAGTTCAAGCATATAAGGATCAAGAAGACCTGGCAGCAGGGAGCTTATGGCTTCTAGCCCACTGGTAATTCTTGCCAAAGCCTGGGCTACTTTTCACAAAGTCAACTTAGAGGAGAATTCTTTGTTAGTGGAAAACTATAAGCTGTTGAGAGCATACCATTCTAGGTTATCTGAAACTGGCTGATTCCAGCCTTTCAGTCATTTAACAACTCTGCAAACTGCAGAAAACAGAGCTATGCAAAATATTTTTAACATAAATGCTCAGTCTCCCTCTCAACTTCCAAGATCAGTTTTAGCTCTGTTTTTACATGCATTTTTAATATTTCTTGTTTTGGAGTCCTCCCTTTAACTGGTTGTAATACAGTATAAGCTTTCTCAGCAGTGAGTTAATTAAAATCTTTATCATTTGTTCATATTATATCTACATGACAGTCATGATGCATACTATTTTATAAAAGGTTTGTGATTTAATCTCTCTGTTGAGTTACAATAATCAAGCCAAGTATTTTCTTGTTTGAAAGGAGTACAAGCCCAGTACACCATAGCACCAAATGCAGGAAAGCCTGCAGAACTATTTTTAAAAAGAGCAAAATACACATTAAGCATGTAGAATATTTCCTCCTATCTCTATCTCACCCCATCCCTTCCATCTACAGATGCAAACTCCTCAAATTAAAGGAACTCTGTTGACATGTGGCTTTCTGAACAGAGAAAGTATACTTTCAATGAGATGCTCTACTCAATGACTTCAGCACCTGGGGTGCCATTCCTAGATGTGACATATGTAAAATGACTGAGGAGGGCTGACTTTGTGAAATCAACTGGCATCTTTAATTATTGAATAGTATTCTGGGATGCATTCTCAGCATACACCTTTGGGACAATTCACACACTGGCAACAAAATGATGTGATAAAACCATTTTCATCAAGACTCAGGGAGAGATCTGATTTCAAGTGGGGATCAGCACAACTTCATATCATTAAGGAACATTGTTCTGACTTTCCAAAGATTTCAAGTAACAAAACAAAGTATCAATGGATGGGGGCGGGGTCTTCAGATTGAATGTAGGAGAGACCTGGTAGGATCCAAGGGTAATGAGGTAAAAAATGCCAGAGCAGGGGAAGGAAACAAACATTTCAGTATCTGTGGCTCATATATCAATTGCTAAAGTCTTTCGTGCATCTTAAAAACAGCACTGCCTGGCAAAATGCAGCATTGGCATTCAGAAACCATATATTCTTGCTTTTTCTAGTTCATTGGTCATTATGGCACTTATTCTACTCATTTTACCTTTGGAATAACTTTTATATTTAATTTATAAAATAATAATTACATATGTGAAATAAAGAGTGCTTATTGATAATGAGGAAAACAATTCATTATCTTAGGTCTTTAAGTACATACCTCAATGAATGATGTGATGGTGAGTTTTGTTTTAAAGAAAGCAAAAAATAATGTCAATTTGGTCAAAGATTCAGTCAGAGGTTTATCTGGGGTTTTTGATGTTTGTTTTAATGTTTCATGGAGGAAATCCATGACTTCACATGATAGACAAGGGCTCCAAACTAGCCATGTCAGGTCTTATCAAAAGTTCTTTAAAATATAAGACCATATTGTTCTTAAATTAGCTCCTACTAAAAACATTAGTAAATAAATATGAAATATCTTTGATGACTTAAAAAGTAGTTTCTCTATTATCACTACTTATGGTGATATTTTATTTATGCTGAAATGTGATATTTTATTTGTATGTTAATAAATAAAGTTGCCTGGGGATCAGAGCTAAGAGCAAGCCATTAAGCAGAAGTCTGGTAGTGGTAGCACATGCCCTTAATCCAATCACATGGCAGGCAAACTCTCTGTGTGTTCAAGGACACAGCCAGCATGGTGACACATGCCTTTAATCCCAGCACTAACCATAGAGACCTGGAGGTCTGTATAAACAGACAGTGATGAGGAAGTCATGTGGTTGGGTTTAGAACCAATGAGAAGGCAGAACAGAAAGGCAATAAAAAGACAGGACACAGGAAGTAGGTCTCTCTCAGGGGAAGGATGGCAGTGAGTGGTAAGATAAGGTGGTTTTAGCTCTTGGCTACTGCTCTGATCTCTGGACGTTTAACTCTTTATTTGGCTCTGTGTTTCTTATTTAATAAGACCATTTAGAATTTCATCTACAACTACTCTCTATTTCTGTGGCATTAGTCCTGAAGATCCCTTTGCCAAAACTCAGATTATCTGGTATGTGAAGGCACACTGAAGCCAATATAATTTCTTCAAGAATGTCTGATGCACACAGAATTTTGAGGAGACAGGACTGATTTCTCTTTTTTTTAAAGATGCATTGGATTTTTAACATGTATTTATTTTGGAGTGGGCATGCACTTACCATAAAGTCAGAGACTACTTAGTTCTGTCTTTCTACGATGTAGGCCCTGGATATTGAACTCAGATACTCTGTTATCAGGTTTGGCTCAAAGTGCCTTTACTTGCTGAACCATTTCCACAGGCTCTCACAGTTGATTTGAAATGACTAGATAGGAATACTTTTCACTTTGTGTTTTTTTTTTACAGTATTTGTTTTATGAGTATGAGTGTTTTATCTTCACGTATGTATGTGTATCATGCACATGCTTAGCGCCTCTGGATGCCAGAAGAGGACATATCAGATACAGTGGGTTTTGAGCTGCCATGTGGATGCTGGGACAGGAATCTGGATCTTTTGTAAGAGCAACAAGTCCTCTTAACTGTTGAGACAGCTCTCCAAACCCTGAGTGTACTCTTGTTTAAAGAAATAAAACTTTTGCCTTTTAAGCACAATTTACATTGATTATGTACATAGTTAAACTATCCCACCAATCCAGGGAATCCAAAATCCCCCCTCGTTCTGTTTAGCAAGAAGGGATAGTTCTGATGCCACCACCTTCTTTTTTCCCAGTCCTCTGGACTAAAGAGAAAATTCTGGGTATGTCAGCACAAGTTCCATCTGGGACCACTCTGAACCCAGATAATGGATTTAATGAGCTCGAAATAGGTTGTTGACCTTCTTCCAACTCATTAATGCCTTAGGCAGCTCTCCCTACTTCTCACTCCCTGTCAGCTTCTTTCAAATTGTACCTTCCTGTGGCATTTCAGTGAGAAAAAGATGTATGTGCACCTCAAAAATTCAAACCACCCCTTTCAAAGGCTCATCTGACAAAAGACAAGGTTTCAAAGAATTCCACTTCATCTCTGCTTTTTTTCTTATGTCAAGTTGCTCCTGTGCTGAAATGTGTACAACTCTGAGAGCCTGTTAAGGCTGCCTGTTATCTCTGCTAATACATGCTTAACCTACGTGTTTTTGGACCACCTAAGGGCTGTCAGCGAATTTAAATAAAGCACTCCTAAAGCACCAAACTATAAATTCAGATTAACAAACGTTGGAAGAGATTCTGATATACTGAATTTATGTTTCTCTTTTGAGCTATTATGCAGTGGACAATATGTGAGTCACTCACTAAGCATCTATTTAGGCAGATTCAAAAACTTGAACACACATTTTGGCTTTTTACAGTTTCTACTCACCTTGAGCTTTCTTCTCTCAAATAGTGCTACAGTGAGTAATGGGAAGTGAAAGGAATACAAATAGACAAAGAAGTCAAACTATACACATTTTCAGATGATATGGGATTGTTCATCAGAGATCCCCAAATACCTACCAGATTCTCTAGGCCCCTCCCTTCCCAAGACTAAACAAGCCAAACTGTTGAGTTTGTAAGTCTTAGAAAGCAGAGCTGCAAAGAAGATGCTGAGACCAGCCAGGCTGCCTGGAAGAAGCAGACATAAGCCAAGCTGCCTGGAAGAGGTTTAGAGCAACTAAGTCACTTGGAAGGGACACTCTCCAACCTGCTGAGCTCCTTTCAGGCTTGTGATATTACTGTAGGTTTCTAGCTTTTGTGCAGTCATCCTTGCTGGGTGGGCTTTGGTGATGCAGCTGGTGTTGCCATTTCTGCTCCTGTAAGTAGCCCTTCATCTATATTCCTGTAAGTAACTCCAATACAACTCATAGTTCACCAAGTTGGGCTTTGGTGGAATCCATACTTTAGTCTTTTGTAGGATTCCTATCTGGGGTGAGTAGGCATGTATGTTGCGTCTTCCCAGAAATGGTCTTGTCACACAACAAAGCCATTTACTGACTCAATGCAATCTCAATCAAAATTTCCACTGCATTCTTTACAGAAATAGGAAAAAAGAAAACTTTTCTAAATTTCGTATGGAACCAAAAAGACTCTGGATAGCTAAAACAAGCCAGAGCCAAAAGAACAATGCTGGAGGATCACCATTCCATCTTAATATATATACATTATAGAGCCATAGTCATGAAAACAATATGGTACTGGCACACAACAGACACATAGACCACTGTAGCAAAAGAGAAGATTCAAGCATGAGCATATAAACTAAAGTCTTCTAATATTGAGAAAGATACCAAAAACATGCAGTGGAGAAAAAAAATAGCATCTTCAACAAAGAAAAACTGGATGTACACATATGTTAAAAAGGAAATTAAACCTGTTTATCTATATTGTCTTCCACAAAAATCAACTCCAAAATGGATCAAAGACCTGAATGTGAAACTTGAAACACTGAAACTACTAGAAGAAATCAGAGGCAGTACCCTGTGTGATATTAGGGTATGAATAGATTTTTTTGAAAAGTATCCATTTGCCCCCAAATTAAGACCAACTATTGACAACTGGCACTTCATAAGTCTGAAAAGATTCTGAATAGAAAACAAAACAAAACAAAAACCAAAAGGAAAGAAAAAACAAACAAAAATCGAGTCAAGAGAAAGCCTACAGAATGTGAGAGAATCTTTGCCAGCTATATATCCGACAGAGGATTAACATCCATAATATATCAAGAACAAATTGTCAAACCCAAAAACACAAGAAAACAGTAACAACAAAACCAAATATGACCCATACCAAAATTGGTCTTGGTTTCTGAATAGAGAATTAAAAATGTGTAAGTAATTATCTTCCATTATCTAAGAAATTTCTAAAAAAGTATTCATCATCCTTAGCAATTAGGAAAATGCAAATCAAAACTACTTCGAGATTTCATCTTACCTCAGTCAGTTTGGCAAAGATCAACAAAACAACCAGCAACAAATTCTGGAGAGGAAGTTGGGGAAAGGAAGCTCTCATTCACTGTTGGTGGGATTGCAACCTGGTTCAACAACTCTGGAAATCAATGCGGGGAATCCTCAGGAAACTAAAAATAAATCATCCATATGACTTAGATAAACTACTCCTTGGCAAATTCCCAAAGGATTTGTGCTGTGGGATGGTCTGTATGTCAAATGTGCTGTGGATATCGCTATATGTAAATAAATCTGATTGGCCAATAGCCAGACAGGAAGTATAGGCAGGACTAACAGAGGAAAATTGAGGTAGGAGGAAGGAGAAGGGAGACTGCCTGGAGCCGTCGCCAGGACAAGCAAGATGTAAGGTACTAGTAAGCCGAGCCACGTGGCAAAGTATAGATTAATAGAAAAGGGCTAAATATAAGAGTGAGAGCTAGACAATGATAGGCCTGAGCTAATGGCCAAGCAGTTTAAATAATGTAAGAGTCTGTGTCTTTATTTTATAAGTGGGTTCTGGGACTGGTGGGACTTGGGAGCTGGAGAGAAACTCTCCAGCTACACAAATGTGCTGCTCTGATTCGTCAATAAATAAAACACTGATTGGCCAGTGGCCAGGCAGGAAGTATAGGCAGGAATAATAGAGAGGAAAATTGAGAGAACAGGAAGGCAGAGAGAGACAGTGCCAGCCGCCGCCATGACAAGCAGCATGTGAAGATGCCGGTAAGCCATGATCCACGTGGCAAGGTATAGATTTATAGAAATGGATTAATTTAAGATGTAAGAACTAGATAGATAGAAGCCTGAGCCATTAGGCCAAACAGTTTAAATAATATAAGCATCTGTGTGTTTATTTTATAAGTGGGCTGTCGGGACTCCCGGGGCTTGGTGGGACCCAGAGAGAAAACCTTCAAGCTACAGACTCGACATCCTACTCCAGAGATACTCAGCCATCTTCATTGTCACTCTATTCACAATATGTAGGAAATGGAAAAAAACAAAAACAATAAACTAAATGTCCTTCAACTGACAGATAAATAATGAAAATATGACACATATACACCATGAAGTACTATTCAATTTTAAAGAGAAATGAAATCATAAATTTGTAGGTCAATGGGTAGAACTGGAATACATTATACTGACTGAGGTGACCCAGAGACAGAAAGACAAATGTCACATATTCTCTCCCATCTGACAGTCTTAGCTCCAAATCTTTAGATCTGAGTATATTACATGGAGTAAGAAGAGAAACTAGGAATGTAAAAAGGGACAAGTGGGGGCAAGAGAATAATAGTGAGGGGAAATAGCAGGGTACAAGTTATCTTAGGAGGAAATGGGAAATACAGGTGGTGGAGGCTTTAATTAGGGAGGAAGGAGGGAAATCAATGTAGAAGGAAGGAGGAAAGTAAATTAACTGTAAAGATGTCTGAAAAAGTCATAAGGGATCATATTATGTAATTATTTAAAATTACATATAATACATATAATAATATGCATTCACATATATTTTAAATTTCCCCATCTGGGCCGGCAGTGCTCCCCATAAGAACCATAGACTATCTTAAAACAAAACAAAACAAAAACAAAAAAACAATATCAAGCATGAGAAGCCTCCTTATGGGTTGTTGGTCAGTGGAACACAAGAGACTGACAAAACATACACTGTTGATGTTGCCCTCAGTTGCCTCCCACAAGTTAAAAGCACGTCCCTATTTTTAAAGACATCATGTACTTTGGACACAGGACCCAGAGAATCCAATCTGGTTCTGACCTGAAAGCTTGATACCTGAGGACTAGCCTTCACAATGCCAGAAGTTGCCATATAGACTTCCACTGGAGGGACACAATCAATAATCCTACCCAGCTATGATGTCTATGAACTACAACAATAATGATCATCATGACATGATAACACTATGGATGCAATAGTGACACTCATATCTTGGTGGTAACTACCATTTCTCTATTTGGTCTTAAGTCCTGCTCAGCAAGAGGGAAAATCATCACTTCTACTAGAAATCTAGCCAACTACTCAGAACTAGTGAGGTCATGGATCTTGAAGGAGAGTCTACAATCAGCATAATTTCTCACTACATTCTAAAATATTTATCCACATACATACAGGTAAATGTGGTTCTCTCCTCTCAATAAAGAAGCTCTTCTCTTTGCAACAGATGGAGACCATTACAAAACTACAACTTATCAAAATACTGATAACAAGGGATATTGTGGTTCCTGACCCCACCTGATACATCTTCAGGTTCTAACATGAGATTGAAGTTGAAGAAGAGGGCAAGAGATATACATACCTAAGCATACCTCCTAATCAAAGTATGGGTAAGTCCATCATCATTGTGTTAATCCCTCCTGCAAGAAGGTCTGACAATTTTTCAGGACTGTGAAATTTCTTTCTGGGAGATCTTAATTGCTTTTTGGCCAGCCAGTGCAGTAGTGTTTTCCTTCACCCACCATGAGACTCCTGAGAAAATTCAAATTTCTTGGGGTCCATTGTTTCAGTGGTTTGATAGTCAAAGGGATATTTAGTATATATTAACCCCTTAACTAAGCTATCTTAATTATCTTAATTAAGTATCTTAATTCCTATCTTAATTAAGTATCTTAATTCCTGCCAGGGTGGCTACAAGGTAAGAACAACAGTGGATTCCCTCAGGGCTGGATAGTAGCTCAGCATTTAAGCATGTGGTCTGCTTTTCCAGAGGACCAGAGTTCAATTTCCAACATCTATGTCAGATCCTACCATGTACATCAAGTGGCTCACAAATTCCTGTAATGCCAGTTTCAGGGGACCCATCACCTCAGACCTCCTGTACACACGTTTGCAAGCCTACACACATAATACAAAAAAAAATTCCAAAGGATCCATTTAGATGGTAGTACTACTATTACATAAAATTAATAAAGAAATTGAAGTCATCAAAACTTGAAGTATCTATTTGGACTATAATAATGACATAAACAATTACTTAGAATTTAAATGTGAAACATGACTTTGAGAAAGTGAGACATTGCTGCATGTCACAAAGCAATAAATTTGTCATTTTGTTGAATCTATTGCATGTCTGTGATTTGACAGGTTATTTCACATGAATTAAGCATCTGATACATTATCATTCTTCTTCATAGATATTAGGTCTGAACTTAAAGAAAGGAAACTGTTTCTGGAGGATTAAGTGTTGTTCAAGATAATTCACAAAGATAACTGTGCCAGAAATATGGCTCAGTGGGTAAAAGCACTTGTTTCACAAGCCTGATGATCCCAGTTTGATATGTGGAGTCCATAGTGAAAAGAGACAACCAATTCCTAAAAGTTGTCCTCTGACCTCCATATGCATGCTGCTGTATGAGTACACATATGCAAGCACACAAATGATAAATAAAATAAATTTTTAGGAAAAAAATCACATAGAAAATTAACTTCAAAACTGCTCCATGTATATGAATTTATATCACATAATATCATAACTCCAGAGCCATTATTGGCTTTGTTATTACCATTGGTAGAAAAAAAATTACCCTTAAAATATACATTCCAATCTTATGCCTAGGATTACATCATATCTGTGCAAATCAAATTCAATAGCCACTCTTTCAGTACTTAACTCTAAGTGATCGTTAATTTAACAGAACACCTGTGAAAGCATAGAGGGCAAGAACTACACATAGGAAGGGAGCTTGAGGTAGGAGACATAGGAGTCGGTGGTGAGGTAGCAGTGCTATAGCTGAGGATTTCTCAGGACTGAGGGGATAACTGCATTTTCTTCTATGAATATCAAGTGACTTACAAGGTCAGTGGCAGGATCTTATCATATGCTTTTCTGCTGAGAACTTTCAGGATCCATTTTAAGAACAATGACTGGGATTCCCTAGCATCACATCCCAATGAAAACTTTACTTAGTTTAGGGTCAAAGACCTGGCACAATATGGCACCCTAATATACCAAACTCATTTAAAGTCATCTGGTTCCCTTCACTCAACTTCAACCACAAGGATCATATTTGGGGTCTTTGACTAGGCTTCCTAGGGGTCCTTAATGTCTTTAAAATCTAAAATGCTTCTGTCCCACATTTATACTTAGATGTTGCAGCTAATCCTTTGAGTCTCAGGTTAAATTTCCTTCCATGAAAAATGACTCAATTAAGAACTTCCATTATATATTTTCCTTCTTTGATCATTTTTAAAAATTAGCTTTAAATGTAGCATCCTTATGGTTTTCTATACATCATTTGTTTTGATTGCCTCTTTGACACACTCTCTTATATCTCCCATTTTCTTTCTCCTCACTGTCATATAAAGTCTTCCATTCCTACTGTCTCCCTCTTCCTATTTCAAGTACATGTGTCCTACTACCCTTCCCCTCCCTCTCTCTTGTGTACCAAATAAATGCTTGTTAAAGAAATGAAAGGCTTATTACAATATAGGAAGTGACCTTCATTTGGCCATAAATGAAATAATACTTTAATAATATGATTTTTGTATAGTATCCAAATAAAACCTGATCTTAGACCTCAGAGAAATCCTGTTTTGTTTTGTTTTGTTTTGTTTGTGTGTGTGTGTGTGTGTGTGTGTGTGTGTGTGTGTGTGTGTGTGTGTGTTTTGTCTGTAAAGTCAGATTCATATTTAAGCTTTGAAAATCCAGAAAGGACCAAGAGGAAAGGGAACAAGTGAACAGGGAAGAAGATAAACAGAACATTTATCAAACTACTACTGTAATGTAATAAATTGACCTTGAACTAGTGTTTATTAGCTCTAAGAATGATACTACAAGTAAATGAGTTAATATGTGTAATGGAAGTAGGATAATGTTTGATGAATTATATTAGGTGAGAGTTCTCTGTCATTTTAGTTCTCACAAAAACTTCAAGAACAAAAATTTCCCATTTCATATGTATCATAGTTGAAAGTCATCATGTGAACCCAGGCTTGTTTCATTATAGAAGAATGGGGAAATTTTTTAACACGTGTTTAATTCCTGACAGTGGGATCAGGATCCATCCCTGGTGCATGAGCAGGCGTTTTGGAGCCCAGTGCCTATGGTGGGACAACTTCCACAGCCTTGGTGCAAGGGGAGGGCCTTGGACCTGCCTCAACTGAGTATATCAGGCTCTGCTGACTACCCATTGGAGGCCTTGACTTGGGGGAGGTGGGAATGGGTGTGGGTTACAGGGAGAAGGCTGGGAGTGGGAGAGGGAGGGGAGGGGATCTGTGGTTGGTATGTAAACTGAATAGAAAATTTCTTAATAATGAAAGAAGAATATAACTGACACAGTACCATTATATTAAAAATTTTAAACACAAAAAATGAGGTACTGGTTTTAGAACTTAAGAACAGATGAGTGGGTATAGAGCCTGGTCATGGATGCTGTGCAATGGTAGCTATATTTTCAAATACAAGTGGTCATGTAGTAAATAGCTTAGCCTTATTTAATGTTATTTGAGGTAGTGATGATGATTAGAGTGATAAGAAAGTCGCTCTTATCCAACACACAAAGGGTTTTTCTAAAAGCTCTTTTTTCAGGCTGTACTTTTAAGATGTGAGTTTTCTATCGCTGGATAAACTTAAGGGATGTCTAAATGACTGCCACAAAGTTATATGGAGTATAACTGAATTGGGAGAGTCCTTGGAAGAGATGACCATATAGGATCCTAAGTACTCTCCAATTATACAATTGAAAGATAATAATAGAAATATAACAATACATTGCATTTACAGTAGCCAGCGCCATAATGATTGAAGACAGAAAAATGCGCTAAGATCACACTCCTGCTGCTTTATCTTGTGCCTGACAGACAGCTGCTGTGCATTTATCTATCCATTTATCCACAGGATCTGATGCTTGACTGAACTAGCGTTTTGAAAGATTTAGACATTCTCTGATGCTTCCTCCTCTTCCAACATCATCATCATCATCATCATCATCATCATCATCATCACCATTCTCATCTTCAGCTTTACCACTCAATATTATTAACTTCTAATTCAGCTCATGAAAATGGATATTACTTACTGTGCTTCTACTGAACACATTTGTAATTCATGTGTGTTCATAAATGAATATTATAATACATTTGATTGTTCAACTATTATCACATTTATTATAATTGTGGTATGATTAAAAAGGCAGGGACTTGAAATGAGTCAAGTAGAAGCTGCAGATTTGGAGCATCCATAGGGAATACTTGGAGCATTTTAAATTGATTGCTAGTGATGACACAGGAGTGAGTGTACCTGAAATGACCCATCATTACTCCTTGTCCTCTGACATATGTACACAGTTAGACTCAAGGGAATGCTGAGATTCTCGTTTGGAGCACTGACCTGAGGGACTGGGGTAAACTCTGCATGAGGATGAGTTTGCTTACTTTCCCTATCATTCATGCCTGAAATATGTGACAGTAGTTTCAGAGAATTGGAGTAGAAGTAAAATGATTGTTTCCTCAGTAGTGGGTAATTGTTGGTCAATATCCATACTCCACTTAAATATTGTAAGTGGAAGTCCTTAAATCACTGACTAGTAACAAAAAATAACAAAGGAGGCTGGGGAGGTAGCTCAATCAAGTCAAGTAATTGGCACACAAACACAAGAGCTTAAGTTCCAATGGGAAGTCCCCAGTTAAAAGATCAGGCATAGCTTTGTGAGCTTATACTCTCGGCAATGGTGGGAAGGAAAGCAGATAGGAAAGCAGAGATGTCTGTGGGAGATGATTTTGGGCTCAGGCATATTAGAACCAATCAAACAAATATCTGGGGGAACTACATTGATCTCTTCTGATGTTAGCACTCTTACTGACTTAATCACTTTGCATTAGGACTCACTAGTTAAAGATTCTGTGGCATTTGAACACTGCCACAGTGGAGACCAAGTGTCTATCACATGAACATTCAGGAGAAATATTCAAACTATATAGCAGTACTCTATTGATAGGTGCAATTATAAAACTCACTCAGTAGAAGGGAATTGATGCTTGGTTCTACAAACCTAGCCAGTCACTCATGGCTGATGGGGCCATGGAACCTAGTGGATAACTAACACTTCCATTTTCTTAGTCTAGTATAACTTCTAACTGCCTTCTGAATACTAATCCTTATGTTCACAGGAAAGTGTATCTCTCACACCTCATCAAAGAAGACAGACACCACTATAGAAAGCCACAATTGATCAAAGTGCAGAGAACAATTGTATATGAGGTATCTAGCCCAAGTTGATAGATCTTCAATACAAGCCCTACACCTAAGGCTCAGAAAACATTATGGAAGAAAGGTTGTAAGAGCTAGACCAAGACATTTGCTGAACTATTGTGTCTTCTACATAGGACAGGGAAGCTGTGCCCATGATACTTGAGCAACATGGTAACCTAAACAAAACTACAACAATAAAGGGCTCAGTGCTTAGGAGTAGTACTGGTAGCTCTTCCAGAGTACCTAAGTTTGGTTTCCAGCACCGACATAGTGGCCCACAACTAGTTGTGACTCCAATTCCAGGGGATCTAACACTCTTTCTGGTCTCCTTCCACATCAGCTGCATGTGGTAAGCATACACATATGCAGGCAAAACACTCATACACATAAAACAATTTTTAAAAATCCCAAACAAATGGCACACCAGTTGTCATACCAACATGGATTACAGAAATCTCAAGGGCCCCACTCCTAGATCAAGAGCCTCAGGGAATTAATGATTGCTGAGAGAAGGAGAGTAAGTCTTCCCCAGGGGTTAAATCCTTAATTGCATATCCAATACCCATGATCAGCCCTAAAAACATATACACACATGCAACAATGGAAGGATTTAATAGGTTGTGTGTATGTGTTTAATAATAGGAGTTAAAGAAAAAGAGAAGAGCCCACCCCTTTCTGAACAGAAACAGAGGAAGAATAGAGTGGAGGATGGCAGAAGGGAGGTAGAGGTCAGGGAGGGAATGGGAGGAGAGATGTGTTGTCAGGTTTTTTTTTTTAACTCTTTATTATTTCGGGATCCACCTCTCAGCTCCCAAATAATCACATGGTGGCTTATTCTTTCTTATGAATGCTTGGCCTTAGCTTGGCTTGTTTCTAGCCAGCTTTTCTTAACTTAAATTATCCTGTCTACCTTTTGCCTCTGGGCCTTTATCTTTCTCTATTCTATATTTCTTACTTCATAGCAGGCTGTGTGGCTGCTCCTCTCTCCTCCTTTTCTCACTCCTTTCTCTTCTCTCCTCCTATGTATTCTCTCTGCATGCCAGGCCTGCCTATCCTTTCTCCTGCCTAGCTATTGACCATTGAGCACTTTATTAGACCAATCAGATGTTTTAGGCAGGCAAAGTAACACAGCTTTACAGAGTTGAACAAATGCAACATAAAATAATGCAACATGCTGGGCGGTGGTGGCACACGCCTTTAATCCCAGCACTTGGGAGGCAGAGGCATGTGGATCTCTGTGAGTTCCAAGTCAGCCTGATCTACAAAGCAAGTTCCAGGGAAGGTGCAAAGCTACACGGAGAAACCCTTTCTCGAAAAAAACTCCCCCAAAATGCAACATATCTTTGCATCATTAAACAAACGTTTCACAGCATAAACAAATGTAACACATCTTAAATAATATTCCACAACAGAGGAGGGAGGGGAAACTGTGCTCAGGATGTTAAATAAATAAATAAACAAACAAACAAACAAACAAATAAATAAATTTTTATAAAAAAGAAAAGAAAAAGAGAAGAGAGAACATGAACTTAGATGAGTAGGGAGGTAGGAAGGATCTGGGAGGAAATGGAGGAAGAGGATGAATATGATCACAGTATGTTGTGCTGTGTTACTAAATTAATAATAACATTATTCAAATAGTTGTGATTACTATTGATATTATCACATTTTATTTGAGGAACCATAAGGGGGATTTAAAACTTCATTTATTAACTGTATTATCCTGATCAAATTGCTTTCTGAAACATTAGCATGATAGTGTCTAATGAGAGATTTTTGAAAATTAAAGATACAATGTATATAAATCATTTACCCCAAACAGCAATTGATCTGTAATTACTAGACTAAATAGTAAAACTGAAAAAAATCCAAATTCCTTCCTTTTTAAAATTCATATTATATTTTTAATTAAAATATATTTTAGAATTAAAATTAATTAAAATCTAGTTACATTATTATTTCTCCTTTTCCTCCCTCCAACTCCTCCCATGTCCCCAACCCCTTGTTTCCTCCTGAATGTATGGCCTTATTTTTTTAGTTATCACTACATCTGGTTAGTATTATGTGTAACTGGTATGTATATGATCTCAATTAGGGGCTCCTCAAGGTGAAGACTATTTCCCCCACTCTCAGAATTCTTTACTTACCTGTAGTTCTTTGTCTAGGCATGGAATCTTGTGAGATTTCCCCCTTCTATGTTAGTGTAGTTATTTGTGCAGTGCTTGTTTAGGTCTTATTCAGGCATCGATATTTTTCAGGTATCATGGGCAAAGTTTCCCTGTCATTTTAAGAGCATAATCATACAGCAGGTTTCCTAGTCATCTGCCTCTTAACGTCTTTCCATCCCTTCTTCCTTGACGTTTTAAAATGGCCTTTCTCTAAATAGAATGGTTACTGTATTTAACACTTATGAAATTTTATATTTTAAAACATTATAAATGAATATGAGATCAACATACTTTGTTCCTCATACTTGATTAATACAGAGAGATCTATATAGTCCCACATGATAGGGAGATCATCTCATTTCATGTACATGACTTGTAAACATCTATTTTCTGTCTGAGCTCTAAACTCACATTTACCTATATATTTTATATTATCAATGTGAATGTCTACTAGGCACCTCAAAATAAAAAGTCTTAAATCTAAACCTCTGATAATCACTGACATTTCCTTAATTTGAATAGTCCTTTCATCCTTAAGTCTTTTTGAATGCACATCTGAAGCATATTGCCTATATACCTATTTCTATCTCAGCTGTCACTACCCTAGGCAAAGAACCCACCATCTACGTCCTCTATAATAACAAAAGTATCTTAAATAGCCCCTGGCTTCTACACTGAGCCTTACTATCACTGCCTTAATCTGATAAGGTTTAGGAAATACTACCCCAACACACAACTGTAAAAATTTAGTTGTTTTATAAAATTTAATTAATAATAATACTCAAGTTAGGTCCATGTGAAAGCACCTGGTACTGAAATTATTCCATGTCAGATAATCCAGTAAAGAGTTTGAAGATAGCTTTGTATTCTAAGCATACCCTACAGACAAACTTCCAAATTCAGGTCCTTTGTATTTATTATTCATATATAGGAGGTGAGATTGGTAAATAAGCTTCAAAGAACTTTTTTCAGTCTCAAAGCCCAAAGCCTTGCTGCATGATTTGAGAGGGTGGTCAAACCTTTTTAATTAGCCTGTCAGCCTGTCAGCAGAATTAAGCAAGAGTTGTAAGTAGTACCTCATTAGCAAGAAATACCTATTGATAATTATGACAAGGTCATGAAAGCAATAGCTCACTGAATTTTAGATGATATTAACAATCATGAAGAATATATCTGGGATTAGAACAAGACCCAAGATGAAACAAAAAAGGATTTCTGAAGAATTAGAGCTTGATGATCTCTTCTGAGTTCTATGATGTTCTTAGCCCCAAAAATTAAGTTCCCAAAACTGGGTATATAGCCTCTGGGCAACCAGTAGCCACTCAGGAATCTGTTAAGGGATGATGTGATCTCCATTGTTTTCAGAGGAATATACACTTGACTATTTCACTAAAAGTAAAAATATTCTGGAGCCAATTTTGGTTACTGTTACTTCCTCTCTTATTGAGAAGATCATTCAAGAATTTTCTTCGCAGTCTGCTTAAATTGTAGCAATCAAGGCAAGAAGGGGGTACAAAAGATGGAAGTGGCTATGGAAAGCCATATAAAAGCCTTTTATTTCACAATGCAACTTAAAAAAACCTGGAGGGTGTGGTGGTATTGTGTTCCCCAAAATATTGTGTACTCTAATAAATTTATCTGGGGTCAGAGAACAGACAGCCACTAAATACAAAGGCTAGAAAATGGTGGCACTCACACCTTTAATCCTAGCATTCCAGAGATAGAAATCCCTCTGGATCTCTGTGACTTCAGGCCACATTGGAAATAGCCAAGCATTAATCCCAGAAAGCCAGCCTTTAATCCCAGGGAGTGGTGGTGGAAAGCAGAAAGATATATAAGGCGTGAGGACCAGAAACTAGAAGATTTTGGCTGGTTAAGCATTCAGGCTTTTGAGCAGTAATTCAGCTGAGACCCATTCCGGATGAGGACTCAGAGGCCTCCAGTCTGAGGAGACAAGACCAGCTGAGGATCCGGTGAGGTGAGATAGCTGTGGCTTGTTCTGTCTCTCTGATCTACCAGCATGGACCCCAATAACTGGCCTCAGGTTTGATTTTATTAATAAGAACTTTTAAGATTCATGCTACAGGAGGGATAGTAGAACGTGGGTGAAATGAAACAAAGAGGTGAGAATATTGACGATTAAATGATAAAGTAGAGATGAGGGCAGGGGAGATGGGAATACAGTGTATGAGTTAACTAAAGTAAGGATGTGTGAAAACATCTGATGGAAATCCACTAGTTAGTAAGGCAATTTCAAAATACAATGAAAACAGTTTGAATGAAATTACCTGGCACAGATGGACAATGACTCTCCCAGAAGACAAGACTTATTAAAGGAAAACTCTAAGACAAAGCATGGGATACCTCCATATAGGTTATTGGTCAGAGAAGCACAAGAGGTCTCTAGAACAACACAAGTTGTTGCCATTGCCTTTGTTTACCCACCATAACTACGTGATAAGACCCCATTGCTGAAGACACCACACTTTGATTACGGACATTAAGCAATCAACTTCAAACTGACCTGGAACCAGACTTCCTTCTAGGGAGTAGTATAGTGCCAGAGGTGTTAGGAAAACTACTGGGGAAAAAATGTCAGTCGTCTTATTCAGTACTAGGCCCTGAATGCTTCAGTATCAACTTGCCAGGCAAGACAAACATGCTAGTGCAGTGACATGATGATTGTGGTGTAACTAAACACTTTGTGATTGGACTTGAGGCCTGCTCCACAGGCCTGATACTGTGCCTGGTACTATGGTCCTGGTCAAAAGCCTAAGACTGGAGAGGTCATAGGTCCTAGGGTAGAAATTTCTATTGTTAGTTTGCTAAGTAGTCATATTGTCAAATGGCCTTCTAAATATTTGTATATATTCATGGACCTGGACTGCTCTCAACCTTGGTCAAAGAAACTTCTTTTTGCAGTGGACAGCAGCCAGAGGAGAAATGCATAAATGATCAATGCTCTGTGAACAACAGACTGATTGCTCAACCCGAAATGAGACATCTGTGTTAAGCCCACCACAACCAAGGCTCAGGGAATATCTTGTTAGAAGAGGTGGGAAGAATCTTGGAGCCAGAAGATGCGAAAGAGTTTTGTGAAATGCTGTGTTTTGGACATGACATGACTATCAAAGGTGCTAGGCAGCGAAAAAGCAAACCATGAGTTGCATAAAAGTCATAGTTCTCATATATTGCTGATAAATAAACTTGCACATCAGCACAACCAAATTGTAAAATAATGTGCTTGCTGGCAAAAGTAAGTATATATTGATCATGTAACCTAGAAATTGCACTTTCAAATATTTGTCCAAGAGAAATAAATGCATATATGTACTGAAAGATTCCTAAGTAAAAGGTCATAACAACGTAATTTGTAATAGTTACAAACTATATAGAACTCAAATGCACATAAGCTGCTAAATTGATAAAATCTATGTTATATTCACATAATAATTAAAAAATGAAAATCTGCTGATGCAAATAAAATCATAGTTAAAGTTCATGAAACTTATGATGAGCTAAAAAATAACAAACCTAAACATGAAGATCTCATTTATACAAACTTATGCAATAGAGGAAATGAATCTTTTTTTAATAAAGAAAGAAAGTCTGGTTGCTTAGGGTAGGGATAGAGGAAACTGTTAGAGGTTGTCTACAAAGGGGCACAAACAAAATGCTGTGGTGATATTTTGTTTGTGATCTAACAAATAAAGCTTGCCTGAAGATCAGAGTGTGGAGCTAAACCACTAGTTAGCCATAGAGGCCAGGCAGAGGCAAATGGATCTCTGTGAGTTCAAGGCCACCCTGACCTACACAAAATTGATCCAGTCTATAACAGTTGGTAGAACATGAGACTCTTAATCTCAGGGTCCTGGGTTCGGGCTTTACATTGAGTGCCAGATGTAGCATGAATCTTAATTGTTCTTAATAAAAACCGGGAGAAAGATATTGGGGTAAATGTTGAAAAATCAGAGAAGCATAGCAACTAGCCACTAGTTCCTACCTCTATGAAATCCTTAGCCTAAATGTGCTGAGTTCCTGTCTCTTCCAGCCATATTACTTCCTGTTTCAACCTACCTAGTGCTGGGATTAAAGGTATTAAAGGCGTGATATCCTAAGTGCTGGTATCAAAGGTGTGTGCCACCTGTGGCTCTATTTCTCTTTTAGACTGGATCAATCTTGTGTAGCCCAGGGTGGCCTTGAACTCACAGAAATCCATATGCCTCTGCCTCCCAAGTGCTGGGATTAAAGTTGAGTGCCACCACTGCCTCTGATCTTCAGGCAAGCTTTATTTGTTAGATCATAATCAAAAATATCACCACAAAATGCTTCAGTTTATAATTCACATGGTGATTATGTGGGCTCTATATGTCAAACCTTGTTAGCATGCATAGCTAAATAAATATGTCCTTACGTATTAATTATAATTCCCTAAGGAAAAATTAACATATTCATAAGGGGACATGCCTTTAAGAGATATCCTGATTAAAAAAAATGTCTCAATAAAAGAAGTACAAAATAAATCAGTTCTTAAAATGGTATCTAAGAATCAGTCTTCTATCTTAATAAGCAAATGTAACCCACAAATCCAGAAAGCATTTATTACATAAAGATGGGTACACAAATAGCTTCCATTTTTAATCATTACACTCATAGATGATAGATTAACTTTTTTCCACTGGAAATGGTTACCAAGTGGGAGCCACAAATAGACAGAAAAGAGACTTTTTCTATTAAATCTCACTACACACACACACACACACACACACACACACACACACACACACACACACACCATGTTAAATTTCAGGGGCTAGGGAGATGGTTCAGTGGTTAAGAGCATTTGTTGCTCTTCCAGAGGACTTGGGTTCAAATCTCAACACCCACATGCTGGCTCACAAGCTGGCTGTAACTTTAGTATCAGGGAATCTAATGTCCTTTTCTGGCCTCCACTGGCAACAAGCATGTATATGGTACACAGATGTACATGCAGGCAAAATACTCATACACAAAATTTTTAAAAAATAAAAAGGAAAAAAAGGTTTTAAAAAGGAAAATTTATAAAGTGAAATCACCTAGGTTAAAAACAATCTAACACAAGAAATTGAACTGTTATAAATCCTAAACAGTTTAAACATATCTTGGTACTGCCCTACAATCTAATTAGATTTCATTGAATCATCCTAGGTTTTAAAAGTTACCCTAGGTCTTTCTTTAGCATAGGGACCAGTGACGTTTGTCACCTGGCTAATCTGGTGGCTCTTGTTGAAACTATGGAGCATCAGAGCTTGTCATAAAGCAGCTCACTTCGGGCTCTGAAACCTCTTAATCTCTTGCTAAGGAGAATTACTCTCTGTTAAGTTCTCATCTATTCCTGACTCACAGGATGCTCTAACTTCAGTTTAACCCTCTGTCATTCTTCCTGGATGGAGGATGGAGAAGGATCATCTTCATCCTCTATTACTCTAGAGGGATGGCTCAGTGTTTGGGAGCACTGGTTGCTCTTCCAGAAGACCCTGGTTCAATTCCTAGCACCCACATGGCAGCTCAATGCTGTCTGTGATTCCAGTTCCAGGGGACCCGACACCCATGGCAAAAACACCAATGCACATAAACTAAAAGTAATTTAAAAACTTTTAAAAAATAACAAAGGAAGGAAAAAAATGAAATCAGCATAGATGGTGATACATAGAAACAATTGTCTTTCTACAGAAGCCAAAGCTCATTTGAAAAGGACTTTATATTTTCTCTAATACAATCTCATTTTAGTTTTTTAAAGTTTTTCTTTTTAGACACACCTTTTTGTGATCTGGGATTGAACCCAGGACTTTATACATGATAGGCCTGAACTCCACCAGTGATGAATATTCCCAGCACCATTTTTATTTGTTTGTTTGGTTTTAGTTTATTCCCCATTTAAAAATTGTTTTCCTCTTATTTTTGAGATCATAATATGGATGGGATCTCTGTGTGTGTGTGTGTTTCTCTCTGTCTCTCTGTCTCTGTTTCTCTCTCTCTCTCTCTCTCTCTCTCTCTCTCTCTCTCTCTCTCTCTCTCTTTCTCTCTCTCTCTCTCCTGGTCTTGAGGCTCCTCCACACCCCAATTTCTCCCTCCCCTTTACTCCCTCCAAACCCTCTCATATATCATATACCTCTTTTTGCTCTCTCTTGAATTCAAAGTTTTTTTCATTATTATATGCATGTATGTATATATTTTATTCTCTAAAATTTTCATGACTGTTTCTCATATAATTTATTTTGTCCATATCCTACCCCATTTCATTTCCCTATCTCTGTCAATTAGATGGGAATTCTTCTTCCAAATAAGTCTTCGGTTACATTCTGAAAGATTCTAAATATTTATTTTTCTTAAATTTTTGTGAGTGAGTGAGTGAGTGAGTGAGTGTGTGTGTGTGTGTGTGTGTGTGTGTGTGTGTGTGTGTGTGTATGTGAGTGATTGTGTGTGCACATCTGTATTTGTGTGTGGGTATTTGCACAAGAGTGCAGGTGTCCATAGATGACAGAGGGAATCTGATCTCCTGGGGCTATAATTATAGGTGGTTGTGAATAGTTCAATGTGGTGCTGGGAACTGAACTCAAGTCCTCTGCAGCAATAGTGTGTGCTTTAAACCACTTAGCCATCCTTCCAGCCCTTCTTTAAAAAATGATGTAAAACATGAATGACATAAAAGTTACTATTAAACTCATTTAAGTGTAAATTTTGGTGCTATTGAGCACATGTAATTATTTTATTCTCCCCCCCTTTTTATTATCCCACAACATCGTTTTATTTAGTTATTTATTTTGAAGCACTGAAAACCAAACTCAGGGTCCTTTACTTTCTAGGTAAACACGTGGAGCTACACCATGACTCCCTGAATTACCACGTTTTTATGGATAATATTATCAGTTCATCTCCCCACTTAAAACCTTGTTCAACCGCTATCTACAAGTAACTGATTTAAAAGAGAGTTAACCATCAAATTTCAGCTCATATGTTTTTCAAGAACATTTATTTTGAACCCACAGAATCAAATCATCCTAAGGAGTTGCTCAGAATAGCTGTCTACTCACTGATAGATTAGGACACAGGGAGTGTGACATTCTCCCACGATCCAAGAGATGAGGTTTCAGATCGTAGACAGGAATTGAGTTTCTTCCCACTGAACTCTGCCTTATTTCAGGAAGTTGCCACTGCATAATTTGTGATGAATCATGAGGCTAGAATAGCAAGCATGGCAAGTTCGATTTTCTTAGACATAGACGATCTAGAAAAAGACTAGGACAGTGTCCACTGCTTGTTCGGTAACATTATTATATGTGCCAAACCATTTTTAAATATAACAAATCATTTAAAATCATTGCAATTAGGTTAGCCATGCAATTCAACATGGAAAAAAACAGGAAAAATATAGGAAATATAGGTACTTGTATGTTTTTCAGGTTTTGCTTTATTTATCTGATTTAATTAACAGGTTGTTGTAGTCATTTTGAATGAAATCTGGCCTCATATACCCAAAATTAAAGATGGATTTAAGACAATTACTCTCAAGGCTTAAAATATCCCCTTATATGTTCTTCATCTGTTCTAAAGGGCAGATACATTTAAGTCTGAAACATTAATTCTATAGCTTTTTTGTGTCCTGCCTGCTAAAGTAATTAATTTCTTTTTGGGCTCCTACTTAAAATCATGCTAGGTTTTGCTAACTTGCTTTCCAAGTCTGACTTTCCAAACTGATTTGGTTTTAAACCAGAGGCATTTCTGTCCTTAGCTATTTCAAAAAGTCTCTCAAAATTGTTTTCTGCACCCTTACCCCAATCTCTCTCTCATCCCCCACTCCTCTGGTGTGTGTGTGTGTGTGTGTGTGTATGATGTATGTGTAGTGTGTGTATAGTGTGTGTGTATGGTGTGTGGGTGTGGTTGTGTATATGGTGTGTGTGTACATGTGTTTGGGGGCACAAATGCTATGGCATGTGTCTGGAGGACATAGGAGGACATAGGCTTCTGGGGATTCTCCTGTCTATGCCTTCCATCTGACAGTAGGAGCACAGGGATTAAAACCCAGACTATGAGGTCTGGATTTACATGGATTCTGGGGTTCCAAACTCAGGTCCTCATACTTTTCTGGCAAGTGCTTTATACATTCTGTCATCTATCTGGCCATGATGTTTTCAATAATGAAAAATCTGATTTGGCATGTTAAAGCTTATTGCTTAAAGCAGTCATATTACACTATTTGTCAGCAAAGCTACCTTGACTTCAATTAAATTACATGGTAAGATTATGTATAATCAAATTTTATTAATATTCACTTCAGATGAAACAGATATAAGGTCAAAATAATAACTAATAATATTAATAATGATAGAAATTAAGTACACATATAATAGGTTTCTTCTGAACTCATAGATCAGACTTCTCTCCTTAAGTTAACCATACCTTATTCTATAGAAATTCAATAGCTTCTTTGTAAGGCTTTCTTTCATTGGCTAACCCAGCTCACAAAGATCTCTTCAAAAATTCCCACAGCAGTTACATCACACATTCTTCATTAAACCATCTTTATACTTCTGTCAAAGAAGGATCATTATATTATTGTCCCCCTACTCAAAATCTTTTTATAGTCTAGAAGATAACTCCTAATCTTTAACAGAGCAATTGAATCCCCTCCTACTCAGATCCTATCTCCTTTGGCCATAACAGACATCCTAGCCTAGAAGGACTAACCTCCAGTGATACTACACAGCTGAGAGTCCTTACATATTCCATATAACTTCACATTTTTTTTATGTTCAGGGAGATTTCTTCTAACCAGAGCCTCTCATTTCCATTATCATTCTTGACAAGTATCCATCAGTCTTTTACTACCTGGATGAGAATCACTTCCTTCATGAAAACTTCTCTGACAACTCATTGGCAAATTAACATGATATTGTAAGTTATTATATTATTATAAGTTATTATAAGGAAAAATATGATGGTGGTATGAGAAAAGTAATATACATGTAATTTGACAGAACTTCTGAAACAGATTCGTAAATTTCTGGTAATTAAGTATGAAACTTACACTAACTAAGGTGTAATTTCAATTAAACTATGCTGGAACAATTGATCATTTGTTTTGAATAAGAAAAACAAAGAAGAAAAATAATAAAAATAAATCCTCTATCATTTTATTCTTGGGGTATTTTAGATTAGTCAAAAGACCATACACATTCTAGACAAGCAATTCACTCCTCAGCCACACCCCAGTCCATAATTACAAAGTTTTTTTAATCAATATTTATGTAGTGTTCAAGTTAATGGATTTCATTAAAATATTTTCATATATGTATAGCATTGTCTTTTGTTTTATACTTGACCTCCATTATTTTATTTTGTCCTCCTCCCACTGTCCGCTCAGGAGAGGCACTTCCCAAATAGTTGAACACTTTCTACTTTCAAAATGTTCATATATAGAATGTTCCTTACTTATTTCACTTAATGTGATAATTTTCAATTCCATTAATCTTACTACAAATGACATAATACTGTTCTTCTTCATGGTTATATAATATACATATTTAATCACATTTTCTTTATCTGTTCATTGGTCTTATACATCTAGACTGGTTCAGTATCTTAGTGTGAATCACACGGCATGGATATGCAAAAATTTCTTTGGTATATTGATTCCAAATCTTTCAGGTATATTCCCATAAATGATATAGCTGTCTGAAGGACATACCAGTTTCCAGAGTGGTTACACTAATAATTTACATTCTTATCCTTAAGTATGAAGACTACTTTTACCCAACAGCATTTGTTGTTGTTTCATTTCTCAATGGTAGCTATTCTGACTGGGTCGAGATGGAATCAATGTAGTTTTGATTTGCATTTTCCAGCTGTTGAACATTTTTTTTTCATGTATTTACTAGCTATTTGAGATTTTTGACGTTGAGGATCATCTGTTCAATTCATTTGACTATTTACAGATTGGATAGTTTTTGAGTTCTTTATAGATTCTATATACTAACCTCTTCTCAGATGGCAGTTTCTCCCATTTTGTAGGTTCTCTTTTCAGTTAACAACTTCTAGTGTAATGCAGATGCTTTCTAATTTGTTTCCTGAGCCATTAGAGTCATTTTCAGAAGTTCTTTGCTTGTGCATATATCTTGATGTATTTCCCCTGTGTTTTCCTTTGGAAATTTTACGGTTTAGAGTCTTCCATAAAAATCTTTGATATATTTGGAGTTTATCTTTTGTGAAAAGTTAGTGATAGGGTCTAGTTTTACTGTTCTACATGTAGATGACCAGCTTTCACAGCATCACAGGCTAAAGAGGCTGTTTTATATTAAATGTACATATTTTTAAAATTCATATGGCTGTGGCTGTGTGCTTTATATATGAGTACTTTCATGTATTACATTGGTTTACTTGTCTATTTTTGTGCAAATACCATGCTGTTTTATTACTGTGGATCTGTAGTATAGTTGATGTCTGGTAAAGGTGATAGCTATAGCTGTGTTCTTTCTGCTGAGGATTTCTTTGAATACCTGTGCCTCCAAATGAATTTTAGCACTGCTTTTCTATGAAGAATGACATTGGAGATTTCATTGAGTCTGAAGGTTGCTTTTGGTAATATAACCATCATCACAGTATGGCTTCTGCTGATTCTTATATATGAAATTTTTTATTTCTTCCAGTATATTCTCTAATTACTTGTTAAAGTTTTCATTGTGGAGCTTTTCACCTGACACCAAGTAGTATTCTTCAAAAGCTAAAATGATTTTTATAAGTAATTCATAAATTACAATGATGTAAAAATAGAAGTAAATATATTATTCATAATATTTTAAGTAAGTAAACAATTAAAAAACAAAGCAAACAATGTTCTTCAAAAAAGATGGTTAAATGTAACTACATAAACACTAAATTTTTATCAATGATGAGAAACTTTGAAAAACATTAAAACTAGTACATTAGTTTCAATTATTTGAATTATTTTCCTTATAAAGGTCAATATAATAGTATCCAAATCAAAAATTCTAAAATTCAATTTGAAAAGAATGAGTTCCCCAATAGAATCATAGACAAATATTTTATATATTTGACCAATAAAAAAAAAAGATGTGCACTATCATGTACATAGTGAGGTGTAAATGAATAGCAGTGTCAAACTTAAACTATTAGATCATCAAACTATTAGATCATCAAAAAATTGGTTAAAAGAACTATCATATATTTACAGTAGGAGAGTCAGTTAGAATGGGCAATTTGGAACAATTAAAAAATGTTAGCAATCATATTCTATAAAAGAAAGAAATTCTACCCAAATATATTTAATCTAGAAAATATGACATGTGTGTTCAAGAACATTCACTGTAGCAATGTAACAGTGGTTAAATGTAAACAGCTCCAAATGACCACAGATCATTGCCACCCCTTAATGAACAAACTACATTTTATCTATACTGATACTCTGAAACACTATGTGGTAACTTGCAAAGATGAACTATCGACATATCAAGGATGTTAAGTGTAACAAAAGCAATCACAGAACCTCATTAGTACCAGAGAATTATGATTTCATAAAAAGTTGAAATGATAAAATTAATATTATATGTAGATACTATGTATCTAAACACTTAGAAAAATATGGCTTAAAGAAAAATATGGCTTAAAGGAATGCCAGTCATAATATTAATATGCTTATGTGCTTAGATAATTAAGAATTAAATGAACAAAATAACAAATAGTATAGATTGCTTTGTACTGGAACAGTATTTACTGTGAATAATGCTAGTTTTTAAACTGTGTTTTTAACCACTACAAATTATTGTTTTTGCAGAATTAAAAGGCTGTTACAATTTATAAATGATCCTCCAAGGAAAAAACTAGAGCAAAAACACTGGTCTGTACTGTAGTCAAAATTTTCTCTGGTCCTACCCAGCTTTGCAGTCCTGCCTGGTCATGCAGCTGTTTATAAAGTAACCATACAGAAGCTTGTATTCATTACAAACTGTATGGCCATGGCCTATATGGCTCAAGCTTCTTGTGAGCTAGGTCTTATAACTGAACTCAGCTCATTTCTATTAATCTATATGTTGTCATGTGTTCCGTGGCTTTACCTGTATGTCATTACATCTGCTCCTTGGATGGTGAGTGAGATATCATCTCCCTTTACTCTCCTTTCATCTTTCACTGTCTCTCTTGGATTTTCCCACCTGGCCCCATTCTGCCCTGCCATAGGCCAATGCAGCTTTATTTATCAACCAATCAGAGCAACACATATTCATAGCATACTGAAAGACATCCCACAGCACTTCCCCTTTTCTATCTAATCAAAAAGGAATGTTTTAATTTTAACATAGTAAAATTACAAATAATAGAATGGTTATCAAGTAAGAATTATAGTTACAATATCTAGTCTTTTTATTTGGCAAAATTAAAGAAAATATTCTATCTATCCTATATTTGTGAGTCTAAAGTTTCATATCTAATTTATCTTTTCTCATAACCAAGGATAATTATAATTATCTAGTCTTCAACTACATCAAAGACCCCAGAAGGATATAATATTACCTAAGTAAACAGGAAGTACATTGTAAGTATCTTCCAAAATCTAGAATGACAGAGACAGCTGGTTGCCTGGACAGTCACCCAAAGTTCCTCTGCAACAAAGGGGCATCCATTTTCAGTGTATAGACCTAGTCTCTCAGTCAATTTTCCCTGTGTCTGGTAGAATGTCTGGCAGTCTCTTCTGCAAAGCAAGAACCTGAAGGAACATTCCACCTTGTTTTGGCAAATTCTGTGGTCATTTTACTA
The DNA here is from genome assembly GCF_049852395.1 of Peromyscus maniculatus bairdii. Classification (NCBI taxonomy): domain Eukaryota; kingdom Metazoa; phylum Chordata; class Mammalia; order Rodentia; family Cricetidae; genus Peromyscus; species Peromyscus maniculatus. The sequence continues at coordinate 53,059,692 of NC_134875.1, forward strand.
TGGGTCCTGTATGTCCAGTTTATACAACATATATTATCAGCAGTCCAGGATAGAGTGGTTTCTTGCCCAAATGCCTATTTTTGCCAAGAAGAAGATAAACTCTATATGGAATGTCTTTGATGCCCATCTTCCTCTTTGAAGTGAATTGGTGCTACTAGGAGCAGACATGTCTCACTGTCCAGAAAGTCTAAGTTTTTAAAACATTTAAATGCAATATTATGTAGGTCTTTGAATTGTTTAAAGATTACCTACCTTGAGCTGGGCGTGGTGGCGCACGCCTTTAATCCCAGCACTTGGGAGGCAGAGGCAGGCGGATCTCTGTGAGTTCGAGGCCAGCCTGGACTACCAAGTGAGCTCCAGGAAAGGCGCAAAGCTACGCAGAGAAACCCTGTCTCGAAGAAAAAAAAAAAAAAAGATTACCTACCTAATTGAAGTATATCTATGTATACTTAGAAAACTAACGTGACTATAATTTTGATTATCATGGATGACTAATTATTAATCTGTATTTCTTAATTATACATTACAATTTCTTTTTTTTTTTTTTCTTTTTTTTTCTTTTTTTTTTTTTTTGTTTTTTTGAGACAGGGTTTCTCTGTGTAGCTTTGCGCCTTTCCTGGAGCTCACTTGGTAGCCCAGGCTGGCCTCGAACTCACAGCGATCCACCTGGCTCTGCCTCCCGAGTGCTGGGATTAAAGGCGTGCGCCACCACCGCCCGGCTATACATTACAATTTCAAATGATCTGTATAAACATAATACCTCAAACAAGAGTAGAAATATATATGCAGTATAACAAAATTAATTTTAAATTTGTATCAATAAACTAAAATCCATAGCAATGTAAAACATTTTAAACAAGTTGTTGCTCTTTAAAAGTAGATTCAATAATCTACCCTTTTATTCTATCATATCTATATTATCCTCTTTTCTTCTTTAGAAAGAGATTGTATTTATTTAATAAAAATGAACTTTTATAAAAAATATTGTGGGAATTTGGGCGTAGCTTCTTATACTATTTTCTGCTGGATGGGGGTGCTGACAATAGGACCCCACAGAAATGCTATCACCCTTTAATAAGCAGGAAGTAATTATAACAATATGATGCCCCTCTCCCAAATGTTTCATTTTTCTCAGGGTTATGGATGGATGGTTATAGGATTGGGGGTGGAACAATAAAATTTAGACTAGATATTCTCCTTTAGAAAAGAAAAAAGGGGTATGGATAGGTATGTATATTAAGGCAGATTATTGTATCTACTAGAAAACTGATTTAGTAAATGATCAGTCTTGGATAATTTTCACTGATATGGATTCTTGTATATTGATACAAATGTAAACTATTCTTATATTCCTATTTAAGATAATTTGTATATTGATACAAATACAAAATTATATTTGTTGCATTGGACACATATTTCTACTCCTGTTTGAAATATTTTGTATGTTGATACAAATGTAATATTATATTTGTCATACTGTATGTATGTGATACCTCTGTTTATAATATTTTGTATATTGATACATATTTAGGATTATTGTCATATTGCATATTACACTATACATTCCTACCACTTTTTAAGCCATTTTGTGTATTGTCACAATTTTGAGGTCATTGTCGTTACAGACTGTTTACCTTTTTAATAGGAAGCCTTAGTCCTTAAGTTATTTAGGTAAATAAGACATATAGAACTATAGTCACCCATGCTTGTCATTTCTATAGTTATGTCAGTTAGATTGTCCAGACTTACAAAAACATATGTCAGATGGATAGGTAATCTTCAAACATTTCATAGACCTAGAGAATATGACATATAAATGTTTTGATAACTTAGCATTCTGTTGACATGAGGCACAGTTGCTCCTGGCAGCACTGATCTGATCCTGAGAGAATGTTGGGCTTCTAAGACATTTCTATTTAGAAGTTTGCCTTCTTCATTGCACAAAATGGCCTACTGGGCAAAGAACTGCCCTTGCCTTGACTGCTGACAGTATGAATGCTGTCCTTTCTGGATGAGCGGAACACAAGGAAAAGCAACTTCTGAATTCTGCCAAGACAAGGTAAGAAGGTCTTTCAGAATTCCTGCTTCTGAAAATGGTCTGTCAGATACGCTAGGCCTATAGCCAATTTGAAAGCACCAACAATCCTGAGAAAGTATAGGTGATGGTCCAGGCTGTCAGCTGTCTCTGTCTACTCTCGAAAAATTCCTGAAAGTTTCTTGCATTCATCTCCTGTTTCTCAAGTATCATTATGTTTCTTCTCAGGTCTTTGATGGAGTTGAAGACTAAATAGTTAGTTACAGTTACAGTCTTCTCATATCTTAGCTAGAACATATTAATATGAGAGTCAGAATCTTCAAGATAGGACAGATATTGGAGTAATCTCTGTAATTTGCCATTTACCCATTTTCTGGACATTTAGCATGTCTTTCTTGTTTGATGTTATTCTTGTTGGTTGCAGTTCCATTTTTGTTTATGTTATTACTCTATTTTTCCTGGACAACACTTGATAATCATTCTTATTGTGTATAGTTTGCATTAAGATTCGAACTTTTTTATTTAGACAAAAAGGAGAAATGTAGTGGTATTTGTTCCACCTACAACCTTGTGCTATAGGGCCCAAAGGAGGCAGTGCTCCCTGATGTTGTTTGTGACCTCCTAAAAGGAGAAATCACATGTCCCTTCTCCATGTTCCTGCCTGCAAGGTGGATTCGTTCCCAGTCTGATCAGAGGACAGCTTCTGCTGTCTACTCCGTTCTGCAATTGTGAGTGTATTTCCTCAATTTATATCTTAATTCTGTTACACATTTAATAGACTAATGTGGATTGATCATAATACTTTACTCATTGTTTCATAACCAAAGGACCAAAATTAGGACAAATTAAGAGGTAAGTGAGTGCATTGCGTTCTAGTATATGGTTGAACTTGCCTTTATTTTAGAAACTGTAATTTCATTCATGGTAGATTTCTGCATTAACTTTAAGGGTTTCAAAAATCATTATAAAGTATCTTTTGTTATAATTTCTGAAATTTTGGTATTCCCTAAATTCTTTGCCCAAGTTGAGTCCCCTATACACTTTCCCTATTGTAACACTTGTAAAACAACATTAGAAGTCTGGGAGGATTTCACCTAGTTTGAAAGGGAAGACGCTGCTTTAAGGATACACTGCAATAAAGCTAGTGGAGAGTAGCGTGAGATTTCACAGCTTGGCTCATCATGGTGAAAATTTAGAGTTAGCATTTCTTAGTGTCTGTAAAGTTTTATTTTCTTTAAAAAATTAGTTTAACTCTACTATACTCTCACCAAACAATACTATTCTTCATATATCTTTCAGGTGGTTGTGGTTCACACTGTATTTGGCAAACTATTCTTAACCTTGACGCCATTTGTGAAAACATTCTGTACTTTTCACTGCTTATGACATGCCAGAAAGATATTGATCACATTTCATTAGAAATGGGATATGAGTGGCTGGCAAGATGTTTCAGCAGGTAAAAGCATTTACTACATAGACCTGACTGCCTGAATTTGATATCTGGAAACCATGATGGAAGGAAAAAAGCAAATCCATTGTTTTTTGACTTCTCTATATATTCAATGGTATGCACCCACCTGCACACACACATATACACACATAAAAAAACCCACACACCATATAATATACAACAATGCTAAACTATTAAGTAAATATAAAAATGAGGTATGAAATATGTAAGGTGGGTCTGATCCACAACTTTCGAGAAAAGAATCATAAACCTGTAGTAATTGAAATGGATATTTGTTGGTTTCATCTTGGCAAAATGGTAAGTGAAAGGTAAATCTAATAATGGTTCTTTGTAAACGCCATGCCTTTCTTGGTCAGTAATTAGTGAACATGCTGTGGCCTGAACCCGGAGCCACTGAGCCTACACTGGAAATCAAATGGACATACATTTATTGAAATTCAGATCTATACTCCATGGTTTAATTATTTATTTAGAGATGGGGGGTCTCACTATGTAACTTTGGCTGCCTTAGAACTTGCTATATCGACCCTGGTGGCTTAAAGCTCACAAAGATCCACCTGCCTTTGCCACCTGGGTTGTGGGATTAAAGGTGGGTACCACACCGGGCGGTGGTGGTGCAGGCCTTTAATCACAGCACTCAGGAGTCAGAGGCAGGCGGATCTCTGTGAGTTCAAGGCCAGCCTGGACTACAGAGTGAGTTCCAGGAAAGGCGCAAAGCTACACAGAGAAACTTGTCTCACAACACCCCCCCCCCCAAAAAAAAAGAAAAGAAAAAGGTGTGTGCCACCACATTCAGCTAATAGTTTTCATTAGTGTCAGTTGAGGCCACACAGGGTAATTTGGAGCTATGTATGGATAGGTTGAAGGTCTAATAATAAGTTCAAAGAGATTACTTCAAATACTTTCAAAGAGGAGAACTATATTTATGAAGTTGGGGAAAGGATAGTGATGGGGTTTTGGGGAGACAAGAAATGTTTCATGGGGAGATACAATCCAGATATGGCTTTTAAGTGGTTGGATATACAGAGTACAACAAAAAGAACTTGAACAAATACTAAACCAAACTCACAGCCTTGAGTACTCTCTGTGTGTCAGGTAGTACTAAGACTGTTTTAGAGCTTTATTGTTTAAACTGAAGATGTAGCACATGAATTTTGATAGTCATATAGAGAGCTAAATCACTGCTATAAATAAGCAGTTCAACCTATCTATTTTCTAATATACTTAAAATCTCTCTTGGAAAATTCATAATAAACATTTAAATTAACATTAGTTCTTACACTGTACTTTATGTTTCTATATCTGCATATCCTTTACAATTGCTACTTTATAAACTTGGACTTAGCTTTTCCCTCTCTTCTCTTCCTTCTGGCAACTGCCACTACCTTCTCTGTTTCTGTGTATTAGTATTAAAAATGCTTCACAGATAAGTTGCATAGCTGAAAATATTACAATATTTTTTTCTGTGTCCGGTTTATTTCAATTAATACTAATGTCTTTAAGCTTTATCCATGATGTACCAAATGACAGTGTCTTCAGATTTTTAAAGATAAATCATAGTCATATCACAATATCTTTATCCAGGCATTCATCAGTGAACGTTTAGTTTTGTTTTACAGGTCTTGGCTATTGTGAGCCGTGATGCAGACACATGCAGGTATTTTCTTTCCTTTTATATAAAAATAGATTTTTTTCTCATATAATATATATCCTGATTATGGTTTTCCATCCTTCCACTCCTCCCAGTTACCAGTTCTTCCCCATATCCCCTCCCACCAGATCTACTTCTTTTCTATCTCTCTTTAGAAAACAAACAGGCTTCTATAGGATAATAATAAAATAAAATGAGATAATATAAAACAAAAAAACTAACACATAGAAAAGAGCCCCCAAACTAGTCACAAGGAACAGATGCCCACTCATTTGCAAACTCAAGAATCCCAATGAAAGCACTAAATTAGAATCCATAATGTATGCACAGAGGACCTGGTGCAGATCCGTGCAGGTCCTGTGCATGTTGCTTCAGTCTCTGTGAGTTCATATGAGCTTTGATCATGTTGATTCAGAGGGCCTTGTTTTTGTTTTTGTTTTTTGGTTTTGGTGTCCTCCGATTCCCTCTGGCTTTTACAATCTTTGAGCTTCCTCTTATGCAGGGTTCCTATTCAGGACCAAGGGTTTCAAGGTCTTTCATTCTCTACATAGTGTCTGCTATGGGTCTTTGTATTTGTTCCGATCTGGAATTCAGGCATTTCTGAGTAGATGGCTTTATTTTCTTTGAGTCCATACCTAGTACTGTGATTGTTGAACAATATGAGATATACATCTATCATCTATCTGTCTGTCTGTCTCTATCATCTCTCTCTCTTTTGTTTTTTCCTTTCTTTCTTTCTTTCTTTCTTTCTTTCTTTCTTTCTTTCTTTCTTTCTTTCTTTCTTTCTTTCTTTCTTTCTTTCTTTCTTTCATCATGTATCTATATTCTTCAGAATTTTCCCATAATAGCTGTATTAACTTACAGTCCCACCCACAATATATGAAGTTAAATTTTCTTCACATTCTTATCAAAATGTAGCTCTTAATTTTTGGTTGATTAATCCTTACTAGAGTGATATAGCATTGCAGTGCTGATAATCATTTCCTTGATGATTAATGATTCTGGCTATTTCTTCTTTGGAGAACTGTCTATTTTGGTCTTTTGATCATTTTTATATCAATTCATTTACTTACTTGCTTCTACTATTGATTTGTGTAGTGTGTAACATGTTTTGAATATGAATTTTTTATTTGCTATATGGTTCATAAATATTTTCTCCAAGATTATAGTCAGCCTTTTAATTTTGTTGACTATTATTTTTATAATTTGATATAGTCTCATTTCTTTTCACTTATTTTGTCTGTGATGTGGGTGTCTTATATGAAAACATTATGGACAAGATCAATGTCAAAAAGATTTTTTAATATATATTTTTTCTAGGAGATGTACAGTTCCAGTTTTCACATTTAGGTACTTAATCCATTTTGAGTTGATTTTTCTTGAAGCTGTAAGACAAGGGTCCAGTTTCATTAACACCACACTTTCAACATTGGATAAATCATCCAGACAGAAAATCAATTATCTGGACTTGAACATTGAATTTGAGCTACACACTTTAGGCCAAATACAACTAACATATATATATATATATATATATATATATATATATATATATATATATATAACAATCTTTCCAACAGGAACAGAGTATACATTTTCTTAAGTATATAAGGAACATTTTTCTAAGATAAATCATATGTTAAATCAACAACAATATGAGGTTTAACAAATATTTAGGAAGATTCAAAGCATATCAAGCATCTTTTCAGGCCACAGTATTATGAAGCTATACATCAGGAATAGGAAAAATGGATATTTATTTAAGTATGTAAATATGACAAGTACTCACAAGTAAGTAATAATAACAGAAGTCAAAACAAAAATTAAAAATTCATTGAGAAAATTTAAACTAGAAGCAAATCATTAAAAAACCTCTAGGATACAACTTAGTTTTTTTTTTTTTTGGTTTTTCGAGACAGGGTTTCTCTGGGTAGCTTTGCGCCTTTCCTGGAGCTCACTTGGTAGCCCAGGCTGGCCTCGAACTCACAGAGATCCGCCTGCCTCTGCCTCCCGAGTGCTGGGATTAAAGGCGTGCGCCAGCACCGCCCGGCACAACTTAGTTTTAAGAGAAGTATGCAGTAATAAAAAAAAGTGTTCAAAATGAAAAGGAAAGATTTTAATAATATTCTAGTGTTTCAACTCAAGGAGCCACTAAAAGAACAACAACAAGCCAGGCGGTGGTGGCACATGCCTTTAATCCCAGCACTTGGGAGGCAGAGCCAGGTGGATCTCTGTGAGTTCAAGGCCAGCCTGGTCTACAGAGCAAGATCTAGTAGGACAGCCTCCAAAGCTACTCAGAGAAACTTTGTCTCAAAAAACAAACAAACAAACAAAAAACAACAACAACTCAGGTCTAGTTGAGAGCAATAACCAAGAGCAGAACCTACACAAACAACCAGAGGATTTGAAAAACAGGGGGAAATCTGTTAATAATTGTGTCATTTTAAAATTTTAAAATTTAAGCAGAATCAACAAATCTTTATCTACATGGAGAGAAAGAAAAGAAACAAAGCAAATCAGAAATGATAACTTGCAGGATACTGTAAACAAAACCTGGAAATCAACCCAGCCACAAAACCTTTGACCTACAATGTGTCCTGCCTGTAAGATGTGCTCTGGCAATGGTGACTCAGAACTTGTGGGAGTGGCCAACCAATGTCTGGTTTAATTTGGGATAAAAGATATGGTGATACTTTATTTGTGATGAAATGTGATTTTATTTGTATGTTAATAAATAAAAGTGCCTGAGGGTCAGAGCTAATAGCAAGCCATTTAGCAAAAGTCTGGCAGTGGTAGCACATGCCCTTAGTCCCGATCACATGTCAGGCAGATCTCTGTGTGTTCAGGGACACCACCAGTGTGGAGACACACGCCTTTAATCTCAATACCAACCATAGAGACCTGGAGGTCTGTATAGACAGGCAGTGACGAGGAGGTCATGTGGTTGGGTTTACAACCAATGAGAAGGCAGAACAGAAAGTCAATAAACAGACAGACACACAGGAAGTAGGTCTCTTTCTGAAGGGAAGGACGGCAGTAGCAGCAGGTGGTAAGAAGGCGGTCTTGGTCTCAGCTCTTAGCTACTGCTCTCTGACCTCTGGGGTTTTTAACTCTGCATTTGGCTCTGTGTTTCTTATTTAATAAAACCATTCAGAATTACATCTACAATAAGACTATTTTCCATATTGATGAAGCATATAATTATAATCATGCTGCTGAATAACCCTGATCAAAAGACACTCAAAGGAAGGTGAAAAAGATGTGTTTTTCTGCAATCATGCTGCCCAGCCAAAACACAGCAAAGCATATTATATAAGACACTGATAAGGCTACCAACATGAAATTTAATAGTGACACCAGTGAATAAATCAATAGAATTCAATAAATGTTTTTTTTCCTTTCTTCTGTTTAAATGCTCTAAATAATACATAGCAGGAAAATACATTATATAAACAATAAGTTTATAAAAACAATAGGGAACAAGCATGAATTTTCTTCTAGAAATATCATTTTTATTTTTTGTTTACTTTCTGTTGAAAGATCACAGTCTGGCCAAGAGTACTGGGTTTGTTTACTTACTTATTTATTTATTTATTTATTTATTTATTTATTTATTTATTTGTTTGTTTGTTTGTTTTATGTGTACATATATGTGCCCTTGTCTATGCTTATGTGAACCTTGTACATGAAGGAGCCTGTAGAGGCCAGAACATATCATCAGATCCCCTGGAACAGGAGCTATGTTATCCTGTAGAGGTGCTGAGAATTGAGCCTCTGAACTCCGCAACTGCTCTTAACCACAGAGCCATCATCTCTCCAGCTACCAGAAATATATTTTAAGTACAAAGATATAAAGGATAAAATGATAGAAAATAAACCACCAAACACAAATCAAAAGAAAATGGGAATTGCTATAGTAATATCCTATAAAGGAGATTTTAGAGAAAAAAATTATTATTAGGGAAGAGGAGGACATTTGATGATGATAACACACTTTATCAGGAGAATGGGACATATCATCAAATAACAGAGCTAAAAGACACACAAACAAATCTTAGCAGAACTGACAGAGATAAATCTCCCATTACTGATAGAACTTCATGTTTTGCTTATATACAATGGAACAATTAGAAAGAAAACTGTACAGGTTGTGGAAGACCTGAGCATTATATTCACTAATTTGTCCCAGCTGTCATTAATATAATTCTTCAAATATACAAGAAATGTATGCCCAAATATACCACACTTGGAATTTTTTAAAATTTTTTTAAATTTTATAATTAATTTAATTTTACATATCAGCCACGGATTCCCATGTCTCCCTCCTCCCACCCCAGCCTTCCCCCTCAACCCTCCCCTCTTCCCATCTCCTCTAAGGCAAGGTCTCGCCTGGGGATTCAGCTTGGCCTGGTAGATTCAGTTCAGGCAGGTCCAGTCCCCTGCTCCCTATACTATGGCTGAGCAAAGTGTCTCACCATAGGCCCTAGGTTCCAGAAAGCCAGCTCATGTACTAAGGACAGGTCCCAGTCCCACTGCCCCGGGACCTCCTAAATAGTTCAAGCTAATCAACTGTCTCACTTATCCAGAGGCCTTGATCTAGTTCCATGGGGGCTCCTCAGCTATTGGTTCATGTGTGGTGGTATTCTAATTGTACTGAAATGTGATTTTGATTGTATGTTAATAAAGTTACCCGGGGGTCAGAGCTATTAGAGCCATAGCAAGAGTGTGGCGGTGGTGGCACACGCCTTTAATCCCATAGATCTCTGTGTGTTCAGGGATACAGCCAGCATTGGAGACATATGCCTTTAAGACCTGGGGGGCTGTACATACAGACAGTGACAAGGCAGTCACGTGTTTGGGTTTACAACCAATGAGAAGGCAGAATGACTATGGAAAACGACTTACACACAGGAAATAGCTCTCTTTTGGGAAGCTGGGACACAGCAGGAGGAAGGGTGAGATTTTAGCTCTGAGCTCTGACCTCTTGGCTTTCTCTTTTACATTGTTTCTGTGTTTCTTATTTAATAAGACGGTTGGTTACATCTACACTCATGTGTTTCCAAGGGTTTAGCTATTTGTCCCTGTGCTTTTTCCAATCATGTTCTCAATATCTCTTGCTCATAATAATCCCTCCTCTCTCTTGCCAATGAGACTCTTGGATCTCCACCTGGGGCTTTGCCATGGATCTTTGCATCTGCTTCCATCAGTCACGGGATAAGAGTTATATCATGACAGTTAAGGTGTTCGGCCATCAGATCACCAGAGTAGGTCAGCTTGGCTTTCTCTTGACCATTGCCAGTAGTCTATTGTGGAGGTATCTGTTCAACTATGTTCAAAGCAGCATTATTTGTAATAGCCAGAACCTGGAAACAACCTAGATGCCCTTCAACTGAAGAATGGATAAATAAAATGTGGTACATATACACAATGGAATACTACTCAGCAGAGAAAAACAATGGCATCATGAAGTTTGCAGGCAAATGGATGGAACTAGAAAAAAAAATCATCCCAAGTGAGGTAACCTAGACACAGAAAGACAAACATGGTATGTACTCACTCATAAGTGGATACTACATGTAAAGCAAAGGATAACCAGACTGCAATCCATGGCTCCTGGGAGGCTACTAAGTAAAGAAGACCCTAAGAAAGACACAGGGATCACCCAATGACAAAGAAATGGATGAGGTCTACAAGAGCAACCTAGATATGGTGGGGGGGGGCAATGAAGGGCAAGGGTCGGGGAAAAGAGAGCTTAGGGGAGCAGGAGGTCTCAGCTGGATCAGGAACAGAATGTGAGAACAAGGAAAGAGATACTATGATAAATGAAGACCCCCCATGGTATTAGGAAGAAGCAGAGTGCTAGAGAGATCCCCTTGGAAATTTAACTTAGTTCTGAACAATCTTTTGGCCACCTGTAATCCTTGCACTGGTGAAGTGGAGATGGGAAGCTCTCACCTGGCCAGTTAATCTTGCCAAATAGGTGAGCTCCAGGTTCAGTAAAAGAGCCTGTCTCTAAAGATAAGATGGAGAGCAATAGAGGCAGATGCCCAATATCAAGCTCTGACCTACACACACCTGCATACATAGGCAAGCACACACTCATACACAAGTGCACACATATGAACACACGTATACCACACACATATTTTAAAACAAATGAAAACTATACAAATATTTCTCATAAATATATAGACTCACAGACTTACAACAATATATAACAATGTATTAAATGATTACTCATATGAGCAAATGGTGTCAATCCCATGCAATGTTATGTAACATTATGAAAAAATAACAGATAATCCAACATACTAAATATATAATAGTTGACTGTAAAAGATGGACAGTATGCTGGTTAGGTTTTTGTTTTGTTTTGTTTTTCAATTTGAAGTCAAATTGACATTTGGAAGGAAGAGACTTCAGTGAAGTCTACAGGCATTTTCTTGATGAATAGTTTATGTGAGAGTGTCCAGGCCACTGTGGGTAGTGCTACCCCTGGGTATAAAAACAGGTAGCTGACCATTAGTCTAAGAAGCAAGCCAATAAGCAGGGTTCCTCTGTGGTCTCTGCTTCAGTTCCTGCCTCCAGATCCCTGCCTTTAATTCTTTAATTCTTGCCCTAATGTCCCTTCATGAAAGTCTTTAAGCTGCAAGATGAAAGAAACTCTTTCCTCCCCCAAGTGGCTTGTAGTCATGATGTTTATTGAAGCAACAAAATGCAAACTATAACTAATAAATGATAGTTTCAGTGGCATAAAACCATGCAATGATTAGTAATATATTTAAGAAAATGTGTTATTTTGTATAATAAAAGCTATAAAATACTGTTTAATTTTGAAACAGTTAAAGTAAGTGGATGAATATACCTTGCTTTTAGAGTGGGAGAAAATATTATTAACACACATATTTTCTTCAAATTTTAATTGGTTTGATGGAATTTATTGTATGCTTTTTCATTGTAGAATTTGACAAGCCAATTACAGAGTCCTATAAATTATGAAATATTTTAAAAATCCAATTTTGAACATAGAAAATTTGGAAAACTTAAAATGTCAGAACTTAAGGCATACTATAATGCTATAGATTGTGATTTTCATGTGGATACTATCATTTGTTGTGATGGTTATACAAGTAGCCTTTACAAAACTTATCTAATTTCATACTTAGAATTAATTGATTTTATTATACATAAAGTGTCTCTCAAAGAAGCTGTGATAATATTTGAAAAATATACAGGATGAAGGGCTTACATTTTGATATACACAGAAATGACAGAGTGGTAATGAAGGTAAATGGTAGAGCATATGCTTAGCATGTGTGTAGCTCTTGGCTTACTTCCTGGAACCAAAAATAAAAAAAAAATGAAGTAACAAACAAATAATAAATGGAAAAGTACATCCAAATAAATCTTTCTTAAAATAGTTATACAATTCAAGTAAATCCTATGAATTTGTATGTTGGATCAAATAAAGAAAATGAGAATAACTGAAATCCCACTTTCCCACCTAAATATGTGTCTGCTAGACAATGGATTGTGCATGGAGATGGACAATTTTAGACAATGCTGGAATGATTATAGATATATAAAAATTTCTAGAAAGCTGTTTCATGATATTGTATAAGAGGCTCTGAAATATGTATTTCTTTCATTTTTGTAATATCAACATTTAAGATCCTGTCTTCAAATAATAGACAGGGATGCACTTTACTTACAATAACTTCATTGTGTTAAAAAAATGAGATACTGCCTAAATGACCAAGAAAATTTCCATGATTAAATTGATCATGATGTGTTTAAGAGATTAAATATTATAGATGATCAAATCTGTTTTTAAGGAATGTAGAACTACATGGAAAATATTCTCAATAAATATTAAATGAACCAGGGCAAAGCTTTAATAGACAGATATAAACTTCATTCTCTCTGTACATTTATAATTATAAATAAAATTGATTAGAAATATAGAGATTTTAATAGCTATTTTTTTTAATTATGGAATTACAGGAACTTTTCTTTATTTTCTTTATTATTTATGCTGTTTCTTTATTACTTATGCTGTTTCCAAATATTCTGTAATGAATGTTTACGACTTTCTACAATTAGAAAATATACAATTATCAAAATGTTTTTGAAAGTTCACAATGGAATCAAGTTTCTAATATTAGATTTTGACTATGGAAAGGGAGATTGCACAAGTGTATTAATACAGTCAAGCCCAGAATAACTGTGTGCACTTAATCCCCTTTAGAGTTTAGCTACAGCAGATGTTACATCCTAAATTCTGGGTTAAGTCCTTGCTTCTAGGTTCCCTGCTCTATGCCAGTTGGTTTGTATCCAGGAACTTTCAACTTCTTGAGCTGTTGGTCTGAACAAAAAATAAGGTGTGTCTACAGAAGAAAAAACTATTCCACAATGCAGTTCTAAGCCACATATAAATCACTTAAGAAACTCCAACAGCCCTGCACACACACCCAGTTTTAAATTATGTCACTCTTTTTTCCTCCTGTTTGGCAGTATGGAAAATTAAGATATTTAACATTGTTTTTTATCATTTCTATCATATACTTTATTTGAACAAAATTATCCCAAACGAAGCCTAGAATAATTCATTCTAACACAGTCAAATTAGAAGTCAAAGGTTTTCCTTTTAAAGTTATCCTAACAGTCCTTTCTTTGCTTAATTCTCTGGGCAGCTTTTTTTTAGTTGAGCCTCAAGTCTTGGTTGGATTGATAGTTTTTAGGTTTGACAGATTTGTTTGTCCTGTCCTGTAAGCATTAGGAACTTAGGCTGTGAAATCTGTCTGCTATGGATCATCTCTCCAAATGCATACCATTCTGCTACTGTTGCATTAGCAGAATCCCCAGCTGTCTGAAGGGTGCGTAAGTCAAGGTGATTGCCCTGAGCATCTTGTTACAGGAAAATGGGGGATGTGTATTATTGGCGGCTGTGAAGCAATTTAGCTAATAGACACAAGAGAAGTGGCCTCTGCCAGAGTACACCACAAAAAAACCCACGAAGCTCACTTAACATCAGTTCTTAGACTTCTTCCTCCTGCCAGCACCAAGGCATAAAAATTGCCTAGGAATATCTATCTCCAAGTCTCCTAGCTCTTGTCTACTTAATTGTTGTCGAATTTAGTGGATAAAAAAGTAGGATTTGGGGCAGGGAAGCACACAGGCTGATTTCTCAACAATGTCCTATGTACTGAATAGCAACAATGTACTGAATAGCATTAATGCGATCATACATTTATCAACACAATAAAATATAGTTTTTCACAATCAATTAAATTGTAGAAAATAAGTTTTCAATACATCCAGTGCTACAATATTTCAAAGACTGGGAGCACTGTGGTGTTCATGGAAAGGTATAAGAATCAGATGAGCTTCAATGGCTATCTTAGCTACTTAACTATCAGTAGAACGATCGGTCTAGACACTGAGTATCACATTCTATTTTGCCATCTGATAGGAACCCAGTATTTCGTTCTGCAGCATATTTACCATCTTACTGATGCTCTGAGGCAACATGGATTAGTGAATGGTACTAGACTTTTAGAGACAAGTCTGTACATTGATTTTACATCTATACGCATGCAATCATGAACAAGTTAATCTCTTTTTTTGATCCTTAGCACTCTCTCTCATGGAGTAGTGCTGTAGCTTAAATGTGTTATCTACCTTCTAATACTCATTTGAAATTTATTCTGAATTGTGAGATATGAAAATGTGGGAGCTATATGTGCATACACCAGTGCGTATGTATCTGTATGTACAATGGCTCTGTGCTGACTTCCTCTCAAATCACTTCATACCAATCAAAAGACTTTTAGCAGAGAAATAGATGCCAAAGGAGAAAATGTCATGCCTTTTGTGGCTCAGTCTGAAATGTGATGCTCTTCTATTTTGTCTTGTTCTAAATTATATTGTACTTTCCTGTTACTATCAGTCAAAATAGAGAATATTTACAGTTTAAGGTTAATTTTTCTGCATTTAAGCCCACACATAAATCTTTGGGAAGGAAGTGGTAATATTAAACTTAGTAACTTAAAAATTGGACTGTTAACCTTTCTTATTCTGAGGTAATGTGTATCTGAGCAAATATCATCTTGCTGAGGTCTTGTGTTCAATACTAATTATTCCACCCTATGTAAACGTCTCACAAACCCACAACCAGTGCTGGAAAAAGCTTCATGAATTCTGTGTTTGTCATTGTTTTTCTCATTACACATAATGTTGGTGTTTATTATTTTGGAGCTTGCAATTTAAAAGTTCTAATTCTGACCATTTGAACTTTAAAATAACATGTGGGAGCAAGTAAGACCCTTGGGTAAAGAGATTGTAACTTTGCCAGTATGAATGGATTAATCCATGTAGTTGATCAATGGAATAATGTCCTAATGGTTATTTCCAGAGTGGGTCTGTTATAAAAACTAGTTTGTCTACGTCTCCCTATTGCTTCCTGTCTCTCACATGTGATATCCTTGTGCTTCCTCGGGACTCCACCAGGAAGAAGGCTATCGCATTGGTCCCCTGCTTTGTACTGTAATGGTGAACACTTTTCTTCATAAGTTATTAGGTCTGTGATATTGTGTCACTAGCACCAGAAACCAACAAGATTTAGACAAGTAATAATATGTGTTGCACAGAATTCTTATAAAGAAAAAGTGTGATTTAGAAAGCCATTAGTTTATTGTATGTCTGATTTTAATCTCAATGCTGCAAGTAATACTGTCTGTTCGTAGGTGTGTAAACAGTAAAAGTAGTAACAGCAGAGATGTTATTGTTTTGTTATCATTACTTATTCTCAGGCTAATATTTTAGTGATTACTATATATAGATTATTGGGTGTCAGAGTAGAGCTAGAGGCCTGTTTATTAATGTTTCCCTGGACAGTTTTTTAAAAGTAAATGGGTTTGGCTACTTTTGTAACTGTAAAGTTTCAGTTATTTTTAAAAGTCTAATCATAGCTCTAATTTAAATGTTTATTTCCCTCATCTATATTTATTTTATGATTTGAAAAATCTCCAGAGGGTTTACATTTTTTTTCCTGAAACTGAAGCTAAAGTTACTGGCATGACAGCCCCACGTGAAAAGTTAGTTGAAGGAAGCAATTCCTCTATTTTAGTGCTGATCATCCCAAATGCCAAATGTAAATGGAGGTAGCCAGCAGAACTCTTTCCCCAAATGGAAATCTCATCCATAAGCCATGCAAGCCAAGCAAATCAGGCATGTGGCACATACCAGTAGTTTACCTCTAGTGAACATAATTCCCTGAAAGACAAGGTGGAAAAATCCAGTAGTTGGGATTTTTAGCCAGTGGGGTTCAATTCCCAAAGAATGAAGAAGCCCTCCATACAGAAGCAATCTTAATTAAAAAATAATGCTAGAGCATTAAGGGGAGGGCAACATCCACTCAGTGCTAATTTATTTCTTCAACAACTCTTTATTGATAATATAACTCCAGAAAAACCCTGACGCAAAATCCTTGATACATTTTTAGTGTCTCTTTCTTACTCCAGTTTTAGAAATGATATAGAGTTGTCTTATAAGTATGGATACTAAAACTTGGCATCTGATCCATATGCAATTATTAATGAAACACTTTCAAGGAGCCAATAACTTTAAAAATGTCTCATGAGTGTCAAAAATCAGATCACAGGATATTCAGGGCCTTTTTCCTTGTTTTTAGGATCTGGAGGATTTTGTTGTTCTTGTTGTTGTTTTTGTTTTTTTGTTTGTTTGTTTGTTTTTGTTTTGAGACAGAGTTTCTCTGTGTAGCTTTGCGCCTTTCCTGGATCTCGCTCTGTAGACCAGGATGGCCTCAAACTCACAAATATCTGCCTGCCTCTACCTCTCGAGTGCTGGGATTAAAGGTGTGTGCCAACACCACCCGGCAGGATCTGGAGTATTAAGAGTTAAAACTATAAGGGAAATATTCCAATCCTGCTGAAGAAGACTAAAATCATTCATAAAAGGTATCAGGCACTGTGATTTAAAATGCCTCAAAGGATAATTAAAGGCACTTGAAAAAAAATGTCAAGTATAAACATCAATACAAGCCTATCAAGCGTGGTCTTGTTTTATATAGCCTCTATGGTTGACATATCATTTAGCCTTGAACATAGTATGTGACCCTTCTCTCAAAAACCATACTATGTTTCTGGAATTATCCCCAATGTAAGGTAATCATATATTTGTTGATTTATAACTATTTATATGGGCTCAAATCAAAAGGACTTGTAGTATCTCTGATGTTACAAATGATTTTAAAGTATTCAGTGTATAAAGAAAGTGAAAAAAATCCTACAGCCAGGAACATCTTGAACTCTTCAAGGCTCACATAGCTTCATAGCAATGGAAACCACATTTTTACTGCGTCCTAGATCCTACCACAGAATGGAAAATGAAATGGGATTTAGTGGGAGAGTGGAGGAATGTAGACAATAACAAGAAAAAATATTATGTCTGGTGCTTTCAAGTTCTTCAAGAGAGATCTATAGGTGGGGATGGTATGATTGTAGGCAAATGTTATCTAATAGATCACTTTAGTATAGAAAATGTACCCTCAATTTTGGCTGATCAAAATACCTTATTAATTGAAATCTAGCTAAATTTTTTCAATCAAATCTATCACAGTACTGTTCACCAAGTGCCATTTATATGTGTATTAAAGAATGCCAAAGAGATAGACTACCATTTATACAACTACAACCTTTTTGAGGTGACAATCATGAAAATTATGCTAAATAAATAACATGGCATGTTTTATTAGTACAGCCATGTTTAATGAGGGCAAATGCGGCTTTAAAGTTATTGGAAATAATTTTTGTGAGTCAACATTTTTGCAAATTATTCCATCAAGAAATATCCCATGAGAACATTAAGGTTTTGGACTTCACTTTAGATAATTATTTTGATAAGTAATTCCTATGATAATATCACATAGGATTCTCTCCCTCCTTGCCTGCTTCCTTCCCTCCATCCCTTTATTTTTGACACAGAGTCTCACTAATCATCCAAGAACACATAGAAATCTGCCTGTTTTTGCCTCCTGAGATTAATGGCATTCAACATCATGCCTAGAGATAAAAAGAAATTTCAAATTTTAGTTCCATTATGGATAAGATGCTCTGACCAGAGGAATAACTTGATAAAATTTTCTAAATTAATGAATTTGAAGCTAGACATGGTGGTGCAAACCTATAATCTCAGTACTTGGGTGGTAGAGGCAAAAGGATCAGGAAGAGCTCAAGGTCACTTCTTCATAGTGAGTTAAAGGACAACCTATGATACATAATGCCTTACCTCAAAAACCCAAAGAAACTACAGCAAAATAATACATTTCTTAATCTATGCTTTAAGTATACATAAGAGTCCTACTTTACCATGAGGAAATATATTCAAAACCCTTAGTATATGCCTGAAACCAAGGAAAGTATAGAACCCAATATATACTTTATACATATATAGTTATGATGTTTTAATTTATAAATTAGGCACACTAAGAGGTTAATTGTAGCAATAATAAAATATAGTGATTGCAATGACATACAGTTAGAAAATTTATTGAGAAGTTATGAATTGTTTTATTTTTTTTCTGTGATTTTTCAGTGAATGTATTTGGATCACAAATGACTATATATAACTGAAAGCATGAATAACTGAAATCACTGTTAATCTCAACCACAGATAATAGTGGATATTATAAAGTTGGCTTATAATATTATCTATAACATATTTATGCCACCTGCTATGTTTAGGGAATTCTCTCATGAATTTTAACATCGGCCAGGTAGTAACATTATGTAGTTATTGCATATGACTACTTTTTGACATAACTATACTTTAGTTCCCTAAGAAGATAGAAGGTCTTTATAGAAAATGAGTGTGCTAAGCCTTTTGAGATTGTTGTTGTCAAAATACCCACTACAGTAGTCTGTGCATAAAGATAGGCACACTGTATATGGCTGATCTACTCACAGACATAAGGCTTTGTATTTTTATTCCAAAGCTTAAGTAATGCTGTACTGATACCTCATCTACTTCCATGTTTTTAATGCTTTCTTTGCACTAATGTGTGATTTGGTTAGTGTCTAAAAGTGTCAATAATGTTTTAATAAGTTGTACTCATGTATGTTGCAATAGTTTCTTTTACTTACATATACCTACCAATATACATGTTCAGTCTCACAGAATCATACATCATCAGCTATTAACCTTAGTTTTCTTCCAAATACATTCAAATACCAGGATCTTCCTTCCTCTAAACATGATATCAATGTGGGGTTGGGGATTTAGCTCAGTGGGAGAGTGTTTGCCTAGCAAGCACAAGGTCCTAGATTTGGTCCTCAGCTCGGGGGGGGGGGGACATAATATCAATATAGAGTTGCTTATGCATTCAAGTGCCATAGCAAAGAGAAAAAGGACAATTCACTGCTTCATGTGCCCATCTCCTATCTAGTTTTGCTCTGGGTCTCTCTATCATTTATCCTTGAGGGAAAAGAAAATAAAAACATCATTCTCTTAGGTGATCCTACTAAGGAAAGAACCATGAGAAATCTAATGTCAAGAAGATATGAATTATGTTCTTGGACAAGTGATTATCATCTCAAGTCTAAACACCAGCTTATTTTTTGAATTGGTGACACTGACAGCAACAGAGACTATAGAGAGTATACTTGGCCTGGTAGCCTGTAGCTCACTGAATATTTTCTTGTATTGTCTCCCTCTCTTTTGTATGCTTTTCCATTAGTTCAAAAAAACACAGTCAGATCTTAACCTATCCTGACTAAAGACTTCCTTGATTTGAGATCCCCTCCAGGCATTCATTGCTTTCTGCAGTATTTTCCCCCCAAAAGTAGTTCAAAGATGCACGTACCTCACAATTCCTTAACCTTCTTTCAGAGTCATTGCCTTTTTCCAGTGTCACCAATGAAAGATCTGCTGTGATACTACTTTGTTCTTTAATCTTGCTTAATTCTCTCCAAAATTTTTGTTTTCTCTTGTGACTAGAGACGTAGCTTAGCAATAGAGTACTTGTTTGGCATACACAAAGCCCCAGGTTCCATCCATACCACAACATAAAAGAAAGAAATTGGATTTCATGGTACCACCTTGTATTATAAATAAATATTTTATTAATTCTGTGAGAATATCATACAATGTATTTTGATCATATTCATTCACAAATCCTTGCCTTAACTCCTAACAGAGTTAACATTCCACATCCCTATATGCTGAGTTCCTAGGTTTTTTTTTTTTAATTTAATAGCCATTTGACTCCAATTTGTGTTGTCCATATACTTCTTGGTGCAGGGACATCCTCTGGAATGTAGTCAAACTTTACATACCACACTTACAACTTCTAAGCAATTGCAGACATATCTTAGCCACAATGATCTTGTTGCCAGTGCTCATCTTCACAGAAACAAACCTGATATATTTAGTACCTGAGTAATTTTTAATGAGATTGCATTTGAAGTAAGGTAATGTTTTTCAAGAATAAATGATATGGGGATGTAGCTAAGTTGAGAAAATGATTGTTCAGTATGCACAAAGCCTTGGATTCAATCCCCACTCAGTACTTCATAAAATTGGATGGGGTAGCAGATACTTATAATATCAGCATTCATGTATTGGAGACAGGAAAGTTGGGATTTTAAGGTGACCTTTGGCTATATAGTGAGCTTGAGGCCAGACTTGGCTACATCAGTGTGCTGGTTCATTTGTATTCTCATCTTTACCAAACCTAGAGTCACCCAGGAAGAGAGAATTGAAGAATTGCCTTTATCATATTGGCCTGTGGTCATGTATATGGGAAATTATCTTGACTGGTGATGGATGTGGGAGGGCACAGCAAACTGTTAGTTGAAACATCCCTAAGCATGTGGGTCTGGGCTGTCTAAGAAAGCTATCTGAGCATGAGTCACTGAGCAAGTCAGGAAGCATGGTTTCTTCTTCTTGAGTTTTTGCTTGAGTTCCAGCTCTGACTTCCCTTAACTATGTCCTAAAAATGTAAGCTGAAATAAACTCTTTCCTAAGTTGCCTTTGGACATGAATAATTTTGAGAATTTCGCACATGAGTACATTGAGTTATACCATTGCAAACCCTTCTTCTCTGCTCCAACTCCTTCCATGTCAAACTCACCCCTCTCAAATTCATGTCCTCTTCTGTAACTGTTAATGTTACACAATTATGTGATATATATGATATATATATATATATATATGATATATTATATATATGACACAGACACACAGAGACACACACGTGTGTGCACCCACACCCACACCCATTACTGGGTCCAATAAGTGGTGCATATATACACATATATTTAAGGTGGACTACTTAAGATTGGATAACCTATTAGGGGTTTGTTCTGGAGAAAATGAATTCTCTTTCCCTCAGCCATTGATTACATATAGCTCTTTATATAGAGCTAGAGCCTTGTGATATTTTCCTCAATCTAATTGTCACGTTGACTGGTGTGATTACTGTGGAGGTCTTGTATAGGCAACTATGTTGTCGAGATCCCATAGATGCAGCATCCCTATTATGTATGAAGACACAGTCTTACAGCAGGTTTCCTGGTGATCTGGCTTTTTGCAATCTTTTCCTTGCCTCTTCTCCAACTCTGTATGTTTAAGTATAGGGATTGTTTTGTAGATGTACCAACTGGGACTGGGTACTTTACTTATTCTCTGCATTTTGACTAGTTATTATAACTGTAGTAGCCCCAGTTTACTGTAAAGAAGTCGCTTTGATGAAGCGGAATACCTAAATTTGTTTGTGGGTATAAGGATAAGCATTTAGAATACAGTTCAAAATAATATTAGTTTAGAGAAATGGAAGTAGTAGGTTGTTCTCTGGGATCTATGATTCCCCTAGTCATGGATTATTGAGTAGCTTTATGTAATACAGGCATGAGTTCCTTCTAACTGAGTTGGCCTCCAATCCAATTAATTACAAACTGTTGTTATCTCTGAGATATTAGTGCCACTATTGGGCGTAAAATGTAGCTGAGAGTTTTCCTGTGTCCTGTGTGGCTGTGGTCGGGACAAATTTCTCACCCACAGTTACGCAGCCTTTTATAAAATAATTATACAGAGGCCTAATATTAATTATAACTTTTTGGCCATTTGCTCAGTGACTAGCTCTTACATTTTAATTAACCCATAATTCTTATCTATGTTTAGCCATGTGGCTTCGTACTTTTTTCAGTTCTGCCTTCACATCTTGCTTCCTCTGTGTCTGGCTGGTGACTCCTGACTCTGCTTTTCCTCTTCCCAGCATTCCTTTAGTCTGCTTGCTCCACCTATACTTCCTGCCTGGCTACTGGTCAATCAGTATTTTATTAAATCAGTGTATAACAGGAATATCCCACAGTCCTGTGGGATGGTCTATATGTCAAATTACTCTGATTGGTCAATAAATTAAACACTGATTGGCCAGTGGCTAGGCAGGAAGTATAGGCAGGACTAACAGAGAGGAGAAAGGAAAGAACAGGAAGGCAGAAGGAGTCACTGCCAGCCGC
This sequence comes from Peromyscus maniculatus bairdii, assembly GCF_049852395.1. Taxonomy (NCBI): domain Eukaryota; kingdom Metazoa; phylum Chordata; class Mammalia; order Rodentia; family Cricetidae; genus Peromyscus; species Peromyscus maniculatus. Next base: position 53,082,386 of record NC_134875.1, read on the forward strand.
TGCCATGACAAACAGCATGTGAAGATGCCGGTAAGCCACAAGCCATGTGACAAGGTATAGATTTATGGAAATGGATTAATTTTAGCTATAAGAACAGTTAGCAAGAAGCCTGCCATGGCCATACAGTTTGTAAGCAATATAAGTCTCTGTGTTTACTTGGTTGGGTCTGAGCAGCTGTGGGACTGGTGGGTGACAAAGATTTGTCCTGACTATGGGCAAGGCAGGAAAACTCTAGTTACACCACAGCATTTCCTCTTTTCTGTCTAATGAAAAAGGAAGGTTTTAATTTTAACATAGTAAAATTACATATAACAAAAAAGAGTTATCAAGCAAGAATCACAGTTACAATATCCAGTCCACTTATATTTGGCAAATTCAAAGAAAATATTTTATTTATCATATATTTGTGAGTCTAAGGTTTCACATCTAACATTTCTTATCATAACCAAGGAAAAATCATAATTATAACTACCTACTCTTCAACTACATCAAAAACCCCAGAAGGATATAATATTACTTAAGTAAACAGGAAGAGCATTGTAAGCAACTTCCAAAATTCTGCAAAGACAGAGACAGCTGCCTGTCTGGACAGTTGCCCAAAGTTCCTCTGCAATGTTGGGGCATCCATCTTCAGCGCATTGGCCTAGTCTCTAAGTCACTTCTCTCTGTGTCCTGTAGAATGTCTGGCAGTTTTCTCTACAGAGCAGGAACCTGAAAGACCACCTGCCTTGCAAAGTTTATTGGTCACCTTCCTATGGGTCCTGCCTGTCCAGTCAATACAACATTTTGCCAATCAGTCCAGGCAAGAACAATTTCTTGCCCAAATGGCTATTTTTGCCAAGAAGATAAACTCCATATGGAGTGACTTCCACACTCATCTTTTTCTTTGAAGTAAATGGGTGCTGCCAGGAGCAGACAAATCTCAATATCCAGAAAAAGCCTAAGTTTTTAAAACATTTTAAATGCCACATTCTGTAGATCTTTGAAGTGTTTGAAGATTACATACCTAACTGAATTTATCTATGTATATCTAGAAAACTTAACTAACATGATTATAAGCTTGATTGTTATGGATGACTAATTGTTAATCTGTATTTCTTAATTATCCATTATAATTTAAATGAGTAACATAAACATAATACCTTAAACAAGAGTAGAAATATACATATAGTATAACAAGTTAACTTAAATTTGTATCAATAAACTAAAATCTATAGCAATTTAAAACATTTTACACATATAGTTGCTCTTGAAAAGTAGACTCAATAATCTACCCTTTCATCCAATCATATCTGTATCCTATCCCCCTTTTTTCTTTAGAAAGATATAGACTATGACCAATAACAATTTTTAACCAACAACCTAAACAAAGACAAACATCCATAATCTATTTTTGGTAATGTGGGTATAGTTTTTTAGGCTACTTCCTGATGATTGTGGGTGCTGGTAGTTTTATGGGAATCCCGAGTAAATTCGAGATAATGGTCAAGTCCTGGGAAGACCTTTGTTGATAGGTACCATCTGTTAACGTTCATCAGGTCTAGCTTGATCAAATCTGATCCATTTTAACTTGGAACAAATCCATAGACTCTTGCTTCCTATGGAAACAAAAACAGAGCCTCCTTTCCAGAGCAACATATCCTTAGGTCCAAATTTTGAAGTCAAGATAACTTTAAGGTATACATATTGGTTTAACTCAGCATTTATAATTAAATGTCTTTCTGCAGTTAAAAATCCCAAAGACAACATAATCTAGATCCTCTGTGTAATATCCATCTTTATGTGGCTTTTTTATATTACCTTTACTGTGTCTTTAAAGACTTTATTCTTTAAAACTATTTCTTTATATAAATGTCTATATTCACTTTCTTCTCTTTTCCAAGCCTACATACATTCGTACATTTTTATATACATTGTACACCATTTAAAGTCTTCTTAATCCACCTGAATCTGCCTTATTGTGAATCAATTGCTTTAAATGCAGTGGTTAGTACTGAAGCAGCAGCCTTGGCTTCTGATTCTGCCTTTCTCAGCTTTTCAACATAGTGGAGATAATTCATCACCAGCTCTGGGAGCCATGCTGTCCACTGACTCTGGGAAGCAGAGGGTCTATGCTTCTAACAAAGCAGCGTGTAACCCAGATCCCCCATTTTTTCTACTAGTAAAATCTAAATACATCATGCAGTGCACTGTACAGCTTGGAGAAACCTCTGTGTAACTTGGCAGGAACCCACCATGCTGTAGCTCATGAATTGCCGCATTGGGCGCCAAATGTAGCCAAATTTCTAAGTGTTCTTATTAAATAAAAAACATGGAGCCAAATATAGGGGTAAAAGCCTTAAAGATCAGGGAAATAGTGAAAGCTACCAGCTAACCTTAACTCACAAGGGATATCTTCCCAGGACAGTCATTGTTGTGGTTTGCAGGATTTCATATGAGTAGAACCATTGATTGCTCTTTTCCTTGGCAGCCTATATCACAACTTCTGATACTAGAAGTGTTAACCTTCATGGAGGAGGCTTACAGCTCTCTTCTGGTCTGGTTTCTATGAGTCTGAAGTATGTGGTGTCTTCAAAAAATAGGGTCTTACCTTAAAATTCTGAGAGGTAACAAAGGGAAATAGAAATAGACTATATCATTTTAGAGCGGTGATTCTCAACCCCCCTAATGTTGTGTTCCTTTAATACAGTTCCGCATGTTGTACTGACCCCCAAATATAAAATTATTTTTGTTGCTACTTCATAAGTGTAATTTACTCCTGTTATGAATCATAATGTAAATATTTGAGTTTTCCAATGGTTTTAGGTGACCCTTGTGAAAGAGTCATTACATTCCCAAAGGGGTCATGATCTACAGGTTGAGAATCATTGTTTTGGAGTGTCTCTTGTACCTATCATTCATAGTTTTTAATAATATCAATAGAAAAGCAAACTAGAACAATGAGATCTCATATCAAAAAGAATAAATAATGTAAAAATTAAATTGCTATGCTAATGAGTAAAACATGAAGTTAGTATAACTACTGTAACAGAAGTTTGACATTGTTATCTTGGAACAAGTAGATGAGAGCAATAGAAGACAGTAGAGCTATTGGAGACAGAGCACTTCAATCTATTACAATATGAACTGTTGTATTATCATGTGACTGTTTATACATTGACAACAAATGTAGGGAACAATCACACTTAATTTTTTTTTCTTTTTTCTTTTTTTGGTTTTTCGAGACAGGGTTTCTCTGTGTAACTTTGTGCCTTTCCTGGAACTCACTTGGTAGCCCAGGCTGGCCTCGAACTCACAGAGATCCACCTGCCTCTGCCTCCCGAGTTCTGGGATTAAAGGTGTGCGCCACCACCGCCTGGCAAGATTCAACTTTTGATTCTAGGGTGCTTCTAAACACAGTTATAATCTCTTCTGAATTCTTACCTATCTTCTTCCTTCATAGATTGTAGCCGGAATCTTAAAAGTTCTTATTAATAAAATCAAACCCGAGGCCAGTTATTGGGGTGAATACTGGAAGGTCAGAGAGACAGAACAAGCCAGAGCTATCTCACCTCGCCGGATCCTCAGCTGGTCTTGTCTCCTCAGACTGGAGGCCGGGTGTTTCTGGTACATGGGCTGCTCTCACCCAATGGGAGGTTGAACTGTTGACCTTGTGTACATCCTACTTCACAAATGAGTCTGTCAGATACACTAAGCCTATAGGCTGAAGATGATGCCCCAACACTGCGGAAACCTCAGGTGACTGTCCAGGCAGCTGGTTGTTTCTGTCAACTCACAAATTTTTTGGAAGTTGCTTGCATGCACTTCCTGTTTTTATTTTTGTTAGCTAATATTATTCCCTTCTTGGGTCTCTGAGGGAGTTGAAGATTAGTTAGTTATGGTTGAAGATTAGTTAGATATAGTTGAAAATTAATTAGGATAGAAAGTGCATTAGATACATCTTGGATTTACCAAAACAGGATAGATAATGGAATAATTTTCTCTGATTTGTCAAATACATGTTTAGGTATTTATTACTTGTATATATTGTATATAGTTATTGTACTTTTGTATATAGTTTTTCTTATGTTATAACCTTTTGCTTTTTTTCTTTTTATTAAAATAGAAAAGGGGAAATGTGGTGGTATTCTAATTGTACTGAAATGTGATTTTGATTGTATGTTAATAAATAAAGTTGCCCGGGGGTCAGAGCTATTAGAGCCATAGCAAGTGTGTGGCGGTAGTGGCACATGCCTTTAATCCCAACACTTGGTAGAAGAGCTAGGTAGAACTCTGTGTGTTCAGGGATACAGCCAGCATTGGAGACATATGCCTTTAAGACCTGGGGGGCTGTACATTCAGACAGTGACGAGGCAGTCACGTGTTTGGGTTTACAACCAATGAGAAGGCAGAATGACTATGAAACGACTTACACACAGGAAATAGCTCTCTTTCGGGAAGCTAGGACCACCGCAGGAGGAAGGGTGAGATTTTAGCTCTGAGCTCTGACCTCCTGGCTTTCTCTTTTACATTGGTTCTGTGTTTCTTATTTAATAAGACGGTTGGTTACATCTACAATAGATAGTATGTGAAGTCCACTTAAACTCAATAGGGCAAGGCTACCTCCAAATACATGCAATTGTGATCGCTGCCATAGTCATCTCCTCTAATACAATTTGTGCTCTTCTCCTCTCACACTAAACATCTTCCTTTCTGATGCAAAACCACACATGAAGGAAGAAGATAGTATGCTCATCTGATTAAGAGTTGCCAGAATAATTACTGGGATCCTCATATTCCTTTAAGGCGTGAATCTCTCACTATTATGCTTAAAGAGAATTGGGTAGTGGCTCTACTTTCAGTACATCTATTAAATCCAAAATACTTTAGTTTGAGAATGAGCACAAGTTGTTATTAATGCAGATTTGCAAAAGTAGTACCGTTAGTCTCAGTGGAGTTAGGTTTTACAGATTTGAAGCTATGTGAAAGACACACTTTAACAAGATAATACTGGTCCTTTCTGTGGAAAGAATGTATCTGTAAGTCAATAGAAATAACTCAAGCCCCATTGGATTAAAATACCAAGAGTATATCTCTCACTTAGACTTCATGTTCAATACAAGTTGGTAAGGTGAAGGCTCTGTCAGGTAATCATTCAAAGGACTGACTCAAAGGACAACCCATTTGAAATAGGTTTCCATGTCACTATGGAAGGATAAATGAAAAGCTAGATCTGAACACTGGCAAGGAAATGCTTTTACCAAGAAATGACAAGGGACCCTTCTGCTCACATTTCCACAGCCAAAGAAAGTCATTTACAAATGATTTCAAAGGGACAGGCAAGTATAAACCTAATATACAGTTGGCTGTAAGGGAACTGAAATATTTGTGGCAACTTTACTAGATACTATAGGCACTGAGCATGCCAGTCATGATACCAGGGATTCAGCTGTAATTTTGCCATTAGATACATGACTTATAGCACTTTGATTTGTTGAGCATAGTGATCATCCATGCTGATTAGTTGGAAGGATAAAATCATTATATAGGATAGAAAATATACACCTTTAATAAAACATAAGGTGATAATATGAATACACACAATTTTATGATAAATTGTTTAATCTAAAAATAGAAGTATATTTTAGAGGTGAAGCAAATTGTAGAGGTGGGGTGGCAATTGTGTAACTACCATGAAGCAATAACTTGGTACTTATAAAAGATATACACACTGTCACTTCTTTGGTATAGAGCAGTATTTGATCACTTCATAGAAGATAAATTGGTGCCAGAATAGCTCTGTGATGACTGGTAATAAGAAAAAGATCAGGGTCTGTGTTGCTACGAGAAGGCTCAATGCAATGCCAATGATTTCATGCAATTAAAAAAGGTTGCAACCACTCTCACATCCAATTAACTTCTTTTTTCAAAGCCAGCATTCCATGCAATGCAATAATGTAAATTACTAATCCAATAAATTACCATAAATAAAATCACCTTTATTTGAAACTCACCTAGTTGATATTTCCTGGATTGACATGTGTAGGGAAAAAGATAAAGAGTTTAACAGAGAAGTAATAAAATAAATTCCTTTCCCTTTGTTTCTCTGAAGGAGCCAAGAAAGCAATAGTTTCTGAAGTAAGTTTAGGGGTACATGAAGGGTTCCAAATGTACATCAGTAGCACCTCATGTGAGAACAACCTAGCATGGGCTTACTATGATACCTCCTATTTGTCATCATTTGTGTGATTGTTTCTTTGAACTACCTTTGAGATTCTAATAAGAATGCTCAAGGAAACAAGTGTTAACTGTCTTCTGATTTTCCTTTTCAGAATAAATTTGTTGGTACACATATATACAATATACATTTTAATTAGAAATATTAGAAATATGCTGTATTATATCTAAAGTATGCAGATAATATCACAAAATCAAATTTGAGTGATAGGAGATGCTGTCTGAAGACAAAAGGGAGACACTGCCACTCAAGCAACTTCCTGAGGAAGACTATTCTTTTTGAGTAGCTGGCTCTTATACAAGTGAGGCATTGGACTTGTATTATTCAATGCCTTTTTTATTTGTTTCATTCTGACTTTGTTTTACACACATATATAGACACAAGTTTGACAGTTTAATTATATTTTTCCTTCTGAATTATATTAATAAGCTCTGGGGCTTGGTACAAAAAGTTCTCTTGATAAAATCCAATAAAATGAATGAAAGCATTAAGAGAGAAGGATTCAATGAAGTCAATTGTCTGATGTTTTGAAGTTATTTTCTCTTTTAGGGCTTTATTTTCCTTTGAAGAAAATTTTTCTAAAATACTTAAATACCACAAATTATAGATATTTAGCAAAAGAAAAAGAAAGAAAGAAAAGAAAAAAATAGAAAAATTCCCTATGGGAAGAGAATCTCACAAAAATTTCCAATAGATCAATCTTATATTAATAAGATCTGTAAAACTTTTCAGGCCAAGAAAAATCCATGACAAATTGACAAATGAGATTTTATTTATCAGTCTTCCAGACTCACCCCCAAATAATGATATGGTAAAAGACACCAAGTAATGCAGAATGACATAATCCATCACAATGGAATTGAAGATTCATATGGAAATGAGCTCTTAAGTAGAAATGTTGGATCATTAATCACAGATCTGTACCTTTAATAAGATACTGTTCTATTTAACTGGAAGTCCTCTTATCCTCATACTTCTGGCTACATTCTGTGCTGAGCTTCTTGCTTCTTGCTTATATTAAAACAAATTATTCTGATCTTCTTGTAGAAGCAGAGATATGCCAATAAGTATATGGATTGTGTGTGAAAGTGCGTAAATGTCTCCCTGCGTATATGTCAAAGTGTAGAAATTACTTGTATTTTTCATAGTCCAAGAACTGCGAAACTAAATGATATTCCCAATAAATCTGCATCCTTAGCCTTGGGAGAATAAGTTTCTTTGGTTTCATGCTGGATAAAGTATTTGATCCATTTGTTTGCATCTCTCATGTGTCTGCCATCCCCTCCTTTATTTTGGATAAGGAGTGTGCCCAATGTTCTGGATGTAAATGTGCTCATTCTCTCTTTTTATTTGCAAATCTATATTTATTGATTTTTAAAAACTTTTATTGATTCTTTGGGATGCTGGGTTTAAAGACCTTATTTGAAAACTACTTTCAAAATTGAAGTAAACAGTTGTCTTGAATTTTCTCATTCCACACCTACTGCCATTAGAATTAAATCATTTCAGTGATCTTTTCTACCATTTCCCTTAGTGGATCTACTCTCCCAAATCATAGAGCCAATAGTTTCCCAGGGAGTATTTAGGATAGAAGAAAAGGACTGTTGCAAAATGGATACTCAGAGGTAACATTCACCTCTCTTTGAGCTGCTGACTCAGTTATGTACATCTCTGGATTATCAGCTCTTCCCTTAAAGATACCTATGGGAGTCACACAATTGTTCCATTCTCATTTATTCCTCTCTCATCTTCCTTATGCCTCACTGTAATATTCTTTACTGATTATCTCACTCCCTGTTTTCGCCTTCTTGGTGCAGTGGTTCTCAACCTTCCTAATGCTGAGACCCTTTAAATACAATTCCTCATGTTGTAGTGACCCCCAACCATAAAATTATTTTGTTGATACTTCATAACTCTAATTTTGCTACTGTTATGAACTATAATGTGAATATCCTATATGTAAGATATCTGATATGTGACACCAAAGGGGTCACAACCCACTGGTTGAGAGCTGCTGGCTTAGATAGAAATACAAGTTTTAAAAAATTCTAAGCACATGAAGTTGGGAGGGTACAGAGGTGGGAAGGATATGGGGGGAGTTGGTGAAGAGAAAAGTTTGCGATCAAAATACATGGCCTGAAAATTTTTTTAAATAAAATAAAAAATTAAACTCAATTTGTTCTTAAAGAATTAATTCAACCATTCTTAGAGCACAAATTCTCAGAGTGTGTGGGATTTTATGTGCCCCTTAATACATTGTATGATATAGTTTTCCATTTTTTTTTTGCAAAAATTTTGTCAAGGAATTATTTGGGATCAGCAAAGAAGGGAAGCCTGCCATGAAGAAAAAATATGAAGAGAACTTATGACTTGAAATGTCATATACATGTCTAGCAACACTGATTACCTATTTAGCAAAAATCAGAAACCTGCATACTACTCCATTCTACACTGCATGTTATCCATTGAGTTAGTTACCAAGACTGCCATTTCTACTCCTACATGTCTCTGGATGCAAGCCCTGTTCTTTTATCTCGTTTCTACCCTCCCACCTTCTTCCCTCCCTTCCTCATTAAGAATATGCAAGATCCAGTTGTGGAGTAAGCAATGGTTTTATTTCCCTGAGGAGAATTCCATAAGCAGAGCACTTGTGTAGCTTCCTCTTATCTGGCTTTCATCCATATTGGCTCCCCCTCCCTTCTATCCCCAAGCGAATCTCTACAAGCCAAGTGACAATGGCAGCTTTCTGATTTTAAAGCTGACATGACATTCTGACAATTGCCACCAGCCAAATTACTCTCTGTAGATTGCTTAATTTGTGGAATGTGTTCCATAATCACATTTTTCTCCTGACTATTCTATAACCTTTCTTTCTCTTAATTTCTTTGCCCCATTTCCTTCCCCTTGCTGACGGCAGGTGGTCACTGGCATCTTGGAAAGGGAGTTTGGCATCAGACCAAATCTGGCAAAACAACAGAAATTGTGCTTCAATTAACAACTATTTCCTAAGTATAGACTTTGGTGGGAAATTAGACTCATTCATGTTAACTGTCTAGGTGGGAAAGTGCTACAGAGCAGAGGCTATAATATACAGATGTGCAGCCACAGACAGCTGCTGCCCCATTAAGGATTAAGAGTCAGCTCGGTTCTCTACTTTTGTTTATAAGTTAAAATGAAAATCCATGAAAGACATTGGCACAGAAGGTTTACGATAAAAAAAAATGACATTGAAGTCATTTGACAGATTGGATACTAGTAGCAGGAGATGTCATAGAAGTGGTCTACCCTCATTCTTTGAGGAAATTTCCAAAGCCCATACCAGACAAGTATTTCTTGTCTTCCAGCTCTTCAAAACCTACATGCTTGGCGATAGCCTCTGAAAATGAACTTTTTTCATAATATTTTATTTACAATCAACTTACAATTCTAATTCCACTTTAAATGGATATTATTGCTGCTTTCTAGCTCTATAGAGCTCAAATTGAATGTTAGTGCCTTCTCTGGACTTCCCTACCCCAGTATTCTAAAGCCAATATCTAAATTTTCCTTTTAAAATAATCTGAAGAATGCAAATGATGTCAAGGGATAGCCTCTAGCTATGGGAGAACTCTCTACCTCCTGTTGTATAGAGCCACCTAAGGCTCTTTTAAAGAAAGTCTATGCATTGCTTTGTCTAAATCAAGATGTGCCTGAGAGTGGGAAGAGAAGAGAGGTAGGGAATGGAAAGAGAAGGCAAAGCTGAGCAGGCATGGGGTGAGAGGCAGACTTGCTGCTCACCCAGAATAATGAATGGGTGAGTCAGTCCCAACCCACATGTGACCTGACCACATCCTGGCTTCTCCTACCACACAGTGGCTGCAGCACAAGACAGGCAGTACGCCATTTGGCTTTCTTTGCCAACACTGCCCATCAGCCTATTATTCTGACATTCCCACAGTGTTACTACTGTATTATTACAAAGGAAAAGGTTGGCAGGCAAGCCATTTCTAAAGTTATTTCATTAAGGTTGACAGCTTTAAACTGTGCTTTCACAGGGAAAGAAAAATAAAGCCTTGTTATCAAACAACTACTTGCTAGTCCTCAAACCCCAAATGGCTCTTAAATGTTCATTTGTATACTTAAGGAGCTTACTTGCCTTGCTTTACTAGAATACTTAAGTTGAAGACATCAACAATTGTTATGTTCTTGAACCCACATGAATATAATAAAGCCTTAGAATAAAACTAGATACAGAAACTCTTCGCATCTCTAAATCAGAGGAATCTGTAAAAATCCACCTAACATGACATCATTCTCTGAGTTTTTGTGTACTTCCCGCAAATTTACATGTTGAAACCACATACCCTTCAATTATATGACATTTCTACGAGGAAGATAGGCCCTTAGAAGGCAGAGTCATCATAAATGAAATTAGTATTCATATACAATAGACCTGAGGGATCTTGGATGTCCCTTCTTTCTTGCAAAGACCTTGGGAAAACCAGAGAGAACAGTCACTAGATTTTCTATCTGCTGGTACACTGATCTTGAGCTTCCCAGCCCATTGAACTATGAGAGAACAGATTTTTGTTGTGTATAAACAACTTGATTTTCTTACATTCTGCTTCAGCATCCTGAACAGAGAGAAATATTCACTGTAGAAGTAGAGTACTGTGAAAAGTTCCCTAAGCCACTATCATTGCTCTGACCCTCTAATGCTGTCATCTTTATGTCCCTTCCTTCTCACTTTGTCCCTGTGTATTTTTCCTTTGGACTTCTTTATCTTGTCCTTCTCTTTAGAGATAGCATGGTATGTAGGAACAGAGGTTTTGCTGATAATTAACCCACACTCATAGTCTTAGTCTTTTGTTTCTATAAGAACAAGGGCAATTTGCTTAGCTACCCTATTGGTGAAATTATTAAGGCCACTCCACATAGTAAAAAGGAGATTTATTTAATGGCATAACTTACAAATTAAGGGATAGGTAGGTCGCAGGGTCTGGGGAAGGTGTATCGTAGTCCAGCGGTATTCTCTGGAGCTCTGCTCAGTCCACCTCCACCGTTCAGGGTACCAGAACAGAGAGAGCGCTTGACCATCCAGATCTCAGGTCTCCAGGCACCTCCCTTGGCCCCGCCTTGTAGGCGTGACAGTTGCCAAAGTCTCAATGGGGGTTGGAACTTCCAGATCAAAGCTGGAATGGCTACCCACTACACTACCCTGTATACTCAGTTTGTTTATTTGTTGTCCTACGATTAACTTATAGTTTCTTGGGAGATTAAATAAAAATAAAGTAATAAGTTAAAAAATAAATTAATTAAATAAAATATTATAGTATTAGTCAGTTTATTTCTTCTCCTCTTTCTTGGTCTCTCAGGCAGGCAACTCCCTTACTCTGAATCAGTAACTGCTTCTTTTGTACAGTTCTGTTCAGCTTCTCATTACCCTCTCTCTGCTTAAGGCAGAGTCCAAAATGCAAGCATCACAGTGCTTATAAGGATGGGATTCAGGACCATACTGTTTGAGTTCAAACCCCACCTGTCTTTTACCATGTTTCCTTAGGAAAGTTCATTTCTTTTATTCCAATTTCCTTATCCATAAAGCAAACATAATGGTTCTGCCTCCAGGGTTTCAATAAAGGTATGATGGCTATCACATGGTTAGTGCTTAATGAATGGGTTTTGTTAAAATGCAAATGCTACTTAGACATTCTGTCACTACCCTATTTAAACAATATCTACTGCTCTACTCTCTTTTGCCTTGTTGAGCTTCATGTTTGTACTTAGCAATTAACACATGCTGACAAAACACGTTTATCTGTTTGTGCATTTTTGTATCACTCCCTTATTAGAATATTATCTATATGAAAGCACAGATATTATTTCGTTTTATTTCCAACACCTAGAACATAGCAGGCACTAAGTCTGGATGATTGGATGCTGTACAAGAAATTCCAGTGAGGGGAGACTCAGATCTTTGTGGGTGAGGCAGTCCATAATTTGAGCATGGATACCTTGCTACTGTCTTTGAAATCTCTTTGGAGGAGCATCAGGAAAGCCAAGTGAAATCCTCTGGGTGACTGAAACAGTAGGATTAGTCCTGCTTATCCAGTATCCTAGTTATGAGGCCAGCAATTATGTTCCTTAACATGTCTCTCAAAAATGTGGCATATAGGTATATTTAAGGGTTTTTATTTTAAAATAAAAAACTATATATTTTATAGGATACAATGTAAAGTTTTGACACATTTCACATTTATATTTTATAAGTGATTAAATCAGGTTAATATATACATCAACTGAATATTTAGCATTTTATAGTAAACACTTTTAAAATTCAAAAGTTATTTTGAAATACACAATATTATTAGCAATAATAATCATGCTATGCAATAACACTGAAAAAAATCCTCTTTTGAAGTGTTACTGAGGATTGAATCTGGGGCCTTACGTATGCTAGGAAAGTACTCTGCCACTGAGCTACAGCTTCACTCCTATTTTTCATTTTTCAAATCTTGAGACAGGGCATTACTAAGTTATCTAATATGAATCCTTGAGCCACTTTGTGGCCCAGGCAGGGCTTGAACTTGTAGCGTCTCTGACTCAGCCTTCCAAGTACCTGAGATTATAGGCCTATGCCACAAGACCTCTCTGTAGCTGAAAGTTTTCCTGGTCCTGCCTGTCTCCAGTGGCCTCATTGTCCCGCAGCCACTCAGACCCAAATGAGCACACAGAGAATTATTTAATTAAAACTGCTTATCCATTAGCTCAGGCTTCCTACTGAGAAGTTCTTACACTTAAACAGCCCATTTCTGTTAATCTATACATCGCCATGTTCTCCGTGGCTTTACCTATGTGTCATTACATGATGCTCCCTGGATGGCAGGCTAGTATCTCTTCACTCAGCCTTCCTCTTTCCAGACTTTTCCTTGTCTGCTTATCCCAACTATACTTTCTGCCTGCCTACTGGCCAATTAGTATTTTATTAAGCCAATGTACAAAAGCATTATCCCACAGAACCTCTCCATTTAAATTTTCATGCCAAGTCACAAAATAATTTTAAATGATGCAACTGGAGACTGTTATATTAAACAAAATAAGTCATACTTAGAAAAACAAATGTTGCATGTTTTATCAGATATAAATGTATCATGTATGTGTTTTGCATGTGCGTATCTGTGTAATGTATAAAATAGAAAGAGGACTGTGAGAACAAAGAAAGTGATCTTAAAGAAAAAGAGAAGGCAAAGGAATTCATATGGCATGAATGTAGAATGTGGGCAGGTAGACTATGGACAGGCATGGATACATAGGGAACTTGAGAATTCTGATGGATTTATTAGGGTTAAGCACTTGCCTCTGGCAACCTCCTCAAGCTAAGTTCAGTCATATATCTCCTAAATACACCCACTAAAGAGATCTGTAATAGTAAAAAAATGAGAAAGGAGATTTGTTTAATATGGCCACGTCAGGAAGAGAAACACATATGTCCCCTAAGTCCATCTTCAAAGTACTGATATGAAGTTTAGATTTCAGCAGAGGGCAAGAGGTATGCATAATTAAGTAGTCTTGGCCAAGGTGTGGTCCCACCCTAAATTGACCTATCATTGTCATGGCTCCAGTCTATGCTGCAAGGTAGTCTGCAAGTGGTCAAAATTGTGCAACCTCTTCCCAAGAGTCAAGTTCTTTCTCTGACTGGCCCCAGGGCTTCAGTCTTTCTTTTTCCTAAGCATGGTATTTCTAAAAAATGTAAGTCTTTGAGGTCCATTATTTCAAGTCTGATGGCCTAAGGGAGGTCTACAAATGTCTCTTTAGGATATATCTTCTCCCCTAAGGATGGTTGCAAGAGAATAGTGAGGGAGAAGAATAAATAAGAACAAAGTATAATGATGGGCACCTGTGGAAAGTAGTATAATGAATCAATTATACTTTGTATGCTATCTAAAATAATAATAAAAATGAAAAACTATTAAGTGGTCTATAACCTTAATATACTTGGATCTGAAATCCTGTCTGTTAATACCTTGGTGTTGAGTGCCAGAACAGATACGTTATCCAGAGAAAGGCACAGGTCCTCTATATAATGACCATGCCTCCAGGTTCTCTACTTCCCTCTCTCAGCTTTGTTGCTACATCAACCTTAAAAGCATCTATTGACTGTACTTTATTGGCTACTGGCCACTTGGTATTGTGAAGTTTGTGTCTCTCCTCTGATAGAAAACCTTGCACTATCTTCTGATTTCTACATAACACCATTATTTTTAAGACATATTTAATGGCAAAAGTCAATATCGAAAAAGGGTTTCAGCACTAACTCAAGGAGAAGCTAGCCTATAGTGCAGTGTCAAATGCAAGCAGAGACATTCTATGTAATAAGAGGAAGTATCTTTGAGTTTCACCATTACTCACATATGCTTTATATGCATGGCGTTCAAAATGCAGTAACTTTTTCTGTTGATAAATATTGATTCCTTTGCTTGTGGTAATCTCAAATACATCTGGATTTGCCACCATCCAGCTGTGACTGTTTAAGTTGTTTCATGCTCCTCAACATATATAGCTGCTTGAGTAGATTTATTCTCTCTCTTTTTTTTTAAATCACAGGAGAATATAAAGAGAGTAGAGGAAGAACTGCAGAAGGATGAATTTGTGAAATGACCATAGATAAAATTACTAAAAGCAAGTTTGGGAGGAAAGGGTTTATTTTACTTAAGCCTTTCATATCACAGTCCATCATCTAAAGAAGTTGGGGCAGCAACCTGGAGACACAAACTGAAGCAGAAACTATGGAAGAACACTGCCTACTGACTTGTTCTCCATTGTTTACTCAGCCTGCTTTCTTTATAACATCCGAGACCACCTACCTGGGGTAGCACCACCCAAATGGCGTGGACCCAATCATTAATCAAGAAAAAAAATCACAGATTAGGTAAAAAGATTGCAAACTCCAGAGGCTTAGGAAGCCTATTGATAGTGTCTCCTATACACGATGGGAAAAAGGCATCCATGAAATCTCAAGAATATAGTTACCTGAATGAGATCAACATAATGACAACACGAGCTGACATGCAAGTGTGGACAGGGGAAATTCGACATGGTCCTATTCCTAAATGAAGAAGTACTCAATGGCTGCTGAGAGAGGGAAAATTAGTTTCCTCAAGGGAGAAGTTCGTGCATGTGATGTGCAATCCCAAGTGGTTAGCTCTAGGTATGTATACATATGAGTAATGCTAAATGTATTCAATGGATTATATATACATGTGTGTGCATGCATTCATGCTCTCTATCTCTTATACATAAACACACACACATACATGCATGCATATATTTGTGTGTGCGCATGTATGCACAGACAGACACACACCAATAGTTATTAAAGAAGAGACCATCAATTGGGAGGGAGGGACCTGTGAGGTCTTTGAGTGGAGAGGGAGGGGTGGAAGTGATGTAGATAGAGTGATTATATGTGGAGTTCTCATAAAAAATTAAAAAGTAAAAAATCAAACTCACAGTCTTGACCTCATTAGTATGTTCTGACCATCTGAATTAACTGGTTGATTGTTGCAAAAAGTTTCCTTCTAGGATATAGAAGCTCAAAAGTCTCAGCAATGTGATAAAGATAAGTTTGAATGAAAATTAGAAGATACTCTGAGTCAATGGCCCTAGGCACAGAAGAGACAGTGAAAAAAATAAATGCCTGTTCTTAGAAGGGATTAAAACAGTGACAACATATAGCATGGAACATATGAACAAGGAATGAAAAAAATATACCCAAGTTTGAGGTAAACAGATTTAATTAAAACACAGACTTCCTAACTCCATTTTCTGTGATTATTTGTTATTATTCTTAGGAGGTGATTAAGCAGTAACAGATGTCACTAATACACAACTCATTATGTATGTAAAATATGTTTAGTACATAGAAGGCCATGATTAGAACATCTCTGAAAAGTACTGTTAACTACTTCCTACTTGATTTGAAGTAAAAAAAAAACTTTATATTTAGAAAGTGCAAAATGTTGGGGTCTAAACTTGAGTCATTCTTTTAGTGAAGTAGGTCCTTTATATTTAGATGTATAAATAATTACTGCATGTCAATATGGACATAGAAATCAGAATAGGGAGAAATATATAATTTAGTTGGTCTCTGCCTTAAAGAACAAATTGAAGAAAATATTCTTTTGTTCTGGTTAATCAGGAAGTTGCACCAATTATACAGCATTCTGAAATGAAGAGAGTAAGGATGCAAGATTGTGAGACATGTATCCTTTCTGCTAGGATGCTTCCAATTTATACCTCAGGTCTGAGTATTATTGCTGGCTATTTTCCAGGCATACTAGCTACTTGGTATATATTCACATGTTAAAACAATCATGAGAAGTATTATTATTATTATTATTATTATTATATTAGTTATTCCCATTATTGTGACAACACCCCTGACAAAAATAATGTGCAGAAGCAAGGTTTTATTTCAGCTTACAGTTTCAGGGGACTTTACTATGTTGGGGATGGCATGGAGGCAGAAGATGGAGACAGCTGGTCATATTGTAACCTCAAGAAAGTAACAGAGAGATGAATGCTGCTTTGCATAAACAAATACCTTTACTAAGTCTATCATTAAACGAATGACAAAGTGTTTCAAAGACAGCATTAGCTTTGTTTATTCTGAGAGAAATAAATAAGGAATGTAAATTACTAGCGTTCAGCAGTTTCATAGTCTGTAGCAATTTCCTATGAAAGAAAGCATGACACCTATTTTTTCCAGTATCTGTTATTATCCAAATCTATATGAATTATCAGTAATGTTACCAGAGTTCTAGGGCAAAACTCTGGGCTCCAGTAGCACCAAAAATGTAGGCTGAGTCATCTGTCCCCCAACTGCTAATTAGAAAAAAAACAATAGTGAAAATCAAGAAAAGATTTACTTACCATGTTTACATTGGTACCAGGAACAAATATAGGAGCCCCAGTGATCCCCAAATTCTTTTGGATGGTTCTGACACAAGGGTCGGCTATATGTATAACTAATCATTCCTGGTGAAGGTGTTATGTGATGATGAGTCCTGCCCATAACTGATCTATCATTGTCTTCTCTCTAGTCTGTCCTACAAGGCAGTTCCACATGTTGTTGAAATATATGCAATCTCTCTTGGGAGACAAGCTTCTCCTTTGGCTTGTACCAGGACCTCATTCTTTCTTTGCTTTTTTTCACCATTAGATCCTTGGGAATATTTTTTAATTACTTAAATTTTTTATTCATTTTACATACCAACCACATATCCTCCCTCTCAGCTCTCTTCCCACTCCCCCCACTCCCAGCATCCCGTCTCTCCCTCCATGACCTCCTCTAAAAGGGTAAGGCCTCCCATGGAGATTCAGCAAAGCCTGGTACATTCAGCTGAGGCAGGGCCAAGCCCCTCCCTGCTGCACCAAAAATTCTTTAGGGTTCATTGTGTCAACAGTATGATATCTCAAGGGAGAGCTTCAAGGGTCAGTTTAAATATTAATGTGAGTACAAGTTTTCTTTATGTATGGCCTCCTTTTATAAACCAATTTAGCCTCTGAATCACAGTAATCTAGCCCTAAGGGCTGGGGTTTAGGCTTGTTTACCATGCTGTGCTCCAATTAACTGTCTTGTTGTTGTTTTCACTCTGCGGGTCAGGGGGGGAGGGGAGGGGAGGGAAGGACTGTTTTTCCTCCTCTTCAACATTGAGATCCCCTTTGTGTGTGCTTCAATGACACAGAGATGGAGGAATTAATACTACCTTTCAGAATTGCACTCCAGATGAAATCAGGACAGAAGTACCCTCTACAGTTCCCTTCCATTCCAGGGGAAAAGAATCTCATGAAAACTGGATTAGAACATTATATTTGATGCCCAAATTAAATGATCCTCACATGTGATAATTTTGGACTTAATTGAGGTATAAGTATTAATAATTTGCTCTGATTTCCCCACAGAGCTTCTAATATTTAATTTAGTTTGCAAAACACACATTTCCCATGTTTTAGACTCCGTAAGTGTATAATATTCCCATCAGAAAATGTTACTTCTTTTATGATCTCCACCCCCAAAAACTTATTGTCTAGCATTACACTGTATTTCTTCTCCTGAAAGGTATCTCTTTACTTCATTTAGTAGGCTTTAGGGCAATGGTCTGTCATATCTTCGCAAATATGACAGCTCGTCACTGATGGCAAAGCTGGCTAAGAGAAAGAGTGTGAACTGAGGGACCTGAAGTTAAAACATCTGTAGGATAACTCTCTAAATCTTCCCAAAGCCACAGTATACAGAATGCTATAAGTTCATTTTCTAAAATGCAATGAAAGCACTTTCATTTTCAAACAACTGGACAATAAATAAATATGTTTCCTCACGAGAGATAAGAAGGAAATTAGCAGTTTTATGGTTTGCAGTAAGAAGAGAGAGGTCATATGATGCTTACTGTCTTAGTAATTTCCCTGATTCTCTGAAGGAGTGATTTAGTAGTTTTTGGTGAATTATGTACTTCTAATTACTTAGTTTACTTTTGATATTTGTTTGTATAATATTTAGTTACCAATTTACTACTTAAAATCAGATTACTGTTCCCATATTTTAAAAGATAGAGTATATCTTCCACTAAACAATGAATTGTGATAAATAAAATTAAAAGACTTATCTTTCCTAGAAAGCAAAGATTAAAAAGCTAGAATTTTAAACATCTTAGATGATTACTACTTAATCATCTAAGCTCTTCTGTGGCTCTTCTGTGTAGAGTGCATCAATAAAGATTAACATACAAACAGTAGAATGAAGCATCTAAGATGATATACTAATTCACATGTAACTTAAATGGCATTTATTGTGGCTTTGGGGGTAGTATTATGTGTTCAGGATGGCATGACAATGCCCAGTGTAGGTTGTTATTTTAATCAAGAATCTTGGGGTTGGGGTAGTTTTGCTTAAAGGTTTGAGAAATTGGGTTTTGTATTATAGTTCCACTTTTTTTAACTTACTGGATGATTTTGAACAAATGTGTTATTTTTTGGTTCTTAGCTTCCTTGTGGCAAGATAACATTAAGTAGTGGTAGTATCAAGTAGTTGATGGTATATTCATTAATAAAATTACTCTAAGAGCATAAAAACACAAAAGTTTGCAATAAAACCCTAACAAAATGATTTTATAACGGGTGAGGGAATAAACAGGTATTCACAGCTTCTGGTAAAGTACCCCTATGACCTGGAAGAATTTTGATGATAGTCATTTATTCCATAAGTTCCTTTCTGTAAGACACCATACTAAACTGAGAGGTTGGAGATAGTGAGTAGCACCTCTGCCTTTAAAGAAAGGAATTCTAAGTGACTAACAATCTTTGATCATGTCTTTGCCAAAGCCTCTGAAGTTTAAATGATTGTAGTGATCACTGACTACTAAAGGTACATAATGCAAGTGAGGGATGCATAAAACAAAACCTGAATCTCAATTGCCCAAAGGGATAAGGCATGTTCTTTAAAAGAGAAGAAAATGCTCTTGTTTTCCATTTGGAATTCCCAATAATCTTTCACACAAAAAGATCATTCAACTCACAAATGTTTAGTTATCCAATATAGAAAACTGAATATAATTTTCCTTGGGGGCTTAGTCTCAGAGGCGTTTCAATGAAGCATGGTGTGGATTGTGGTGGGCAAGACATCATAAAACAGTTTATCTATAGACACAAACATGGACGGACAAGAGACTGTATCTTGTGATGCAGCACAGTGGCAATCCATCTCTGAGCTATGAGTGAGCAATTTCAAAAGTTCTTCTTGGGTCTTCTGCTTTTGACTATGAAGAACTCATTGCTACTGAATTTCCTTAACATTAAACAACTAAGAAGTAGATGAAAGATATACAATAGTTGTTTTCAAATTGGATAACAGGTAACATGGAACTTTTATTTCATAGACAAAGGGGAAAATAACCCTGATAGTTATCCAAGCTTTGTGCCTGTGAGAATTGCTGAGTTTCAGAGAATGTGGTAGAACCTCAATAGAACACAGTAGTTTTAAGTTTGAGAGTCAGAGATTAAAGTCTAGAGAGGCTGAGTAAGTGGGATTTACAAGGCAGAGCACTGGATGGAGCTACAAAGAGAAAGAGTCCCACCAGTTAGCATAGCGTCTTCCTGAATATTTGCCTTATTGTTAAGATCCACCATATATAGGAAAAAAACTATGAAGCTTGGCAAACAACTATGAAGAAGCAATAAATCTATCAGCTCTCAAACCTCACACAAAAATGGGAAAATTCTGAGTCTTGATCATCCAGAGTGGAGAGGTCTTACCAAGTGTCTGGGGCTAAGCGGAGAAAACATGAACGAATCTAGCCTTAGTAATAAAATATGGACCATCAGGAAAAAAATATCCAATTGATACAGATCCAGAAATGATAGAGATGATACAATTATGATGTAAGGACTTTGAAAGAGTTGTCATACTTGTTAATGTAACAGAGAGGAACAGGATGGGGGAGGAGGATTAATCTGACTAAAATTTATTGTCTAAATGTTTTAAACTCTTAAACAAAGAAATTTTAAGAACAGATACAGAAAAAGAGCTGTCATAAATATGATCAATGATTCAAAGGAAAACAAAGATAACAAGAACAGAAATAGAAAATGTCAAAAAAGAACTAAATATATCTTTTGATTAAAAGTTGAATATTTCATTGGATGGATATACTATATATTTAAAACTTATAGAAGATAAATGACTAAATTCTAAGATTAAGTAATAAAGTGATAACAAGCAAAGTGTATCAAGGAAAAACATTGACAATATTAAAGATAACATTAATGGCTTGTAAAAACAGTATCCAACAGTCTAGTATGCATTTAATTGAAGTTTCAGAAGAGGAAAGGGGCAGAAAAAATACATGATGAAATACATGCTGAAAACTGTCAATTTGATTAAAAAGACCAAACACAAATTTTAGAAAATTGATGAGTATTATGTAGAATAAACTTAAAAATAACAGCAAGATATTTTATGATTGCTAAAACTGACATAAAAAGCAATGAAAGCAGCCAGAAGACAGTAAAGTTTCCTTGTCCTCACAAAGCATTATCTGTCTAAAATCCTGCTCCCACTATAAACACTCTTGAGGAGGAACACATTATGGTATTGAAACTGTCCTGCAGGGGAGTTTCAATTGCACTTTACAGATTACATGTAATATTGGGCAGAGGACTGAGGGAATGGAGCACAGATTACAAAAATGAATAAGTTCAGGAATGTGGGACAACTTTAGGTGACATGTTACATAGTAGTGGTGTAAAACAGGCAGCAGGATGAGTGTGGTGCTCAATTTGGGGGTCTTATTGCTTAATTGCTTAATGTGCAACTTATTGCTGAATACAAACCTTTTCAAAATTGGGGGAAAACACATAAACTTGCATAGTAGCATTTGTAAAAAATGAGTCTTTTTGAAAATCTTGGTCATACTTTATGCTCTATGGTTAAAATTTTTATGTCTTGTCCCCAAGTCATTGATTGTACTTTGAATTAGGGACTGTAAACCATATGATTAGAGTCTCTACAAAGTGTGGCTGATTAAGAGTACACAAAAAGGTGAATTGTTCTGTACTCAAGATGATTTATCTTAGAAAACAAATTATTGATGTAATAGCAAAAATACTGAATAAAATTTTTGTATAAATTAAAATATCACTTAGGGTAATAATTTATTAATGATATTAAAGTAAAATATACTCCTAGAAATAAATGTTAGCTATATTTAGTGTTGAAACACACAGTTACTATTGATCACTTTCACTATATTGAGCATTATTTTATATATTCATAGGACTATAACCTTTAAAATGTCCTTAGCATGAGCTGAGTATACTCTGTGTCACCATTTGTACCGATATAACTTGTAAGCCAATATATATATATATATATATATATATATATATATATATATATATATATATATATATATCCTATCAATTCTGTTTCTCTAGAGAAACCTGACTAATACAACATCCTAACCTGTAGTTTTTGTCCTCTTATATAGATAGCTTTTTTCAATTTGACTAATCACAAAGAAGTTCCTAAAACCTAATCCTCTGGGCTATGTTTTTTTTTTTTGTTCGTTCTGTGATTGCTTTCTTGCTTATCTTTGGAGGTCTCCAACTATAGTTTATTCTTCCTCTAAAGATGCTCAGATTGAGGAAGAGAAGATTTCTATACAATAGTGATTACTTTCTCACTATGCTTCATCACAGATATTCTAGGTAAGTCTACTCAGAAATTGGGTTTAAACTTGGCCATTGGTGGGCTTCCTATGGTTCAGTGGATGACCCTGAGGCATATGGCCCACTCATGCTTATATGAGTATCAGTGAGTGGACTTAGTAGGTTATTAAATAAAGGACATGAAGTTGGGAGGTGGATGTGTTGAGGTGTGATCTTGGGAGGGTTGTTGGGGGAGATAGGGGTAGTAGACATAATCATACTCCATTTTATACATGTATGAAATTCTCAAGAATTAAAAAATAGCCTTTTCAAAAAAACCCTACTTTTTGGATTTTTATTCTAACTGGGAAGTTTTTATAAAATAAAATAATTATTTTATGGGATATATATGCTCTAGTATGACACTGGGAACTAAAACCTATTAGAGGTAGTATGAGAAAACTAAATGCAATTAAACATAACACAACAAAATTTAAATTCAAGACTATCCCAACAAATTCCATGAGCCTTAGTTGAATCATCTTTAGTCACTGAACAAGTAAAATTGCATAATCAATATTAATAAAGACATTTTATTAAAGTAATTCTGACTGAAACAGTGTTAAATGAAAAACAGCAACAACACAACTCACCACGAACTTCTTGTTCAAAGATCCATGCTGCGTCATCTTTAACACATTAGTTCTGAGGTTACTTTAGAATTCCATATCTAGTCCACAGATGGGGAAGTGAGAGAGGACAGGATTGTATGGGAGGCTTTAATGGTATCATGCCTGGAATGCATCCACATCATTTTCACTTATATCCCATGAATCAGAAATTCAGCCCCTTTTTCAAACCTAAGTTTTTAAGGGAGGCTCACAAGTGGAATCTAGTCCTATGCCAATTCTACCACCAGGTCTAGTATTTGTGGGGAAAACACCAGTAGGGTTGGTGTTAAGATTTGAATGTCAAGTTACTCATCTACTCATGTGTTTTGAGTAGTTTGTCCTAGCTGGAGATGTTCCTTTAAGAAGGTGTAGAATCTTTGGAACTGGAACCTGAGTAGAGGCCACAGGGCCATAGGGGCAGGCTGGTAAAGGTTATAAACCAGGCTCACTCTGTCCCTCTCTCTTCTCACTTCAGTGTGCCTTAGGCTCTTGCTAGAATTGTTCCGACCATCATACGTTCTTGAACTGTGACTCCAAATAAACCCTTCCTCTCTTAAGTTGCTCTCTATAGGGCATTTGTTCACAGCAACAGAAAAGTAACCAGTTCTTGCCACAGATTTAAGAATTTAACACATTTAATCAGTGCCTATTGTGAAGTAGGTTGTGTGTTAAGTATGAGAGAAAAAGGCATCTACTCAATATCCTCCTAAAATGGTTCATTGAAGAAAAACATGCATTAACTTACCTTTATCACTAAAAATAATAAATATTACAGGAAAAATAAGTACAAGAAATAAAAAAAACCTTATATCTACAGGGAATTCTCATTTCACAATTCCTTAGCTTTTATTTCAGAAGAGATGGTATTTTTCATTGCATATGAAGAGCATGTAAACTGAGTGATTAGGAAGAAAAGAATACATAACTTTTATTACTTCCTTGTTGCACTGCAGTCATTTATACTGGCAGCCCGGGAGCTTTACACACTTTGCAGAGCTAAATTCTTGCTTATTTATTAGTGATAACCAGTCTGCTTTATATGCCTTACTGACATGTTTTTGAGACAGAGTCTGCTATATCTCAAGCTAACACTCAAACAAGCTATGTAGCTGAAGATGACTTTATTGGCTATTTTGGAGATGTTTTCTTTTGGGCCTGCTGTTCTGAGGGTTTGAGAGTTTTTCCAAAAAATTTCCAGTGGTGAAAGAAAAAAAAATCTAAAGTTTAATATAATTGTTTTGTTAATGGTGGGAGGCCAACATCCTCTATGAAGTATGTATGAAGAATTGGTACCATTTTTGGAAGTGTTCTACTTCATTTCATCAGAATTCTCCTAAAACCAAGCACATTCTGAGAAATAATAGACCTGACGTTTTTGAATAAATACTCTTAAAGTTCATCTGCTCCATTTACAAACTAGTATGGGATTGTAGAAAGAACATTAGGTTACATGTCATGAGAGGAAATTATAGTTATGCCTTATCAGTATATACTCTAAGAACTTGGAAAACATGACTTAATTTCACCTACCTTAACTCTGGATCCTGAAAGTTTAAGTATAGTAAATAATGCTAGTCACATACATATACCTGAATACATTTATGTGAATGAATATAAAATAAGAGTTCTCTAGCATGTTACCTCTTTATTTTAGAATAAACAAAGGTGATATAAATTTAATACATAATGGCTGGAAAATATGCTCAGGGGATAAGAGCAAGCACAGCACATGCAAAGGACTCAGCACCCATACTAGGCAGTTCTTAGCAGTCAATAACTGCATCTCCAACAGATCCAAGTCCCTCTTCTGGCCTGTCTGGGCACCTACACTCATGTGCACATACTCACATTTACAAACACAGACACACAGACACACAGAGACACACACACAGACACACACACACACACACACACACAAAATAAAAATCTTTTTTAAAAGTTTAATGTATAGAATATATTGAAATCAAAGGCAAATTTAACCCCGCTATGCAGAAATAACCAGTTTTGTATTATATCCTTCAGAGTCTATTCCACAATAAGCACTACTTCTCAGAATCTTTGTTGTTTATTATGCTCTAGAGCCAAAGCCAGCATTAAAAATAAAAATGCTCATTTCTACTTTTCAAAAGTGTATCTCACTTTGGAAAATGATCTACAAGCAATCATAAGGTTATTTTTTTCATTTTTGAAGTTAGAAACATCAGCTATTTTCAATTTGAAGGACCTTGTGAGCTTGCAACAAAAATAAAGGGAATATGCTGATGACTTCAGGCTAAGAAAAAGGGATTGTATGGATAGGGCTGTAAATAATATTAAAAGTAGTGAAGTGACCTGAAAGGGACAGAAAGATTTATTTCATAGTTTATCTGAACACTCCTGGGAGATAGACAATAGAATACAGGATTAGTGTTCAATTCCATCCATTTTTATTGAGTCAGGGGATGTTTAGAGAAATTTATAGAGCTCTTTGAAAGTCAGCATTTTTAATAAGTGGCACTGAGAAAAGATTATACCGAGAGAAATCCAGGTGACAAAACAGAACATGAGTCACAAAGGAATTTATAATGTCTGAGCTAATTTTGACAGAGGACACTGAGGCAGGCAGACCCCAGTGAATTATCTGCTCATCTTCCTGACTACTGCCTCTTTATCAAGGGCAATTTCAGTGTTTTGGTTTCTATCTGTAGCAAATGCACTGTAATGTGGAAAACTTGTTTTGTGTAGTAGTGTCACTCGGGGACTCAGAAATCATTCAAGTTATAGAAATATATGTCAGAGAGCTGACAAGATGGCTTATACGTTAACCTTAGAGGTTAAGAGCTTGCTGTTCTTCCAAAGAAGAGCTGGGTTCCTAGTGCCTGTTCTAGGTAGCTCACAACTGCCTGTTACTACATCTCCAGGGAATCCAAAGCCCATTACTGGCCTCCACAGATACTGTACTCATGTGTACAAAGCCATTCACAGAAATATGCATGCACTCATTTAAAAAAAAAACAACTGAATAAAAAAATATATGTCAGTATGAAAAGGCAAATTTCACCCACTTAGAAGGAATGGGTATTATTCTTGAATTTTTAGAGAAACAACAAAATAATTGAAAGAGTGGAACATAAGAAAGTCAATCATATGAAGAACAACTTGCTAAAGAAGTTGGCTACAGTAACTGGACATCAAATAAAAAATGAAGAGATTGGATTCTAGGTTAACTTTTATGAATAAATATGGACGTTAGGAGTTAAGAGTTGTTACAAGCTGGATTCTCTCATTGATACTGAGCTTGGGTTGACATACTTGGTATCTGGAGTACTTACTGTGGATCAATGAGAGGGAGGGAGCAGGATGAGGCAAGTTGAGAAAAACTACCATTCAGACCAATTCCACTCACAGGGCTCTAGAACATAAACAGCACTTAGCCTGCCCCATAGTGTGCTTAAATAGCTAGGATGCTATACTTCCTCTCATCAGTCTTTGTATAGAAAAGGTGTGGACATGACAAAGTGACTTTCTGTAGCTGGGACACACCCTGAAGATGACCATGGGAGGCTGTCTGCTTATCACTCTTCACACATGCACCAACAAGTTTTATCATTAAGTAGATTCTGGGCTGAGCACATTTTCCTATTCACTGCAAATGTGAGTAAGGTAGAATCAGACTGAATGAATGTTAAGGTCTTGGTCTTAGAATTTTTTGTTGTTTTAAGAATGGCATATCATGAGTTAGGTCACCTAAAATAGTACTAATTTTAAGCAGTGTAGTAGAGAAAAGGTTTCAGCCACTGTTATTAATTTTGAGATTATGAAACAATTAATGACAAACACATATATACACAAACACGTGAGAGATCTCAACCAGCCCCTGGAATCTGCATCCCCAGTCCTGGAATTACAAGTGAATGTGTGCCACCACACCTGCTGTGGATATCATTCTATATAAATAAAACACTGATGGCCAGTGACCAGGCAGGAAGTAGGTTGCCAGGCAGGAAGTAGGTGGGACAAGGAGAGAGGAGAATTCTGGGAAGTGGAAGGCTGAGGAGGGAGACACTGCAGCCACCGCCAGGACAAGCAGCATGTTAAGACGCTGGTAAGCCACCAGCCACGTGGCAAGGTATAGATTTATAAAAATGGGTTAATTTAAGATATAAAAACAGTTAGCAAGAAGCCTGCCACGGCCATACAGTTTATAAATAATATAAGCGTCTGAGTGATTATTTTATAAGTGGATTGTGGGACTGTGGGGCTTGGTGGAGCCTGGAGAGAAGCTCTCCAGCAACACACACCCATACCATTTTACATAGACTCTGGGAATAGAACTCAGGTTTGAACAATCCATCTCACCAACCATGTGTTGTATAGCAATTTCTTCTGAGACTGAAACATTCTGTATTAGTTAGGGTTCGCCAGACACCCTGATAGTTGTGCCATAAACCCCATCCAAGGACTGAGGAATCTGGATGCAGACATCCATGGCTGGGCCCCTGGTGGAGCACTGGGAGTCTAATTAGTGAGAAAGAAGAGGGTTTATATGAGTGAGAATTGTTGAAGCCAAGGTTGGATAAAGCACAGGGACAAATAACCAAATGAATGGAAGCACAGGATCTATGAACCAAAGGCTGAGGGGCCCCCAACTGGATCAGGCCCCCTGAATGGGTGAGACAGTCTTTTGGCTTGATCTATTTGGGAGGCAGCTGTGCGTTGGTGCCGGGTCCTGGACTCGTTGCATGAGTTGGCTGTTTGAATCCTGGGACTTATGTAGGGACGCTTGGCTCGGTCTGGGAGGGGGGGGACTGGACCTGCCTGGACTGAGTCTATCAGGTTATCCTGGTCCTCGGGGGAGACCTTGATCTGGAGGAGATGGGAATGGAGGGTGGGGTGGGGGGAGGGGGAGGGGGGCGAGAGGGGGAGAACAGGGGAATCTGTGGCTATTATGTTGAACTGAATGGTGTTGTAAAATAAATTTAAAAAAAAAGAAACAGAATTTATAGAATGAATGTATGTGCATATGTATGTATGTATCTATCTACCATATATATGAGATTTACTGGCTCACATGATTTGGTCCAGCTAGTACAATGATGGCTCTCTACAAACAGAAGATCCAAGAACCTAATAGGTTTTCAGTCCATGAGACTGGATGTCTCAGCTGGTCTTCAGTATATGTCAGAATCCTGAAGAAATAGGCTCTAATGCCAGTGAAGGAATGGACTTGCTAACAAGAGCAAGAGCAATTAGATAAAAAGAAATTATCCCTCTTCCATGTCCTTTATATAGGTGGCCTGCAGAAGATGCTCAGATTAAAGGTAGATCTTCTTACCTCAAAAAAATCTGGATTAAAGTTGTATCAACACACCTTAGAAGATATGGATTAAAGGTATGTCCTCCCACTTCAAATGATTTAATTAAGAAACAAAACTCTCACAGGTTTGCTGAGCCATTTGAGTTTTAATTAATTCCAGATGTGGTCAAGTTGACAACCAAGAATAACCATCATAAGCCCACTCCCTGTCAACTTGACACACAATCATATCTCCTTATGCCATGCTTAATTTACAAATGAAGACAATATCCAGAAAAGTGCTTTCAGCCAAAAGGTAAAACACTCAAAATACCTTTAGGAAATCCTTGAAAGTGACTAGATCCACTAGGCCTCTCCCACCCAGAGTAAGCAATAAAGATGGTTAAGAGTCACTCTCCAACGAGCCAAGCTGCAAAGAAGACTCTGACACCATACTAGCTGCTAGAAGAAGCAGAAACCAGCCAAGCTGCCCAGAAGACACTTAGACTAACTGAGGCACTTGGAAAGGGCATCCTCCAGCCTGTTGAGCTGCCTGCAGGCTATGTAGTGAACTCCAGGTTCTTAGGGTTGGTGAGCTCTCTTCATGCTGGGATGGGCTTTGGTGAGGTATCTATTTTTGATACCTCCTACAAGTAACCCCTCACCCATATTCTTGTAAGTAACCCCAATAAAACTCATTGGTTCACCAATTCAAACTTTGATGGTATCTGTACTTCAGTCTGTTGTATGTACCCTATCTGGGGTTAGTAGTTGTGTATGTTGTGTCTCCTCAGAGAAACTCTTGTCACACAACACCCTGTAATATACTTTATAGTGGGGCCAACGTGATAAGCACTACACTAAAGAAACAACTCATACTGAGGTTTGTAAGATCAAATACTGACAGTATTTTTCCCACCCACCCCCCAAAAAATCATACACTATCTGAGTTCATTATACATCACAGTGAGAAGGGTCAAAGTAGAAGCTCAGTTAAAACCCAAATGGCACCTAAATTTGAAGGAGGTTGGTCAGAGAGTATTAGAGAGCCAAATCAGGAGATGATACTGCAGAAGTTCTAATAACAAGTAGAGAAGTTTTAAGAGATGACCTTCTATAGGCCTTTGAATCTCAAGAATCCATAGTTGAGTTGAATGTGTTTTTCAAGTACTTACTTAAATGCCATTTAAATAGTGATCAAGTATCTTATTAAAAATATATCATAGATAACCAATTCATGTGCTCTTCCCTGGGGAAGACTATTTCTCTTTCACTCTCTGGGTTCCTTGGCTGCCTGTAGTTCTTTGTGTAGGGTTGAAGCCTCATGAGCTTCCCTACTTCCACATTAGCATGTCTTGGTGTCATCCTTATTTAGCTAGCCATGTTGATGAAGTGTCATGTCTGAAAACATACATACAATTAACATTATATGGACTGAGCAGGTTGTGTTTAAGTATGCAGGAATGTATATAATATATATATATATAGACACATATAATTATAACATAGAATATGCATTATATATTCACATATATTCATTATATATATCTGTACACACATACCCACACACACACACACACACATATATATATATATATATGTGTGTGTGTGTGTGTGTGTGTGTGTATGAAAAAGCAATGAATTTGAAAGAGAGCAAGGAGAGACACGTGGGAGGATTTGGAAGTAGGAAAGGGAAGGGGAAAGTGATGTAATTATATCATTATTTAAAAAATAAATGTACAAATAAATAAATTATGCTTACTGGTTGCCTCAGGGGAAAACAGACCACAGAGGCTATTCATTAGTTTATTTGGGATTTACTGCACATGCCATAATTAAAGAGGCACTTAAACATTTGATTTGTACTTAAAGCACACATAATTTTAAAGACATTCTCCAAATCTTTCCAAGCAAGCAAAATAACATTTTTGCTGAAATCTGTCTTATAGCCTGTTCTGTATCTCCATGTACAGACTGCAGGAAGTATAATTCATCCATAAAAGACAGCTGAAATATGCACCACTTTGAATTGTTTTAATATTGTGCACAAGGGAATGGAGGAGAAAATTAACTGCCGTATGCTGCCTCGTTCAAAGTATCAGATGGATAATAATAAAACAGAAAATGTATAAAATCATTTAGAGCCATTTTAGGACCATATGCTCAACTTCACTGACAATAATCAACTATAATATATTTCAGAAAATAGGAGTGGAGAGAGTATAATTCTGCTCATTATACTGGATGTTTGACTTCAAATCATTTGAAGACTTCATGACTATACAGAAAATGTGCTTTCTAACTAGAGGTAACTAGAATTATGATAAAGATGAGTTCCATAACTTATGGGGCAAGTTGTTCCTTTTTATGACATTACTCAAGTTTTCCATTCATCAAGGGATAAACCCAAGCGTATAGTTTTCAGGAGAGTCAGACATCACAATTCAGGAAAAATCCCTCCTTCTAATTACACCTGCTGACTTTTGTAACACACATACATACACACACACACACACACATACACACACACACACACTTACACACTTACACACATAGGAGGTGGTTGTGGTGGAGGGGTATTATGGACAGATGAATGGAAAGGTAGATGGTATCAAGTACCAGCTCTACAAAATCTCACCACATAATTCCATTAAATAGTAGGAAGCACTACTGTTATCATTCTTTTTTTCTCTCCAATAGTGGTTTGAATAAGAAATGTCCCCCATGGGCTCATGCATTTGAACAATTGGTCTCTACGTTAATAGGACATTGTATGGGGAGCTTAATGATGTTTGGGAGGAGCAGCCTTGCTGGAGGAAGTATATCACTTGGGATGGCCTTTTAGAGTTTATAGCTTCATCCTGGCTTCCAGTTTGGTCTCCCGGCTTCAAATGTGTGGTTGAAATTTGCTCTGCCAGCTTCCTGCTCTGGCTGCTGCTACAATGCCTCCTTTCCCATTATACTCTCCTTCTGGAACCCTAAGCCCAGAGAAACTCTTTCTATTATGAGTCACCTTTGGTTAAGGGCTTTTGCCACTAATACACCACCTCTCTGTTTCAATAATCTCATTGTATTGCTTCAGAGTCTTATATTTTTTCCTGTTTTGCTAACATTAAATATGAAGTTCTTTGAGGATGAATGAATTATATGAGTTAAAATATTGGATTAAATGATGACATATCATGTCTCAAGGAAATGTTTGAATAGACAAATGAGTGAAGAAATGAATTTAACATAATATATCAATTATAGCATTGTCCTTATCTTAATCAACTAGCATTTGAAAAGCAAGCCACATTCATTTTTCATGGAATTCTTGGTTTGTTTCATTGCTTCATATTTATAACAGCCTTTGTTATCTACCAATTTAGCCATGTACATAGCAGAGAAGCACTGTAATAGATGTGAATTCTAGATATGAGTATGTAAGATGATAGACAAATTCAATTTCCCCAAAGCACTTAACAATGTGTAGAAATTTTGAAAAATAGCAATTCAAACATTTATAAATTGGCTAAAGGCATAAAACAATCAAGGTTTATTTATTTTAGAAAAGCAAATGAATATTTTGCCTTTGATTATGAAATTAGAAAACTGTGCTTTTGAATTTTTCCATCTTTGCTGCTGCTCACCCCCTATCACAGCCAATGTAGAAGTTGTGCCTGACTATGTTAGGCCATAAGAAATGGCAGTCTGTCTATCACTATCAGTGTATACTCACTTGATTTGGAAAGATAAGCAGTCGTGACAATCTTGACCAGCAGAGTTGTCAGTGAAAGTGATAATCTTTGAAGCCAGTGAGTGAGAATGATCAAAGTCTATTAACTGAAGATTGCAGCAATAGCTGGATAAGCATATGTTGTGTCTTTTCATGGCCTACAGGGACTGGCTTGACTAGGGGTGTTAGTGGAAATGTAAGAAAAGAGAGATAGATGGGAACACAGACAGCAAGCTGGGATCAGATGATCTGGGCACTCAGATGGAGAAACCTCAGCACCCTGGAAGACCAGCATGTTTACTATATAGAGTTGAATATAGGGGTGGGGTTATTACATACAGCTGAATGAGGAGTCAGAGTTATTATATATAGATAAACAAGGGGGCAGGGTTTATGGTATACAGGTAGATCAATTGGAGAGGTTTTACTGATTTGGATAGGAGCAGTCTCCACAAGGGAACAATTTTCAGGCCATAAATATCCAAAACAGAAAGGTATGGTGGATATTTTTGCACATACTGTCAACACTCACACTAGGTTCCCCAAAATGCTTTTCCATTTCATTTTGAGCCTCATCCCAGGAGGAAAGCTTTGGCTTTCTGCATGACTCTAAGGCTCTGGTGTCCTTGATATAGTTGTTCCTATCTCAACAGCACACATTCAATCAGGACTTCAATCACTCAGGGCTTCTTCAGCTCCCTACAACATATACCTTAGATTTAGAGACATAATTGGATGTAAATGACAAATTGAATGTAAAACTATGGAAAAAAGTTTACCATCTGTACAGTAACCATGAAAGAACTGGAGTGGTTATATTGCTATATACTAGCTCACAAAGCAATTAAGAAGAACATTTAATAATAATAAAATAATTGATGTGTATTTATCTCATGTGTATCATGATATGTATAATTTATAACAATAAGAAATATATTTGCACCTATCATCAGAGGCATAAAATACATGAAATAAGACCAGGAATAATTAAAAAAAAATATAATTCCACAGCAATATTTAAGCTGCAGGCAGTACTGTGATTACTAATAAACTGAACAATCACTTGCAAGGCATTCAATAAACTATTCATAATTTAAAAAAATAATATTTAGAGTTCTCAACACCTTTAGCTCATTGGTATATATGAAAACATAAAACAAAATCAGATGGAAACAACATCCAAAATTAATACTGCTAGTTGACTGACTTATAGATTTGGATAATTAATCACTATAGAATACACATTATTTGTGCATATTTACTACTTTTTAATTATTCATTAATCATTTACTGGGTACTCCAGTGTTTTATTTTGACTACTGTAAAATGTGTGCATGGGAGTAGAGACACCTTTTTTTTTTTTTTTTGGTTTTTCGAGACAGGGTTTCTCTGTGTAGCTTTGCGCCTTTCCTGGAGCTCACTTGGTAGCCCAGGCTGGCCTCAAACTCACAGAGATCCGCCTGGCTCTGCCTCCCGAGTGCTGGGATTAAAGGCGTGCGCCACCAACGCCCGGCTGAGACACCTTTTTAATGCACTGACTTTATGTCCTCTAGTTATATACCCAACTTTGGAGTTTCTGGGTTAGATGGTAGTTCTACTTTTAGCTTTCTAAGAAAACTCCATAGTATTTTCCAGGATATCTATACTAATTTACATTCCCACTGAAAAATGTGAAGAAATTTGCTTATTACCCATTCTCGTCAGTACTTGTAATTTTTAGTCTTGATGACAATCCTTACTGGAGTGAGGTTCTGTCTCTGAGATTTTTGTTTTTCATCTTCAATATCTATCAGCTTTCCAGCATGATAAGGAAATACCTGAGATAATTAACTTACAAAGAAAGTCTGTTTATTTAGCTACAGAATATAAAATACCCAGGAATGGGTAAATGATCTCTATAATGAAAATTATAAAACATTGATAACAGAAATTATAAAGTACACAAAATTATAAACCCTGAGTTTATGGACTAGAAGAATCAATATTATCAAAATGTCTCTATGAATTACTTTTCTGCTGCTATGAAGAATACTGCAACCAAAAGAAAGTTATCAAAGGAGCAATTCTATTTGACTTAAGGTTCCAAAGAGTAAGAGTCCATCATGGTGGTAGAAATAGGAAGCTGAAAGAGATTCTATCTCAATCACAATACAAGAAGCTAAGAAAGCAAACTGGAAGTGGAGCAGGGCCCTAAATTATCAAAGCCTACCCCAGTGATTCACTTCCTTGAGCAAGGTTCCATCTCCTAAATATTCCATAACCTTCCCAAACAGTATCACTAACTGGAGACTAAGTGTTCGAATACATATGCTTGTAGGGGACATATCTCATTCAAATCACTATAATGTTTTTACTGTCTAAAGTTATTTATAGATTTAATTTATTTAACGTATTTTCTTTAAAAAGCAAAGAGAAAACAATACCATAATTCTTACAAACATTAAAAAACCCTAAAAAAAACTAGACATCCTCAAGACAACAATAAAGTAGAGGTATTATACTACTTGAAGTCAAAATATACAGGAAAGCTAAAGTAATGGAAACAGTGTGGTAGGAAAATTAAAACTATCATATAGACCAATGGAATAGAAAAAAAAGAATGCCCAGCAGTAAACTACACCTATGTGACCATGACAATTATGTTAAAAAATTTTTTTGGGGGGGGTAAGACCCTTCAATAAATGGTGCTTCAAAAACTGGAAATCTCTACCACAAATAGAAAAATGAAGTTAGATTCTACCTCTAATAGTTAACAAAAACAACTAAAAGCAAACTAATGATTCAAATGTAGGGCCTGACATTTTGAAGATACTAGAAGAAACTGATATATAACATTGGAATTACAAGGATTTTCTAGATAAGACCCTCAAACCACAGCAGTAGCTGGGGTCAATTGAGAATGAATTGTAGTACAACAACAAGCATTATAACTGACACAAAATGGATCATCAGACTAAGAGTTAAGCTTTTAGCCTGCATTAAAGTCAGACTAGAGGTTTAGTCTTTAGTATTTGATGTTTTCAAATGTCAACAGGTCATGCTGGAAAGTCCAGAGCCTCAGCTGTCTCCACTGGTTAATATGAACGTCAATGCTAACTAGAGAATGATTTGTTAATAGACCTAGAATTTCTTGTATTCAGTGATTTTTGCCAAGCTGTGGAGAAGATAGCCATGGAGTGGATATATAAGTAAAAAACGGAGGAATTTCTGGTTGAATGTTACAATAATCATTCAAACAAATTTTCAGTCTATTTTATGTTTTGCTCCTGAGATGGGAATATCTTATATGACTATTGAGTTTTCTTTTCTAACTTCTAACAGGGTTGGCCACATTATGTACTCAAGATTTAGTAGTTAATTGACTGATTGAACTTTTCAATTTGAGCTTACTGTTTTCATAGGGTTTAGATGAGACAAGATGCCAGGTCACTTCCTTGGAAACATATTTGTATAAGGAATTGTGGTATGATTCCATGTTTACTTATACAGAGGTCAATGTTACAAAATATCTCTCAGAATTCTACACAAGTTTCTGTTCCCAATAAATTTATATAAATATATATTAATAATTTAATAGAGATAGCCTAATGTGTTTGGTTTGGGGTTAGGGAACATGAACTACCTTAAAATGGAGCTTGAATTTTGTCTTATGAGTAAAAAAAAGACTTAAGGATTTTGATGGAGGATGTAGTATTATAAGAACTGTGATTTAAAAAAAATAAGGCACTAGATAAAAAAAGATAAATGGGAGAGAAGGACTAATTAGGAAGCTGTTTGAATACTTCAGGCACAGGAAATTGGAGTTAGAGCCTGGGAACAGCAAGTAGTGGAGAGTAGAAGAGAAACTCAAAAGAATTTCACAAGAAAACATAAAGGAATAGTTGACACTTTATCACATTCCCTTCCTGTATAAGACATGACACAGCTCAGCATTCAGTGATCTCAGCAATCTGTTCCAATTATTTTTTCAAGATTTACTTCCCACTAAGCATGCTGCATGCTTCATGCTCCAAACTTACTGGAATCCTTCCTTTATTCAAGGATAAAGTCTAGACTTCCCCACTTAGTCTCTTATCTCTGCCTGTGTAAGTCCGATTTGTCTTTGAAAGTCTACTTCAGTTATGATCTCATCCATCACACCTTTCTGACTTTCCTCCAGCCACAATAAACCTACCTCTCTTTGATTCTTGCACAGTGCTTAAAGTTACCTCTGCTTTAGCAGTTACCTCACTTTACATATGCAAGATGAAGTTGAAAAGTCTTGGTATGATATCCAAGACCTTTAACACAAAATGTACCTTGTTCTTTGGACATTTATTTGTTCCATAATCAAGTCATCCAATAAATATTCGAGTAAGGGATAAATGTAAGATACGTTGCTCAGTCCTGCAGCTGAAAAGATTGATAAAGTTCTGAATCTCACAGGTCATACATTGTGGTAGGACAGACAGGGGAAACCAATCAAATAAATCAAGGAAGACTTTTATTTAGTGATATGAAAACCATGGCCATTCAGAATACTGCAGTACAAGAAGGGAGAACCTTGCTGGGTGGTGGTTAAATGTAACTTTAATCCCAGTACTTGGGAGGCAGGGACAGGCAGATCTTTATGAGTTCCAGGCCAGCCTGGTCTACAGAGCCAGTTCCAGGACAGGCTCCAAAGCTACACAGTGAAATTCTGTCTTGAAAAACAAACAAACAAACAAACAAACAACCCTCCCCCCAAAAATAAGAAAGAAAATTCTCATTTTTAGTAAAGCCATCTGGAAAAGTATGACTAAGTAGCACTCATTTAATTGAAAACAAAGGAAGCAGTTTTGTTAAGAGTGTAAAGTAAAAAAACTCCATAGAAAGGCATTGAGATAGGAAAGGCCATGGTATAGTCAAAGAACTGCAATAAAATTGATATCAGATTGATTTTACTAAATGCAAAGAGTGGTATGAAGTGAGGCTGGAGACATAAGAAACTTTAGCCTTTTCTCTAACCTCTCAAGGAATGGACTTAAGAATTAAAGCAATAGAGTAGTTTAACTTACACTTACAAATAAACATATCTGTTCTTTGTGTATGTCTGGGGTGACAATAGGATTATCAAGGTCATGAGACAAATGAGATTACTGAGAGAGGGAAGCTTAAGTGAGAGAAGAAGCAGACCAGTGGCGACATTCTTGCAAGATACATTTATGCAACATTGGCCCCAAAGTTGTGGAGATAATTAATCATTGTCTGTTTGAAATTAAGGCCCCATTCCATGCGTTAAAAGCCATGCCAACACTTCTCAGGTGGCCAAGTGCTGTGGGATGGTCTGTATGTCAAATTGCTCTGATTGGTCAATAAATAAAACACTGATTGGCCAGTGGCCAGGCAGAAAGTAGGTGGAACAAGGAGAGAGGAGAATTCTGGGAAGCAGAAGGCTGAGGCAGAGAGATACTGCCAGCTGCCGCCATGACCAGCAGCATGTGAAGACGCCGGTAAGCCACCAGCCACGTGACAAGGTATAGATTTATAGAAATGGATTAATTTAAGCTATAAGAACAGTTAGCAAGAAGCCTGCCACGGCCATACAGTTTGTAAGCAATATAAGTCTCTGTGTTTACTTGGTTGGGTCTGAGTGGCTGTGGGACTGGCGGGTGACAAAGATTTGTCCTGACTGTGGGCAAGGCAGAAAAACTCTAGCTACAGCCAAGAACCTGAGACTAGATAGGGCAGGGACCTTCTGGTAAGGAAACATAGCAATAAAATATTCAGCACTGATCATCAATGAAGCAAAGTAAAGATTAATAGGAATGTGCAAAATATAAGAGTAAGAGCTAGACAATGATAGGCCTGAGCTAAAGGCCAAACAGTTTAAATAATGTAACAGTCTGTGTGTTTATTTTATAAGTGGGCTCTGGGACTGGCAGGACTTGGCAGTGGGACCTGGAGAGAAATTCTTCAACAACAAATGGCGCCCAACAGCTCGAGTTTCCACCTTAAACCTGACAATTTTTAATAACCAATTCTAAACAGAGCCAAAACCAGGTTCCTGCTTCATATCTCAATATATTTTTTATTCTTCTTTCATATATTATATCCTGATTGTAGTTTTCCCTCCCTCCCCTCCCCCCAGTCTCTCCCCCTACTTCCTCTCTCTCCAAGATCCACCCTCTTCTGCCTTTCCTCACAAAAGAGCAGGCCTCCCAGGGACATCAACCAAACCCTGCATAACAAGCTACCATAAAACCAGCTACAAACCATCACATCAAGGTTGGACAAGGCAACCCAGCAGGAGGAGAAGGGTCACACAAGTAAGCAAAAGAGTCAGAGACAGCCCCTGCTCTCACTGTTAGGAATGTTTTATTTTATCTTATTATTGCTATTATTATTTTACAAGTCCATTTGTGTTTTAATGAGAGAAATAAGGGATGTGGGTTTAGGTGGGTGGGGAAGTAAGGAGGATCTGGGAAGAGGGTTGAGGGAGGGGAAACCACAATCAGAATATATATATATATATATATATATATATATATATATATGTATATATATGTATATATATATGTATATATATACATATGAAGAATTCTATTTTCAATTTCAATTAAAATAAATAAAAGGAAAATTTAACAATCTTGTGCTGAGGATATAGCTCATTAAGTGTTGGTGGCACAACCATGAGAATATGAATTCAGATTCCCAGCACCCACATCAAAAGTTAGGTATGGTAGGACATATCATCCCAACTCTGGGAAGGTAGAAGCAGAGAATTCTGGGGATTTCCTGAGCCAATAGTCTAGTTGAATCAGTGGGATCCAAGATCAGTGAGTGAACCAGTCTCAAAAAATAAATGCCAGCAAACAATAGAAGACATATGAATTTGGACTTTGGGCAACTTGCCCTACCACACCACCCTTTGTACTTATATTCCTACACACACACACACACACACACACACACACACACACACACACACACACACACACACAATAAAAAAAATTTCAAAGGAATACCCACATACTTAATAATTTGGTTTATTTAGCATTTTTGAAAATAGTTATAGACACAAACGGCAGATCAAGGGCTTATTTGAAATAGTGGTATATGGCAGGGAGTAATGCTATAAGGAACATCAGGAATTATTGTAGTGATGGTATGTTTGAACATCTTGAATGTGAGAGTGGTTATTTAAAACTAAATATGATAAATGTGCACAGAACTATAAATACATACAGAATAACACATAATAACTGGTTAAATAACACTAAATTTGTGGGTTATTATATGTTACATTTTTGGGATCAGTATTTTGCAAATGTGTAAAATGCTAACCTTGAGGGAGGGCTGAGGAAAAAAGATGCACAGGACTTTTAAGTACAATTCTTGTGAATCTATATGTTTTGAAATTAAAACAATGTTTAAAAGTGAGACTCTTTATGAAGCATGAACTTTAAAGAAGCTATTTCCTCGAATGTATTGACAAGTGCAAAAGATGAAAAAGAAAATATGTATGATATTTAGAATTAATATAGCTGTAGATGATGTATTTATAATATTTTTCTTAAAAGAGGAAAAGCATAAAAGAGAAAAATTTGAAAGTATGTGTTTAATATTCCAAATTTAAGATGAATAATAAAGCAAAAATAAATAGAATTGTTTTACCAAGGTTGGAGGACAGCATGAGGAACTAAGAAATCAGTCTGCCTCTGCTGGAATAAAAGACATGCACCACCACCATACGGCATGAATTTACTTTTTGATACAGTATTTAATTTTAGATGTCGATATTTACAAATGCAAATATATTAAAAGGAGTGGGGGATATTTAAAATTGAATATAGAGTTGGTAAGATGCCTCACTGGGTAAAGTTGCTTGCTGCCAAGACTGAAGACCTGAGTTTAAGACCTGAAAAATTCCCTCTGACTTCCACAGACATGTCATGTCATGTCATGTAAGTACTCCCAAACGCTAAATAAATAAATTTAAGTAAAATATAGAAAATTGAATGTAAAGAGAAATAAAATGACTAATTCCAACCACTAAAAACAGTACGTATTACAAAGGATATTCTGACTATGCACTCTGGATGTATTTGAAGGGCAAAATTAACAACAAAGAAAATTTCAAGCATAATTAAAGGCTTATTACTGATATTGTTATGCATATAGAAATTCATACATTGATTCCTTAAGAAATCTGGGTTTATAATTGTGTGAGGGAGATGTATACAAAGAATGGAATGAAGAGAGGAAAAAACAGCCTTGTTAAATTGGAATAACAATTTTTACTATGAATTCACATACTAGCTAAGAAGTCTACAATTGTTAGTGTTTTAACAGCAGCAGTTTCAAAATACTATTATGTGCTCAAATAGCTTCTGGAGCTGGAGCAGGGAAAATACACAATAACTCCAGAACATTATGCCCGCCAAAATAAGGAAATATCCAAAAATGATGGACATATTATGAAAGTGCAAAAAGGCAAGCTAAAGTACGCATCCCTGGCCAAGTTGGAAAAAAATGTAGCAGACATTGATTTCTATGAGCTTTAGAAAATTTAAAACATCTCATCACAAAATATGATTAACTGTGTGAAAAGAAAAACCACAGATTTGGAGAAATGATTTTTTCCCTTTCCTCTCTTTGTCCCTCCATCTCTACCTATACACTTCTTTTTACAGAATATGAAAAGAACCCCTAAAATTCAAGAATGAACATAGGAACAATTTTCAAAATTGTTCAATGTCCTAAAAATGCACTTTACCCAGAACGATTTGCACAAACAGACAAGAAGGGAATTCATATCATTTGTGATGAGGGAAATAACAGGTGAACATGAACTGCAATGTACACACAGAAGTACTAAGATGACAAAACAGTCATGAAGATATTATACACTCACTTTGGCAAAAGACCCAGTAGCTCATTTAAAGGTTGAAAATGCAAATAGTGTGTGACCTTGTGATTATACTTCAGATATATATCTAATAGAAATGAGTAAGTATGGTTATCAGACACCTTGACAAGCAAGATTAGGCTGGCTTTATTTAGAGATAACAAAATTTAAAATAACGCAAAATATACATCCATAGAGAGATGGATAGTTTTTAATATAATCTATGCAATGACTAAAAATAATGCAGTATGAATCTAGATACAATAAGCATACATCTCAAAGGTACACTGAATACGACATATGCCTGTCAATTGCTGCCCAGCTTGTTACCCAATTCTACTTTATTCATACTTGCTCTATCCCCAGTAGATCACCACATATAATCAGCATGTCAGTATGATTGCACAGTCATTTCCATTGACCTGACAAACCATCCTGTCTTTCTCATCTTACCTCCTGAAAGAAGCCTTTCAGAACTATTAAATCCTTGTGTAATCCCCTAAAACCTGTCCATCCAGTTGTGTTTGCATGTAGCTTGTGTGTGACTACCTCATCAAGTGATTGTCCCTTCTTTAACTAAATCTTAAGTTCCTTCCTGGCATGGATTTTGTCTCATATTTCTGCACGGCTATCATATCCTTGGCATATTTATTTAACAAAATATAAGTAACCAATAAATTGCTCTTCCCTAAAATAAACATATTGAACAATAGGGTGTGTATTGTTTAATTCTATTATATGACGTTCAAAAACAGAACAGTTAAATCTATGTTGATGAACACTACAACATTTGTGTGTGTTTGTGTGTGTGTGTGTGTGTGTGTGTGTGTGTGTGTGTGTGTGTGTGTATGTGTGAGACTGACTGGACAGGAACATGAAATAATGTCTTTTGAGATTACTAAAACGTCCTATAGTTCAGTGTGCTGAATTTGGTGATGTGTAGTTAGGTAAAGATTCAGTTAGTCAGACAGAATAATGCCAAAATATCAGTTGAATTTTTGAACATTAATAACATACAATCCAATAAAAAAGTATCTCAAAACTTTAATTACTATAGATATTATAAATAATTAAATATTTAGAAATATAACCAATGAAGTAAAAACACTGAACACTGAAAACTAGAAGATACATTTGAAACTACTAACACAAATTAATGAAAGTCAGGCTGTACTCATGGATTTGATGACATATATTGTTAAGATACCACCAATACCCAAAGCAATCTATAACTTCAATAAACTATCAAAATCCCAATAGGATTTTTGGATAAAAAAAAACTTTCTGAAAATTCACATGAACTCTCAACCAATCACAAATAATAAAAACAGTCTCAAAAATTCACATGAACTCTTAACCAGTCACCAAGAATAAAAACAGTCTCAAAAGACAACAGGACTAAAAGATAATATACCTCATAAAGAATCAGTACCTACAATATACAAATAACAACCATAATTTGACAATGACAAGACCAAACAAGCTGATTTATAAATGAGCAAAGAAATTGAATAGACATTTATCCAAAAAGACATACAAATAACTACTCAGCACATGAAATGATGCTCACAATTACTAATCATTAATCCAAATCAAAACTAAAAGGAGCTACCATTTCTTATATATTCTTATTAAACTCAAACAAAAACAAAAGTAGAGAATAAGATACTCATGAGAGATGTGGAGAAACTGAAATATGAATTTTCAATTTCTACACCAGTGTTCTAATATATATCGTATCTTAGATGAAGACATTATGCTAAGTTAAATTAATTAACACAAAACAATGAATATAATATTCAATAGAGACACTTAGAATTAACAAAAGCATGAAATATCAAATGGCAATTTCCAGAGGAGATGGAGAAGGACATAAGAGCTCATTCTCTATGGTGAGATGTTTTACTCAACCATGATGCAGGAGGGAGGGGATTGGTCCTGCCCCAACCTGGTATGCCAGCCTATGTTGACTACCCAATGGAGGCCTTAACCCCTATGAGGAGGGGATGGGTGGGGTGCAGGGAAGGTGGGGGAAGCAGGAGAAGTGTAGGTAGATGAAACTGAGGTTGGTATGTAAATTTAAAAAAATTTAAACTAAAATAAAGATCACTCAAGCTGTATTCCTGTCAGAAATGTATTATGTGAATTTAATCATGGGAAAACTGTAAGATAATTTCAAACTGAAATTAATTTTACATAAAAATAAATCTGTATAATTAAAGTGGTCAGGGTTATAAAATAAATTTCAAAATGTACTTAACTTGAACAGAAACTATTAATAAATGATAAGTCAATAAACCAGAGAAATTAAAAATAAGGTAAAAACAAACAGCTAAGAAACTGTTAAAATTTAAAGAAAAAAGACATGAAAAATAGAGTTTATGACCTTAATATTGATTTGAAATCAGAAAAATACTATAAACGATATTTGTGGAGTCATTAGAGAAATTTTAATGTAGAATATATATTTGATGTATACAATATTAAATTTCTTTAACTTGCTACATAATTTAGCAGCATCATATCTACTTTGACTATCAAATTGTTCAGAAAAAAGGCATAGATAAATCAATAACTATGTGCAGATATAAAATCTAATCATACAGTGATCTTAACAATTGGTGAATCTATGTAAAAGATAAACATACGCTTATTGTAATTTTCTTTCAATTGTTCTCTGGTTTTGAACATATGGAGGTTTTGAAAAATATGGTAAAAATACCTTTTAAAATAGTTACCGTCTGCTTGAGGGCATCTTATACACTGAAGTTGTTCTATTTGAAGGAAGAAAGGGATGGCTGGAGGGATACACAACTTGGAGTCACATGTTCTACATTCAAGCCCAGGTTCAGTCATTTCACTTGGGTTTTGTCATGGGTCAAATAGAGAGCAGTAATAACTCCTTGCCTACATGCCTACTTTATAGGGCTGTTGTGATGATTAAATTAGACAATAGATGGGAAAGTTCACTGAAAAGGGGAAGTGCTATTCAAATTCAAAACACATATTCTATTGTGATATTAGCATACTATTGCTATGGTTGCTTCAAAACCCACTGCAGGAAACTGATGACTACTGATATACATGTGTTCAGTGGTGTGCATTTTCCTTTTTGCTTTTCAAATCCCTGTAGCTTATGGCATGGGTATTCCTTGAAATGAATGATAGCCATTGCAGGCTATCATTAGCACTAAATGAGACCACTGGCGTCCAAAAGGATTCTACCACATGCCTGCTTTCTGGCCAGCCGTTCTACATATTTTCCATTTGAGTCAGTGGTAAGAGCTCTAGTTAAATCAAGTGTAACCAGAGATAGTGGTAGGGAAAAAGGAGTTTGGTGGAAGGAAAGAGGAAGGCAAGTGGTAGGGTCAGAGACTACTTGATACAGATCAAGGGAGAGAAGTACTAATATGTCAAATACAGAAATCGCTGTTTGCCAATTTTCCATGAAGTTAGTTATGAGAAAACTCTTAAAAAGTCAATGTCTTATTCATTCTATTTGCTTATACAAAAGGTAGTTTTGCTTTAATAATCATGACATGAAGTAGGGCTCATTTTTTTTCCTTTTCACTACTGATTATATATCTTAGGGCATAGAAATTTCATCATAGTTCATCTGAAGATAATTTTTGGTAAAACAAAAAAAATTAAGATGCTCAAACAATTTCAGAAACATGCGTTCACCATCAAAGTCGTACACCCTTTTTCCTACAACCTTTGAGGAGAAAGAAGTGTTTTATAACTTAAGATGCTACTATGGTTTTCACATTTCTTCATGCATATTTTGATTTGAATGGAGATATAAATAGTAGAGACCTAGAACATAGTT
Organism: Peromyscus maniculatus bairdii; assembly: GCF_049852395.1. Lineage (NCBI taxonomy): Eukaryota > Metazoa > Chordata > Mammalia > Rodentia > Cricetidae > Peromyscus > Peromyscus maniculatus. The sequence goes on from NC_134875.1 coordinate 53,127,144, forward strand.
CTACTTAACCAACCTTATAATTAAAACAAGTAATTCCATGTGATTGTTTTTGCATTTATTGATTCTTTTGTGTGTTTAATTCTTACAGCATAGTCTTAGAACCTTGCCTCCTGGCTGGTGGACTGAAGCTCTCTGTTAAATTTTCATTAACCAAAAAAACCAAATTGTACAAAATAGGATGCAGCACATTGCATTTGGCTAAGATTTAAGGGGGGAAGAATAAAGAGAGGGAGAGAGAAAAAATAAGAGAGAGGTAGAGAAAAAGATAGAGAGCAAGAGAGAGAAACTGACTGGCTCCTGGCCTTCATGATTTTTAGAAATGAATAATAATGTTCTTAACTTGCTAACTTTGAAAAATAAACTTAATAGTTCTCATCCAATATTAATAAAATAATCAAAGATAGAAATGTATTTAACATAATCAAGACTATCACATTTAAACATTATTAGATTGAATAAAACTTTGCCCTATGTGAAATATATGTCTCCTACTCATCCAGCACTACAGCAGAGAAAAAGGAAGACAGCCCAGAGACAATTTAATTTCTTTTTCAATTAGGACTAGGTCAACTGCCCAGATGTCAAATAGCACTCTTAAAATCACTCTGTAGCCAACTTGTAAAGCTTAAAAGAAAGTTTAGAGCCTGGCAAAGAACAACTGCCAAAATGCCAGAGTCCCTTTTTCCTGGCAGCACTGATGAAGCCCATAATAGCAAAGAGGGACAGCAGGCCTGTCAATAACCAGCAGCAAGGGAACAAGACCTGTACAGTACTTGTCTAGGCATGATGGAACGCTTGCTATTTCTAAATGCTCTGCTTTGTCCAAGATTAAATATTTGACTTGAGATTTAATCTTTAAATGGGAAAACACAATCAAAGCACAATGAACTGGGGAAACACTGGAGAAGGCTGCTATTTAATAATTAAGTGTATTTTCCAAGTGGCAAAACCTTTTGAAGAGTTTGATCTTTCTAAGAGCAGTGTTTTGGCTTAAGTTCTCCCAAAAGAAGATTGTACAATTAAGAGATGCATTTATTTAAAAAGATGTGCAAAGCCTTAAACGGGGAATACACTGATCATATTTGATAAAAATTCAAGATTTTATATCTTTAGCATGCAGAGAATTATTAAATGTTTCCAAAAAGCTGACAGAACAAATTAACTACAAAGGAAGGGGGAAGATTATATTAATAAATGGTGAAATGGGAATATGTTTTATCTTTGAGCCATAGCTGCTGATAGAGTTGATATTGTAGCTATTTTAATTATTCAAATACAATCAGTTCCAATCATATGATCATGGCAGGGATTATACTGAAACTTTCACTTGTGAATCTTTAAGTGTCTAAGAAACATGAATTTCCTTTCATGAGAAGAAGAAAGTCAATAATTTCTGCATGTGAACAAAGAAGATTATTATCTTATACAGAGAAGCACAGTGCCATGGATCAAACTAGGGGCAACCTCTATGAGTTTACACACAGTGAGAAGGATTTAATTTTCTCATTCTTTTTTGTCTTGATAGTCAGAAGAAGCAGATCAGAGGGAACAAGAACAATGGTTTCCTGTCTTTTGTGTTCCAGAGTCTGAACCAAAGAACTAGAATGAGACTGTACCAATCAATTGATTGGTCAATCCACCCAGATGAGCTGCTAACAAATTCCCTTATCTGTGCTGATTATTAATATGGAGAGTAGAAGAAGCCACTGTCTTGGTCCTTCATGGAGCTAAAACTCTTAACATTTACCAATTCACATTTTCACTGACAGGAGGAATTTGAGCAACACTGTGATTACAAAAGAAAATGTCCTTAGTCTTTAGGCATGCATGCTGAAGTACTTAGGAACAACATCATGGTCTTTGTCATTATCGTAAAACAAAATTTGTAAAGGTTTTCTTTTTTCTTCTTGATTATTAATTAATAGTTTAGGTTAAGCTAGTTCTGCCTTATGTCATATCAATTGTTTGGTTGATTGACAAACAGCCTTTTTTAAAAGGAGGATAAGCAATTTAAAGCCAAACAAAATTAAAATAACAGCAGAAACCACAACAAAAAGAAAACACAACATACACCTGAAAAATTCTTGTTTTCTCTCAAGCAGGCCACAAGTTGTATCAAGTAACACATCTTGATACTATTATAGGTAATATATAATGAGGAATTACTCTGTGTCCCTCTAGTTCTGAGCATGTATATTTTGTGGGGTTTACAGAGCAAATAATGAATAACATCCACAAGGAAACATCTTTACTGTAAACACAGTGGCAGGTTTCACCAGGCTTGTCATGATTATTATAATTATCATATCTAGTATTTGCAGAAAAAGTGTACTTGAAAATGATGTGTTTTAAGAAACACACCTCCCCCCATCTGCTAACACTGTTACACTGCCAAGAAAAAAGTATACCCTCTGTTTTCAGAGAAGCCTGAGTCATCACAAATTCTGAATTACTGTAGCTTGAATCTTTGACATGTTAGAAGTGGCAAGGCTCATTTAAACTTAATTTATGTGTATTTAAGACAGAATCATGCATGGCAGACTTAGAATATTGTGATAGATTAAATGATGAAGTCAAATGGTGGGAAATTAATGATGAGTGGCTTGACTGAATGTTAAATCCTGTTATGCTAACAGACCAAGAATTTGGTCTTCAACAAATCAAGCCAGTACTCAACCTTTAGCCTACTTCTATCTTTTTTCCCTCTATTTATTTGTCCTGTAAGTAGTACTTTCCAATGCAGAACATCTACCTAGAGGATTTTTTAATAGCACTTACAAAAATGATATGTAGAATGCAGGTTTTCTTAAAATCTAGAAGCATATGATTAGGTAATATTACAAATGGAAATGAGCTGTCATGAAATTACATCACTGCATCTCAAAATCAGATGCACCATTCATTCATACAGTACTGTTCTGAGTAGGAGGTAGGAGAAACAGGTGGCCTATTATTGGATCCATTAAACAAGAGATTCATGCATTACATATCCATCTTGAGGCAATTAGGCAGATCATTTTTTTCTTTTATAGCTTCATTCAGAACTCTTGGCAATAAAGTAATTATTATGTATCCTAACATTTATCTATAATATCAAAAGCAACGGCCTCTTCAGGCACTAGAAATAAAGTGGACCCCGATTATATTCCTATGAAAATGCAGCATGTTTAAGGCAAACTAGCTATTCTGAGAGATAAATATATATGAAGAGATGCTATGTTTAAATGACAAATAAGATATCTGAGGTTATTTGTTTTGATTGCCAAATCCTCATCTGTTGATTTTAAATGAATGAAAAGTGTTATCTATGAGCTATTTTATCATAAGAAAATCAAATGTGCTTGCTAATGTGGATTTGAGCATGTTTTGTGTAAAATGTACTATAAGCACTACATTCTTGATATTGACACTCGTACATTTATGATATAATTTCTCACTTTATAGTTGTAAAAACTGAGGCTCAAAGAAGGCTGTGAATTTCAGTTCAGGCTCTCGGAATCCGAAGTCAAAGGATTACTACCCTAAGTAGTTTTCATAGCAGGATGCTAGAATCTTTGTGGAAGACAAATGTACAATCATCTGGACACTGGTGTTTTCAATCAAATTACTATTGATAAGAAGGGATGAAATGAAGCTCAGAAGGTATAATCTAGTTGGATACCTAGATTTGATCAAAGGTCAAGATATAGGGGAAATCAGGTTATTGAAGAAAAGAGAAAACTGGAAAATGAGTCCGATTCTAAAACCGATTTCAGGCTGACCAGGTTCAGCTCAAACAACTGATTCCACTTTAAGCAGGAAGAATTTAGCAGGGACCATAGTAACACAGTAATTGCTATGTGAAAAATACATTTCAAAACTAAGAAGCTCTGGGAAAATAATCTTCTGAATAGAAAACTAATTATTAATAAAGTTTTGAAGGTCTACAGATTAGCTAGAACCTAGTGGGTGAATCAACTATATCATGGTTTTTTAACTTCATCTTCATATTAGAAATACCTAGTGAACTACTAAAAACATTCTGATATCTCAGTTATAGTCCACATCTATTACATCAGAACTTCTTGGCATTAGATCAAGGCATCATATATTTTTTTAAAACAATATATCCCTTATGTAGCCCAGGCTTGTCTCAGGCTTACAATTTCTGGCCTATATAATCACTACTCAGCTCAAAAGTTCTCTCAGTTTTTTTTATACTGATATAGAATTTGAGGCACTATACATAGTAGATCCTCATTCTGTGGCAGAGTTTCATCATTAGCTAAGGAATCAATACTTTTGAAAGTTCTCTATTGACTATAATGTGTAGTAAACTTTAGAACCATTTCACTAGGAACTGGATGATATAATAATTGGAACTTTTTATGTTTCCCTATGTAGACATAGAACATTTTACAGAGGATGAAATGGCTTGGAATCTGTAAGGTATGTAATTACCAACACAGTAATGTACATTGTAAGCATGTCATTGTGATGCAAGGTTTTGACTATACAGATTAAATATAATTAGTGACATTATGTAGGTAATTCATTTTGATGATGAAATAAAATTGGATTTTATGTAGATAGGTTGATTAAAAAGGATAGTTTCTAATATAGCCACAAAATTGATCATTATATTGATTTGGGCATATTTTATATCAAATAATCTCTTTAAAACCACACAATATTAAGTAATAAAAGCTTTATAATATCACCTACAGCAAACTTGTCATGATCACAGAATAAAGTCCCGACTCTTGAAATCAAGACTTTAGATTTTGTTTCAAATTCCCAAATAGTCCACCATTTACCAAAATACTGATATTTGCTCTGTTATTTATTATCAAAGTATGAGGTTAAGGCTTTGTGATAACCAAGTTACAGAGTGATTAAGAGGATCAATTGAACTGTGTGGAGTTCCTGTTCCTAGTAAATTACAGAAAATCTTAGAGATGAAAGGTTACTTACTTAAATGTGCCCAAATCATTCTTGGACCTTGTGGACTATCGGCAACATTTGTATTAGGCAGAGCTTCTCCTCTTATATCATTCATGCAGTGATTTACATCATCAACCTTTATGATGTGCATCTAAATGTCAGGTGACAAACTGCTCTCTTCCCTCTGTAGTGTTTGGTATCATACAACTTTAGTGAGACATTAATAGGAAAGTAGAGCCTAATAAAATTTAAAGTATCTTAGTTGTTTGTGTCACATTAGCTATGAGCTTCTTTATGAAGCTGATATACTTCAGATGCCTCACATCTGAACTGTCTTTCTCAGAAATAGTCATGGTAAAACTATCTTATTTAATATCATGAAATAGAACAGATATAATCTAATGAAGTCAGTTCTTAGTTACAGTTTTATCAAGCCCAGCATGGTGTTTATAGCCATAATATATGAATTTCCACTTAATTTGTATATGCATACAGTTAAATATGCCTACCTGGGTCTTTCCACAGCTAAAATTTCTTCACAATTCTGAAACTAACTGTATCAATCTGAGTGATATGGGGTAATGAATGACTTACAAGCTGTTGTTTCAATAATAAAATAGGTTGTACTTTTAAATTCTTGGCTATGTTGTGATATACATTTGATAAGAATAATTTAAAAATGTGGAAATATTTTTGTTATAAACTGACAAAACACAAAATGATCTTTTAACTATTTAAAGTTTATCATCATTATCATCATCACTATTATTATTTACATACCGATATGTGCACATGCACAGCCATGTGACTGTGTGTGCATTCCACACTGCACATGTGGGGCCAGAGGATACCTTTGTAGAGTCAGTTCTCTCCTTCAGCTGTATGTTCCAGGGGCCAAACTCAGGATGTTAAGATTTGCCCACTGGCCCATCTCACCAGCTCACATTGTTACCTTCCCTTCATAAATCATATTTGAGACATGACTAGCCTTAATAAGCACTAATCAACATGCCTTGAAAAATAATTTCAGTAGGTGGTAAAGCATAGATTTGAAAAGCAATATCTGAAAGTCATCTGAATGTATCTCAAATGCAAATGGTGACTAAAACTCAGTGACAAATGAGGAATTAGCAATGTGAGCACAAAGAAAACCTATTATATATTTTAATAAGAAAGTGAATATAATGATATATTCCACACACATAATTCTTTTTAAGATTTGTTTTTATTTGTAGGCATGTGTTTCTGTGTATATATGTGTAGTGGGTAGCCGGTCCAGCTTTGACCCGGAAGGACCACCCCCACTGAGGCTTCGGTAGCTGTCACACCTACAAGGCAGACCAGAGACAGGACCCCTGAAGACTTGAGATCCAGATGGGTTGGCTCTCTTGGTTTCTGGATCCTGGACACTAGAGGTAGAACAAGCAGAGTTCTCCAGAGAACACTGCTGGACTGCGCTTCACCTTTCCCAGACCCTGTTACCTATCCCTTCACTTGTAAGTTACCCCACAAAATAAATCTCCCTTTTAACTACATAGAGTTGCCTTAATAATTCTACCAATATATATGTACATGTGATGGGAGTGCAGGTATCTACAGCGGCCACAGGCTTTCAAATGCCCTAGAGATGGAGTTACTCAGAACCCCTGGAGCTGGAGTTATAGAAGGTTGGGAGGTGCTCATGATGGGCAATGGGAACTGAACTCTGGTCCTTCACAAGAGCAGTAAGTGCTTTTAACTGCACAGCCATCGCTCTAGCCCCCACACACTTAACACTTGCACACTAATGGGTCTCCAACTTAAAACTTCACAATTGCAGCACTTCTCAGGGCCAGAAATTGCTGTGTAAGCATATCAGAAAAGGAGTCTACTGAGGCCCACCTTATCAATCACCAGAACAATTGCTACAATGAAGAAAAGTACAGGGTGTCTTCTATTTAATGTTGCCAAGAAATTCATAACTAATCTACTTTTGCTGGTGGTTGTTTAGTGAGTTAGTCTCACTGTGTTGCTCAGGCTGGCCTCAACTCCATGCCACTTCTAGTTCAGTATCTCATCTAGCTGCAATTATGGCAATGCACCACATTCTCTACTACAGCTGGTAAACATCCCAGTAAATTCCAAGGGACTGTAAATTTTTGTGAAAACAACATAGAATGCCTAGTGCTAAGGTTTGAATAATCTACCAAAATCCATGTATCAGAAAATCAGTTCCCATCCAAGAGTATAAATTAGTAGTGTGTCCTTCAATAGGTAACTAGGTCACTGAGGGTGGTGGTGGGGGTGTTTTACTTTTGTTGGTGGATAATTCCCTACTCAAGGAGTAAGTAATTCAGTTACCTCAATAGTTGGTTATTATATAATAAGGTTGTCATGGGAGTTTTATCTTTTTGTGTGTGTGTTCTCTTGCCCATTTGCATTTCTGTCATGTTATGACATAGCATGAAGGCATTCACCAGACATCCAGCTGATTCTCAGAGTTTTCCATCTGTATACTGTAAGGACCCTACCCCACCAAATCTTTCTTTAGAAATTTCCCACTCTTGAGTATTCTGTTATAACAATATAAAATGGAATAGGACAAAGGATTTTTTTCTGACTGTGCTTAATATGAAAGCTAGGATTCTATAGTTAGATGAGTATTTAAAATGTCTAGTTTCCTAGTGTAAGTCTTCTCTGTGGCTTTAAGATACTTTGTGAAATGGTCAATTCTCATAGTTGGACTGGACTATGGAAAGCAAAAGCAAACCTCACTGCCTATGATAACATTACTACTATTTCTCTGTTTTCATTAACATATTTGCCTCTTCTAGGAATACCCTGCCCATGGAAATGGTTTAATTGCCCATTACAGGAAATTCCAACCAACCCTTCAATTGAAAGCATTCATAGTTTGAACCTACAGTCTTAAATCAATTCTTAAATATTGTCACATTGTTTTTTCCACTAATCCTAAACTTATTTTATCATAATTCAAATATACTCATATTGAAATACTTAACATTAATCAATGTTCAATTCTCAAGAAATTCTTTCCTTACTTCCTCACCAAAATAAACAAAAACAAACAGCAGACAAGCAAAACAACAATAACAACAGAAAGAAAATGTCATTAGAACTTTTAGTGATACCTAAGCAATAGGTTCAGTTTTTTCTTTTTTAAATATAAGAGGTTTTGGTTATATCTACAGAGAATTATGTCAGTCTCTTCAAGTAATTACAGAGTCTATAATTTTCTTCCTTTCCTTCCCCCTGCCCAAGCAAAATGTAAGCTCTCCGATAATGTTCCAGTGCTATGACTGCTGATGCCACGCTCCCTACCATAAGGGATGCATGAGCCTCAAATTAAATGCTTTCTTTTATAAAGTGCCTTGGTCATGGTGTCTCCTTACAACAATAGAACAGTAACTAAGACTCCCCCCCCCCGTGTGTGTGTGTGTGTGTGTGTGTGTGTGTGTGTGTGTGTATGTATGTATGTTTGTCTGTGTCTGTGTGTGTGTATGTGTGATACAGATCACAAACTTACTATATCCAAATCTGAGAACACAAGCTGCTTAATATCTATCTCAATGAGAACATAATGCACATGCAAGAAAATAAATACAAGAGCAAATAATGATATTTAAAATAAGCTTTCAAATACTTATTCTTATACTCATTAAATGCATTTTAGTACCTACTGTATGCTAGGCATATACCTGAAGATACAGGTATAAAACATATAGGCCTTTCTTTCTAGAAACTCAAAGTATAGTAATGGACACAGAAAAGTAAATATGCTGCATGGTAAATAGTAACACGATAAAGATGTGTGCCTTTATTTTCTGAAATCTTCTAAAAAATTTCAGAAGAGGGGCTCATACCTCATAGTGGACATTAACAATAGTCAAGGGAATGGTTGGGTACAGCAAAACTAGTCAAAAATCACATTACTAAGAGATCTGAGTTTGCATTCCAGATTGACCATAGTCTAATAAATACAAAAACATACTATGTAAGGTTCTAAAAGTAGACAGACAGGAGAATTTTGAAAGGCAGAGTTCTAGTAATTAATTGAGCAGATATCACTTATTCCCTTGTACTCTATAAGGTAACCCAATGAAGAGCGGGGATGGAAAAGTAATCAACACAACTGACTGACTTGCTGTCAGATCATTCTATCACACTCATTGTCGATCCAGTGTTGAAAACACAAATACACAAATATTTGTGAATGAGGACCTTCCAACTTCTGCTCATATTTGCAGCAAAGAGCAGAAAAGAAATGAATTCACCCATGCTTGTACTCAGCTTGATTTCTGTAGTTTCATACAATTCAAGATCTCCTGCTCAGAGAATAGTCCTATCCAAAATCAAATGGAACCTCCCGTGTGAATTAACTTCATCAAGAAAATCTCATACAGATGTGCCCACATTTTAACTTAATCTAGACAATCCCTCTTTGGGAGTTACTTCCCAAATGATTCTAGATTGTATCAAGTTGACAATTAAAGCCATTCATCACAGCACATAATTATATATAAGTTGAGTGAGTCAGAGTTCGAACACAGAATAACTCATCTTAGTCCACGGTCCATTCCACTAATATTATGTGTAAGATACTACACATACAAATATGTATATATAACTTCATATGCAACACAAATATGCATTGTATATTGGTAGTGTTCAAATAGACTTAGAAAATCATAGGCTCTGTCTCCAACACTTGCTGCTTTTGAAGAGGACCCAGGTTTGGTTCCCAGTACCCATATCAGGCAACACATAATCTCCTATAACTCTAGATCCAGAGGGTCTCATATCCTCTTCTTGTCTTCCTGGGTGCCAGCCCACATACATTCAGGCGCACACACACACATATACATAAAAATTTATAACACAGGGAGAGAGAGAGAGAGAGAGAGAGAGAGAGAGAGAGAGAGAGAGAGAGAGAGAGAGTCTTAGTTACTGATCTATTGTTGTGAAGACACACAACAGTCAAGGTAACTTACAAAAGAAAGCATTTAATTTGGGGCTCATGATTCCCTCATGGCAGGGAGCATGGCATAGGGCACTCATAGCGTTGGAACATTATTTGAGAACTTATATTTTGCTGAGAGAGACAGACAGACCGACGGGGTGGGAGAAATTTCTAAGCAGGTGCATTGACTAGCCACTTAAGTCTTTCATTGAATCCAGATGTTTGACATCCTGGATATCCAATACCTGAATGATTCCTGGGTTTTGCTCCAGATGTCTTGAAATCTTATAATCATGGTTGAGATCTTTCTATGTCCTGGGGTTACAGTCAAAATCAACCCTGGATAACTTACTGTTACTTTTGAAAACAGTTAAGTATTTTCGAATGATGGACAATTAAAAAAAAAAAACTCATCCTGTATATAAAGAAACAGTGTCCCTTTTTTGCCAAGCCACTGTTTGTGTGGAGATATTTCCTCTCTGAGTAAACAGTAGGCACTCAGTGAGAATAGTGTGAGGCTGAGGAAAGAACACTGCTGAATAACTCAGAAAGAAAATGCTTGCACTTGCACATTATTTATTCATGTTCATTTCCCTCTTTTTCCCCTGATGTGTTGGCTTTGATCTTTTCACAGAAACACATTTTCACCTTACAAACTCTTAAACCCTACTGACAACCACTCAAATTCCCCAGGAACAGGTTTGTGGTGCATCTGAGCAGAGCTCAGAATCTTCTTTTACTAAAGCAAGGCACAAGGATAAAGGTGCATTTCTTAAAGGTTTCTGTAATACGTCCATATATAGTCATATCAAGTAAGCCATATATGTTTCCCAGATGGCAAGCCACATGTGGATATTAAATGAATCAGGTCATATTTCTACCTTCTACACTCTTCCTATTCAAAGATTTCTGAATCTCAATATTTATTTATTTACTTATTTATTTATTTATTTATTTATTTATTTATTTATTTATTTATTTATTTATTTGTGTTTCACTCTCCTATTCTACCTCATCGGTTTTGGGTATTGAACTCAAGTCTTCAAATTTGGCGGTAAGCTTCTATCCACTGAGTGGCAAGCCCTAAGTTTTGGGTTTTCATTCTCAGAACAACTTTAATATCAGTCTTCTATATCTCCTTCAAATGCTCTAAGTCTTGCTCAGATTATTTTTATTATCATTAAGAAATTTTCTATTCATTTTACATAACAACCACAGATCCCCCTCTCCTCCTCCTCCTCCAGCCTCTCCACACGCCCCCCTCCCGCCCCACAACCTAACCCCATTCCCACCTCCTCCAAGTCAAGGCCTCCTATGGGCAGTCAACAGAACCTGGTACATTCAGTTGAGGCAGGTCCAAGCCCCTCCCCCTGCACCAAGGCTGTGCTATGTGTCCCACCATAGGCACTGGGCTCCAAAAAGTCCGCTCATGCACCAGGGATAGATCCTGATACCACTGCCAGGGTATCCCCTAAACAACCATCTGTCCTATGCAGAGGGCCAAGTCCAGTCCCATGGAGGCTCCACAGCTATTGGTCCACAGTTCTTGAGTTCCCATTAGTTTAGCCTCAGTGATTCCTGGACTACTCCCACCTCCAGTAATCTCCCTAACCACTTATCTCCTGAATTCTAGGAGTGCTCCATGCTACCAATGTCTGAATGGAACTTAGGGCCTATGTATTTATGTCAGGAAGAAATTCTATTCTCATTACTGACCTTCAGTTGTGAGTCTGGTAAATGAATGCACAATAAGCTAGGAAATTAATGCAATGATAAACAGGTTTTTAACCTAGGGTCCACAGTATGATGAACCTCTTGAAACTATCTGCAAAGTTTCAGCCTATGGATTCAATTTTCTCTAGAGTTCCTCTAGTTTTCATTAGATTCTCAAAATGATCCCTGTTTGCCACATGTGTAAGGATTACATGGTCTGTAGTTTATGGCCTTATCAGGAAAGATTCTGTCTGTGCTTTGGTCTTCAGCTGAAAAGATGTGATCTGAGAACATGTTTCCTCTGGACTTCCCAGGGACCATGAAGAAAAAATGGTAATAAACTCATAGATCTACTTAAAGAAAGGAAGCTCAGTGATGGGGCCTGTGAGTGACATTATCATCGTCATTACTGTTAATTTTCTTCTTAGCATGTTCATAATGCTGGGCAATTTAAAATGCTTTATTATGTCCCGTCTCCATTTCCATTCTTTGTCCAGCCTTTCTCCTCCCCTTCTCCAGGACCTTGATTAGATTGATTTTCTATAGCAGGATCTGCCCTGGAGGCTAACAAAGGTTAATGTTTTAAACAAATTAAAGACAGCAGGACCTCCCTTTGTTTATAGTGAGTTGCTGGTGCAACTGGTCATTCAGGAACTGAGGTAAGTAGAAGTATAAAGCCAAACCTCTGTTAACCCATTGCTTCTCCCTTCTGTCATTCTCTTGGCCATAGTGGCTCCTCATGAATCTCCTTTTATTACCTACCCACTTCTGCTTCTCTCTTGTATACCTGGGTCATTTCTTCCTATTTAGCTTAGCTACAACTAATGCTATGGGTAATATATAACATTTATTAATAGATACTTTCTATGTCTTCAGACTAGTTTGTCCATTTCAAAATATTTTCCCATACATAAGATTTTTATTGTGCCATGGAAGGCATCATTTCTTCCACTTGGTAAGCGAATTAAGTAGTAGCAGGGGCTATGGTAACTTGTTGAAGATTTAGCAAGAAGGCAAGCAAGAAGATTCTTTTTTTTTTACCTTTAAGTATTTATTAGAGATACTATGAAAACCATAAATTACCCAGATGTGTTTCACACTGGCAAGAATCTTACACGTTTAACGGGGTTAGTTGGCTAATTTAAAATACATCCACTAAGGAAAAGAAAATGATTCTTCTGAGCTGGAGGTCTCCTGTAGCCTGAGTTAGAGCAGAACTTCCTCCAAAGTGCTAGGCTTACAGGCACGCACCACCATGCCTTGTTTAGAAGAAAACCATTACAATTTTTCAAAGAACATTTAAGGAACAAAGTAGACAACACATTTATCTTAATATGTAATTTTGTGTCATTGTCTCAAAAACATCTTGTTCAGTGGGTTAAAAAGGGTCTGTCCACTTTATGAGCGTATGCATACATATACTCAATGCAAAAAAAATTTTTTTGTTGTTTTTGTTTTTCAAGACAGGGTTTCTCTGTGTAGCTTTGCGCCTTTCCTGGGACTCACTTGGTAGTCCAGCCTGGCCTCGAACTCACAGAGAAGTGAGTCCAGGCTGGCCTCGAACTCACAGAGATCCGCCTGCCTCTGCCTCCCGAGTGCTGGGATTAAAGGCATGCACCACCACCGCCCGGCAATTTTTTTTTTTTTTTTTACAGTATTGTAAATCCCAAAGCTGAGGTGGCCCGGGTGCAGGCAGCGCTGGTGGTGAACATCAGCGTGGCGCGGGGCCTACAGGATGTTCTGAGGACCAACTTGGGGCCTAAGGACACCATGAAGATGCTTGTTTCTGGTGCTGGAGACATCAAGCTTACTAAAGATGGCAATGTGCTGCTTCACCAAATGCAAATCCAACACCCAACAGCCTCTCTAATAGCAAAAGTAGCTACAGCCCAGGATGGCATCACTGGTGACGGCACCACGTCCAATGTCCTTATCATGGGGAGCTGCTGAAGCAGGCCGACCTCTACATTTCTGAGGGTCTTCACCCCAGGATAATAACTGAAGGTTTTGAAGCTGCTAAGGAAAAGGCACTCCAGTTTTTGGAACAAGTCAAAGTGAGCAGAGAGATGGACAGAGAAACCCTGATCGATGTGGCCAGAACATCTCTGCGAACTAAAGTTCATGCTGAACTTGCAGATGTCTTAACAGAGGCTGTAGTGGACTCCATTTTGGCCATTAAGAAAAAAGATGAACCCATTGACCTCTTCATGGTTGAGATCATGGAGATAAAACATAAATCTGAAACTGATTCAAGCTTAATCAGAGGGCTTGTTTTGGATCATGGAGCACGGCATCCTGATATGAAGAAATGAGTAGAAAATGCCTACATCCTCACGTGCAACGTGTCCTTAGAATATGACAAAACAGAAGTGAATTCTGGGTTTTTCTACAAGAGTGCGGAAGAGAGAGAAAAACTAGTGAAGGCTGAAAGAAAATTCATTGAAGACAGAGTTAAGAAGATAGTAGAGCTGAAAAGGAAAGTCTGTGGTGATTCCGATAAAGGATTTGTCGTCATTAACCAAAAGGGGATTGACCCCTTTTCCTTACATGCCCTTGCAAAAGAAGGCATCGTGGTTCTGCGCAGGGCCAAGAGGAGAAACATGGAGAGGCTGACACTTGCTTGTGGTGGAGTAGCTCTGAATTCCTTTGACGACCTGAATCCTGACTGTTTGGGCCATGCAGGTCTTGTCTATGAGTATACGTTGGGTGAAGAGAAATTCACCTTCATTGAGAAATGTAGCAAGAAGATTCTTGAAATTCCATCTGTTTTGTTCCATGTTACACTGGCTTGTGCCAGTTCTGTACTTGAGAGATTCAAGACTGAGGTTCCAGTGGTTATTGTTTATAAATCCGAAACTGAAACAGACAGCTTTTTGGCTTATTCTTCAGGGAGAGGTACTTTGCTTAGTGGACTAATGTCTGATTGTAGAAAATTGGTTATGCACACTACCTTGCAGAAACGTTCACTGAAAGTAGATTGCTAGTTATTAAAGCAAGGCTGTTTTTGACTCATCATTTTGTTGACAATCCAGAGATTTTAAGATAGAAAGCTCAGCCTTTTCTGTTCCTTGACAATTTATATCATTTGATAGAGAAGCTAAATTGAATTAGATGAAGTCAGCTTACATTTTTAAAACTTGCTGTTTCAATCTAGATATACCTAGAAAATTAAAAGTTCATACACATGCCTCCCAGCTGTTCTGTTGTTCCTGCCTTAATTCCATAATCATCTGTTATTATCACCAGAAATGCCAGGCATCTTTCTTCCTCTTCTTCCTAAATTGTCAGTCCTCGAAAGAACACCCAAACCATGCCATAAATAATGACAAAAGCTTGTTACACAACCTAATACTTCAATGAAATTAAATGAGGGACAAAGAATAGAAAAGTGCTAGATTCATGCTTCTGGCAAGGGGAAGACTTACAAGTGACAATCTCATTCTGTACAGGAAGTGATTCAAACCCTTAAGGTAAATGGAATTGTCAGATCCTAAATGAATTGTGTGAATGATTTAGAAACTATTCAAAGAATGATTTAAGCAAAGTGCAATGCTTCAGTATTAGAGGAGTCCAGCCAGCTATCTATCTATCTATCTATCTATCTATCTATCTATCTATCTATCTATCTATAAAATATTCATTAATTGCTGTGATATACGTGTTGATGCATGCATGCAAATGCACGCACACACACACACACACACACACACACACAATTCAACCTACTCACACTGTATGTTACTTATTTGTATGTATGTTTTCAGGGATGACTATTTGGTCTTAAAGCTAAAATAGTAATATTTTTTCTTGTTAATTTGTCTGGCTACTAGTGAAGCCAAATTCATGGATCTAGTTGTAAAAGCCAAGCAGCTTCACTACAGTTACAACCACCTAACCCATCATTATGATATTGACCGATGAAATGTCTGTTTATTGTGAAGAGGACATATGTGGATGGGTAGGTAATTAAGAAGAAATTGTATCTAAAAAATATCTCAAAGCATATGCATATGCTCTACTGGTTTAGGTTAGTATGGTTCTTTTTGCATACATATGTTAGCACAAACTAGACTATCAGGGAGGCTTTTTTTGTAGCATGAATCTTGAAAGTTCTTATTAATAAAAACAAACCTGGAACTGGGTATTGGGGTGAATTCTGGAAGGTCAGAGAAGCAGAACAAGCAACAGCTACCTCACCTCTCCTCTTTCCGCAGACTGGAAGCCTCTGAGTCCTCATCCAGAATGAATCTCAGCTGAACTGCTACTCACAGCCTGAAAGCTTAACCAGGCAAAAGCTTCTAGTTTCTGGTCTTCACACCTTATATACCTTTCTGCTTTCTACCACCACTCCCTGGGATTAAAGGCTCACTTTCTGGGATTAAAGGTGTGAGTCACCATGCCTGCCTATTTCCAATGCGGCCTTGAACTCACAGAGATCCAGAGGGATTTCTTCCTCTGGAATACTAGGATTAAAGGTGTGAGTGCCACCATTTTCTAGCCTCTGTATCTAGAGGCTGTTCTGTTCTCTGACCCCAGAAAAGTTTATTAGTGTGCACAATATTTTGGGGAACACAATACCACCACATTTTGTTAGAAATTTTCTATCAGCTTTGAAGATGAACAACCAAGACAAAATGTCTCCTCCAGAAACCAATACCCCTAGTATAATATTTCCTTAGAAAAGCAACTTAGCTATAGCACCAGACAATGACTTCAAAATATAAATGTGGATATGTTTAAGGACGTTAAAGAGAATATGAATAAATGCCTCAATTAATACTGTAAAAACATAAAGAGTTGAATGAAATAATGAAAACACTTCAAGATATGAAAATAGAACTTAAGAAATAAATCAAATCAATAAAGAAAAAACAAACTGAAATAATACTCTAAATGGATAACCCAGGAAGTTAAACATAAACCTCAGAGGAAAGCCTTACAACAGATTAGATGAAGAGGAAGAGAGACTACTATCAGGTACCAAAGATAAGGTAGAAAAGTTAGATCACCCAGTCAAAGAAACTGTTAAATCTACCCAAAAATTAAAATTATAGGTATAAAATCTGGATGCTATGAAAAGAACAAACCAGCAAATAATAGGTATAGACCAAAAAAAAACCCTCTGGTCAAAGACAGAAAATATTTTGGGGGGCTTTTGTTGGGAGTGGGTTGAGATCCTCCTGCCTCTGTCTCTCTAGTGTTGGAATTAATGGCATATACCACCACCTCCCAGCTCTAGAAAATATTCATAACAAAGTCATAGATAAAAATTTCCTGAGTCTAGAGAAATAAATGTCTATTAAGGTATAGGAAGTATACAGAACACTGAACAGAATGGACCAGAAAAGAAATTCCCCATGACACATAATAATCAAAACACTAAATGTACAGAACAAAGAAAGGATATTAAAAGTTGCAAAGGAAAAAGACCAAATTACATGTAAAAGCAGACCCATTAGAATAACACTTGAGTTTCAATGGAGACTCGAAAAGCAAGTGACTGGAGAGATGATCTAGACACTTAAGAGACCACAGATTCCAGCTGAGACTATTATACCAACAAAACTATCAGTAGTAATTTAAGGATAAAGAGAAACTTCTCGTGATAAAAACAAATTCAAGGAATTTGTGTCTACCAACACAGCTCTACAGAAGATACAAGAATGGAAACTTTAGTCTAAAAATGGTTAACCCCACCAAGAAGACACAAGCAATAAATAACCTCAGGACAGTAAACCAAAAAGATTTAAAACAAAAATACCTCAACACAAAACAACATGAATTAATACACACTGTTCAATAATAATTCAATATTAACTGTCTCAGTTCCCTAACAAAACATGCAGACTGGCAGATTGGATTATAAAATCAGATCCATATTTTTGCTGCTTCTAATAAACCCATCCCACCATCAAGTGAACTCATTGGCAAGGGAAGTACTTTCTGAACAGGATCCCAGTAGTGCAGGCACTAAAACCAACAATTAATAAATGGGATCTCATGAAACTAAAAGGTTTCTGTACAGCAAAGGACACCACCATTTGAGTAAAAGGCAGTCTAAAGAATGGGAAAACATCTGTACCAATTATATAGCTGACAGAGGGTTTGTATCTAGAATATACAAAGAACCAAAAAAAAAAAAAAAAAAAAAACCCTGAACATCAAGAAAACTAATAACCCAATTTTAGAAAGGGACAGAACTAAATAGAAAATTCTCAAAAGATGAAACACAAATGGCTGAGGAACACTTAAAAATATTCAACATCCATAGCCATCAGGGAAATACAAATTAAAACTACTTTGAGATTTCATCTTACATCAGTCAGAATGGACAAGTTTAATTAAACAAATTACAACAGATGCGATGGAGCAGAGAAAGGGGAAAACCTATTCATTGTAAACTGGTGTAGCCACTATGAAAATCACTATGGTGGTTTCTCAAAAAGTTGAAAATAGCTCTATCACAAGATCCAGCTATACCACTTTTAGCAGGAATACACAAAGGACTCTACATATTACTATAGAGATATTTGATCATCCATAGTCATTACTACTCAATAAAATCCAGAACTTGGAAAAAGCTTAGGAATTCATCAATTGATGAATGGAAAATGAAAATATGGCACATTTACAAAGTGGACTATTATTTAGCTGATAAGAAAAATGATATTCACAGGTAAATTGATGGAGTAAGAAGCAGTCATCATGTGCTGGCTATTTTTATATCAACTTGACACAAAACATAGTCATTTTGGAATAGGAAATCTCAATTGAGAAAACACCCCCACCAGACTGGCCTGCAGGCAAGCATGCGATGCATTTTCTTGGTTGATGATTGATATAGGAGGGCCCAGCTCACTGTGAGCAGTGCCATCCCTGGGCTGTTGGTCTGTGGTGCTGTAAGAAAGCAGGCTGAATAATATTGGAAAAACAAGCAAGCATTTCTCTTTCAGTCCTACTTCCAGGTTCCTGCCCTGACTTCCCTCAATGATGGACTGTGCTGTGGAATTTTAAGCATAAATAAACCCTTTCTTCCCTACATTGCTCTTGGTCACTTTTTAAAAATCATAGCCATTAAATCCTAATTAAGACACATGCTGAGTGAGGTAACCCACATTCAGAAAGACAAGCATTGCTTGTTTTCTCTCCTATTTGTGGATGTTAGTTTTTATCTTTTAGATATGTGTGATTAATTTAGAATACCCAAAGAAGTTAGGTAGTAAATGGCTTGGGGAGAAGGGAGAGGAGGGGATAGTCCAAGGAAGAAAAACCAGAGTATTGTTTTATAAAGGGAGAATAATTGGATGGAGATAGGAGGGCATGGTGGAATATGGGGAGGGATAATTGACACTGAAGGCCTTTAGAAAAGCCATATGGAAACCTACTCCTGTAGATGCTTCCTAAAATACATACACATACAAAAGACCCTCAAAGGGAGTTACTATAATGGCGGGTGGTGTTTCCCCAACTACATGTCATATGCAACTAAGGAAAATGTCCAGTTTGGGGAATAGATTATGTCTTCATTAATCATTGGCCCAAAAGGGTTCCTTAGACATCCCAAACACTACAGGCCATTGCCAATACTATTGTTACCCTCCAGAACTTGATAGTAAGATCCTGTTGTTAAAGGCAACACACTGTTATGTCACAGTATGTAGAGAAATCTAGCTGGTACTCAACTGGAAGCTTCACAGCTACTGGCTGGTATTCATAGTGCTGACAGACACATATACTACTGGAGGAGAAAAATAATTATCAATATCATCTAGCTACAAAATTTGCCAGCTACAATAATGACCTGTCTGCATGATATGCCTGCTCATACAATAGTGGAAGGCATTTTATGGGTGTAGCCAACCACTTATTTATTAGCATTAGTATCCACGTCATGAGATGGAACTCATACCCAACACTGTTAATGAGGCCAGAAACTAGTACATTATGGACCCTAGCTGAAAACCTATTGGATCTGAGTGCTATATTGCTATACATATAGATCAGAAATCACTCAATCCTCAGCAATGAAACTTCTTTTTGAACTAAATGGTTATTAACACAGAAACCCACAACTAGACCTTGTGTGGAAAGTGAGAGCCTTCGGAATGCTCATCTCTAAGTGGGATATTTTTACCACACTCTGCCCCTCAAGGGTCAGGTATATATGTGGAAGAGGGAGTGGGAAGATAGTAATGACAGAGGTGGTGGATGACTCCAAGCAAACAGCTCTTTCTGAACACAACAGGGCAGCTACATATAAGAAATCGCAGAGACTATGACAGCATGAGCAATACCTGCATAAACTCAAGTCAGGCAAAATCCCAGCATGGAGGATAGGAAGTGGGCGAAAAGTCCCATACTTATCAAAAAATCAGTTCACAATTGATAGCTTCAGGGAGAGAGAAGATCAGTTGTCTTTAATGCAGTGAAGCTGGGTATATTGACTACATTTTAGGGCAGGTCTCATACTCAGGGGTAGATTTCCAAGACAAACCAGATTCTGTTTCTTTGTGTGTGTGTGTGTGTGTGTGTGTGTGTGTGTGTGTGTGTGTGTGTGTGTGTGTGTGTGTTGAGGGGAGACTGTAAGAGAGAGAAAAATCATAAAGTTGGGTGTGTAGGGAGACAAGAAAAGATCTGGAAAGAGTTGGGGGAGGGGAAAGAATATGATCAAAATATATTTTATGAAATTATCAAAGAATAAATAGAAACATTAAAAACCTGATTCATAGGGTGGGATACCTTGCTCAGCCTTGACACACGGGGGAGGGACTTGATCCTGCCTCAACTTGATATGCCAGACTTTGTTGACTCCCCAAAGGAGGCCTTACCCTCTCTGAGGAGTGGAGGGGGTGGGAGAAGAGGAGGGAGAGAGAACTGGGATTGATATGTAAAATGAAAAAAATTAAAACAATAAATAAAATAAAAAATGAGCAGCATAAAAAACCTGATTTCTTTTAAATATAAAAATCTTTACTTCAGGAAAATATTATAGCCACAACTGAAAATTAGACTATATAAAATTAAGTATTCACTGTTGTTGTTTGTTTTTTATTCTTTTTTGGGGGTGCTGCTATGCATCCCAAATAAATCACACATGTAGGCTTATTATTATTTATGAATGCCATGCCTTAGCTTGGCTTAGTTTCTTGGCAGTTTTCCTTAATTTATTTCATCTATCCTTTGCCTCTGGGCTTTTCCCGTTCTCTTACTTTATAAATCTTACTCTTACTCCATGGCTTTCTGTGTAGCTGGGTGGCTGGCTCCTGGAGTCCTCCTCCTTCTCTGGCTGCTAGATCTTAGACTTCTTCTTCTAGTTTTCTCCTTGTATATATACTCTCTGCCTGCCAGACCCACCTATCCCTTCTCCTGCTTTGCTATTGGCTAGTTCTTTATTAGACCACCAGGTGTTTTAGATAGGCACATTGACACAGCTTCACAGAGTTAAACAAATGCAATGTAAACAACAGTAACACACCTTAAAATAATATTCTACTACAAATCACTGATCTAATTCTTTTGAATATAATATTTTAGTATTTAAAGATTTCATACAATATATTCTGATAATACAATTCTCTACTATGCCATCTAAAACCTGCACCACAAGAGAAAACACATCTTTGACACTATAATCTGTCCAAAGACCCATGGCTGGGATGTTCACAGGCCCCTGAGGTAAGCCTAATGTTATTATTCTGCTAAATAGAAACAGTCTCAAACTACTTTCTAAAATCCTATCACTATACCCATAGATTAGTACAGCTCTCAGAACTCATTAAAGGAGTTTCTTTGTGCAGTGGACAGTGGTAAATACAGAAACTCACAACTTGTCTAAGTATAGAAAATAAAACTTGATTTTTGGTCTGTCCTATTGGATTAGAGGAAAGGCTGCGTTAATATTTTTAGTACCTCAGTCCAGTTGCTTTAAAATACCAGTCCTAACTATATAATAACCCAACTTGTCTATTATATGGCTATAAATCACATGTAATATATCATCTTCTCCTGTGAAATGTTTTTAATTTCTTGCTCACTATCTCCATACACTGGAAAGGATTTAGCACACACAAAAATACACACACACACACACACACACACACACACACACACACATTTGTAATTCAGCCTTACAAAACTAAGTATGATTTATATATTTAAAACATCTTAACACAGGAGAAAATTGTTTATATTCTGTTCATTTCAAGCAACCAAGGATGCCAAGTTACTGGTTTATTCTAGTTTTCCCAATATGAAAATCATTAGATTGGGCAGAGAAAAACCTAGTTATTTTGGCTATGACTTCTCAAGGTTTTGGTGAACCCTTCACTTGGATTGTCAAATTAAATATGACCTCTTCAGAAATATGTCTTCTAACCATATCATACTGATTAGGCTCTTCCAGTTAGTTTCCATTATATAATCTAGTTTTTATGTAACCTTTTCAGGCCGCTTGAAAATCTTATTGTTTACTTTAACCAGTAACTGATGTTTTCCCAAACTAAAATGCAAATGCAGTGAGGGCTGATACTTTTGTCCATCTTATTCACCTTGTTCCCACTGCCTTGAATTGTCCCTGATATATATAGCAAGTAGACAATAAATGCCTGTTGAGTGAATGGATCTCTGCTCTATGGGTATGAGTTAAAGTGGTATATTGTTTATTAGTATTGCCACACCTCTTTGTGACACAAGATGGAGTATACTCCTTGTCTCGTTATACTTAGAGAACTATTCTTTGCTTTATAGATAATAATTTGCTACTTACCAGGATATCAATACACTGGGATTTAGTTGGTAGCTATTAGTCAATACTCTGCCCCCTGCCTGAGCTGCTTTGAGAATGAATCTGTAAGCACTGGTGTTTGATCAATGAAGGCTTCCAGACATAGAAAAAGACAAATGGGAAAGTTCCTATTACTTTGTTCTCAGAAGTCAGCCATAAAGAAATGTGTTGTATATTTCTTTTCTGCTAGATCCTGAGAGGCCTTAGATGGGTGGCCTCACAACTGTTCTGCTTGAATCTGAAGTCTGAGAGCAAGTAATTAGTGAGCATTTGTTTTTAGATCTGGCAAACATTAGCTAAATGAGGTAAACCTTACAATTTTGCAAGAAGTGTGGAAGCAGTGTGAAATCCAAACACATTAATTCTGATAAAGGAGAAAGGTTTGATGATTAAAGTTAAGTGACATGAAAAATCTAGCTCTACATCTGTGGCTTATGGCCACCATTAGATTCCCTTAGTGTTTCAGAAACTGATTACCAGGCTGGTGACATAATTCAGTGTTCGAATGCTTACATATCACATAGCAGGCCTTGAATTCAATCCACAGTACTGCAAAAAAAATTACCTATGCTAATCTTAATAAAATGTACCACAATGTCTGTAGAATATTCCAATGTCAAGGGATGTTATTTGCAAGTAGAATCAAATAGTTAATGGAATGGAACTGTAAGCCTAGCACTATCTTGGTTGTTTTACAAGGTTTGGTTAGAAACAATTCTCTATTGTATCAGGGTACTTCTGTGTCTCATTCATCCTTGGGGAAAAGTAAGGAAAATTCACTCTCCAGGATTGGGAGTGAGTTTAGTGGTAAAGCTCTTGTTTATCATATGTAATGCTCTGGGTTCCATCTTCAGCACTTCAAACTAATCAAAGTTTAGGCTGGCTCAGTGGGTAAGTGTTTTATGAGCAAACACATGGATTTGAATTTGGTTCCCTAGTACTCATGCAAAAGCCACATGTGGTAGCAGTCTCTTTTATCACCAATGCTGGGTGGGGTCAGATTTAGACTGATGTAGGAAAGTTTACTGGCCAGCTAGCATAGGCAATACAAAGAGCTCTAGCTAGTTTCAGTGAGAAACCCTGTCTCAAGAAATAAGGTGAACATGAATAGGAAAATGTACCTGATAATAAATCTGTGGATATATTTTATACAGTTATGAGTGCACATGCATGCTTAATACACATACACAGATTTACATGTACACATACACACACACACATAGAGACAGACACACACACAGAGAGGAAAGAAAGAAAGAAAGAAAGAAAGAAAGAAAGAAAGAAAGAAAGAAAGAAAGAAAGAAAGAAAAAGAAAAGAAAAGAAAAGAAAGAAAAAAAGTTCATTTTGCAAAGCTTCAGTTTTTCTTTAAGGCAGCAGCATATCTTGTTTGAGGCTTGTTCTTGCCAAGAGGGGTTTTGTCTGTTTCTGAGTGGTCTATCTTTACTTTATGATCCTTCTGCATCAGCTTCTCAGGTGTTAGGATTATCGGCAAGCACTAGTATTCCTGCTAGAAATAGGTTTTCAAAGGCCAAGATATCTTTCAGAGCACATGTGTTTTTGTTCTAGCAGGATTCCGTGTTCAGTAGGGATCTTCCTCACAAAAGCTGGTTCTTCTCAATTGGTCATGTTTGACTTCAGTTTGACATTTATTTATTGACATAGTTCCCCTACTAACAGTAGGATGCCAGTGACTTCATAATTTTCAAATTTAGAATCCCAACATTGCTATTATTTTGATTTCTAATCCCAACCTGTATGTGCTAAATGGGATTTCAATAGTAATATTGAAACAGTTTAAAATCAAAACTTAAATAAAACCTTTGGAACCTGAAATAGAAATTAATGATGTGTCTAGTCTTATTGTAACTTGTTATGCCATGCTCAGTTGATATCCCTGGGAGACCTGCTCCTTTTATAAAAAGGGGAAACAGAGGAAGAGTGGATCTGGGGGAGAGGGGAGGGACTGGAGAGGGACTGGGAGCAGTGGAGGGAGGAGAAATTGTGGTCTGGATGTAATATATAAGAGAAGAATATAAATAAATAAATAAATAAATAAATAAATAAATAAATAAATAAATAAATAAATAAATACATTCATGATGTTTCTGTACTTGGGTTAAAAAGGTACTAATATCAACCCATTTAAAAATATGTTTACTTTTTAAGATTATAATATATTACACTATTTCTCCCTTTCTTTTTCTTCATCCTAACCCTCCTATATATCTCATCAATTTCTCTTTCAAATCTATGATGTACTTCTCTTTGACTGTTTATGTACGTATGTGTATTCCTAAATATACAAATATAACCTTTGTCCATATGATGTTATTTGTACATAAGTATATGTTTTCAGAGTTGACCATTTGGTACTGGATATCAACTCATTTTGAGGTGGATCTTGGATATACTCAAACAAAGTAAAAATCTTTTCAAATTGCATTTTAAAACCAGTGCAATTTTACTCATCATATTCTTCATTTATGTCTTCCAGACCATCGTTAACATGTACATAATCTCATCGTCTACTCTTTCTCTCTTTGAAACAGGATCACATTGTGTAGTTCTGGCTGTATTGGAACTTGCTGTATAGAACAGACTCATTATTATTTTGAAGTTCTTCTGATTCTGCCTTCTGAGGACTGGGCTTATGGACATGTGCCCTCATGCCCAGCCTCCATGGGTATGATGGGAGGGTGGAGGCAGCAATAAGACAGATTTATCTTGATTTTAAACCTCACTTTGAGAATTGGTTTCATGATGCATTATTTTGACCTTCTCAGTATTGTATATTTTGATTTGATGGCCATCCCACCTCTTTTCCACAGTTCACTGAGGCTGTAAACAAGAGGCAATGTGCAGTGGCATACCCTGAAAATTATACATTGTTGAAAAGGTCAAAATAGTAGAGCAGAATGTTGCTATTTGTAATTTACAGAATATATGAGGCATTCAACTTCAAATAAGTCATTCTCTTGACAGACAGAATAAGCAAACATAAAATGGCACAACATGAATCCATTTGGGAAGCATCGACTCAAAATAAAACATAGTCACAGCCCAATGTCTTCCTTGGTTTCCCAAGATGGTGCAGCATCTATTTTTGTTTCTTCTAGAGGCAAAATAAATCCTGTTAGGTTCCTTAGAAAAAAACTATATGTCATTCAAATGTTACTCTGAAAATATGGAAATAAATTAAAAAAATATCCCCAAATACATTGTTTCCCCTGCTGCTTAGGAAAGAGAGGGTAAGGAATGTAACAGGAAAAGCATTGGCTTGGAGTAACTACTTGAGATATTATGTGTCATGTGGATGTGGGACTTTATGTGATGGGTGTACTTTTTCTTTTGAGGCTTGAGTTTCTTCACATGAAAAACAACATGGATGGACCGTAAGTTCTCTTGAGAGTGCCCTATCTTCAAAAATTCAGATTTCTCATTTGATCGTGTAATTTATATTTCTAATCTCCTTTCAAACTTTTCCATAATGGATTTTTTGCAAAATTTGTTACCAACCACTGATGCATGTAATTCCTTCTTTTGAAAGGTAGGGACAATTTTGCCTCCTCTTAAGTCTGTACTGGGCATATGACTTACTTTAACCAATAGAGTGAGGCAAATGCTGCACCAATTCAAAGACTAGCCTTCAAGAAAAATAGCATCGCCTGTCTTAGCAGAAAACCGGTTAAATACATCTTCACTTAGAGTGGATAATTAAAAAAAATGTGTTGGATAATTTTAATTAAGCCACTTAAACTGTGTCTATGTAAGGTGGCATCAAAGCTCCTGAATTTTCAATGACACTATGGTGTGACCATAGTCAAATTTAGTCACAGAAAAAGAACCACACAAATGCTCACAGAATCAGGTCAATAATGGAATTATTATTTTCAACCCTCTAAATCTGGCAGAGGTGATTTTATACAATAAGAAGTCTTTAGAATAATTTTTAATAATATGTTATCACTTTCACCTAACTATGTCCAATCTGTCACTAAATATGCTACATTTCAAGATTATAAAGACAGGAATTATGCTTCTATTAGTCATTGCTAGCTTGTAACCCTATATCTGAGACAGAGAAAGTTAATTTTAAGTGAGTGTTCTTAGTCTTACCCCATGAACAACAACCACACCTCTTTTCCCAAACAACTCATTTTGTGTTACCTTTATCATTTTCCAGAAATTATATAATATCCTTTAAACTAAGGCCCTCATAAAACAAAGCTGTGGACAAATGTTCAGGACCTCTCTTACTACTTTGGTAACCATTTTGTGATGTGTGAAATTATTTCAAGACAAGAAGTTAAAGATACAGGTGTACATAAGTACTATCATTAACCATCTTTGGTAGGAGTGCTTTATTGAGATTCTTGCATGATTTAATCAAGATCCAGCTCTCTGACCTTGCTTTCGCCACCCTTATCTATTCTAATGTTCTAGCTATACTAGACTTAAGACATGCAAAATAGCTGTACTTTTCTGCTTCTGTAAGAACTTACTATATGCTATTCCCATTCATGAACAAATTTCTCCTCCTTTTTCATGTGACATTTCTTACTTATCCTTAAAGTTTATGCTTTTGGACTTTCTGAAACCAGGCATCTTGACCCATCCACAAATAGATATTCTTTCATCTTTCCACTTAAAACACTTAATAGTAATTTGTAATATTACCTCGATATAAAATAATAAATAAATTTACTTACTCTCTCCTCTGTTGAGACAGTAATAGCAACAAGAAAAAAACAGCTCACTCTTGATCCATCCACAGATAAGTGTTCTTTCTTCTTTCCACTTACAACACTTTATAACAATTTATAATATTACAGCAATGTAAAATAATAAGTTAATTTACTCACTCTTTCCTCTTGCTGAGATAGTAACAGCCACAAGAAAAAAATGCCTTACTTACATCCCCAGAGTTCAGAAAAGCGTTCCATTCATAATTACAGCTCAATAATTCTTTGTTGCATGATTTCAATCTAATAAATTGTTCCTTAAATCATATATTATATGGATTACTATTTAAATTTATGCAAATGACAGTCCTTTTACAAAGGTCATGTTTGGTGACATAAAACATGGTCTTTAGTCTGGGAAGGGAGTGTAAGAATTTATTTCACAGCTCTACACAGATCAGGGATTAAATCATCCCACATCACTGTACCAGCACTAATAACCTAGGGATCATAATATGAATGTTGCAGCTCTATTAACTAGAACATAATAACAATATCTTAATTATCCAATACTTCTTGATTGTCTATTAGCTGAACTGTATGTTTGCCTCTCGAAGGATACTTGGTATCTTCATTGCCATGTATGGGGTACTACACAAGTTGCATCATATGTTAGGACTAAATGTAATCCAGGTGGTATCACTCCTATATAGCAAGAATCTCAAAACTCAATTTATAATTATCAGCAATCTACTAATAAGCAAACAATAGAATAATGCTAGTTATTTTCCATTAGTTCCCCCAAATACCCCCTTTCCTCTTTGAGTTTTTGGGAGGAAGGGTTGGTTAACTAAGGAGAGTATCTGAAGTAACTCTGGCTTATGATAGCTCTTCTCTGATTTGTACATATACCCCTAATATTACATTGCTTGGCATTTGCTCTCCTCAATATTGTGGTATAACAAAAGATTTTTATTCATTTTTTCCTATAAATTGATATTTCTCCATAAATACAGATTGTAGAAATACATTAGATCTTAGAATTTTACAGGTGTTAGGGAAATATTTCTGTCAAGGGAGATAGCTAAAATTAACAATCCCTTATGTCCCCAGGAAATGGGAGGAAAAATACAGTACTTGAAATGAATCCCAGTTTTGAAAGGTTCTTCATATGTATACAGGGATTTCTACTCTTGGACTTGGAAATTAGGACTTATAGATTCAGCCCTGAAGTGTAACATGAATTGTTAGAAGGTCTTATTAATAAAAACAAAACTGGGAGCCAGCTATTGAGGTGAACGCTTAAAGATCAGAGAAACAGAACAAGCCAACAGCCAACCTCATCTCACCAATTTCTCAGCTGATCTTGTTTCCTCAAACTGAAAGCCTCTGAGTCCTCAACCGAATGGATCTCAGTTGAACTGCTGCTATAAGCCTAAAAGCTCAAAAAGACCTCTAATTCCCAGTCCTCATTCCTTATATACCTTTCTGCTTCCTGCCATCACTTCCTGGGATTAAAGGCCTGTGTCTTTCTCAAGCAAGACATGAGATCTCAAGTCCTGGGATTAAAGGTGTGTGCCACCATGCTTGGCTTCTATGCCTGTCTAGTGGCTGTTTTGTTCTCTAACCACAGATACCTTTATTGGGGTGCACAATATATCAACCACACTGAGGTTAAAGCTCAATTGTACAGAAAATGTCCCTCTTACGAGCTGGTGTGATTCTCCCTCAATCCAAATTACATGGAAATTCAAGAATGCAGGCTCCCATGTGCTCAGAATTTGGTTTGTCAAACTTTTCACTCTGAAAGTAAAGTTTATATGTCTCATCCTGCTGTTAACTGTCCTTTGAGTCTAACTATAAGTAGGTATGGCATTATGGTTGGAACTGTGTATACTTCACAAGCTGTGTGCCTGTGAACTTAACCCTTTTTTGAAAAAGGGTCTTTTCAGTGTTTGAATGATGTTGAGCTGTAATAAAATAAACCCTAAAACCAATGGATTTTTAGAAGATGAGAATTTACATGCAGAAACACTACACACAGAAAGAACACCAAGTGATGACAGAGATACTTAAAGATGGCCAGAAACTTCCCAAGGTTTGAAGAAAACATAAACTTCATCCCCCTTTGATACTTTCAAAATAAATCAACACTACTAAGAGAGTGATTTTTAGATGTCTAGTCTCAGGAACTGGGAGACAATATGGTTATATCACTTTTGGCTACTCAAATTGTAGCCCCTTTTAAAGCAGCTCTAGGAAGCTGGCATGTAAGGTAATGGAGGACACATGAGAGTAAAATGCAACCAACCCAACTGCATAGGATATACCTACAGATGACACAGCACTGTCTCCCTCTGGTGACTATCTCAAGAGACATTAGACCTAGACCCAGCAAAAACTGCTGGGGACTTTTCATTATCCAGGAAGAAAACTGGTCTTTTTTCTCCTATATAGAAAACTGGAAATTCTAGTCTACCAAGACCAAAGGGAGTTAATAAAACATTGTGTAATGCAGTAGCCTTTGCCTGATTGAAGTAATACAATTAATTAATTGGGAAGTTTTTCAAAGGCTCAATATTTGAAAATGCCATCAACAATTCCCTATGGAAGAGTACAAATAGACTAAGCAATTAAAGTGACTGCAATAAAAAAAAACCCTGATCCTTTCATTATGGTCCACTAATCCTGGATTTAGCAGATGGGCCCTGATTAATGGGCTTGAGAAGTAAATGATCCAACATGTTCCTAGAGAGGAAGAAGAATGTGATAGAAAAGATGTATTTTTTATATTTTTATTTAACTGTATTAATCATACAATCTCAGGCCTGTTATTATTTATAGTTTCTATATTTCTGTATACTTTAAATTGTTCATACTGCTTGCACAATCCTCAGGAAAAAAAGGTACCCAGTTCTTGTCGATAGAGAGCAGTTAATGAAAACAAAACTATTAACTACTAAAGAAGAAATCAAAAGTTTTAAAGCTGTCCCCACTCCAATGCCACAAGTGGATAAAAATCAAGTATTTGGTGTGATGCAGAGAAGAAAATATGCTTAGTTAACTGAATTTACACTTAAAAAGCCATCAATTTTGGTTAAAGTGGTTTGTGTTGGTTGATGGAATCTACAACTTGCAAAGAACTTCAAGCTGGTATTTATCCCTGATATCTAGATACTATTAGTCCTCTTTTTCTTAAAGACAAAAGAGTGAATGATTTATTTATCACTGACCACAGAACAAATGATTATGGGTTCT
The DNA here is from genome assembly GCF_049852395.1 of Peromyscus maniculatus bairdii. Classification (NCBI taxonomy): domain Eukaryota; kingdom Metazoa; phylum Chordata; class Mammalia; order Rodentia; family Cricetidae; genus Peromyscus; species Peromyscus maniculatus. The sequence goes on from NC_134875.1 coordinate 53,157,464, forward strand.
TTGACATAGTAACTCCTGTAAAAAGGTTGGGGAGTTTATCTAACCACAAGTTTAAAAGACTAGCCAACAGTGTGATGTGGCTGCTGAATAAGCTCACACAATTTCAAGCTACATTTATAAGGATAATGATATCTTCTATGAATGTGCTGCTTTATACTGTAAAAAGTGCTTGCAGATGGATGATCTCATTTTACACAGTGGCTGGAATATAGGAAGTCAGTTGTCTTATCCTCTAAAGGAGTTATATATTTCCGGTACTTGGGCTCATATTTTAAGAATTTCACTGGCATTCTTTGTTAGGATATATCCAGAAAAGGAAAGATGTAATACTGTAAGGTTCCTTTAAGAATATATGCATATATATACATATACATATATACAAACATATATATGTGTAGTATATATAATACACATAAATATACATACATTATATGATGACCCTGTTAGTATATTCAGCTATTGTAGGGACTAAGTGGAAGAAGAACAGATTTATTCTGTCTTACAAGAAGAGATTACAGGTCAACATAAGGAAACACTTTGCAGTGAAAAGTTGTACAGCAATGAAACACACTGCTCTATAGAAATAGTGAGGTTTTGATTGTTATAGGACTCTCTGTTCCAGATAACACTCTTAGCGATGCACCCAGAGGAAATTCTACATCGCCTCATTACAACCAAAACTCATCTAAATCTCTGTGCTCCTCTGCATTCTGAAGCTTGTTTTTTCTCTTTGTGAACCAGTGAGTTTTTCTGGGGTTACTAAGACGAATATGGGTGAGGAGCAATTTACAGGAACAGAAATGATTCATAAACAGCTGCATCACCAAAGCTCATTCTAGCATGGGTGACATCTCACAAAAACCCAAAACTGGGATCACAGGGAACACCTTGAAAGCTCAGCAGAAGAGACTGTCTCTTTCAGGCAGCTCAGATGGTTTGACCCTCTTCCACCCAGCTTGGCTGGTCTCTTCTTATTTCTGGAGAGTCAGAGCAGAGGGCTGGCTGGTCTCTGTCTTTTTCAGACTATCTGAGAGTGTCTTTAAGCAGTCTTTACTGTGCAGCTTTGATTGGAATTCCACTGGAATGCTAAACTCTGGACAAGATGATGTGCTTGGAAATATGCACAGCTTTCTATGCTGATATCTAATGCCACTGAAACCCTCTACATTCTTGTTTACTTGGCTAGATAAGTGTAGGAATTCCGGGAGGAGACTTTGAAAGATCATGTGGGGATGATAGATAAAGTTTGAGCTGCATGGAAAGTTATTTCAATACTCCCAAACTGACTATATGTTATCAAGAAGTGAATATTTTTCCATGTTAAGACATTGTGATCTTTATTTTTTAAATATTAGCTATTATCACCCATACCAATAAAACCAAGGTTCCTTACTATCTAAATATAATTTTTTTCTTTTTTAAATTTCTTTAGACAGTAAACTATGTAGCCAAAGATGACCTTGAACTTCAGACTTTTTCTTACTTTGCTGAAGTTGAGTGCTGTGATCATGAGTGTGTACCACCATGCCCAATTTATACAATCAATACTGGGGTTGAAACCCTAGTCTTAATAAATGCCTGGCCAAGACTCTGTGAACAAAGATAAATCTTCAGCCATATTACACTTATTGAAAGCTACAAATACAATCTTTCTAAAGTTGGATTTTGAAAATGTAAAGGAATTTAATGGGACATCTGCAATGAGGGATGTTGTTAGAGATTTTACTTATCACAGAAAAGCAGAAATCTTACCTGTGATTCTCATCAATTCATATATCTGTGCCGTTATTCATGTATAAGTCTGTGGATCCCAAGTTACTGAGCTTCAGACACTGTACTTACTGCTAGGAATGAAATAACCAAAGTCCCTTCTTGTAAAGGTCACAGTCTAGTAAAAGGAGACAGATGTAACAATGAATAAAATTAAAAGCCAAACATGCTAGGACAGAAGAATTCAAAAGATGCAGTAAGAATATTGATAAAAGGAGGAATAGGTTTTCCTATGACTGTGGGACAGTGATGATGAAAAGTATCATTGGGAGTTGAGGGTAAGTAGGAGCCTGGGAATGAGAGGGGGGGGGATAAGTTGCCACTTGAACACAAGCAAGCAGTTGGCTACAACTGGAATATTGGGTACAAGAAGAGAATGGAACTAAAGTAGGTAGCAGCCTCTGATCAAAGATAGGAATTAATTTTTTTCTATGCTAGCTAAGTGAAAATAGGGAACTGTGAGGAATGAAAGAAGAGGAAACTGTGGTTGGGATGTATTGTATGACAGAAGAATAAAGAAAAGAAAAGAAAAAGAAAATTCCTGATGCTATTAAACTAGAGACAGATGACACAATTCACATTTTCATTTTGTTAGGCAGTGATAATGCCATAAAACTGGAGGCAAGGATACCAATTAGAATTTATTACAACAGTTGTTCCTGCAAGAAATAATGGAGCTGAATTTGAAGTTGTTAATGTAATGATTGATGTAGACCATTCTAAAGAAGCATTGCTGCTTAAACAATGTGGGAACAATATGCAACATTAGGCAGACGGAAGAGTAAAATCTCAACATAAAGTCAGATACATTGAATCTGGTAAAAGAGAAAGTGGAGAATAGTCTTGAACTAATTGGCACAGGAAACAACTTTCTGAACGTAACTCTGTTAGTATAGACACTAAAATCATCAATTAACAAATGGGACCTCATGAACCTGAAAAGCTTTTTTAAGGCAAAGGATACCATCATTCAGACAAAGTGGCTGCCTACAGAGTGGGAAAAGATTTTTACCAATTACACACCTGATAGAGGCTTAATATCCAAAATATATAAAGAAATAAAAAGCTAGATATCAAGAAAACAACCCAATTAAAAAGAGGTACAGGTCTAAGCAGAGAATTCTCAAATGAGGAACCTCAAATTGCTGAGAAACACAAATGTTCAACATCTTTGATCATCAGGTAAATGCAAATAAAACTACTTTGAGATTTCATCTTATAACTGCCAGAATGGCTATGATCAATAACACAAGTTATAGCTCATGCTGGTGAGGATGTGGAACAAGAGGAACATTCCTCCACTGCTGGTGGGAGTGAAAACTTATACAGCCACTTTGAAAATCAATATGATAGTTCCTCACAAAATTGGGAATTGATCTACCTCAGGATCCAGCTATTCTACTCTTAGGCACATACCCAAATAATGCTTCATGCTACCACAAGAACACTTGTCCAACCATGTTCATTGCTGCTCTATTCATAATAACCAGAAATTGGAAACAACCTAGATGTTCCTCAATGGAAGAATGGATAAAGAAAATATGACACATTCACACAATGGAATATTATTCAGCTATTAAAAAAGAAAACATGAAATTTGCAGGCGAATGGATAGAACTATTAAAAAAACACCCTGGGTGAGACAATCTAATGCAGAATGATGGATATGGTATGTATTTGCTTATATGAGGATATTAGAAGTTAAATAAGTAATAACCAACCTACAATTCAGAGGACCACATAGGTCAGATATAGATATAATAAGGGACTGGATAAGACAGCTCTCCCAAGGAAAGGGAACTAGAATAGGTAGTGATGGATTGCTACAGGGAGCCTGGAATGGGAGGATAAAGTGGAGTGTGTGTGTGTGTGTGTGTGTGTGTGTGTGTGTGTGTGTGTGTGTGTGTGTGTGTACACTTTACTAGATTGGCTTCCATATGTTCTGTACATTCTTAAAACAAAATGTCTTCAGCCGGGTGGTGGTGGCACACACCTTTAATCCCAGCATTAGGGAGGCAGAGGCAGGTGGATCTCTATGAGTTTGAGACCGGCCTGGTCTACAGAGCAAGTTCCAGGAGAGGTTCCAAAGCTACACAGAGAAACCCTGTCTCAAAAAAACCACAAACAAACAAACAACAAATGCTGGAGAGGCCAAGCACTTAATAATGTCCAGTCCAGGAGACTAGAAGACTCTCAGCAGTCTTAATCTGGTACTGAAGGCCTGGAGGATTCCTGGAGAGCCACTAGTCTTAGAGTGCATTTTTGGAGCCTGAAGAAGTTGCGTTCTGTACAAGTAAAGGAATGCAGCAGTAGCAGTAGTCTTTATAAAAAAAAATGAATTTCCAAGCCAGAGAAAAGCTTCCACAGGATGGTGGGTCTTCCTGCTTTACACCATTTGATCTAGAAAATCTTTCACAAGTCTCTCAATTTAGTTGATTCCAGATCCAGTTAAGCTGACAACCAAGATACACCATCACAATATATTTTTTTCTATTTCTATAGAATGTACCACTGAAATTTTGATAGAGATTTCAATGATGTGTACTCCTACTTGAGATATTTTAAAAAATATGAAGTCTTCCAACTGATGAAATAGAGATATTTTTCCTTTAATTTTTAAAATGTGTATGTGTGTTTTAGTTACATGTACATACATGCACAATGTTTGTGCCTGGTGCCCATGAAGACCAGAGGAAGTTTTGGATCCCCTGGAAGTGGAGTTACAGAAGGTTGTAAGAAAGATATCTGCTGGGGCATGTCTTTCTGTATGCTGTGAATATAAGTTGTTCTCATTGTGTAGCTGAAAGTTTTTCTGGTCCAGCCTGGCTCCTGCAGCCTTCTGATCCTACAGCTGCTCAGACCCAAAGGAACACACAGAGGCTTATATTAATTACAAACTGTATTGCCTATTGGTTCAGGCTTCTCACTAGCTAGATCTTGCATCTTAAATTAACCCATTTCTATAAATCTATACTTTGCCACGTCGCTTCTGGGTTATCCATATCGTTACATTGTGTTTCTCATGGCAGTGGCTAGTAGCGGCTCCTCTGCTCTGCTTTTCTTCTTCCTCTCTCTAGTTAAAATGCCCTGTCTAGGGTTGGGGATTTAGCTCAGCGGTAGAGCACTTGCCTTACAAGCTCAAGGCCCAAGCTCAAGGCCCTGGGTTCGATCCTCAGCTCTAAAAAGAAAAAAATGTCCTGTCTAACCCTATTCTGCCTCACCACTGGCCAAACAGCTTTATTTATCAAACAATCAGAGCAAAACATGCACAACATCATTGCTTAATTAATAAGCTGCTTTGGCCTATGGCAAGGAAGCTTAGAGGCAGGTGGGAAATCCAAGGAGAGAGAAAGGAAAGAGAAAGGCTGATTGAGGGAGATGCCAGACTGCCATCCTAGGAGCAACATGTCATGGGTAAAGCCATGGAACACATGGCAATACATAGATGAATAGTTACAGGTTGAGTTAAACTATAAGAACTAGCTAGCAAGAGGCCTGCCATAGGCCATACAGTTGATAATTAATATTAAGCCTCTGAATGATTATTTTATAAGTGAATGAGGGACATCGGGGCAGGCAGGACAAGAACAACATGGGACCATGGGGCTGAGAGGGACCAGAAAACTTACGTCTACAGATATCATATGGGAGGTGAGAATCATACCAGTGCAGCCAGTGCTCTTAATCACCAAGCTATCTCTTCATCCCATAGTTGTGTCTTTTTTTTATTTCAATAGTGTTTTATAACTTCCTGTGTACATGTCTTTTACCTACTTGGCAAAATGTATTTTAAAGTATTTCATTATTTTTACATCATTTTTAAAATGAGAATTTCTTAGTTCACTTTGTAGATCTCTCATTGTTAGTCTGTAAAAGCACACATTTTTATTCCATGTCCCAAAGCTTAGTTTAATTTATTTGATATAACCTTTTTTTGAAATTTTACATTTTCTTCTATTGAGAAGGTCATGTCACCTGAGAAAAAAGATATTTGTACTGTCTTTTCTGATTTGGGGTATCTTTTACTTGTTTTGGTTAAGACTTCATGTTCTAACTAGGTTTAAGAGAAAAATATGAAACTGAGGATCCTTAACCCATTCCTTGTTCATCATAAAGGAAAAGCTTACAGGTTTTCAGCATTTAGTATATAATTTTCACTTTGAGTTTTTCATATATGACCTTTATTCTGTTCAAGTAATTTCTTTCCATTTGTAATTTGCTCCATATGTTTTTATTAAGAAAGGTTGTTGAGATTTTTCAAAAGCTTCATCCCCAGCTATTAAGATGCTTATGTGATTTTCATATGGCGAGCCATCTGTACATTCCAGGATAAATCCAACTTGGTCATGGTGCATAATCCTTTTAACATGCAATTGAATTTAGTTGCTGGTATTTTATTGAAGATTTCTGCATTTATACTCTTCAAGAATATTGATTAGCCTGTAGTTTTCTTGTAATGTCTTTCTCTGGTTTTGTTAGTTGGGTAATGCTGGTCTAGTAGAATGAGTTTCGAAGTGTCTTCTACACTTAAATGTTCTAGAAATATTGAGAATTGCTAATAATTCTGTGAACGTTAGGTAGAATTATCCAGTAATACCATGTTCTCCTGCGATCTTTTTGGTTGTGAAACTTTTGTTACTGATCCAGTAGTCACATTCATTATTATTTTTTTTTTCAAATATCACTTTCATTATGATTTAGCTTGCTTGATTTATGATTCTGGAATTTACCCATTACCTTGAAATTATTCAAATCATTGTCTATGCAATTTTAAAACCATTGAACTAGCACAATACTGTGTCATCAATTATTTCTATGCTTTCATTTCTGATTTTATTTATTTGAGTCTGTTCTTCCATATCGAGAACTGAATCCAGGGATGCAAGATTTGCATTCTAGGCAAGAGTATTACATCTGCCCTATCACCACAATGTTGCCTTCCTCTTAAACTACTAAGAGCTTATCAGTTTTGTCAAGGTCTTAATAACAAATTAGCTCCTAGTTTTATTGCTATTTTTCTATTTTGTTTTTTATTCTCTATTTTTAATATTCCCTTTCCTTCTCCTCTTCCTCCTCCTTTTCTTCTTCTAAATTTGGGCATTTAGTCTTGATTTGATATTTTGAAGTATAAATTTAGGTTGTTACTTTGAAATATTTATTCTTGTTTAATGGGGTTACTAACAATATAAACTTTTTATTACAATGTATTAACTGTTAAAAGGTATTTTATTATATTTCAATATATGCATATATTATATTTAGTCTTATTAACCTGCTCTACTATTTTTGTTCGTCCTTCCTCCCCTTCTCCTGTTTTACTAATAGTCCCCATTTATCTTTAATATGACCCCAGACCCTGATTTTTACATATGACATAAAACATGTGATACTTGTTTTTATGGGATTTCCTAATTTAACATAAAACTAAAACTCCTAGTGTTATGCTGGTTATATCTCATAGATATTTAATATGTTATATTTTCTTCTATTTTTGTCTCAAGATGTTATCTACTCTCTCTAACTTTTGATGACTTCTTTAACCCATTTGTTGTCCAAAGGCATTCTTTAATTTCCACATATGAATTTTATCTTTGTTCCAAATATTTCCATTTCTAGTTTTATTCCGTTATGGAGGAGAAGCAACTTTGTATAATTTGAGCCTTCTTAAATGTGTAAATAGTTGTCTTAAGACATGTGATAAAACCTGGGAAATGTTCCAGATGTATTTTTAAAAGAATGTATCATCTGTTGGATGGTATTTCAGTGTTGTGCACAATGCTCTTTATATATGCCATTCTGAGCCATTTGGGTTATAGCATTAAGTTTTTGTAGTGTGTGTGTGTGTGTGTGTGTGTGTGTGTGTGAGTGTGTGTGTGTGTGTATGTGTGTGTGTGTGTGTGTGAGAGAGAGAGAGAGAGAGAGACAGACAGAGAGAGAGACAGAGACAGACAGACAGACAGACAGAGACAGAGAGAGAGAGAAAAAGAGAAAGAGCGAGCAAGAGAGAGAGGAGAGAGAGAGAGGGAGAGAGACCATGAAAACAGAAAATGGTATTTGGAGTTTAGAAGGAGGGCAGCAAGGGAGATAAAGGAAACAAGAGAACATAATGAGGGGACAAATATTAGCAAAGTATGATGGTATTGAATGTTTATAAATATCATAACGAAACTCATTATTTTGTAGACTACCAAAAAGTTAATTAAAAATTTAAGGTTGATTAAATTGCTTTAAGTTTATAGAACAGTTGAATAGATTCAGAAAAAAAAACATACTGAATGATCAATAGAGCTCAGATGTAGAAATATTGCTAAGCACATGTAAAGCCTTTGGTTAAATCCCCAGAACCATATAATGAGTGAAAATAAGAATAGATACTAATACATGTTGGCCATAAAAGACTTACATTTGATTTAAATCTGCACATAGATGGAAAGTGAAAGGAAAGGTGAAAGTGAAGGAAAGTTTCCTTGCTGATCTTCAGGCTCAATATTCTCTGGTTATTGAAAGTGAACCTGAGTTTTCCTACAGTTTCACTAATGTGTGGCTTGTATGTTTCATTGTTTGGAAGTTGGGTTCACAGGTATTTACAACTGTCATGTAAGACTGGAGAAATAACCATTTTACTTTTTATAATGTCCTTCCTTAAGTTCATAACATTTTCTGAGTTAAAATACATTTTCTCAGACATTGTTTTCCTTTGATTGTAATATATAATGTCATTTTCCATCTATATTAGGATATGGGAGAAAGGAGCCTGTATATGCTGCTGGTGGGAATGTAAACGAGTATAGTCACTACAGAAATCTGTATGGGGTTTCAAAAGATCACAACATAATAGAGACCAATCACACTATCTAGCTATATTACTTTGGAGCATATGCCTGAAAATTCTAAGTTAGCCAATTCTTATATTCTGATGATTACCCATAGGAAGGGCTTACTACTATTAGTTTAGACTGATTTGACCATCTATTGCCTCCTGCTGTTGAGAAATGCAAACCTATACCCATTCTCATTCTCAGTAAAAACAAAATTTGGCTTCATTCATATATTATTATTATTCATTCTCTATGATTATTTTTAATTATTTTCCATTATGCTCAATTTGTTCTCTCTGCATTGTGATATATATATATATATATATTCACTTGCTAACTTCTCTTAATATATATGTCCATTTATTTAGATCCAGATTACAGAGGTTTATTTGGTTATTCTGATAAGGTCATATGACTCTGTTTGCTCATGTGCTTTGTGTGTTGGAGTGTGTAATGTTACAGACTTATCTGAAGAAAGACATTCATTACTCAGCCTAACTAGGAATTTTTCAGACCTTTCAAGACTTTTAGCATCCAATGGTTTTTGTCTTATCTTGGCTTGTGTTTATCATTTTTGAGTTAGAGAACATTCAGCTTTTACTCAAGAATGTATAACTTTTTATCTTTCTTATATCAGTCTGTAGTACTATAGGTCCCTAAGCATATAAGGGTTGCTTATTCCATTCACATTCAGTAACGTGAAACAGAAATTAATCTCTTGGGAATCCCTCACACAAAATCAGAATATTGGATATATAGAAAGTGATATCAGAAAGAGAGACTGACAGTTATGTTTACAACTAAGATATACAGCAAGGGAGTTGAAAGAAAAAGCAAGTATTAATATAAAACCAAATGCCTATTGCTTGTAAGGTACCTCAATGATGCAAAAAAGTACATGAAAATTCCAAAGAGTAAAATGAATTAGAAAAACTTACAGAACTGCATGATTAAAATGTTAGTTAGCTTTGAGTTTTGATAACATAGTAGAAGTAAAGTTACATTTCAGTTGCAAAAGGAATGAATGTGACATAATTAAACAGGTGTTCCATGTATAATGTTTCAAGCACATGAATGGTGCCAAACAACAAACAAAGGATAGAGCAGTGTATGTTAGTATCTTATAAAACATGTAGATTATTAAGAGAAGTTAGCAAGTGAATATATATATATATATATATATATATATATATATATATATATATATATATCACAATGCAGAGAGAACAAATTGAGCATATGGTGGTGAGGATCTGATCTCTTAAAGATTACCTTCAGTAACATATTTCCTTTAGTAGGCAATACCTCCTATGCTGCCACAGACAGCACCAACAATATGGGACCAAGTATTTAAATACATGTGCCTATCAGACAATGCTCATTCAAAACACCACTGCCATCTATACATTTTCATTTATTTAGTAAAGGAGATCATTTAGTATATGCTGTAGGATAGTCTCACTGTATGCTGTGAATATGTGTTGTTACCATTGGTTAATAAAAAAGCTGCTTTGGCCAAAGGCAAGACAGGTTATAGCCAGGTAGGAAATCCAAGCAAAGATACGGGGAGAAGGAAGGCAGAATCAGGAGAGATGTTGAGCACTGCCAGGGGAGCAAGATGTAATAGAATACAGGTAAAGCTATGGGGCACATGGAAGTACATAGATTAATAGAAATGGGTTAATTTAAGATGTAAGAGCTAGTAATAAGCCTGAGCCATAGACCAAACAGTTTGTAATAAGACTGTGTATGTTTATTTGGGACTGAGCAGCTGTGGGACACAGTATAATTGCTGAGAAAGTGCAGGTGCAGAAAGGGATGATTTATTTCTATCTAAACATATGAGAATGGTAGAAATAAGAGCACAGGTAGACACTTTAAATTAGGAAAGAAATGACTACTCCTCTCTCTTAAATGGAGAGAAAAAGGATATATAAAGTGACATATTTGGTGATTGGCTGTAAAATTTGCTTTTTAAATATATATTTTTATTTTTTGAGATTATAATATAATATATGTTGAAAGCCCTGTGGAATAAGAAAAATAATCCCCTTGAGAAAGACAGCTGGACAATGACTAATGGAATTATTTTTTGGCATATCCCGACACAATGAAAGGCAAACAGAGTGGTAAACAGAGACTAGAGCTTCGTGGAAAAATGTAACCATGGTCTTTCTCTTGACAAACACAAGTTAACTCTAACTCAGCTAATTTTGTACATTACAGGGAAACTGGATCTCCTGTTCTGCAAACTATAACTTTTTTCTACTGTTATTAGCGCCTCACTTGCAGTCATTTACCTTCCTCTTCAAGAGTTCTTTATATGTCAGAAGGTTGTAAAAGCTGAAATCTCAGGACTAAACACAGGGAACAAAAAAAAGATTCATTGAGATCCAGTGTGGAAAGTTTACAAGTGAGGTTTTTTTTTTTTAATAAACAAAATAAACACTTATGAGAACAGGTGTTTTTAGGTTAACAAACTACTTGATTGAAAAAGGAAATAGACACAGTGAGAATTGAGTAAATAATTTTGTTATATATCCAAACACTTATAAAGGAAGGGTAATAATAAACATGAGCTAACTTAAAAGGATAAGGCTAATAATCAGTGATTTGCTAGTGATGCAGCTGATCCCTCTTGTGTATGTTCAGCTAAACTGCCTGTGGGTATTATAAAAGACTTTAATCATTGTACATGTCAATGGTTAATGTTATCTTGTACTCATCCTACTTTACCAAACTATTAATGAAATTAATTAAATGGTGTCTGAAAAGTCTTTGTGTTCCTTGGAGAAACCTACTGTGTAAATATGAAGTGTTATTAAAATTCACCCTTCCCCTTCTTTGATTCTCTTATTTAGCACGAGTCTCTTCCCTCCTTGAGTACTTTTATTTTCCCACAATTGATAAAAGCAGCTTTTCAAACTGGGCTTTGAAAAAACAATTCCTTCTCTGGTCTATAACCCCATCCCAAACCATCCTCACCCTTTTTGTCAGGTACTAACTCATTATCAAAGTAAGCCTCAATATACACTACGGTTGACATCTCAACAAGTTAAATGCAATTAAACATCTTAGCTATAAATGGAAAATTACCATTATAGCAAGGGGTATACTATAAGCACATCTGCAACTAATGAAAAAAAAATTAAACAGTCTGATTGTAACACAAATCTTTAAATGTCTTATTAAATTAAAAATAAAAAAAACAGAGCCAGATATTGGGGTGAAAGCTGTCCTGCCATCTTACTTCCTGGGATTAAAGGTGTGTGTGTGCTTCTCAAGCAAAGGCATGAGATCTCAAGTATTTGAATTAAAAGTATGTGCTACCACTGCCTGGCCCTGTTCCCAGTGTGTCTTTGAACTCACAGAGACCCAGACAGATCTCTGTCTCCCGAGTGATAGGATTAAGGGTGTGTCATCACTGTCTGTCTTCTATGGTTCATCTAGTGGCTGGCTCTGTTCTCTGATCCCCAGATAAGTTTTATTGGGGTGCACAATATATCACCACGTCTGATATAGGCCCTCAGTGGGCCAGAGCTCTTCCATTAATGGAAATGAAGTGTCTCATAATCATATGCTGCTGCGGGATGTCTTTCTGCATGCTGTGAATATGTGTGGCTCCCACTGGCTAATAAATAAAGCTGGATTGGCCTATGGCAAGGAAGCTTACAGCCAGGTGGGAAATCCAAGCAGAGATTCAGAGGGAAGAAGTGCAGAATTGGGAGAAACATCAGTCACTGCCAAAGGAACAAGAAGATGCCAGCAGACACGTAATGCCATGGCCACATGGCAGCATTTAGATTAGTAGGAATGGGTTAATTTAAGATGAAAGAGCTAGCTAGCCAGAAGCTGAAACCATAGGCCACACAGTTTGTAATTAATATAAGCCTCTGAGAGATTATTTTATAAGTGTCTGCAGGACTGCAGGGCCAGGCAGGACTGAGAAACATTCCGGTTACAATATGCAAAATTTAAATGTATTCCGGCTACAATATGCAAAATTTAAATGTCTTACTCCCAGTTTAGTACTATATTTATAAACTATATGAAAGCATATTTGGTGACAAATATCACCCAAGTGTGTACTGATGTAGTTTTGGTTTATGCTTTGTTAATTGTTAATTATATTACATAAGTTTTAATGTATTTATTAGCTGTTTGCATACTTTTTTGGAGAAATGTCTGTAGCTCATTGTTTATGTGATGAAAATGGGCTGTGAGTAATTACAAACTTTTCCAAGCTATAAAATAATTTGTAAGTAATAATGCCAAATTGGCAATTTACAATTTACCCATTGTGCCTATTAATGTTAAGTATGTTTTTTTAATCAGTTCTATCATACCAACAGCACAAATTTGTTCTCTCTTTTTTTTCAATAGATTTTTGACAAAAAGGGAAGCAACCATCCTTGTAGAAATTATGTGAGTATCCACTATGGTTTGATTTAGTAAGAAGGCAAAAATCATTGAATGAATGGTATTTTGGCTTTCCACCTTTGAAAACAAAGCTCAAATTCCTATCCAAGTGGTAAACTAATCTGGAAGCTGTAGACATAACCAAAAAACTGACCATGAAGTACAAGACAGTATAGCAAAGGTATCTATAAGAGTGTATAGTCAAATGACCAGAAAGCTCTATAACCTATTATTAAAAATCATTTATATAGGAAGAATAAGCTAGAGGCAAAAGTAAGTTAAAAACCAAGAAATTTCTACTATTGGATTTTTTGTTTGTTTAGTTGTTTCGAGACAGGGTTTCTTTGTGTAGTTTTGGTGCCTGTCTTGCATCTCGCTCTGTAGACCAGAACTCACAGAGAACTGTCTGGCTCTGCCTCCTGAGTGCTGGGATTAAAGGTGTGTGCCACTACTGCCCGGCTATTGGAATGTTTTTTAAATGAATATGTGTCCTATGAGGACAGACATTATCCCCCCAAAGTCTATTCTGTCAATATTGACAGCAATAGTATCAATTCTGTAGTATATTTTAGTAGTTCTGTCTTTTAATCCATGGCATTCAGTGGCTAATGGATGCTTTTCAATGTCTGAGAATGAAAAAAAAATAGAGGAACAATTTTTCACTATATGTAATTCTATACCATGAACTAGGGAAAAATACATAGATACTCCCTTAAAACTTGAATAGTGTATACAATTTTATATAAGTACAAATGACTTTATATGGACTTATCTTATACTTTAGCTATATGTCTAGAAATCTGAAGGAAGTGTCTAGCACATTCACATATGAACTACCCTTAAGTGTCCTTGCAGTTGAGGTAGAAGTTATCTATCTTTGCATCATTTAGATAATTCCCCTAAGTATCCTTTATACTTTATAAATATAGGCATGAAGTAAGCACTGGAAATTTTTTTGCTCCCTTATAAATAGATTTTTTTCAACACATGACTCAGACATGTCAGGAGTGCTTTACAGATATCTTGTGCAGAGGGAGGAAGATCATTATTTCAGGCCCAATTTGGACTACTTAGAGTTCAGAGTCACCTTGATTTAGATAGTGAGAATCTATCTCAAAAACGCAGGGGTGGGGATATAGCTCAGTGGTTAAAAAAATTGTCAAACATGTGCAAGGCTCTACCTTCATCATCAGCATTGAAGTAATCATCATCATCATTATCACCATCATGATCATTATAATTCATATTTTTGTTCTCATCATAACAAACATCATGCAAATATAAAATGCTAACATAGTTTAATGAAATAATCATGTATTTCTTTTCATATCAATAATTCTGGTTTCATGGTTTTAGAATAATGAGTTGATCTCCCTTGGTTTGCTTATTCTCTGTGAACTTTACAGAGTTGAATAATTTTGATAAGCTAAACTGCCCCATGTGTAATAAATAGATTTTCCTCCCTTGGGATATTGTGTGTCTGTGCATGTGTGTGTGTATAGATGCACTTAGTGTGGGTGAACTCACTTATGCATGCATGTGTAGTTAGCCAAAGTTCAGCTTCAGGTATCTTTCTTTATCACCCCCCACCTTACTTTTTAAGACTATCTTTCACTAAACCTAGATCTTGCAGGTTGGGCTAGAACGACTAGCCACTGAACTTCAGAATATATGACTGTATATGTCCCTAATTCCCCAAGCCAGCACTAGGGTTACAAGTATGTACTATCACACATGGTGTTTATGTGGATGCTAGGGATCAGAATTCAATTCATCATAATTGTGTGGTAAACACTTTACACATTGAGCCACCTATCCAATTGCTATCAGCCCATTTTTAATATTTGCCATATTGAAGTAAATAGTGGACTGGCTGTAGTTTTAAAAGATTGTACCTTTGATAACTTTTAATTATTTCTAATGAATCTAATGTTTGAGTTGAGATTACAGATCTATGTAAGGGTATTGAGTGAACATTTTTAATATGTGAGAGTCTGCCATAATAACAGTCACTCTCCTATTTCCTATTTCAGTTTTAGGTGTTCTCACATTACTTTGAAATTTTGCTTATCCACCTGACTTCCCTACTGTGGAAGTTTGAATGTAATTGCCCCTCCATAAACTCATAATAAACACTATTAGGAGGTGTGGCTTTGTTGGAGTAGGTATGGTCTTGGAGGATGAATGTCACTTGTGGGGGTGGGCTTTGAGGTCTCATATGTGCCCAAGCCATGTCCAGCAGTTCAGTTCACCTCTTGTTGCATTCTGATCATGATGTAGCCAGCATTATGTTGGCCTGCATGACGCCACGTTCCCTGACATGATAATAATGGACTGAACCTCTGAAACTGTAAGTGACTCACTTCAATTAAACGTTTTCCTTTGTAAGAGTTGCTGTGGTCATGGAGTCTCTTTATAGCAATAGAAAACCTAACTAAGACAGAACCTCTTAATACCAAAACCTCATTTCATTCAATTCTGTATCTCTAGAACTTAACACAATGTTTGACACTTAGTAAGGATACAATAAATGTACTTAGATAATAAAATTGCCTCAAAATATTAATTTTTGTCAAACAGTTTCATAATTTGAAGCTCAATTAGTGATTTTTAGAGCTTTTGCCATGTACTCCTGTATTGTGTTAAGTTTTAAGTTCTCCTCTCTGCTTTTGTAGAATCTTTTCCAATGGTCTCTTAGGAGATCTAATAAAATTTTCAGTAGAAACTGATATGATGGGGAAATTGATTTATTTTTTTTTTGTTTTTGTTTCATGTTATTTTTGAGACAGAGTTTCTCCTGGAACTTGGTCTGTAGACCAGGCTGGCCTTGAACTCAAAGAAATCCACCTGTTTCTGCCTCACAAGTGCTGGGTTTAAAGGCATGTGCCACCATGCCTGGGTAGGGTAATTAATTTCTGATGAAGATTAACACTCATTATATACACAGAGACAGTTTGATCCAGTAGTACATAACATGGTCATAAAATACAAATTGAAACAGACTGTAAAAACCAAATAAATTTAGATGAGACTAGAAAACACAGAAAAATAATCTTTCATCCCAGATCAGATTCATATAAAGAATTATTAGGTGTTTGATTGAAACATCTGTAATTTAATTTGCTTTTACTTTTCTGATCCAAAGTTTTCACGTATGTCTTAGGCCCTCAGTTCTTTTTTTTTTTTAATCTTTAACATATAAACACAAAGAAAACTTGTCTTTGTCTACTTTCTACATAATTCTCTATGGATAGCATTTGGTGTTAGAAAGCTTCCAAGAAAAAATATCCCCATCCATGAGGGTGCATTTTCAAATTCACCTTTAACCAAAATTAGGTAGGTGATTGCAACCTTTTGAGTTACATTTGTTTATATCCTTTCAAATTTTTTACAGCATATAAAGTATGCATTTGTGTTCTATAATAAAAATAGCATGTAAGGAAGTCTTTATCTACCATCCATACATTTCAAGTAGTGTATACACCCCTATGATATTTTAATATTTTGTTATTAAAAACAGCAATATAAATTGTAATGCAATGTTAATAGTTCTTGAGAAAATATTAAATGCTTTCCTTTTAATCTGTTGAAAAAAATCATTAACATTGGTATAATAAAGGATTATTTCTTAAATATAAACCTGAATTTACGTTCAGAGAAAGAAAATAAACAGAAAAGAGTATTGGATTTAAACATCCTTGGTGTACATTCTTTTTTTTTTTTTTTTATATATTTTGTGCATTACCCTGGGCAGCTTCAGCTGCATAAGCTTGTTATGCAGGAGCAGTAGTTTTCTGACTACTTTGTTAAGAATGTGTTTATCATCTCACAGTGGATGGTTATTCAGTTAAGATTAATCTTCTCTCAGCATTATAATGTGAACACAATTTAGCAACAACCGAACTGTCATCGCTATGTCAGCAAAAATGTATGTAAATTTCTAGAACCTCATGGATGACTAATGGATTACACTATAACAGAAAGGAAGTTGGGATTTTTATTTTCCTCTAGAGACACAACAAAATATCTGTACTGATGCCAAATCTATATACTGAAAGTATTTATTTTTACTGAAAAAAAATGTTGCTTATTGGACTACCTTTAGGAACCGTCAAAACTAAAAACAGACTGTAACCCTCAAACTCCTTATAATTATTCTAGGACACATGTTTTAAAGCTACCTGGAAATTCATGCTCAATATTTTCCATAAAATTTCCTTTTCACATAATGAGAATGTGAGTGTTTTTCCAGGGGGATGAAATGGATTGAAAATGCTCTAGACAACCTAATTTTTGTTTTTTAATAATAGTGTAACATTGTCTAACAAAGTATCATGATTTTAGTGGCCACTGTCAATGATTTGAGTTTCTTGATGAGTTTTGTGTCAGATGTCAATGTGTAGTTAGTCTCTGTCAACAAAGCATATGCTAGAACAGCTGAGCTGGATGATTCATTTCCAAGATGGTTTCTTCATTTACACATCTGATACCTTGGTACTCAATGGGCTTTTTCTCCCCACATGATTAATGTTGTACCCATGTGATTTGAGTGAATTTCATGTAGTATAGTGGTTTTATAGCTGATCAAAAACTGGGAGAAAAGTTGTAAGTTTTTCCCAAGCTAGCCTCTAGAATCTCAAAACACTGTTTATGTCATATGCTATTAGTTCAGCTTATCCCTGAGATCAACCAAGACTTGGGGGAGTAACAAAAGCCACAATCATATGGTAGAGTAGTAGAAACACATATGTTTATCTTTATTACAGCATGCATTGCCTTGAATTTTAAGAGAGTGCATGTATCAGACCCACCTTTAATAAGATACTTGGTTATTTGGATTGGGTTATTGTATTCTTTGGAAACTTATAAAATTTTTGTTCTAGTTTGAGGTTGTCTGAAGCTCAGTAAATACACTTGATCAATTTTAGAATCTGGTGGAAAATAATCCTCTAGAGATTTTTATTATTACTGAATTATTGATCTTTGACACTGAATTTTGAAATTCAACATGCTTTGTAAGAACTAGTATTCCAACATATACCAAAGTATCCCACCAATACTATCACACTATATTAAATTTTTAAATTTCCTCGACATAAACTGAGACATCCAATAAACCATAATCTTTCTCTATTTCTTTTTTTCCTATAATGAGATTGTTTTCAAGTGTTTATCATGACTGCATATATCCCACTAAGACACAGGAGCTGATATTTATAGTACTTGTAATAATGTCTTTACTACTGAGGAATATGAGCAACTTACAAAATGATTTCTCATTTGGAGAAATGGTGCTAGATAAATAAAACCACTTCAAATTATCTAACACTGTACTTGTTTAGATGAAGAAGATCTAGTGACTGATTTTGTTTTACTTTCACTAAATGATATAGTTACTTCAACATCTTGTAGAAATAGCCTTTTTGAGATGAAAATGGGTAGTTATCCATCTTTCTGTCAAAAAAAGTTATTTTCAGAATAAAAAGTTTGGCTTGATATCTAAGGGAAATCAGTTTAGTGTAATAATTTTATAGGGTGGTAGTATTCGTGGCATGTGCTGTATATGTTGCAATACTTGTTCATGCAAAGCAAATATATTGCAGATGTTAAAAACAACCCAAATGATGCTATACTTCATAAAATTGAGTAGGATATATCCCTTAAAAGAACCCATTTCCTTGTTCTGAACAGTAATCCTTAAACTTTTCTATTGAGTGTACATAATAGCAGAAGAGAACGAAAGCTCTGCCCACAAAATTTACTCCAGTTCTATTTGGAATAGTTCTGCAAATTTTGTTTTCTCTGTTTAGTACATAAGTTTTCTTATAAAAATAATCTCTCCACTAGAAGCCCCAATGTAAACTAATAATAAAAGATAATGAATGTCTTTATACAACCCCTGGGAAACCACAGAACACCGCTGGCATATTTGTATCTTAGTAGTGTAAGTGAAACTAATTGGGTAGAAGGATATCAACAAATCTATATTTTTTCACTTCCTTTAACAAAATGTAATGATTTCAAAAATAATATGGGAAAGTTGGAAGAACCATAGTCAGATATATCAACATTTACAAAATCAGCTCCCACTTCCATAGTCCAACATGTTTATTATAACTTATCGTTTGGTTTAAACAGACTTAACTTGGGTACTCATGTTTTTAGGCAGCATTTAAAAGCTACAGTTTAGAATAGTGAACAAGATATTAGGGACATAATTTTCTTTCTTGTCTTTTCAAACTAGAATAAAATTCTACCAATCCAAGTTTGGTTGGAAAAGTCAAAATGAGAGTCAACAATTTCCCAAGCAAGTGAAATATTGGCTGTATAATTGTTAGGTACCACCATGGTCACACATTGCAAACGATTATATATTTTCTAAAGTTATTCAGATATTTCACGTTTTTGTTTTTAATTGAAAAACTTCAGAACGCTAAGATCAATCTGAAGATAGACAAAATCTCACAAATATTAAGTAACATAGTATAGATTAAAGGCCACACATTGGGAGCAAACCAAAGTAGGCTTGCCTCTGGGTTTTATTCTTACAGTTCTTGAAATCATGTGGATTGGAGGAAGAGTATACATGCACACACACACAAACATACACACAAGCTCAACATTTTATGTTCTTGTTTGATACTGAGAAAAGATAATAGTACTCACAATCCAACATGTTACTTTTCCTGACATCATGTGATTCATAAATATTCAGGATCCTGTCCTTAAAATGGATTTTAAATAACACTGGGTTGTATTGTTGGAAATAATTATATCAAATCATTTTAAGGACTCCACTGAGCACTCCCTTTTATGAAGTGCTTAGTCTTCAGAAGATAATGGTCTCCAAATAAAAAATTTTGGCTGGCAGATGTATGAAAAGTTTTCTGTACCAGTCACCAATGCAAGTCAACCATGAGTCTATCAATCACAGAGTTAAAAAGCTTTGTTGTATAGCACCCTTAATACCCAGTGTAACAAATTAGTATTACCATTCCTTGATGCAATACAAACTCATTTTCTTAAACTGCTATTGTACTGAACGCCAGGGTTATAAATGAGCAGAACACAAATTGATTTGCATGTAATAACAGTGGCAATAAACCTTTCCTGGTTCATGCAATTTTCCCCATCTGTTAACAGAGAACAAGTTTAGGATCTATTATTATTCCCAGAAGTAGACTTACCCAGCTGGACATCTATAACACTTGGCTGATTTTCCATGGGGAACAATGGCTTGGGAGGCTTGTCTGTGAGCAAAGCTAGAAGAGAAAATGAAAGAAAGTAATGGAAAAATTGAGATAAATTATAGGGTAAAGATGATTCTATCATGTATGATATTTAATGTTTGTAGACTTGATGGTGTGTAAACATTTATTAGACAGTATTCGTACTTGGGTTGTTACTCTAGCCATACAATATTCATTTTCCAGCAAATAAAAAGCATCATTGATTTACTTAAAATAAGATAACCCCACAGCTATGTTTTCCAATGCATTCAAACAAATGGGGTATTTATTTTGGATGTATTTTCATAACTTTATATGTGTCAAGAAATATAGATTGAAAAAATAAAATCAGAGAAACATTAAAATTCACATATTTGTTTTGTGGCACTAAATAGTCTCAATGAATTGCAGCAGAGATTCCCTGTAGCATAATCCTTGTAAGAGTCTAAGTCATCCCAATGTTTTGCCCTAATCTTCAGTAATGCAAGATTGAACTGATAGCTTCTTTAGAGACTGATTTTAAAAAGTCAGCCCTTTTTGTTTACCAAGCCAGGTGTTTTGTGTTAACAGACATGTAAGTAAAATATTTGTCTTTGCTCTCAATTTATAATCTAGGGCTATGAACACTAGACTAGCACAACAAAGTAAAAAGAGAAAAAAATATAATATAATAATATAATATAATATGATATGATATAATATATAATATAATATAATATAATATAATATAATATAATATAATATAATATAATATAATATAATGAGAGGTTGTAGTTGTAGTACTTAAGCAATATATATATATATATATATATATATATATATGATGTGGAGAAAAGAGATCAATGCTGGCTGAAAGGGTTGGGAGAATTTTTAAGAAGGGACATGATGGCCATACGAAACTTAAAAGATGAAATAAAGGAACCTTAAAAACACAAATCATGGCATAGTAATGAAAGTTATCAAGAATAATGTATGTACAAAAGAACGATCTGATGAGAAGAAATTGGATGGGTGATGTGAAAAACCAATTGCTCATTGAAGGGACAATATGAATTGGAAATGACAGTACATAGATAGGGAAGGATTCAATTCTGAAGGATTTTTAAAAATATACTGACAGATTTGGGACATGACATTGTAGGCTAGAGTGCCATTGGTGATTCTTGGAGGAAAACAATTACTCAAAGGTAAATGAATCTAATGGTAGTTAAACTGGCATGTGGCATGTGCTGAGGTAGAAGAAAGGTATGTAAGAAAACACAGTACTAGAGGTGAGACAGGGCAAAGCAATGAGTAAGACGAGGAGTCCAGGAAAATGAAAAAAGATAGAAGAAACAAATCTAGAGATAATCAGAAGAAAGGAACAGAGGATTTGGCAAACATAAAAAAATGTCCTATGCACTGGTGTCATACAGACAGCCTTATTTCACCCCATTGTTCATATCCTGAATTCATTTAAATTATTACTGGATTAATGTCTTGCTTAAAATATATAATTATATCTTGTGGTGGTATTGTGTTCCCCAAAATATTGTGTACTCTAATAAATTTATCTGGGGTCAGAGAACAGACAGCCACTAGATACAAAGGCTAGAAAATGATGGCACTCACACCTTTAATCCTAGCATTCCAGAGATAGAAATCCCTCTGGATCTCTGTGAGTTCAAGGCCACATTGGAAATAGCCAAGCATGGTGACACACGCCTTTAATCCCAGAAAGCCAGCCTTTAATCCCAGGGAGTGGTGGTAGAAAGCAGAAAGATATATAAGGCGTGAGGACCAGAAACTAGAAGCATTTGACTGGTTCAGCTTTTGGCTGGTTAAGCATTCAGGCTTTTGAGCAGTAATTCAGCTGAGACCCATTCCGGATGAGGACTCAGAGGCATCCAGTCTGAGGAGACAAGACCAGCTGAGGAACTGGTGAGGTGAGATAGCTGTGGCTTGTTCTGTCTCTCTGATCTACCAGCATTGACCCCAATTACTGGCCTCGGGTTTGATTTTATTATTAAGAACTTTTAAGAATTCCTGCTACAATATCTTCCCTCTTTAAAATGTTTTATAGATCTAGTTAATACACAGGAGGCTTAGCACCTGGCTAGGTTACAAAAGATAACCATTAAACCCATCATTAATTGACTTTTCAGGAAATCCTTTCTGATATTAAAAACGGCTATCTCATATTTCCAAGTATATTTAGAAGAAAAAGTGACAAGTGTTGATTATAGGATATGTACAGTTATAGAAATACATAATCTTGGTAAGATTCTTAAAATAATTCTTTTTTCAATGTATACAATATAAAACACTTTATATATTTATTATTTTATAATTTAATTTAATTTTACATATCAGCCATGGATTCCCGTCTTCACCCCTCCCACCTCCCACCCACCCCCACACCCCGCCTTCCCCCCAACCCACCCCATATTCCTATCTCCTCCAGGGCAAAGACTCCCCTGGGGATTCAGTTCAACCTGTCAGATTCAGTCCAGGCATGTCCAGTCCCCTCCTCCCAGGCTGAGCCAAGTGTCCCTGTATAAGCCCCAGGTTTCAAACAGCCAGTTCATGCACTGAGGACAGGTCCTGGTCCCACTGCCTGGGGGCCTCCCAAACAGTTCAAGCTAATCAACTGTCTCACTTATCCAGAGGGCCTGATCCAGTTGGGGGCTCCTCAGCTATTGGTTCAGAGTTCATGTGTTCCCCCTAGTTTGGCTATTTGTCCCTGTGCTTTTTGCAATATTGGTCTCAACAATTCTCACTCAGACAATCCCTCCTCTTTCTCGCCAATTGGACTACTGGCAAAGTTTGAGGGAAAGAGAGCTTAAGGGAGCAGGAGATCCCAGCTGATCAAGAACAGAGAGTGAGAACAAGGAATAGGAGACCATGATAAATGAAGACTACGTGGGAATAGGAAGAAGCAAAGTGCTAGACAGGTCCCCAGAAATCCACAAAGATATCTCCACCATAGACTACTGGCAATGGTTGAGAGAGTGCCTGAACTGACCTACTCTGGTGATAGGATGGCCAAACACCCTAAATGTTGTGCTAGAAATCTTATCCAATGACTGAGGGAAGCAGATGCAAAAATAATTCTTGATAACCAAAAATATACCAGAAATATATATAGAGAAGATATTTGTATAACATAGTCTCCATCTTCCTAAATTGCCTGAGACAGAAAAATTTCAGTGAATGAATTGTTTGCATTTTTCAATAAATCCTCATTGGTAGCCCACAAAATATATATTGTTCTTAGAGAATTTAACAATACTTTTAAACCAAGCAGATTTGTAGCTAATTTACGCAGACCTAAAAGTCTAATACATAATTTTTATAATGTATTAATTCCAGTTGATATTAATAATATGACCTTTAATTGTTATTTAAAATTTAAGTAATAAGAGTTTAAATATCTGAATTCAAAACCAAATATCTGAAGCTCAGTTTAGCTGCCATAGTTGAGCACTGTCCACAACAACAAAATATTTGAAACAACAATTGAAACAATTTGAAAATTTCCATTGACAAAAATCTGGTTAAGTAAAACTGTGATAATTGTATATAACTATAATATATATTATGATACAGTAGATTGAAAGAATGAGATACATTTGTAAATCTGATATAAACTTATCTCTAATATTGCCAAGAAGCAAGATTATGAATACTGTAAATAGCATGGTACTACTGAATAAATAACTGTAAAATTTCAAAATGTCTAAAATTAGATAAATATGGGCTATTCTGGCATAGATATATGTACAATGTGTAACAGTGGTTTCCACTAAGTGGAGTTTATCTTCTTCTTGGCAAAAATAGCCATTTGGGCAAGAAACTGTTCTTGCTTGGACTGCTTGATCAACTGGACATGCAGAACCCATAGGAAGGTGACCACTGAACTTTGCTTGGCAAAATGGTCCTTCAGGTTCCTGCTTTGCAGAGGAAACTGCCAGACATCCTACAGGACACTGAGAAAAGCGACTGAGAGACTCTAGGCCTGTGGGTTGAAGACAGATGCCCCAACTTTACAAAGTAACTTTGGATGACTATCCAGGCTACCAGCTGTCTCTGTCTACTCTTGTAAAACTCCCAAAAGTTGCTTGCATCCTTTTCCTGTTTCTCAGGTAATAGTATATCCTTCTGAGTTCTTTGGTGTAGTTGAAGACTACATAGCTATAATTTTCCTTAGTTATGATAAAAGATAAGTTAGATATGAAACCTGCCACGGCCATACAGTTTGAAGGAATATAAGTCTCCATGTTTACTTGGTTGGGTCTGAGCGGCTGTGGGACTGGCGGTGAGAGTGATTTGTCCTGACTGTGGGCAAGGCAGGAAAACTCTAGCTACACTTAAGCCACAGTCTATGTGGCTCCTCAACAAAAACTCATGTGTTCTAGCTGTGTGACACTTTCTTGTTTTCTTTCTAATCATCAAAACTCTATTTAAAATAACATTATTATTATGAATTAGAGAGTACTGCTTAGGAAGAAATCATCTTCATAATAATCCACAGGTAAAAATTCCAGTAGGGTGGGATATTTCTATGAGATAAACACGCTACATTACAGGCAGTGGGGAGCTCCCCATGCCCATTCATACCAGATTCCAGAGAAAGATGGCAGTGGCAAACATGTGAAGGCACAGCAGAAGCAAAGGACATTCTGGAGTCTGGAGTCTCAGGGCCTTGACTATAGGAGATTCATCCATCAGGGATTCACCTCCTGTTGGGCTGATACTTTGAAATTCAATTGCCACCTGCTGCTCCTCTAAAGTGGCCAAACTGGCAATGAATTCTAAAGAGAGCAATGAGAGTCTATAGGGCAGTTTGGAAGGAGAAAAGGGAAAGGGGATCATATAATTATAGTATAACCTCAAAAAATAAAAGATATAGTATACTTGGAATAGTATATAACAAATTATGGTTGAAATGAAGAAAAACCTAGTCAAACTACATCTTCTTTATATAAAACATATTTTTATTTCCTTGTATTATTATTTCTATTTTTACTTGTGTATCCAAATCATAGACAATGAGGTTCCCTAGAGAGTGTTCTGAATTTTATTTGCAGAACTATGTCAGTAAACAAATTAAGCTGTTGGTGGAAAACAAATTGCAGAAAGGATGATCTTCTCTACTCGCAGGAAGAAATGAAGGTGGGGTCATTGCTGGCTCCTAGACTAACCTCCCAATATGTACTTCAGATATATTTACCCTAATTCCACACTTAAATATCAATTATTAAAGTTATATTTATTAATATTAAGGCTTATTTTAAGTATCTTATAATTGTTCATGATATTCAAAATGGTTTAGAGACATTAGTATATGTGATCTTTGTAGTGACCTGGACTTAGAAAAGAAGCAATGAAAGCTTCAGTAAATTTAGACATAAAACTCAGTGAAGTTTCCAATGTTTTATTTAGTGTGATCTTATGACAAAAATCTCCCATTTGCAGGATGAGTAGGAGGACACATATATAGTAGGCAGGAGATAGGTAAAATAGCTGAGAACAACAATAATAATCCCTAGGCCAATCAAGTGGTTTCATGACAGTCAACTTGCTGTACTATGATTGCATTAGAACTTCTCACACATACACCTTTTACCCCAAAACCCAAGAGAGGGAGGAAATAAAATTGCATTTGGAGTCTAACAATTCCCTGACAGACATTTAATTATGGAACTTCATTTAATTCTAGAACCATGCTTTGGCCTTGGAATGGCCAGAAAATTCTGAGTATGTCTGATGATGAACCAGCAACTAACTGAGCCATTCACCAGGATCTTGATCACTAGCTCAGAAACAAACCTAACAGCACCCCATGTAATGATAGCAATAAGATTAGTTAAAATACATGCTACCATGGACAGGACAGCTCATTTGTTTCTCTACCCCATCCCTCTCTTTTAAATTTCATCTCAAACTCATAATTACTGCTTAGGAAAATAAGACAAAAACTATTG
Organism: Peromyscus maniculatus bairdii; assembly: GCF_049852395.1. NCBI lineage: Eukaryota > Metazoa > Chordata > Mammalia > Rodentia > Cricetidae > Peromyscus > Peromyscus maniculatus. The sequence continues at coordinate 53,183,666 of NC_134875.1, forward strand.
AAATCAAACCTCCTAAACAACAGAGTTGACATTTAAAATTTTATCAGAAAACTCACTCTAACATTGAGGGGGACTAATTTGTGTACAACTACATGTTACTTTGTGATTGAAAGAATGGAAAGAAGGGATTCAGTTTGATACACATTTCAGTCTGTATTCCCTCCCCTACCCTTCCATCTGTAGCTGCTTATCTGCTTGTGTTTAATTATCCTTAAATATAATTGCTCTACCGAGAATACCAACACACTGGGCTTAATGTGCTAGTGAAGCTACTAGAGTTACTGTCGGCTTCTTCCTTAAGTGAGATTTTATGTGTTCAACACTAACATTCTCAAGGAGTATGCTCAAATTAACTCTTTTCTATTGAAAGCAGTAGTTTATATAATGTACCACCAGACCAGTCAGTGTAACTGAAATGATTTGACAATGCCATGAACTTAGTGGAATATATGAGTAGCATTATTTATTGAAAGGGATGAATCAGTTGATTACATTGCCTACAGGTTACACACTATTATTACAATTTTTATTGCCCTTTTCTGCTTTTTGTCTATTTAATTAGATTTTCAAAATGATCAAGTGAAAAGAAGCCATTAATTTCTGTGAATGATGCCACTTTGGAATAAATACGTTAAGGTCAATCAACCAGACCACCCCCACTAAGCCTATTTAGTACCATAGCACTTGAAATCACATACCAAAATCACTATTTAAAACAGCACTTAAAATCACATACCAAAATTTCTATTTTTATTGCAACATTTAGCTGTTCACACCTAACAATATCTCCTACATTTACTGGAGGATGAAATCTAAACTTGTCACTGAGGAACATAAATCATGGTAACTACAGTATAGTCTTTTAAATGCTCTTGAATTTTTACTTCTCTTCTAACTTATCAACTGCACATATCAAAGTTTTTTCCTCATTTTCAATATTAGTACACTACATTAATTTCTAAAACTTCATCCTGACTGAAATCTTTCCCTCAATCTTATAGTTAACCAAACTTATCCTTTATAATAGTTACCAAAGTGATCATGTGGTTGTTTGAATAGGAGTGGCTCCCATAGATTCCTATACTTGGGTGCTTGGACAGTAGGGAAAGACACTCTTTGCTAGTAATTAGGATGTGTGGCCTTGTTAGAGTAGATGTGGCCTTGTTGGAAGAAGTATGTCACTGAGGGTGGGCTTTGAGGTTTCAAATGCCCAAGCCAGACCCAGTGGCTCCCCTCTTCCTGATGCCTGCAGATCTAGATGTAAGACTCACTGCTCCTTCTCCAGCACCATGTCAGCTTGCATGCCATTATGTTTCTCAGCATGCTGATAATGGACTAAACCTCTAAAATTGCAAGCAACCTGAATTAAATGATTGCTTTATAAGAGTTGCCATATTCATTGTGTCTCTTCATAGCAATAGAACACTGACTAAGACAGATTGTTTATTTAGCATCTTCTGTTATCATGTGTCATTCTAAGGCATTTTGTATTACATCTGGCAAATAATTTGCACCTAAAGTTCCATAGATTTGATTCCCAAAGCAGCAATCTGAATTGAGACCTTTTGGATATCACCATGGCCACAATATTCTCCCTAACACCTTCAACTTCCATTGTCAAGTCTACCTAAACTCCAACAAAAGCTTCTCTGATAACCCCAGAAGAAAGTTTTTCTTGTCTGAAATCCCAAAGTATTTACAAGTTCTCTGAACTATTCATCTGGTAAATAGCAATCACTGCCTTGAATATAAACTAATCCTCACTTTTCATGGATATGTGAAGTCATACCAGATTTCTAATCTCCTGCATGATAAAGATCATGTCTCTAATAAGTCAACATACAAAGTAATATTTGACCTTGTAGAACAAATAAACACAATCTCCAAATTAATTTTCACTAGAAAATAGGGCTTCCCATGGGCCTCTTTAATGGCAAGAAACACAATTTTGCTGATTATAGCAAAAGGAAAACTTATCATGGGGCTTCTCTCAAGGATGGCTGGGACATCTGGGGAACTAGGTCTAGGAATAGAAGAAACTAGGCCAGCTGTACAGACAAGAAAGTCTAAATTGGTTTTATGACTTTTCAAATGTGTTCTACTTTATTGTCTTTTACTTTTTTGTTCTGTCTCAGTTTTGCCAAAATTTAAAAACCCTAAGAAAAATAAGCTGAATGGACAAATTTTGAGACTTTATTATAATCAAGAATTCATGCATGAGGGAAAGAAGAATCCCTTAAAAGCAGGTTTGCTTAACTTCTACATTATTAAAACTTATTTATAAACCAGTGGTTCTCAACCTGTGGGTCATGACCCTTTGGGGAGTCAAAGGACCCTTTCACAGGGATTGCCTAAGACCATTGGAAAATACACTTGTGCTGTAGCAACAGAATTAATTTTATAGCTGGGGTCACTACATGAGGAACTGTGTCAAAGGGTCCCAGGATCAGGAAGGTTGAAAATCACTGTGCTAGACAATAATTCATCAAAATGACTATTCTGTTGTTGTTCCTGGATGCATAATACCCTCTGTACAATCACATGTCAGTAAAATCTATCATGATGATAGTCGCCAATGGCCAAAGGGGAATAAAATCATCTTTTGTAATAATCCCCAACCAAAAGGGAAATAGAGGCTGCTACTAAAAAGAAACGAACACTAGATAGCTAAGTCACAGTATGGGCATATTTCATTAATTTCTATACAACAAAATTCCTTGGAAGATATATTAATAAGATGTCTTAAAGATGTGCTTTTATCACATAGATTCACTACTCAAGGCAATGTGCATTTCACTAATCAAAACAGTGGTATTTGTCCAAATACATTCAAGGTTCCAAATATTAAAACCTTTGTCAATTGGCAGAAACTACTTGGGCCTTGGGTGTCTTCCGAATTACTTAATCTTGTAAAGTAACTCCAAAAGGGGGAGGAGATGAAATCATAGCAAATCTATGCATCAGCCCCAAAGTGGCATGGTATATGAGAATCACCATTTATCTGGTGTTGTGAGGGAATTAAGAAATTTAAAAGGAAAATTAGCTATAGCATCTTTATGTGAAGATGGAAAGGAAGCTCTTCCCAAGCAAATTAGATTTAGGAGAAGCCAGATAGCTTGTAAATAGCCTTCCTACAATCATGAACAGAGATTTACCAATCCAAGTCAGATCGTTGATTAGTGTGAAGATTTCAGACATTAAACAGAATTAATACAAAAGTTTATGAATTCTGAACATATCAAAAGTAGCATCACTCATTGAAATACTTTGTATTTCTTTTTGTAAATTAGGTAACAATCTTCTAAGGCCAGGAATATATCTTTATGAAAAACCAAATAATAGATTTCCTTATTCTGAATATGGTGTATACATTTTACTATTTAATCTAAATCCCCTTTTTATAGAATTACAAAGATGAGAACCCATGTAGTGGATAGGTGTTCCTTCTATGACCTTGAAGTGCCTGTCCCTGGAAGGATGCTCCTTCAAGAGGAAGCAGCATTGAAAAGCACCTGATTCAAGATGAGTGGAAATCATCCCAATAAACACATTTTGGATAAAAAAGAAAGAGGATAGAGGTGGCTCACGTGTGTCTCAGGTCTTAAGGGTAGCCCTGAGCCATGCCCCAGGGGCAGGTAGTTCAAGGTCATAGACAGAACAGCTATCCACTACAAACCCACCTAATTTAGGTGATAATCCAAGAAACATACACACACACACACACACACACACACACACACACACACACAATTGTGATAATTCACTATCAATCTTAATCTTCCAAATCTATAAACACAACCAGAATCTGTCACATATAGTGTCTCCTTTGTCTTATTCCTTGTTCTGTGTTCCCCACTTCAAAGATTTCACTCCAGTCTTAAGGTATCCAAACTTGCACATCTCTCATCAAAGACAATTTCAAAGGTGCCTTTTATTGTGGATTTCATCCACCTTTTAGTTCCCTTTATAGCCTTGTCTCTAAATGTGGAGTGTAAGGCTATATTCCTTTGTAGGCAGTTTACCAGAAATCACATACTGGGCCCCAGTGTCCTTCCCTAAATTCATTCACAGTACAAGGAAAATAAGATTCTCTTAAAAGCATAAATGTTGGGCATTAAACAGAGTGGATCTCAGTAGAAGTCTATGAAATCTGATAATATTATTTTCTTTGAGATTATAATGAGAAATTTTATGACTAATTCTCCTACTTTGTGACATTTTAGGAAAAACATACTGGGAATATTTTAAATAAATAAATATCTGTGAAAAGTCAAGCTTTGTTTTCAATTCAGCCTGCTATTACTTCTATCAACTATCCACTTTAGCAATTTTTTATAATTATTTTCAACTACCCCAATTATTGTGTATTCTGCCTTATTTATAGCAGGAGACAAAATGCTATGAACTGTTTATTAAATGCATTTACAAAGGGAATACGTTGTTGAGATATCTGTGTTATGATAAAAAAAATCTGTGCAGGACTTGGGGAAAAATCAGTTATTCTCATAATTGTTTGAAGAATTTGTCAAACCATTCAGTTACCTATTTCACACACTTCCCCATCTCCCATTAAAAAATTCTTTTTACTAAGTAACTTATTGATGATGGCAATGGCTCATGTCTTCTACATGTATGTTACATAAAACAAAATTGTTAAAAACCACTAATAGTGAAGCAGATGGAAATCATATTCAGAGGATTAAATTACTTCAAAAAACACATTCTTGTTACACACACACACACACACACACACACACACACACACACACACACACACACATCACCCCTGACACAATTTAAAGTCACTACAAGCATTTACCTTTTCTCCAGCATAGAACATAAAGTCGGTCATTCCCCTTTTAATAAACAAATGGTCCTTTAACAGGGAGATGATAAGTTCCTTGGGAAGTAAGATGCAATTCACTTAGCCATTGCCCCTGTACAGCTCAGAGCCTTCATGGCAACTGGCTCAGGGCCCCGTGTCCTTCCTTGCAACTCAGAGAATGTGCCCTGAGGGTAGTGAATGGTCAGGGCTGCTGTGAAGTTGCCCTGAGACGACCTTTTTTCTAGGTCCCAAATTTATTTCCACCAATATTTTACTTTGAGCAATGCATGAGCTTGGGGAAAGCTTTAGCACAAAAGTAGGGCAATTTCTTCTCTGTGCCATTTGACACAGGGTCTTTCTCTGGAGAGAAGATTGTTTATTCAGCACAAATCTGCTCAGACATAAAGCAACTTCTTCAAACTTGAAAAGAAAACAACCTTGGGGAGAACTGGAAATTTAAACAGAGGTTGGGATGGTAGCCCCCACCCTTTTCCTTCATAATATATTTTCCCCTGTTTTTGCCTTTTCTGTCTCAGGGAAGATACTTGCCTTCTTTTTCTCTAAAATAGTACTCCCAGGACTCATATTGCTGATTTCAAAGAAATTCCATGGTTGTTATTAAAGAAATTAACAAGATAATATATGTTCTGTTTCTACACAGAATCTGGGATATAGTTAGAATTAAAATAAATATGAAAGGTTCAGTATTTGAGTTGTGTCACTTTATATCTTGCATTTTTCTGCCCACTCCCCCACCCTTTGCCACCTGAGGTCCTATGAGTGGGAGAGCTGTCCCTGCCCCTCATCAGCTGCAGCACTAAGGAGAGTGGCCCTTGCATATCACCTGAGCAAAACAGTAGAGCTGTCCCTGATGGTGTAAGTATGGGAGAGTTGACCCTGAGGATGTGAGAATAGGAGAACTGCCCCCACCCCTTGCTCAGTGTTGCAAGGGGTGAACTAACCAGGGCAATGTAGTGAGAACAAGGGAAAGCTGGCAGGCTGACCAACCCTGCAACTGCAACTTCCCAGGCCCAAAACCAGGGTTATGAGTTAGCCCACCCCAACATCAACCTCATCTGTGATCTGCTGGAGCACATGAAGGGGCTCCTCCTGCAGACCCAAAGCTGCAGGATCTCTATGACACAAGGCAACAATAGAAAATCAAAGAGGAGTCCCAGTATCCATAGTGTAGTAGAAACCAGAGGCCTTAAATCAGACCAGTGACTTTGCAATGAACAGGTATATGGATAAAAGTGTTTACTGAGTGACTCACTGTGTCACACTACAGCTTCTATGATGAGATTGATTTTTATTATTTTCTCTTAAATTTTACTTTATTTTGGGGGTAGATTGCAAGGGCAGAGGGCAGATAAGAAGGGACAGGGAAATGAATGGGATGGAGATGCATGATATGAAAGACACAAAGAATAAATAAAAAGACAGTTTAAAAAAGATCATCATTTTCATGTGTGGTTGCTGATCAGTTAAGACCTAGAATTTCACCCAGATCAAAATGCATAGGGATATAAGACACTGAAAGATATGTAATTTTAGAGCTAGACAAACCTTTAAAATTTTGACAAATGAAGAAATGGAATGGCAGAAAAGAAACTGATATGTTCAGCATCATGTTGTATTTTAGTCCTAAAAGGATTAAAATTCAAGATCTAAATGTCTAATTTTTTACCACTTCACAATGGATAACATTCATTCGGCATCAATTTTAAAACAGAGTACTTTTAACATTTATTTTCTCTTTAAATCCTCGTAACAACATATAAAGCAAGTTCTATAATTACCAATATTTGATAATTAAAATGCTCACCAAGATCAAATTTTTTGCCCAAAGTTACACAGGCCAAGGGCACAAATCTATCTTACTCTTGAGATCAAGCTTGTAGCCATTATATTACACTGTCACCTCCATTCATTGTTCTTAGATTTAAGACTGCTTCTTTTGTTTTAAAATCTAAAATACAGCTTTTTAGAGACAGATGTGGTAGAATACACTTATAATTGCACCACAGTAGAGATAGAAGGATCTCTACTTTGAAGCTATCTGAGATATGTAGTGGGTTTTAAGCAAGCTGTGCCTCTACAGCAAGACCTTTTCTCAAAACAAACAAACAAACAAAAAAGAATACCATATGCTTCTATGCAAACATTACCATCTATGTGACTGAATTAATGAGATTTGGATAATGTCCTAGTTTTCTGCTAGAGTTCCCACTGGATTGAAATAGAGGTAGGACTAGGTTGTATAAACCACACTAAGGACAGAGCTTTATTCCTCTCCTTTTTTAGATTCCAGAGTATCCACATTTCTTCATGTTTGCCCCTCTTTCATCCTCAAGCTGAGAGGCCTTGTCACTTCATAGTGAATTTCTCTTCCTCCTCCCTTTTATGGATGAAGCTTGATGGGATTTAGAATTGTGATGGAAATGAATCTCTGGGCATATCTATGAGGGAATCTCTAGATTAGGCTAATTGAGGTAGGAAGTTTCATCCCGAATGTGGCTGATACCATTTGAAGAAGAGTCTAGGGCTAAATAAATAGGACAACTGGAACTGAGCACAAGATTTCATCTCTTCCCCTCTTCCTGAGTGCTGATGCAATGTGAGTAGCTGCATAGAGTTATTGCTGCCGTGACTTCCGCACCATGATGGACTGTAACTTCAAACTGTGAGCCAGAACAAACCCTTCCTTCCTGAAGTGGTTTTTCTCATGCATTTTGTCACAGCTATAAGTAACTACACTGGCTTCACCTTGATCTTCCAGGTTCATTTCTGTTTCTGAGCCAGGTAGCTAGGAACTATAATTCCATTTCAGCCTTATTTTTTTTCTTTTTCTATAGCAGATGAAAACATGGATGTCTTTGAGAAGGAATACTTTTTTGCCTAGCTCCATTGTTGTATGAATCCTCAATGGTCTTATAATAAAATCCTGGAGTCAGATATTGGGGTAAATGCTGAAAGATCAGAGAGACAAAGGAACAAGCCATAGTCACTTCTCACCTTTCCAACTCCATGAATCCTCTGACTGAATGACTCTAAGTCCTCAGGCAAAAGGGCCTCAGTTCCTGTCTCCTCACACCATACATTCCCTTCTCAGCCCAGCCATTTCACTTCCTATCGCAGCCTTCCTAGTGCTGGGATTAATTGTATGTGTGCTTCCCAAATGCTGGTAGCAAAGACATGAGATCTTAAGTACTTGGATTAAAGGTATGTGCCACCACTGCTTGGCAGTGTTTCTTGTAGACTGGATTAATCTTGTGTAGTTGAGGGTGGCCTTAAACTTACAGAGATCCAGATGGATTTCTGCCTCCCAAGTGCTAGGATTAAAGGTGTGTGCCACCACTGCCTGGCCTCTACATTTAATCTAGTGGCTGGCTCTGTACTCTGATCTTCAGGCAAATTTTATTTGTTAATGAATAAAACAAAATATCACCACACACCATGCCACATACACTAATTAAATTAAATATTAGTAGAATTTTGCTTTTTTTTTGTTTTTACAAAAGGTTATTATGTGACCCAGGCTAGCTTCAGACTCTCTATGAAGCCAAGGATGACCTTGGACATCTGGTTTTCCTGCCTCTACATTTGGAATGTTGACATAAGTATGTACTACCACAACTTGTTTACCAAGGGCTTCATTGCATACTAGACAAGATTCTACCAACTGAGTTACATCCTTAGGTTTAAATAGAATGTAAGGAAAAGAAACATAATATTGCATTTTGGATGAAATATAGTAAAATGTGCATGCATGCTTTATATAACTATCAAATGGACTTTTGTTTACTAGTTTAATTTCATTCAAATCAACTTGTTAATATGCTATTTGTATTTCAAATAAAAACCCATCAAGACAATTACTAAAACTTTTATTTTCAGTTTAATCTTATTTCTTTATGGCTTCCAAAACTCATTAGGCACTCACAGCCTGTCAACATAACGTTTTGTAATGCAAAAGGGTAAGAAAATGTAAAATATCACTTAAGCAAGTTTATCTGTTTAGATGTGTTAATAGTACCCTATGAGGATGACAGACAAGTGTTGGTGTTAAATAAGAGCTTCTTTAGAATCAAGTGGTTCATGACAAGAATGATTATGTGATTCCTAGAATATTCTTTTGGTGGACATTAAACAAAATGTCATATTTAGAATTCAGGAAGAAATTTTTCTAATTGTAGAACTATTCTAATATAAAAAGCTACTTAGTTCAGGATTTGAATTGGAAACAGAGCTGGTGTCAATCATAAGACATTATCCTTTTAGCCTTCTCCATGCTAGCTATTTCCGCATTTATTTTTGACAACTGTCAGTAAATAATTTGTTTGCATGAGAGAAAGCCAAATGCATAATCATCAAACCCTATAAATTGGTGCCAGGCATGGTGATGCAACTATCTTGGAAGGAGAGTAGATACTCTGCAAAGAGAGACATTTGTATCCCTCCCTTTGGCTATCAGACTACTGAGATAATTTACCCCAAATAATTAAAATATCTGTATCTCATGCTTTAGGAAGGGGAAGGCTGAAGTTGGTGCCAGGCAGAGGATGACCTTATCTCTCAGGAAAATATTTCTCTAAATTCTGAAACTTTCTCAAACCACCTTTCAGAAGAGCCTCGACAATTGTGGATCAATGATGGGCAGGACCAGATATTGACCAGACATTTTACATGTGTATACCTCTTAACCTGTACTGAAACCCAAACCTCTTGCCTGTGCCCCTGATGTCAGACATGGGAGTTACTGGATCCCTTTATTTTTTTCGTTTTCTCAATGTAATCACAGAGAATAAGTCTCCTGTGTTTTTCATTGTTACTTGTTCCTATAATGGGTGAATTGGGGCCTGGTAGTTGAGCTTATCTTGTTGAAGCTTCCAAAGCCATTTTTAACCCTAAAAACTCTGGAAACAGTGACAATTATGAAAATCCACTTGGTTGTCAGAAGCTAAAGGACCACAAGTTCAAGACCATTATGGGTCATATGGGGTGACCCTGTCACTAAAAGAAACAAAAGCTAACCAAATGTATAAATTGAAAGATTGTTGACATTTCACAGTAGAAGAAAGTAAGGTTTGGAGAGATTAATTTTTTTAACCTAAGGACTCACTTCTAGACTCTAGAAACACTATTAAGTTACACTTCTGTAACCACTATTTTGTGGAATCCTATTTTCACTTGAGTCTTATGGATATGAGGTGAGGACTAAAATTACTGTTGTCTTATCATAGAGGAAATTAAGTCACCTAGCTAGCAAAATGTGCAGAGATGTCATTGAGACTCATCTGTTTGAACTTAAAACTGGAATCTTTGCCCCTAATCTCCCTAGGATGAATATGTAATAGTGTTTTAATTGAACTCAATCACACTAAAATATCTAAAAATCATTTTCATCACTGAAGTCAAGACCCAGCTCTTAGAAATCTTGATTAAATTTTCCCACATGATGGAAGCTCTCTGGGAGGTTCCCAAGCTTGTTCCCTGTCTTTATAACACTGATGAGCACTAATTTAATTAATCAAATATAAGTTGATGATCTATGATGTTGAAATTGATTTTCAAACGAAGCCAATTATGACTGCTCACAGTTCCAAGGAGAAAATATAAGCTAAGTGATTTTAAGATGCGATTAGTGGATGAAGAAGAATCAAAGGAAAAAAAAAAAACTAAACTGAACTTACAAAGCACTTTCTCCTCTCCAGCCTGCTCACACTAAGTACAACTGGGAAACTATGGAGGTAAGAATTATCTTTAGAAGGTGAAACAGGGAAACTTAGGAAGCTTCTAATGAGGATGAAACTCTTGCAAAACAGACGTCTTACTTGTTTGAGTTTAACCTTATAAACTTGCCCACTAAATGGAATTTTGAAGGTGGCCCCAGATTTTCTGGCAAGTGTGAATCTCCTGAGCTGTCTTTAGTAATCCCCTAGTATAGCTTTGTTAAGAAATTGGGCTCAATGCTCAGAAAAAGTGGCTGCCTGTTTCTGTAAGCAGTGTTTGAAATCTTATAAGGCAGGTTAATGCTTTGACAGGTGACCCATTGCCACCAGCCTTCCTTATAAAGAATTAAATGAAGCAACTTCTAAGTGCAATCTTAATTTACCTAAGGTTCTGTACATCTCCCCCATATCATCTGACCTTTTCATCCTTTGCTCTAGAGGACTGACACTTCCTCTGTAGAATATTCCAGTATAGACAGAAACCCAGGTGTTCAAGGCTGCTCTGGCTTTCTGCCCAATTGACCTGGTGCCGCTGGATGTTTCCATAGCTAGCATAAGCTTTCCCTGAGAACGTCTACAGTCAAGAAGTGATCCGGTCATTTGTAAAAGAACAAAAGGCTTTTCAGGAAACTTTTCTGTGGGGGTGGTTGCTTGCTTTTACAAACCAGGGAAAATCCTGAAAGTGGTTGTTGTTGCACTTGGTGAATTAGTGTGTGCTGCTTTGCTTTTAGCCTGACAGGCTAGTTACACAACTGAGTGAAAACCAGGCCTTTAGAATCTTCATCTAAGGTCATCTAGTCCATCAGTGTTTTAGCATGAGCCTGACAGCTGGAGCTTACTAGCACAGACCCATTTACCCTTACACAGTCTGAAAGAAGAAAGAGGCACTGCTTGGCTCTTGAGAAGGGAATTTTAGTTCCCAGGACAGCAAAAATCTCCTCACCCTCGCCTGTTTTATGTCTTTCCAGACCTTGGAAATGTCTGTGATGTTCATCAGCGTCTGATCGCACCCTAATTCAGAGCAGATGGCAGCTTGTATGTTAGGGTTTTATAGGGAAAGTCTCTCCTAACTTTCAGAAACACCTGCCACCCACTATCTAGGTCACAAAACTTTATAGCATTGCTGTTGAAAGTATACTCTTTAGATGAAGAATACTTGAGTTGAAATTCTTGCTCTGCCACTTGTTTTTGACCTGGATCAGTCATTTTTAACATCTGATGGGATTGTATTCCCTTAATGCAAACCTGAGGATGATAAATGTACTCAATTTGGGGAATTGTTGTGAGGATAAAATAACATTGAACTTGTAAGATGCTAGGACAAGGGTTAATTCATAGTTTTGTTTTCAATAAATGGTAGCAAATTGTACTGAGTTGTCTTTCCTCCTAAGAATGGAACCCAATTAATTATTCTAGAGTGAACGAATGATGGGAAGTAATTATGAGAATAGGGATGTTGAAATGGAAGGAGTGGGATACTGATGGGAAGATGGCAGTGTGTAACAGAGTTAAAGAGGTCCAGGATCACCAAAACAATTCTCTTGTACTTGAAAAATTTGGTTCTTTGATACCATGAGATATTGCAATACTCTGACCCTAGAGGTCTAGCACTAAAATTCAACATCGATAGCTTCTGCCTTGGTAAGTGCATCAACTTTTTATCTATGAGCTTAAACACACCTACAATAATGCACAAGGAAATGGATAAGCTAGCAGAATCTATCCCTCCCCCAATCCCACCACCAGGTCTTGCAAAATCACAAGGAAATTAAGCAGGATGACTGGAGTTTTGGCAAGATGTCAGCAATTTGGCTGAAAAGCAAACAGGCAAATTATTGGCAGGATAACAGAAGCCATTTCATCAGCTGAAATACTGTCTTCCACAGACTGGATAATTTAAAAGTGCCTCACTTTCTACGTGCTGTCTCTGACCGTGGGACAAAATTGAAGAAATCTGGGTTGGAATCCTGAATCATCTAGTAATTTACAGCAAAATCTTGGTGCAATTCAGCTAACATTTCTATTGATTTGAGTCCTCATCTTAAAGATGAGAATGAAATTTTTCCTGTGTAGTTGTACAATTAATAGGAGAAGCAAACAAAATAAGAAATGATAAAAGTCATAGTCATAGTTAAATATATTAGTTTTTATAATATTTATAAAATATTATAAATATTATAAAATTTTTATATTTTATAATATAAAATTTATTTTTATATTATAAAAATAATTTTTATATTATTTTTAAATAATAATAATTATTTTAATTTTAAATAAAAAATATTTTTTTTATTTAAAAAAAATCCTGCCTGGTCCTGCAGCTGCTCAGACTCAAGTAAACACACAGAGGCTTATATAAATTACAAATTGCATGGCGAGTGGCTCAGGCTTCTTGCTAGCTTAAATTAACCCATTTCCATAATCTATATTTAGAAACTTCCAGACATTCTACAGGACACAGAAAAAAAATGACTGAGAGACTAGGCCTATGGGCTAAAGATGGATGCCCCAATGTTACAGAGGAACTTTGGGTAACTGTCCAGGCAGGCAGCTGTCTCTGTCATTCTAGATTTTTGGAAGGTACTTACAATGCTCTTCCAGTTAACTTAGGTAATATTGTATCCTTCTTAAGTCTTTGATGTTGTTGAAGAGTAGGTGGTTATAATTTTCCTTGGGTATGATAAAAGATAAATTAGATGTAAAACTTTAGATTCACAAATATAGGATCAATAGAATATTTTCTTTAATTTTGCCAAATACAAATAGACTAGATATTACAATTTATTTCTTGCTTGATAACTGTTCTATTATATGTAATTTTACTATGTTAAAGTTAAAACCTTCTTTTTTATTAGACAGAAAAGGGGAAGTGTTTTGGGGATGTCATTCTGTATGCTGTGAATATTTGTTGCTCTGATTGGTTGATAAATAAAACACTGATAGGCTAGTAGCCAGGCAAGAAATATAGGTGGGGCAAGCAGATGAGGAGAATTCTGGGAAGAGGAAGGCTGAGTCAGAAGATGCCAGCCTGCTGTCCAGGGACCAGCATGTAATGACACACAGGTAAAGCCAAAGAACATGTAGTGACATATAGATTAACAGAAATGGGCTGTGTTTAAGTGTAAGAGCTAGTCAATAATAGACCTGAGCTAATGGCCAAGCAGTTATAATTAATATAAGCTTCTGAGTGATTATTTTATAAGTGGCTGTAAGACTGCATGCTATGCAGGACCAGAAGAGCTTGGGAGTGGAGAAACTTCCAATTACAGAGTTTTAACTGTAATCTTTTCCTAATATCACAACTTTCAACAGTATATCCAAGAAACAAAACTGTCATACAACATTCTTAGAGGATTCTGAGAATATATACAGGACAGGAACATTTCAGTTGTCAGTTCAGTATATTTTTTAATTTCTCACTATACTACTCTATTTTATGTTTCTTATAAATTGACCTGATTGCAATGAAGGGTACATTTATTGAAGAAAGGTGAAGATTATCAAATATATTTCTAGAAAATAATGCATAACAGTTAACATACCATTATTATGAGCTGAGTACTAATCTAAAGGGCAAGAGTTTCCACCTAAAACCTGAGAAAAAAAAGATTCCAAAATGGAGCTAAAAACAGTTCCTAGTTGTTTCTCTCAAGTTAGTGTTTGTATCTTAATCTGCATGTTTGAGCTACTATGGTGGGTTCCTGGCGTGTGTGCTTGACCTGCAGTTTGGCAGGAACGAGGCCTCTGCAAGTGGCACATTAAGCTCTGTTGTGGATTTAGCCTTTGCTAGTACAAAAAAAAAGAGGTTTCTGGGCTACATGCTGCTTTGATAGAAGCATAGACCCACTATTTCTGAGAGTTGATGGCTCCCAGAGCTGTTGAAAACATACCACCGCCATGTTGGGAAGCTGAAGTGGGCGGAGCCAGCAGCCACAGTGCTGTTTCAGTCTTAGAATGCTGCAGCTTAAAGCAATAGGCTCAAGGTAATATAAAAAATAAGTCACATAAAGATGGCTACCACACAGAGAATCTAAATTATGTTCTCTTTGATATTCGTAACTGAAGAAAAACATTTGATTGCAAAAGCTGTTGAGTTATGCCAAAATGTATATTTTAAAGGTACCTTGACTTCAAAATTTGGATGTAAGGATATGATGCTTTGGAAAGGAGGTTCTGTTTTGTTTCCACAGAAAGCCAGAGGCTATGGATTTGTTCCAGATTAAGATACTTCAGGTTTGACCAGCCAAGAACCCCTGAAAGGTCTCCGATGACACCAAGGCCCAGATGATCCAACATCCAGAACCATTTCAAGGCAACTGGCTCAGATGATACACCCTCATGGACTACTCCATAATCCTAAAATTTTCTTTGTGTCCCCATAAGATACAGCGCCCCCCCCCTCCAGCAGGAAGTAGTAAGAGAGGCTACGCCCAAACTCCCAAATATACCAAGCTGGCTTTGGAGATGTTTAAAAGTTAAAACCTTCCTCTTTAAAAAAAAGAAAAAAAGAAAAAAAGGGGAAGTGCTGTGGGATGTTCTGTATGACAAATGTGTTGCTCTGATTGGTCAATAAATAAAACACTGATTGGCCATGGCTAGGCAGGAATTATAGGCGGGACTAACAGAGAGGAGAAAAGAAAGAACAGGAAGGCAGAAGGAGACCCTGCTAGCCGCCACCAGGACAAGAAATATGTGAAGACTCTGGTAAGCCACGAGCCATGTGGCAAGGTATAGATTTATGGAAATGGATTAATTTAAGCTATAAGAACAGTTAGCAAGAAGCCTGCCACGGCCATACAGTTTGTAAGCAATATAAGTCTCTGAGTTTATTTGGTCAGGTCTGAGTGGCTGTGGGACTGGCAGGTGTGGGACTGGCAGGTGACAGAGATTTGTCCTGACTGTGGGCAAGGTAGGAAAACTCTAGCTACAAAAGGGTTAATTATTAATCCATTTCATGCTTCTAAAAACTCTACTTATTATAACACACATACTATTATTATCTCTATCTTAGAGATTAAAAGTGAAGGCATCAAGAAATTGTATGATATGCCCAAGGTGACATAGCTATGAAGAAACAGGGCTAATGGAAGAATTTGGGCAGTCTGACTCCAGAGTTCTTGTTAAGTATAATCTAAAGAATATCTAAACTGATTTACAGCATGCCCCTGTTATTTAGTCATAGAAAATCTTATAAAGTCTCCAGTTCTTCTACCTAATACATGAGTTCCTTCTACAGAGGCCCAAACATTCTAACTTGGAAATTATATATAACAAGCTTATATATAGTTGTATTAAAATTCATTATTTTATTCTGCTAATTTTATCATTTTGGACACAATACCATTTAGTCTTATTTTTTTATTGTCAGAAATAATAAAGAATATATTATTACCAATGTCTAAAATATTTGCAGACATGTCATGGTCCCTTTCACTGCCTGTCTTCCTTAAAATTTTGCCACCCCCTTTCCATGCTGAGCATCCACTTTTCTTTCAATTGTCTATTGTCTTTTAGGTGACATATTTTACAAAACCTTTCTCCATCTTATACATCATTTTATGGACACAATTTAGTCTGTCATTAAGCCTCTTAAATATGTCACAATAAACAGAATACCAATTTAAGTTGTCATCTGAAGTGCAATTGAACCAATACTTCTATTGTTCTGGATCCTAAGTTTTTGTGATCTGGACTAAGAGGGAATTATATTTTTGGCAACCTAGTCACTCTGCTCATGCTCATTGCCAAATAAAATCCCAAGACTGTACTTTTGCAGTTGGATTTTTGGACCTGAATGAAAAGTTCTGCATTTTTTTATATTGAATGTGATCTGGTTAGTTTCAACCCATCATTCCAAACTACTGAGATCTTTTTGAATAAGAATGATGTATTCTAAAGAATTAACTGTCCCTCCCAACTTCCTAACATTTGACAATGTGGTAAGTATAATTTATATGTCATGTAAGTCACTGATAAAAAATGCAAAACAGGATAGAACTCTGAGACAGGATGCCTCAATGGTCAATATACTGTCTAAACAAATCTCTACGCTGTGCTGTAACCCTTTGACTTAACCAAACTGCATCAGCAAAAGAATTTGTGGGTATAAATGAAAAGTTAAAATGTGGGACTCATTGCTCAAAAACTATTAAGGATTTCAAGACCATAATGACTGATCATTAAATCAGGTGCTAGTTCTCTCAATATAGGACCCCATACATCTGTACAAGTCAAATGTCTGTGAACTCAACCCTGTTGCATACTTCCTGTGTAAAAAATGGCTATCTGTTCAAGAAAATCTGTTCTTTTTTTCTTTCTGAGCACATATCTAGCCTTCACATTTGCCAGCTTCCCTTGCAGTTAGGTGTGACTGAATGTCTGAGTTCTGGCTAAAGCAATGTACATGGGAAGAATAAATATTACTTCCAGAATTGAATCATAAAAAATCTCCCACATAATATTTTTTGTCAATTTTGGTTCCATAACCTTCATACAGATGATAACAATGACCTTGGAAGCTATTTGTTGAAAACAGTGAATCTTGAAGAGTGATACAGCTTAGTGCCATAAAGTATGAGTATTTGCTATAAAAGAAGCCAAAAAGAAATGTATACCACATGTATACCATTAGACTTCCTTGAATTTGCTTGGTAAAACTGCCAGTATCATTATATAATTTATTGTGTGATTACCAGAATTATCCTGAGGGTTAATGGAAATTCTTATTTCCTTATTCAACAAAATAAAATCCAGCGGGTCTGGAGTGAGAAGACACCTATACACTTAACAAGACCTAATTCAGCTAATTCTGATGACAAAAGCAATTTGAGGACTTGTCAAACTTGGATTTTCTTTTTCATTTTTCCTATCAAAATGTGTTTTGGCCTGTGTTCTACCCATGGGTTTTTAATATATTTTATTTTTTCAAAAATTACTGAGTTTTTTGTTTGACAATTGAATGCATGTATGATGTGAATTTTGATTATTATAAGCCCTCTCTAATGTCCCTCCTATTTCTATCACCTTCCCCTCTTCACTACGTGTCCCCATCCTACTTTAGTGCATTTTGTTGTTACTGTTACATTTTTTGGGGTGTGTGTGAATAGTTGATTTTAACTAGGATCACCTGTGTGACAATGGGTTTAGAACTTTCTACTTCAGCTTGGTGAAATTCTTGGTGGGTATACCACAGAAGATAATGGCAGCATGTCCGCTAACTTGCCTCAATATCTGATAGTTCAGCAGAAAGGAGTAGGGACCCATAACCTCCTCCCAGTCCACAATTGACTGTTGATAGGCCCTATGTCTTATGTTTTTAGTTAATCTCCTCCATAGAACAAAGACTTTGTTTTGGGGAGTAGTCCTCACTGCTGCCTCTGCCTCCGTTGTTGTTGTGGTCACTTCTGCAGAGTCCGTGGCTCAGAGAGCTGCCTCTATCGCTTCCCTTTGCCATGAAGTGGAGGACCACTTGCTGGAACACAGATGCGTGGAATCTGCAAAGATCAGAGCAAAGTACCCCTACCGGGTTCCGGTGATCATGGAAAAAGTCTCAGGCTCTCAGATTGTTGACATTGACAAAAGGAAGTACTTGGTTCCCTCTGATATCACTGTGGCCCAGTTCATGTGGATCATCAGGAAAAGGATCCAGCTTCCTTCTGAGAAGGCCATCTTCCTGTTTGTGGACAAGACAGTCCCACAGTCCAGCCTAACTATGGGGCAGTTTTACGAGAAAGAAAGAGATGAAGATGGATTCTTGTTTGTGGCCTACAGCGAAGAACACTTTTGGCTTCTGACGGCCAGTGCTTGCTAGGTGCACTGCTCCTGCTTGTGTATCTTGTAAATAACTGGCTGTTTTCAGTTCATCTACCAGAGCCTCTTCACATAGACCTACTAGTGCATTTGTAACTGGATTTATTTCTTGATATTTTGGAAGGTTTTGTTTCCTTGGATTAGTAAATTAGACAGAGTTTTTTTTTTTTAATTTTCAGTTTTCTTTTTGTGCACTGTCCTCTTGGCTATATGCTCCAGGGAACCCATCCTCTGGGAATCCTATTTAATGAAGATATTTCCATAATGAAGGGAGGTAGGTGTGATACTAAAGTGAAAAGGAGGGGGTGATGCATTGTTCTGGATTATGTTCCAAGTGTTAGATAGCTAAGTATTAAAAGCACCCAAATTAAATCCTTAGCAATCAGAACACACTTGCTTCACTAGATTTTGCCAACTGCAAATCATGTTGGACAGATAATCTGTTCTTCTTTCTGAGACTATTAAGGTAAATAATTAAAAATAAAGCTTACTCTTATAAAGGCAAAAAAGACTGTTTTTGAAGCACTCATCTTATAAATATGGAATGGAAGTTTATATGCAAATTATGGGGGAAGGAAAAGCAGAAATCAAGGTTTCTAATAACTTTCTCCAAGATGTTATACCAGACTCCTAATTCTCATTGATGGAGAGAATTAACATGGCTATGATTGAATACCTTATTGAGCAGGGTTTTGTCAGTTTTTAAAAAAACTAACATTTAATACTACATCTCAGAAAGTTATGTTGAACTGTGGTGCTTGTGTCAGATACTTACATTGTTGTTCACAAATATCTGAGAGAAATCATTGGAAGAAAGACAGACTTATTTTTGTTTGTGGTCTTAGAGGTTTCAGTTCACGGCCAGCTAGCACAACTGTTTCTAGGCTGATGGAGAGATAGAAGTACCATGGAGGAGAAAAGTCTACTAGAGGAAAGCTGCTAACTGTGTGGCTGTGAAGAAGCAAAGAGGACTAAAGGAAGGGGACTGGGATGAGGTATATCTTTCCAGCTCATACATACAATGATTCACTTCTTCCAATGAGGCCTTCTTTTCTACTACCTTTCCATAATACCTGTATATTATGAATCCATCAAGGGATTGACTCATTGATTAGATCAGAACCCTCAAGAGCTATTCAAAATCCCACCAGCTAGCAAGCAAGCCCTTATATTTAGTCTTGAAATGGTGTCTTGGATTCAACCTTAATGGTACATTTTCAGGGTCTATGATGTGTATTTACTTATGTTGATGATTACTTTCTGCCTTCAAGGAAAACCAGGATACCTGAGTTGCTTGTGAAAGAATTGAATGACAAGGTAAATATGATCTTAATCAGCTTCTGAATCTCTGGTTAATAAGAACTATAAAGTTTGCATCTTCAACTGGCTTACTGATATTGTAGCTCAATGACTAGTAAATATGTGTGCTATTAAGAAGCAACAAGATCACCAAAAGAACTCCATCTGAGTTAGTTTTATGAAATGTTGTAGGATGGGGCTCTTGTTTGCCTTTATTTTTCATATTAAAAAGTAAAGAATTAGTGATGGGTAAAGCAGGATCTGATCATTCATCTCAAAGGGACAGTTGGAGTCTTTGCATACAAATGAAAGTTATTATTCTTTTCAGCCTTAAATTGGAGCTCTAAACATTACATCTGCAGCGACTTAATATTCTGTGACCAATAAGAGCACGTAGGAGACGGTTCTGCCACCCTGAAACATAATGCCAGTGCCAAGAATTGTTAGCTTCAGAAGATAGAGGAGCAGTTTTAACTTGTGATTCCCAACCAACTTAAGTCAATACATTATTCATCTATGCTGAAAGTATATATTTTCCAAAATTATTTTGACTGACTATGTCTTGACAATGAAAATGAACTGAGTAATAGGCCAAAATTACTTGAAATTAGGTACTCTGAAAAGTAATGTCACCACAGGATCCAATTCCACAAAGGTTAGCTTCCTAAGGACCTTAGTCATGCCTGGGGATTTATGCACTTGTGATTTCTGATTCAGGAGACAAAATCATCGCTTGGCTAGGTGACATTGACCATCAATTATGGTTTTCCGTGGTGCCACTACTATTTCTTGAAAATCCTAGAATATGTCAATTTGGATGTATTAGAAAGATATATGTGCACCATCAATAATGTCAGGCTAAAATGTGCCTACTGAGCATGCTCAAGGGATCTTATGTCCTTAAAAGAAAAGCTAGAGAAAAAAGACAAAAGATATTAACAGCTAACAAAGAAGCCAGGTACAGCTTTAAAACTAGAGTGGTATGCTAAGCATTTGTGAGAAAGCCTATTATCCTTTAACAAAGAGAAAAAATATCTTACACAGAAAAACATAGGTCAGTTTTCCCACTTCAAATTGTTGACATCACTTTCATTTTCAGCGTAGCAATCAACCAAATGCAAAAACTATTGATATCTTAACTCCTTCAATCAGCAAACACACAGGAGAACTCTTGGCCACTCAGATTCAGGGCCAAGTTTAATAGCATTTGTAGTGGTCCTTATCAGGATGGACTACTATGCTGCAAGAAATACATTTATAAAGTTTAAAATTTGAGAAGGTATTAACATCTTTATGCATTTGTTCAATGTCTTTACATAAAAATACAAATCTGTCTTTAAGTAATACTAGAAGAAAATAAACCAATAAATGTATAAACAATAATCTGTTTTTAAAATAAGATCTGAGATACAGATCCATAATCATGCATTTTATGCCATGACAAAGCAAAATGAGAATATGTCATATCCACTTATATTCTTAATATGTTTATTTTACACTCTCTGAAAAATCACAAAGAATGCATTTCAAGGAGAAAAAAATATCAGTATCTTTCAGGAGTAAAACAAGAATAAGAAGCAAATGATATGTTTTCTACTTTCTATATAAAGCAGGAACCTGAAACTACAGAAAGAGAAAATGGAAGTTCACAGCAAGATGTTTTCCACTGTTGCCAGTAGTCAATACAACAGAGATGAGAGCTTTCCTACCCAAATCTAGGTTAAAACCCAAGGCCCACTACTTACTAGTTTTACAGTGTCATGAAAATGATGTAACCCCTCTTTGCCTGTGTTTCCTTTTCAGCAGGTGAAAACAGTACAATCTACATTGTAAATTTGTCATAAGGATTAAATAAAACATTTGAAATGTATAGCACCTAATAATTACTTAATAATTTGGGGACACTAATGTGATTTTTAATATCACCACAATCCTATGCCATTTTCCCACATTCTAATCTTTACAAAATTCCAGGAAAAAATTTAAAACATTGTTGTCCTATCTCAATATAATTTTTGAAATATTCTTTTCCAGAAGGTATTTACTAAATCTCTAATATGGGCTTGGAACTTTAAAGAAAAAGACAAAAATTGTTCCATTCCTGCATTTAAGGAATGTAAAGTAAATTTAGGAGTATGAAAACTATTTTGGCAAAACACTGTAAATATTCTTGGCAAAAGCTAAGAAGGTTTAATCTATAAGTAAAGTAAGGTAAAGACTATAACCTAAAATAATTCCAATTCATTTACATATATAGAGGCAAAGTGGGATGACAGACAGATACAAAGACCATGTCACTCATGGTTCATTTATTGATTCTAGATTAAACTGGAACTTTACTTAAGGTAAAATTTCTCAACATACCCATTTCCTTGTACATGTAAGAGGTTATATAACGAATGAAACTTACCTACATAAAGAATTTATTGGTGGATTATTCTAAATTCTTAATGTTTGATTTACATATGTTCTGTGATGGTGCATGAAAGTACAAATGTGTGTATTTGTGTTTTTTAGGCTCATGATATCTGTGATATGACCAAAGTGCTATTAAGTGTAATATCTATGCCACAGTATTTCTTAACAATAAAGTCATTAAAAGACACACAAAAGTGATGCATATAAGCAAAATAAAGGCCATATGAACTAAGCAGTTCACATTATACTTAATGTAGATAAGCTGAAATCTTTCTTGCCAACATTTGGAACAAGACAAGAATCTCTGTTTTTACCATTATTATTAATCATTGTGCTTTAAGTTCTAGTAAGAACAATAAATCAAGAGAAAGCAATAATGAGCGTCCAAGTTGAAGAAAAAGAAACTAAGTTGTTATTATTTATAGAGGGTATTATATTAGTCACAAAAAACCTCAAGCATTTCACACATGCACATGTACACACACACACACACACACACACACACACACACACTTAGAACTAATCATTTAATTCAACAAAGTTGCAGGATACAAATCAACTTGTAAAATTAGTACAGAAATAAACAGCTCTGAAACAGAAATAAAATGATTATATTTATAATAGCTAAAAATAAAGAAAATTTGTGAGAATAAATTCGGTGAAACGGTGAAAGTTATCTACATTGAAAATTTTACAACACTGAAGAAGATCAAAAAACATGATCTTCTTGGAAAACCACAAGATCTATCTAAACCACTATTGGCATATACCCAAAGGATTCTACATCTTATTCATAGTACATATATTTATAATAGCTAAAAATTGGAAACAGTCTAGATACCCATGAACTGATGAATGGATAATGAAAATGTGGTCGATTTACACAATGGAATATTATCCTGTTGCTAAGAAAAATAAAATTACAAAATTTGCAGGTATGTGGATAGAGCATCATTCTGAGTGAGGTAATTCAAGCCTAAAAAGACAAATATTACATATTTTTGTGTACATGTCGCTACTAGCTTTTAAAATCTAGATATGGGTGTTTCAGTCCAAATAATCACAGATGTTATGTAGCTAGTAAGGGATCTTGTAAAGAAAGAGATACTCCAATGAAGGGTGAATAGATATTATAAATAGATAAAAGGAAAACTAGAATATGAGGATTAAAGAAGGAGGGTGATGAAGGAGAAGGGTAAATGAAGGTATTTGGGAAAGGATAATTAACACTAAAGGCCATTAGAAAAACCGTATGGAAACATACTATTCTAGAAACTTCCTATATATATATAAGGAATCTAAATGGAGTTACTATATAATGGGGAAGACAATGGCTTAACTAGACATCTTACGCTACCAAGTAAAACTTCCAGTGCTAGGGATGGATTACATCTTGTTGAGTCATGGAACAAACGTGTCCCATAGACAACCTCCTCCAAGTACCATAGGTTATTTCCAGTGCTATTAGTTACTCTCTTTAACATGATATTAAGGCTCTATTTCTGAATACACATCTTATTTATATCATTGAACATGGAGAAATTGAGCTGGGGCCTAAAACTAGAAGTTTTATCCCTACTGACTAGTGTTCATGATACTAGAAGGTACTGTGAAAACTACTGAAGGGGAAAAGTAACCATCAGTTTTATCCAACTACAAACCCTTTGATCTACAAGAGAGACCTGCCTACAAGATATATTGGAACAATGGTGGCATAAATGTTACAGAATTTACCAACAACTTTTTACCCAATCTATGAGATGAAATCCATACATGACACTGCTAAAAATGGCCAAGAACCTGAGAATAGCTAGGTGATTATTCTATTAAGGAACATAGCAATAAACTGATTCATAACAATAATAAATAATAAACTGATTCTATTCCCATGGAGCAGGGCATCATTCTACCCTCACTAGAGAAGCTTCTTCTTGCAGTAGATAGTAATTAACGACTGGATTATGTGTAGAGAGTGAGAGACTTTGAAGCACTCAACCCTAAATCAGGTATCTTTATCAACAACTACTACTCAGGACTCAGTGAACTATGTAGAAGAGGAGGCAGAAAAAATGTAAGACTCATAGGTGGTTGATGACTTGATAGAAACAGTGTCTTCTAGACAAAACAAAACTGACACACATATGAACTCATAGAGACTATGACAACATACCTAAGACCTACACTTTTAAACCAGAGAAAAACCCAGCACTAAGAAGGGCAGTGGACACAATGCCCCACCACGAATGAAGAAGCTATTTGCAATTGACAACTGCTGGAAAAGGGAAAACTCAGTTTTCTCCAAGAAAGTATCACTCCAGGGCAGGCCCTATGCCCAGGAGTAGTTGGCCAACACAACATAGACTCTGTTTTGTGTGTGTACTTTTGTTTTGTTTAATTTGGGTATGTTTCTTATTAATTCTTTTTAGTTTTTCTGTTTATATTTTGATTTTTTGTGGTTGTTATTATAGCTTTTCTTTTTTTCTTTTTTTTTTTGAGTGAGAGAGCATGAATTTGGTTGGATATGGGGGATGGATCTGAGAGTAGTGGGTAAGGAAAGTAGTATGATCAAAACGTATTATATGAAAAATATCTAATACCAATTTAAAATACGGAAAGTCATATGTTTATGTACTGTAAGAAACAGTATTTTTAAAATGTCCATATAGTCCAAAGTAATTTACATATTCAGTACAATCTATATTGAAATGCCAATGTATTCTTCATAGACAAGGAAAAATAATATTCTAAACTTTAAATGAAATCAAAAGTAGCCACAAGAGCCAAAAGCATTCCCAAAGAACAAAACAAGATGTACTGCACTATCTGAATTTCAAATGTATTACAAAACAATAGTAATCAAAGTAGCATGGTATTGGCATAAAACAGATACATATGATGAATAGAAGAGAATTGAGAAGTTATAAACTGCACTTTGATTTTCAACAGAGGTGCTAAGAATGTACATTGGAAAAAAGAGAGCATTTTCAATAAATGGTGCATGTAAAAGTGAATATCTACATGCATAAGAATTAGATGTATTTCTCCAAAAGCAACTCAACATTAAGGACTCAATTTTCAGTATTGAAATTACTAAATAAAATACAACAGCAACAAAACTGTACTAACAACAATAACAAGTAACTTCATTAAACAAACAGGAAACAAATCTAAAATAGATATTTCATAAGACACATAGATTGCCAACAAGAACAAGTAAATTAAAAATACTGAAGATTACTAAGAATGTCCAGTAAGAATGGCTATAATCAGAAACACTAAAAATAACAAGTGATTGTGAAGATGTATAGAAAAGGCAGTCCCTTACATAGAATTGGTAGAGATTTAACCTGTACAGACATGAAAATCTATACAGGTTTATCAAAAATTAAAAAATCAAGTTAACACATGACCCACCAATTCCACAACCAGGCATCTAAAAGTAAAATAAATCATGTGTGATACATATACATCTTAATGTTCATTGCAGCATTATTCACAACATCCAAGATATACAAATGACTTACACATCCATAAACTGATGCATGAATACAGAAATTTGCTACATATGTGCAATGAAGTATTATACAGCTGTCAAATCTCATCATTTGCAATAACATGGATGGAAGCAGAGATTATTTTAAGTGAAATAAACCAGACAGAGAGAAATAAGTACTGCATAATCTCACTAGTATGTAGACAGAAAAGGTTGATTTTATTGAAGTCAAGAGTAAAGAGTTAGGCTGGGGAGGTGGTGCAGTAGGTAAAAGCACTTGCCTGAAAGCTTTAGGGCCTGAATTTTATCCCCAGAATTCCCAAGGCAATATGGCAAGATTAGCTGTGGAGACAGTAGAATTATCCAGAAACTCACAGACCAGCTAATCTGGAGGAACTGCACATTGGCAGGAACCAACTTCAGAAAGTTGTCCTCTGCTCTCCATATATACACAGTGCCTCATCTTTCTCTCTTTCTCTCTCACACATACAATAAATAAGTAAATAAACAAACAAATATATAGATAAAATAGACTTCTATTGTAAAAATGTAGAATGTCAGTTCACTAGAGGCAAAGTTAAGCAGTAAGACTGGTTGATGAATATTAAGGCACAGTTAAGATAAAGGTATATATATATAACATTTGTGTATGTTTTTAAAATATCTAAAACAAGTTTTCAAGTATATAGCCCAATACTCCAGATTTATATAAACATGGACACGGAGTTAAGTGTTTTTATTTAAAGTCACTTTATTGCTAGCAAATGAGAATTAAAACTAAGCTTTAACCTCTCTCATTTATGGGAAGATTATTATATCAGTGAATCTGTGACTCCAAAATAATCAAAGCTTGCTTGTGTAGTTATGAAACAGACTCACATCCTCAGAATCTTTTGTCAACACAATCTCTCATACCTTATCGTACACTGTACCAAAAACCCCTATGGCATGATGCAATATTGGTGAAAAAAATCCAAAAGTCACCTATTCTATACAAAGTTAACATATTGTTGTGATCCTTTCTATTATGCCAAACCAATCAAATTAACAAGATTCTCATTTATTGTTTTAACAGAGGATCTCACTTCATAGAATGGAGATCTTTGGTGATTTTAATGTGAGGGTAATGGGCCATGAGGGAGAAACTTCAGCCAGCTTTTCTGATACCAGCCAGAAAAAAAAGGAAGTCAGAGCTGCAGGTAGCAAGTTGGGAGAAAGTTCTAGACAGTTGAATAAAGGGTAAGTAGTGTAGACTGATTTGGGCAGAAGGCCCTGTGAGCTTGGAAAGAATACTTTAACCTCTTAATTTGGATGCAGGTCTGTGAAAATACACTGGCAAAAAGGGAAAATGCTGATGTTAAAGCAACTGGGATGCCACTCTCAGAAGCCCTGCCTTTGATGAACTGCCAGGCAGTATGCATTGATTTTTCTCTGAGAACAATCATTCTGAACTTAAATTTTTCAATAGCTATTTTAACCAACTATTCCTTAAAAGTCTTATACTGATAGCAAAAGCTAAGGACAAAAAGATATTTCTTCCCTTCTGAACACAATGGTGTAATTAAAACCAGCAGCTATTTCAGGAGTCTTCTGTAATAAATATGACCCAAACACAATGCTGTTTATGTATAAATTCCAAGCATTTCTCATCTTAACTAAAATGGCATGAGGAATGCAAATCCATAGCTTCAGCAAATTCTCTCTGTCGAACAGTGATTTATCACTGTCAGATTACATTGCAATTTCATGAAATGGGCTTTGGTGTCATTTTGAAAAATTAGGAAAGAGGATTGCAACTGGAATGAAATAAGGAAAATATTACATAACCTCAAGTGAGATATTAATCTCCATCCAGATGGTTACTGTACTTGCATTATCAGAAAACAAGGCCATACATAGTTTCTTAATAAACTAAATTTTGATAGCACTAAGTAACCAAGTAATGAGATCATTCAAATTTAGGGTCTATCCACAGGAAGGAATTAATGATGCAGTTTGGAAGTCTTGCACGAGGGACACGTAGCCTGGAGGGGAAACCAGGAGTATAAATTAAGGAGGATGCCTTCCAGTGTCCTGTTTAATGAGGAACCAAAAGAATAACAGCTCTAATAAGATACAGAGTTTCTTTTATAAAGATGAATACCTTATAAATTATACAAACATGCATATGAACATTCTGACACACTCCTATATATATACTTATTGTGGTAGTTTGAATGAGAATGGCCCCTACAGGCTCATATATTTGAATGTTTGGTCCCTAATTGGTGGAACTGTTTGCAAATATTAGGAGGTATGGCCTTACTAGAGGAACTATGTCACTAGTGGTGGAATTTGAGGTTTCAAAAGCCCTTAGGATTCCCATTTGGTTTTCTCTCTGCCTCATGGTTGTTGCCTCAACATATAAGCTACTGCTCCAATACCATGCCTATCTGCTTGCCTGCCGCTGTACTCCCCACCATGATAGTCCTGGACTAACCCTCCAAAAGAGTAATCCTCTAATAAACTATTTTATAAGCTGTCTTGGTCATGCTGTCTCTTCATAGCAATAGAAAAATAACTAAGACACTTGTATACATGTACACACAGACAACCCACACACATCTAGGTATTAACCTCATTCTATAAGTTCCATTAAAATTTTACATATCTCTTGGCTGCCATTCCTTCCATCCTCTCTTCTTGCTATTAACCCATAATTTGTTCTTATTTCTTACCATGGTTCTATTAAGTGGAAGTACTTCTCAGTGCTCAGTGGTTTACTCTTCAGAAAGCTTGAGACTTCAAGGGGGCAAGAAAATCAGACCAAATTTAATTTATGAAGATGTGTAGGCATTTGCATTTAGTTTTCTCTTAGTGGTTACTATGATCCATGTGAGTTAACCTATTCAAATCATTTGGTATAAATTTTAGATAAATATCAATTCTAACACAAGTAGGTTTTGTAATGATTTAAAAAGTAAGCAAGTAACAGAAAGTATCTATGGGATAAAACCCATCAAGTCTATCTACTTTCCAGGGTTTAATCCTCACCATGTACAGTTGAGCAGAAAGTACAGAAATGATCTATCAACTGTGGATGGATTTTGTTTAGACATTCCAGGACTTGGGGATGAAGTAGTATTGTGTTCCCCAAAATATTATGCACCCTAATAAACTTAGCTGGGGTCAGAGACAGAACAGCCACAATATTAAACATAGAGGATAGGCAGTGGTAGCACACGCCTTTAATCCTAGCATTCCAGAAGCAGAAATCCATGTGTTCAAGGATATAGCCAAGCATGGTGACTCATGCCTTTAATCCCAGTGAGACAGAAAGGAGTGAGGCAGAAAGAAGAAAGATATATAAGGCGCGAGGACCAGAAACTAGAAGCATTTGGCCTGGTTAAGCATTTGGCTAGTTAAGCTTTCAGGCTTCTATCAGCAGTTCAGCTGAGACCCATTCTGGATGAGGATTCAGAGGCCTCCAGTCTGAGGAAACAAAACCAGCTGAGGATCCGGTGAGGTGAGGTAGCTGTGGCTTGTTCTGGTTCTCTGATCTTCCAGTTCACCCCAATACTTGTCTCAGGTTTGATTTTATTAATAAGAACTTTTAAGATTCATGCTACATGGGGATATCATAACTCCACTTTAATATAAAAAAACAGTAATAATAGCCGAGAACTTACTACATGGCAGGCACAGTAACTGATACTTTCCATAAATGATTTCACTTAATTCTTTCCATCTCTTTCAATTTAATACAATAAAGAAATTCACCTTTCATTCATCAGGAAATTAGGCAATACATAATTGAGCGCAGGCATAAGTCTATTTCCATTTTAGGTATTTATGTTCCTTAAAAGATTTATTTCTAGGAAGAAAGGAAATTCATCTGTTTTAATTAAATTACTATTCTTTATATACATATATAAATTTGTTATGAATATACAAGTAAATTTTTGTGTGTGATCAGACTTGGTTCTATAGGAGAATGTACATATCTGTAAAAGTTCATGATCTATAGCACAAATTGTAATCTCAGAAAGAGATTACAGAGAAAAAGATAAAGGAAACAAAGAGAAACTGTCTTACCTGTTGATATGCAAACATTATCAGATGTTTGGTATGTTTAATGTTATAGTATTCTAATAATCTACCTACTATTGAGTTTTATGAGGAAAGAGAAAATGTTACAATGGGTTCATAATCTAGATTTCTAACCTCCAGCAAATGGAAACATTCCCAAATGCACAATGTTATTATTTATGTGAATATGTGATTAATTCTCCATATAAGAGGGAAATAATATAAAAATAAGTTGGTCACATGTTGTTGTATTTTTTTTACTCTAGCCCCACATTGGAACACACAAAGAAATTGTGTTTGGTATTTCAGTCTACTCTTTTTGGGGGCCTGCCACCCAGCTCCCCATAAATCACACATGGAGGTTTATTCTTAATTACAAATGCCGGGCGACCTTGGCTTGGCTTGTTTCCAGACAGCTTTCCTTAACTTAAAATTACCCCATCTACTTTTTGCTTCTGAGCTTTTTCCTTTTCGAACTTCTGTATATCTTACTTTCTCTCTTACTCCATGGCTGGCTGTGTGGCTGGCCTCTTCTTTTCTTGCTCCTTCTTCTCTCCTTTCTTGATCTTCTTTTCCTCACAGATTTCTCCTTCCACTTATTCTCTCTGCCTGCCAGATCTGCCTGTCCTTTCTCCTACCTTGCCAGATCTTTATTAGACCATCAGGTATTTTAGACATGCACAGTAACACAGCTTCACAGAGTTAAACAAATGCAACAAAAAAGAATGTAACACGTCTTTGCATCATTAAACAAATGTTCCACAGCATAAACAAATGTAACACATCTTCAACTAATATTACAACATTCATGTGATACTGGAAGGAAAGATAGGAAAGAAAGAGCAGAAAGTGAGGTTAGATAGAAAGAGGAAAGAGGGAAAGACTAAAAGAAGGGAGAGTTGAAAGAGACATGGATGCATCTGTACACATACATCTGCACAAGGTAAGACGCTACAGATCAGACAATTCTTCCCTTTAGTAGTTTGTCCTGCCTTTCTGAGCAATGCTATTTATTCTAAAAATATTTTTGTGCTTACCTAGAGAGCCTTATATAGACCAGGATCACCTGCTTGACTGTGTATTATGAGAAAAGAACATTTTGGATAGTATTTTTGGTAACAAGGTTCTTTAGTAATAATTTAATGAGCATGCATTTCCTTTTCTGTGTATTTGTGATTTGTATGCTTGGTTTGTACCATTATCCCAGACAGGTAAGAAATTCAAATTAGGAAAGGGAATTTAGAGGACTTTGATAATAAAGCTTTTTTTCCTGCCTGAAAATTTTATTAGCATATATTAATTATGTATAATGGGTTTCATAGTGCCATGTTCATACATGGATATAATGTTTTAATTCACATTCACCTCCCATTTTCCTCTCTAGTCCCCATCCCCTGCCCACTGATTGATCCATTTCTTCTCCTAAACCACTCCCCTCTCTACTTTGTTTTTCCTTAGTGACCCAATGAGTTTAATTAGAATTTCTTACAAGAACATGAGCGATGGGTTATTTAGAGGAACATAGACAACTTACAGTGGCTATGCTGATAAAAAAAAAAGTGCATCACCCTCTCCTAGCAGACTTTAATTGCCTATAACATATCAGGAGGAGATGGAGCTTTTTGAGCCCCTCTTCCTTCTATGGTAAAGTATGAGGGGCCCAATCTTGTGCAAGAATTTCAGGTAATCACGGCTCTGAAGAGTTGTACAGGGACAAGTCATACCCAGAAAGATAGTATTTCATAGTGGTCCTCTTTAACTTCTGTGTCTTACATTTTTCCTGTTCTTATATTTCATGATTTTCCTTAGCTTTGCATAGAGTTATGCAGATGTCTCATTTAGGGACAAAACATTGAATACTCAAAGTTTATTTTGATTGGAACACAAAATATGCATTCACACATATTTGGAAATATTCACACACTGTGTTTTCTTTGGTTTCCATGTGAAAAATGGATGCTATGTATTTTTTCAAAAGAATATACATATATGTATATATGTAACATCTCTTTGGTCTCTTAAAGAAATTCTATTCATGTAAAATGAATAAAAAAATTTCTTAAGAAAAAATAGTGAATAATCCACATAAAAATGGGCTACAGAGATTAACAGAGAATTCTCAAGAGAAGAATCTCAAATGGCTGAAAGACATTTAAAGAATTGCTCAACATCCTAAGTCATCAGGAGAATGCAAATCAAAACAACTCTGAGATACTATCTTACACCTGTCAGAATGGCTGAGATCAAAAACACTGAAGACAGCTTATGTTGGAGAGGATGTGGAGCAAGGGGAACACTCCTCCACTGTTGGTGGGGATGCAAACTTGTATAGCCACTCTGCAAATCAGTATGGCAGTTTCTCAGAAAATTGGGAATAAGTCTTCCTCAAGACCCAGCTATACCACTCTTGGGCAAATACCCAAGGAATGCTCAATCTTACCACAAGGTCACATGGTCAACTATGTTCATATTAGCATTATTCATAATAGCAAGAACCTGGAAACAACCTAGATGCCCCTCAACTGAAGAATGGATAAAGGAAATATGGCACATATACACAATGGAGTACTACTCAGCAGTAAAAAACAATGATATCACAAAAATTGCAGGCAAATGGGTGGATCTAGAAATATCATCTTGAGTGAGGTAACCCAGACTCAGAAGGACAAACATAGTATGTACTCACTCATAAGTGGATACTAAATGAGAGAGAAAGGATGGCCAGACTGCAACCCACAACTCCAGAGAGGCTAGCTAACAGGGAAAGACCCTAGGAGGGACACATGGATGACCCTGTGAAGGAGAAGTGGATGAGATCTACATAAGTGGACTGGGTGTGGGGGATGGCAGAGGGCAAGGAGTGGGGGAAGAGAACATAGGGAAATGGGAGGGTCAAACTTGAACAGGGACAGAGTGGGATGGCGGGGAGGAAGATACCATGATAGATGAGGCATCATGGGAATAGAAAGAGGCAGGGTGCTGGGGAGGCTCTCAGAAATCCACAAGGTTGACTCCACCTTGGTCTATTGGCAGTGGTCCAGAGGGTGCCTGAACCGGTCTACTCTGGTGATCAGCCTAGCAAATAACCTAGCTGTCATCATAGAGCCTATGTCCAGTGACAGATGGAGGCAGATACAGAGATCCACGGCCAGGCACCAGGCTGAGTTCCGGGAATCCAACTGATGAGAGAGAGGAGAGATACTGCAGGTGAGGGATGTCGAGATCATGATGGAAGGATGTGCACAGATGACGGAATGACCACACTAATGGAAACCCATGAACTGTGGACTGGTGGCTGTGGAGCCCCCATGGGACTGGTCTAGGCCCTCTGGACACGGAAGATGGTTGTTTGGCTTGAACTGTTTGGGGGTCACCCAGGTAGGGGGATCGGCATCTGTCCCTGGTGCATGGGCAGGCTTCTGGGAATTCTTGCACAGCCTTGGTGCAGTGGGAAGGGGCTTGGACCTGCCTACGCTCAGTGTGATGGGCTCTGCTGACTCCCTATGGGAGACCTCAGTTTGGGGGGTGTGGGGATGCGGGGTGGCTTGAGAAAGAGGGCTGGTGGGTGGAACGAGGGAGGAGGGGGGTCTGTGGATAGTATGAGTGTGTAGAAAATTTCTTAATAAAGAAAAATAAAAGAAAAAAGGAAATAATTTCAATAGAAACTAACAATAAAAATAAACAACAAAAAAGAAATAACCCTTATTGGGCTTTGTGTCATAGTCATATGCTTAAACTAGAAATACAAAGTGGAAGCTAAAAGTTAATTGAGATGCATGTATAATAATACAATGGAAAATGGTTGATATTTCAAGAAACAAACACAAGGATTGTGCAAAATTACACATTTTTAAAGTTAATATTCAAGGGCTAATGCATAGATGGAAGATAAACAGTCTAAGTGGGTTAATAGGCTGAAAATATGACTTGGACATGTGTAAAGGAGATTAACAAATAGATGTGTACAGACAAATAGATACACCCCCCAATTGACTCTGTTAAACTAATTAAGAGAATTAATTTGAGGGGAACAATTTTTGATGGTGGAATAAGTTCCTTCAAAATGTACACCTACACAAAACAAAGAGAACACTATGAAATACAAACTGTCAAAGTCAACTTTTTCCCCTGAAATGTAGAGATTAATTAAAGGCTTGCAACAACAATCTAATGAGTATTTATTTCAGAAGTGTGGCTGGCAGTAAGGACAAGAGCTTTGTGCTGCTCTTATTTGGCTGAATCACCACCTACACAGCAACCTAGAAACAAATCTTCACACAACTATGGCAGCTTCAAAATTCACAGTCTAGAAGCCAGTAAAAGAAACAGATGGACTGAGAGTAATCCAAAAGCCATATCCCCAGAGAACC
This sequence comes from Peromyscus maniculatus bairdii, assembly GCF_049852395.1. Classification (NCBI taxonomy): domain Eukaryota; kingdom Metazoa; phylum Chordata; class Mammalia; order Rodentia; family Cricetidae; genus Peromyscus; species Peromyscus maniculatus. Next base: position 53,217,680 of record NC_134875.1, read on the forward strand.
ATCATTATCCAACTTGTCTAAAAAGTTCCATTCTCAGGCCATAATTTCTTTGACCAGATGAAGTTTTATCCAAAGAAATAAAGAAAAAATAATCAGTGTCTATTGTTTAACTTCATAATTATGGTAGCATTTCCAAATGAATTAACAATGACCAAAAATGGCAGAAAACAAAAAAGGAAGAATGAGACATTCAAAATGATTTTTAAACACTCTGAGGTGTTCTTGTACATTTGGTAAGTCATTGGCCTGAGCAAGACTGTTAGCGTGCCTAGAAAAGAACATAGGAGATCTGCTAGTAGGCAAGGGTTTCTTTGTTCAATTATCAAAGTATGGTAAAAATTGATTGTGGAGTTGGTTCCATAATGGTACTCATAATAGTCAGATATTTTAATGTTTATCCATCCATTCTTTAGTAATTATTTCATTTTCACCAGTGAATAATGTATTCATTATAAACAATTAAAGCATGGTTTCTCTTTCTAGCCATCAAATGATGAACAATTTGGTAATTTCACATTTGGCTATCATTAATAATGCTGCTGTAAATATTTGTGTACAGGTTTTTTTGTGTACACATATTCTTTTATTTAATGAGAACCAGACAAACGAAGCAGATGAAAACAATTCCATCAATATTTCAAAAATAAAATGGATATTAGGAAGTATTATTTTTTTAAAAAAAAGTACCAGGACTCAAGTATTAAAGTTTAATAGCTTAATTTCTACCAAGGTGAAATATTAAAACAGGCCTAGCTACTTTTACTATATAAGAGACAAATGTAAAGGATGCAAAAATTAAAGTAGTTATTACATTAAGGACTAAAAAAAATTCCAACTTCCATAACAAAATTTAAATAAAACCTGACCTAGATATTGATAAGTATTATATGTTGTAAGTATTTAAGAATTTTACACCAGATATCATAATAAAAATATTTCAAAAATTAATATAAAATTTCCTGAACAGAATATGGCAACAAAATGTCTGTAAATATCAAATTATTAATATTACAACTATAGAACTGGAAGATATAATAATTGTATAGATTTTATGGACATAAAGTACAGCCATGATGAGAGCTGATGAGAACCTACACACTTGAGGATAAGTAGCAGAATTTATACAAGCTAAACAGCACAAAGAAAATATACTGAATAATAATAAAAATAATCTCAAAGTCTTGTGGTATAATAACAGAGGATGTGATATTTGTAGCATCTGAGTTCCATCAGGAAAGCAATGGTACTGAATGTCAAACATTTTACAATTCTCTACATAAAAAAGAAACCTATTATTTGAGACTTCCTCATTTGAAGGAAATGAAAATTAATTGTTTAATAGTAAGAAACACCTTGAATATTGGCATACAGTAAAGCACTTTGGATCATAAGGAGGCAAATAATAGGCGAAATATGTAAAATAAATGTATATACCACAAATAACACAATGATGGACTAGAAGATTAATATAGTGCTGTTTGACATAAAAGGCAATGAACATTTCAAATGGGAGAAGGGAAGTGTCCTAAGTGAAGGTGAAACTTATGTAGTTCACTCATGCTGTTAAAATGTTACTAAAGTTGATAACTAAAGTGTGATAACTACACAACAAAATGGGTATAAAAGCTGACTCCCCATGGGAGGCCTTGTCTTGGAGGAGGTGGGAATGGGGGAGTGGGTTAGGGGTTAGGGGGAGGGAGGGGAGGGGGGGTCTTGTGGTTGGTATGCAAAATGAATAGAAAATTTCTTAATAATAAAAAAGAAAAAAGTTAAATAAATAGGTAAAATCCCCCAAAAGTACAAATAATATTTAAAAAAAATTTCAAACAACCCACAAGAAGCCAAAAAGGAGCTACAGGGAATGAGAACTAAATATATATATATATATATATTAAAAATCAGACAATTAAGAAAGATAAGGAGAGGCACAGCACTATAATATAATACATACAGATTTCCCAAATAATCCCTCAAGAACGTTTTTCAATTAATTTTCAATAGAGATGTTGAGGTCATGCAATGAGGGTAAGGAAAGTTTTTCAACAAATTATAGTGGAAGAGCTTAATATCCACATGTCAAAGAATGAAAGCAGATTCTTACCCTAATACGTGTGTGTGTGTGTGTGTGTGTGTGTGTGTGTGTGTGTGTGTGTAATGTGCATATACATATATATGTGATATATGTATATGTGTGTGTGTATGGGTTAGCTTATATACTTGTGTATGTTAACATAAATTGGATCAAAAACACATAGACTTAAAAGCAAGTATTATAAATCAAATCCATACAAATATCTTGATTTCTTTTAGGTTGCCTATTACTTAAGAGACCGAAAATAAGTATTGGAGAGAAAGATATGAAGAGACTGGAAATCACTTGAATCATCAGTTTAAATGTAACTGGTAAATGTGTAAATGTAAATGTGTAAAACTGGTGGTTTCCTCCAAATTTCAAACACTGAACTGGTTGATTCAGCAAATCCATGACTAAGTGAATGTCTAAAAGAGCTAGGAAGAAGAATTCAAACAGATATTTTCATGGTAATGTTTTTCACAACACTGTTAGCAAGAATCCACTAACAGATTAATGGAAAACCAACATGTACTGAATTGTGCACTTAAAATGTGTAAAACATATTGTTTCAGTACAATAACAAAAACAATGAATAAATAAATAAATAAATATTAAAATTGATGACTAAAATATATGATCAAATTTTTCCAATCAAAGGACAGACTGTCAGATGAATATAAAACATGACCCAAATAAATATTGTTTGTAAAATAGGGTGTAGTTCGTCACAAGGCCCTCTCAATAGGAGAGAATTCATGACTGGTACTGTAATTCTAACTGAATATCCACAGCTGGAGAGGCCACAGAGTCTAACGCAGAATCTACTACTGACATTTTCCTAAACTAAACTAAAGTAATATAATATAACATAACATAACATAATAATATAGTATAGTATAATATAATATAAATATATATATACTATAATCCCAACTGCATTTTAAATATTGATATTCATCTCCACAGTAAGTGTAGCTGTTACCCATCAAAGAAGCTTCTTCTGCAATAAATGGGGACTATTACAGAGACCCACAACTTGTCAAAATTCAGAAAATACAGGACTGTAGGATACATAACACCAACTTATACACTTATAACATAATTCCACACCTAAAGCCCAAGAACTTACAGAAGAGGGGTAAGAACCATGATAATATGCATGAGCTTAGGATTATTTATATTGTTTCATTTTAATATGCTTGGAGATTTTTACTGTTGATGTCATTGACAGTTTGATTCTATTAATATTGGTTAACATAATCTATTTGTGTGTATATATATATATATATATATGTCTAAGAATATTTACAAATATAGTGTTAAACATATTTATGACAAAAAGTTCACAAGTACATAACATTTATTTTGACCTAGAGAAAGTGAATTGTAAGATCAGATACAAATAAACTTATTACAAATGGATCAAGGCTTCATTTTTGCCTCCTAGTTGGATTAGATGTTTATTGATCAATGGTTAAGTGATCAACAGGTTTGCACGGGGGGGGGGAGTATATAATTTAACAATTTAGACAATTAAAACCATGAGGCTACAAGTTTTATCTAGGTCATGTGTTTGATTTGCATTCATAATTAAATAGTGTTTAATACATGATTGAATTCCAGTCCATGGAATGGTCAAAAAGAAGGGTGAGTGCCTCAAATAACTTATCTGACATGGAGTCTATGCCATAAATCATGTGAACTCTAAAACAGCATTCCTGGGAAAGTCAGCTTTGTGCATGTAGAAACACAGCTAGAATTAATCCAAAGAAACATTTATCTACACTATTAGCCAATATCTAACTAGTTTTTGCCCTGAGCTTGAGATGTAGAATACATTGTGTGAGTTCTTGTGGTCAATAAAGTGCATTAATGTGAATTAACCAAAATAAGGTATGGAGAGCAAGACAAAGGGATCCTAAAATACACTTAGGCCATTTCCCAATTTGACTTCCCAATGGATACAGATAATGTTGAATATCTCAGTGTTTCTCCTCAAATACAGATACAAACCAAATACTTGCCATGATGTTCAACTTGTATTTTATATATATATATATTCACCATATTGTCCTGGCAAAGTCACTTCAAATCTGTTTTGCATATTGAAAATACTTTCAGAATGCTAATGCAAAATGTATAATGCAGGGGCAAGAGTGCTATTATATAAAACACCATACAAACTGTGTTATGATTTTCATTTTTCATTCTTTAATAAGATGATAAACTGGACTTCATAAGCTCTACATGACATGTAGAGCTGGATATGGAAAAATCTTCAGTTGAGAAATTTAGGCCTCTGTGATTTTAATATTATGACTTACAGGACTGAGAATCTTTAAGATAATCAGTGATTCCTCTAGTATATATTGAATACAAATTCACACAGAAACACAGTTCTTTACCTGGAAGCAAAACAGGTAGTATCCAATAAAAGGAGGGAGGATATCTCAGGATATGATATACATCAATAAAGTAAGGTCTTTTCCACAAAATCCTATATGGTAGTTCTAAAGTATCAAAAGATTTGACACATGAAATATCAATTTTCTTTGCATAGTAATTTTTACTGTGGCTTTCTATCACTTAGTTGGATAAGTTTATTCATTTTTTAGCAAAGAAAGATAAACACATTCATTTCAGAATCTTTTCTTGATTCTAAAGAAGTCTATGATTTCTGATATTTGTATTGTTTTTAAACACACATCAGAAAAGCAAGAACTTAAAAATCTTGTAGTCTTAAAAATAGAAGAAAGCTCCCTTTGGGTACTAAAATTGGCCAAAATTACTGAGGCTTCATCTTTTGTATATGTACTGGTTTTTCCATTCTGTTTTTTACCATACACATTTAATTTAGATTATTACCAGATGATGCAAAGCATTTTTAATGTCTTATTTAGTGTAACAGGAAAGATTTAACACAATAGATTTTGTCAATAACAATGCATAAGTTTTCTGTATCTTCTATGGCAAAAGGTATGATTATAAATATAACTTTGGGAAGCATCTAATAGTGTCATAGAAAATTTTTCTTTAGGCCACATGTCTGCATTTGCTGTGGTAATTATGTACTAGGTAACTTAGCAATGCATCATATGGAGATACTATCTGTAAGTTTATGATTAGTACTAAGAATATACTCTACTCATGTATCTATTAAATGCCGTTAATAACTAATTCACTAAATACATTTAAATCTTTCATTCATCATACACACAAAGACAACATTAAACTGGACTTGATGACATGAGCAAAAAATGTGTGCAGAAATGGTTTTAACCTCTCTTTATAGATATTAAACTTGCACACATACCTCATCTTTTCACAGATGTTATTATGGATAGACTAATCTGGGAAACAAGAATGTTTATGCAATCAAAGCACAGATGTTCATGGGGAACAGTGGAAACCAGGCATGTCTAAAGCCAATGAGAAGCACTGTGAAGGCTAAAAGAGATTTAAAACATGGTCTTTCCATTCTCTTATTCTCTTTAACACTTGAATGTCTGTCTCCTACATTAACACATTAATACCTATGATTTCTTGGGGGTATCATATGATAGGAACAAGGCCATTTGTTTTCATTCGATTTTAACATTTAAAAAACATATACTTATTTTTCATATCTTGGCAGATTCATAAAAAAAGATAAATCTGACACTTTTTTAAATGGAAGGACACAAATTTAACATAGGCTATCAAAGGAGGCCATGGGAATAAGGTGAATAGTCAAAGGATAAGGCAGTACAAAGGACAATTATACTATGAAGACCAGTTTATATTTCATTTTCTGTTTACTTTTTACAAAGTATGAGTGATATTTATGAAAGGATGCAGATATTATGAAAGGATGCGGAGGTACAATGAAAAGGGTGTATTCATTAATTCTTGTTAAAAAAATGAAATGATACCACTATTGACAAATTCTAACAAAGCAGTAAAAAACAGACTAAGGGACTGTAGAGATGGTTCAATGGTTAAGAACACTTACTGCTCTTGCTAAAGACCTGAGTTTAGTTCCCAGCCCCCAAATCTGACAGCTTATAACCTCCCGTAACTCCAGTTCTAGAGGATCTAATGCATTATTCTACCTTTCGCAGGTGTCTCTGTCTCTGTCTGTCTCTGTCTCTGTCTCTGTCTCTCTCTCTCTCTCTCACACACACACACACACACACACACAAACACACACACACAAAGGGAGAGGAAGTGGGAGGAGAGAGACACATGCATACGTACATATAAAAATAAATCTTTAGAGATAAAACACACAGCTGGGATTAGGCTGTGTTCTTTATCATAAATATCTTTACAACCTTAGGTAAAGTTAATTAAGCTTCATGATTTATAAAATAATAAAGACAATATCCATTCCTCCCTCACAAAGTCATTGTAGAAAATATATCAACTAATTTATGTGATTATGTTATGTGTAGATTTACTTAGAGACAACATTGTTATCCAATGTTAGACAAGGTCATCTTTCTGCATAAGGATATACTCTTGAAAAATCCCTAGAAAAAACACACTGAAGATTTTATACAGTTTTTCTTTTTCTTCTCAGAGTTCTCCCCAACTATATGTAATGCTGTGCTCCATGAGGACTTTTGAAGGACAAAGAAAGCTTTAGAGAAGGCAAGCTTATATTTATTTCTGGTTTAATAGGTAGAAGTGGTTATTGATTGGCAACCATCCAAAGGGATGGTTGAAGCAGTACCCACAAAGTGTGCATCATTGATGATATATCTTCTGAAGAGTAGACTTTGTTTTGGCCCAAAGGAAAAGAGACCCAGAATTTGGATGTATGGCAGAGCAGTTGGAGAATAGAGTTTCTGTTATATATTATGAAGGTAATCTGTTAAGAAAATACTACAAAAATGGGTGTGTCCTAAAGCCATCACTTAGAGCAGAACTCTTTCTCCTACTTCTCAGTGTCTTGTTATTTCCCTCTACACAATAATATGGTATACAGTTTGAGGACTTTATAGGTGCACAAAGACCCAAATAAATGTACACACTGCCTAATCAATGTAGTGAGTAGCCATTCAAGCTTTGATCTGGAAGTTCCAACCCCCATTGAGGCTTCCATAACTGTCACACCTACAAGGCGGGGCCAAGAGAGGGCCCTGAAGACCAGAGATCCCGATGAGGTGCACTCTGTTCGTTCCTGGAACCTGGACGCTACAGGTAGACCGAGCAGAGTTCTCCAGAGAACACCACCGGACGGCATTATGTCTTCCCCAGACCCTGCAACCTACCTATCCCGTCATTTGTAAGTTAGGCCACTAATAAAACCCCCTTTTAACTACGTGGAGTGGCCTTAATAATTTCACCAATAAATCAATTTTGTTCCTCCTTTCTCTCTCCCCCTTTCCTTAATACTAAAATTGAAGAATTTAATATAAGGGTTATTAAGCTTGTACCCTGTACCTAAAAATAAAATTTGTCTCCCAGTACATTTACTAGGCAAGGTCAGCATAAGGATATAAGTCAGTATGAAATAGTAACTTATGTCTTGTGATTATAATATATATGAACCTGGGTATATTTGTAACAACTTGTATTCATTTAATACTAGAAATATAGGAGCTCATCTTAAGGCCTTATGTCCCAAGTGAATATTCCATTACTCAGCACTCCTGAGACAAAAACCCATCTCATTTTTTATTCTTTTTTGAAGACTGTTTTATTATTTTTTTCATTTATTTTACATACCAACCACAGTTTCCCCTCCTTCCTTTCTTCTTGTTCCCTCCTCCACCTCCCATCTATCCCCCCATCCACTCTTCCCATGGGAGTCAATAATGTGTGTCATACCACTTTGAGATAGGACCAAGCTCCCCCTCCTGCACCAAAGCTGGGCAAGGCATCCCTGCGTGGAGAACACAACACCGTCTCTTATCAATTTATTTCAAGTTCTCTTTTTCCCAACTTATAACACTTGGCTACTAATATTCTGACAGAAGAAAGCATCATCTAATACTATGATGTGGGAGTTAAGTTGACAAAGTGACATAGACAAACCCTGCATTTTCTTCCCATAGTAATATTTTCAAAGAACAACATAGTGAGGAATACACTCATTGAAAAAATATTTTACATACTTTTTTTTCTAAAATTTCAGTGTACCCACCCAAATTGTATGTTCATCAGACTTCAAATAATACTGACTAAAGCAAAACAGTAGACTGGATGTATTCTGTAATTACTAATATTTTACAATGTATATAATTATTTTAATAAACCTTGAAAGCGTCTGAGCATTCCATAGCCAGTTTTCAGAGAACAAATTATTTTGAAAAAGAAAAGCTGTTTCTTTAGCCCAATTTGTACTAAAATTATAGCTGTGGGTGATTGTTCCCCTCCATTTGGTTTCAGCTGTACAAACCTCTTAAGTTACTCCTAGTGGCTTATACAGATTTTACCAGGCATTCAAAACTCCAGTTGTTTCATAGCAAAGCAATGTAGCCTTCAGCATTTGCATCACTGAAGGATGAGCAACATTACTTTAAATGACATGCTTTTGTCAAAATCACTTGGGCAAAAGACAGAATGAATCTATTTGTATAAATTGTGGCTTCACTATTGAAGGAATATAAAAATATATTATACTACATTCACACCTAAAATTATTAATGCAGCACAAGTATGATAGCATTTCACCATAAGATCTAGCATATGGTTAAAATGCTATCATCAATCACAACTAATTTACTAAATATACAATTGTAGGAGCGAAGGGAGAAAGGAAATGCTGTTGGGCAGATCATCTGTCACTAAAACTAACATCCCCAGATTTTACCACATGAAGTAACTAAAATTTTTTAAGATCTAAGGCACAGATAATTCAAACTTAAATTTGTTTTCCAAGGGGACACCATTTCATGTTGTCATTTGGGTGGATGTTTTCTGGGTCAGTAAATGAATTTATTTTGAAAGGTAAAACTCCATGAATTTTTTTTTGTTTTGTTTTTATAAACAAGTCCGTATGTTTCAATTTAGTTGTGAAAGACATTCACGCAGGCAGTCTTTTTGTTTCTGTATCCACAAATAGTTGTCAACAGGAAAATATACCTGACAACTCTTGTTCCTAAAACCCCAAACCATCTCTTAAGTCATGTTGAATTTTGTAGTCGGCTAAGGTCACCAGATGTTTTTCATTACACAAGATAATCTTGGATTTCAACTTCCTATCCCGTTCTCATTGATACTTTCTGTCCTCACTGAGCCTGGCTTCTTTCCAGGCATACATAACACTACTCTGAGCCAGAGCAATTATCTATCCAGTGCAGTGTGATTTTTGTTCTGACCTAAACCAAAATGTTTTACAGAAGAAATGGGTCATGTTACCTGCAGGATGCAATGTAATGGTAAGTAGAATCACTTCCTATATATTCCCTTCCCCAGTTTTTTCATGTTCATCAAGAGATAAATTTCTGGAACTAGGGTTATGAGCATTTTCACTGAGTCATTGCAGTGAGATTAATAGGAATCATGGTAGAATCCATGTAAAAACAATGCCCAAACCACTCATGCAAAGAGAAATTAGGAATGTGGTTGGGCTTTTAGTCTCAGAAACACAGGAGTTAATTAGAATCTGAAGTAAAGCAGATGCAGCTAAAAAAGAAGTGAGATCATAAACAGACAAAAGCTAGGTCAACAGCAAAGCCAAGAACATAGTCACAATAGGTAGAATTCAGAGTCTCAAATGGCAATAGCATAGAGACAGAAGACAGATCACTAATAAGAGAGAGGGTACTCTGCATGGATACGAGGTCCATACAACTTACTTATGACCAGTTATTTGTCTTCTCTTTGTGGTTATGAGGACTAATGAGACAGGGGGGATACAACAGGGTTACCCTGTAATGCTGCCACTCTGATATGTTTTAAAAAAGAAAAAAAACTTCAATTTTCAACGATTGGAGTTCACCAGAAAGAAGCACATTTAACAGAAGCAAAATGAACAATAAGACAAGCTCAGTCAAGGTGTCTTCACAAATCGGGATTTTATATTTCTGTGACTTTTTTGCCCAAGCACACCACCATATCTGATGCCAATAGATACTCTAGCCTTAACCTTGTCCCAAAGTTACCCCTGAACACAGTCTTCACACAGTTATCTCTTTGAGTTATTAAGCTTGCTCATGTATTTTTTTTTTGTCCTAATTTCTTCCTGATTTAAAATCCTGGATCTCCTTACCTGGAGTCTGGCAACTTCAACATCTTGTCTTATGTGAATTCACTCTTTCCTCTGTTCCTCGCCAAAGCCTCTCTTTAATTCCTGGCCCACAGCCATTATCTGGCAGTTAAGCAAATCATCCACCTCTGTGCTATTGCTCAAACTTTAGGCATTTTCCTGGTTAGAGAGACTAGGTGAAGGTAGAAGTTATTTAAAGTTAGAGAGGGACATAAAATGCTTAGAAGAATGATGAGATGAAGGCATTGATATTTAAACAGAGAATTTGTTGACAGTTTATTTTGGTGTTGTAGAAAATTGAGGAATATCATGTCTACTGATTTTGATGGGTTTTTCTTTCTCAAGTGGAAACCATTTCTTCAGTAACATTGCGTCCCCCGCCCCATATACTGTCTCCTGCTTATCTCACATTTTTAAACCCTAACAGTAAATGTTGATTAAGTCAGTTATTTATTGAATTTTCATAATGAAATCAAAATATTCTTCCCCAGAGAGAAACATTCATTGAAGTCTAATGGTGGTAACTAAATATTCAGCATTTCAACTCCTTTTTAACTCACTACAATGTTTTATATTTTACTGTTGTTTGCAATGAAAATTTTGAAAGAAATTATTTTTAAATGGCTCCTTTAGTGAAACTGGGATAGGACAGATACAACCCAGAATAGCAGTTCCTTCTACCTGCCTCCAGCTGGGTAATAACACCATGTTGTGCATCTATAAATTGCTGTGTTGCCAATGCTTCTGTTACTGAGAGTAGCAAAAAAAAAAATACAATTAGCAACATATGCCTTAGGCATCAATAAAGTTCACAAAGAATATTTTTCAAATGAAAATGAATATAGATAAAATAATTCAATTCAGACATGTTGACTTGGGGGTTACTTTAGAAAGAAATGCAGCTCTAATTTATTTTTGGCTCCTTTATTACTTTTACTATGATATTATTAAGATGAATTTATAGAACAAATTATAAACACTCCCTATATTGCTTGTAAAGCCTAATTTACCTGTACCTTATATCAATAATAATGAAAGGTATGAAAATTCTACAGCGCTCAAAAACACTCCATTCTTGCAAAATTTGATGGTTGATATTGATTCTTAACATGACAGACTCTAGACTGACCTAGGAGAGAAGCCTCTGGGAATGCCCAGGAGGGCTTGCCTAGATTAGGTCAACTGAGGCAGGAGGACCTATATTAACTGTGATCAGCACTAGTTCAAGGGCTGGGCCATGAACTGAATAAAGAAAGGAAACAGTGAGCAAAGCACTACCATTCATTTCTTGCTGCTTCCTGATTGTGACCAGAGGCTTTTTAAAGGTCCTGCTGTCCTATCTTCTCCATCATGGGATTCTACACCTCACACTGTGAGTCAAAACAAACACAGCCTTTCTTACACTGCTTTTGCAAAAGTACTTTTATCACAGAAACGAGACTACAACTAATTTTATATGACTATACTTTACTTTAAGAAAGTCTCACTTGCAAATGTATCTTTAAAAATAGACAAAATACTTGAAGTTTTGAGTTAATATACTATACCTTGCAAAAATTCTCTTCATTAAAGCCATTTATATGCAAGTATAGTTACTCACTGCTCAGAAAGTAACAATAAATTTATATACAGAGATATTTAAAATGAGTGGATAGTTTCAGATTTTGATGTAAGAAATCAGCCATTTAAATTATTTCTATTATTAACAAGTTAAGATTTCAAGATATTATTGTCACTATTTGATAGAGTTTTGAGTTTGTGTTTTGCAGCTTGTGTGATAATATAGTATAGTCTGTGTGATACATCAGATGAATAGAAAGGAATGTGCATAACCCTCCCAAAACCTGAGTATACTTGGAATAAAGAGAAACCCTATCAAATAGTGAGGCACATGTCTATAAGATTTACCACATACACAAATTACTGTAACTACAATTAGAAAGAAGATACACAATGAAAATAACACTTTTCAGATTTTTTTTTTCATGGTGGCCTTACAAATCAATCTTAACCTTTAGTAACTAACTATCTCTTTTCTTTCCACATTGTTTTGCCTTTTCCAGAATAGCATCTATGTAGAATTATACAGCTTGGAACATTTTTGTGTCTAGCTTCTTTCACTTTGCGTAATACATTTAACATTCATTCATAAAGCTAACTTTCCACTGTTGGGTAGTATTTGATTATTCTAATATACCAGTTTATCACTCACAAATGTATAAGGACATTTGTGCTTTTTGTAGTTCTGGATTAATGGTGAATTGTGCTACTATAAATCCTTAAGTCCAGTTTTTCTTGTGCAAACTACTTTTTTTTTCATTGTAAGATATCTGATTACCAGGGTAGGCCAGTTCAGGTACCTTCACCACTATTGCTAGTAGTCTAAGCTGGGGTCATCCTTGTCAATTCCTGGGAATTTCCCTAACACCAGGTTTCTCCCTATTCCATAATGTCTCCCTCTATCAAGAATTCTCTTTCATTGCTCTCTCACTCAATCTCTCCCCCAGCTCGACCATTCTGTTCCCTCATGTTCTCATAGCCCATACCCTCCCCTCTATTTCTTGTCAGTCATCCCCAGTTTACTTATGGAGATCTCCTCTGTTTCCCCTTCCCAAGGTGATCCATCCATATGTCCCCCCTAGGGTCCTCCTTGTTTCCTAGCTTCTGTGGAGCTTTAGGTTGTAGTCTGATTATCTTTTTCTTGGGAAGACAGATTATATGAGCGGGGGAGGGGAGAGAGGTGTGTGTCAAGATCATGATGGGGAAATCTACAGAGTCAACTGAACCAAACTCATAGGAACTCATGAACTTTAGACTGACAGCTGTGGAACCTGCATGGGACTGGCAGTTGTGTAGCTGGGTCTGTTTGAGGGGCCCCTGGCAATGTGGTCAAGGTCTATCCCTGGTAGATGAGCTGGATTTCTGGATCCCATTACCTATGGTGGGACACCTTGCTCTCCCTTGAGGCAGGGGAGAGGAGCTGGGTCCTGCCTCAACTGAATGTACCAGGCTTTGCTGTCCCCTCATTGGAGAACTTACAACTTTGGAGGAGGGAATGAGAGATGGGTTTGGGGGGGTTGGCGTGGCGGGGGAGGAGGGGGATCTGTGGTTGGTATGTAAAATGAATAATTTTTTTAATTAATAAAACAATTAACGAATAAAGCTATTAAAAAAGGTATCTGGATTGTACAACTGTGTGTTTAACTTCACAATAACCCATGAAACCTATCTCTACAGCACTTGCATTCCTAGCAGAAGTGTAAGAGAGTTCCAGTTTCTCCATATCCTTTCCAGCATATGGAAATGCCTTTTTTTAAAAAAAAAGAAAAGATGTTAGTTATTTTAATGGATGTTAATGGTAGCTCATTATAGTTTCAATTTGCATTTCCCTAATGACTAGTGCTGCTTTAGCATCTTTTCATGTGCTAATTTTCCATCTGTATATATTCTCAGTTCAAGTGACTATTCATCCTATTTTTAATTCAGGTTATTGGCTTCCTATTATTGTGTTTTAAGAGCTGTTTATGTATTCTAGATTGAAGGTCATTGATACATATACAATTTGCAATCTTTGTTTCCTCCTTGTCTGTCACTTGCCTTTTCATTATTTAGTATTATTCACAGAACAAAGTTTAAAATTTTGACGAAATTCAAGTTACTCATTTTTCTGCTTTTCTGGATCATGACTTTGGTGTCACATTAACATTACCAATGTTTTCATTTCTGTCTAGTCTAAATAGTTATACAACAGAGGCAGAAAAATTGAGAGTATCAAGAAGTAAAGTCCATGATCTTGAAATTCTATGCCAAATGCATAATTTGTAACTTTTTGTTACTAACTTGCTTGAGTTTCCAATTCTTTCTCTAAAATTGGGATAATAAACTTTAGATTGTCTACTGTAGCTTTATAGTCTCTGAAACTAGTGAAGACATCATCAGCATTTAGTAAGAACTCAGTAAAAGGGTAAATAATAGGATAAATGCAAGGATCAGGTAAACATATAAGGAAATCAGAGTGCTATCAGAGATGATGCATTATTTTTTGTGAAATCTAATTAAAAGTTAAATTAATAAATGTTTTAAATGTTTTGTGTTTGGAGGAATATTAAAGAACATGGCTATGGTATCTTTTCTAAATGCTGGTTTTCACTGATTCAGCAACTAAGAAAAAACATTTAGATTTTTTATGTTGCTTTATTTTGCACCAGTAAAATAAACTAATGATCCTTCCACTTGGGAGGTAGTTTTAATAAGCCAAGAAAATGGAGCTAGCCAAATATTTGATGACTTCCAACTTCAAGTATAAATATAGCCACTGCGAATGAAGAAGGAACACAATGATAGTCACTACAGCCATCCCATGAATCATACCCCAAATATTTTTCAGATGTTGTTATTCTCCAAAAGGAGTGACTGAATACATGAGAGGGTATTGAGCATAAAATGTGACATGGTAAGAACTTATTGGGGTAAGAAAAGTATAGAGAGGATAAGCTGAAGACACTGAATCTGGTACTTAAAATTTCTAGGGGTTAATCTTACCTAGTTAAATCCTAGAACATGAGGTTTGGTAATCTGAGTTTGTTGATATGGATGTTATAATCTCAGGCATGCTTTTTTCCAGATCATACCCCCAAAACAGTGACATCTGTTTCTCTGCTCTCTGTCCAAACATCCTCCAGTAGGTTTCTGACTCCAACTTTATTTTCCATTCCATCCTTTACCTTAACATCTTTTTTTTTTTTACTTTATTTTCTCTCCATATAATTGGCATACAAATTCCATGCTTTTAATTTGTTAACATTCACTTACAAATGCTCATAAATTCACACATGCTATTGGAAAATGTCTAGACTAGAGAATACCTATAGGAGACGGGTTCTTGTCTGTCTCAAAAACAGGCATCAAAACTATAAATGTGGGAAATATGTTATTTCTGGAGATGGCTCCCTAGAGTCCTTAACAAATGCCCTCTCTTTGCCTAAAGCTGTTGACAGTTTTGTTGAATAGCTAGAAGATATTTTCCATGTTTTAAAACAAGCAAGTTGGTTAAAAATAAATATAGTCAGATTCTGTTATGGAGATTTAGAAATATCAGAGGTCAGATCATGTCCCCAAGGCCTAACAGAGGCATGCAGGAAAAGTCTGGAGAATGTAGGTTGTCTATAAGGAAGGTTTTGTTTCTGAAACATGAATACCAGATATAGTTACTACTATCCATCTGCTTCACTTTGGTATATGCACGTCTTTCACATTTGCTAGGTGTCTGGTGGAGACTGACTCTAGGATCTCATTCCAGTGAAAATGTTCCATTTATCCCTGTTCTGCCCTAGAAGCTTTAGGGGAAACAACCAGGAAACAGTGCTTTAGTCCTCTGCATTTTGATTTCAATTCCATGTAATTCTTCATAGTCAGTCCTACTAATCATAAAGCATTTGCTACCATCTCAGTAAATATTTAGATAATGTCTCTTTGCACGTGAGCTTTATGTACCAAGATAGAATTGCAAATGCTTTGAAAATTGCTTTGCTTTGTTAAATGGTAATTTTTCTTCAGTTTTACTAAATAAGTTCTACTGAAATAGCTAGCAGATGACTTGATGTTTGCAGAGTCAGTATTATGCTATGCAATGGAGTTCATTTAACGCTATAAACTACATTGTACTTAGTAAGCGAACATTTTGATTATGTAGCCAAACAATGCTTTAACAGTGAATATTAACCCAAATAGAGCTAGAATGCAATTTCAAAGAATATTCTATAGCTTTACAGTTATCTGATCATGATACAGAGTAAGTCTCTGCAATTTACAGATTGGCAACAATATCAGGTTTTATTAGGTAACTAATGGTAATTTTCAGCATACCAATCATATAATAATCATGATCAAAACTGAAATTTTAATTTTAAAGCATGCTGGATAAATCAGCAACAAATGTTTCTGGAATGATCTCAGAAGAACACACATAATAAAATAAGCAGTATCCAGATTTAAAATATGTATTTTCTCATAAAATAATAAGCAATTGACACATTTTATGTCCTAATTTAAGGTTCCTAATTATATGAATTAAGAAATAATAGAAAAAATGCTATATACCCATATAATATAATCAGCACAAATAACAATATCATGATAGGATGACAGTTTATTAAGGAAGGACACAAAATTTTCATCTCAACTTTGATCATCTGTTAACCAGTACTTGAAAATTTGCAAGACTCTATATAGTCGAATAATGTGATCAGTGTGAGTACTACTAATGGCTGTCAATGTTTGCCTCTGCTGTAGTAAATGACAGTAAAAATGGTAGGTTTATTTCCATCTAAACTACTAAATTTATATTGTTGAATTTTGTTGACCCTCATTACTTGACTGAAGAAAAAAGAAATAAAAATGAAGAATATGACTGCTCCTAGGTATGATGGAAGAGAACATTTATTGTAAATATGAGAGAGCGTATAGTTATAGGCAGAGATATCTGGGAGAGTCCAGAGTGAACATGACTCTGAGCTGAGTCTTGTGAAGGGAGAGGAGAGCAACAACAGGAGGCCAGGAGGATAAAGGGTAGACCAAAAGGGTGGGTAACCAAAATGTCTGGATTATATAGGAAATGGCAGCTAGGAGAAGGGCAGCACATTTCTATTAATCTTTACTTTGCCACACGGCTCGTGGCTTACCGGTACTTTACATCTTCCTTGTCCTGGCAGTGGCTGGCAGTGTCTCCTCCTCCTTCTTCCTGTTCCCTCAATTCTCCTCTCTCCTTGTCCCGCCTATACTTCCTGCCTGGTCACTGGCCAGTGTTTTATTTATATAGAGCGATATCCACAACATAATGTCACTGTTATCCAAATGCTTAGAATTATCATTGTCAGCCATAGTGACAACATAAGCAAGAGAATATGCTGGTTAACTAGAGGTTGAGTTTAGCTAATTTAAGATAAATTTGGGGGTGAGGGATTGAAAAGATGGCTCAGTGGTTAAGAGGATGTACTACTTTTGCAGAGGGTCTGAATTTGGGTTCCAACACCCAAGTCAGGTGTCTCAAAACCACCTGTCACTCCAGCTCCAGAGTATCCAATACCTTATTTGGGATTCAGTGAGCACTTGTACACATGTGTATATATCCCCTCAGTGTGTGTGTGTGTGTGTGTGTGCGCGTGTGCGTGTGCGCGTGTGCGTGTGCGTAATTTTATATAGCTAAACATAATGAAAATAAATTGGGGGGTTGGGGAGTAGGTTAAGTGGTTAAGAGCACTGGCTCCAGTTCCATGGAGATAGAGCCTGGAATTGATCCCTAGATCCCACATGGCAGTTCACAACCATCTGCAACTCCAGGGCTTGGTTCCACGCATCTGACTTTTGTGGCCACCACACATGAAAATGGTATACAGGAATACACAAATGCAAAACACTCATGCATATAAAATTAAATTTAAAAGGTTTAAAAAATAAATATTTTAAAAAGATTTTTGTGGAGAAAGCAGGCCATGAGATTTTCCATTTTATATAAAACACTTGAGGAAATTTGTTCTCCCACTTCTTTGGTATGATGATTAATTTTGGTTGTCAACTTGATTGGATCTTAGATCAATTAAGGGATATGTCTCTAAGTAGATCTATAAGAGAATTTTCTAGATGGGTTAACTGGAAGGGTTCACTGGAAGGCCTACAACCTTCCAGGCCTGATATAAAGAGGTCTGTCTGAGGGAAAAGCAAGGGTGTTTCTGCCTCTCTGCCTTCAGGCCTCACAGGTGAGCACATCCATTCTTTGGCTGCAGCTGCTATCATGCTTCTCTGACATTGGAACCAGCTTCTTCAGCCTTCTAATATGGACCAAAGACCAGCAGCTGTGCAGTAATTCTCTAGGCCTTTAAGGCAAGATTGGAAGTACTGAGGTATCCAGCCTTAGGGATTGAGTAGCTACCAGATTCTCAGCCTCTCTAGCATGTAGCTGCCCATTACTGGATTCCCTAGCCTAAATCTTGAGAGCCAGTCTAACAAGTCCCATTTTGTGATATGTATCCATATTATTGGATCTGCTCCTCCAGAGAACTCTGACTTTGGTATTCCAAATAATAAATGAAACTGAACTTCAAAGCAACCATTGAACAAGAGCTATTTCTTCCTCCCATAAATTGTAACAGATATTTAAAAAATCATGAGTCTGGAGGTTTTAGGTTCATAAGACAGGTTCATTCTTTACACTTAAAGGTTGAGAAACTGCTACACACTCCATGGGTCAAATCCAGCCTAAAGCTTCCCTTGTTTTTTTTAAAAAAAGGTTTATTTGATGAAAGAACATCATGCCTGTTTGTTTACTTCCATCTATGGTTGATAAGCTGTGGGCATATCATTTGGTTGGCAAAGCACAAAATATTTTCTATGTGTTCCTTCACAGAAAATATCTGCTGAATCTTGTTTGCCAAAAAGTAATCTGGGCTGAACTAGCTCTAGAATTATATATCTCTGGTTAAAATGTTGATTCCTGGGCTTACTCTAAATCTACTTTCTATATAATGAAGTTTAAAAACCTGCATTAATCATATATGACAGTTGATTATGGAGCAGGTAGCACTCTGTAAACTACTGTCTTGTATCACCAAATTGATTCATTATCAAATCTCCTGATAATGAGCAATGCCTGCTTTATATTTAATCTGTCACACTGATTGTGTATAGTCACGTTGTTCTTATAGCCATCTAACAGAAATTCCATATTTCACCTCATAAATGTTGTAGTCTGTCCTTGTTGAGGCTCAGTTACAGTTCTTTAATACCTTTAACTCAATTGTTACAATTTTCATCAATATATTTATTAATTTCTCCAACCTCATTCTTATTTAAAATTTGCATATTATGATGCCAAGGGCAAAGTGGGAAAGCATTTTTTATATCAGGCCTGGAAGGTTGAAGATCTTCCAGTTAAGCCCTCCAGTTAATCCATCTAGTTTTAAAAAGTAAAATTTGGACCAGTAAGATGGTTCAGTGGGTAAAGGTACTTGTTCATCTTCATGGTAGAAGTAAAAAAACAACATACACAAAATTATATTCTGAATTACACACACATACACATACACACATATGCACAGAGAGACATGTAGCTAGAGTTTTCTTGCCTTGCCCACAGTTAGGACAAATCTCTGTCACCCACCAGACCCACAGCCGCTCAGACCCAACCATGTAAACATAGAGACTTATATTGCATACAAACTGTATGACCGTGGCAGGCTTCTTGCTAACTGTTCTTATAGCTTAAATTAATCCATTTCCATATGTCTATACCTTGACACGTGGCTGGTGGCTTACCGGCGTCTTCACATGCTGCTGGTCATGGCAGCGGCTGGCAGTGTCTCTCTGCCTCAGCCTTCTGCCTCCCATAATTCTCCTCTCTCCTTGTCCCACCTACTTCCTGCCTGGCCACTGGCCAATCAGTGTTTTATTTATTGACCAATCAGGGCAATTTGACATACAGACCATCCCACAACATTTCCCCTTTTCTTTTTTTTAAAAAGGAAGGTTTTTAACTTTTATACATCTCCAAAGCCAGCTTTGTACATTTGGGAATTTGGGCATAGCTTCTCTTACTACATCCTGCTGGAGGGGGGCGCTGTATCTTATGGGGACACAAAGAAAATTTTAGGATCATGGAGTAGTCCATGAGACTGTATCGTCTGAGCCAGTTGCCTTGAAACGATTCTGGATGTTGGATCATCTGGGCCATGGTGTCATCGGAGACCTTTCAGGTGGTCTTGGCTGGTCAAACCTGATGTATCTTAATCTGGAACAAATCCATAGCCTCTGGCTTTCTGTAGAAACAAAAGCAGAGCCTCTTTTCCAAAGCAACATATCCTTATAGCCAAATTTTGAAGTCAAGGTACCTTTAAAATATACATTTTGGCATAACTCAACAGCTTTTGCAATCAAATGTTTTTCTTCAGTTACGAATATCAAAGAGAACATAATCCAGATTCTCTGTGTGGTAGCCATCTTTATGTGGCTTATGTTTTATATTACCTTGAGCCTATTGCTTTAAACTGCAGCCTTCTAAAACTGAAAAGGCGCTGTGGCTGCTGGCTCTGCCCACTTCAGCTTCCCAACATGGCGGTGGTACGTTTTCCACCAGCTTTGGGAGCCATCAATTCTGAGAAATAGTGGGTCTATGCTTCTTATCAAAGCGGCTTGTAGCCCAGAAACCTCTTTTTGTTTTGTACTAGCAAAGGCTAAATCCACCATGCAGCTTAATGTGCCACTTGCAGAGGCCTCATTCCCACCATACTGCAGGTCAAGCGCACATGCCAGGAACCTGCCAGCAACTCAAACTGGCAGCTGCTGCTCATTTGAGAGAGACAATTAGGTAGCTGTTTTTAATTCCATTTTAGAATCTTTTCTCAGGTTTTAGGTGGAAACTCTTGCCAACTCGTTGGGCGCCATTTGTAGCTAGAGTTTTCCTGCCTTGCCCACAGTTAGGACAAATTTCTGTCACCCACCAGTCCCACAGCCGCTCAGACCCAACCAAGTAAACACAGAGACTTATATTGCTTACAAACTGTATGGCCATGGCAGGCTTCTTGCTAACTGTTCTTATAGCTTAAATTAATCCATTTCTATACATCTATACCTTGCCACATGGCTGGTGGCTTACCGCGCGGGCGTCTTCACATACTCCTGGTCATGGTGGTGGCTGGCAGTGTCTCTCTGCCTCAGCCTTCTGCTTCCCATAATTCTCCTCTCTCCTTGTCCCACCTACTTCCTGCCTGGCCACTGGTCAATCAGTGTTTTATTTATTGACCAATCAGAGCAATTTGACATACACACCATCCCACAGCAGAGACACACACACATGAGTGAGAGAGAGGAGAGAAAGATGGGTGAGGGGATAATACGATCAGTACACTTTGGATGAAATTCTCCAAGAATTTATAGGAAACATTGTTTTACATAGTTTTAAAGTAAGATTTGGTGTAACACTCTGGGATTCTCATTTAATCACATTGTCCTATTCTAAAACTTTCTTCAGTTAAGTCTAAAGTGATGTTCATTTTAGATCAAGGTATTTGTGGGTGCTCTAGAGTTTCTGTTTTGGGGACAGAATATATCCCTATCCTAATCCAACAGACTTCTTCCAGGAGATGAAAACCACAGTTTTGGTTTTCTTTCTGTTTTAAGGGAGTAACAACCAAGCACAATATGCTGAATTTCCAAGTCTCTCAATCAGGTTGGAATTCTCAAGACAACTGATTTTTATGCACTTATTTTACATAAAGTATGGTGATCTTGAGAATCAGAAAAATGGGGCTAAACAGCACAAATGGCTAGTTTACAAGAAATATATACCCCTGAGTACTCATGTTAATAAAAGAAACAAATATGACACACTTAATAATACTGATTTAAATCTTGAAAGTCAGCTTTAAACCCTTCAACTACATACATTGAAAAATGTAGCCACTATGGGTTGCTTTTCACTTGCTTAACAGAAAAGACAAAGATTTATGTCTTTGCAATAGGAGATGGGTATTGTTGGTAGAATGTGATGACCCCCTAGAGACCTAGCTGATAGAGTCAGCCAAATCTGGGTGCTGTCAGGGACTCAGAAGTGGGTGGATTCTGAGATTTTCAAAAAAAAAATGGCATGAGTTAGCAAAACCTCAACCTGTGAATGAGAATAAATGTGAGATTTGGTGAAATGCAGTTTCAAAGAAAAAAGGCATGTTACCCTATTTACCTGTGTCCCTGGAGACTGGTTCTAGACAGATTTTATAACTTGTAAAAACTATTGTTCATATATAAGAAACTATAGAATTTCATAGAGACCTGATTAATTTGTAAAATAGAACATATCTTTGGTACTTGAGAATTTTTCTTTCAGTTATTACTGATTCCTTTTTTTATACTACTTTCTGAAAAATAAAAAAAAATGTAGCTATTACTAATGTGATGGGGCGAGATAGTGCAGAAGTTCCTCCAACTTGTATTCTTGCTGAGGCCATTTCAGGTTTTACTAGAATTTGATCTTTTTGATGGAGAATTCCATGAAAATTTACCTAATCCTATTCTAGGAACCTGAATTCAATCTAATTTATCATTGCTTTTGTTAAACTACCTGCTTGGGCAAACCTCCCCCTCTAGCTAATCACTTATGGCAGCTTCTGTTAAACTGCCTTCTTGTGTGAATCCCACCTCTACCCCCCACAGATGCAGAACAAGATGCCAGGTTGTGGTTTTTGCCTTAAAAAATCCCATGCTCTGGATACTCAGTGTAACACCTAGTTCCTGAATACCTGGGTATAATACCAATCTTCAGGAGTAAAGACTTTCAATTGACTATAAACCGTGTCTGAGTAGTCATCTCTGATGGGCTCCCTGCAACAATAGATAAATCAATTATATTATATTTTGTGACATAAAAATATTTTCTTCATGAGTCTTAATTTCTTTTCACTTTTCTAAGACACAATTTTTAATATTTTAAGCCAGAACTTTTTTGGAATGTTTCCAACCACTAACAACTATTTCTGATAATTTTAAACATATATTATTTCAAATGCTTTCTAGAGAACCCAAAGCATAAACTCAATCACAGACTTCTCAATGTGCCTTCCTGTGCCTGACACAGGCCAAGAGTTTGTGCTTAAGTTTCAGGCCATAAGCTAAATCTCATCACCCTCACACGTAGCCCAAAGAAATGGAGTTCTCAAAATGTCAATGACATGAAGGCCCCAGGAATGATTTAGACTTTTAATCTCAGAATCAGGACACTGAGGTAGAATTGTCATGAGTTCATGGCTACTCCAGATTACATAGTGAGTCCCAGGCCAGTCTGGGCTTCAGAATGCAACTTTGTCTCAAAAGAAAGAAATAAAAAAAAAGAAAAAGAAAGAAAGAGAGAGAGAGAAAAAAAAGAGAAAGAAAGAAAGGAAGGAAGAGAAAGAAAGGAAGAAGAAAGAAAGAGAGAGAGAAAGGAAGAAAGAAAGAAAGAGAGAGAGAGAAAGAAAGAAAGAAAGAAAGGAAGGAAGGAAGAAAAAAAGATGGAAAGGAGGGAGGGAAGGAGGAAAGAAGGAAGGAAGGAAGGAAGGAAGGAAGGAAGGAAGGAAGGAAGGAAGGAAGGAAGGAAGGAAGGAAGGAAGGAAGGAAGGAAAGAAAGAAGGAAGGAAGGAAGATAATAAAGACAATTTATTCCTGGAAAACATAGCTTTGGAATTTTATTACTGATAATATCAATAAGCTTTTAGGTGTGATTTAGTTCAATTAAATGATAATGAAAACCTTCAGAACCTAAGGGTTCTTGATAGGAGCCAAAATCAGCAAGGTCTACATAAAGAACAAATATCTGTTGTATTTATAGACATGACTCCAGAAAATTTAGAGACATCACACTGGGATGGATAAAAAGTCAAAGGGACATATTCTAAA
The DNA here is from genome assembly GCF_049852395.1 of Peromyscus maniculatus bairdii. Taxonomy (NCBI): domain Eukaryota; kingdom Metazoa; phylum Chordata; class Mammalia; order Rodentia; family Cricetidae; genus Peromyscus; species Peromyscus maniculatus. The sequence continues at coordinate 53,241,367 of NC_134875.1, forward strand.
GTAAATAAAGTACTTGAGGTATCTTCATAAGAAAATTCCCTCCAAGTGTCTAGTTATATAACCCTTCCACCCTATTTGGAGTTATGCCTCACTCAGATGCAGAGACAACAGTTGCTGAAAGTTACAGTGTGTAACGGAATTCCAAAACAGGTGAAAAGATGAAAAATTATGATATGGAATAATCGTCTTGTACACTGGGAAAAAATTGTCACTCAAATTGGTTTAATAAAACACTGATGGATCAGTAGCCAGGAAAGTATAGGTGGGACAACCAAACTAAGAATGCTAGGGAGAGGAAGGGCAGAGTTGAGAGTTACCAGACAGATGCAGAGAAAGCAAGATGAGAATGTCATACTAAGATACCAAGCCATGTGGCTGAACATAGATAAGAATTATGGGTTAATTTAAATGTAAGAGCTAGTTAGCAATAAGCCTGAACTACCTGCCAAACATTTGCAAGTATTATTGTGCCTCTGAGTCATTTATTTAGGGAGCAGCTGCTGGGCATTTGGGAGTTGCTCATGGGACAGAAACTTCTGTTTACAAAGTCGGGCCGTAGCATGTTTGCAAAGGAGCCTGCACAAGCCCTTTCTCCCAACACAAGAGAAAGAGTAGAGCCTGAATAACAATTGTTCCACAGTGACTCAATTCAAATGTCTCACTAGGCCTAGCTAGCCAAGTTCCTAAAGGACTCTGTGGCACCCATGAGAATTTATACTTGTGATGTTTTAAGAGCATGTCCTTGCTGTTGAATGATGCATTTATAAAGAAAGTTCACTTTTGCACAGAAACTATTTTTGAGCATAACAAATAAAACCAAAAGTGTTTCTCCTCCTTTAAAAATGTATTATTTTGTAATTTTCAATTCAGATCACCCTAGTATGACTGGGCTTATCCAGGCTTTCTAAGTCAAAGATTCCTCTACTGTGGTCTAGGAGGGCAAGATAAAGAAGGTAGCCTAATAGGAATATCAGGCTTCAGGGTAACAATTTAGGAACAAATATTGGCAATTAACTCACTCACTTTTTACTATGCAATCAGTAAATATTCACTTGTTAGTGCTATACCAAAGATGGTGTTTGTTTTGTGGGGATACCAAATAAAAAAAGGCAGAATCTTAGGTTTTTTTTCTGGACATATCATTGTAGCACAAATAATAAAGAGGTAAATATATAATTATAGATGATCAGAAATATTATATTTAAAGAAAGACATGCTGTACAGTGAAAGAAAAATTTGAGTAGTAACTCTACCTAGATTATTTTGGCATGACTAGATCTGATTGCCCAGCAGTTCTCATTTAGCTATTCAATAGACTGAAATATTAGACTCAAATATAAGAGGTGGCTAAGGCATGAGAGAACAACTCAGGAAGTCATGGAAATGTAATAGTTCATATAACTCTCTGGAGTGGGAGGTAGGTAGAAAATAGTAGGTAAAAGTAATTCAAAAATGGGGGAAGAATGGACTATGATGTTGAGGAGGTATGAAGGAATCAAATGACGCAGGGATGTAAACACTTGTTCTTCTCTCTCTCTCTCTCTCTCTCTCTCTCTCTCTCTCTCTCTCTCTCTCTCTCTCTCTCTTTCTCTCTATTTTACATCCTACAGTGCAGTTTCCCCCTTCTTTCCTTCCAATCACCCCCTACCTCCCTTCTGCCTCCCCCTACAACTCCAGTCACGCCTCCTCTGCTTCTATTCAGATAAGGGCAGGCCTCCCATGGATAGCAACAAAATGTTGCATATCAAGTTGCAGTGAGACTAAGAACTTCCCTCATATTAAGGCTGGACAAGGTCTCCAAAAGCCAGCAAAAGAGAGGCAGCCCCTGTTCCAACTGTAGGAGCCCCACGAGAAGGCCAAACTACACAACTGTAACATATGTCAGTGTCATGCAGGCTCTCTGAGTTGATTCTGTGGGTATTCTTGTGTTCTTGACCCAGTCTTAAGGACTGTCTGCCTGCTCAGTTTTGCACATTCATTCATTCAGTACATATTCATTGAGTATTGGTACTCTTCTAGACCATAGGACAGAAATTAGAGATCCTGTCCTCATGGATCTCCCATTCTATTGGCAAGTACACATTCAATAAATAAAAATGAAACAGAAAATTAAGCAAGATATTCACAGCTTTTGCTAGTGCCATTACTAAGAGCAACAGAGAGTAGAGACCTCTTGACCAAATGTGTTGGGGGGGGGGCTTTCGTTCTAGTTATGGTTTTGTTGTTTCTTTTCATTGTTGTTGCTCCCATTTAAAAAGTTCATTGAAATACATTTGCATTATTTTCCTGTCTTCCCTTCCCTCCCTCCCACCCCTTCTAGCCCCTTCCTCATTCCTTCTAAAATGCATAAGTATACAAATGGAACCAGCTGAGGCCATTTAGTGTTGCTTATATGACTTCAGGGCTAAGCCCTTGGCATTAGATAGCCAATTAGGGGGTTCAGTTGCCTGTAGTTTTTTTAGGGTTGAGGCCCCATGAGATTTCCACCTTTGGCATTATCATGTCTATTGGTATTGTCATTATTCAAATCTTATTGAGTGCGGCAACTTTCTTGTCACTTCTAGAAGATTCACTCTTACAGCAGATTCCCTGGTCCTCTGGCTCTTAGAATTTTTCCACCCCTTTTCCTTGATGTTCCCTGAGCCTTAGTTGTAAGAGGAGTGCTGTAGATGCCTCATCTGGGATTAGGCAACCTATGATTGGTTGCTCTTTGTATTTTGACCAATTGTGGTTTTCTGAAATGGTCTTGAGCTGCTACACAGAAAAGCTTCTTTGATGAGAGGTGAGAACTATGCTTATCTGTGGGTATAACATTATGTGTTTAGGATGTGTATTTAGTAAAGTGGAAGTAGTAGGTTTTCTGACAAGATTCATGAATTTACCAGCCTTGGGTAGTTGGCCAAGTTTTCAGCACAATTTCTCACCTATTGAGAATGCCCTAAGTCCAATTAGAAAGATGTTGGTTACCAGCAAGATATGAGTGCTACTATTGCACCTTTAGGGTGATCTTACCATACTGGTCATTGTCATGGTTCATAGATGTCACAGCTTGGTAGGACTATTGGTTGCTAACCTCCCTTGGCAGTTCAGATAGTCCCTTCTAGTCCTCAGGGATGAAAATTTCAGGTCATATCTAGCTCGAAACTACCAAGAGCTGTGTCCAAAGTGCATGGTGTCTTCGGGAATAGGGAGTTCCCTTATGCCTCTGGAATGCAACCAAGTGCAATAGCAATGGCTTATATTGTTTGGAAAGTTTGTTGAACTTCCCTGGCCAACAACTGAAAAGGTTTCTCATGCCTGGCACTGGGAATTTCCTGCCAGATTTTCTATGGCCTTGGGGGATGAATTATTAGCCCAAGTGGCTTAATGTCATTTTACGAACACACACACACACACACACACACACACTACATATATATACTTTCTGATTTTACTCTTATGTATTATATAATTTTAGGTAAATAAAAATAATACAATTCCTCATGCTTTTGTTAAACATCCTTATTATTTTCTTCTTCTGTCTCCTTCTCTATTCACTTTCCTCCCCTCCCCCAATTAAAGACCCTCCTCATTTTCTTATTTCACTCCTATTCTACTAGTTCTATGTCTGGCACCCCCAGTCTCTTTTTTTAGTGTATTTTATTGAAATGCTCTAAATTGTATCTGGAACATTATTGGTGATCACAGGCACTCGTTTGTTTTTTATTCCCTGACATAATAAATTCAAAATGTCAAATCTCTTGAGAATAATTAGGGCTTAGAGGAGACAAGGTCAGTACACTTTGTCAGCTGCCTTTCCTCTAGATAATGGACCTGCTCACAAAATAGCAAAGGGAAAAGAGAAACGGAAGAAAGGATAGTCCCATGGAATAAAAAAGCTGCTTAGTGTCATTTATTTTCAAACTACTTGAATCTTATCCATAGAAGTCTGCTTAAGGACAGGAAAAAATAGTGAAGAGTGCAGCTGCAGTCCTGACAATTCCTAGAGGGGATACTGCTAGTCTTCCAAATTAAATTCCTTCCCTTTCCTATATCCTTAATTTCCCTTTCCTTATTCTTCCCTACTCTCATCAGAGTTCTTCCCTGTCTAGCATTTTTCTTCTCCTGTTTGTCTTTGTTACAGGTCTGACAGGTACTTAAGGAGAAAGGGACATCTACCTCCCTGGTGGCATTCTGCACAGAGAGTTATTAGGGTTTGAACCTAGATAATTACCTTTACACTGCCCTTCTGTCCCTGGGCTGAGCCATAGTGTTGTCCTCAGTTAGGGTTCTGGGTTGTGACATTGTCTCTGGACCAAGATGAGATTTAAACTTCCTTCAGCCAGGCTGGCTGAACTCTGGAGCTAAGGACTCCAATTATCTGTCAGGGCAGACTGCTGCCCTGGATTTCTTTCAAGTCTGACCCTGCTCTGGTGGCTCAGTTGGATACAGACTCAGAGTAAACAGCATGTCTCTCCACACCCAGCTGGTCACTAAAATAGGACACCCCTGGGTGGTGTCCTAAAGTATCACAAGGCATTACAGTACTGCGAACAGAGTTAAGCAAGAGATAAGCTTACTGGGAAGGAAGATGAAGTGGGAAGAAATGGCTTGTCACTTCGAAGTCCTCCTGCTTACTGTTTACCTAGATATTCCCATAGATGTCTCTCCACAGTTTCAATTTAAATCCTCTGTATGGTTTTATTTCTCCCAGCAATCACGCACTGCTGTTTTTCTCTGTGATATAATTTCTACAAGGATTTCCCAGCCATGTCTGCCTTTAAGTAGATGGCACTCTTTCTGTCCAACAGAAGCCTATGGTGATGTTGCTCTGTATGCTGTGAATGTGTTGCTCTGATTGGCTGATAAATTAAAATGCTGATTGGCCAGTAGCCAGGCAGGAAGTATAGGGAGGATAAGCAGACAAGGAGAATTCTGGGTAGAAGAAGGCTGAGTCAGGAGTTGCTAGCCAGACACAAAGGAAGCAAGATGTGAAGGCAGAACTGAAAAAAGGTACCAAGCCACATGGCTAAACATAGATAAGACTTATTGGTTAATTTAAGTGTAAGAGCTAGTTAGTAATAAGCCTGAGCTAATGGCTGAGCAGTTATAATTAATATAAGCCAGTGTGTGTTTACTTGGGGAATGCAAGTGGGAGAGATTTGGCCTGACTGTTGGCTGGCTGAGATACAGGAAAACTTCAAGCTACACCCATATTGAATGAATAATTGCTATCAGTGAATTTTTTTTTTTTTTTTTTTTTTTTTTTGGTTTTTTCGAGACAGGGTTTCTCTGTGTAGCTTTGCGCCTTTCCTGGAGCTCACTTGGTAGCCCAGGCTGGCCTCGAACTCACAAAGATCCGCCTGCCTCTGCCTCCCAAGTGCTGGGATTAAAGGCGTGCGCCACCACGCCCGGCCGCTATCAGTGAATTTAAAACACATTAATGTTTTGGTTGTGAGCCTAGCCTGTAATGGCTGAGAAATCCCTCCAGTCCAAAATACCTTAATGTTAAATGCTTACCTATGATACTTATACCAAGAAGCCATTGCTGAAAAAACTGCCCACTGCAGCATATGTGTAAATAGATCAAGCATATGTGTAAATATGCAGTGTTCATTATGAGATTGCTGGACATATATTACTGAGAGGTGTTTCTAGAACTTCAGTTTAACATATAAGAACGTGGCAAAAGGAGATGTGGCTCAGTGGTTAAGAGTGGTTGCTGTTCTTCCAGAAGGCACAAGTTCAGTTCCTAGCACCCCTGTCAGACAGCTCACAACCATCTGTAACTTCAGGTCCATGGGTCTAATGCCCACTTCTGGCCTCTGTGGGCATCTGCACACATGTACATATACCCCCATATATACATAATCAAAAATAAATTTCAAGGAACTTTCAATTAAAATTTTCCACAGATGGAACGGGCTGCCTTGATTTATTGAATGATCACATCAAGGTCTTGGTAAAGGTCAAGGGGTTGTACTAGCTCAGTCACCCTGGAACAGTGAATCAATAAATTATACAGTAAATACTCTAAGTACTTTCAGACCTACAAAATAGAAATGTCAGAAGAGACTTGCATTAACTTTCATTGCTATATTGAAACACCCAGCACAGGTTAATTTCATAGAGATGTGAAGTTCATTTACATCACATTTCCAAATGTTCAAAGTCCAAATGGCATAGCACAGATTAGGCTAAGAGCCATTATTTCACTGTGCCACCTCATATCAGTAGAGAGTATGGAACAGCATGCCAAAGAAGGATCATTCTTCAAACTAGGAAGTAGAGAAAGGGGGGTGGGCAGTAATATTTCTTGTATAGGAACTCACTCTTGGAGGGAGGAAGGATTGTAGGAGCAGGAGGGAGGTGTCACCCATGGGAAAAACTAACCTGCACTCACAGGAGCTCATAGACTCTGGACTGGCAGATAGGGAGCCTGCATGGGCCCAGCCTAGGCCCTCTACATATGTGTGACAATTGTGTAGCTTGGTCTATTTGTAGGACCCCTAGCAGTGGGACTAGAGCCTGTCCCAAATGCTTGAGCTGGCTTTTGTGAACCTATTGCCCATACTGGGTTGCCTTGCCTATCCTTAATACAAAGGGAAGAGCTTAGTCCTACCTCAACTTGATATTCATGCTTTGTTAATACCCATGGGAAGTCTGCTTCTTTCTGAACAGAAACAGAGCAGATGCAGGGGCAGGGGAGGAACAGAAGGGAGTTGACTGGCAGAGACAGAAGAGGAGGAGGGAGGGGACACTGCCATCAGCATGTAAAATAAATGAAATTTTTGAATTAATAAAAAAATTAATTTGAAAAAAAGAACTCACATGGGGACTCAAGAGTCACATGAGAAACATCTGAATGACTTTTGAGGGCAGCTTTCCAAATGATCAAGGACTTTCTAGTAGTTGTCATCTTTTCAAGGTTTCAATTTCCTAGTACCACCACCCTGTTTAAAAAATCTCCAAGTGCATTGACCTGGGGCAGGGGCACTCAAGCTATAACAGAGTCTAATATTGATCCTATTGTCAACAACTGATTTAATCTGTATATAACAGATAAACAGGTTTGAGGATTAGTGGAATAAATAAATTAATTTTTCTAAAATTAAAAGTTTTATTTGAGGCACTTAAAAGAAAAAAATTGGACTTTTTCATTCCAACTATTTTTAATACAAGATTTCAAAATACAGAGTTAATGTTATTAGTAAAATATGTATTTGAAGGTTATCACAGTCATGAATTTAAAGGAACCATGGTTACCTGCACCAGACCTGCACAATACTAAGATGTCAGAATTTTGGCATAGATAAGGAGGTACTCTCCATGTCACATGTGTCTTACTAAGGATCTATCGGCAGTTGGTAGTTGCTGGGAAGGTAGAATCATTTTTAATTATGGAAGATATGGCCACTGGTAGGTTTCCCATGCTCTGGTGGGTAGTCCAACACCCATGCACATATGGGCAGTACTAACTAAATTTAATGGGTTATCAAAAATAAAAGGCATGTACTTGTGAGGGGATATTTGGGAGAAAATATGGGAGGAGTCGGAGGAGGAAATGTGGGTATAGATATAATTGTATTCCATTGTATACATGTATGAAATTCTAAAAAATGAAGAAAAATATAATAAACAGTAGATAACAAGAATGTAAATGTTTTGAACAAAATGAAGAACTTGAACAACATGTAAAATACATATATATTATTCCTTCCTTCCATATTAATCTTGCTTTATAAAAGTAAAAAACAGAAATAAGTAACCTGAAGATAACATTTTATATTAATTCTGATTAACTGTCAACATAAGAAAAAAGGGAATGAGAAGATGAAGAAACATCTGATGGAAGCTGTAACTGACACTAAAGCTCCTAGTTGATTTCATTTATTGACTCAAATATTCTCTATCAGTGTGGAGTTGTCTCCGGGCGAAACTTGCTGATTCTGCACTACAGCAGCTTTGTACACCAAACTGTCAGCAAAAGAATGTGTATAATCATTGGCACACACTTGCACTGATACTGGCATTTTTCTCTGGGTTGGAAATAAATATAGCATTTTTCTTTACATCTGTTGCCTTCACATGAGGATGTGTTTGTGATCATCTGCTCAAAATATAGTAGCATGCAAGTCTATTTCTGGAACACTACAAACAACATACTCAATCTCGATTCAGTAGAATTCTGGCTTTGAAGGAGGCTTATGTAAATAGATATGGGATCCTTCATAGATATAGAATGAAGACAAACACTGAAGTAACTGATTATGTGGTGACTGTAAAATTCTTGCTATACTAAATTTGCTATTGAAATTCATCCACTTTTTTTCTTAGAAAGCCAGGAAAATCTGAATGAACACCTAGTGGTTTTAACAAAAGTTATTGCTAGAATTTCTAAAAATATAGTAGGTTAATTATACAGACCAAAATTCACAAAACAACATTTATGTTGTTTAGGCATGATTTTCTTAGCAAAACAGTATGTTTGAGAAATTACATATTGTAAACATTGCCTTGTCAACTGTTTTAATGAATGTTCTATATGTTATTCCATTAATTACTATGGAATGTGTATAATTAGTGAAAATTTAACCAAGAGCATGTAGTCCAGTACTCCCATTCCACTGAAAAGTCAATGATTTTCCCTAAAAAGATTAATAAAAATATTCAATTAACTCATATTTGTTATTATTAATTATGCATGTTTTCATTATGTTACAAGTAATAATGTATTCATGTTTTCAAATAAATATTCGTTCTGTATTTTCATGGTGTCTGCCACAACAGGCAATGGTGATGGCAACATCAAGGACAGTCAAATGGTATACCAAAACAAAAGATGAGTTTCACTAAAGTGTGGAGAATTTTAACCAAGAAAAACAGGTTTTGACCCTGGTACTTGAGAATATTCTACATAATTTAATAATCACTCTGATACTTGCTTTTGCTTTCTTTAGGGCTTCTGCCAAAATTACTTGTTGAATATTTGATTCATTTATTCTTTTTCCATTAACCAGGTGCTGAATATTGAACTATATGCCAGACACTATTGTCAGTTTCAGAAATAAATGCATCAATGAATGCCTAGATCAGTTTGGAGCTCACATTAAACCTAGAAGGATGACAATAAATAAATCTTGCTCATTGTGCTTTGTGCTAAGAGAGGCATGTGTAAATAAAAAATGTGCAGAGGAAGGAATGATCAGAGAACATTTCAGTGAAAAGACATTATTGGTGTGATATCTTGACAAATGAGTAAGAGTAAAGCAGAAAACATGAGAAAGTGTACAAAAAATTGTGGACTAGACATATAAACATACAGATCATATGGGCTGGATCTTAAAGTGTGAAGGAGAAAATAAAATGGGATTTGACATCATTGTTATTTATTCATATATACGGTAGTCTGCTCTAACTGACTCTAAACTTTTTAAAGAATTTTAAAACACTCATATGTATGTGTGTATATGTATATGTATATGCAAAGGCCAGAAGAGGGTATTTAATACCCTGGAACTGGAGGTAGAGGTGCTTTTGAGCCTCCTGATATGGGTGCTGGGAATCAGTTCTCTTTGCTACTGAACCATCTCTCCATGCAGGACTCTACATTTCTTGAGTTTAAAGTCCCAGTTTCCTTCTTTTATCTTTCCATATATACATCTGATAAACAACTTCTGAGCTTCTACTTGAAGACAAGGACTGGAGTAAATAGTATTAATGGAGCCCCAAAGTTACATGAAAGGAGCTATGACAATGGACAAAAAAAGTAAAAACGGCTTTAGCATGAGTAATGAATGTGAACTAAACAAGTACTCTTTCTTGTAGAATGTTCTAATATTATCACATAAATCTCATACAAATGAAATTTCTTTATTGGCAATCAAAAAAGTGGTGGTGGCTCATGATTTTATGTATTTTGGGCTTTTTGTTTGTTTGTTTGTTTGTTTGTTTGTTATGGGTGGAGCAACTGGACATGAATGCTTTTGTTTCTTAAGTTCTCTCTTTACTCCTGACAACTTAGAATAGGGATAGGTGCTCACCAAGGACTTGCTAATTTTGGATGTGGAATAAAGGAGAAAGATACTGTTACAACTTGCAAATTGAAGATAGCATGACTTAGGAGAAGAGATAGGAGCAAACTCTGAAGTATTGATATTTGATAGAAATAGAGGGCTTATGAAAGAAAATGTTTTAATGTCCTACAGTGTTTTTACTATATTATGTTTAGAATATAGATTGCACTAATCAAAGGCATGGGCTTTAACATGGTTGTTGTCTTCGTATGACAACGAGAATCAAATGAAACTGAGATAGAAATGGCACACTCTCCTCTTTAATCTAGGAAGGATATGGAGGGAGGGTGCTTTAGGGAATTGCTTTAATAAACACAAGTGATTTAAAAGGCTAGTATTCCAAAATACTAAAAGTAAGCATTAGTGGCACAATTTAAAATAATAGCTTATATCCATTGCTAGCAATTACACCAAAATATCCTTTATATTGGTTACTTTTCATCTTCATCAGAATGCTATGAAGTAATACTATCATTATGTCTACTTTCCAGAAATAGATATTGAAGTACAGAGAAATTAAATGACTAGATAAAAGTAAAGATTGAGCATATGGTAAAAAGACACATGTAAATTCAGCAGTCTCATTGGAAACAGCATGAGTGCAGCAGGTACAGAGGCAAAAGTGGAAACACTTTGGGTGTCGTGATAGAGAAAAAAATGGTATATGTGCATGGGCTAAGGGGACCACTGGAGCAGAAGATAGGAATTTGCCTAAGGCAAAAGAGTCAACTGTACAGAATTTTTGTAATAGGGCTTTCATGTGGCTTAGTAAGAAGCATCACCTAGTAATAACTCACTTCCACTTTAAAACAATTCTGTGTCTGATACATCTGTATCTATATGTGTATCTAAAGATAACACACAGAAATAAAAGGCTTAACATGGTATTTGGTATTTTGAAATAAGCAGATCAATCTTGACTCTAAAATCATCATGTCATGTGTAGCATTTTTCTAATACCACATTAGATTGTTCATGTTCCAATTAGAGAACTGATTCTGTTAACTGTTTCTTGAGAATTAATTCAGTAACTTCAAAAAGAAAGGCTTTAATCTTGTTCTAAGAAGATATAGAAAGGTTATGCTACAGGGAAAACACAAAAACAAAATCTAGAAAAGCAACTTTTCTCACATAAGTAATTTTTATGTTGCTTTCCTTTACAACATTCTTATTTAAATGCAGATTGTAATTCACTTCTAAGTAGAAGGTAGATTTTTTAGCTATTAAAATGCTAATGAGAAGGTTAACTTTAAGACAGAAACTATTGTTGAAAAGATGGGAAGGTAGGAAAATTCACTTTAAGGTCATTTAAGACTTTGTCAGGGAAGAAAACCTACAGTTCTTATTAGAAACAATATGCAGAATGCATGGGGCAATTATACCTATGTATGGTTGAACATTACACTAAGGGACATAATATTTCATCTTGGTGTTGCAAAAACTAACATTCTTGAGTACACTTGTATCTCTGGATAGCTTCACCTGCAGCAGGGAGGGGAAAATGACAGATTGTGCAAATACTTCTTACCACTGGGCCTACTCACTACTCACTGGAATGTGATGGATTGCACAAGGCCCTCACACAGGATGTACAGAATGGCTGCAGATAGATTTGAGACTGTCTGAATTTTCCCTAAGCTTTGTCTTTTCCCGCAACCAAATTTTAACTAGTGACTCATTCTCTCTTTCCAACCAGCTGTTTTGTGATGGTGTTCTCAAGCCTATTAACCCATGATTTCAAGATATGCCTCTAACTGGATTCAATTAAAAAGTCCTTGTAGTTATTGAGAATAAATTTAATGCTTAACCCTAAGGAAGACATTAATCCCATTCCCTTCATAGTGCAGAAGAACACTGGGAAACAGAGAGAGGAAAGAATGTGAAAGCCAGAAGATCCATAGAAGGGCAGCAAAATACCAATACCAAAATGACAAGGTGCCATTTCAATGATGAACTCTCCAAAGCTGTATATTGGGTGTTCCCAAGAATGGGCTGATTAACAAATAGGCATGGATTTGGAGGGACTCAGGGGGCTGCAGAACTCATAAGAACAAATATAACAAGTATGAAACGGAAGTTACTAGCTGATAGTAGAGATGTTTGCTATTGGTTAATTTGTGTTATTCTTAATATATCCTAGCTGTAGCCCATTTTCTGCTCCTATAACCCAATGTCACAAACTGTGTAATTTATAAGCAACAGATATTTATTTGGCTTACCATTCTAGAGGCTGAGAACTCCAAGAGTAGGGCATTAGCACCCAATATGAGCTTCCATGATGCATTATAACATGATGAGAAAGGTAAATGGAAGCTTGAAGAGATGGTTCAGATGTTAGGAGCACTGGATCCTCTTCCAGAGGACCTAGGTTCCTTTCCTAGAACATGCATGGCATCTAACATCCATCTGTAACTCCAGGGGATCCATCACTTTCTTCTAGCCCCTATGGCAACTGCATACACATGGTGCATAGACACACATATAGGAAAAATACCTATATACATAAAATAAAATAAATACATCTTTGTTTTAAGAAAGGGAAGAGGGTACACATTCAATACAACTTGATAGGGATTGGATTTATCCTTTTATTGGGGACTCATACCTGTCAATAATTAACCCACTACTATGGTAAATGGAGTTATCCATTCATAATGTTTTATAATCTCTTGAAGTCATCTCTTGATGGTCTTACAATGGGAAATAAATTTCAATATTAAGAATAGAGGAGACATTCATACCACAGTAATGTCAATTCAAGTTTTATCTTTCTCATCATTCTTCACTCTAGTCTCATATGTTCCCTCTTTGTGGAAACTGAAATTATGCAGTAGATAAGACAAATGAAAACACGAGTCACCAGAAAACTGTTTAACAACCTTCAAGAAGAAATTGAAATATATCTTTGAATATAGAAGTTACTTTCTGTTATAAAGACGAAGTTTCTGTTCCTCCACCAACTCCCAAATACCCAGCAGCCACTTCCCAAATTACCACACAGAAGCTTATATTAATTATAACTGCTCAGCCATTAGCTCAGGCTTATTACTGACTAGCTCTTACACTTAAATTAACCCACTATTCTTATCTATATTTAGCCATGTGGCTTGGTACCTTTTTTCAGCCTGACATTCTCATCTTACTTCTTCTGTGTCTGGCTGGTGACTCCTTGCTCTGCCCTTCCTCTTCCCAGAATTCTCCTAGTCTAATCGCTCAGCCTATAATTGCTGCCTGGCTACTGGCCAGTCAGCATTTTATTAAATAATTTCGAGTGACAAATCATTACAGTGTGTGTACATAGAGCTTTATCCCACAGTAGTTTAAAGATTTAGTTGCAGATTCTAGATGTCCTGTTATGCTTTCTGTGCTCTGACAAAACACTGATCAAAAGCAACTTGGAGAGGGAAGGGTTTACTTTTCCTTTGAGGTTAGAGTCATAAAGGGAAGCCAGCAGATAATCAGGGCAGGAACCTAGAAGCAAGGAATGTTGCAAGAGCAGTTGAAGAATGAGACTGGCTTGCTCCCCATGATTTGTTCAGCCTGCTTTCTTATACACTGAGGACCACCTGACCAGGGATGGCACAGACACACCCACAGGCCAATCTAATGAGGTCATCTTCTCAACCAGGTTTACCTCTACAGAAATCCTAGGCTATGTTGAGTTGACAAAAAAAAAATCAATGAGGACACTAGGTAAATCTAAAGCTGTTTTAAAAGCTTTACAATTACTTCAATTTCTTTTTCTTTATTTCTATCCTCACCCTTCTCTTCTTTCTAATTTTTAAATATTTTTATTGTTTGGAGAATGTGATACAAGGTATTTTGAACATATTTTTATCCCCTTATTATCCTCCTTACTACTCACAGATATATCTCCCTCCTAACCTCCCACTCATATTTATGACCTTTTTCAATAATCCATTGAGCCTAATTTGTGCTGTTTATTACTATTTTAAGGTTAATAGTTCTTGTGTAATTAGTATATTATAATTTAAATCTGCTTACATATCTAAAAACCCATTTGATCATTTTATAATTTGTAATATTTATAGAGAGGGATGAAGAGTTTCCTGAGGCAATTGAACAACATTTAAAAAGACCCTGATCATAAATGAGTTTAGCTTATTATAATGAAGTAGAAAAAGAAAGATACTGAGACTGATGGGCTTCAGAAGAGGAAGAATGCAAAAGCTTATAAGTTCAAGTTAAGGAGTTCAAACTAATTTCCAGGAATAGTAAGATAAAATTGGAGGATTTGATATATAGAAATAATATTCTACTCATCTACTATGTTGGTGCTGAGTAATATAAATATAATAAGAATTTTATAAATTACTTTTAGTTCTGGTACCCACAGTAAAATATAAAGTGAAATATATGGAATTATACTTTAATTTACTTTATTTAACCTAAGATTAAAAATATTTTCATTATAACATAAAGTCAACATTAAATATGAAGAGATACTTTTTTGACATTTTTATCTCAAGTTTTCAAGATCCTTTGTATATTTTACATGGATAGAAGGCCAGACACATTTTACATGATCATTTGCCCTATGTGGCTAGTTGTTATCATACTGGCAAATTCAAGTTTATAAAATTAATTTTCGACGCTGTGCAGAATGTAAATTATAGAGGAATGAGCAAAAGAAATATAATTTATTTCCTTTGGAATCACCACAAAGTCAATTACTTTAACAAAAATGTATTACTCTACAGTTGTGTATGTTAAGATTCTAAAAAGAGACTCAATGCATTAAAATCAAGGTGTTGTCTAGGTTATTTTTCTTGTAGAAACTCTAGCAAAGAATTAGTTTCCTTTCTAGCCTCTAGATTTCCTATTGTCCCACTGACCAGCCTTCGTATTTGATAGCTTCTCTTCTGCCTGTCCTCTAAATACTGGAATCTCCTCTCTATGCGTTCAAGTCTCATTATTTTACATGACATAAACACATTAATGATCCATGTATGCATGTACTGTCCTGATTCTTACCAAGAAAATCAATCTCATACTACCTATACAACTTCTCCATCTGGATGGCTGATTAGTACTATAAAATTAATAAGGCAAAGTGGAAATATTGGTCTTTGCTACTTTAATATTCTTTCAAAACTAGTTCTTCCAAGTCTTGATTATCACACACTTTATTTCTTATTTGGTTTTCTTATTTATATCCTCTGTTTCTCTCTTAAATAATACAGTATCTATAAGAAGAGATATATCTGTCACTTTTGTGTTACTAGTCTCTCCTAAAACAATGCCTGGACACAGGAGGCTTTCTAAATATAATCGTTAAATGTGCAGAATTTTTAAAGAACTTATCTATAGCTTTTCACTGAACAAAGGCAAGTTAAACTGGTTTTAATATATTCAATAATTTTATTATATATCAACTTTAATTTTACCACTTTACAAACATATACACTAAAATTAAAGGCATGAAAAAATACAATAAATAAAACATGAATGTTTTAGTTTACACTATAAGCTATATGCTTGCAGAGAAAAATATTTGTGAAATAATATATCAGCCATAAGAAAAAATATATTGACTATAAATTAATGAGAATGAACTACTATAACACTGTATTTTATAGATAATAGTATTGTGGCCCAGAGAAAAATTATATATCTAAGATCATATAGCAGTCGCTGTGAGAGGTATAAAGCTAGGCTCACCAGTACCATATCCTTCTTCAGACCTAGGCCAGTTTGCACATTTTGTGCTCTGGTCTAGTCTTTTGATCCCAGAGCCACAGTCTGAATGTACCTACTGAAATCCATAGGCCCAACCTAGGTCACATAGCCTTTGCACCAACCCAGCCTGGCACATGGATCCTATCCCAATAGGCTTGGTCCTGGTCACACATACTTTGTACCAACCCATTCTGGTGACTCTGCTGGATCCTATCATACCTGTACCATATCCAATGCCTAGGCTTACCCCAATTTGTATAGCTGATATGTGGGTCTAATTTAGTGAGTCCAATGAAACACAAGTAACTTACACCATCCCAACCTGGGTCTAGCCATGGTCACACATCCTATGTGCCAGTCCAGTCTGGTGAGTACCCCAGACCACAACCCAAATGTTCTATATCCAACCTCCAGTCTTACATTTGTGCACCAATTCGGTTTGGTGAGTTCTTAAAACCTCACCTGTCCATAGCATCCCAAACTCTCAGGTATAGCCTCAGTACCAGCTTGGTTTCTCAATGCTCTATGACACAAGTAAGTGGTGTCTATAGCAACAGAGTATTACCATCAAGTTCCAGAGGATAACCAAGAACAGTGACAAAGACTATAATGTTTGGGCAGGTCTATGGGATCCCACTGACCAACAACTCCAAAATAGGCAATCTATTGTTGGAATTGGACTTTTTACCTGTTAGTCTCTGGTGTATAGAAGGGGCATTGTTGCCCTATATAAGGTAATTACATTTTAACTCCTTTAACATGTGTGTGTATGTTTATTTTAGAAAGCATTTACAGTGGTTGGTTTTGAAATTACTCCTTTTAAAGGACATTGGAGTTATTTATTCCTCCTCATATTCTGTCCTCTACCATGCCTTCCTTCCCCAATATAAATTTAACCCTTCCTGTCCCACTAATTGACTGAGGTACAGAAAATAGGAGACTACAGAATGTTCCACATTAAATTGAACATAGATACAACACCCATCCTCCAAAAGTTCAGATATAATTGTAGAAGTGAAATGGAAAGAGTGTAATAACCAGAGATAGTGAATAACTATAAGGAAACAGTATCTTCTGAATATCATAGAGCCATAGGTAACCACAGTGATTATGACACAAATTATCCTTATTTCCAGAGAGAAGTGTCAATCTCACCCCTCATCAATGAGGCCTCCTTTTGTGGAAGACAGGGACCATTACAGAAAGCAAAATCCAGAGATCAATTGAACATGGAATGCATACCCTTGATTAAAATTTCTACAGTGAAACCCCTACACCTAAGACTCAGGGAACATTGTATAAGACAATGATTGTAAAAGCCAGATGACAGGAAGGTCAGCTGTGAGACCGTGCTTCTAATACACAAGATTCCACCTCTAGATGAGGATCCACAGGTAGAATGGTTACAAAAAATGAAGAATCAGTCTTCTCTAAGAATGGGCCCAAAGGGGTTATCCAACCCCAATCTCTAAACACATACACATGAGCAATACTAAATGGACTCAGTAGGTTATATACAATAATAATTAAAGAAGAGGTCATGAATTTGAGAGGAAGTGGGGGGTCACAGGAGGATTTGGAGTTGAAAGAGGGTAAGGTAGAAATGATGTAAATACAGTATTCATTTATGAAACACAAAATAAATGAAAAAAAAATAAAAGCTAAGCTACATAATTCCTAATTTTCTTTCAACATTTAAAGATAGTGAGACATGGTATACATGATATTCCTAGCTCATAAATATGAATATGCATAAAAAACTAATTACAAATTAATTACAGAAATTCAAAATTATACATATATGTAAAAATATGAACTTGAGGCTGTTTAGTTAGATGTGAACTTCGGGTTGTTTTAATTGCATTCGCTATTTTTTTAAAGGGAATGGCATAACAATGATATGAGCAAAAAAGAACAAATGCAGAAGCAAAAGGAAAAGAAGAAATGTGTAGTACGAATCTTAAAAGGTCTTATTAATAAAAACAAACCTGGAGCCAGGTATTGGGGTAAATGCTGAAAGATCAGAGAAGCAGAACAACTCACAGCTATCCTCACCTCGCTAATTCCTCAGCTGATCTTGTTTCCTCAAACTGGAAGCCTCTGTGTCCTCACCCAAATGGATCTCAGCTGAACTGCTGCCAAAAGCTAAAAGTTTATCAAGGCTCTAGTTCCTGGTCCTCACGCCTTATATACCTTATATACCTTTCTGCCATCACTTCCTGGGATTAAAGGCATGAGTCACCATGCCTGGCTGTTTCCAGGGTGGCTTTGAACTCACAGAGATCCAGACAGATCTCTGCCTTCGGAATGCTAGGATTAAAGGTGTGTATGCCACCATTTTATGGTCTCTCTATATATCTAGTGGCTGTTCTGTTCTCTGACCCCAGATAAGCTTATTAGGGTGAACAATATATTGGGGACCACAATACCACCACAGAAATGAAAAGAATGGAAAAGAGGGAAGTAATGGAAAGAAGATAACAAAAAGCTTAGCAGCAGTCTAATCTTAATAGTTAATGTGCTTTTAGAGAGAGCAGTTTGGAAGAATTTGTCAGGAATAGGATTTTGAGACAGTATGCTATCTTACAGGCTAGGAGGAATAACCCAAACCTGGGGGTTTGATGCCAAACCACTCCCCATATATCTGAAGGTCAGAAAACATGAGCCACAAACATTCACCATAACATTAGTATTAAACCAAAGTGACAAAGCATGGTGAATATGACATGCACACCACGTTTATTGAAGGCTTTTGTTTTGGTTTTGGTTCTTTATACAGATTCTCTTTTTCTATGAACTATTTTATAAGTTATAAGAATCTGCACCAAAGTGAACCAGTAAACCTCATAAAAGAGCTGTTAACACAACAAGAATATTTTCCTCATTTTATATAATGGGTAAATGGATTTTTTTATACTTAAAAATATTTCAAATTGACATTTTCTTGTTGGAAAATAACCAGGAAAATGACATTGTTGAATCTCTTTAATAAACTATACAACTCTAGTTGTTGGTCTTAGAAGGCATTTGGAAAACAAAGTGTTATAGTAACCTTCAGCTATGTGACCAAATCCCTATCATTAAAAAAAAAAGTGATAAATGCTGTTTTTCTTTTTTTTTCTCGAGCAGCCTTCATAGCACCATCCAGCATGGTGAAAGCTAGCAATCAGAGAGGAAGCCAGCTTGATTTTTGCATGTCTTATTGCTCAAGTATGTGGTATCGTCAGCAACAGGGATTTATTTTCCTTCAAGTTCTGGTAGATAACCAAGAACAATGGCAATAACCTGTATTGTGTGGACATATATCCCAAGGCATAGAGATTATAGTGGAGGGAATAGGCTGAAAGATTGTAAGAACCACAGGTTTTGGAGGACCTCTATAAAATATGTAAATGTTTTCTTAAAATGACAAGGCCATTACACACATGGGCTCACAGTAGTGATGATTGCATGCTGAAGACCTGCATGGGGTCAGGTCAGCAACAGTTCTAGCATAGATGAGAGGTAAGATCACAAGCCAAGAAGCTATTTGAAATTGATATGAAAGAGTCCGTTTTCTTCAGGGATGTGGCCTAGTAGGCTGTCCATGCTCTACTGGATTGCCATATATCCATTCAGATACTGGTAGCAAAAACCGAACTCAGTAGGTTAATAAAAGAGAACATGAAGTAGAAAGAATAAGGGAAGCAATGGAGGGAGTAGAAAGCAAATGTGATCAAAACACATTGTATACATATATGGAATTCTCAAAGAATAAGAAGATGGCACTTTCTTTACCTGGTTTAACAAATAGTTTGAAACAATCAAAATGAAGAATGTAGAACTTTCTAGGTGTTTCATGAGGAGGTGAAGCTAGCTGAAAAACATAAATTCATGCAGTTCTCCACAAAGCAGTAGCTGTAGTTTTCCTACTGTGTTGTAGTACAGTTCATTGTTGAAGTCTCTCATTTAACATTTGTGGGATTTTTCAAGACTTGAAAACTTTGAGTAGACCAGGTAATAAAGGAAAGGAAAATAAAATAAGCTAGAAATATGAACAGCTTGAGCCTCTGTTATGAATTCATAACTGCCTTAAATTGAGAAGAATTACTGTGGGATTTAGAGCTATTGGAATGTATTTGCATCTTGATCTGGTCTTTTAACGACTAAGCAAAATAATTTACTGACTCTTTCACAGGAAACAAAAGCATACTGTTACTTTTCTAATATGTTACATAAAATATTGGGAATGTAGTATATCATAGGCACATAGAGTTAAAAACGTACTCACCTCTAGAATGTGTACAAGCTTTTAATTTTAATCAAAGCCTGACTCAGGTTGACATCTGTCCTCCAACAACCACAAGAATATATTAGAGACAGGCATAGTGGTTTGTTTCCTCCTATTTTCACATTCTAATAATACAATCTCTATGATAAAGATATGAAAGAGATGAAAAAATGAAAAAAGAGACTTAAAATAAGTTCATTCAGGGAATATCTTTACTAATACATATTTAACTGCTTTATTTCACTCTTTTGAAATTTTATAAATGTTTTGAATTCAAACTAAAGAAGCAAGATTTTGCTATAGTTATCTTGTGGAGTGCTGCCAACAAAGCCGAGAGCTGGTTTACAAAAGCTCTGGCGTATAATTACTAGTACTGCCCAATAAGTATAAATAGTAAACTGTTTTCATGATAATGTCTTTTGACTGCATATCGCTTCAGATCAAATAGCTGAACACTAAAAAATTCAATAATGTAAAATGATTATTATATTTACCTTTATTTTAGAATTATAGTTGATGGATTCTACATGAGAGTTGTGGGTTGAATGAGAATGGGCTGATTGTCTTATGAAATTTTTAGGAAGGATTAGGAGGTATGCTCTTCCTGGAGGAAGCCTGTCATTGGGGACAGACAGGTTTTAAGGTTTCAAAACCTGTGATAGTCTTGATTAGCTCTCTCTGCTTCATGATGATTATGGATCAAATGTAAGTTCTCAGTTAGTGCTTTAACGCAATGACTGCCTGCTGCCAAGATTCCTGCCAGGAGGGTCATGGACTCTAACCTGCTGAAACTAAGCCTCAAATTAAATGCTTCCTTTCTTTAGGTTACCTTGGCTATGGTACTTTATCATAGCAATAGAAAAGTAACCAAGACAGAATTTAGTACCAAAAAGTAGGCTATTCTGTGACAGTCCTTGCTCTGCTGTTTTTTCTTTTCCTTTTTTTTTTTTTTAGAGGATTAAGGAAGTCTGTGGCATTGGAGTAGGAATGCACTTGAATGCTGTAAGGTGGGCTCAATGGGCCATCTGAGTAAGAGATTGGAAGACAGTAGTGCTGAGAGCAACATGGAGTATGGAGACTGTCATAGTTAGGGTTTTTATTGTTAGGAAGAGACATGACCACAGCAACTCTTACAAGGAAAACATTTGATTGAGGGGGCGCTGGCTTACAGTTTAAGAGTTCAGACCATTATCATCATGGCACAGAGCATGGCAGTGTGCAGGCAGATATGGTGCTGGCTAAATCTTGACTTGCAGGCAACAGGAAGTCAACTGAAACACTGGGTGTTATCCTGAGCACAGGAAACCACAAATCCCACCCCCACAGTAACATACTTCTTCCAGCAAGGCCATACGCACTCAAATAAACTACACCTCCTAATAATGCCACTCCCTATGAGATTATGGGGATCAGTTACATTCAAACTACCACAGAGGCCAAGATCAAGAAGTTTCAGAGGAGAGCAATATAAGCAACTAGGTTAGAGAGCATTCTTGTGATATTTTGGCAAAGAATGCGACTGCCTTTTGCCCATGACTTAAAAATCTTCCTTAGATTAAATTGAAAAATATTGGATTAATTTCTTGGCAGAGATTACAAAACAGCTTAATATTGACTCACTAGCATGGTTATTAGCAATTATTCTTATACAGGTCTACAATGAAAAAGAACAAATGAGGCAAAAAGAAATACAAAATGTAGTTTGAGAAAAATTAACACCTGGAAATGTAATGTTAGAGCCAAAGCTTGTATTGAAAGAGATGAACCGATTAAAGAAAGGCCTGTTCTGAAATGGAACACGGGGTGGGATGCCCTCTGGTGCCCTCTGGAAAAAACCTTATCCAACTAAGTTTCCAATGCAGAAAAAGAAAAGGCTTGAGGAATTTTCTGCAAAAGCAACTACAAAGGAAATCATGTGTAAGTGTGATTCAAGGAGTAGGACAGGTTCCATCTCCAGCAGGCAACCAAACTTGGCATCCACATGGTGATTCTGGCTTTAGAGTCATAAAAGACACAGAAGTAAATGGGATGTGGATCATTCCTCCATGTTTGAGGGGAGTTGCTGAGACTAGGAGTATGGCAGGGGAGTCTCTGCATTGAGACCTTGGGAGGCCATTACTTGAAATTGTTAAAGTGAAGCCTGGATTGCTTTGGAGATCTCATGATATTGGAGGTTCTAGTGCTTTGGGATGCCTGCAATGGAGAGCTGCAAACAAGAAATGGAAACAGCCCGAGAGAGAGATGTTTGTTGCAGGCAGACAAGTGAAAAGGGAAGATTCACCTAAGTGGTGACATCAAACATGGAACTATAAGATTTGAAGTTTGGCTTGTTAGTGTTTGGTATTGATTTTGTCCAGAATTTCTTCTCTATGTCATATTTTTTTTCCTTTTTTGGATGGTAATGTATATTCTATGCCATTGAACGATAGAAGAAAAAAATTACTTTTGAAAAAATACTCACAGATTGTTACAATTAAGAGATTGATTTGAGTCTCAGAAAAGATTTCGGACTTTTAAACTGTGGAGACTGAAAGATTATGGGGACTTTTGAAGTTGGACTAAGTGAATTTTGAATTATTATATGGCCACAAGCCTATGAGGGCCAGGGAATAGAATGTGGTTGTTTGAATGAGGATTCCTTCCATGGGCTCATACATTTGAATACTTGGTCCCCAGTTGGTGGAACTGTTTGGGAAGGATTAGGGCGTGTGGCCTTGTTTGAGAAGATGTTTCATTAGTGTAGGCTTTGACATTTCAAAAGGTTCTTGAGAGTCCCAGTGCTCTCTCTCTTTGCCTCATGGTTGTGGATCAAAATGTAAGTTCTCAGTTACTGCCTCAACAACATGATTGCCTATCTTATGGCATGTCCTTTGCCATGATGTTCATGGATTCTAATCCTCTGAAACTGTTAGCCCCAAATTAAACATTTTTTCATAAATTTCTTTGGTCATGGTGGTTTATGATCACAGCAATAGAAAAGCAACTGAGGCAAAAAATTATAGGGATTGGTCATTGATGTGACATATCCCACAGAACTAAAAATAGTAATGGTACAATTGTAGGAATAGTTTTCTTCTAATACTGGTTTAGGGAAACAGAACAGCTTTCAATCATGTTAGCTTTGCTAATTACCTTCAGGAATGCCTACAAATATATACTAATAAGTATAATAATTGCTTTACTGCGTTTCCTCCAATAGGTAATATTATAAGTCAATTCCTGGAATTATAGTGAATAATCAGAATTCTACATGTTTTTCCAGGTCTCACTTTTTTAAAACATTAATTATCAGTAGCAGATAAATGACATTACCTTTATATTTCATCATAATTTGTGAGTGGCATCACAAAGGGTACCATGAACCTCAGGGAGTACTGTCTGTAGATTGCCTTACAATTGGAAGCAAATTTGCTTGGCTATATTAAAAAAATGTGGATGAGCTATTTTCCCCATAATACTCTCCTTTTAATATTACCTATCCAGTGCCTAGAGGTTCAATATCAAGAACTACAATAATGCAGAGGAAATTATTTTGCTGTATTACTTTAATGATGAACACATCCTAAAATATCCCAACTTTGTAATCCTAAACATATGGTGACGTTATATTTTCTTATGAAAATGAAATGTACCCTTTATACACTGTTTGAGGACTGACTGACTGACCACATAAACTACATTAATTTTGGCAGGTAAAATGCTTTTATTTTTATTAGGTAAATATATATATATATATATATATATATATATATATATATATATATGTATGTATACTTGTGATTGTTCCTGCTCTGGTTTTATATTTGTCTATTCTAGCTTTATATTTAATTTTGTCACTCTATCTATTCAGTTTCCAGAACTATCAGCCTGCAATTTCTTTTTTTTTTTTACATCCTGACCTCTGTTTACTATCCCTCTTCTCCTACCAGTCCTTCCCCTCCCCTCCCCTCCCCTCCCCCCTTCTCATATAGTAGTCCCCCATTTCTCTTCAGAAAAGAGCAGGCCTCCTGTAGCTATCAACCAACCATGGCATATCAGGTTGCAATAAGACTATGTACCTACCCTTGTATTAAGGCTGGACAAGAAAACTCAGCCTGCAATTTCTATTCTTTATAAATTATTGACTCTCAAATATCCTGTTACTGTATTACAAAACAAACTAAGACAATGGTCAAGATTATGTTTTATTCACTTTAAGTCCCAAGTGCACATCTTTAAATGAGTAGTTTATAATGTGCACTCAATATATTTTTGTCAATCAGTAAAACATTGATTGATAATATAGTGGAAAACAAGTCAACCTAATGAAATAATTGCTGGGATGGAGTCTATAAAATCCATTGTTATATCTGTATCTTACATCTTCAAATGGTTAAAAGCATTTGTATTGCTATTTCAAGACTGGGTTTTACTTAGTTTTGGAGCCCTATGTATCTTTTGGATTCAGCATCAATAAAGTACTGGGCTGCGAATATTTAAGAGAAATTCAGAAGGTAAATGTTACAGAGTATCTTGAGCAAAAAGCTCTCTATGAAATCATTCTAAAATATAAAGTAGGATAATATAGGAGCCCTCATAATGAACAAATGAATAGATCAAATCTACTCGATATTCCTTGAAAGGCTATTCTATCTAGACTAAAATAATCAAAGAATATTCTTGAAGGACATAAGACTGGATCTACAACTGAACCTCAAATGAGATTTGATCTTGTAGAAAGGAGTTGTGATCATAAAATTAGTTGAGAACCACATGACTAGGAAAACAAATGCTAAGATTTATAGTATGGGAGAATAGGAACAGTGAAGTATGTGAAAGAATACATTTCTTATTGCTTTTATAATAAAGACAAAAGTACTTTAACATGGCTTGCCTGACAAAGCATGATTTACTGCTTGCATACTTCTCAAGCTCCATCTGTCCCTTTTTCTATCTTTGGCTCAACTTCATAGAGACTTCTGACTTCTTGGAATTATTTATTTTTGCTTTCTACCAAGGCAATACTGATTTATCACTATGATCTAATCTTAAAAGTTCTGCTTGTAGTTTAGCAGTAGTGCACTCACCTAGCATTCATGAAGACCTAGGTTGCATTTCTGTGGCTGGAAAAACATCTCAGTTTAGCTATTATTTTTCTCTGCAATTTAGATCTCATTCTCAAGTAGTTCCAGTATATTATCTCTTATTGTACTAAGTGAGGTCTTTTAAGACACTTATCACAGTTGTCATTTTACACTTGTGAAACTATTTGTAGTTTCTGTTCCACTGAACTGTCAGCTCTCTAAGAGTAGGAATGATTTTTATTTTCATTAACTATTATTCCTAGGGTCAGAAATATGATAGGTTACACATGAATAAATTAATGAAAATGATAAATTTTAAAAGATCACATTAACAAAGTTCTTGAAAATAGATTCACAAACCCTGGCTATATTAGAGCATCATATGTTCTTTTTAATTTTTAAAAAAATTAATACATCCTAACTGCAGTTTCTTCTCCCTCACTGTTCCCAGTGTCCCCACCATTTCTATCCCTCAGATCCACTCCTCCTCCATTTTCCTCAGAAAAAAAGCAGATCTCCCAGAACACAGCATAACAAGATACAGTAACACTAGGCACAAGCCCTCACATCAAGGCTGGACAAGGCAACCCAGTAGAAGGAAAAGGGTCCCAAGAGCATAATGCCATAATACACAACCATAAGGTATAGGCAGAAAACCTAGCTCAGACCCTTGCAGGCTCTGTGATTGCCACTTCAATCTTGGTGATTGCTGTAAGCTCTGCTTAGTTGATTCTGTGGGCCATGTTCTTCTGGTGTCTTGACCCCTGGAAACCCGGTGGAAGAGAGGTATGAAGAAATGCAGGACCATCATATATTCTTTAGTCCAATACACATGTACTGATTATTCAATCATATGATATATTTTTTTACCAGGTACAGTGTGGGGCGTTTACCCATCACCCCACAGCTTCCCAGAGTTTTCTTGAGTGCGAGCAGCAGGAAATATTAGATAGAAGGATTTATAGCGGAGAATCTTGTGGAGATAAACAGATAGAAAATAAAGGATAGCCTCGAGAGGGCCTGGAACCTATTCCGACGGGCCCGGACTGTCTCTGGTCCAGGGTTTTTATAGAGACGCCAAGGGGTGGAGCAAAAGACCTCCTCCCCCAGCACAGCCAAGTGCAGGCCATCTCAGACACCTGCACTCAGGCCCGTGGTCCTGATCATCCTCTATTCGGACCTGCTGGGTAAATCCACGAGGAACCCCAGAACGGGCTCCCACAGTACAGGAGATACAAACATTGAAAAAACTTGTAGGTCTACAATTCAAAATGGGGAAGACAGAGAAAAGTATTTTTATAAGATATAGAGTATCAGTGCTATGGTAGAAAGAAGTATTGAGAACTTTTGGACCATTGGTAAAGACACTTAAAAAATTATAGTAATGGTAAGGTAAGAGTCCATGGTAGGTACAACTACTATTTATATTAGTGGACTCACACTGTGTTTATAAGGAAAAGTACAGGGGCAGAGAGACAGCCCAGTGGGTAAAGGCTCTTGTTGCACAAACTTGGTGGCCTGACTTTGAATCCCAGAATGCACAGTTGTTCTCTGATCTGCCCATACACTGTGACACTTGCACTACAGTATGTGCATGTATAACAACACACAAATGCAAACACCCACACACACAGGCACACACACACACACACACATACACACACACACACACACACACACACATTCATCCAATAGTCTTGAAGTTACATAATCATATTTTAATTAAAATTTTAAACAATTAAAAAAAGTTGGAAACAATCACCAGCAATACCCACGTAAGTGATATTGTACATAGTAACAAAATGTTTTTTAAGTTTATATATTCTTCTTATGAGGCTGAGGAATTCCAGCTATTCAGAACGCTGAGGTAGGAGGATCATATGTTCAAGGCCAGCCTACACTAGTTGTGAAGACCCCGTCTCAAAGTAAAAACAAGGGCTGGAGTGTAGCAGGAATCTTAAAAGTTCTTATTAATGAAATCAAACCCAGACCCAGTTATTGGGGTGAATGCAGGAAGATCAGAGATGCAGAACAAGCCACAGCTACCTCACCTTGACAATTCCATAGGTGATCCTGTTTCCTCAGACTGGAAGACTCTAAGTCCTCATCCAGAATGAATCTCAGCTGAACTGTGATGCTCAAAAGCCTAAAAGCTTAACCAGCCAAATGCTTAACCAGCCAAATGCTTCTAGTTTCTGATCTTCAAACCTTATACATCTTTCTGTTTTTGTCACCACTCCCTGGGATTAAAGGCTCACTTTCTGGGATTAAAGGCATGTGTCACCAAGCCTGGCTGTTTCCAATGTAGCCTTCCAGAGGGATTTCTGCCTCTAGAATGCTGGGGTTAAAGGCATGTGCTACCACTGCCTATGCTCTATATTTAATATTGTGGCTGTCCTGTTCTCTAACCCCAGATAAATTTATTAGCGTGCACAATATTTTGGGGAACACAATACCACGCTGGAGAGAAGATTCAGAGGGTAAGAGTGCTTGCTATACAAGCATGATGACTATAGTTTAAATCCTCATCCCCAACATAAGAATCATCATGATCACATGTACCTGAAAACCTAATGCTGTGGGGAACAAAGACAAGAGATAGCTTCAGGTTCAATGGAAGATCCTGTCACACACACACACACACACACACACACACACTAATAATAATAATAATAATAATAATAATAATAATAATAATAATGTAGAAAATGACAGAAAGGATGCCATATACCCCTCTTGCATCTGCATAAATTCAGGGGTATACACAGCTACACATGTGTGCACATAACACATACACACTCCACAAGTCAAAACACAAAAAGGGGATATAGTACAGTTCAGTGTCAGAGCCCTCTTCCAGCATATGCAAGGCACTTGGTTCAAACTTTAGTGCTCACACACTTAAATAAGGCAGAAAAAAAAGAAGCAACGTCCATAAAAAGAAGAGGAATAAAAACTTGCTCACAGTATTGGGATAGATAAGCTAGGATGATGAGTTGACCAAGCCTCCTTATGGTCCTTTCAAGGGAATTTCTGGAAATTGTACAAGTTATCTCATCACTTTCCTAAATTTTTCTTCAATATGCATACTAACGATAATGAGCATCTGTTTCACAGATCTAACCTTGTCTCCAGACTCAGACAGGAATCTGTTCTCTAAATATAGGGTGGGCAGAGATATGCTCAAAGAAGAGCTAGAGGACACGATGTCTCTGTACATTTTTCAAATCAACAGGTATAAAATTTCCTGCTGTTTATCCTGTACTGTGTTAGGCACAATGAACAAGATAAGAGAAAGAGACTGGCCCCTCTGTATGGGATGATTTTGTGCTCTTTCGAATGGCTACCATTCAAATTTATTGCTCAATTGGTTCAGGAAAGCAAGGAAAAATATCCTCCCCCCTTTATTTAAAAGGCATTTCATTCACACACAAACATTAGAACGTTGTAAGCCAAGAATGAAAGGGTTAAAAATTAAATATCCAAGACTTCCCAAAGCACATTAGTTCATTTCCCAGGCCTTTCCTAAAATTAGCCATGGAGCTTTACTTTGACATAAATATAGTAAATTACTACTTTGGAAATGGGCTCTTGGGCAACACTGTTTCTATTTCAAATGGTCATTCCTAATTACATACATGAAGAAAATAAAATATATCTTTAGTTCAGATTTTTTTTTGCTTAGAATAAAAATAGTTACCCTGCTTCAACCTATATATAATATTCTCTTTCACAGTGAAGCTGCTTATATCTTACAGCAAACAAGTTGGCAAAGTCAAAATGAAGTGAAATCAAACTATGCTGATATAGGTGTGAAAAAAACATCAATAATCTTCTCTAAAATTCTTCCTAGAAATAGAAGGTGAGCAACAAGGTAACTATTAATACCTTTTTATTCAGTGTCACTCAATCACTCAAGCTGGCCTGGAACTACTACGTTGTCTAGGTTGACCTCACATTCCACAGCAATACCTCTGCATCAGCCTCTGAAGAGCTAAGCTCCCAGTACGATGCATCATGCCTGGATTCAAGGGTTCCTTTGCACTGGAAAAACTGAAGTATGTATGGAAATGGAAAATTTCTGGTCTTGGAAAGTTGGAGGTGATTCTGGCAGGAATATGAAGTAAACGGGCTTCTAACTATCTCCATCATCTTCAAGAACCTGACCCTCAAGGTCATTCCAATTATACTTCCTATAGCTCATTAAGAAAACAGAGAGGAGGCCATGGACTTTATTAGTGATCACTCAACATTACCCTGAGTATGAAAGATGTAGTCACAGCTTAGTCTTGCCTGTTTGAACATTGATGAGATGTCTTCAAAGTATATAACATATTGACAAGCTGAGACAGCTGTAGGTAGAAAAATGTGGATGGGCAATAAAGAACAAGTAGGACAAAAAAGTATTGAACGATATCATAAACAGTCTGCATTCATTCAGCAAATATTACCATCTTTTTGCTAAGGAGATGGAAATAGTATCTGCATTCACGGCAGGAGAAAAAGGAAAGGAGAAATGATATAACTATGTTATGACCTCAAAAATTAAAAATTGTTTTTAAAAAGATAAGAATATACTATTGAGAGATCTACACGAACAGCCTGGACATGAGTGGGAGCAATGAAGGGCGAGGGTCGAGGGAAAGAGAGGGGGAGATCCTAGCTGGATCAAGAAAAGAGAGGGATAACAAGGAATAGGAGACCATGGTAAATGAAGACCACATGAAAAAAGGAAGAAACAAAGGGCAAAAGAGGCCCACAGAAATCCACAAAGATACCCCCACAAAAGACTGCTGGCAATGGTCGAGAGAGCCGGGACTGACCTACTCTGGTGATGGGATGGCCAAACACCCTAATAGTTGTGCCATAAACTCCATCCAAGGACTGAGGAATCTGGATGCAGACATCCATGGCTGGGCTCCTGGTGGAGCGCTGGGAGTCTAATTAGTGAGAAAGAGGAGGGTGTATATGAGCGAGAATTGTTGAAATGAAGGTTGGATAAAGCACAGGGACAAATAACCAAATGAATGGAAACACATGAACTATGAACCAAGGGCTGAGGGGCCCCCAACTGGATCAGGCCCTCTGAATAGGTGAGACAGTTGATTGGCTTGATCTGTTTGGGAGGCATCTAGGCAGTGGTACCAGGTCCTGGGCTCGTTGCATGAGATAGCTTTTTGAAACCTGGGACTTATGCAGGGACGCTTGGCTCAATCTGGGAGGAGGGGACTGGACCTGCCTGGACTGAGTCTATCAGGTTGATCCCAGTCCTCGGAGGAGACCTTGATCTGGAGGAGGTGGGAATGGGGGGTGTGCTGGGGGGAAGGGGAGGGGGGCAGGAAGGGAGAGAACAAAAAAAAGAATATATATATATATATATATATATATATATATATATATATATATGAATATACTATTGAAATTACTTTCCCCTGTGTCATGTTTCTTCTTGTCTGTCCTCTGAGATTTTGTCTCCTCAAGAGTTCCTCTCTGTGTATCTGCAAACTTTTGGGCTTCATTCAGTTTTTATCTTTCAGAATGCAAACATACACAATTATCTAATTTTTGAAAAGAAAAATCTTGACTGATCTTGTGCCTCAATCATACTGGCACCTCCCTCTACCATTTTAATCTCCCCATTTCCAGTTACTCAATTTGCTATAACTGAGTCTCAAAATCTCCAAACATTTGAAGTTTCAGGGCATCAGTGAGTCCCTAACCAACATTTTTTCTTTTCTTTATTGATCTACCTATGACATTTGACACAGCTCACTGTTGAGATTATGACCTTTTGTGCCTCCATAACATTTCCTGCTTTGTAGACACTTCTCAGACTCTGAAAATGTCTGTCTTAAACTTGAATTCTCCAGAATACCATCTTTGATCTTCTTTTCAACCTTCAATAGTCTTCTGTATTGTTGAATCCATTCAATTCATTCACAGGTAGCATGCAGTTGAGTCCAAAATTTTTACCTGTAGTTGTAAACTCTCTCCTGAGGTCTAACTCCAAATATCCAACTTTTCAAAACATTTATACCCAATTACCCTTAAGTAACCCCTATTTTGTGAGAAAACAGAAAGAATGAATTCATCGATTTTTTCTCAAAACTCTAACCAACATATTTACTTGTAGTTCAGGTTTAGATACTCTTCCTGCTTCTTTACCTTGTTTATGCAAATGGAAACACAAATCAATTAACTGTAACTCTTTAATATTGCATTGGTCTATTTTATTCCTTTTCTATTTTAAAGGTTTATTTGTATTTATGTTCACATGTAGGCATGTAGGCTTGTGCACATGTGTGCATCCTCTGTGGTGCTTGTGTGAAGGTCAGAGGACAACTTGGAGGAGTTTACTCTATTCTTCCATCATATAGGTCCCAGAAATTGAACTCAAATTGTCAGGCTTGGTAGCAAGTACCTTGACCTCCTAAGCTGTCACCATAGCCCTCTGTACTTACATTTCTCTTTAAATAGTCTGCTAAAGGATGATATTATCTTTAGCTTTCCTCTTTTCCAATACATCTTCCACGTAAGAACCACAAAAATGCTTTCAAAAATGCATACCCAAGTAGGTCAGTTCCCTGCTTCAAATCTCTCAATGATCCCTCTTTGCCCACAACAGTTGGTTCTTATTCTTGTTTGTATAAAAATTACCTGGGATCTTGATTTAAAAAAGAGTGTTAGGTCCAGTCCCTTTTGGATTTAGTAGGTGGCACTGGGATCCAGAATTTGCATTTCTGATGTTATTGTTTGTTAAATTGGATGCACATTTATCAGAATTGTGTTTAGATATGCAAGGAAAAAATTTGAAGTAGACAGCTGAAATTTTGGCTTTAGGAATTGGTTTAATCACTGAAAAAGAGACTATACAAAATTGGGAAGAAAACAGAAAGTGTGATTAGTCTTAACTGGGGGCACAATGAGTCTTTTTTTCAAACTGAATCTTTTATTTCCTTGCCTTTACCACTAACTCTATTTTGAATCCACCTTGTACTATTTACAAGCCAATGAACAGGCTGAAGATCCAATATGTCTCTTCCAAGGAATTTTCCCTTGTCAGTGCTTTTGCTTCTTACTTTTCTTTCTCATTAAAGATCCAACTTAAGCATTTCTCCCTTGTCTTAATCTGTGCTTTAGAGCCTCTACTTTCTCTTCTCTAAACTAAATTAAGAACATCTCCTTTTTGTGATGGTTACATGAGAACATATGTGAGAATGAGAATACTGGAGGTAAAGTGACTGGGAAAGTACTTTCTAAGTTCTGTAACTGAAGTTTGAAGATTGGGAGAAAGCTCATAGAAGGTGACAGATATAATCTTTCCTGTATATTACTACTAACTCATGGAATTTCTACACTGCTAAGCAAATAAAGCCAAAAAAAACTTACTGATTTATTAGGAACTTACTATGTAGTATGTATAACTAGATTATAGAGACAATAAAAACACACACAAAATACATAACAATTCATTATTAAATATATGCACAATTATGTTAGAGTAATCGGAGAAAGGAAAAGTGAGAACCATCCGAGTAATAGAGAAAAATTACACAAAGGATTTCAGATCATGTGGTAAATGTACATGGTTGGTGAGTATTCTGATAAATAAGGAAAAAAAAAACATTGTGCATCAGAGCAATAGAAAAGGGGTAGACTTAACAGTGCTTATGTAGTAAACAATTAAGAAATTAGGTTAACCGATACAAAAAGTTTAGGGATAGAGTGAAAATGGGACTAATTAGGTAGACTAAAGTCAATATTCAGAAGATCTTAAAAACTGTGTGGAGAAGCTGGATAAGCAACAGAGACTCTTTACTTCTCCAATTGTAGGAGTAAAGTCTTGATGAGTTACATTTTAAAAGATTAATTGAATATATAAGATAGATATACCTAAGACTAGTTATGAGGCTTTTCCAATGATCATAGATATTAACATAATAAATGCAAAAGGTCTTTTACAAAATATATTAAGAAAAAGAGACCTAAAATAATTTCATTCAGGGAATGCCTGTAATAATATATTCTTAAGTGCTTCCCTTTGCTCTTGATAATTTATAAGTGCTTTGAAAACAGTCTAGGAAAGCAAGTTTTTGTATCTTACTGAGTACTGCCAACAATTAAAGGGGAGAGTCTGTTTACTTATAATTATTAATACTTCACAATGAGATAAAATAGCAAGATGTTACCCATTTAGGTTCTTTTGTGTTTGTGATAATGTCTTTTGAGCACATACTGCTTCAGATCAAATAACTAAGCATTAAAAATTATTTCCAACAGATGTTAAATTATCTTCATGCTTACCTTTAGCTTTACAATTTAAATTTGTGGCTCCTAGAAAAGTTCAAGGAAATCACTATATGGCTATGACTTAGTAAGCTACCGTGCTAGACACAAGGATTTTGAGAAGGAAAAGGACATTATTTTTTTAAAGGACTAATTATTCCACCTATCTCTTTAGCATTGTTAAAGAGCCTGCTTTCCTAGGTGACTGACTTGACCCAACTAAACTGTCAGGTCTCCACCAGACCAGAGATTTTATTTTCTTAGTGGATAGGTGTTCTTGTGATCTGATCAGGAAATTTTAATGGACTTTAGTTTGGACATATATATCCTGTTCTCCTGATTCCTTGCCTAGGACTGATAATGCTAATAATTCCTGCCTTTATTTCCTTATATACACATATCTTTGCAGGCCTAGTCAAGGAGTCTTTAGATCTGAGAAGTATACAAGTTAATTCGCTGATGCTTTTGGTGGGTGGTCTTTCAGATAGGCCCAATGAAGGGGTAACCCAACTTGCCACCCCTGATGCTTCCATTCAGCTTTAAGAAGCCAGACTGGTTATCAAACCAATTCCACAATAATAGTTAGGGATAGTTTTTCAGAAGGAGAATGATGAGAATAGGAAATGGACATTGGCTAGTCAGTTTAGGATAAAAGACCCCAAAGAAAATGAACTATATCTTGCTTAGTTAAAAGTCAAAAATGCCCTTGTGCCTCTTTGAAGCTTTGTCCTTGCCAGGGATGCTAGAGTGTTTGGGGACTATCACCAAGTTTCTAAATGATTTTAGGGTTACTTCACCAGAGGCAGGTGTTAGATTGGCAATAAAAGTCCATTAAGGAAAAAGTCCTTGTCATTAAGAGACAAGAATCCCTAGGAGAAAGAGAATTTTTATATACATGTTGCAGGAATTTAAAGTAGTGCAGCCACTTTGAAAATCAGTCTGGATGTTTCTCACAAAACTAGAAGGAGAACTGCCATAAGATCAAGTTAGACCATTCCATGTTCATTGCTGCTCTATTCACTAAAGCTATGAGCAAAATCAATCTAAATGCTCATAAACTTATGAATGGATAAGAAAAATGTGTTACATATACATAAAAAAACACTACAGCCGGGCGGTGGTGGCACACGCCTTTAATCCCAGCACTCGGGAGGCAGAGCCAGGTGAATCTCTGTGAGTTCGAGGCCAACCTGGGCTACCAAGTGAGCTCCAGGAAAGGCGCAAAGCTACGCAGAGAAACCCTGTCTCAAAAAAAACCAAAAAAAAAAAAAAAAAAAAAAAACACTACATAGTTGTAAAAAATGAAATCATGAAATGTGCATATAAATGCATCTAACTGGAAAAAATTATACTGAAGAATGTAACTCAGGCCCTGAGAGAAAAAGTCTCAATGTTCTATCTCATATGCCCACCTAGCTCATATTTTGTCTTACATATTTAATTTGGAGTATAAGAAGAAGATAGGAAACAAGAAAGGGACTTGGGGAGGAGTATGTGGTGGGAGGAGGATAATAGATTATAAATAATAATGCAAGTAGACAGGCAGAGTTCCCGGGGCAAAATGGCTTAGCATGGAGAATGAAGGTGTAGAGGGAAGGGCTAGCCTGAAGGAAGGTGTATAGAAAGCCAAGTTGAAACCAACCATTTTTTAGGAAATGGAAGGAAAGAATACATGCCAAATGAAAGAAGAGTGGTTAAAGGATTAAGTGGGGATGGAGACAGGGGGATGGGAGAGAAGAGGAATGATGGATGGATGAAACCTAACAGAGAGGGAGATGAAGAGGGAGAGGGGGAGGGGGAGGGGGAGGGGGAGAGGGAGGGGGAGGGGGAGAGGGAGGGGGAGGGGGAGAGGGAGAGGGAGAGGGAGAGAGAGAGAGGGGGGGGGGGAGAGAGAGGGAGAGAGAGAGAGAGAGTTGAAGTAGAAGGGGGAACTGACTGTTAGGGTGTTTTGGGAGGTATTGGAAGGGGAAAATGGGGGGAAGGCCAATGTATTTTAATAGAAAAAAGACTATTTATGAGGCTGTCATAATGATCATAAGGATGATCATGGCTTGAATAAATGTGATGGCAATGAATTAACAAAGAACTATTATAAACTTGACAAGGAAGAATCAGTCAGTTCTACATTGAATTTGGAAACAATGGATGAATAATTCTCAGCCCCCAAAAATTTAACATGGCACTAGAATAATTTTGCCCTGAAAATATCACATCTTAAAGCACAGACAATTCAAAGTACACATAATTATAA
This sequence comes from Peromyscus maniculatus bairdii, assembly GCF_049852395.1. NCBI lineage: Eukaryota > Metazoa > Chordata > Mammalia > Rodentia > Cricetidae > Peromyscus > Peromyscus maniculatus. The sequence continues at coordinate 53,276,992 of NC_134875.1, forward strand.
AATATGAGACAAGCTTTAATACCTCAACAAACTATGGTCTTATAGCTATTTCCACACTTGAAAAATATCCATTCATATTTATCTCTGTATTGTTAATGCCCTAAGCATATGCATTGCCTGCTCGTTGGGCCATGTATATATGCTGGTAAGTATAGAAAACAACAAGCCATTTCCCATAGTTCAAAGTATAGAAAACTCATTTTACAAATGTCTTGTTTAATCTAACAATATTGTGATGATGCTTTTAAGAACTTTAAGTTTACAGACTTGTTAACAAAGACTTAGTCAAGTCATTTGAATTCCTTCATCTGCAAACTATGGAGGATAATAATAATCTTCCCACAAGGTAACTGTAAGTTATATGCCTTGTGTCTTAGTTTCTTTTCCTGATACTGTGCCAAAATACTCTGACTAAGCAACTTAAGGGAAAATGAGTTTATTCCAGGATCATAGTTTAAGGTAAAATCTATCATGGTAGGGAAGTCAAAAGAACAAGGAAGCTTGAAGCAATTGGTCACATTGTACACTCAACTAGGAAAGGGAGAAGAATTCCTGCTACTGTTTAGTTCTGTTTTCCCATTTACACACTACAGGATCCACTGCCCAGGGAATGTTCCTGCTTAAGATTAAGATGGATATTTACACATCAGTTAACATAATCAAGATAATGCCTAGCAGACATTTTCAGGGACTAACAAACTATTCAGCCACTCACAAGTGTGCCTAGACATTCCTCAGGTGATTCTAGACTCTGTCAACTTCACAATGAACACTACCTCACATACTGTCATACTAAAACAATGTTTATTGATTTGAAGTCATAATGAAATCACCTAAATCTTGAAAATCTCATTTCTTTACTATAAACTGTGTACCTACACATATACTCATTCACCAAACTTTCAGCATGACTAGTGGTGAAATTAAAGGTACACACACACACACACACACACACACACACACACACACACCTGAAATCGAGAGCATTGTTTATGCATTGTCATCTATAATCTACGAGACCATTTCATTAAGGGGAACAACTGTATTATTAGGTCTATTGAGAATATGACCTAATATACCATTTGCTCCTTTCAAACTATGTCACTGTAAAAGTTCCTCATCTTCTCCTGGGATCTGTCATAAAATGTAAAAAATATTTGATATGTATAGATGCATATATAGAGAGACAATTCAGTAACTCAAATACTAGAGAAATCCTGGCAATCATTTCTAGTCTAGAGTTCTACGTTGTTTTTTATCAACTTAGGTCAAGATTAATGGATATAACTTATTTATGAATTAATCAACCACCCATGTATTTTTGTGTTTAAGAGAGGATTAAATGAAGAAAATGTCTATAGGAAAGCTTTATATATTATAACATAAAGCATCATTGTCCAGTTTATGGCAGTGACTCTACGTCCTTATTTCACCATGAATTAGCTTTACTTATTTATAATTACAAATTTAGTTTCATCAAAATTTTTGTTACTAGCTAGAACTTGTGAAGTAGTATATGTTCCATATGGTTATATGGATAGAATTTATACTTTCAAAGTAAGATTTTTTTACCCTAAAAGTACCAGTGGGAAAATTTATACCCTTTATTACTTAACTCTGTCAGTATAATGCACATTGAGTTATAAAGAAAAATATTAAATGGTTTCCTGTATTCAATACAATGAATTTTCATAAGCTGTGTTAAAGACTTATATGGCAGTGCTATGCCTGGAAGCAATATTTATGTTATTTAGTTTAAAATAAAATTATAATATATAAAACTTTTACATTAACAGGATGGTATATGCAACATACTCATTTATACTACTAAGATACTGTCTTAAATCTAAGTTCTCTCTGGACATTTCACTATTGCCCCTTTATCAAGCATTTACCAAATATCTATTATATATAATTCTAAATGATGTGGTAATCTTGACATAATGTTACACTCCATAGCATCTTGAAAATAATAATAGTAATAATAATATGCTGTTTTAATATAACACTATGATGAAACTTATATTCTTATTTGTTGAAAGGAGGGTAACAGAGAGTGACAGGATTTGAGACAGAGACCATATCACAAAGTATTTGTAGATGCGGTCCTACTAAAGTATTTTATATAATGATGGGATTGGATTTTCATTTTAGACAGAGCATAGTGTCATCTTTTTGTCTCTGAAAGTCTGTCTGATGACAGGGTACAACCACAAAAGTGGGAGGATATGAAAATATATTCCGAAAACCTTGCTTTGACTGATTTGAAGGCAAATGAGAAAGGCATGCTTATTTTTTAAGTGATCTTTGGCAGCTGAACATAAATCATTATGATTGATTTAAGACACTTTGAGCTATGTGTGTATCACAGAAAATTTCCATAGGTTGAGTGTCGGGAGAAGTATGGAGAGTGGAGGATTGGAGAAAGTACCATGAAAGCAAGCTTCCATGTAGTCCCAAGGGGGAGTGGATCATATAATTTAATTTGTCAGGGATAGCCCCAACTCATGCCAGTTATTGTCTCAACACAATTATTATTTTCATTTTAAAACATTTTCTGGTTTGGATTATTTATTACATGGGCACCTTACCTAAAGTTGAATGTTCTACCAATAATCATCAACATGGAAAACATGGTAAAAAAGAACAAGCATGGTGATGATATCTTCTGACCCATAGAGAGCAATGGGAAGCATTCATTTAGATTTCCTTTACTCTAGAAAATATAAAATTCTCACAGAACATAAGGGAATTTTTCAAGCCGATGTCTGACTAGTCTCCTGTTACTATCCTTAAAAATTGAGTACAATTATCTTAAAGAAATATCTGGAGGACATTTAAACTCCAAAATGAAACTCTATGACCATATTCAAGCCATTACAATAGTATACAGTAATTAATAGAGAGTATCATGTGGATCAAATTTTAGAAAACACACACACACACACACACACACACACACACAATTTAATACCTTGAAAGCTCTGGGCCATAGAAGAGAATGAGGTAGCCACAAAGTGCCAATACCTTTTTTGGGATTATATGTAGATCAGGCCAGTAAGTACCAAATAATAGTTAACATTAAAATCACACGAGAGAGAGAGAGAGAGAGAAAGAGAGAGAGAGAGAGAGAGACTGACAGTCAGACAGAGACAGAGCATCTACAAATTTCTTTGCATGTATGTTCCACAATTTCATTATCTATTCATCTACTGATGAATATAGAGGCTTATTTTATTTCCTTGCTATTGAGAACAAAGAGGCAATAATCATGGATGTAGGGAGTATCTCTATGTTAGAATGCAGTCTGTCTTGTATACAACCAGGAATGGCATATCTTGGTCAAATAGTAGCTGTAGTGTTATTAATAGTGTTATTGTTCCTGTGTTTGCTCGTGTGTGTGTGTGTGTGTGTGTGTGTGTGTGTGTGTGTGTGTGTGTACTTATATATCTGTGTTTACCTCAGGAGGCTAGATGCCAACCACAGTTTTTCCTCAGGATGGCTATCCACCTTTTCTTCTTTTGTGAGATAGAATATTTCACTCAGACCTAGTGCTCACTGATTGACTAGTCAGTGTTTCCCAGGGATCCTTCTACTCCACCTCCCTAGAACTGGAGTTACAAGTATGTGTCACCATGTTGTCTTTTAATTGGGGTTATGGGTATCAAATTTAGACTGCCATGCTTGCATAGCAAGTACTTTATGGACTGAGGCATTTCTCTAGTCTATTAATTGTTGGAGAAACTGCCATAATGATTTCCATAGTGTTTTGCCAATTATTTATAATAAAAACATAAGTTTTCATCTCAACTTGCAAATCTCAGTGGACTCTAAGAAACTAATTTCTAAAGATTAGTACCCCTTTTATATAATAAGACAGAAACAAAATCAAGACAAAAAGATAACAAGATGCAATCAAGTTGTATTAAATAATGCCAAACTGTGGATAAGAGAGCTATGCAGAACTCTGATAAATCTAAACAAAGGAAAATGCAGACTTTTCCTAATTAAAGACTTATTTCAAAGAGCAAACTAATCACTGACTGAGAGACTGAGGGAGTCAAACCCTCTATTAGTTTAGAGCATAAATTAGAATGTTACTAAATTGATCTCTTGAGGACTCTGGTTATTATAATCGCTCTCCCTCTTTTTCCTTTTCCAGTGGCCAAAATGAAGCAATAAATTATAAAGATCTTTCTACTAACAGACATTAATATGTCAATTCAAAGAATAATAAATAATGCAGAAAATCTGTTGTCACAATTGTTGATTTTTGTCTTGTTAATAAAAGTAACTGTGTCATTATTAGTGGAAAAAATGTTTTGGGAAATTACTTGTTTTGACTTGACACTTCTTGTCTAATTTATTTTAATTTTAATCATGTTTTATTTATTTAATTACTTGTTTATTTATTCATTCACTTATTCTATATGTGTGTGCATGAGTGCATGCATGTCAGAGCACATGTATGGAGATCAAAGGACAACTTGTGAAACTGTGATGTGAGTCCTTTCGGATTGAGTTAGGTTGTCATGCAAGAGGTTTTACCTGATAGGCTTTCACACCAACTCTTGTGCTATTTCTGAATATGATAAGGTGTAGCTGGAGTTATCTCCAGTCCTGCTCAGGCCGGCAGCCACTCAGACTCAAATAAACACATAGAGGCTTATATTATTTAAGCTGTTTGGCCTAATGGCTCAGGCTTCTTGCTATCTAGTTCTTGTATCTTATATTAACCCATTTGTATTAATCTATAAGTTGCCACATGGCTTGTGGTTTACCAGTACTTTACATCTTGCTTCTCATGGCAGTGGCTGGCAGCCTCTCCTCACTCAGCTTTCTACTCCCCAGACTTCTCCTCTCTCTTTTTCCCGCCTATAATTCCTGCCTGGCTACTGGACAATTAGCACTTTATTCATTAACCAATCAGAGCAACACATTCAGAGCCTACAGAACATCCCAGAGCAATAAATGCTTTTTATGGGCTTGCCAAATTGTGGCATCTAATATCAAAATTTACTGACTCATGGTTTTAAAGAGTATTTGCATTCTTCAATAAACTATTTTTAGAACCCCAAGTAGATTCCAATCATTTATTGTTTTCTAAATTAATCTAAAATGTTTAGAAACTGAAGAAGTATAATTTTTTTTACAAACTCAATAGATAATTGATATTCGACAAATACATAGGTTAACATTGCATGGTGACATTTCAAGATTGTTTTTGAAAGTAAAATCTTCACAATTGAGTCATGAAAAGAAATGCTATTAGGCACACACATACACACATATACATACACATACATACACACATACACACGCAATACACATATATACACAGACACACACATATTATATATGCCAAGTCCTATATCCTCTAACTTAGAAAGAAGATTCTATTAAATATATGCCATGATGAAATAATTATATACTATAACCAAAGGCTTCTTTTGCAGTGAATTTACATTTCAATGTAAAGAAAATAGTCCCCACTATTATTATTTCATAAATAAAATACAACAAACTATATATTCATAATTATTAATTTCAATAAAGGATTTTTAATTTTTTTTATTTTGATACAAGGGCTCACTACATAATCCAGGATAGCCTTGAATATATTTTCTTTTTGCTTCAGCGTCCCAGGTACTCAGAATGCACCATCATGACAGGCTAGGACAATGCTTTTACATGATAATTTGTGTTTTAACCTTTGTGCTCCAACTAAAACTAATCAAGAGTATATATTTTGGACATTCCAGATGGCCACTTCATAACTAAGTATTGCTACATGGTTTAAGTGCCAATTTTTGCACATTATTAATGTTTTTATTGGTACCAAGTACTATGTAACTATATGCATATGAATATATATAAATGATATCTTCAAATGAGAGCCAAAAGATATTACAAAATATTGTAGTGAAAATATTAAAACGTGGTTCTTAGGGCAGTTGGTTCACCTTGGGGCTTAAGAACTCTCCAGCAATGGTTTCACATTTTCAGTACTAGATATCTGTTTCCTACTGTGGAGAGAGCCTTAAATGCAAGCAGAAAGTGGTAGGTTACCTTCATAATATTTATGCCACTGATGTAGCTATGGGCATATCTTGATAAACCAGTTATTAGTTATTGTAGTTCACAGGGTTCACAGAATGTGTAGGAATACTGGTGACTTTTAATCCCCACTTGCCTATATCACACCTTCTGGTAATACAAATACTAAATGGCAGAGAGGGATCTTTCAGTTTAGTACAAGCTTGATCTCCCCATGTATGTGACCAAGGCATAAGGTATCTTCAGCAATAGAGTTTTACAGTCAAGTTCCCATTGGCAACTAAGAGCAATGGCAATAGCTATATTGTTTTGGGAGTCTCCAGATCACCCCTGGTCAATAACTCAAGATGAAGTACTTCATTCCTGACACTGGGCTTTTTATTTGGCATGCTGATGCTTCTATGAGAAACATTATCTCCTGTGTAAGTTTTCCATATGGCCTTTTGAAACATCCTTAGTGGTAGATAACCCTCTTCCCATTAAGGCTCAGAGTGCATTGTAAAAGAGTGGGCTGAAATATTATAAGAGTCATAGTGTAAGTAGGATTTTGTCAAAATAATGTCTTCTGGACATGAGAGGTGTGCTGAATTTGGGAACTCACAGAAGTTATGGTTGCCTGTACAAAAACTGTACAAGATAAATATAATCAACATTCTAGCATGAATTAGGGAAGGGATCAAGAGCCCTAATCCTACTTGAGAAGCTGTTGACAGATGATGGGTACTGGGAGAAGAAGACTAAGTGTTCTATAAGGGTATGACCCTGGTAGGTAGACCATGTTCCAGTGGGTGGTTCTACACACATGTGTATATAGGTAGCATAAATTGGACAAGTGCTTTATAAAAGGGGGGTTGTAACATGAAGTTAGAAGGGTGTGTTAGAGGTAGATCTGGGAGGAGATATGAATCAGAGTGGGGTGAATGTGATCAAAATATATTGCACACATATGTGATATTCTCAAAGAATTAATAAAATATTATATCAAAAAAGAAAAATATGGTGTGTAAATTGAATTATTTCATAACACACACTAAACTAGCCACATATATCTCAAAAGAACATCAATCTATAGATCAGCACATAGTAACCTTTCTTTCTTACATCTTTCTTTTTATTAATTTTTTAAAAATTATTTTATATACCAACCACAGTTTCCCCTCCCTCTTCTTCTCTTGTTCCCTCCCCTACCTCTTTTCTATCCCCCCATCCACTCCTCAGAAAGGATAAGGCCTCCCATGAGAGTCAACAAAGCATGGCATATCAAGTTGAAGTAGGGCCAAGCTCCTCCCCCTGCATCAAGCCTGAGAGAGGTATCCCAGCATAGGGAATAGGTTCCAAAGAGCCAGTTCATGTACCTGGGATAGATCCTGGTCTCACTGCTAGGGACCCCACAAACAGACAAAGCTATACAAATGTCACCCACAAGCAGAGGTCTTGCTTTCATTTTGAGACTGTCTCCTGTACTTCACACTGAGTTTGAACTCACTATGTAGTGGATATTGACCTTAAACTTCTGATTTTCCTGCCTGCAAGTATATATCATAATGCTCAGTTTTATGGAGTGCTGGGTATGGAAATCATGGCTTTATGAATGCTATGGAAGCTTTTAACCAGCTGAGCTGAGTCCCTAGCTCCATATCAGTTTTTAAACAAGTTTCCATTAAAAATTAAATAATTGACATTAAATATTAGTTTATAAGTTTTGTGGCCTTATTTATATTTCATTTATATCCACAAATGAAATTTACATTATATATATATATATATATATATATATAAAGTTAAGGTTCTATGGATTGTTTTAAAATGTGGTAAGTACTGGGTTAGAATTCATTTTATAAAGTATAATAAACATAATTTAATTAGACCAAAGTAGAGGTTTAATTGATAGGAAACTCTCTTCTTTTAAAGGCCTAATATATTAGCTGGCTCCATTTATAAAACAGATTACATACTGTTATGGTTTGATATTTGTGGACAAAATTCTCAGGAAACAAGGGAAGAAATTAAATAGAAGATTGGACCTTATGACAAAAAAAGAGAAATAAATTATCTACACTGTCTAAGCCTTTGCTCCTTCCCGATTCTCACTATGGTTCCAGAGTATCATTCTCTTTTGAAATCTTAGCTTCTGTCTTACATTGTACCCACTCAACCATTCCCTGTACCTGGACATCATATCAAGAATTTAATCTTGGAAGCCAGAAACTAAATTATTTTCCCTCACAAGTATTTGATCTCTTTAGAATTAAAAAAAAAACTTTATCAATAGTCAAATCAGTCTCATTGTCACTCCAATCTGATACTCAGCAAATCCAATTCTTTTTTGCTCTAAAATGCCTATTGAACTTACACACCCTCCTATCTGTTCTCATTGTCACTGCCCTAGTTTATACCATTATCATCTCACATGTGGATTTAAAAGAGAAAAAGTTATTTCAGCAGAATGCACTTTGTTATAAGTATTGCCTTGGCCAATAAAATTAAAACTCTGGAACCTTCCTGTGGTTTTATCTCTGTTTTGTTATAGCAAAACTTAAGCCTCTTTATGCTTAGTTTAACTATTTGGACAACAGAGAAAATAGTAACAATAACTATATTATAGGGTAGCTTTAAGATTTAACAGTACTACTGGAGTGATGGTTTAAAAGTAAGATGACCCAATTTTGGTTGCCATTACTCACATAGAACATCTGCTTGTAACTACAGTTCCATGAGACCAACTGTCCTCTTGTGGCCTCCATAAATACCTCCAAGCATATGGTGAACATAAACTTGTACAGGCACATATGCAAATTGAATGAATGAATGGCTCAATCAATCAAATATATTTTTTTAAATATTTGAAAGTACTATTGGCTTGGGTTTGTGGCTCAGTTAGTAGACTGCCTGCCTAGCATGCATGAAAACCTGAGACAATTTCTAGCACCACATAGCCTAGTGCAGTGACACATACTTCTAACCCTAGAAGAGGGAGGAAGATCAGAAGTTCAAGGTAATCCTTGGTTACTGCATAAGACTCTACCTCAAATTGTAAAAGAAGAATTAAATGTACTAAACCATATAAGGAGTAGTCAATAAAAGCTATAACCCTGTCTTATCTCTGCCCAAAGTCATTTCAGTGTAGCAACCTGTTAGAATATAACAAGCTTATACACACAATGCTTTACTAACATGAATGAAGTTTTCTTTCTATCTTTCATTTCCTGAACTCTCTGTATCATCATTACAAAACAACAAATGATATGGATGATTTGATACAAGAGATGAGAGTTTAGAAGGCCATGGCAGAAATAAGGTTCTTTAGTAAAGTAGAATAGTGGGTAAGAAAAGCAGAAAAGCCTATTAGAAAAACATACACAAATGAATCAAGCAGATTTTATCTCAAGTTTTAAATTTAATATTCTGGGCTATGTGACCTTGAGCAAGTGACTTATTAACTGTATCTCTACTTTCTCCTTCTCAACTGAGTATAGTTAAGAGTGTCAGTATTACGGAATTTTTTTTATGAGAGAATAGATATGAAAATAATAAAAATGTGAGTTTTATGAGAATTGGCCTGTTTATTGGTTTTGTTTTGTGTTATATTGTTAATTAGAATAGCATCTAGGCCATAGTAAACAATCAATTAATAGAGAGATTCATTAATAATGTTTGTCCATGATCAGTAATGATGCCTACTATTGTTTATAGTCATCTTCCTCATTTTGTACCTAAGGTACTTGTGTTAATATGGCAAAACTAAGTGGATCCAGAGAATTTTCAGTAGTGCTTTAAAGCAAAAAAATGATGATGGACACTATCAAGCCAATAAGTAATCAGATCAATAAAAAGAAGCAGCTGTAAGTTCACTGTAATTCCCTAATTGCATTTCATTTGGCTTTTAACAAATGTTTTCTCTTTTTGACTGGAGCAAATAAATATTAAATTCAGGTCTGAGGAAATGTCTTTGTAGTTATTATGAAGACTAAAGATGAGATAGCTATAATTCTTTGTGTTGGAGGTCAAGGGACTGTGGAATATAGATCCATAACAGTAGAAAAAAATACTGTTTTGTGCCACTAGCTAGTATTCTGGTAGTTGAATCAGCTCCTCACACCTGCTCTTTTAGCCTCAGTCTCCTCATCTCACAGGAAGAAAGAATAAGTTCCATGCATCATCATTTCAAGAGTGCTTATTATATAAAAACAATTACCCTTAAACTGTCAAACTTTTTGAAAATCCCTTTGACACCAGCTCTCTATACATCTCCTATCTTGCAATCATCATAAGCCAGAGAGGGAAGCATGGTGTAATGTAGAGCTCTTCAATCATTTTAGCAACAAGGGGGAATTTTACTTTTCCTCCACAGTCACTTAAACTTAAAAAAAACTCCCTAGATCAACAAAATTTATGATTTCAAATTTAGTTTCCCCATTTATATTCATCAGAGACATATAAACCTGCCAATCAGTTTCACATCAGCATGAGATAGCCAGTATTATCAAAATGAGTTGATATAATTTCAGGCAAAAGCAAAGAAACTTGACATTTTAGTCAGGTTGTGTAATTTATTGAAAGTAAATGAACGTTCTCTGTTAGGCTCCTTTCAAATATTGAAAATGACTCATATATTCTCATTATTATCTTCTCAGATCCCCTCCGGGAGAGGGTGTGGGCAGAAATCTCTCATGCTAGGAGTTACTGATGTACTACCAAGAATACTACATTCTAACAAATAACACAGATTCTCAGAGCTTTGTTTTCTGCTTTTTATTAAAGAGGAATAACAATACCTGGCATACTACCCCATAGATATCACTTTTAGAACATTCTATGTATATGATATAAAGCTAGATACTTTATATACTTGATTCTATTCTGACTTTATAGCTACCTAGTAAGAGAGTCATTATCTTAGTTTTAAAATAAGGTAACTAACTAGGGCATATGAGGCTGACGGACTGCTCCAGGTATAGTAAGTGGCAGAGCTCTGATAAAAACAAAAACAAAAACAAAACAAAACAACAACAAAAACAGGTCAATTTGAGTTCCAAATCTTATTCTACCATACTCACATATAACAATGATGATTGCTAAGTATTATATAAAGTACAGTTGCCATTGGCATTATTAGAAAATTACATTCCTATGCCTCCTCCCTGCATTTCCTGTCCACAGTCATCCTTTTATTCTGTCCACAATTCTTATTTATATCCACTATCTAACTACTTCAAGAACACAGAGTGAAAAATCTTCCAAGTTGACTTTATTCTACCTTTAGTTGGTCAGTGGTAGATACTAAGTAATATGCAAGAGCCAAGTAGTTCCCATGACTCATCCTTAATAGTCACATCCTTCAAAGCCATGCCCTCCATGAAGTGATTATAAGCATCATCCATTGAAATGATATCTTCCTCCTTTCAAGCCCCATATCATTTTCTTGTACCTTTTATCTCTCTTAACATCGCCAGTGATACCCATTTTGTTTTTCTTTATAGTTACTTCTATAATAGTTCTTAACCACCATAGAATCATGTCAATTTCCCCTGGATACAATGTGTTGTACTCATTGAATGAGACTGTAAATATATTGTCATGGGAAAGTAACTCAGGGATAACTGAATACGGGGCCTCCCTCCACACTCATATAAGAAGCAAATGTCTAGATCTTATGGCTAGTAAGTGTTCAAACTGAAATTAAAGGGCAAAATTCTTGAATCAAAGACTAGTGTACTATCCTTTGAGTTTGTTTTCCCTACAATGCCTTCCATGGTACTTTGTACATAGAAGCTGTCCAATGTACTTGTAAAATTAGAACCTTAAGGAAAATAAAACATTATTAGAATGTGACACATGAAAAGGAGTCATCCTTTATATATAATACTATGTTGAGAGGTTCTGAAAAATCCATTAATACCAACACACATGTTATATTTCACTAAATGTTAGAGCACAGTTTACAAAGTGTAAGATCTAAATGGCAGACTGAAATATTTGTTTTGGTGAAAAATAAATTTCATGAAATATTTTACACTTTAGATACAAAACATGCTAGAGAACAATCAATTTTTCACAATCGTGAATTTCAAATTAATTAAATGTTCTGTGAGTGCTGCTCATTCATTCTGTTATCACAACATATTTTGCAAAATAATAAATATCAAATAGACTTTCTCCTAAATGTTTTTATCATCTTTTATTGCCATATCATTTAGTTGAAATGACTGTGGTAGCAAAAGGAATAATGATATGAGCCAATGACAAACCAAACATTGGATTATGATATTTGCTTTTAACACCCTTCAAAAATTCTTAAACTCTCAGTTTAAAAATATAAAATTAAGGACATAGGTAAAACATAACATTCTTTATAAATTGAAAATGATCATCTGCATCTTCTCTTAAACCGCCATTTCCATGTACAGTATTTTTAAACTCAACAACCTACTCTCTACCCTAAACTCCACAGATTAGCACTTAACCACTGTCATCCTCTTTTCCTATTATTTTTCCCTATGATTTTCTTAAATGGAAATTATTCTTTTACAACCAGCAGTTTTTAGTGAACCAAACAGGCAGCCCCTTTGAAAATGAATTTCAGTGGCTTGCCACTGCATCTATCTGATACACATCATATGCCCACCCAATTGGCAAATAATGTCATTCAGCAGCTCTGAGGCTGAAATAACCTAGTTACAGAGAAATATTATTTAAACTTGTAGTATTTTCTTCAGATTTGATTACTTTTTGCAAAGCTATTTCTCTATGATAACAGTACCACTACACTGTTCAAAACTTGTCTGTTGTCTTCAGGTTTAAGTTTAAGTCTCAGATGTCTTAGAAAAATATGACTTGAAATACAATGGTTGGGATGTTTATTTTCAAGTATCCAGGTTAGGGACATCTTAGTGACACTTCTAAAGTGGTGATAATTTATGAGAAAAGGTTCTAAGGGCTTATCTTCTACCATGAAGAACAACAAAATCTGAAGTAATTTGAAAAGTGCTGAGCAGTAGACTTAGAAGCCCCAGAGTACCGGTGGCTGCCTTTTTTTGAGCCAATCGAGCAAGAGCAGAAGGAAAATGGATTTTCTTCAGTAAAGATAGAAAAATAGGTTAATATAAAATCCTCATGACCAGAGACAAATTTCATATTTCTTATAGGAGGAAAAAGAACTAATACTTGCCAGGAGGAAGTGCAAATCTCTCAAAGTAAACATGTAAGCCATGACTTGGAGGAGCACTTGGCCTAATTTGTGAGCATTTCTTATCAATGGTCTACAAAGAACATGTTAAATCTACAAGTAGAGCCTTAAAATTTCCCAGGGCCAAGTAGCCTCAGTGAATTCACTATCTGGATAAGCTGAAGTTCCTCGTATCCAAGCAAACAGCATCATTATTTCCATCTATGATGTCTGGCTTCTTGAAATTAACTGGAGTACCCAGCCTAGGATCCCTGTGATCTAAGTCTTCCTAGAAAGCTGGGTGGGGTTAATGGCTCAGACTTGATTGTTAGAGTAGAGCCAAGTGACACAGAGAACATGCAGATATTGTCTGTTATGAAGTAATTATTAAGTGCTTATTGTACTAGATATTGGGGGAAAACAAAAACCACGAAGACAAAGTAGAAGATGCATGTGTTGGTTTCAAAAAGCTTACAAAAGAGTTGGCAGGGGAAGACATGCACACAAAACCAAGCAGAAAATAATAATAAGTTTTATAATGTAACAAAAAACGGGTTATAAAGAACATTATGAGTACTGTAATTCAAAACATTGGTGATGAATTCCAACAAACTGAGCTGGCTGTTAACATCTAATAACTAAGGGCTGATGTCAGTTATCTCAAAAACAAGCAATATGGCCTTAAATGGTTAACATATTTCCTTCCAAAAAGCAGACTAATTTCCAGAAGCCCAAGTCTAGTTTCAAGGCATGGCTGGTAACTATTGTCTTTTCTTGAAATATCCTGAAATATATAGCAGAGGATGGGTTCTTATTCTTTAGGCCATTTGGTACCAGCAGGGTGTGTCTTTTGGAACCTAATACTGTCACAGATAGAACAGTTTTTCAAGTAGTATGTCACAAATTATTTATCAGGCCTCTTCTGTCTAAATATTCTAAAACTGGCCCAGTAGGAGAAGTGGTCAAAAATCTTGTCCCTACACATTAAGTTAACTTAAAAAGTTGTGAATATCTGATTTGCAAATGGAACAATAAGGTCTTTAATATTTAGTAAAATATTTTAAGCTCAAGAGTCTCCTCCAAACTGTGACTGCAACATATACCATATAATGAGAAGTTGATAAAAATTTTGTATTATTTAATACTATCAGCCCCAATGAGATTACAGGAACTGGTTTTATTTTAAAACAATTTTTATTAAAATTCTAAGTTTTCACTATTTATGTTAACAAAGTATTAACAGATTACTGTATCTTCAGAGAGATGCTCCAAGATGATCAAATATTTACAATATATGCCACAAATATAAGGACATTACTGAAGGAACAGTGATTTAATGAAAGAAGAAATATTGAGAGCCAAGACAGTTTTCTTCCAATATTAGGAAATCAATGTATTTAGGAAATGAAGTAAGCAGGTTTATTCTGTGTCCCCAAAGTCCCCAAAAGGGTATATTGTGCCTCGATAGGTAATGAATTGCCTATTATTAGGAGTAATCAGTATTCAACTTTAAAAATGGAAATGGTACTATAGAGAGAATTCCCACACAGAAAAACATGCAAGCAAATTAATTTGGTGAATAGATGTAGGAGATGCCTGATATTTAATATCAATCTACTATACTATCCCAGCTTCAATAATTTTCTGAATAAGTATAATGATTAACCTTCATTGTCAATTTGTCTCCATTTAGAATCACCATGGGAGACATCTCTGAGGGAGTCTATCAGAGTGTTTCCATAAAGATTAGCTGAGAAGGGAAGCCCTATGCGGAATACAAGCAGCACTATCCCTTGGTCCAAGATTGAATAAAACTAGAAAGGGAGGTGAGCCTACATTCCTCTCTTTTCTTCCCG
Source organism: Peromyscus maniculatus bairdii (assembly GCF_049852395.1). Classification (NCBI taxonomy): domain Eukaryota; kingdom Metazoa; phylum Chordata; class Mammalia; order Rodentia; family Cricetidae; genus Peromyscus; species Peromyscus maniculatus. Next base: position 53,292,070 of record NC_134875.1, read on the forward strand.
ATGATGGATAATGAGATCAGCTGCTTCATGTCCCTACTGCCATGCATTCCTCCACCATGATGGATTGTATCACTCATTAATCCGTAGCCAAAACAAACTCTTCCCTTCCTAAGTTACTTTCTGATTAGACATAAAGCCTTCTCCATGGGAGGAAATGCATGCTCGGTATTGCAAATATGACAAAGAACCCATGGCTTGGGAGCTCCCATGCACCATGGGTGAACCTAATTCTACTATTCATTGAGTAGACACAGTATCAATCTGCCCTCTAAATTCCTATTTCTATATTCAGAGTTTAGTGCAGCTCTCAGGCCTCATTATGCAAGTTTCCTTTTGCAATGGATGGTGGTGAACAAAGATACTCACAATTGATCAAAGTGCAGAGAATAACTGTGGTGTACTTAGTCATAAATGAGACATCAATATCACTCCTTCCTCCTCTCACTCCTGAAAGGTACAGGAACCATGGGAGAAGATTGTAAGAGTCATAGAAGTTAAAGAGGACAGAAGTGAACCAATGTCTTTGGATATGACAGAACTACTAGAATCATTAACTCATAACAGCTGTGGTTACATGCGTAGTACCTATATATGATCAAGCCAGCCAACATTCTACCAGGAATGGTAAGGGCCTCACAAGATCCATTCCTAACTGAGGATCTATTGTCAGCTAATGGCTTCTGAGGGAGGGAGCATTCATTTCCTTTAAGCATATGGTCAACTATGCTCAAGTGCATGACTCTACAACCATGCACATATTGGACTATGTGGTTTATTACGATAAGGAAATGAGTACATAAAGTTGGAAGGAATTTGTTTGGAATAGATCTTAGAGAAGTTATAGGAAAGGGTGACGAGTGAATATGATCAAAATATATTGTCTTAAAATCTCAAAGAATTATTAAAATGTTTTATTAAAATAATTACAATTTAGCATGAGCCTTTCTTGCACAATATACAAAGACATTTTTTTGTCTGTTCCATTATGAGTTGATCCAAATGGGCTTATCAATTACCTGGACAGGAAAATGTCTCTAAAGAAAGCTGTCTGTTCCAGAAACTTCAGCTATACCTTATAGCATATTTAAAGATGTCAGGAGGTTTACATAGTGATTTTTTTGTGCCATTTTCTACTCATTCCTCCTGTGAGTATGTCTGATACAATGGTCTTTCTGTCCATTGTCCATTATCACAAGTTGGAGTGTCTCATAATGTTCTGTAATAAATTCTGCTTATCTTTGACTCTGCCTGTCTTCTATAATTTGCTCTCTCTGTCTTGTCTGAATTCATTCATTAGAAACACAAGGCATCATGGGGAGGCCAGAGTGAGATGCTGGCCTGAGAAGTTCAGACTTTCATATTGGATGTTTGCATAGTGCCAAATGGTGAAAAAAATAAATATTGAAGGTCAAGCAAAACAGGTTGGTAGATCTACACATGTTCAGTTTACCACCTTTGAAATAAAGAAACACACCATAATTCCAATAAATTAGGTCATGGTTTTTTGCCTTGTATCATATAATACACAAAGACTCTGAATCAGGATAGTAAATGAAGAAAATACAGTTGACAATATGATCAACAAATGTAAAATGTGAATTTTGAATTTAACTGTTCATAGTAATTAACCTGATGCAGTTGATATAGCTAAGACTGCAAGATAAGGGAATTCAATCACAAAAAAGTTAAGTGATATCTCCAAAGTCACACTTCTAATTGTCTGGGACTCTGTATTGATTATGCTGTTTCCAAAGCTTATGATATTCTAACTTGTCCCAATATAATATAATATGATAAATATACTAGACTAGACTAGACATAATAGACTAGAAACTGGTAAGGCTCATATTTGGTCATAATTCTATCTTGCTAACTACTTATGTGACTCTTAATACCAGGCTATGACCTACTCTAAGTTATTCCATACTGCATAAAAAAGTGGCTTTTCAGGCTGTTCATTTCCCCGGGAGACTCAGTCTTACATGCAACTTTTGACTCTATTTTGTGGGAGAAGGATATCTGTGTCCACTGGGTAGACATAGAGCCTGAACCATTTGTCAGGATCCACCCATCTAACTGATAAATGACAAATTTCCAGTACTAGAAATGGAACTATCTTTTAAATTTACTTGGAATGAATTGAGACTTTGGGGACACATAAGTGTATTAAAATTGTATGAGGGGAACCAGACATGCCAGGTCAAGTAAACAGTGTAATTACCTAACCTGGACCCCATGAAGTGTTGAACACTGTGATGGTATGGCCTCTCACAAACCTATCATCTGGAAGCATGTTATCTTCAAGAACTTGGGAATCCTGACTGTTTCTGGAGCTTTGGCTCAACTAAGACCCTGTCTCCTCTCCTATTCCCTTCCCCTGCTATATGATGATACAACCTAATAGACTATATTTATGTATGGAGTGCTGTGGAATAATGCTTTTGTAAACTGCTTTAATAAAACACTGATTGGCCAGTAGCCAGGCAGGAAGTATAGGAAGGATAAGCAGACAATGAGAATTCTGGGAAGAGAAAGGCTGAACCAGCGATGCCAGCCAGCCACCCAAGGAGTAACATGTAATGGGACGCAGGTAAAGCCACAGAAAACATGGCAAAACATAGATTAATACAAATGGGTTAATTTAAGATATAAGAGCTAGCTAGCAGGAAGCCTGCCATGGCCATAGTCTAAAAATACTGTAAGCCTCTGTGTGTTTACTTGGGTCTGAGCAGCTGTGGACTGGGTGGGATATAGAAAACTTTCAGTTTCAAATGATGCCCAATGTGGGGCTTGAACCCATAAACGTGAGATTAAAAGTCTCATGCTCTACCAATTGAGTTAAGCAGGTGAGACACAGGAAAACTTCAGCTGCTGAACCAGATCTGGAGCAGAAGTAGGTGAGGGCATGTCAGGTCCAGGTCTACTGTGGCTGATGTTTTCCTGTAGGCCAAAGATGGATGCCCCAATAATGCAGAGCAACTTGGGATGGCTATTCAGGCATCCAGATGTCCCTGTCATTAAGTAATATTACAACCTGCTGGGGTTCTTGATGGAGTTAAAGACTAAATAGTAAGACTTATAGTTTTCTTTATTATAATAGAAAGTAAGTTAGGTTTAAAACTTTAAACTCACAAAGATAAGATGGATAATAGAATATTATCTCTAAATTTGCCAAATATAAATGGACTGGATATTGTAACAGTAATTGCTACTTGATAACTGTTTTTGTTGTATATAGCTTTATTATATTAAAGTTAAAAACCTTCCTTTTTAATTAGACAAAAGGGAAAATTGTTGTGAAATAATAGTTTTGTACACTGAGAAGATCTGTTGATCTCATTGGTTTAATAAAGAGCTAATGGCCAATAGCTAGACAGGAGGGGGTTAGAAAGGACTTGCTGACAGGGAGAGAGCTCTTCAGGATGAAGCAGGATGGATTCACCAGGAGATGTGGGGCCAGCCAGACACAGAATGAGGTGGACACACAAGATGGAATAGAGATAATAATACCACAAGGCAGAAAGTAATTTAATAGAGATAGATTAAGTTTTAAGAGCTAGTTAGAAACAAGCCTAAGCTGTTGGATGAGATTTAATAATTAATAAGAAGTCCATGTGGTTATTTGGGAGCTGACTGGTGGGATAGATAAGACTGCATACATACCGCTGTACTCTTTCCCTTGTTCCTTTCCTCTTCTCCCTCATCCCCTACTATCATAACACATTCTAACACAGATCTCCCATTTTTCTCATCTTAAAAATTACAACTGCAAGGTTATTTGCTGCTGTTTTCTGCCTGAGTCAGAAAGTAGCCACTTTAACTTTTCTTCCCCATTTAATAAAGGACCTCTCTGTGAAAACAGGTGTTTGGGTTTGGTTTGTGCCTAATCCAGGGTCTGTGAGAAAGTCCTCTTTGTGCAGGAGTATCCTTCACTGAGCAGTTTCTTAATAACAGAAATTAATTTTTCACAGTTTTGAAACTAGAATTTCCAAATACAATGCACATGTGCATTCAATATCCAGATTGGTCCCATTTCTTAATTCACACACATGGTACCTTCTTTGTCCTCTCATGGCCAATTCTCTGGGATCTCTTTTTGAACTGATTTCCTTCATGAAGGCAATTTCCCTTAAGACTTACTCACCTGAAGCCAGGCAGTGGTGGTGCACATCTTTAATCTCAGCACTCAGGAGGCAGAGCCAGGTGGATCTCTGTGAGTTTGACACCAGTCTGGTCTACAGAGGGAGATCCAGGACAGGCACCAAAACTACACAGAGAAACCCTGTCTCAAACCCCCCCCAAATAAATAAATAAATAAATAAATAAATAAATAAATAATAAAAAAGCTTAGTGACCTGCTAAGAGCCTCCAACTCTAAATATAATATTGAAGATTAGGTTTCAACCTATGAATTTGTGGGGATACTGAATATATATAAATATATATAATATATATATAATTTTAATCAAGACTTCACTAACAATGGTGATCCAAATATGACACCTATAAATGTACCACTTTTGAATAAGGGTTATTTTGAGCTGATGACAAGTAATAAAGGACAGACCGAGAGGAATTTTCAGCCTTTTCCCTCTCTTCATAAAAGTGGAGCATAAATATTCAACTTTTGATACTATCCTCCCTGTTCTTTCCCACACTAAGAAAACAGGGACAACTGTTGTTGAAATTTTCTTCGGGCTATCAAGCAGCTCCCAGATAAAGTCATGGAGACTTATTATTAATTACTAATGCTTGGCCTTAGCTTGGACTTGTCCCTCCAGTTCTTATACCTTAAATTAGCCCATTTCTATTCATCTACATTTTGCCTCAGGGCTTTTTACCTTTCATTCCATATGTCCTATGTTCCTGCTTCCTCTGTATCTGTCATTCTGCCTCCTGGCATCTTCCTGTTGTTGCCTTTTCTTTCTTTCTTGAGCCTAAATTCCTCCTACTTACTCTCCCTGACCAGAAATCCTGCCTATTCCTCCTTGCTTGCTATTGGCTGTTCAGCTTTTAATTGGACCAATCAAGAGCTGTAAGCAGGCAAAGTAAATCAGTAACACATCTTTACATAGTTAAACAAATGCCACACATCTTTGCATAGTTAAACAAATATTCCACAACAAACAACAATTAAAGATGAGAATTGACAACATAATGTACCTATATAAAGAATATTTACTAAAACAACCCTTCTCATCCACAGCTTTCCACATATTAGTAATCTTCCTACAATTTACCTCTCATTCAAAGCTACATCTCCTTTTGGTCTGTCTTGTACTATCTCCACGGTTCATTTCCTTTTGTAAACATGATAGATAAGCTCACAAACCTAGCTACTAATTTAGCTATTCTTTTCTAGTTTTCATTTCTTTTCTGTGAAACACTTACATATATATTAAACCAACCTTTGGTTTTATTAATATGTCACCTGTCAGTTTAATTTGTAGAGCTTAGTTACTGAATTTAAGAGGGCAGATGAAAATGGTTTTCTTCTATATTTGGGAACATTTTAATGCCTCATGAGAAATAAAATCCCACCAACTCCCTTCTTGATTTTGTTTTGACATTTGAGGCTGTAATTCATCTTGTACAAAATAATTAACCATTTTATGCCATCAATAATAATGATTATTAGCTAAAAATATGTAGTTCAATCCCTAATTGTATTTATTACCATAACCTATTCATGAAAGACATTTGCTGAAAGGTTGAGAATGGGAGCAGTATTTTAGTAAAATAACAGGTCTGTTTATTAAAAATATTTTTCCTCCCTAGTGATGGAACACAGTCATTCATTGTTAAAGATGAAAATTATGATTTCTTGGTAAATAGATTTTTATAAATGTTCCTAAATCCCAGGACTAAATGAACAAAAATCACTAGTCATCTATGTTGTATATAATAATAAAAATTGTAATATCTTAAATTTTTGTTATCTACTTAAGGGAATTGTATAATTTCATCTGTCATCTGCATGCTAAAAAGTACTACTTTGGAATGAAAGTAGTCATTTCCCTTTTAAATTAAATGGAACTCTTGAACAGTAGCTGCAGGTTTTATCACACTGAATTGTACAGCAAATTCATCTATCCACCTTCAAATTTTCAAAGATACAAAGTCTAGTGAATGAGGAAAATGCTACAGCAAGTAAGTCAGTCTTCTTCACATGTGCTAAAGCAAAGATGACAAGTGTATGTGTTAATTATAAGTTGAAAAGCTCCAAAGACATTCCAAGGATCAAGGAGAATCTCACATAATTGTTTTTGAACAGATGATTATGTGTCTGGTGATAAAGAAACTCAGCAAACGACATTAATGTTTTGCACTTAGAGTAATTACAAACTCAGTAAAATCCTGAAGGATTCAAAATGGAAAAAAAGTATACTGGTACCTTATTAGAGAAGCCCTTGTAGAGGATGACAGATTATTTAGGAAATTTTTTTGCTGTATTCAAATGTTCATCTCAAAAGCCAAGGCTGTTATGGCATGGGAGAGAATATTTCCCAGGGATCTATTTACCTTGCTTCTACGTAGATTTACAGTACAGTCCTGTGTGAGAAATGAAAAGCCCCATGGAAGCTTATTCCCCATCTGCCACTGAAGACCTATCAGACTGAGCTTTGAGAGATGGTTTGAGACTGAGATTAGCAGCTTCAAAATAATGCTGCTTTATGAGGCCATAGTTCCCATGAGCTGGGAGTGCAGCATAGTTTAGCTGGATGTACTACTCCTGGTTCTCACCTGAGTATAATCCAGATGTTGTGTAGGGCTACAGAGCTCTCAGATTTGATATGGGAATTATATTATTCCAAGGTCATTTTTGGTTTTAGAATAATTTATCTCTATGTTGTTGTAGGAATGAACATGTAGCCATTTCAGTGGCTATGAGTCCAAGTTTGCCCTCTGATCCTAGAGGTTAGTGTTCCATCCTTTTTGGTCCTCTCCATAGGATCTCTTATAATATGGAAATGAAACCCATCTCAGACTGCTAAAATAATGTCTTCTGTAACAGTATGACACTGGAGTAACTACCCATCCTATTCATCATATGTTATTGGTTAAAGAAAATCTACCTGAACACAAAGAGGTGGAGAATATTTAGGGGTCATGTTATGGTCTTTCATAATCATAAAGCGAATTTATATTCCACTGTTCTCTTAAGCCTCTAGTTTTTTATCTTAAAGAATTATATATCAAAGAAACAATCACTTACTGGACTCTTTCAATTATTTCTAGAAATCTTCAAACAAATTGCATGTAGAGAGCACTTATAGTTAACAAGGACATACAGTTTAGACTTGAAGTTCCCATTTGTTTCTAGGACCTTCTCACTCATGCAGATATCTTAATACTTAGCAGGAAGACTGGGTTTTTAGTCATTTCAACCTATATCAACAGTCTTGGTTTAGCTTCAGAATAAAATGTAGATTGATTCTCTTCTAAAATTTCCCAATTTACTGTCTTTATTTTACAAAATTTCCTGTCATTTTGGTGTATTCAAACACCCCCTTTCTCCTGCCTTCCTAAAAAATAAGTCATTAGGGATCGCATTCTCTTTTAACTGAATTTATTCTTAACTACTATCCAAAGGGTAGTCTTCAGAAGGCAATTCTATTACTTCTTAGAAAAAGGGTATGTGATTTCTATGGATAGTCATTAAACAGGACACATCATTTAGTTCTTCTTGATGAACTGGATCGAGAAATTTTAAGTTTCTTCTCTTTGGTTTTATGTCAAATTTGCTCTGTAGCAGTGGTTCTCAACCTGTGAGTTGCAACCCCATTGGGGGTCGAATGACCTTTACACAGGGGTTGCAACTCATATATTCTGCATATCAGATATTTTCTTCTTTTTATTTTGTGTTTCTATATTTTTTCTTTTTTTAAATTTCATTTTATAATTTAATTTAATTTTACATTTCAGCCACGGATTCCCTTGTTCTCTCCCCTTCTGCCCCCTATATCAGATATTTTCATTACAATTCATAACAGTAGCAAAATTACAGTTATGAAGCAGCAACAAAATAATTTTATGGTTTGGGGGGTCACCACAACAAGAGGAATTGTATTAAAGGGTAGCAGCTTAGGAAGGTTGCGAACCACTGCTCTACTAGGTTATAGATAGTTAACTTTGGGTAAGGATTTCTAAATCTTTTATATAATTAGTGCATCATTTGCTGAATTATTTTGGTAGTCATCAGATGTATCAGAGAAGTACTTGTCTCCAGGTCTTTATGTTTCCTGTTCCTTTCTTTTACTTGCAAGGCTATTTCTTACACATGTCTCTTCCCTTAGATCTCTGCTTTTTTGTTCTTAGCAGAATACATCTGCTGAGCATCTTGTCCAAAACTATTCACATTCTTCCCTATTCTTCTCCAACCCCAATTTTTTTCAGTTTTTAACTATATCTTGCTATGATATATTAAATGATGGTTTTGAGTTGCATGAATCTCTACCTAGAATATAAACTATGAAAACAACAATTTTGCCTCTTTTTACCATCTGGAATTGTGACTACCCCAACTCAACACATCTCAATAATCATGTATTCTAATAAAAGAGAGGTGAATGGTAGGCATGAAACAATGAATCAAAATTAACCCAAATCATACATTCTACAGAGCATGAAGCCTGAAAGAAACCAAGTATAGCTCTTTAAGCTTTAAGCTTACCAATTTAATCTCTGGTTTCTTATAATAGTCTTGCTGGCCATAGGATTTACTCTAATGAAAGTATTGCTTCACTGAAATAAAAATTGTGGTGGGCTTTGAAGTAGGTATCCAAAATCACTTACTCCAAGGGCAATAGTAATAATCAAGTACAAACCATGCTTCTAATGGTGTACAAACGATTATAGAAGATATAAAAAGGAAGCCACAGCTGAGAGCTCTCATGTCTTCCTCTTGGTGGTGGACTGAACCCTCAAACCATAAGCAAAAATAAACCTTTCCAGTATGTTGCTTTTTTATTCAGGTATTTGGTCACAGCAACAAGAAAATTGATGCACTAGCTGCATAAACTTGGGATGATTTCATGTTTTTCTCTACATTTCAGGCATCTCATTTAAATAATAAGATATATACATATATACATATGCTATGTATGATACAATGTATTGTTTCAATGTATGTATACACCATAAAATGACCAAATCTGACTAATTGTCTATGATCTGAAATATTTATTATTCCTTTGTGTCAAAAGTATTTAAAATTCTCTAGCAAATATATCATATAATACTACTAATTGTACTTACCTTGACATATGTTGTGGTTTGAAAGAAAGTGGCCTTCATAGTCTTATATATTTGAATACCTATTGGCCAAGTTGGTATAACTATTTGGAAAAGACAATGCAGTATGGTCTTGTTGGGAGAGGTGTATAACACTGGCAGCTAGCTTTGAGGTTTCAAAAGCCCATGTTATTCCCAGTTAGCTCTCTGCCTCCTGGTTAGGGCTCAAGATGTAAACTCTTAGTTACTTGCTCCAGTGTCATTCCTGCCGGATTTCTTCCTGCTGTGCTCCCTGCCATGATGAACTTTGACTCTCTAAAACTGTAAGCCCCAAATAAATTTTTTTCTGTAAGTTGCCTTGAACATGGTGGTATATTACAGAAATAGAAAAGTAACTAAGACACCACATAAGAGAATGAAATAACTTACTCATCCTGTTTATCTATAACTTTGTACCCATTCACCAATTCCTGCCCTTTCCCTGTCTCCTAACCTTCCACTTATGGTAAATGTGCTACCCTCTTCTTCTGTAAGTTTGATTTTTAAAACTTCAATCTGTGGTTGCTAACAGAAATTACCACTTGACTAAATATTTGAACTACATACCTTTCAACTATTCTCATAGTGACTCTTTAGAACAAAGTTTTATATTTATATACAACCATAGTCATTATATTATAGCAGAAAGAGAAAAATATATATGATTTCCAACTATTCCTTCCTCTAACCCATTGTGTGGCGCTTACCATGGTCCAAATAATATGCTGAAGTTATAACAGTACTTATTTCCTCATTTTCCTGACTCATTTCTTCCAATCTGTAGACAAATCCTGTTAGGGGAAGGATTAATATTGACTTAAGTGGGGAATTCAGAAAAGACTTCTCTGAGGATAGGAATATAAGCTTGTAAGAATTTCTACTCTGAGTAAATACATATTTGGTACTGTCTTCTGTCATGGAAAATATACTGCTACTCAGACAGGTGACTCAACACTATAATAATAACTTCATCATTTTATTTCACTGTGCTCTTAACTTGTTACATCTGAATAGTCTGAAAAGGAAAAAAACCCTTGTAAGCAAAAGGAATGAGCCAAGCTCATAATATAACCTATAAAATAAATAATACCAGCTCATGATTTGCTCACTTTTTACAAAGAACATTACCCAATTTAAGTTGAATATGTCAAAAACAAAACAAAACAAAATAAGAAGAGAGACATCCTGCCTACTATTATACATTGGCCAATGATAGTTTAATAATGTACACAAAGAGAATGACCTCTTTATATGTTGTGTATTCTGAAAAGAGAATTAATGTCTAGCTGGTTCAAACATGTCTTCTCAATAGATGGAATCACTAGGCACTCTACCTCATCTGAATCTGCACAAGAATCTAGGATAACTTTTGGACCGTCAAAGTAAAATGCTTGCTTTAAGCAAGAATTTATAAGCCATGACTAATAGTTTTCTAGAAACTTCAGCCTGAGTTGATTTTCTAAGTCTCTAAGGAAGGAACACATACACAGACACACACACACACACACACACACACACACACACACACACACACACACACACACACATACTGGGCTACTTTAAGAAGTTTTATTACCTGAAAATGTTCCCAAATCATTATTTAAAGAAAACATTTTTACTTGATGAAATTACAGGATATTTTACAATTTAAATCAGGCAAATTACTGATACTTTATGATGGTAGGAACTGGAATCCAAGGATAAAAACAATCAATATCACTGAATTGGGAATGTAGCTCAGTTCAACGAGTACTTGCCTAGAAGACACATACCCCCAGTACAGCATTAGAAAACTAAGCATGTTGCCATGTGCAACCCTCAAACTCAGGAATTAGAAGCAGAAGTTTCAGAAGTTCAAGGTTATCCTCCACTGCATATCAAATTTAAAGCCACATAGAATTACATGAGACCCAGTTCCAAAATGAAACAAAAGAAAATTAATAACAAAAACAATTAATGCTCTTAACAGCTTAAAATCCTTAGATTATACAACCCACTGGCTATACTTCATTCTTACATTTTATTAATATACAATCCAATTTTTCTCATGTTATTATTCATGTGCTGGATCCTCAAGAAAAAAGAAACTAATCATGTATCTATAGGTATCTACCAAATACTTTCGATCAGCTTAATATATATATATCATTTCAAGGAAGTAATACAGGAATGTAAGTCTCAAGAATATAGTGAGAAACTTTTATTCATACAACATACATTTGTTGAGAGCCTGTTATGAACTAGAGTTATGAGATAGGATACAATATACTATTCCTGAGGAAATCAATTAAACAACAAATTACAAAACAATGTGTGGAGTGTCATGGTAAGAGGAAAAGTACTCTGCTCTGGGGCAACTATTGAAACTTTAGGGACTCAAAAATGTTTCCAATAGTGTTTCAGGCAATTATATTAGGATTGTGAAGATTCGGAGAGCTGAAATTAAAGTCAAGAACCAGGAGCATACAACACCAAGAAAGATGCATTCAATGATCAAAAGTTGAGCAGAGCTGAAGCAAAGCCTATAAAGAAAACAACAGCAAGAGATGAACCACAGTAGTGGGAATATCTTGTATAACATGTTAAAGATTCTGGGCTTTGTCTTGAAGGCTCTGGATACTCACAGAAGGGCAATCACCATTCAAAGTGGCTGCTACATCAAGAATGGACTTGAAGGTAGAACAAGGAGACACAGTGTGATATTTTCAGTTGTACAGTGAAATGATAAATGTGGACACTTATACAATGAATCCTGGAAGTAAAAATGACAGGGACCCATGATCAATTATAAATTGGTATAGATGTGATAAGAGATGTCTTCAAGGTCCCTAGCATGAGCAATTGGGTAGGTGGTGATGTTATTTGATGGAAAGCACAGTAGAGTGTTTAGTACATAAATGATGACAATCTAGATATGATATGATACAAGGATAAGTGGTGTATACTTATGAGAGCAAAATATGGAGATGTATTGTAAAAGTGGCAAAACTTGGACTAAGTAGGATTTTAGGAGAAACTGTAAGGCACATTTGAAGGACAGCAAGGGATAAATCATGACTGAAGAATATAGGATGACACTTAGGGCATCATCATGATCAAGATGTCAAGTCATAATAGGATTTAAATGTAGAGGGTTTTGAATATCATTGTAAATATCACAGCTTTCTTAACACCAGGGTTTGCAGTTTACTATTGCCATTATCAGTATGGTCTTAACAGTCAACTATTCAACTGTTGATGCTATCCCTTCATAGAATAAAGGATATTTCAAAATAAAATTGAGTAATAGTTTCAAATAATTGTAAATGAACACATTTTCTTTCATAAAATTCTAACTTTAATGTCCTTGGGATTTTTTGTTTGTTTGTTTGTTTGTTCTCTCCCTATGAATTAAAACAGTCTTCTGGAAACTGTCCAGAGACCAAAGTTTGTTCATCACTGAAGTGTATGTATTCCAAGTTTCATTCCAACACTGTCATTATATGAGTTCTATACTAGAAATTTATTTAAGAGTCCTCAAGAACCACTGAAGATTTTTGGGAGTGAAAATGACAATACCAAAGCTGTTTCAGAGAGTTATATGAGAGATCTTGGAAATACAAAAGCAGGTAATTCAATAATGGAAAATTGGAATAAATGAATATGGTGCCATGGAGAACTAAAAGGATATTATGAAAACAAAAACTCTATGGGAAGGATTAACTGCTTTGTAAAATTCTTACCTTAACTCAGAAGATATTTGCTCCATCCTCTCATTTAGGAGGCTTTTCAGGAAGTGGACTCAGAAACACCTTCTTTTTTTCTGACTCAACAAATCTAAACCACAAGTGTTAATGTCTCAGAGAGGATGATAGTATGTTATTTGTATTTTGCTGAATAGAATAATTAATTGCTTCAATGGGATGAATCATACAGAGGAAGCATATGCTAATGAGTTATATAAAATCAGTCTTTGGAGAGGTCACAGGTGAAAACAATTTATATCGTGCCATATAATCAAAGCTGGAGGACTCAAACAATATCAGAGAAAAAATAGCCCCTTTTACATCCTGGGCTATTTTTGCTTCAATCCTTTGCAAATAAAGTTACAAAAAATAAGTAGTGGGTCACTCGAAGAAGAGCTGCTGCTCTTCAACATTTTGTGGCAAAATTCTCACAATTCTGACTTTGTTGCATCTGCAAGATTCTGAGCTTTAAATGAGGAATGTACAGATGCGTACAACCTCATGGTACTCACCAGAAGTTGTCTTTGCTTTTCCTTTAATTTGTTCAGAGAGAAAAACCACAGAATGTTATAGACTTGGATAAATCTATGAAATTAGTAGGTGCTAAAATCTTAAAGTGTTGAGACAAGAATTCAGAATTTCTAAATGACTTATCACTTAGAGCTTTTCTCCTTCAATTGTGCTGGACTAAGACAATCAGAACACTGTGCAACTCCATGTGCCAGAAATGGATGGAATTCATTTTGATTTCATCAATCATCAAGTGATTACAGCTAGGGTTGTACGAGCTTAGTGGACAAATAATTTTTATTTTAAATGTGCACTATGGAATGACAAAGTTAGTAAACTTACTGGAACCTCATTTTACAATAATTTTCTCCCACATGTGTCTTTATGATAATAATAGTTTAGCATTGTCAATATTTTAAGTATATATTTCAAACTCATCTAGTCCCAAAACAACTCTATAAACAGTTTCACTATTAGCATTATTTTATAAATGAAAGCAAATAGAAAACTTAAAATGAAAGTTACTAGATCAAAAATTGGAAGATACGAATTAGGTCAGGATGCCTGGCTCTAGAGCAGTAGCTCTCAACATCCTTAATGTTGTCATCCTTTAATATATTTCCTCATGGTGTGGTAACCCCCAACCATAAAATTTGTTACTACTTCATAATTATAATTTTGTACTGTTGTGAATGGTAATGTAAATAACTGATATGCAAAATATCTGATATGTGACCCCTGGGTCCAAAAGGGGTCACAATCCACAGACAGAGAACAGCTGCTCTAGAGTCTTCATTTCACCCTAATTTAAGAAAACAATTTGAAAGAACGGCTCAGAACTAGCTCAAAACTGGATGTGGAAGAGTTTCTAGTTTGCAACAAGGCAAATAAAGAATAGGATTTAAGTTTAGTAAGACAAGAATCAGAGAACCTTGAAAACAAGAGGGTAGTCCAAGTTTATGATGAGGTGGTCAGATGAAAATAGGAGGGAGAAAAGGAAGAATAGCTTGATAGAGTGTAGAAAAACAGATCATTACCATGGAAGCTATTAAAACAAAAACCTTCCTAGAGCAACTTCTACCCAGAAGATACTCAGCAATGTCTAGTAAGATGGGGTGAGGGGTATTGTTGGTTAAGCGGCAGCGCTTGTGGCTGGCCATGCTGACGGAAGAGAGTGATGGATGCTGCGGTGGCAGAAGAATCACGAGCCATGGTTACCATTTAGAGCTTTAGGGCTTTATTAGGAGAGGGAGAGAGAGAGAGAGAGAGAGAGAGAGAGAGAGAGAGAGAGAGAGAGAGAGAGAGAGAGAGAGAGAGAGAGAGAGAAAGAAGAAGAAGAAGAAGAAGAAGAAGAAGAAGAAGAAGAAGAAGAAGAAGAAGAAGAAGAAGAAGAAGAAGAAGAAGAAGAAGAAGACGACAGAGGGAATACAGGGAGAGAGAGACCCATGGAAGGGCATTCCCGCTTTTTAGGCTGGGATGCTGTTGCAGGCTGGTGACGTAATAAGGACATAATCCTTACAGGTATAGGGTGTGTCTGGTACTGGTGTTTAGTGGGTAAGACTAAAGAATGCTGCTAAATACTCAATACTGCACATAAAAAATTCTTCACATCACAACCATTATCTAACCCCAAAGGTTCAGAGACTTCTAATTTTCCTCTTGCTACAAAGGAATAAGAAAATAATTCTAAAATGAAGGATTTTTTAAGCTGTTGCACTATGGTATAGGACAAATGTTTCTCAGGTCCTGCCTGGCCACCATGGACCCACAGCCACTTATAAAATAATCACTCAGAGCCTTAGTATTATTTTAACTCTTCAGCCATTAGCTCAGGCTCATTACTGACTAGCTCTTACACATAAATTAACCCATAATTCTTATTTATGTTTAGCCACATGGCTTGGTACCTTTTCTCAGTTCTGCCTTGTCATCTTGCTTCCTTTGTGTCTGGTTGTCGACTCCTGACTCAGCCCTTCCTCTTCCCAGAATTCTCCTCATCTGCTTATCCTGCCTATACTTACTGCCTGGCTACTAGCCAATCAGCATTTTATTTATCAACCAATCAGATCAACATATATTGGGTGCGCTTATTTATTTTACATACAAAAGTAAATCTTAGCTGTATGTTTGGTTTTTCAGGATATAGAGTATCTTCCAAAAATTTCAGAGTTGATTGATACTTTGATTTTATAATTGTCAGTGCTAAGAACACAATTCCTAATCAGTATACAGTTAAAAAATAGTAGAAGTAGAGAGCCCACAGGCCCTGGCCAGGGAAGATATTGCCCACAACTTGCTAAACCCTTTTAAGCCTGTCCAACAACCCCAGACTACACTCCTACTTCTGAGCCCCATATCCTGGTCTACTAATTTGGAAGAAGTCTTTGGCTTTACCAGAGGCCAAGCAGGATGAAGGAAACCCAGGTAAGACACTATCCATTGTCAGCTAATACTCCTTAAAGCCTGACCAATAACCCAAGACTGTGCCCTCTCTCCATACTAGAGCTCTAGCCCACCAGCAGCCTTACTGGAGGCCAGGATGGTCCTAAAAACTCCAAATAAGACACTACCCACCACCTATAAAACCCCATTTAAGCCTGCCCAATAACCCTAGACTGCACATACCCCCTAATCCCCAACTCCCACCTCCACACCCTGGTGTGGAGATGCCAAGGAACAAAACCCACATGGAACAAAAACAAATGCATGAATCAATACCTAGATACAAATTCATCCAAAATCCAGATGCCTAAATGCCAGTATAAGAACACAATCAATAATAGAAAAGGAAATATGGTATTACCAGAATCCAGCTATCCTACAACAGCAATACCAGAATAATCTAACAAAACTGAAGCACAAGAAAATGGCCTTAGAATTATTTTATGAAGTTGATAGAGGTTCTTAAAGAGGACATGAACAAATCCCTTAAAGAAATTGAGGACTTTAATTTCTTTCTCATTTCTTCCTTGACCCAGTGTTGATTCAGTGTGCATGAGTTTGTAGGCTTTCTGTAATTTGTTTTGCTGTTAACTTTTAACTTTAAGCCATGGTGATCAGATAAGGTACAGGAGTTTCTTTCACACCTGACTTCTCAACAGAGACCTTAAAATGCAGACCAATTTCACTCCTGAACATAGATGCAAAAATATTCAGTAAAATAATTGCATACTTAATGCAAAAACACATCAAAGAGACTATCTACCATGACTAAGTAGGCTTCATCCCATAGATGTAGGGATAGTTCAACATATGAAAGCCTGTCAATGTAATTCATCATATAAACAAACTGAAAGAAAAAATCACATGATCATCTCCTTAGATGCTGGAAAAGCCTTTGACAAACTTTCATGATAAAAATCTTGGAGAAATCAGGGATACAAAGGACATACTTAAACATAATAAAAAAATATACAGCAAGCCAATTGCCAACATCAAATTAAAGAGAGAGAAACTCAAAGCAATTACACTAAAATCAGGAACAAGACAAGGTTGTCCACTCTCTCCACACCTATTCAATGTAGTACTTAAATTTCTAGCTAGAGCAATAAGACAACTAAAGGAGATCAAGGCGATACAAATTGGAAAGGAAGGAGTCAAAGTATCATTATTTGCAGATGATATGATGATATATACAAGTGACCCCAAAATTCTACCAGGAAACTCCTACAGCCAATAAATACCTTTAGTCAAGTGGCTGAATAAAAAAAATTAACTGAAAAAAAATGAGTAGCCCTCCTATATGCAAACAATAAATGGGCCAAGAAAGAAATCAGAGAATCAACACCCTTTACAATAGCCTTAAACAATATAGAATATTTTGGAGTAACTCTCACCAAGCAACAGAAAGACCTATCTGGCAAGAGCTTTGTCTTTGAAGAAAGGAGTTGAAGATATCAGAAAATGGAAAGATCTCTGATGCTCATGGATTGGTAGAATTGACATAGTAAAAACGGCCGTCTTACAAAAGCCATCTACAGATTCAATGCAATCCCCATTAAAATCCCAACACAATTCTTTACAGACCTTGAAAGAAAAATACTCAACTTCATATGGAAAAACAAAAAATCCAGGATAGCTAAAACAATTCTGTACAAAAAAGAACTACCATAGGTATCACCACCCCTGATTTCAAGCTCTACCACAGAGTTACAGTGATAAAAAACTTAATGGTATTAGAATAGAAACAGAGAGTTGGATCAATGAAATAAAATTGAAGGACCAGATGTAAATCCACACACCTATGTACACTTGATTTTTGACAAGGAATTCAAAATTATACAATGGAAAAAGGAAGGCATCTTCAACAAATGGTGTTGGTGTAACTGGATGTTGACATGTAGAAGAAAGGAGATAGATACATATTCATCAATCTGCACAAAAATCAAAGATCTCATCATAAATTCAGTTACACTGTACCTGATAGAAGACAAAGTGGGGAATAATCTCAAGCACATCAGCACAGGAGACAACTTCCTGGACAGAACACCAATAACACAGGCACTAAGATTGACAATTAATAAATGGGATTTCATGAAATTGAAAAGTTTCTGTAAGACAAAGGACACTGTCAATAGGACAAAATGGAAGCCTACAGAATGGGAAAAGATCTTCACCAAACTCACATCTAATAGAGCGCTGATTTCCAAAATAGATAAAGAACTCAAGAAACTAGATATCAGCAAATCAAATAATCCAATTAAAAATGGGGTACAGATCTAAACAGAATTCTCAATGGAAGAACCTCAAATGGCTGAGAAACACTTAAGGACATGTTCAACATCCTTAGCCATCAGGGAAATGCAAATCAAAACAACTCAGATATTTCATGTTACACCTGTCAGAATGGCTAAGATCAAAACCACAAGCAACAACTCATGCTGGAGAGGATGTGGAGCAAGGGGAATACTCTTCCATTGCTGGTGAGAGTGCAAACTTGTACAGCCACTTTGGAAATCAGTATGGTGGTTTCTCAGAAAACTAGGAATCAAACTACCACAAGACTCAGCTATACCACTCTTAGGCATATACCCAAAGGATGTTCAATCTTACCACAAGGACACTGCCTCAATTATGTTCATAGCAGCATTATTCATAATAGCCAGAACCTGGAAACAATCTAGATGCCCTTCAACTGAGTAATAGATAAAGAAAATGTACTACATTTACACAATGAAGTATTACTCAGCTGTGAAAAACAAGGACAGCAGGAAATTTGAAGGCAAATGGATGGAACTAGAAAAAAAATCATCCTGAGTGAAGTAAGCCAGACTGAGAAAGACAAACATGGTTATGTGCTCACTCATATGTAGATACTAGCTGTAAAATAAAGCATAACTGTGCTACTATCCATAGACCCAGAGAGACTAGGTAAAAAGGAGGGTTCATTTGGGGAGATCAAGATCTCCTGGGAAGGGGAAATAGGAGAGATTTTGTGAGTTTACTGAGGGCAGGTGGGGATAGGAACATGAGTGATCAGGTTGAGGGGGGATGGATGGGGAAGAATGCTGAGGGGTACTGTTGGAGGTGGCATTTCAGGGTTCAGTGGAAGCCTGATGCAGGGGAATCTTCCAGGAGTCTATGGGAAGGATTCCAGCTTATACACTTAGCAATAGTAGATAAGTAGTCTGAACAGGCTATCTTCTGTGACAAGATTGGTGTCTGGTCCAGTTGTCATCAGAGAGGAACCATCCAGCAACTGATGGAGGCAGATGCAGAAACCCACAGTGAAACATTAGGCAGAATTAGGGAATCCTACAAATGAGGAGGAGCAGGAAGGAGTGTAGGCGCCAGAGGGATCAAGGACATCATGGGAAGGATCACACAATCAACTCACCTGGGCTCATAGGGGCTTGGAGGGACTGGACAGACAACCAGGGAGCTGCATGGGACTCACCTAAGCACTTTGCATATGTGTTACCATTGTGCAGCTTGGTCTTCTTGTGGGACTCCTGACAGTGGGAAAAGGCTGTCTCTAAATCATTTACTGGATTTTGGCACCCTACCCCTCATACTGGGTCATCTTGTCAAGCCTTAATACATGGGGAGGTGGTTAGTCTTACTGCAACTTGATATGCCATGTTTTATTGATACTCATAGGAGACCTACCCTTTCTTGGATGGTGATGAAAGAGGAAGGGATTGGGAGGTGGGAGTGGGAGTGAGGTTGAGGGGAAGGTACTGAAAGTGGAGGATAGGGGGAGACTGCAGCCAGGATATAAAATAAATAGATGGAAGAAAAAAGAAACAGAAAAAGTGGCAGAAGTATATGTAGGGCCATCTCAGTAATTATTGGAAATTTTGTCAAGTCAAATTTCAGTTTACAAATCTTTCTAAAACTCAAGTCAGCAACACAAACAGCAATTTAAATATCAAATACTCCGACATACTACAATTCAAAGATATACTAATTGATATTTGCATGCTAAAGAATAAGGACAAGAAAATATTGAGTCTGTGTTTTATAATTAAACTATTTTGTTTAAGAGCAGAAACTTTTGTCCGTACAATAAAAGCTCTGCAATTAATAATATGCAATGTTTTCTTTTAACTCGAGCTGTAGTGCTTCAGGCAGTGATCACTGTCACATGATATGACAGCATACTTAGTGCAAGTGCACATATTCTGTTTTCAGACTCAGGGCTGCAATGACATTGCATGGTGCAATATAGGAAAGGACTCCCACTTCAGGTTATTATATTTTATCTGTGTATGTTCAGAAACTTTTCCTCTTGCCAAATGTTTATGACACCACATTGAGCTACATGACCCCATATAGGTTCAAACCCATAGTTCAAGAAGCTGTCTTACAGCATAAACGTATATAATAATTTATTTTAAGTTATATCTACTGAGAAACTGTGACCTAGAAGCATGGCTTTATGACCAGACAGCCTTTATGAGGTGAAAGCAGCTTTGCATAATGATGATCACACAGATGAAGTATGCATTACAATACCTTAACCAATGACAGAAACACAACTTACTATTTTGAGTGTTTGATCAGACATTGTACATAGCTCTTTATTACACCATGTTGCTTAATCTTCAAAGCAAGTCTGTAAGATAGTTAATATTCATAGTCCCATATTGCATTATTGAAAATGAAGCTCAGAGAAGTTAATTACTCTGTCTGGGATCACATACCTAAAAAGTGACCCAATATGAAGCCACACTAAATCTGTTGAATTCATTGGTACACACCATTACACTCTGTAATATGTATTTAGCTATCTAAAGTTTTGCTCATAGACTGGAAGCAAGGACTAGAAACACATAAATGCCTTTCCAGTTGTGTGTGTGTGTGTGTGTGTGTGTGTGTGTGTGTGTGTGTGTATGTATGTGTGGTGTCATGAAGAATTGGAGGGAAAGAAAGATTAATATAAATCAATGAATTCTCAAAAAGATTCTCACCTAGCAGGAAGCTCTGCGTGCCATTTGATGAAAGAGACCATTGGGAATCAGTTGATTTCAAACTGAATTCCACATGCACATTCCTTTCAGACTCAACAGCTAACCGTCTGTCTCACCAAGGACAACCTGTGTAGCATCTCGGCTAAAAGTGAAGAAAGATGTTTAAAATTGTCCCTTTCAACAATTCTACCTAGAGAAAAATACTTCCATTTAAAATTCTTTTTCAATGTTAAATTATTGCACAATGAGTTCCTTTAAAAAACTGCTTTAAATCTAGAGTAGCACTCCCATTATACACAAGAGGCTTATGATATACAGAGGCCAGAATGCATCTTAGGAAAGAACCCCACTAAATGAAACCCAGCTCTACTCCAGCTAGCTTGTGACATCGGTGTTAGTCCTGACCATTACAACCAGCATTACAAAGGCCTGACAGTCTTCTTCACAGCTTTTCAAGTCAGATTCCATTTTCCTGCTGTCACAAAATGTAGCCTCAGTCAGTGTGACATCTACTTCCTCATTTGGCAGAGGGCTCTTTCTTCTGTGACAATGAAAATAAAGGTACTTTCTTTCCTGACAGATTTTAAAGCTTATTCATAGGCAGAGCTTTTGTTTCTTCGTGGGTTATACTAGCACAGGGAAGTATCTCAGCACTCCAGTCCTTTTCCTTTTTCTTATTTTTATGACAAAAAAAAACCTACTGTTCATATAAATCAAAAATGAAATGCCTGGGGTTCATCCATTGTATTGTATGTTCAAAGCTCTCAATATTACTTAACTCTTTTCATTTCATTTTATTTTCCTGGGACATTGCATCATTGAGTCCTGGTTTATAAGAGTTAATAAACTGCATTTCTAATACAATCAGAGTTTATTAGGCCTATGTGAGAAGCAGATCGCTCAAACGTCTTGTAGGCTTTACACTCAGTGGTGTCTGCTTATAATAAGCAGTGTGTTCTCCCTCCCTCCTTCTCTCTCCCTCACTCTCTCTCCCTCCCTTTCTTCTCTTCCTCCCACCCCCCACTCACTCTCCTCTTTGTGTGTGTTAACTCTACAGAACTATACAAGCAGGTTTGGGAATGTGATGGATATCATGTCTGACCTTAAAGGACCAAATAATACCTTCTTATTAGAGACCTGTCACAAAGGGGACAACAGTTTTGCCCTGAACTTCAAATGCCTTATTATCCTGCTGTGATTTTCACATTGTTCCCTGGAATGGCTATGCAGACAAATAGCTTAGGTACTTATGCTGTGACTAGTATATGCCACTAGTTGATAGTTGAGGTCTTTTAATTCAAGTTAGAAGAGTAGGCAAATGATGTTCATAACTGGCTCGTGAGGATACATTCTGTGACATATGCCTGGGATTAAAAATCAATATGACAGCAGCTGGAAGAACAAGAAGAAACATAGGCTAAACAGTTCTGCTTTGAAGATGGAGCCATTTTTGAGAATCAGAGGCTTGTGGCAAATTTACATCCTATACAATCACATACTGCAAGTTTTCAGATATATATTTTGTATCATTATGCTCACATTCAATACCAATCATAGATTGTATCTGAGTCAAAACAAATGTATCAAAAACAAAGATTTTTTTTTTGCAGTCAGCTTTAAGCTCCCTTCATGTTCAAGCAAAAACTAATTAAGGAATTTAACCAGGCCCTCAGGATATTGTAGTTTCTCCCTCAGTGAAATTCTTCTGGGGAGCAGAAAAGACAGTATAGAACAATGGGACAGCAAAGAGATCCTGGCTTCAGTTGTTACCTCTCAAATCACTTCATATCTCTAGTAAATACAGTGTGTTTGTCCTTCAAATAGATTGCCCTGGACTGCCTTGTCAACATTAGATCAGTAAGAGGATTGGGAGATATAAAGTATTGTTCCTATCTTAAATAATGTTAGTTGACATTTATGGGGTGTTTATTGTATGACAGACATTGTTCTCAGCAGTTTACATGCAACTAATGACTTCTTAAAGTACAGATGCAAGCTAGACAGCTTTATGACATACATACCATTATTCTTCCAATCTATAAGCAATCTAGGTAGAGAGAGATTAACTTACTAGCTCTTTCCATTTGAATCTGCAATGTGCTCTAAACGGATCATACGTTGAAGTCTTATTTGCCAGCTGCTAGTGTTTGGGGAGGTAATGGAAAATTCAGGGTGTGAGACCAGCTAGATAAGTCAGCTGCTGAGATATGCCTTTGAAAACTATGTTCCAACCCTTGGCCCGTCATATCTGGAGGTGAGTATTTTTGCTCCACCATTCCTTTCTGCCATGATGGCCTGCTTTAAAACCAGCATAGTGATAATAGAGCTGCCACTGATAGAGTGAAACCTCTTAAGTCATTAGCCAAATGGTGTCTTTTCTCCTTTATGTGATTTGTGGGTGTCTTTGTTAGGGTTCTTATAGCTGTGCTCAAACACCATGACCAAAAGCAACTTGGGAAGGAAGCATTTACTTCACCTGACACTTCTAGGTAACAACTCCTCATTGACGGAATTTGGGGCAGGAACACAAGCAGGGCAGGAACCTACAGACAGGAACTGATACAGAGGCCATGGAGGAGTGCTGCTTACTGGATTGTTCTCTCATGGGGAGTACCCAGGACCATAGGCCCAGTGGTGGCACTACCAACAGGGAGGTGGTCCCTTCCACAACAATTACTGATAAAGAAAATGTCCCATCAGCTTCCCTACAGGCCATTTTGGTGGGGCATTTTCTCAATTGAGGTTCCCTCTTCCAAAACGACTCAAGCTTGTGTCAAATGGACATAAAACTAGCTAGCACAGTGAGTGTCTGTACTAGAGAAAAAATCCAGTCATACAAAAATGAGTACGTGGTACATGCCCACTAAATAGCCATTGGTAGTAATGGCTTAATTTAGAAGTAATCCAATTGTCTATTCTACTACATTTTTTTAAGTGGGTTATTTAGACAGGTGTTGAAACCATGATTATCAAAACATTACAAAGTCTGGAAATATTTGTGACACAATAAAAGTTCTACAAAGCAGTCCAAAAATTATAAAACAATACCATTATAAATATATAACTTTTTGAGAATATGAAAAAAGACTAAAAATGATAGCACACCATGAAAACAATTGTATAAAAGTAGGTGTATCAGGATAAGTATTTTAAAATTTATTATATATTTTCCAAATGTTTGCTAAAAATTCTCATTCCTTCTTTATAAATAACATTAAAGAAAAATATACTTCAAAGACCCTGTCACCTACATGTAAGGTTGGCCTTGTCATACTTGAGAGAGAGTCAGAAATTCACTTGCTGTGTCTAATGACTTTCTGAGGATAAATAAGCATTCCAAGGACTGTGCCTCTTCAATATAACTACCCAACCAACCTTGTATATCATCTTTTCTATTTTGGGGGATTCCTCGTATTTTTTCAACCAAGAAGTTATTTTCAGATCTATTGCCTAGACTTCAGTGTATGGCCAATTGCTGTACTTCTCCTGTTTTTTTTTTTTTTTTTTAAGATGAAACATGACACAATAGACCTTGATTAGAAAGACATGATCTTCCTTATGTTGGAATTGAAATTTATAAAATTTATACCCAAAGTAATATGATATCACAATCAATTGCCAGAGCCCCCTGACTTAAAAGATAAATGTAATTATAACATGTTTCTAATTTTTCTTTAAATCAATCAATATTGGACCTTCATTTAGACTGAATAAGGAAAAAGTTTAATATTACTACCTAATTGATACTTCAAGCATTTCATTCTAAAAACTTACATTCTGTTTTGTGTCCTGCTTGAAGATTTATAACTATAGATGTATTATCTGGTTCATTAATAGTTAAAGGAGAACAGGGTGAGTTTGCTCTGAGTTTATTCCAGTCCATTATGCTCTGTCCTAGGAAGCTACCCAGTTGCCTTCCAATCTGGAAAAAAAGCTGTTAGGAATAATGAACTGGATGTGGCTAAAAGCACTCTCAGCATTTAGCTATAAGAAGTTGTGAAGAAAAGAGGGGAGAAAATTACCAGTAATGATAGAAAAAGGAAAAAATGTAGGATAATTAAAATATTTTAATGAAATATTTCCAAAGAGCCCCCTCTGTGAAGTGACTGTGTTACAGTCTCTGCCTGCAAAACAGAAATAACAATTCTCAAAATTTTCCTCCTGGGTATTAAACATGTCTCATAAGGTTATGTAATAAAATTTTTGATTCGTATGTAAGCCAAATAAGTAAAGTATTATTTTGCAGACTAAAAATGATAAACCATTACAACAAAACTTAATTTAAACAGTTAGCTAATAGAGTTAAATAAAATAAGTTTCTCTCTTTTGAATTTCTTCGTTATTAATGGAAATACATGGATGAATAAGAGGGTAGGTCAACAATTATGCTTATTTTTAGGAAGTCCTGCATAATTACATTAAAAACAACCCTGAATAAATTGGCAGCAGAAAGAGCAAAAACAAAATGTGTAAGTATTTAAGACAGAAGTGGAGTAGCTGATATACTTTGAACCAAAAGAATTACTCTTACAAAATAGTCTTCATCCAAGCTAGCAGGAAGTAAGCAGCTTCAGGTTTGCATGAACAAATTTTGTCAACAATTAGATAATAAAAACAACAAGGTCAAAAAACCCAACAAGGTCATAATCTAAATAAAATAATAACAAACATCAACAAATTCTTCTTCACACAGTACATCTGTTTCAAAGTGACTAGTTTATTTTCACATTTTGATGATACTTTTCATTTACCCTTTGAAAATTTTCATACATGTATACAATACATCTTGATTATGTCTACCTCCACACTCCATTTATCTAACTTAATCTACTCTACTAACACATCTCCCTCCCATCTCCATGTCTCCCTTTTTAATAATCCACTGAGTCCAATGAGTTCTGACCGTGTGTGTGTGTGTGTGTGTGTGTGTGTGTGTGTGTGTGTGTATGCAGTGATCCAATTGAGTGTGGAGAAGCTATCAGTGGCTACCCACCAAAGAAAATTGACTCTACCTGCCCCAGTAGCTATCAATTGCCAATAGTTTCTCACCTAGGCATAGACCATTTAGAGCCCATCATCCCCTCTCCATGATAGAATAGATTTTTTGTATACATGTATATAATACATATTACTCATATCAATCCACGACAATTGACTTGGTCTTGTGCAGGTAACTATAACTACTATGAGTTCATGTGTGACATCCATGCTACATCCAGAGGACAGCATTCCATAACAATCTTCCTCATCCTTTGGCACTTACATTTTTTTTTTTTTTTGGCTTTTCAATACAGGGTTTCTCTGTGTAGCTTTGCACCTTTCCTGGATCTTTTTCTGTACCCAGGGTGGCCTCGAACTCACAAAGATCCACCTGCCTCTGCCTCCCAAGTGCTGGGATTAAAGGCATGTGCCACCTCTGCCCAGCGGCACTGATAATTTTCTTCCCCCTTCTAACATGTTTTCTGAGCCCTGAGAGTGGGATAATGAAGGGTAATAATATTGATGTCCCAGCTACAGTTGAGCACTCATGGTCATTATCAGTATAAAATGCCTAATTTTGATAGGTAGTCATGCTCATAGCCTGATTTCTGTAGCTTGAATTAGTTTTATACATGCTATAACCCATCTCATTAAGGAGAAATCACTTATTCATCCAATGATATACTGAACTCATACTATAGGCCAAGTAGGAAGTAGTCCAGGCATTGTGAACATATGAAAGAGTAAAGGAGACAAAACTGCCCTTAATTTCTTGTGGGGCATAAATTCAAAGTAAATATCATGGACTTCAAGGTAATAAATGATAGCTTTCTTCAGGATAAGGTGGATAGAGAGTGTGGGGAGGTGGGAATAAAATGGGAACAAGTTTTTTATTTAAATTTCATCAATTCTAATGGATATTCTGAAACTGCATATAATTTTCATAAAATAATATGTTTAATTATTATAAGTAAATCAGGACAGGCCTCATTGAGAAGGTAATATTGGAAGGAATGAAGGGGCTAATTTATTTGGTTAACAGTTTACATCTACAGCAAATCAAGCAAGAGAAAATGGTAGCCATAATGACTGTGGTGAAAAAATATATGGTTCTGGAAATATTTGAAATTAGAGGAAAGATGATTTTTTGATCCACTTATAATGCTGTTTGAAGGAAATAGAAGTGAGTCAAAGAGTCCTCCAAATTTTTTAAATACTTTTATTTTATAATTAACTTAATTTCACATATCAGCCACAGATTCCCCCATCCTCTCTCCTCCCATCTCCCAATATCCTCCCCCCAATGCACTGCGCATTCCCACCTCCTCCAGAGCAAGGTCTCCCCTGGGGAGTGAGCCTAGCCTGGTACATTCAGTTGAGGCAGGTCCAGTCACCTCCTCCCTGCACCAAGGCTAAGCTAAGTGTCCCAGCATAGGCCCCAGGCTCCAAAAAGCCAGCCCATGCACCAAGGACAGGTCCTGGCTCCACTGCCTAGACGCCTTCCAAACAGTTCAATATAGTCAACTGTCTCACTTATCCTGAGGGCCTGCTCCAGTTCCATGGGGGCTCCTCAACCATTGGTTCATCGTTATGCGTTTCCACTAGTTTGGCTATTTGTCGCTGTGCCTTTTTCAATCATGGTCTCAATATCTCTCGCTCATACAATTCCTCCTCTTTCTCACCTGTTGGACTCCTGGAGTTCCAACTGGGCCTCAGCCATGGATCTCTGTATCCACTTCCATCAGACACTGGATGAGAGTTCTATCATGACAGCCAGGGTGTTCGGCCATCCGATCACCAGAGCAGGTCAGTTCAGGCTTTCTTTCGACCATTGCTAGTAGTCTATAGTGGAGGTATCTTTGTGGATTTCTGGGAACCTCTCTAGCACTCTTCTTCTTCCTATTCCCATGGGGTCTTCATTCATTATAGTATCTCCCTCCCTGTTCTCCCACTCTGCTCCTGATCCAGCTAGGACCTCCCGCTCCCTTAAGCTCTCTTTCTCCCGACCCTTGTCCCCCATTACCCCCCACCCCCAGTTTGCTCATGTAGCTCTCATCCATTTCTCTGTCGTTGGGTGATCCCTGTGTCTTTCTTAGGGTCCTCTTTACTAGGTAGCATCCCTAGAGTTGTGAGTTGCAGTCTGGTTATCCTTTCCTTTATATCAAGTATCCACTTATGAATGCGTACATACTATGTTTGTCTTTCTGAGTCTGGTTACCTCACTCAGGATGTTTTTTTCTAGTCCATCCATTTGCCTGCAAACTTCATGATGTCATTGTTTTTCTCTGCTGAGTAGTTACTCCATTGTGTATATGTACCACATTTTCTTTATCCATTCTTCAGTTGAAGGGCATCTAGGTTGTTTCCAGGTTCTGGCTATTACAAATAATGCTGCTATGAACATAGTTGAGCATGTGTCCTTGTGGTATGATTGAGCATTCCTTGAGTATATTTCCAAGAGTGGTATAGCTGGGTCTTGAGGGAGATTGATTCCAAATTTTCTAGGAAAGTGCTATATTGATTTCCAAAGGGGCTGTACAAGTTTGCATTCCCACCAACAGTGTAGGAGTGTTCCCCTTGCTCCACATCCTCTCTAATATAAGCTCTCTTCAGTGTTTTTGATCTTGGCCATTCTGATGGGTGTAAGATGGTATCTCAGAGTTGTTTTGATTTGCATTTCCCTGGTGACTAAGGATGTTGAGCAATTCCTTAAAATCTCTTTCACCCATTTGAGCTTCTGTTGAGAATTCTTTGCTTAGCTCTACAGCCCATTTTTAATTGGACTGTTGGGTATTGGACTGATGTCTAATTTCTTGAGTTATTTATATTTTCTGGATATCAGCCCTCTTCAAACAAATGGTGCTGGCGTTACTGGATGTCAACATGTAGAAGACTGAAAATAGATCCATATATGTCACCATGCATAAAACTTAAGTCTAAGTGGATCAAAGACCTCAACCTAAATCCAGCTACTCTGAACCTGCTAGAAGAGAAAGTAGGAAGTAGTTTTGAATGCATTGGCACCAGAGATCACTTCCTAAATATAACACCAGTAGCACAGACACTGAGAGAAACAATTAATAAATGGGACCTCTTGAAACTGAGAAGCTTTTGTAGGGCAAAGGACACGGCCAACAAGACAAAACGACAGCCTACAAAATGGGAAAAGATCTTCACGAACACCATGTGCTCCAAAATTTTTGGTTTGACCAATTGGAATGATGCAGTTTCCATCAACCAAGTTGGGAATGAAGGTAGTCTGTTTTGTGAAGATAACAGGAAGTCTATTTTCAAAATATTACCATTGGAGAGTGTTGTTAGATTCAAATGTGGATATATAGAGCTGGCAATTGCATACATACAGTGATATTAGAGACTCACTAGCATCTAGAATTTACTTAAGGGAGTAAATACAGGCAGAAAAGAAAAGCAAAACCAAGTATTCAGCCTAGCATATCCATAGTCCAGATATAGGTAAGGAATGATAAAAAAAATGAAGAAGAAATGACAGTAAAATGATGTCTTTCTTTCATTCTGAATTCTTTTTTCTAGTCTATCTCACCCTCCTCCTTTTTTATTGGTATATGGATGAATAAGTGTGTCTATTCATGGATATATGGGTGTGTGTGTGTGTGTGTGTGTGTGTGTGTGTGTGTGTGTGTGTATGTGTGTGTAATAGTTGGAATGGACTGGTTACAGTATTGAGAGAAGTGCTGAGGAAAAGTCCACCCAAACAGTGGTGGACTATTTTATTATTAGTGGCATTATTTAAAATTACTGATACATGGTAATCATAAAACCGATACTACCTTTCATGTGACTTACAGTTTTTATATCTCCACAGACAGTGCATTCTTGTACTGCTTGTAAACAGAGTGGACTGTGTCCATGGCCACCCACTCTATCTATCATGTATGTTTTAGTTGAAAATATAAAATAATTATGTAACCTGGCTTTGCTCTATCTGACGGTTATCTACTTTGAGTTTTCTTTTCTTTTCTTTTACAATACTATTCAGTTCTACATAACAGCCACAGATTCCCTTGTTCTCTCCCTTCCTGCCCCCCTCCCCTTCCCCCCAGCACACCCCCCATTCCCACCTCCTCCAGAGCAATCCTTCTTCACAAAGTTTCTTAAGCTTTCGAGTATATGGGTGCTTTCCAAAATAAAAACAAATCTGCCTTGTGCCTAGCCTACTAGAAATATAAGGGTAATTTAAACATAAAATTGAATTATGCTTACGAAAACTTGTGATTTTGGTTTGCTTTGATGTTTTAAAATCCTTAGCCTTGTACATGCTCTGTACTCTCAACCTCCCCCATCATCTCTTCAACTTTAGTTCTTTAACAAATTCCTCATATGCTGAGATTCTGAAGATGTATTTAATGAGGGAATTTCAATATCTAAAATCTTCCATCAGTTATTAACATAGATGCTCTTAATTAATGATAATCTACATGCTTTGAAGAACTCATACACTTTCCAAAAAGGAACCAATATGATAGATGGCAGGTGTTTCCAAGACAAATAATCAAGAACAATAGTAGCTTTTTGGGTGCAAAACAAACTAGAATGTGCCCTAGAAGCAATGGGCTAGGTGTTAGCTTCCTGGTGTGGAGCATGTGTTAAGTGTTTGGTTTATTGATGAAGTGACTAGATAACTTGCATTCTTAGGAAGCCTGACACCAAATATATTATAGGATTATTTGATCTTGTTTAAGGAGGCCAGTTTCAAGTGACATCCTTTGACCTCATTAACACCAACCTGTCTGTAATGCTATGATATAATTTAAGAACTTTTCAAAATAACAGAAAACTGTTGGGTCTAGATAAGAGAGAACAATAAAGAGGCAGAAGGTGGAGACAGATAAAAGACTCTCAGTCTAAACTAAGACTTAAGGTCTCTAAGGAAAAAAATCTGAATAATCCTTTAGGTTTGGATACAGAAAATCCATCCAAAGAGGAAGAACGACAGTTTCTATGTACACAACATTATTGTAGATGCTGCACCTGATACAGAAGGCTTGGTCTTGCTTTTAGGCATTTGTAAGCTAACATTCTAGTCAGCAAAGTGTATATGATTACATCTAACTACAATCAGAGATGTAATATGAACTAAGGCAATGTCTTCCACTATATTCTATGGTGGTAGAGAATATAGGTGATAGGAATATCAAAGGAACACTTCTAAGCCTGCCTGCAGCACATACCAACTATTTCAATTTTTTAAAGTAGAAAATAAACATACATGTAATGGAAGTATGGTTAATTTCCCAGCACCTTTTCCACAAATTGCATTTCTCTTAAAAGTCCCTGTTTCATAATTTGTAAATTTATCAAATGAATTTGTTGAAAATCCTAAATTCATCACTAGCTATGTATATGCTCAGAAATATTTAAAATAACATCTCTGGTGTTGGAGAGATGGCTCAGTGATTAAGATCAGTGAATACTCTTCTAGTGGTCTGAGGTTCAATACCTACACCCACATGGCAGCTCACAAGCATCGGTAACAAGTTCCAAGGGTATTTGACACCATCTTTTAATTTCTATGAGCATCAGACACATATGTAGTGCACAGCAATACACATAAAGTTAAAATAAATAAATTTCAAAATAAAATAACACCTCCATTTCTCAATTTCATATTTACCACCTTCAGTCATTGAAGGATTGCTTTCCTTCACTTGTTGCAATGTTTAGAGTTTCAATAACTACCATTTTTCCCTTAATAATCTGTCTACACCTACAGTGCTTACAAGAAATTATTTGATTCAGGCATTAGATGTCTAAATAAAGCAACTGCATTTCCTATTTTGTGTACTCTAACCAACTTTCAGCATTCATATAAAATCCTTTCTCCTCCGAGGATTCTTTGATTGTAACTGAACTCAAGACTTTTGCATCTTGGTGAATGCAAAGCCAAAAAGCACAACCAGAATGTAAAATGTGGAGAAAGATTTATTACCTTCAGTAGACAAGAAGAGCACAGGAGTCATTTCAAGATCAATGCTCTCCTTGAAAAGAAGCATGGGGATTTTATTCAAGGGTCCTATACATATTCAAGTAGTGAAGCATATTAGAAACAGGCATGTTTTTAGCAAGCTTTGTTTAAAGAGCACATTTATGAGTAGGCTCAATTTGAGGCCACAGGTCAGTATAGAAAGATACATTTACTGGTCATGTTTACTTCAAAGTCATAAAGTACATGTTTCAAAAGAGAAGATGGCAGACATGAATAATTGTGAACAGTCTCATTTCTAGGTGCAAGAACACATACTCAAAAAGCAAAGACAGAATACAATGCACTATTAAAGAAGGTCATCTCAGTGTTTTAATGGGCCTAGTTACTCTACATTGCTTAAAGCAATGAGTCCAAGTGACTTGGTGGCATTGACTAATTTCTCTTCTGATTCTTCAGTGTTTTGCTGAAACAGAAAGAATAGCTTTGAGAGTACATTAGCAGTCTCTTCAAGAGACAGTAGCTTTCCGCCTCTCATCAGTTTATGAGGTTCCCTCAAAGTTACCTGCCTGCCTGACTTTGAAGCTAATATAATTATATCCAAATTGGTCTTTCCCTTTTTCACTACCCAGAAAACTAATAGTTTACTCTATTTTTCTGTGATATTCTTACAGTCTGCTTTGACTTATAGGTAAATAATTTTATTTACATGTATTTTATATTTTCCAAACTGGTTGTGAGTTTTTTGAGTACCAGGTTATTTGCAAAATATTGCTTTAATATCTAATGCATGCAAGATACCAGTTCAATACTTGGGAAAAGAGCTAGAGAACATGTAGTCAATGGTGTTTTTTTTTAATTTTATAAAAATATATGTAGCATGAATCTTAAAAGTTATTATTAATAAGATCAAACCTGAGCCAGGTATTGGGGTGAATTCTGGAAGAACAGAGAGACAGAACAAGCCACAGCTAACCTCACCTGGCCAATTTCTCAGCTGGTCTTGTTTCCTCAGACGGGAAGCTTCTGTGTCCTCATCCCAATGGCTCTCAGCTGAACTGCTGCTCGAAAGCCTAAAACTTAACCATCTAAAAGTTTAACCAGCCAAATATTTCTAGTTTCTGGTCCTCACGCCTTATATATACCTTTCTGCTTTCTGTCATCACTCCCTGGGATTAAAGGCTCACTTTCTGGGATTAAAGGTGGGTGTTACCATGCCTGGCTGTTTCCAATGTGGCCTTAAACTCATAGAGATCCAGAGGGATTTCTACCTCTGAAATGCTAGGATTAAAGGTGTGAGTGCCACCATTTTCTAGCCTTTGTATCTAGTGGATGTTCTGTCTCTGACATCAGATAAGTTTATTAGGGCACACAATGTTTTGGGGAAGACAATAACACTACAGTTATATATTTTACATTGAGTATATTCTTTCATATTTTCCCAATCTCTGTCTTTTTAGCCTTTCACTTTCCCATTAGGTTCCTTTGTTTTTCTAGACTATTTTGACTCCATTGTTATGTCATATATAAATAAAGGTTTTAATGTGTCTATATAAAATCTAGAAATGAGAGAAATACATAATATTTTTCTTTCTGAGAATGACTTAATTCACATGATATGATTATCTCCAGTTACATGCATTTTCCTACAAATGAAATAATTTCATTCTATTTTGTGGCTGAAGAAAAGTCAATTGTGTATCTATACCATGTTTTCCTTATCTAGTCCACTGTTATTAGGGCCAGGGAGATGGCATTGGAAAGCTAGGTTGGTTCCATAACCTAGATAATTCTACAATTTCAAATAGCACTGTTAGAAATATTGACCTGAAAATATCTCTGTGGTAGCTTGACTTGGATCATTCAAGTAAAGGGCCAAGACAGGCATAACTGGGTAATACCACATGTTCTATATTTAGAGAATGTTTGTTTTTGTTTTTGTGAAAGCTCCACAGTGACTTCCACAGTGACTGGACAAATTTACATACCCACCAGCAGTATATAAGGACTCCCTTTTGTGTATCTCTTCACAAGCATTTTTGTTTGTTTTTTTAATGACTGCCATTTCTTATGAATGACTGCCATTCTGACTGGGATAAAATAGAATCTCAGTACAGTTTTAATTTGCATTTCTCTGAGCAGAACTCCTAATTTTTTTCCCAAATGTTTATTGGTCTTTTGTATTTTCATCTTTGGCAGTACTCAATTTCATTAGCCTATTTACTGATTGGGTTATTTGATTTTTAGGTCTTTGTTTATTTAAAATGTAGAATGTCTCTTCACTTTACTGTTTTCTTTGCTATGTAAAGGCTTTTTTTGCGTTTCACAAAATCCTGTTTGTTGAATGTTGACATTATCCTGAGCAACTAGAGTCCTGTGCAGAAAGTTTTAACCTTCTTAAAATGTTTTCAAGAGTTTTTCCCCTTACAGTTTTAGAATTTCAGATCATTTTTAAGGTTTCTAATCCAGTTAGAGTTGAGTTTTATGAAGCATGAGATAGAGGTCTCATTTCATTCTTCTGTATGTGGATATCCAGTTTTCTCAGAACCATCTGTCAAAGAGGCTCGAGTGTGTACTTTTGGATTTCTTCTTAAAAGTGGTGTGGGTTTTTATCTGGGTATTCCATTCTATTCCACTGGTTTATCTCTCTCTTTGTGACAGTTCCATGCTGCTTTTATTTCTATGGCTCTGTGTCATATGTGATGATACCTCTAGCATAATTCATTCTGTTCAGGACTGCTTTGATCTTATGGAGCCTCTTGTGTTTCTATATAAATTTTAAGACTTTTTTCTCGATTTTTGTGGAAAGATAGCATTAAAATTTTAATGGGATTGGATTGACTCTGCTGGTTTCCATGTGCTAATACAGCTTTTTAAGCATGGGTGGTTTTTCTATCTTTTAGGGTATTCTTTATTTCCTTTCTTCATTGCTTCAGAGTTTTCATTATTACGATTTGCAATGGTTTGAAAGAGATATCCCCCATATTGTTGCACATTTGAATACTTGGTAGCCAGTTGATGGAACTGTTTTGGGAGGCTTAGGAAATGTGGCCTCCCTGGAGGAAGTATGTCACTGGGGGTGGGCTTTGAGGATTCAAAATCCAGGTGCTATTTCTAGTGCATGCTCTGTTCTTCTTGGTTGTAATTTGATGTAAGTTTTCAGTTCTCAACTACTGCTTCAGCCTATGGTGATATTTTATTTGTGCTGAAATGTGGTTTTATTTGTATGTTAATAAATAAAAGTGCCTGGGGGTCAGAGCTAATAGCAAGCCATTTAGCAGAATTCTGGCAGTGGTAGCACACGCCCTTAATCCTGATCACATGACAGGCAAATCTCTGTGTGTTCAAGGATACAGCCAGCATGGAGACACACGCCTTTAATCTCAATACCAACCACAGAGACCTGGAGGTCTGTATAGACAGGCAGTGACAAGGAGGTCATGTGGTTGGGTTACAACCAATGAGAAGGCAGAACAGAAAGTCAATAAAAAGACAGACACACAGGAAGCAGGTCTCTTTCTCAGGGAAAGGACGGCAGTAGCAGCAGCGGGTGATAAGAAGGTGGTCTTGGTCTCAGCTCTTAGCTACTGCTCTCTGAACTCTTGGGCTTTTAACTCTGCATTTGGCTCTGTGTTTCTTATTTAATAAAACTGTTCAGAATTACATCTACTTCAGCAACCTATCATCTTCTACCTCTGCTCTGATCAGTAATCATTGGCTCTAACCCTCCTAGAACCACAAGCCTGAAACAAATTTCTTCTATAAGTTGCCCTAGCTTGGTGTTTTATAACAGCATTAGAAAATAACTAAGACAGGACTCCATCAGAGAACTCTTAGATCAAACACTTCAGTATCAGGACACAAAATGAGCGTATAAAACTCAGTTTTCTTCCTATATATCAATGACAAATGTACTAAGAAAGAAATAAGGGGAGACCTTTCAGTTCATAACACCTCAAGAAATATACCCCCAAATAAGCCTGACCAAGGATGTAGATGACCTCTAGAGGTTAAGACATTTTTAAAGTAAATATCATGCTGTTGAGATAAACACATACTGCTTGTAGATAGCCAGTTTGTAATTGCTACTCTTTTGAAGGCTGTTAGTATGAGAATTGTGATGAGGTGAAGGAAATGTAGAATTAGCAAGCTGTGAAAGCTTATTTTGATGCCTGAGGGGAAGGTAAATATGGCAACAGAGGTTCTTGGAATTCCCATTGGCAGACAACGAATATGATACTATAACACACTAACAAATGGCATAAGGAAGGAAGGAAAAGTCTGAAGGTAGACTCTGGAGCTAGGAAGAAGATAAGATCAGGAAGGAGCCATCTGCTTAGCAGCCATGAGTGCTTTGCGAGTAAAGCAACTCAACTTTAAGTCTAGATCAGGAGGAGAAATCAGAGTGAGAGACATAGAGTATAGGAATCCTAAGTGTAGAGATCATGCTAAATATGCAATGCACCTAGACACAGTACCAAACAAGAGAAGTACAGAGAAAACCTTGGAAAACACTGATAATTATAATTAAACAGGGAAAATGAATGTTGCAACTACAATGAAAGAACCCAAGCAGGATGATACAATGTCTCAGGACAAAAAAGTAAGAGAAAGTTTGAAAGAATAGTATAATTTTAAAAGATTGACCAATTCTTTGCTACATAAGAAGGCATATGATTATGACTGGCTGAATGAATGAGTGATGACATGAAGACTCCACATCATAGAAGGAAAGTAAATGAGACCATATCAGACTCTTCAGAACACTAGCATCCTAGCTACCACCAGTTAAGCATCCCAATTATAACCACAGCATGTAATAGAGTGATGTTATTTTGCAACTTCATCTTATTGGTTCTGCAAAGCTCAACACACCTGCTTAGATGACTATCATTTTCTTTTGAGCTGAATGGCTCTCTGACCACTTACATCTTCAACATGGAAAATGAAGAGCTATTCACAACTACTGCAACTCCAGACAGTTTCAAGGTTTGTGGAGGGTTACAGAAAATGTCCTTGGACCAACCATAAAAAATTCAAATAAGAAAAATGTAGGGCTAGAAGACGGCTCAGAGTGTAAAGGTACCTGCTCTCAAGTCTGATGACCCTGGGTCTCATATGATTGAAGGGGAGAACCAGATCACACAAGTGATCTTATGGCCACCACACAAAATATAACATAGCATGTGTGCCCATTATTCATACACAACATAAGTAATGCAATTTTAGCTAGTTATTGTGCATGCTTTTATTGCTAGCTCTTGGAAGACAAAAACAAGCAGATCTCTGTGAGTCTGGGGCCAGCCTGTCTGCTCTATGTAGTGAGTTCTAGGCCAATGTGGGTTTTATAAAAAGACTGCATCAAAAAATGTTTGGTCAAAAAAATTGAGAAATATCTATCTTTAACCAGTAATTGTATTCATTCCAGTGTCATTTTTATCAGTGCAAAGATATCTCCACGGAAAAGCAAAGGGCATTAAGTTCTGCCATCTTTTGTTTCTGTTGTATAGTGAGACCAAAAAAAAAATCCCCACAGAATTCACTCTGTGACTTGCTTTACTAAGGCTGTATTAAAGCTCATTTTTTTTTCCTAGAGAGTCTTCTAATTCCATCCCTTTTATACCTCTCTATCTTATCTGGTCTCAAGTTAAAGGTGATAATACAAATTAGTACATCCTTTAGTAGAAGTAACTCTGAACGTCTAAGTTAGTAGTTTTGAAAAGTTTTCATATCCATTGTAAATGGTTTTGCATGTATGTATGTATATGTGTATGTATGTATGTATAATATGCCCTCAAATGCATCCATACTGCAGACATCCATTTAAAATCTGTGTTGTAGATTGGAACTGTTAGGTCCAAAAAAAAAAAAATCCAATTCCCCAATCTCTAAAAGGCAGCCCAAATATCCAGAAATGATCTCAACCTGTACTGTGTGGTTAGATAAAAGCCAGCATTCCTCAGGAATGGAACCAGTTCCCATCTGCCAAAAGGAGTCAGTTCCCTTACCTCTGGCAGAAAGGACATATGGCTGCCTGTGGCTCCTATCAACATATCAAAGCTTATGCTGACCTCCAGGCTTCTTCAGTAACAGAAGTACCTGTTACACATTTCAAAGTCCATGCTAACATCAGAGCCTTTCTCCCCTCCTCCTTGCCTCCCCTCCTCCTTGCCTCCCCTCCTCCCTGCCTCCCCTCCTCCCCGCCTCCCCTCCTCCCCTCTGCTCCTCCTTCCCTCTCTTAAAGCCCCTCCAGCTCATGGTCTTCCCTCCCCCAGTTACTCATTCTCTTTATAACCCAGTTGTTTTCAGTTTGCTGTTCTCCCTCCCTTGCTTCCACTCTCCCGCCCTCCCACCTTCCCTCTCCCTGGCTCTCTGCTCTTTTCCTGTTTCTCTCTGTTATCTCTCTTCTCTATCCCCTGCTATTTATTCTCTTCTCTCTTGCAGATAGTTCTGGCTATGTCTAGTCTACTGGACATGTTCAATCTACTTCTTTCTCTGCTATGTACTCTTCCAAATGCCTCTGGCTATTTTCTATATCATATCTACAAAAGCCAACCAAACAACAACTAAAGAACCTTTTTATTTAACCATACTATGGATTGATCAGATTGGTCATGTTGTCTGTTTAATCAGGAAGGTTACTCCTCTCCTCCAAAGCTTGAAATAATTAGTCAAGGAGCTAGGAACCAAAACAA
This sequence comes from Peromyscus maniculatus bairdii, assembly GCF_049852395.1. Taxonomy (NCBI): domain Eukaryota; kingdom Metazoa; phylum Chordata; class Mammalia; order Rodentia; family Cricetidae; genus Peromyscus; species Peromyscus maniculatus. The sequence goes on from NC_134875.1 coordinate 53,330,627, forward strand.
TATTTTAGTTGCTTAGAGAAAATGGCAATCATCACAGTGAGCAGTTAACTTCCCTTTTCTTCAGAGGGAAAGATCTGTTAAGAGGAGCTACACGGGTGACTCTTTTCTGTGCCACATTGTTACACCACTTAGTTGAGAGTTAGTTTAATTATCTGTTGGCAGAAAATGCCTTCTTATTTACAAACAAGTATCTGTGAAGATAAGAAATGTGCTGCCACTCAATGACTAGCTACTGTATACATAATCTAGGTCATGATTAGAAGCCAGGCTCAAGGACAAGTCCATTCAGAGCCAAATTCTTGGCAAAGATAGCAATATAATGTCAAGGAACTGAGAGAAGCAACACAGTCACCTTTTTCATACAAGAAGTATAGAAATAGAGTGGGAGGGGGTCTGAGGAGCAGGGCTGCCTTTTGTATAAAGATAGATTCCAATAATGTACTCTTAACAGAGGAGCTTACAAGTTGTTTTATTATGGGGCACCCACCAGAGATGAACACTCAGACACAGTTTATAGCCAATTTAAAGTCTTTATTCTGGCCAGCTGTGTCTGGACATAAGTGTAGCCCCAAGTGTCCAGAGAACAGGGTTTTTGAAGGCAAAATCCATGTTCTGGCACCTGGGGGTGGGGGTAGAGGTGAGTTCACAGAAGCAAGTACTTTAATAGAAGCTGATCTAAGCTTTTAGCTGAGGCAGGTTCCACACAAGTAAGTAAGTAGTTTAACAGAAGTAAAGATATACTAGCTTGGACATTCTGACCTTGGGTTCTCAGAATAGAGTTTGGTATTTTGTCCATGAGCTTCTCCATCAAGGAGATCAAATTCTAGTCAAACCTGAAATGGCCTCAGCATGAATACAAAATGAAGGAACCTCTGTACTGTCTTGTCCCATCACAGTATTGTTTATTTTTACTATGCACATATTTACATGCAGGATTTGAGTTTTAAGACACTGGGATTCATCGTAGAAGAGTTAAGATAGAGATGCTAATCTAAACTCTAGTTTTCAACATGTCAGATTTCATAAGTCTTTCTCACTAAGGATTTAGAAAGGAGGATTTCTCCAAGAGGAGGATCCAGAAAACTATCTTTTTCTAGAGAACATTAGCAAAGCAAATAAAGTAAAGAGAAATAAGGAGTGACAACATCATGGATCAGCATAAGAAATGATAGGTAGATGGAAAGAAATAACACATGTCTACCGTTAAAGGATCACCATAGAAATCTAAGTAAATCAAAGCAGACTCTTGTTGGGGACCATGGAAAATGCTGGGAAACCAAACCTAAGTGTGAATGAAGTGGTTCTCAAACACTATGCATACCTGCATTTTATTTTGTGTTGGACACATGTTAATGACTGGGAGCTTATTTTCATACATTTTGTTTCATAGATTTAGAAAGCTACTGATAACTTTAAAAAATGGTTTTCGATTTTTGTAGCCTTTGCTGGCCTGGGATTCACCACTGGCCTCAAACTCATAAAGATCCTCCTGCCTCTGCCTCCCAAAGCTGGGATTAAAGGCATGAGCCACCATGACCAGCAAAAATATGTGGGGGTAAAATTTTTAATAGCACCTTCAATGGATGTTGATTTTGAACTCTAGAAGCTACACTTAAAGAAATGAGTTCAGAGGTATACTAGTAGGATTTATTATTGGATCCCTTTATATTTTAATTCTGCTTAATGCTGGATGATAACCATTTATTTGAAGTAATTCTATTTAACTATAGCTCTTCTAGTATATATATATATATATATATATATATATATATATATATATATAATTTGTAAACAAGTTATGCTTACAATTCTATTTGAAATTATTTTTTTCAAAGAAAAAAATCAAGTAGTAGTATCTCAAAAAATTATATCTAAGGCTGGTCCAAATCAGTTTCCTAGGAGTCAGTGTCTGCTTGAAGATCACAAACAACTAGTTCTCTTTTGAATTTTGATAAATGATGAGACCACCTGTTGTTCTGTTTACAAAAATTAGCTGCTCATTTCCTTGTCTGGTAGTAATTTTGTTATTTTAGCTTGAATGTGCACAGGAATGAAATCTGAAATGTTGCCATACATTCCACTTGGATAGCATCATAGATTTATTGTCATCCATAAGTTTCCAACATTAGATACTCCCAAATCATATACAAATAAATAAGCATTGTCTATCAATATCAATTTGCTATCAAAATAAGTATTGAAAGCCAGGAAACAATTTAGGCTCTAAAGGAGAACTAGAATTTTTTTCAGGTGTAAGATTAATGCATGGTTATTTTAGGCAGGGAAAACAGTATGAGGAACAGACATAAGCCATTGAATATCTTATGTGTTAGGAGAAATAGATGAGGGGAAAGAAATAGGTAGAACACTGATTTTGCTAGAAAGGTAGATTAAGGGCTTGTCCTTGAATGGTGATCATAATAGAGGCCATTATCCCTATAATGTGTCCTCGGTTCCAGACACTCTTCTAAACACTTTGTGCACACTAATGTACTAGCTTACCACAAGTTTCTGAACTAACTGCTATCACTGAACCTATTTTATAAGGAGATTAGGTTACTGAGGGTGACCAAATGATTATTAAGATTCATCAGATTTATATTTCAGAAAGGTACTTTTGATGTAATGTCTTATACTAGAGCCAGAAATTTAGGAAAGATGCTAATGGTTCAGACAAAACTTTACAAAAACACAGGAACATTAGATATCTCATATAGAAAGACCTCACTATGGTGATGAACTGGATTTCAGGTTAGCAGGGACTTTCAGCATTATTATTACACAAACCTCATCTATAAGTAAATGAAAGTGATATATTTTCAAAATATGGTTTTAGGTAAGGTAATGAATACAAAAATAACTGGAAAACACTTGCTTGGCTGACCTGCTGCAGGATCTAGGAAGATTAGGGGAGAAAGCTGACTTGGGTATGAATAGAATTTGTAACGTACCTGTTTGTACTACCAGAGATCCCACTTACATCATTACTGTCAGATGTATTAAGAAGAAACATGTTGCCGGGCGGTGGTGGTGCACGCCTTTAATCCCAGCACTCGGGAGGCAGAGCCAGGCGGATCTCTGTGAGTTCGAGGCCAGCCTGGGCTACCAAGTGAGCTCCAGGAAAGGCGCAAAGCTACGCAGAGAAACTCTGTCTCGAAAAACAAAACAAAAACAAACAAACAAACAAACAAACAAAAAGAAGTAACATGTTAACATGAAGGGTGTACAGGGGTTTTCTTTCTTTCTTTCTTTCTTTCTTTTTTTCTTCCTTCCTTCCTTCCTTTTTCTTTCTTTCTCCCTTTCTTCCTTCCTTCCTCTCTTCCTCCCTTCCTCCCTTCCTTTTTCCCTTTCCTTCTTTTTTTTATGGGTAACTTTTAAAAATGACATTTTTTTTCTCATGAATTAACACTTCAATGGATGAGCTACATAATTTGAAATTTTACTCACAGGAAACATTACTGAGTTTCAAGGCAGTGTACAGCAGCCTGGGACTTGCAAATGTGCTGCCCTGAGATACCCTGCCCAACTGCACCATCACCCTGATGCTGAGAAACAAAGATATCTGAGACAAAGTATAGTTCATTTTCTGGATTAAGTCTCCTTGAAAGACTTCAAGGATTTTCAAGACCAGAAATCCAGTGAATGAATCAGCTTAAAAATCTACCAGGAATTAGAGCCACAACGCCTTCAGATAATCTGACCCTAATTGTCACAGGCTAGTTCAAAAAAATACCCAACAAGTTCTCCACTGAGAACTAGGCAGCATCTCAAAAAGGAGTGCAAATGCTACCAAAGTACTCATCCAGCTCTATTTGTACACAAATCACTTTAGGGGTCTTCTTAAATACACATACGTTTTCTGTAAAGCCTACTGTGTTTATTCTGAACTCTCGGGAAGATGTCAATGTTGTTTTTCCATGGGCTATACTTGGAGTCAACAGTCTAGGTAAGTGTTGCATGATAAACATACAATGTAACCAAATCTGTATCTTACATTTTGGAGTGGACACATTAAAAAGTAGAAAAGACGTTGGCAATAATATGTGTAATAATGTACTAAACTATGTTAAAACAGGCAAATAATGTAATTTCAGTGTGTACAATATATAAAGCATTAGTGAGTTATTTACAATTATATCAGTCATTTGACAGCCAGTACATAGTTTGTCCTTTCAATGAAATCTATCTTTTGGAAGATATGCATTTTGAGTACTTAAAAGTCATATATACAGGAAAATATAGGCCCAAATAATCAGTTCCAAACCATGTGTCTTGAATCAATCATCAACAACCAGAAATCATCTCCATGCAGATCTTTCCATTTCTCACAAAGCATTTGAAAAGCTTTATCTCATCTTGTTCATAATCAATTGCTCCCTTGATTTTCAGTGAAATGTTAAGCAACTGCTTAGCTCAGTCTTCACTTTTAATTTTGATACAAGATACCCAGTATGTGATACGTTCCTTTTATACCAAGCTAACTAAGAAAGTAAATAGGAAATATAATCAGCACTAGAATAGGAATCTGAAAATAGAAACTCAGATTTGTAAGGGTTCTGACCCATATACTTTCTAGATGATTTGAGCCACAGTAAGTTTTTTCCTGGTAAAATGTAAGGGGATAGTAGAAAATTATCTCTACGCCTCTTCCCAGTTTTCACTTTCTACTAAACTGTATCTAATGTTATGTATGCCAAGCACATTCTAATTACAAGCCAACATTTGAAGTAACAGGTATATGGCAACACTTCTAGACCTTGGGTCATCTCAACAATATATCAATTCTGTTGATTAATGAGCCTTGAGGGATAATCTATACCAAAATATTTCCTAATGAATGAACCTATATCCAGTCAATCAAGAAAAATAGCCTTTGCCACGGCAATGGTGATATGCCAGAAACAGAACTTGTGCTGAACACTACCAATAATTCAATCATAATTAGCTGTCTAAACTCTCCACTAAATCCTCTTAAGTTTTCCTGCTTATAACAGGCAATGCCAAGGCTGAAAACAGTTTGACATAGAAAAACAGCTACATTTACTGCACCTGTTCTTATGGTAAAAGCACAATAAGTTAATATTTCTTTTCTAATTCAAATTGGTAAGTCTTTACTTAAAACTATCTACCATATAGGGCTCCAAAGTATATCTGGATAGGTTAAAGTTATGTCCTTAACATAAATGGATCAGAGGAGTTGAAATCATATAGCATAAACCATAATATTACTTGAGCATGGTGAGGTTTCCAGGTGGCTTTCATGAAAGGCCAATAATATTCTGAAATGGCAGACATTTACAAGAAAATCTGAGAGTTTCCTCCAAGGTTCAGAAAAGAAATTGAGAAAGGTACCAGATACACTATTTAGATAAAACCATGTTCTTTAACCCAAATAGTATTGTAACTGTACCTTTCTTGTACACCCCAAAATTGGACAATCAGAATTTTTGCATAAAAATTTAGAAGTCTTCAGGCATGTCACTAAACGTATATCCATGAATATTGTGATAGGCAGACTTCCAACATGGCTTCCAGGACCCCCAACCCTAGTGGGCACACCTCTGTTATAATGTGATAAGTTATCCCCACTGTGATTAGATTACATTACAAAGAAGTTCTAAAAATTTGCAGATGGCATTGAATTTTCTAATCAAGTGACATCAAGATAACAAACGAGATTATCTTGCTTCGACTTGACCTAATAAGATGAAAACTTAAATGACAGAAGAAGTTTGAGAGATTCTAAGTAGCAAAGTTACTATACTATTGATCCTGAAAGGGAACCAATAGCCATGTTTAGAGGAGAGAGAAAGACAGCTTAGAAGGGCATGAGGCAGTACCCAGGAGACAAAAATAGACAGCAGCTAATATTCAGCAAGAAAATGAGACCATTTTCTTCTTATTATAATAGCTAATTATTGCAAGAATCTAAATTAACTTAAAAGCAAACCTTGAGCAGGCAAATAGTCAGGCACATACTTAGGCAAATAATGTTATTTCAGCCTTCTGATATCCTGATCAAAGAGAGCAGGTAGTACATGGATAGTGTGCTACTCTAGAAGTCATCATTTATGAAGTGAAAATCCAAATGTCAGGTGTGGGATATCTCTTTCTGGGATTTTTTTGGGGAGAACCCAAAGTCCCCCCCCCCAAAAAAAACAATATAAGTGCCTTCCATTTCTATTGGTTAACTGCCAGAATTAGATGTAAGATCTTATTACTAAAGACATAGTATATCTTGGTCACAAGGTACAGAAAAATCAATCTGGAAGTGATCTGGAAGCTTCCTTTCTCCTGGCTACCTTTCATAGTGCTAGAATGTGGTATGCAGGCTGCTGGGACAGAAAAATAATCAATGGTCTTACCCATAGGCTACAGTACAAACCTTTTAGGTGAAATATTCTCACTGATACAATACTGATATGACTGTGGTGTGGGTAAACAGTGGCTTTCTGATTATATCTGAAGCCTGCTCCACAGGAAGAATTCATGCCTGGCACTGTAAACATAGTCAAAAATCCATGGCTGGTGTCATAGTTATTGTTCTTTTGTTATGAGGTGACACTATGAGCAAGGCAACTTTTAAAAGAAAGCATTTAATTGGAGTGTTGCTTATAGTTTCAGAGGGTTAGTCCATGATTATCATAGTGAGTAATGTGTCAGGTAAGCATGGTGCTGGAGCAACAGCAAAGAACTCAAAAGATCTGCGGATTACAGGAAGAGTGAGAGATTGGGAAACTGGGCCTGGCACAGGCTTCTAAATCTTAAAGTCCTACATAGTTCCTAGTTACACACTTCCTACAAAAGGCAATGCCTACTCCAACAAGGCCATACCCATTTATCTTTCTCAAACAGATCCACTAACTGGGAACCAAGCATTCAAACATATGAGCCTGTGGGGGCTATTCTTATTCAAACTACCACAGTTGGGCAGATTCTAGGTCCTAGAGAGGAACATACTAGAGTTGTTTTGCTAACTAAATACATTGTCAAACTGCCTTCTAAATATCTATGTATATTCCCATAGATTAGTGCTGCTCTCAACCTTGGTCAGAGGAACTTCTTTTTGCATTGGGCAGCATTTAATGTACAGACTCATAACTGGCTGAAGATCTGGGAATAACTGACTTCAAGTTCTCAGCCCTAAATTGGATATCTACATTATATGCCCCCACCAAAGTTCAAGGAATATGGAAAAAAGGAACAAACAGAATGTTATAGTCAGAGGATAGGGAGGAACATTGGGAAATGTTGCCTACTGGCCATGGTTGCCATGGCCACTGTACTCATGAACTCACTGTAGCTGTGGATACCTTCACAAGACATGTAACTATTGGTGAAATTATTAAGGCCACTCCACGTAGTTAAAAGGGAGGTTTATTTTGTGGGGTAACTTACAAGTGAAGGGATAGGTGGGTTGTAGAGTCTGGGAAAGGTGTGGCGCAGGCCTGCGGTGTTTTATGTAGAACTCTGCTTGGTCTCCCTCCAGCGTCCAGAGTCCAGGAACCAAGAGAGCCGGCACATCCGGTCCGGTCTCTGGTCTTCAGCATCCTCTCTCAGCCCCACCTTGTAGGCGTGACCGTTACCAAAGCCTCAATGGGGGTTGGAACTTCCAGGTCAAAGCTGAAATGGCTACCCACTACATGTAACAATTAATGTGTTGCCATTTTATCATGCATGGTGGGGCTCCACTAAGCACCAACCCTTACTGGGGGACTATGGGCAGTTAATTGTTGTGCTGGGGAGAGGGAGTCCTTAATGGCTACTAAATTACCTTATGTTCAAGTAAATAATCCTCACATACATGGTTATACAATCAAATCTAAACAAATACAGCAGACCATAAAACAAAAAAAAATCACATGATAATTGGAGGGGGCATGTTGGGAAGACAAACTCTTCAACTGGTGTATAAGGGGATAAGGTAAGATTATGGGGTCAATATGATCAAAGTATATTATATATGTATATATGTGTATGTTTGAAATTGTTAATTAATAGATAACATTTAAAGGAGAGCAAGCAGGCTCTGCCCACACCTCTGAACTACAAAAATTGTATGATAATAATTAAGTGTCTTAAAAGCCATTAAATTTGCAGTAATGTACTATGTAGCAATAGAAAAGTAATACAAATATAAATTAAGAAGCTGTGACTTAACAGTATAATATGTCCCTAGGCAATATTCCATAGCAGATGTGTCTTTCAGAGGTCAGGATTCCAGATAATGATACCAGACATCTCAGTAAAGCTTTGATTATTATTTAGTTTTCATCTTCACTGAGGGAGGAAATTACATATAAATCACACAGGCAGAGCAGGTTTAATAAACTTGGAGGATTTATTTGTACCCAACCTACTATTTATTAAGCATGTATAGTTGTCCAATAGGCAGCCACTTTTATTCTCCCTTACCTCTCTTTCATGAAATGGTCACTAAGTACTTGAAATTCACAATGATTTTCAGTCAGAAACACTGTTGTTTACTCAGCAATCGCATATACTGGACATCCCTTATAGCAACCTTAATTTATAAATAAAATTTATGTTAAAATTCCCAATAGAAACATCAGTAAACTCAAATCTCATGGTCAGATCTATTTTTCCTTTCTTTCCTATGCTTTCACCAAATCATCTTTGTCTAGCATCTCACTCTAATAGATCACTGGCAGATGAGAGGTGTTAATCCAATCCATTAATTCATCAAACAAGTATTTATAGAATAACCTACCACATGCAAGAAACAGTGGAATAAAGCCAGCTTTACAATGTATGGTGTGTGCATTTGCACAGGGTTCTGAACGTAGAATGACCATGTACTTGATTTAATGCTCTATTTTTGCTGTCTTGAAATCCCTCATCATTTTTGAACAAGGGATTCACATTTCCATTTTGCACTGGGGCCCTGCAAATCATGTAGCTGGTCCTGCTTGGGAAATATAATGCAAAGGGAAATATAACTGGACAAAAAAGCTAATAGTGTTTGAGGAAGATATAGGAGGAGAAAGTTGGAAGGAGAAATAAGGGTTAGACATGGTCATGTTTCATTGCATACATGGATGAAAATTTGAAAACTAAAGAAAAGTTTTTTTTTTTTAAGATAATGATATATCAAGATGCCAGTCTTGATTCTATTACAAAAGGACTGGGTGGTCATTGTCAAGCCTATGTGCTATTTGTGAGCCTTAACTATCTCTATAAACAGAGGAGATATGATCCAATAATTGCTAAAGAGAATCACCGAGGGTTCATACTATGAATACAAAGTGCAAATTCTCCCAGAAAAAAAAAACTTATCATTCCTGTCATCTTATCTCTAACCTAATGTTCTCAATACTTCCCTCCACCTCAATACTGATGTTCCATTGCTGACCCATAGGAGAAGTCATACTTGAAGTCAGATAGTTAGAAACTACACATGAGCTAGACTTTTAAGAATGTGCAGTAATTCCCATACATGAAGAGATAGAATTTTTTTTCAGATGCAGATGATGGTTTATGTGTATGCACAAGTGTGAGTCTGGGCTCACAAGACAGAGTTTGTTCAAACCAAGCCAGGCACCAACTGTCTTGAACCAGGGTGTCTAGCCCTTCTCTGGGTCTGTGTGAAGTTCACAAACACACTTTCATACTCCCACATTCAAATCTTCATACTCATAAGAACACATACCCTCACACTTTCACAGACTACTCCTCAGAAGATAGGTCTTTCTTAGCTGCATTTTTTTTGTCCTGAATTAAGCAGTCTTCACCCTTTGGAAGTGATTGCCAATACCTTCAACTCACTCTATTTCATTATAAATGTGCACTTGCCTAGGGTGAGGGTATCTTATTCTCAGTCCCACTTAATGAAACAACTACCAACTTTCAATTAGAAGCACAGCTGTGAATAGATTGAATTCATTGTTCTATTATACTTACTTTGTGAGACTGAAAGATTATTCAATGGTTAAGAATGCTTACTGCTCTTGCAGAAGAACTGAGTTTAATTCCCAGCATCTGTATCAGAGAACACACAACTGCCTGTAATTTCAGCTCCAGAGAATGAAGTGCTCTTTCTTTTGGCCTCTGTGTGTACAACACTCATGTGAACAAACCCATACTCAGACAAAAAGACAGCCATACAGACATAATTAAAACAATAAATCTTCTAAAAAGAAAAAGAAATTTACTTTGTGGTTAAGGGTTTACAAAAATGCATCTCTTAAGCAACTTCAAAAACTCATATCAAAGGCAAAATCTCAGTTCAGTTTAAGAATTTCATTTCCATCTTTATCACAACTGCTTACTCGAGTGCCCCCAACCTCTGTCATTCAATACTGATGCTTTCCTATGTCTTTCTCACTCAAGATACTGTTATTAAACTGTGACAGAACTGCTTAACATTCCATTTCTCCTCACATACTAGTTGCTATCTTTGACTTAGCACTTTATCATTATTGTACTTTCATTTTTGTGACTATACCATTCCGTTATTTTATCAGTGGATAGATGAACTCTGTCTGTATTTCTGGAATTCTTTCTTGCAACATCCTATAAAATCTGCTTGCTAAGGGTTCTCTGAATCTATCAAAATTGGAGTCTTATGTGCTTATGAGTGTGACAGTGAGCATGGAGTTATTTCTGTTACACATGCACATCACTCATTATATAAAGACATTGCTAACATATTTTGAATAGTAGTGTATGGCATGCAGGGAGAAATAAAATCATCAAATAGTAAACAGCACCAATTATGTTTGATTTGATTGATTCATGAACATTATAAAATAGAACGAGGAATAAAAATCATTATCATGAAGGCAAGCATAGCAGGCACCATTTTTCAATCTCTCATATTAATGGAACTTTTCAGAATCATTTTGCTTCTTTCAAGAATGCATTCCCATTGCAATGGGTGCAAATTGCTATATCAATGCCAATAATTCCAAAGTTATGATGTTCCCATCCTTGAGCTCAATTTCCTAGAACCACTGTCTAATACTTCATACCACAGGAAATTCAGATGCCTGGCTTTGAAAATGCAGGCGCAGACATTTAATACATTGGGAGTTTTATACTAACTTGGATCATTTCATGCAATTCGACAAGGTTTTCACTTTGTGAGTGACCTAACTTTGGCATTGGAGAGAGCTAATCTTCCTGATTCTTACTCTGTCACTGATAACAAAATAAGCTGCAGGTCAACCTGGGATCTTTGTCAGGTTGAAGCCTAAACATCAGCCAACAAAGAAAGAACAGCTCATCTCAAAGCTCCTTTGCTGAGCTGTGGGAAAGTTGGTATAGCAGCACAGTACCTAAGCTCCACAAAGTCCTTATTAAGTGTGACAGCAACAGCTGGAGCTGCTGGAAGTGGCAAGAGCAATGAATGAAACAAAGGCCAGCTAGGAAAAGGACAATACAAAGAACCTATGTCGATACACTAAATAATGACTCCCAGGGCTGCTAGTATGCATGGAAATCCCCGCAGCCTCAATGTATGGGGTTTTGTATTATGTTGTGCACAAGTGCTCTAACTCATTTTGTTTACCTCAACTCATCTTGTGACATTTTCCATTTCAAACATGCAATATAATTGCATTATGGAAACCAAATGTACCTCATGTTCTGTTTGATGGAACAGAGTTATTGTGATAAGAAGAAAGTTGCTTGTTCAATAAAAACTTCGAAGGTAGATATAAATCCTGAAAGTTGACATGGAAGGCCTGTGTGCTTAGCTTCCAATACACCAGAAGATGTTTATTCTTTGATCTCTGTCTTTAATCTATTCTTGAGTCTGTTTGAACAAACTCATTCTCTAGCCTCCAAGTTGAAATGATCTACTTCTTATACTATCCTCTGAGTGCTGGTTCAAGTCCCATCCCTTCCAAATCACTTACCCTGATTAACAAACCCAAGTGTTGCTTTCCTTCCATTTATTTTTATAGCACTAATAGCATCACAAAAACAGGCCCCTACTTTCACATAATTTAGCCTTGTCCTCCCCCATGACCCTCTTGGAGATCAGAGGCATATTCCTCATAGTGCCTTAAGAGCACTCCAAACAGAGTAATTTCTAGTGATGAAATGTGTAGTCTTTCAGTCCTTAACCTAATGCTGCCTGTATGACTAGAGGCAAATTATATAACTGTACTAACCTCCCATTTCATCATTTGTGAAATGGGAGAAAATGTATCTATCACACAGAAATAACTGTGTCATCTTCTCATATTTTATTCATAAGATATAAATAATGCTTTTGTTTTTATTTTCCAGAACTTGTCCCCTCATAGAAAGAACAGGATTTTAACAACTATGCACATATGAATGTATTTTCACTAGAGCTAAGTAAAACAAATGAGGAATAACTGCACTCGAGTATGATAATGCAACAAGAAAAGATACACTGAGGAACTGGAAAGGTAATTTCACATTATCCATGCTATCCCTTTCACAAGGCTGATAAATGTAAAGCACAATGTAAGAAGAGATGTGTTCCACATAAAGTAGGAAGAGGGAAGTGAGTACATAATCTCGCCTCAAATCCTGACACGAGCTTCACTGAAGTGAACCATGGTCTTGGACCAGTTTCCTTTCTTTACATCCTCCTACTACAGTGCCAAACTGACTTTCAAGGCTCCTGGATCCTGTGCATTCAGCATTCAATTCTGGTATGATGAAGATCAACCCAAGGTCAGTCTTCCTAAATACATTAGCAGCAAGCAGTCTCCAAAAAGACATACAAATGACCAATGGTCCATGAAAAAGAGTTCAGTATCACTAATCTTTAAGAAAATACCAATCAAAACCACAATGAGGTGTTACCTTGTAGCTGTTAGAACAGAGAATGTCAGATACTTGAGAAATCAGAAGTATTAGTTCAGAATGTAAGGGAAAGTAAACTCAAGCACAATGTTAATCAGAATATAAATTAGTATGGTTATTATAGAAAAGAATACCTATATTCCACAAAAGTGTGAAAATGAAGCTAACACATATCTATCATTTCTACCTCTGGTTATATATCCAAAGGAAATAAAATGAGTGTATCAAAAAGATATCTGTATACCGTGTTTATTACAGCACTATTCACAGTAGCTAAGTTACAAAACCTATTAAGCTGTATATGTACATAAACACTGTGGAATATTATGCAAAAAAGAATGAAATCCTCTCATTTATAATACCATGGATGAAACTGGAGGACTTCGTAGTAAGTGAAATAAGCAAATACTAAATAGTTTCATTTACATGTAGAATCTAAAAAGTTGAACTCATAGACATGGAGTAGAACAGTACTTGATGAGAACTAGAAGGCAAAAGAAGCAAGGAAACAAATAGCAGAAAGTTTCAGTTATGTGGGAAGCATAAGTTCTAGAGGTATAAGGCAGAGCATTATATATACTGTAAATATGAAACACATAGAAGAGATCTTAATTACATTAAATAATGGCTTTGTTGACTGGCTTGATATGATAATTTGACAAGTTTTGCATGCCAAAATATTAGATTTTATATCTGTATCTATCTAATTTTTATTTTTAATGCATCAGCCACTTTCTTTTGCAAATAATTCAATGTCCAAGTGTTTGAATGAGAAAAAACACATATTTATTTTGGCTCATTGTTCTATTCTACTGTCAAGGAGTCACCTCTGTTGATGACAGCATTATTGGCAGCAATCCAGGATGATCCAGTATCATGTGAGAAGAAATAAAGAATAAGCTGAATAGGTAATAGCAATTATTATTAGTGTCTTTATAAAAAATCTAGGTGCTCTAGGTATATGGTTTTATGGGTATTCCATTTTGTTCCATTGGTCAGTGTAGTGGTTTGAAAAAAAATGGCCCCCAAAGGGAGTTGTAGTATTACTAGGTATGACTTTGTTGGAGTAGGTGTGGCCTTGTTGGAGGAAGTATGTCACTGGCATGATGGGCTTTGAGGTCTCCTATGCTTAAGCTATATCCAGTGTTACAGTTCACTTCCTGTTGCCTGAGATCAAAATGTAGAAACTTTACCTCCTTCTCCAGCACCATGTCTGCTTTCATGCCATCATGTTCCACCATAAAGATAATGGACTAAACCTCTGAAAATGTAAGCTACCCCAATTAAATGTTTTCCTTATAAGAGTTGCCATGGCATGGTCATGGTGTCTTTTCATAGCAATTGAAATCCTAACTAAAACAGAAGTTGATACTAGGGACTGGGGTATTGCTGTGATAGGCCTGATGACTGTGTTTTCATTTGGAGGAATTTGGACTTTGATAATTTGGGTTAGGAAATAAGTAGAATACTTTAACTACTGCTTAATAGGCCATATTAATAGGAAAATGGAAGATTTGAAGTGTGGTAGCCTGGCTCAAGGGGTTTCACGGGAGAAGAATTTTATTATGTTGCCTGGAGATCATCCTTGTGATATTTTGGTGAAGAATGGACCTGCTTTTTGCCCTTGCCTGAAGACTCTGCCTGAGGCTAAAGTGAAGAGATATGGATTAATTCTGTTGACAGAGCAAATCTCAAAACAGCCTAGAATAATTATTATTAATATGGTTATTAGTTGTAGCTAGAGTTTTCCTGCCTTGCCCACAGTCAGGACAAATCTTTGTCACCCACCAGTCCCACAGCCACTCAGACCCAACCAAGAAAACACAGAGACTTATTTTGCTTACAAACTGTATGGCCATGGCAGGCTTCTTGCTAACTGTTCTTATAGCTTAAATTAATCCATTTCCTTAAATCTATACCTTGACACGTGGCTCGTGGCTTACCGGCGTCTTCACATGCTGCTGGTCATGGCGGTGGCTGGCAGTATCTCTCTGCCTCAGCCTTCTGCTTCCCATAATTCTCCTCTCAAGACAGAGACCCACAATTGGCCAAGGTGCAGAAATAAGATACTGCAGGAAGTTCATTCTTAAGGGGCATGTATATTTCACACACCATTCTCCAAAGGTTCAGGCAATTTTGCAGAAGATGTGTTGGAGAGGGTGTAAGAGCCAAAGATGGATAACTATAGGAAACTGTGTTTTCTGGATACAACTGAGAAGCAGCATATAGAAACATACAGAGATTATAATAGCATGCACAAGACCCTTGCAAGCCCAAGTGAGAACAAATCTCAGAATGGAGAAGGGAGTTAGGCATAAAATACATCCCCAGACAAGAGGGTTTTGGCCTAGCCAAGAAGCTATTGGCAACTCTGAACTGCTGGGAAAGGAAAGGTCAGTTTTCTCTAAAAGTGAAACACCTGATAAGTTGACTTTATTCCAAGACTATTTAGGCAGCATAAATTGGCCTAAATGTGAGAAGAAAATGATACAAAGTTGGGTAGAAAGGGTGGAATGGATCTGAAAAGAGTTGGCAGAGAGTGAACTTGAGCAAACTGACTGAAATTTTCAAAGAACTAATGAGAATCTAAAAAAATATCAGTCATTGTTCTCCATCATTTACTTTCCTTTTTTTAAGGCTAGTATGATGAAAATTAAATCTTATCCCTAAAAAACAAAAACAATAGGCACCATTGCTTAAAAATTTTCATTGTCTAAAAGGTGTGTTAATGATACAAAATTAAATTTTGTAATCTGATTGGTATCATAATTAATCCATCATGTGTTGTACTGTTTGTGTTTCCTGATTAACCTTTTTCTAGGACAATATTCTCCCAATTGTAGTTCTAACACTAAAGACAATTATTTAAAACTTTAAAAGCATTCTTTTTTCCTCTGAAATCTTAGGACATATGATTAAAAATTATAGTGATTTGGTTGAAGCACATAAGACATTATTGGGAGTTTTAAGAGAAAATAGGTCAGAAACTCAGTGTAAATAAGTAGAAATACAGTTCAAATGGATAATCATAATCAGTATCTTCTCATACTTGCAATCCTCATCAAAACATGAATTTGAAATATTAACAACTATACTTTATAGAAGAATTCAATGCTACTGATTAGACCACTAATAAATATTTATGTTCTAGTGTAAGGGGTTATTTCTTATTTTTACAGACCCATCAAAGAGTTATTTAGAAATATTCAAAGTTCAAGTTTCTCGGTTCTGTGAAAATCTAATAGCAAGAGCAAATTATGAGTGGAAGCTCACTAAGATAATTACTACTGAAGTCTAGAGGAGAGCCTCTAATGATAGCTATTCTAGCTGTCTCAAGTTTGATTTTCTAGATATTGTGCTTTTCTCAAAAAATAATTGAATAAAAGACTTTGCTCTTAGTCATTGGTTAAAACTAAATGTGTGCATCAGTGGTCTCCCACCTCAGTGTTTCCTAGTGTGTCTAATATCAGGAGGCTCAAGGGACAGTTAACAGAAGAAGGTCAGTTTCCACATCAGGCTAGGAAGGTAAAATTGGGCTTAATCTTGCATTGAAATGGTCTCTCCAGTCTATTCTCCTTATGTCTCCTTTTAACCTTGCCTCCAAATAACAAGCTCAAACATTTGTCTGTGATAAACCTGACTCTGCTTCTTATGAATGCCTTCATTTCTTCAGTGTCTCTTTGACTTTTGTCTTACTCGAGGTCTTGCTTTAATTTCAGGTTAAAATGCTGCATGTTTAAATATTCAAATTTCCTGACATTTCTTCCAGCCTGGATTGTTGAGTTGTTTTTTTCATTGTCTATTACAACCATAGAATCTGCCTACATTTGCTTCATTTTTTTCTGCTCAAAGCTAGATAACTAGTAAGTACAGTCTTGGCCATCATTCATTTCATGACTTATTTTCATTGATTAGCAAGCATAATTCTGTATAACAGCCCATTATCAGCTTATTTATTTTTTTAATAACCTTGTTATTCTAAAAACCTAATTACCCAGTGTTTGGTTTCATCTGTTTTTTACCAGCCACATCAAATAGCATACAGTCAAAAGTGAATGTAGAGCAGGAAAGAAGTCCATGTTTTCTATAAGATGGCAGAAGAGTACAATGGACAATGAGTAATTTAGATGTGTCTTCTTTTGTTTGGTGGTGAAACTTTTTACTAGATACTAGATACTAGAACTAGATACTGATAATATTTGCCCAACACTATGACTCTATGAAGGGTAGTGAGTTTCATGCTTTAAAATGGTTAATTCTAGGTGATAAGAATCCAATTTAAATTTGAAAGACAATGAAAAAAAACTATCTGTTCACAAGGCACTTGTATTCTAAGGATAAAAGGCAGACAATAACCTAAATAACCTAAATAGGAAACTAAATTAGATTCTATTTTAAAAATGTACCCATAGTCATCAAGAAAAAGATGAGCAAGGTTATACTTGTAAAGGTGATGAAATTTCACTTCTTCTTCTTCTTCTTCTTCTTCTTCTTCTTCTTCTTCTTCTTCTTCTCCTCCTCCTCCTCCTCCTCCTCCTCCTTCTTCTTTGTCTTCTTTTTCTTCTACTCCTCCTCCTCTTCCTCCCCATCATCATCATCATCATCATCATCATCATCATCAACGTGATAGGGAATGAGCCCAGAGCCATTAGCTTGCTAAACACAAAATCTGACAATGAGCCTCATCCCTGGCCAATATAATTTTAAACAGGTTAGTCAAAGAAGACTTTATGGAAAAATTCAAATAATGATGAGGGAACTGTAGAATCTAACCACATGGTTTCAAATTAGACAAGTACTGAAGAATAATTGAATACTAAGGGTAAATGCCATAGGATCTCAAAGCATCTGACATTAAGTCAAATTGCAAAGACCAAGAAAACCTAATACTTTTGTAAGCACAGAAATGTTCTTCATCTGAGATCAAACATTGTCTTCTTATTTCATGAGCTAAAGTCACACAGAATAACAATTATCACCCTGGACCAGCTCAAACAGGCTTTCTATTTCCACAATCAGATGAAAGTACTTGGGCTAAAATTCCAATCAACATTGGTCACTTTTCCTCTCTAGTGATATCTGCTTAATGTGTATACTATGATTTTTAAGGCAGAAAGAAGAAATCAATTTGGTTTTCTCTTTTCTGCAAAACTGTTTTTGGTCCAAATAAATTCTGTCATTCGACCATTTCAAAACATGAACATATGATCACATTTTTAGTGTCTTGCCCTTTTACCCACTCTTCCACACAGATACACATTCTTACTGGAGAGGAAGAGTAGGAAGGACACTTAAATGCTGCGAATATTAGACGGGCTTGTGGCTCTGGTTCACTCTGTCCTGATTCTACTAGCTTTAAGCTGTTTAAATAGGCTCTTCCATGTTTGCAGTTGAACGCAGCAGCAGTGTGACTTTTACATGCATATTGACCTTATCCTAGTTTAATATTAGTTTACTCACCCTTAGTTTCATTTTCCACATATTTCATGTATTTTTATTAGTTGTCTCAAGCCTTTGGGGGAATTAGGTGGGGATATGCGAGAAAAAAAATGAATAAACACCTAAAACATTAAAAGAGAACACCAGATTGAAAATAAAGATCTGCTTCTGAAATACCTGCTTTAATACTTGTACTCCTCTACACTTCTCAGCAACTGAAACAAATAATTGCTTGGATACGTGTAAAGAAAATACCTTTTGGAAACTCAGATTAAATCAAGGTAACCATCGTCCTTGAGGTGTCAAGATCCACACAACAGAGGAAGTTCACTCCCATATAACACCCACAGCAGTGACTTAGTTTTTTTTTTTTTTTCAAGAAAATAGCAGTAAATTGCATAGAATTTTGCCTAGGAAGAAGCTAGTAAAGAAGACAATAATGTTTGAAGTAACGCTCTACCTTGCTATCATTAAAAATATTTCTTGTGACATTTATTATTTTCTTCATAAAGGAAGATCTAATTGAGAGTCTAAAGATTTTTCAAATAGATGTAATTTATAAAAGATCATGATTCATTATATTCAGAGAACTTATGAATAGGACATTTTAAATAAATTAAGGTAAAATGTCTCACATAAGTTTTTATTAAAACTTAGCTGGGGAAAGCTATTCATCAATAAACAAATTGCTAATGTAGTTTTTCCCAATGTCACAAGCATACCCTTATAAATGTGAATGTTTAGTATGCACTGGGTTGACTCACTATTCTGCTTTCTACTTCTTGTACACTGTGCATTTTACTTATTTAAACTTTGAGGAGTGATGAAGCACTTGTATTATTAAAGTGCACAGTAAGTCATCCATGTTCACAAGTCCTAAATGGAATCTATAAAAGTAACTGCTATGGAAAGCCTATTGAGATTTTCAAGAAGATCATTCCAAGCATTTATTTAATGCTCTATTCTGTGTATGTAACTAATAAGTGAGCACAGTATAATAACAGTGTCATATTTCTAGTTGTCTCTTGTTCAGTATGGAACAATAAAAAATATGAACAAAAGGTGTAATAATGAGAAGCACTTGGGGAGCCTAGATCAAAATCAATCACTACAGATTAGAACACTCAGTTCTTCCTGATTCCTTCCAGGAAAAGAAAATGTGGCTGAAAGATAAAAGACAAAATTCCTAATGTGGGTTGCTGCTTCTTTCAAAGTTACTATGATCTAAAATCATCCCTGCCCCTGTATGTCACATTACTAATATGTAATGCATTATACCTAGTTTAGTTAATTCATCTGTAAAAAAAATCTCATATACCTCACTAACGTAATTTATAAACTTAAAGCCAGGGTGCTGAAATTTTCTTCCTGGGAAGGTTTGAGTTAAGGCTGAATGTCACAGGCTGGTTCTAAGGAGGAGGAGGAGGAGAAAGAAAAGGAGGGAAGGAGCAGTGGGACTGTGAACAGGAGTGGGGTGATGGTTTCCAGTACTCACAGGATACTGGCTTGTTAAAACAGGGAAGTGAACAACTTAGAATGAAATTTTGAAATCTTGTAGCATGAATTCTGGCAATATTAAGATAAATATATACTCTAAATTTAAGTACCTTGAAAGAAATGATGGTCTCACATCATTTTAATTTTCCATTGAAAACTTATGTTCATTCAATTCAGCATTAACTGTTTTGAATCTATGAAAAATATGTCAGGCATATGCGAAAAGAGCAAATGTCCAGTATTCCCTTTTCTCACATCTTGTTGTATTTTTATACAACAAATAAAATTACATATTTTTATTAAACATCAAGGTGCTTTGAAATGTATCTGCATATGAATTTTAGAATGACTAAAATGGTAATTAACATGCAGGTTATTATTATCTTATGGATTAGACTTTAAGTGTGGTCACAAAAATATGGTAATTGTGTGAGATAATGCAAATTTGAATTTCTCACTATTTATCTCGCATATGAAAGCCTCAGAGTATCCTAAGTGATTTTTGAGTGTTTAGCCATAAGCCAAACATCCATATCAAACCTCCTCCAAGACTCAGGGAACTAACATCCCAGAAGAGGGGCCAGAAAAAATGCATGACTAAGAGGATGGGGATATGTGCTGCAAAATGACATTTGGACATGATAGGGCTGTTGCACCCATGAACTCATCTCAGCTACAGTAACCTAACAAGATCCAGCCTTTTAAATAACAGTATGAATGTGGGATGAGCACACAAAGCCTTACCCCTAGCCAATGAATTATGGGTAGTTATTGGATGCTAAGGGAGTAGAGGACACTTTTCTTTATGATATAGTCATTGGTAAGTTGCTCATGACCCAGTAAATAACATTGTGCCTGTGTGCATGCAAGCAGCCTTAATTAAACACAGTGGGCTATAAAAAAGCAAAAGACATGAAAGCCAGAGGGGACATTCTTGAAAGAAGAAAGGTTCAGAGGAAGAGATAGGGAGATAAGAGAGGGTAATAGAGGGTGAATATAATCAAAATACATTTATATGCATGAAATTTTTCTAACAAAAAGATAATTCCTCAAGTATCAATATAAGACTTACAGCCCTAAACATGGTATCAAAAATTCAATCTATCCATACTAGTTCTCACCTTCTTCAGATATATTGCCACACATCTTCAGAAAAATACCACATCCAATATCTATATATTCAAACAGATTTTCCAACAAAGAATACAGAATATCTTGTCTCAAGAACAGTAGGACATAAGTAATCTTAACATACAACTTAAAGTTGGAAATTAAAGTTGCTTTTCCATAATGGAACTTCTGTGGAACATTGACATCTCTGCTATAGTGACCTATAATTCACAGGTATCTTTAACTGACTTCAAACCTCCAGATATCGAATTCAATGATGCATACTTCTAATAAAAAAGAGTAGGATTCATAGTGATGCTTCAGTTGAACTGTGGGTTTCATTTCATGTTTTTTTTTCCAGGGAATGTCATAGCCTCTAATCCTTCCCTTGCAACTAGGCTTATATTATCTTATCCAAAACTGAAATATGCACTAATCTCACAAGCCTGTCCAAGCATCGAGGAAATACTAAGGTTTATGTGGTTATTTTACAAAGAGGGCATTGAAATAAGGCATATAGGGAATAGATCACTTATCCCTATCAGTAATAGTACAAGAGATATTTAAATTGGCAACTCATTTACCCACTTTTCTAATGAACAATGTTAAACAAATGAAGTGCACACATTCTGTCACCATTAAGTATAAATATACAGACACATACATACTAATAGGAACTTATGAATTACCATGAAATAACAAAGACCACATAATATAGAGAAATAAAGTTCTAAATAAAGCTTATTATATACTTTCTTGCCTTTGAAGATTATATTTGTTGATTAATAATATTTTATAGTTTTATGTATAATGTTATTAACAATAAATAGTTGCTTTGGCATGTAGCATAGCATGTAGTGATATTTTATTTGTGCTGAAATGTGGTAATATTTTATTTGTGCTCTAATAAATAAAGCTTGCCTGAAGTCAGGGGAAAAACAAAGCCATTAAAAGTAAACACAGAAGTTATGCAATGTTAGCACATGCCTTTAATCCTATCACTTGGCAGGCAGGAATCTGTCTGGATCTTTATGAGTTCAAGGCCACACTGGAAACAGAGCCAGGTGTGGTGGCACACATGTTAAATTTCAGCACTAGTTAACCATGGAGGATTGAAGGTCTGTATAAAAAGACAGGAAGTGACAGATCTGGGCAGGAAGAGGAAATGATACAGCTGGACAGAGAGTGCTGTGGATATCACTCTGTATGCTGTGAATGTGTTGCTGTGATTGGTTAATAAATAAAGTGCTGATTCGCCAGTAGCCAGGCAGGAAGTATAGGTGGGACAAAGAGAGAGGAGAATTCTGGGAGCAGGAAGGCTGAGTCAGGAGATGCTGCCAGCTGCCACCATGAGAAGCAAGATGTAAAGATCCTGGTAACCCACGCACCACATGGCAAGGTAGAAATTTATAGAAATGGGTTAATTTCAGATATAAGAACTAGATAACAAAAACCCTGCCTTGGCCATTCAGTTTATAAGTAATATAAGTCTCTGTGTGTTTACTTGGGTCTGAGCAGCTGCAGGAGCCAGGTAAACACAGGAAAACTCCAGCTACAGATGCCGCCCAATGTGGGGCAAGAGGTTCTACCTAAAACCTGAGAAAAAAGATTCTAAAATGGAGGTAAAAACAGCTTCCTAGTTGTCTCTTTCAAGTTAGTGGCAAGCTGGCAGGAATGAGGTATCTGCAAGCTGCACATTACACTGTGTAGTGGATTTAGCACAGAAAAAGAAAGAGGTTTCTGGACTACATGCTGATTTGATTGAAGCATAGACCCACTGTTTATGATAGTTGATGGTACACAAGCAAATCAGATGGCAGAACAGCAAGATATGGGTGTGGGTAGACAGGAAGTCACTTGCATTTGGAAGCTGCTGAGTTGGTGAGGTAAGGTTTATTGTGGCTTATGCTATTTTCCTGATTTCTCTCAGGCTTTCACTCCTATATCTGCATCCATGATTTTATTTAATAACACTATTTAGAAATTCATCTGCATGATTTTCAAAGAGTTTTGCTTACTACTAGATGGTCTCAGTAAGTTGTCAGTTTTAGTTCTTATATCTGCTTTACACAGTTTTTCTAATTCCTTCTAGTTCTCACTGTATTACTTATAACTTTTTAATTTGTATTTGAATTTTAATGCAGTCTCTTTTGATAATATTCCTTGTCCTCCCCCAGCTCCTCTGTGATTCTCTCCCCCAATCCACCAAACTTTGTATTACTTATAATTTTTGACACTGCATATGCACTTGCTTGGAGTTACTGCTAATATTGGGTTGTATATAAGTTCATAATAAATATAAGCACAAACACAGCATATAAAAATAAAAATATTTAATCATCCCAAAAGTTGATAGAAGAATGAACATATGCTGTGACAAAGTTGCCGTATTTTATAATAAGCAAAATATGTTCTCCAGCCAGCTATAATCTGTAACTCAGGAGGTGAAAACAGGATGATTGCAAGTTCAAGTCCAGCCTGAGATACATAGTGAAATGAGAGAGAGAGAAAGAGAGAGAGAGAGAGAGAGAGAGAGAGAGAGAGAGAGAGAAAGAGAGAGAGAGACTCGGATAAAATACATACGTATTGTAATGTATAAGGATACATAAAAAGAATGTAAATAAGTATAATCCAATTGCTTTAAAGAAACTGAAATAAAACACTAAAATATTTTGATCATCTAAAATGAAAGAATAAAAGGAAGCTCACTAGAAAAGCAAAAGAATAACAACAAGAAACAGGTGGGGCTTGAGATATAGTTTATGGTAGAAGCTAGTATTGCATTCACAAGACCATACCAATAATACAAGACAAATCTACAAAGTAAAACTCAAGCCTATAAATAAATACATTAAATAGAAAAGACCATTAATAGTCTCATTTAAGTGATGTTATTTACTCCTAAAAATCAAGAAATGGTTATAAATTGCCTACAAAATGTATTTCAAATACAGAAGTACCAACAGTGTGACAATGGGAGAAACTAAAAAAGTTAATTTAGCTGTAATAGCTATCATGATGCACTGATACAAAGATGTTTGTTCCTGTTAAAGATGGGCATTTCATAACTATAAAAGGTCAATTCATCAAGGAGATATAGTAATTATAAATATATGCAACTAATAAAAAAATCTAATAAGTTGTGGTTTTCTGCAATGGTCTCCATTTGCTGTAAAGAGAGGCTTCTTTGATGGGTAATAGCTATATTTATCTGTGGGTATAAGAAAAAGATATAGATTGTAGTAAATAATAATTATGTTGATCTATCACAATGATAGTAGTAGATTCTTTTCTAAAGCCCATAGCCTTACTAGCACCAGAAAGTTGACTAGGATTCCAATTCTAGGCATGATTTCTCTGCTGTTGAGTGGCCCTGAAGTGCAATTAGACATCTTTAGATTGCCACCAACATCAGAGTGCCACTTCTTGTACATTTATGCATATTTTGCCATGCTGGTAATTATTGTGGTTCGTGGTGTTACAGAGATCTATGGATTGTGGGGAGCAAAGCCACAATAGACACATTTACCTTACAGCTTCTATATCTATGGCCCAGGCAATATTGTAGAAAGGGGAATGGAAAAATTATAAGAGCCAGAATAAGGGGAAGTCTGCTATGAAATATGAATAAATGTTCACAAATATGAACATGGACTATGGATTACATATATCCTATATATCTTATACATATTATATATATACCAATGAATCAGTTGCATCTCTAGATTTTAATAGTAATACTAGGCTCTATGTAAGAGAATATTCTTGCTCTTTAGAAATACATACTGAAAAATGCATGTTTAAAGGGGCGTGACATTTCCAATTTATTCTCAAATTGTTCAGAGAAAAATTCATGTATATTACAATTATGTTCTGCAATAAAATTTGTGCATCTGGATAAATGATGTGTGGGCATTTCTTGAACCATGTTTGAAACCTTTCACTCTATACCAAATAGTTATAATTGAAGCTTTAAGAATCTGTCCATTTTAATCATAAAGACTGCCACATAATTCTTAAAAAAAAAAGTACATTGTAAAAGAACACTTTCCTACCAATCTTTTAAAGTACAATAATAATGGGGGGAAGGGGGTGGGAAAATAGTTTTCTCTAGCAGATACCCTGCTTAAGTATCCCATTTAATTTTGTATTCTAGACCTCTACAAATGATCTCTAACTTTTATACAAAGAAAGCTTTACCCTCCGGTGTAGAACATATCTGCAGCATAGACTCATTCCTGCTAGAGAGTAATAGTGCTTTGCAGTTTGTTTGTGCTTGGTAAATCTATTGTCTTCATAACAGATTAATTCAAAGGGGAACAGAAAGCATTTGAAAAGTAGTAGACTTTCCAGATGAGAACATTGGAGATTGCCTTTATTTTTCAGTTCAAAGAAAGAGGAAGGGTAAAAATGAGATAGAGATAGGAATGTTGACAAAAAAGTGAGAAAGAAGAGAAAATGAAAGTTGTCGTTGATCATGTAAGTCATAAAGTATATCTTAACTAGATGTCTTGTATGTATTTTTATGGTTAAAAACACCGAATGTGAAAGCTATGCTTTTTAAAGTATATAATAACCTATTGTTAATTATATGTACTATGTTGTACAGAATATTTCTATAACTTACTCATTACATATAATTGAAAACTTATACCCACTGAGCAATACAAGGAAGCTTTTGAAATTTTTTAGCGGTGAAGCTGTGTATGGTGCTTTGATGGCAGGATGGCGTCAATGCATGACTATGTCCAAATTTAACAAAATATCTATATTAAACATGGAAAATATGTATACACTGATTAAAACTCAATAGTACTTAAAAAACTAATCTACCAGGTACATAAAAATGATATCAGCATATCCAGTTCTTAAAGTCTTTTAGCAATCTTCTCGTCATGGTAACTTCTCAGACACAGACATTGCCTCTTCCTTCCCCTCTGCAGTGACTTCACAGAGAAACTTTTCAGCAGGCATTTCTTGTTCTTCCTTGCCTCACTCCCTACACTTGTTTCAATTCACTCTTGTAGATGTGGTGGTTTCCAAATCATTACATCAGAGCTAACACTTTTTAGGGTGCCCAGTGAGTTACAATGCTGCCAAATGCAATGGTCTATTCCCAGTTCTCAATTTATTCCACCCTGATTTGGCTCTTCATACAGACTTCTGCCAAAATGCCACATCCTTAGACATAACTCCCAAGTGAAACTGTTCACTATTTTATTTTTATTTGGGCAATTATCACTAATTTAACACACACACACACACACACACACACACACACACACACACAATAGTTCTTTATTGTCTCCACTCCTACAATATGAAACTCATGAAAAGATCTATGTAGATTTATTTCACTGCGACTAGTGAATGATATTGAGTGAATGAAATTGGTGCAGTAAATATTCTTGGCTTAAATGCTCTTAGAAAAGACCTAATGTTAACTAGATCAGTCCCCTATTTTTATAGAAGCAGCATGTTAAGCCCAAAGAACCAGAAGGATCAAATGGCATACAAAAGGTGACAGAATTTTCTGGTGATAGAGCCAAGGTTAGTGTTGAGGGTTTCTCATTCCTAGTCCAGAATTCTTCCTGCTCATCCTTTCTGCCATTTGCTGTCATTTATACTGAGCAAAACAGTGGGGAAATACTTTCCTGAACTACATGAAGACATTGTGTACAAGTGAAAGGAACATGTTGAACAGTATTACAAATTCACTGCTTTCTTTCCCCACTTATTCACTAGCTTTTGTTGACTGCCAACCATAAGCAAGACATGGCTTATGCTGGATTTTAAAGAAGAAGTGGCCATTGTAGGAAAAATTTTTGCATGTGCAAAGGGAATAAATCCAATTAATTTAACACAAGAAAAAACAAGTCTGAAATGAATGGTAAGAAATTTCATGAGGCTCCAGAGGAGGCTTTAATTTTGTTCAGCTAAAATGATCATTAAAAGCATCCCTTTAAGGATGAGCAGGGTAAGTCAATTGAGAATAGCATGAAGAAAATTGTAAGGGAATGTCAATGAAGGTATTCTGAGAAGATTAAGTCCAGCAGTTAAGAGCCACAGAGTTCTGGTAGTGCTATCAGAATTTTAAAAGAAAAAAAATCATTTGCATAAGAATAGAGAGGACTTTTCAAATAAGACTTTAAGAGTTTGGGCTTTATTTATATACTCAATCACAAGTTACTAAGTACATTTTAAATATATAAATGAATGACTACTGTGTTCCCTAAAAGGGGGATGGCATATGAGAAGTGCTTTAAAAAGAATGATTTGGTATAAGATGGGCTGGCAGGAGAAGAATCAATGTATATTCATGGGTTTCGATGGTTAGAAACAGGCTAAGAAAGAAGTAAACAACTTGAGAGTTCTATTAGTGAAGTATTTCATTAATGTTGAAATAGAGCATATAAACTCTAACAATTTACATAGGAAGCAAAATTACTGATTCAGTACTATAGTACAGATTTTAAAGAAGGAAAAAAAAATCACTTTTTTGTTGCCAGAAGTTATAGTAACCAAGTAAATACAATGAATGTGTGAGTACATAAATAACTTAAATACAATACTCACAAAAACATAATTTCTCCTATACTATAAGTACATTGACATTTTTGTTATACTTTTGATTTCACTTAAAAATACCAGTCATAATTTGGGATATTGAACTTGTAAGCCAGTAATGAACCCACATCCAAATTTTGAAAATGTTGACCTAGATTTAGGCCCCGTGATTAGATGTTTAGGGCCTGGGTCTCTAATATACTAGTACAATCACCTACCAAGAATAAGTGTGACTGTGGAGTGCTCAGCTTGGTATGGAACATCTAAACCCCCCTCCCCCAATGCTCAGAGAACATTGCAGAAGGGGGGTCAGAAAGACTGTTAGAGACAGAAGCTGGGGAGGACAACTGAGAAATAGGGTCTTCTGGACATGACAGGGACAATGTACTCATGAACTCACAGCAGCTGTGGCTGATTGCACATGATCCACCTAAGCTCAAACCTGTCAATTTTTCATCATGATGGGAAAGTGGCTCCTGAGGCACCACAGCAAGCTGAGAGTTATTGGTAGGCAATGGTTACTGAGTGAGGGAGCATCAGTTTTCTCCAGGTATGTGATCTCTCATAGGTTGTCCATGCTCCATTGAATATCTATATATTCATGCACATAAGGACAACTCTAATTAGACTCATTGGGTTCAAAAAGAAAAGACATGAAGTTAGAGAGATGACATGTTGGGAGGGTTCTTGGAGTTGGAGAGGGAAACAGGGGTAGATATAATCACAATATATTGTAAACATACATGAAGTGGTCTACTAGACAAAATAAAATAAAATTTAATGTTATTGTGAACAATAGCAAATAATTTGGGACCAAGAAAAATTATACTTTTAGTGGCCTATCTCTTATAAGTTGTTTTCTTTGGAAAGACAATACCTCAGATCAAACAGTCTCAGTAACATCCAGTCACCAAATTTGCTGCCTTCAGAGTAATCAGCCTACCACGCTCTTCCCCTCTCACTCTTCTTCCTACTCAAAATCTTTTCACAACTCTCCACTATCTACTTCAGAATTTTAAGCTACAATAGCCTGACTTTCAAAGTCCCAAATTAGTTATATCCTTCTATTCAATCTTATTTGCCACACTATGCTAAACTTCCATAGCTGTTACACTGTTTAATTCTACAAGTACACACTCTTACTCTTCCCTCTAGAGTGGGCTTGCATAGTCAATTCTGCCTTGAATGGCTCCTCTTGGTCCACCAATCATAATACTTTACCTACTTTATGATATACCTGCTGCTCATTATGTTGCCTTTCACTAAATCCTGTCAATATACACACAGAATCACAGTGTGTTTGACTTTAGTGTTTTTGACATGTTTAGTGGAAAAGGTAGAAACTTCAACCTGGACTGATCTAAGTTTGAAACGTGAATCATGTAGTTACTAGTGAATCATGTTATACATGTATATTTCTTTTCACTAAACCTTAAATTGTATAGACGCAACAAGCCATAGTAGTACACACATTTGTAACCTAAGTTTTTGTGAGGCTGACACAGGAAGAATGCCAAAAGTTTAAGTTTCATAGTGACCAACTTCAGAAGCTTATTGTGTTACTCAGCTTTATGACACAGAATAATACTCAAAATACACAAGTTTTAAGGAAGAAAAGCTTATTTTGGCTCAAGGCATCAGAGTTTCAGTCCATGGATAGTCACTTGCCTCTGATAATTAAGGTCAAGAGATACTGTATAATTGTGCATGATGAGTAAAGCTAGTTAGTTACTTCATGGCAACTGGGGCAGAAAGAGAGAGAAAGAGAGACAGAGAGAGACAGACAGACAGACAGACACAGACACAGACAGACAGAGACAGAGAGAAAGAAATAGAGAAAGACACAGAGAGGGAAAGGATTGCTCTGGATCCCAACATCCCTACAACGATATGTTACCCACTATGTTACTTTCTTTCACAATGCCTCACCATATAATATTTCCCCATGTCCCAGTTGCTATATGCTGGCAACCAAGCCTTTCACCCATGGCCTTTGTGGAAACAGGTGTGATCCAAACCTTATCAATTATTATGAGCATTATTAGGAGACAATGTATACAGGATCTAGAATTGCTCCTGATAATGCATAAAATTATTATTTCCCTTTTCATTATTTCCCTTAAAACGTGGCATATCTTATTCAGCAT
The DNA here is from genome assembly GCF_049852395.1 of Peromyscus maniculatus bairdii. Lineage (NCBI taxonomy): Eukaryota > Metazoa > Chordata > Mammalia > Rodentia > Cricetidae > Peromyscus > Peromyscus maniculatus. The sequence continues at coordinate 53,360,191 of NC_134875.1, forward strand.
CTAACACAAGATTGAGTATATAGTAGGCCATTAGTAATATCTAGTTGATCTATAGATCAATCAGTTCACTATTTTATAGCTTATTTATTAAAGTAAATAAACACTTCCAAATCAGCACACACAACCAACTCTACACATATCAGAAAATACAAATGCAAATCATGTATCTTTTCAATTGGTTTCCTATTTTTGAAAAAATTCAATGGGATGTTCCCACAGTTTCTTTGCAAAATAAAGACAGAAGGCTGACTTTTAAAAGATAGTAGCTTCTTCTGATTACCTTATTTGTCTCTGAGAATCTTTCTTTACACACTAAGTTTCATTTCAGTGTACTCTGCTAATTATATTGCAGCAAGCAACTGAAAACAAACATGCCTGTCACAAGGCTGTGATCTTATTTTAGAAAATATTTGCATCTAAATAGGTTGAGCAATCCCATCACATTAACAAGGTAGGAATTCCTATACATTTCCCATCTCTTACAGAAAAGTTTCAAATACTCCAATTATATGTAAGCCCAAGATCTTTAATAGAAGAATACAGAAAATTCCCCTTGTCTCAGCTTCAAAAAATTACAAGTCTGATAAGCATAAAAAGCAAAATATTGAGGAACCTGTATAGCTGAAAGTTTTCCTGGCCCTATCTAGCTCCATCTTTACGTAGCTTATTTTTTATATTGCTTTTACTTTCTCTTAAAGACTTTATTCTTTAAAACTTTCTATTTCCTTATATAACTGCATATATTTCTTTTTCTCTCTCTTTTAAGCCTATGTACATTTGTAACACATATTGTAAACCATTTAGAGGTTTATTTAGGGGAGGTGCTGTGGGATGTTCTGGATGCTATGAATGTGTTGCTCTGATTGGTTGATAAATAAAAAAGCTGATTGGCCAGTAGCCAGGCAGGAAGTATAGGTGGGATAAGCAGATAAGGAGAATTCTAGGAAGAGAAAGGCTGAGTGAGGAGATCCCAGCCCGTCTTCCAGGAGAAGCATTAAATGGCACACAGGTAAAGCCATGGAAATATGGTGACATATAGATTAACAGAAATGGGCTGAGTTTAAGTGTAAGAGCTAGTCAGTGGTAAGCCTGAGCTAATGGCTGAGCAGTTTTAATTAATATAAGCCTCTTTCTATTTATTTGGGTCTGAGCGGCTGTGGACCGGGTGGAACACAGGAAAACTTCAGCTACAGATCTCACTATGTAGACCTGGCTGCCCTAGAACTCATTATATAGATCAGGTTGGACTCAAAATTACAGAGATCCACCTGCTTTTGCCTCCTGAGCACTGGGATTAAAGGTATGTGCCACCATACTTAGCTAAAGAAATATATGTATCCTTCTTATTTAGTAAAATATATCCACTTCATATATCTCGTAGTTGCATTCACATGTTGATGAAACTTTCATTCTTTCTCTGACTTGGAAAGCTATGCAACTATTTAAAATGATAATTTCTCACATGGAATGACGTCCAAACAATGTTAATCCTGAAATAATGAGTCACAATGAAAGCTGAAAAGTCATGCCTGAGTATGTAAAAATAAATATATGAGCACATACAAACTCAAATGCAGTGATACATGTAATAACCAGTGCATACTTATATATTTATTTTAATCCTTCCAATTATAAAAAAATTAATGTATTTACCATGACATTTTCATATGAATTTATCATTATACTTATTCCTATTTGCCTCCATTCCATTCCTTATCCCCCCTTCCTGCTATAGTATTCCTAGGTAGATACTCAAAAAGTTCTAAGTCAGCATAATATAGAGATATTTTTATATACATGTTTATTCCTGGATTATTGACAATGGCCAGGAAATGTAACTAACCTAGATGTCCATCAACAGATGAATACAATAGATAAAGAAAACATGATACATATACATATTAGAATTTTATTCAGTCATAAAGAAGAATAAAATCAAGACATTTGCAAGAAAGTGTATGAAAACTATAATCATTACATGTTTCCTCTCCTGTGTAGAACTTAGACATATGTATTTAACACATAAAAGTAGGAAGAGGGAAAGTATTAAGTGGTAGATGAGGAAAAAGGGGTAGTAATAATATGCATGTGATATGAAAGTAGAATATGAGAATATGTGGGATGGAAGAGATATGGGCAAAATAAGATGCAAGCATAGGCAAGTATTTTCTGAAAACGTTTCCAATAGCATGGGAAATAATCCTGTGGACTGATAAATGGAATGACATGAAGTTATAAAGCTTCTACACAACAAAGGAAATAATCAGCAGGGCAGAGGGACAGCCTACAAAGTGGGGAGAAATCTTTGTTGATTATACGTCTACCAGGTGATAAATAAGCAGCCTCTACAAAGAACTCAAAAATTTAAATACCCAGCTATTTTATACTGCCTAAATCACTGACCTATTTGGTTCCCTGAAATTTTTCATTCTTGAATATTAAAGAGGGTCTCTTGGTTGGTGAGATGATTCAGAAGATAAAAAGTGCTTACTTAGCATCAATTCTGAAGACCTGAGTTTGATCCCAGAAACCCATATATTAGAAGGAGAGAACTGACTCCCACAATTTGTTATCTAACCTTCACATGTGCACCATGATATGAGTGAGCATGTGCACACACACTCCTCCACTCCAAGAATAAATAAAATAAAATAATAAATAAATAAATAGGCATTCAATGAGCTTCTATGTAGTGTATACATTGTACTAATAGTTAAAATTAAAGACATATTTAATAATCTATTTAAATAATAAAATCGCATGACTATGTAGCTTTTATATTAATATATAATTATGGTTATATAAATATGTACACATATGGTTTTTCAAGACAGGGTTTCTCTGTGAAGCAGTCCTGGCTGTCCTGGAACTCACACTGTAGACCAGGCTGGACTTGAACTTGGAGATCCACATGCCTCTCCCTCCAGAGTGGTGGGATTAAAGGCATGCACCACCACTGTCAGGCCAGGAATATATTTTTCAAGGGTAAAAACTTTCTTTTCAAAGGCAAAACAGACAATGAGAATATTGCTATGGTTTTCCACTAGTAAAAGTCTGTTTAATACCTGGATTATTATAGGAGAGATGAATTTTCAAATTTGATCATGCAATCAGTATTTGTAATGAATTTTTATTTGAAATATATGAAAAATATGGCCCCAAGATATGTAGTTGAAAATTCAAGAATTTTCTTAACCATTTCAAAAATTGTGGGTGATCTTTGATACAACTCCAGGTAGAATAATAACGTCTTAAGATTTAGCTGACTCGAAAAACCAAAAAAAAAAAAAAAAAGATTTAGCTGAAATGTGGAATCTGATATTATAACAATTAACTATTTTTACCATGCCTCATTAAAATCTATTTGCCTATGTTCCTCTTTGAATAGATATTCATTAGTGCATTATTTATATCAATATTCAATGGTTGCTTAGAAAATATTGCTCTACTGATGCAGGTATATCATCTATATGTTGACATATTTTATTATTCTTCAACATTCAAAATATAGTATTTGTTAATATTACCATTAACTGCTAGCAAAATGGTTTTAAAATTATGGATCCCATGAAAAGTACCTGTGGCCTCTAGAGATTAACTATAATTACATACTATAGAATGTTTATGGAAGGTTACATAAGAAGATGTAAAACCTACTATATCTGATTGGTTAGAAAACAAAGGATATTTCTCAATGTATACTTATTTGCTGTCTGGATATGTCACTGGGTTCAAGATTTTAAATTCAAACCTCAAGTTTCACATGAGTTTTCTCCTTATTTTCTTAATAAAACTAAGTTAGTTCAGTAATGATTTTTCTTGGAACAAAAAGCTTACCTTTGAGAACTGGAGCTTATATTCCTGGTGACTTTTATGACAATATCACATTATGATTATTTGAAGACAATTATTATTCAGTTGAACATAATTCTTCACATTAAAGTTTAACTCTACTTGCTTTTCCTTCAAATAATTAATGGTCAGTAGTTAAGAGCTATAGACATGCTTTTTATCATTGAAAAGATGTATCTTTAATATAGTTATTCTGTAAGAATAGCATTTAAAATAAAAAAGCACTAAATTTTGTATAAAGGTCCCAGTGATTTGAGTTCTTAAGCATCTTGTTCTGTGTAAGAGGCATTGACAAGTTGCGATTCAGCACAAAATGTAATAATTTATTATATTTCAAATGCTTTGGAATTTGATCAAGCCTAGAGGAAGCTTTAAATAGGCAGAAGAGGCCTTTATGAAGGACTAAGAGTACAGCTGCAGAACTGATTTGATGGTGATGGTCCTTCAGAGCCATGTGTCCCAGCACTTGACCCACTTCGGCCCTAGCAAAGATGAAATGCTACTGTTAGGAAAGTGAAATACTATAAACTTGGATGGAGATCCCTTAAAGGAAAACACAAGTCCATCAGTTGTTAATGAAGTATTCAGGATTCACTTTTCTAGTGGCAACACACTCAACTTGAGTCATGTTTGAACAACAGACTCATAATTCTTATGACACTCTCAAAATTGGATCATCCATGATCTAGGGGCTTTGATCAAACCATCAAGTCACTCAATCAAATAAGAAACTGAGAGGTATTTGTTTTGTTTCTCTTTTCCCTTCTCACTCTGGCACCATCAGCTTCTTTAAACTTTAAAAAAAAAATCACTTGACTCAAAAGACTTCAATGACAACCAGTCATCTCCAAGATAAAATCCAACCTCCTTAGTATGTCATCTAAGACCCTGAAATACCTAGTCCTTATTTCTTCCTCTGTGTCTCCTTCAAGTTAATTTGTCTAAAAAGTGAAATCAGTTTTATAAAATTTGTGAACATTTCTCGATAAGCTGATCTGTTTTCCGTATCTTAACTCATCACTGAAATGGTTTTGTCAAAAGTTATCATTTCTGAAAAAACTTTTACCAGCCTTTCACTATATCTAACCAAGGTAAATTTGATTTTTATCTAATATTTTAAACTTGTTTCTACTGTGTCAATAGTGCACAGTGCTACAGTATGAGTAGCATTATGATTAGTAATGAAATTCATTTTTCTACTGGACCATACATTCTCTAGAAACAGAGACAGCATCTTATTTGCATTCGTATTTTATAACCCAGGACCAGTACCTAGTACACAACAAACTCTTAGTAATTAGATAAAGAATGATGAGATACATAGTCTTAAGAGCAAGAATCTGGGAAAATAATGTAGGACAGGGTCATGGAACATCCTTAAGATAAAGATTTTGTTAACTAATTATCATGATATTTCTAACAGTTTTTAATTGAGCTTATGTACTTTTCTTAGGACTTATATATGTTGTTCACTTCCTATTTTTCCTTGGTAGACTTTTCTCTTGAATTCATATACACAACTGTATATTCAATATTTCAAATGTAAGATGCCTGAATGACCATTACATAAAAGACCTAAAAGACCATTATGTAAAAGAAACTACTGAAGTCTAGACTTCTTCATTTCCATAATTATTCTGTCCTTCTAGCTATTCAGGCCAAAATATTCAGAATCATTTGTGACTCACCCCCCATATTCCTTACTTAATATATAAAAATCTGTTGGTTTATTGTGGAAGAAGGGGAAGAAAGATGATCAGAGGCAGAGGATTAGGGAGTTTGCCATGAGACTATGTCTTCTAGTAGTATCAAACTGACATCCATAAAGTCTCACCAACATGTGTGCCTAAATATTAGATGATCAAGGAAAACAGCAATAGGCATGCTAATGTTACTAGGGGAAAGCCTGCAAGGCCTCAATCCTACAAAAAGAATTATAGGCAACTATGGAATTCTGAGAGCAGGAGAAATAGTCTTCCCCAGGGAAGAACACACCAGTTGGTTATCCAGTACCAAATGGTCAGCCCTGAAAACAAACATAAATAATATTATTCAGATTGAGCAGGTTGTATTTAGCAATATGTATGTGTGTATGTGTATATTTGTTACATATATATGTATATATATAATATGCATGTAACAACAATTAATGAAAAAAGGGTCATGAATTTGAAAGTGAGCAAGGTGGAGTATGTAGGAGGGTTTGAAGAGAGGAAAATGGGGAAATTATTAATTACTATATAATTGCAAAAATAAAAGCAGTTATAAAAATAAAAATAAATTTAAAAAAGCAAGTATTAGAAGGGTAACCATTTTGGTCTAGCTTAACTTTTAAAAATCTAAATATGATAATAATACAAGTTCTGTTTACATATTTGAAACTTCCTGTAAGAAAATATTAATAACCTACTAGTTTCATTACTGTTTTTTTCTAGTTAAATCAGAGGTTTCAAAAATTGTGCATACAATGTATTTGGTATTATTGATTTATGGTAACTTGTTATTAAACATTTTAATCTATAGTGACACTTCATAGTACAGCATTAAATTGAAAATAAAATCTGTGAAAGCAATTCCTAAGCCAAACAGTGGACAGTGACAATGTTAGCTAGAAAACATTCTCATTTATCTTCATATGTTTTATAGAATATGGAACAAATCAATCTTTTGTGATTAAAATAGATTTCATTTTTTATTTTTTCAGAAGCAAAATATCTACTGGTTCTACCTTTAAAATGTAAATAGAAAGCCGGGCGGTGGTGGCGCACGCCTTTAATCCCAGCACTCGGGAGGCAGAGCCAGGCGGATCTCTGTGAGTTCGAGGCCAGCCTGGGCTACCAAGTGAGCTCCAGGAAAGGCGCAAAGCTACACAGAGAAACCCTGTCTCGAAAAACCAAAAAAAAAAAAAAAATGTAAATAGAATTCTCTTGTTCAGGCAGCCATCATATTCCACTTAGAAAGAGCCTCCTCGTAGTGATATTTTATTTGTGCTTTAATAAATAAAGTTTTCCTGAAGATCAGAGGAAATAGCAAACCATTTTAAGTAAACAAAGAAGTCAAGCAGTGGTAGCACACGCCCTTAATCCTATCACTTAGCAGCCAGGATCTCTGTGTGTTCAAGGCCACACTAGAGAACAGAACCAAGCATGGTGACACATGCCTTTAATCCTAATAACAACCATAGAGCTCTGGAGGCCTATACAGGTAGGAAGTGACAGAGATGGCCAGGAAGAAGAAGTGATGTAGCTAGACAGAGAGCCAATCAGATGGCAGAACAGCAAGGCATATAAGCCTGGGTAGACAGGAAGTCGTGCTCTTTGGAAGTTGCAGAATTGGTGAGGTGAAAAGGTGGGGTGGTGACTTTCCCTAGTTCCCTTGTGGTGGTATTCTAATTATACTAAAATGTGATTTTGATTGTATGTTAATAAATAAAGTTGCCCGGGGGTCAGAGCTATTAGAGCCATAGACAGAGTGTGGCGGTGGTGGCACATGCCTTTAATCCCATAGATCTCTGTGTGTTCAGGGATACAGCCAGCATTGGAGACATATGCCTTTAAGACCTAGGGGGCTGTACATTCAGACAGTGACAAGGCAGTTATGTGTTTGGGTTTACAACCAATGAGAAGGCAGAACAACATACTATAAAAAAAAAAAAACCCTAACAGACAGGATATAGCTCTCTTTCGGGAAGCTGGGACACCGCAGGTGGAAGGGTGAGATTTTAGCTCTGAGCTCTGACCTCTCGGCTTTCTCTTTTACATTGTTTCTGTGTTTCTTATTTAATAAGACGGTCGGTTACATCTACATTCCCTGACCTCTCTAAGGCTTTTACCCCCATATCTGGCTCCATGTTTTTTATTTAATAAGACCATTTAGAAATTTGTCTACACCTCCTAGTTGCCCTAGTCCTTACTCTCTTCAGTGTATTTTCAATCCCAGATCCAATGAGATCATTTTAAACACTTCCTATATACTTGCCAATGGCTTTCTAGTAAGAGTAGAATGCCAGAATCCTTACAACAGTAAACATACTTTTAGGATCTGTAATTCTACCTTCATTATCTTTCTGATCCTATCTCCTAATTTTTCTCACTTCTCATTTGGCCACTCTGGCTTTCTCGATGTTCCTTGTAATCTGAAGTCTTCTTTCTACCTGTGGCTTTTGCATTTGTCATCTTTCTATCCAGAAATATCAACCCTGAGATACAAATATTGCTAACTCCCTCACTTCTGTCAAGTTCTTATTAAGTACCACTTTAACAATGAGGCTTTCTAGGTCACAGCAATTGTTCTGCTAGAAGATCAGATATCATCAAGAAACACTGGAAATTGCCTCTTGACTCTAACATATGTAATAAACTGTAGTAGTTAGCTTTTTTTTTACTCCTTGGGGGCCCACACCCAGCTCCCAGATAAATATACAGAAATTTATTCTAGAAAGCTTTTCTTAACTTAAATTATTCCTTTTCCCTTTCTTTCCTTCTCACTCCATGGCTGGTTGTGTAGTTGGGTGGCTGGCCCTTGATGCCTTCTCTTTTTCACCTTTCTCACTCCTCCCTCTTCTCTCCTTTTGCCTTCTCTCTCCTCCCATTTATTCTCTCTGTCTGGCAGCCCCATCCATCCTTTCGCCTGCCTTGCTGTTGGCCATTCAGAACTTTATTAGACTGATGAGGTGTTTTAGGCAGACAAAGTAACACAGCCTTCCAGAGTTAAACAAGTACAACATTAATGCAACACATCTTTGCATCATTAAATATTCCACGGCATAAATGAAATTAACACATCTTAAACTAATATTTCACAACAATAGACAGCCAAGTTGCTCATTATACTAAGCAGGAGATGAAAAGGAAAAACAAACAATGTGTTTTACTTTTATATGCATAACATCTAGCAGTTTTTTTTTTTTTTACAAATGCATGGATTATTAAAACCTAACTCCACAATAGCTCCTCTCTCTCTTCAGTGGTCCCTCTGGTCTCCAACTCAGACCATCTTCTAGGGTATTTTCCTACTTTTGGATTCTCCAGTACCATGAGCATATGTCTATCTAAATAGTTTCCTATTATATTGAGATTGACTGTTAATAGTCTATATTTTCTGTCTCAGCTTACTATGAACTTTCTGTTGATATAAAACATAATTTATTCTTTGCTGACTCTCCAACATCTGGCATCATACTTAGGACATAATAGCACATAAAATTATCTGTTGGTGAATGAATCTTGTCATACCTAGTCCTCTCTCTTAAAATAACCATAACATATACACCGGAACAAGAAAAAAAAACCTAAGCATCACTTAGGAGAATAAAAGGCCAGTGAGACGGCTCAGCAGGTAGAGATATTCTTGTTAGACCTGAGGACCTGAGATAACCAGATCCTACAAGTTGTCAGGACAGAATCAGCCCCTGAGAATTGTCTTCCAACTTCCATATATGCATCTTATTTGTGTATGTGTTTATATGCTTCTGAAAATTAAATAAATCAAGACAACACATATTTATATTTAATATATCACAAAATACTAGTGATGTACTTTTCCCCATCAACCCTCAAATCCACTTACTTCTCTCCATAGCTATGATTCCCAAAATACTCAAAATTACTCTTACTCCTAGCATAGGCTTGAAAAAGTACATCTATTTAGGCTTTTTTCAAAATCATTCTCCACATTAAAAATCATCTACACCCTTCCTAAAAGCCATTTAATGGCTTGTCATTGCTCACAGCACAGCAATGTTCCATCTGTTCCCTGAACACCACTACAACATTAGCTTCTTCTTGTCCCTTACTCACTCACTTTACTTCAGCCAGTTCCAGTTGCCTTTATCTTAGAGGCCAATATTTACCACAGTATGTCCACTGGGCACTCTTGCATTTGATGATCCCTTTGTACCCAAAGCTCCTTTTTCGCTTATGTTTTCTACCTGATACTCACTTATCCTTTGTGTCTTTCCTCATTTAACTTCCTTGTTGAAGTTTCCCTTGATCTCCATGATTAAGTCAAACAATTCAATATATGTAATATTAGTCCATGTACTTCCTTCATTCATAGCATTTTCATAATTAAATATTCATGTATATTTGCATGATTCTTTTCTCCATTAGATATTAAACTCTTATGGAGAAAAGAGTGTGTGATTTTGTTTATCAACATATTCCCTGGGCTTGGAACAATTTATCATACAGAAGGTGTTGAAGTATTTCTTTAACAAAAGAACATAACAATAACATTTACGTAATATACATTTTTATCATCAGGGACCCCATTTAATTCACTTAACAATTAATTACTAAGCTCTCACTCAGTGTCAAGCTCAGTGCTTAAGTGGTCATAATATAAAGAGAGAACTTCTGCCCTGGTGGAACTTAAAGGATAATTTAATGAAAGGTTAGTTTTTACCAACACTTTCCTTCAGAAAAACATATTTTTCTATACTCAAATAAGGTACGATTTTTGTTTAGTAGGTTGTTTGAGATTTCTGAATTTAGTATGCTTTTTGTCAATTTGTCTTATTCTGTTTCAAGTTTTCTTTTTCCCTGCTTTTGAGCTGATTTCATTTACTGTTATTTCTGGGGGCATTGTCTCTCCTGCCCAGCAAATTAATAATGGTAACAGTATCAGTAGGGTTCACACTAATGGAAGGACCACTATAAGAACAGTAAATAAAAACAATAAAGGCAATGTCAATAATAGAAATAGCTTTTAGTTTACCTTATCATCTCAAAAGTCTCCAAAAACTCTATAAGATAAACACATCCAAATAGGTGTAAAAGTAAATTAAATAGGTGTAAATTAAATGGATCAGAAATTCCACCCTTGGTTACTCAGCAAGTAAACACTAAGAAAAGTTTGAAATCAAATCATTATTTTTTTAACTACTGTGCTCCTTGCATTTTCTCATACTTGTGGTTTCTCAGTTCTGCTTCAGTTTGTCTCCCTACTAATGGTCTTTATTCTTTCCCTACTAATCAACTTTAATGTTCATGAAAGAGTTTGTGACATGATCTTGTAGTCCTTACAAATGCAAAGGAAAACTGCAGCTTTTGAGGAAGAAAACATTTTGGATTAGAAAATTGATTTATGAACTAATCAAAAGAGGATAAATAGGGAGCCTGCTAAGGTTAGTTAGAAAATTGTCCTCCTTTGATATAAATTCTGAGATGTATTGAAGAACATAAGCTAATAACTTCTAGAAAATATCAAAAACCTCATATACCTCCACAGTTTTGCCTGAATGACTTTTATAAATTAGATCAGCAGAACTCTCTGAAGGCTTTACATTAATTTGACTTAAACATTTCAATTATAATGAAGACATTGATTAAGTTTGGCATATAAAAAGCCTCTAAGGCAATACTCTGGACGAGGCTAGAAAGACGTCACGAAGTGGTAGGAAATGGGAGAAAGTGGCACTGCATTGGAAAGAGTCACATATTACCTGCTGCCAAGCGGCATCTGCACTTGTTATCTCATTTATGGAATCAGTAGCTCAGACCATCACATGCTCATCTAGGTATTTATGAGTTATTTTCCACTCTTGAAACTACTTCTTAGCTTTCACGTGTTACAGATCAAATAAAAAGTCTGGAACTGAGGAGTGGGCTCAGTGGACATAGTGTTTGCCCTGCAAGTGTCCTGAGTCGAAATCCTAAGAACTAATGTAAGTCAAGCTTGTAATTGCAGTGCCCCTAATATGAGCTGTGAGGCAGAAACAAGGGGCCCCAAGCCAGATAGCCCGGCATATGCAGTACAACAGCAAACAACACAGAGACGCTGCTTCAAAATGAGGTGGAAGGTGAGGACTAACACCCAAGGTAAGGACTAATGACCTCTACATATGTGCCATGGCACAAGTGTACCAGCACACACACACACACACACACACACACACACACAGGTAAAAGTACATCACACATGCACACACACACACACACACACACACACACACACACAAAAAAAAAAATTTAAATGTATGTGGCTACAATTCCAAGCAAGCATAAATTAACTAGTTTTAAAAAAGAAACTTTAAATTATAAGGCAGAACAAACTTATACTTTCTTCTGCAGAGTGTACAAAAATGGTACTAACTATCTCTCAAACATCTTTCTTAGTCCTTCCCACAAGTCAGACTTAATGGGCCGCTTATTGTGGTTAGGTATACCTGCATATTCTCAATGTAGTATCAAGTATCAAAGAGCCTTGATAGAGTAAAGATCCTGAGGAAATTTTCCTTGTAGTGAGTTAAAGAAAATTTAAGAAGGAAATGTGTGCAAATAAAAAATGACAAAGGAAGGCAAGCCTTCTAGATTCAAACAGACATAAGTAGCAGGACCTATTCACAGTTGTAATAGCTCTGAATTAGGAAGCAGGTCACTGATGTCCAAAAGCTGGATTTGTTTTACTAGTGAAGCAACATCATAATAATTTATGGTATGTGTTTCTGCTGTGGGATGTTCTGTATGTCCTGTGGGAGCCCTTCTTGGGTTCTTTGTGGCGTTACCCAGCAGGTCCGCATAGAGGATGATTAGGACCATGGACCTGAGTGCAGGTGTCTGAGATGGTCTGCACTTGGCTGTGCTGGGGGATGGTCTGTATGTCAAGTTGTTCTGATTGATCAATAAATAAAACCTGATCGGCTGTGGCTAGGCAGGAAGGATAGGCGGGACTAACAGAGAGGAGAAATAAAAGGACAGGAAGGCAGAAGGACTGACTGCCAGATGCCGCCATGACCAGCAGCACGTGAAGATGCCGGTAGGCCACCAGCCACGTGGCAAGGTATAGATTTATGGAAATGGACTAATTTAAGCTATAAGCTCAGTTAGCAAGAAGCCTGCCACAGCCATACAGTTTGTAAGCAATATAAGTCTCTGTGTTTACTTGGTTGGGTCTGAGCAGCTGTGGGACTGGCGGGTGACAAAGATTTGTCCTGACTGTGGGCAAGGCAGAAAAACTCAAGCTACATGTTTCCTAATAGGTTAATGGCCAGAGTTGTTCTTCCTTATGTTTAAGGTACTTCCATTATTATGTTTACCTCTAACAATACCTCTCAATATCTTCTAACATAGGCCCCTGGCCTCACTTAGTCATTAAAGTGAGACTATGAGAATCACAATCTTAGGAATTAGAAATCAGTCTTCAAATTCCATTTCAGTCCCTCCTTGGCTGTGTGTCCTAGAAAAGTACCTAATCTTACTGACTCTTGATGTTTTCTCTAAAAAATAATAAAGCCTAATTTACCAACTTTTGTGAATCTGTCAATGAATGAAATGAAAAAAATATAACAGTAGACATTTCTTATGAACCAGTTATGCACCAGGATTTATGATTCTTTCATTATATAGCATTTAGGGAGATGCCCACCTCTTGGTAGGAAATACAAAGAGTTTGATAGTAGCAGCTACTAGTTCAAGCAAGTGGTCAGCAAAGATTGAACATCCCAGTAGCAATAAAAGAGTGATGGGAACCATAAAACAGTCCTGTCCAGTAGGCTTTTATTCAAAAACTAGCATATGCAGCAGCATATTTTCACATCTTGATTTTTTATTACAATGTAAAAGACCTATGATGGTGATAGAATTCCAAGGGAAGCACTGAATCAATTGTCTTCAATGTGGAGCTAAAAATAAGTAACATTTTACTTGCTGTGTGGCATTAGGTAAGTTGTAGAACCTCTCCAATATGAGTTTTCTTTACCTATAAGATGGAGGCTGTACTGTTCAGGGGATGGAAAAGACTAGAAATGATGTCTTTATGGTAACTAATAGGTCTCCAGCTTTAGCATGAACTAAGCTATATTTCTCTAGCTCTAAAGATTCAAATGTCAGCTAAATACAGAAAGTTACCCCACATATCAGCAAAATGCAGGTACAAACATCATGCTTGATATTTAGCAATTTGATGAGCTTTGGAAAAATCATGACGAATGGCTTTCTCACACTGTCATGATTCAAGCAAAGATCTGTAACATAGGGCCCAAGAGCTGCAGTTTGCATTGATCTCCTATAGCAATCATCAGTTGTCCCACACAATTTAGTACTTCATTGTATCCTGCCCTATACACCATGCAGACAACTGCAAAATTTATATCTCCAGTCCACATTTTCCCCTGAATGCCAGACTCATATATCTAACTGTCTGTTCAACGCTCTCTAGAAAATAACTAGTAGGTATCTCAAACAAAATATGGCTAATGCAGAATTCTTGAAATTCTCCACAAAATCTGGCTTCTCCCAGTCTTCTTAATTTCAGCAAAACCTACTATTGTTCATCCTATTACTAATTTTTTTTAAAAAGGAAACATGAATCAGTATGAGAAAGTGTAGTCATTTCTAAATCTGTAAAATCTTTTCAATTTGTAATTTTTGTGAATCTATTCATATGCCTTTAGTTCAAACCTCTATCAACATATACCATTACTCTGAAATATTTCTCTTGCTCTTCACCTACATGGCCTTTTCACAAAATTCAAAATTCAATTATATAATATTGTACTTCAAGTAAATAGTTCCCCAAACACAGTCCACTATTTTCCTTTTTTAGTGGGTTCATGGGAATGGAAATTCAAGTCCTAGGCATGTGAGGCAAGCACTATATCATTGATCTATATAAGCCCAGGAGTATATTTTAGATTCCCAGAACCCATGTTAAAAAAAATAGCTTGGCAGGTGGGGCAGTCACCTTTAATCCCAACACTCTGGAAATAGGAACAAATGAACTCCAGGGCCAAATGGCTGTCTAGACTCACTGAGAGGGGAGATCGTCAGGTTCGTGGATAAACACTGCCTTGAGAAATAAAGCAGACAGTGATTAAGAAAGACAATTGTGAGGTTCCACATGAGTACACACACATACACATGTAAACAAGTATACAAACATGCATGCAAACTACAGACACGTATACACAAAGAATATTAAATGCAGTACTTTAATAATCATAACATTAAACAATAAATATTCATTTGCTCTAAAATGTCCTTTTCCCTTTGTTCTTTATGTAATTAGTAGTCAGGAGCTAAGTTCAATAGAATCATAAAAATAATTTTATTAATATAATATACAAATAAAAATATCAACAAATGATTGACTTTAGTAGAAATGGATCTATGTAGTTAAAATATGATTTTAAATGTCTTTTTGGGAATAGGGTTTCATACATCCCAAGCTAGCCTCAAACTTGCTATGTAGGTAAAGATGGGCCCAAGTGCTGGGATTATAGGCCTGTGTCACTATGCCTGGTTTATACAGTACAGGAAATTAAACTCAGAACACTGGGCAGGCTAGGCAAATATTGTATCAACTGAACTACATTCTTATCCCAGTAAAACATCTTTTTTTATCACAAAAAGTAAAACAAATATTTATTTCTCATACAGCTATTATAGCAGGGTTAATGCTGAGTAAATGGCATCTTAACCACTGCAAATGGGCAAATCACTCAGGGAGCTAATCCAAACACAAGTGAATATTATTATTACTGCTCTTCTGTCTGTTACCATAACAGAGGTAGAGCTATCACATAGTATAGATAAGCTCTGGTGTAAAAGATCAAAACAAACTAAATGACTACTATATTCCAGACACACAAGTAGAAGCCTAAACTAGGTAAGAAGATCAAAGTGGTGGGGCCCAGAAAGGAATCAGCTTTCTTTCCCTACCAGTCTCTGTCCACACAGCTCATCACTACTGCATCTGGCAGTTGCCAGCTGCTCCTCCAGATCCCCACTGGAACATGGTGCCAAATCAAAGAGAACTTCAGCTGTAAAGTACTCTTGGAACAAAGAAATGATTTATAGATTCAAACTGATGGATTATCTTGTTATTTGACAGCCAAAAGAGGACATTTAACTGCCTTTATAAACCACTAGGGATGGATCATAATGACATAAGGAACTGCTAGATAGGAAAGGGCCTGTCTCCTCAGCATGCTCGTCCTCGGGACTAATTTCCACCTCAGCTTTCTTTCAGCAGCCTTTGCTCTTGGATCACACATCATTAAAATGTCCTTGCCGGCTGCAAAAACTCATTTCTACAGACAACAGTATTTTCTCTGACCATATTAATTGACAAATTATTTCACATGGTTGTGTCTCCTTGGATGAAATAGTTTGGTTCTAAACACTTACTTATGTAGCAGTTTGCTTGAGTTTTGCGTAGCCCTTAGTTAACTTCTTTGTTTTCAAAATGTATCTCCTGTAACTGAAGCACTGTAATAATAATAACCATTTGAATTAGACTATTTGTTGGACCCCTTTCCTATGGTAAAATTGTAACAAAGTCACCTTTTCAAGCTTTCCTGGAATGATAATAGTAATTTTAAGAATGTCTCTGTAAGTTACCTGTTAATTCCCAAATGCAATTGTCTGCATTTCTCATATTATTTTATCCATATTAACATGACAAAAAATATTAGCATTTTCTTTTTATTTTTTTTATTTTACAATACTATTCAGTTCTACATAATAGCCACAGATTCCCTTGTTCTCCCCCTTCCTGCCCCCCTCCCCTTCCCCCCAGCCCACCCCCCACTCCCCCCTCCTCCAGATCATGGTCTCCCCCGAGGACTGGCATCGACCTGATAGACTCAGTAGCATTTTCAATAAAAGATAAAACCCTGAGTTTCAACAAAGTAAACTGATTCTTTCAAACTGGCACAACTACTATTAGATTCTCTGTTTGGATCATAGTTTCCCAGTTCTGAAACAGTGATCATGGAGCAAATCAGGGTTAATATATATTTATATTATTTTATTTATGTTATATTATTATATTTAATATATATAAAACACATATCATATATATCTTATATCACATTACACACACACACGCACACACACACATACACACACACACACACACACACACACACACGTGTATATTTATATATCCATCCACTGGTCTTTAATCACAGGCAAATCCTCATTTCCTCTAGATAGTTTGCTTGGCATATGGATTTCTCTTTCTCCTTATAAGAGCACCCATTCTAGTCAAATCAGATCACATTATCATAAGTTCTAGGTAGTTCCAAGCATCGAGTAGTAGAAGGGGTCAGGCTGTGTGAAAACCACAACTATCTGAATTTTTAGTGCAAAGTCATCATTTAGTTGCTATGGAACACTGAGAAAATGTATTTTCCAAATTTCAATTGCTATGCCTGTAAATTAAAAGCAACATAGCATACCTTATATGTTCTTTTTTTATGATGAGCTCATGTACACAAAAGCACATAGCAAAAAAAAAGCACATAGCATTCCACATATATCCATAATTATATGTTGTATCTAAGTGTTATGGTGACTCTCTAGAGAGCAGTGAATTTTATAGGATTTTAAAGTAATTGCAAAGACAAATCTAAACAAAGGGGAACTCTAAGATAATTATAAATTATCATCAGACAGAGCCATGAAAATCTGCTTTTAGGAGAAAGAAACAGGTGAATATAGACAAGTCTGTGGAGGCCTCACAAATTACAAAAGTACAAAATGTCCATCAGCAAAGAGAGCATGGAGCAGGCAGAAAAGGAGGGAGGCAAACAGTTAGTGACATTTACTTAACACAGTTACGTTCAGGAGCTCTCTAGGTGGCTTACAAGAGAGCTTAAAGAGCAACATTCTAAACAGATGTAGAATGGAATCCTAGCTCTACTGCTTACAAGGTATATTATCACAGACAAGCAGCTTACTCTCTCCAAATTTCACCAACGCTAAAAGGTTGTTGTGATCTCTGAATACATGTGATGTATAATGTCTGACCCCATTAATGGGAGGTCTCTGAGTAACTCCTCCATTCTATTAGATCTAGTTCATGGCCAGTCTCCTTCCATATAAACCCCCAGCTTTCTGCTTTACAGAGGGTTGCTTTATAGACTGTTTTCTGCTTGCACAAACTAATGCTTTCAAGTTAGGCAAAACAAGGTAGATGAAACTTTTACAAATAAACCCAACGGACCTAAGAAAATCTATTTCTGTGGATATCACGGTCTACACACCTAGGAATGAAAATGCAAACCTTCTCTTAGAAACCTTACTCTACCCCTTACTTGATGTCAGAGAAGCCAGCCAAGAGAATCATTGAAAATCTTTGGTGCTAGAAGACTTCCAATAGAGCTGAGCTGTCAAGGATTAGGCACATTTGCCAGATCCTGCTGTCGTGTTCTCTAACCCGTTCACTCCACCTCTAAGCTGTGATCCTGCATAACTGCTTGTGAAATCAGCCCACAGGAATGAATATGCTCATAGCCTTTTGTTTTAGAGAGAAGCAAACCTGCCTTTCTGCTGATGGGATAGTTAACAGTGTTCATTTATCTCCCTGCAGGGCATAGAAACATGACATAAACATTTTCTGAGGACAGAAACTGGTGATCTCTTTGACCCTGGTTGTCACCATTAGGATTAATAGATAGTCTCATGTCATAGGTTAGAACAGAGTGAAGGAAATATGGAGAGAATAGAGATACAATAAGAGTGATAAGAAGAAAAGGGAAAATCACTCTTTATCCTGACACCCAAAGCCCCCCTTTCCATAATTCTAAGCAGGCTATTTTTCCCCAGTCCCTCAAGGTCAGCAATAGGGTTTACCTCATTTCTAGGGGGAACAAGTGGCCACCTGCAGGCAAGGGATAGTGACACTCTGAAAAATGCTCCCACAGGCCTGAAGAACTGCCAAAATTTCCCACCATTAGTCATGCCTGTGAGTTACAGTATTGAAATATCTATTAACCTGCAAATATGCTGTTTGAGAAGGAAGACATTTCTGGTTCTTATCAGTCACAAACTGCTGAAGTCACTGAGGTACTAGAGTAATGGCAGCACAAAGCCAGGATCTGAGGAGATGGGCTAGACATGAGACAGAACACCCGAGCACTTTTAAAAGAGCATAAGGCAGTGCAACACCATCCAGGGTGTGCTGTGGGCAACAAAAGGCTAGCATTACTCAGGAAGGAGAGGGAGGTTTAAGGGGAAAGGCAGTGGAGCTGGCACAAGCCAGTTTGCCTCCTAAGATTTCTGGCCCTGCGACCGTGCAAAAGAACAGTCAGTCATGTGCAGCCAGGAACTATTGACTGCTAAGGTCCTTCCCAATTAAGTCATGGAAAAGGTACAAATGAGATCCATTTTGTGTCATAATCAGGACACACACAGTCAGATCATGTCAACTGGCTGCTCAGAGAGAACGTGAAGGAGAGAGAACAAATGGCAATGATTTGTTCTCATCATACTGCTTTGGGGTACATCTAAGGTAGATATTTTATCCCTGTGGCTTTCCATTCATCTGTATCACTTGAGACCAACATGCATCTTCATCTAAAATACTCTTCTCTATAAGGTGATCAATTTGTCAGTATTTTTCTCTCCAGTTGGATCGACCAGTCTATTGGATGCCATGACTGGGGTAGTTACTGAGCACTATTCTCGGCTTGCCTATTGAATTCTCTCCAACACTCTCTAGGATTTAAAACCTTCTCCCCATTCACTACTAGAGATGGAAATAAATTCTGAACAAGCCAGATAGTGGCTTGTTTAAAATACTGAGCACACCAGAAATGGTACAACACTCCTTTGATCTTGGCACTCTGGAGGAAGAGATAGGAGGATCTCTGTAAGATTAAAGTCAGCATAATCTACATAGCATGTTCCATGCCAGCTAGGGCTACATAAGTGAGACCGTTTCTAAAACAAAATAAAAAAACAAGTCCTACTGGACAAAATTGCTTAAGGCAAGAACACAAGTGAACAATTACTAAATGCAATTTAGCCCACAGTCATGGTTTATGTGCTCCATGGAGGGCATTGCAATCCAGGAATTTCACATAAAAATAAAGACTAACATCATTTCTTTAAAAAAAAAAAAAAAAAAACTTCACAGAACCTAGCAATAGTGAACCCTGCTCTCATTTGACAGCAGTGAGCAATGACAGGATGCTACAATTTACTACTCCCTATTACCTGGGACACGATCTACGTCACTCATATATATGAATTGTATGAATCCTAGAAGCATTTGAAAATTGATTGAGGGGTTAATTCTTGCTTGGATCCAGTCATCCAACAACTTTTCCTTGTATTTATTATTTGCATATTCAGCAGAGAACCAGTTAGTAGGGTTTGTTTCCTAAATGGCTAATGCTCATTTCTAAAAGGCTGCACAAAAGAATTTGTTTATGAATGATTCACCAGCTGAAGAAGTGAATTCATGTTGGATTTCTCCTTTTGTTCATTTTTTAGAACATTCAGTAATTTATGTCTCTCTTAAACCTTCTTAAGGCAGACCTTTTCTCACCCCAGGGACCCCATTCCATTATCTTGTTCTCTCATTCCTTCCCTACTTCTTCCATTATCACCTGATCTGCATTTTCACCCTCGAAGAACCAAATCTCCTGTCTCATCTAGTCCTCTGCACAAATTCAGTGTGAGAATAAAGGGAAAATGCTACAAAATAGCAAACAGCCACCTAAAATATGCTGTGGAAAATAAAACTATTAGCTGTAGGCATATTGAGCAAATGACCTAAACTTGCAATTGTGTATATTTTCTGTTCTGTCTTATTACTTATTCATATGCACCTTCAAAGGAAATAAAAAGAAATTTATAATAAAGTTCTATAACTATGCTGTTATTTATATAATAAATGTGTTGCAGGGAGATGCATTTAAGAAAAATCCCATTTTGATACAATAGAAAGCTATTTGAGGAAATATTATTGAAAATATTTCATATAGGAAATCATTTCATTATCAAAGGTTAACTTTCTAACTTATCATTTTTTAATATTGGGACCTTTTTTTAACTTGATCTACTTAAATTAACCAGCACTTAACATTTGTTTTATTGAAGACATGTTTCTTAGATTCATGAATTTAAAAACAACAGTTGGAAAACAGCCTTTTAAAAATGATAATTTTATAAAACACGTATACTTGCAACACACCATCTTACCTTAGTCTACATGATTTCATAATTAACAAATACTATTATTTCCATATTAAAATTGCTTTCCCATATCTTTGTGCTACTAGATTCTAAACAACTTTGAGTAGTATTTAATATGATACCAGCCTTGGATTTTGAATGATGAGAACAAAACCATTGTAATTACTCTCATAACACTGAATGTACAAAGTATATAATACTATAAAAAAGAATCAGCTTCTATGTAGTAACTTGAGTTTCTATATCTAGAAGCCATTTTGTTTCTACATTAAAAATAACATTTAAACTCTTTAAGTAAATATGAATGTTTTTATCTTTTCATATGACTGATTATTACTTACTGACCTGGAAATAATAGTGAAAGAAATTCTCAATGATTTTTATGGCTCTCAGCTCATTTTTTGATCTGTTGCACATAGTAAATTTTTAAGTGAATAAATAACTGCTTTCATTGATTGGGGTTGCTTTGTCCATACACTCCCTTGCCATGTTTCCCTTGGTAACCAACCACCTGAGTTGTCATGATCACTTTTAGGAGTTGAAAGGAAGTGATTTGGGACCTGTGAGAATATATTTACACTATGTATGTGAACTGTAACATTCTCCCAAGGAAATCAAACCTACTTTGACCTTTATTTTAACCACCATTGTCTCTTCCTGTGTGTTTCAAAGCATCCTTGCTCCTTGAAAAGTGTGAAACAGAATTGCCTCAACAAAAAAGGCAAATTGTGCTACTGATGTACTAAATTAAAATCTTGTGGACGAGTCTAGAAATCTGGATTTAAAGATTCTCATATTTACTTTCCTGGGTCCTTCCACATGACTCTGATACATATTAACTTTTGAAAACCTCTGCATGGTAACTAATGAAATACTAGACCCATAGTTTAATTATTCAAAACTTTGGCACATGCAAATTAAAGTGATATAAATGTACAAAATAAGCAACACTAGCTGTGTTTTTCCAGGATCTGGAATGAAAGTAAAGACACAAATTGTTCTCAGCAAAATCCATTAGATGAGACTGTAAAAGAGACTTGGTGCTTGGTTTATTATAGTTAAGCTTAGAACCAAGCCAAATACTATAATGTCATAAAGTTTAATAAATAATTACCAAACAAAAGAGTTAGTATGACTCTGATAAGAATCTGTGGTTATGGTCAAAGTGACCATGCCTTGTGTATGGTCAGGTCACTTATTAATGATATGTCTGCAATTGAATTTTCTGCCATGAATGTGTCATGGAAGCTTAATTCACATTGAAGAATTCAGAAACTAATCAAAAACAGATCTTTGCTACTTAGGATTACTCTAACATGGTAGTTACTTTGAAAACTCACACAGAGAAAGAACATACAATCCTAATCCAAGGAATTATTTAAGCTTTCACAGAAGGTGCTCTGCAAACTGAATCTAGGAAATAAAACGGTCACTAATTAAGACAGAATGTGAACTAGTGAATTGAATCTTAAGGATCAAAAATTTACCTGAACATATGAGTTATATGTCTGAATTCAGAAACTATCAAGTCATCTGATTTTAATACTATCCCTAAAAGATCAGGCAGAGAAAAACAAAAGTAGTTGATGAAAAATAACATTATCCAGTGTATGTCATAATTAGTCAACTGGATGATACCAACATTTGATAATTAAATAAGTAATGTTTAAGCACACTATGTTTAAGTCAATTAATGCAAATTCTGAATGCCAAGTCCTCAATGGTACAAAATCCAAAACTTATTGAGTGGCAAGTTGATGACATGATATCAGTCCACACCTGATATCATGTAATGGATCATAAGAAAATACTGTCTAAAATTACCTACAGGTTATCTATATTCATATTTATATAACATAGATATATTTATTTAAAATAAGTAATTATATATATAACATAAATATATTTTACATTTATACTCAAGTTTCGTCTCTAAGCTGCTTCATTATGCATGTGTAATTATCCAAAAATTAAAAAAAAAACAAAATGAACTATGAGTCACTTCTGGTCCCAAGAATTTTAGGTAAGGATCATCCAACATGTAAATTAACCAAGATTTGCAGACATTTAGTAATTAATTTTCAGCAACATAGGAAGTTTTTCTATCAGGTAAGAATATTCTGAGTTTGTGTCTTATACTCCTATAGGCTCCTACTTATTTGTTCTTATCTTTACTTGGAGTTCCTCTATCTAAGAATTCCAATTTGTAATTATTGTGTGTAAATGCAATTCAACAGATTTCATTCCCAAATCCCTACGGAACCCCATGGGGATTCCACACATGAGTTAAGGCAACATCTGAGAATGGTTCCAGCATATCACTTCAGAGTTCTACACTATCAGTGGCAGGCTGAAGAATTAAAAGTGATTAGCCGGGCGGTGGTGGCGCACGCCTTTAACCCCAGCACTGGGGAGGCAGAGGCAGTCGGATCTCTGTGAGTTTGAGGCCAGCCTGGGCTACCAAGTGAGTTCCAGGAAAGGCGCAAAGCTACACAGAGAAACCCTGTCTCGAAAAACCAAAAAAAAAAAAAAAAAAAGAATTAAAAGTGATTCATAACAGGAGAGAACACACAGGCAGCCAAAGAGTTCTTGACTTCTAATCACATATGTTCCACATATATCTTTAGTTCAGTGCAACTTATTAATAGTGATATTTCCAACAGCTTGATTTGCTGCCAATTCTAAATTCATGGGAAGTTATCTCTTTGAACAAAACTTAAATTGCATTTGTCACACTTTGGTAGAACCAGCTCCTACCTGTAACTTTCAGTTCTGTTGTTCGTCTTACAAGTTTTCCTTCATATTTAAGTTCACATGTGTAATTTCCACCATCTTCTTCTTGAACTTCCTGAATGAGAAGAGCATTTCCTTTTTGTATTATGATGCTTCTCCACATTTTTGGCTTGCATTCCTGCAGGGAAAATATTTGTAAGTTAGTGAAAAATGAATATTCGCACTGCTAAATCTTAGAATTGGCAAGGTAAAATTGCATTGTTGTATTCTTCCACATAGTCTTCCAAATGTGTAACTAAGAAGTTTAAACAATGATCAGGCAATATCATAAATGCATACTATTGAGTCCAGTTCAAATATCATTAGTTGCAATGCCAAGAGCTATTTTAAAAACCTGACTCCAAAAGCAAGAGGAGTTCAAAGGTATTAAGCAAAAACCGAAAACCATACAAGCTCCCAAATTGCAAGAGTCACATAGAGTAACGTTAAAAGTTGCTAAGTATTATTTTAATGCCCTGTTTTTTTAACTGATATGCATTTTTCCTAAGAGTCTTCAGGGACTATATTTCATTTGGCCATGGACCATAATTTGATCAGAATGTGAAGCTTCACTGATGGTTTATAACAGGCTTTTTACATTAGTAGTGAAGTTTATAAGTATTTCATTAAATATTTTCTGTTGTAAAAAAACAAAAATAAACAAACAAAAACCTTAATATTGATATCTCAAAATCTCCTTCCTTGTGGACAAAAGTGAGAGGAGGGAATCTAAGATACATAGCAAATGAAATGAGGATGCATTTTGTAATAGTAACAGCATAGAGAAATCAACTACTTACTTTGTGAGTTTATTGATACGTGATGAGAGAAAAAAATATTTTGAAGCAAATTTTTATTTTCTTCTGATGGGAAAGTGGGGCAGTCTTGCTACTACTTTGGACTTCTCAAGAAAGGAATGTATAATACTTTCCCCGTGAGGGACAAGTATGTGGCAACCAAGTGTACAAGACTGTTCTGGCAGGAAGCTTTGGTTTGGAAATTTTCTCAAACAACTTTTATATATTGTCCCAAGTCTCTCTATGGCCAACTGGAATTTTTCAACCAGCCAGACATTGTACAAACATCAGTGGAAGAATAGCAGGTAGCTATAAGGGAATACTGAACAGTTAAGATAAAATTATTTTGTCATCTAGATTCTGAGTCTGTCAGTTGAGACAATAATAAAATCAATTACAAAGCAGATTATGTGGACAACAGTTGAAAGAACTTTTTCATTTTATCCACTATAGTGAATGTAACATCTGCATCTACTCTTCCTTACCCCTACATTCCGTATACATATTTCAAGCACTCACAAAACCTTGGAATCTGTTGACTCTCAATCCCCAGCTGTGAGTGTCTATAAATGTTTATAAATTATTTGTGAGAGCAAGTACCCATTTATTAGTTTTTCACTATAACTTTTTCTTCCTGTTAGCAGGAGATTTGGCAACAAAGCACAAAAATTGGCATTTAAGTTCATAGGTATAATATTCAAGAGATATGTCCAGTATAGCTATCCAAACACATTTTCAGAGCGTAAATAAAAGTAATACAATGGAGGACATCTAGATATAAGACTGCTTCACTCTCTGGGGTCTTTCTGAAGAACAGTTAAGAGTCTGTCTGAAATTATATTACATACCATGTCTGGCAAGGTTTATCACCTATATGAGATTTGCTTCTGAGCTAAACCTTGGGATATAAGGTTTCTGGGAAAATGAAGAAAAGTCTAAACAGAGAGGAAAAAAACCAGCCCAGCTGCCACTAACGTCATACAACAATAATCCACAATTATGTTCGCATTGCTTCCAACACTGATAGCCTCAGATTTCTAAAGAATCATTCTGAAGGTCATTAAACAAAAATATGGTCCCTCTGGGCATTTTGAGAGGAAAGGAAAATGAAAGCTGAGCTGCTGCGCTCTCACATAGAGGTGGTGGGGGCAGGCAAAAGCCCACACACTTACTTTATTCAAAGATAAATGGCCTCATTTTCTAATGTCATTTTGGAGAAAATCCATATGTAATTAGTTATAACTAATTTTAAATCACTGATCACAGACCCCTCCCCCACAAATACAGGAAGTAAAAACAAAAATATATAGAGGAGATGAACAGGCTAGAATCTTTGCATGTCCTTTGAGATAAATGTAGACAGTCTCATGTACTTTCTAACTTGTCACTTAGACCTATCCAGTGGAAGTAGGTTTGTCTGTTTGTAAAAGTGCAGCTTGTCAAAATGTCCTTAGGTTGTCTTCATTCCTCTGTAGGCCATGTGGTAAAGATGAAAACGAAAACTAGGCTTGGATGAAAATATCTCTAGGTTGAAATTCAGGGTTTACCCAATTTCTTTAAGTCTCAATTCTACTTTTTCTATTATGGGGGCAATATCATATTAAGTACCATCTGATTTGCCATGACCCAAAGGCAGGGTTTGTTTGTTTTTGTTGTTGTTGTTGTTGTTTTGGTGTTTGGGGGTTTTTGTTGTTTTCTTTTTCGCTTTTTTTTTTAAAGCAGGGTTTTTATCCATCACAGTCTTAGGCAGCCATACCCTGTAAAGTTGTCATCCAGCACAAAGAATGTTTTCCATTTCTAAACCTTCCCAATCCTGGATCATATCTCCCTAGAACCTCTTGTTCTGTTTAATAAGCTGTGTTGCTACTGGGCTAATCAGATAAAAGTAAATCCTTTTGGTAATACTAATTGGTTAACTATCTGCCAGCAAAATAATGCTTCAGCTGCCCGAGAAAGCACAACTTTTAAGAGGGCACTCTAACACTAATCTTAGCAGGTAGATGGAGGAACTGTATTTTGATAGAAGCAGCCTGTAGAAAGTATTTTTACCATCATCACACATGGATGACTTCCTGTCTGCTCCCATCTATCTGCTATCTAAACTGTTACCTTAGTGGTATATAAAATTGCAGATGTTTTCTAGGCTTTGATTCTACTTATTTGAAATATTTCTTCTCTAGGATACTGGCTGCTGAACTTAATGATGTCACTACACCACTTCTGTTCACTACTTGTCTAGTGGACATGTCATATTGCCACATTTCACTGTCTCATCCCTGGTTTATTATGACAGACCACTGAGTAAAAAAGTTTTAAGTGCACAGATCAAGTCTCAGGATAGCTGTTCTTCTAACAATAGTTAGTTAAACCACCAAAAAAGCAAATACATAAAAATTATAAATATTTACATGGTTTACTTTCCCTCCTATTATTGGCCCTACTGCTATTGAAATAAACTGCATCAATTTAAAGATATTGCTAAGGGTCAGCCTTATAAAAGTTGTCTACCTCTAGTTCTTTACCATTCAGCTTCATGGAGCAGGTTTTTGTAAGATATCCTTGCACAATCAATGTAATACCAGTCTATAAATCCCAGTTTCTTTCCCTTTTGCCCTCCTTTGGATACAGTTACCCCATACAAGCAGTTGCTGCATTGGGAGAGTTGAATGCACAAAAGAGACATTTTTTTGACATAGTCTCTTGAAATAACCCGTTGGCTGACTCATTTGGATCTTGGAGGTTTTGTTTTGAAATATTCGCCACTGTACTCATAATCCACTTATGTGATATCATCCTCATACCCATGGAAATTTTGTAATCCATTTGTTATGGTGGTCATGGTTAATTTACTGCCATTTGGAATATACAATTCATTCCTCATGGCCAGAAGATCACGATGGTTGATTTAAATATTTCACCTGATTCTGAGGATTAATCACCAAGCAGCTGTATGGACAAAGGCCAAACAGTAACTTCTGATTCTCAAATCCCTTATATCTGAATGCCTAAAACCCACACCCTTAGGATGACCTCTCTCCTTTCACCTGTACTGTGTACTATCCCTTGAGGCATTTATGCATCTGTTGAATGGTCTTTAGGGAACTCACATTTTCTGTAATATGAAGATAGAATAGATGGCTAAAACCATAAGTACAAATTGGGAATGAACCTCAATTTTATCAGCCATACCTGTACCCTAACCCAAAATGCTAGAATACCTTGCTCCAATGTGTCCTTTCCCTCCCAAGTTCTAACTTTCCAATCATACCTTTAATTGTAATGTTGATATTAATATCCCATAGTCATAAATTTGAACACTTGAATAAGAATACCAGTTTTATGTTTCTGAGCAGTTAATTGCTGCAACTATCTTTTAAAAAGTGGGGGTAATAATATTTATTGAGATAATAAAGATTAAATGAGGCAATGCATATAAAGGCCCTGTATTATAACATATTGCATGTTAAAACTGTGCAATAAATACTAACTCTTATTCAATTTCTGTTGACTCAGTAGTCTCTTATCAAATTATCCATCAATTATTGAGAATTAATGTGACTAGCATTTCTAGAGGACTCTAGAAACAACATTTTAAGTGGTTATAATTCTAGAGCTGGTGCCATTTTTTCAGTCTGTCATGAAAAGGGGTTTAAAACCATCACTATCATTCTTTTTTTTTTTTTTTTTTGGTTTTTTCGAGACAGGGTTTCTCTGTGTAGCTTTGCGCCTTTCCTGGGACTCACTTGGTAGTCCAGGCTGGCCTCGAACTCACAGAGATCCTCCTGGCTCTGCCTCCCGAGTGCTGGGATTAAAGGCGTTTGCCACCACCGCCCGGCTCATTACTATCATTCTTACAAAAAGAATACAGCTAAAACAACTGAAGCTAAACAGTTCTCAGAATCTTCAGATAGTTGATGTAATGGAGGCAACATCCACCCCACACACTGGAATGGCAATCATAGCTCTTAGGGAACAATAACTGGAGAGAGTAACTATTTAAACACTCTATCTCCCCCTAGCCTTTGAATTGTTGGAAGAATTCAAAATTCACTGCCTTCCTTGATAGTGAAAGATAAGAATAAAGACCATAGGTATGTATGATAATATCTGCCTAGAAACAAGGCTCACTAAAATGCTGAGATCTAATCATAAAAGCACAGAATGCTTCCCTAGCTTATACTATACTGGCAAACACTAAGGATCATATATAATAATTCAGAATTGTAGGGCCAGTCAGATTATGTAAAGATAATTGCCAACAAGCCTGTCGACCTGAGTGCAATCCTAAGAACCTATATGGTAGAAAGAAGAGAATCATCTTCCACATGTCATCCTCTGGTCTCTACACGTGTGCTATGGCAACTGTGTGCAGCCACACACACAGATAAATAAACATAATTTTAAAACAACTGAAGAATAATACAGGATTATGGCTGAGGTAAAGGCATGACTAAGTCTTATTTTGAAAAATCTTCTTGCAAAGTACAGACAAGTGATTCATCAAAACAAATACACAATATTTTAGATTCTAGAATCACAATTACAATGAGCAATACACAAAGACTGTTAGCCAGAAAAATGTAAAGCCATTATTGTAAATGCTTACTAAACTCAGTTTCTTTTACAAGGTGGTATATTATGTTATTAACTAAAAATTACAAGACACACAAAAGTACAAAAAAAGTTCTGGAGAGCAGTATCATAATCAGATTGATACGTCAGATATTTTATTTTTCACAAGCCATGGAGTAAAATAAATATAATAAATGGCAAACCTATTTAAAATATATTTATAATTCTAGTGGAAAATTGGCAATATGTAAGAACAAAGAGGTAATGTGAGCAGGGAAATGGAAAGTTTTGAAAAGAATCAAAAGAAAATAGTAGAAACCAAACAATAGAACAGAAATAAAGAATGTCTATGTTACTAAACCAGCATAATCCCTAACTATATTTAAATATTTGTCTTTATACCCACTGATAAGTATAGTCCTCACCCCTCATCAAGGAAAGTTCTCTTTGCAATAGACAGAGAATATTATAGAAAAACCATAGGATAACAAAATGCAGAGATGTGGAGCCCAGTCCCAACTGACATATCTATAATAAAACTCCTGCACCTAAGGCTCAGGGGTCATTGCAGAAAAGGGGGCAGAAAGATTGTAAGAGCCAGAGGATAGGGAATTTTCTACAATACTGTATCTCCTGGAAGTGTCAAAGGAACTACACCTACAAAGTTCCACCAACATGTCTACCTAAACATGAACTGAACAAGGACTACATCAATAGACATGATAAAGTGGACAGGATAAAGGCCATGAGGCCTCAACTCTACACACATACCCAAAAACCTATACAAAACTAAGGAATACTGAGTGGAAGAAATAGTCCTCCCCTGGGAAGAGCATACCAATTGGTTATCCAATATTCAACAGTCATCCTTGAAAACATACGTACAAGAAACATTATATAGACTGAGCATGTTATATTTATGTATTTAAGAATACATGAGCTGGCTTTTTGGAGCCCCTTACCTATGGTGGGACACCTTGCACAGCCTTGATACAGGGGGAGGGGCTTGGACCTTCCTCAACTGAATGTACTAGACTCTTCTGACTCCCCATGGGAGACCTTACCTTGTTGGAAGAGGGAATGGGGGGATGGGTTGGGGGAAGGAGGATGGGGGGCAGGAGGAGGGAAGAGAGGGGCATCCGTGGTTGGTATGTAAAATGAATAAAAATTTTCTTAATTTAAAAAAAAAATACACCAGGTGGTGGTGGCGCAGGCCATTAATCCCAGCACTCGGGAGGCAGAGGCAGGCAGATCTCTATGAGTTCGAGGCCAGCCTGGGCTACCAAGTGAGTTCCAGGAAAGGCACAAAGCTACACAGAGAAACCGTGTCTCAAAAAAACAAAAAAAAAAGCTCTTTCGAAGCCGGCACTCCGTCAGGGACGAGCCATGTTCAGCTCGAGCGCCAAGATCATGAAGCCCAATGGCGAGAAGCTGGACGAGTTCGAGTCTGGCATCTCCCTTGCAGTGCTCCAGCTGGAGATGAACTCCGATCTCAAGGCGCAGCTGCAGGAACTGAACATCACGGCGGCCAAGGAAATTGAAGTTGGTGGTGGCTGGAAAGCTATCATAATTTTTTGTACCAGTTCCTCGGCTGAAGTCTTTTCAGAAAATCCAAGTCTGGCTGGTTCGTGAATTGGAGAAAAAGTCCAGTGGGAGGCTTGTGGTCTTCATTGCTCAGAGGAGGATTCTGCCCAAGCCAACTCGGAAAAGCCACACAAAAATAAGAAGCGCCCCAGAAGCCTCACTGCAGTGCACGATGCCATCCTCGAGGACTTGGTCTTCCCAAGTAAGATTGTGGAGAAGAGGATCCGCGTGAAACTGGATGGCAGCCGGCTCATAAAGGTTCATTTAGACAAAGCCCAGCAGAACAACTTGGAGCACAAGGTTGAAACTTTTTTCTGGTGTGTATAAGAAGCTCACAGGCAAAGATGTTAATTTTGAATTCCCGGAGTTTCAGTTGTGAAGAAAATGACTGAATAAAGTGTCATTCATAGTAAAAAAAAAAAAAATACAAACACACACAGAGATGCCACATACACAGTGAGGCATGTGTGTGTTGGGGGGGGTGCGTTCTATAACAGTGATTGAAGAAAATAGTCAATGACTTTGAAAGAAGAGAGCCAAGAAGGCCAGGTGGCAGTGGCACAAGCCTTTAATCCCAGCACTCGGGAGGGAGAGCCAGGTGGATCTCTGTGAGTTCGAGGCCAGCCTGGGCTATCAAGTGAGTTCCAGGAAAGGCACAAAGCTACACAGAGAAACCCTGTTTCAAAAACAAAAGGAGAGAGAGAGAGAATGCAAAGAATGTATATGGGTGGGTTTAGAGGGAGGAAAGGGAAAGGGGAAATGATATAATTATAATCTTAAAAATTAAAAAAGATAGTTTAGAAAAAACAAAATATAAAATATAAAATCTAAACCAAATCCTGCAATAGCTTTATTGGCAGTTACAAAAAAAAAATACCACAAGTGTTCCTCAACTGGTAAATGGTCAAACAGTTCATCAGTTCATTCTTCAAAATAAAAGTATCTTTAAAAGTAATCAATACACAATTAATAAGTTCAGGGTGGAATACTTTTATGGCTATAAGATGTATAGATTTATTGCATTTTCAATAGTTATTCAACATTGTCAAGCATTTTAGCTAGTGATTTTATTATCAAAAAAAGTGGTTGTCCTTTGGGTTGTCATGTAACGAATGAGGTCTCTAAATGATCATTTTAGCCTTTAAGAAAATAGTCACAGGTGAATCTAAATTCAACTTTTAGCTCATTCACATGAATGATGACATTTATATATGATCATTGCTAAACTATTATTTGGAGATATAAAATTAAGTCTTTATTATTCATTTGAATTTTTTTAATTTGGGAGGGTCTCAGACATGTGTATTCTATTTATACCATTTCACTCTCCCCATCCTCTCTCCAACTCCTCCCATCCCCCCCCCAAAAAAAACTTCTCAAATTTATGGCTTCTTACTTAATATATAATCTTGCTAAGTCCGTTTGATGTTGCTCGTATGTATGCATATTTAGATCTGATTGACTGGTATTGTATAACCTATCAGGGCGCTTGTCCCTGGGGAAGACTAATTCTCCCTCTTTTGGCAGGCGAAATTGCCTATAGCTCTTCATCTGGCACTGAGGCCTTGTGTAATTTCTTCCATCCCTGTTGGTATGTCTCTTGGTAATGTCATTTTAACGGAGAAGTGTAGCTACCAGTCCTCATCAAGGAAGCTTCTTCGTGCAGCAGACAGAGACCTTTACAGAAAAACACTACACGTCAAAATGTTGAGCTTTCCATGGGGTGTTCAACCCCAAATGGAGATAGTGTCTTCCATATATGATAGGGAAACTGTACCCAGGAAATCTCAACAATATGGTTGCCTAAACTGGACCAGAAAAAAAAAATTCTTTCTTCCTTTCTATTGAGACAAGGTCTCTCTATGTATCTCTAGCTGTCGTAAAACTTACACAGGAAAGCAAGCTGGACTTGCTTAAAGAGATCCTCCTGTCTCTGCCTCCTGAGTGTTGAGATCTTCCCCTCATCTTCTTATTCTAGTTGATGCTGTTTTGCAATATTTGCAATATTTGTTAGTATCTGACCCAATCAACCTCCTTTTATTTCCTAGTATTTTTTTGACATTTTGGATATATCTGTTCATCCATGTGAGTCTAAAAACTGTATAATTGTGTTTTCCAGTTTCAAAATTCTTAATTTTGTTACATTAAATTGTAATGGTTTTCCATGGAGAAATAAACTTTACCTCATGTTAGGTCAGAGTTCATATTTTTCATAAAATAACGTTATTTAGATCTCTTCTAATAATTACTAAAAATTTTTAGTGTCTTACAGTTTGTCACTGTTGTAAATGTGGTACTTCTATTTTTCTCTATTATAAATATAACTTGTGAGCCATACCCAGCAGTCGGCCAACAGGTGAGAGACCCGCGGGCATGCTGCACCAACACCCTTGGACTCTGTAACCTCTACAACCCACTCCACCCCCCAAATTCACCAACCCCATCATTCTTCCCTTGGCCAACCATCCATCACAGCATCAGCAGCACTTATACAAGTACCACCTACTCCAGTTGGAAGAACAGGAACAAGTACCACCTACACTAGTAGGAAGAACAGGGGACCCTATAGGCACCAGGACCACCTACGCCAGCTGGAAGAACATTCTCCATTGGCACAGCACAACCCACACCAGTAGGAAGAACAGACTCCATAGGCACAAGTAAAGTCCATATGAGCCAGAAGAACTGGAGGATACATTGCATTTAGCCACCCAATCCAACGCAAACCTTAGCTGAGGCAACCATACTGCACCTGTGTTGTCTATAACATGTTGAGAAACTATTAAATAATCTTTAAAGTTTTTCCTTTTGGTGAAAAACAGTGTATTTCCCTTTACTCAATACAAAGATGTTATTAATCACAAGTAGAAGCTAGTTTTTCAAGTTTTAATTGAAGCAGATACTTCCTAGAGAGTTGAGATGAGCCAGGTTATTCACATATTACCTCCAGGGCAATGGGGAAATGTGTTTACATTGGTCACTACATCATTCCCAGTTCTTATAGTGTCTCACCAAGGTTGGTATCTAGAAAGTAATCATTGAACCAATGATCCACTGAATGAATAAATTAATGAGTATTAATTCATTTATTCTCTGTCAGTATCAATTAAAACTAATGGCAAACATTCATATTTAGACAGGCAGAGCAAAAATAAGGAAAATTCAAATTGCTATCCTTTACCTCCTTAACATCAGGGTACCAATTGAGGCAACTGGTCAAACTAGAAGAACATTGCATGTCAAAGTACATTTTTGTGTTTGTACTGTTGGTGTTCTAGAAAAGCTAGAGGACTCTTTCATTCAGAAATTGGATAAATGAAATGTAGGACTTGCTGGGGAAAGTAAAGGGATGATAAGTGGAGCAAAAGAGGATATTGGAGGAGGCTAGCAAAAACGTATTCTATACATGTGTGCAAAAGGTACAATGGAACCAATCACATATAACTAATATATTCAAATGAAAATTAAAGTAAAAAAATGAAGCAAAAATATCAAATAAAGAGGTTTGATACTTTTGTTAAAACTGTGTGAATGAGGGGGTATTAAATGTTATTCTTTGTTCAGTAAAGAAGATATTCTGCCTCTCAATTCTAAAATGTTAATAAAAGCCATCCAATGTTCTATACCAGCATCTGACCTTCATTCATTTAGTATCAGGCAGAATGTATAGAAGTGTAGTCCTTTTCTTCTCCTCTGTCTGTTGACCAATGAGATTCAGAGAGAAGCCATGTAAGCTACTTACTTTTCTCCCTTGTACTATATGTATAGAGAGGTTTGCCTTACTCATCCATCTTTATGAATATATTCCCAGTGATACCAGCTAAACTTTGTTCTTGATTACAGGTTGGATGGGGATGATAGCCACCAGAGACCACCACCAACATATTGCACACAATCTACGAAACTCACAAAAAGTGAGAGTAATAGTATCAGAGAGAAGGATAAAAAAAAAAATAGAGATGAACAGAATCAAAACCAGATTTAAGATTGCATATTTGAAAAGATAGCTACAGAGGATGGTGAAAAATATGTTTTCATTGCAAAACACTAGAAATAAGACATTAGACATATCAAAATTAGGATTTGTCCCAGAATGAACTATACAAATACAGCCTCCACATTATATAGTGATTCTCTATCCAGAGAAAAGTCCCTTCCTGGGTTGCTAGGTAGGGAATGCCCAGGCTTAGAAAAGGTGCAGAGTAAGGTACCAAAATATTGACTTCAAGAAGGAAACATTTTTCCAATACCTCAAAATATCTTCTGGGAAACTTCATATGAGACTCAATGGTAAACAACATACTTCTTTTTTGTTGTTTGTTTTGTTTTTTTCTAGACAAGGTTTCTCTGTGTAACAGTCATAGCTGTCCTGGAAATCACTCTGTAGATCAGACTGGCTTCAAACTCACAGAGATCTCCCTGCCTCTGCCTCCCAAGTGCTGAGATTAAAGGTGTGCACACCACCACCAGGCCAACGACATACTTCTAATCTCAGAGGTTCTTTAGTATCATACCCGAAATTAAAGTCACACTCACACACTACTAGTTTTTCTATCTGATTCTCTAGACCCTTCTTCCACAAAATGGGGATAAGATATTTATATAGTAGTCTTAAGGATTGAGCTAATCTATAGAATAAGCATTTAGTGTAACAAAGGAAAAAGGCAAATTGTACTGAAGGCAAAAGTGGAGGAGGAGATACTGGTATCCTCCTACTAAGGAATAAAGACAATTGTGTTATATAGATACAGTGTAATACTAACCACGAAAGGGTTGGGAATCCCAACATTTGTAACAACAATTCTAAAACTAGAGATGACTAGATTAACTGAAGTAAGTTGGGCACAGAAGGACAGTACCAAATGATCTCACATGTGGAATGCAAAAGTTTGTCTCATA
This sequence comes from Peromyscus maniculatus bairdii, assembly GCF_049852395.1. Taxonomy (NCBI): domain Eukaryota; kingdom Metazoa; phylum Chordata; class Mammalia; order Rodentia; family Cricetidae; genus Peromyscus; species Peromyscus maniculatus. The sequence goes on from NC_134875.1 coordinate 53,395,595, forward strand.
GAAGTTGAGAGCAGAACTCACCGTGCAGGGGATGAGGAAAGGGGACAATCCTGCATAACTGCATGAATTCCCATTTATATAGGATGAATAACTTGTGATACAGTTATTTTACAGTTAATTTACTATAATTAACCAAATATTGAAATAACTAAAAGAGGATTTTGAATGCTCTCACCACAAACAAATTATAAGAGTGTGAGGAGAAAGAATACTTTAACCTAATATAAATATTGCAAAATGTACACAAGCATTAATACCCAAATGATATGCACAATTTTATGCTTTTCTATCTATCAATTAAAATAAATTTAAATTTAATAATCTAAATCTTAAACATTATTCTGGCAGAGCTTAGAAAACCTTTTGTTCTCAATGTATTGGTCCATTTGGAGAAGGGAGTGAGGGATAGAGATAGCCAAGGAGTAAGTGGCCAGAGATGTTGAAAGACATAAGGGAAGGGGAAGAAGGAAGTTAGCAGAAGATACGAGGATGATATAGAGTGAATTACTATACAAAGAGCCTACTGATCTTGATTTTACCTCCAGCTGCTAACTCTGGGGTAAGTCAACTCCCTGTTTGCTCCTATAAAATTGAAGTGAATTCTTTGTTACTTTTGGGGGCACATGGTTGGTCTGTACCAATGGTCCATCTTACAGAAATGTCCATAATCATCAAGACTGAATCACTGTAGAAAAGCATAGTAATTAGGAAAATGGTCTTCCAAGTTATAGTGCCTTGAGCACAGAGCTCTATAAGTTTAGAAGTATTTCGTTTCTCTACACTCCTGTTTTCCTCTTCATTAAATAAAGTACTCACCACACAGAGTTATACTGATATTTAGATAACATAAGGTAAAGAACAGGCTTATTATAGGGAATGGCATATAAAAATTACGTAAGATCTATGAAGGAAGCTTATGATAGCATGAAAGTTCCCATTAAATTATTTAGTCTGCTTGAAGGAATAAATGTTATTTGTAATAATATTGTCTCTGCTAAGAAAAAAGAAAGAGTGGAAGTCATAGTTGAGTATATGCTCTTGGTATCTGTTGGGGAATATCTCCAGGTGTGAAAACGAACAGGTTTCCAAATGTAGAATTTACTAGCAGCTAAATGTTCAGGTATAGGATTTCATAGGAAGAATAGGGTCACATAATCCTATAGAAACCACCAAATTTGATTCTTATGTAATTTGGTCCAATAATGCCCACATTACCTGTGAAAAATGTACTTGATTGCCTGTAGCTATCATATAGAAATCTGTATAAAGTGGCAACTGCTATGGTCAAGAAAATGTTTTGGGCCAGGTGGTGGTGGTCACACCTTTAATCCTAGCATTTGGAAGGCAGAGGCAGGCAGATCTCTGTGAGTTTGAGGTCAACCTGGTCTACAGAGCTATTGCAACAGTTGGGGCTATACAGAGAAACACTGTTTCTAAAAACCAAAAGAAAAAAAGTAAAGAAAAGAAAGAAACAAAGAAACAGGGAGGAAGGGAAGGAGGGAGAAAAAGAAGGAATTTCATAGTTGTGTAATTATTCTCTACTTCCTTATTATGCCTGCCCTTTGTGCATATAGTCTAGGTCTAGTACACCTGAAGGCCTAATTCTACCTATTGCTTTTTTCCTGTGTTCTAATGGAAGTAGGAGTAAACTAGCTTCAGAAATGCAGTCAAGTATCAAGAGGGGCTGTATTACTTATTCTAACATCTCTTTTCTTGTCTATCTCCTTCATATGCTCTTCTATAGGTCTTCCTGCCTTCATTCTTGCTGGGTTCCAATGACTGCTCTTTAGGAGTAATAAGTAACAGCTTCCTCTCCTGTTGGTTCCCTCAATATTGCCTCTACCTCAGTAAACATACTCTTCATCTAATGTCCTTCCATTAAACCTCTGAGCATAGCTTATGTCCAGTGAATCGTAATTCTGACTGTTCAGACGAGCAGCACACAGCCCTCTTGTCAGTTCTGCCTCCACTGTAGTAGCTCACACTCTACATCATGCTAACAGTGCTCATCCTTCATAGCTGCTACTACTGATGATGATGGACCTTTCTTCTTCATGGTACATAATAGCTCTATGTCAATCAACTAATTTGTTTTATGTTTTATTGAAATCTTTACCCTTCTTCTTTGCTGGGGTGGAAATTTTATTTTTTAGCAGTTGGGGAAATTGGGATAGCTTCTGACATCTGCTGATGGAAATCCACAGAAATCAGTGACATACAGGACTCACACCTCTAAGTTGTTTTGTTGTAAATCTGTTGATTTGTCTCAGCAGACTGTTTAATACCAAAAACCGGTAATAAAATGTCCATTCCTAAGGCTGCTATTAAGGTTTTTTTTTTTTTTTTTTTTTTTTTTAAAAAAAGTTTACTTGACACCATGCTGAATTACCTTGTACCATACAACATCAGGTTCCTGATCAGACTTCTTAAAGTCATCCATGTCTGGGCAGGAGATCTCCTTTCTTTTAGTAACTTCAGATTTCTCTAAGTAGCGGATTCTGCTATTGTAGCAGAGGCCTGATTCATTCTCAGCAACAGTCAAGGACATTGACACCTTCATGCAGTATGTGGAGTTTCTGTGGAAACAGAGAAATAAGAAAATAGCTTTATTGGCTGTTTACAACATTTACAATCTCTATATTTCAAGAGTATTGACTTTTCCATTTAGGGCATTGCCTAAAAATGAGAAACAAGATCAAACCAATACATAGCAACTTTCTTCTTTAACCAACAGAATGGTGTAGAGTAAAAATGGTGATGGAAACATTCCTAATTATGAGATAGCTACAGAGCTATGAGGGTAAGATGTAGCAATCCCCGAATGCTAACTTCACTCCTGGCAATCAATGTTGCTTCCTTGAAACTTTGAAAAGGAAAGCTATGGGAATGTTGCCAGAACTGTGGTCACAGCCATTTCTGCTCTTCAGCTATCTTTTGACAGTTCTCCCAGTGATTGTTGAACTTAACATTGTTTTCTACCCCCAACATTTTGTTCTCTAAAATACATATAGAAACCAAGATTGACATGCAAAGGATACTTGCTAATATATGTAGCATTTCTTTCACTTCCATTTTTATTGTCATAAATAAGATTGTAGTGAATATGCTTTTATACACAACTTTACACCTTCTACCCCAAGGGTAGAATCACTAAGTTAACAGAAATATATATTTCTAGTCGAGTTTGAGATAATTATTACTCATCACAATACAAATTGTTTTTCATTGCCCAAGAATAGGGCTGAATTCAATCAGTGATGACCACGGTTGTCTGAAGTAACAATACAGACTCCTATATTTGGAGGTCTCAGCAGAAAGGTTTAAAGGTTGATGATAATTCTCAATTTGACAGGATTTAGAATCTCCTAGGAGGACTAACCCTGAACATGATTCAGTACAGGACCTCATTCTATGAATTGGTGCTACCTACATTTAGGGTAAGTCTTCCTACTACAAGAAGTTCATTCTAAAAAACATATATAAGTGTTTAAAGTGCTTCTTGAAATGTGCTAGTGGTTGGGCATCCCATCCCTAGACAAAGCTCTATAGTTGAATAATGACTACTAAGAAAAGAAGAAATAGTTTTTCCCAGGGATGAGGCCCTAATTGGTTACCCAAAACAAAAGGGTACAGCCCTGAAACAATATGCACACAAACAATGAAGTAGATCCAGTAGGTTGTATTTATATATTTGTGCATATATATGAATGTAATGATAATAATCAAAGTAAAAGAAACTATCAGTTTGAGAGTGACAGAGGAAATGGGAGAGATTGTAGGGAAGAGATATAGGAGGGGCTTGAGGGAGGAAAGAGGAAAGCGATAAAATTACATTAAAGTCTATTTAGAATCAATTCAAATAAAAATAAAAGAAGATAAATAATAAATAATGAAAATATTACTTGTAAATAAATAATAAACAAAAAGAAAGCATCCTATTAAAATGTGTCTAAATTAATTCTTCCTACCAACACTATTCCTCTAAAACATTGAAATTTGTCACCTGGCCACTTTAGAAATCATGTGAATTGATAGAGTTATTATGTGAAGATATCTAGGGATGGAAATTTTGCTTTCTTGAAAGTTGTGTACTACATAATTGATTTTCAATAATGTGAGTTCGGCAAGCATGTCTGGGACTGGTGAGGTGGTTCAGTGGTTAAAGTGTTTACAACACAACCATAAATATCACAATTTGGATTATAAGAATACACATAAGTGCCCAATGGGACATGAAATTTCAGCCTTAGAAAATAGAGATTGGATTGAGATGGCTAGAAAGCCTAGTCATGTGGATGAGTTCCGGGGTTGACTGAAAGACCACACTTCACTGAATAAGTTAGAAGAGTGAACAAGGGTAAGTCCTGATATCGACCTCACATCTCCACATATATGTGCTTCATGCATACCCACATAAATACACATACACATGCAAAAATATTTAAGCACCCAAAAGCACACCCACATACACAGAGAAGCATACACACATGAAAATAGAAACACAGAAATAAAAAATATATTTGATGAATTTGATTAATTTTAAACAAATAAATAAAATTTTATCTTTGTTTCTTTGTATGCATGATGTTTCACTACACAGACCAGAAAATGTCAATCACACAATGGAAAAAGGCAATGTATAAGAGGAGAGATCAGAAGCATCTTGACAAGAATGAGAAGGCCAACTGTAAATCTCAGTAGGAGTGTTTAATCTTTCTTTCTGGAGAATATTTCAGGACCACTTCTAAATTAATATTAACTCACTGCTAGAAATACAAAGTGTCAAGAGTACCCCTACAAAGCAAAGTAGTTGTACAATCTTATATCAGATGGAATTAGCATGCCTATCACTCATTTGAAGAGGGCCCCAAATGGTTGGTACAATGCATACTCTTTAGTGGTCATTCATTGAAATTTTACAACATTCCAAGGCTGTGCACATTAGGTTTACAAAAAAGTCATCAAAAGGATTCCTAATCAGTGAAGATAATTACAAACAAAATACTCATAAACTGGGACTGGGCAAGTTTCATCTAAGAAAATAAAGTAGAGAAGCTCCTGATATTCAGGTACAACACCAGTATATTCTATATGATACTGCTTTCCGTTGTTTCTAATGTTGGTTTCCAGAACCCAAACAACATAAATTAGATCTCCTCAGGTACAAGAGGAACAAATAATTGGAGCTGGAGAGATGGCTCATTTAAGTACACTTGCTGCTCTCACAGAGGACCAGGGTTTGATTCTCAGGACCTACATGGTGGCTAATAACCATCTATAACTTAAGGTTATCCAACCCCCTCTTCTGGTCTCCACAGGTACCAAGGCATGTATGTGGTGCACATATATGCATTCAAGTAAACTACTCATACACATAAAATAAAATTAATTAATCAAAAATTATTTGAAAGAAATAAATTCGGCAAATGTTAGACACCTTTTTTAATGTCATAAAGGTAACTAAAGTCATTATTTAAAGTCTCATGGAAGAAAAGTAAGTACTGGTTCAATCACTGTAGCTTTTCATGAACATGTTTATAACAATTCAATGTTAAATGTTTTCCTAAGTCTCTTGGCTTTCTATAAGGCCATATATATCCAGCCTATTATAACAATCTCTTCTCCATTCATCAAGATGCATCCACAGTGAAATTTTCACTGTTTTGTGGACACACTAAGCTTAATCAAACCATAGGAAGAGATTAAGTAAGCATACATGCTCCATGGTATTAACACATACAGGTAGAAGAGCCTTAGCCACTTACTTACTTAATCTCTTCCCATTATTACCTTAATGAAAAGAGAACTACAGACTAGAATTCTCAATCATAGAAACAATAGGTAGAATATGTTAATCCTATCAAATAAATTCACTATCTAAAATGCACTTAGCACTGAGTAGAAAATAAGGTTAAAGAAAGACAAATCAAGGATAGTGGTTTCTTTATAATGCACCAACTTTAAAAGAAGCTCCAGTAGATTCAGCTACTTCTGTGACACATATAAAACTGTCTCACAAAAACCACAATGTCAAGCATGGAAAACTTCTCTTCAAGTTGTTGATCAATGTCCAGACAATCTGGCTACTACCCTTGTCCTTGGTTGCCTCCAAGAACTTAAGGTAAGTTTCTACTATGGAAGAGATCACACACTTAAACACAGGAATAGAGCTGAAGCTCACCTAGAAACCTCCTTCACGAGAACTTATTTTCATAGAATCTAAGGGTGTTATGCAAAGTGCCAAGAAAGAAAAGCAATTGATTGTACCACCCAGCTGTAAAACCTATGAACTACAACAATGATAAACATGACAAGATATACCCAATGGTACAATAGTAAACTTACATTTGGGGGTAACCAACAGCTGTCTAATTGGACTCACAGTCAACTCAATAGGAAGGAGTTCATGCCTGGTGCTGTAAACCCAGCCAAGTACCCAAGGTTGGATAAGTCATGGATCCTAAAGGAGAACCTACTACTGCTACTTTCCTAAAGCAGTATAATTTATATGTGAATTTTAAATACTTATCCTTATACCCAGAGATAAATGTAGCTCTCACCTCTCTTCAAAGAAGTTTCTTTGTGAAGGAGACAGAGACCATCAAGTAAAGTCAAAATACAGAGCTCAACTGACTGTGGGTTGCTCAACTCCAAGTGATACGTCAACAACACAAACCCTAACCTAAGGTTCAGGGAACATTCTGGAAGAAGGAACAGGAAGATTTTAAGTGACAGAGGACAAGAACGTCTGCTAGGAGATAGTGCCTTCTTTATTTGATGGGAAAGCTATATCCACAAAAATCTCAAAAATATGGTCACCTATATGATACTCATCAAATAATGACACCAGTTGATATGTTAACTTGTATAAGGGAAATCTCTTAAGTCTCTATCTCTAGATGCAGAGCTATAGACAATTAAGGGCTGCTGAGGGAAAGAGATTCAGTCTTCTCCAGGGATGAAGTCCCTCATAGATTATCAAATCCCAAATGGTCAGGAGAGACAAAGAGAGACAGAGAGAGGCAGAGAGAGACAGAGACAGACAGACAGACAGACAGACAGACAGACAGACAGAGACAGAGACCAAGAGACAGAAATAATGATTAAAGAAGAATTCATGAACTTGAGAGTGAGTAGGAATGAGGGGAATATATGGGTAGAGTTAAGAGAAGAGGATGAGGGCTGAAAATAATGTAAATATAGTTTGCATGTATTAAATTCTCAAAAGATTTTTAAAGTAAATTTTAAAATTTGGTTTACATTTTTAAGTAGAAATGTGATAAGGCATGTCCTTTCCAGATAATCATGTTAAAAAAAAAATATCTAAAATACTCAGTGTAGTGTTTGTTACCTACTAGGTATTCAATAAATTATAACTATAAAACCAGAATTTTTAGTATATCTTGCATTGTTATCTATATCACCAATAAATAATAGTATATATTTATATAACAATCACTACTATATTTACAAACAACACATTGATTACACCAGGATAAGATAGGCCACAAGGTTAGGACTGCCGCTTCGTTGGGGATTTAGTTCAGTGGTAAGGCGCTTGCTTGTCTAGCAAGCACAAGGCCCTGGGTTCGGTCCTCAGCTCTAAGAAAAAAAAAAAGGAGTGCTGCTTGACAGGAAATGGTCTGAAAGTGGTAATTTGGGGGAACAGATCTAATACCAGAACACCAGGAAAGTCTGAAAGGATAAAAAAGATACACTGAATTAGATACAAAAAGGAAAATGAATGGGAAAAAAAAGCTTTCAGGTACCATGAAACACTAGCTACAAGACAAAGGTCATAACTTTGGAGGTCAAAGGGTTAATGATGGTCCACTAAATTTTCTGGGGCTTCTTAGACAAATGTTTCCTCTAACAAAACCCAGACCTCCAGGCAAAGATTTTCAGGCACAAGAGATGCACTCATGTGTTCTTTCTCCAACCCCTCCAAAGATTAAATGATTTAGGCCCTGCCAGCAGCACTTATATTAACTTGGTGTGACCATAAGGGCAGGGGACTCACCCTGAACATGGCTGATGAGTTGCAGGAGGAAACGTTTCAATCCTCCCTCACCCTTAAAACACAAACAATCTTAGGCCAGGGCCCTGCATATATACTCACTCTGGCTCTGTTCACTAGCATGTCAATTGAGGCTGACAAATTGCTTGTTAACCCCTGAACAAGCCCTAATATGAAGATGTAGGTGATAACCAAGGTCCCTGGAACTCAAAGACAGGCCTAGTTTGAGTCCTGTTGTCACTAGGGCTGACCTAGTAGAGGTATGATCAAGGCTCCCCGACAGTCTGAGATTCAAGTTGATTTTTATTAGTCATGTAATCCAGCCCTGGCACATTTCCTGCTAACAATTTTGCATTATTTAGATTTTATTTTGAAAAATGCCTCAGGCCCATTCTATTTAAAAAATTTCCTGCAAGTGGGGTCTAAAAATGTTACTTTTCTTTCATTAGGTACAATTAGAGCTGTGCAAGGTTGAGGAGGCCAACTGACGAGTATGCAAGAATGAGGATTATACATTTTTTTTCTCTTTTCCTTCAACATCCCATGGGGGATAAGAAACACATTCTGCCTAAATATAAGGAAAGAGCTTTCACTGTGATATTCCAGCAGTGACTTATAATTACTTGTGTCTGTAATCTTTGCAGGTAGAGTTCTCTCTCAGTATCCATAAGGGAATTGTTCCAGGATGTTACAACACACCTCCAAAGCAAAAACTTTCAGATGTTCAAGCTTATTTTTTTAATATAAGATGACATTATATTTGCATATAACCTATGTACATTCTCCTGGATACTTTAAATCATTTCTAAATGACTTTTAACTAATGAAATATAGATGCTATGTAAATAATAGTTATACTATATTGTCTAGGGAATACTGACAAAAAGTCAGCACAGGTTCAGAACTAATGCAATTATTTTATTCCTATGAATCTTTGGGTCATGGCTGTTTGGATCCACAAATGTAGAAATTATGAAACAGAAAAGTTGACTGTATTTCCACATCCTTTATCATAGTTAATTCTACCAGTATGTGGCAAAATGGGCAGGCAAGATAACTATCATCTAATAAGAATAAAATGTAAATGTAAAAATGATTTAAAAATAACTTTGTTAAATGTATCCAGCTAGGACCAAGATTTCTTGGTTGTTACTCTGAGAAATTGATATTAACATTGCTTAAAAGCCAAACTACTTGGAGTTACCCATATCAACTTGGAAAGTTGATAGAATGGGAAGTAGATGTTTATAGATTATGTACTCAGAATAATTCTATTAACGTGTACAGCAAATCTGCTGCAATTGAGTCAATATCACAGCTTTCTATAAAAAGTTTATTTCTTGTTTTTTTTTCTTTCAAAGGCAATTCTAACGGAATTTTGATCAAACTTAGTTTCTCTAGGGAAAAGTTAAGACTTCAGCTTTCATGAAAAGTCAAAATATCCATTATAACTCACATTTGCAGCACTTGTTTATATTAAAAATTTGAAAGGATGGTTTGAATACATGTGATTTTTGTGTAACCTGTGGGTTAAACAAGTATCAAGAATCTGAAGAATGAGAAAAAAGAATTATACCTAAAAATAGAAGCATTAGTAAAATGACTTAGGATTTAGCTAAACTTTTTAAATAGTTCCTTTCACAATTCTATTTCACTTCAAAATATTTTCTTTGCAAATTCCAAAAATATCTAGTGATCAGCAAACTAAAAAGATTTTTTTGACATTTAAAAAAACAAAAATTGGGGCTGGATAGATGGCTTTTCATTTGAGAAGCATCCATGGCTTCCAAAAGACCCAGGTTCAATTCCACACATGGCAAATCACAACCTTATATAATTCCAGTTGCAAGGGATGCAAAAACCTCCTCTAGCCTCCATAGGCACCAGGCTTTCATGGGGTTCACAGACATATACACAGGCAAAACACCCATGCACAAAAGGAAAAATTATGAAATCAAATTGTAAATTAATTGTGTGTGTGTGTGTGTGTGTGTGTGTGTGTGTGTGTGTATGTATGTGTGAATCTACAATCGTTAGATAAGATTGTCCTCCTCCAAACCTAAAACAAGTAGCAAAATTCTGAGGTCCTTTGCTGATTTTTCACTCTTCAAAATTTATTAGTAAAAGACAGTTTTATTGGAAATATTTTCAATTATTTTAGAGTTGTCTATTTTATTTTATAAAATTGGATGAGTGTTTTGATCACATGTGTGTCTGTGTAGCATATGCATGTTTGGCGCCTGTCAATTTTAGAAGAGTGTATCAGATCCCCTGGAACCAGAGGTGCATTTGGTTATGAACTGCCATGTGGATATTAGGAATTGAACCTGATATTCTTGCTGGTCTCTGCAAGAATAACAAGTGCTCTTAACCACTGAACCGTTTCTCTAGCCCTTGGAAATATGTTTTAACTTAATGCAACAGTCAACTTTAAGACTAATACAGACCATAACTACACAAAACTACAAGCATGCAATATTAATGCAATAAAACTCTAAAAGAGGTCAAATTAGCAAATTTATTGATGTTATTCAATTAAAAAAGTCCTACATAATCATTAAAATTACAGAAATTTGCTATATACATTTAAAAGTAAATGAAAGTCTAATGTAAGAATAAAAAGTATTTGTGATGTAAAAGAATTGGGGAGAAATACAAGGTCATTTGAGAAAAACCCCTTTGTGTTTTCATTCTGTTAAATACTTTTAGTTTGTAGAGCTGTGAAGAGTTCAGAGGTTTTTGCTTTTTATAAGGTGCCTTGTCAAACAAAGAATGTTCTATTTCACAGATGATGTAAACAAACAAGGATATGTTGGAAGGATGAACAGGGAGTATTTTCTCAAGTGCTTTCATCTCTCACTGACATAAATATTCAGCCTTTGGCATGCTACTGTTAATCTCTGACTCAGAATAATCCACTTAGTTCCTCCTTATAGTTCATGGTACAGTTAGGGAATATGTGAAGTTAACTCCAGGAAATGAAATGAACTGTACTTAAAAAACTTGCTGCTTGAAAACATGGCCCCTAGAATCAGAGACTTGGGTTCATATCCCACCTCTATTGTATCCTAACAATGGGTCTTTGGCCAGGTGACTAAGTCTCAGGTTTTGGTATATGAAAAATGAGAATAGAAAAAGCAACTCTGTTTATAGGGTTATTATACTGCCAAATGTCAGATTTGTAAACTCTGATATTTTGATGGATTTTCCAACTAACAAGTCAGTCTTCCAGTTTAATGAATCCTTATAGAACACATGAGACTCCTAGGTCAGAATTCATAAACAGTAAATTAGTAGTAGCAATGCAAGGTACCAGCATTTGGGTTGTTTAATCAAACTTTATTCCATATGATAATATGGAGGGTGTCAATGTAAGCAATGTATTACCTACAACAGGAGAATCTCAAGCTTAAAAAACATTTATCTTTGATAATGTGTCATAGAAAACCTAGCTCATTGCTACAGAGGGAACTACATTCTCTTTTTTTCAACCACTGCCCTAAGCAACCTTGTTCTTCAGTTTAGAGGGAGATGTTCTTTGTATCCTCCTAAATTGTTCTCTCTAGAAATGGCTTTTTAAAATATGATTTTATTTTTATTTCAAAATATTATTTTTATCCATTTGGGGGTGCCCATAGAAGATTAAAAGAGGGCCCTAGATGCACTAGAGCTGGAGTTACAGGTGGCTGTGAGCCACCCAATATGGGTGCTGGGATCTAAACTCAAGTACTCTGGAAGAACAGCAATGTGCTATTTGTTTTGTTTTGTTTGTTTCTTTGTTTTATGAGACAGGGTTTCTCTGTGTAGCCCTGGCTGTTCTGTAATTCACTGTGTAGACCAGGCTGGCCCTGAACTCACAGTCATCTGCCTACCTCTGCCTCACCATCTGCACCACCACTGCCAAGCTCAACTGCTCTTAATTGTTGAGTCATCCCTCCAGTTCTTCCATACACATACCTTTGAAAAGAAAATCCCAAACAAACAAAACTCTTCTCACAAGACATACAAAATATGTGACAAAACAAAGGAAAATTTTCTTGGAATAGTGAGGTACTTTACAAGAAGCATTTAGTATGGTGTGTCGTATGTACTAGGTGTCCAATAAAAATGAACTCTGTAAGCCACCACTATATTATTCAAACTGCAAACTACATAAATAGATTTTGTATTCTTTCTGTTACTGTTTAAAAAATAGATAATGGATCAGGATATAGTAAATATGTTTGTGTGTGTGTGTGCATATACTACTTGCTAAAGATACAATTTTAGCCTGAAAATATAATAAAATGTTATTCACTATTGGGAAATGGATGTAACTTGGTGGTACAGTACTTGGCTAGTATGTGTAAGACCATGTGGTTGTTCTCTAGTATATTTATGTGCATATACACACATAAATATATGTATGTGTGATTGTGTGTACACTATAAATTCAAAACAAAATAAAATATTTATGCATTTGATATTAAAGTCAGATATACTCTTAAAATAATTAGACATTACACACATATTTAACAGCTATTAATAAAACAAAACCTGAGATTCATGAGTGTTTCCAGTGATGAGTTCTTGTTAACAACACCAAGGAAAACAACTATAATCTGCCCACTAAAGGCCCAGGGATCTGACTCAAAATTTCTAATTGAGGATGGGGGTAAAGATAAGGGAAAAATCAAGCATAATTAACTATCTCCATTCAGCATTACTATCCACATTATAGTAGGAGTACTTTCTGTGTTGTTTAAGACATATCTAAGAATTATAATTGGCAAGCATTAGCCTATACAAACATTTTCCATAAATATGTAGACATTGATGTTTCTGTGGAAATCTACATAAGTTCTCTGTAAAGTCTTCCTATAATAGTTTCACTGGCTATAACAACTATAGCTCATTTCCTCTTTGCTTTTTATTTAGATTATGTTGATATATTTACATGTCGATTTGTTCTTTCATAATTATTCACATAGTATTCATAAAGTCTTTACATTATGGCCTTAGATACACAGTGAGCTCTTCAAAAACACATCTTTCCTTACATGCACCGATCTCTCCATAAAATAGATACAGATAATTCTTCCTGCCTTTGTGTTGACATTGTCTAAGTTAATTGACTAGGTAACTAGATTACCATGCCCTAAGCTTTTATGATCTCTTATCTGATCTCTGTCTGCTCATCATTGTCAGAGAACTTGAAAGACTTGTAAATATTCAAAAGTTTTAGTTGCCTGTTGTCATGTGACTTCTGCATTAGTAGCCCTATCATTCTACTATCACTAGAATTGGTAAGATTACCTTATTAGACAAACCCAATGACCCTTTTTCACCTTCCTCCTGTCTGAATTCCATGCATTTTTTGTAAGGTGACAATTTCTTTCACCTTATAATCTCCCTTATTTCAAAATATCTTCCTCTGTTAGATTATCTGTCTGGAAACACCTATCCCCTTTTCATACTCTTTGGGGTCTTTTCAAAATGCTGAGACTCTTCGAAAGACTTCAGAGATTTTTGTTCTGCTTCATTTTATTTTCTATCCATCTAAACTTTATTTTCAGCAATTTTTTTCTAGTGACTAGTGAATAGAGCCTAGTCACAACTGAGCACTGAACATATACAAAGTGTGTGTGTGTGTGTGTGTGTGTGTGTGTGTGTGTGTCCGTCCAATTCTGTCCTTTCTCTTAAATTCCTTCCCAGTATAACAAACTAAGAGCTAAAGGATAATATACCTCTCACAAACAAACTTACTAAATCAGATACTGAACTTATCTTTCTCCTACAGTCTGATTTTCCTTTTGTACTAGGTATTATGGTTACAAGTATCTCTAGTCACTGTACTTAATTTATCAAGTTGAGTGCCTCAGAATTAATAGAAAGAGATAAAAAAGTACAAACAGGAAAGCAAGAAATCAAAATATCTTTATTTGCAGATATCATCTTGCATTTTAAAAGTCCACCAGAAAGTACTTAGATCAGATACATAATCTCAACAAAGCAGCAGAACACAAAATCAACAACAGAAAAACCAGTAACCTTTTTATAATGAACTTGTTAAGAATGAATTTAGGATTAAAAAATAGCCCATTCATGATGGACTTAAAGATACCTAGGAATAAGCCTAACCAAGAGGAGAAATACCTTTATAATGAATCATTAATACACTGAAGAAGGATATTAAAGAAGGCACAGAAATTACTACCTAGCTGTTTTACAAAATATGATATGTGAATTCAGCACAGTCATCCTCAAAATTCCTAATGTTTTCTTCATAGAAATAAGTAACAACAACAATACTAATAAAAGTAATCTAAAGTATATAAGAAAGCATAAAATCCCAAATAGCCAAAGTAATCAAAGCAGAAAGAACAATACTAGTGGTATCACAATGACCCTCAAATTATACTGAAGATTTATAGTAACAAAACTTCATGTTGCTGGAACAAAAACAGACATGTATTTTAATAAAATAGAAAGAGAGAGAGAACCCGGAGACAATTTACACATCCATAGCCACCCAATTGTTGACAAATGTGTCAAGATATATACTAAATGAAAGATAGTCTCTTCAACAAATGTCACTGGAAAAGCTGGATATCTACATGTAGATGAATGAAAACAGATTCCTATCTCTCACCATGTACAAAAATTAATTCAAAGTGGGTGAAAGGCTTTAATTTAAGACCTGAAATGACAAAACTACTAGGGGGAAATATTTGGCATATAGGCGGCATAAGCAGCAACCTTCTGGATAGGAATACAGTAGCACAGTATATATAGCAAGAATTGAAAAACTAGAATTCTGTGAAGTCAGAAAGCTTCTGCAGGTTAAAGGAAACAATCAGGAGAATGAAGAGGGAGCTACCGTGGGAAAATATGTAAATTACATATTATATAAAAGATTAATATCTAGAACATAAAATTAAACACTGGAAAAATTATCCAGTCAATAAATAGTTAAAGAATGGAATAGTCCATTCTCAAGAGAAGAAATACAAATGGTCAATAAAGATCAGGGAAAGTGTTGAATATACTCAGTGATCAGGGAAATACAAATTAAAACTTCTTTAAGATTCCTTCTTTCACCGGGCAGTGGTGGCACACACCTTTAATCCCAGCACTAGGGAGGCAGAGGCAGAAGAATCTCTATGAGTTCAAGGGCAGCCTTGTCTACAGAGATAGATCCAGGACAGGCACCAAAACTACACAGAGAAACCCTGTCTCACCCCCCCCCCCAAAAAAAGATTCCTTTTTCTACAAAGAACTAACTGAAGGTAACTAAGAAATGCTGAGAGAGACAGTCTTCCCCAGGAATGAGCACAACAATTGGTTATCCAATATCAATTGCCAGGCCTGAAAATACAGTGCCACTGTATGAACCAAGTAGGCTATATTTAGAAATATGTATGCACATACAACATTTAATGGAAAATGAGGCTATGACTTTGAAAGAGATCAAGGAGAGGTATATGGGTAGGTTTGGAAGAAGAAAAGGGAGGAAAGAAATGTAATCATATTAAAATCTAAAAAATAAAATAGGTAATAAAATTTTTGATATATACACAGTGAAGTATTACTCAGCCACAAAAAGAATGAAATTTGGATATGTGCTAGAAAATTGATCAATTGATGATCATATTAAATGATACAAGCCAGAGGTTAAAAGGGAAATGTATGTTTTCTCTTATTTTTGAATACTAAGTTTTTACAGATGCATAAACACATACAAACAGAAAAGAGATTAGCATGAGTGTGAAAAAATTAGAAGGAAGGAGATGTAGGGGCAAATATGCTCAGAATACATCAGAACATGGATGACATTTTTGTTATATATCCCAATATGATATAAAACTAATGTATATGAATAAAACACACCAAAATTATTAAAAGAAAGAAACCAATCTGAAAATGCTATATATCACATGATTCCAAATCTATACTTTTCCTGGGAAAGACAGAATCTATGGAGCTAATAAAAAATGATCAGTGGCTGTCAAAGTACTGATGTGGAAGTAGCGTGGGGTGATGAATGTTTGAAGGATAAAAATGGTGCATACACATGCTATATTTTTCAAATCCTACAGATTAAACTACTCTGGGTGAATGTTCATCTGAACTTTAATTAATAATGTACTAAATTAGTTCAGTAATTTTAACAAGTTAATCTAATACTGGTGGTGTATATGGAAAATGGTTTCTGCTCGATTTTCTAAAAGTGCAAAATGACTTAAAATGCATTTTAATTCTTTTAAATGCAAAAATACTTCAAATTAAAATAATAAAAATAAAATGGTAAGTAAATAAACAAAAGATCAGTGTCTGAGCTCCTCTCCATACATTTCCTAGTTAAGCACAATCAAATATAATGTATAAACAAAGCTTAACTTGGCGCACGCCTTTAATCCCAGCACTCAGGAGGCAGAGCCAGGCGGATCTCTGTGAGTTCGAGGCCAGCCTGGGCTACCAAGTGAGTTCCAGGAAAGGCGCAAAGCTACACAGAGAAACCCTGTCTCGAAAAACCAAAACAAGAAAAAAAAAGTGTTAGAAACAGCTTGGTTTCCATTGCTCACAATTCGATTGTTTTCAGCCAGTTCCAGGCAGCCAAGTGGTCCAACAGCCAAATGCCGTAGTTACAACCAATAAGGTAGTTTCTCTCCTTTCAGGCTTGGTTTATCTAGCCCACCATTTCTTGTGATGGCTGGAGTGTTCTGAACTTTTTTCTGGTTCTTAATATTGCTGAACTCATCATGAGTTATCACTTATTCAAATAAACTTTGATTTGCCTTTGATTTTTTTCTCTTTTTATAGGGAAGTAGTGAGGGCTTTTAGTTGTTGTCTTGTTTTTCAGGAAGAGTTTGGTGGTGGAGGTATTTAAGACATTCTACATAACATTGTACCTCCAGGAAGGGCACATCAGTCCTTTGTGTGGGATATTCTCCTGGCAAGAAGGGGAGTGTGAATTTTAAATCTTCCTTTGGAGAGTTTCATTTCCTTTTGTTTCAAGTCTTTTCTGTTCCCTTCTTCCCCCACACACTTTCATGGATTTTCCTCTTTGTGGACATTTCCCTTACTTCCAAGGAGGTGTAGAGACCATCTAGCTCTTCCTATTGCTTTCACAGTCTGGAATCTGTAATAGTCCAAGATCAAAAACCAGGAGAGTTGCTCTGAAGATATCCTTTCCCTTAAGTTCTTGGAGAGAGACAGGCTGATGAGGTTGAGCTTGTTCTTTCTCTTGAGGCATAATAGGCAAGCCTTGGCAGGGGTGTTAGGTGGACCCTATGGCGAGTAGGCAGTTATGGTATACTTGGACCTTCTCTGGTCATTGGCTGGAAAGGTGAGGTCAGTTGAGAATTCCCTTCAAGAATGTTATCTATCAGGAACCATAATGACAGAATAGTTGATGGGTGGGGCTAGAGAACCTGGTGGGGGAGGGGAAGGGAGGGAAGAGCGAAAAGGGTGTCAGAAGACCAGAGGGGAGGGGAGGGGAGGAGATGGGTGGGGAGGGGAGAGCCGGAAAGAACAAAGGGCTGATAAAACACTGAAGGAGAGGAGACATACTAACACCAAGGGACTACAGGAGCAGGGACAACAGGTTGATTTACTCTCTCAGGGCCAGGAAATCCCATTAGGCACTCAGCCAGCATGGCCTTGAATCCTGAGGATCTTGGTAGTGGGTTCCGGCATAGCAAGGTGTCATCCTTCATCAATGAGCAAATGGCCAAGCATGACAAAGGCCCTGATTTCTACCTTGAAAACCTATCCCTGTCCTGGGAGGAAGTGGAAGATAAGCTCAAAGTCATCCTGGAGGACAGAGAGGTGCCTATCGAGGCTCGGGAAGCCTGTGCCTGGGGCACCCTGGCCTTGGCTGTACGTTTTGCTCACAGGCAAGGCTGTTTACAGGGGCACGGGGTCCAGTGGCTACAAGACTTATCTGGTATGCAGAAGGTGTCTACACTCTCCTTGCCATCAGACCTGAGGCAGCTCACTCACCCACAACAAATGGAGCGGAGAGAGGTAGCTAGCCAGCTTCAACTGGCCCGAGCCAAACTGGCAGAGGTGCAGAGGGAGCGAGACCTGCTGAGACTGAAGATCATTCAGGCAGTAAGAGTGTCACCTGGTCCCTGCCCATCCCACCCCTATGTGAGTACCGTGTTCCCAGAACAGATCTCAACCCTATCCACTTCTCCCCAGGAGCTGAGGTCTCTTCCCAATGCAGTAAAACCAGCTGTGCCCATTCCTTCTGCTGTTGTCAAAAGAGCAGGGACAGGGATACAATGGGCGGCTACAAAAGAAGACTTGGCAGAGTTGATGGCTGTTGCTACAGGAAGAAGAGAAGATAAAGCAGAGATGACAGCAGCTGCCCTGGCAGAGACACTATCTGCCCCTGAAGAGGCCTCAAAGGAGCCCAATGGAAGTTTCCTAAAGCTTCTTGAAGTCATGAACTGGAAAAATTATCCTTTGAAAAGGCAGAGAGTTGGAGATCTCAAATCCAAGGAGACATCTATGTGCCCTCTCTCCCAATCCCTGAGTCTTAGATCCACATCCTCCTCTGAACCCATTACTGTCCAACTCCCTGCCTCATTCACATATTCATATGAAAGCCCCTTCCCAGCCATACCTACCACATCCCAAATAACAAACACAGACAGAGCCCCTCAGATACATCCCTACTATGTGGCCTCTGAGATGAGTCAGCTGTCTGATATGGGCATCCATCAAGAACTGCAGAAAGACAAGAGATCTTCGGCATTCCGCAGGCCTGGGGATTGGGACTGCCCTTGGTGTAAAGCTGTGAATTTTTCAAGGAGGGAAAGCTGCTTCCACTGTGGGAAGGGAATCTGGCTGCAAAACCCTTAGTGAATTTGGAATGTGAAATAGAACAGAAACAAACCAATGGAAAATCATTTTTTTTTAGTGGGGGAGGTGGGTGGAAGGTACTGGGTAGAATTGGGGAAGGGGAATGGGGGGCAAGAATATGGGATAAATCTTGGTGTGAAATACTGAGACAGTAGAAATGGTGTGGGGGAGACAGAAATTTTGATTATATCTGCTGTATTCTAGATCCCTAGCATCATTTGCAACCCCAGAATAGCTTCTCTCTCTCTCTCTCTCTCTCTCTCTCTCTCTCTCTCTCTCTCTCTCTCTCTCTCTCGTATGCATATGTGTATGCCC
Source organism: Peromyscus maniculatus bairdii (assembly GCF_049852395.1). Classification (NCBI taxonomy): domain Eukaryota; kingdom Metazoa; phylum Chordata; class Mammalia; order Rodentia; family Cricetidae; genus Peromyscus; species Peromyscus maniculatus. The sequence continues at coordinate 53,414,778 of NC_134875.1, forward strand.
TCCCTAGTGTCTGGTAGACCTAGATAGCTAAATATACAAAATCCCTCCTTCCCTTTCCACACACCTAACCCTTAAGTGATAGAGCTAGAGAGATTGACCCAAACTGATTCTCAGAGTGGAGGTTCTGAAGAGAGGTAGATTCTATAGTTAGGGTGGGATTGGGTAAAGAATCTGTGATGGATCACTGGAAGTTGGGGTCATAGCTAATGATTCTGGAGACCACAGCCCATCCTTGGCCCTGGCAAAGGTAGCAAACAGCTTTAGAGGGATACTAGAAACTCCAGGGAGCTGACAAATAGAAAGAGACACAGAGGAGTTGATCAGCTGACTACAGAGAACTCAGCTACCTTTTATTTCTCTGCGGTTGTGTTACACAGATTCCATTTTACCTAGATCCCTTCTCTTTAAGCTAAAAAGTAGGTTTCTGTTCTGAGCAACTAAATCATTCTCATATCAGGACATTTTTCTTTTATAGCTTGATTTTTCTTAAAAACAACAACAAGTTCCCATCTAGCCCAGACTGGTCTCAAATTTACTACGTAGCCAATGATAACTGACTCTAGATCCTCCTGCCTCCACTTCCTAAGTTTTGAGTTTATGGGTGTATATTACCATGCCTGGCTCAGAAATGTAGTTTCAAAACAGCGCACCATTATTGAACATAATGGAATTGGCAGGGGAGTTGAAGAGGCAGAGACTGAGCAGTGAGGATTCCTTTATCCCAAGTCTCCAGGAATGAACTGGGTAGGATGCCTATGTTCTGAGGGAATTCTATTACCAGAAACAGGTCAAGCCTCAGCTAGTTGTTCACAGGAATTAACTGGATAGGAGGCCCACGTTCTGAGAGAGAAATAATACAATAAAGCCATCAAATGAAGCTGGAGATGGGTTAACCTTGGGTTTATGCTTGACTCAAATTAACTTGGCAGAGATTTGCCACCCCTATGAGAATTCTGAAAGACTATGGAGGATGTCAGCACCAGATGCAAGCAAGGTTTTCTATGATTATGCAGCCCTTTAACAGGGAACTCTTCCCTAGTCCTCAGTGTGCTGAACCAGAGACAGCTCTGAACAAGAAAGTCATGCCACTGCTCCAAGGTGAGTCAGCAACTGATAGTACACAGAGGGTTTGACGGTCTATATCAGCCAAAGCACAGTATTAACTGGTGGGATTCTTCCTTCCAACTCAGCAGTGCACTAAAAGAAGGAGAATGTGGATTTTAAAGGCTCTCTGGGTATATTCAGAAATGTAAAGTACAACAGATCCCTGTCCCAGTGGGAGGTGACTCTGGAGGAAGGTGGGAGTTGGGGGAGTAAAGGGTGGGGAGGAGGTTGGTCTTCTCCTTCCTCTCTTGTGGCTATAAGGTATGTTGAAATTAACTGTGTGTGTATTTTAATTCACAGGTGGGAGGAAGAGGAAAGACTGCACCTGGACCAGACTAAATCCTTGCCTGTTCTCTATGCACTACAGACCTAGAGAATGAGAAGGTGTTGTAGCCATGAAACACCCACAGGAGCATATATGTGACTTTAGGTTGTCTGTTATTGGTGATGGTGCAGTCACAATCAGGATAAGGGGCCAGATCCCCAGCCTGCGATTTTCCAAACACCTTTTGGGCTTGTTTATCCTGTATTATAGGGTTTCCTAATCTCAGTGTACCTGATACCTGGATTTGGATCATTCTTTGTTGTAAGTTAAAGATTCTTGTGCATTTTAGGTTGTCCAGTGGAACTCCTAGTCTCTACTTATCTGAGGGACCCTCTCCCTACTCCTTCAATTGTGACAACCAGAATTTCCTATTGGATATAGCCACATGTCCACTAGAGGGCAAAATCAACCCGAGTTAGGAACCTATCAGGCAAGTATTTAAAGGAGAGAATGGGTAAAGAATCAAGGCAGGGTCACAGAGCTTGGAGCAGCCCAGCAATGTCCATTACGCCTGGCATTGACTTTGAATATTCAAGCACACTCGGGGTGGAGGCAGAGTAGAAACAATACTGCTAGGTTAAGGAGTGTGGAACACTTCTGCAAGGACTCTAGGCTGTGAAGGGAAGTAGTGAACCAAGCTTGAGACATGGAACAAGGGAAAGCCTTTCAGAAGGAGGTAGCAGAAACAAGCTTGAAATGTAAGAAAATATGTGAAAGAATGAGATCCCCTAAAGTACTGAGACATAGTTATTGGATTATTAAAATTTAAGATTCATATGACAAGGTCATTTGTTTGTTGTCTAAACAAAATGCCTCCAAAGTGCTGCTTAGATACATATACTTGTGGTTGCAGACTTGTGCTTTTTTTTTTTTTTTTTTCCCGAGACAGGGTTTCTCTGTGTAGCTTTGTGCCTTTCCTAGAACTCACTTGGTAGCCCAGGCTGGCCTTGAACTCACAGAGATCCCCCTGGTTCTGCCTCCCGAGTGCTGGGATTAAAGGCGTACGCCACGACCGCCCTGCGACTTGTGCTTTTAAAAGCCTTTGAAAGCCATTTTGCAAAGGAAGAGTGAGTCTAAGGGATGAGAGACAATGTAGTACAGGATCCTGCAGAACTGAGGAAGGCCAAGCAGATAGCTCTTCTTACATATATCTGTTTTGTAAAAGTAGTAGAATTATTTTTCCCCTCTCCTCAAGAAGGAAAGAAAAACATGGATTTATTGACACAGGTAGATTTGGAAAGGTTGTTTCTTCCTTGGGGTTTGGGAGAATGACTGTGTGACTAAGTAACAGGAAATCAAGGGGGCACTTGTGTTAGGCTTATGTGTTAGAATAAGCAAGGACTAGCGGGGCTGTGGTGGCACACACCTTTAATCCCAGCACTCGGGAGGCAGAGCCAGGCTGGTCTCTATGAGTTCAAGGCCAGTCTGGGCTACAGAGCGAGTTCCAGGAAAAGTGCAAAGCTACACAGAGAAACCCTGTCTCAAAAAAACAAAACAAAACAAAACAAAAAAGGAGGCGCAAGGACAGATAAGGAGGGTTTCTGAAGGGTGACCTATTTCAAAGTATTTAGGAGTTGGGGTGAGGGGAAAGAATGGATTGTTTCAGATGGCTGACTCATCTGAGACAGGGCCCAGCCAAAAGGAAACTCTGTTTTGAGGTAGCAGCAGAATTCTAGAATAGGGCTTGGTGATAGAGGTTAGGAAGGGTGTCAGGTTAGGAAGGGCGTCATAAGAAGGACACTAACCACAAGCCTCAATAGTGTTATAACTTATTTTTTTTTCTAGTAAAAATGTCTACTTCTTTGGAGATGGGTTTTATGTTTGTATGGATTGGGTAAAAATAAAAAAAAACTTCCTGAAATCATATATTGTATACTTTATTTATTTTACACTGTAAAGTGGAAAGTATGGTGTCATATGCCTGAGATCTTAGCATTTGGGAAGGTAAAGTGAGGTAACACACACAATTATGAAGATAGCCTATGCTACACACTGAGTTCAAGCCCATGCTGGGCTATACAGAAAGACCTTGTCTCAACAAAATAAATTAAAAATACTAACAAAACAGAACAAAAAAATGACAACCAAAATTAATTCTAGTATGTCATTTGAGTAGCTTCTATAAACATCACAGAGGTGATAAGACTGGAAACTTAGTGATAAAGGTAGCTAAAAACAAAGAAGCCTTTAAATACACTACTGTTGGGCCAAAGAGATGGCTCAATGGGTAAAGGGACTTGCTATCAAGCCTAAAAACCCAAGTTCTATCCTGTGATCCACATGGTGGAAAAATGCAACCAACTCCTGTAAATTGTCTTCTGATTCCATATGTGCACATATTTGAATGCACACAAAATACAAAATAATGCAAAACATTTTTGAAATACATTGCTGAAAGTGAGGAAAAGGGAGGAGATTTCATGCCTTTGTCTAGAACAGTTAATTTCCCATCTGTCTTAGCTCTACTGGACTTTCCTTCGGAAGTAACAGTTTTCACAGACCATGATTACAGAAATCCCCTTTGTTGACCACCAACTTTCTTAAGAGTCATCTATACACTGAGAAGCCAAAATTACCTAGAGGTGGCTCTAAATAATGGAAAAGAAAACCTTAAAGTATATTCCACTTAAAAACAACAGCACCTTTCCATTTTAGTTTTGCATCATGTGGGATAAATACCAAAAGTTGGACTAGCCAGGTGGTGGTGGCACATGCCTTTAATCCCAGCACTTACTTGGGAGGCAGAGGCAGGTGGAACTCTATGAATTTGAGGTCATCCTGGTTTATAAAGCCAGTTCCAGGACAGCCAGGGTGTTACACAGAGAAACCCTGTCTCAAAAAAATAAATAAAATAAAACAAAACAAGAAGTTGGACTAGGTATACACACAGAAACATTACTTACTATACAGAAACATCCCTAAATGCCTCTAAATACAAATCAGGCTTTTATGTGGTCTTTTTATTCTGTTATTTTAAAAAAAGAACTGGTTTAACCAGCATCATTCTTTACATCTTCCCCATATAAATATTCCCTTCATTTTATTTGCATTGGCAAAAACAGGAGGGGACTCGAAGAATACAGGAGAGGGAAGGGAATACAGGGGGAGGATCAACAAGAAATATGCATGAAAATTTATAATGAAACCAACTATTTTGTATGGTAAGTTTTTTTTTCAAGAATTTTAAAAAAATTATTCTTCTCTCCTACATTATATCCCAAGCACAGTTTCACCTCCTTCCACTTCTCCCAGGTCCCTCCACCTTACCTTTTCCCCAGATCTACTGCTCCTCCTTTTCCCTTCAGAAAAGAGCAGGCCTCCCAGGGATATCAACCAAATATAGCCTAAGAAGTTCCAATAAGACTAGGCATATCCCCTCATATTAAGGCTGTACAAGGCAACCAAGCAACTAGTAGAATCAAAAGGGTCCCAAGAGCAGACAAAAGAGTTAAAGACAACCCCTACTCCCACTACAAGTCCCACAAGAACACCAAGCAACACAACAATAACATACAGAAGTCCTAGATCAGACTCATACCGGCTCTGTGATTGTCACTTCAGTCTCTGAGTCCCTATGAACACTGCTTAGTTGATTCTGTGCACCATGTTGTATGGTAAGTTTTACAAAGATTTTAAGTGGCTTGCCATGTAGCTCAATTAGTAGAGTACAGTATGCAGGAGACCCTAGGTTTGAGTCTCAGTACTTCAGAAACTGAATGTGATATCCCACATCTGCATTCCCAGCACTAGGAAGGTCTTGAGAGCTGGATCAAAAGTTCACAAGGTTATTCTTAACTACAGAGCAAATTAGAAGCCAGTCTGGTATACAGAAAAAAAAAATTAAGGAAAAAAATGATTCATGTGAGTAACTTAAATATATCCAGACTTTAGTGATCTGAGAGATTCAGCCTGTCAACAAATGACATTTATGGAAACTCCACTTTATGTGTATATACTGTGTGAAGATGCTCTGGAATAAGCTTTAGATTCAGTTAAAAAGGGAGATATTTCCTCTCTGAGAGTAAGAAGAAAGTGAATACAAAGCATGAACCAAGTCCTTTCCTTAAGGGGAGTCAAGGGAAGGGTATCAAGAGCAAATCAGGGAAATGGCTCTAAAAACACAAACATTCATTTAATATCTCTTTACATACAAGTAAGCATATTGTCTTACATGTGAAGACTGTGATCTGGTCTAGAATTGAGTATGCATAGTTCCATATTAGCCTTGGTTTTATTTTAATGCATTCAGCACCTCAGGGTGGACATGTACATCACCCTCTGACTATTTGTTATTTCATAGTAATAGATCTAGAACATACTTATCAAATAGCAACCATCTTATCTTGCCGAGAAAAACCATTATGCACTGTAGAGGGAAAGGTCAACTCTATGCAAGTTGGTCCCCATCCTTAGGAATATGTGTTGGAATATATGCTCTGATTAACAATACTGAGGTGAGCACATTGCTTTCTTTAATGAGGGTTGGGTCATAAAAGGGAATTTACCTCCATTAAATACATATTTTTTACATGGAGCTGTCATCTGTTGTAAACATGCTCTATTGCCTAATTACAAGTCAAGTTATCCTTTGGTGGTGGACTAGTATTTCTCTTGACTCCATCTTTCTTCATTTCCATCTTCAGTTTGAATGTACCACCTAACCATATTCAGCCTCATCATTGGCCAAACAACTTTATTTACCAACTGATTAGAGCAACACATATTCACAGCATACATGAAGATATCCCACAACACTTCCCCTTTTCTGTCTAATCAAAAAGGAAGGTTTTAACATAGTAAAAAGTATATATAACAAAACAGTTATCAAGCAAAAATTACAGTTACAATATCTAGTCTATTTGTATTTGGTAAAATTAAAGAAACATTCTATCATCAATTCTATATTTGTGAGTCTAAACTTTCATATCTAATTTACCTTTTACTATAGTTAAAGAAAATTATAACTATTGAGTTTTCCACTCCATCAAAGACACCAAAAGGATATAAGATTACCTGAGTAAATAGGAAGTACATTGTAAGCAACTTCCATAATTTTAGAAATGACAGAGACATCTGGCTGCCTGGACAATCACCCAAAATTCCTCTGTAATGTTGGGGCACCCATCTTCAGCCTATAGGCCTAGAGTTTCTGGCATAATTTTTCCGTGAAGCAGGAAATTCAGAACACATAAATTAATAGAAATGGGTTAATTTAGGATGAAAGAGCTATCTAGCAAGAAGTCTGAGCCGTAGGCCATACAGTTTGAAATTAATGTGGGCCTCTGTGTGTTTATATGAGACCAAGCAGCTGCGGGACCAATGGGACATTGGAAAACTTCCATCTATAGGAGGATATAGATATGCTAAGACATGTTTGCTCTTGGCAGCACCAATCTACTTCAAAGAAAATGATGGATATTGAAGAAAACTCTGTATGCAGTTTACTTTGTTTGTGCCAAAACTTAGCTACTGAGCAAGAAAATGTCCTTGCCTTGATTGCTGACAGTATGCTGTCCTAGTGGGTCAAACAGGACACAAAAGTAAGTACTGCTGAACTTTGCCAAGATAAGGAATACTGCTTGCAGCTAAAGGAAATTGTAATAGGACAGGTCCATAGGGTCAAGAAAATTGGCTCAAACCAGTTGCCAAGGCATGCACATAATGTACTTCCTTATGAGTCAAGGACCTAGCAACAGGTGCTGTCAAAGTCCAGATCATGCCCAGTCAATGAGGGACAAGCACACAATGCCACCAGTTTGGGACACAGCTTGGGTGCTGGGAGGAGGGTATATAAGGCCTTCCCCATTATTGAATAAATGAGGCTGTGGTTTGCCTTTAAAAAAAGTCAAGTTGTATATTAGTAATTTTGTTTAGCATCTTTTCTAAGAATTGGTCAATTTCTTAAAATAATGAGCTCCAACTCTCTATATGAAGCTTCCATTAAATAAAGGTTAATTATTGTGTGCTTTACATTTAGAATAAAGACCTTGAAAAGCCCATGTCCTAGCCAAACTTGTTTTCTCCTGCACATGGCCATGCTTCACTATCTTCTTGCCCTTGAGCATTGTTACAGTTACCTGTGAAAACCTTGACTATTTTTATCAGTTTTAACCACGATAAATCATCTCAGATACCATAACTCTGCAAGTCAATGTCTATCTTTTCATTTCTCTAGTAGTCTACTTGATATAGCAAAACAGTAATTGGATGTTTATCATAAAAATGAGAGTAATAGCTGAAAAAACTGAGACATTGCAAGGAAAAATAGGAATTTGAACAAATTATACTGGAAAGGGATACTTAAAAGTACTACATATATTAACCTGGAGAGATGACTCAGCAGTTGAAAGTGCTTGCTACTATTCCTGAGGACCTGAATTTGAGTTTCAGCAATCATGTCTGGGAGATCACAATGGCTCTAAGGGTTCTCACACTCTCTTCCAGTTGTTGTGAGCAACCCCACACACATGTGCATATACACTCACACAGATTCAGATGCAGGCACACTCAAACTCACAAGTAAACAAAAAATTTAAAATAAGTAATGAGTAATAAAAATAATGTGCAATATTTTAATAAAAAATTAAAAATAAGTAATAAATAATATCACACACAAATATATATGAGGTGGAGAGGAAAGAAGAGGTCAAAAAGAGGAAAAACTTACAAAGAATGCATTTTAGAAAGAGTCTTAGTTCCAAATCAGACTGAGGAGTAATGAGAGATGTTTAATGCAGCTACAGAATGTAAGACACATTGGGAATTATGATAAAGTTTAAAAAAAAAGAATAAAACAAACCACTTTTTCTTGTTTGTAGCTTGATGTTTTATGCAACACAGGAAATACTTAAATATGCAAACATTTAAATGTTTTTAGTTGCTGGACTAGGTTTCTTGAGACTTACTTCCTTGTCGAATCACATAAGAACCTGTCTTCTGAATTGTTCTTGCTTGATTACAGTTTTTTTAGGCATGTCCCATTTATTTTAATCTATTAGACATTAGAAACCATATCCTTTTGCTCACTTTAGTACCTTTTACATAGAAGACACTTTAAAAATAGTTGCTTCTTATGTAATTGATGCCTAACAGCTAAAATAGTCTTGACTGAAAACATACCTTTTATTAAAAATAAACAACTGCAGTTAGGAATGAGTGAGTAATCATATATGAGTTATGAAACAGTTCAACTTTGAGGTGAAGGAAAGTTTCATGCAATGAGTTCTTAGACAAACCTAAAATATATACTTGTGACCTATGTTTATATTCATTCCACCACCATGCAATATGCTAATGTATATCTTTCTTGAATTAATTGTGTATCTTATACCTTGGATATTTGGGGGTTAGAGTAAATGGTCAAAAATAAAGCACATGCCTTCAATCCCAATATTTCAGAAGCAGGAGCAGGTGGATCTCTGTTAGCTCAAGGCCAGCCTGGTCTACATAGTGAGTTCCAAGCCAGCCAGCTTGGAGACAAAATGAGACTTTGGAGAGAGAGGTGGGGGAGGGGGGAGAGAGGGAGGGAGGGGGAGGGGGAAGGAGAGGGAGAGGGAGAGGGAGAGGGAGAGGGAGAGGGAGAGGGAGAGGGAGAGGGAGAGGGGGAGAGGGAGAGGGAGAGGGAGAGGGAGAGGGAGAGGGAGAGGGAGAGGGAGAGAGAGAGAGAGAGAGAGAGGGAGAGGGAGAGGGAGAGAGAAGGTAGTCATTTAAGGACATATCTCCTACAAATATCCTCAATCTCTCTTTTGTGAAAAGCAATTTTAAAGCACTTTTGTATAAAGTTTAGAAACTGCAAAATGACCACAGTTTTTCTGACTTTATAAAAAAAGAACGGATTCTTTTTGGACTTGATCCTTACTTTTCATGAACTTATTATCTCTATTCTACTGCCCTCTGTTGTTCATTTTTAATCAGTAGATTCTGCATTCATCTCCAGACCATACTGTGCACTGAGGGAACTGCAAACAGGACCACGGAACCCAATGCAGGCAGAAATTAACATAAGTAATTGAACCTCATTTGTTATGATACAGAAAGATAGGTTCCTACAAAGAGTGGGTGATAAATGAGAAGAGAATAGAGCAAACTGATTTGTGCATGAGCTCTGGAATCTGAAACATCTGCCGAAGTTTCAGTTGCCCAAGTCACTGGGAAAGTCTCTTTAATCTTTATAAGTACCTGATTATTTGGGTTATATGCCTCAAATTGGTATAGCTGGATCATACAAAATGTGTATTTTTAGATAAGGACTTTCATGCTGATTTCCAAGTGGCTGAAATAATTTATATCCACACCAGCAATGACTAAGGGCTCCCTTCCTGTCTCTGGCTATTGTTTATTGTCTTGATGATAGTCACCTAGGCTAGGGTAAGGAGGAACTTCAATATAGTTTTGATTTATATTTTTCTGATCGCTAAGTATGGAATACTTTTTTTTTCAAATACTTATTTACCATTGGCACTGACTTACAAGGTAATTTGAATTTTTAATTTATTTTTTGTAATTCTTTATACATTTTCCATATTAATCATCTGTCAGGTAAGTATTTAACAAAGGCATCATTCTATGGGCTTTCTATCTATTCTTTTGAATGCATTTCTCAGTAAACAATTTTTTTTTTTATTTCATGAAGCCCCATTTGTCAACAGTTGCTCTTACTCCTTGAGCTGTTAGAATCCTGTTCAGACAGTCCTTGTCTATTCCCAGATCTTGAAGCATTACCTATAAGTTTTCCACTAGCTTCAAATATGTAGATTTTACATTACAGTGTTTGATTCATTTTGACCTGATTTTTACATAGGGTAGAGATGAGACTCTAATATTTCTATACATATACATATCTAGTTTTCCAAGTACCTATTGTTAAAGAGGATTTTCCTCCGCTATATTCCATAGCTTTATCAAGAGTCAGATGGTTGTATCTGCTTGGTCTTATTTCTGAATATTCTGTTTTATTTGCTTCATCTATGTGTCTGTTTTGTGCATGCTGGTTTTGTTTCTATGAATCTGTGTATACTTTGAAGTCAGATATTGTAGTCTACAACAGTACACTTTTTGCTTAAGTGTCTTCTACTGTTTTGGGTCTTCTGTGTTTCCGTATGAGTTTTGGATTATTTTAAACATTCCTGTGAGGAATGTTATAGAAATTTTGATGGAAATTGTACTAAATTTGTATAGCACTTTTAGTAATGTGGTAATTTTTAATAGTATTTATTCTGTTGATCCAATCACATCTTTTTATTAGTATTTTCAAAGACTTCTTTCTTTGAGGCTTTATAGATTTCATTGCCGAAGTTTTTGACAAAACTCTACTAGGAACTGAGTCTAGTATCCTTTTTTCTGAGGCTGTCAATCTTCCTTTTACCTTACATCTATTCCTCTGCCACGCACATGCTCTGTACTCCAAACTGTGTCCTTTGCACACTGTATTTTCTTTTCATTTTATCATTCTGTGTGTTCACTACCACAACCTCAGTGCCTTTCCACTATCTTCCACCTCAAAAGATGGCTGCTCTCTAGCTGCTCCTGGTTTGGTCCCTAGAGATCTCAGCAATCAGTGTGTGTGAAGAGTCCTCTTTCTATATTTCTTGAATATAAGAAGCCTGTTTCCAAAGAACAAAATAGCAAGCACATGAACAAACAAAAAGAAGCCTGTCTGCATTCCATGAACTTTATATTTATGATTTGTTGACTGTAACACTCTATCCCCAACAATTTCAAAAGACCGACTCCTTCTATTCCTTCAGATTTCATTTTAAGCATTTCTCTGAGAAGCTGCCTTGGCCACCTAAATGAAAGCAGTCTCCAATGTGCTTCTGTAGCATGATCTTTTTTAGGTTCACCATAAACTGTAGCTTGATTTTTCCGCCTTGCCCACAGTCAGGGCAAACCTCTGTCACCCGCCAGTCCCACAGCCGCTCAGACCCAACCAAATAAACACAGACACTTATATTGCTTGCAAACTGTATGGCCGTGGCAGGCCTCTTGCCAACTGTCCTTATCTTGCTAACTGTGCTTTTATCTTAAATTGATCCATTTCCATACATCTATACCTTGCCATGTGGCTGGTGGCTTACTGGCGTCTTCACATGCTGCTGGTCATGGCAGCGGCTGCAGTGTCTCTGGTCATGGCGGCGGCTGCAGCCTCTCTGGTCATTGCGGCGGCTGCAGCGTCTCCTTCTGCCTTTCTGTCCTTTTATATCTCCTCTCTGTTAGTCCCGCTTATCTTTCCTGCCTAGCCACGGCCGATCAGGTTTTATTTATTAACCAATCAGAGCAACTTGACATACAGACCATCCCCCAGCACAGCCAAGTGCAGACCATCTCAAACACCTGCACTCAGGCCCATGGTCCTAATCATCCTCTATACGGACCTGCTGGGTAACGCCACAAAGAACCTGAGAATGGGCTCCCACAGGACCTACAGAACATCCCACAGCAATAAACATTACCCATTGCATTTGAGGGGAGTATTTTTTTTTTATAATCTGTGTGTTTCTCATAATTTAAAATGTAAGCTCCATAAGAAGAGGCACTTACATCAATGTTGTGAAATATAAATACTCAATATCTAACATGCGTGTTGAAAATGTCTGTTGAATAAACAGGTCTTTGTTTTCCATCGGAGAAAAGCAAGACACAGCAATTAGTATTTGTCAGTCCATAGGATAATATTGAAATCATAATCTACAGTTCATAGTTTGGAAGCTGTGAGTCTACTGTTTAACCTGAAACTGTTCATGGCCACAAAGAATATAAGTAGTCACCCCAGGATACAAACTCAAGCATCTTAACTACAGAGACTCAAACTACAGAATCAAGGTTGTTGCTGGAGGGCTTCTCTCCAGGTTCCCCAAGCCCCGCAGTCCCACAATCCACTTATAAAATAATCACTCAGATGCTTATATCACTTAGAGAAGCCCTTCAGCAACAAATGGCGCCCAATGGCTCGAGTTTCCACCTTAAACCTGAAAATATTTAATAACCAATTCTAAACAGAGCCAAAACCAGGTTCCTGCTTCTTGTCTCATACGGGCAGCTAGACGCCGCAAAATGCAGGTTTAAACACTGGCGGGTTCCTGGCGTGTGCGTTTGACCGACAGTATGGCGGGAATGAGGCGTCTGCCAGCGTCACATCACGCTGTGTGGTAGATTTAGTTTTTAATAGTATTTAAAAAAAAAAAAAGAGGTTTCTGGGCTACACGCTGCTTTGATAAAAGCGTAGACCTACTATTTCTGAGACTTGATGACTCCCAGAGCTGGTGGAAAACATACCACCGCCATGTTGGGAAGCTGAAGTGGGCGGAGCCAGCAGTTTCAGGCTTAAAAGACTACAGTTTAAAACAATAAGTTAACAATAAGAATGATTCAGATGAAATAGTTTATAATGCATGTAAAAATGTACGTAGGCTTAAAAGAAAAAATATATACCGTTATATAAACAAATAGTATCTAAAAATAAAGTGTTTAAAAAAACAGTAAAGGTAATAAGCCACGTAAAGATGGCTATCACACATAAAATCTGGATTATGTTCTCTTTGATATTTGTAACTGAAGAAAAACATTTGATTGCAAAAGCTGTTGAGTTATGCCAAAATGTATATTTTAAAGGTACCTTGACTTCAAAATTTGGATGTAAGGATATGTTGCTTTGGAAAGGAGGCTCTGTTTTTGTTTCCACAGAAAGCCAGAGGCTACGGATTTGTTCCAGATTAAGATACATCAGGTTTGACCAGCCAAGACCACCTGAAAGGTCTCCGATGACACCATGGCCCAGATGATCCAACATCCAGAATCATTTCAAGGCAACTGGCTCAGACGATACGGTCTCACGGACTACTCCATGATCCTAAAATTTTCTTTGTGTCCCCATAAGATACAGCGCCCCCCTCCAGCAGGAAGTAGTAAGAGAAGCTACGCCCAAATTCCCAAATATACCAAGCTGACTTTGGTGATGTGTAAAAGTTAAAACCTTCCTTTAAAAAAAAAAGAAAGGGGAAGTGCTGTGGGACGGTCTGTATGTCAAATTGCTCTGATTGGTCAATAAATAAAACACTGGTTGGCCAGTGGCCAGGCAGGAAGTAGGTGGGACAAGGAGAGAGGAGAATTCTGGGAAGCAGAAGGCTGAGGCAGAGAGACACTGCCAGCCGCAGCCATGACCAGCAGCATGTGAAGATGCCGGTAAGCCACCAGCCACGTGGCAAGGTATAGATTTATGGAAATGGATTAATTTAAGCTATAAGAACAGTTAGCAAGAAGCCTGCCACGGCCATACAGTTTGTAAGCAATATAAGTCTCTGTGTTTACTTGGTTGGGTCTGAGCGGCTGTGGGACTGGCGGGTGACAAAGATTTGTCCTGACTGTGGGCAAAGCAGGAAAACTCTAGCTACACAAGGTAATAATGCTGGTAGCAAAAAATAAAACATCACAGTGTTAGAACTACATATGAGTGCTAGCTGGCCCATACCTTTCTCAGAAACTCACTATTTTTTCCCTTAGTTAATGGATATGTTCACGGAAATTACTCTCCATGCCTGAGACTAGACTTATATGACATTTTCAGTTTTCTTCACTGTTGGGAAGGAAGTTTGAGAAGAAACACAGATCTATAGCAGTAGAAATTTCTTTGCAAAATACCATTTTTTTTTTGTTTTGTTTTTCGAGACAGGGTTTCTCTGTGTAGCTTTGAGCCTTTCCTGGAACTCACTTTGGAGACCAGACTGGCCTCGAACTCATAGAGATCCGCCTGCCTTTGCCTCCCAAGTGCTTGGATTAAAGGCATGTGCCACCACCGCCTGGCACAAAATACTATTTTAATGTACTATGCTTAGCAGTAAAGACTCCTATATTGACCAAAGTACCTTGCCTAGAGATTCCAATAGCTACTGTAGCAAATAAACAGAGGTTAGTTCCTGAATGCGTGCACTGAGGCAACATTTGATTTTATTAGTAAATGTTCAAATATATTCTGGAGAACATGAGGAATTTTTCCTAATCTATTATTCTGCCATGAGAATGTTCCTTCTTCTGCTCCAATATTTCACAATATTTCATATAAAAATCTCCATCTCTGCTCTAAGATTACACCGTCACTGTTTAGGTTACTGTTGGTATTAGAACCTACTCTGAGTTTGCAAAGCAAAGCTATATGCAAACATTAATATATGTTATTTGAAGAGTGTAGGCCTCTCATGAACTTAGAAATTGGAAAATTCTGGTCAAAAACTCAGATTCCATGATCTCTTTTTAAAGGTCAGAAAACATGGAAATACTGACCAATATAGGAAAAATAAGAAGTGCCAAGAAAAGAATTTAAGGAAGAATGACAAAATTTACTAAGGAGAAGACAATTCCATGTGATATCTAAAGTTAGGGTAAAGAATGCTGTCAAAAAGAAGTGGAAGATCAGGTATGCCAAATACACTGACAGATCAAGTAATCAGAGGACTTAAAAGTAACTTGGTCATTGTGGTAGGTGTTGTTGAGGTCACTGGAGACTTTGATGAGAGCAGTTTTCGTAAGTGGTGAATCTTTGAAAAATATGGGTACAGACAACTCACATTCTTATATGTTTTATGAAGCTATAATTTATTATACAAGGAATTACACACATTTAACTATGCAGTCTGTTGGTTTGGACATCTGCAAACATCTGTGATACTATTGCTCTTTGAAGTAGTTTTGTTCCTCAAGTGACCATGAAATTGGGAACTATGGCAGGCAATGGAGTTGCAAGGATTTTTTTTAATGGTATGAACTTTTAATGGTATGAATACTGATTAGTGTGTTTTTAGATTGTGTGTGTGTGTGTGTGTGTGTGTGTGTGTGTGTGTGTGTGTGTGTTTAAAATTCCATGATACAGGAAAATACAAGAAAATCAGTCAGATGATATATTTGAGTAGACAATCAGGGATAAATGAAGAGCCTTAGTAATCTATCTATGGTAATAGGCTATATGGAGATTAGGTAGATACAGAAGCTAGTAGACAGGTAGATAGAGCTGAAGTTCTTTCCTAACTGGTTAATTTTCTTCAGTGAGATGGGAAACAATGAGGAAGGCAAGAAAATATAAAATAGTCATTTAAGCAGATGGAAGACTGAACTAAGGATACATAGTAAGACCACTGAGAAGCATTAAGGATCCATTTGAAGTCCATGATAATTCACTTAAACTAAATTCAGTAAATATTACCATACTTCCCTTCAGTCAAGATCAGCAGCAAGAAAAGAGGCACAGTATAGATGAATGTGTAGGCTTAAACAGGGCTGTAATTTTCACAATCAAATAAGATGGAGGGAGAAAGGGTAAAGAGAATGAAGGTGGTATAAACGGTATAAATGATTATAGCAATTGATCACTATATTTAAATATTCTGTGTGGGAAAAGAGAGACAGTGCAAACATGTGAGATAGTTACCTCAGTGTCTTGGTGGCATCAATAGACTACTGGAAATGGGGTATAGAAAAGTAGGGTATGGTAGCAAGAGAGGAGAACACATAAAATGAGATAATGATGCAGTTTGTTACTTTATATTTTTATACTTTATATTTCAGGTGGTCTGCCATGCTTATTTTGTTACTTTCTTGTTCCTAAGGAGATTTTCAGTTTCAGTGCACAGAATAGGGTAAAATCTTAATCCTTACAAAATAAGTATATAACAGAAAATCTGTAAAGATTGTGTTATGATACAAGGCATGAAACTAAAAAAGTACATACATACACCAGTCTTAGCTTACCAATGGCAATGTGGAATCAATTCTCATTCATAGTTACAAAATATAATCCATTAATTTTTATAAAACAAAAGTCCTGATAACTCACTAAAAAATAAGCATATACTTCTGTTCAATAAACAAACTGAATAGAGCTGAATTTCACTAGTATTATACAATAGAGTGGTTATATTTCTGAGTTATACAGCTAAGGTATAAAAGTCTGGTAATATTTCCTAAGCTGCAGCATATCTAAATTGCTGTTAATGGGGAAAACAAAGTACAATTGCCATGTATTTGCTATTTTAAGTTATATATAATTTGTATAAGCAAGCACATTATCAAACTTTGAATGTCGAAAAATAATTTTGTCAGTCAGATATATAATCATTTATACATAATTAGTATCAAAAATAATTAAAGCAAGGGCTCCTACCTGTAACATAAAATAGGCCTCAAATAGCTAATTTTATTTCCTTTCATCCTACACAGACCAAATAAGATATTGCTACTGTCTCAAGACCCTGCTGTACAATCTTGAACTTTTCTGGGGGTCAATTAATTCTGTAAGATTCAAGCTTTCATTTTTCCAACAAGAAACTATCTGCTCTCCTGGAAATTGCTACCCAGGCAACTGACTTGTTGACACTTAACTTTTCAAGGATCAATAGTTAGGCTGGAATTGAATTATGAGAAATGTTCAATGTCCTTGAAAATCTCTTGGTAACCATGGTAGAGAGGAAGGAATGAGGGTAGAAGGTGATAAAAACCATTTCTTAGTGTCTGAGATAGACTAGGACAATCACTTTTTATGAAACATATCTTTCCTTGCTATATTGCATAATGTGAATACTATGATATATACTCACTGAATATTTTAGACTGAAATATAAAAATGTGCTCATACATTATATAGCATTTTATAGATCAGTATAATTTATGAACAAAAATCAGGTAAATTTACTGTATACTTATATTTATTTCTTCTTTTATATTGTGGACTATTTCAAACATACTCAGAAATACAAAAGACAATATACTGAGTTTTCCTGTACTGATTACAGATATTCAAGAATTAACAATATGTTATATTTTTTATGTCAAATAGTTACACTCTCTTCAACTTTTCAAATGGTGTGACTTGCTATTATAACTTCAAATATGACTTGATAAATCACGTTTGGATAAGCAATACAATAAGTGTCATGTTTTCTGCCTGAATAAATACAGTAAGAGATTATCTGGAAAAAAATTGTGATACATTAAGGTTTTGAAACTAATTTATTTCCTTGATTATTAAAGAACAAAATATCCAAAAAATGGGTTCCTTCCTTATACTGTGTATTTAGTGCACAATATCTATTATGGTGGGCTTCCACGGCCAATTGATTATCTGCATCTAGTTATGGCTACCCTAAATCTTGAAGATTTCTATAGATACTCATTTATGTTCACTCATTCATTTCAATATGCACAAATTCACTCTGGAATTATTAAATTACATCTTTGTGTACAGATTAAGTCACCTCTTATGCACAATTTGTGAGAGTGATATGGTGGATTTTGTCAAATAATATAGATTTCATCTTTTTGTACAGCATTTAAAAACCTTAATTGAAAGGACTAGAATAGAAAAATCAGGAATTATTTTTTAATTAGCAATGCTTGCCAAAATATGCTTCAGTCCTCTACTATTCCTCTGTTATTAGTTTATCTATATTCTGAGATTGAACAATAAAGATGTTAAAATGAGCAACTAGTTACTGAGAGGTCACAAATAGTAAATACCTTGCTGTGATTCAGATGAGTAGAGGACATTACTAAATATTTCATATCTTGATTTTTAAGCACAACAAAGCCCACGGAATAAATTCCAGTGAGGTCAATAAAGCACAGATAAATTATTACTGATTACCTTAAGATGACACCAAATTTGGAATTTTGGATGAATATTGACGTTGGGAAGAATATTTTTGTAACCACAAATTTTACTATGTTTATCTATATTGATTGATTTTCTCACTTGGAACATATTTGAAGTGAGTGGTTACTACTAGACAGAAAAAAAATATTATCTACCACCCACTGCTAGCTATGCCAATGTCATATATTATAACATTAATTTATTTTTATTGCATTTTACATTAGCATATGCAGTGATGGATTTTACTACGGGGTTTTCATGAGTATTTGTGTGTGTGTGTG
Source organism: Peromyscus maniculatus bairdii (assembly GCF_049852395.1). Lineage (NCBI taxonomy): Eukaryota > Metazoa > Chordata > Mammalia > Rodentia > Cricetidae > Peromyscus > Peromyscus maniculatus. The sequence continues at coordinate 53,433,124 of NC_134875.1, forward strand.
TGTGTGTGTGTGTGTGTGTGTGAGAGAGAGAGAGAGAGAGAGAGAGAGAGAGAGAGAGAGAGAGAGAGAGAGAGAGAGAAACTTGTGTGGGGGGTGGGGAGTACTTATGTGTGATTACAATTTGTCCTAGAATATAAATTCCTGCTTCTCTGAGTTGATATGACTGAGTGATTACTTACTAAGGAATGATGGTTCCCAAACTTTGGTGAGCCTTACCAAGGGACATAGGAGGGCTATTTTCCAAAGTTCTACCTGTACCTTTGCTCCTTAAGGCCTAAGGCACAAATGAAAGAAGACACTAGTTATGTTTAAGTCCAAGTCTCTGCTACTGGTGTAGCTGCAAGATGAGAATCACTGACTCAGATGGTATCTACAAAAGTTATAATGAAAGCCAGTCTGATGTGAAATAGAGGAGACCACTGTGGGAAATATATAGGGACACCAAGAAGTTCTAGGATTTCTAGAGTGTTTCTTCAGCATCTAGAGAATTATGCATGAAATAGCACAGTGTGTAGGCAAAGGATGTAGCTCAGTGGTGAAGCACCTGCCTAGAAAATAGAAAACCCTGGATTTAATGTCAAATACAGAAAAAAACAAAGCCAAAGTACATGGCTTTGTTTAAGAGCTAATACATTTTGAGGTGAAAAGATACAAGTAGCAACAACCTAGTAGTGATTATACCTAGAATTCAAATACTGGCTCCTTTCCTCTAGTCTAGTGTAGACTCTATTACAAAGAGCTCTTAAGAAAATGGGTAATTCTCACTCTAGGGCAGTATATCTATATATATGATAAGTCTGGAGCATCTTTCAATAATGTAAGGAAATGATGATAGAAAGAAAATCTACCCAGCAATGATGGGCTTTTATCAAAAGAACACATGAACTAACTGAAAGAGCTCCCAATTCCAAATGTAAGATTTCAACAAATAAAAAAAAAGTAGAATTGTACTGCATATAACATAAATATCCATGGGTCCATACTGATAAAAAAAAATCACTGTATATATAAATTGGAGAGGAGAGAGAAATCTCCTATGGGAAAATTGTAATTTATGCAAATAGAAATATTCTGTCATGAAGGATATGGAATATCATTTCCAACTTTGAAGGATGAACTGCAAATAATAACTTTCTTCCAAAGATTATACTAAGAAGCATTGTGTGCTGGCACAAGCCTATAATCCCAGCATTTGGGAGGCAGAGGCAGAAATGCTACAGGTTCAAGGTCAGCCTAACATATAGAGCTAGTTCCAGGAGACTTAAGAAAGGAAGAGAGAGTTGTTTTACAGTAAAGAAAGACAAATAGTACTTCAAATCAGGTGATCAAAGTCAACATCAATAGTCATTTCATATTGATCATTTATAACCTTGATAGAATTTGGTGAGGGTGGCACTTTATGTCTATAGTCTTCCTTTCCAAAAATTGTTATCCCAGTCTTACTATGAGAAAATACTAGATAAATCTCGATTGGGGAGTATTCTAAAACATATCGAAACAGTTTATCTTAAGTTTTAAAACTTATCAAAATACAAAAACAATAAACAAACAAACAAACAAAAACCCAAGAAAACCCAAGGAACTGCCACAGCCAAAAATCTTCAAAAAGACATGCCAACCAAGCCAGGCATGGTGGCATGTGCCTTTAACTTCAGCAGTCAGGAGATAGAGGCAGGCTGATCTCTATGAGTTCAAAGCCAGCCTGGTCTATAGAATGAGTTCTAGGACAGACAAGGCTACATAGTGAGACCATGTCTCAAAGCACCAAAATAAACAAAAAAGAGAGAGAAATGTGACAACTAAATAGAATGCAATATCTGGATGATATCCTGAAACAGAAAAAAAAGAGCTGTAAAAAAAATTAAGGAAATATAGAATATGATCTTTAGTTTATAATAATGTGCCATTGTTACATTATTTCACTAGCTCATTGATTGTAATAACTATATCACAGTAATAGGAGTGCAGGAAATATAAATGCCATGCTACATTTGTAACCATTCTGTTAATCTAAAATTTATCCGAATATTTACTTTAAAACAAGTAGATTTTAATTATAGCATCCCCCTATTAGGATAAATTTCTGCAAAGGATATTTTTTTCAGTAAGAAAATGATTAAGTTTTGGCATCATAGAATATTTTGTAGCATTGAATATTATCTACCTACAAAGAAACAGTGAACTTATTTTAATAAACAAAAGGAAATTCAGAGAAATTTTAATATATAAACCTTCACTTTGCTAAAAAAAAAGAAACATAACAGGAATGTCTCTGTGTAAATATGCTTATGAGATTAAGACATGGGAAATATATGTGATACATATAACAAGTTGTTAACTGTGCTAAGAGTTAGGATCTAGAGTGGGAGAAGGGGAAAGGAGATATTAAAACTGAAGATGTGTATAGTAGAGGCGGTAAGCAATGACATGTTCATTAATTCAGTCTATAACTTTTGTATAGTGGGATAAAGATTTGTAAAGAAACTATAAATTTATACAAACAGACAGAATAAAAAAGTAAGTAAATTATGAGGAAAAAGAACTCCTTTTGACTGGCAGGCTTTAGTGGTGGTAAGAATTAATAAGGGGCCAGCAAGCAAAGAGTAGTGACATCCTGGAAAATATAATGTCAGTCTTTAAAAGTGAATGACACCTATTTCTCAGATTTGCCAAGAGCTGCAAAAGTAGAATCTGTTGGCTATCACTAAGGATGTAGTGATAATGATTGCTGCTTCTGCCATGACCATGGGGATTCTTCTTGCCTTCAAAAGAAACTAACCTCTTCATTTGTTCCTCTCAGTACTCCCCTGGACATGTGCACAAAAGTGATTCTAAGGCTTCAGGAGTTTTCTCTATTTATACACTACCTTGTTCTCTTGGCCTTTAGAACAATGAGGACTCACTAGGGAGCTCTGAGAGCTTTTGATGAAGAAGTGACATAGCTTTACACAGGAGACAAAAATAGGAAGGGTCTGTATTTTCAAGAAGTTAAAATCAAATAGCAGAGTGCTGGTCCCTGGTGAATAAGACCAGTGATTCTCAAAATGGCAGAATTGAAAGGTGAGTTAAAGGCCATCTCAGCTCTCTTTAATACCTAATGCAGTCTCTATCTGCTGTGCTAGATCCTACCTAGGTTGTGATGCTGGGCTGCAGGGGAGATCATATTGTGGAGTCCCTACGACAAAACAATTTGCTTCTCATTGTAAATTTCTGGCAAGAATTAGATCTGTTAAATCTTCAGGATATAGGACTTGGAACTTCACAATGACCAAGTGTTTATTGAGTTTTATGCTGAACATTTAGACAGAGTAGAATGAAGTTCATTTTGCAAGTTGTATAGCTTATTTGCTGTGAGGTCTCTGGGCAGCATTTGAAGCTACTTTCCATCAACAAGAGAGGCAGCAAGACCTTGGCCCTAAATGATATGTGAGGTCAGCTTCCTAGCCAGGCACCAAGATCATTGAGTCAATTGGCTCTGTGGTGAAATAATTGTTACCATAAGACCCTGGAGCAGGGGTGGTGAAGTTAGGAAAGAAATGAGTCACACAATGTTCTAAATTAAAGAAACACATGCAGTAAATAGGAGTCCTGAGTTATGAGAATCTGATAAGAATTTTGTATGTGGTTTCAGTAGCTCATTGAAACAGTTTATAAAAGTTCTGCTGCTACATAACCTGAGTTATACCAGCAAACATTCCAATATAACATTACCAAACAAAAGACTGCAAGGCATGTTGTCAACCAATATTTTCAAATGACACTTACCTTAAAACACAAGTGTAGAATCCACTGTCTTGTGCCTCAGCTGAGTGAAACCATATTGAATCTTCCTCTTTGCTCATCCTGACCTCCGAAAAGATGATAGGCTCTTCCAAATCACCTTTGTTTTTGTACCACATGAGTCTGAGCCCAGTACTCTGGGCCATGCTATAATTGGTGCGAATGTAACTGTAGAAAAGGGCACATTTCACTCTGACAGGTTCGCCTGCCAAAGCCATGTAGGTCTTGAGATCCACTGACCAGTCAATGCAGCCATCCACTGAAAGAAAACAGGAAAAGACATGAGATGTAGGGAACATCATTCACAGTAACAGTGAGAGAAGTAGTCACTGCCATCATGAACAGGGAACTTTCTGTGAGTCAGAGCTTTGTAGAGATGGCTTTATTCAATCCTCCCAGTGACTTTATACAATACCCTAGCATCTTACTTAGATGTTAGCAAGTAGAGATAGTGTACTAGGTCTGTGTCCTTAGGTATTTTCCTATCCTCCACAGCAAATTCTAGGTAGAAATCTGTTAGATAAGCTTCTCCACAAGGCTCTCTAGCACTCCACACATGCCTATATAGTTATCTCGTGGCTGCCCAGCTAGGTCCCCCAGATCCTAGCTCCAGTAGAGTGGCCTGATAGGTGAATTGCTTCTATTAACCAGCAAATCTTTCCTCTGTGAGATAATATGAACCTAGACTGCTAGCGCTAGCGTGACACTGATATGCCAGTTTCAATTAATTCTGACTGATTCTTTGGTAGGAATCTTATAAAACTAGTGTTTCTAAGAGACCCCTGCCAAGACCAGGCCCGATCCTGAAATTAACACTTATAATCATACTTTAGAGATGAAAACCCTGAGATTCTGTTAAGAAGACCTTACCCAAGGACACAGAGGTAATAAATGGTAGGAAATCAGTCTCTGACCGGAGACTCTATGTATTCTTAACCCCTACCATACACTATCTATACCTATAATTGTGGCAATAGTCACTATGTTATTTACTTGTTGTTGAGAAAGCAATGCTGAGGTTGAAAGCATTAGGCACCTAAAGTGATTACTTGCTAATATAAATATATATTATATATAATACATTATTTTATATTGTTTTATATTATATAAAATGACATGTAAATATCATTTTCCCATGGTATGACCTATTAATATCAGACACTTAAACCTAGGTTGCTTTCTCTATATACCCTTAGGCCTCCCTTGTTGCTTAGGTGCTAAGTGCTCATAAGGATATTAATGTCAGCTTTAATCAAATAATTTTGGGTGGATAAATCTAACACTAAATAAATACAGTAAAATCTCCTTTTCCAGAAGTATTAGAAATAGATGCAAAAGATAACTTAGTATGCTATTCAATACAACTAGCATAGATATTACACTTCTGAATCCCTATTGTTTTCCAAGAATTCCATCAATGATGCTGTGTCCTTTTATATTACCTGATTATCCTTTATAAAACATATCATAAAAATGGGTAAGTACTTCCATTCTAAAATGATGTTTTGCTTATAATTCTGTAAGCTACTGTTTCCTTTTTCAGATATTAAGAACTCTGTAACCCAGTATGTTTAATCCTTTAACCTCAGTTGACAGGAAGCTTAGAGCCAAATGCAATGCTCAGAAGTAATAACTATCATACTTCAAAGTTTCACTTTCTCTACATGAAGGGTTATTGAACTAGGGTTCAAGGGCACTCAAGGGAAAGGTGCTCTAATAGGCTTTAGATTGTTGGCAAAATAATGTGCCTATTCACATAGGCATACTTTTCTGGGGAGATTTTATACTACACTTCATTAGATTGTCAAAGGAGTGTATAGCCTAAGAACTCCATGGGTTCTTTTTCATAATTATTGTGTGGTTTAGCAGAGCAAACCCATGGCCTTGTGCAAGTTAAGCAAGTATTTTCCTGCTAATTGCATGGCTTCCAATCTTTTTCTAATGTCATTTTTTCACTACCCTGGTTCAAATGGACTTTTATGATGAGCTCCTCAAGTAGTATGTGAAGTAGCAGAACAGTAATTGGCTTTGGATTAACAAATTTGACTTAGCAAAATTATCTTAAACTGTAATTACCATCCTGATAGGAAAAAAAAGTGTTTTTTTTTTTCATTTCTTTCCTAAACTCCTCCAGGTTAATCCTCTACCTGGTCTGTTATATGATCTAGATCATTGCAAGCTCAAGCTACATTTCTAATCTTAGCAGGCTAGTTTTGCCTATAAACTATGGGGCATGGTTGATATTTAAGACAACCAAAATATTTTCTCTTGAGTCACAACATCTATGCCCAACATCAATTTGTGACATTTAACTGCCATTAGAATTAGCTTTATCAGAACAGACCTTGAAAGCATGCCGAGAAATTACTTCTTGTTGAATACTGTCTGAACCACATGCATTTGGCTTGATAGATCTATGGTCCCTTTGCTTCTTCTTCCCTTGCTTTAGGCATCAGGGAAGGAGTATTTATAAATAAGGTAGTCAACAAGCAGAGAACAGAAATTCAGCAACTAGGGGAAAATACAATTTCTAAATATCATTCTTTTAATTTTTCCCCACTTTTAATATTCACAATACATGATTGCACCATGACCTGTATTTCAAGAGGCCTAAAGGAGTTTTCCCATAAGATAGACAAAGGGTATAATGCCAAGAATTATGAAGGCCCATATGATGCCAAATATTTTTTTTTTGCCACAAAACACATTAGGAGAAATCCATCCCCATGAATTAAGGTATCAATATCTAAAGATCATTAGACCACTACTGGATTCTAACAAGGGGGTTTGATTTGTTTTTATTGGGTTTCCATTCTTAGCAGTTCACCTGCAGGAAAAGAATGGGTGGCATAGGATATAGTACATTTATTTTTAGATTTGGTACTAGTGAAAGCAACTGCAAAGTATAGAGTGAAATTCAAGGCCTATGAAGTCTGGTGGAATGCCAGCATTAAGGGACCAAAATCTTGATTAAATAGGAAGCACAGAGAGATGTCAGAGGATCACAAAAATGGAATAGTGGGTAAAAGGTCACACATAACTGAAGTTTCAAGTGCCACCAAGAGTCATAAGTATAAGTTACATTGCTGCCACAAAGATATGGTAAAAACATATTCTACTTCCAGAACTGTTTGCATGTTGAACAGCCGTCCATGTTTGGAAAATAGCTGGAGATAGGCATCTGCGATGCAGCCGGCAAAGATAGACGCTATAGCCAAGTAGGTGACATGGTGGAACTTAGTAGTCCACAGAGGAGGCTAGTCTATGAGCTTGACCTCAACAACCCAGCATTCAGCCCACAGAGCCATCCGGACCTGGTCTATTCACAATTCCAGTGGCAGCTCTGTAAGCAGAGCCCCCACAGGGCTTCATTGAAAAGTGTTTTCCATATAGACTGTGTTCTCTCACGGGTGATTCCATAACCGTGTCTCTCTGATTCATTACAAGTGTGAACAGACACACCACAGGTAGGGAAACGCTGTTTTCTCCCAAATGGTGAAATTCTTCAGTTGGTGAAGTTTGTTTCAGAAAAATACATGGAAAATATAAAAGAGTGTCTCCTTAGTGTCTCATCTCTACCACCTTGATTCAGATCTCTGGAAGGCTCACAAATTATTACTTCATTTCGTCTTCTTGGCAGAAAATGCTTTAATATTTAAGCTTTCCAAAACAATTATAATGGAGCAAAGAAAGTCACTAAAAAATGTTCAGCGCTCTATTTTAATCATTTTTATTCCAATCTGCAAAAGCAAGTAAACAGGTCTGTAATTGAGGCTCTTGATTTGAAGATTCAAAACAGGGTATGCAGATGGATATTGTCATATCCATGCAGTTTATTTTGCCACAAGGAGACTACTAGGAGTGAAAACAACTAAAATTTCCAGCAAAATATCCTAGGTGACACCAGCAAAGCTGTTTAACCTCTTGATAATTAGTTTCTCTCTGCCATACATACCTGCCTTCAAAACAAAGCCCTGTGGAAAATGTATGAATCCTTGTAAGAGGATATGATGCCAACATTAACAACTATCAATACAATTTTAAAGGGAAAAAGAATGCTGAGTTTAGTTAAATCAGACTGCAATAGCCATTCACATTACAATTCTTTTACTGTTGTGGTGGGAAAATGGATATACAGCTGCACATATAATCACTAATTCTGTATTTTTACCTCACATTCAGAATTTGCCTCAAATTCCCCATTAAATAAAATGGTTCATTGGTCCATGAGAAACTGGAAATTCCAGACACTTAGATGACTAGTTTTGTTGCAATTTATAGCTTATGGCCTCTTAGTAACTTATTGTGTATGTTTAATACATTCATTTTTTTAACCGCGTATTTTTTTTTTTTTTAAAGAAAAAACTGTATCCACTAGCTATCCCATTTATTTTTATCATGGGTCCTTGCTCTTCAATCAATAGGGCAGTAATTAGGGCAATTCCAGAAATTTCCACTAGAGGGAGAGCTGCCCAAGTCTTTGTGTAGCACTCAAGTTCTCCCTGCCTACTTTCTCAAACTAAGAATTTGTTAAGGGGTCTAGCACTAAGCACTGGTTCTTGGGGAGGAATCACAGCACAGCTATGACGATGCACCACTGCGATGATAGAGGTAGCCAAAAATTGGAGATGCAGCAGATCTTTCTCAAAGAGGGGGAAGGAGAGCATACACAGAGCAAGTGAGTAGAGGTGGAAACAGTAGCAACAGCAAGAGAAATTCACTGAGCCCTTAACCTTACAATAGGTACACTAGATGTTTAGATATTTTGCAAAGTTTTTCGTTGTGTTTTTGTTTGGGTTTTTTTTTCCCTCTAATTTCATTCTCATGTCTAACCAGGAAAGAAAAGATTCAATAGTCCCATTTTACTAGTATGAAAACAAAAGCTCAGAGAATTGAAAGTGACTTGCTCAAGGTCACTCGAGGTGCAGTGCTAGCAGACACCACCTCCATAATGCCCCAGCCCAGATGAGACAAAGTGGACTCCAGAGCTTGGTTCTTAATGTCTGTGTTTCATATTCTTTCATGTATATACCTTTCCTCCTTCTAATTCACTATCCAGTAGAAAATTAAATTCTGCTTGATGGCATCTAAATTGTCATATGTATGCCCCAGAGTCCACACTTGTCTAGTAGAGTTGACCTTTCAAGCTGAGTCATAGTCTATGCCTGCATAAACACTATAGGAATAATAGCCATCAAGTAATATATGCCAATTATTCATCTATTAATTACACAATGCTTACAAAGTAATGAATTATTAATAATCTATTATATCATGTTTCTTCCTAAGATGAGGTCAAAATCTTGGGTAAATATTATCTAACCCCTATCAATGTATTTCAAATGAAATATCTAGAGATGATCACCCAAGTTTTACCATTATAATCAAGTCAAAGGAATGTGTACTTATCTTAACATTTGTATTAATAATGTACTTATTGCCGGGCGGTGGTGGCGCACGCCTTTAATCCCAGCACTCGGGAGGCAGAGGCAGGCGGATCTTTGTGAGTTCGAGGCCAGCCTGGGCTACCAAGTGAGTTCCAGGAAAGGCGCAAAGCTACACAGAGAAACCTTGTCTCGAAAAACCAAAAAAAAAAAAAAAAAAATGTACTTATTGAATACAATGTCATGAACCTCAATCTTAGAATTTTAATGTTAGAATTATATATATTCTCTTTCTGTCTAATGCCACTCTGCCACCTAAACCAAGCTTATTTTTATTTATATCCATCACAGTAGACTCTGTCTCATGTAGTCATTTCTCCAGAACAAGCAAGTCCAATGCTCTAAGAAGTGATTGACTTGTGCATTTATTGCTAAATCTGTGCCTATTTGCCTCTAGCCTAGACTTGTGGATAGATCTGCTCATCATTTCTTTTTTAAAATACATTAATGTCCAGGAAAAAGAAATATTGACTTTTAAACTTTATCTGTGCTGCAATATCTACCAATAGACAGAAGATTTCCTGTTACAGCTCCACGGATACAATGACTGATCACTGCTTTGTGTTTTTGAAAGTGTATTTACATTTTTTATGAATTGGATTATATGTTCCACTTCCATGCTTTTACCCCCTACTATTCATCAATGGGAAAGTTCTCCTGAAATAAAGTCCTTCATCTCATTTCAACCTCGTCATTATGCTTAATGATGGGCTGGCAACCATTTTAATTCCCTGTCATTACAAGATCTGTGTGATGCTTTGTCAAGATCATCTTTTTATTTTTATCTGATAGGGAAGCCTCTGTGGTATTCTGGAAGTAAAATCACACCAGGTCATTACAACCAACTCTTCAACTCCTGATTCCCTGAGGCCTGAAAAGCTCCAGAGAAATGGTCAGTAGCCAGAAGCTCTTCTCAGATGCACTGATGTTAATGATGAGAAGGGCCAGTAAAACGTCCGTGGGAGGCAGGATATCAGCACTGCCCACCAGTCCCTCTGTCAGGCTTGCTACTGCCCACTTAAATCCAGAATGCTTGGCAGTAAGCTGTTTTCCTGTGCCAGTTCAACCCCACCTCCCATAATCACTCATGGTTATCTGAGCCAAAAATATTGGGAGTCATCCATGAATCTTATCTTTTCCTTCACTGACTTTCCCCCTAATCATTACTCCCATAATATATTAAGCCTTGCCATGTCTGATGTAACTCAAATTTCTCCCCATTTCTTTATTCCCATAGATACTGAAGTATAGGACATCATATTTGCTTGGATTGTTATAATATTCTTCTCTTGGTGGCTTTATTTAAATTGAGAGAATTTTATGTACTTACAGTATACAACTTGATGTTTTGATATCTGTGTCTACTGTGAAATGATTAAGCTGGTTACTAGACTCTAACTCCTGTATTTCCCAATTTTGCGATTGAAACATTTAAGATCTCCCAAAAAATGTTCATCTATGCACTGTTAATATATATAGTTATTAAGCTAGAAAATAGATCTCTTAGGCTTAATCTCCTGTTTATCTAAACCTTATGGCCTTCAGCCACCTTTTCTTGTCCTCTTCTCTTTGGCCTTTGTATTTATCATTCTAGACTCTTTCACATGTTCACTCTTTTTTTCATTCCACGTGTAAGTGATATCAAGCCGCAACTGCTTTTCTGTGCTTGGCTTATTTCTCTTAGCATAATGTTTTCTATATTTGCTGTTGCTGCTTCAGATGACAAAACTGTTTTATAAAGCTGGACAACACTCTATCACACATGAAGATTGCATATGCATAAATGTTTCCTTGTTCATTCATTTGTTGACAGACACTTAGGTTGCTCTCTGTGCCTTAGGTATTGTGAATAATGTTTCAAAGAATATAGATGTGCTGATACATTGATCTATAAAACCATATATATATATATATATATATATATATATATATATATATATATATATATATATATATATGTTTAATATACACTTCCTACACAAATATCCCCTTGGCACACTAGTGAAATATTTTTTGGTTACATATCTAGAAGTAGTTTTATTTTTACTTTTGAGGAATTTCCATATTGTTTTTCCTAATTGCTGTATCAATTTATATAACCATCAATTGTATACACGGGCCCTCTTTTCCCACATATTTGCCAACTATTTCCTAAGTCTTAACATGTGTTTCATGATGTGTCATTGTGAATTTCATTTCCATTTGTCTGATGACATTGAGCACTACTTTATGAATCTGTTAGTCGCTTCTACATCATCTTTTGTGAATTCTCTAATTCTATTGTCCATTTTTTCATCAGGATGTTTTCTGAGCTGTTTGAATACCACACATATTTCACATATTAATTCCCCTCCTCCTATATAGATTACAAATATTTTCTCCTATTCCATAGTTTGTCTTCATCATGTTAATTGTTACCTTTGTAGAGAAGCCTTTTACTATTGTTAAATCTCTATTTTTGCTTTTGTTGTATGTGCTGTTAAATGTTCTTTTTGTATTCTTCTATTATAATCATTCTAAATGACCCCCCAACATTCCCATTCAGGTCTCCCAGACCTCTGTCATTATTGGTTATTGAACAAGAAGCCTCCTTCCTGGTAGGCAAACATTCTACTACTGAACTATATCCCAGCCTCCAATCTGATTTGGAAACTGCGATTATAATGAACAATCAAACCAGTGGTTCTCAATCTTCCTAAGGCTATGACCCTTCAATACAGCTCCTCATGCTGAGGTGACCACCAACCATAAAATTGTCCCCAGGCTACTGTTAAGAATCATAATGTAAATATATGCACTTTTCAAGGTCTTAGGTGACCCTTGTGAAAGGGTTTAAGACTACCAATGGGGTCATGACCCACAGGTTGAGAATTGGTGTTTTAAACCCATGGTCACACCTTTTTATATCGAATAACTTTCAGAGAGTTCCTATCTCCCCATCGCTAAGCCTGGCTTCCCCTGGGTCACTTGGTACTACCTATCTTTTCAGTTCCTCTGTACAACTCTTCACACACCCTATTATTCAGTCAAATCTCACCATTGCCTGGGAAGGCCATGTACATTTCTTTATTTATCTAAGTTAGGGTTACCTTTGCTGTGAAGAAACACCATGACCAAAAAGAAAGTTGAGGAGAAGGGGCCTTATTTGGCTTATGCCTCCACATTGTAGTCCATCACTGGGGGACGTTAGGGCAGGAACCTGGAGGTAGAAGCTGGTGCAGATGCAATGGAGGAGTGCTGTTTGTTGGCTTAACCCTCATGGCTTGTTCAGTCTGCTTTCTTATAGTACCCAGGACCACCTGCCCAGAGGTGGCACCACCTACATTGGGCTGGGCCCTCTCACGTCAATCATTAATCAAGACAGTGCATCATGGGCTTGCTCACAGACCATTGTGGTACGGGCATTTTCTCAATTGAGTCTCATTTCTCTCTGATGACTTTGTCCTTCTGCTTCCTTACACTGTATTAGCATTTTCTTCTACCTATTGAGCTCATACATTCTCTAAGACACAACTTTAAAGTCCATGTCTATGAAACTGTACTTGAATATTTCATGTGGATTATTTCCTCGGTGGTACTCTCACCTAATGTGTTTGTTTACAGAGTTCCTTCACAAGTCAGTAATATGTGTCTCATTTCATGCATCTCTCTAGGAAAAGGCTCAATGTTGCACTGAACATAGTAGGCACTTATTAAATTTTCAGGAGTTTAAAATCCTGTAGCTACATAACAAGTTCTCTGACAAGAGTTATTTGAACTTCTTAGAAATACCATAAGATTTCCCCTGCTGATCCTAAACTAGAATCCTGATGTGTCTAAATGCTAATAATAATGTTAGGTAGAGTAGCCTTGATATATAAAATGTGATCATAATGATTTTGACATTAGCATACAGAAGAAGAAATGGGAATAATAAAACTATCTTCCTATCATACCCATACTCTAGAACTCACGATCACCAGCTGAGTAAAATAAATAAGTCTATATCCAGGCTCTTCTAAACAAGCCCAATTCTATCAAAGTAGCAGCCTACCAGAATCCAAGAGAGAAATCACCTGCTATTCTATATTCTTGTTCATGCAAACCATGTTCTATCTTGTGTAAAAGCTGTTACACCTGGGCTCTTGCCTACTCAGCTCTTTATTACTAGGAACCTCACTCCATATTTTTATCTTTTCATGAATTTCTTCAACTTCTTGTTCATCTTTGGTCGGCATTTACCTAGTAGTCAAGCTAGAAATGGTTTCTTACAGTGTTTTTTATATGTCACTGTCATACTCCTTTTGGTTTGATATTTATCATCTGTCTGTATGTCTGTCTTTCTATTTCTCTTTTCATCCATCCACGCAACCAACCACCTATCTATCTATCTATCATCTATCTCTACCAGTATCTTATCTCCACTCAGTACTTTCTAGATCAGATACTTAGCAGATCTTATTGAAACATATTTATATATTCTCATCCATGAGTCCTCATACAATTTAGTGCTGCCAGAGCAAAGTATATGGGTTACTAATTTCACTCTAACTGGGAGTTAACCTTTGGATAATTGAAAATCTTTCCTAAAACATCTCTATCTACTTTTGGTCATAGTTTAGAGAAATATGAGGAAAATGACATCTTTCTGGCTTAATTGAGTATTTGTCATGCCATTAAGGTCATTACCCTGGTCAAGGTTGTAAAAATAGCAGAGAGATTACTGTGTGTCATAAAGCTTGGGTTCTTATCCCACTCTCCCTCTTTTTTGAGATATCTGTTTGAATTGAAGAAAGTCAGTTTCTATGCTTAAAAGAAATAAAGACATTAAACTAGATAGGCTCTAACCCAACATCAAAAATATATGAATTGTCTGATTATTGTTGAGGTCCACAGTCAAGATGAAGTTCACATAATCACTTGGCATAGCTGCCTGATGATCTCTTTTTAATGTCTACACTCAGTTTTAATATTATGAAAACCTAAAGTTAATAATATGAAAAAATCTTATGATGTTACCATCCCAAATTAATAATGTTCACATTTTTTTCCACTCTCTTTCAGCAGCTCTATTTTATTAAAGGAATAAAACATTGCCAACACAGTTAATGTTCCCTTTAACCAGAGCACACAGCTCCATATTCACCTTAAACATCTGTTAGGGGAGCATCACTACTTACCTAATCTGTAGACTGATATGTATGAGAAACTTGAAAAACAGTGATTAAAATCTTGTCTTAAAAGATGAATATAGGACAACAAACCTAGGTCTCTAGTATATTTGCAGATGTACACAGACCTGTGGGAACATAACATAGCACTTGGCACACAATGATAGGTCAGACTTTACTATCATCATGTCTGATGCTCATGCTTATATGAATTCTATATCTATTTTGCCCTAACTCTATCTCTTCCCAAGGTATGTATCTCCTCCAAACCTGTAGCTATGGCTAGCAGCACCTTTGGGGAAGATGAAAGTATGGATCAGTGATCTTGAATGAAATAGAGAAGGAAATCCTGACAGCACAGAGGAGGCAAAGTGACAATTTTCAGTGACCTTGAGAATGTAGTGCATTGCAAGAACATTCAGAGGGAGGCCTGAGGGAGGGCTGAGGCTCCTGGAGCTAGTCATCCTAGGATGCCTGAGTCTGGCCATGTGAATTACTGGGAGGTCTGGCTTCTGGAGGATCTCTTCCGGTAGCAGTAAGGAGAGTGGCAGGAATAGAGTCGAAGAGGATTTGAACATGAAACGAGTCTTTGGTGTTTGATGTTCCTGGAGAAGTCCTTTTCCTCCAGCAAACATTTGTGTCCTTTTCATAGGACCATTGTGACAGCTAGGTGATGGATATATGCAGGCACTTAGAAAAAACAGAATTTAATATCTAGTTAGCACTCATTATTATTAGTTAACCATGTATTAGTTGTGTGATTAGTTGTAATCATGGTAGCAACATGAAATATTATTTGACTCATAAGTATGCAGCAATTCTCATCAGTATTAAAATTTATGATGTATTAACTAATATTCACTTTTCCTTATCATAAATATTAGGAATATTAGTTATTAGTTAGAATGATATTAGTTAATATTAGGAATGATAATTTACACTATTGCAAATAGTCTATTATAACAGCTGTGATAATTCAGTTTACATTTGCAAGAATAAATTAACTTATTATCCCAATAATAATTCCCTAAGATGTTATAAATATTTTCATATACTTGTTTGTGTTTCTGTCCTATTATCATCATATTTGCACACCGTTCTCCAGCTGACACCAACAATGGATTCAAAGAGTCTCTCCCTTTGTTTTATAACTCTTTGGATGGTGTCCTTACTAACAACCTGCATGTAAACATTTTATGACCAAGAAGCAGCTGTGACTACATACATATTTTTTTTTATCTCTTATGAGATTGATTCTGGATATCATGAAATAATCAGAAAATGAGAACTAAGTTGGACACCTTACTGGTGTCTTATAGCTTTCAAAGCTAAAGCATGCAATCTTGTTGGCTTTTATAACTGCCTAAGGTCATTATGATTTCTAGGCAGAACAAGCAGAGCCTACCCCATCTCATCATAGCCATCCATGTAGTCTTGTTTAGGAGCAACTGAAATACTTTGCAAACAAAGGGATTTGTCTCACTTCACTTCCTTTATGTTACCTTTTAGGGTCTTTGGGAATCAGTGGGTTTTTGTTTGTTTGTTTCTGAGTTAGAATGTCTTATACTTGAAGAGGAAAAACAAACATCCTACAGAGATCACACACATGTGCATGCATATCAATAGAGATTTTTTTCATCTCACTAATCTGTTACTCCAATGACGAGACTATGCATATTTAGATTTAATTAGGAAAAATGAGAGAAGCAAAAGGGAAAGTGTACTTGGCTATTCAATGATCTTTAGTCCTTACTAAATTGTCAACAAAGACTACTATGACAGTTATGTCTTGTTAACTAAAAGGTCAGGAAACCAAAATGTGTCTGTGTTTGGATCTGACTTTCTCATCTGTAAAATGGAATTACTAGTCCGTTTTACTATATGGTTCTGTTGTAACTATCAGGGAAGAAGATCTGAAGGGAGAAATAATTCATTAAGTTATAACAATAGGTCAGATATAATGGTAGGTGACTGACAATTAATTTTATGTGTCAACTTGATTAAGCCACTATCCAGTCATTTGGTCAATCATTATTCTGAGTGTTTCTTTGAGAGTGTTTCTGGAAAAGATTAGCATCTGAATCAGCTGACTGAGTAAAATGGATTATCATCCTTAATGTGGCTTAGTTTGGCCTTATCCAATTGGCCTGAACAGAACACACACACACAAAAAGATTGAGCACAAGGATTCCTTCTGCCTGACTTCCTTAGAGCCAGGACATTGGTTTCTTTCCTACCTTTGGACTTTAAATGAAACATGGGCTCTTTCTGTGTCTAGAGACTGTTAATTTTCAGGATATAATTTATTCCATCAGTCATGCTTGGTCTCTACCTTGCTGACTGCAGATCCCATGAACTTACAAGGCTCCATAACCACATAAGCTACTTGTAAAATAAATGTCCTTATCTCTCATGATATCTATCTATCTATCTATCTATCTATCTATCTATCTATCTATCTATCTATCATCTTCCTACATATCTCTCTGATATATATTTGTATGTATACACTATTATTTCTCTAAAGAACAGTGATATACACTGACTAATAAACATCATCTTATTTAATCCTTATCAAATCCCAAGCACAAAACATCATGAGTTCTATATTTGGATGGTGACACTGAAGCTCACACCAATAAAATCATGATTCCTAAAAGGTTTCATATTGTTGACACAGGGAAAAGACTATCATGTGATACTTTATCTAAGGTGGAGTGTGTGGGGGTAACAATGTTATTGCCTGAAGTGGTTGGTTATCCCAGGCTTTATCAGCCCTTTTGAAGGATGAGGGATCAATGCATTGTTGTCCCTATAGCCTGTCCATGACATACTGGGAAATACAAAATCAAATTATCTAAGCAAGATCACATGCTTTTGGGGAACTAGAAGAGGAAAATTATTAATATTCAGATATGCCTATATTTGAATTCAGAATCTGTCACTGACTTGCCTATGAATTCATGTCTTTGGGGAACTATGATAACCTCACCATGCCTTAATTTCCCCATATGTGAAATTGTGCTTTTTTATGAGCCATCAAAAACAAAATGAAAATTATATAGTGTTCAGTATAGACTTAGAAGCATAATAAATACTGTAAATACTACTACTGCTACTACTCACAATAATGATAAATGGAATAGTAGTGAATATCTGATGCCAAAGTCCATGCTTTCTCCTGAAGATACACTCCCCTGGCTCTAACTTTGAATCTTGCTATAAACATCCTACTTAAATTTCAACAAAAGTTTTCATGGGGTGGGTATATGTGGCAGTAATGCATTCAAGAGGGCAGGGCATAGCGCTATCATGTGCAGCTTTTCCACCCTTAAAAATATCGTGACAGAATTAATCAGAACCTATTTATTTCTTGTCATCTTCTTCCAAAGAGTCTTTCTGAATTAAACAAATCGATCATATAGCTTGTCACCATGAACTATAGTACAAATGTGGTGTTGTAGCCAAAGCCCCACGGTGACACACATAGGTATGAAGAAGAAAAAACAATAATGCTCATCTAATAGAAGTAAACAAATCTCTTCTGAAAAACTTCATCTCAGCCCACATGTACCTGGATGAGACTTAGGAAATCGTTTTTTAGTAAGAGAACTTTTGGGAGATGCCAGCAAAATCTGTGGTCACAACATGATATATATACCCTTCATGACAGAGCCCTGGGCCAACTGTACCCCTACCTCATTAAATCTGGATAGCACTGTTCAAACTGCTGGCTCACTACTCCAGTCAGTGATCTGGGAACTCCTTGATTTTAGGATCAGACAAGAGGTGAGAAACGTTGGAGCACTAAGCCCAACTTGCCTAGTTATCTGGTTGAAGAAAGGCAAGATCAAACCACACAGAGTAATAATAATGACAAAGAGGAACAGACAGAAAGAAGGTAATAATTTATAATAAGGCTTGTAACATTTGATGGCATTTTTTAAAATGGTCTTGCTGTGAGTTTGTCTTAATTATAGAAGAGTTGTCAATCAAATGGAAGCTCTCTCCCAATTCCCTATTAAAGGCTTCATCAAGAAGCCTTTTCTTGTAAAACTGTGCAGCCTCAAATCTAGGTCAGCCTGCCTCCATTTATGTGAAGCAAAGATGTTCTTCTTTCTGTGCTGTCAGTCATTCCGGGTCATCTGCTTTCTGATTAATCTGGAAGCACAAATTCTCAAAATCATCCATCCAAGTGTTTAGAATGAGCAGGATGGAACACAGATAACTCCATGATTAAGAAGCTCATTCACCTTTTCCTTCCTTATCTTTTCTTTCCTTTTCTTTTTTTTTTTGTGTGTGATTTCTTAGGATGTCAGTTTCAGAATAAGGGATAGTTTCTTTGATTATTTTTCCAAGGCTTGAAATGATAATGAAGGCGAAAATTCCTGGCATTTACGAAAGGAGCCAAGGCTTTGTATTTTCCCCTATTGCATATACACAGTAGACAATACATATGCAAAAAGAATGGGCCAGATAGGTCATTAATCTCTGTCACTTCCAGGTCATATACCTCATATAGGCTCAGTGGAGATTAGTGAGTTTTGATGTTAATTGCTTTTGGTGAGCAATGAGTTTAAGTTCTACATTTCTCTATTTTATCATCTTATTCATTATTTTGCTCATGTACTTTAATTAGCATGTATTGAGTAGCCATGCATTAGGCACCAGCATAAGTCCTGGAGTTATAATGTCTAGCAATCCATGGTCCCCACTTTCAGAAATGGTACCATATAGTGCACTTAGTACACAATTATGGTGATGCTATTAGTAGGTAACAACAATGTGCTTACTATGTGCAAGACACTACTGTAAACGTGTATTTATTAACTTAGTCCTTACAATACCCTCTTGAGGTTAGCTCTACACTTTTATTTCCTAATTTCACAGAAAAAAATACTTAATATTAAGTAATCTTCCCCCAAACTACTTGGCTAGAAAGAGATAGCTTATAAAGATATTGGTCCCAGAGCCATATTTTGAATCAAGCATTAAGCACATTGCCTCCTTAATGTAGTATGGAATAAAGTATGTTGTGTCACGGAAGGCACTAAGCCAGACTTGAGAGGAGATAACCCTTGACCTTTTCAGGGAATAAGGGACCAAACGATAGATGAATACAGAGAATAGAATATCCCAATTAGAGGAAACCACACTTGTGAAGCCTACAAAGGCCTAAAACAATATGGCATGTTCAGGAAACTACCAGAAGTTCCACATGGCTATACATACAATAGCAGAGAGATAAGAAGAAGCCAGGTCATACAGAGACTGGGAAAAAGCTAGGAATTTTGGCAATTACTAATTAGTAGGAGAGCTATATGGAACCATTGAAGAGTCTTTAATGATTTGGCTAAGATTTTTAAGCATAATGGTCACTTATGGAGTTATTGTCATAGTCATATAAAAATATGTGATTTGAGTCACAAGGAATAGTAGAGCGATAGATATATGTGTCGTAGAGGTAGAAAGATTGTATATGTAAGACATGAATGCATTCCACGTATAGTGGCACATGCCTTTAATCTCAGCGCTTAAAGAAATATAGGCAGGAAGACTGCGACAAGTTCAAGGCAGGAGACACAGCACTCAAAAGGAGCCCACGTGACCCTTTCCAGGTTATTCATATGGTGCCCTTCTCTCCTGAATTTGTATATTTTGGGCTTCTGTGGGGTATATTATGGTTGTTAGCTGGAGCTCAGATAGGAAGATCTTCCTGTAATTTCCTGCCACTGATTTTTTCACATGTTAATCTCAACATAGCTTTCTCCACTCCCTATTCTCTCACCCCAAGAGCAGCTCTGGACAATTTCCATTTTTACCGAAACCTGTCAAACAAAGATGGATATGAGAATCCAATCAGTTATCACTTCTGAGACACGGGCTGATTGGTAGGAAACCTGCAGTCAGCTTAGATGAGTGAATTCAAGGTCACTCAATGTTTTTGTTTGGTTTTCCAAAGGCATTTGTTTACAGCATTTTTCTCTGCCTTTAGCTCTTGACAAGAATACAAAAAGGTCCTAAACTTGTCCTAACAGAAGTCTAGTTCATCTGATTCCCAGATACTCCATTATACTAGTATTTGTTTAGTAGAAGAATCCTCTTAAATCTCTTCTTTAGAATTCAATGGGATTGGAAGCTTTAAAGCAGTATTTCTCAGCCTGTGGGTCATGTCCCCTTTGGGAGATCAAATGAACCTTTCACAGGGGTCTCCTAAGACCACCAAAACCCACAAATATTTACATTATGATTCATAACAGTAGTAAAGCTACAGCTATGAAGTAGCAATGAAAACGATTTTACAGTTGGGGGTCACCACAACATGAGGAACTGTAGTAAAGGGTCACAGCATTAGGAAGGTTGGGAACCTCTGCTTTAAAGGGTAGGTCTTTACATAGAGCTTACTGATAAGTAGGAAAGGACCTTAGACAAGTCTATTTTAACTCTGGGCAAGGCCTGGCTGTGTGCAGTTTTCTGAGTCTGAATTGGTGATTTTCTAGGAATGGGGAAGACCAAGAGGTACAGAAATGATGGGAATTCCCAGACACCAGGGAATAAAGCATGGAGGAGAGTTGCTGAGGTATTATACTTGCAGATACTACTAATTTAATGTGAAGTCTGCGTGATACATTAGCAGAGCTATCAAGTGTTCCAGAAAGTGTAGTTTACCTTCGGATAATACTTGTATGAAAAACAAAACAGCTTACAAATTTGCTAGCAAGTCCTGGAAAGATTCTTATCCTCATTATCTATATGGGGAAGGTTGGAAGCACAGGTGGAAGGAATCACAGACAGAAGCGAGAGCCCTGCTAATTTGCTTTTGTATGTTATTATCTTGAGGAATGTAAGTACTAAAAAGGCTGGTGGGTCCCAGAATGGTACAAAGATGTTGTACTTTTCATCTGAAAGATGAAATAAAGTATTGATTTTGTTTTCTTTTTTGATTGATTGGTTTTTCTGAGAGAGGATCTCATTATGTCATACAGGCTGGCTTGGAAACTTACTCCATAGGCTAGGTAGCCTCAAACTTGCCACCCTTCTGACTCAGCTTTCCAGCTAGTAGAATTATAGGTGTCTGCCATCATATCTGACCAGTAGGGTAATTTTCATACAGGTTTTTGGCAAAGCATAGAACAGGAGTCAGCATTTTTTTTTCAGTAAAGGGCTTGATAATAAATATTCTCAGCTCAAAGAGCCATATACATGTTATAAAAACAAGAAACCAGCCATAGAATATATAATCAAATAAGCACAATTGTATTCCAGGAAAACTAAAAAACAAACAAACAAAAAATAGTATTGAGACTAATTTGGTTTGTAAGCCCTGATCTCCAGTTTAATTGGAACCACAAGATAATTGCCTAAGTCTCCCTCTGTTATATCTGGAATGTTTGTGTAGCCTATGCTGCACATGTTGAAATCCTTTGGCTCATGAGGTCACACATTAAATAATACTGTAAAGCAAATGATCTTAATTTCAGCAACAAAAGAAAGTCTTTTCATCTCTACAGGGTCTTATTTATGAAGCAGTTGTCTAAGAATTTTCATTTCTTCCTCACAACAAGCATGAGGAGTGGGGTTGACAGTTTTTATTGATATTTCAAGTCACACAGGAGAATGAGGCCAAGAGAAGCCATCACTTTACTTATGTCACCCTGAGTTATAATTCCATTCTTAATTCCATAACCTGTGCTGCTGCCAAGACAGTGCAAGATAACCAAATAGTTTATATTACTATATAACCTGAATTACAGTGTCATTTAACAATGGTGAGTGGACAAGGGCTGGGTTGAATAACTAGACATTTATTCCTCAGCTAAGGAAATTTATTCCAGTCATTAAATTCAGTTCAAGAAGCTATGTGGAGATAAGCTTGCTGAAGTCTTCCATAACAGTTTTCAGGATCAGAGCCAGGGAAGCCACATTAGAAGGGAAAAAGTACCTAATGCCATCCAGTAACTCAATCTCCATGGAGAGGGTCCAAGTTATACGTACCTCATAATGAACTCTAATTTATGGCAAATAATCTTTTACTGAGAATGCATTGGCAGATTTTTCTACTGTAGCTTTGCAAGCTGTATAGTCTTAAAAACTATGATGAAATAAAGATTTTGAGAGACAGGTGATAATAGCAAATGAAAAAGTTGCACCCAAATTACCATATTCCCATGTGAGTAATCTATTTATAATGCATATTACACTTTCCAATTTCTAACAATTTGTGATTTTTTTTAATTTAAAATAAAATCATGTGGTTTGGCAAACTGGGTGAATTTTATTATGTACCATAATAACTTATGAGCAATTATATAAGCACATGTACATAGCCTCTGAGTAATTTGTCTTTCTGCTTGCTGTCAAATCAATAATTTTTGCACTTTGAATCTGCCTGTAATAATTTTGCTGTGGCATCATCACCTGCAGCGATTTATACTGTGCAATTGTTACACCCATTTGTCTCCTATCTTGTTACCCCCCCAAGTCAAATTTTAAGTTCAAGTAAATGAAAAAAACACATAGTAATTTGTTGTTTTGCTTTCTAAAGCAGGCTAGTGGCTTAAGCAATAAATAGTTGTAAAATGCATACAATTCAAAGAGATCTCTCTCTTGCAGATGGATCATTCCAGATATTTTTATGTGTGGGCCTAGAAACCTAAATGTGTTTCAGATATTCTATTGGTTCCCCTTCATTAAGTTCAGAAGAACTATGTTGATACATTTCTCCAGTATGAGAGCACAACAAAACCCAGATGCATTGCAAGAATTTGATACCAATCCTAGATGTATTTTTGGGATCACAGATAAAATTAAAATCAATCAGCATCCCTTTCTCTCTCTCTCTCCCTCTCTCCCTCCCTTGATATGCTTTCTTAGATTATTTTAAAGTTCTAGATGACTAGTTCCACAGAGAATAAATAAATGGCAGAATAATAAACTAGATTGAAATATATACATATACTACATGTGTATATATATATATATATATATATATATTAATGTTTATATATACACTTGTAAAACTAAAATAGAGAAATCCTCTAAAGGCAAATCAATAATTAAAGTAAATATTATATATGATTCTCAAACCAGTCTCACATTTTTGCCTCATGTGTTGCTAAATTGTCCCTCGATGTGGTTTGCATGCATATATAAACATTGATTAGACTGTATAATAAAACTAATATGAGAGATGAATCCCAGATGCCAAGCCAATTTCCACATCTGCCTGCACTCAGCAATGGGATGGATGCAGGGACTAACAAAGCACTAAAGCAACAAGCTCAGAGTCATGCACAAGACGCTGGGGTTTACATCATACATTTGTAAATGAACTAGGAAATGAACAAGGGAATTCTAAGAGTTCTCCAAGTCCTTGGAATCAAATTTTGAGGTAAAGGAGTAAAAGTGACAGGGCTTTCTTTGAACTCCATCTAGCTCAGAGCAAATGTTCAAATCAGTGTAGGTCTCAGGTTGGATCACTAGGTCAGGTCCCAATAAATTGCGTTCTACGAAAGTAAACATTTCATTACAGACAACAACAAAAAGTATGTTGGCTCCTTAAATCAGTTGTATGTAATCATTAACTGAGTAACCTTACGCAAACCACTTAACCCATGTCATCTGTTTCCCTGAGGAAAAATCAGAGGCTTGAGGTACATGAACTTCAAGGTCTCTTCCAATTCAAAGTGTGTGAGTTCGTGAGTAGGATAGAAAAATCACCTCTTCTGTGATACTGGATGAAGCAAATGTCAAAGCTCCTGGAAAGGCTTGTCAAAAAATAAAGCAAACAACTACCTATGTGGAGTGGAGTAAGCATTCCATCAAAGTATGTTACATTCTAAGTGAGAACGTAAAATTTCCCTTTAAGAGGTGGTACCTAATAGAAGATGGTTAGGTCATTGTAGATATGGCTCAAGGAAGGCATTGATACAACTTTTATAATATCCTTGTTAGGTTTTATGAGGCTCTTATTGTTTCTTATGAATGTGTTCTTACCAGAGAGTAGACTGGGACTCAAGTAGCAGGCTTCTTCTCTCACAGTGTGACTCTCCTTCTCATACATATTTGCATTATGCCATGTATGGTGATATGATATAGCCAGCAAGGCCTTTGTAAGAGCTGGTATCATGCTTTTTGCAGTTTCACCTTTTAAATCTGAGCTAACAAGAAGAGCTAAACAAGCCTCTTCTCTTTAAAATTTAAATTACCAACTTCAGGTATTTAATTATAGCAATAGAAAAATCATGGGGGAAGACTTTCCTTTCATTCTTGTTTTGGTAGTAAAGAAGGCAGAAAAAACCTTTTAATGTCTTCAGGGGGAGATTGGAATTTCTCATTTGCTTGATTTCTCAATCTGAAAGGAAATAATGTTAGCGTTTGACATTTGTCCCTCCTCCACCGTGGAACATTATAATCAAAACTTCTCACCCACCTCTAGGCTATAAAGAAATGAAAAAAAAAATATTTCTTACAGAAAACCTGGAAATGTCTAGTCTATCTCTTGTTACAGCTTGGGTAATCTGCTTAATGACATGAGAGCTTGTTTCTTTTATCTTTAAAACCATAATAAAATCATATCCACTTCACAGAATTATGAAAAGTCTTAAAAATGATAATGGACATAAGGCAACAGATAATGTCTAACATGAAATATAAATAAGCATCATATATAGACTCTCTCTTCTACAGCCCCTAGCCTCAAGGACTAGTTGTAGTGAAGAGGTGGGGAGCTACTTGCAAGTAGGGAATAGGTAGTACAGTACTAGAGGATTGAGAAGTAAGATGATGAGCTCAGTATGGTATGGAAAGACAACATTGAAAGAGCAAGACCTTGTTTAGTCTGAGTGAAATTATTCACACTGCTTTGCACAGCAAGTTAATAGAAGAGATGGAACCAGGTCCTGCCTCACATGGCTTTCACACTAGAATTTTGTGCCATTCAAGCCACTCCTGTAAAACTACTTTTTTGTTGTTGTTGTTTTTTGTTTTTTGTTTTTGTTTTTCGAGACAGGGTTTCTCTGTGTAGTTTTGCACCTTTCCTGGAACTCACTTGGTAGCCCAGGCTGGCCTTGAACTCACAGAGATCGGCCTGTCTCTGCCTCCCGAGTGCTGGGATTAAAGGCGTGCGCCACCACCGCGCGGCTCAGTAAAACTACTTTTATTGTGTAGCCCAAATCAGGAAGTCACATAGTCCCAGGAAGACATGTGAATGACCTTGCCTAGCAAGGTAACAGTGGAGAAGATGATGGGATGTATTATTTCTCAAGAACTGAGGAGATGGTCTGGATGTAACATATGGTAAAAGAGACAAGTTAAGAATGACTCTTGACAGGCACCATGTCACACAGTTTTAATCCCAGCACAGAGGAGGCTGGCTGTTATTGTTCAAACAGAAGTCCCACTATAAATATAATGGAAATAACGTCAGCACTTGACATTTGTCTTAACTCCACCATGAACCTTTATAGTCAATACTTCTCACAAGTCCCTAGGCTGTAAAAATGGTGGAGAGCTCATAGGCAGTATGAGACCTTAATGAGACCCTCTTTCAGGAACAAAAAATTAAATAAGTAAAATATAAACATAAGAAAACAAATTGAAAAAATTAACAAAAATTACTAATTCTTAAGTGTTTTGACTGAGCCAAAATGAACAGAGTCACCATTTTAAGAAAGAAAGGAAATAACAGTGAGTTGATGAGGGAAAAGTCAGAAAGGAGAGTTCAACTTGGGACATGTGAAGACCAAGAAGCATTACAGAGGACTGTGCCTAAACTCTAAAGATAAGACTCTACAAATGTTCCAAAGGCCTTAATTGTAGATGAGGCTTTTCCTCCAAGTCCCCATGCCATGTTTTTCTTTGTGAAACAACTTGGTGCTAGTCGCTAAGGAATCCATGTTCTCCCATCTGAAACAAAACTTGCATTTTAAGCAAGAAGCTACAATTCACTTACCTTAAGAAAGACAGCCTAAGATTTATAGCAGAACTTCTGTTTGAACAATAGCAATCCAAATTTCTGCCACCCACTTTCTAATGGCTGGAGTGCTTTCTCTTTTGTTGTTCCATACTAAAGGATATTATTCAGATAAGAGAATTTCAGGTTTATAGGTAAGATTTAGGGATTTCTGGATTATAGTTTGTGCTATCTTTCACCTCCATTTTCATCCCAAAAGAACCAGGATCCACAAAATGATTAGGCCACTGTGGACTCTTAAAACAAGTATACTGATTCTGTAGGCTACCTAGCTACATATGACTTATTAGGTCTGTCTTTAAAAGATAGGCTAAACCAATCATTTATCTATTTAGATATAGTAACTGGAAACTGCCAAAGAGAGCCTAATAATCTGTGAAAGCTGAGAGAAGTACTTGGTGCACTGAAGGCTGGAAATTTTGTGGACCATTTGAACCCAGAGATCATACAAGTAAGCCAGCAATAGAAAGAGAAGAATACTATAAATATGTGGGGAAATATAAGGGGTCATAGGGTAAGGGATGTATGCCTTATACAAACAGATTCCAAACCAGGATATCCTAACTGCATTCTAAATACTTATCCTTATACCCACAGATAAGTGTACCTCTAACCCCTCATCAAAGAAGCTTCTTTTTGAAGTAGACAGTTTGTTACAGAACGCATAACTGATCAAAATGCAGAGAACAACTAACAATGGGGTGCCCAGTGCTAAATGATAAATCTACAGCACATCCCCTACACCTAAGGCTCAGGAACACCACAAAAGTAAATGTAGAAATATTCTAAGAGCCAGAGGATCAATATGTCTACTTAGAGATTGTGTCTTCGATATATGATAGGAAAGCTACTCCCACAAAATCTTGACAATGTATTTGCCTAAAGAAAACCTAGAAAATGACCTCACCAATTGACATGCCAATGTGCATGGGGAAATGGTCACAGGACCTCACCCCTAGATGAAGAACTACACTCAATTATTAATGGCTGCTGAGAGAGCACGAATCAGTCCTTTCCAAGGATTAGCTATCTAATTTGTTATTCCTACCATGTGGTCAGCCTTAAAAACATATACACATGAGCAACACTAAATATACTCAGCAGGTTGTACTTATATGTTTATGCATATGTGTACAAGTAACAATAATAATTAATAAAAACATCACTAAACTATATGGTTATCCACCTAGGAATTCAAATAATCTGGCTCATTTATTTGAATGTATGACCTTCAGTATAACTCTTTAATCTGTCTTTCTTAAATCAGAGTCTATTTTTATTAATCTATTTATCCATTCTTCTAATAATAGCGACACATCTTCCTTACCATATGTTTGCTTGGTATCATGTTGTATACGCATCCCCCACTTCTGTTTTATGTCATCCTTTTAATTCACTTGGCACTGAGGGACCATAAAATTATTCTTGAAGATAATGTAATAATGAATAAATTTTATTATATTTTTGTTATCTGTACAATATATAATACCAAGTGATCCTAATGAACATTATAGATTTAATAATATTAACAGCAATAATAATGTATCAAGTTTATATCAATGATAATTGATCAAGTAACTTATCAGATAATCAAACAATTAAATCACTGATTATAATAAACACACCTCTCTTGTGGAGGAAACTATAACTTCAATATGGAAGGGTACTATTTGGGGCATTTCTGTCCCTTTCTTTTCATTTTGCTGTGAACTTAAAACTTCTCTAACACAGATAAACTTTTAAATTGCTGCAATTTTTATTGAGACTGGGATGAATCTACAGTTCCTAAAATGTCCAAATTGTGGCAGGGATAAGTAACCTTAATTTCTGATATCTTTTCTGTCATTGACTCTAGTTTCTGTGGGATCCAATTATGCTGAGTTCTAACCTAGATTCCTGTAAGTCACTTCACTGCCGGTGTTGTGCATTTTCAAAACATATTTTCCCATATAAATCCCAAAATGTTGCTTAAATAAAAGGTTACCACTGTTTTCTAAACAGGGGAAAGCAAGTCCAGTAAATTCTCATAACACTTAAGGGGTCAGACTGGGCATTAGAATACAGGGCTCTAAAATATTAGACACAACTGAGAATTCCTTGCAATTTTTTTTTTCTCTAATAGTATCACTATCAAGTACATTTAGTATTACCAATTTAAAGAAACATTTAAATGTATAAGCAATTGGCTACAGTAAATGAGAGAAAGGCATTTGGGAAAAAGAAACTCAATATCAAATAAATATTTTGTTTATAGATATATTCATTCCTCTGACTACTTCAAATTTTAGAATAATGAAACAAACTGTATTTCCAGATAGTATCAAATGCCTGAAGAGATGAACACCCATACAGTACCCTTGAATTTAAAAAATTGAAAATGCAAAGAAACAAACCAAAGTTAAACAGTTACAAAATTAAACAACAAAATTTATCATTTGTGCAAATGTATTCACTTTCTGGAGTGTTACTAAAGTATTCAAATGGAGTTAAAGCTGCATTTGCTATGAGGCAGAGAACCCACACCACAGCTAGGAATCTTAGAATAAAGTCAACCAGCATCTACCAAAATGCTGCTGAAACATAAACTGTGTGACCTGATTCAGTAAACTGGAGTAGATAGTGAAAATAGACCATGGGGGCAAAAAGACACTGACAGTCTTTGGAATGACTAAGGTGAACGTTTAGTAATATACTTAAACTGTTATCTTGAACGTCTTAATAATGAACAGAGAAGTGAATCAGTAGATGAGTTACCCAAGCCCTCTGAGAAAATGAAAGGAAAATAATTGTCAACAAAGGCTACAGGCCAAGAAGTAGACTGTATGGAATGGGTATCTACAAATAAGGCATGGTTTGAGCACTCAAGAGGCTCCTTTTTTCTTATGGTAGAAGTAAATTGCCATCAAATTAAAGGTGAATTTAGTAGACAGCATGCTGCTTATGCTAAGTTCCTGCTAAATGTAGAGTTAATAGGTCTTTTCCCTGGCACAGCGTGCAAAGTCACTGCCAGTTGGAGTGGGCTTTCAATTAACTCTCTCTGCTTATCTGTTATAGACAAGATGCCATGCACCCAGTGCTCCTTTGGAACAAGACCTCTTAGAAGTAGCACTAAAGCTCTAAGAATGAGAACCTTTCAATTGACACTGCCCAGGTCATCTGTTTTCTAGTCCTTCCCTCACCATCTGCAAATTCAGCCACCCAGGGAACCTTGTCAAATCTCTTTCCATAATGCTTTCACATCTGCATCCTCCTCATCAGTTCTGCTCTCAGTGTCTTCCTATTCAAAGCCATCATTAACTCACATCTGAACTCTATTATAACCTCCTTACCAGGGCGCCTCTCTCCAATATCTCCTCCCACTAATCTACCCTGTACACAGCTGCCAGATTCTTCTTCCTGAAATGTCGTTTTCATCGTGTCTCCACCCATTTCCTATCCCACACATTTGAAATGCCTTTGCCTGATGTTCATGGAGTCTTACAATCAGAACCCAGACTGTAGCTCTAGCCTTTCATACAATGATAATCAGGTTTAGTCCAATCTATTCACTGTTCTCAAGCATGTTTTGCATTTCTTTCTCAAACTTCTGTTCACACAGTTTTTCCCAATCCTAAGTACTGTCCTCAACCCTCATATATATATATATATATATATATATATATATATATATATATATATATATATATATATATATATATATAAATTCTAAATTCCATCTCCCTTGTAAAGCTTTTCCTGATTGCTCCTACCAACAATGAGTGTTTGCTCTTCTGACATCAGACTATTCTATTTCCATTTATTTTAACTCTCTTCTGGGGATTTTCCTCCTCCCTTCTCTCCACAGAACAGGTGATAAGGATATGAAATGGAAAAAGACAGTAGGGGGTAAGCACCATAGAAACCAAGAGACCTGCTAGAAGGTTATTATACTCTTACAAGCCAGAGATAATGAGGCCTGGAAAATATTCAGACCTTGGGAATACAAAAGAATTAATGGATGAGATACATTACAGAGAATGCATCAACAGGACTAGGTGATTGACGAGATAGGGGAATCAGAAAGATGAATAACAAATGAGTGGGAAGTTGTGAGACTGAATCACACTATTAAAATTAAAAGGTGGCATCAAATTGGATTGGTAAAGAGAATGACAGGTTTGTTCTTAGACTAAGTGAGCTCATGACAGGATAGAGCAGGTGGCTAGAGAGAAAAGACTTTATAAAACCATTAGAGCTGGTGATGCAGGCTGACAAGAGAGCTGCTGGAGTTGTTCCCTGGAGCCCTGACTATAAATGCATATACAAAGAAAAAGAAGGAACTGGCCTGGTGCTGGGAGTCTGCAATCCCAGCTACCCGTAAGGCCGAGGCAGAAGGGTTCCATTTTTTAGGGCCTGACTTGGCTATAGAGTAAGTTCAAGGCAAGATCAGGCAACTTAGTGAGGTCTTGTTTAAAACTTGAAAAGTTCAAAGAGTGTTGAGCATGTAGCTCTGAAGTAGAGCATTAGCTGTGTAAAGCCCTGGGTCCAATGTACAGTACAGAGGAGAACAAGAGGGAAGGGGAAAGTGGGGCGGGGGGCAGCGAGCTAGAGTGGGAGGAGAAGGAAATGAGAGGTGGCAGGAGGGAAGAGAAACAAGAGATCCAAGGGAGGAGCAAAAGAAAGAAATAGGAGCATGTAGTAAGCAGAGAGCTTGAACACCAAGCAAACAAAAACTCAACAGCTCTGATTCTCGTCACTTGAGGGTAAAACCCAACTTTTGGGATGGCAGTTTTAGGGAACAAACCTATCTTCATAAGACGCAGGATGTCCTGAGAAATAAGGAAATGGAAGCAATAAATGTTGCTCTCTTGATAGGAGACAAAAAAAAAAAAAATGAGCCGGGGAAGGAAGAGATGGTTCAGTGGATAAGAATGTTTGCTACACAATCATGAGGATTGGAGTTCTGATCCCAGTACCCATATAATGAGCCAAGAGTCCCATGCATGCCTGTAGCCTCTGCTCTAAGGAGAGTGGAGAAAGGAGAATTGCTTCTGCTGGAGGTCTTGCAATCTAGTTTAAAATGTTGGCCCCAGATTCAGGGAGAGCCCTGCCTCAAATAAACAGGCAAAAAGTGATAGAGGAGGACACCCAACAGCCTCTTCAATCTATGCGTGAGTATACAGGCACACCTACTCCTAAAATGTATACATACACACACAAAATACATTTTTAAAAGGAAACAAAGCACAGAGCACAAGAGAACAAAACAGCAGATTTTATGTAATTGAGTTCTACTGCGTAGTATGGTGACATTGGTGAATTTTGTTGAGTGACTAAGAAAAGAGATATTAATGTCAGACTGCTTGAGTACATATTTCAGGCCACTTTGAACCTGTTAAAGATTTATGTAAGGTATCCTTCATTCTTTTCCTATGTGATGCTTTCTGTGCTTTTCAATAAAATGGAGAGCAAAGCCTTTTATTGGGGACACACAGGGACAGGGACAGACAGATTCAAAAGACAGCATTTAGGTAAAAACAGATTTGGACTCATACAACAGACAGAATATGGACAATGAAAGAAATAGAGCAAAGTAGAGAATTCAAATCTGGACACACTCTTGATTTAATGATGCAAACTGAAAGTGCTTTGATTTCTTAGTGCAACATTGACACATTATTGGTGACTCTGCGTTTATCATTAATGCATTCAAACCAATGCAAATGGTTTAGTCTGTTTTGTGCTGCTGTAACAAATATCACAGACTGTAATTTATGCTGAATAGGTCTGGGGTCTAGGAAACTGAAGAGAATGTAGTCAGCAAGGCTTTATTTTCTGTGTCATTCTATGGCAGAAGGTCAAGGAGACATTGAGGGAGACACACAAAATGGGCCAAATATGTCCTTTCATAAAGAATCCACTAATAAGATTGATCCATTCACCGGGCGGTGGTGGCGCACGCCTTTAATCCCAGCACTCGGGAGGCAGAGGCAGGCGGATCTCTGTGAGTTCGAGGCCAGCCTGGTCTACCAAGTGAGTTCCAGGAAAGGCGCAAAGCTACACAGAGAAACCCTGTCTTGAAAAACCAATATATATATATATATTGATCCATTCATCATTTAAAGATAATTTTGTCTGTGCATTTAAATTCAATATGAGCTTGGGAGGGGACAGATAGTCAAACCACAGCATCAATTCTATTCATGATAGTCAAGAATTTGGAAGTTTTCTGTCTAAACCAGTGGTTCTCAACCTTCCTAATGCTGCAACCCTTTAATACGGTTCCTCATGTTGTGATGACCCCCAACCAGAAAATTATTTTCATTGCTACTCTATAACTATAATTTTGCTGCTGTTATGAATCATGACATAAATATTTGATATACAGGATATCTGATACATGATCTCAAAGTGATCTCAGTCCACCAGTTGCAAACCACTGGTCTAGACTAATTGCCCTTGAAGACAACCCATGCAAACTCTCTTTTAATACTCAGGATTTTGTGTCTAATCTCCATTATGTACAATAGCTCAAATGAATGACATAGCACATAAAATGTGTCATTTTGTTTGATTAGAGAATTTAGTACACAACAAAAGAAGTAGTTAATGCTATGCCTTGGCTCCATGGAATAAAGAACTATCTAATAATAAAAAAAATGGTTCATGCTATTTTTATGGCCCATAGAGCACATTCAGTGAACTATATGTAGAAGGAAAATCAATCAAGTGAAAATTCTATCTTTACAAGATAAATTGTTGGTACTCACAATGGGAACTATATACCTGAAAAATAATTTTTGTGGGGGTAATTTTTTCTTGTAATAATATTATTTATTTTCTAACATGTTAAAATAACTAGGTATTGGATTCAAGCTCTGTTTTTCTTCTTGTTCTCACCCTGAGGAGTCAATAAAACAGAAGAAGTGAGGTTCTCCTTCCAGCTAAATTCTCTCTTATCTACTATGATAAATATGTAAATGTTTAAAATCCCTTCTACATTGTGATATAACCTTCTCTCACTTTCTCTCCTTTCTATAATAAAATATGAATTAGACAGATCACAATTAAAAAAATGTCATGTCATGGCTTGAATGTTCCTCAAAAAATTAAAAATAGAAATACCATAGAACCCAATTATACTGATCATGGGTACATACCAAAGGAATCCAAGTCAAAATCTCACAGATACACTTGCATATCCATGTTTATTGCTACACTATCCATAATAGAAGACAGAGAATCAGCTAGATGCCCATTGTCCAAAGAATTCTTTACAATGGATTTGTATTCAGCCATAAAAGGGAAATTATGTCTTTTGTAAGAAAATAAATGGATCTGGAAATCATCATGTTAAGCAAATAAGGCAGTCTCACAAAGGCAAGTATCATATGTTCTATGTTGTACTTATTGAGAAAAATATGTGAATGGGGAAGGGAGACTCTTAGGGATGTGAAAGGAAAGCAGCGGGGGAGGAGGGGCAATGAAGAGGGATGAGGAAAGATGATAGAGAGGAAGCAAAGGATCAGAACATTATACTCTGGGATCTCTTCAGATAAACATTATATGAAAAGAAATTGGAAAGTTGTCTGAAGACAAAAGTCATATTTATAATTTCACTGAAACTACTTATGAAGGCAAAACCTCAGTTCAAGTCACCCCAGTCTCCTAAACTCTACATTTCCTTCTATTGTCACAGACACTGTTGACTAAAAGTCCAGAGACTTAGGTGTGGGTATGCTAAGCACATGTTGGGCTGCAAAAGCCAAAGATGGCACAGAGAGGAAGTAAGCTGGGCAGGGACCTAACTTGTTTACCAAAAATTATGATGGACTCTTCGGATCAGGAGAGATGACGTAGGTGCATGGCCTCCTCACGATCATCATGCTAAGCTATGCCCGGAGAGGCTCCTGCATACGCGACCTTTGTTGTGATTGGTAGAAGGAAAACTGGCTTGTGGTTTATAAAGGGTGTGCTGATGCTTACTAAATGAGTTCCTTCCGTGACCAGAGGAACTGTTTGGGGGTCACCCAGGCAGGCGGATCAGGATCTGTCCCTGGTCTATGGGCAGGCTTCTGGAATCTGGTGCCTGTGGTGTGATGCCTTGCACAGCCTTGGTGCAGTGGGAAGGGGCTTGGAACTGCCTGGGCTCAGTGTGCCGGGCTCTGCTGACTCCCCATGGGAGACCTTGATTTGGGGGATGTGGGTATGCGGGGATGCGGGGTGGCTTGGCAAAGAGGGCTGGGAGTGGGAGGAGGGAAGAGGGGGGTCTGTACATAGCACGCGGAGTGAGTAGAAAATTTCTTAATAAAGAAAAATAAAAAAAGAATCTAAATAAACAATAAAATAAAATAAATGAGTTTCTGCTAGACATGGCTCCCCATTGCATTTGATTATCTCTGGGTACCGGAGGCTGGGTGATGGGCCAGTGGCACACTACCCTTCCTCAGTCAAGGCCTGCTGCGGGTGGTAGGCCTAATTCTTCAGTAGGGTCAGGGGAAACCCACACTTGGGGATATTGTATATGTTTTAACAATAAAGTTACTCAGGGATACTATAAGAATTCTCATCATTATAGAAAAACTTATTTCAACTTAATTAAACTTCCATCAAGACAGAAAGTAGACATCATTTAGAATGGTTTTATAACAACTTTAAAATACAAAGTAAACTTGGTAACAATAATTAATATATAGTTGAACCAGTTCTTTTAGTTACATTTGCTATGTAGGAACTCGCATAAAAATATAAATATATATTTTTTGAAAACACAAAACATTCTGGTTACCTGATTCTTGCTGTTTGGTCATACTAAAAGATAAGTAAAGAAACAGAGGAGAAAAACGGTTTAAGATCTGCATGTAACCTATGTTGATTTACTCCAATATTTGGCACCTATCTTGATAATGCAAGTGTTATTTCTAAAAGACCTAGCAGAAGAGCAATCTGTTAGAGTCCTTACCATTTGAATGTCAAAGCTTAAGGAGCTATGGATACACCAACCAACAAGGCAAGTATTTAGCAATGTCCATGAAAAACAACCCACTTATTCTTCCCTTTAAGGCTAAGGCTACCTGAGAACTGTCAGCCTAATCCACAAACTGACATTCTCTTCCTTGTAGAAGCAGCTGTTGATTGGCTCTAAAAAATCAAGATGTCTAACAAGATCAGGAAGCAAAAAAATGAAGAAAAAGAGGAATGTTCTGTACAGAGAAAGAGGAGCATTTAGAGGCCCTTTAAACAAGACAGCTCCAGTTCCAGTAAACTGTTTGAACAGATGGATTGTTTTAACCCTCAATGGTTCTAATGGAAATATATCTAAGTACATCATGGCTTGCATCCCAGCACCTTGAAAGTAGAAGTTGCCTTGTCTGTATTTTATCACATCACCTCACTAACTAGAAAGAGGGATAGATGAATCCTGACTCAATTGCCAAAGAGAATTACTAAAATCAAGCCCTGGCAGCACAGTGTATCTTTTTTTTGATAACAGCATTTGGATGCTTTAGTGCTCAGTTAATTAACTATTGTTTGGTTTAATTATGTTTTAGTGTGGTTTTTAGGCATTGCTGATGATTCTGTATGAATATGAGTCTCTATTTCATACTTTGGTTGTGAAGAAGTAAAGAAATACAATTCAAAAATGTAGATTTTTGAACTGAGCTTGTGTTAACAAATGAATATTTACATTTATGTTAATTGTTTGTTCCTACGTCTCAAACCAGATAGAAATTCTCTCCTATAATAAACAACATGGTATCGCCATTATTAACTAAAACAAATAGATACAGATCTTAAAATATTTATATCATATTCTACCTTTACCATAGTTGCATTCATTTTTAATCTTTACTTTGTGTTTGTGCACATAGGCATACACATGTCCCGTAGTATACCTGTGGAGGTCAGAGGCCAATTTCTGAAAGTTGGTTCTCTTTCTCTCCTGTTGAGGCAGAGCCTCTCTTGTTGTTTTTGTCATGCTATGTGAACTCCAGGTTAGCTGGCCCACAATTTTCTGGCCAATTTTCCTGTCTCTTCCTTCCATCTTTCCATAGGAGTGCTTGGCCCACAGATGTGTACCACTGCATCAGACTCTTTTTTTTTTTTTTAATTTTCAGTGAGCCTTCTGCTTTGATTAGGTAACTACATCCATGTTAGAGAAAGACATACATTTTAGCTTTTTTGTTTTGTTTTGTTGTTTTCTTTTGTTTCTGTTTTTGTTTTTTGAAACAGGTTTTCTCTGTAGCCCTGGCTGTCCTGGAACTCACTCTGTAGACCATGCTAGCCTCAAACTTAGAGATCCACCTGTCTCTGCCTCCTGAATGCTAGGATTAAGGGTGTGTACCATCACTGCCTGGTTCATTTTAGCATTTTTTTAAGAGATGAATAAAAGCAGAGGGGGAAAATATAATTTAAAATATTATCTAATAAAAAGTTAAAATGATTATTATACCCAAAAATGAATTTCAAAGAACTTTAGGAATATATTTATTAACAAAAGGCTACTTTCTTTGTTTTTATTAAGAAATTTTTTATTCATTTTACATACCAACCACAGATCCCCTTCTTATCCTTTCTCCCACTTCCCCCAGCCTTCCTTTCTCCAAACCACCTCCTATCCCTTCCTCCAAGAAGGTAAGGCCTCCTATGGAGAGTCATCAAACCTGGTCCATTCAGTTGAGGCAGGCCCAAGCCCCTTCCCCTGCATCAAGGTTGTGCAAGTTGTCCCACCATAGGTAATTGGTTCCAAAAAGCAAAAAATACTTATTTTTCCAATACTTTACCAATACTAATATTGGTAAAGACAGAAGAAAATGCCAAATGTTTTAAGAAACAAACTGTATATGGAAGTTTTCTGTCTAGACTTTTAAGTACCTTGAAGACAGCTCCTGTGAACTATTTTTTTAATAGTCAGAATTTTGTGTCTTATGTCCAACATGTACAGTGGCCCAAATGAATGGTATAGCACATAAAATGTATCATTTAATTTGATTAGAGAATTTAGTACACAACAAAAGAAGTAGTTTCTGCTATGCTGTGGCTCCTTGGAATAATGTACTCTTCTATATGGGCGTGTTCTGAGAATCAAACTGAGGTGCTCAGGCAAGTACTTTTACTGATCGAGCCTTCCCTTCCCCACTAAAGTATTTTAACATGCATATTCCCTGTGATCTTCATACTATTATGAGGTGGACACTATTATTTCTACCATTTTCCAGGTGAGGAAATGAAAACACAGACAGTGAAGCAACAGAGATATGGGCATATGCATAGTAAGCAGCAGATGTTAAGAAACAGATGTTAAATTTTCTCTTCTTTCTCCTCTATTCTCATCATGTGTTGGAGATTACGCAAATCTTTCACTGAAGGCTTTTCATTATGTTCATCTTTCCATGCTCTTGGGTCACTCGAATGAAATAGTGTATCAGTCTAGGGAGACGAAGCATTACAAATAAGCTTTAAATACAGGCTTGACATTTATAAAGAGGACTTCATGGAGTCTCCCTACAAAAAGTTAAAAAACGAGTGAATAGACTGCATGGGAAGTATGGTTTGTTCTTTCTAAAAGCCTCAGGCTCTGAGAATCTGGCATGTATTTCTTGTCATCTTTTGCATTGCGCATGAATTTGCTGGGGTTTTTTAATCTTACAAGCCAAAACCAAAAAGTGTGTGTGTGTGTGTGTGTGTGTGTGTGTGTGTGTGTGTGTGTGTGTGTGTGTGTGTAGCTATAACATAATCCCTTAAACTAAATTTATCAACAATAGAAATGTGCTGGTCACAGATCTTGAGAGGAAAAATAGAAGATGGAGATACCAGCAGATCTACACCTAGTTAAAGGGCTTGTTCTTTTCCTAAAAGATGGTACATTTTTGCTGTGTCCTCACATAGTGGAAGAGAAGAACAGGCTCCCTCAGGCCTCTTTCATAAAGTCACTGATCCTATTCATGCAGGCTCCATCCTCATAACCTAATCATCTCCCCAAAACCCTCACCTCTTAATAACATTACCATGGAGATTCGGTTTCAGCATGTGAATTTGGGCTAATCTAGGCATTCCAACAACAGCATGACCTTGATAGTTAAGGAAAGTTCCTTAGTCTTAGATTCACAGAAAAACTTGAGCTCATTAATGGATATTAAATGGCAACTCAAAGAACCCTCTTTAAAAGCAAATTAAAGCTTAATATCTTCCCTACTCTCATATCTATCACTAAAAGACTGCATCTCTACTTCTTTTATACCAAACCAAGATTCCAGGATTCCAATAAAATCCTAGAAAAAAATTAATAAAAGGTAGGCCTTTCAAAAATCTGCTAAATGACACGTTCATAACATAATATTTATGAAAACAAAGAGTACATTTTCATGTAAGTTCCTCTGTATGTCATCAACTGACTGCTGCTCTTGAGATATAAAATGCATGTTAGGACATTATACTTGCCATCAGAAATGCTATGAGTGTAGACTTATGAGAATATACTCTATGTATTACAGCCTGGAGGTAACAACAAGCCGATTTGCTAGCTAGCTTTGTCCATATATGGGCAAAATCCATTTCCTAGGAGAATAGTGTTATAGCTTTGAAATAGGATAGCTGTCAATGCAACTGTTAATTTATTGTTAGGGGGAGGAACAAACAAAACAATTACTTCATTAGATGAAGTTTCAGACCAAAATGATCTGCTTTAATTATTTTGATGGGAGGGCAGAGAGACAATTTCCTTTAATAACTAGGGGTGTTTTAACCCTACTGGATTGGAGGGCAGGAATGGCAATGCCTTCATTTTACTGCATAAAAGAATACCATAAATGTTTGTGTTTCCATGGAAATCATGAACATTACTTTTATAAAGGAATTAGCAATTCTAAGCCTGAGTATATACACAAAAGAAATAAGACTTGTATAAGATAATAGCCTGTCCATATTTCATAGCAGCTTTATTCATAATAATCAAAAAATGAAAATGGCCCAAATTTACATCTGTTAATGAATGAACAAAATATTTTACAATGAAATAAGATGATACACAGAAATGAATTAAATTCTGATACAGGATACAACATGGAATAATTGTTAAAAAAGAATCAAAAGCCCACACGTATGATGCCACTTATGTGAGAAATCAAATGATTATTAGGGAATATGGGGGTAATTGGAAGGAAATGTTTTTTAGTATTGACAACACATCTGGAATTTCTTTTTAGAGTGACAAAGGGGCTACAAAATTGATAATGATGATGAGTGTATGAGTTCAAATACTAAATGTCATTAAATAATATACTTTAAGTGGCTGAATTGCATGCTGTATTAATTGTATCTCTTTAAAATTAAGTGAGTTTCAAGCAAGGGAAAAATCATTTTTGTTTTGAGACAGGATCTTACTCTGTAGCCCTGGCTTGCCTGGAACTCACTATGTAGACCAGGCTGGCCTCAAACTCATTGATATCTTCCTGCCTACCTTCTTTCTGAGTGCTAGGATTGAAGGTCTGTGCCACAACACTCAGCCTAATTTCTTTACATTAAAATAAAAGCATAAAATTGACACTACCCAGGAGTTTTTCTTTTGTATTCTATTTTTACATCATAATTTTTTTCCGCCCTAAATTGACAATGTAGGCATTCGTAGTACCTTTCCATCTTGTTTTTATTTTCCTACAAAAATTCATAGTGCTACTATTCTAGAGGTCCACTCTACTATGGAACAACAAAAGAGTCTCAGTTCCATTCATCCACTCGATCTAAGTAGTTTATGAATTTTCCAAATTTCCTTATCAGATGTGCTGTGGGACGGTCTGTATGTCAAATTGCTCTGATTGGTCAATAAATAAAACACTGATTGGCCAGTGGCCAGGCAGGAAGTAGGTGGGACAAGGAGAGAGGAGAATTGTGGGAAGCAGAAGGCTGAGGCGGAGAGACACTGCCAGCTGCCGCCATGACCAGCAGCATGTGAAGACGCCAGAAAGCCACCAGCCACGTGGCAAGGTATAGATTTATGGAAATGGATTAATTTAAGCTATAAGAACAGTTAGCAAGAAGACTGCCACGGCCATACAGTTTGTATGCAATATAAGTCTCTGTGTTTACTTGGTTGGGTCTGAGCGGCTGTGGGACTGGCAGGTGACAAAGATTTGTCCTGACTGTGGGCAAAGCAGGAAAACTCAAGCAACAAATGGCGCCCAACGTGTTGGCAAAAGTTTCCACCTAAAACCTGAGAAAAGATTCTAAAATGGAACTAAAAACAGCTTCCTAATTGTCTCTCTCAAATGAGCGGCAGCCTGCTGGTTTGAGCTACTGGTGGGTTCCTAGCGTGCGAGCTCGATCTGCAGTATGGCGGGAATGAGGCCTCTGCAAGTGGCACATTAAGCTGTGTGGTGGATTCAGTCTTTGCTAGTACAAAACAAAAAGAGGTTTCTGGGCTGCACGCTGCTTGGATAAAAGCACAGACCCACGATGGCTCCCAGAGCTGGCGGAAAATGTACCACTGCCATATTGGGAAGCTGAAGTGGGAGGAGCCAGCAGCCACAGTGCCATTTCAGGCTTAGAAGGCTACAGTTTAAAGCAATAGGCTCAAGGTAATATAAAACATAAGCCACATAAAGATGGCTACCACACAGAGAATCTGGATTATGTTCTCTTTGATATTCGTAACTGAAGAGAAATATTTGATTGCAAAAGCTGTTGAGTTATGCCAAAATTTGTATTTTAAAGGTACCTTAACTTCAAAATTTGGATGTAAGGATATGTTGCTTTGGAAAGGAAGCTCTGCTTTTGTTTCCACAGAAAGCCAGAGGCTATGGATTTGTTCCAGATTAAGATACATCAGGTTTGACCAGCCAAGACCACCTGAAAGGTCTCTGATGACACCATGGCCCAGATGATCCAACATCCAGAATCGTTTCAAGGCAACTGGCTCAGACGATACGGTCTCACGGACTACTTCATGATCCTAAAATTTTCTTTGCATCCCCATAAGATACAGCACCCCCCTCCAGCAGGAAGTAGTAAGAGAAGCTACGCCCAAATTCCCAAATATACCAAGCTGACTTTGGAGATGTGTAAAAGTTAAAACCTTCCTTTAAAAAAAAAAGAAAGGGGAAATGCTGTGGGACGGTCTGTATGTCAAATTGCTCTGATTGGTCAATAAATAAAACACTGATTGGCCAGTGGCCAGGCAGGAAGTAGGTGGGACAAGGAGAGAGGAGAATTGTGGGAAGCAGAAGGCTGAGGCGGAGAGACACTGCCAGCTGCCGCCATGACCAGCAGCATGTGAAGACGCCAGAAAGCCACCAGCCATGTGGCAAGGTATAGATTTATGGAAATGGATTAATTTAAGCTATAAGAACAGTTAGCAAGAAGACTGCCACGGCCATACAGTTTGTATGCAATATAAGTCTCTGTGTTTACTTGGTTGGGTCTGAGCGGCTGTGGGACTGGCAGGTGACAAAGATTTGTCCTGACTGTGGGCAAAGCAGGAAAACTCAAGCAACAAAGATGGCAAAAGAGGATCTAAGTGGTTTACAAAAAGAAGCATGCCTTCTTAGTCCATTTGGGCTGCTTCTACTGGAGGCTTTATATATAACAGACATTTATTGACAACATTAAACTCTGGTGGCTTGGAAGTTCACAATTCCCCAAGTACTAACAGATCTTGTGCTTGGGGAATTCTCTTTCCAGGCTCATTGTGTCATCACATGGTGGAAAGAACAAACAAGTCCTTAGATCCTCTCTTATATGACCATTAATTTTATCATGCAAACTCCACATTCATGGCCTAATCATCTCTTAAAGGCCCTGCTAGTATATGCTGCCACATTGGGGGGTATAGCTTTTAATATATGAGATTTTAGGGGAATGAAAACATTCATCCATTGAAAGAAAGAAGAGGATCATGTCACACATAAACTAGAAACATTTTATAGTCTAGAATAGCAAATGGAAGACTATAGCATCACTGTGGTAAACCTGCCCCAACACCAAAGAAATAAGTCGTCATTCACAGAGACATATCCTTTCCTTAAATACTGAGAAGCAGATGATGGGGATGTAATATCGCTGGGAGCATTTAACATGTCTGTTTAGGATGACTTTGAATCTACAGGAACAATAGAACAGGTGGACAATTTTGAATCTAAAGTAGACCAAAACAGTTGTCATTCTTTGTAAATTATCACTATCCTGACAGTTCCTTACCAGTCATCTTTTTTTATTCTTTTTTTTTAAATTTTATTGTCCAATACAATTCAGTTCTACATATCAGCCACAGATTCCTTTGTTCTCCCCTCCCGCCCCCTCCCCTTTCCCCCAGCACACCCCCCATTCCCACCTCCTCCAGGGCAAAGCCTCCCCTGAGGACTGAGATCAACCTGGTAGACTCAGTCCAGGCAGGCCCAGTCCCCTCCTCCTAGGCTGAGCCTAGCGACCCTGCATAAGCCCCAGGATTCAAACAGCCAACTCATGCAATGAGCACAGGATCCGGTCCCACTGACTGGATGCCTCCAAAACAGATCATGCCAATCGACTGTCTCACCCATTCAGAGGGCCTGATCTAGTTAGGGGCCCCTCAGCCATTGGTTCATAGTTTATGTGTTTCCATTCATTTGGCTATTTGTCCCTGTGCTTTATCCAACCTTGGTTTCAACAATTCTCGATCATATAAATCCTCCTCTTTCTCACTAATTGGATTCCCGGAGCTCCACCTGGGGCCTAGCTGTGGATCTCTGCCTCCAGATCACTCAGTCGTTGGATGGGGTTTCTAGCACAAGATTTAGGAATCAATCTCCTCCAAGATCCAGCTATACCACTCTTGGGCATATACCCAAGGAATGTTCAATCATACCACAAGAACACTTGCTCAGCTATGTTCATATCAGCATTGTTTGTAATAGCCAAAACCTGGAAACAACCTAGATGCCCTTCAACTGAAGAATGGATAAATAAAATGTGGTACATATACACAGTGGAATACTACTCATCAGAGAAAAACAATGACATCTTGAGGTTTGCAGGCAAATGGATGGATCTAGAAAAAATCATCCTGAGTGAGGTAACCTAGACTCAGAAAGACAAATATGGTATGTACTCACTCATAGGATGATGCTAGATGTCTAACAAGGATGACTGGACTGCTACTCACATCACCAGGGAGGCTACCTGGAAAAAAAGGACCCCAAGAAAGACATGGGGATCGCCCAATGATGGAGAAGTGGATGAGATCTACATGAACAACCTGGACATGAGTGGGGGTAATGAAGGGCAAGGGTCGAGGGAAAGAGAGCAGGAGATCCCAGCTGGATCAAGAACAGAGAGGGAGAACAAGGAATAGGAGACCATGGTAAATGAAGACCACATGAGAATAGGAAGAAGCAAAGTGCTAAAGAGGCCCACAGAAATCCACAAAGATACCCCCACAGTAGACTGCTGACAATGGTCGAGAGACAGTCCGAACTGACCTACTCTGGTGATGGGATGGCCAAA
Organism: Peromyscus maniculatus bairdii; assembly: GCF_049852395.1. Lineage (NCBI taxonomy): Eukaryota > Metazoa > Chordata > Mammalia > Rodentia > Cricetidae > Peromyscus > Peromyscus maniculatus. The sequence goes on from NC_134875.1 coordinate 53,476,926, forward strand.
CACCCTAATTGTTGTGCCAGTCATCTTTTGATCTGTGCCTGGCACAACTGCAAGAGAGTTCTGAAGTGAACCCAGAAAGGCTGATATAGGAAAGTTCATGGAAACAACCTTGATCGAGACTTGCCTGAGGAATATCTCTCATTTGGCATGTATAAACTATATAGCAATTTAGCTAACCTGTATGATGACTTAAATACATTTTATTATTTTAGTATATCAAACAGCAGGGAGCATGATTGTCTGGTTTCAACATAATAATTTGTTGTTAGAAGAGTAGAAATTAGCTTCATATGACTATGGATTTACCAATGTTTATTCTCTACAATAAAGATTATATTCAAAACACACTGGGTAGATGTTATATATTCTATGGTACACCAATTGCCTAGCACATGAGGTTCTGGGTTCTATCCCCAAAAGCACACACACACACACACACACACACACACACACACACACACACACACACACACACGAGAGAGAGAGAGAGAGAGAGAGAGAGAGAGAGAGAGAGAGAGAGAGAGAGAGAGAGAGAGAGAGAGAGAGAGCTTACTCATCACTGTTTCTCAGACAGATTCCTCTTCACATATCTGGGACACAGAGCCAAATACAACATGATCCTTCACTTTTGAGATGTTCACATCCCCACTCTATGGTCAGTATGATTGAGGAATCTAAAGTGATTTGGAGTAGCAAGTTCCTACTGAGCTTGGACTAAAGGAATTATATGAATGTAATCAGTGCAGGATTCCCTGAGCAAAGTCTTAAGAGATAACATTCACTGATCTGAAGTCAATCAAAACAACTGTAGTAGCTTCTATATACCAGATTGTATATTAAACATAGAGAATGGATAATTAGCCCAAGAACAGGAGCAAGAATGTTCCACATATAATAAATACTATAAACAAAGGTACAGATGTTGCAACCCACATAGGGTTCATGGGGGAAAGTAGAAACAATTGTGCAGGCATTAAATACAAACTGAGGCTGATGAGATGGCTTCAAGGTTCACATGATGGAAAGAGAGAACTGACTCCTGAAACTTGCCCTCCAACATCCATATATATTTCATGGCAGCATTCATGTGTACTCCCCACACCCACATGCTAAATAAATAAAATCTAATTAAAATATTACTAAACCAAAAAACAAAACCAAACAAAATGAAAGTGAGATGACTGTCAGTGAGAGAGAATCAACCAGGGGTTAGGATCAAATCCTGAACACTTAATCATACCAAAGAGCCAGATTTTTATTGTTTATGCAGTGAGGAGCCTCTGAAGAAGTTAAATAGGATAAATGAGTCTAAATGGCTACTTTTGTTACAGAACAAATGAATGATTTGAGAGACCAATGCCAGAAAGGCTACTGAAAAAAGGAAAGAATTTTTATAAAGGACAACAACACGAAGAGATTGAACTCTTCTTGGGAATACCCCACATAATGGCACTTTTATTTTAGGTCCCACTTCCTTGCACCTGGCTGAAGAGTATGCTAATTCCAGCATCCTCGTTAGTATAGTGAAGCTAATAGCTGACACTGGCTTAGTGTGCAGCATTTCTAAAACCTGTATTTTACTGAAGAATTAGCTATTTCTGTGGTTCAGTAAAGTGAAACAGAAAAGTAAATTGTTTTAGGCTAGAATCTCCCAGTATCAAAAGTTGCCTATCACAGAAATGGGTTGGAGGCCATAGTGAATGAAACAAGACAGCCTAACCCAAATAATAAAGCATTGGAAATGATGAAGTGTCTTTTATTAGTAGAAAACATCTTACCCAAAGAGGTGGAGAAGAAGCAGCCATGGTACTAGAAAAGCAAATAAGAAAGGTGAAGACAGACAAACACACACCTAACCAACCTCCAGCCAGCCAAATGAGGCTCTGATAATAATCTGAGTCCAGGCAGTGCGGTGAGAAAACTCAGTCAATGTTCTCAACAGAAGTATTTTTGTGAGAATTTCCACAAACTAGAAACGTCCTCTGAAAAAACACTGCTATAAACAGTCTTCCCTTTGCACCAACCCCCCACGCCCTCCCAGGTGCCTAATCTAATCCTAAAAAAAGGAAGAGCATCCAGGCAGGGCTTCTTCATCAAGGAGTAAAGATGAGGATGCATCTTCCACCCCAGGGACTGCTTGTTTATGGGGTAAAAAACAAAAACAAAAAAACAGGTGAGTGAGTGGGGTTTCTGAGAAAATAAATGAGACAAAATACTGTTCTTGTTTAAGAGATAAGGGGAAAGTGAGACATTCGGGATGTTTATTTATTTATATATTTTGTACAGAAAGATCAAGAAAAGCATAAGAATAAAAGCCACATGGGGTAGTTGACTGCAATGTCTCCTTCAGAGAGGCAAGCTGTGTCAGCAAACGTGTGCATACAGGACTCTGAGGCTAGAGATGACACTAAGAGAAATATGAATGGCAAAATCCTTCAATGATCAATTAAATTCTTATATCTCCCAGTTGGCAGTAAATAACATAACTGAAAGAAACTTCCCGAAAAGAGAATGTATTCTTCTTAGGAAGTCTATAATGAAAGCAGTCATTTCTCTTATTTTGTGTGATGTGCTGAGTTGTGAAACAAAGAATGTGTATTTGAGCTTGCATTTGACAGGGTAATAAATGCAATTATAATCATTTGCATATTAAAGGCGTTATTACTTCATGGCAAATATTTCCAACAGGATAGAATTGAAAAGAATCCTTCCTCCCAAAAAGGCTACATGCTTTTGTCAGGTTTGACATAATTTGAAGCTGCGCCGTGTCAAACCGTCAATTGCAGGAATTCACCAAAACTATCACAGATCTTATTCTAATCTCTCTTAGGACTCATTTGCTACTACATAATTGAAAATAACCATTGGTTATAATGTGTTAATTTTATGCAAGCAAAATAATAGGGTACCAATGCTATGCTTTCAACTACCCACTTTTAGGGGAAACAGTACTAAAATTTTAGTGTCTAGGGCAGTTTGTCTTAAGTTGCATATTTTCTATATCATTTTGGAGAAGCTTCATTTGAAACTAAATATTCTTTTAAAATATTTAGAGGTTTACTTTCTCTGGGACATAGTAACCTGTCTCAGTTTGTGCACATAAACGGTTGTATCCTGGGTGGAGCTGTGGGCAAAATTCAATAGTAAAGTGCTTGCTCAGCTTGCAAACACCTAAGGTTCAATCCTCAATACCACCCATAAGTTTTTTTTTAAATGTCATCTAATTTCTTAAGAATTACAAGTCAAGATGAGGAGAAAATGGCTTCCTACTTCTTCTCTTTTCTTCTCCTTCTCCCCCTCTCTTCTTCGCTGTTTCCTAAGAAACTGCCAGTTACTTCCGCTTGAGGTCCCTTAAATAGCCTATAAGTATAAACTATTTCAGAACACTGTAAGTCTTGATACCTTCTCAAGTGATATTTGCCCATGGCTTTCAAATCCTTCCACAGAATTACATATAGACTACAATTGAAAATCTAAAGGAAAGATGTGGCTCAGACAGTATCCTGTAAAATAAAGGGAAAATTGAATGAGATTAAATTAGTGACATCTAAAACCTTCCCTTAAAGGAAACAGTTTGTATTTCAAAGCCCTTACTAATGAAGAAGAATGGCATCAATTTAGGCTTTGTCTGGGACCCATTCATTCTAGAGTCCCTTATCAGAATCCATAGGTATGTGAATCCCAAGGAAGAAGCTTCTGTTTGAGCTATGCCACTCCCTGCTGTCTCTTTAGAGAGAATGATTGAAGGATTTTCTAGCTATTGTCTGGCTTCCATGATTTCCAGGGCTCTTCCTTACTACTCTCTGTAATCTTTGCTTCTGTTCACAGCCAACTTTCATTTCACTTGTGCTATTTTGTTTTAGAATTAGTCTTCCAGAAATGTTTCCTCTCCTGAACATAACTTTGTATTTCAACTCTGCATTAACATTTGCAATTGAATATTTGAAACTACTTCTTTAGTCCTTCAAGCACTTAAAAATCTCTTCCATAAATTTTCCTTAGGTGTCTTAGTTACATTCCTTTTGCTGTGCTAAGACAGCTTTACCAAAGCAACTTACAGAAGAAAGAGTTTATTCGGAACTTACAGTTTCAGAGGTAAGTACATGATCCTCTTGGTGGAGAATGTAGCTTCAAGTAGGCAGGCATGGTGTTGGAGCAGAAGCTGAGTGCTCACATCTTGAGACAATAGTCACAAGGCAGAGAGAACTAACTGGGAATGTGCTTTTGAAACCTCAAACCCACCCCCAGTGGCTTTCCTCCTCCAATGAGGTCACACTTCCTATTCCTTCCCAAACAGTTCCACCAACAGAAGAGAAAGAATTCAAATACATAAGCTTATAGGAGCCATTCCCATTCAAACCACCATATTATGATTCTCATTTGCAATTTGGGATAGGCTACTTCAGAAGCATTGTATCCACAGATATGCATTTGGCTCTGAGTAGTAATAGAAAATATAACCACTTTGGCTTAAACAAATAGATGGGTTTTGTACCTCTAAAATAAGGTAAAAGCTTCATGGAAGGCATCCAAAGGCTACACCTGTTCACACTATCATCCACATGCTAGGGATTGCCCCTATATATTACTGTGTTCTTGGCATTAGACGGCCATCTTTGTACTTGTCATTTCAAGACTGGCTCTTCTGCATCCAACTTAATGCCTGCATTTTAGTCCAGAAGGGAAGGGATCAGGAAAAAAAAATTGCCTAATCTCGGTGTATGTGCCATTGGGTAGATGGCTGACACATAGCTGCTTTAGCTGTAAGCACATATGAGAAGGCGAATTGCTGCCATCAACAACATTGGGGAACTGACAGAAAGGTAAAAGAAAAATGGCTACTAATAATTTTAATAGCATTTTCTGCTACAGTGTTCTTTACTCACTTATATTAAATGTGACCACTCTAATTGGACTATAAACTACCAAAGGTTAGAAGTCATTAGTTTTGTTTTCTTTGTTTTCATCTCATCACCTTAGTGTGCTTTACCCATTCTATGCTGGACAGTAAAAGAATAATACAAGTCAACACACAAACTAGACATTCCCTTCTATGACTATATGACTAAATATGATTTTACTCCAGAAAGAGAAACTAAGCAATAAGTCTCACTTTAAACAACTGGACCCACACTAAATGGCAATATGGCTCCTGTTTCCTTTTTTTAATTTAAGGTTTTCTTTTTGTATGTGCATGCATATGCACATTTGGGCACAGGTGCTCAAGGAAGCCAGAAAAGGGTGTCAGATCCCCTAGGGCTAAAATTATAGACAGTTGTGAACCATTTGACATGGATGCTAGGAAATGAATTGAAGTCCTCTTCAAGAACAGCAAGTACTCTTAATCACTGAACCATATCTCTGGAAAATGGCTTCAGTTTTCTATCAAATACTTTACACCTGACTATCAACTGTCTGTGCCTCATTACAATCATTTGTTGAAACCCAATCATAATTTGCTAGTAGAACCTTGATGAAGAATCCATGATGATGGCCCCTGCAAGTCTGGATGAGCTCCCTTATAAAAACAGACACAAGAGCCAGTCATCTCTTTCTGCCCTGTGGGTCCAAATATACAGCATGGGTCTATAGCCTCACTAGAACCTGAATATTCTGTTACTCTGATATCAGATGTCCATCCTCCAGAACTATGAGAAATAAATCTGTAGGATTTAGGGGCACCTCAGTCTATAGTACATTGTTAAAACAGTGCACAGTAGGAAAGTCACTTACTTAGTAGTGGAGACATTATATCCCGCTGCTACTTTCTATAGTTCCTTACTTTTCACAACCTGGACTTATCACTTGCTGCAAAATATTATTTTAAGGTGTATTACTTTTGTTTATGTGGCATTTGTTCAATTCTGTGAAGCTGTGTTACTGTGCCTGTCTGGTGATTTAATAAAGACTTGAACTGTCAATAGTGAGGCAGGAGAGAGAAATGGGCAGGGCTGGCAGGTAGAGAGATAAATTGAAGGAGAAATCTGGGAGGAGGAAGAAGGAATGAAAGAGGAAGGAGGAAGACTTAATGGGCCAGCCACCCAGCCACACAGCCAGACACAGAGTAAGAAGAAAAGAAAAGGTATACAGGAATAGAGAAAGATAAAAGTCCCAAAGCCAAAGATAGGCAGGATAATTTAAAGTTAAGAAAAGCTGGCTAGCAACAAGCCAAGCTAAGGCCAATCATTTATAATTAAGAATAAGCCTCTCTACGTGATTTACTTGAGAGCTGGGTGGTGGGCCCCCAAAAGAGTAAAAAATCAACAACAGCAATCACTAATTTGAATTCAATCCACATTTGATTTACTTTGTGTAATTTGCTTGATTGAATAACAGAGAGAAAAAATTACTAATAACAACAAAAATATGGTACATAAATTTTTGTGTTGTACTCACCATATTCAATAATTCAATAATCATATACTCTTTTGTGATGCAAAGAGATACTGTAAGAAAGTACTGGGACAAGGGATCAGCTTGTTCCTAGGGTCCCTTTCCTTTTACCAGATTTAGCATTGTAAGGCAAAAATGTACTGAGAAATTATCACCATTAACAAGGGAGTGAAAAATTTGCCTTTATAATTCTTCTAATATCAAAAATCAAAGGCATATAACCTTATATCTGTGGCAGTCTAAGAAGAACCTACATGGATTAAGAAGGGCCAGGCTTCTACTTCATGGATCCGGGATCTTGGGGAGAAAGCAGATAACTGAAATATGGAACAGAGAAAGTGTTTCTAAGTGCTAACTTGAGGCTTACTATGGGTGATAAAATGAAGAAATTATTTTACTGTATGAGTATTTATACATTGATGTAACATAATACATTGATAATATAATACAATATACTTTCTAGACTTGGTAGAATATAACAGTTAGTAGTTTGTGGGTTAAAAACATGCTATATATTAGATGACCAGTAAATAGCTGTCCTTCCATCTCCCCAGCCTAAAAGTGTCCTTTCTGCCTTTGATTTCACATGGCATCCTGCTATTATTACTTTTGTGATTTTTATTTTCTATTTTTGGTAATATTTCTTACTGGATTTCAGATACCATGAAAGCAAGGAATGTTTTTTTTTTGGCCTCATAATCTCCACAGGTGTCATGCCAAGAGTATTCCAAAGGACTGCTAAAATTATTAGGTGCTTTATTGCTAAATAAAAAAAAATTTGTGAGTGAAAAGACAAGTGGCTACTTTACTCCATACAAGGCAACACTTGAAAAAACTAAATGTTTTTATTGTTCTTGTTTTGCTGGTCAGTTTAGCTAGGGAAAGGCAGAAACAAAGACAATACTAGTCTATCATGACTAGAGAGAGACAAGCAATCACTTTATAATCAAAGGATTTCTGAGTGATAAAAACTGCATCTCATTTCTCTTTCCCCCTAAGAGATTATTTCAAAGGGAGTACAACAAGCAGATTCACACAAGAATTCAAACAATTCAGTAAGGGCCTTTAGCTAAAACACTAGACCAAAATCAAACTGAAAGCAAAATAAACAAGAAAAAAATCCTACCACCACAATTGCAATTTATGGCCACATTTATTTTTTTTAATGGAATGTATCATATAGCTGCATTTGAACTTTCTAGTAAGGCAAAATATATACCATCTATTTCTAATTTTTTTCTTGCTTTGTTGTTTTCCCTTAAGTACTAATAGTTCCCAAGGGGCCTCTATCACCTAACGTGTCAGTTGTCTTTGCTCTCTGCTCTAGAACAGTGCTCTTCAGTAGAACTTTCTGTAGTGATGGAAACATCTTAAGTTAATGTTATTCAATATGCTAATAGCTTCTGGGCAATTGAGATGTGGCTTGTGGGACTAAGGAACTGATTTTTATTTAATTGAACTTGAGTTCATTTAAATTTAAATAGCCACAGGTAGTTAATGGCTACTGCATTTTATACCAAGACTTTAGAAAGTATCAGAAGATGGATACTTCTTTGAGTTCCAACTACTCTTTCTATTTTAAGCCCTTCTGGATTTCTCAATCACCATTCACAAAGATGCTCTTCTTGTACGAGTTCATTCTACCATCACAAAGAATACAATGACAGGGAAAATACATGCCTTAATCTCTTACTTGCTAAGGCAGGGCATGGCTTTGGACAGAGGAATGACTCTATCCAAATGAGTTTATATGATTCTGCTTCTTGCCAAGATTTAGTCAAATTAAGATGCAAGAGAATAAAAGAAGGTGTTCTAGTTTGTTTTTATTGTGTAACTTATATCCCTCTTACATAAGAAAACATCATAGTTGACATCTCCAGAAACTTTCTTACATTACCCTAGCCATTGGTTGTCCCTGCTCCACTAATCTCCCACTACTCTGTTTTTCTATGTAAATCACACACAAAAAATCAGGATGCAATAAGATAGAATTAGAGTGAAACGAAATTTGTTGTTACAACATGATGTTAACTAAAATGTTGAGATAATGCTGTAATTTTCTGATGACAGCTTCAGTTCATTCCAAGAACACAAATACAAACACCATGAGAAAATTATGATAAAACTCTGTCAAGTCAATTAGTGCTTGTAAACAAATACCATAGTTGAGCACATACTCTTCAGCAGTGTTTGGCATTATAGTCAATCAAGTGCTTGCTTATTTCACAGCATGTGTGCACTCCACATAACAGAGAATGACAGGAAATACAGATTACATTTGTACATGCTTATACAATACAGAAGATTCTTACAATAGCCACTTGCAACTGTCCAGAAAAGACGGGTTAAGAGATACAGGCAAGAAAGGTCAAATGAAGCAAAATAAACACAGGGAAAATCTAACTGGACCTTACTTCAGAGGCTTTGTACAAGAAAATATCCTTTTCTCTAAAGTCAGCAAGATAAGTGTAAACAGAATTAACCTAGAAGCATATTCAGGTGCCAGGAATAATCATCTTGTTAACATTTGAATATAATTGATAACAAATAAAGTCACAAAACACTAGCCTCCCAGGTTCTCACTATTAGTAGTACTTCTACATTTTGACATGCATTGTGCTGATTTCTCTAAAGCCCAGGATGTCACCTTCTACACTTTCTGTGGAACTTTTCACTGACCCAGTATCACCATGGTAAGCAATTCTAAAAGCATGATAAAATGTGAAATTTGTTTTAAGCCTATACATTGGGTGTGCTGAATCTTTGCCTAATGTCCCAGAAAAACAGACCAACAACTCATAATTAAAAACCTCCACCTCTCCTGCCACAGTCTGAAAGCGCTTGTCATTAGGGGAATAGGACTGCATGCATAAAATCCCTCTTTACCACAGATTAGGAAAGGCAGATAGGTCTCAAATTTTCTATGAAATCTTTATGGTAAAGTAGGAACTAATTATCAAGGTGATTATTTTGATGTTTTAAAATCATCAAATAGTTCATGTGTTTCCATTAGTTTGGCTATTTGTCCCTGTGCTTTATCCAACCTTGGTTTCAACAATTCTCGCTCATATAAACCCTCTTCTTTGTCGCTAATTAGACTCCCGGCGCTCCACCCAGGGCCTAGCCATGGATCTCTGCATCCACTTCCCTCAGTCATTGAATGGGGTTTCTGGCACAACTATTAGGGTGTTTGGCCATCCCATCACCAGAGTAGGTCAGTCCCGCCTGTCTCTTGGCTATTGCCAGCAGTCTTTTGTGGGGGTATCTTTGTGGATTCAGGCCCTCTGAATAGGTGAGACAGTTGATTGGCTTGATCTGTTTGGAAGGCATCTAGGCAGTGGTACCAGGTCCTGGGCTCATTGCATGACTTAGCTGTTTGAAACCTCGGACTTATGCAGGGATGCTTGGCTCAATCTGGGAGGAAGGGACTAGACCTGCCTGGACTGAGTCTACCAGGTTGATCTCAGTCCTCAGGGGAGGCTTTGCCCTGGAGGAGGTAGGAATGGGGGATGGGCTAGGGGTAAGGGGAGGGGGCAGGAAGGGGGAGAACAAGGGAATCTGTGACTGTTATGTAGAACTGAATGGTATTGTAAAATAAAATAAAAAAAATAAAATAAAATCATCAAATAATTTGAGCACTTATATGCCTATCACCATGAAGTTTCTAGAGATTAAAACCATGATTTAATATATCTTCAAGGTCCCTTATTCCTTCTCTGTTAAGAGACCATGGTAAATGGAGACCACATGAGAATAGGAAGAAGCAGGGTGCTAGAGAGGTCCACAGAAATCCACAAGGATACCTCCATAATAGACTACTGGCAATGATAGAGAGACAGCCCGAAATGACCTACTCTGGTGACAGGATGGCCAAACACCCTAATTGTCATGCTAGAAACCTCATCCAATGACTGAGGGAACCGGAAACAGAGATCCACAGCCAGGCCCCAGGTGGAGCTCCAGGAGTCCAATTGGGGAGTAAGAGGAGGGTTTGTATGAGCAAGAATTGTTGAGACCAAGGTTGGAAAAAGCACAGGGACAAATAGCCAAATGAATGGAAATGCATGAATTATGAACCAATGGCTGAGCGGCCCCCAACTGAATCAGGCCCTCTGGATAAGTGAGAGAGTTGATTGATTTGATCTGTTTGGGAGGCATCGAGGCAGTGGGACCGGGACCTCAGTGCATGTGCTGGCTGTTTGGAACCTGGGGCCTGGGAAGAGGGGACTGAACCTGCCTGGACTGAATCTACCAAGTTGAACTCAATCTTCAGGGGAGTCTTTATCACAGAGGAGATGGGAATAGGGGGTGGCTTGGGGGGAAGGTGGGGGGGGGAGTGGGAGAATAAGGGAATCCGTGGCTGATATGTAAAATTAAATTAAATTATAAAATAAAATTTAAAAAAATCTTCAAGGACCTTATAGTTCAATTCTGTCTTCCAATTCTACTGTCCTGTATTAGTAATATCAAAAATACATAGCCAACAATTATTTTAAAATATGCAAATGCATAATGAAATGCTTGAAGGCATAATGACTAACTTTTGAAATTTTCAATTTTTTTTTTTTTTTTGATTTTTCAAGACAAGGTTTCTCTGCGTAGCTTTGTGCCTTTCCTGGATCTCACTCTGTAGACTAGGCTGGCCTCGAACTCACAAAGATTCGCCAGCCTTTGCCTCCCAAGTGCTGGGATTAAAGGCGTGCACCACCACCGCCCAGCTAAAAATTTTTCATTTCGAAACAGTATTTTCATAAATTACTTTAGAATTTCATACAATATATTTTGAATATATTCACTCCCACCTCGAATCGTGCTATAAGCAGCCTCTCCACCCTTTCATCCTTTGACACCCAATTTTGAGATTGGGTAAATTCTCTTTAAAAAAATTTACATATAACTAACAAACTAATTTTCATTTTTCTTTTATTCTTTTTTTTTTTTTTTTGGTTTTTCGAGACAGGGTTTCTCTGTGTAGCTTTGCGCCTTTCCTGGAACTCACTTGGTAGTCCAGGCTGGCCTCGAACTCACAGAGATCCGCCTGCCTCTGCCTCCCGAGTGCTGGGATTAAAGGCGTGCGCCACCACCGCCCGGCTTTTTCTTTTATTCTTTGGAGAAAAAAGTAACCACAGAACAGTAGCATTTGAGTTAACAGAACAATTTTTCAAACATAAGAAATCATTTAATGGTACTCGAAGCACTGAACTACTAGTCGTTAGTTACAGCAGTTAAACTAGTAGGAGCAAATTTAAAAAAGGAGTAAGTGGAAAAATTCCTCATGCTAACATATTCCACCAAGTAACAGCATAGCATACTGACTGTGATAGCTAATTTTCATTGTCAATAGACTGAATTTGGAATCACCTAGGAGACACATCTTTGGGTGTATATTTGAGTTTATTTCTAGAGATGTTTAACTGGAAAAAAAAGCATGCCCTGAATGTTGTTGGCATCATCCAATGGGCTGGAGTGCCATTCTGGGGTTTGGGGATGAGAAAGTGGGTGAAGCACAATCCCTCATTTCTATCTGCTTCCTGGCTATAAACTCCATGTGACCAGCTATCTCATGTCCCTGCTGCCATGCCCTTACTGCCTTATTCCTCACATTGCCTTTGAATCCAACATCTAGTCACAGGGATGAGAGAAGTAACTATAGCATGTATTAAATATATTAAACCATAATGCTAACTACATGAATGTATTTAATGTGTTACTAGGAACATGGGAGAGGCAAGTGACAGTGTGGCAAGTGGGAGTTCCTTTGTGTAGCTCAAAATCTAATACAACTTTTCCAAAGTAATACACCTTTCTTTCTTTGCCGTATGTCGGTCACCATCAGGGAAACATCACCCCATGCAGGGAAACTAGTGAGATTAGCAAACTGTTGCATTTCATTTTTGTGGAACAGCAGTTTCATGTTAGTTACTAGTAATGTTCCAAAGATTAAGCCTTAGGATCAATAATTTTATAAGACAAAAAGCAGACATAAAACTGGGTTAAATTCAAATATAGGACATATTTAAAAAATCCACACTTGGCTTGGACATGTACTAGCTCCATTATGAAGAATAAATTGAAGCAGATATTAGAAGTCATCACACACCACTGAAAAATATAGATACTCATCAGTTCAGAGTATGGAAAACTATAGTTATCAGCTCTGCCTTTTGTTGTTCATAAAGTACCTCTAGGTCCCAGAGATATAGTCCCTACATGTAGATAGTACTAAACAACTGAAGTAGTTGAGCCCTCCTCAGTCATGAAAATCAGAATGTTGATACCTGAGTAAGGAAAACCAATAAATTACAGTCTAATAATTTTGTATAGGAGAATAATGAGTAAAAGACATTGTCTTATTTCTTGCTACATCTCTACAATTTAGTATAAGGTTGAACATAATGACTATGTGTAATACATTATACTGGTACAATAGCACTGGCCAATTTCATTTTTAAACAAAGAGGTTTGATTGAGTTGTCCATATAATTTACTTGCATGGCTAATTGAACTATAGATTATTATGGAATCACAAGTACATATTTCTGATTAAGGAAAGTAAACTGGGACATAAATAACCATCACAGCTAAATCAATCTTAAAATGGAAATAAAACTTAGGGTATTATTAGTAAGGTAAACTTACAAACAAAGCAATGTCTTGTACAAACCGAAAGGCATGATCTCCTATTTAAATAAGAAAACATCTACAGGTATTTCCTCAATGGTATGATACAATGATGCGATGTTCTTTTTTTTTTTTTTTTTTTTTTTTGGTTTTTCGAGACAGGGTTTCTCTGTGTAGCTTTGCGCCTTTCCTGGAACTCACTTGGTAGCCCAGGCTGGCCTCGAACTCACAGAGATCAGCCTGCCTCTGCCTCCCAAGTGCTGGGATTAAAGGCATGCACCACCACCGCCCGGCTGATGCTATGTTCTTAATGCAGGTATTCCCCACCAAATTCCATGCTGAAACCTAATTCCCAAAGTAAGATTATTAAGAGATTGGATCTTATGGGACATGATTACATCACAAGGGCAGGGTGCTCATGAATAGAATTTGTATCTGTATAAGAGGCCTAATGTAGCTTGTTTATTCCTCCCACACAGGTATATAAAAATCATTATCTATGAGGAACAGGCCATTTTCAAATACTTAATCTGTTGGCACTCTTCATCGTGGATTTTCCAGTCAGAACTAAACAATAAATTTGTTGTATATAAACTCCTAGTATAAGTTATTCTAGCAGCCAAAACAAAGAGAAAAAAATATATGTAATTATCTTTAAAACTTTATTACATATGTGTATCTCTCTGAGTGTGTGTGTGTGTGTGTGTGTGTGTGTGTGTGTGTGTGTGTGTGTGTAAGGATGTGCATATGCTAAGGCATGTGTGTGTAGGTCAGAAGACAACTTGCAGGAGTGGTTTTTGTCCTTTGCCATAGGGATCTCAGGTATTGAACACAGGTAGTAAAGCTTAGCAGAATGTCCTTTATCCATCTTACCAGCCCTATATAATTATCCTAGAACAAGTTCATATACAAGATACTAGGAATACACATACATTTATACCTCAATAAAAAAAATAAGATCAAATAGATTGAAGTTATAATTTATGTAAAGGTTGTTGCTCTCAGTCTATAAAAAAAGGATTGGATTTCTTTAAGTTGCATGTGCAGTGAAATCTTTGTTTACAACTTGCTACTTGACAAAAGTTAGGAGCAGGAGAGGGAAAGGGCTAAGATGGTATTAACCACAGTCTGTTAAAGGGCATTAAAATTGTTATATATCTTCCTCAAATTATCAACATCAGTGGAAAAAACATAATTTGATTCAGAGGTTTTATTAATACACATTCCCACACATTCTCTAGCCAAAATGAAATCTACTTCTAATGCCAATATTTTGGAGGGTTTTTCAATAATTACAGAAATCTTCAAACTTATGAAAGTGTAGATACAACAAAAGAAACAATTGTAGAGATTCTAATGGTGAATTGGGAGTAAAAACACGAAGAGCAGCATTACTTCATGGAAATACATTCATTGAACAAGCTTCAAATATGTGACTGTATATACATCAAGCTTTTAGCTGATTCCAGCTTCCTATGTTCAGAATTGCACTTTCTGGTCTATGCTTTTTCCATGCTGATTTCAATTAAGGTCCATTGCCAAAAATGTAGTAGGCAGTATAAATTGCTCTTCTCTTCTTTGTGACTTTGTCCCCAAAGTCCTCTATGCTGCCTTAATCACAACATATGGAATACAAAGGGGAAAATATGACCTCTTTGTGGTTTATATTCTTAGAGCTGAATTCATACACACACACACACACACACACACACACACACACACATATATATATATATATATATATATATATATATATATATATATATATGATCAAAAATCTTCTCCAGGTTTTCTTTAAGAATAACTTTTTAAAGGGAAGTTGCTGGTTTTGGAAAGGAAGTATGGTGGGAAGCCAGCCAGGCTCATTGTCCCTTTTTGGCCACCTTCCTATTGCAGCTGGTTATCTGAAGGCTGGGCAGTATGTAAAAATATCATGTTAGAATGGCTAAATTTGTGCTTCTCTCTTCTCCCTGGAAACCTGTGTTTTAAAAGAACCCTGAATTTAAGTTGATCATTGTTATTATAAGGACCCTTACCTCGTCTAAATGCTGAAAATTATCTTATTTGAACCTTTTGAGCAGAGAAAAACATATCCACCATTTTGAATAAAGCTTTGAAATGCTAATGGCTTTTGACAATATTCTGGTTGAATTTCCAACTGTGATTTTCCTTTGATTAAAATAAATAAATAAATGGTAGAGCACCAACTTTGTCACCTGAGCATTGTTAAAGCTGACATTTGCAAAACAAGTATGCTAATATGACATTTCCCTGTCTTCTTGGTACTTTGGTGTGATCTGACAATGAACCCAGAGAACTTTCTGAGAAACCTTTGGTATTTGACCAAGTGCCACCTATACATCAGGCAATTTCAAACTATTGTCATTTTCCTGCCTCCCCACCACAATTTAAAGGAATATCCCACTAAAACTCTAGGAAGTATCTCATCTCCCAACCAAATATAACAAAACAGCTATTCACAGAGAGGTGTGTAGAAACTGCAGAGTCCTTTCAGTGAAAAAGTATTACTGTGGACATGCAGAAACAAGCAGCTAAACTTGTAATAACTGAGGATTCCATAGGTTTCATACTAGCCAAGCCAAATCTCACTCTTTTTTACTTGTTAGATTTATTTATATTTTAAATTTTTATTTTATTTTTTATTAAGAATTTTTTTCATTCATTTTACACACCAATCAAAGATTCCCCCTCTTCTCTCCTCCCGCCCCCCCCAGCCTCCCCCTCCTAGCCCACTCCCCACTCCCCCCCCACAAGAAGGCAAGGCCTCACATGGAGAGGCACATCCAGTAGAGGCAAGTCCCATCATAGGTAGTGGGCTCCAAAAAGCCCACTCATGCACCAGAGATGGATTCTGATCCTACTTCCAGGGGGTCCCCCAAGCAGATCAAGCTACACAACTGTCTCGCCAAACAGAGGATCTAGTCCAGTCCCATGCAGGGTCCACAGCCATTGATCCAACTTTCATGAGTTCCCACTAGTTTGGTTTGGTTGTCTCTGCAGGTTTCTCCATCATGAACGTGATGAACTTGCTCTAGAATCCCTCTTCTCTCTCTTTGACTGGACTCCTGGAACTCTGCCTGGTGTTTGACTGTGGATCTCTGCATCTGCTTCCATCAGTCACTGGAGAGAAGCTCTGTGATGACAGAGTATTCACTGGTCTGATCACTGGGGTAAGCCTGTTCAGTTCAGGCACCCTCTCCACTATTTCTAGTAGTCCAACCTGGGGTCATCCTTGGGGATTCCTGCCAACTTCCCTAGCACTGGGTTTCTTCCTACCTCTCTATCTCCCTATGTCTAGAGAGATACCTCTCTCTATCATGGTATCTCTTTCATTGCTTTCCCACTCCATCCCTGTTCCAGCTCGACCATCCTGTTCCCTTGTGTTCTTATCCCCTATCCCCTACCTTCCATTGCCCACCCCTCACAAATCTCACTATTTCATAATCAGAAAAGGAAATGGGACTTCAACAGGAGTTATTTCATAACATTGCCTTTACTTCTCATAAGCAAAATATGAATATTGTTAGTACATTTAAATTCTGGGACACCTTAAAAACTCATTTAATTGAGAATCATGATCTCTTTTGTTTAAAAAAATATTTCATTAATTATTTGAACACACTACTATTATTTTTGAAATGGATATGTTGTCAAACTGCCTTCTAAACTCCTATCATTAGCTTTTGAAATATAGCTTCTTTGGTTCCATGTTTTTAATTTAACTTTTTTGAGAATTTTATATATGTGTACTGTATTGATATAATTTTAACCCCTCCCTCTGCCCCTGTAACTCCTCCTATATCTCTGGAGAAGAACAATTCTTCTGCTCAGCAACCATTAACTGCTTATAGTTCTCCATCTTGGAGTTAGATCCTCTATCCATTTTGGCATGTCAACTGTGCAAGTCTTGTTTAGGTGACTATAGCTGTGACTCCATGGGTGCAGCAATCCCTGTCTAACTTAAACTAAACAATCTAATGGCTGATGTCCTACTCCTCTGGCTCTTACATCCTTTCAGCCCCTTCTCCATAATTATCCCCGGGCCTTATATGTAGGGGTTGTGTTGTAGATGTAGCAAATGTACCCTGTAGTCAGGAAATGATGAGGCAGGGAGGAGTTCTAGAGTGGAGGATAGTAGGACACAAAAAAAAACAAATGGGAAAAACAGGGGCAGCAACTGGGAAAGGGGTGGGAAGGTAACACAGAGGGAGGGGAGAAAAGTAATAAATTACCAACAATGTTTGAAATACGAATACATATGTTAAGTTTACTTAAAAATATACACATATAATTATATATAGTTTTAATGAACTCACAATATTTGGTGTGATAATGTACCCCCCTCCCAAGGTTCATAAACCATCTAACAAAAAACCATTGCCAGACATGTGAAATGACCCTTTCTTTTGTTATTCAATAGAGTTAAAGAGTTCTCCAAGAACATAGGCTATTACCACTGCCTTTGGTTTCCTCTCAAAACTGAAAGGTAGTCCCTATTAGTGAAAGCACCACACACTTCAGACATAGGACTTGGAGGAATCGAACTACAACCGACCTGGAAGCCTCCTTCCCATGGACTAGCTCTTATAGTATCCAAAGTTGCTATATCTAAGGTTTCAAAGGAGAAGAGCAATCAATAGTCCCACCCAACTGTAAAACCTAAGAATGACAACAGTGATCAGCATGACAACCTGTCTCTAAGGGTGCAACAGTGACACTTACATCTTGGAGGCAATAAAAAGTTGTCAAGTTGGATTCAAGGCCTGCTTAGTAGGAGGGGATTCACAACTTGTACTTTTTTTTTTTTTTTTTTTTTTTTTTGGTTTTTTTCGAGACAGGGTTTCTCTGTGTAGCTTTGCGCCTTTCCTGGAGCTCACTTGGTAGCCCAGGCTGGCCTCGAACTCACAGAGATCCGCCTGGCTCTGCCTCCCGAGTGCTGGGATTAAAGGCGTGCGCCACCAACGCCCGGCCACAACTTGTACTTTTAAACCTACCCAAGCCCATAGCTTCTGAAGTAATAGATTCTAGAGGAGAACCTACTACTACAACTTTCCTAAACCATGATAATTTCTGACTGCATTATAGATATGTATTCTTACAAGCACAGATAAGTGTAGCTGTCAACCCTCATCAAAGAAACTTCTCCTCACAGCAGATAGAGACCATGGCAGAAGTTACAACTGGTGAAAAGGCATAGAATATGGTCCAGATTTTAATGAGAGTCCATTTTAAAGTATTAAATATTTTTGTCCGTAAAGAAAAATAAAATCATGAACTTTGCAGATAAATAGATGGGCCTAGAAAATATTATATCAAGTGAGGTAACCCAGCTGCAAATCCTCAGATTTGAGTATACAACCTAGAAACCTGGAAAATCAGAAGTGGGAGAGAGATTTGGGAGGGGACTACCAGGATACCGGTGATTTGGAGTGGGGAATGGAATAATCAGATGGGGGCTCCATCTGGGTGAAGAAAGGGTGGTCAATACAAAAGGAGAATAGGGCCCAAGAGACAAATAACACTAAAGTTGTTTCTTAAAACCTAATGGAATCATATTATTTATTTGCCTAAAACTATATCTCATACACATGAATAAATGTGTATACACATACATACATAATATATTAAATATATTATACATATTATAATTTATACATATAATACTAAAGTTCTAAATGTATATATTATATTAGATAATAACATATATTAAAGAATATATTATATAGAACTAGAGACTAAGAAAAACTCCAGTACCAGGGACAAGAAACCTTTCAAATGGTTAGTTGAGATAGTCCAAGTGACTCTCAAAACTATGTAGATTATCAATGTAGTCCTGGTTTGCCTCTCAGGGTTTAGCATAGGCCCCTAATGTTGAACACAACTCACACTTAGGACACCAGACTTAGATGAGTTTATCTAGATCTGATCTAAAAGCCTCTTTCCTGTGGCCTAGCATCCATGGTTCCAGAAAACACTATGCAAGTTACCAAAGGAGGGAAGCATTAAACAGTTGTACCCAGCTGCAACACCTATGAATCACAACAATTACCAGCATGGCAAGATATACATAAAGGTGCAGTAAGTGGAACACACATGTCAATGGCAACCAACAGCTGTCTAATTGGACTTCAGGCCCAATCAACAGGAGGAAAATAATGCCTGGTACTGGAAACCTATTCAGCTCCCTGAGGATAGTGAGGTCATTGATCTTGGAAAAAAAATCTACTTCTGGCACTTTGTTGGACATGCATAATTTCTTGTTATATTTTAAATTATTGATGAAATTATTATGTAATTAAAAGGAAGATTTATTTAGTGGGTAACTTACAAAAAAGGGAAAGGTAGGTTGTGGGGTCTGGGGAAGGTGTATCGAAGTCCAGCAGTGTTCTCTGGAGCTCTGTGCAGGCAACCTCCACCTTCAAGGATCCAGGAACAGAGAGAGTGTGCTGCTGGCCCATCCAGATCGTGCTGTTGGCCCATCCAGATCTCAGATCTCCAGGTGCCTCCCTTGGCCCTGCCTTGTAGGCGTGACAGTTGCTGAAGCCTCAATGGGGGTTGGAATTTCCAGATCAAAGCTGGAATGGCTACCTACTACACTAAATTGTATACTTAAACTTATAGATAAGAATAGCTACCTATTGGTGAAATTATTAAGGCCACTCCACGTAGTTAAAGGGGAGATTTATTTAATGGCGTAACTTACAAATGAGGATTCTGGGAAAGACACAGCACAGTCCAGAGGTGTTCTCTAAAGAACTGTCCTCGGTCCACCTCTAGCATCCAGGCTCCCAGCAAGAAGAGAGTGTGGCACATTCCATTCTCGGGTCTTCAGGGCCCTCCCTTGGCCCCACCTTGTAGGCGTTATAGTTACCGAAGCCTCAATGGGGGTTGGAACTTCCAGACCAAAGCTGGAATGGCTACCCACTACAGCTACCATCCCCCAACCCTCATCATAGAAATGGAGACCATCACAGAAAACGACAACTGAACACAATGCAGAGATCAACAGACCATGACTCATATCTCTATCTATCTATCTATCTATCTATCTATCTATCTATCTATCTATCTATCTATCTATCTATCTATCTATCTATCTACATATGTATGTGTATGTGTATACACATACTGTGTATGTGTAAAATAATAAAGAAAAAGAGGCTATAATGCTTATGGGGACATGAGGATGTTTGAGGGAAGGTAATTGGAAAGAGCTGGGGGGAAGGTGATGAAATTCTATTTCAATTAAAAACATGAAATATTTTTAGCCAATTAGTCTATCCTTAAATTTCTGGTCCAATATGTATACCTCCAGAGATATATTTGGCTTTAGCATTTGGCAGATGTGAATAAAAAACAAACTGGCAAAAAAAAAGCAACAAACCACCATTGATGTTGTTACTGAAGGAAACTGACTAGTTTTATATAATTTAGATAAAACCAGTAAACTCAAATCTTTGGATATTCCTTAAGAATCATTAAAGCCAGCAGGTGGTGGTTCACACCTTTAATCCCAGTACTTGGGAAGCAGAGGAAGGCAGATCTCTGTGAGTTTGAGGCTGGCCTGGTCTACAGAGCGAGTTCCAGGACAGCTAGGGCTGTTACAGAGAAACCATGTCTCAGAAAAACAATATATATATATATATATATATATATATATATATATATATATATATATATCAGTAAATATGGGGCTGGAGAGATGGCTCAGTGGTTAAAAGCACTGACTACTCTTCCAGAGGAGCTGGGTCCAGGGCATCCAACACCCATGGTAAAACACCAATGAGTAAAAGAAAAAGAAAAAAAACAGAATCTGTAAATACAAAATTACTGAAAGGTATATAAAAATCTGAGAATGTCATGTCCCTTAATTTATTGTATATTAACATTTGTATAATCAGTTATTGTGTGGATGGGAAGAAATCTCAGAAGGCTCTACCCCTAGATGAAGAGCTACAAGCAATTAGTGGCTACAGAGAGAGGGAGAATCAGTTTTCTCCTGGAACAAGACCCTAGGTAGTCTATCTAATCCATATTTGTCAGCCCTTAACACATGCACGCTTGCACACACACACGTGTGTGTATGTGTACAACACTAAATGGCTCAGAAGTTTGTGTGTCTCTGTGTGTGTACATATTTATATATGTGTGTATATACAAATAATGTGTATATATTACGTATATATTTTTAATACATATACATTTAAAAAGATAAGGTCATGAATGAGAAAAGGTGTGGAAGGACACAGGAGGAGATGGAGGAGGAGAAATAGTTAAAAGAATTTACTTTTTTTTTTTAAATCTCCTTTACTAAAAACATAATCCATGTTTATATTTGGGGACTCTGTCTCATATACGATGGTTGTGTTCTATCTTACTTTTCTTTACAAAACTGATAAAACATTCTCAATGTTGTAACTTTATCATCAAAAACCTAGTCAATTATTTGTGAAATACAGGCAAAACATGTCAACATTCCTGGGGACATTTCTGTTACCTCTTATCAACAAATTTAAATTAACTTTATGATGGATTAAGGTTTAAGTCTCCTTTTACAGCAGGTGCTTTGCCAAAAATCATCTAACTCTCTACAGTCATGAAGTCTTAATGAGTCAAACATAAATGTTTATTTTTTTCTGGGAACTTCAGTCCACAATTAACATGTTACATTTATAATTACATATGTATGGCTCTTTCTGTGCTAAAAGAGCACTTAAACAGTTGTGACATAGAGTGTGTATATAACAAAGTAAAACGTATACTACATGATCTTTTATGGGAGAAAAATGGCTAATGTTCATCTAGACTCATCTTTATTAAAGAAAATAGCCTTTACCATTGAGCCCTTTTAAATACAGCTGCAAAAATATTTTTTTTCAATATTTAATACTTATGCAGAGACAGAGGTAAAACCCGATGACACTATTATTTGGCAAGAAGTGTGAGCGTTGGAGCATATTCTCATTCTGTAGTCCCAGAAGACCTGGAGTTTACTATGCAGACCAGACTGGCCTTAAACTTGAAGTGATGCTCTTGCAGAGTGCTGGGATTATAGGCGTAGGGCACCACATCCAACTAAAAATGATATCATTCCTTAGATCCTTAGGACCCACATGATGAAGGCACATAACTGACTCCTTTGAGCTGTCCTTGACCTCCACGTCAATGATATTCCATGTGCCCATCCAACACATACAGATAAATAAATAAATGTAATATAAAAATAAAAATAACAGCTTGACACTGCTATAGTTGCTAAGAACCTGATGTCAGACTGATCACAGGCCTGGGGGAAACCTAATACTATTTTTCTGCTAAAGCAACAAAGCAATGAGATGACTTCTAATGAAACACTGCTGTACCCATAGATCAGTGCCTCACTCTACCCACATCAGAGAAGCTTCTTCCTGCAGTAGATGGGAATTAATGCAGAGACCCATAACTGGAGCATGCACAGAGAGTTAGAGGCTTTCAATAACTCAGTTCTAAATAGGATGTCTTCATCAAATCCCTCCCCTCCTGGTTAAAGAATTTATGCTGAAGAGGAAGTACAAAGACTAATAACCAGAGATGATGGATGACTACAAGGGAAAAGTACCTTCCAGATACAACAGGACAGATGAACACATCGACTCATAGAGACTATGTCAGCATGCACAGGGCCTGCACAGGTTCAAGCCAGAAAGACTCCCAGTGCTGAGAAGGGGAAGTAGAGACAGGCCCTCATCCATAACCAAGAAGCTATTTGCAACTGATACCCACTGGCAAAGGAAAAATCAGTTTTCTCCAATGGAGTCTCACTGAGTGTATTAATCACACCTTAGGGCAAACCCTATGCTTAGGAGTAGTTGACCAACATAAAATAAATTCAATGTTACTTTTGTAAACTTTTCATCTCAGTTTGCTTTGTTTGGGCATTTCTTTGTCTTATTGATCTTTTGTTTGCTTATTTTGATTTCCAGATTTATGAGTTTTTAGCCTTTTTTATAATTTTGGAAGAGAGAGAAAATGAACACAATGTTGGAAGGGTGGGGAGGCAGGAGGATCTGGGAGGAGTTGAAGGAGGGGAAATCATGTTGTGTGAAACTTTTTTTAAAATCAGAGGCTAAAGTTTAATTGAAAATTTGAACCAGAATAAAATTTCTCTTTGTCATTAATTCCCTGTACAAATTTAGTCATATTACCTTTTATATACCACATATATGTATATATTTAATACTCATTAAAGAAGAATCCATGGATTTGGAAGAATGGAGGAGACTTAAGAGTTGAAGAGAGGACGAGGGGTAAATGATATAAATAGAGTATACACATATGGATTTTTTTTTAATTTTTAAGAAAACCAATAGCTCAAAAATAGGTGTGAATGAAATGCTTTCTCTAGTCCTTTTCAAACCTAGCATTCTAAGATTTCATGCTTTTTAATTTTTTCTTATTTATGTAACAAAAATATCACTCTAATAATGGACTCACCAGAGGCTTCCCATCTGTACTATGCTCTTCTTTCTAGGGCACTTGAGTATTTGTGTACAAGATCCAGCCTTACTGAGCACTTGTCTGGTGAAGTTCAAGTGGAAGGCTACTAGAGATCTTTTAGAAATAAATGATAACAACTCTGAAAAAGATCCTAAAATACAAAGTAAGAATACGATTTGCATAGTATAAATAATATCTACATATGAGTTTTCTCCCTTATACTTATTTGTAAAAGATCTTGCTCACTGTAATTAATACCCATTGTGCTGTCTAATTTTTATGTCAACTTGACATAAGCTAGTCAGTTTTGAAGAGGGAACCACAATTGAGAAATGTTTCCACTATGGTGGCCTGTGAGCAAGCCTGCCATGTATTTTCTTGGTTGATGGTCGATGTAGGAGGGTCCAGCCCATTGTGTGTGGTGCCTTCCCTAGGCTGGTGGTCCTGGGTGCTATAAGAAAACAGGCTGGGCAGGCCAGTAAGCAGCACCCCTCCATGGCCTCTGCATCAATTAGCCCCTGCCTCCATGTTCCTGTCTTGAGTTTTTGTCAGGACTTCCCTGAAAGATACATTATAAGTTGTAAGATGAAATAAAGCCTTTCCTCCTCAATTTGCTTTTGGTCATGCTCTTTATCACAGCAATACAAACCCTAACAAAAACACCCATGTTTGTGCTAAATTCACCCTTTTTCTTGGCAGACTAAATGAGACATGTAGTTGAAGTGGTGTCTGTGAACCAACAATATTTCAGCTTCTGGGAGCTTATTGGAATTACAGATAATCAGGACCCACTCCAGACATACAGACTTGTATTCATATTGAAACCTGAGAGGCATAGGTGTAGAACATAGCTTCCCACACACTGCTCTAGCATGCTTCAGAATCAACTTCCTGTTGTGACCTCACATGGCAGAGGCAGTGAGTAGTCTATCCTATCATTAGGGAAAGAGAAAAGGGGCCACCTCTTGTTCATTTAAGTGATGTCTTGAACCCAGGCTCTTCTTCAATTTTGTAATCCTCCTCCATTAACCTCCTTGGTATATGGATTAATACAATCACCTCGGCATTTAAGTTTCAACATGTAAATTTGGAAGAGACATAGGCATTCAGCCATAGCATAAAAGTTCCTCCAACGTTTGATTTCTTTCTCACTATTGTCCAAATTTTTTTGGTTTATTTACAGATTAAAATTACCTGGTGATTTTATTTCTAAGAGTCATTCCTGAAACCAAGTAGCCAGAATTGGTGCTAATATCGGTGGCATGAAGTTATTTCTGAGTCCTATATCAACTATTATCTAGTTCATATATTGAGGATAGTTGAGATTGCAGGGCTCTTAGTATGTATCATAGTGCCCCATACCTACTGAGAAGTACATGGCAATGCTTCTTGACCTCTTTAGCACAGATGCCCAAGCCAAGTTTATCAACACTTGAAAAATGTGTCTACTTACAGGTCTTGCACTATTTTCCAGTCTATCCAGATTAGAATGCAAGTGGGGAAGTATAGGAAACAAGGCCTCATAAGCTTGCCATTCATCTTACATATTCAGCCATGAAGATAATCCTAGTGATAGTACTTAATGTTTACTCAGTCCTTGCCATGTATCAGACACAAGCAAATACCCCGCACTTGTGGTTTCCAACAAAGCTGTATATAGTTGGTTCTTTGTCACATCCATTTTACAGATGATGAACTCAATCTAAAATGAGTTAAGCATCAAGATAGCACAGAGGTATTAAGTGAGAGAGTAAAGAATGCTCTGCTTCCTCTCCCCCAACCATTGCTACTACTTCAGCATTCTCAAATAATAATATGCATAATCACATAGAGTACTGTAAGAAAACTAACTTTTAAATCTTATTCAAGAGATCCTGATTCAGGGCAACCAGTGTGCATATTTGCATAGTCCCTCAACATCTTCAATGACTGCCAGGAAACAGAAATGGCTTTTACAACTAAACTTTTTGGCCCATTTGTGTGGCATATCAATACATTTTGATTCACTTGCTATACTCATCTCTGAGCACTAAGAAAAATAATTTCACCTTTTTTGAAAATGACTACATGGGTATATTATTTAATCTTTAGCCAGGATTAATTTAAAATCTTAGCATATGTCTTTGAGAAAAAGGAATGAGTGAAAATACAAAAATAGCGATGACTAAATGCCTTTTAAAATTAAGTTTTATGCAAACTACAATTTCATTACTCATGGAACACACATATCTTGAGAACCTTGTATCTGCCAGGAATCATACAAAGCTTTGAAATAGATAGTATAGAAAACCAAATATCTATGTGCCTGGAAGTTAACAACAATAAGCTTGAAGAAAAACTACCATCCATAAATAAAATGTCATTAAAAAAAGGATAATTGGATCATCCATAAATTAATATATGGTTCTATGAGGTGTGGGGTACATTAAAATAATTCATTTTAAGTAAAATATAGAAAGAAATGAAGGTGAACAGGCAGATACTACTAGCAATGTTTTCATGAATTAGAAATCAATCTAATAAACAATCAAGTTTTCAAAGCCTCTGACTAGTCAAAGCAAAAAATTAAAAGAAGAAAAACAGCCATGTCTTAATACAATATTTTTTAAATATTTTAATATTTAGGGAGCTGTAGGTTCAAGTAAGATTTACTTAAATGTTTGTGAATTAGATAATTTTTACATCAGAATGTTGGGACTAGAGCGCTATGGTTGGGTTTCAAGAATCTATCCATTCTCTGAAAATGTATATAAAAGTATGTGTGTATGCATATTTTCCAGGTCCAGACAGCTCATAGATTTTTTTCTATATTTTAAAAAAATGACCCGTAACCCATTCTGTAAGTTATTGCCACAGTCATTTTTTAAGAGGAACATGGTGAAAGACACCAGAAAGGAGAGAATGGACTATTGGCAACACAAACGCTTTGTAGTACAGAGAGGAATAATAACTGGTTAGGCACTTTAGCACAGTGCCAGCACTGTTATGAGCCAATTTCTAAATGACAGGAAGTCAAGTTTGTGCCTTAAGAAATCCTTGAGATCTTTCCCAATGATGCTACATTTGTGTATATGATGAATAGTAAATTTGATGAGAATTTTCTGGCTACCAAAGAATTATAAAAGATCATCACACTGAATATAAGCCAGGTCTGAGGCTACTTAACTCTAAATCATGTTGGGAGTGGCCCAAAAACAGATATATTGATTATAGCCTTGACAAGTATGTGTTTAGAAGCCTGTAGGTATTGCAAGAAGAGTGCAAAGGAGGATAAAATAAGAACTTTGATAAATGTAGTCTTATCTCAAGGTCACTCGAGGGAAAGGAAATACAGGTTCGCTTACATATCAGCATGTATAGCTTTGAATATTTAAACATGTATTTAAATAATCCTCTTTTGCTTTACCACTGCCATCAGCATCCACAAAGAAATCCCATTTGATATGCTCTTTGTTCCACAAGCCTGGCAGAATTCATGGTCTTAATTCACCAGCTAAAGCTTAGATCATCAGTCTACCCATTATTCTTATGCATCACCGATCATACAGAAAGAGGATGTGTTTGATCCATTCTTTTTTCCAGTAGTGAGAAAAATGTGCACCTGCTTTTGATTTGTCACTTGCGTTTGTATGATGACTGATAAGGAGATGGAATAAGTCTGAGCTTACTGGTTCAAACAGGAACTGATTCTTCAACTACGATTTCCTCCTAACATGGAACTCTTAGCAATTTAGTTGGGCATTGCTTCAATATTAAAATAAATCTTTAAGTATGATCATAGTCTGCTTAAGGGCCCCCCTGGCAGTAGGATCAGAATCCATCCTTGGTGTATTAGCAGGCTTTTTGGAGCTTACTACCTATGATAAGACATCTTGAACAGCGTTGAGGCAGTGGGGGTGATACTTGGACCTGTCTCTACTGAATGTACCTCCCCATGGGAGGCCTTACCTTCTTGTAGGAGGGAATAGAGGGTATGTTGGGGAGGAGGCTGGATGGGTGGGAGGAGGGAAGAGGGAGATGTTTGATTGGTATGTAAAATGAATAAACATTTTTTCCTAGTAAGTATGATCATAGGAATAAAATTTTCTTAATAGGATTTTCAATACCTATTTCACCACCCTCCCATCTTCCTCTCCTTCAGACTCTTGTTTTTAACTCTCTTTGAAGAACCATTGGTTTTCTCCAATGACACATGGGTACCCAATGCAGCAGCACTTTGTCAGAAATTAACCTTCCATCTTTCCCAGGACACTACAACAAAGTGCTCTATGAACACTAAAGCAAATGGCTACCATAAAGATTACTTCGTTGAAATGAGTATGTATGCTCCATTGCTCCATTTCATTTTGGCCATAGGGATGCTCTTAAGTTAAAGTTTTCAATTTCAGAAATATATCATAAATATTTATCTTTTAAGCAATATCCAAATCCAAGGCTAATTAATGAGTCCTGGGCCCTGTACAGAACAGATAACAGGTTTGTTTACCATCTGCCTTCACCACAGCTGGAATGGTAGCTTTACGAGAACATAGACTCATTCACTACCACATTGCCTGAATCTAAAACAATGCCAGGAGCCCATTAGATCGTCAGGAAATGCTCCCAGCTGTGGAAATGAACTGGATGCTTTCTGACCATTGAAGACTTAACCTAAATACTTCCGCTAAGAAAGCCCCATCACTTTTTCTATTTCTAAATAATATCCCACATTACTAAGTGACATTTTTCACACTGGCCAATTAGGATCTCTGATTTAATTCAGAAACCAGTATGCCAAGGTCATGCTTCTCTTGAGAGCATGGTACATTTGACTAATTATCACCATTTGCAAATCTTGAGCTTTTTCTATTAGTCTGGGTCACTCCTTGGATATTGCCTGGCTGCAGTTGAGGCTTGGGTTTATTTTAGAAGCTTTAAAACAGGCACATATATATTTAAACCCATTTCCCAAGCACTTCTCTGTTTGTAATTATAGCTTATTTCCCTCTTCCTTTTTTTCCTACAAAGCAAAAAGGCAGACATTTAAAAATCTCCTCCAAGAACTTGGACTAGAGTAAACCTTCTTGCTAGAAGTTGTATTGTTTGTTCAAAACAAAAGAAAACCTAATCTTCTAAGGTCAACCTCGTTACCAATTTTCCCCTTGTGAAGTTCTAATAAAAGAAATATGTACATACTGTTGAACTAGAGACACTCCAGGGATAAGAAATTAAATAGAATGTCTCAAGGTAACCTGGATACAAACAGATGGACAAATGCTGACTATTCGGCAGCACCATTCGGTGGGGTTTCCTTTCGCCAATTTGAATGTCTCTGAGGATGAGAGCCTTTACACCTGACACATCTGTGCTCCAGATCCCCTGCCTTTAAAATGACTTTTCTGAGTGTTATTGGAAATAGCAACATTAAGATAATGGCAGGCATGACAGTGAAGCATGCCCAAGGGAAGCAAAATAAATGAAATCAATTAGTATCATAAATATTGGTTCCCTTTCGTATGTCTTTAGCATCCGTTACATATATACACAACACCCCAAGGTTCTAAGCATTAAATGACTTGCTTTGATCAGATACCAAGAATTAAAAGAAAAAGACAGAGGTGCTTCTATTTTGCTATTCTCAATCCCAGTCTCTTTTCAATAGCACCTGAATTTATGAAACACAACAGATCCAAAATGCCTCAATACAATCCATTGTGTAAATAAAAATAATCCAGATACAACAACAGTGGTTTAAACAAACCTATTTAATAGGAAACCGCGTGGTGTAATTTACTTGATTTAATGAAAACTCACTTGTAGCCCAGTGTAAATGAAGACAATGAACAGATCAGCAGCTCTGTTCAAATGGGCACTAGCAGAATGTATCATTTGAGGTCAGCTGTCATTCTGTTTGAATGGGTCCCTTAACAGATCACAGAGCAGATGGAAAAGGCCAGTATGACATGACTCTCTGACTTAATTATAACATTACCAAGACAGCATATGGACTTTGTATGTACTAGAGAATTTTATTCAGTGAATTTATTTGCACATAAATTCTGTGATGTGCTTCATTTGGTTTTATGCTACCTTCAATATTTATATTTCATTTTAATTGAATCATTTTTATGTATGGATTAATAGGTCAGGCTGTTCTACCAATTACAGCCGACTCTTTTTGAAGCCCGTATTTTTTTTTTAAGTGGAGAATTTGAATTTATGTCTTACTCAAGATTGCTCAATTTAGAACAAGATTTCTGTATTTCCCAGAGCCATTATTCCTAAAATTAGAGGGAAAGGTCTTAATGACAAGGTTTGTCATACCTTCAGAGATCCAGAAAAGAGCACCCATCTTTTTTTAAAACTGGTCTAGTATCTAGTAAAAATGCATAGCAGGGCCACAAAACCCCAGAGAAAACTCAATCAGTTTTGTGGGAAACACGTCACCTTACAACCTATCCCAAAGTCGAATCTATGGGAGCTACTGATCTAATTCACTGAAAAAGGACTTTGAGAGCTCCAGGATTTTCCCGCAAATCTGTCATATGAAACTCTGCATGGACATGGTATGCATCACTAGAAAATAATTTAAAACTTCTACAGACATTGGGGAGTATAGTCTAAGTGCTAAATTTAGGTGACAGCACAGATAAAACAGGAAGTGAAATACTGCCTAAAGAAACCAGCCCTTGACTTGGTCAAAGCCAGAATTTAGATCCACAGTCCACAATATATCAGCAGCTGTAATTTAACTCGATTCCCAGAAGAGCAATAAAAAGGTGGCTCGGGAAGAGGGCAGTAACATCACACACATACCAGCCTTGGTTTCTACTCCAAAGGATCCTGCTCTTGATCTTTGCCAAAGGCAGATTTAATTTTAACTCAAATAAATATTAAGGCAGAGAGATAAATGGATAATGTTCTGATGACGAATATTTAAAGGTTATTTCATTTATTTAAAATTGCTAGAATAATTCAAATGAGAGAGTAATTCTTTTTCTATCCATGCAGAGACACATATATTTCTTGAAATCTTTACTCTCTTATGTGAGGACATTGGAGGTTCTGAATATATGTGTCTAGGACACACTTATAAAGGACTTCCTAATTTAAGTGAACTTTGCTTTTTCCTCATAAAGATGATGTCTTACCACAGTCCACAAATCCACTATGACAGTGTTAGAAAAAGCAGCACAGCCTCTAATGTCAGACTGTCTAGTTTGAGTCGTAACTAGCCACTTAAGAGACATGAGACTATGGACAAGTCTGAGCCTAAATTTTCCTCTCAGTAAAAGTGAAAAACCAATATCTATATTAAGCTTGATTCTCAAGACTAAATCAGTTTATGTAATATGCTTGAAAAGAGTTCTGTAAACGTAGCTGTTTCAATTACCATAGTCATTTAATTACCATAGCCAGTTTTTTTTATCACCATTATCATCACAATAATGGCCTTTTCTAATCCATTGGTCAATTTGTCTGCAGTACCAACTCTTGTAGCTTAAGCTTCAGTGCTCAGACTGCATGTTCTTTGTGTATCATAGCTGCACATGTTTTGTTTATACCTTTTTCCCCAACACCACCCAGGTGGACACACAGGGTGGGAATGAGCTAATCCTTGCCTGGGAAAAGCCAATTCAACTTCCTTCAAAATTTAAATAATAAAAAAGGGAAAAATATTTAAGACTAGATTAAGTGCCACAGCAACCTAAAGCTCCCGCTGAGCTAGAGGTATGGAAGAATGAATATGGTGATATTTTATTTGTAGTGAAATGTGATTTTCTTTGTATGTCAATAAATAAAGTTGCCCAGGGGTCAGAGCTATTAGCAAGCCATAGTGAAAGGTGGTGGTGCATGCCTTTAATCCCAGCACTTGGAAGGCAGAGCTAGGTAGATCTCTGTGTGGTCAAGGATACAGCCAGCATTGGAGACACATTCCTTTAATCTCAATACCAACCATAGAAGACCTGGAGGTCTGTACAGACAGGCAGTGACTAGGAGGTCATGTGGTTGGGTTTACAACCAATGAGAAGGCAGAACAGAAACTCTATAAAAAAAAAGACAGACACAAGAAGTAGGTCTTTTTTGGAGAGGTAGGACCACCACGAGAGGAAGGGTAAGGTTTTTAGCTCTTAGCTCTGACGTCTTGGCTTTCTTCTTTACATTGGTTCTGTGTTTCTTATTGAATAAGATGGTTACTTCTACAAATGAAAATTAAGAGCCAGACAGGAAGCCATTTTGTAGAATGTAGGGTCATACAGCTGTTTAGAAAGAAGCAGAAATGACAAACTGTGTAGTTCCAGAAAGCCAGAAACAGGAAGGTGAGCTGACAATTTCTAGTTCCCTTGCAGTAAGGTCCCATATAACTCTCTTTACCCTCAAACATTTTCCTTTACTCATCTGAACTCAAATTCCCCCTGCTTGCATTTTCATTCCTTTCAAACCCAGCCCAAGTTCTTTGAAATTGACATACATGTTTAAGTTGTCTTACTGAGTTTTGTAAAACACAGCAGAAGTCCATTGTGAGGAAACTTGTAGCTAAAAGCTTGACTATATCACAGGTCAGTGTGTCCTATGAAAGGAAACCAACGAAGTGAGCCTGGTATCTCTCTAAGCCTGCCATCCATATCACCTATCCCTAAGAAGCAAGTATGACCAACCAGTGTATTTGTAACTTACCTACAAAAACATAATTTATGTTTACATAATTTTAGATAACAAAGAAAAAAAAACAAAAGCACATACTTACTTTCGTTCCTACATCTCATTTCTCTCTCTCCCTCCCTGATTCCTCCCCCCTCCTTTTCCCTCCCCCCCCACACACACGTGTGTGTGTGTGTGTGTGTGTGTGTGTGTGTGTGTGTGTGTGTGTCTGTGTGTGTATGCATGGATGTGTGTGTATGATTATGGATGAAAGGAGGGATGAAACTAGGGTATTGTTTAAGTTAGAAAAGTATTCTACCACTGAGCAACACTATAGTCCTTTTTGAACAATTGAGATAGTTTCAGTTACCCAGACTGGCCTATAACTTGTATTTCTTCTGACTCAGGTAGAATTAAAGATAAGCAATACCATGTTGGGCTAGGCTTTTTATTAGAGTTGTATACCACATGTTTTTGAGCTATTGCACATGATGGACATTTCATAATACACTCACATCTCTGCTGGCAGAGGAGCAGCTAGCTGTGCATGACATTCCCCAAACAGAAATAGTCAGCTATCATTTAAACATCAAGTCTGTGGAAATGAAAAGCAATACATATTTCAGAAGAACAAGAGACATCGTGTATAAGTCCCTGGAGGTTTGGGGGCTTTTGGAATATCTTCTGCTCTTTATTTCATTTTCTTTACTTGGCT
This sequence comes from Peromyscus maniculatus bairdii, assembly GCF_049852395.1. Lineage (NCBI taxonomy): Eukaryota > Metazoa > Chordata > Mammalia > Rodentia > Cricetidae > Peromyscus > Peromyscus maniculatus. The sequence goes on from NC_134875.1 coordinate 53,509,774, forward strand.
AACTTAGTATTCTAAAGCATACGCACAGAGCTGAGGTAGCGGAAAAAAAATAATGGTAGTCTGCTCAGACAATTCACATGAATCACCTCTTTGGAGTGCATTTAATTCTAACACAAATTACCCTCAATTTTCAGGCATATTTGTGAATGGAGTAAGTGGATTAGTCAGTCCTGAGCTCCCACTAGCTTCTGCCAATGTGAGAACAAGTGAGAGCAGCTTCCTTTCATTGTAGCAGCCCTAGGACCACAGCATCTTTTCACTTTTGCCTTCTTTAACTATTGGGGCTAACAACCCTGACAGAGATTAACTTCTCATTTTGACAGCTTTCTTTTTTTGCTTCTGGATTACCAAAGATCCCATTAAAATTGTCTGAACTCTTCTTCAAATATTTTCTTGGCTGAATCATGGCACACATTATGATTGCTATCATGGTATACGAACTTACTCACTTTAAATCATGATTTTAGAATTTCTACTCAAACATTGGTTGAGATTTATGAACCTAAACAAGGACATTGAGTCTGTCAGGCAAGAATTAAGAAGCAATTCCAAAGAACAGTTTATTTCTGTCTTAGTGTGCATAGTTCTGCAAGATAGGAATTAGATCACTATACTTCATGTATTGAAGTGATGCTAAGCCTTTTAAGCCTTCAAACTTAATTCCTCACACTTTGGCTTCTTTTTTACTAGCAATGCAGTTGAGTTACTCCTGCTGCATCCTTCCTAGGAGAAGTGTAGGCTGATTGGGATAAAAGACTACTGACTCAAGGCCTGAGTCAACACCATCATGTATAGAGTTCCTAACTATGCCTCTTTGGGAAAGACAATAATGATTCTCACTGCTTATCTTTTGGGATAAGCCCAGAGGATCATTTCTCTTCTATTAGAATCAAGATATTAAGAAAATGGCAAGGCAATCTCCTACAAAAAAGAAAAAATCCTAACTCCCCAAACACAGTGTTATATACTCTCTACCACATCAGTCTCCCTACCTCATCTTTGATCAAACAATTAACAATTTGGCATTAATGGACAGATAATTAATCTTTGCATCTCTACTGCTGTACAATACCTATACAAGAATAAGTCCACTCAAATCCTAGAATATATTGGGTAGATGATCTCCAGGCCCCACATTGTACTGAGGAGCTCTTGTCAGTGCATGGTTGCTGGTAGAAGGAGAATCACTTTTTAGTAAAATATATAGTCACTATATGTTGGGCCCTGTAAGGACCAGGCATGAGGCCCAGTGTAACTTCTCGAGCCTAGCTTGAGTTTGGCAACCTGTCTTCAGACATGACTTCTGCATACGAGTGACTCAGTTCTACCCAACCTAGAATCACCGCTGCCTAGAAACTGCTGAGATGGTATCATTTCATTGGTCCACTATCCTCACCCCATCCTTCATCACCCCAACCTATATAAGTCCACTCCTGATACAATAAAACAAGTTCCTGCTTTGACAAGTTTTCAGGCTCAGTCTGCTTCTCTCCAGTGGACAGAGGAGGTCTGATCTGTCAACACTCACCATCCAGCTCAGCCCCGCTGGGGATGTCTTTCTGTATGCTGTGAATGTGTTGCTCTGATTGATTGACAAATCAATTTTGATTGGCCAGTAGCCAGGCAGGAATTACAGTATATGTGGGAGAAGCAGAGAAGGGAATTCTGGGAAGTAGAATGCTGAATCAGGAGATGCTGCCAGCCACTGCCACAATGAGAAGTAAGATGTAAAGTACCGGTAAGCCACAAGCTATGTGGCAACTTAAAGATTAACAGAAATGGGTTAATTTAAGGTATAAGAACTAGATAGCAAGATGCCTGAGCCATTAGGCCAAACAGTTTAAATAATATAAGCATCTGTGTGTTTATTTGGGTCTGAGTGGCTGCAGGCCTGGGTGGAACTAGAGATAACCCCAGCTACACAGCCCCAGAGAGAGACTGGCTGGACCAATCCTGCCCCCACCCTACCTGCCGGTCAGACCGACAACTATACATTCCCTATGTTCTAGTGAATTTACTGTGCATCCATATATGTATTGGAAGCATGAAGTTGATTTAGTGTGTTATCAAAAGAAATTACCTGAAGTCAGGAATTGGGTCTGTACGATAGGGGAGCATGGAGGAGATTAGGAGGCAGGAAGCGGGGAGTAGATACTATCATATTTTATTAGATATCTGCACAAAATTCTCAAGAATAAAGAAAAATAACCTAAGAGTCTTTCAGAAATATCTTGGTAATTCTTCTCAGGACCTAAAAGAAATTGAAATTTTCCTATGTATACATTTGTTAGCAACATTAAGTCAGTAAAGAAGAACTAGGGCTCCAGAAAGGAGTTATTCTGTGAGCTTGACAATGAAAGGCATGAAAGTCCTAGCTCTACAACTTCTATTTCCCAGCTTAAAAAAGTTCTATGTTAGAACATTTTTTCTTGGCAAGAATCTTTAATCTTCAAAAGCATACTTAAATTTAAAAAGGTATTTCAAAACTCACCCATCCCCCTGCGACCTCAGAGGCCTCCTGAGACACAGAATCTGCCAGCTCTGATTGGACCAAGAGGTGAATGACTCTTTTCCCCTCCAGAGTTCTGCCTCAAGGACCTAGGCCCTGGGGCAAAACCTGTGCTCCCCTCCCCCATCTATCACTACCCCAGTTGCAGGCCAGCAGGCAAGACTCCTGCAGACAGACTTCCTTACCAACACTCCCTCATTCAACCCTGCAATCTACAAGACACACTCCCTACCCCAAATCTAGTCCTTACCCCAAAACCACCCATCCCCCTGTGACCTCAGTGGCTTCCTGAGACATAGAATCTGCCAGCTCTGATTGGACCAACAGCAGCTCCATGAAACACAGAATCTGCCAGCTCCAATTAGACCAAGAGCTACAATTGCACCAAGAGTGGCCTCCTGAAACACAGACACAGACAGCAAGCACAGATTGAACCAAGAGCAGCTCCCTCAAACACAGACACCTCTTGCACCTATTGGAGGAAGAGATGGGTAGATGCCAGTACAAAAATACATACAACAATAGAAAAAGCAATATGACACAACCAGAACCCAGAGGTTCTACAACAGCAAGACCAAAGTATCACAACATAGAAGAAGCAGAAGAAAGTGACCTTAAAAGTAACTTTAAGAAGATGATAGAGGCCTTTAAGGAGGAAATGAAAAGTTCTCTTAAAGAAATTGAGGAAAATACAAACAAAAAATTGGAAGAAATCAATAAATACCTTAAAGAACACCAAGAAAAAACAATCAAACAGGTGAAGAAAAAGTTCAAGACCTGAAAATCAAAATGGAAGCAATGAAAAAGACACAAACTGAGGGAATGCTGGAAATAGAAAATCTGAATAAATGAACAGAAACTACAGATGAAAGCATAACCAACAGAATACAAGAGAATGGGACAGCAAATCTCAGGAGTGGAGGATAAAATAGAGGAAATAGATTCCAAAAAAAGTCATAACATAAAACATCCAGGAAATCTGGGACACAATGAAAAGGCCAAACTTAAGAATGATTGTGATAGAAGAAGAAGAATACCAACTCAAAGGCACAAAACAATATATTCAACAAAATCATAGAAGAAAACTTTCCCAACTTAAAGAAGGAAATGACTATGAAGGTACAAGAAGCTTGTAGAACACCAAATAGACTAGACCCCCCACAAAGTTCCCTCACCACATAATAATCAAACTACTAAACATACAGAATAAAGAAAGAATATTAAGAGCAGCAAAGGAAAAAGGCCAAGTGACTTATAAACGTAGACCCACACGAATAACACCTGACTTCTCAATGGAGACTCTGAAAGTCAGAAGGTCCTGGACAGATATAATGCAGAAACTAAGAGACCACATATGCCAGCCCAGACTACTATACCCAGCAAAACTTTCAATACCATAGACTGAGTGCACAAGACATTTCAAGACAAAACCAGATTTAAACAATATCTAGCCACAAATCCAGCCCTACAGAAAGCACTAGGAGGAAAACTCCAATCTAAGGAAGTTAGATGCACCCATGAAAACACAGGCAATAGATAATCCCACAGCAGCAAATCCCAAAGAAGGGAAATACACATACACTACCACTAAAAGATAACAAGAATTAACAATCACTGTCATCAATATCCCCTAATATCAATGGACTCAATTCAACTATAAAAAGACACAGGTTAGCAGAATGAATATGAAAACAAGATCCATCCTTCTGCTGCATACAAGAAACACACCTCAACTTCAAAGACAGACACTACCTCAGAGTAAAAGGCTGGGAAAAGACTTTCTAATAAAATAGACTTAAGAAGCAAGCTGGTATATGCTGTGGGATGTTCTGTATGCTGTGAATGTGTTTATCTCATTGGTTGATAAATAAAAAGCTGATTGGCCAGCAGCCAGGCAGGAAGTATAGGCAGGACAAACAGACAAGACGAATTCTGGAAAAAGGAAGGCTGAGTCAGCAGATGCAGTCTGCAGTTCAGGGAACAGCATGTAACGGCACACAGGTAAAGCCATGGAATATGTGGCAACATATAGATTAACATAAATGGGCTGAGTTTAAATGTGAGAAATAGTCAGTGGTAGGCCTGAGCTAATGACCGAGCAGTCTTAATTAATATAAGCCTCTGTGTGTTTACTTGGGGGACGCAAATGGGAGAGAGTTGTCTGGACTGCTGGCAGGCTGGGACACAGGAAAACTTTAGCTACAAGTATAGCTATCCTAATATCTAACAAAATAGACTTCAAACTAAAGTTAATCAAAAGAGATCAGGAAGGACATTACATATTCATCACAGGAGAAATCCACCAAGATGAAGTCTCAGTTCTGAACATTTATGCCCCAAATACAAGGGCACTCAAATTTGTAAAAGAAACATTACTAAAGCTTAAATCACACATTAATCCCTACATACCAGTAGTGGGAGACTTCAACACCCCATTCTCATCAACGGACAGGTCTGCCAGACAGAAACTTAACAGAGAAATAAGGGATCTAACTGGATCAGGCCCTCTGAATAGGTGAGACAGTTGATTGGCTTGATCTGTTTGGGAGGCATCCAGGCCATGGGATCAGGTCCTGTGCTCAGTGCATGAGTTGGCTATTTGAAACCTGGGCCTTATGCAGGGACGCTTGGCTCAGCCTGGGAGGCGGGGACTGGACTTGCCTGGACTGAGTCTACCAGGTTGATCTCAATCCTCGGGGGAGTCTTTGCCTTCGAGGAGATGGGAATGAGGGTGGACTGGGGGGAAGGTGAGAAGGGGCAAGAAGGGGGAGAACAAGGGAATCCATGGCTGATATGTAGAATTAAATTATATTGTAAAATAAAATAATAAAAAAGAAATAAGGGATCTAACAGATGTTATGACTCAAATGGACTTAACAACTATCTACAGAACAGTCCACTCTGACAGAAAAAGAATATACCTTCTTCTCAGCACCCAATGGAACCTTCTCCAAAATCAACCACATACTTGGTCACAAAGCAAATCTAATCAGATACAAAAAATTAGAATAACATTCTGTATCTTATCGGATCACCATGGCTTAAAGTTAGATTTCAACAACAACAAAAATTATAGAAATCCTACAATCTCATGGAAACTGAATAATGCTCAACTGAATCACCAATGGGTCAAGGAAGAAATAAAGAAATTAAAGACTTCCTAGAATTAAGTGAAATGAATGTACAAACATATCCAAACTTATGGGACACTATGAAAGCAGTGCTAAGAGGAAAATTCATAGAACTTAATGCCCACATAAAGAAGTTGGAGAAATCTCACACTAGCAATTTAACAGCATACCTTAAAGTCTGAGAACAAAAAAAAGCAAACTCATGTAGGAGAAATAGACACCAGGAAATAATCAATTTGAGGGCTGAAATCAATAAAATAGAAACAAAGAGAAGAATATAAAGAATCAATGAAATGAATTGGTTCTTTGTGAAAATCAACAAGATAGATAAGCCCTTATCCAAACTAACCAAAAGGCACAGAGAACATCCAAATTAACAAAATCAGAAATAAAAAAGGAGACATAACAACAGACAATGAGGAAATGCAGAAATTCATCAGGTCATACTTCAAAAAACTGTACTCCACAAAATTGGAAAATCTAAAAGAAATGGACAATTTTCTGGATAAGTACCACATACCAAAATTAAATCAAGACCAGATAAACAATTTAAATAGACCTATAACCCCTAAGGAAATAGAAACAGTCATTAAAAGTCTCCCAACAACAACAACAACAACAACAACAACAACAACAAAAAAAAAAGCCCAGGCCTGGATGGTTTTAGCACAGTATTCTACCAGAATTTTAAAGAAGAGCTAATACCAATACTCTTCAAATTGTTCTACACAATAGAAACAGAAGGAGCATTACCAAACTCTGTGTAGTTTTGGTACCTGTCCTGGATCTTGCTCTGTAGAGCAGGCAGGACCTCAAACTCACAGAGATCTGCGTGGCTCTGCTTGTAGAGCACTGGGATTAAAGGTGTGTACCACCACCACCTGGCTGGATCACCATCACCCAGCCAAACTGTCTTTCTGAGACTACAATTACCCTGATACCCAAACCAAACAAAGATGCAACAAAGAAAGGGAATTACAGACCAATCTTCCACATGAACACTGATGCAAAAATACTAAATAAAATACTGGCAAACTGAGTGCAAGAGCACATCAAAAAATTATCCATCATGACCAAGTAGGCTTCATCCCAGAGATGCAAGCAGGGTTCAGCATATGAAAATCTGTCAATGTCATACACCATATAAACAAACTAAAAGAAAAAAAAACACATAATCATATCATTAGATGCTGAAAAAGTCTTTGACAAATCCAATACCACTTCACGATAAAGGTCCTGGAGAGATCAGGAATAAAAGGAACATACCTAAACATAATTAAGGCAATTACAGCAAGCTGACAGCCAGTATCAAATTAAATGGAGAGAAACTCAAAGGGATTCCATTAAAATCAGAAACAAGACAAGGCTGTCCACTCTCCCCATATGTATTCAATATATTACTTGAAGTTCTAGCTAGAGCAATAAGATAAGAAAGGGAGATCAAGGGGTTACAAATTGGAAAGAAGAAGTCAAACTTTTGTTATTTACAGACACTATGATAGTATACATATGTGTCCCTGAAAATTCTACCAGGGAACTCCTACAGCTGATAAACTCCTTCAGTAAAGTGGCAGGATACAAGATTAACTCAAAAAATCAGTAGCTCCTATATACAAATGATAAATGGGCTGAGAAAGAAATCAGAGAAACATCACCTTTTACAATACCCACAAACAATATAAAATACCTTGGGGTAACTCTAACTAAGCAAGTGAAGGACCTGTATGACAAGAACTTTAAGTCTCTGAAGAAAGAAATTGAAGAGGATATCAGAAAATGGAAAAATCTCCCCTGTTCATGGATAGGTATGATTAACATAGTAAAAATGGCAATCATTTTTTTACATACTAACCACAAATACTCCCTCCTCCATCTTCCTGCCCCCCAACCCACTTCTCATCCCCATCTCCTCCAAGTCAAGGTCTCTCATGGGGCGTCAGCAGAGCCTGGTACATTCAGTTGAGGCAGGTCCAAGCCACTCCTCCCTGCACCAAGGCTGCACAAGTTTTCACACCTTAGGCACTGGGCTCCAAAAAGCCCACTCATGTACCAGGGATTGATCCTGATCCTCCTGCCTATCCCCCCAAACAGTTTAAACTAAACAACTGTCTCAAGTATCCAGAAGGCCTAGTCCAGTCCCATGGGGGCTCCTCAGCTACTAGTCCATAGTTCATGGGTTTCCACTAGTGTGGTTGGTGGTCTCCGTACGTTTTCCCATCATGATCTCAATGTCCCTTGCTTGTAGAATTCCTCCTCTCTCTCATTGATTGGATTCCTGGAGCTTGGTCTGGTGCCTGGCCATGCATCTCTGCATCTGCTTCCATCATTAACTAGATGAAGGCTCTATGATGACAGGGTATTCACTAATGTGGTTACTAGACTAGACCAGTTCAGGCACCCTCTCAATTATTGCTAGTAGTCTAAGGTGGGGTCATCCTTGTGGATTCCTGGGAACTTCCCCAGTACCCTGTTTCTTCCTATTCCAATAATGTCTTCATTTATCATGGTATCTCTTTCCTTGCTCTCCTACTCTATCCCTGTTCTAGCTTGAAACTCCCATTCCTTATGTTCTCATCCCCCATTCTGTGCCCTCCATTACATCTCCTCACTCCCAGTTTGTTCATGTAGATCTCATCTATTTATTGTTCACTGGCTATTTGTATATTCCTCTTAGGGTCCTCCTTGTTAGCTAGCTTCTTTGGAGCTGTGGGTTGTAGTCTGATTATCCTTTGCTTTACAACTAACATTCACTTATGAGTGAGTACATACTATGTTTGTCGTTTTGAGTCTGGGTTACCTCACTCAGGATGATATTTTCTAGTTCCACCAATTTGCCTGCAAATTTCATGATATTTTTTACTCTGCTGAGTTGCACTCCATTGTGTATTTGTACCACATTTTCTTAATCCATTCCTCAGTTGAGGGGCATTTAGGTTGTTTCCAGGTTCTGGCTATTATGAATAATGCTGCTATGAACATAGTTGAACATGTGTCCTTGTGGTAAGATTAAGCATTCTTTGGGTATATGCCCAAGAGTGGTATAGCTAGGTCTTGAGGTAGATTGATTCCCAAATTTCATGGCAACATTACCAAAACCAATCTACAGATTCAGTGCAATCTCCATCAAAATACCTACACATTTCTTCACAGACCTGGAAAGAACAATACTCAACTTCATATGGAAAAAAACAGGATAGCTAAAACAATCCTGTACAATAAAGCAACTCCTAGAGGCATCATCATCCCTGACTTCAAGCTCTACTATAGAGCTATAGTAATAAAAACAGCTTGGTATTGGCATAAAAACTGACATGTGGGCCAATAGATTCAAATTGAAGACCCTGACAAAAAAACCACACACCTATGAACACCTGATTTTTTTATAAAGAAGCCAAAACTGTACAATGTGGAAAAAAGTATCTTCAACAATTGGTGCTGGCATAATTGGATGTCAATATGTAGAAGAATGCAAATAGATCCACATCTATTGCCATGCACAATTCTCAAGTCCAAGTGAATCAAAGACCTCAACACAAATCCAGTTACACTGATAGAAGAGAAAGTAGGAAGTAGCCTTGAACATATTAGCATGGGACACCACTTCCTAAATATAACACCAGTAGTACAGACATTGAGAGCAACAATTAATAAATGGAACCTCCTGAAACTGAGAAGCTTCTGTGAGGCAAAGGACACAGTAAATAAGACAAAATAACAGCCTATAGAATGGGAAAAGTTCTTCACCAACTCCACATCTGACAGAGGGCTGATCTCCAAAATATATAAAGAACTCAAGAAACCAGACATCAAAATACCAAACAATCCAGTTAAAAAATGGGCTACAGATCTAAACAGAGAATTCTCAGTAGAAAAATCTCAAAAGGCCAAAGGACATTTAAGGAATTGCTCAACATCTTTAGTCATCAGGGAAATGCAAATCAAAATGACTATGAGATACCATCTTACACTTGCCAAACTGGCTAAGATGAAAAAAAAAAAAAAACCGATAACAGCTATTTTTGGAGAGGATGTGGAGCAAGGGGAACACTCCTCTACTGTTGGTGGGAGTACTAACTTGTACAGCCACTTTGGAAATCAGTATGGCAGTTTCTCAGAAAATTGGGAATCAATCTTCCTCAAGACCCAGATATACCAATCTTGGGCATATACCCAAGGAATACTCAATCTTACCACAAGGACACATGCTCAACTATGTTCATAGCATTATTCATAATAGCCAGAACCTGGAAACAACCTAGATGTCCCTCAACTGAAGAATGGATAAAGAAAATGTGGTACATACATACAATGGAGTACTACTGAGCAGAGAAAAAACAATAACATCATGAAATTTGCAGGCAAATGAATGGAACTAGAAAATATCCTGAGTGAGGTAACCCAGACTCAGAAGGACAAACATGGTATGTACTCCCTCATATGTGGATACTAGTGGTAAAGCAAAGGATAACCAGACCACAATCCACAGCTCCAGAGAAGCTAGCTAACAAGGAGAACCCTAAGAGGGACACGTGGATCATTCCAGGAAGGGGGAATAGATGACATCTCCATAAATAAACTGGGGGTAAGGGGGGCAATAGAGGGTAGGGGATTGGTATAAGAACATAAGGAAACAGGATGGTCAAGCTGGAACAGGGATGGAATGGGAGAGCAATGAAAGAGATACTATGATAAAGAGAGATATGGGGATAGGGAGAAACCAGGTGTTAGGGAAATTCCCAGAAATTAACAAGGATGACCCCAGCTTACACTATTAGCAATAGTGTAGATGGTACCTGAACTGGTTTACTCCAATAATCAAATTGGTGAATACCCTAACTGTCATCATAGGGCCTTCATCCAGTAACTGATGGAAGCAGACACAGAGATCCATTGCCAAGCACAAGGCCAAGCTCCAGGAGTCCAATGGAAGAGAGAGAAGAGGGATTCTGTGAGCAAGGGGCATATCATGATGGGGAAACCTACAGAGACAACCAAACCAAACTAGTTGGAACTCATGAACTTTAGACCAACAGCTGTGGAGCCTCCACAGGACTGGACTACGCCCCCTGCATAACTGAAACAGCTGTGTAGCTTGATCTGCCTAAGGGGCCCCCTGGCAGTAGGATCATGATCCATCCCTGGTGTATGAGCTGGCTTTTTGGACATCTCACACAGCTTTGATGCAGGGGGAGGGACTAGGACCTGCCTCTTCTTAATGTACCCAGCTCTGCTGACACCCAATGGGAGGGCTTTCCTTGTTGGAGGAGGGAATGGAGGTAGATTGTAAGAGGAAGGCTGGGGGGACAGAAGAGGGAAGAGAGGGGGATCTGTAGTTAGTATGTGAAATGAAAAAAAATTAAAGTTATTTCAGACTTCAGTCCTATCTCAAATATTTGCATATAGGTTTTGCTACTTTGTAGATGGGTTACAGAAATTCTTGCATTCCTAGCACAATGTCCATGGATCCTAGATATGCTTCCAAACTGCCTCCATGCTAATTCAGACCTTGTCTAGTCTCACCTGGTATGTATGAACAGTGTGGCTACCAAGCCATATAGGAGAAAGGCAACTGTACATAGAAGAGTCAATCTTCCATGAAAAAATTACAAGACATGTTTTAAAAATTTGTTTATATAAGTATATAATGATAATATATGCCAATTACTAAGTGACTACAATGTGCTAGATTCTTCATATATCATTTCTCTGATTTTTTACAAATGTTCAAACAAACTATTATCATCTTCATTTTTGAGATCAAACAGTGGATGTCCAGGTCAATTTAGCAATTTTTCCAAAGGCACGTGGCTAATGAGCAGAATTTTATGTTTTGATCCCTATAGCGTCTCAGTGAATTCCTGCCATGTACCAGGTACTGTATATGATACTTCTCATGTAGTGTCATATTTAGTGCTCACAATTCTAGATGTCCTTAAGCAAGTCTGAATCTCAACATGAAGATAATAAACTCTAAAACTTAAGAGTGATCTTTAAGTTACTATGCCACCCATGCTTCAGAAGTCAAGCTTCATGCATCCCCAACACATTGGGGTAGGATTCCCACTCTTTAGAAAAGGGTAGGAGTTCTCATTCAGGAAGCAATACAAGGCATGGTTTACTCACACAGATTTTGTGTGGTTCCATCATTGTAATCGTTTTATACCTGGGCCATAGTACTTTGGCTCTCATGAACTGGAATTATGTACACCAATGACTATATATTTGGGGTCATGAAGATGGCACCATCCACATTGTTTCCATGATTACTATTACTATTACTGTTTCCCTGTTACTGCTGTAATAGGGTCTTTCTGTAATGTCCCCAACTTTGATGGATCTCCTGTTTACTGGTACTGTAATATGAGAGGGAATCTTAATTTATTAATTATGTTCAGGTATCACTCTTGATTTTTCTTGGACAACAGATTCTGGTTCTATTTGGACAGCTAATTTATTTCCTTATTTTGGCTGTCATTGGGTTACACTTTTTTGTGCATTTTATTAAACATGCTTTCTTTTCCCCCACTCCCTTTAGTTTACCACATAGGCTGTTAATTCTTCAAATTTTGAGGTTTACTCTCAATTTAACAATTTCACCTTTAATTCATTTAACCTTTTTGTTCTTACTTCAAGTAGCCAAGGAAAATGTGGTTGCTCTTCCAAATTTTTTTAGACCTCTCCATAGATACCCAATATCATTACTCCAAAGATCTACCTTCAATGAAACACCAAGTCATAAATATATCTCAGCCAAGTTTTGTGTTTGTTTGTTTGTGTTTGTGTGTGTGTGTGTGTGTGTGTGTGTGTGTGTGTGTGTGTGTGTGTGTGTGTGTACATACAGTAGGATGGACTTTCTTCTACTGTCTAGTTACATGTTACTCATTTCTATCTGAGATCTTACCAGAATGCACTTTAAGTTCCATAATTAAGTCAGTATTCTGACCAGGATACCTAGATATGTTCTGTGCCCTCACCAGAACAGCCTTTAATGGTCCATCCACAGCAATGTCAGTTTTTGTTTACTTGTTTGTTGTTCAGCATATATGTCAAGAGTCTTCTACTTTACCTATCACCTAGTTTTGCAAGCATTTCCATTTTTCTAGGTTCTTGTTGCAATGCCAACATCACTTCTAGTACCAACATTTATCTTAAACTGTTAAGAATGCTGTAACAAAATCGCATATAAGAGAACTGAGTGGCTTCCAAAGAAAAGAAACAAGTCAAAGATAATGGTGCTAACAAAAAGCTTCTACTGAGTCATAACCCCCTAAAGGTAGCTAGCTATCTTCTCTCAATAACTTCATTTGGTAGAAAAGTTGATTCTCTGGAGTGTTTTTAATGATGGTAATCATATTAATGAAGGCACCACCATGATGACCTACTTACATTCTACCCCTTAAGACCAGCACTTTAGATGTTAAGATTTCAACATGTGAATGAAGGAGATAGACATTTAATCCATTGCACTACTTTCCCAAAAAAGAAAATGAATCTCAGAGAAATTAAATAATATGCCCAAGATCAGGTAACCAGTTAGTACTGGTGATAGAAATTGAGTCTATATGTATTTTCTTTTTATGCTCTCACTGTGGTGATATATTGTGCCCCCCCCCCAATATTTTGTGCATCCTAATAAAGCTTATCTGAGGATCAGAGGAAAAGGTCAGCCACTATATTAAACATAGAAGTTAGGCAATGGTAGCACAAGCCTTTAATCCTAGCATTTGGGAGGCAGAGATCCATCCAGATCTCTGTGAGTTCAAGGCCACACTGGGGACAGAGCTGCATATGGTAGCATATGCCTTTAATCCAAGCACTAACCATAAAGGTCTGGTGGTCTGTACAGACAGATAGAAAGTGACAGAGCTGGGCAGGAAGAGGAAGTGATGTAGCTGGGCGGAGAGAGGAGTGAGATAGCAGAACAGAAAGGATATAGGCATGAGTATACAGGAAGTAGGTCTCTGGAGGTTGAGGGCTAGTAAGGTGAGGTTGGCTGTGGTTTGTCCTGTTCCTTTGATCTCTCAGTTGCAACTCCAATATCTGGCTCTGGTTTTTTTTGTTTGTTTGTTTGTTTTTGTTTTTTTTTTTACTAACAAAACCATTTAGCAATTTGTCTTACAGCTCACCTACTTCACTGTGTACTTTATTAACTATATATTCACATACATCACAATTATCAAAGAAGTATAAACAAAAAAAGAAAACATTTGTAACCATCCCTCAATCCTGAAGTAGGGTAAGAAGAAATAAAATCAAACAGTGCTCTACAGCAATAACAGAAGGTGAATGAATGTCAGAGAGAATTTAGAAGAGGTGTAAGGAGATAAAGAAGAGGTGGTGGTTTGAATGAGAATGGCCCCCATGAGCTCATATATTTGAATACATGGTCCCAGTTGGTTGAACTACTTGGGAAGGATTAAGCAGTGTTGCCTTGTTGGAGAAGGTATGTCACTGAGGGTTGGGGAATTAAAGATTTCAAAAGCTAATGCTATTTCAGTTAGCGCTCTCTCTCTCTCTCTCTCTCTCTCTCTCTCTCTCTCTCTCTCTCTCTCTCTCTCTCTCTCTCTCTCTCTCTCTCTCCATCATGTTTGTGTGTTTTGAGATGTGAGCTCTTGGCTATGGCTCCAAAGCCATGCCTTCCTGCCTGCTGTCATGTTTTCTGCCATGATGGATATGCACTTACCCCCTGAAACTATAAATTCCTGGTAAACCCTTTCTTCTATATTGGTCATGTTGTCTTACCACAGCATTTAAAAAGTGACCAAGACAGGTAGGAATATAAAAGTATAGGGGGTATTTAAAGCAAGGTGTCATTTAGTCGAAGTGCAATTTCTTACTCAGAAACAGAGTGAACAGAAATACATTTTGGAAAAATGGCATTTTAGTCAACCACATTTTGCTATACATGGGTACTTAGTTAACATACTCATGAGTAACAAAGTGACTACTATTATTTGTCTCCACTCCCATGTTTAAATCTCACTTCATTAACCACTCTGGACATACAGAGTAGTACTTAGTCACACTTCAGTGATAAGATACCCAAAGCCTCATAATGTAGTTATATGTGGTGCAGGAATCGAGAAGAGAGAGTAAAAAATGTCATTTTCACTTAGTATGAGCTATTCAGAATAATGCCCAATAGTAATACATAGTAGCATCACCATTTTCCCTAATGAAACTCTCTGGGGTGATAGCTATGCTCATTTCATGCAGATTGGCTTGTTTCCTATTTGCTGATAGTGAGACCATGGAGAATGTACTGATAATAGAGTTGTGAGATGTTAAGTAGAGATTTGTTGTCTTCCTCAGGTAATTACAGATGTTTGCCCTTATGCCAGTCATCACAGATGCATAGTTAGCTGCAAAGATACTTGCCTTTACTTATAAGAGGTGTAATGTGTACACAATGACTTTTCCTATTATTTGGGTATTTGGAAAGCCTAGAAATCTTTTAAAAGCCCCTTCTAATGTAGGCCTGCAAGTGGAGTGGTTAGAGTTTTGATAATATGATCCTTTCTCAAGAATAAAAATAACAACTGAACATGTATAATTCCTTTAAGGAATTTTCCCACCCTTGAGCACACATGGAAAACCATAGGCAGAATTAACTTATTTTAGACATTTCCTTCATTTCTACTTTGGATGCAGAGGATGCCTGCATTTGTTGTTATGTGGAAGTTGACTGACAGTTTTGTTGCTCTTGATGGTTTAATGGCTAACAAAAACACAAGCACATGCATAAATTCAAGCAGGTGAGCTATGCAGATTAATCCATCTTGTGCTGTACATTTCCCAAATTGTCTTATTCAATGAGTTTTCTACTTACTTTTTAATATGCCTTTATGAGACATACTATCTTTCAAGCAGAACATGATGTAATTCCAGCACTGGAGTCTTGATTATCTTTCAACCTACTAAATCCTAATTTTAATTGTCTACAACACACATTAAAAGTTTAATGAAAACTTGGGTAAATGAGGCTGCTAAAACCATGCAGTGGCTAAAGGCACCTGTTGCCAAACAAGAGGACCTGAAACTTGATACCTGGGGAAAAGAGAGAAATGTTTCCTAAAAGTTTTCCTCTAATCCCTATAGGCCTTCCCCAGATGCTTAATTATTTGGTAAATCTATGAACAATAGAATTGTTTTGTCATTTTTTTACCAGAAAAATGTACAACAGGGAAAATATGTAATCAATCACCATTCTTTTCTTTAAGCAAGGTTCTGTGAATAAAAAAATAAATTAAAACAATACAAAAATGGAAAATTCCTGATGATCTCAATATACTCACTTTAGACAAAATTAACAGTTTTCTTAGAGGTAAGTGATCCTGTAGTTAAATTGTCTGCAGACTAATTTAACTTGTTCCAGGCTTCCGGGTAATAGAATTACTCATGTTTTTGGAAAGGGTGCTCTCCCATGACAGTGCATAGAGACAGTGAGGTTTGGGGCCAGAATCACTAAAATTTGAACAGTTTGATTTGGAAGAGGTTGAATTAGTTCATTCGCCTAAGAGGTATCTCAGTAAAGTATAACACTATCCGAATTCCTCTTGTAATAGCTAAATAGCATTACTGTCTTAATTGCTTTCTTTTTATGCATGGAAGCATAAAAAATGAGACGAGGCATTAATTTATGTCATTTAAGAGAGATTCAAAAAGAATGCATTTGGTGTCTACCATATAATTTCCTTCCTTCATTCTCAGTTTCAAAACAACAACTAAAAATGCCCAAGGACACTTTATAAGTTAATTAGGAGTCAGAAATATTTTTCTGAAGACTGTCAATGCAGAGGTACTCATTACATTGTCTTGGAACCACCCATGCTATTCTAATATCATTAGTAGATCAAAAAAAATGAAACATTTTTTCCAGGAAGATAATTACTCATCTGTGGGAAATGTTGCCATTGTTTTCTCTGTTCTACAAATGGATGTTATTTGACTGGGTCTTGGGGTAAAATTTTGTTGAGAAGGTTAAAGGAATTCTACTAATCTAGTTTATGAGGATATAGTTTGTTAAGAGCTAGTGAACTTTTAATTTTGTCCTCTAAACTTCAAACTTCATGTATGATTACCATCATTAATATTAACTTCTTGGGGCACTGTATCACCAACAAGGGCAGAAGCCACTACATTCTACAACCAAGACACACTTCCATACACTTTTACTTTAAACATGTGGATTCCATCAAGTGGGGAGAAATGAAGAAAATATCTATCATACTTTATGAAAAAATACTAGTCAATAGTAGTAGAAGAGAATATTTAAGTCATTGAAATAGTTAAATCACTGAAATTACAGTTTAAAATAAAGTGATCAAAATATTATTCATTTTATCTCTTCTTTTCCATAAACCATTATATGTAGGAAATGAAAATGTATAGGAAATTATTTGAGCTTTTACATCTAAGCAAATTCTAGAAATGTCATTCTGCCTTTTTAAAGACAGGTGTACTTTGCATCTAAAATGGTCTTTCCCATCATATTTCTTTATTCTAGGACAATGAGTGTTGCCTTGATTTGTTTCTAAAGTTGCATTCATTTGAGCCAGGGATGCCTTGTACCTTATTACTGCCAACTGAATGTTGTCAGGATCTACTATGTCAACTGGATCAAGATATTTTTATTATGAAAAGGGTTCCATGTGGGGCTGTGGTTCGCAGAAACTACTGGAAAAATGAGTACTGACTTTATAGGAACCTCAGAGAAAACTGGATCCTTTGGAATCCAGAAATGGCCTATTCAAAGTTTCAGAAAAAGAACCTCTTGTGGAGACTACATTAAAAAGCCCATTCTTCATCTCTTCCTTTTGAATAGAAAGTATGTTTCCTAGCCTACCTTTCATACAGGATTAAACAATAATTTGTAAACAGAAGTTATGGAGACTTCCTGGTAAAATTCATAAGAAGACTGACAAGGCTGTGCAGAATGGAAAAAGACTGAGTAGACAGTCTTATTGTACAGATGAGGCCATTAATTTACTTCAGGGACCTAGAGTTACTCTTCCACTAAGCTTCCATTTTATCATACTTGAAGTTGTTAAAGTAGCAATAAAGGCTCACTAAGGGAAAACTCCTGATCAAGAGAATAGAATCTCTAGCATAGGTGCAAACCTAACATTCCAGTTGGTCTGATTCAATCACCTGGCCAAGAAAACAACCCTAGGAAAGAGGGTTTACCTTAAGCCACTGTAGCAGGAATCTTAGAAGGTCTTATTGATAAAATCAAAGCTGAGGCCAGTTATTGGGGTGAATGCTGGAAGATCAGAGAAGTAGAACAAGCCACAGCTTCCTCACCTTGCCAATTTCTCAGCTAATCCTTTTTCCTCAGACTGGAAACCTCTGAGTCCTTATCCAAATGAATCTCAGCTGAACTGTTTCTCGAAAGCCTGAAAGCTTAACCAGACCAATGCTTCTAGTTTCTGGTCCTCCCGCCTTATATACCTTTCTGCTTTCTGCCATCACTTCCTGGGATTAAAAGCTCACTTTCTGGGATTAAAGGCATGAGTCACCATGCCTGGCTGTTTCCAATGTGGCCTTGAACTCACAGAGATCCAGAGGGATTTCTGCCTCTGGAATGCTAGGATTAAAGGCATGTGCTACCACTGCCCATCTTCTATGTTTAATATTGTGGCTGTCCTGTTCTCTGACCCCAGATAAGTTTATTAGCATGCACAAAATATTTTGGAGAACACAATACTACCACAAGCCACTGATGTAGAATATTTTTTTAAGATGCGTTACATTTGTTCATGCTATAGAACATTTGTTTTAATGATGCAAAGATGTGTTGCATGCTTTTTTGTTGCATTTGTTTAACTTTGTGAAGCTGTGTTACTTTGCCTGTCTAAAATACCTGATGGTCTAATAAAGAGCTGAATGGCCAATAGCAAGGCAGGAGAAAGGATAGGTGAGGCTGGCAGGCACAGAGAGAATAAAGAGGAGGAAGAAAGAGCAAGAGAACAAGAAGAGGAGGATGCTAGTGGCCAGCCAGCCAGCCACAGAGTAAGAGTGTGGAAGTAAGATATACAGAAGTAAGAAAAAGAAAAAAGCCAAGAGACAAAAGGTAGATGGGATAATTTAAATGTTAAGAAAACCTGGCAAGAAACAAGCCAAGTTAAGGCCTGCAATTGATAATTAAGAATAAGCCTCCATGTGTAGATTTATTTGGGAGCTGGGTGGCAGGCCCCCCAAGAGAGTAAAGAGCCAAAGAACCAAAAGAGTGAAAATCAGTGAACAACAGTCACACTAAAGAATTACGTGGAATAATTATCCCTTTAATGAGATAATGTACTTTTCTTCCCAGAACCCCCAACTCCCAGTACAGTAGCTTACTGGGCCACAGACATGCAGCTTCTTAAGTTGCTGGCTTTTCTGAATTAATCAGGAAAGTCTAACTTTTTCTTCTATTTCTTCTCTAAGTTGCTTTCCCTAAAACTTTGGACTTTACTGTTTCTCTAAAGCTCCCCTCCCCACCATGTGACTGCTCATATGCTGTAAGACTAATGTCCATTCTTCCCTAACAGAAATAACATGGCTTTTTCTCTTTCTCTTCTCTATCCCCTCCACCTGGCAGCTGCAAAGATTTTCATCTTATCTTCTTTGGAATTTTTCTTTTTAACTCTAGTAATATCATCTTCCAGCTTCTATTGGAGTCTGTTCTGAAATTCTTTTATCAATGAGACAAAGAACACCAAGAAGAGACAACCAATTTCCCTGGTATTACCTGTCAGTTTCAGAGGGACACTCCAAAGTGTCTAGAAATGAAGTGAGGTACCTGAATTACTTAATAGTTTAGATCTTTTCAAAATATAAGATCATACTTTGTCTTTCTCAGTTGGCAGTTATTAAAAAGGTAAAAAAAATCCACTAAATTAGCATATTCAAACTAAAGGATGCACTATTATTTCCACCTTTCTTCAACAGTGATAAATATATGGTTTAGAGATTTATACATTTCAGTCTTTGACAGCTCAATGAAAATAAGATTCATGGGAGGCAGAGGCAGGTGGATCTCTGTGAGTTCGAGGCCAGCCTGGGCTACCAAGTGAGTTCCAGGAAAGGCGCAAAGCTACACAGAGAAACACTGTCTCGAAAAACCAAAAAAAAAAAAAAAAAAAAAAAAAAAAAAAAAAAAAAAAAAAGAAAATAAGATTCATGTATATTAACGTTTAATTATATTAAAGTCTACAAGAGGAATTCTCATAGGACAATGAAAAGGTTGTACTTCTGTCACCACTATTTTTGTAACTTTTTATTTTTATATAACTATTTTATTTTTATAACTTTTTCATTTCTCCAAAAAGTAACCCTGAATTTTTTTGGCAGTTTCTTCCTCTTCTGCCTTCATAGCCTGTGTAGAACACTAGCCTACATTTTATCCCCATCGATTTGCCTATTCCAAGCATTTCTTACAAAAATAATAATACAATATGTGGTCTTTTGAGATGCATTTCCTTTATTTATCAAGTTTTCAAAATTTATTCATGCTTTATAATGAATTAATATTTCATTCTTTGTTGTGACCACATACTATCCCATTGTATGAGTATATCACATTTATCAATTTAACAGAGGATATTACTAAGTAGTTTGGTATAATTATGAATGATGATGCTATATACATTTTTTGTAAGATTAATGTTTAATAGATATCCATAATGTGCCTGGTATTTTGCTTATTGGATAAGACAAACAATATCTCTGTTCTCATGCACTTACAGAGAAACAATGAGTTGGAAAATATATTGACTAAGTAATGAGGTAAGTTTTATTATGCAAAAGGATAATTCAAGTATGGGGAAGGATACTAGGAAGAGGAGCATACAGCACAGAGCCTTGATGAACACTCTTTGTGATTTTTAGAAAAATAGAAGAAATGTTCTAAGGGAATTTTTGAAAGAGCCACTCTAAGGGAAAGTTGAAGAGTATCTCACAGAAACCCAAAACATACATTGCAGCAAGAAGTGCCTCCTTCTGTAGTCCATCAAATCTATTGACTAGATTACTTGTTCTTTTGTTGTTTATTTTTGAGTACTTTATGAATTCTGATATTAACCCTCTGTTGGATATTTATTTGGCAAAGAAATATTTCTTATTTTGTAGGCATATTCGTCACTTGAGTCGCTGTTTATTGTGGCGAAGACATTTCTGAGAAGCAATACACATGGCCAATAAATAAATGTTAAAACTGTTTAATATATTTAGCCATCAGAGAAATGTAAATTAAACTTACATGTTACCCTAGTAAGAATGGCTGTCAACAAGAAAATTAACAAGAACAAATGCTGAGGAGATGCAGACAAAATGAAACTCTTAAACACAGATGGTAAGAATTATATGTATGCAGACCTATGGAAATCATTACAAATAGAATTGCCACATAATCTAACTGTATCACTTCTGGGTACATACTGAAGGATTCTAAATCAGCACACAACCAAAATACCTGTAAATCCATGTTTACTCGGGCAGTATTCAGAGCATCCCAGTTTGGGAACCAGCCTGCATGTACATCAGAAATAGACAACGTGTGTGTGTGTGTGTGTGTGTGTGTGTGTGTGTGTGTGAGAGAGAGAGAGAGAGAGAGAGAGAGAGAGAGAGAGAGAGAGAGAGAGAGAGAGAGAGAGAGAGAGAGAGATAACAATTTTACTTAGCAATGAAGAAAAATAAATTTGTGCTATTTGTGGGAAAGTAGGTAGAACTAGAAATGGAGACCATCATATTAAGAAATCAAGCCAGAATTGGGAAGAAAAATGTTGCTGCTTTCTCTCATGTACAAAATCCAGATTTCAAATGGACATGAACTAGAAAGGAAGCTAACAGAGAAGAGGAAGTGGAAAATGAAATAAGAGAAGATAATGGGATGAGTATGATCAATGTGTATTATATAAATGTATTTATGTATATAAAAGTCATAATGAAGTGCATTATTTTGTACAAATAAAATAGGAGGGTAGTTAGCCACAAAAAACACAAGTGACCGTTATATAAAAGACGATTTAAGAGAGTTCATTGTATTTATAATGAAGTCTTTGGTAAACATATCAACAAAAAGTAAAGAAGCATTTCATTGATATGGTAAAATACTGGAAGCCAGATATACCCTTTTATGACTTTCAAAACATTCCAAAAATTATGATTTAATTCAAGGCAGAGAGCCTGTTTCTCATTCTGAAGTAATGAGAAGCTGATCAATGGGGAAATAGTTGAAAGCCAGCTGTTTTCCCACTTTTATTAATATTTTATTCCCAGCAATGCAGTTAAGTGACTCATCCAAGGTCACTCAACTGGTCAGTAGCAAGCTCCTGCCTCAAGCTCAAATCTTCTGACTTTCAATCTAGTGCTCTTCCACACAGCCCGTAGCTGCACTCATTTTATATCCATCTCAAGGTACCCACTAAGAGTAAGTACTCCATAAAGGCTTTGCAAATGGTTTTCTCATTAAGATACTGTGTTAAATGTAAGATCAGGAATGAACTTTTACAACTAGTCCTAAAATAGACAGCTTAACACCATCTGGTCTTTAACATTCTGTATGCTGAATAGCTAAGTGATAAAGAGAAAGAGATAAATGACAGCAAATAATGTCTGTTGTTGGAAATGCTCATTGAGAACAGACATGACATTATAGTTACTTAGACATGAATCTGTGTCCTCTTAGACAGGATGCTCTTTAACAGCAAAGGAAATAATTCCATCAACTCTTCAGTGATGAACACAGCACTTGGCACGGAGCAAGAAATCAGGAAATTCTTACTGTGTGGTACAAGGAAATATTTTTTTTTCAATTTCCTGATCATTCTTGTCATATCATAACCAATATTATTACCATTTACAAGTTTTCCAAGCTTTATTCTAAGCCACTTGTGGACTTAATTTCATTTAGCATCCCCCAGGTCACATGAACTATTATTACTTCTTTTTATTTGCCATGTGGAAGAACTAGGGCTTTGGAAGAAAAAGCAACCTTTCCATGCTTGTAGAGGTAGTAGATAAAAGGATCTGCTTTCAGGGGAAAGGGGGGAGCCTGGAGGGCAAGCTCTGACCCTTGAAGAGTTTTGCTCATTCGAACTTAGCAAGCACTTCTATATTACATCCTCTTCTCCTCTAGGTGACACCTGCACTAATCAACAAGTCAGATATAAGAATTCTGTGCAATTACCTGTATACATTTCCATGTTTTGGGCATCCTGAAATTTCCAAATTTAGTGAAAGTGATACAGAACTATCTTTAAAGACTGAGTGACCAGGTTTTACTACGTTGGATCTGTTAAATTCTACACTAAATGGGAAGTTGCTGACTCTAACTACACTGGAAAAACTTGATTTAGCTTATTCTGTCTAGTTGTGTTTCTACCACACGCTTTTATTTTTTAGTCTTTTGGGCCGCTTCTCTCCCATAAATGGACAATGGGCATACTTGAGGGACTATAGAACTCAAAACAGGTTTGGGGATGAGGTACTCTTAGCTCCCACTTGATTTAAACCATTTCTCTCCTACTCAGTAGGAAATATAGAACTGGACTATGCCCACATACACCAAATGGTCATGCATTAGATTCAAGGTGCTAAAAGTACAAGGAATCTTTACTATTTGTAGTTTAAATCAGAAATTAAACTGTTTTTACAGGGACTAAATTTAGGATGCATTCAACAAAGGGATGAAATAGAATTTTAGCAAAGAAACTAGCCCTGAAGTCAGAAGCCCCACATCTGGCCTTTGCTTTGAAATAAAACACTGTGCAACCTTGGAGCAACTGAATTCACTTTCTAGAATTAGTTTCTTGTTCTGTATCCAAACAAAATTAATGAGACCACATGGCAGTAGAGTGAGGGAAAAACATACTGTTTGGTATTCTCCTGCAGCACATTTAAAACCTCAGCAACTGTTTTGATGTAGTATAGCAAATTTCAGCATTGAAAACTGACAATGGAATTAATTTTCCACTGTGACCTCCTTGACCTTGAATGAGTCACTTCAGCTGTCTGAACCTCAGAATTCTTAGGTTTAAAAAGGAGAGAAAAATGGATTGTGAGGATTCAATAGCATAATCCACATAGGCTAGTATATTGCCTGATATACAATAAGCATTCAATAAAAATTGTCATTATTTTTAATATAAATATCTTCATATGCTATTACTGTTTATGTATATGTCTATACTATATCCTTATATATAGTCATTTGATACTTCCAATTTACCAGGGTTAGTGTCAAGGTGAGGTGCATTTGCTCAGTCACCTAACAAGCTATCAGCCACTAGGCAATATAGCATGACAAACAAGGTATAGACTTGAGAACAAGATAGACAACATCTGTGCTACCTTTGAACCTTGAATATTTAACTGTAGGATTAAAATTATTTCATGTAGTAAATCAGTTCTAGAAAATATCAGGTTCTATGCTTGCCAGGAAGTGACTGACATGGTTGTTTGTATCACATAGTTTCTTTCTTTCTTTCTTCCTTTCTTCCTTTCTTTCTTTCTTTCTTTCTTTCTTTCTTTCTTTCTTTCTTTCTTTCTTTCTTTCTTTCTTTCTTTCTTTCTTTCTTTCTTTTTCTTTCTTTCTTTCTTTCTTTCTTTCTTTCTTTCTTTCTTTCTTTCTCTCTCTCTCGCTCTCTCTCTCTCTCTCTTTCTTTTTCTTCCTTCCTTCCTTCCTTCCTTCCTTCCTTCCTTCCTTCCTTCCTTCCTTCCTTCCTTCCTTCCTTCTTTCTTTCTTTCTTTCTTTCTTTCTTTCTTTCTTTCTTTCTTTCTTTCTTTCTTTCTTTCTTTCTTTCTTTCAAGACAAGATTTCTCTGTGTAACAACCCTGGCTGTCCTGGACCTTGATTTGTAGACCAGACTGGCCTCCACCAAAGGCAAGTGCCTTTGCCTTCCTAGTGTTGGGATTAAGGATTTGCTCCACCATGCCAGCAGTACAATGTTTCTTAAATGGTTCAGTATTCAGTAGCATTTGCTATAGAGTTTTTGTTTGTTTGTTTGTATTTGTTTGTGGGGAATGAGACAAGGTCTTATTGTGCAGTTTTAGCCAGCTTTGAATTTACTATATAGACCAGGTTGTTCCTCTGCCTCTGTCCCTACCACTGCCCCTGCCTCCTAAGTGCTCAGATTAAAGGCTCATGCCACTATGCCTGACTGATATAGGTTTCTAAAATTGTATTTGCCTCTTTATGTATTTTCCCTCTCAACCAATGAAATGTGAATTCTATGAGTAATGTTCATGCCTGTTTGATTCCTCAAGACAAACTTAGTTCTTAATATATAAAGCTCAGAGTGACTAATCCATAAAGGATTGTTGAATGAATAATTGAATTAAGAATGATTGAATGAGGGGACCTTACCCTCTCTGAGGAGTAGATGGGGTGTGGGATGGGGGAAAGAGGGGGTGAGTGAGAGGAGAGGAGAGAGGAGGAACTGTGGTTGGTATGCAAAATGGAAAAAAAAACTTCTAAATAAAAAAATAAAAAGAATGATTGAATGAATAAAAGAATCAGCAAATCTTCCCTTTCTGGTCCCCTAGTTCTACTGACCATTGCCAAGGCAGTAAACTCCGTGACTGTTCTAGTGTCCAACTAAATGTCTTACTCCTAGTTTGCTCACGACAGGATATTCATATTTATATCCATTGCTCAGCTACTTAGACTCAGCAGATTTCAAAATTAATCTGTCCTTCCCTTCCCAATTCTTACCTTCTTTAGCTGATTTTTTTTTTTTAGATATTATGCCACACCTGCTAAAATACACACTCCCAAATGGAGGTACACATATGTGCAACAATCACAGAACTCCCCAAGTTGACATCTGCTTCAATGCTTTGCCACAGAATTGTTTTCTGAACTTTTTCTACAAAAGCGAGCATGGCATTAGTGAGAAATGATGACATTTAATCTACTCTCCTCTGATGGTGGTAATAAAAATGTTATAGCCAATGATCCATCTTTGCTAGCACAAGACCCATCTCTGGCCCATGTAGCTGGTACCATGAGGACAGGGTTGGAAAAAAACACTTATTGCTGTTCAATATGCAACCTTCAGCTACACTTTGACCAGTAAATAAAGAAGGGCTCTGAAGCTTAGAGGGCTCTTTGATAGCAATATTCTCTGCTAAATTCTCTCTGCAGGCACCACAGTCACTGGAGCTACAAGCTAAGTCTGGGTAATTCAAGGGAATTCTAGAAAGGAATCTTGACAGAAGACTTCTACACAGGCATTTGATGACACAATTGTTCGTTTGTCCTTCCTTACAGAACCTGCACCACAATCTTCATCTTCCAACTGACTCTCAGGATGGGAGAATCTTTGCTTGTCAATACCTCCTTGGGTTGGACCAACTTGATTTTACTGGAGTGCATTTGTAAACAACTTTCAGATATTCTGCTCCTAGGAGACACTTACTGAAGTGACTTTCTTGTTCCTAACACTGTACTTCTGCTTTATCAACTGTCAAGTTGTAAGGATGAATATATATGTCCAATTTTAAATCTTTACAAATACTCAGGCCCAGAAGCCCACCTGTATGCACATGTATACATTTATTATCATTAGTGAACTCTGAGAATTTTCTGGCATTGTGGGTGGGGCTTGTTATTGCTGAAGTTTTTATTTTCTAGTGTTGACATAAAATACAAACTGGGAAGGTAGCTGAATAAAGGTGGAGACTGGCTAGAGAGAAAGTTCAGTGGCTAAGAGCACTGGCAGCTATTCCAGAGAGCCTGGGCTGCATTTCCAGCATCCACATGGAAGCTAGCAACCATCTGTAACTCCAGTTCTAGAGGATCTTGCAACCTCTTCTGGCTTCTGAGTGCACTGCATGCACATGGTGCACAGACATGCATGCAGGCAAAACACCCATGCACATAAAACAAAACCAAAAACATCTTTTTAAAATAAATCATTAAAGGTCTGAGAAGTTGGCCAGATTGTCTTGTCACATGAACAGTTCCAGTCAATGAAAGGCAATGGAACACATTTCCAACATAAGGACTGATGGGAGATCAACAGCAGCTTCACCAGTGCTTTTTCTTACTTAGAAATGGAGAACCAGTGCAAACAAGCCCTTCAGAGGAAATGGGCAGTTGTTTTTAAGAGCTCACTTACTGCCAAATGTGAAAGTCTATCCTAAGAATGGCAGACTGACTTAACAAGGTGATGTAGTTGTGACTGAAGAGAAGTTGAGGAAACATTTAAAGCATACATTAAATTGAAACTATTCATTGATATCACATGTTCATAAAATTTTTAAAGGCTTAAGAAAATAAAAATATCAGCTACCTTAATTTTATCATTACACATGTATCACATTATCACACAACACCCAATAAATCTATATAAATAAAATAACAAAAATAAAAGAAAATATGCATTAAAAAAAGAAAAGGACTTGAAAAATATTCATTGTGTTTCACTGTGTTCTGGGTAAATGGAGAGGTCTATGTGATAAAGGTTTGTTCTTCAAGGCTATGCTAAGAGGGCATGGTGGGATTTTAAGGCAGGGTGTAATTTGAGATTTTTAAAGCACTGGGACATGCCTTTGAGGTAGGTTGGGAAAGCTGAGTAGCTTCCTCTTCCTCTCTGACTTTGCAGCCTGCTTAGGGTTGAGGGGTTTGCTCTAATCAAGCAATGCTGGCATGCTGTGATTCTTCAGTTAGCATTTCAAAGTCAATCTTGGATGAAAGTCACTCAAACCATAGTATAAATACATGCATTCTGTTTTAAGCCTCAGGCATTTCTATAGTGGAAATAGAAAACTAATATGAGTACTGACCTTATATGAAATTCTGTTTTGGGCACTGAAGTTGTTTTAAAAATATATATTTATATTTTTAATTTTTTCATACAATATATATTGATCATGTTTTTTTTTTCCTCCAACTCCTCCCAGATCTGTTTTGCTTGCATGTATGTCAAAACACCACATGTGTGCAGTGCCCACAGAGGCCAGAAGAGGACATTGTATCCTTTAGAGCTGGTATTATAGAGAGTGTAACTCATCACATGAGCGTTGGGACTTCAACCCTGGTCCTCTGCAAGAGCAACAAGTGCTCTTAGCCACTGCGCCGTCTCTCTAGCTGCTGAAGTTATGTATTTGTATTTCAAAACGATGTCCAAAAGATAGCACAGAGAATGTTTATAAAATTTTGTCTACAGTTCTTCCATACCCCTCATCTTTCTCATCACAGTATCATCTTTTTCTGCCTTCTTTCTCTCACACTGTTCATTCCTGTTCTTAGTAAATATTCTTGCCTGTGTCCTTAACTACAGGCAGTACCTGACCACTTCCCATCTCCTCCCTGTTACTAGCAAATTCACATCACTATCATTTCCCACTCTGGAATACTACAATGCTCTGCTATCTGGACTCTGTGGGTTGCTTTATCCTTTTTATTAACTATTCTCCACCAAGAATCCAAGCTGACCATTTAAAAACATAAATCATGCTACAACTCTATCTAAGTAGAGCCACTAGTACTCTGTGGAATTCACAAGAAATTGTATCAACTTCACAAAGATCTACTATATCATGGGATTACCCTCTTGCACTTTTTACTCTAACCTTACTTTCCACCTTTCTTAGCCATACTGATTCACTCTATCTCAGACATAGTGGCTTCCTTGTTCTCTGAATATACTATGCTTTCTCCTACATGTGAGAATTTACACCTGATGTTTTATGCCTCAATCGGCCCAATCTTCCTCCCAAAATGGAGATAGATGAAGTTATCCTCATGTCTTCACATGGCTATACCCCTATCGCTGAGCTCTTCAATCTTCAATCTTCAATCAAAATGCACTGGTCTCTCTTTTCAAACAGCTTTTTACTCTGAAGGCTAAGGAACCAGAACTGATTTGGGGGTCAGATTTTCTAAAACATAACTAGCCTGGGCAGCCATTAAAGAAATCAGACTCTGATGAGGACCATTAAAGGGAAACTATTTTCTCTTCATGTAAAGAATGGAATGTGCCTGTGACCATGGGAGGAGACATGACATTCTTATGAGTTTCAAAGATTATAATGTAATATACCATTGTCTCTCTCTTTAAGAGTTAACCCAGCCGGACAACAGATATCCCTAAGGTTCAGTAATAGAATTTAGACCTTAGAAATAGCCAACAGCTTATTTAAAACCCACTCATCAGTACGTTTACGTAGTAATATAAACCTGTTCAGCCACCTGCAGATCATGAGGTCGTAAGCACTAGAGGACTACCAACACTTTTCTATAGCTGTAATTCTTAACTGCATTCTAAAGAACTGGTCTAACACCAACAGTGCAGCTCTCACCCTGCAACAGAGAAGCTTCTTTTTTGCAGCAGATGGAGACATTACAGAAAGCCACGACTAGTCAAAATGCAGCCTACAATTGACTTTGAGTTGTCTAGCCCCTATCAGTACATCGTCAACATGACTCCTTCATCTAAGGCTCAGGGAACATTGCAGAAGAGAGAATAGAAAGACTGTAAGAGCCAGAGGATCTCGGAGTTTGCTGTGAGACTGTGATTTTTCTATCCATGGCAGGAAAGCTAAATCTGTGAAATCTCAACAACATGGCTGCCTAAACAAGATCTGAGCCCTAAACACCAATGGGCATGCCAATCTGAATGGGGAAAGTCTCATATTGCCCCACCCCTTAGATGAAGAGATGCAGTGTGGTGATATTTTATTTGTTCTCTAACAAATAAAGCTTGCATGGGGATTAGAAGAAAAAGACAGCCACTACTTTAAACATAGAAGTCAGGGGATGGTAGCACAAGCCTTTAATCCTAGCATTTGGGAGGCAGAGATTCATTTGGATGTCTGTGAGTTCAAGGCCACACTAGGAACAGAGCCAGGTGTAGTGGCACACGCCTTTAATCCCAGCACTAGTTAACCATAGAGGTCCAGAGGTCTGTAGAGACAGACAAGAAGTGATAGAGCTAGGTGGAAAGAGGAAGTGATGTAGCTGGACAGAGAGAGGAAACAAGATGGCAGGACACAGGTATATAGAAGTGAGTATACAGGAAGTAGCTCTCTCTTGAGCTGAAGATTTCCTAGTGGTAAGAACTTGTGGCTGGCTTGTTTTACTCCTCTAATCTTTTAGCTTTCACCCCAATATCTGGCTCCAGGGTTTTTTTAATTAATAATACTGTTTATCAATTCATGTTACAATACAGGCAGTTTAAAACTGCTGAAAGAAGAATTGGTTTTCCTCACGGATGAGCTTCCTAAATGTTCATCCAGTGTCAAGTATCCTAAAAATATATACATACAAGCAACACTAAACAGACTTGGCAGGCTGCATTTATATATAAATGTGTGTGTGTGTGTGTGTGTGTGTGTGTGTGTGTGTGTGTGTGTGTGTGTAACAATTATAATTGAAAGGAAGTCATGCATTTGAGAGGGAGTGGGGATGGAGACATGAGAGTGCTGGAGGGAAATGTGGGAGAGGAAATGGTATAAAAATGTTTTAATTAAATTTTACAAAACAGTTAATCCAGCAGGGCTTGTCAATCACCTGGCTAAGAGACCACATCTCAAGAAGGCTGATATACTTAAAGCCATGCTAAGGTCATGGGAGGAATAATTATCTCCTTGATGAGAGAATGTGCTGCTCCTTACCATAAATCCCATTCCTGTACAGTCATTTGAAAACTTCCATCATGTAGCACTGCAGAGTCTGCAGCTTTTCTCAAAAGCTTGAATTTCTCTTTTTCTTCTTTCTCTTGCCTAATAATGCTTTCCCTAACTCTTTGGGTTTCCTCACTCTCTCTGAAACTCCCTCCCCCAGTATGGAATATTGGTATATATGTGAGAATAATGGAGATTTCCTCAAGGAGCTGGAAATTTGATGATCATCAAAGCCACCTGAGCCAGTGGCTTTGGGGTCCTCAGCTTGTAATTTTAAATTCTAATAAAAAAAAAATCCTCAAGCTTCTTTCCAATTCTTTCCAAGTCTGTTTTTTAGAGGACCACAATTTTCCTGGTAATAATACTTTCTTTTGTAAAACAATCATTTGGAATACACATGTTTAAAAGGAACATTTAAGGATAAAACCGACATTTTTAAATGTCTGTAAAATTTTCTGAGGCTGTGAGTTGGCCATATATATCTGCAATATGGGCTGTATTATTCCTACAATCTCATTTTTTCCTGTTTTTTTAATATTTCCAAATTATTCACAAAGGGATAAAGCACATATACATTCATACTTAGGCTAAAATATAGCTAGATATGCAATACATTGGTTATACTAATAGTTAGGCATGCCTAGAGTTACTATCATTCATGATAACACAAATCAAGTAGATACTATTGAAATCTTGATATGAGGATGGAGTCAGAATGACCTCCCCAATACTGTCATCCCCAGAAAATCTCAGGAAGATTCTATTTGCCACTTGTTCTAAAATTGACCTAATCAGTAAAATACAGCATTGTTACCTTAAAAACTGTGTCAGTCAACTAGCATTTGATAGCTGTATGGCATTGATGTTAAGTAAAGTCTTACGTTTACTTTAGGTTTCCTCTTGCCCTTGCTGATATGAAAAGGTCTTGGCTTTTGAATTTACCTTATCCAACTTTAATGAGGAAGGGCCAAGTAAACTCTATTGAGATTTAAAACAACCTTCTGGGAGACTGGTGGAGCTTAGGTCTGTTTTGAAAGCATTTTTACTTCTAAGCCAATTAATCATGTGTCCATTGGGGAGAAAAGGGGCCCTTTATTCATTTCCTAAGTTGAGTATAATTACACTAAATTGAGTTATGAAAACCCTAAGACCATTTAGGCTGTGACTCTTGCATCACAATAAGTAATGTCCCTCTACATGGCATATCCATGAGAAAGCCCACAGAGCTAAGAATAAATTTGGCACAGGCAAGTGTTCTTAAAACACACATTTAAAGAAAGTAGATTTGGCATTCAGCCATTTTTCCAGGGGTGTTAGTGCCTCAGAAACACTATCTTCACAGAATGTTATACCTGAAAGAATCTGTTCCAGGTCCCCTGATGATTCCTGTACCCTCCAGGGTAAATCATAATCTGTCCACTTATGGAAGCTTTCCAGTCTCCTTCATTCAATCATTCTGATATATTTAACATGAGGCAACCCAGAAATATTTTCTATTAAGAATATTCCTCTGGAACAAGACCAAGTTAGAATGATAAATATGTATAAAAATGCCATAATGAAACCCATTACTTTGTATGCTAACTAAATTTAATTTAAACATTTTTAAAAAATAAATTTCTATGTATAAGTATACACATATAGTTTAAATGAAATTTTCTCAACTGGGCTGACAATGTTCTCTCTAAAACCCCAGAGCCAAAGACCACCTAACAAAATTCCAATACCAAGCATGAGAAGCCTGCTTTTGAATTGTTGGTCAGGGTTGTCCAAGAGAGTCCCAAAACATTATAAACTTTTGTTAATACCCTTTGTTGCTTCCCAGAGATAGAAGTCCCTATTGCTGAAGATACAATGCACTTCAGACACAGGGCTCAGAGGCCTCTAAGCTGGAACTGACCTGAATATTCCTTCCCTAAGGACTACCTTTCATCATACCAGAAGGTACCATGTTAGCATCCAAAGGAGAGAGGGCAACCAGCAATCCTACCCAGCTATGGTACCTATGAGGCACATCAAAGCCCAGCTTGACACAAAAACCAGAATCTTAAGGATACAGTAGTGGCACACATACCTTGGCATTAACTAACAGCTCTCTAAGTAGACTTAAGACCTGATCCATATGAGGGAAATCACACCTGGTACTGGAAGCCTAGCCAACCATCCAGAGCTAATGAAGTCAGGGGTCTTGGAGGAAAACCTACAACCACCATTTTACTAAATCAGCATAATCCCTAACTGCAGTCTAAGTATTTGTTCTCATACTCATATAGTGTAGTTCTCACCCCTCATCTAGGAAACATTTCTGCAACAGAAGGATACCATTACAGAAACCCACAACCAACCAAAAATGCAGAGTTGTGGAGCCTGGACCCAGTGAATATATCTACAAATTAATCCCTGTACCTAAGGCTCACAGAACATTGCAGAAGAGGAGGCAGAAATATTGTCAAAGGCAGAGGGAGTCTGCTGTGAGACCATACCTCCTAATAATTTTGGAAGCTACGCCCATAAAGTCTCACCAACATGACTGCCTAAACATGAGCTGAATAAGGACAGCAACAATAGATGTGTCAAAGTAGGCAGGGGAAGGCATATGAGGCTTCAACCATACACAAAGAACTATAGGCAACTAAGAAATCCTGAAAGTGAGAGAAATGGTCTTATCCAGGGAAGAACACACCAACTGGTTATCCAGTACCAAATATGCAACCCTGAAAACACACATACACATACAGACAGAGCAGTAAATATTTAAGAATATTTATTACATACATATACATATGTGTAACAACAACGAAAAAAGAGGTCATGAATTTGAAGAGAGTAAGGAAGGGTATATGGGAGTGTTGGGGGAATTATGTAAATATATTAAAATCTTAAAAATAAAAGAAAAATAAGGAGAATAAATTTCATTTTTTGAGACAGGGGTCTCACTATGTAGCTCTGACTGGCCTGGAACTCACTATGTAGACTACGTATGTCTCCTTAGTGCTGAGAGTAAAGGTATGCACTACTATACATAGTCTAGGATTGTTTTGAAGGTGAAAAGAATGGGACAAATAAGAAGGATATTTAATAGATAATAATGCACATTCGAAATTGAGGTCACCTAGACATCTCAGTAAAATCCTGAGAAGAAATGTCATCATTTATTATTTGCTTATATTTCCAGTGTTATGATGTACAAGAGAGCACAGAATGCTTTCAGTATTTGAATAGTAAACTTAGGTTACAGAAAAAATCCAGCAGGATAAGGCATGCTCCTCATTAACATGTGTGACTTTGTTTAATATTTTTGGTAGATTAAACATTTTCTAAAGTCAATAACTACAATACACTCCTACATAGATATATCTTTAGCATACTGTGTGATTTCTGACATGTGTTCATGGAACATGGGTTGTACACGTATATGAAAATCGAGAACAATGCACAGAGAACAAAGTTAACTTCATTTTAGTCTTGCCTACTGACATGGAAAAAGAGATCTCATCTACACTACCTCACCTAATAAGAGCTATGCATTTGAAATACCTTTTTCTAAATCACACATTTGCCATGTTAAACCTACCCCATAGTTTTCTGCCATAACATGATTTTTCTGCCATTCATTCATTCCTATCACCTGAAAAGAACACACACGAACTATAATTGAAAATGGACAACTTCCCAAATCAAGCAAGACTCTGACCCAAACCAGGAGAGGAAGAAACGGTAATTCATTCTGGCACGTTAATTAATTATCACACAGATTGCTTATTGATTTTCTTGTATTCAGTGTGATGCTTTATGAAGCAGCCTCTCTTCATACAAAGTGTGCACAGCCAGAAGAAAGCCGGCAGATCAAAACGTATCAAATGTTTTAGAATACAAGGTTAGACATTTTCCTAGAACTTATCTCAAATAATGCCCAGAAATACACTCTATTCATACTTGAAAATATATATTGCCCTTGCATAGGTGACCAAATTCTGTGGCTGTGAGGCAAATGAAAAGTATTTCAATGTGAGTTATGTCTCATGGGGATTTTTTTTTTTTTTTTTTTTTACGGTGAGGTATGAGCAGTATTAGGATCCAGTAGCGAATCTATCAGAAAATAATAAAATGGAACCAGGGAGAAGATGGATGAAGTCAGAAAGCAGGTGACTGATTAAGAAAAGACGACTGACCTAGTTATGAAAGTCCTGCCTATAAACTAGAAATGAAGAGCTATGAGGTGTGCTTTAGCATAGAAACATGATTCTTGCAGAGCAAGGAAAGAGACATAAAGGAAAGAAAAGACACAAAAAATTGAAACTAAGGAGACAGGGAAGCTAAAAATTGAAAAAGCTAATAAAGAAGAAACATCCTATAAAATATATGCAGAATCATGCAGCAAGAAATGGGATAAATTGAAATTCACAGTTTTTTCAGTGGGCTCAGAGTTCTTACTGCTTCTGAAGAGTTCCCAACACCCACATTGCAGCCAACAAATATCTATAACTCTAGTTCCATGGAGTCCAATTCAATCTTCTGGCCTGCTCAGGTACCAAGCATACAAGTGGTACACTTCAATGCATGCAAGTAAAATACTCATAACATAAAATAAAAATAAATAAATATTTTAAAAAATAAATTTAAAGTAATAAAATCCATTATTATCCATCTCTAAAAGAGACACTTAGCTCTCCTGGGAGAGGATGAAGAAGCACACATTTCTGCAATATGCTATCTCAGAAGTATTTTCATACATCTTTCTGTAATGAGTTTTCTGTTCTATTTTTATAGGAAGTTAGGTAGACAAAATGAAGACATACACCTTCTTTCCCTTATTTGATGAGCACATGTTCTAGTTTCTGCCACGATTCCAGGCATAAAGTTGCGTATCTCAAAACAAACACAACTACAATGCTCTGTAGAAAGGCTTATCAATTTTACTATAATGTGATGGGTGTCCTATGTTTATTGCTTTTATTTCTACTAAGGTAATTTTGTGGGGTAAGAGAAGGATTAAGTTAAGGAAAAGGACTCAGAATCAGAGAAAAGGAAGGATTTGAGAGGAATATCATAACACATCCAGCAAATCAAGGAAGATATTTTCCAATTATAGCTGCTGCAAAACAAACAGCATATGAATGTTAAACAAATAAACTTTTTTCATACAAACTTTAATAGTACATACCAGTAAACAGGCTTTTTTTACTAGTCATAAATGGGGACATCCGAGTAGGGTTGCCTTAAGTGTGTGGGGAGGCAATAGGATATAGTTAGAAGTAAGGGGGAGAGGGCTAGAGGCAGAAAGGTTTTGGAAAAGTGGGGTGTAAGGGGATTATGGAGACAAAGACAATTGGTGGGGAGTTTAATCAAAGCAAAGGGTATAATGAAAAGGCCACCATATGTAAACATACTATCTTATAATCTCAATAAAAACACAAAAGAGAAACTTAAGGGAGTTACCCTGCATAGCTACATAGAGCTACTCCTATTACCAGTGGAATACTGAACAATATTCTCAATCCAGGGGGATGGGATACATCCACAGAAGAGGCATTCAAAATGCTTAAAACAATAAGATTCTTTGTAGTCCTCTTGGTTACCTACCAAAACTAGAAAATCAGACCCTATTGCTGAAGATGTCAGACACCTTGGTTGTAAGATAAAGAGAAAGAAATCTAGAGCTGTGCTGGACTGGTAGTTTCTTGTCTGCTGGCTAACTTTCAAAGTCCTAGAAGATGCTATGCACGGAACCGAGGGAGAAGAAGCACAGATGACCTTACCCAGCTGTGAACCTTATAAACCAAAAAAATAACCACTTGGGAAAGATGTGCCCTCCTGTGAAATTCTGGCACAATTGTTGTGGGAGAAAATCAATTACCCTCTGATTGGATTTAAGGTCTGCTTCATGGAAAGGAACCCATGCCTGGTATTGTAAGTCTGGTTAACAGCTCATGACTGGAGAGGCGGGGGGTCATAGGCCCAAATAGAGCACTTACTACTTTTATATAATGAAACTGACATAGCATCCAGCTGCCTCCTAAATGTTTATACTCATAGAAAAAAAAAACATTCTCAGCCTTAATCAGAGAAAACATTTTTTTCAGTGAACTACAATGAATGCATAAGATTTCTGATTATCCAAGGTACTGAAAATAAGAGATAGTTACGGGTTCATCCCTACAAAAGGACATTTGTATCACCCCCTTAAAGGCACAGGGAATATTGTACAGGATCAGTCAGGAAGTATATAAGTACAAGATGATAGGGTGAATTGTTGTGAGATGCCATCTTCTTGACTAAATATAACCATTGTAATCAAGAACTCACAACTGCAAGTAATTGGAACTGGACCTACACAAGACTTACTCTGCCAACAAGAAGTCATGGAAAGGGAAGAGACTTGTGTGGTTCCACGTTTTAATGCTGAACTATTAACTATGAATAGATTCTGGAAGAGGGAGGACTCTTGTGTTCAGTTCTATACTCAATGCTGGGCCCACCACGTTGCAATTGGCAACTCCAAACCCACAGTCAAACAGATGGCTCTGGTTAAACTTGAGTCAGAAAATAAAATAGGCATGAATGTGAGAGAAATATGTATAGAGAAAAAGTGGAATACACAAGGGTGATAGGGAAAAAGGGAGTCGTAGGGAGTGAGAGTGATCAGTATATATTATGTACATGTGTGAAACTCTCAAAGAATAAGCTTAATAATGATGATGATGATGATGATGAGAATACTTCCCAAAATAAACCATAGATTTAATGAAACTCCTAATCAAAATTCCATCTAGTCAAGTTGTACTTAGGAAATATGGGTACATGTTACCCAGTACTTAGGAAACAGATGCAAGGGGTTCATAAGTCCAAGGCCATCTTTAGCTACACAGTGAGTTTGAGGACAGCTTGGGTTACATGGAACCCTTTAAAAAAAGACACATGCACACATGTGCATATGCGCACACGCACACCCACACCCCCCACACACATACACAAAACTCTCATCAACTTTGTTTATTAAAAATGTATAGACTAATCTTAAATTTCATATGAAATATAGAAGGACACATGATTCTGCATAGCCAAAGAAACCTAGGAAACTAACATATCTGAAAGATTAAAAGGTTAAAATTAGAAATTCATGATTAAGCTATAAAATCAAGAGACTAAAACTGACATAAGGATAAGCAAATAGATCAATAAAGTAGAATTGAATATCTAAGTATCAAATCACATGTTTAAAATTAATTGATTCAAGAACAGTGGTACCAAAACCATTCAATGAGAAAAGATTAGTCATCTGAGCATACATGTATACTATATATATGTATGAATATATTGCATATAAGAGTATATTGCTTGTACAAATTTTATATTATTTATCTAATTACAGTCTTTGGAAATACTGAAGGGCAAAATATCATAATATATCTGGAAATATTCACTATATAATTTGTGAAGCATATGCTGGTACCATTGCTGAACAAGTTAAGTAAATTAAATCTCTGAAAGGCTAAATCTTTTCTTGTAGGTTACATAAGATGAAAATACCAGAGCATAGATTTAAACCTAGATGTATGACCATGCAATTCAATTTTTTTCATTGCATTAGTCAAGTTAGCAAAGCTTTAATAATCCATCTATGACTCCTGAGATGATGGCTCAGCATACGCTCCAGTTCTCAGACTTTTGTAAACCAATCTTCATCACCATATAAAGGTAGATCTGGCAATCAACTTTTCTGAATGAACAGCAAAAGATGAATATCTTTTGATGTAACTAGTACAATGATGTCCATTTTAAAGGTAAAAACAATACATCATCATAAATTCCATCTACAGAATATTTACCTTATGCCAGACATTGTGTTAAACACGTCACTCTTACTTCATCACTGTAAATTTACTATGAAATCCAATTCTTAATGCCAGTTGAATAATTCAACTATGGTTCAAAGGAGAAAACGGAGTTTGTCTATGGCCACATAACTAATAATGGAGTTTAGCTGTAAAACTTTCTGACTACGGTACTATTTTGCTGCTGTCCTATGAAGTAGGTGAACTGTAATTTCTTACTGCTCTGCATTAGAAATGAAACAAAAATGATGGCATCAAGTGACTTGCTCTCCTTTTGTTATAAGATTCCTTGGCTTTTTCTGCTTTATTTAAGCTGTTGATGTTTTTCCATGTGACATGGCCTGCTGAATTCTGTTTTCTCACTTCTGAATAGGTGCAGATGACTGCAGAGCTTCAGAATGACTTCTCTTCTCTCTGTTTCCCACCCCTCTTATTATCTTTATTATTTTTCACTTTCTGCCCTTTTTCTATCCTGTGGGATCACACAAGTGTTCAGGATGGCTGACTGTTCTCTAATTTGAGATGATCCCAAGAGATGGCCTCACAAATCTGTGTGAGGAATCTCATAAATAGAAATGAATTTCTTTGTCATTATGGTTGTTCAATGTTCAAGAGTCTATCTTTAAAACAAAGTGGCACTGGCCCATACACCTCACTCAGGCAGCACAGTAGAGCTGGCCCTAAAGGTGTAGGTGTGGGAGAACCAACCTTGAGGACATGAAAGCAGGAGAACTGGCCCTGCCCCTTGCTCATCTCTGCATAGGGTGAACTAGCCAGGGCAATGCTGGAGAGTTTACCTTGCTGAAGATAAGGGAGAACTGGCGGGCTGACCAACCCTGTAATTACCCAGGCCCAGAACCAAGGTTTTGAGTGGGTCCACCCCAACATCCACCCCATCTATGATCTCCTGGAGTGTGAGGGGTGGGGGTCAGTCCTTTGGACCCTGGACTGCAGGATCTCCACCACACAGGGCAGCAACAGGATGCCCAGGAATAGTCTCAGTGAGGGCCCAGCATCGATGCTGTAGCAGAAACCAGGACTCTTGAACCAAACTAATGATTCTTTGGGATGATTGTCTTCATGTAAAAATCTAGGACAAAGGGGTTTACTGTGTAAATCACTGTATTACACTGTAGCTTCCATGAAGAGATTTCCTATTTCTTCCTCTCCCCCTCTTTGTTCTCTTAAATTTTATTTTGTTTTATTTGGGGGAAGAGGAATGGGTGAGATCAGGAAGCATGATGTGGAGACATGATGTGAAAGACACAAAAGAAAGTTAAAAAGAATGAAATGGCTCCTGGAAAAAAACGTCCAGGTGTGTTTCATGTTCAAAATGGACTTTCTTGAACAGATCATGAAAGAAAGTTATATGTGAATGTGTACCCATGTAAATATGTATAGAAAAAAAAAAGCTCTATTACATAAAGGGGAAGCTTAGTGGGGTAGACTCTTACCCCAGGCAAACAATTTGGCTACTTTCTCCACTGTACATTTTAGAACTGCAGACATAGGCTAGGAGACAATACACAAGGACAGGTTTGAATTTAAGAACTGTGAAAAAGTAAAGCTATGTGTAAGAAGGATATCATTTCTGCTTTTTATTTCTTAGACTTTCAGTGAAATCTCTCCTTGTTATAAATATGAGAGCATATAATATGGTATACATATTTATCATTTATCACATTACATCATTTATCAGGCACACAGAGCACACAACGAAAAAGCAAGGCGCCAGCATTAGAATGGGACTGACTGGATCTGCATGCTGAGTTCAGTCCTGTTGACACTGGCAACTTGTTGACCTCTATGTATCTCTCTGTAATAAAGTATGCAAACTCATCGGAAAACAGGTATGGCCTTTTGCCTTCACCTCTTAGCAAACAAACTCTGTTTGTCTAGTGATCTCAGCCAGATAATAACAACCTAAACTTGCAGTTTGTGTCAGAAGTAATTGTGCTCTTGAAACCTTTGACCTTAATCTTCCAATTAGCCCTTTTGATGGGCAGTGTATGAGAACCGACTTAAGGCATTAAATGAGCCTAACATTCAGTAAGATAGTCAATAAAAAACATAATTATCATGCACATATATACTCACTAATATCATTGATCCTTTTTGTATTGTTTAATAACACAATCTCTTTCACATAAACATTTCTTTTTTTCAAACATAGTATTTTTATTGATTATTTGGAAATTTCATATCATGTACCCCAATCACACTCACTTCCTAGTCCTCCCAGGTCTGCCCCCCACCCTTGTGATATCCCCCCCACAAAAACAGTAGCATCAGCAAGAGGAGGAGGTGGAGAGGAAGAAGAAGGAAAAGGAGGAGGAAGAAGGAAGAGTTGTATGAGAAAGAGGAGGAAGAAGGAAGAGGAGAAGGAGAAGGAGGAGAAGGAGAAGGGAGGAAGAAGGAGGAGGAGGAGAAGAAGAAGAACAATAACAACAATAACAACAACCAATTTGTGTTGCCCATATTCTCTCTGGAGCATGGTCAAACTCCCAGTGGCCAGCCCCTTAAAGAAAATCAAGTCCTTCCCCACCCAGCACCCCCACCAGAAGCCATCAATTGTGGAGAGCTACATTTCAGCATCCTTATCACAATTTTTAAGAGTTCTCTTTGATAGTTTCCTGTCTAGGCTGTTCTTTTTGAAGAGGGTGGGAGAGGTTAGGAGGTTGCCTATGTCTCTCTTTCTCAACTGTGCATCTACAATCATTGATACCACTGCAAAAGAAGCTTCCTTTCCCTTTACAGTCAGCAGGAGCACAGGAGACATCTACATGGTTTCACAGACATACACATGGCCCCCAGTCAGCACATGCCACAGGCCTCAGCATGGTTTCCAGTGGCAGTACAGACCACAGGCATCAACATGGTCTACTGCTGCAGCATGGGCCAAGGACATGAACATGGACTCTGGGGTAACATGGACCAGGGACACCAATATGATCCCTGGTGGCACCATGGCTAACAGACATGAACTTGGCTTTCAGAGGCAGAACAGACCACAGACATTCACATGGCCTTCAGCAGTAACATGAGCCACAGTCAACAACATGGCCTGTGGCTACAGCAGGACCACAGAACATAACATGGACCTCAAAGGCAGTGCAGGCCACTTATATTGACATGGCCTCTGTTGGCAACCCATACCACAAATATAAATATGGCCTCACCTCCTGCAGGAGCAGAGACTACAGATGTCCATCTAGCCTCTGGCAGTGGCCCAAGCCTAGGACATCCACAGGGTCTCCAGTGGCAGTCCAAATCATGGGCATCCACACGAACCTTAGGCTTCAATACGGCCTGGGGCAGTGGGCCATGGAAACCAACATGGCCTTCAGGGACAGCACAGACCATAGAGGTCTTTTGAGGAACTCCAATCCAGAAAAAGGGCCATTCATTCTTCATCTCAGACATCCTGTTGTTGCTCAGCACCAGGGTGATCATGCAGGTGGGAAGCTTGTTAGGGGGCTGAGTCTGTGCAAGCTTTAGGCTGCTATACACCATCCTGTCAACCCTACTTAGCAAGGACATGTTCCCCTGTCCGCTGCAGGCTTCTCTCACGCCTACCCCCACATTTGCATTTCTAGTTCTGCCTCCCTCCACCACACACATTGCTCCAGCTTTCCCACATCCCCATCATGTATTTGTTCATCATAGTGGCATTGGAAACTGCAGTGTGTCACACAGTATATTTTTTTGCTCAAAAAGCTTTACATGCAAATATTCATTGCAACGAGTTGTTGATCTCATTCAAAGTCTCTGGTTTCTGAACCACCATAAATACTGAACCATTGCCAAGACTTGTCTTGGATATCCTGCTGTTGTCCAGAGTCAGGGTGATGTTGTGATGACACAGGGTGTCTGGGGGCAGATTCCGTGTGAGCCTCTGGCTCTTGCACACTCCATGCCCTCAATGTCTGCTGACCTGAGGCTTGCCCAGCATGTAGCACCACTGCCCCATACTCCCTGTCTCTCAGCAGTGCAAGCAATACAGGTTCCAGCCACAGTGGCTCCACATTTGCCAGCCTATTCAATAATGACATGTTTCCACGAGAACTCCAGACAGATGCAACTACCCTGTCCCCAGTGCCCACCGACCCCTTGCCTCACTAGGCACAACTGTTGAGCTTGTAGGTTGCAGGCAGCAGAGGCTCCATGCTAGGGGCCAACTGTTAGGCCTAAGCCCGGCCCTATTCAGTATTAACCTGGTTCTGCAGGAGCTCCAGACTGCTGCACATCTATCTTGGCTGAGGCACCACAGTGAAGAGTATAGATTCATCATACTTTGTCACATGTGGCTCTCTTCTGCCATCTTTCTTTCCAATGTGGTGAGTTCACTTTTTAAAAGCATCATCCCATAAGACCAGCCTTTTTAAAAAAAAGTTGTTCTGGTGAGCACTGTTCAATTTCCATGAGGTTTTAGGCTTTCTGCTATTAGTGTTGTTGTTGAATTCTGACTTTAAATCATGGTGATCCAATAAGATACAGGGGGGTATTCCATTCCATTTTTTTTTTTTGCATCTGTTAGGATTAGCTTTGTTACCGAGTATGTGGTCAGTTTTAGAGAAAGTTCCATGAGGTGCTGAGAAGAAGGTATACTCTTGTGTTTGGGTGAAATGTTCTATAGATGTCTGTTAAGTCCATTTGAGTTATAGCATCTGTTAGTTCCTTATTTCTCTGCTAAGTTTCTGTCTGGTGGACCTATCCAGTAAAAATGGAGGCCATGAATTTGAAGTAGAGTGGTCAGAATACAAAGGCAAGAACACTCACTTTGTGCCACTGTCAGAAAATATTTAATGGTACAAAGTGTTTTTAATATTAAAATAACCTGCAATTCTAAAACAAATAATTTTGTGTAAACTACACACAGAAACAGTTGTGGAAAAAAAGACAGCTTTAAAAAAAATCAAAGGCAATTGTCACCAATGCAGAAAGGAACAGTTTTCCAAAGGTTTTAGGGCTTAACTTCCCTTTGCATCTGCCCTCTGCCCTGACCCCCCTCCCCAAAAATAAAATAAAACTTAAGAGAAAAAATAAAAAAATAAAAATTTCATCATGGAAGCTACAGTGTGACACAGTGAGTCACTATAAACTTAGCTAGCCTGGAACTCTCTATGCAGACCAGGTGGACCTCCAAGTCATATAGATCCTCCTGCCTCTGCCTCCTGAATGCTGGAGTTAATGGTATGTATCATACATAGTCTGCTTACTTTTATTTTCACTTACAAAACAGCATGTTTCTATTAAATGTTCACAAATATGAGTTATACTTTGTTTACTGCCTTTTTCCCTCCCTCATATCCAATGCTTCCTGATGTCCAGAGAAGTCTAATAAAAAACTATAAATGACTGGGTGGAAAAAAATACTTTGCC
This sequence comes from Peromyscus maniculatus bairdii, assembly GCF_049852395.1. Classification (NCBI taxonomy): domain Eukaryota; kingdom Metazoa; phylum Chordata; class Mammalia; order Rodentia; family Cricetidae; genus Peromyscus; species Peromyscus maniculatus. The sequence continues at coordinate 53,553,243 of NC_134875.1, forward strand.
TTTTAAGAATACTTTAAAAACTACTTTCTGGGATATTAACTCTTATTACTTCTCCTACAACTAAAAAAGCAGCATAGAATTGTAGAATTGTAGTGGTTAAAAGCCTAGTCCTTTGGAATTAAACAAACAAATTGAGTCCTTTTATTCACTATGGGACCTCAGATAAGACAATTAATCTTTCTAAGTCTCAATTTTATCATGTGTAAAGTGAGGATTAAATGAAGTGCTGGATATAAAATACTTACAGAGTGCCTAGAGCACAATAAAACAGTGATTATACTCAACACTGGCTATTGTTTTCATTGTTATATTATGATTCCTCCTACTGTCATTACTACTACTAATAACACTCTTAAAAGACAGCAAGAGTCTGATAAAATGGACTGAGGACAGTAAATTTTGGGGAGACAGAGTAGAAGATGGAAAAGCAGATGGGAAACAGAAGCTTAAGGCTGTTTGGGCTATTGAACTAAAAGGTTCTTGGCTACAGAGGAGGCCACTGGGCATACTAAGGTTGGAAAAATTACAGAGGGCAGCACATACAGAGAATAAGGACAATAGGGACCTGTTCATCCCATCTGTCTCACAACTTAGGCTATGTGTACACTTACTGAAAATCTTTTACCTACTTATTTCTATAATTTCCTCTTCTTACTAAACTGAGAAATGTCTTGGAGTTGATAGTGAAGATAATATAGGGCATTTAAACATCCCCAAGTGGGGCATAGTATAAGCATACTTATATAATAGTATAATGGCTAAAAATAGTCTGAAGAACCGAAGAGTACTGACTCTTTCCAGTTAAGGAAGAAAACACTTGTAATCTACTTAAATGAAAATCAATTTTAGTGGCTTCTTTATAACACTTTTTATGGTTAGCAAAGTCCCATTCTTTTCATGCTCCAGAGTGAACAGTATGCAGTCCTACATCAGTGATAAATTTTCCTTTAGGAGAAATGTGACGGTTTTAAGTTTTAAAAATAATCATTATTCGCCGAGACTCTTTATCTGATACTCAAGCTGTTTAATTTGTAAGGCCGTATCTGTGATTCACAAAACTTTAAGTGACAGTAATCGGGCTCAGCTATTTTCATTATTAATGTACACCAATGTTAATCTAGTGTGACTTGACTCTTTTGCCATAGTATTAAGGTTTTTCTTCTCCCTAAAGCGAGATTTAAGATTAGCAATAAAATTTAACATTTCTGTATTATCTTCTTATGTTACTGATATTACATTCATTGAAGATTAATCAGTTTCAGTAAGTAGGTCTCTATTTAAAACACACATTTAGTTGTGATTGTTTCCAGGGAACTTTTATAATCCTAATATCACATGTAGAGTGGCAATAAAGGTGAAATTTGTGATAGGAAGGAAACAGAGCAAGAGAATAAAATAAGACAGTATAGCCCATAGCCTACTCTATGCTCCTTCTCGAATTGTTACCATAATAAATCCTCATTAATGTGACCCTTATAAACTGAAGTTTTGTGATTATTTGGACACAGGCTGGGCTTAAGTTGACCTCGCATTATCTATGAAGAAAGGCTTTGCTAAGCAAATTAATGTTATAAACAGAAATGCTGGAAGAATATTCAAACTCCTTAATAGGCTGAACTGTGCTTTCAAATACTTTAATTCCATCCCATTATTATAGTGATTACAATTACAAATGAATGTTATCGTTCATTAAAGCAGGCCCAGCATGAGTCTTACTCATCACTAAGTGCCCAGCACTCCTTTTTACATCTTCCACTATTTAGATTCATCAGAAGCTCAGCTTGGTCTTGCTCACAATTACCAGGCACTAATAGTGATTTACTATTTCAAGTGATATGATAATTTACATTGTATTATTTTCTGGAAGAATTTCATTCTGTTAGTGTTTAATGATGTCCTTTAAAAGAGTCTGACATTTCCAGTAGATCTTAAAGTCATTAGTGCTGTATGTGTCACATGCATGTAGTTCAAATGTACCACCATAACACATCACTCTAATTAAACCACACAGTTTTCACATACCACATAAATAGAAGTGACTTCATTTTTTCCACAGCTAAGAAAATTAAGGGAGAATCAAGAACACCATAAACAAGCCCAGATCTAAACCTCATGGATATAAACTTCCAGATTATCATTTGCCAATGCTACAAGATCCATGCCATTGGGGTGAGGCTAAAGGGGTTAAAAGGTCCAACAGAAAAACTGGATCTCTCATGACATCCAAAGTTAAAACACTCTCAGAACGTCAAAGACATCATCTTCCACACAGGTAGTGATTCTAAAGAAATACTTTCCTATGGACAGATCTACATTACCTCATCATACCAGAGATTTAGTACATGCTTCCAATTAATTTTCACTGAAGCTATGGGCAAAGAGTTATCATTATTCCTGCTTGGACAAAGGAAACCTCTGAACTACCCAGGTTTGGAAAACTGTGCTGTCTCCTAGAATGTTGTGCAGTTGAGGTCAAAACCTAAGTCACCCACAAGCTGCCTTCCTTGATAGATGGTAGTGGTGGTTGGGTTACCATAGAGGCTGCTGTTCCAGGAAGCCATAGCAGCAGCAGCAGCAGCAGCAGTGGCTACTGCTTACCATTAGCCTGACACACTTTTCACTGAATCCTTTCAGTGCAAGATTGTCCTCATTTTATAGATGAAGACACTGGCAAAAAAATAATATGGTAGACAATTTTCCCAAGCTCATATCAGTAGTGCGTGCTTGGAACTGGGACTCAAACCAGTCTTACTTTCAATACTGGACACTAACAAATTTATGTCCTGCAGGCCAAACCCCTCTCTATCTTTATTTAGCCTTCTACTTAATGAAGAAGTTTTAGAGACTCCCTTACTTCACATTTTTATCTCAGTCAAAATTCTGTACATAAAAAGTATGGTCAAGAAGAGTCAATTTACTTCAACCTGTTTACTGAGTAGCCATCTTCCAAAGTCAAAGGTCTCTTCTAATCACAGGCTCTTATTTTACTGTGCTTCTAAGATATTTTTGAGGTTATTGTGAATGAGATTGCTTCCCCGGTTTCTTTATCTATCTGTTTGTCTTTGGGATAAAGGAAGGCTACTGACTTTAGTACATTAATTTTGTAACCTACTATTTTGCTGAAAGCATTTATCAGATAAAGGATTTTCCTGGTCCAATGTTCAGCATTTATCATGTTTAAAACCAACTTATCCGCAAACATGGCTAATTTGTCATCTTCCTTTCCTATTTGCATTTCTTTTATTTTCTTCTCTTGTACTACTTCTGTAGTTAGGACTTCAAGCACTATATTGAATAGAAGTAGATAACACTTGTCATGTATCTTAGTGGGAATGTTTTGGGTCTTTCTCTATTTAACATGGTGGTGGCTATCATTCTGTTATACATAATCTTTATTATGTATAGATGTGTTGCATTCATCTCTGTTTTCTCCAGAATTTTATCAGCAAGGGATTTTGTATTTTGTTAAAGGCCTTTGTGGCACCAATTGGAACGATCCTATGATTTTTTTTTTATTCTTGAGTCCATTTATGTGGTGAATTACATTTATCAATTTACATACATTGAACCATCCCTGCATCCCTGGAATGATGCCAACTTAATAATGGTGAATGATCTTTTTTGATCCATTCTTGAATACATTCTTGAATAGCTTTTTATTGGGAAATTTTGAGTCTATGTTCAATGGGAGATAGGCTTATAATTTTCTTTTTATTGCATCTTTATCTGGCTTAGAGATCAATGTAATACTGGTATCATAAATATAATTTATGGAGTAATTTGACAAGTATGGATTTTAGTTCTTTAAAAATTTAAAGAACTAAATATTGTAGAAATTGAAATATTGTAGAATTTGAAATATTTAGGATTTGTTTTGATTTATTTTTATTTATGTGTATATATGTATGGGTTTGTGAGTATATGCCACTGTATATGGATGCCACAGAGGCGAAATAGTGTGTTGGATACCCTGGAGCTGTTACAGGTGCTTGAGACCCTTCTGATATGAGTGCTAAAAATTGATGCATGTCCTCTGGAAGATCAACAAGTGTTCTTAAATGCTGAGTCATCTTTCCAGCACAAGATCTAGGATTTCTAACCTAATTAAAAAAGTCAAAAATTAGGGAAGATGTTCTTCTGGATAGAATATGTTCACTCAAGGATGCTGGTCCTTGGCAATTTCCTCAGTATATAGCATCTGCCACCAAATAAAACGTTAATTATGAAGGGGATTTGTTTGGGCCAGTTGTAGATGAGCAATTTTTTGTTGCTGTTGTTTTATACTAGGATAATAAGAATCATGAGGAAGTCATATCCTGCTGTGGGCAAAATAGACTCTTTACTCCAGCCTTATAAATATCAACATATTCTGTCTTAGTTAGAGTTTCTGTTGCTATGAAGAGACACTATGACCACAGCAACTCCTATAAAGGAAAACATTTCATTGGGGTGACTTAGATTTTCAGATGTTTAGTCCATTATCACCATGGTGGGACGTGGCATCATGTAGGCAGACATGTTGCTGGAAAAGCAGCTAAGAGTTCTACATCTTGATCAACAGGCAACATGAAGTGAACTGTCTTACTGGGCATAGCCTGCATATAGGAGACCTAATATCTACCCCCACAGTGACACACTTCCTCCAAAAAGGCCACACGTACTCCAATAAGAACAGACCTCCTAATAGTGCCAGTTCCTATGTGGGCCATTTTTTTCAAACCACCATAGGTTCCTATGCCAAATCTATAACAACTTTTAAAGTATCAGGTAATAAAGGCAGGAAGACTGCCATAAAGCCATTTGATGTACAACAAAATAAGCTGTGCTGAGCTCTGACTACTCAGTGTTGGCACAAATGGCTGGGCTAGCTTTTCTGTCTTGTTTTAAACCTTACAATGTCTTGAATTATTCAATGGTTCCTCATCAAAAAGTCAGAAAATCAATCCTAATAAGAATAATAGCTTTTAACTTTTAGATTAAGGAGAAAAGCTGATAATGAAGACTCTGACAATTCTGTTCAAAAGAAAAAAAAACACCTCAAAGACTTTAAGTTTTCCTGACTTCATTTTTCTGACTAAATGTTTTATTTTTGCTTTGATGTGATGGAAAGCTAATATTACTCTATTACATAAATGAAATAATAAATAAATATAATATATAAGAGGTCATGTAGAATTCTCATCTCCATTCTGTACACCAAAGCACTCCCCTTTCTTTATATAACCTATACAAAATACATTCTTTTGACAAGATCAGACTAAAACTTTTTCCCCAGCTTGCCTCTTTTATTTACCAAAACAACATCAATAATTTTCTATGACAGACAATAGGAATCAATAACTTCAGATTGAATCTGTACAGAACAATGTAATGAGGGTTTGCAGAACAATTTAAATATATCAAATTAGATTTGTCTAAATATTCAAATGATCATAATTATAAAGCAGATTGTTTAAGGTGAGAAATGAAACAGCCACAAAATTATTCCTGTAGGTCTATTCATGCCTTAGTACTTATCTGTCCCCCTCAGAACCTTCTCTGTCCTCACATGGTAACATAGCTATTTAAAAGATCAGCATAATTAAGGGAAGCCCTGTTCTACTTTCTAATTACCACTGTCAACTTGATTCATCTGAGGACATTTTTTCCTTAGAAAGAAGTTCTTATCACCTGTGCCACTTTGGGGAACACCTTGAACAAAAGCACAATGGCCAGTCTCTGAAGGCCAAATTGAGGTCTTCTACAAAACTTTTCTTAGTTCTACTTTGACAAAATTGTAAAAGACACAGCTTTGATGGTAAAATTAGATGCAACTTCAAAACCCTCAAAACAAAAGCATTAGAATTCATGGAACAATTAACTCTTGCATCCAATCAACCAATTTACATGGATTGCTGCATTTCTCTTTCTCAACACTTTAAAGAAAAAGAGAATACACTACTTCTTTAGAACTCTGATATAATTGAATGTCAACCTAATACTACTTCTAGTGCAATCTATCAGTGAGCATGATGCTACCGGACAACACCTAATGAGACTTGACAGATTCATTTCTGCTGGGTGAGAGAAGTCAGCTGTCCACCACAGAGGACTGACTTCCTCCTAATCAATGCTCACTTATGGATCCCAGGAGGTAGGAGAAACAAATTGATGCTGAGAATGAACAGAATCTGATAACTTCCAGCTACAATAATTCTCAACAAAACTGTAGAATGTTGATGCTGGAAGAGACCTTTGAAAGATCATATAGGACAATTCTATCCATTTAACAGATGAAGAAACTGAAGTTTTTAAAGGGGCAAGAACATAGAGCTATGAACTCGAGGGCTAAAACTAGATTATTATATTATTCTCTGAACTAGCTTGGCTAAGAAGAGACTCTGAAAGGTTAGCTTAGTATTATTAATTAACACACAAAAGACTAAATCTGTGGACTGATTTCTGTTATTCTAGTTACTATATTTGGGAGTAACTTACCCTATCATTGATATCTGTGGGGTTCATTTAAAGGTTATGAAGTCCAGTATTTTCCTTGATTTATAAAATAAATTTTAAAAAAATAAGGAAAGGAAGCTTGTAACCATATATTTTAAGAACAGGAATAAACATTCCCTTATTACACTTATTGATTGTTCTTTTCCATCCTAACTTTAATAGGGAGCCTAATCTTCAGCTATTCAACTGGTTTTGGCACATTTAGAGAGGAATGCTGATTCATTTGTTCTTCATAATTTATTAAAAAAGATCAAGGTGCTTTCTCTAACCTCCAGTTAATGCCACAGTTCATCATCATATATACTAATTTCTCAATGTTCATGTTAACAGTCAAGGTAATGGCTATAATCTCAGTACCTGGGAGGCTGGGAAAGGACAACCAGGAGTTCAAGATCCACCTGGATTACCTAATGAGGCCCTGCCCCCACCAAAAAAATCCCACATTTAAGAAAAAAGTAATAGTCAATGTATTTCTTTTTATAAACTATTTATTTACTTTATACCATGTGTATAAGTGTTTTGCCTACATGTATATATGTGCATCACATGTGTGCCTGTGAAACCCAAGAGTCACAGGACCCTCTGGAACTGTTGTGACGGTTGTTGGCTGCTGTGTGGGTGCTGACAACTAAACCAGGTCTTCTAGAAGAGCAGCGAGTACTGTTAAATTCTAAGCCATCTCTCTAACCCCCAGCCAATATGTTTCTGTGAGATATTATTTTCTGTCTTTTTATCTAACCATAAAAGAATAATTGATCTGGTTAAAGCTATGTACCCTCTTTTCCTTTGGTGATATAGTTGCTATTTCATAGGGTTATAGTGATTAAATGAATACTACAGAGCACTTGGAATCATGCCTTGCAGATAGTACTTTCTAAGTAAATCTGCTACACATGGGATACTTACAGGACATGCAACTTCAGACTGAACTCCAGAGGATTTTCCATCTCATTTATACATCAGAGTGTACCACAGCATATTTAAAAAAGCAGGTGCTCCAGCCCTAATCCATATTTACCTCATCGCAACCCCCTGACAGATCTGATAGAGAGATGTAATATCAGTACATGTGTCTATGCTCTGTGTAATTTGCCAGTATTTGTACATTTCCTAGACATGCCTCATTAAGAATAAGTGGTCTATACTAGTGATATGAAGCGTTTTTTAACACTCTATGGGATGTTGAAACCTGAACTTATAAAAAAAGTATACTACTTCTAGACTACATTAAAAAGACGGCACATTAATTTGGTATCATTGCAATGTAGTTTTTTGTTGTTGTTGTTTTTTTTTTTTTTAGGAAGGGAGAAATCTGACATATCATTTAGAACTACAATGAGTCCTCTGCCTTAGCTTGAAAGCAAAGTTCACTGCATATAACAGTCAAATATTCTGGATGCTAACTTTTACACTCTCCCCTAAGTTGCCATCTTTGCACAAAAGCACACGTAATACAAACAATTTAAAATGGAATGTATAGGAGGAAGAGGTTGATAGAGGAATGAAGGAATGACTACCCAACACAGTTAGTGAGATAACACATATTTAACTGGGAATCCCCAAATTTTCCCCACAAGTCACTTAATTATTTGTTAAGTTTATGTAGGTCCTTGCTGACTTTCACAATTCTGAGACACCAATCAAAAATGTTTTCATGGAGCTGGTTGGTAAAGGCAGTTCTTAGTTTACAAAATATAGCCCTCTATCCCTCACAGCTGTCACTTAAAATGTCAACAACTACACCTAAGATTCATTTGCATTTAGTTGTTACCACAGTTAGAACTTAGAAAATGCTATTCAGGACACAAAGCATACTTGTGGATGCAAAGAAAGTAAATTTAATAGACAACAATGTTGGACGTGGATAGGAGGAAGAATAGCTAGGAAAACTGATAAAAACATGCCCTGGGACCAGACAAAATGCAATTGTCTCACTGACAAACTAAGGGAAAAGCAATGAAGAAGAAATTGAATTCCAAGAGTGAAGTTAGAAAAGGAAATGTTCACACTGATGTTTGCAAACAATAGAAAGCCTTTGGGGAGTGTGTGCCAACATGACAGTGCCTCCAGTTCAGTTTATTCACACAATCGCTGGGCTGCATTCCTTGCCTCTCCTAGCACCAGTGACTTTCAGTGTTCTCTTTGTCTCCCTTTTAACTTTGTTCAAAACCAAGACTAATCTGCAAATGACCTCAAATATCTTCTCTCAGATTTGTGAAGGGAGGAGAGGAGAAGAGAGGAAGAGGAAGTGGGTGGGTGTATTTATACAGAGATAGTGCCTCCCCCAACTCCAGCAGCTAGATTTCTGAATTGATTGTCGAATTTAGCACAGGCCCTGCCTAAAAATAATGTCATCTTCCAAATGACAAATTACATCCAAAACAAAATGCAGTTCAAAAACTGATTCTGTAAAGAGCAGTAAGAATTAAACAGGAAGCAGAGAGTGATGGCACACAGCATTGATCCCAGCACTCGGGAGGCAGAGGCAGGTGGATCTTTGAGTTCGAGGCCAGCTTGGTCTACAGAGTGAGTTCTAGGATAGCCAGGACAGTTTCACAGAGAAACTCTGTGTCAGAAAACCAAAATTTAAAAAAAAAAGACAAGAAGAATATAACCAGAAATCAACATTTATGTAAAAGTGAAAGCTACTATGTATTGAACACTGAGAACATTTATTTTATTTTATAATTTTTCAATGTAATTTGGACATATCAGTACTGACTTTTCTCCATGATTTTCAGTAGGTAACCTTCTTCAGACCTTATGCCTACATTTTGTTTTTTATCAAATTAGTTTTTATCCTGACCCCATATTCCTTTGTATCTTTCCCATGTCTTATCCTGGCATAGCACAAAAATGAGAAACTGATGCCTTTTAAGACGAGTCAGGAATTAGAGACATTTATCTGACTTTAATAGAAGTAAATTAATATAAACAATCTTGTAACTATGATATCAACTCTCAACTCACCCAGCAGACATTTTGTGATCATTAGTTTCTAACAAAACATATCAGAGAACCCTTATTTTATTTATTTATGTAAAAATAGAAGCCAAAGAAATAATTTTTTTCATGTGTGCCACAGGAACCCTCAGTTACCATTTCATAGTCTTCAGGGGTTAGATATTCCATTAACAGCAAAATTTGGGGTTTGCTCCATTTTTTCAATCAAGTGTAGTTATGATATTCAAGTGCCTATTTCATCTTGATAGCTTTGTGTCCAGAAAACTATATAAAAAAACTATATAACATAAAATATACAGTCTCCTAAATCATTTTAAAATGCTTTCTTTGTTGACAGCAGCAGTATACAGAACCTGCAGTTTTTAGAAGCTCAATAGCTTTCCTTCACTTGGAGACAAAGACCACTGGCTGACAGGTGAGTGAAGGGAGACTTCACAGTTACATAGCAGCCATTCAGAGAAAGTAGATCCAAAATTTTTCAGAGGATGAAAGTGATCACTATCCAACATTTTCCATGAAATAAATGGAGAGTTTCTAGACGTTTGGTTGCAATAGTCTACGGGCATGTATGATAAAGGTAAACATGGCTCTGGTGCTTTGATACAAAACTCAAAGGTGGAACTATGACATGTATAAAGATCTGCATGAAAATGTACTAGCAAAAGATGTGTGTGTGTGTGTTTGTGTGTGTGTGAATATAATCACTATGCATGTATGAAAACGTCACAATAAAGGCCATAATTTTTTTTACAATATATACTAATTTAAAAAAGGAGATTCAAAGAAGAAGTTTGCTTGCACATTGTTGACATAATAAAGATCTGTAACAATGGCTTATCACTGGAGGAGTGGTCACTATTATAGCTGCTGTTGAAATGAGACTTTAACTTATTTCAGTGATGAATCAGAAACAAATTCTTCCAACAACAGGCACGCTTTTAGCACCGCAGCTTTTGTTTTTTTATATATAAAGTTTTATTAGAACATAGTCATACTTTCTCACATATATTTTTATCTATCTTTCTTTCATTGAAAATAATTTTTACAATATATTCTGATTAAAGTTCCTCCTAAATGGAACTCCCCTTCTGTCCAATGTATTCATTCTCTCCTCTTCAATTGAAGAATGCATAGAGAAAAAGTACATTTACATAATGAAGTATCACTCAGCTGTTAATATCAATGACATCATGAAATTTGTGGGCAAATGGATGCAACTTGAAAAATCATATTGAGTGAGGTAACCCAGACCCATAAAACAAACAAACATGGTATGTACTCATTCACACATGGATATTAGCTGTAAAGTAAAAGATATTCATGCTAAGGTCCATAGACCCGGAAAGGCTAAGTAACAAGGAAAGTTTAAGGAGGCATCTCAAGGATCTCCCCAGGAAGTGGAAATAGAACAGATTTTGTGGGTGGGCTGGGGGAAGGAGGGGTTGGGAACAGGAGGGATCAACTGGGGGGGGGATACTGGGAGAAACAACTGGAATTGGTGGGCATTTGGAGGTGAGGTGAAACCTAGTGCAATGGAAACACCATGGAATCTACAAGAGTAACCCTAACAGTCGGGGGGTGGGGTGGGGTGGCACATGCCCTTAATCCCAGCACTCGAGAGGCAGATCCAGGTGGAGCTCTGTGAGTTCGAGGCCAGCCTGGGCTACCAAGTGAGTTCCAGGAAAGGCGCAAAGCTACACAGAGGAACCCTGTCTCAAAAAATTTAAAAAAAAGAGTAACCCTAACAAAGACTCCTAATAATGGGGGACATGGAGCCTGAACTGACCAACTTCTGTAACCAGGCAAGGTCTCAAGTGGAGTAATTGGGATACTAACAAAACCTTTGACCTACAGTTGTCCTGCCTGGAGTGTTCTGAGACCAGAGCCTATCAGAATCCTCATCAATGAGACTAAAAAGACTTCATCCAGCCACAGAAGGGAGCAGATACAGAGTCCCACAGCCAAACATTAGGTGGAGCATGGGAAAGTCCTACAGAGGAGGGGGAGGAAGGGTTGGAGGAACAACAAGGGTAAGGGACACCAAGACAACATGTCCCGCAGAATCAATTGTCCCGGACTCTTGGGGGCTTGCAGAAATCAGGGAGCCTGTAGGGGTCTGACCTAGATTCTCTGTATGTATGTTATGGCTGAGTAGCTTGGTGTTCTTGTGGGATTCCAAATAGTGGCAACAGGGTGGGTCACTGACTCTTTTTGCCTACTTATGGGACCATTTTCTTTCTACTAGTTTGTCTCATCCAGCCTTGATATGATGGTATGTACCTAATTTTATTATAGCATATTATGTCATGTTTGGTTGATATCCCTGAGAGGCCTGCTCTTTTCTGTAGGGAGATGGAGGAGGCATGGATCCAGGGGAGAGGGAAGATGGTGGGGAGAGACTGGAGGAGGAGAGGGAGGGGAAACTGTGGTTAGGATGTAATATATGAGAGACGAAATTAAAAAATAAAAATAAAAAATCAAAGGAAAAAATACCCAAAGAATTATGAGAAAAAGAACCCCCAAAACTGCCATTAAGTTAAGTTTGTGCTGGCCATCTACTGTTGGGATTAGGGCTTGTCCTTAAGAGTGGATTGTATCCCCAGTAAGGCTATGTTAAAGAAAACTAATTTTTAATTTTCCAGTAGTTATCAATTGAAGATAGCTTCTTAGTTAGGGATAGGAGTTTATGACTATGTCCCTTCTCAATACTGGGGCCCCATCTGGCCCAGACTCAATTTCATTGGTCCAGCTGTTTTTAGAAGGCCTTGCGTCCTTGGTGTCCTCCATCCCCTTTGGCTCTATAATTTTTCTGACTCTTCTTCCACAGGGTTCCCTGAGCCTTGAGAGGAAGAGTTTGATGGAGACATCCCATTCAGGGCTGATTTTACAAGGTCTCTCAATCTTTGCAACCTGTCCAACTGTGGGTCTCTGTATTTATTTCCACAGGAAAACACTTCTCTGATGATGGCTGAGCAAGACACTGAACAATAATAGCAGGATGTCTTCAGGAATCATTTTATTGCTATGTCTGTGGTGATATATTTTGTACCCTAACAAATTTAGCCTGAAGATCAAAGAACAGAACAAGCCACTAGATTAAACATTGAGGCCAGGCAGTAGTGGCACACACCTTTAATCTGTCTGGATCTCTGTGAGTTCAAAGCCACCCTGGACTACATGAGATTGACTCAGTCTAGGAGAGAAAATAGAGCCAGGCTGTGGTGGCACACACCTTTAATCCCAGTACTGGGAAGAATGTATGCCTTTAATCCCAGGAAGTGGTGGCTGGGATTAAGAGAGAAAGGTATATAAGGCATGAGGAGACAGGAACTAAAGACTTTTGGCTGAAGCCTTTCAGGTGAGGACTCAGAAGACTTCAGTCAAAGGATTCATGGAGTTGGTGAGGTGAGACATAGCAGTGACTTGTTCCTTTGTCTCTCTGATCTTTTAGCATTTACCCCAATATCTGGCACCAGGATTTTTTATTAAAATACCATTTAGAGTTCGTGTTACATATGTCTCTTGCAGAACAGTAGTATTTAGTTGAACGCTAGGTCCTTGGCCTCTTTAGTCTCAGGTTGTTGACTAGTCATGCAGTGTAGGAGATGGGTTCCATGTCATGGAGTGGGCCTTAAATACAATTAGCTATTCTCATTAGCTGTATACCACTACTGAACCAGCACATCTTGCAGGCAGGTCACCATTGTAGATTGAAGTTTTTGTAGCTGGGTTGGTGTTTACCTTTCTCCTTTGGTGGTTCAGAGAACACCTTCCAGTACCATCAACACTCATCTATAGAGGTTAAGGCTCTAGGTAGGTACCAGCTTCACTTCTTCATGTTCATTGAGTAGTGCGGGGTTGTCTTCAGCATTGGGGCCTTACCATCAGTGTTAGGAGAGAAACCAAGAGCCTTGGTTATAGTTCAGGGTTTTTTGGAGGTTCCCCTGAGACTGCCTTGGCCAACAATTCAATCAGATGAAACTTCCCAGAACTAAAGGCTTCATTTAGTGACAAGAGATGGCCAATTGAGACTCACCTTATTATTTGGTGATTCCATTTAGAACACATAAATATGTGTATATAATTTAGGAAGCTGCCACTGTATTAGGTTTCTATGCGACCCTTCTAATAGCCCCTTGTTTTAGCTGACCTTCCCTATATTCCATCACTTCTTACCCCCTCTTCCATTCCCCTCCCTGTTTAATCCTCCTATTCTAGTCCCCACTTTCATCCATAACTATCTAGTCTATTTTCCCATCTACAGAGATCCACCCCCTTGTCCCTTACTCTATACCTAAGGCTGTAACACAACAGTTTTTGGCCAGCCAAAAACAATGGATAGTATATCACAAAGGATGTCCCTAGCGTACCTACTTAGATTCATCTCTGTGGCACATGGCCTTTGATAAATGTTTGTGAATGATTTGCAAACATTTTTATTAGTAGTTGTAAGTTAGGAGACAAAATGCCCTTGCCCATCCTCTTGCACTTTTAAGACTTGAAAAGATTAGGCTGAAAACTGCCTATGTGAATTACCCTTATTAAACTATTCCACATGAATCAATAAAACTGACTTGGCAGTGCTTCACTTGGTGCTGACTTATGTTCCTAGTTAAGAGAAAAATAATTTACTTAATGTGTCAACTTTTTCTTTCTGTGTGCTCACCTCCAGTTTGTCAATGTCATCATCTGAACTGATTCTAAATGAAAATGAGGACATGACTGCTCCTAGGTATGGATGAGGAGAAGGGTTTTCTTGTGGATATGAGAGAAAACAGAGGTATCTGGGAGAGTACAGACTAAACGCGGACAGCAGAAGAGACCAGTCCCTGAGAGGAGAAGTGGAGAGACAGAGAGGAAAAGAGAGAGAGAGAAACAGAAGAAAGAAAACAGAGAGAGAAAGAGAGAGAGAGAGAGAGAGAGAGAGAGAGAGAGAGAGAGAGAGAGAGAGAGAGAGAGAGAATAGAACCAAGAGGACCAAGAGCAAGCCGAGAGCATGTGGCCCAAATGGCTGAAACAGGCAGAAGGAAGCCCAGCCTTTGGACTGGAGAGATTTGGGGCAGGGTAGGGGGTGGGAAGTGCTGGGAGGAGCAACAGGGACTGAGGGACACTTGTCCCAGGCTTCTTTGGGACCTGACAGACTACGTTATATGTTATTTTTCTAGAGAAAATGAAACAATAAAAAAAAATGGGTCTACTTAAATTTGTAAACTCTTTTTGGGGGGCTAGGAATTAGACAAATCCCTGGTAAGTAGACAGGGAGATGAGCCACAGTTAGATAATAAAGATGGCAAACTTCTACTGTTTCTTCAAACTGCTGACCACAAACAAAGGCCTAAAGGCAGGAAGGACCCCCTGCTGGTGGACACCCTCAAGTCCTCATCAAGAGGTGCTTGCCATAAAATTGTGGGCCTATCAACCCCCCTGTCTGTGTTCAAAGTAATCAAGCCTAAACCAGGGGAAGAAGACCCCCCAAAGAGCCTTATAATCCCAAGACTTCTGGGAGAGTTTGGATTTGTGATTCCCAAGTCCCTGCTCTGCTTTTCAGGGGGTCTTTCTGGGCTTTGCTCTGCGCATGCGTGAGTACGTGTGTGTGTGTGTGTGTGTGTGTGTGTGTGTGTGTGTGTGTGTGTGTGTGTGTGTGTGTTTCCTCATCCCTAATAAACGCCTTTCCTCACTGGTTGATTCTGTCTCCTGTGCCTCAGTCTTCCCATGCTGCTACCTGTTGCTTAGGGGATGTTTTTCGTACCCTTAGTTCCTTAACTAGCAAAGAAAATGAACCTGATCGAGATTCCCTAGATGGTAACACTTTCTCTAACACAGCAAAATTGAGTTTTTACAAGAAACATTATCAACCATTTATTTGTCCAGTTTTCTCTATTGACAGGAAGGGGGGGGGAAGTAAGCTTCCAAATACATCCAGATGACATTCTATTTTATCTTGGCTAAATCTTAAGGAACAATGAAAACTTAATAACTACAAAGCTAATATTAAAAGAACAGCTACTAAAATAATCTATAAATCAAAACCAATTCATCATTTACTCATTTGTCATTTCAGACACTTTTACTATGTACTACATGTAGATATAGAATGATGAACATCAGATTCTTTCTTGCCATGGGGCAAGAGAAACCTGCTACATAGAAGAAGCTAAGCTACTGCTTAGCATAAGAAATAAGGACAAGGACAAAAAAATGCTAACTTATAACTGTTGCTAGAAATAGATTTTTAAAAAGTCCATTGGATCACTTTCTGGGTTAGCTGGTGTCTTAGTCACTGTTCTATTGCTCTAAAGAGACACCATGAACAAGGCAACTCTTACAAAATAAAGTATTGCATTGAAGGCTTGCTTGTAGTTTCATAGGATTAGTACATTATTATGGTGGAAAGCATGGGGGCAGGAAGGCAGGCATAGTACTGGAAAAGTAACTGAAAGCTACATACTGATCCCCAAGCTACAGGCAGAGAGAGACTAGGCCTGGTGTGGGTTTCTGAAACTGAAAAGCCCACCCCAAGTGACAAACCTCCTCCAACAAGGCCATACCTCCTAATCCTCCCCAACAGCCCACCAACTGGGAGCCAAGCATTCAAATATATTAGCCTACAGGGGCCAGTCTCATTCAAACCACCACAGATGGGACACTTTATCATTGAGGAACTACACAGCAATTTCAACAACAATTAAAGTCTGTCAAAGCAAAAAAAAAAAAATACACACAGCTCTTACCTCACAACTATATGAGATTATTTGTTCTGCAGCCAATTTGAGTAATCAAGGCAAAGGAAACATGAAGCTTAGTAACCCAGGTGCCATGGTCCTAGGTGAAAGCAGTTTCATGAAGTTTTATGTTAGCAGAACAAAGAAGGTCATAAATCAAGGCAAGTTTAAAATATATTGGTGGGTATATCAGAGAGGTGGTTTCATCAACATGGGGCAATCTCTCCTATAGGGCTCATATTCTATCTGATGACATTCTTAGCTTTGGGTTGGTGGAAGCTAGTGCCTGTCTAGTTAATAGATTTTGAAGTGTTAGTCACAGGACATTAGTTCCAACACAGAGATGGGTAAGGAATGATATCCACAGGGCTAAAAATTAGCCCAAGATAAGGTAAGTAGGCTCTGAGCCTGCAACATTCCAACCTCTCCTTATCACCCCAATTGCAGTCAATCAGTCTTTGAAAGCCCAGCTTCTTTCCAGGAATTCCCATTCACAGTTCTGGCCATCACTACCATTCATACAGTGGCATTGCTTAGCCAAATACATGCCTACATGTCACTCTTCCTGCACTTTTGCTCCTTACTAAACAAACAAAAAAATCCCAGTAATTACATCAGTGTATACATCTAGCCTGACCAAACAATTCACTTGCTCCAATTAATTAACTTACTAGCTAGCTTAAAGAAAACACAGTGAAATCTTGATTAACTGGTGTGTTTTGGGAATAGGATATTGTAAATAATTGAGCTGTCTAACTAAAAGTTGGGCAGAAACACATTTGTTCTCTTTAACCCATGTTTAAAATTATTTTCAAATACCCAAGGCAGATTTCTAGCTCAAGTCAGTACAAGCTAGCACATAGAATTTCATTTTATTGGAATAAGGACTAGATAAGGCTTCATTGTCAACCTTTTGCACATTAACACTCACTATCTAGAACAGAAAATGGAAAATGAGAATATTTCATATTGAGTTTGACCTTTCTTTTGCTTTTGTGTGTGTGGGATGGTTGTGTGTGGGGGGATCAAGACAGGGTTTCTCGGCTGGGCAGTGGTGGAGCATGTCTTTAATCCCAGCACTCGGGAGGCAGAGGCAGGCGAATCTCTGTGAGTTTGAGACCAACCTGGTCTACAAAGCGAGTTCCAGGAAAGGCACAAAACTACACAGAGAAACCCTGTCTCAAAAAACTAAAAAAAAAAAAAAAAAAAAAAAAAAGACAAGGTTTCTCCTTTATAGCCCTGGCTGTTCTGGAACTTGTTCTGTTGACCAGACTGTCATCAAACTCAGAGCTCCACCTGCCCCTGCCTCCAGAGTGCTGGTATTGAAGGCATGCACAGCCACTGCCCAGCATCAAGTGCATTCTTGATTTCCATTCTCTTGGCTTGATCTCTGAAATCAAGTAAACAATAATAATAATGTTACCAAATTTAGTATTTTCATTTGGTAGATTTCTAAAAACACTAAGTGATTACTGTAAGCAAGGGCATAGTGAAACCACCAAACTTGGTCACCCGTAGGTGTAAAGAAGAAAGGTTCATTGGGAATATGAAACCATCCTGTGGCTATCAGGTGGTAGAGAAAGAACAGCTAGAGGCATTTAGAGGAGTACAAAGCTCCCATGGCTACCTTTCAGGAAGCAGAGAAGATAGTAGACTGGCAAATGCCATGTCTATCTCTTAGGAGCATAGAAGGGAAATGGGGGAAAAGCCTTGTCCGTTTTAAACAGAACAGGCAGCTGCAGGGTGCGGGGACGAAGCTGTAAACTGAAACAGATTGGGTGCTAGCATAGTTGGGAAGAATGGCAGAGGTGAGAAATACCAGGAGGCTAGAGTCAGGACCTGACATGTATTACAGGTACATGTTAACAGGGCCCCAATGCCCCAGGTAAAGGGAAATAGGGCAAGTGGCTCTTCCTGGCAGGCAGAAACCTGCTCCATGGGTTCCTGAGAAATGCTGAGTGTAGGCTTTTATCTCTCTGCCAGCAATTCTTCTGTGTCCGACCTCAGCTAAGGGACTGTCATTTTGAGGGGTGGCGTGGGAGACCTAACACTTACCTTTACCCAATAACCATAAATCATGTGTAAACCTTAAATATAAAGCAGGTTTACCTTGATTTTTTTTTCAGAGGGCTTGCTTAAAATCTTACAATTGAACTCAGCCCTGACTCTTACAGTCAGATTCCTTCATTCAAAATACAGTTTTGATCTACTTGACCTACTCATTGAGGTACTGTGTTCTCTGGGATAAAATTCTCTTTTATTCTCTATTTAACTATCTCCTTCTACCCCACTGTTTTGGCCTCTTCAAATCAAAGCAACTAATATGCCTATACATAGAATGCTTGTTTAATATTATTATTTTTTGTCTTTAGTTAGGATCAAGGTATGAGCATGCTCAAGCACATATTTGAACTTTCACATAGTACTTCAAAACAGACAATACAAATTATGGTGCTGGAAATTGTCAGAAGCCTATTTTATCTCAAAGATACTTACAAATTCATCACTTTGCACTTCTCCATGGTTGATGCTCTTTCATTGCAGTGTAAATCATTTCTTAAAGATTACCTATTATTGCTAAGAAGAATTCCAAGGTAGAGTGAGGGGTTACTGACCTAAAAGCCTCAGGTGGGCTGGGGAACCAGGGACAGTAAAGTTACCTTGACTGATCACGCCTTTGGGACTTAGGATCCTGGAAGCTTTTGATAAGTTCAATATGCCAAAGTCCTTTGGTTTCTATCACTTTGGGACCAGAGGGGAACAAGCCTGCAGATGGAATCTTCCATCCCAAAAGTTCCTTTTTCTGCTCTATTAAACCTCCAATCCCCCTACACCACAGGGCTCCTGCAGAGAGACTACAGCCTTTCATTGTTCTGATTAAAGGACAGAGTGCTTCTCAAGAGGTCCATCTCCTCTTTTATTTTCACATTACTTCCTTAAATCTCCATCTAATATAAGGGAATAGGAATACATGCTTCTTTAAAACAGGGACTAAGGGTTAGATAGATTCCATGGTAGACAGTCAGATAGGGAGAGGAACCACTGTTAGGTAATAAAGATGGTGAACTTCCAAGATGGCTGTTTTTATCTTCACCCTCCTGAGCTGAGATAAAAGCCTGGAATTAAAACAAAGGCCTTGCATGGTTGTTCTCCAACAGGAAAGCTCCCCACATGTAGATTTGTCTGACAAGTTCATGGTCAGACTGGAATTTGTTTACCCCAAACTTTCGGACTTGTCTTTGTTCAAAACTGACAAATGCTAAACTGGGGGACAAAGACCTCTGCAAAAACCCCTAAAATGTCTCCTGCCCTGAAAGAAAGATTCAGTTTTGGCTTCTCACCCCAGCTCTGCTTTGCAAAGGATCTCTTCTTTATGTGTAATTACTTGCTGTATGTGTGTTTCTTCATCCCTAGGAAGAACCTTTTTATCAGCTGATTCTATTTGCCCCTCCTATTTGCTGTGTTCAGAGAATTTCCCTCTTGCTATCTGTCACACTTAAGAGTTTTCCTGCCTTTTTATTCTTTAATTGGAAGAGAAAAGAACCCAATCAAGACCTACAGACATTAACAATATGGTATTTTATTATTTCCATTCATAGCTCTTTAATTCAGAAGAAACACAGATAGGGAAATGACTGATTTGACTGTTTCATTCACTAGGAGGAGAAACCTGTCATTTTCTTTTTCATTTCAGTGTTTGCTAATTTGTCATCTGAGTATATATTTGAAGCACAAAAGACTAGATAGCCAAACTACAGAAAAATATTGCTTTTTCTAGGTAAATTTTCTCCTTTCACTTTTGAGAAAAGAAAAGTAGGACTAATTGAATGCAGTACTGTATTAAATCATTTGAGGTGCTCTTTTTCTGGCCAGATACCAAAGTATTCTCTTTATGTAGCAGTTTTTTAAATGGAAAAATCTAAAGGGATTTTTTTTTTTTTTGGTAAAGCTAGGAGTGATTTAGTGAGACTGTGCTTTTTCCACAAAAGTTTTGAAATTCCTGCCATTGGTAATTCCAATGCATTTCAGTATATAGATAATACTCTTGTATTTTCTTCTAACTCCTCACTTTTGAGCCATTATCTTAGAAATGGGTTCATAAAACAGCCAATAGAAATAAGATTAAAATAATATTTTATCCTGTACACAGTTAAGTATTTTTTTGCATCCTTTGTTATTTTAGTTTTACCACTGCATAATATTGAAAAGAATGAGAATCAAGTTATTTCTTTGTAATGTTGACAGATTAGACAAATAGATCCTATAAATTCTTTGATGTCAGTAGTTTATATTAGACATTAACTATTGCTAAGAACTGATTGCTTGTGTCTCACCTCTGAATTGATACTGTGAGGAAGTATGGTTTTGGAGAGATAATTAGGACATGATGATTAAAGCCATATGGATGGGATTATTACTTTATGAAAGGGGCCCAGGCCAGCACCCTTGCCCCTTTAACCATTTGTTGGAGTTGGCCACAAGAAGTGAACTCTTACCAAATATCAAATATATCATTACTTCGTTTTTGGGCTTCCCAGCCTCTATAATTGTAATGAGTTTCCATTGTTTAGAAACTATCTAGTCTGTAGCATTTATATTACAGCAGTCAAATCAAAGTCCGCTATCTAGAATTGATATTATATCCAATTATTTCACCAGTGAAATATTTACATTTATGTAGCAAGTAGTTAAAATGAAGGCAAATTTTCAGCTCAAGTAAGTGCAGTGTGCTCCACAGAGCTGTAATTTCACTGGGAATAATGGTCAGTCATGGATTCATAGAGCCACCACTGTGCGCTTCATATTAGTAGTTCCTCTCTGGAGCAGAAAATAAAAAAAAAAATGAGGCTAAGATTCTGATTGGATCAATGGTGGTTTCAGAGACAACATTCAAAGATTAGTCACAGTTCTCACTCAGCTTTTAAGCATAAAGGTGGACTTTATGGGGCAAAATGATTAATCTTGGTAAAATTCTTTAAAGTTTTGCTGTTGTTTTTCTTTGGTTGTATCAGCTTAGGATTAAAATGATTTATATCGGTACTCTCTAAGTGGAATGTGTGGTGGAGGAAATGTATATGGTAGCCACTAGTCATGTGGTCTAATGAGCATATGATATGAGTACACTGAAGAAGTGAAATTTTAAAGTTTTTGATAACTCAACTTTCAGTTAAAATGTAAATAGCCATATGGGACTAGTAGCTACCATAGCAACAGGAGATTTAGACTTTTTTTCATGTAAAATAAAGGTAACCAATGGACATCAGGAGAGAACACAGAGTAGGAGGACAGAGGCATCTGGATTTGGTATGAATTCCATGCTCCATTATTCATTATCTGAAGCATTTGGGCAAGCTACATTGTGTCTATGAAGCTCAATTTCTTCATCTATAGTCTTATATTGGAAGGTTCTTCTGAAGATTAAACTGGAGACAGAATAACTGGCATAGAGTGAGCTCTCGAAGGCACAGTAGTTGACACTATTATATATGACAGACTCCAAAACCTTTTATAGATTTGTGTCAACTTTAGGTTTTCCAGAAATTTTTCAATGTTGATGGAAGTATTTTAATGTATAGCAAGTGAAAAGAATCAGAAGGTCAAACAGCCAGTGTTTTGGGCACTTGAGAAAGGAATTCAACCTTTCCTCATCCTGTGAAATATTACACCAGGACAGATATTTGAAAAGGAAGTTCTTATCATGGTAGGAAGGAAAGCTTGGGTAAGGAAGAAGTGAAATCTAAGGAACATGGTCTCTGAGAGAAATGGGAGTTCTAATATGATATGGAGAGAGGCACAATCAAAACATAGCAAGTCTCTGGAAAACAGGACCTCAAGAAGACAAGGGGATCACCCAGTGACGTAGAAATGGATGAGATCTACATGAACAGCCTGGACATTAGTGGGGGTAATGAAGGGCGAGGGTTGAGGGAAAGAGAGCTTGGGGGAACAGGAGATCCCAGCTGGATCAAGAACAGAGAGGGAGAACAAGGAATAGGAGACCATGGTAAATGAAGACCACATGAGAGGAGGAAGGAGCAAAGTGCTAGGGAGGACCAAGGAGATCCACAAAGATACCCCCACAATAGACTGCTGGCAATGGTCGAGAGACAGCCCGAACTGACCTACTCTGGTGATGGGATGGACAAACACCCTAATTGTTGTGCTAGAACCCCCATCCAACTACTGAGGGATCTGGATGCAGAGATCCACAGCTAGGCCCCGGGTAGAGCTCCGGGAGTCTACCAAGAAAGAGGAGGGTTTATATGAGCGAGAATTGTTGAAACTGAGGTTGGATAAAGCACAGGGACAAGTAGCCAAATGAATGGAAACACATGAACTATGAACCAATGGCTGAGGGGCCCCCAACTGGATCAGGCCCTCTGAATGGGTGAGACAGTTGATTGGCTTGATCTGTTTGGGAGGGATCCATCCAGGCAGTGGGACCGGGTCCTGTGCTCATTGCATGAGTTGGCTGTTTGAAAACTGGGGCTTATGCAGGGTCGCTTGGCTTGGCCTGGGAGGAGGGGACTGGACCTGCCTGGACTGAGTCTACCAGGTTGATCTCAGTCCTTAGGGGAGGCTTTGCCCTGGAGGAGGTGGGAATGGGGGATGGGCTGGGGGGAAAGGGAAGGGAGCGGGAGGGAGAGAACAAGGGAATCTGTGGCTAATATGTAGAACTGAATTGTATTGTAAAAAAAACAACTTAAGAACTTTCAGAAATTGTTAAAGGGTATTAATTAGCTATATATGCCATTAGGAGGTCCTAATGGTGCACTAACTGTTCTATTTAAACCTATAGAATGAGAGCCAATATTGGATAATCCTCAAAAATAATTAAAAAAAAAAACATAGCAAGTCAAAAAAAATCTAAGATATTGGAAGGAATTCTTTTAGGAAAATATCAGAATTGTAGATGCTTCCTTTGGTTTTCTAGCAGAATCTGACTGGATTACAATAGGGTCTTTTGCTGCCCAAAAAATTAATTCCAGATAACAGTGTGGTATGCATAACTATAATTTTGTTCTGTAGTAAGAGCACAGCATAAAGGTTATCAATCTTAGTCTTAATATTATCTAATCACAGCTGCTCTAGTTGAGAGCATATAAACACCCCCTTTACAGTGTACTAGAGTTTCAAGGTAGATTGACTTTTGTTTTCCCTTGTTGAAAGTCAGGAATCTGGGGACTGGAGAAGTGGCTCAATGGTTAAGAGTGCTTGCTGCTCTTCCAGAAGACCTAGATTTCATTGCCAGTATCCTGAATATCAGTTGGCTGAAAACTGTCTGTGACTCCAGCTCCATGAGGCTCAATGGTTAAGAGTGCTTGCTGCTCTTCCAGAAGACCTAGATTTCATTGCCAGTATCCTGAATATCAGTTGGCTGAAAACTGTCTGTGACTCCAGCTCCATGAGGATCAGATGTCTCTGGCACCTACAATGCTATGTATATAACCATACACAGACATACATATATACACATGTTTAAAATAAATATAAAAAATAAAGTCAGGGATTCAGTACAGCATTCAAGTAAAATTTTAGTATAGATGGTGGTTTGAATATGAATGGCCTCTATAGGCTCATATATTTAAATGTGTAGACATTAAGGAGTGGTGTTACTTGAGAGGGATTAGGAGGGATTAGGGGGTATGGCTCAGCTGGAGTAGGTGTGACCTTGTTGGAGGAAGTGTATCACTGAGGCTTTGTTTTGGGGTTTCAGAAGACCAAACCAGACCCAGTGTCACTTGTTCTTCCTGCTGCCTGTGGATCCAGCTCCTCTCCAGCACCATGTCTGCCTTGTATGCTACCATGCTTCCTGCCATGCTGATAATGGACTAAACTTCTGAAACTGTAAACAAGCACCAATTAAATGTTTTCTTTTACAGGAGTCATGCTGTCTCTTCACAGCCATAGAATATTGACGAAAATAGTATATTTTTAGAATTATCTTATACACAATCCAAAAGATTTGTTAAAACACAAATAGGTTGCTAAAGTTCCAAGAGGAAAGACTATCCCTGAAATGTAGAACTATGAATATCATGGAAAATTTAGCATCATCTTACAACATTTATCGGCTGAAGAGAAATGGAAATGTGCACTATCAACATACTATGCCCTCTTTCTAAGAAACATTCTTTACCCTTAGACAGTGAATTTCAAAACATTGTACTATAAACAGTGACAGAATCCTGGGTCTCCAGAATAACCATTCCTTGCCCATCCCTGTGTGGTAACTAATATTTTGGGACAATAGATCAAAATAACAATGGGGAAAACATACAAATGTTTAGAGCCCATTGATTCAGCAGGCAATTAGTTTCTACAAATCCAAAGCTAAGAATACCATCTGCTAGCATCTTGACCCTATAGGAAAGCTTCCCCCATCTCTCTATACCTGCCTTTCTGATGTACCTTCCAGTGTATTTTATACTTGCCTTAATTTATGACTTTCTTTGTTCTGTAAAAACTATAAAAAAACTTTGTGTGTTGTGGAATATTATTTTAATATGTAACAACATTTATTTATGCTGTGAAATATTTGTTTTGTTTTAATGATGCAAAGATGTGTTGCATTCTTTTATGTTGCATTTGTTGAACTCTGTGAAGTTTTGTTATTTTACCTGCCTAAAATACTTGATTGCACTAGTGAAGAGCTAAATGGCCAATAGCAAGGCAGGAGAAAGGATAGGCAGGATTAGCAGGCAGAAAGAATAAATAGAAGGAGAAGTCTAGGAAAAGAAAAGATCAAGGAACAAGAAAAGGAGGGGGAGATAAGGGGCCAGCCACTCAGCTGCACAGCAAGCCATGGAGTAAGAAGTAAAGAAAGGCATACAGAATAGAGAAAGATAAAAGCCCAGAGGCAAAAGATAGATGGATAATTTGTTAAGAAATGCTGGCTAGAAACAAGCCAAGCTAAGGCCAGGCATTCATAAGAAAGAATAAGCTTATATGTGTTTATTTGGGAGTGGAGTGGTGGCCCCCCAAAAGAGTAAAGAGTCCAAAGAGTGAAAACAAACAACTACATTTACAAAGCTGCTTCTGCATTGGAACATAGAATTTGTGGTAAACCTAAATCTGTATTCCCAGGCCATGGTCACTCAACCTTACCCCAGAATGAAGTATCTCTTATTCTCTTTAGGATGAGAGCTGTGGTTTTGCTTCAGTAAAAACCAGAAACATTTCTGGTTCCTAGTATTTAGGATACTCAAACATTGATATTCAAATCGTGCTTTCTGGTAAGTTCTAGAACAGGGGTTCTCAACCCTTTGTGGGGTTGAATGACTGTTTCACAGCTGTCACCTAAGACCATTGAAAAACACAGATATTTACATTATGATTCATAACAGTAGCAAAATTACAGGTATAAAGTAGCAATGAAATAATTTTATGGTTGGGGTCACCACAACATGAGGAATTGTATTAAAGGGTCGTAGCATTAGGAGGATTGAGAACCACAGGTCTAGAAGAAAAATTGCCAAAGGTGTTCTAACAAATTAATCCTATTAGAATGACAAAGAACAGTTATTCTTTGAAGGAACTGTTGATACTGTATTTTTGAAAGGAAAAGGAAAACATTAATCAGAGTCAGTCTTAAGACAAATATGAATATGTTTTTGAAATTTGAAACATATTTGATTTACTGTTGCTTAAAAAATAAGAACTTGGAGAGTTTGGGGGCAATAAAAAAAAGAAGTCAATACCTTCCCGCAAACACTGAATTCATTATTCAGAGTTCAGGGAGTACTTTTCAAAAGACCACGTGCTAATATTGACATTTCAACTATATAGAATTAACTTTATTTACTGTAGTAAAAACATATTAATGTTGATTTATTTAAGCACTTAGATGAAGTGGCAGTTCAGTTTAATCAAATACCAACTTAATTGGGTTATGTTTGATTGAAAAGTTTCAAAAGACCACTATAAGATTTGTTAAAAGCTGAATTTAGAAAAGTTATAATCATTAAAAATTTACATTATGTGCTGAGGCTATATGGGGTTTGGTGGCAGATTTCCAAGCATCAGACCTTTTAAAAGACTAATTGTCTGTGACTATGTAATTCCCTCAGTGCTGAGCAGGCCTTGCCATTGACTTGCAAATACCAAGTTAGAACACTGCCCAGAGCATTGACAAGGGAAAAGAAAGTGTAAAATATATAAAGAGGGGGAGAAAAGACTACTGTTATGTGTTTGCATTTTTCTTTGTCATTTGCAAACTGGGCATTCTACAATCCTAATGATGCTACCTAAGATGGTAATATTTCAAAGATTCATCTGGCATCTGGCTTGTTTAGAAGTGCTTCTTCACCTTGCTTTTTCAGCCATACATATATTTTAAATACAGAGTGAAACTTAGGGAAAAATTGCAATTAGACAGAAAGCCTGTTCACAGAATTGATTGATTTTCATGATTCTATTGGACAATACTATACCTTGCAGCCATGCTGTGATAACATGTTGGTAAGGGGATGGATGGGTACAAGTTCCTGGATAACGGGATTGAGAAATAAAAAGAGAAATTGTGAACAGAAATTTCTGAAAAGAGGCTGTGTCTAGTAGCTGTGAACAATAAACACCTGGAAGGAGTTTCTGATAACCTCCAAGATGTGAGGAGAAAGACCACAAACCAAAACCATCATAGCCAAATTAATTAAAGCAAGCAATTCATTAAAAGAAGCTTCTTTTTATTTGTGTACATGGGCTGCCTCCTCCTAAGGCAAAATTCAAGAAGCCAACATTGGACATGGGTAAGATATAGATTTTCATAGCTCAGAAATAGAGGGTTTCCAAATGGGGAATTTGTTTGTCATATAGGTTGGGTTACAGGAGCAGAACATATAATAATATGAGCATAATAAGTTGGACATGACAATCTTTTGAAATAAAGACATGATTGCAAAGTGGTTATATGATAGTCATAACAACCGATAGTCAGAACAATATGTAGTCATAGTAAACTTTTGAAACAAAGGCATGGTTGCACTTTGCTAGAACAGGCAGTACAGAACATTTGTAGTTAAGATTATAGGAGGGGCACAGTCCAATCATTGAGAAACAGGGATTTAATCATAAATAAAAATGAACCTAGTTTGTCTTTATGATAAAATGGCCTAAGATGGTGGTAGCCTGGTTCATCATTTCTATGTCTGCAGAGACTGATGGACTGATTTGAATTTCAGTACTTCAGAGAGATTGAAATTTTGTTTAAGTGGTCTTCTCTCATGGGCTCCCTATCACACTATTCTTATTCCCTTTAATATCTGCCTGAAGGCTAGAAGAGCGTACCAGATCTCATTATAGATTGTTGTGAGCTGCCATGTGGTTGCTGGGACTTGAACTCAGAACCTCTGGAAGAGCAGCCAGTGCTCTTAACCTCTGAGCTATTTTTCCAGCTGAGCACACGCACGTGCGCACACACATATGAGAGAGAGAGAGAGAGAGAGAGAGAGAGAGAGAGAGAGAGAGAGAGAGAGAGAGAGGTTCTTTATATTGACAAGGGACATCTGTTTTCATCAAAAGTAATGCAAATTCCATGTGATTCAGATATCATTCTCTGAAGTTCAGTTTAGAAGTTAGAAGAATAGGTCTATCAATGCTTTTTGCTGTTATCAAACTTGGGGTTGTCACAACTTGTGCCCCAAGTCAGGTCTGGTCACTCATCATCAATAAGTCAATTAAAATGGCCAAATTAATAATGTAAATCAGTAAAAGGAAGGTGATTCAATGTGACCACCTTGGCAATAGAAACAGATCTAGCAAACCCTTCAAGTCTATCTTTTGGGTTCTAAAGTTAGCTAGAAGTTTATATAGAGGGCCAAGAATGAGCACATCTAAAGCAGTCCAGGTCTCTATGTGGTCCCATGCACAGGGGCAAAAACCTTCTCTGGCTGGTGCCTTTTTTTCCCTCTTCGCATGAGCTTTCAGGAGAAATTCCCATTTCCTTGGGGTCCACTGTTTCAATAGTCTAATAGTCAGATTGAGAAACACAGGGGTGGGAGGGTTGGGGGTGGGGTCCCCCATCTCTGTCTCTCTGATCATGCTCTCCCTCCCTCTCTCTCTTTCTCTTTCATTAGGTCTGTTACAATGCCAAAGAGTTCCCGATTACTTCATGTGGTTATAGAGGATATGAAATGTGGCTAGTGCAAATGAGGGACTGTATTTTAATTTTTGATTAAAATTAATTTGAACCTAGATTGGTGCATTTTGTATCCAGTTTGTCTGGCAGGAATTAATATATCCTAAAAAAAGACACTTTGATTCTCAATTTGGCTATAAAATTGTTCAGAGTGGCCCCCAAGAAATGAGAACTTCCTGCTGGGAGAGGAAATGGTCGAAGCCCTGGGAGCACCCAGAGGGGAACCTGTCTCCTGGAGAATGATTTATTACTTGTCACAGATTTGTAGGAGAGATTTATTGCTGTGAAAGTGGTAGGGAAGAGTCCAAGCTTTGCTCCAACCCTTTAGTTCCACATATCTTTTGCTTTGTATTTAAACACCACTCTCAAGTCAGGACCTCCAAGGACAGATTTGGGGGAGTTGTTGGATCCCTCGGTCCCTCCTCCCAACATGGTCACACTGAATAAATCTTTTTCTGGTTTTCACTAATGACTTGGTTTCTTTAATTGGCTTATTGAGGACCAATGGCTGAACGTGGCTTCTTGTGGCACAGGCTATAACCACTAGGTTGAGGAACAATATTAATAGTGGTTACCATACTGGATAGTGCTGATCTACTAGTATGATCAAATTATGTTTTGTTTCCATGACTGCATGTATGGTGATGAAAAGACGGATTTCATGAAATCAACACTGAGTACAAGAATATGTAAGCCCCTAGCTACATGTGATTATCAAGACCATGAAATGGGGTTGGTCTAAATTGAGAAAGGCTATCAGTGTAAAATACACACTGGGTTTCTAAATGTCAGCATGAAAAGAGTATTGCATCTGACCAATTATTTAACATTGATTAACTTTGTGAGAATAATTTTGATACCTTGCACTAAATATTAATTTTAATTATGTCTATTATATTACATGCTTAAATTTAGCCACTAGAAAATTCTAAATTAGGTATATTTTGCATGCTTAAATTTAGCTGATAGAAAATTCTAAAATAAGTATTTATCTTACTTACAGTTTACCTTACAGTATATTCCCCCTCTCTATTTCTCTCTTTCTTGCAGAGATGTGGATTAAATGCAGATTCTTCCTTGCACAACTCATATTTTATTTCTACTGGGCAATGCTACACTAGTCAGGCTAAACACCAAGTTCATTAAGCATGAAAATGCATCAACTCAGTGAAAAAAATACTGTAATGCTGTAAAAGCTCACAGTTCTTGGATTTCTACATTATTAAACATATATTTTCCTTGCCATGTGCTCATGACACATGAAATCCTCATCAGTATCTTCCAAGGAACTAAACTATCTCATCACAGCTATAATTCCTCTCCCCTTTCTATCAAAACTGTCACAGTGCTCCCCTTGACGTGTGACCTCTAGTCCAGCTAGTACTTCCTCCTGTGGCTACCTCCTTTCTGTCCTCATTTCTTCAGTGGCACTGTTCTCAGAAGTGCTCTGAGAATTTGCTCAGGAAACAGATATGTGTCTGAGGTGGCTCAGTAGCACCCTATGCAGTTAGGATGTGCAAGATCACATGTTGGGTTCCTCAGCAGCAAAAAGAGAAAAACCAACCAACCAACCAACTTACCAGATCCTTCAGGTGATTGAGTCACTATGATTTTATTGAGCTTGATAGCTATCTCTCACCTCTTCTTCTATGGATTCTATTAGCTCCTAGAAAGACTTTTGCTGTTTGTTTTGTTTTGTTTTGTAACCCAAATTTATCATAATTTTGACATCATTCAGTACATAGGTCTCCTATGATGCCATTTATTCCTAGGTGCTAGCAAGTGACAGTTGCTTTTCAGTTTGTAACCCTCATCACATGGTCTATCTTTTCAAGACATGAGGATTGAATCAGACTTAAAGTCCTGGTCTGTTTGCATAATCCTAAGTGTTCACTCAGAGAAGAACTAGGCTGTAGCTGGCACTATTAGATAAGCAAAAGTTCCTGTAAGAATAGAAGACAAGCTGATGAGGTTGTATTCACACTTAATTACATCTAAAATCTTTTCTCTAGAGCATAGCAATTCTGCATCATTAGCAGCTGGACCGAAAATCAAACTTAACATTCAAGCTAACAAGTATCATGAACCAAAAGGAAATAATTTAAGAAAGTAAATTCCCCCTCTTTTCAAAATAAATTAATAAATAGAGTAATTAGTTAAAACCAAATAAAAACAATTTCTATCTTTGCTGGCTAAATCGATAATAGATATGGAACACACATAAAGAGGTTATCAGAAATATAAAAGGGAAGCCTGAAGGAGATACAAGTTCCTAAAGCTATGATGGCTCATTAAAATAATAATAAATTTCATCTATTAGATATGCACTATATTTCCGCATGAAAATCTCAATATGCAAATTAAGTCTATCATCTGAAAAAGAAGTTTCTACATAAAGGATTTATGCAAAATCCTATATATGGTAAGAAATTAAAAGGACCAGAAATAGTCCATCTCTGAATCTTTCTCTCTTACTCCCCTGCCATCTATTATTTGAGATGTTACATAGACACACTCTCTCTCTCTCTCTCTCTCTCTCTCTCTCTCTCTCTCTCTCTCTCTCTCTCTCTCTTCTCTAGATAATGGAGAGTAAAGAAGCCAGTTACAGTATAACAGCTATTACTTAGGAACAAAAGTACGTTAAATAAATTTCAATGTTTACCACTATATTGTCTTTAGTTCCAATTACACAGCAGAGAGTATGATCCAAGATGAGCTGAAAATTGGATATGCAAATTGTTAGGTGATGGAGTGTGAGACAGGTCTGGATATTGGATGTTTCCTTGTGTATGGAAAAAACTGTACAGAATCTCTAGATATCCAGGGATAAATTAAGAGGGGAAGATAAAGATCATATGAAAAGGCTCCATCTACTAAATGGGGTGAATGGAGCAGGGTGAGGGAGATGGAAAATGCTCAGGATAGCTAGGTGCAGTGATACACACCTATAATCCCAACACTTAGGATATGGGGGAGGCAAAAATATTAGGAGTTCAAGGCCAGCCTCAGCTACATAGCTAAATCAAGAACAGTCAAGGCTATATGAGACCTTCTCTCAAAAACCATAACAAAACAAAATACATCAAAATGTCCAGGAGTAACTGCTTATGTTGGTACTCCTTCTAGGTGGGGCACCAAAAATAATTTCAAAATGCTTGTAATTATTAAAAAGGTAAAGGAAACAATATAGAGAAAGGATCAAGAAAAATGGACAACATCTGCTACAGTACATCCATAGCTCTGGGTCACTACCCTACCTGATTCACATGGTCACGTGAATAAGAACAGTGGTTATCACAAAATTGGTAACAATAAAAAGTTTCTGAATGCACAGGGACCAGAAATGAATTTGAAAGCAAACACATAATGAATCTGAGTAGTTTCCAGCACTGTTCAACCATGCTGCACCACCCAAACACAGTGCAGCCCTGGATGAGAACTCACAACATTCACTTGACATCATGCGAGCTGTCACACCACATGATGCCAGTGGATGCCCCTAAAACAGCACAGCTTATATTTGACAGTGTTTGATGCTATTAACTGTTTACACTATATACACAAAGCTTACAGAACAGGAAAGAACCTTTGCTAGAAGATTATACATCTCACAGAAGATTAAAGGCTACAATATACAAAGAATTGAAAAACCAAAGGATAAAAAAAAACCAAACAACCAATTAAAAATACGCTGTAGAACTGAACAGTTTTCATAAAAAGATACCCAAATGACTAAGAAATACTTTTAAAGTATTTCAACATCCTGAGCCATCAAGAAAATACAGATAAAAACTACTTTGACATTTCTTCTGACCCCTGTCAGAGTGGCTAAGATCAAGAAAACAAAGGATGCTGACAAATGCTGGTATGGATGTGAGAAAAGGAGACCCCTACTCACTGTTAGTAGGAGTACAAACTCATGGCGATGCAAAGGAAAGGAATGTAGAGGCTCCTCAGAGAGCTGAAGTACCATATCATCTAGCTAGAGCATTCCTGGAGTAAGTGCAAATGACTCTACATCTTAGTACAGAGATCCATGCTCATCTATATTCACCGCTGCTGTATTCACAATGGAATGGAAACCGCATAGATGTCCTTCAACTAATGAATGGATAATGAAAATGTGCTCCATACACACAGTGGAATACTATTCAGCTGCAAAGAGAAATTATAGAATTCTCTGGTAAGTGGATGGGATGTAGAAAAAACTCAAAATAATAGAATTGATGCTATAAAGGATTTACTAATAAACCTACTTAGAAAATATTAAGCCACACAAAGTAGAATATAGCTAAGAGAACACTCCCTCTAAAATAGCCTAAAGGTAAGTAGCGTGCTAATTAGTCTTTTTAGAGATAACTGGAGTTTAGGATTGCTAGGATAATGCTTAATATAAATGTTTGATCATCAGGATTGGTAGCCATTAGGCCTATTTCTCTGTCAGAGAACATGCCTAAAGAGGGCAATTCAGGGAGGCAGCACAGGGTGACCACAGTCTTTAGGTCCTGGCCTGCTGTAAAGCCCCCAGTTATTTTCTTAAGAATAATTCTGCCAGGTGGGCAAGATGACCCCAGGTAACAACTATTTCAAAACAACAACACTGGTGTACTTAAACAACATCTGTGCTATGTAAATTTCCCATCTGCCCAAAGGGCCAGACTTGTAGTCCCCTGTCTTTGCTTAAAATGTTCTAAGTGGTACCTGGGGTGAGGACCTGAAAAAGATTTAAGAATGACAACATATGTAGAATGTACAAACCTGAGATCTACAAAAGTTGGTAAAATTTTCTGTTCAAGCCTGATTTCTCTTTGGACACTAGCCATAACTGGATCATGGTATTATTAAAAAGGGTTTTCCTCATTTTTTCTGAGTATGTGGAGTGAATTCTCATGGGGGGACACATTTCTCTCCTTCAGATGGAGTTCAAAGATTATAGTAACTAATACTAGTAAAAAATGATAAAGTTATTTTAAAAAGGCAATCAATCGCCGGGCGGTGGTGGCGCACGCCTTTAATCCCAGCACTCGGGAGGCAGAGCCAGGCGGATCTCTGTGAGTTCGAGGCCAGCCTGGGCTAACAAGTGAGTTCCAGGAAAGGCGCAAAGCTACACAGAGAAACCCTGTCTCAAAAAACCAAAAAAAAAAAAAAAAAAAAAAAAAAGGTAATCAATCAAGGAGAACAAAAAAAGTTCCAATCTAGGCACATATTCACATCAGGAAGCAGACAGTCAGTGCAGGAAGCTAGAGTATGACTCAACTAATGAGACCTAAAACAGATCAATAGTGCCTACAGAGGCTTTTGATTGTTGGTCGTGTTGAGTTGTATTTGTTCATTGCATATTTTTTAGATTTAGTACACATATGGAAATCAGGCTATACCCAAAGTAAAGCAAAACCAGCCAGAAACAAAATTCACCAAAATAAACTTTAGCTACATTATAAGTAACCCATATGTATAGTTTGAATACAATATTAGGTCACTGAAAAATGCCTAGACAACTTCATGTGCCCTGTTCCCAAAGAATATCGGACATAGCAAAAGACAGTGAGTTCAAAGCACTTGATAGAAGACAGCATTATTTTTTCATAATTATTAATTGATAAAGTAGGAGAGATCAGGCTGATAAATTGAATTTAATTATTTCAGTGATATTGTTGATTGAATTTAGAGCCTTATGTGTGCTGGGCAACTGCTCTATCACTGAGACACACCCCCAAGCAACAACTCAAAATTAATTTTTAATCTAAATCAATGCATATTTCTTACAATTTCAGTTTCACTTCTAAACTTATGATAGAAATAGCTGTTTCCCATTCCATCCTATCCAAGTGCTGAGTGATACCAGCTCCCTTCAAACAAGCAACATCCAACTCTTGTTCTTCTGGTGTTTAGTTCCATGTATGTAAATTATGTAGTTGTACTGTTAGCTTTTAAATTTAGTTTTAGGTAATGTCTGCTGACTGTCTATTATAAGGCCTCAGCTTTGTTAAAGACCTCCCCCACCCTCAGTGGTCAAACTGTATTAGATTAGATGAGTTCAAAAATGATGTTTTTGCTATTATGTTCCATTATTTATAGCTGAGTTATTCAGTTTATTATGATTATAATTCCTTTATTTTATGATTTTTCTTTCAACATTCTGCAGTTCATTAGGTGGCTCATTTTTTTAACTTACTTAGTTTGTTATATGTACCAATAACTAATTCATCTTCAAATTGCTATCACTCGTTCTCAAGTTCATCCTGGAGGTGTTGCTGTCAAGAGTTCTCTGCATTTCTCTCCCTGGATGTGGGTGGCACTTTTGGGGACATATATGAAGCTGTCGAAGGACAAAGCTTTTTTCTTTTCTGCCTGCCTGCCTTCACGTTTCTCTGGCGATTTCATTTACCAGAGGTAATGCTGCCACTTGCACTGTTGCTGTTATCCTTTGTTGACATCAGAACACATCTTCTTTTCCTTTCCAATCTGGACTGAAACCCAGTGGCTTTACAGCAATCATCCAGGTCTGCGATCCCAGCTTGAGAATGAGCAGTTTGTGTTCTCAGCTTCTCCACTATGAAAAGAGCTATTGCTGAACTATCTAGACTGCATCATGTAAGCCAATCTAATAAATTTCTTTTTGATATATCTGTACCCTATGGGTTATCTTACTCTAGAGATCCTTGACGATTGGTCTCCTTCCTTACTTTATTTTTTGACACAAGGGTTCATTATACATCCTAAGAGGACCTGAATCATATTCTTCCTACCTCAGCCTCTCAAATGCTGGGATTATAGGCAGGTACCATCACACCTGGCATAAGTACACTTTTAGAATTTAGGAAACCTTGATTGCCTACCCTAGTGATATTCATGTGTTGCCAAAGCTTACTCAAATATTCTTAACATATTCTTTTTAATTTGTATGTATTTTTATTGAAAATATTTTTTCAGACAATATTCTTATCAGTTTCCCATATCCCAACTTCTCCCAGGTTCTCCCTTCCAACCAAACTCCACCCTGTTGTTTTCTCTATCTTTAGAAAACAAATAGGCAGCCAGGCGGTGGTGGCGCTTGCCTTTAATCCCAGCACTCAGGAGGCAGAGCCAGGCGGATCTCTGTGAGTTCGAAGCCAGCCTGGGCTACCAAGTAAGTTCCAGGAAAGGCACAAAGCTACACAGAGAGACCCTGTCTCAAAAAACCAAAAAAAAAAAAAAAAGAAAAGAAAAGAAAAGAAAAAAAAGAAAGAAAACAAATAGGCAAAGGAAACAAATGAAGCAGAATTTTAAAAAAAGAAAAGAAAAGAAAAAGCACATGAAACACACACACACCATAGTCTTAGCTATCAGCACAATGTAGTATTTTTGGAGAATTGTATTTAAAGATAATATCATTTCTCTGTTCTACTAGTTTTATTCAAAACCATTTAGAAGTATGAATATTAAATTATGTTGTTAGTGAATGTGAAACCTCTTTCCAGGAGTTTTACCATGACATGGGCAGTAGCTAAGGCAGGAAGAGGAGGGTGAAAAGTTTTGTTGCTTGTTTATTTTGTTTATTTAGGTTGGAGAGAATGGAGCATGTTTCAATGCCAATGGGAATGTTCTGGTAAGAAGAAAGAAATTGAAAATGCGATTCAGGACACAAATAGTGGGGGTGACCTCTGACAGAGCCTTAGTCTCTTCATCTCTGGCAACAGAAAGACAGCAAAGCACAGATACAGATGCACGGAAGAGCTAAGCCCTTAGAGGGTTGTTCTGAAGATTTCAGTGTGACAGTAATTTGAAGTTATTGGTCTATTGATGGCCATATGGAAGGTTCTTAATTAACATTGTTGCCCTTGTAGCCTGATGGTCAACCTGACATTTTACAACCCTTTGTATCTAGTCCATACCCCTTAGTCTGGCCCTGCTCATCTCCTGTAACTACCCAGCTCTTACTCTGTCATCTCTGAGAGTCATTTCCTTTGTGAATGTCCATTTCCCCTATCAGCCCCATGTATTGCTTAGCTCACTCTGACTAATCACTATCAATATCCTCTTCAGTTTCCTCAAATACTTCTCTCAGGTGACATCACTCTATTGCCTTTTCTAAACCAAAGAGTCAATTTTTCTATCTAGCTGATATAATCATTATCCCACCAAGTTCCCACTCCATCCCCTTGATTACACTCTACTTGTCTATCTTCTGTTCTTGCTAATTTTCCCTGCTGCTTCTGTCTTCTAGGAGATGTTTAAACAAGACGCACCAGCAAATTTGGGCATGCTAATAAAGAGAAAAGAAGGCTTCCTAGAAGCATATATGAAATTAACTTGTAAGCTAAAATGGAGTTTCTCCATTATATTTGACAGTTCTATGTGGTGATGTCAAGATGAAGTAATTCTGAGTAAAAGGCTTTTCATACAGACATTCATGGGCTTTGGTTCTCTATCCCTTTGCATTATATATTATTGTGTTTAGCTGCTTTAGCTCAAAAATCATGGATTGTTTTGTAAATAAATTAAAGAAGTTAAAATTTACAATATCAAAGTAGTAGAGTTTGTCACATTCTCAAATTTTTGAACACTGCCCGAATCTGCAGGTTCTGGGCATTTGAGGGCATATGAAGAACTAGCAGGCAAATCTTCTATTAAACCTTTTGTGGAAATAAGCATTCTTACTGAGTTTTCAAAAAATTTTTTAGACCTTTTCTATTTTAGTAAGTGGACAGAAAGATCTCTTAATAATATCTTTTTGCCAAATGTTGCTTCTGTTTGGCTTGTGTGTATATGTAAATATGCATGCATTGTTGTATCAGCGATTTATTTTGGAAACTCCAGAATACTTAAAATTGGTCCACAAGTAGTAGAAGAAAGAACCAAGAGGGAAAAAAATAAACATTTCCCCTACCTTTGCCAAGTTGCTATGTAAACTTAGCCAAACAACTTACAGTTTTGTACTGTCATTCCTTAAAATCTTAGTGAAGGGCCTTGGACTTGATTTATGTTTCTCTGTATTCCAGGAGCTCATGTTGTCTTATACTAGGAATAAAAGATGGGCACTGAGCTGACCAGAGGTTTAGTATTAAGAAAATCCAAGTTCAGGTGAAATGGAATTTTCACAAATGTTGATAATGTTCCCTTTGCTTCATCCTATCAATAAATGATGCTAATGATGCCTCATGATTTGCTATGGCATTCATGGTGTATGAAGGGAACTACAGAGGGTATATGAAACACTTAAGAAAAGACTCATAGCCAAAGAAACAAATGCTATTGCTTAATAAAAGCATCTTAAGAATGCCTTGTAATATTAGTTCAGTAGGACACAGTAGATACTCAACATTGTATTGAGGAGAATGAAGAAAGGATAAATTGCTCAGAAAACATAAGTAGAAAATAAGGTAGAAGTCAGATAGGATTTAATTTTCTCGTGCAATGAAGGGCACAAATTGTTTTTGGTAAAATCTCTCCCTGTGTAAAGACCCATTAAACACGAATGGAGTTATATGATTTCTGCGCCTTTGTCTAATAAATCCTTTTTATTATATTTGTGAGAATAAATTAGATAACATAGGAACACTTTGGGTTTCTGTGTTTAATAGTCAAATAAAGGTAGATTCAAGCAAGTTAAATATTTCCATGGGACTTACAGCTATTACTTCACCATTATGAACAAAGAATCTGCTCATAGCAGATTATGAATTACAGTAATTCACACATTTTTAATGCAATTTTATTTCTGTAGATGACTGGGTACATCACAGAACATACTAGTGGATGCATTTTTTCATCTTTTTTTTCTTTTTATTTACTCTTCTCTCATACAATACATCCTGACAACAATTTCTCCTCTCTCTACTTTTCCCAGTCCCACCTCCACCTCCCCTCTCCCCAAGATCCACTTATCTTCCATTTCTCTTCAGAAAAGAACAGGCCTCCTAGGGAGAGCAACCAAACATAGCATAACAAGATGCAATAAAATTAGGTACAAACCCCCATGTCAAGGCTGGACAAGGTACCCCAGTAGAAGGAAAAGGGTCCCAAGAGTAGGCAAAAGAGTCAGAGAGGCCCCAATCCCACTGTTAGGAGTCCCACAAAAACTCCAATCTAAACAACCATAACATATATTCAGAGGGCATATAACATGAAATAATAGTAGTTTAAAAATCATGTCATTGAAGAAATATTAATCATGTTAATGGAAAATAAATACAAAAACAAAAAATACATCTATGTTTTCAATACAAATAGTTATATTTAATAAGTTTAAAATATAAATCAAGATGCTCAAGTAAAATATAAAGATACCTCAAACTGATCTTGATCAAATTTATGTAAAGTTAGTAAAACCTACCAAGTGTAACTACATGAAAAATACATAAAATCTGAGTGCATAAGTATTCATAAATTCCCTGTCTTGGGGGATTTTTTTCTGCATGTGTTCCTTCACATATGCAAGATGTATCTTCCCCGCCCCCTGGTCCTCTAGCCTTCTGGACTCACCCTTTCTTTTAACATCTAAGTTAAATTACTCTAGCCCTTCCTTTTATATGATTAAAATTAAATTTTATCTATCTATCTATCTATCTATCTATCTATCTATCTATCTATCTATCTATCTATCTATCTATCTATGGTGCATTCTTTAATATTCCTTTTATTTCCTGGTCATTTTCCTTACCTTTAATTCTGAATCCCAGTTTGTAGTTTATGGCAGTCTTGGAACTATTATTACTGATAACTGTTGTTTTTCTCTATCGACTGTAAGTGTAGCTACAACTGCTCAGCATGGCTCCTCAAGGCATCACTAAAAATGTTGTTGCACATAATGGACTTTCCACTAAAGGCTGGTTTAACAGAGAGGGCATTGTTGCACATGGGAAGTAACAGCTTGAAAAAAAAAACTGATTCTCAAACATCAGTTCCTGCTAAGGTTCTGTTACAGTAATGGCCAGCT
Source organism: Peromyscus maniculatus bairdii (assembly GCF_049852395.1). Lineage (NCBI taxonomy): Eukaryota > Metazoa > Chordata > Mammalia > Rodentia > Cricetidae > Peromyscus > Peromyscus maniculatus. The sequence goes on from NC_134875.1 coordinate 53,592,478, forward strand.
GTCATGATTCTGGAACCTAATCTCCCACTAACATTTTCCCATGGATTCATACTTAGTTCTAGCTCTTGTCCCCTTTGGCTGCCTGGAAAACAAGTGCAAAATGCTGTTTACTTATTGAGGTCAATTTACCTCCCTTTTCTTTAAACATTTACTATCAGCTTAGGCCTTAGCCTTTATAACTGAAATACTTGTTAATGGTGTATTAAACAAACCAGGTGGTTTTGTTCTTCCCATCCTGACTGAAGAAACAGCTGCAGTTTTCTTTATGAAGTAATTTTTTGTTCATTTTACATACCAACCACAGATTCCCCTCTCACCCCTCCTCTCATTCCCCCCAAGTCCTCCCTCCCCCAACCCACCCCCTATCCCGTCCTATGAAAAGGTAAGGCCTCCCATGGGGAGTCAGCAGAGCCTGGTACATTCAGCTGAGGCAGGTCCAAGCCCCTCCCCCTGCATCAAGGACGTGCAAGGTGTCCCACCACAGGTAATGGGCTCCAAAAAGCCAGCTCATTCGCCAGGGATAGATCCTGATCCCACTGCCAGGGGGGTCCCTTAAGCAGACCAAGCTACACAACTATCTCACTTATGCAGAGAGCCTAGTCCAGTCCCATGGAGACTCTACAGCTGTTGGTCTAAAGTTCATGAGTTCCTATGAGCTTGGTTCAGTTGTCTCTGTATGTTTCTCCATCATGATCTTTTTGCCCCTTGCTCATAGAATCCCTCTTCCCTCTCTTTGACTGGACTCTTCCCCCATGATGTCTCCCTCTATCAAGAGATCTCTTTCATTTCTCTCCACTCTGTCCCTGTTCCAGCTTGACCATTATGTCATCATCTCCCATCTCCTACCCTCTGTTGCCCCCAAAGCCAGTTTACCCAGGAGATCTCATCTATTTCCCCTTCCCAGGGTGATCCATGCATTCCTCTTAGGGTCCTCCTTATTGTCTAACAGCTGTAGTTTTTAATCCAACCTCATTTTGGTCATAAAATATGTTCTGTTCAAAAAATTGCAGAAAGAATGCAATGGTGTATGAATTTCTGGAAAAGCAGGAACTATGAGAAACAGTGACAACTATTTATGAATGCCTTTACTTGGCTAACTCATCAACATCATTTTGTAATGTTTTTAATTGACATGTTTCATGTTGGGACCAATGTGAATTGTTTTGCTTTTGTGACTCAAGCACTTAAAAAGATGAAAAAGGAAAGAATTCTGCAGTATTGAGCTGATTTAAGAAATAAAAATAGATCAAGTTACATAACTTTCACGCTTATGTAGAGAGCCTAGTCTAGTCCCATGGAGGCTCCACAGCTATTGGTCTGAGTTCTCACTAGTTTGGTTTGGTTGTCTCTCTAGGATTCCCCATCATGATCTTGATGCCCTTGCTCATAGAATCCCTCTTCTCTCTCTTCGACTGGACTCCTGGAGCTTGGCCTGGTACTTGGCTATGGATCTCTGCATCTGCTTTCATCAGTTACTGAATGAAGGATCTATGATGAGAGTTAGGGTATTCACCGATCTGATTTACTGGGGTAAGCCAGTTCAGGCACCCTTGTGAGACAAATGTATAGCTTGATCTGCTTAAGGGGCCCCCTGGTCGTGAGATCTAAATCCATCCTTGATGCATGAGCAGGCTTTTTGAGCCCATTACCTACAGTGGAGCACCTTGCACAGCCTTGATGCAGGAGCAGGGGCTTGGACTTGCCTCAGCTGAATGTACCAGGCTCTGCTGATTCCCCATGGAATGCCTTATCTTGTCGGAGGAGGGAATAGGGGGTGGGTTGTGGCAGGGGGAGGCTGGGGTGGGAGGAGGGAAGAGAGAGGGATCTGTGGTTGGGATATAAAATGAATAAAAAAATCTTAATAAAAAAGAAATAAAAATAGGCTGGAGAGATAGCACAAAAGTTAAGATCATTGACTGCTCTTTCAGAGGACCTGGGTTCAATCCCAGAATCCACATTGTGGTTGACAATCATCTCTAATTCCAGTTTCAAGGGATCTTTTTCTGGACACTGCAGGCAACAGGCACACACATGATACAAAATACTCATATACCTACAAGTTTGAAAGACATTTTTTAATAAAAGAAGAAAGTATAACCATTTTCTCTAGTAATCCTGAGTTTTTAATCTGACAATGAGGGCCAGAATAGAAATGCATTGTGGGTGAAAGTAAAGTACATTCAGCTTAGTGTTAGAGAAGTATTTTAGCAGCCTAGTTACTTAGAGGCAATAGAAATAATTTTAAAATTCAATTGTGTTTTACAAAAAATAAAAAATATCCCTGACTACATGGTTGCCCAGTAATTAGCATTATGAGCTTTCTAATAAAATCATATTAAAGGATTTATTTTGCATAAATAAAGAAGTTTGACACTCTCCTATGATAATAAACAAAGAGTCCTATTTAAAAAGCCTCTAAGATTCTCCTCTCTTCTTCTTTCATCCTAAATAAAGACAAAAGACTAAAGAGTGTGTGAAACTGATAATAGTTCTGAGCAGGAACAAAATGAAATATCTTAAAAGATGTTTTGTCTATAATCTTCCTACAATATGCAGCAGAAAACAGTGCACGTTAATTTTCAAATGCCACCACAGAGAAAGCAGGGTAGAAAATGCCTGACTTGCCATGAGTAGGTGCAGAAAATGTATTTCAACCAATTCAGCAGCATCACTGCTATTGAAGAAAAACAAAGAAAAAGTGTGAAAACTAAGGCAACAACTGCACTTGCCTTTCAGGAATAGGAAATAATTTTCCCCAAAGACAGTAAATAATGAGGATCCCTTGCCAAATTTGTAAGTCCCATCTTATCATCATAAACACACTATTTTGCTTTCCTTAAAAGCACTGAGCACTCCTTATATAAGCTGTGAGTTATAGTGAATTGGACAGTAGTTGAAAGCTTCCAGTTCCTACTGACAGTTTGAACACTTCTTTGGTTTTTAGAACTACTCTTCTCTGCTTAAGCAGTGACTATTTTAGACTACTATATCCTCCTCCCCACAAATAAAAGATTAAAACAAACAATGTCTATTTCATACAAACTTCCTTACTACTAGCCAGTACTTGTTAGGATACTTCTAAGAACAGAACTTCTAAGTCGTAAGTTGTTTCTCACAATTTTGTTTTTGATCACCCCCCTCTGCTATTACTTCTGATCACATCAGAGTTGTGCTACTTTTATTCCCTCATTTATTCATTCTTTATGTGAGGAGTGGCACACTCATGACATGGCACACATGTAGAGGTTAGACGGCAACTTGTGGAGTCATTTCTCTCCTTCCACAGTGTGGAGCCTGGGAACTGAACTCAGATCACCAGACTTTGAGGTGGGTGCCTTTATCCGTTGACTCATCCCATTAACCCTTCTCTTGTTCTCTTTTTAGAAGAGCTGAAATTCTTGTCTGTCTGCTCCTCATGGTATTCACAGTTGAACCCTGACAGTAGACTTTGAAATATAAAGTGTCACATTCATAGTCATATAAATATACCAGTAAGCTGAAAAAAATTTCTAGATTAAAAGCAAGATTTGACTAATGTCTCCGATATTGTCCATTCTTAGACTGCTTTAAGGCAAATTGGCAAGTTATTTGCCTGAGATAAATGTTAAATGAGACTCTAAATTTGACATGCAGGAATATTCTCGTTAAGTAGCCTGTTAGATACAGAGTATACATGAAAATGGCAAATAGCCTCCTTTGGGTTTCGAAATAGTTCTCTGTCCTTTGATTCTTATTTTGAAAGAAATATAGTAACTGACAAATACATGAAGAGGCTCATTTCACAGTTCCAGTTAATTGTGAACAACATACAAGCTCTTCAAGTACATTATCCATCAGCAGCATGAAGTCATTGTCCTTGAAAATATTTTAAAAAATAATTAAAATGAGAAAAACCTCTTTACGGGGCTGGAGGTTTTAACTAGTGAATTAATTCAAATTAATGCTACTCTCTTGGAGTAAATAAGCATTTATAAAAATAACTGGGCCCTAGTAAGATGAAAACATCCTGATATTGCCAAGAAAATTTCTTATTTAATGCTTGCTTTTTTAAGATTATTCTTACCACTTTATTGACTACTCAGAGCAAAGAAGTCAAGAATTAGAAGACAGTTTCTTTCTCTGAGAGCCTTTGCTTAATGTTATCTTTTGAATATATGTGATATTTATGGAATTTAGCATAACAAAAACTCTTGAGATAAAAGTATTTGGGAGAATGTTCCTTGATCTTTTTTTAACAAATGCTTCAACAAATGCTTGCTTTGGTTTTTATTCTATGCTTGACTTGACACTGTGTTCCAGCTATTGGACATCCAGTAGAGAAAAATACACAATGCCTTTGCTATTATGAAGAATGGGGTGCATCAAAGAAACAGATTATAAACAAAATAAAAATTAGTCCTATGTAATTTCAGGCAGTGATAACAGCTAGGCAGGACAATAGTCCAAGTTAAGGTCCTAGAACAGGATGGTACAATTTTAGATGTGATCATAGAAGGAGACTGATAACACTGCACGTAGTCAGAATAAAAAACACTACCGGAGAATGCAGCTCAGTTGTTAGAGTGCTCACCCACCATGCATGAATATTCCTGGGCTTAATCCCCAACATGACATAAAGACTAGGTATAGTAGTGCGTAGGCCTAGTCCTACTGGGGAAATAGGTCAGCTATATACTAAATTTGAGGGGCAGGGGGAGAATGTGAAGGAAGATTCAAAGGTTTTAGACAACCAGTGTTTCTTTAAGAAACAGAATTTAGTCAACATTTATATTAAACAACTAAAATCTCTGCTCTCTCTCCCAAAGGCTCACAGTTAAGTGGGTATATAACTTGAGCATGCTGTTCCATACGTGGTGATCAGCTCTATTAAAAACAGGACAGAGATGGGCAGTAGTGCTAGCTGCTGGGCGGTGGTGGTGCACGCCTTTAATCCCAGCACTCGGGACGCAGAGGCAAGTAGATCTCTGTAAATTCACGGCCCACCTTGGCCTACAGAGTGAGTTCAAAGAAGGGTGCAAAGCTACACAGAGAAACCCTGTCTTGAAAAAACAAACAAAAACCCAACCAAAAACAGGACAGAATTCCCAGGAATCCACAAGGATGATCCCAGCTAAGACTCCTAGCAATAGTGGAGAAGGTATCTGAACTGGCCATCTCCTGTAATCAGATTAGTAACTACCCAACTGTCATCATAGAGCCTTCATCCAATGACCGATGGAAGCAGATGCAGAAATCCACAGCCAAGTACTGGGCCAAGCACCTGGAATCCAGTTGAAGAGAGGGAGGAAGAATTATAGAAATGAGGGGTAGGCAAGGTCATCACAAGGGAACCCACAGAGACAGTTCACAGACTCTGGATGCACAGTTAGGGAGCCTGCAGGGAATAGAGCACTCTGCATGTGGGAGACAGTTGTGTAACTTGGTCTGTTGGTGGGGATCCTAGCAGTAGGATCAGGATCTGTCCCTTGTACTTGAGCTGGCTTTGGGGAACCTATTCACCACGCTGGGTTGCCTTGCCCAGGTTTGATGCACGGGGGAGGAGCTTAGTCCTACCTCAACTGGATAGGCCACGCTTTGTTGATACCCATGGGAAGTCTGCACCTTTCTGAACAGAAACAGAGGAGGAGTGATGGGGGAGGGGCATAAGGAGGCATGGAGGGAACAAGAGGAAAGGAGGGAGGGGAATCTGCAGTCAGAATATAAAATAAATGAAAAAAATTAATTAAAAAAACTGGGTAGAAGCTGAGCAGATGAATGAGGGGGGTAAGAGTGCTTGCTGTCCAAGCCTGAGGACCTGAGTACATATCCTCAGAACTCATGTCAAAAGTTACATATGGTCACATACATCTGTAACCCAAGCACTTCTGGGGTTCCTGTTATTAACAACTGTCCTCTTAGCCATGCAACTGCCATCTTGGGGAGTTAAGCTGAATCTATCCCATCCTCTTGCAAAAGGTATCCCAAATGGGCTTATTGACAGTTTACAGCCCACATAGAGAGGAGGTGAGGGGCAATGGGTGACTATAGGTGTCTATAGTATGGGGGAGGCCCTCATCCCTCTTGGTAAGGCTTTTCAAAAGTAGCCATTTGAGGGTGGATTGCACACAGCCCTGTAAGTAACCCCTCACCACATCTCTGCAAGGAAACCTGATAAACTCATCTGTTCCCCAGAATGAACATGTCTCAGTTTGTTGTTAGAATCTTAGGAGGAGGGGTAGAAATATCTAGCTTAGGAGCTTAATAGCTTAATAGCTAAGTCTCCAATGGAAAGGACTTTTAGCAAAAGGGGGAGAAAACAGGAGGAAGGCTAGGACTTGCTGGCTGCCAGCCTAGCTCCAGGTTCAGCAGGAGTGGCTGTCTCATGTCAGAAGGACACCTAACATCCTACTCTGATGTTTTACTCTCACAAGGGCATGCGTACCTGTGTACACATGTATACAGACACACAAACACATACACACACACACACAAACACACACAAATTGACAGTGCTATTTAACAAAAATTACAAAATAGGAAAGTTTTCTTAAGTTACTATAATTCAACTTTCTCTCTATGATCATTTCTCTTTCATCTAGTACTTTATATTTCTCATTTTAAAGTGTATATAGTATTTTAATGCATATATTATATAGGCATATATTTATATGTGTGTGTATTTCAGTTTGTAGTAGGTATCAAGAAGTATCAAGGTTTAGCCGTCTTAGCATCTTTTGATCTTGAACTGTAGAAATGTAATCTGAAAGCATTTCACAAATATTGAACCTTTCCTGAGTATTCTACAAAAGAAAATTTACTTGCTCACTAAACAGTTTCCTCTACAGTATAGAGCTGTGTGATGTAGCCCTTTCACTAGATAGCTCAAGTTCAAATACAGACTTTGAAAGGTCTGGAAAGAATCATTAAACTGGAGGGAGATTCTACCTCTGAGGAGAACAATGGGGAAAATGTTCACTGTCTTTCATGTTCTATTTAGAGGCAACTGCTTATGACCCATGGGGTGAGCACTGATAAATCAGAGCCAAAAGCTAAGGACCTTGTTCTGCACATGAAAAATCCCTTCTTATTTCCCCAGTATTGTGGGGCATAACTTAAACTTTTCATTTCCTTTGTGCTTTGGTTAAGCTCCTCATCAAGATGGGGTAAGATGATATGTCAGAAAGAGTCCTTTAGAAACAAGGTACTTAAAATGAAAAATAATAGAAATTAAAGATCAAAATCTGCCTCTTGATGTTTTCTGATAGCAGAATGATATTAAGTAAATTATTTAGAAACAGTCACATTTTTCAAATCTCTTTACCCTCATGGTTACTCAATTCCTTATGTTTACAAGAGTTGTCATAACCTTGGTCTATGCATATTTAAATTTATAATATTTAAATTTAAAATTAATAAATAACATTAAATAAAATTAAATAATTAAAATATAAAAATTTTCATATAGAATGTATGGGCTTCTGCATTTAATTACATAAGATTTTTTTGTTTGGTTGCATTTAATTTTTTCAGACTATGTAGCCTTGGCTGTCCTGAAACTCTTTGTATACAAGGCTGGCTTGGAACTCACAGAGATTCACTTTCCTTTGCCTCCCACGTGTTGGAATTACTACTCTCAGCTAATTACATATGCTTTAAAAATGTTGCTCATGGAACATGAAAACTGACCTAAAATTTGTGAAGGATACAGATGGCATTACAAGGGTGAAGCATGATTTACCTTGACTTTACAGCCTTTTGGGTGGCACTATAGTCCACAGTTTCACAGAATTATCATCTATGGTCTTGACAAAAGAATAGGCATTAAAATTCAAATATCAGTTATACTGGAGGCTGAACCTTGTTTTAAAATGGCACACAAACCTGTTATGGATGATTGATTGATAAATAAAACACTGATTGGCAAGTAGCCAGGCAGGAAGTATAGGCAGGACTAGCAGAGAGGAGAACTTAGAGAACAGGAAGGTGGAGAGGAAGAGACGCCAGCCTGCCATCCAGGGAGCATCATGTAAAGGCAGCAGGTAAAGCCACAGAACATGTGGTGACATATAGATGAACAGAAATGGGCTGAGTATAAGAGTAAGAGCTAGACAATGGTAGGCCTGAGCTAATGGCCAAGCAGTTTAAATAATATAAGTGTCTGTATATTTATTTTTTAAGTGGGCTACAGGACTGCCAGAGCTCGGCGGGATGGGAGAGAAAAACTCTAGCTACAAATGGTGCCTAATGGGTTACAATTTCTTTCTAAAGAACAAAGGGGGGCAGTATAGATAATGATAAGATAAGGGGGTAGATTATTGAATCTACTTTTAAAAAGCAACTTGTTTAAAAAGTTTTACATTGCTATGGATTTTAGTTTACTGATACAAGTTTAAACTTAATTTTGTTATACTGTATATATATTTCTACTCTTTTTTGAGGTATTATGTTTATGTAACTCATTTAAATTATAATCGATAATTATAATTAGTTTTCTATGATAGTTAAACTTATAGTCATGTTAGTTTAGTTTTCTAGGTATATATAGGTATATTTCAGATAGATAGGTACTACAAAATATGGCATTTAAAATGTTTTAAAAATTTTAATATTTCTGGACAATGAGACATGTCTGCTCCTGGCAGCACCAATTTACTTCAGAGAAGAGGATGACATCAAAGGCCCTCTATATGGAGTTTATCTTCTTCTTGGCAAAAATAGCCATTTGGGCATGAAACTGTTCTTGCCTGGACTGCTTGATTAACTAGATGTGCAGGACCCATAAGAAGGTAACCACTAAACTTTGCTTGGTAAAATGGTCCGTCAGGTTCCTGCTTTGCAGAGGAAACTGCCACACATTCTACAGGACACAGAGAGAAATTACTGAGAGACTCTAGGCCTTTGGGCTGAAGACAGATGCCCCAACTTTACAGAGGATCTTTGGATGACTGTCCAGGCTGCCAGCTGTCTCTGTCTACTCTCACAAGACTCCTGAAAGTTGCTTGCATCCTTCTACCATTTCTCAGGTAATATTATATCCTTCTGAGGTCTTTGATGTAGTTGAAGACTAGATAGTTATAGTTTCCTCATTTATGATAAAATATAAGTTAGATGTGAGTCTAAGGTTTCATATCAAATATAAGAATGATAAAATAACTTCTTTAATTTTGCCAAATACAAATAGACTAGTTATTATAAATAGACTAGATATTGTAACTGTAATTCTTGCTTGATAATTGTTTTGTTACATGTAATTTTACTATGTTAAAGTTAAAACCTTTTTGAAAAAAAAAAAGAAAAATGGGAAGTGCTGTGGATGATTGATTGATAAATAAAACACTGATTGGCCTGTAGCCAGGCAGAAAGTATAAGCAGAACTAACAGAGAGGAGAATTGAGAGAACAGGAAGGCGGAGAGGAGGAGATGGCAGCCTGCTGTCCAGGATGCATCATGTAAAAGTAGCAGATAAAGCCACAGAACACGTGGCAACATATAGATGAACAGAAATGGGCTGAGTATAAGAGTAAGAGCTAGACAATGGTAGGCCTGAGCTAATGGCCAAGCAGTTTAAATAATATAAGCGTCTATATGTTTAATTTTTAAGTGAACTACAGGACTGCCGGGGTTCGGCGGGACCTGGAGAGAAAAACTCCAGCTACACAAACCAACATTGTAACTTGAGTATAGCTCAAAAGATTTCTGTAATGTTCACATAAGCATTTTGAAAATAACAGGGCTATCTCCCAAGTAAAGGATGGAAATCAGATTAGAACCAAGAAGCATCACACCAATTTATTTTTAAAGTGTGCCTTTTTTTTTGTTTTACAATCTTGCTGAAAATGTTCCAATAACCATAATAATAGGAAAATAAATCAATATGTAGAAGCATGAATTTAACATCATTAAATGAATGTCTAGTGTCTTAGTTAGGGTTTCTGTTCCTGTAATAAAACATGCCCATAAGCAACTAGGTAAAGAAAGGGTTTATTTTGCTTACATTTCTATATCATAGTCTGTTCTAAAAAGAAGTCATGGCAAGAAACTGGGAATGGGAACTGATGTAGAGAAAGAAGTCATGGCAAGAAACTGGGAATGGGAACTGATGTAGAGGATCACTGCTTACTGGCTTGCTCTCCATGGCTTTCTCAGTATGCTTTCTTATACCATCCAGGACCACCTGGACAGGGACGGCACTTCCCACAGTGGTCTGGGCACTCCTATGTCAATCACTAATCAAGAAAATACCCTGTTTTTCTTGTCTATAGACCAATCTTATGGAGATACTTTCTCAATTAATATTCCCTATTCCCAGATATGTCTAGGTTTGTGTCAAGCTGACAAAAAACCATTACATCTAGCCACTTTAATATAACACAAAGTCCTCATGCTCCTATATAGAATTCACATTATATGAGAGGGATGCCATTTCTTTTCATTCTGTTCTCTCTACATTGTTAGTCACTGCTTATGTCCACCAGCAGTGATATTCCGAAAACACTAATCAACATTGGGGTCTCTCTGTCCTCTATAATTGTTCCTAACCAGGAGTTATACTCCTAACTCAAGAGTAACAATAAGAGCATTGAGAGGTTGGGTGCCAGAAATTGTGCCAAAATACAGTAATGCTTAATATTTTTGGTTGCTTATTGCCTGACAGGGACTGTTAGGCTTTACCTGGATTATCTTCTTGTTTCCTGAGCCCTTGTCACTAAATTCTAATCTCATCAATCCTTATTTTATAGATGCAGAATGATCTGATCCCATTGGGTAATGGCATCTGATGGTCACTAAGAGGAACTAACTCCCTAGTCCATTCTGTCAAGAAATCTGTTTGCTATAGCAACAGAGGTATCAGTATCATTGAGCAAAGTGTTTGCATTATTACCTATACAATCCACAATGGCATTGTGAGTTAGGAGCTATTCTTCCATTGTATAGAGAAGGAAAACACATTTTCATGGGGTTAGAGACCAGCATAGGTGAAAAAGGCAGAACTTCTCACACTCAGGTTTCATTAATTGCATATGATTGGGCCATGTTTTTAGAAGAAGCTTCTGTTAGATCTACTGCATTCAGTAGGCAAACCAACTTTCTTATGAATTCCTTGAGTGAGTTAGATTTTTTATTCAAAGTTTATTTGAATCATAACCAGAAATTGCTTTACATAAAACTGTACACTTAGATTCCACAATTACATTGGAAGGGGAGTCTGAATATGAGGACAAAGCTAGAAGAACATTGTTACCAGGTTTTATTTCTCATTTTAAAAATCTTTTAAAAAATCAGAACTTTTACTATTGCTGTGTGGCTGTCTTGGGGGAATTCCCAAAAGTATTTTTAGCAGGGAGTAAGACATTCCTTTGTTATTCTTTAACTATTTATTATGTTTCAAGAACAGAGCATCTATTACTTACTGATTTTGAGGGTTGGATATTTCTCTCATAACAGATGGTCTTTTGTTCACATCTTGATTCCTCTGACTTTCTAATTGCTAATATATGTGTTACTACTAATTATACCTTAGCAGTAACCCCACTCCAGTGAGAGGGAGCTTACGGTTGTTTTTACACAGAGAGTGTTTTGATTTTTGCAGCTTTCCCTGTGAACCAGTTTTCAGGCAAGACACAAGATTTCACACAATGGTTGAAGGTACAGTTGTCTTCACACTTCTTTGAACAAAGGATAAGTGGCCAGAGAGTCAATAAGGGGAGACAGGAAAACAGAAAAAATAGACAAGAACATGATGCACACTGCTGGAGAATAGAGCCATCCACTCCCAGACTCCTCAGTTCCATACTTGAACTCTCTCTCTGAATGCCTGGCCAGTAACCAACCAGCCCTGACTTACACATGACTAAAAATAAAGAGCTATAAATAAAACAGTTGGCCTAGTGCCTGGACATATAATAAATGTAAGCCCTTAAGAAATGTAACAATTGTGACTACAATGATTGCCTATTTCTCAGAGGGCCACAGTAATACCTGGCAATTCTTAGTCATATCACATTGAGAGGCTTCAATCTCCTATGTTACTCCCTGTGTTTAAAATCAATGGCTACATGGAGAACATAAGAAATCTATATTTTGATAGTTTTTATTGTCAATAGGAAAAGCAGGGCCCTTAATCAACTTCTTAGTATTAAAAAGTGAGTCCGTGCAGGAACCCCAAACAGCACACATTTTCTTGACAATTCTTTTGTGTTCCCCATGCCTGGAAGCATAAAAGATTTCAGTACATGAAAGTTCATGAATACCTTATCTTATTTCAATCTCTCCATGATACTATTAGATATTATTGTTATATCTGGCTTTTACATGATGAAACTGAGACTCAGCTAGGCAACTTTAGAGCAAATTTTCTAAACCAAGTAATTCCAACACCACAGCCCAAAGTTCCAATACAGTACTATCTTATCAGATCATATTTATGATTATGGAATAAGTATAGCTTGGGTTAGGATCACAAAACTGTGGTTTCAAGTATAATAGATACTGAAGATACCAATTACAGCAACAATCTTCCTCAAAGTAAGTAGCAATGGCAGGAAAAAAATCACTTCAAGGAAAGCTTTACAGAAAGGCTACGTGAGAGTGGTGTAAAAGGACAAGAGGATATACAGCAGAGGAAACACACACACACACACACACACACACACACACACACACACACACAAAGGCCCTGGCTAACAAGGGAACATAATGTGTTCATTTATGACTGGACTGTAAGAAGCAAAGGAGAAACCATAGGAAGGAGTGAATGAGGGTGGACAGGGCAGATAAGAAACATTGAGAAGTACTCTGAAAGACTAATCTTTTATGAGAGTCTCATGGCTGTGTATCCTAAAGCTTTCAGTCAATTTAAATTGCCTTTTAAAGAAATGACTCCTAGAAATGCAAAGCCTTTACCCAAAGACTGACTTTAATGGTAGGGATGCCAGGAACAAGATTTGGGAAAGGAATGTATTTTTGGGCTAGACACATTTCATGGTAAACCTTTGTACCACACTATAGAGCTTCCTTAAGAGTAGAGAAGGACCAATTTTCTTAGTTGTAGACCTGAGCTGTCATTATTTGTTGGAACATATGAAATGTTCTGGTCTCAGATAGGTGCTTTTTTTCCCCTCTAACTCGTTTTCTTTCAAATCTTCTTTTATGTAGTATCTTCCTCTTGGCTTTGTACTTTATTTCCTGGCTTTTCTTTTCTTTTCATTTTACCTTCATTAGTAGATATACCCTTTCTCCTTCCCGTGTGGCCTCTCACTTGTCCCTTCTGTTTTCCTCAGCTCTCAGACACTCCCATTTGTTATTATGGTACTCCCAATATACCTGCTTATGCCAACTCTTTTGATTACAATATCTTTTCAGTGATACTTTAATTGTACATTGAAGGCTTTTTGTGTCCTGTGGCTTCTAGAACTTGACTTTCTGATACTTGCAAAAGCTATTTTCTCTTAAAGAACAAGTCAGAATCCTAAAGGTGTAATTTCTGGGTCAAACATTCCTTTTTTGAGGTGACGTTATCCCCCTCTTCTGTAAAAATAAAAAGCATATTTTGTTTAGCGTGGAGTATAAATTTATTAGAACAGCAGCAACCTTTCATTTTTAAATTCCTATCTTCTGATTTGAGTTTGCCATTTCTTCACAGACACTCTTCTGATATTTTCTATAGAACATTATCTTGGAAGACACTAAATTCTAAGATGAAATTTAAGAATAATTGACATTCTACCATTGCCATGCTGATGACAGAAATACCCAGTGTGTATGGCTTACTATGCAAGGTTAGTTAAGTAATATCAAATTAGTCAAGGCAGTTGCACTCTGTGAATCAGTTACTTTCAATCTAATTGAAGAGATAAAACAAATACATGTAACAATTTTTAAAACAAAGTAATATGTACTGACTAATTAATAGCATGCTATGAGACACGATAGAAAGAAAGTAATCAATATGCAAGAAAAGTCATCTTGGAAAATTTGTAAAGGAAATATGGCTTAAGTTGGCCTTTGAATAATGAAGGTTATCAGTATGAATAACAAGAAGACAGTGGATATTTTGAAGGAAAAGAATAAAAACAAACAAAAAACTCACAGAGATAGTTTTGCCACACATTGGAGAATCATTATTAGAGATTTCTGAGTCACTGTCTTCTGGAATCCTCTTTCTAGACTCCTTATCATTAACAGAAAACAAACCATGAGAGTCTCTCTTCCTCTATAGAATAGAAGGCTTCTATTCTAGAGTCAAATTTATATGATGGCCCTGTCTTTATTGAGCAGAAATTAGAGTCTGTATATTTAAAAAGGCTTCTTTCAATATGAATCCCTTGCAGCTTATGAAGCTGTCAGAACCTCTGTCCCTTACTACTATGATCTTAGTCTTTTCTGTTGTCACAGAACATCAGATACAACTGAGTTGTTAGACTCTGATTCAAGCCACAAGAGCCCTTACACATGCACTACCTCCTTTTGTTGAATTACAGCTTATTTATAATATTTTATTGAATTCCATTCCTTCAAGTTACATCTCAGCAACAGAAGGAAGTAAAAATAACAAAACCTCTACTCCTCAAACTAGTGTGCATCTCTATAACCAAGAGAGTATGAATAAGATGAATATTTGAAAGGAAGTGTCCAAAAACACATTTGAGAAATGTTCCACAGTTGGTCTAACCTGATCAATCTTTTTGACTGAGCATCTTGGTCATTTGATCTTAGTACCAGTGTCCAAACTATAGTGACATATCTCTTTCTTATAGAAGAATTGAATGTGGAAAAGATTAGGAATTAGAAAAACTACAATAAAAGAAGATTCAAAGATCTGATTTTTGTCTGCTTAACCTAAGTATTTCAATCTGCATCTATCTTATCTTTTGTTGAAGTCTCACAGTATCAAATAACCTAATAAAATTACCTTTTATAATCTCATTTGGAGCACATGTATATGTTTGTATGTATGAACAGGAGAAATGAAATAGCCTTGCTTCGTTGGCCAGACTAGTTCTATAAGTTAGTACAAAGATGGTTATATTGTATCTCCCATAACATGTGCATTGACTTATTCTTGGGAATATGTATTACTTTAAGCATTAGACAACTGAATACGATCTTTTAGCTAAGATCCTAGGATTCTAGAAACACTAATGCCTCTACTGTATACAAACCACTGTGTAGTCTTCCCTGTCAAGGGATTGTATATCATTTCATGAACTAAGTACGAAAGCATCCATCCTCTCTTCTCTTTCTGTTATGTGCTGATTCATACATCTCACACAGAGAAGGAAGAGATGTCACAAGATATATATTCCTTGTTTTGATGCCCAAATTCTGACGCCAATATTTACACTCTGTGTTAATCACCAGTAAATCTTTGCTTACGTGAGGATCACATGTTCTATTGACATACAGACAGTGTAGACGAGCCAAAACTCCCAGTATTATAATAAAATCTAAACAAAAACATTCTCTTTTCATTCTCTCAAAGGGTGTGTGACTCAAAAGTCTCCAAATGATATGTCCTGTGATTGAATTTTTTCCCTGTAGAAATCTTATAATTTTTAACTATAAGGGCTACTAGTTTTTATTTTTTATTTGTTTTAAGGTACATTTGAAACTGGTCACTTTGTTTTGCTTTATAGATCAATGTCTTTTGGCAATCAAAAAAGTAGCAGACATTACTACCCATACTAATAACAATATAGCAATTTTCCTATGAGATGTACACTTAAAAAATACACACATTTCTCTCCACAGGAAAAAAGTTTGATCAATTGATGATCAGATAAAAACAATATAGTATATGCACACAATGCAATATTGTTCACCTCAATGAAGTGCTAATTCATGCTACAACATTGATGAACCTAATTAACATCATGATATATGGGGGGGAGGGGCAGGCACATAAGACCAGACACTATATGATGCATTTAATAAGAATTGTCCACAGTAGACAAATCCATAGGACCAGTAAACATAATCCATAGAGATTATCTATGGTTGCTTATAATATTGATGTTCTAACTGGGTAATGGTGATAGTTATAAACTGAGTAAATTTACTGAAAGCCACTTAATTGTATAATGGCAGTGAGTGGTTTATGTGGTCTTTAAATTATGCTTCAATAAACCTAGTTTGAAGAATTGTAAAGTAAAAACCTAAGAAGACATAATAAACTTAGAGAATTAAATAAAATACTGACGTCCTTTTCAAATTGTTGAATATATAACACATACCACTATTTTATCTTACCACTTTGTATGAGTATCATCTGTACATTTCACAATGAAATTATGAATTATTAACAGCACCTTTACTCATGAGGAGACAGGCAGTAAAGGGAAGAATTAGAGTTTAGAATTTAAAGTATATGTCCTTAACCACATGCTGTAAGCCTCAAATACTTTTCTTAGTTTTACCATACATTCCATTCAAGATCTTTCCTTCAGATTTCCAATATGGCACATTCTAGTCTCTATCTTACAGCAATATCAGTGAGAAAGGAACATCCTCAAAGTCTCCCAATTTCCACTAGACATTAGAATAAGGTTTTAAACAAACAGCTTTTAGAATAATAATTTGAATGATATGGAAAATTTTGTTCCAGAGCTGGGACAATGGCATAGACCTATGCTAATTTTGAACTTAATGTTTTTTTCTAATATTCTATAAACATTCCTGATAATATATATTTTAGGTCATTTTTTTCTGGCCTAGAGTGTAATAGCAAATGTTGTGCAGTAGGCCCAGAGTTTCTGGAAATCCATTTGGAACCATTTCTTGAAACATTCATGAAGATATGAGACTAGATATATCTATGATGAAGCTATACAAATGATTTTTGCTGAGTATTACTATTTAAAGTAACTTTAATCTGGAATGTTATTAAGGTGAAGGAAATGGCCAATTCCTACAGTAGCCCATTAAACACTAATATAAATACAAAAGGGCTTTAAATTAGCATCTTTGTGGCTCTAATTTGCAAATGAAAAGTTCTGGTAAAAAGGAAGCAATGATTAAAAAAATAAAATGTGTACCTTCAAACATTAGAGTCTGTTATTGTTGTAATAGGGCTGCAAATGAGAAACTTAAAGTCCATCCTAGAATGAGAACAAAACTCCTGCAGCACAGCAGGGAATAAAACAAGCAGAAATGTGCTGCTGCCAAGGTGCCAAGTGCTATTTTTGGTAAAAACCCATATTTGTTTTACCTCAAATGGGCATTTCTAGGCTAATAAGATGTACCGTAACTTTTAGGGAAGTCAGTCAAGTTTGTAATTTCTTAGTTACTCTTGAGACTCACCATTTCTTAAAACAAATTGACTGAAAATGAGAATAAAAATACAACTCTTTGCAAAAGAGGTGACAAAAATAGGAATAAAAAATTAGGCAAATATCTACTAAAGGTTTGGCTCTCAAAGCTAAATTTCTTAATGGTAGATAGAGGTTTCTGCAAGAACATGGTAGTTAGCCAACATACTTACAAGAAAAATACTCGAGCAATATTGGAAAGTTTTACATACAAAACAGTGTTACAACAAAATGGAAAGTAGAATTTTTATCATTTTAGGACTGTAATTGAAAAATCTGTGCAAGCCAAACAATGTTGACTACCTCTGATTACTCAAAGCTCTGCCATTGTCACACATATAACTGATGATGTCTATTCCTGGCTTAGAAGCCTAGGTAATAGCTTCTGCTCCATCTGTGCCACCTACAGCTTCTAGTAGAAGGGTACCAGACTTCATATTCCAAACCCTATTTCTTTACATGTCCAATGTAAACAATGTTGTTTACTTTGGGGCCAGACCTACCTGAAGCAAAATTGGGAATCACACTATTTACTTAACATTTTTAGAGTCTATGTGGTAGCCCCACCTACCTGCAAAGGGACCTTAGACCCTCAGTATTTTTCATGTTCATTCCTTTATAAAATTGGGTCAGACACTTTATTCACATTGAGCTACTATTGATGAATGTGTAGTGAATGTAGAAGGTTTGGTACACTAGAGAATAATTCCTTAACTTTCAGATCATTGAATTTTATGTTCTAGTTGAGAGGCAGAAGTGAAGCAAGACAACAAAATGTTTGACCATTCCTGATGCTATCAGTTGTATGATATATATCTTTTCTCTTCCATATATAAACTATATTTCCCATAGGAGGAAATATACTTAATTTATTATAAGCAGTGTTTCAGTAAAGAGTAACTACAAAATGTCTCCTTTGGAAAACAATTGACCAAAAATGGGTTTGTTGATATAGCAAAGATGCTTTCCCTCTTTCATTGAAAAACACAGATGCCACTGTGAAAGTCAGGCTTGTTCTGTTTAATCATCTCATCATTAGTGAACCACCAAGTCGCTTTTGGATTTTCCAGATTTTTCTCTGCTGTTTTGTCTTCCTGACACTTTTCCTCTCACTTGTTTCAGATGGCTGGATCATTTAGGAGTATATTCAAATTATCAGTTTGCATTCTCATTGTGATTCTCCCCAAATTACTCTTAATGAAACAGTGCATTGCAAGGAGATCGTGATTGTGTACTAATTAAACATTGCATCCTCTTCAAAAGACAGGAACAGAGCTCTAGTGAGTATGGCACTATGCTCAGCATGAATCATTTTCCATTGACACTGGCAGGTTTTATGACTAGAATCTTAGCATCCAAAGAGAGTGCCAGTTTTATTGTGGCCAAATTTATAGACTATAAAGTATTTACTCACGTCCCAATGCTGATCCTATAGAGGAGCTATTCTTTCTTATTTTTTCCCAAGTTTGAAAGATAGTTCAATAAATACTAAGCACTTCTCATTAGTTGAAGGACTATCATTTTCTTCTGTAATTCAAAGTCACTTGACTTCTTCTAGGTTTATATCACCCTCACCCAGCTTTGTGCTTGTTTCAGCATCTAACTATGCCTTTCAATTACTGGAGAATTAAGGTTATATGTTTCTGACACAGGTGAAAGGTAGTTATGAGAGTGAAATACAGAATAAGAAAGGTATTTGCCAGCTAGGCTGCTTTTAACTGGCAGATGCCACCTTGACAAAGGACTGTGGTTGTAATAATTATATTTATAATCAACTAGATAAGGGTACAGAACCATAGATAGAGTGAAACATAATCACTGTCGGTCCTGGTTCTAAATATACATTACTCCAAGCCATATATACAAAGCCATCTTGCTACTCTGGGAAAGGAACAAAGACTTTAGTTTCCCTAACTATGTGGTGGTAAAATTAGTGGTGGTAGCAGACATAGCAAGAGCCCAAGAGTTTCAATCTCAAAAAGTGTTCCTTTTCACCTCAGTCTTGAAGACAGAGCATCTCAGGGTTACTGTGAACTTAAACAGCCAATAATTGGTTAACTCATTTGTAACATTGTGGGATTTATTGCTTAGATGCATAGAGTAATTGCCTGAGATTTAGCATTTGATTCCTTCAGTGGGGTTTCGAATGTTAGGACTAATCATGCATATCTTTCTTGAAATGTCAGAACAACAGTTATCTTCTGACAGTCATATAAAAGAAGCTGTTGCTAATTAATTTAATCAAACACATGTTTTAAGTTGACAAGAAATGTCCAGCATTGCTTTTTCATCTATGAATTGTTAATTTCACACACACACACACACACACACACACACACACTTTATTTGTCAAGTGATGTAAATTTCTGTAGGAAATTTGCCCTCACGCACTTGTTGAGGCCTGCAATAAATGAATCATGAAAAAGAAAAAAAAAGTATTCTAAATATCCTTATCCTTTCTGCAGTAGTTCTGGTCAAAGTTCAAAAAGTAAAAATGACACTAATGCCCAGTAAGAGGGAAACCATAACATTCAATATAGCTTCTTGGAATGAGAAGGATTAATCATAGCTGAAAATTGCATTAGCAAATGATAAAGCGTAACATAATCTCATTAAATTTTAAAGCACTGTGGCTTTTAGAGTGACAAAACAGCAAAAATCCACATTAGGTAAAGATAAACATCCCCTTTATATTAGAAATCTCAGAATGAATTTCTTTAAATTCTCTTGTCCCTCCATCTTTTCAAATATAAGTAAAATCTCACCATGCTGAGAAACAGAAACCACTCCCCCGGAAGGACAATTTCCATGTCAAAATTCTGTTCAATACTTAAAGGTAATAATATTGTAACTTTTGATATTTGAGAGAGACTATATATAATACCAGCTGAGATAACACAGGTTGAAAAGGCTACAAAGCTCCCCCTCTATCCTCTTAATAAAGCTAAGAGAGAAAATCTAGGTGATTTGGTGTGGATTACTTTATGAAGAATTTAATTTCTCTCATTGAGGATTAAACTTCACAAATGTAACACAATCTATAGAAGAAAGGGGGAAACAAATGAGATAAAAGAAAGCAAAAGTGTTTAAAGTAGGATTAGTAAAGTGCAAAATACATTAATATGCATCAAATAACAGCTAGATCTTCCTCAGAGTCACATTGTATTGACTAAGTCCACAGCAGGGCTTGAGATTCAATGCTTGCTCATTTCCAAGTGAATTTTCTGTTGTTGGTCAATGGAACATAGACAAAGACATGCTTACTGAAAATCAGAGAGTTTTTTTAAGACAGACATGTTTACAGAAAATCAGAGGGGTTTTTAGCATTTCTATTAGCATATACTAATTGTACACAGTAATGTGTTTCACTGTGACACTTTAATACATTAATGCATTTATATATAATGTGCTTCATTGAGGAGTCTGGGGTGTTACTGATTAACTACAGTAATGAGTTTCACATTAAATTCATTAAACCATTATTTAGCACTATCTAGTGTAAGGCAACGTAGGAAGCTACATAAAGTAAAATCTCTGTCTCCTTATTCAGCTTACAGTCTAGATAGAAAGTCAATATTTACAAGTGGATTTCCACAAGATGACAGAAATAGTCTTCTGTGCTGAGATCTGGATGATCTGGATACACCTTTGTGCACTGTGGTATTTAAATACTTTCCTAGGATAATCCAAAAGGAAGTTATACTGAGAAAGGAGAGCAAACACTGAGGGAGCAAGCATGGAACATATATAGGTAGAACTTAATTTCACATTTTGAAACTATTTCACAGGTGAAGTTTTTCCATTAACATTAAACAAAGCAACTTTCCTCCCTCACCTCATTGAGGAGCAGGAACATTTTAACCTTGCACCAAACGTGTAAATTGAATTTAGATACTATCATCTCACATTCTGCACATGAAACTTTACAACATGTGAAACAGGAGCATGATGAATCCTATTTTAAAGTAAATTTGCGTAATATCCTGGGACTAGAGGTACCACAAAAAAAAAAAAAAAAAAAAAAAAACCTTAATGAAATGAGGAGAAACAAGATTTAGGGTCTCCACAGATTTTCATCCTTCAATAGATTTTTAACATTTCATGTAAACATGATTTAATGAAAATAAAATTATGTACCTGAAACTTAAACTGTACATGCTTTTCAAATTTTCCATCCTTAGTTTAATTTTCAATGTTAAAAATGGGTGGGATTGTAATAAAAATGAAATTATATTGTTGAAATTGGAGAGCAAGACACCAGCTTTTACCACAAACTTAAAATGTTCTTATCCCACTTCTTGTTTTTGGTGCACTGTAAAAACTCTGCATTTATTTCCTGAGTTATAAAAATACTTTTAAAAAGAATCGTTACTTTCATATTAGTGGCATTCACTTTTAAAAATATGACTAAAAGGAAGCTGCCAATATTGACCTCTCTTGACTGAGGTTCTCCCTAGTTTTGAATCAGTTTATTCTGGACATTCATCTTTTGAAATCGAGATCTACATCTTGATCACTCTCCTTTTTGATGACAGGGAGCATTAAAAATATATCACTAGGAAAGACATGTATGCTGAAAATAGGATATCAATACGTTCAGCTAGAAATTGTATTGCTTGCCATATCTGGTATTTGGTAGATTTTTCTGAAAGTGCATTTTATTTTTAAATTGATGACTTCATGTGTGTGCGTGTCTGTATGTTTGTGTCTGTGGGCATGTTTGTGCTATGGTACATGTTGGTACATGTGTGCCATGATAAAGTCAGAGTACAACATTTTGGAAACTAGTGGTGTAGATGTAACCAACCATCTTATTAAATAAGAAACACAGAACCAATGCAAAGAAGAAAGCCAAGAGATCAGAGATAAGAGCCCTACCCATCTGCTGCAGCTAGCCTCTTCAGGCAAGAGACCTACTTCCTATGTTTTTTTCTTTATATAGACTTTCTGTTCTGCCTTCTCATTGGTAGTAAACCCAACCACATGACTGCCTCATCATTGCCTGTCTGTACAGACCTCCAGGTCTTCTATGGTTGGTATTGAGATTAAAGGTGTGTGCTACCACTGCCTAACTTTATGTTTAATATGGTGGCTGCTCTGTCTCTGACCCCAGATAAGTTTATTAGCATGCACAATATTTGGGGGAATACAATACCACATTTCCCCTCTTTTTGTCTAAAATTTAAAAAACCTTATAAATAATACAAGAAAAATTATATCTAGTAAGTATATACAATATACACAGTCACGATTACATTAATGATGTCTAGTCCATTAACATTTGACAGATTCAGATAAAAAATTTTCATTACTTATCTTATTTAAAACAAGTAGTTCCTTTTTAAAAGTAGATCCCATAATCTCCCTTTTTATCTTATCATAACCATATTCTCTCTTTTTTCTTTTCATAATGGATTCAGTAGTCTACCTTTTGTCATTTTTATATCTTCCTCTTTTTCTTTTCAGTGTAGATTCAGTGATCTACCTATTTATCCTATTATTTCTTTATCATTTTTCTCAGAGTAGATTCGATGATCTATCTCATATCTATATTCTCTTTTCCTTTTTTCTTTCTTGGGGTGAAGATATCTTTAGGGAATCTTGAAAAGAAAAAAAATTAGGTTAATTGTCAAGTCCTGTATCATTTGTCACAAGTCCTTGTTCGAGTAGTCTGTCAGGTTGGATCCTCTCAGCTAGTAATCTCGAAATTGTCCTGACCAGTTTGTAGTCCAAAGTTGATCTTCCCTTGGTGTTAATCAGCTTAATGGCTTTACCATAGTCCATGTAGAATCATCTTTGTGGAGTCCCATCTTCTTTTTGAAGATTTTAAAGTCACTGTTAGGCATGGTCATAGTTCTCTGCAGATTTTTTTTTTTTTTTTTTTTTTTTGTGTGTGTGTGTGTGTGTGTGTGTGTGTGTGTGTGTGTGTGTGTGTGTGCCTCCTCTGTGGTTTGGAGTAATCACAGTCTGATAAATGTCTGTCTCTCAGAACCATGAACATTCTTCCCTAGAACAGAAAATCTTCACAGCAATTTCTCCCCACCATTTGTCTTGACAAACTTTTCCAAACTGACCTTTGTCGATGCTTTCTCTTAACACGATGGTCCTGGCAATTATTCTCTGAACAAGCAGTAGTAAATCCTTTGTCTGAGGTAGTAGTATCATTGCAGTCACCAACAGGAAGAGAAGGAGCCAGCAATGTGGAGCAGCAGCCACTGCTTCCATGTTCCCACCACCACTGTTTGTGGCCAGGTCCCGAGCAGAAACTTCTTAGCAAGCCTCCTAGGCCGGCCTCAAACTCTGGATCGTCCTGCCTCTGCCTCCTTCAGTAAATCCTGCCGGCATGCGCCACCACAACCAAAGGAGTGTAGCTCAGGTCCGAGGCTGGGGCCCTCAAGGCCACAGGCAAACAGCTTTTTCATGAATTCATACCACAAACGTTGGGCACCAGATGTAGCAGGAATCTTAAAAGGTTCTTATTAATAAATCAAACCCGGGGCCAGTTATTGGGGTGAACACTGGAAGATCAGAGAGACAGAACAAGCCACAGCTTCCTCCTCACCAAATCCTCAGCTGGTCTTGTTTCCTCAGACTGGAGGCATCTGAGTCCTCATCTCAAATGGGTCTCAGCTGAACTGTTGCTTAAAAGCTTCTAGTTTCTGGTCCTCACACCTTATATACCTTTCTGCTTTTTACCACCACTCCCTGGGATTAAAGGCATGAGTCACCATGCTTGGCTGTGTCCTTGAACATGTGGATTTCTGCCTCTGGAATGCTAGGATTAAAGGTGTGTGCTACCACTGCCTATCCTCTATGTTTAATATTGTGGCTGCTCTGTCTCTGACCGCAGATAAGTTTACTAGAGTGCACAATATTTGGGGAAATACAATACCACATGGTGGTTTTCTCCTTCCACCTTATTTTTCAGCAGGGCCTCTCTTGTACTTTTCATTCTTATATTGAATATTCCAGGCTAGCTGGATCACAAGCTTCCAGGCTATTATCCTGTCTCTACCTCCAAACTCACAATAGGCAGGCTGAGATTACAAATATGCATCATCTTTTTATGTGAGCTTTTTATGTGAGTTCTGGAAATTGAACTCAAGTCATAGGCTTGTGCAGCAAGCACTTTTACCCACTGAATCATCTCCCCATCCCCTTGATATGTCTGATTATTCCCTTTTCTTAAATTACATTTCTTCAACATTTTTAAAAATTTTGAAATAATAGTGGACATAAAGACACATGCGTTAGATGAATTAATACCCAAAAACTCTTTGACTAGTGGTTGCCACAGAGAAAGCATTCAATAAGAATTCTTTGTTGCAACAATTATTATTTATTATCATAAAAGAGAGGAAGACTGAATTATGCAAATATGGGTGAGAATTTGTGAGGATGCTGGAAGGGGAATGAAGAAGGTGGAGAAAAACAATATGAATAACCATTATGGTTCGACAGATGACTATAGCTTTGAATTGGGAAATCACATAAAGTTGACATCATAGAGCAATCCCCAACAAAGGACCCAGTTAGACTCTGACAATGCTAATAGAAACTTGCTCCAGAAAAGCTGCAGTAACCTACAGAAAAAGTAACCCATCAATATTCCATCATGGAAGTGGGAGGGGATCATGCACCCCACAACTATATCAGGTGCTAGTTGCTGAAGGAGAGGGTGTCATTTTCTTCAGTGATGTAAATACTGATGAGTTGCCTGTTAATAATCCCGTATCTGTGCTCACACGTATAACCCTGATTAAACTTAGTGGAACACACACACACACACACACACACACACACACATACACACACACACGGACACAAACGGACACACACACAGAGGGAGGGAGGGAGAGAGAGGGAGAGGGAGAGGGAGAGGGAGAGGGAGAGGGAGAGGGAGAGGGAGAGGGAGAGAGAGAGAGAGAGAGAGAGAGAGAGAGAGAGAGAGAGAGAGAGAGAGAGAGATTACAAATAAAACAAATATGATAAGAAAAACTATCAAACACTGAAAGTTGGGACTTGTATGCCTGTGTTTTAGCCCATTTTCTGTTGCTATTAAAGAACATTTCATTATAAAGAAAAGACATTTATGTAGCTCATAGATCTGGAGGCTGAGAAATGTAAAGGCATAAGGCATTTCGACAGGCTGTTATAACATAGCAAGATGAGAAAGGGCAAGTGAGCATACATGAGAGACAAAACACAAGTGTGGCCTCATTTTACACCAACCCATTCTCATGGTAACTAATCCAGTCCCTGGAGAACAAGAAGTCACTCATATCCATGGCAATTAGCCTAGTCCTTCTTGAGTGGAATGGATCCCATTAACACTTAAAGGCTCCAATTCCCACCGCCACCACAATAGTGATCGTATTTCAAAGTGAATTTTGAAGGACACAAACAATACAAGCTGTAGTTCCTGTAAAAGTAAATACAGAAGTGGAAAATCCCATGCATTCGACATGTTTGGAAGCATAATGAAATTCAGCACCTATATTTTGCATGATAATTAAGCATTCCAAATTTCTATCACAATTATTGTCAATTATTTGATGATCAGATTTCATTCATTTTACTAGCTACTGATAGTACCATAGTGTAATAAAAATTAAATAATATGTGGAGTGGTGATTTTAGAACAGGTGTGTAATCTATTAAATTGAAAGACACCGAGGAAGTGGGACTTTAAGTATATTCTAGGTGATTTTCCTATTCAGCATGAATACAAAAGCCAATCTACTATATTTAAATACCATGACAATGGTGAGAAATGAGGACCATTTGGAAAGCCTACTTATCTTTCCATTATGACCAAAACCTTCATCTTAATTAATCATTCTATTTTATCACTAATTTCAACAGCTCTCTGTGACATGCAAAATCCTTGAACTTTCCACAAAGAATGGATCACAACATTACAGATGAAGTAATATTGTGAAGGGGTCTACAGCCCGAGGTCACTGAAATTGTAAGGTATCTCTAGCATTAAGAACATATTTTTTTAAAAAAAAAGAATATATTTTTAGCCAGGCAGTGGTGGCACACGCCTTTAATCCCAGCACTCAGGAGGCAGAGGCAGGCGGATCTCTGTGAGTTCGAGGCTACAAAGCAAGTTCCAGGAAAGGCACAAAGCTACACAGAGAAACCCTGTCGTGAAAAACAAAACACAAACAACAAAAAAAAAAAAACAAAAAAAAACAAAGAACATATTTTCTATTTTTTTCAATGCATTTTTCTTTCTTTAAAATTCTGTGCTTTTATTAAGGTCTTAATTCATAGGATCTCATCATAAATGTCCTCTTGGTATAGTATTAACACATAATGGCATTAATGTATGGGTGTATTGGCTATGGGCTACCGACTTTCTTCATTCTAGTAAGGAAAGTATTATATGTAAACAACATAGATGTCACTGCGAAAATAAAGTTAATGATTGTCTATGTACTCTCTGGGGAAAACAATCTTTTACAAAATTTAAAATATTGAATTCCTCCTAACTTCAAAAAGGTTTCTAAGACTTCACTCCCCAGATCAAGGAGAAATTTCAAATTATGTAAGGCACAACTTCCAGATCACAAAAGGTATTATTTAAGTGGACTTTGTGTCTGCCTATCATTCAGAAAAGCAAAATTGTGAAATGGATGGGCTTTCAAGGCATCTTATGTATGGCAGCTCTTCTTTTCACTCTCCCCCTTTGTCAGGCTTATCTTTATTTTACACTCAAACTTGTGCTGTGGTATTTTCTTGTCTCCCTGTAAACTTGATGTTTTATTCCTTGAATATATCTGCTTTTGTCCTGCCATGCTTTTTGCGTATAGCAGTTCAGACATAGAAGGCCTCTTTAGCTCCTATTATTTTTAGTGGTGGATGACAGACAGAATCCTTAGAACTCTATTGAAGGACCTTTAATGCTTTGCATTTCTATTCTCTGCAGTTTCCTGCTTGCACTCATTCAATTTCACACAGCTCTTGCTGCAATCTCCCCAAATTCGTTCTGCAGGAATGCATCACTTTTATTTTCACCTCCTTTGCTTTCACGTTGTTCCCAATTACCAACCTAACTAGGTTCTGACTTCTGTTCACTTCAGGAATACCCTTCCCTTCCACATCCTCTTTTTCTCTTTTGATATGCAAACCTGATGCTCTGAATTGCTTTCGCTTTCTCTCCCAAATTTACTTACTGTGTAACAAGAAAGCCCTTTTCCATGCCCTTGTCACCTCCATTGCTGAAGGTATCCATCTATTAAGTCCCCACAGTTAGAACAACAGTCATCAAATGACACTTGAATGCATTGACAGTAAACTGCAGACAAGTACAAAATTGTCACATATTAAAACAAATAATTAAATAAAATGGTGCCCCATTTATCCATCCAGTTCGTTCTTCTTTGAATGAACACTTACAAAATGCCTTTGTTTTGGCTTGTCTCTTAGAAAGTACTTATTTAATTTCTATTATCTCAGTTTGATTGGGGTGTTAATCATTTTAATTTTCTCTTGGTCAGAATGGTTTGTTTACAAACCTTCAAATAGGGACAAGCTGGTCATGCCTTAATGACAAAACATCATAGGTCTCCCAACGACCACCCTTCTCATTCTGATATGTATTCTGTTCAGTGAATACAGTGAAATATCTCAGCTTCTTTCCTCTGGTTACATTTAACTACAGCAAAGTATCTACAAAGAATGACCAAATTGGCAATGCGTAGGTAAGATCAGAGAGGGCATGTCCAGATTACTGGAGACTAGATATACTCATCTAAATTCTATAGCCATTCTGCTCAGATCACAGCAGAAGGTAATGCTAGGGAGTCTAATCACGAAGGCAAGTGGCAGCAAGAAAATTCAGTGTTAAGTAACAAGTCATCTCAACAGGGAGGCAATACTGATGTTAGCATAACCTTGCAGGAGCAGATCAGTTGAGAGCGCCAGGGAGTGCCAGGTAAAATTTAGGGAGAGCAGAAAGTATGAAAAAAAACATGGGAAACTGATTGTGTGATACCTCAGTAAAACCCCCCACTCTATCCCCTACAGACAAAGAGAAGCTTAAACCAGGATTCGTAAGTGTAGATAAGAACTTAGACCCCTTTTCCCCAGGTGGCTGTATCTGCTACAGGGACTTTGGAAAACACAGTCAGGATATTCGACCAAAAGACTAAAAAGGGAGGCGGGTTAAAATAAATTATATGGTCTGTGCCTTTAAGAACTAGCCTCACAAAGAAAGGGGAGCACTCCTTCCAACCTCCCTGCTGTGAGTGAGAGATTTGGAAGAGCCTCCCTGGAGGCTTGTAAACTTAGAAAACACCTTACTTTTGCATTCTGTACCTAAAGTCTCCAGTGGCTTTGGGGATGTGATCTAGGCACAACAAGACCCTCACTCGATTGTCTCAAAAATATCTTAGACAAAGATATCTCAATATAGGTAGACCCAGGCCAGTTTCAAGTCCCCAGAAATGATGGTGCCAGCCCCAGGAACAAAAGAACAGAATCAGGATGTCTGATGGTAACCAATTAACCACAAGATGCCCCTCTCTGGAGATAACATGACCAGACCCCGGAGAGGAGTTGTAAAACTCCTGACAGGGCAAACAGATAAGCTAGAATAAGATAAAGTCCAGGCCCGAGAAAAACTGGACCAATCAAGGATGAACCCATACTAACCCCTCCCCTCTAAGAAATTTTATGGGTTTTGCCTATAAAAACTAACTTCCCCAAGAAAGAGTAACTCTTCTCTGCCTCTCTTGAGATGGCTTGAGTTGAGTCCCCTGTCATGACTTGTAACAGATAAACCTTGCTTTTGCATTCTGGTATGCTCATCCTTGGTAGTCTCTCTGGGGGTCATGGTCTGGGCACAACAATTGTTTCTATATGGATAGAAGACAAGGATTTGGTGACTAAGAACAACCAAGATGCAGTATAGAAGAGGCATTTTTGTTTCTTCTGATTAGGAACCAGATTGTTGAAGAAAACTTACCAGCTATGGGTTAAGGTTAGGGTAATAAGTGAGTCTCCTTATAATTAGTATGGTTAATAATTATAATTTAATTATGATAGATATGCAGTTCTATAGAACTAGTATAACACACCGGGACCAACATAATTATTGTCAACAACAGACTACATTTTAGTGTAACCTGTAATATTCATAATGCTTAAAAATATCAGAGATTAGACCTCATTGAAAGGATTTCAGATGCTTTATTAATTCAAATTTATTTATTTAATTACTTCAGTCAGTAGAGGAAGAGAGTATATGAGAGGTTTTCTTTAGAAAAGAGCCAGGGCTGAGCAGTGGTGGCACACGCCTTTAATCCCAGCACTTAGGAGGCAGAGGCAGGTGAATCTCTGTGAGTTCGAGGCCAGCCTGGGCTACAGAGTGAGTTCCAGGAAAAGCACCAAAGCTACATAGAGAAACCCTGTCTCGAAAAACCAAAAAAAAAAAAATGAGCCAGGGTTATTGAAGAAATCATATCATTTTAAAAAAAATATTTATAATTTTTATTTGATATATATATATATGTGAGGATGCATATATATGTATGTGCATCATGTGTGTGTCCCTGGAGGCCAACAGAGGCTTTTTTTGGTGAGGGTTGAGAGAAGCACTAATCCACCAGTGTAGGGATTTAGTTGAATACTATGTCCATTTAGCTGAAAAACCAGTATCAGGTTCTGCCCTCGAGCTGCTGTTACCTAGTGATTCGTCAGTTTCTGGTCCAGTTAACATGCTTTTGTACAAAGAGAGAACAGATGAGATTGCAATGGGAAAGTGGTGAAGGGATAGGGAGGAACTGGAGGGGTTAAAATGGGGGTGTGTCATGTGTCCTGTAGCACTTTCCTCGGGGCTGAACACTTTGCATCATGGAGGGAAGCAACTTAAATATAGGACATTAACAGCCAAGCGAAACAACAGCATGTTCTAAGGAGAGGTGAAATACTGCAGGGAAGTTCATTAAGACAGGAAGCAAACAACTCAAAATAGCTTAGGAAAGTCCATTAAACTGATCAAATTCCCTGGACCCCTTCCTCTCCAATAGTAAATAAACAGTAAAGACTGCTGAGAGAAGACGCTTAGATAAGTCCAGCCACCTGGAAGAAGCAGAGAGCAACTGAACTACCTAGAAGAACCACAGACCAGCTGAGCTGCCTGAGAGAAGCTCAGATCAACCAGAAAAAGACACTCTTTATCCTATTAAGCTGCCTGCAGGCTGTGCAGTATGTTCTAAGTTCCCAGCTCTTGTGAGCTGCCACTCATGCCTGGGTGGGCTTTGATGGTCTAGCTGTCTTTGAGTCATTTCTGCTCCTGTAAGTACACCCTCGTCCATGTTCCTGTAAGTGAATACAGTAAAATTTATCAGTTCACCAAGATGGACTTTGGTGGGATCTGTACTTTTGTTTGTCATCAGTTTCCTGTTTGCGGTGAGTAGGCATTTATTCATGCCTCCTCAGGAATAGTGTCTCACGATATAACACACAGGCAGCATTAAGTGGACTCTGGGGGAAGCGAGAGGCAGGGGGGCATATGAAGTTGGGAGGGAAAGGTAGTGGAGGGATGGGTGAGGAATTAAAATAGAGGGAATGGGGTGGATTTGATCAAAATACATTTTATGTATGTATTAAATTACTACTTAAAAGTGTTAAAAGGTAAAAATAAATAGAAAATGGATTTCTAAATACAATTCCCTGCAAGTAGAAGGCATACTTTAATCCACTTGAAGAAAATAATTTATAACAATAATTGTTAAAACATATTGAGAACCTTGCTGAGAACATATTCAATATGAAAGAGATAACAAAAATTAAGTATCTCCTCATATATGATGTGGCAGGCACTGAATCCACAAGAAGCTTTGTGAGGAAAATGAAAGCAGAAGTTGAGAAAGAATGGAAGAGTCAAAGAAGAGTAAGAGCTACCTGAAGAAGCATAAATGTGATGGGCGTGTGCAAAGGTAAAGAGAGATGATACAGGAGGGATGGAGGAACCAATGCTGACGTAGAAGACTACATGTCCGAAAATGAAGTAGGAAATTGAAAAAAAAAAAAAGCATTACATTAAATCTGTCCCTGGTATACAAGGAGAAATGACATGTTCATTATGACATCGTTTGGTTCCAAATGAACATTAGAATGAAAGCAAAAGTGGGGTGAACCAATTAGCTCCTGTTTGAAAGTCTGCTTTTCTCATTGTCATAGGAGGTAGAATACTTGTAAGAAAATGACACACTCTGTAAGCCAACATGCAGGTTTTTCAATCACTGTCTTATACAGCAAAATGCCAACTCCAGGTAAATGAGGATGACATAACACAAATGAAATATGCCAGTGTGTACTATAGAAATTATGAAGAGCAGCTTCTTTCAGCTTTCTGTTAATTCCAAGCAGTTGTTGGAAGAAACCATACAACTGTGTATGTTGGCCTTAAACGCATGAACTCAAATCTTAAATGGCATACAGCATTGCCCAGGGATATTTTCATACCCTCATATGTTTACTGTTTCACTTTTCAAAGATGTTTCACAACTTCTATCCTCTTCAAATCATCTGCAATAGCTCATTTGCCTGCTTTGCCTCCTACCCTCCACTCATAGCCTCCAGTCCCAGAAACAACCAGATAATCTCTTGCCATATCCTGTGTCTTTCTCTGCTTCTACTACGTCAGTGGCTAGCATGTCTCTGTTCTAATTAAAGCTCTGTCTAGATTTCTCAACACATCATTACTGCAATTATTCTTTTCTCTCCTGTGTACGCTCTCCTTTCTGTACAATGATTCCCTCATTATTTAAAAGATTATAGTATTTCTCATTTTAAAATGTTTGTTTAATTTGATGTAGGTATGTGTGGGCCTGAATGTTTGGATGTCAGAAGAGCCATAGAATACACTTGAATAAGAATTACAGATGTTTTTGAGCCACCCTGTAGGTGTGAGAAACTGAACTCATATCCTTTGCAAGAGCATTAAGTACTCTTTACCACGAAGCTATCTCTCTTGCTCCAATATACCTTTCATTTTGTAATATATAACCAAGAAAATTATCCCCCTTAAGACTCTTTTTCTTCAGCTAATCCTCAATTTCTCTTTGTGGTGGTTTGAATAAGAATGACACCCATATTCATATGTTTGAATGCTTAGTCACTAGGGAGTAGAACTGTCTGAAAGGATTAGAAAGATTAGGAGGTGCGGCCTTGCTGAGTAGGTGTGATCTTTTTGGAGGAAGTATGTCACTGGGGGGGGGCTTTGAGGTTTCAAAAGCCCACATCTGGCCTAGGTGCTCTCTCTCTCTCTCTCTCTCTCTCTCTCTCTCTCTCTCTCTCTCTCTCTCTCTCTCTCTCTCTCTCACTACAGACCAGGATGTAAAGGTCTCAACTATTGCTGTAGCACCTACCTGCATGTTACCATGCACTCTGACATTATGATCATAAGCTAAACCTCTGGAACTGTAAGCAATCCCCCAATTAAATGCTTTCTTTATAAGAGTTGGTTTGGTCATGGTGTCTCTTTACAACAATAGAACAGTGACTAAGTCACTCTTCTCAGGAAATATCTTCAAGGAGTCATCATGTTCACTGTCTCTACTTACTCATACATTCATCTCATCTCATTCTAATGAGGTTTATGTTGCCATCACTTCCCCAAGATCAATGATTTCTACAATTCTGTAATAGACTTTTCACTGCTATGATAAAATATTTGACTTAAGTTGGGCAGTAATGGTGTATGCCTTTATTCCCAGCGCTCAGGAGGCAGAGGCAGACAGATCTCTGTGAGCTGGAGGACAAACTGATCTACAGATTGAGTTCCAGGACAGGCTCCACGGCTAAAGAGAAACCCTGTCATAAAAGACAAACAAACAAAATATTTGACATAAGAAGAAAGATTTATCTTGGCTCATGGTTTTAAAGGCTTCCATCTATAATAATTGTTTTTGTTGATTCTTGGCCTGTTGAAATGCAGAACATCACAGAAGTGGGAGCATTTTGCAAGATCCATTCACTTTATGCTTGTCAGCATGCAGCAAAAAGAAAATCAGGTACAACAGTCGAAGGTGTACAGAAGCCCCAAGTCACCTACTTTTCTCAGGTCACTCCCATCCAGCAAAATTTTCACCACCTCCCAAAGGAGGTGGGGCTGGGGGCTCAGCATTCAACATATAAGATTGTGATAGACATTTCAATTTCAAACCAGAACAGTTATGAATTAGTCACTTCTCTGCTTCACTTATTACTGAAGAACATAACTCAGTTGAACACTTCCTCCTATACTAAGAGTTTCTGTATTTTGTCTTTTGCATTATCATCCCTCTTCCACTGAAAGATCACCAGATGTCCCCCCTATCTCATTTGTTGGAGTCTCCTTTTTTATTCTATCACTGGTGTGTGTGTGTGTGTGTGTGTGTGTGTGTGTGTGTGTGTGTGTGTATGTGTGTGTGTGTGTGTGTTATATGCATCTGCATATACATTTTTGTGAGGGTGTGAATGTCTATGCTCATGCTGGCAGAGGGCAGAGGAGGACATCAGGTGTCTTTTTGAAACCCTCTTCATATTCTTTCCTCAAGACAGAGTTGCCTGCTGAACCTAAAGCTCTCTGTATTTCAGTTAGACTAGGTAGCCAGCAAGCTTCCATTGTCTTTCTGTCTCCATTCTCCTTCCCCACTGGGACTATAGGTACATGTGGTCATATCCAGTTTTTAAGTGCACATTGGAGATTTGAACTCAGGTACTCATGCTTGCATAGCAAGCATTGCTACTTCTAGGAGCTACCTCCCAAATCCTTATTCAATCACTTTATGATAGAAGGCCCTAGGTTTCTGTTACTGGCATTATTCTTTATTCTAGCAACTCTTATTGGGTGATGGGCTATGCTCACAGATAGTATTTATATGTATACATATGTTTATGCATCTTAAATGTATACCACCAACTCTGACCATTTGTTGCATGAATTTTCCTATGGAGACATAAACAAACATCTGTTTACTGATAAACTGATAAACAAAATAAACAAGGGGACCTAGACTAGCTCAGGGAATTAGTGAGTTTATTGTGGCTGCCTACAGGAGCATGGCTAGAGATTAATGACAGGAGCATGACTGACTCCAAGGGAGCTGCAGCAAGGAAAAGTCACATTCCAGCATGGGTGACAACTAATAAGAGCTGTATTAATGCAGAGCTCCAGCTCAACCACTCTTTCACCTCCTATGAAATCTAGAACCCCCAAGATGACACGCAGCACATATGCAGTTCACTAACATTTATTAGTGAGATACTTTACATTCTGATTTTTTAGACCGAGTCTAGGTATATCTCATTTTGTTTCAGTTATATTCAAAGATCTAAATAAAGAAAACGAAGAGTTGCTGCCATATTAGTGAACTTCTAAGAAATCCTCTTCACTATTAGAGTAAAATCTGGAGGTTCACAAAACCACATATTTCTATTTGTATCATTACTTCCCAATCCCTCCTTTTTTTCTAGTAATCTGTCTTAGTGGTTTATCTTAACCTCCAGTTTGTCAAGTTATTTCTGCCTTAAGTCATTCGCCCTTAAAATTACAATATTCTGGATTATTTCTCACTTGTCTGATTTTTTTTTGCAGTTCAGTTTAAATAACATACAGCTTAATGAAAAGGAAATCTTCTAGTCTTTATTTCATTTTCAATGATAATCAGTAACTAGTATTTTTCTTATTTATTTTTTTTGGTCCTCCTACTAGATATAAAATATTCTTTAATGTAAAAGTCCCTGTTTGTTCTTGACTAGTATATTCCCATGAGAACAGCAGTGACTGGAATGGTATATATTCTGTAAGCATTTATTGAATGGTCAAATAAATTTACTCAAAACATAAAATTCTTTCTATACTGATGTTTTTGTTAACTCCATATGGAACTCACTGATGGCTTTGGCATGACCATTAGGCTAACATGCATGGCAGAACAAAAGAAGAAATGATCACCTTATGGCAAAACTTGCAAGCGTTTTCAGACACTCCACAGACACCTTAAAATTACATTGCAAGTTTCAACTTAAATAGTTCCTCCTCATGGAAGCCTCTCTCAGTCCTATAGTCTATTTTCTTCATGTCGTTTGTACCTTTGATGCCTTGCTTGTCTTCATTCCTACTACTCATCATATCTTTAGTTACTGGAAAGAAACACGCTTAGATTCTGTATTCTCTATGCAGACAGAGGTTGTAGTAGATTTTTAAAAAGAGATTGATTTTACCACTTTTAGTTATGTGTATATATGTGCTTGTGTTTGTACATGAGTGCAGGTACTCAGAAATACCAAAAGAAGGCACTGAATATCCTGGGGCTGGAATTATAGGAGGTTATGAGCTGCGCAAATCGGTGGTGGGAACCAAACTGGAGTTCTCTGCAAGAGTAGTGTATGCTCTTACCTGCTGAGCCATCTCTCTAGGCCCTGTGTATAGTCTTTTAATCTCTTTATCTAGTGTCTTCCATGCAACAAGAGTTCATTAAAAAGTTGTTGAATCAAATTAAAACGAACTTACCCACATGAGCATTGGAGCTAGTAAGCCTAAACTATAATCTACTTGTTTAGAGTGAACTTAAGTTACAATCATAAAAAAATAAAATAAAATAAAAATTGAACCTGTGGCATTTGAGTAATGACTCCAGTGATAGGAGAAGGGAGCTAAAACATAAGACTATGTTTTCCAGTGATAGTATTTCTTTCCCTCCTTTAATTATTTTTCTAAATTAGAAATGTGACATTCAGGCATTGCATTTCTAAAAATCTGAGACCATTCAAGGCACTAAAACATGAAAATATATGTGAAGTTGGGTAGAGTAACTGTATTTAAAATATTGCCTTGTTTGCAATGCTGTAAGTTGCTAGAGACACGGTGAAATGGTGCAACCCTTTCAGAAAGAAAGATAAGAGGGATCAAAGGCAGCTTATGGGTAGCAAAGAGGATAATCCTCTATCACATGCAGGATTGATCTTTCTCAGAATGAAAGGAGACTAGCTCAGACAGATGTCAACACAGAGAAAAGCACCACTTTCTGCTTCTGTCATAAATTGAAGCATATGCCTTTACTCTTGAGACTATTGGAACTTCATGGCCCAGACGGCAGAAAGAAACAACTAGAAGGAAGCTAAATTCAGCCTGATTGCCAGGCCTTTACTTACCCCATCTTGAACAATGGTTGCTTTTTTAGTTACCATGAACATATTTCAGGAAAAATGCCTAGTATTTCCCAGTATAATACACTAATTCTAGGCACAAGTATCCAGTCTTACTCCATGTAAAATGCAGTCCCTGCTCTCACCAGAATAAATTTCTGTTGTTTATTTTATTTTTATTTTTATTTTCTATCTTTGGTTTGTTTACAGGTAATCATCATGTGCATGTGTGTGTGGATGTGATTGTTGGAACGAGAAATACCCTCCCCCATCAGCTTCCATATTTAACACTTGCTCTCCAGTTAGAGGTGGTGTTTTGAGAGGTCATGGAAACTTTAAGAGGTAAAGTCTTGCTGGAGAAAGCAAATCTAGCCTCATCCCACTTTCAGCTCATGCTGTTTTTTAGCTGTGATTGAAGAAGTGAGCTCTCAGCTTCCTGCCACTGCTTCCCTGCCTGCCACTTGCTGCCATGCTTCTCTTCTAAGATGGGCTCTATCCCTCTGAAATGATAAGCCAAAAGAAACTCTTCCTTTTATCAGTTGCCTTGGTCATAGTGTCATTTCACAGCAACAAGAAAGTAACCAACACAGCAGGTGTGTGTGTGTGTGTGTGTGTGTGTGTGTGTGTGTGTGTGTGTGTGTGTGTTTATGTGCCTATTCGTGTGTGGTATAGGTGTACATTATGTCCAAGTATGTATGTGTGTGCATGCACATGGAAGCCAGATGTTAACCTCAAGTGTAAATCCTTAGGTTCTATCCACTTTTTTCTTTGATATAGGATCTCTTGTTGGCCTGGACTCACCAAGCAGCGTAGGCTGGTTGGCCAGCTATCCTCAGGGATCTACCTACCTCTACCTCCTCAGCACATGCTTCAAGGGATGACTTTTTCATGGGTCCTAGCGATTGACCTAATGCTTGCAAGGTTCCATGGTAAGCATTTTACGGATTGAGTCATTGCTCCAGTTCCAATTATTAACATTTTTTATTCAAAGTAATTGCTATTTTTTGGTCATCATATCGTAATATTTTAATAAGTATTTATTGATGACCTTTTATTAAAATACTTTAATAAGTATTCATTGATGAAACTTTTCTAGGCAATGAAGACATAAACATGAATAAAAAAGCTTAAGTCTTAGTCCTTAGTGAGCTTGTACAAATGAATTAACAACTAGATAGATAATATATATGCTGAATAATATAAGGCCTATGAAAAATAATAAACTAAGGTAAAGGGACATATGTTTGTTAGTCATCCTTCTGTTAATATCACAAATACCAGAGATAGTTAATTATAAAGGGGAAGACGTATTTTGCCTCATGGTCTCACAAGTTCTAGTTTATAATAATTTGATTCCATGGTGAAGCAGAACATCACATCCAGAATTCATGATAGTGCAGTGCTACTCTGTATGGCTGGAATCAAGAGATAAAAGCAAGGTTGGGGACTGGGGTCTCACCATTCTCTTTGATGTCGTATTCCCAGTGACTGAGGAACTCCAACTGGGCCTCAAAGGTTTGACCACTTCCCAATAGTGGCAAGCTGGGGACTAAGTATTTAACACCTGTGAATTTGGAGAAATCATTCTGGATAAAAATTACAGGCGGGAGGTTTGGTGAGGTCCCTCAGCTGATAAAAGCACTTGCTATACAAGCCTGAGGACCTGAGTTCATTCGAAAGAGCCCTGGCTAAAAAAAAAAAAAAAAAAAAAAAAAAAAAGGCTGGTGCAGTGGTAGGCTTTTGTAATGGGCCAGCTACCCTGGAGCAGGCAGTGTGGTAGAAACAACAAGAGAGATCCTGGCCTAAATAAAGAGGAGAAAGTTGTCCTCTGACCTCCACAAGTATACTGTGGCATATGCACACCCACACACATGCTTCATATATTCACATTAATAATACATTAATTAATTAATTAAAAAATTAAATATAGTAAGGAATAGCAAGTGAATATTTTATATAAGATGGCCAAGGAAGGTCTCTGTGAAGAGGTACCAGAAATGTAAATGAATAAGAATGGATGCAAGCCATGTGAATATTGAGGGCAGAGTGTTTTTGTTTTAGAAGATAAAACAACATCTTTATTGACATTTTTTATATATTTTATTTTACAATACTATTCAGTTCTACATAATAGCCAGAGATTCCATTGTTCTTTCCCTTCCTGCCCCCCTCCCCTTCCCCCAGCCCACCCCACATTCTCACCTCCTTCAGATCAAGGTCTCCCCCGAGGACTGGGACATGAACTATGACAGTTTTATTTAATAATGAAACTCCAAATAACACAGAACAATGGCCAATATCATTAAGGCTCTCTCAGCCTATTTCTACAGCCCCCCTTTAAAAAGGAGTCAACAACCAAACAAAGAAACAATCAAAACCCAGATCTTTTCAATGCCCTCTAGAGCGTGTATGTGTGACATCCCAGCTAGCAGTTTCCTAGTGGTATTTCAAAGATGGAAACCTGTGAGCCTTCCCTACAGAACTTAACAATCATTTTCTGGGAAGGAGACAGGCTTGGACTCCAACACCAGTTGTAATGTCCTCTTGATAAAATTCTTAGAAGTGCCCAGCTAAGCACATTCCATCAACTCCACTGGGTATCTTCAAAGTCCATTCCAGTCTACTCAGAGCAGAGCCTATTGATTCAGAAAGCCTGGCCTGGTAATGAACTAATTTTTTAATGCCTGAAAACTATGGGAACATTATTTTGAGGACTAAATTTTGCTTTTATTTTTTGTTATTTTACCTTATTTTAAACATTTTTAATTTTTTAAAATTTTGTATGCATGTGTAGAGGTCAGAGGATAACTGTTGGGAGTGAGTTCTCAGTGTGTACCATGTAGGTCAAGGGGATCCATGTCACGCATGTC
Source organism: Peromyscus maniculatus bairdii (assembly GCF_049852395.1). Lineage (NCBI taxonomy): Eukaryota > Metazoa > Chordata > Mammalia > Rodentia > Cricetidae > Peromyscus > Peromyscus maniculatus. The sequence goes on from NC_134875.1 coordinate 53,631,782, forward strand.
TTCAAGCTTAGTAGCAAGCACCTTTACTCACTGAGCTTTCTTACTGGTCCCTCATTTTGCCTTCTACTAGGGTTTATAATTTATAATGATTGAAATAAATGGATCATAAGCACATGGTTCATTGGCAGACCTATATACACCATATCACAATCATATTCCCTTACCCCAGAGAGTTATTTTGTAGTGCTTATAGTCAATCTCTCTCCAGATTTTATGATTTTTCATCACAGTTTATATTTCCCTATTGTTAAATTACTTATAAATGGATTTCTACAGTATATGTTTATATGTAACTTTATTCACTCATTATTATGTATATGAAACTTGTCATGTTATGTCTATCAACAATTTGTTTTCATTGAATGGTAGTCTGTTGTATAAATATACCACAATTTACTGTTGACAGAAATTTGGATCACTTCCAATTTGGACTACTATAAATAAAGCAAGCTTGAATACTGATGAGCAAGACTCTCAGTGGATATATGCTTTTATTACTTGGAGTGGACATTAGATCACAGGATCATATGAGATTGAGAATTTTAATGTACATAAAATTCTGGCTCTGAAACAAGAGTTCCTATTGGTACTAACTCTTTAATGGGACAGCCTTTAACCCACTGAAAACAACTTTGCATAAGACAATGTAGCATAATGGTTAAGAGTAAGGTCTCTGGACTGAATATGCCTCAATTCCTATCATGTAAGGTCTCTGGACTGAATATGCCTCAATTCCTATCGTGGCTCTAGGATACAAGAGCTGTGAGGCCTTGGGCATATTGTTTAATGTTTTATGAACTTTACTTCCTTATAAGTGAATTACATTGTCTCACAGGGCTCTTCAATAAGCATTCATTAGATATGCTCTATAAAAGTAGTTAGTGTGGCTCCTTTCACTACTTATAACTCAGTAAATGTTGACTTGGGGGTGAGAGAACTTCATCTCTATCTGTATTTCCTTGAAAGTTTCAGAAAATACAATACTAAAATGAAAAGCAACCACAACACCAAGAGGCATTTAATTAAATTACAATGAATGACTAAGGCTTGAGTTCAAAATTAAACAAAATTTAACTTTGCTCATCTTTCTTAAATAATATTGTATAATCAAAGATTGATTGGCTATTTTGTACTTTACCACTCAACAACTTTGGCTTCAGGAACACTATGCATTCTTGTTTAAAACAATGCTGACTATATGCAGACAAGCTTCAGATATTTTTACTACATTGCAAGCAAATTGTTGACATTCATAGGGAGTGTCAATATTAATAGCTAAACTTGCAAAATAGAAGGCTCAATTCAGCAACATCACCAAAGTCAATTAATGTCATACCCAGTCATAAAGATGCATAAAGAATAAGAAAAATTTTATGACTTTCAATTACTAATTTATGCATGTTTTACTTGTCAATTTCTAAAAAAAAATCAATTTCCCAGTTCTCTCTGCTGAATACAATTTTAATCAGTGAGCATTAGCCAATAAAAATGCACATATAAAAGGAGACTTTTCTCTCCATTCAAGTAACTCCACTTCATTCACAATGTCAAAGTCCTCAGTCGTTTGATTTCCAAAATGCAGCAAATGCCAAGCTACTATTCAAAAAGGTGATATTGAAGTGTGCTGTCTGAGGAAGAACAGCTACTATTGAACTTTAGGTTTTAAATTTTCTTTGCCCCTTTTCTCTCCCTTTCCCCTCAACAAACCTCCTACATGAGCCCTGTCGTATGATGTGACTCCTTCCTGCCATTTTTAAAATGGCAGTCTGGGTGTGGATGTAGCTGAGGACTTTAACACAAGACAAACTAAAAATCTAAAACCTAAAGTTCAATAGTAACTGTTCTTCCTCAGACTATATCGTTTAGCAATATTACTTAATCTATGAGTGTCCCCTACAGATTCTTAAACTAATTTTAAAGGGACATTGAATAGGTAAGTTGATGTTGTGGTCTGTTTCATGCTTGGAATAGAAGGAGTCAAATCTCAAACACTCATATTGGGTAGAAAATGCTCAAAGATAACATCACACTCCTAATTCCGTTTTCCATAAAGACTCCAACAATATGAAAAATCAAGATCAGAGGCCCGTGTTCAAGATTAGTATCGTACTTGAAGTCATCCTCCAATTGGCAGCAAAATTGTCCCTGGATCTTGGTAGCCCCTAACTTGCAATCTATGAATGACTCTGAAATCTGCATATCCTTTTATTATTATTATTATTTTATTTTATTGTATTTTATTTTACAATACTATTCAGTTCTACATAACAGCCACAGATTCCCTTGTTCTCCCCCTTCCTGCCCCCCTCCCCTTCCCCCCAGCACACCCTCCATTCCCACCTCCTCCAGAGCAAGGCCTCCCCTGAGGACTGAGATCGACCTGATAGACTCAGTCCAGGCAGGTCCAGTCCCCTCCTCCCAGATTGAGCCAAGCGTCCCTGCATAAGTCCCAGGTTTCAAACAGCTAACTCATGCAAGGAGCCCAGGACCTGGTACCACTGCCTAGATGCCTCCCAAACAGGTCAAGCCAATCAACTGTCTCACCTATTCAGAGGGCCTGATCCAGTTCAAGTTTCACTTTCTGGCAAATGTCCTGTATTTTCAGAAATCAAAACAAACAAACAAATAAAACTTTTAAAATATGGAGACAGAAGAGAATGTAGCTGGGTGGTGGTAGTGCATGCCTTTAATCCCAGCACTCGGGAGGCAGAGGCAGGCAAGTCTCTGTGAGTTCGAAGCCAGCCTGCTCTACAGAACGAGTTCCAGAACAGCCAGGGCTACACAGAGGAAAAAAGGAGAGAATGTAAATTAAATAACTGTGTCCCCCAAATGGCTGTGCCAGTTATATTGGCTTATCTAACTGGTCCATAATTGAGTCTGTGTATTTCTCCTCTACTCGAGTGCCACCATTTTCCTCTACTATAATATCACATAACTGACAGTTCAATTTTTCCCCCAAAATGCAACTCTGACTATGTAATTTGCTGTTTTATATTTTTCACTAGTTCCCATAGTGTCCAAGATAACATTTAGATTCTACTATGGTCTACAAAGACCTTTCACAATCTGGTCCTTGTTTACCTTCTAGCATTTTCTCTCATCATTTCTTGCCCCCCACCCTAAGTTTAGGTAAACCGCATTATCTATGGTTTCTTGTGTCTACTTCTTGCGTCCCTCAGCACCTTAACAGAAGTTAGTTTCTGGCTAATTTGCTTGCCCTTCCACCTGGCCCATTCTCCTGATTTTTAAAGATTCAGCTTCAGCATTACCGTGCCTGAAGATCATTTTGTAGTTTTACTTTTTATATATGAAAAACAACACACAGCCATATTAAATGCAAGTGTCCCTCTTCTTTACTCAGAGTTTCGCCATAGCACTGACCACTTTCATAATTACAGACTTTCCAAATTGTCTTCCCCACTGTACATTGAGTTTCTGGTGGTCAGGGACCCTGTTTTATAAATGTCTATATTTTCTGGAGCCTATTACAGTGTCTGGCTCAAAGTGGATGCTTAACAATTGTTGGCTTACCTGGTATAATAAAAGAAAAAAAAATTCACAACCTAGTGGCACAGTTTATTTTTTTTTAGTTTACAATATGTAGAGACTTGGCTTTAAAGACTTTAATGTGAAAAAATGTGAGTGTTCTAGTCACATTGCCTTGCCCATGGCAATCCTCAGACATCCACTCCATCCCTTTTTGTATCCCAGCTTTTGGAATGCAGGGCTCTTCTATACTGTAATTATTTCAAAGACTTTTAGGCCTCCTGATTATGCTGTAGTTACTATCTCAATTTCCTGTTGTGGTCTTATAGTGAGCCTTCTTCTTGTTGCTAGGATGAGCCCCTCTTCTGAATCTCCCTTTGATATAATCCCATTACCTTTTTGGTCTCTTGATAACTGATAGCAATCAAATCTTCCTTTGTCTAGGGTTTTTAGCAATTTAAATGCACTGATATACTAAAATACAGAAAAACCAACCACAAGCCATTGAATAGGACCAATAGTAGCATACATATTAACCAGATCTTAGAGAGAAGGGGTAAGGAGGCATAAAAATGCTGCTATTCAGTAAGATCATTTCACTGGATATATAGTGACACACCTGTCATGACGGTCCTACTGTGCCTGTGATCCCATGCTAAAGCCTTTAATGAAGAGGAGGTCGTCTATCTGTCAAGAGAGACACTTGCCAGATGTGGAGGCTCACTCCTATGATCCCAGCAACTGGGAAGTGAGGCTCAGATAGGAGAATGGTCCAAGTTAAAGGCTGGTCTGAGCTACAATGCAAAACCTTGCATCAAGAAAGACAGGAAGGGGATGGAAAAAAGAGGAAGGAGAAGAGGAAGAGGAGAAGGCAAAGAAAGGAGGGAGGGAAGGTGAGAGGGATGGAAGAGGAGAGCTACTTGGGTGTCGCTCTTCCTTAGGATACCCCTTTTTCACCTTCAAATTATTGTGTTTAATGGGTATTACAAGAGTCTGAGCTAGAACCTGACCTCCAAAGGAAGTCATTGATCAAAGGAGTAGATAATGAACATAAGTACAAAGAATTTCAAACCCAGTATGCTGAATATCTCACATTTACCTTCTCATAAAACACTTAAGACTTTTCACTTTGAAAAATACTTGGCTGGGCAGTGGTGGCACATGCCTTTAATCCCAGCACTTGGGAGGCAGAGGCAGGCAGATCTCTGTGAGTTCAAAGCCAGCCTGGTCTACAGAGCGAGATCCAGGACTAGCACCAAAACTACACAGAGAAACCCTGTCTCAAAATAAAATAAAAGAAAATAAAATAAAAGAAAAGAAAAAGAAAAAACAAAAACACCTAATACTTAAGATTGCCTACTTCATTTTCTATGGGTCTGGATTTGAATCAAACAAACATGACTCCATGTAAACTGGGATGGGGTCATATTTCTCTTAGGAAAGGACCAGTTAATCTCTCTCACTGGTGATTTATGTATTAAGCTTGGAAGATAGCACAGTGGAAGAGTTCTAGCCTAGCATTTACAAGTTTCTGGGTACTATCCACAGCACTACTAGAAAATAAACAAAAGTATACATAATGAAGTAACATGTACATATTTCCTGGCTTTTGTCCCATGTTTTTTTAATTAATTGTAAGATGGCCAAAAGTGAAGGATATTAGATCTTCTCCCAGTTTTGTCGAAGTGTAAATAAATCATTTTTCCTGTACTAGTTTCTGCCTCCTGACCCTTTCTGTTGAGATACATGGAAACTGAGGTGCTAGATAAGGACCTAAGAGTGTGGTAACACTGCTAGCAAACTGAATTTCAGGTCAATTTCCATTCATTCATTCACCAGATGGTGTTTTCCACTGAACTTTATTAGGGTTGATAAGGCCAAATATTTCTCCTTTAGTAGGTCCTGGAATCCTATAGAGATACACTATCATCCTGTTACTAATCACAATTTCTATTAAAAATGTGTATAAATATCCTCAGGAGTAAGTTGCATCTGCTATAAAACAGCTGTTGACCTTTAGAAGTAATTCTTCAGTACAGGTCTTTCAACTGCTACTGACCCCCAAGAAGGTATCAAATAATACATTTGCTTTATTGAATAATAATTTGCAATATGCTTTAAAGGTCTCCCTTCCCTCTTGGGCCATTGTTGTTTTAGTGATTTTGAAGCCTTCAACCTGTTACATATTTATAATCCCCTGGTCACCTCAACCTTCTTTTGTAAGATCTAGTATATGACAAAATATCTGTATGTTTAGCACATTATAGATCCTTTTCCCTCTCATATGCCTCTCACAGAAAAAAATGCATGAACTCAAGAATGTTTCCCTCTTTCAAGTTTCACTTGAGCTCTCTTGTTTTATTATAGAGAATGTCATCAATATTAGCACATGTGCCTCTTCAATTCAACCCTGAGGGGCAGAGATAGATGAATGATTTATAAAATGTAATAGAGTTTTGTTTGCATGACACAAATATGCAAAATATCCCTTTAAACACAAATTATTAAGGATTTCTGGTGATTTTCAAACTAGACAAAGAGGACACAATTCCAGATTTTTAGTGATTGCTGATGAGTCCATTATATAGTGTTTTTCAAAACTTCCTATTATGAATGAAGAAACATACAATGCCACTATTTTCCCAGAGAATAGCATAGATTTTGGTGACAGAATTCAATAGTGATTATCCATGACTTGGCAACAGTTAAGTTCTTAGCTGAAAATAAATATGATCAAGGGACAACACAACTGATAATTAAGAGTAAAATTGTTTCTACATTCACAAACACACATATGCATGACCACCACCAACAACAACAACCAGGAAACAGAAAATACACTACTTGCAACATGAATAAAAAACAGATTTTTAGCAATGTTCAAGGAATTAAAGGCAAAAAGGAAACACAAGAAGTAGAAATATATGTCAGTGGAATATGATATTACATGTGATAAGATAGGAAAAAATAATAATTTAGAAATAGTATCACAACATAGAGAGTTTGAAAATAAGCTGAAATTATTTGGAAGAAATAAAAACAGTTAAAACTACTTATAGGGCTTCTATTTCAAGTAAAGAGAGGATATTCAAATAGGTAATGATTTTGTGATGAGGGCATTTGGTTATTTGTCTACACCCCTTCCAATATTCAAATATTTCCAATACTTCACAGCAAGAAGTACTATACAAGAGTAGAGAAGGGCTTGATCAAGGAGAGATATAGTCCAAAAGAGCAAAGGATGCTATAGATGAATATGGATATCATGTAAGAAACTGAGAAAATATTTTCTGAAGATTACTCTTATCAATAACATGATCCTTTATATCTCACACACATTGGTCATACCCATTCTGTCCTGATCTCTCAGTTACTGAAGGGTGGGCCATCTACATTCATTCATCTTTCTTTGGAACTGTAAGAGTAGACTTATAAAAAATATTGCCCATGAAATACTATTAGAATATTCAATATCTGAATTGGAGTAAGAGTGACAAAATACCATGCCTGATTTGCTATCAGGCCTCCAGCTATGCATTCTAGTATATGTACATTATGGAAGAGTCAACATTCTTATACACTATACTGATCAAAAGCCAAATCTCCCTTTCTGGGGTGTCTTAGTTAGGGTTACCATTGCTATGGTGAAACACCATGACTAAAGGCAACCAGGGGATGAAAGGATTTTATTTTACTCATAGTTCCATCAAAAGCAGTGAGTGCAGGAACGCAAGCAGAGCAGGAACCTGGAGTCAGGAGCTATTGTAAAGACTGTGGAAGGGTGCTGCTTACTAGCTTTCTCATCATGGTTTGCTCAGCCTGCTTTCTTATAGAACCCAGGACCTGCCCATGCATAGCCCCACCCACAATGGACTGGGCCCTCTCCCATCAATCACTAATTAAGAAAATGCCCTACAGCCCAATCTTGTGAATGCATTTTCTTAAGGTTCTCTCCCCTCAAATGACTTTGTCAAGTTGACTTAAAACTACCCAGCACATGGAATGAGAGTTTACTTATTTTGTTACTGTGTCATAATGGCTGTAATGATGTGTCCATAAATGACAATTGCCATTCTCAGTATACAGGAGAAAAGATAATAAAGTAATAAAAATGATGATCATACAATTCATTAAGAATCTTGATATGCTCAGCTTTAGACAAGGTTCTTTGTCACCTAAAGAATAATGCAAATAACAGCACCAAGGGCCATGCTGCTGCAAGGACCATACTGATCTGGGTGGCCAGTGCTGTCACCTTGGCACATGGAAACATCTGGGCTCTGGCTGCTGCCTAGGGCCATGTCTGGGTCTGTGGCCACCCAAGGGCCATAGTCTGGAGTGATGTCCATGGCTCCTGTTATCACTGAGGATGCCCTGGGTCTGATCAGCCACCTGAGACCATGTTGGTGTCCGAGGACCATGCTGCCCCCGGAGACATACTGATCTGGGTGGCCTGTGCTACCATGGGGGCCATGGTGATGTCTGAGCCTGAGCTGCTGCTAAGAGCCATGTTTGGGACTGAGGTCCTAATGCCGCTGAGGTCTGTGTTATGTCCATGGCCTGTATTATGACGAGGAGTCATAGGAACCATACGTGTTGAAGTCTGAGGCCCTTTACTGGACCTGGAATAGCTGTATACTGCAGTAGACGAACTGGCCCTGCACCTCGGGGGAGTGCTACCCCCCCTACACTTGGGAAAGATGGTTCTACCCCTCACCACAGTCATGCACCTCACCTACACAGCACACTAAGGCTGACTCTGTTTGAGGGGTACATGTGAGTTTGGCCTGTGGTTATGAGAGCAGGAGAGCTGACCTCCCCCTCCCTGGTTATGCCCCCCTACAACAATCAGGAGAGAGGGCCTTACATCTTGCCTGGGCAAAACAGTAGAGATAGCCCTGGTGGTATAAGTGTGGGTAAGCTGGACCTGAGAGCAAGAGAATTGGCCCCTCTCTTCATTGCAGGCTGCGTTGGGTGAGCTAGCCAAGGCAGTGCTAGAGAGCTCACCCAGGTGGCAATGGTGGTGGGCTGACCAGCCCTGGTACCACTCAGGCCCAGAATCAAAGCTGTGAGTTGGCCCACCCAAACATCCACTTCATCAATGAGCTGCTGGAGCATGTGAAGGGGTCAGACATTCAGATCCAGAGCTTCAGGATCTCCATGACACAGGACAACAGTATATCCAAGAGGAGCCCCAGTGAGAGTTCATTATCCATAATGTAGCTGAAACCAGAGCCCCCTAACCAGACCAATGACTCATTGCAATGAACACTTACAAGTAAAGATGAATGGACTAAAGGGTTTACTGTGTGACTCATGGGGCCACATTACAGTTTCCACTACAAGACTCTTCTCTTTTTTTGTTTATTTGTTTGTTTGGTTTTGTTTTTGGTTTTTCTTTTAAATTTTGGGGTTTTGGGGGGGAGTGGGGGGAGTTTGTAAAGGTAAAGGATGAATGTAAGGAGACAGGGAGATAAGTGGGATCAGGATGCATAATGTGAAATCCACAAAAAAATCAAAAAAAGTTAAAAGTAAAAAAAAGAGAGAGAAAAGAATAATGCAAATAGTAGAAGCAGTTTCCTTATTACCATGTAACTTGTATATTTGTGTCTCAGAAATATATACCCAGATTCTGTAACTAAATACACCAATAATTTGAGAGAAAGGATAATTTTCCCTTAACAGGTGACTGTGTGATTTACAGTTATCAAAAGATGTCAAAAGGCATTGTAGTATTTGTGGAAAGCATCTTCTATTTTGTTACATTTATTTATTTATTTAGTGATTGTGTGTTTACATGTACATGTGTGTGTTCATGTGCCCTTGTGCAGTGCCACTGTGTTCATGTGGACAACTTACAGCAATGGGTTCTCTTCTTAAATCATGTGGGTTCCAAGTCTCAAACTCAGCTCATTAGGTGTGACAGCAAGCACCCTTACCTGCAGAACCATCTCACTGGCCCCACGTTTCTGATTTTCATTCTCATAGCAATCTTAGTGTGGATCTTTACAAACTAAAGGACAGGCTTCTTTGACAGCAAATAACATATGACATTATACAAAGCAGTGACACAGTACTTTTTCAGGCAATCATTCAACTCAAATGAGATTACATATGTATCATGTGCTAATTAAAGATGGTAAAGCCTATATAGAGATGAGGTCTTTCTATCAATCGTAATAAAATCAAATGTAGAATACCTGTGAATTCAGTCTTTGACATATGCAGAAGTAGTTCATTGCCAACAACTACTATTAAGAAAAAACTTGTAGTGTCCTCTAATTTATTGACACACACAAAGATATTAGCTCTTAACTATAAACTGCTCCCAAATTTGTAATGTTTAATGAGCAAATAGCAAATTCCACCTTGGTCAATTAGACTAACCTCTAAATTGCTACCAAGTCATGTTGGTAGCAGCTGTCAATTCAGAAGCAGTTTATCAGGACTTAAAGATGACAAGAACACGCTGAGTTGAAATGATTGTTACAACAAAAATTTGCTAAGGCATGTATCCTGTAAAACATGTCTCCATACCACAGAAAATGGCTAGTAGTGAGAGGTAATCCAGTGGGGCCAGCACAGTGTAAACTTTACCTCTTTGTTCTGGGAGACTTAAGGCAAATTGCTTTCTCAACCCTTTAAAAGAAGAGCTTGGTCTCCGTGCTTCATGGCTGCTGGCAAATGTGTTTGTACTAAGCTTTTGGTTGGCAAGATAAACTAAAACATTTAGAAAGAATAACTCTGAAAATTTTCCACTAACAGTCTGCAAAATTTATCAGACACGCTTTTGTGAGGGGGCTGTGCTATTATGCCTATTGCCTGGGGAGAGACACATCATGCAGGTAATGAATGATTCACAGAGAAGCACACACTCACGTCAGACCTATTTGTACGCGCTGTCACAAAGCTACTGAGAAGTACTGCATATGATTCAGTGGGGGCCACTCTGGTCCCCAGGCACCCTATTCAGGATGAAGCTACAGTAAGGGAGGGCAGTTTTCCAGGCAGTAAGAGGAGGCAGGGGATAAAATCTGAGACAAGGCACAAAACAAGAGGGGAAAATCCTCATGGATTAAATAAGGAATAATTCCTTATTTGGGGACAATAAATCTGTATTCATTAACAGAATTGTCTTTAATTCTCAATTTTTCACTTTTCTGGTATTTTACTTGACTTATCTAAAAGCTGTTAAAAGGGAAATCAGGATATTCATTCCAAACAAGTTACTGTCGTTCTGCTGTGTGCTGTCAGAAGCATATATCATGGTGACTCATTCTCAACAGACCTAGGCTAGCCTTTTCACAAACTCTTTTGACTCATGTCCCAGGAGCACAATTTCCTGTGCTGAATTGGCCATCCCCTTGAATCACCCTAATCAGCAAATACGATGTTTGCACACAGACTGGGGCAATTGAATGCTGTATGGACAGAGAGTGACGAGCATTTCAAAATGGGATGTATTTCCTACCCTCTAAGCGTGAGCTGTAATGAAGAACAGATCACCATATGGGAAAATATGGGAACAAGGTCTCTGCACAAACAGCGCAGCTTTGCTAAGCCAAATCTCTTCTGTTAATATTAGCGTCTGTGAGGCTGAGACTGCAAGTGCATTTTGTGCCACTGCTTAATGCTGTGTTATAATTGGGAAATTCCCTCCAGCAGGAGACGAAGGGAAAGAAATACTGGTCTAGGCCAGTTACAGGAATATGACACTTAAAGAAATCAGGACAAGATTTAAAAAAATTGAAACTCGTTCTAAACACACAATCTCAAGCAAGCCAATGAAGTCATAGAATCTCCTGATAAAGTCAGAAAACTTAGAATGTCTGTTTTACTGAGTTAAATAGCAAGTCTATCCATATGCTTCCTAGGCTTCACTTTAGTCTTCTACTTCTTATTCTTTTTTTTAAAATTTATTTATTTGTATTTTATGTGCACTGGTGTTTTGCCTGCATATGTGTCTGTGTAAGGGTGTTGGATCCCCTGGAACAAGAGTTGCAGAGAGTTGTGAGCTGCCATGTAGGTGCTGGGAATTGAACCCAGGTCCTCTGAAATAGGAGCTAGTGCTCTTAACTGCTGGGCCATCTCTCCAGTCCCCCCAACTTCTTATTCTTAGTAGTGACTTTTATGGAAAATTTGGCACTATGAATATTGGATGACAACACATCTAAACAACCAACTACTTTACTTACGTAATTCTACCAAGCTATTTACTACGTACATGCAGGGAAAGCACCTGTATTTACAGGTTTTAGCCATTTGTTTTGCTTCTGTACTAGTGGCTTGAGTCATTTTGCAGCAGACAAACTATCTCTATTGTCTTAGAATATAGATTTTTAATCAAGGTAGTCATTATTAAGTATTTGTAAAGTGTAATGATAATAGCTAAAGTTTATTGGGTAGTTTACCATGTGTCATATACTGGGCTATGAAAGTATATGAGGACTCACTTTAGCCTTTTGTAAGTGTTTATTATTGTTATTTTTTATCATTCTGGAACTGGAACTCAGGGCTATGTGCATGTTAGTTAAGTGGTACAGCAAGCACAAAGCCATACTGACCCTCAGCCCACACATAATCCTTTAAGATGCCTATATCATCATCCTCAATACAACAAGTTCAAAACAGCATCCAGTCCTGCAGGAGCAACTATGATGACAATAGACATCAGCGTAAAAATCTAGAGACCATTGTATAAAAGATTACATAATGAGCCCTCAGTGCTCCAGAGACCATCAGCTAAAAGGAAGAGCATAAACACAGAGTCGGGAAATGCTTTAGAGAACAGAGAGAATTTCAGCAGAGCCCTGGGGGACAAATGCCAAGAATGAAGGAAAATACTGTGAGCAAAACGGCCAAAAGCAAATGAAATGACATCAACTAATACTAAATGAATGGTTTGGTTTGAAAGTATAATACTGGCTTTAAAATATTCTGCCAGTATTTCATTTCATTTTGTATGTCATGAGTTTCTAAGGTAAAATGCCAACAGTGAAAGACAGTTATACACAATAAAATAATCTGGAAATGCAATGACTCTCGATCTTTGGAAAAAGAAAATCAAATATTTGATGGCTCCAAAGACATTCATTAAATGCTTCACTTGTTCTAAAAAAGTATTTCTTAAAGAAAAATGTTTGATATTACCTGTCATTTTATTGACAAGCCTCAATTTCCTTCATTTTCTCTTTTCTGACACTCACTAAATTCTGGGAAATCCACATGGGTAGTATCTTCCTGACAAGAGGAATTATGTACAAATTGACATTTTTTAGGACAGTCACATGTTAGACTAAAACACCTATCTATCCCCAGCATGTATAGCATCTCGCTTACCAATGATGCACTGTTTCAACTGGTTAGCATCAGTGGGGTTGTTTTAATGTTTCTTTTCACAATGGAAATTGATCTGTGGGATTCTGCTTTTTGTTATTGTCTTCAAACATTCTAGAATGAAATAAACTAAGACTGATACTTTAATAAACATAGAATCAGAAGTTAAAAAGTCATTTATTCCCATCTTGTACCAACATAAAGAAAAGATTATTTGCCTTATAATAGCATGCTTTACATAATATTTTTCCGTTTTCATCAATACTCAGATACTATTTGTAGTAATTTTTCCTTGTTTATTTTTACTGGAAGTAGCTAGCTTTAGATATAATCTTCCAAGTCAGTACTAAAACCAAAAGTTAAAATTGGTGAGACATCGTTGTTATCCATTCTCTCTGTTCATTTCCATTACAAAACAATAAGCCTTCAAACAATCATATATTAAGGTATGAGTTTGGGTGGCTGTAATTCAGTGACTGAGCACATGCCTAGAATGTGTGAGACTCTAAATTCAATTCCTAACACTGCAAAAGAAGATCTATTTAGCATGTATTTTAGATGGAATTATTATTCATAATATGAGAATATGCCTTTAACTTTAATATAGGATGGGATTTAACTAGTGATAAGCATTATGCTACACCTCTGTGTTTGAAATACTAATATAATCATCCTTCAAGTCCCTCCTACTCTGTCATATCTGCTATAGTGACCCCAGGCCATTTGAGACTGCATTTCTCCAATACTTGTCTGAATCACAAAAATGTAGCATTTGTTTCCCCATTAATTACTATTACCATCTACAGAGATACCTTGAAGGCAAAGGACAGTTTTTATTCTATCTTTTTGTTTTTTGTTTTTTTTGGCTATATCACATGGTGTGTAACAAGATGCAGATAGGAACAGATGAGTGAAATAGCAGCCAGTGGGCAAGCTTAACCATGAGGGTAATGGGATTGCCATGTTTTCTCAAAAGTAATTCTCATATTTTTCTTAATTAAATGTTTTTACATTCTCCCAAGTGTGATTAACTTTGTGCTCATAAATTTTTCTAGAAGAGACTGAAAGCTCCTAGTCTATAATTAGCCATAGCATATTTCCTTAGCTTACTATACAGTTTTTAAATGATAAACTATCACCCCAATTCAACCTTAATTCCCAAAGTGACTTTATGTAGGAAAACAGTTAATCAGAAAATTGTAGAAAGTAAGCTTTCTGAGGGTACCTTTGAGAAATTGTTGAATGGGTGATCAGTGGTTATACTTCTATTTCACATGAGGACCAAACAATGCCCCATTTGTTTTCAATGCTAAATTGTGAGAGGAGCACATTGATATACAAGCAGGCCATTAGAACTACAAAGTTAAGAAATTAAAGCTACAGTGATAAATCAAATTGTAACTTGGAAACAATTATGAAATATATGCATGAAGACAGTCTACAAAGCTCTGGGAAAGATAATGCATGGCAGAGATTCAATATTCTTGCATCTCCATCTAAGTTCAGATCTAATGAAAGTTTTTTGTAGAATATATAATGTTTGAAATGATCAAGAACTCTAAACTTTACACTAAATCTGACCTTATTGTGTGATTATAAGACAAATGATGAAGTATGCCTGAAGAAACAACTTAATGAGTTTCTTTACTTCATATCATGTTGCTTCGAAAGAATGGTGATACTGGTGATAATTGTTATGTTTCAGCCTCATGAATATCTGAAATTCTGGATTTCAGTAGTAACATGTCAAGAAACAAAGACATGAAAAATGGTAATAAGTGTCTCATGCACTCATAAAATTGATATATCACATGTAAAATAAATATAAATGATACTCCCCACAGTGAGACATATGAACAGTGACTGACTATTAAAAGCAGCAATTCTGGTTTCAGTGGAGCTTCTATAGTTTCAGAAAATATTTTATTAAAAAAATAGATTACAAATATCATCTAGGTATATTGAGTGATTTCTGGTCAGAAAATGTAACATATACTTAAGTGTTAAGGTCAGAAGTTTCAAAAACACCCAGGTATAGGGTGATAGAATACTGAAAGGCAATTACAGTTTTTTCCTTCTTGCTTTTTTTTATTTATCCATTTATATTTCCCTATTTACTATAAGCTTTTGATGCAATTTAGCAAATAATTATTGACCTATGTACCTCAGGTACACTGGTACATATTGTATGTAGTTCAAAGGCCTCACAGTCTAAAGTGGAGATTTGGGCTGAAGGCAAAAACATTAGACAATTAGGTTATTCATGACTTAAAAACATGCACATTTTTATGGATTTGTACATGTTGAATCTCAAGGGGAGATTTCCACAGGTAGAGGGTACTAAAAAATGTCCACTGGTCCTATTTATCTGCAACAGCACTCCTAGTTAGGGCTAAAATAGAAGGCTTGGGAAAGCTAGTCATAATAATAATTTTAGCATATGTTTTTTAAATATTAAGAAATTGACACTTTAATAAAACAGAATTTTTAAATTATACATTGTGTAGCTTGGTCTGTTTGTGGGGCTCCTAGCAATGTGATCAGGACCTGTCCCTGGTGCATGAGCTAGCTTTTTGGAACCTATTCCTCATGCAGGGACGCCTTGCCCAGCCTTGATGCAGTGGGGAGGAGCTTGCTCCTATCTCAATGTGATATGACATGCTTTGTTGACTCCCATTGGAGGCCTACCCCTTTCTGAATGGAGGAGGAGTGGTTCAGTAGGAGAGGGATAGACAGGAGCTGATGGTGGGGGAATGGGAATGGGGAGGGAGGAGCAACTGTGGTTGGTATGTAAAATAACTGAAAAAATTAATAGAAATAGAGAATGCAATAAAAAATGAGTTTGCACCTGGACTGTGGGAAATCATTGTTAACTATATAATCCTTGCACATTACCATATATATGTATGTGATAAAAGAAGATATTCATGTGTGACTCTTCCTTTTTCACAAATGGGAATATATTGTATGTACTGTCCTGTATACTAATTTTTCTTGACATCAGTCATAAATGATTTCTTATTACTATCTACCTATCCTATCCATTCTATAATACAGCAGCACTCTGTGGATGTGTCCAACTTATTCAAGCAGACATCTATTGGTGGGCATAGCTTCCCCGCCAGAATTTTAGTTATAAAAACAAGGTAAAATAGCAAAGAAACTCCCTGAACACCTGTGTGCATCATTTATCTATGGCAGCATTACTTCATCATGTAACAACTGAAACTTTGTAAAGGTAAGTGTTTGCTGTAGGGATCTGCCCTGTACATTTTAGGAGGCTTGGCAGCACTCCTTAGTTCTATTCACCAGATTCTAGTGGCATATACCACAGCTAAGATAATCAAAGTTGTCTGTAGACATTGACTAATGTCCCCTTTGGGACAAAACTGCCCCAGGTTGAGAATTACTCTGTAGAAAATGTCCTAATAATGGCTTCAAACCATGTTAGGAGGCTTCCTGTCAGTGTTACTTATAAGCAAAGTTTAGTATTTCTCTCTTATTTAGACTGTGCTTTCTCATGAATGTAAGTGTTTTCCAAGTGTATAAGTCATTTTTATATTTTTCTCAATGAGTTTTGTTCATTTCTTTTCTTTTATGGTGAACAATCTTGCATCGATTCCTAAGGAAAAAAAAAGTATTAATCTTTTGTCAGTCATAGGTTGCAAAATATTTCCCTTTCATTATGCTTTTTATTTTTTTGGTTTTTTTTTTGTTTTTTTTTTTTTTTTGTTTTTTTTTTTTTTTTTTTTTTTTTTTTTTTGAGACAGGGTTTCTCTGTGTAGCTTTGCGCCTTTCCTGGAACTCACTTGGTAGCCCAGGCTGGCCTCGAACTCACAGAGATCCGCCTGCCTCTGCCTCCCGAGTGCTGGGATTAAAGGCGTGCGCCACCACCGCCCGGCCTTCATTATGCTTTTTATATGTGCAGAAATTCAATATTTATATGGTGGTATTTATTAAAATTTTCTACTAGAATATCTAGACTTTGTGCCTTGGAAAATTTACATTTCAAGATCTCCATTTACTGCCCCACATCATGGTCAAAATTTACTTCTAACATTTTTATAATTTCACTCAAATCATTCCATATGAGTAGCAGCACCAACATTAACTGGAAGGCTGTTAGATATACAAATTTTTGTTCTTATTTCCATGTACTGAGGGAGATCCAAGTTTATCTCTTCAAAGTCCTGTATGTAATTCCAGTGTTCCAGAAAGCCAAGAACCACTGGGTAGACATGGGAAGGCCAGTGACATAGTTAATATAATAATCACAGCAACAGTTATGAAGAACTATCACAGAAGGAAAAAGTTGAACAGAAATGCCACCATGCTGTCAACTGATTGGCTGTGGAAGGAAGTGAAAATGAAAAATTCTAAGGCTGCAGTTTCAAAGGTAGGCGACTTGTGAATTGATAGTATCAATAAGAAAGGCAGAGGTGTAGGAGGAAAATCTTATATAGAGCAGAGGGATCATAGTGAGTTATTTTCTAATGTGTTATGAAATATTTTAGAACTTCAAGGAGATATATTAATATAATTACCACCCACGACACAGCACCCAGCTTAGAAACATAAGCAACATAGTTGAAGCAAGCACTTGTGTAATATTCCACTGTTGAATTCTGATTTCTATTCCAACAATGTGGTAAATATGATTTTTAAAAAATTAATGTTTTTCATTCTCTCACCATTTTAAAGATGCATAGGTACATAGAAGTATAAAAAATGTGTCATTTTTATTGTTTTGCCTATTTTCCAAATACATAGAAATAAAATCTACATTCATTAATCACTAATTTTCTTGTTTATTATCATATGTTATCTCATTTGTTGCTACCTCATTTATTTTTACTATTTGGTATGTATCTTTATTATAAAAAATTCATGTATTTATTACCCTGTCTAATAGATTCATTGTTTAAACATTTTTCTTGTAGTTGATCATGATGACACACATTTAATACTAGCAGAGACAAACTGCTCTCTGTGAGGTCAAGGCCAGCCTAGTCTATATAGTGAGACACTGTCTCAAATGAAAAAGTATCTTAGAGTATTCTTAGCAACTAAGATATTCTTCTAAGTATCTTACAAATATTCTGGAACAATTATGGAATGATTTCTCTATGTAATATACTTATAAGCAGAATTATAAATTTGTAGTACCCTATCTTTATTTTACAACATATAGACAAACTGCCTCCTCAGAAACTGCATCAATTTAAATTGACACCAACAATGTTATCTTTTCCCATACACTTTCATGAAAGTTCAGTATACTCAGAAATTACATTTTTATTAATGTGGTAGATGAGAAAAATGCATATCATTTTGGATGTTATTTTTATGTCTCTAAATACAAATCAAGTTAAACTTCTTTCCTGTATTTATTGCCAATTCAGGTTTCCTGTTATGTGATATGAACTACCTACTCATGAGCTGCCCAGATTTCTTATGGACTGTATACTCTTCCTGTTGATTAGTAGGAATTATTTTTATTTTTACATAATGGATAGTAACTATCAGTTGATTTTGTGCCTCTTACTGTCCTTTTGATTTTTTCAAGTGGCACTTTTATGATAAGAGTTTATTTTTAATACAGGAAAACAATCATTTCAACCCCATTTCTTTTTATTAAAACTTAAAAATATGTCTGATCCTGAGCTCATACAGTCTATCCTCTTTATAATGTCAAAAATATTTTTACCTTTCTATTTTTTAAATAAGTGTTGCAGGTTAAATTTGTGTATGTTTTGAGATTGTAACACTCTCGTTTAGATACACATAACTAGTAGACCATTATTTATTTAACTGCCTCTTTGCCAATGCTCAGCTTTTGTATCAAATTTTCCTTTATGTAAAGGACTTTTCCCAAGATCACTATTCTATTGGTTTACTTCTTACATAAGATAACTATAGTAATTACCATAGGTATATTAGCAAACCTTGATATCTGTATGCCATATGTCTTTTCCATATCTCATGATCATAAATACTTATCAGACTATTTTGAATCTTTTATTCTTCTGTACATTGGAGTCAGTTACTATGCTTCTATTTCAAAGCAAACAAATACCCTTGTGAACTTGATTGGAATTACATTGAATATATACTGAAGTAGAGATAACTGCCATAGCATAGTGTGGTTTAGATAAATCTGAATTATCTAAGTCTCTCAATAAAATCTTCTATTTCCTTCAAGAATTTATTCAATATCATTTTAGATTTATTTTTATATACCTTAATTCTCTAGAGTTAGAATTCATTAAACTTCGTAAATGTTTTCATTTTTCAAATGTTTGTTCCCAGTATATAGGGATATAATCAATTTGTGATGAACTACCATGGATTCTAAGGGTGTATAGATTAGATGAAGTTTTAAATTTAAATTTAGACAAATTGTAAAATTTATGCCTGCTTACACCTGCAACTCCAACTTCAGGCGATCTGATGTCCTCATATGGTGTCCTCAGGTACCCACTCACCCACATACATGATTAACAAATGTTTTTGGAAAAGTGTGTGCCTTGTCAGAATTTTCATTTATTCTGAAGGGTTGCCTTTATATATATTTTTTATTGTTAATTTATATCTCATCATAGCCCAATTTTAAATTCATAATATTGTTCATTTGTGTTCTGATTCTTACTTGCATATTTTCCAATACACATTGTGAAAGGTCATTCCATTTTATTAGCCTTTTCAGAAAATCAACTTTCAGACTGTCAGCTCTCTCTGTTGCATTTTTTCTCTTTCATTAATTTCATATTAATTTTATTTTCTTTCTCCATTTATGTTTATTTTTCTTCTACTATTCTAGACATTAGCTTATTAGTTTATAATTTTATATTTTATTTAAATTTATTTTTTAGATTTAATTTTTATGTATATTTTATCTGCATATGTGTATGTGCACCATTTTGTGTGTGTGTGTGTGTGAGACAGAGATATCTCCAGGAGTTAGAGTTATTATATATGTATGATTATGAGACACCAGGTGAGGTCTGGGAAATGATCTCAAGTCATCTACAAGAGCAACAAGTACTCTTAAACTCTGACACATCTCTCCAGACCCTCTAACTTTTGTCTTTAATATAAGCTTTTAATAGTATGAATTTCTTCTAAGGAATTTTTCTTGATTTTATAAGTTTTTGCATTAGAAAAACTAAATTATGTTTTATTGTTCTGAAGTTTTATTATTCTGTTCATAAGTGTTGATTTCTTTTCTGTGAAACAATATATGTATATGTATGTGCGCATATATGTACATATATAATTCTTCAATGCTCTGAAGATTTAGCTATTTTTCTCCTTGGTATAATTTTTTCAATTTTCAATCTGATTCTTTCTTTACTTTTAGAATTCTGATTAGATATATAAAACATCCTGCTGTTCTGTCCTCCACGTTTTCAATATATTTTCCATTTGTCTCTATGTAACACATTTTGACAATATGCTCAGATTTTCTCTCTAGCTCATGAATCCTCTCTTTATTCTTAATCTCCTGTTAAATCTCCCTACTGAAATTTTCAACTCTGAGAAAAATACATTTGGCTCTCTGAAAATATAATATTTAAAATTTGTATTTTCACTTTCATTCATGCTGCTGATTTTTCCTTTACTTTTTTTTACACTTTAAATGTAAAGATAACATCTATTATTTGATAATTACAATAAATGAAGGTTTTAAATTTTCCATTCAGCTGTTTTGTTGTTTTTGCATGTTTCTCAGTTTATGTTCATGGGAGTCCTATAAAGCATGGGTTAAGATGAAATCCTCCAAAAAGAAAGCTCTACATCTTCCAAGAGCCCTGTGATAAAGCCAGTCTCTAATACTTTTTAAGACAATCTGCTTAAAGTGTTCATGGTCACATAGACATTGCATCCTTAAAGTCGGTATCACAAGGGCAGGCTTCTAACTATACAATTTTGCATTTCACCAAGACAGATTAGTTTGGTTTTCATCTTCCTTTGTTCATCACCATAGGGCTTGGAGTCAGTCATTTCTCTGTGGCTGTAATCTTTCACAGATTGAGTGGGCAGCCTCAGTCTGGAATAACTACCACTCATAAATAAGGTTTCCCCACTTCTCTTTATATGTCTATTAAAATGCAATGTGTCAGTTTAAGAAGATGGAAAAATATTCCTCACACAGCAACAACTTCTTTGTTAATTTCTGGTGTTGAATTTGAGGGTGGAGGGATACCCTGGCTGTTTTCACTGAATCCTTGTAACAGTAGCTACATTTTATTTAGAGTTAATTTTTATTACTTTTTAGATTTAGCATTAAAAGTAGTGAGTTTCCCTATGATAATTTCAAACATGTTATATTTTTGTTGACTCTCCTTCTTATCCATTTGTCCACCCCTATTTGTTTCCTTCCTTGGCCCAGGAGACTCCTTTCTATTTACATGGCACATGTAATCTATTGCTCTCTTTTGTCCCCTCCCAACCTTTCCCTCAAGACCTTTTTCTTTCATCTTTATCTTCCTAGTTTCATGTATATATGCATATACATAAATACAAACTTAAAACTTAGGATCCACATATGGGAGCAAATATGTAGTATTTGTATTTCTGAGAAACTTAACATGATTTCCAGTTCTAGTTCCTTTTCTGCAACTTTCAGGATTTCATTTTTCTTCACAGCTGAGTAAATTTCCATTATGCATATATTCCATATTTTCAGATCCATTCATATGTTGATGGACATTTAGGTTAGTTTAATTTCTTAGTTACTGTGAATGGATCAGTAGTAAAAAAGGATATGCAAATAACTGTGTGGTAGGATGTGGACCAAAAATTAAATAGGAAAAAAACCCAAACAATAAATGTACTAATGAATTTAGAAGACACCTTTCAAAAGGAGAATCATAAGTCAAACAAACCAATAAAATGTAAAATAAATTCAGCATCCTTGGCCATCAGGGAAATCAAATTAAAATGTCTTTGAGATTTCTTCTCACCTTAGTCAGAAGCTACATTTTCAAAATGAGTGCTACATGTCTTTCAGTATTGATAAGTATTTTATCATAAGGACCTCTTGGGCATCTAACTTGATATACTATGTAAACTAAGACACTTCTACATGTGTTTAATACTGATTCTAGTGGAGCCATGGGTAGAAAGTTATTTTCTATCTTATTGAATACATAAGAAAGGAATCCCTGGAATAATGTACTGTGTAGGATTCTGGCTATACAATGTATCTGTCAAGTTAATCATCAGGTATATTTTTGAGGCAAGGCCAAAGGATGTTGATTTTTCTAAATATTTTGCTTAGAAATTTGTTGCAATGCATGAAAATCAATGGACAGCATGTCTGAAGAACAGTTATTGGGAAATTTTCAAACTTACATTCAATCAATCAATAAATTTTAAGTAACATGTTCTCATGATCAGCTCTCATAGACCATCAAAACTAACTGCAAATCTAGCCGTGCAGTGGTGGTGCACACCTTTAATCCCAGCACTCGGGAGGCAGAGCCAGGCGGATCTCTGTGAGTTCGAGGCCAGCCTGGTCTCCAAAGCGAGTTCCAGCAAAGGCACAAAGCTACATAGAGAAACCCTGTCTCGAAAAACCAAAAAAAAAAAAAAAAAAAAAAAAGTAAGTGCAAATCTATAACACACACACACACACACACACACACACACACACACACACACTCTACTGGTTTTGTGACATGTGATATGTACAAATTAATCTTATATATCTAATATATATTTATCCTTATGTTTTGTTATTTACATAAATATTCTTTTTGTCTTATATAAAATCAGCTTAAAATAGAAGTCAAAGAAAAAGTGTCAACAAAAAATAGAGTATTTCCACTAGTTTGGCTATTTTTCCCTGTGCTTTTTCGAGTCATGGTCTCAGTATCTCTTGCTCATACAATCCCTCCTCTCTTGCGCTGATTGAACTCCTAGAGCTCCACCTGGGCCTGGCCATGGATCTCTGCATCTGCTTCCATCAGTCATTGGATGAGAGTTCTATCACAAGTTAGGGGATTCTGCCATCTGATCATCAGAATAGGTCAGTTCGGGCTTTCTCTCGACCATTGCCAGTAGTCTATTGTGGAGGTATCTTTGTGGATTTCTGGGGACCTCTCTAGTATTTTGCTTCTTCCTTTTCCTAAGGGGTCTTCATTTATCATGGTAACTCTTTCCTTGTTCTCCCTCTCAGTTCTTGATCCAGCTGGGATCTCCAGCTCCCCTAAGCTCTCTTTCCCCAGACCCTTGCCCTTCATTACCCCCCTCCCCCGTCACGTCCATTTTGCTCATGTAGATCTCATCCATTTCTCTGTCATTGGGCGATCCCTGTGTCTTTCTTAGGGTCCTCTTTACTAGGTAGCCGCCCTTGAGTAGTGGAAACACATGAACTAGGAACCAATAGCTGAGGAGCCCCCATGGAACTGGATCAGGTCCTCTGGATAAGTGAGACAGTAGATTAGCTTGAACTATTTGGGAGGCCCCCAGGCAGTAGGACCAGGACTTGTCCTTAGTGCATGAGCTGGCTTTTTGGAACCTAGGGTCTATGTTGGGACACTTGGCTCAGCCTAGGTGAAGGGAGGAGGGGACTGGACCTGCTTCAACTGAATTTACCAGGTTGTGCTGAATCCCCAGGGGAGTCCTTGCCTTGGAAAAGGTGGGAATGGGGGGGTAGAATGGGGAGGGGGCAGGAGGAGGGAGGACAGGGGAATCGTGGCTGATATGTGAAATTAAATTAATTATAAAATTAAAAAAAATAGTAGAGTAGATATATAGGAATGCTAGAGGAATCAAAACAAAATGAGGAAGTACTTTGTTTCTCTTCTGACCTAATTTAGATTTCAAACTTAATACTGTCATTTATTTCCAGGCATATACACACAGGCCCCAAGAAGGTAAAGAACACTGCTGATATGTTATTTGGGTCCAGGAGTATGGAATCTATTTACTAACCCTAAGAGTTCAACAAGATCCAGTGGTGATTCCTAATTTGGGAGGTAGGTGAAGACATTGACCCCATTATTATCTGCGTGAGAAACACCTAAATGTCAGGATACTTTCCTGAAGTATGCCAGACACGCTTAGCATTCCTGAAGAAAAAAAATCCCTTATTATGCAAATATAGTTCTTATAAGAGATGCAATTGCATATGAGTAATTAGATTTATGGTGAAACCTCTTGGTTGGAAGAGCAAATGTGTTAACTACTGCCCTAAGAATATTCTATTTTTTTCATAATCACAATTATGTAAAGATGATGTATTTTCATAAATTTTAAAAAGTAAAGCTCAACATATATCTACTAAAACCTAAAAATGGAATTGTATCTTGGCTGAAACACTATGGCTAAAATTGGCTAAAATGACCAGACTTAATACAGTATTTGCTAACTGGTCAGTAAGAGCTATTCCCCAACTAAGACTTGTGGGCCCTTTGATTCTGACAGACAGACATGTATAAAGAGATAAGCACCTTGAAGTGATAAAGAAACCTGGATAGCTAGTGAGAACATTAAAAATGATCAAAATAATACCTAGTATTTATAAGGACTATTACCCAGAGAAAGGAAATGAAATAACACATATTCAACAGCTTTATTAAGGGAGTAAATTGTACTTTCTCTTGCACATAAATACTTAAAGGGAAAACCTTTCTGCAATAATATTTTTAAAAATTAGATAATAAACAAAGTAAATTCACAAACAACTTTATATCCATGAAGCACATTTTCAGTCCATATGGTAGAGACCTTGGCTGTTAATTTTCCATGTATATTGAAGTATCTTCAAAATCATTAAGGGGCCATGGTTAAAGACAGAGATAGCCATATCAATGTTTTTAGAACTTAGTTGTCCAACAATAGGAGAAAGGACGGTGTAATGATATTGTGTCCCCCAATATAATGTTCACACTAATAAACCTATCTGGGGTCAGAGAACAGAACAGCCACTAGATAGACATAGAGGCCAGAAAACAGTGGCACACACCCCTTTAATCCTAGCATTTTGGCGGCAGAGATCCATGTGGATCTCTATGAGTTCAAAGCCACACTGGGAACAAGCCAGGCATGTTGACACATACCTTTAATCCCAGCAGTTGAAATCTCCTGTCTTGCTTGGGAAAGACACAGGCCATTAATCCCAGGAAGTGATGGCAGGAAGCAGAAAGGTATATTAAGGCGTGAGGAGCAGGAACTAGAAGCTTTTAAGCTTTTAGGCTTTTAGCAGCAGTTCAGCTGAGATCCATTTGGATGTGGACTCAGAGACTTCCAGTTTGAGGAAACAATATTGTGGTGGTATTGTGTTCCCCAAAATATTGTGTACTCTAATAAATTTATCTGGGGTCAGAGAACAGACAGCCACTAGATACAAAGGCTAGAAAATGGTGGTACTCACACATTTAATCCTAGCATTCCAGAGACAGAAATCCCTCTGGATCTCTGTGAGTTCAAGGCCACATTGGAAATAGCCAAGCATGGTGGTGACACACGCCTTTAATCCCAGAAAGCCAGCCTTTAATCCCAGGGAGTGGTGGTAGAAAGCAAAAGATATATAAGGCGTGAGGACCAGAAACTAGAAGCTTTTGGCTGGTTAAGCTTTCGGGCTTTGGGGCAACACAGTTCAGCTGAGATTCATTCTGGATAAGGACTCAGAGGCTTCCAGTCTGAGGAAACAGGATCAGCTGAGGAAATGGCAAGGTGAGATAGCTGTGGCTTGTTCTGTCTCTCTGATCTACCAGTATTCACCCCAATACCTGGCCTCGGGTTTGATTTTATTAATAAGAACTTTTAAGATTCCTGCTACACAATATCAGCTGAGGAATTGACAAGGTGAGGTTGGATGTGGCTTGTTCTGTTTTTCTGATCTTTCAGCGTTCACCCCAATACCTGGATCCAGTTATTTCATTTATAAGACAGTTTAGCAATTAATTTTACAGGATGGTGCCTAGAAACACAGCTGAAGCAAGCCAAACTACACACTACAGCTCTGGGGAGCACTTTTGAAATACCTTCACCACTGAAGGCCTGAAATAGTTCTTGTCCTACTACTCCTATGAGGACCACAGTGACAGGAGACAAAAAGAAACACAGCATTCATTAGCCCTCAAAGCCTGTATTTCCAAATAAGCTTTCCAAGAGGCCAGTGGTACTCATTTTCTAAAATGAATGTCATATGGTACCTAAGAGGTGTTCAACAATACTTTCTGAATTCATTCATTCATTGATTCATTCATTGATTCATTGATTCATTCATTCATTCATTCATTCATTCATTCATTCATTCATTCATTCATTCACCCAGCAGGTTTATGCTGGGAGCCAAGGACAGGCAGGAGAAAAAAAAAAGCAGAGAAGGTTACCACTTTATTATAGCAGCAGGGCAAACACATAAGATAATCTCAGTAATATGTTCCATGTGCAAACAAAACAAAATAATGGGATTGAAAGTTCTTGAAGGGATGCAAGCAGGAGCTACTTTACCTAACTTTGTGAGCAAAGAACTCTCAGATGACACAATAATGGAGCTACAAGCAGCCCTGAAAGACACCACACATGGAAAAGGGTCAAGTCATGTTAATAGAACCAGCTAGTACAATAGGGCATGACGGAGCAAAAGCAGTATCAAAATTCACATGGTGGGTGGAAATAGGATTCTCAGCAACTCTAAAATCTGAAAGGCAAATCTGGGTCCTTGTTCAAACAACATATTTAAAAAAAAATCAGCAGGGGCTCAGGACTAAAAGGTCAACTTAAACACACAATGATGATCAGACTCCAAGGCAATGTTTGACCCCTGGCTGTTTTTCTGCTTCTTTCTTGAGCAAGCGAGGGGACACTGTAGGTAGATGGATACGCAAGAGACACCTAAATTTTTCTGATTTTTTCCCTATAGATCAGACTACAATCATTAAGATATTTTACAAATCTCTATATTCTCTCCTTTATCAGTTAATCATAAACCATTTTTTTCTTTTCCTATAGTTTAACATCCTTTTGAGAATTTTTTTTCAAACACAAGCAGTCAACATATGAAGTGATATCATGTTCATTTGTGTCTTCCTTTCAGAAACAGTCACAAATGCACAAGGTTCGGGAGCAGCGGTTGCTGAGCTTTCAGGTTTCCTTTCTCTCTCCTTCTGCTGTGTGGGGTTGCTATGGGAATGCAAGGCAAAGTGGTACTCAAAGCTGAATTGCATAAAATCAATGGAAACTCCAGGTGTGAATATAACACTATGAAGTCTAATCTGTCTTGCAAAACTGCAATTAGGTGCTTGGAAGGAGGAGATGGAAGGTAGAATTTGAAGAGGAGGAATGAATGTGGGAAGAAGAGGAGCTGGTGGAAGAATTAGAGGAAAGATGAGATATCACCATTACAGTTTTGATTCACATGTTGCAATTAGCCAGCATTTGAATTTCTAAGCTAATACATAGCGATTCACTCTCCCTTGCCCCCCCCCCATTCCCAGTGCTCTCTTCTCTTGTGATCGTCTGGGTACTACATTTAAGAAAGACACAGAAAATGTAAACTACATGAATTCCAAAGCCTGGATGGTGGTCTGGACAGAAAATATTTAGGGAAGGTTTTGTGCAGGTAGTAGCACCTAGAGCATTCATGAAGGAGAGGTGTGAGAAAAGAAGGAGAGTAGAAAAGGGGTCCCTGGACAAAGAGAGCAATACATGCAAAAAAACAGACACAATATGGGATTTCCCCAAATTGCAGCAAGTCATTATTGGAGACATCTCAACATAGATGGTGTGCTGGTTACTATCACTTGTCAACTTACCAGATTCTAGGATCACTTAGCAAACAAACCTGTAGGAATGCCTGTGAAGGAGTTCCTAGATTAGTTCAACTGAGTGGACAAGATTTACCCAGAATGAATATAAAGGAGAAAGCCAGCTGAGTACAAGCTTATACCTCTTTCTGCTTCCTACCTACAGATACAATGTAACCATCAGTCTCCAGCTTAACTTTCTTCACCAAGATGAACAGAATCCATGTGAACTGTAAGCCAAAACAAACCCTACCACCTTAATTTGTTTCTTGTCTGGTACAGCAATGAGAAAAGAAGCTAGTACAGATGGCTAGTGTCTGTTTTTACACATAGTTACTGCTACACCCCACACATATGGTCGGTCAGCAGTATTTATAGGCACTGATTTCTAGCTGGTGCTCTCAAATCCAAAAGAAGTTATTCAGGCACTTATTCAAAAGAACTCACGTAATATTGGCAAAGGAACCATTGTTTCTGGCAGTCTTTTAAATTTTTAAAAACAATATTTATTAATTCTTGGAGAATTTCATACAATGTATTTTGATCATATTTTACCCCTCTGCCCCAACAGCCAGTTCCTCCCAGATCAACCCCTAATTTCATACCCACCCAACTTTGTGTTTTCTCTCTCTCTTTTTCTAAACACATCCAGTCTAATTTGTGCTTGGCAATCCTTTAAAAAATGTCTATTCAAAAAAGGTATCTCAGCTTTCACCTCTCTCAGTGCAAACCACTAACTCTAAATGTCTGCCTGAGTAAGATGCTGAAAACTGGGTGGCCCATCCCAGAATAAGATTCATTTCAGAAACTATAAGGAACCCTCACCAATGTATGAATCCCATAAACATGTGTTAACATGAGACTTACACACTAACTCCCCCTGTATTAACTGTTAAGAAGCAGCTTATAATTACAAGGAATGGCTGGTGAAGAGGTTTAGCAGTTAAGAACACTCACCTCTCTTACAAAGGATCAAAATTTGATTCCTGCATCCACGCTGGTCAGCTCAGAATTGCCTCTAACTCTAGCCCCAGGGTATCCAATGCCCTCTTTTAGCCTCTGAGGGCATCTTCATGATGCACATACACATAGATACACAGAAATAAATGTAAAATAAATCTCAAAAATCAAATTAAAAAACTTATGGCAGGCCATTTCCTGATGCATCAGGGTAAGCTGCAAAGAACAAAGGCTGACACAGTCATGCTTCTCTAGGCTGATGAGACAAGTTAGACTTTCTTTGGAATTAAAAAAAAATAGGCCACACCAAGAAAGAGTTGTTTCTTCACCTGGTCAGAAGGGGTACCAGCAAAGCAGTTGTTAGAGACTAACGAGATAATTTGTCTTAAAACCTCTTTCAGTCAGAGACTGCTCACATACATACAGCACTTATTTGCTGCTAATTTGAAGATGACCCCATGAGAATAAAGGAAACCCAACATTCTCATGGTAAACCAGTAAGAGTATACATTCTGTCAAAGGTGAATATATTGATGTCCTTAGCTCTAAGTGAAATAGATTTAATCTGTCATGCTTGTTAGCTTAGTGTTTACCTCTAGTTTGCTAAACCTGAGATTTCTTCCCTCTGACACCCAGAGTGCTCAAATGATAACTAAGATATCATGTCCCTGATGTTTCAAACAATAACAAGAAATAATTTCAATAATGTCTCAGCAACTCTCCTAAGGGGAAGCCCAAGGCATGTGCCAGCTTTCACTTATCAGTCTCTACTGTGAATAGCATTCCAGAGTGGTAGAAAGCCATTGCTAGCAGGGTCTTTTTTATCTGGTGACAGTAATAAATCCTTATAATCCAGAGCTATATCTGCTCTGCCTCTGTGACCAAGTTTACAAAAGAGCTCAAAGGATGGAACTTAGAAACAATTCACACATGACAGACATGAATTATTTAGACAGCAATTGAGAAATCACTACATCTAGGCCTCAAGGAGCAAAACACCAAAGCTCCAATGCCTAATACCAAGACACTCTCATTTCTAGCTAAATCTAATCTGGTATATAGGACAAATGACAAACTCTTGATGTCCGAGACCTAAAACGAATTACACTAGTCTCTTTCTACCCATTATGTCCACAGGCAATGTAGTTTAGCAAAATTACAATAAATGGATATCAAGGACAAGGGTTGACTATATAATTTGTGGATCCCACTATAAATTAAAAAGGTCTGATCCTTTATTCAAATCCCATGTTTGGTGGCTCATGTCGATATCCCCAGCAATTGGGAGGCTGAGGTAAAAGGATTTCTGTGAGTTCAAGATGAGCCCAGACTACATAATAACTTTTAGGCCAGACTTGGCTACAAAGTAAGACCTTGCTTCCCCTACCCACATACCTACAAGAAAAGAGTTCTAGGCAGACCAGAGCATTAGCCCCAAGAACTTCACAGGTTACATGCCCTGCCATGGGTATACCTAAAGAAATAACATTTTCTAAAGAAGCTATAGAAAGATGAAGGGGGAGCTGGGTATACTGACACACCCTAATCCCAGCACTCAGAGGCAGGTGAATCTCTGTGAATTTGAAGCCAGCCTGGTCTACATGGCAAGTTCAAGTTCCAGGACAGTCAGGGCTACATAGTGATATCCTAATTAAGAATAAAAGGGAGGCAGCAGAGAAGGATGAAGCTAAATGATAGAAATGCAATAATTTTAAAAAGTATAAATCAAGATCCTTGATTCTAAGATTTCATTTGGAAAAAAATCACAAATAAAAGTGAGATGTTTCCATGGGTCTTGAAATATAGTCCTCAAAGAGGCTTAAAAGGATATTATTATTATTATTATTATTATTATTATTATTATTATTATGTGGCATGGGTACTTAGAAGTAGTAGTATTGTTTCTCCTTCCACATCTCAGCCCACTTCCCAGTTTTATGTCCCACAAATCCCATCATGTCTTGCTTGGTATTTTTTCAGAATGGGTCTTCCTATCTTGATGTAGTCAACAGACAAAACAAGCTAAATTCCCTCTAATCTTAGAATTTCTCAAAGCCCCCTCCTTCCTTATTCCTAGACATTTTGCATTCAGAAGAACTCCAGGCCTGGAGCTTTACTTAGTTCCCAGTACAATTCCAAAGCATCAGTAATTGACAGCCCTGAATCCTCTGTTCATTAACATATACCCTTTTAGGCTTAGCCCCTTAGCTCCTCCTACTTCATTCAAGGGAAATCACTCTCAGGACACCCTGCAGGACAGTTCACTTTCTACTACCATCATATCTTAACTCAGCAGGAAGAAATATACATGCAAGAAGAGAAAAATGAGTTTTCTTTAGAGCTTCAGGGGATTTTTAAGCACCTTTTGGGTAAGCTGCCTTTTCCCACATCAACTACTTTTTTTTAATCCTGCAATTTAAGACTTTTGTACATCAGGATACCTGAAGCAAGCCCAAGAACCAAGAATCTGACTTTAAAAAAAAATCTAGGATGATGATTTACAATTTCTAAGTTTATGAACTTCTGGTCAAATTAAGTCCTGTGTGCAAATGTAAACAGCAAAGTAGAACTGTTGTACTTCAAAACAGGAAGCAGGCCACACATGTGTGTGAAAACCTTGGTCACTGAATTCCTCCTAATGCTACCTCTATAAATTGCCTAAAGCAGTGAAGAATACCACATAATTTCACTTGAACATCCTCTTTCCTATAAATAGTGAAAGTGAGTCCTGGAGAAGTCAAGTGAGTTGCCTAGCATCATTATCAGTATACTGCTATAACTGTTAGATTCCAGATTACCTTCCTTCACACACCATATCTCAGGGTATCTTCTACCTACCAAGTCAGCCAGAATTGAAACAAACAAACAAAAACACTCCTCAAATTTGCAAGAGTTATATCCCAATAAATCTAATGTAAACTGAAAATGCATTGAACATATCTAACATAGACTATGCTAGCTTAGCCATATGGCACACTGTATAGTGTGACTTAGCTCCTGTTGTCGTAGTAGGGCTAAGTGGGAACTCCCCACTTGCTACTGCAGCTAACATCACAATGGAGTATTGTACTATCTATACCTAATAAAGGAGTTCATGAAAATTTGAAGTACAAAGACTACAAAGTAGTCTTGCTCTTGACTGCAAATTCCTTTTACACTATGGAGAAGTAGAAACACTGTAAAATGAACAATGGTAAGGGGAAGGGAAGGTATAGAAAGGCAGAGACTTGTTGATACTCTCTCTCCATCACACATTTAACTTGGGCCACAGTGCAGTAGACTCAGTTGTCTTTTTAAAAATTACATTGATGTATTCATTTAATCATGTGGAAATGCCATGGAGTTGTGAAGATCAGAGAACATGTGGGGAGAGTCCATTCTCTCTTTCCACCATTTAGATTCCAGGGACAAAAAAGCAGGTCAGTCATTAGGTTTGGCAGCAAGAGTCTTTACTTGTGGAGTCATATTGTTGGCTCTATAGATCTCTTTTAAATACAATTGAGAATACAGTTTACCAGTTTCTACAGAATGCTGATGGAGCAAAGAAAAAAGTACTCATCTTTGACATAGGGTTTCTTCATTTAATTTTATTTATTTATTTATTTATTTATTTATTTATTTATTTATGTGTGTGTATGTGTGTGTTGCCATGGTAGGTGGGTATGTGAGTAGAGATCAGAACATAACTCTTGAATTCTCTCATGTTATCTTGTGGGATATGGAGATTGAATTTGGGTCAGATTTGTTCATACATACTTGTATCTACTGAGGCATCTTGTTTTTTTCCCACAACCTATCTTGGTTCAACTCTCCTTGGTGTTTTTAACATACTTATCTTAGCCTAAAGTTATGCAAATAACATAACATGAAACCTCTTTTATAAATAAAGTATAGACTATTTATCCTGCAGTATACTGATATTTTCTGCTTTTTTCCAGTTAAAATGTCTATGTTTTTCATACACTATGTCTTGACTATGGTTTTCCCTCTTTACTCCTCCCAGTTCTTCCCACTTCCCCTCCTGTCCATATCCACCCCCTTTATGTCTCTTATTAGAAAACAAACAGGCTTCTAAGGAATAATAATAAAATAAAATTCAGTAAGATAAAACAAAACTAAAACATAGGAATAGGACAAAACAAACAAATAAAAAACAGAAAGAAAAGGCACAATGAACAGATATTAACAGAGAGACCACTTGTTTGTACACCAGGAATCTCTAAAAACCACAAAAACAGAAGCCATAATATATATGCAAAGGATCTGTAGGGTAAAATAAATAGAAAGAAAATATATAATGAAATAAAAATTAGAAACATGAAAATACAGACTTTTAAAAAATAAAAGCCCTGACAAGACACTATGAAACAAGGAACCTCCAAAAATGACGTTGAGTTCATTTTCTCCTGGACATCTACTGTTGGGCATGTGGCCTACCCTTAAGAGCAGTTCATTTTCCCAGTGATCCTCCCTTGGAGGAAACTAAATTTTCATTTGCATGTGGTTATCAATTGGAGATCGCTTCTAGGTTACAGATGGAGGGCATGTGTCCACTTCTCCTTTCAGCTGTAGAACCCACCTGGTGTAGACCTGTGCAGGCCCTGTGTATGCTGCCTCGGTCTCTGTGAGTTCATGTGTGCATTGATTCTGTTGATTTGAAGGGCCTTGTTTCCTTGGTGTCCTCCATGCCATCTGCTTCTTACATTCTTTTTGCCTCCTATTCTGCAGGGTTTCCTTAGTCCTGAGGGGAGGGATTTGACAGAAACATCCCTTTTGTGGCTGAGTATTCCAAGGTCTATCATGGGTCTCTCTATTTGTTCACATCTGCTACAAGAGGAAGCTTCTATGATGATGGCTGAGTAAGGCACTGGTCTATGAGCATAACTGAATGCCATTAGGAGTCTTATTGCTATGTTCTTTTAGTAGAACAGTGGGTACTTTGTTTTACCTTAGGCCCCTGGGATATTTAGTTTCAGGCTCTTGGTCACCCAAGTAATGTTAGGTATGGGTTCCATCCAGAGGATTCGCCCTTAAGTCAAACCAGACATTGGTTGGTCAATTCCACAAGCTTTATGCCACCATTTCTCTAGCATATTTTGCAGACAGGACACTATTGCAGATCAAAGGCTTGGTATTTACATTTCTCTTTTGGTAGCCTGTGGAGTACCTTCTTGTACCAAAGATGATAGAATGTAGGGATGAAGGTTCTATATAGGCACCTGATTGGCTTCTGCATGTTCAATAAGTTTTATAGGTTTTGTCTTCAGCAATAAGGCCTTGCCATATGTTTGTGGAGAGCAACCTATAGTCTTGGCAATAGCCTGGGTTGTTTGGTTGTTTTCATGTGACCTCTTTGGCCAACAACAATTAGATCTAACCCAATCCTGGAACTGAAAGCTTTATTTGGTGACAAGAGATGGCTAGTTGAGTCTCTGTCTCCCCATTATTTGGTGATTTCATTTAGATAAACTTCATATATGCATATATGTACATATTTTAGGAAGCTTCTACTGCATTAGGTTTTCATACCACCTCTCAAATAACCCTTAGTTTTAGCTGTCCCTTCCTGCATTCCCTTCCTGGCACCCTTCTCCCCCACCTCCACTCAGACATCTTATAAGCACTGTTTTTGTTTTTTGGAGACAGGGTTTCAATTTGTAGCCCAGGCTTGTCTGAAATCACTATGTAGTATAGGATAGCACCAAGCTGGTGTGTCTTCACCTTTCTCAGCTTCCTAATAAGTAGGGTTACAGGTGTGAGCTGTCATGCCTGGCACCAGTTCTTTATTATATACTTCAGTTCACCCCAGAAAAAGCAAGTTTGGATCATTATGAATATGTTTCAGGACAACTGCTGCTAGATTTCTCAGTGCTCCCCTCCTCCATTTGCAAATTACTTTGCTGTTCTCTGGCATTTGTTAAAAAAAATAGGGAAAACTGACTCCACTGACAAGGTACTGTTCATACAGAAATCTCTCAACAAATAAACTGTAGAAGTGGATCAAATCAACTTTAAGTCCTCATGTTTCTTCCTGGGAGTGAAGTTTCAGAAACTAAATGGAAGAAGGTCAAATACATTGTGCTGGGTCTGTGAATACATTAGAAGCTTCAACTGATGGATAAGGGTTAATATTCTAGAAAGCTACAGTGATACAGGAAATGGAGACTTGCATACTAAACTGAAATGACTTTCCATTGTTTTGCAAGGAATGTAAAGCTTAGACACCCCAGCTGAGAAAGCATGCCTGTCAGCTAGAGACTGTTCTATGTCCACATCACCTGGAAAGGCTATCCTGAATACTCCAAAGCAATTTTAGGAATACAAAAAGTAAAGCCTGGCAGTTCTCTCCTGTATGTTTTCTAGCTTTAAACCAAAGAGTAGGCAAATTTCTGACCATATTATCTGCTCTAACATGGTATTAGGAACTCCACTTAAACTCCTATAACCCAGTGATTTATAATGAGACAGACAGCAACATCCTCCTCTCTCTGGGAATATGCATGTGTCAATTACAGTTAAAGCACTGTTAAAAATCAATTAAAATTACTCAGGGTTGGTGATATGCTTTTTATGTTCTCTTGTTTGCACTCCTTCTGATATCCATTTTCTTATATATAAACAAAGAGGTTGTGGGGCAGTGTAATCAAAGTCATTAAATAAAAGGTGTTAGATTCTTCATACTTTCCTGGCAACCTTGAGCAAAAGTACTGTCAGTCAAACTGCCAGCCTATGGTTACATTAGCACCAATCATCTAGGACCCTCACTGATGACTCGAAAACACCACACAATGACTGCTGCTGATTGCCCTGGCTCCCAAAAGCACAGCCTCAGCCAATACACAGGAAAGTGTTTTCACCAGGTGTTCCCTTCTAACAAGCTTTGATAACCTCTAGAGTCTAGATGATCCTGCAACTAATACTTCCTTGGTGGTCCAGCAGAGAGAGTGGACTTTTGCTGCTAAAGTGGCATGCTGTGATTGGCCCCAAAACAAACCTCCTTGGCTGTGATTTCTGCTCAAGTGGCAAAACTGTGATTAATCCAAAACAGACGACTAGGATCTGTACAAAACACATGGCTATGATTGTCCCAAACATTCCTTCTTGGGCTATGTTAACAGATGCCCAGCATCTCTTAATGGATCCACCAGAAGGCATTCTATTGTGCTTCCTTCTCTGATATTCAACAAAAGGTGAGCTTGTTTTCTTGTCTCCTTTCAGTAGGATGGACTGAGTTGCTTATACAAAAAAGGAAGAAGCAGCAGACTAGAGGCAACAGCAGAAGCCATAGAGTGGAAATGGCAGCAACAGCTGGGCAGCTGGCATTTTGAACTATGAATGTGGCAAGGCAATTGGTCACTTGACAGCTTAAGAAGAAATGGGCAAACAGTTTGTGAGTAGCCAGTGACATGGGATAATGCTTTTGTTCATTGGTTTAACAAAATGCTAATTGGCCAATAGCCAGGCAGGAAGTATAGGCAGGATAAGAAGATAAGGAGAATTCTGGGAAGAGGAAGGGCTGAGTCAAGGGACACCAGCCTGCTGTCTGGGGAGCAGCATGTAATGGCATAGGGGTAAAGCCATGGAAAACATGGCAACATATAGATCAACAGAAATGGGCTGAGTTTAAGTGTAAGAGCTAGTCAGTAGGAAGCCTGAGCTAATGGCCAAGCAGTTTTAATTAATATAAGCCTCTGTGTGTTTACTTGGGTCCAAGCTGCTGTGGGACTGGCAGGTGAAAGAGGTATGTCCTGACTGTGGGCCAGGCGGGACACAGGAAAACTTCAGCTACAAGCCAGGGCAGGATGAGAGCTGTAGAAGTAAAGGAAAGGCTAGTGAAGGCACACAGCTGATATTGAAGAAGGCTAAAAAGCAGTAAGGAGCCAGAGAAGGGAAACTACAGGCTTCCATAGAGCTGTTAAAGCTTTAATATGAAAGAGTCTCAGTGGGTCCAGGCCAAAAGCTGAAACCCTGGCTGGTGTCGAAGACTAAGAATTCCTGATACCTAGGTCCACCTAGAAGCTTCAGTTGTAGCTTTAGCAAAGGTCTGAAGAATACAAACTTCCTAAGCTTACCTGAGTGTTCTAACATTGGAGTGTTCACTGTCCTATCATGTGAGGCCTGGATGTGCAACACACTAGAAGCTGCTGCATGGTGCTGCTTTCATCTTCCTACTGCCACAGTTCGCTACTGCTAAACATCAAGGGCAACTAAAGCTGCCCCAAACCGGGCCTCAAACAGCTTCTCCTTGCTTACTCATGATCACTATCTGGGTAAACCCAGTGCACTCCCACCTATTCACTGGGAACAATAACACTCATCAAGCCTGCAACCACTTTTCCAATATCTGACTTACCTGTCATACTTGAAACTCCATGAGGACAGAAGCCATGTATTTTTTGGTTATGACTGTATTTTGGTCAAATATCATCAAACAGACCTTCAAGAAGCATGCACTGATTTAAAATACCCAGTTTTTTTTAAAATTGTGAGTTAATGTTAGTATAAAAATGTTGGACATTTAAAAACATTATATACATAAGCAGACCCAGAGTCTATATACTTCAATGATCTTCTATACAGTTAGAACAGCTAGTCCTGTCAGCTAGTCTTGTGGGTGTTAACAGAAGAAAGTTCAAATTTACTTGTCTCTTGCTTATTTTTGATTTGGAAGCATAGTAAATAAAGCCAACAATTAAAAATCACTGTATGAGGGCTGGGGACATGACTCAGTCAGTGACGTGATTGCAAGCAATAATGAGGACCTGAGTTTGATCCCTAGTACCCATGTAGAAAATCTAGGTGTTATAGTATACAATTATAATTCTAGTGCTGAGAAGATAGAGATAAGTGCATCCCAGCAATTCACTGCCTGGTCAGGCCAGAAAACTTGATTGAGATACCTTCCAGTGAGGACCCTGTCTGAAAAATATTTAAAAGGTGGGTAGTACTTAAGGAATGACATATGAGACTGTCTTCTGACCTCCAACATGTAGGTGTATCTGCTTACACACCTGCAACTACCTCAATGAAACACAGAACATGAACACACACACACACACACACACACACACACACACACACACACACACACACACACACACACCACAGTGAGAAAACTCAGGCATTGGTGGTATATGCCTTTGTTTAAAGTACTTTGGAGGTGGAGGCTGAAAGATAAAGAGTACAAGGGGTCATCTTTGGCTACATAGTGTGTTGAAGGCCAGTCTGAGCTACGAGACCATG
Source organism: Peromyscus maniculatus bairdii (assembly GCF_049852395.1). Classification (NCBI taxonomy): domain Eukaryota; kingdom Metazoa; phylum Chordata; class Mammalia; order Rodentia; family Cricetidae; genus Peromyscus; species Peromyscus maniculatus. The sequence continues at coordinate 53,669,569 of NC_134875.1, forward strand.
TCCAATAGAAAAGTCACCATGGGTTTGGTTTTCTCTAGAGTCAGTGTCTTCCATTCGAAAGATATGCCCATCTATGGAGTGATTTCCCATGGAATTCAGTTTACACATGCAATTTTTTAAAAAAGAATATTCTGACTGAATTAATTCAGTTGAACCTATAGACCCAGAGCAGAGATTCAAAATGTCCTCTCAGCTGTCTTTGCTGTGACTGTTCCTGGACATCTTTGGATTTCCATATCCTAATTTTGTCAGTCTGGAATACAGCCTAACTCCTGTTCCCCTCATTGCTATTTGTTTCATTGTTCAAAAAGAACTTCATCCCAAAGAAAGTGAGAAATGTAAAGGAAAGAAGAAAACAATTAAGATTTCATACAAAAACATGTGCTGGACTGGTCCAGGTTGCTGTACTTTGATGTTACTTGGAGTAATCAAACTTCATCACCAAAATAAGGAATACATTTGACAACATATTAAGGTTACAGCTTATGAAAAAAACATTTCAATTTATAATAATGAATTTGTCTGTTCAATCTAGAACTCTCTATTTTTTTTTTATTTAGTGTTTACCATACTAAGCCAGTTAGCTTTACTCCAGCTTACTGTAACTGAGAGGCCAGATTTCTCACTGTTCTTTCTGAGACTGAGTGCATGAATTTCTTTGAACAGAGGAAACAGAATACTGATTTTTTTCAAATCTGGATACATGCTAGCTACTCAAGGAAATGCTAAAATATTATCTATAAGCATAGACATTATATTACACCATGTGACATGTACATATCAGACTTTTCTTTGATACCCACTCCTCTGAATCTACAACACCCGCAATTCCTTTGGCCAGAGTACTTCTCATAAAGAATATGAATATGTGTGCATTTGTTAACCTAAACTAAACTGTAACATTTTGGAGGAAATGGTTACGATATTCTCACCTCCATAATTTCTCAGGCATGCATGGAGTAAGTAATGAAAGTGACAATTCAATGTGGTAGCTATGTGAAATGAGCTATATTTTTATTGGAGCTGTTGAAAAAATTTAGCTTTTTGTTCTTTTGTTAAACTTTTCTTTGACAATTATCTAAAGAACTCCTTCAAAGCTGACAATGAAAGCCGGGTGTATTACTTATAATCAGACCTAATATGCTATTCAGGAGTAATGTAGTGCTGAAGAACAGATCAGTCTAACTCACAAATATTACACCAGATACACGAATTATTTTCTGATTCAGAATAACATTGGGAAACCTTAAGGCTTCCCATTATGACCTCTGGTCCAAATTTGGCAAACATTCATTGCTAATTGACAGAAAGCTATTTCTGAATGAAATGCAAAATCAATTGGCAAACTGAATTTCCTAAGTTTGGCACCAGAATTACGTGGCATCCTTCTAAATGTACCCATTCAAATCAGTCACCCCATGAATGTAAGAGGTGAGCAGATGATGTGGAAACGTACTTCATTTACCCCCTAAAGTACAGATACATGTTGTATCCTTTAAGTTATCAGGGTGCAAATGATACTCCAAAATCATTTGATTCTGAGAAATACAATACATGACTCACAGTGCTATGACAGCAGAATCATATTTTGTGCTGTTCCTATTGTTAAAGTGAAAGTATGCTACATAAAAGTAAACTACATGGAGTTCTCATGATTTACAATATACTTGACAGCATGCTGAAGGATGCATCTGGACTACACAATAATATAAAGGGATTATCCAATAACCCCCTAGCTGCTTGGGCCATAAACTTTTGGCTCTGTGTACATTTTACACGTAGCACTTCTGAGTCTCAAAACAACATACCTGTTCTTCAAAATGTTAGTTGTGTTTTTCATGCGAGTCAATTTAGAACAAAGTAAACATCATCTTATAAAGTATTGATCTTACTCTAAAAATGTTAATGGCATAACTCATTTGCTCAATATATATTTCATAAACATATTGCAAATGTATAACCAATGCATGCCCCATCTGGACTCAAAAAAATCATATGTTCTTCAACATTTTCACATATGGAGTTCTTCAGTGTCCTTCATATAATATTTATCTTCTTTAACATGTAAAATTTAGACAAATTGGGATTGTGGCTAATTGGAGCATATTATTTGCGAAACCACCTGGATTACAGCCATGTCTCAATTTCCTCAATTTAAACTCTTCTATGGTGTATTTAAACCTTAATACCAGATAGTGTGTGTGTGTGTGTGTGTGTGTGTGTGTGTGTGTATTTTAAGTCTGTACCAGCAGCATATAGAATCATAAGAGTCATGCACACAGTTTGGATTAACAGTTTCCATTCATTGAGACCTTACTATAACACTCCCCCATATACATGCTCATGCACACTTTTCTTAGAGAATTCTGACTATGTCCTGCAAAGCTGATTCTGAGAGACTAAAGGTGCAAACGAAATAACTAATTTAGGAGTTGACTAAGCTCTTCCCTGTCACACAGTACAGCAGTGTGGTATGTGAAACCAAAACAGCATCTATTTGATTGCAGAGCTCATGCTCTTAACTACCATGGTACACTGCTCAGAGTAAATGTTTGTTGAACTGAACATAGAAAACAGAAACTAACTAAATAAAAAGCCACCTGCATAAAATGGGTTTTCATTATAATTTTCAAAAAGGAGTCCAATTGTTGGCACTATCACTTGCTCTTGGTAACTGCAACTCCACAGACTAAATATCAATAACTACCATCACTTACAGAGAGACATGTGCTCTTCATTTGAAGAAAGAAAAAGAAAAACAAAGCTCTCAAAACGTTCCTTTTCCATTCTCATAGTATTCAGTTTAGCTACTTTTTCACCTATGTATCTTTGGATGATGGGATTTTTAAGAAAATTGCTATTCCTATGATATTATTTTCATACCTATGTATCTTCTTCCCTCTAGACATGGAATTGTAGCAAATGATAGGCAATTATATCGTTAAAAATAACAAATTAGGATACATCTCACTGTCAAGTCATATTTATGCCCCAGATGAATAAGGCTTTTATCCAACTGATTTCAAAGTAAAATGAGCAAATTAAGAAAGCAAATTATTTGAAGGTTTTTTTTTTTTTATTGATTTGTCGAGACCGGGTTTCTCTGTGTAGCTTTGTGCCTTTCCTGGATCTCACTCTGTAGACCATGCTGGCCTCGAACTCACACAGATCCGCCTGCCTCTGCCTCCCGAGTGCTGTGATTAAAGGCGTGCGCCACCACTGGCCGGCTGAAGTTATTTTTTAAAGGCCTAAATATAGGGTACTAGAGAGATGGCTCAGTGATTACGAGCATCTACTGCTCTTCCAGAGGACTTCAGTTCAATTCCTAGCACCCACACTAGGTAGCTCACAACTGCCTGTAATTCCAGCTCCCTCTAGAGGAATCCAATTCCTTTGGCCTCTGTGGGTACTTGTACTCACATGCACATCTGTACACATAATTAAAAATAATAATAAATCTTAAAAGCCTAAATGTAGTTTGGACCAGATTACTACTCACTCATAACAAATACTGAATTAATTTAAGGCAAGATGTGTTCAATACAAATAGATATTGTAATAGGACCAGAAACAATGAACTTTGTAATATTTTTGTCCTCAAGAAACATTAAGCTTCATTGTTAACATTGAGAGCATTTAAAAGGAGGAATACACAAATCTGTTAAAACATTTATAAATATACACTCCTCTATTTTTTTTATTTCCAATGTAAGTACTGTCTATATCCAATTCCAGTGAACAGCAAACAATGTTATAATTATTAAGCACATTGGGTAAAATGTTGGATTTGATAATCTAACCATTATTTTTTATTTTGGGTCTATATTTCATACCTTACAAAATCTTTACAAAATGCAAGCTTCATAAGGACAATGGGATTCACTACAGAGAAGTCTTTACTGTTCAGATATTTTGGTCATATAATAAAGCAAATACTCTTCAATTAATGTTTTCAGACAGTAATAATTACTCTATTTAATAAGGTTCCCTTTAAAATTTATTTTCTTACATATCCAATGTGTGACAGAGAATTTACTCATCTTACTCATTTTTCCTTTTCCACTGACATTCTTTCCTTTTCCCAGTCATCTCAGTTATCTTCCAGCAATACCAAGGGAACTATGACCTCAAGCACTCACAAAATGTAATGTTCAAATTGTTATCAGCCATTGAGGACAGAGACAGGCAGAGGAGGAAGATAGACTAAATCTAAGAATTGAGTAAGAATTGAGTGGGTCAGAATGTTGGGTACATTTAAAATTATTTTATCTAATCACCTCACCTTGTAAAGTGGTCCAGGCCAGCCAAGACCACAAAGAGAGACCCTGTCTCACAAGCAAGCAAACAACAACAGAGCCAAACAAACAAAAATGAAAAGCACAGATGGCAGTAATAAGGACCAGTGCCACTGGGTTTTCTAAAGCCATAAAGCTAGTTACTGGCTGACACAGGATTTGAATCCAGGTCTCTTATTACTCCAAAATATACACTGTTTCCAGCACACATTAATTAATGTCTCCTCTGACATATGCACAGAAGAATCATATTTCTTTGCATTCTCACATTTAAAAAAATCAACTCTGAGGCATAGAAATTAAACAATCAGCCCCAGATCACATAATAAACTAATGAGGTAACTAAAAATAAGATATAGGAAAGGAATCTTAAACTTGTGTTTCCCAGTAGACATAATAGAACTGACAGACTAGGTGAGCTTGTTTTAAGGAAACAGCACTGTCTTCATAAATTAGCTGTAAAATTGAAACTAATGAGACTCTGTGGGTGATGACTTCAATGTAAGAGTCATTTAAGTCCCTGGTTCTGAAAATGACGTCTTAATAGCAAGATTAATTTGTATTAATTATACGTATATAATATTTTGCTCTTCCAGGCTTTAAACTATCTACTTTTAGAAACAAACTAACACTTCAAAGACAACAAGGCAAGAGATTTTTTAAATATGCACTAATGTGAAATGAGTGATAATTAAATGTCATTAGAATAGAAACTTCCATAAGAAATGGCCCTGATTTTGCTCTTTCAGTTGTGTTACATGCTGTCTTTTTTTTAAAAGGCAAAATTGCAGAAATTATAGTGTCTCTTTTTTTTCCAGCAGAGAATAGCTAAAAATTGACAATATGTTTAGCAAGTGACAAAATTATCATTTGGCACTTAATTTTGGGTTGGAGCTAGTTATGGACAGAGAGAGATACATAGTTAACGAATAGTTGCTTTGAGGCTGGAGAGATGGTTCAACAGTTAAAAAGCTCTTGCTGTTGTTATAGAGGGCTTGGGTTTAAATCCCACCACTCACATCAGGCAGTTCAGAACCACCTCTAAGTCCAGCCCCGGGGGGTCAGACCAATTTCATAAGTCAAATATGCTTCCTAAGTGAATATTTTCTCAAATCCCTTAAAATGGTAAACTATGATTATCTAGGAGAGAAGATTCGGCATTTTCTTAATTTCTTCACTTCTAGACCCTAGTTTGTGAAATGTTTCATGGGACTATTATTTCAGTGGAAAATACATGGTAAATTTGAGCTACTTTCTAAATTCATGTTTATCAATTGTTTGTAAAAATGAGCACATGCTATTTTGCTATCATCATTTTCCTGTTTTCATTGGCCATTTATTAGAAAATAATCTAGATTTAGATGGTCAGGTTATACAAAGAAGACAGTGGCTCCCATGCCACCAATAAAATGTCATGATGTCTACCCTTCTACACTGCCATTTACACAACAATGGAAATGGTATTTCTGGATTTTCTGTATATGTGAGAGAATTTAATATTAGCACTTAACCTACTCACTACTCACTAAACTAGGATGGAAAGCAAGAAATGGAGGGGAGACTCAAGTAAATTTGTTAGAATCATTTCAGTATTGCAACATCATTTTATTAACAGTAACCTAACACATCTCCAGAATTTATTATTTTGAACCGATATGCACATCATATTTCATATATAGGCAACATGACTTTCCATAGCCACAGTAGGAGAGATCTTGAAGAAACACTAATTGCTATTAGTGAAAATCACATTTCCATAATTTGTCTTATTTATCAGAAAAGAACAAGGGAGATTTGATAGCATCAGATGAATATTGGGCAAGAACTCTGAAAAAAGCAATAACGCATTTGTCAACAATTACTATTCCTAATTATGAATTATTTAGATATTCAGAAGCTTAAATAAAATCACAAGGATAATTTCTAACCAAGTACTTTCTTCTCCAAATAAATATGTTTATATTCAATTCATTCAGATGACTGTTTAAACCAGATTGTAATGTTTTCAGTATTTCTGGCTTACAGCTTAAACCATTTCAAGCTTTCTGTTTAATCAAAACTTAAAGCCATTCTACTGCATCCGGATATCACAAATCACATAATGCAAAGTGCTCTGTCTGGTCAACCAAATGGAAACCAGCAGCTGAATAAATGAGGTAGCTGCCTATGATTTAGGATTTACTACCTTTATACACTTCATGCTTGCCAACTGCATTCATTTTCAACTAAAAATAATATCCAGCTAAATGTGAAGATGTCTAAAGGACTACCTTAGCAGGGCAGAAAAGTGAAGCAGCCTATTTTTACCCCCAAAGAGTACAGTTGCACCAATACTCCAGAAAGTGCTGCTGGAATGCAAAAGAGCTCTATATAGATAATAAGTGGAGGAATGATGGGACCCTCTATTTCTAGGGACCTTTTTGTTTTGGGAGACAGGGTCTCAGTATGTAGGCCTGGTTGGCCTGGCACTTACTATATTGACCATGCTGCCCTTGAACTCATAGTGACTTTGCCTCCCAAGTGCTGAGATCAAAGGTGCATGCCACAATGCCCAACACTGAGACCCCTTAAAAACAACTGTAACTTAAAATGGCTGTAAAAGCTGTATGTTCACCAAATATTCATATCAATATACAGTGGTCCTGTTGGGAAGCAGCCAGGAATTAAATTCCCTAGCTCCTCCTTAGATGGAGACGGGTCCAAGAAATCAGTTCTTGCCAATTTAATGCAAAAGAAAGTTTGGCTATCTTCCTGATAGGAGTTCTAGGTAAACAGGTATGGTTTTTAATCTCTCATTTTACCCGTACTTAGCTAAAATGGAGTAGACTCTGTGAGCTCTGTGAGAGAGTAACAGCATGAATGAATCCTATTTCTAGAGCCCTTTGGAGAAATGCTGCTCAATTGTTTGTCATACCTGCAAGAACTTACAGCATGAATAAAGTATTATGCTAATACTACAGTAATAAAACTGATAATTCCTGCCTTCTGAAAGAAACCTGATAAATGTATTTCCTGTAATTTTTTAAAATATTTGTTTATGTATTGTGTGTGTTTGTGTACTCACATGCTCATGTACATGCAGAGCAATACATGCCACAATGTGTGCGTGTGCATGTGTGCGTGTGTGCACACGTGTGTGTGTGTATGTGTGTGTGTGTGTAAGTCAGAGGACAAGTTGTAATAGTTGGTTCTCTCCTTCCTTCATGTGGGGTCCTGGGATCAAACTCAGACCTTCAGTCTTGGTGGCTGCCCCCTTTACCTGCTTAGCCATCTTACCAGCCCTAAGTATTATTCTTACAAGAAAGAACGCCATTTCTCTCAACAAAAAATCTATACAGAAATAAGAAAAATATATGAACAAAAAGGCTAATAATTTGATCCCCCTTCAAGCCAAATTTCTTCAAATACTGGTTCATTCTTGAACTATTGGTCCATTAACTACTGAGAGTACCAATGAACACTGTGTATAGAAGGATCACTAGAGGCAGAGCTGAGTTTCACTAACTGCTGCTCTAAACAATGTGACCACCTTCCTCATGTATACTATTATTTTAGCAAATTCTACAACAGATGCAATTTTCTCCATCATCTCTTAAGCCCAGTGCTATTTTCGTACCTAGGAAATACTTCTTTGCATACAGATTGGAACCCAAGTTTGGAATGGCTACCCACTACATTGGATTTTAGTATGTGTTTCTTACTTGATATTGTTCACATTGGTTGTAGTTCCATCTTATCTAGGTCATTATCCCTCATTACTCCTGGACAATATTTGATAACCATTCCTTTGTATATAGTCTTGTATTAGGTTAGAACCTTCTTATTTAGACAAAAGGGGGAGATGTAGTGAGTAGCCATTCCAGCTTTGATCTGGAAGTTACAACCTCCATTGAGGCTTCAGTAACTGTCACACCTACAAGACAGGGCCAAGAGAGGACCCTGAAGACCCGAGATCAGGATGCGCTGGCTCTCTTGGTTCCTGGACACTGGAAGCTGGAGGTAGACCAAGCAGAGTTCTCCAGAGAACACCACCGGACTGTGCTACACCTTTCCCAGACCCTGTAACCTATCCCTTCACTTGTAAGTTACCCCACAAAATAAACCTCCCTTTTAACTACGTGGAGTGGCCTTAATAATTTCACCAATACAGGGTAGTTGTCCAGCTGTTAGGTCCCTTAAAGCAACTCTGAATCAATGTCTTACATCCTAAAATGTGCCCTAAAGAAATATTGTTCATTTCCTTTGAGTTGACCCGCAAGATAAAATACATTTTAGATTTGGCCTCTTATACTTCTATGTTTGTTTTATGAAAACGTAATTGTCTTACTATATGGGATGTGCTGAGATAGATTGTATTTTATGTTGTTTTAGAAGTGCTAGATTCAACCCTCTGAAGTGATTTTACAATCCACTGAAGGGTCATAAGTCACAGTTTGAAAGATATCCTTGTATGGACATTTCTGCCTAATATGTAGCTTCATCTTGTTGAATAAGAAAGGGCATGATAACACAACACAGAATAAAGCGGAAGAAAAAGACCCAGTAACGTGTTAAAGACAGGAGAGGATGGGAGAAAATGTACTAATGGCACATCTGGAAAGGAGGAGAACAGGCATAATATCCAGGGATGGAAAACAACCGCATTAGCTCCACTCAGTGTGCAAAATGCTTTAACAAGCATGTTTGAGCACTGTCTGGAGGAAGACAGAGTTTGAGACAGTTGAAGTGTGGAAGAACAGAGGTAGGTTAGCCTTGGAAAAGGGAAGCTCCAGGTTTCATTTCTGAATATGCACAGAAATGTTGAAAAACCTTGAGAAAAGAAAGCCAAGGACACCCTAATTGAAAATTTTATGCTCTTACTAGACTGAATCCTTGCCCTGTCACAATAGTTACATACACACTGACAAAATTTCCAAGAACTGAGATCCTGTGAGATCATGTTTCATTTCAGTCTTGGAAAGTATCCAGTCCATTCTGGGTCTCCTAAGAAAGAACAGAACAAATGCAAAGGAAAAACATTTCGACTTTGCAAGCATGGCACAGGCTTTGAGTGAAGATGATTAGCAAAGAGTGTATTTATGGCTGAAAACAGATGATATGTTAATTTTCACATGTTTGAAGGAATGTCCCAGCTAGAAATCACACATTCTCTCCAGAAGAACATTTAGATTTTATTTTATGAAGCTTTATTTCCATTTTTTTTTTCGGCTGCCACAAAAACTATGTGGTATTACTGATCAAAACTATTGGAAAGTTTTATACACTTTAAAACAATGATTTCTTTTGCTTTCATATATAGACATGCATTTGATTAAAAAAGAAGATTAAAAAGCAACAGGAATAAGTATAAAGGGTACTGTGGACGATTGTTAGAGGAGGAATATTATTGGCTACCTTTTGAAATAAACGCTGCACTTGATATGCAAGACAAGGGAAGTTAAAACAGTTTCACTGGACTTTTATCATGGAAGAAGAAACCAATGGAGGGGACTTACAGGATTGGTTATAACCTTTCGGGAAAGCATCATCATACACCAGGTGTTTTTAAAACATGGCTCTTTCTCTTAATACTTCATAGTAAAGAAAATCATTATAAATATTATTATAAAGAAAGTAAAAAAGTATGACTAAGAGAATTAAATATGTTCATTCCAGCATCAAAAATAGCAACAACAATTTAGAAAGAGTTCTTACCTTTTTTTATGCCTAATCACCAATGTCTTTGCTTCCTCTGATACCCTTCATTGTCTTTCATTACCACTATTCTACTGTCTGCTTCTATGACATCAATGAATTAAGTCATTTCCTGCTTTTACTTATTATTTACAGTCTATGTTAGATGACACTATTCATATGTTAAACAAATATGTCAAGTACAGATGGCATTTTCAATGGAACCCATAATTAAAAAGAAACTCTGGAAAAATGTACCACTCCATCCTCTTGAGTCACTAATTTTGTCTAGATTACAATGAGCTCATTTAGGTCATCTCATAATTAACATTATATGTGTCTTATTACTGCTTTAGCAGTTATTACTTTCTTGGGAATATTTAATTTATTAGAGTGGCTCTCCATTCTTCAGGCTTATTCTCTCTCTTATGAGTCACATCTTTGCCATTTTCAATGCTTTTTAAGACTACCTTTCTAAGACACATAAAGTTCTCACTGATTTGGTTTTTTAAACATTTGCCTAAATATATGTCTGTGTACCATGTGCATGCAGTGCCAGATAGGGCATCAGATCTCCTGGAACTAGAGCAATAGACAGTTGTGAACTGCCATGTGGGTGCTGGGAATTGAACCTTAGTGGTCCACAAGAGCATATCGTTACTCTAAACCACTGAGCTATCTGTCTAGCCCCTCCCTGATTTGATTTTCAGCACTGTCAATTCTGCATTCGGGAGCCTCTGTTGAAAATATAAATGTTTGGCTGTTAGTTAATTTGTAGTCTTTTACTATCTTAACGATCTCTCATTTTTCTTTTTTTGAATCACAGCACAGGCTCCTTAACTTCATAGGCAAGCTTCAGAGGATATGTGAAACTTCAGAAATTGAATGTGAAAATGCATATATTTATAATTTTTATATAGGGAAAGGACCCAGAATTTTCATCAATTTTTAACAGTCCATGACCTCACAAATGGTTATGAGCACCTGCCATTTTACACCCTGCTTCTTCATAAAAACTATGCTACCTTATAATTCAGCCCAAGATTTCAAAATCTCTTTTTGATCCTTGTAAAATCTTATATCCAGGAATATTTTCTTTTGCTGAGTTTGTCTTTAGCTTGTTTATAAGACTTAGTTTTCCATATGCATCACATTGTGTTTTTATTTCTCCTGTCATTATCTATTTTCATTTTCAAAGGGGTTGTGGTCTCTCTTGATCTCATGTTAGTCAACAGTTAAGAGAAAATAATTGGGGGAGATTGATTCCCAATTTTCTAAGAAAGCGCCATATTGATTTCCAAAGTGGTTGTACAAGCTTGCATTCCCACCAGCAGTGGAGGAGAGTTCCCCTAGTTCTACATTCTCTCCAGCATAAAGTGTCTTCAGTGTTTTTGATCTTAGCCATTCTGACAGGCGTAAGGTGGTATCTCAGAGTTGTTTTGATTTGCATTTCCCTGATGATTAGGGATGTTGAGCAATTCCTTAAATGTCTTTCTGCCATTTGAGTTTCCTCTGTTGAGAATTCTCTGTTTAGTTCTAAAGCCCATTTCTCCATTGGACTGTTGGTCATTTTGATGTCTAAATTCTTGAGTTCCTTATATATTCTGGATATCAGTCCTCTGTCACATGTGGGATTGGTGAAGATCATTTCCCATTCTGTAGGCTGTCACTTTAGCTTCTCAGTTTCAAGAGGTCCCATTGATTGATTGTTTCTCTCAGTGTCTGTGCTACTGGTGTTATATTTAGGAAGTGATCTCCTATGCCAATGCGTTCAAGACTACTTCCTACTTTCTCTTCTAGCAGTTTCAGAGTAGCTGGATTTATGTTGAGGTCCATGATCCACTTGGACTTAAGTTTTGTGCATGGTGACAGATATGGATCTATTTGCCGCCTTCTACACGTTGATATCCAGTTATGCCAGCACCATTTGTTGAAGATGCTTTCTTTTTTCCATTGTACACTTTTGGCTTCTTTGTCAAAAATTATACGTTCATAGGTGTGTGGGTTAATGTCAGGTTCTTCAATTCGATTCCATTGGTCCACATGTCGGTTTTTATGCCAATACCAAGATGTTTTTATTACTGTAGCTCTATAGTAGAGCTTGAAGTCAGGGATTGTGATGCCTCCAGAGGTTGTTTTGTTGTACAGGATTCTTTTGGCTATCCTGGGTTTTTTATGTTTCCATGTGAAGTTGAGTATTATTCTTTCCAGGTCTGTGAAGAATTGTGTTGGTATTTTGATGGGGATTGCATTGAATCTGTAGATTGCTTTTGGTAAGATTGCCATTTTTACTATTTTAACCCTGCCTATCCATGAGCATGGGAGATCTTTCATGAACAGCCTGGATATGAGTGGGAGCAATGAAGGGCAAGGTTCAAGGGAAAGAGAGTGGGAGATCCTAGCTGGATCAAGAAAAAAGAGGGAGAACAAGGAATAGGAGACCATGGTAAATGAAGACATGAGAAAAGGAAGAAACAAAGAGCTAAAGAGGCCCACAGAAACCCACAAAGATACCCCCACAAAAGACTGCTGGCAATGGTCGAGAGACAGCCAGGACTGGCCTACTCTGGTGATGGGATGGCCAAACACCCTAATAGTTGTGCCATAAACCCCATCCAAGGACTGAGGAATCTGGATGCAGACATCCATGGCTAGGCCCCTGGTGGAGCGCTGGGAGTCTAATTAGTGAGAAAGAGGAGGGTTGAAACCAAGGTTGGATAAAGCACAGGGACAAATAACCAAATGAATGGAAACACATGAACTATGAACCAAAGGCTGAGGGGCCCCCAACTGGATCAGGCCCTCTGAATAGGTGAGACAGTCGATTGGTTTAATCTGTTTGGGAGGCATCTAGGCAGTGGTACCAGGTCCTGGGCTCATTGCATGAGTTAGCTGTTTGAAACCTGTGACTTATGCAGGGATGCTTGGCTCAATCTGGGAGGAGGGGACTGGACCTGCCTGGAATGAGTCTATCAAGTAGATCCCAGTCCTCGGGGGAGATCTTGATCTGGAGGTGGGAATGGGGGGTGTTCTGGGGGGAAGGGGAGGGGGGCAGGAAGGGAGAGAACAACGGAATCTGTGACTATTATGTAGAACTGAATAGTATTGTAAAATAAATAAAAAAAAGTCATTTATAAAAATCAAAAAAAAAAAAGAGAAAATAATTACCCTAGGCTAAACTCAAATTGGCTAGCAGAGATATGCTATTCTCAAATTATAGCTAGACAATACTTTGATGTATATAACTTTTGTGGTCTGTTCTCAATGTCTATCTTGATTTCATCTAATATACCTCTTTTGAACTAAGATTAGATCAATTCCTGATGCCAATGCCTGCTTTGGTCATAATGTGAACTAATAAAATACAAAATGCTAGAATACCTGGAGGAGTATGTATTCATTTATGTACTTCTGCTGAAGTTTCTTTTCACTGTTTCTACTTAAGGCAATATATTTGTAGTGGCAGAATTTTGATTTGCCTTCTCTTCTCATTGTTTCTGAGTGGTCTAGGTCCCAAGTACACATAGAAATAAAGAGAATATTTTAATGGGTAAGTTCCAACCTTGTAGTAATGTAAGAATCACCTTCCAGGCCAATAAAAATCTACTTTATTGATGGAAGCACATGAACTATGAACCAAAGGCTGAGGTGCCCCCAACTGGATCAGGCCCTCTGAATGGGTGAGACAGTCATTTGGCTTGATCTGTTTGGGAGGCAGCTGTGCGGTGGTGCCGGGTCCTGGGCTCGTTGCATGAGTTGGCTATTTGAATCCTGGGACTTATGCAGGGATGCTTGGCTCGGTCTGGGAGGGGGGGACTGGACCTGCCTGGACTGAGTCTATCAGGTCGATCCCGGTCCTCGGGGGAGACCTTGATCTGGAGGAGGTGGGAATGGGGGGTGGGCTGGGGGGAGGGGGAGGGGGGCGAGAGGGGGAGAACAGGGGAATCTGTGGCTATTATGTGGAACTGAACTGTGTTGTAAAATTAAAAAAAAAAAAAGAAAAAAAATCTACTTTATATTTTGCTGGATGTGGAACAGGCCATAAAACAACAACTTTTTATTTGTCTGGTTGTGGAATCTTTTGTTTTCAAACCTAGATGCAGAGTGAATTTATGAAACAATTTGCAAATTGTTTAGTGTATTGACTTACTAGGTTTTTAGCAGCAGAGTGTGGCTGCATTTTGATTTTAACTACTGGAAGTTTTCCCTAATTCTGGAAATTATTTGACTGAAAGCATGAAATATCAACATTGTTGTGGGTTCTCATACTTCTTATATGTCTTCATAGGTGTTTTAGTAGAAATTCAAGAGTAGGTGTGTGAGAAGCTGCCAGCCAAATGCCATTTTTCAAAAGTTAGCATTTCTCAGGATTTGCCAGTAGAAGAAGATTCCAAGAGAAGCCTGGCAGCACATTCTAAATCCCTGCTAATTCCAGTGTGTGAAGAAGCAGAAATTTCCTAACTGAAACACTAATATGGAAAAGAAAGACTTTTTATTTCTTTTAGATATTTTGATTGTTCTCAGAAAGAAAAATTAATAATGCCCCAAATGAAGGTTAACCATGATGAAACCCCTAAAGCAGATAAATTCTACCTTTGACTATTTTCTTTTATTTTCACTGGATTTCTCATAAGAAATGCCATGTATTTCCCTACAGCTCAGGGCCATCATATTTCCCACTCTAATTCCAGCCTGGCCTGGCCAGCTCTCCTTGAACAAAAGCATATATTTTAAATGATCATTGTTACTTCCTTTGATTAAAAATGTGGTTTCTTCAATCTCTCTCTCTCTCTCTCTCTCTCTCTCTCTCTCTCTCTCTCTCTCTCCCTCTCTCTCTCTCTCTCTGTTTTTTTTTGAGACAGAGTTTCTCTGTGTAGCCTTGGTTGTCCTGGATTTGCTCTGTAGACCAGGCTGGCCTTGAACTCACAGAGATCCACCTGGCTCTGCCTCCAGAGTGCTGGGATTAAAGGTGTGTGCCACCACTGCCAGGCCAATGTACCAATCTCTTATCAACAAAACAGAAAATTCAGATTCTAGTCATTCATAGACTGTTCTGGGAAGAAGTGGATGAGGAAGACTGGGGGATTCTAATACTATAAACTCGTGCTTTTGTTAGGTTGCTATTGCCCGAGAATGATAGCCTCTGTTACTTGGGGTTCATGATACATTCTATTCCACCTCTCCTGTTTCTAACAATAAAATGTTGGTGAAGAAAAACATTACTTCATAATTCTTAATTGCAAAGACAGCTACACCTAAATTATTGATGTTGATGATATACTCTGGGATCTTCCACTTAATATATCCCACAAGAAGAATTGAATGCATGGTTTTTCTTGTGGCTGTAGGAACTCATAGATTATTTTTTTAAAGTTTTTCTGCTCACTAGTCCTTAATCCTTTACTGGCAGAGTGTGACATAATTGTTAAGGATATGAATTAAAATCCTGTCTCTGCTACTTATTAGCTGAATAACTTTGAAGGAAATGCCTATTTTCTCTAAGTGTTGGTTTCTTCATTTGTAACAGAAAAGTAAGGATGATACCATTCTCCAAATGGTGATGAAACGATGAATGAACTAATGAGCACATCATGGTGGTGCCCTGCTTGGCTCATTGTAACGGCACAATGAATGTCCTCATTATAAGAACAGAGCACAGTCTGAGTGTTTAGAAATGTGAATGAAGATGTTGTACTGGCCAGATTCTAGTATTCTCTACAATTTAATGATTGTATGCACTTGAGTCATTTACCCTCTTGGCTCTGATCTCTGAAAATGCAAAAGACAGATAATAATAGAATCTACTTAGAATGGCTGTAGTGAGTATTGAGTACCAGTCCTTGCCACACACTAAGCTCTTATTAAAAGTTAATCATCATGCAGTGCTAGTGACAACAGATGAACAGGGCAAAACATCTTTCAAGTTTAACAGAGCAGGCTATATTATCTTAATTGCATAAAATTAGCAGTATCATTTTTCCTTCAAGTCCTGTGTTCTAAAAACTGCATGTAACTGATGTCTTAAGTGCTTTGAACAAAACATAACTCTAACTTACAGGAATTTTTGTGACAGGGGTGGTTCCAAACTCAGTAAACACACACACACTCTCACACACACACACACACACACAGAGAGGGGGGGGAAGCTCTCCCTAAGGCAATAAATATCTCAGCAGATTGTGATGAATTGAAAGGGCAATAAAAAGGTGGTTATAGTTAATGTCAAAAAAGAACACAGGGGTACAGCTAGTAAGCAATAATATGATAAGAAGTTTACAAGCCCTAAAGAAAACATTTCAGAAAAAAAAGTGTAAAAGCTTACAAGCTGACTTAGAATTTGTGAGCTGTCATTCACAAGCTATGTTTGGATGCAGACCTAAAAGGACATCATTTCTGCAAGGCATATGGTTCCACTATAGAATCTGTGAAACATTTGAAAAAGTGACATTTACATGAAATATACATCACAGCAAAAAGCTTTATGCATAAAAGAATACAGCAACACCATACAAATCTGGAACCTGAGATTTTTACTGGGCATTAATGAAGATGTCAGGTGTGGTTGTCAGAATGGATGAATGAATAGCTGCCCCAAACACACATGCTGGTTAACAGCCTGCCAGAAATTGAGCAAAAATACCCAGAGTTGAGTCAGATAAATAAAAAACGATGAAGCAGTGACAGCAATAAACACTGTAATATGAAAGCCTGGGTTACACAAGTGACACTTGAGGTATGATGCTAGAATTTTGGAACTGAGGATGCATACTGATATTGGCAAGCCTCGCTCTGGGAGTAATACTAAAAAAGACCCAACTGGGTCAGTTAATACTGACGTTATGGAATAGATACTGTTGAATGTGCATGTGCTCCCATGTGTTATGGTTGCAGAGGGTCCTGTTGGGCTTACTACTTAACAGAAAGTGAGCAAGAAGTTTCATGAACATGAAAAGACACTGAGTTTCTTAGTAGGGCTCATAATTACATAGTCATAAATAAAAGTAGTGTGGCTGACATGAAGTTATACTAGTATTGCATATGCTAAATCTATTTTGACAATACAAAACCCCTCAACATGCATAAGAAGTTAGAGAAACAAAATGCATTAATTTTTGAAAGTTTAAACTTGATGTTACACATAAACCAAGTATTAAGCATGGTTCCTTTTTTTTTTTTTTTTTTTTTTAGTAAAATTGCAACTACAAATTATCCCAGTCTTTCTAGATAAAGGTCAGTGTTTCCTGGGGGAAAATGAAGCAAAAGTGAATCCAAGATCAGTTAATTGTATTTTTTAAATCCTTTACCATAAATAGATTCAGTCTACATAACAATCATTGATCCCGCCAAGGTCTTGGTGAATCACTTCTCTCTCCACTGTCACCACTTGCCCACCTCACAAATGCAAGCAAAGAAGCCTCCATTTGTTTTTCCATCTTCAAATATCCACACAACACCAGCCCTCCTTATTCTGCAGAGTAACATCATGTAGTACCTGCTTCAATTCCTTTCCCTAAAATTGTTCCCAATTACCAGTCCATGTAAGTGTATCTTTGGCCAGTGGTTATTTCCATAGTTATTTGAGTTCTGAGAGTTAGGAAGCTTTGGAATTCTTTCAAGAAACATCATCTGCTTGGCTGTGGTGGAGCACGCCTTTAATCCCAGCACTCAGGAGGAGCAGCCAGGTGGATCTCTATGAGGCCATCCTGGTCTACAGAGCGAGATCCAGGACAGGCACCAAAACTACACAGAGAAACCTTGCCTCAAAAAAACCCACAAAAAACAAAAAACATCATCTTTGCTTAGTCCCTGGAGTCTCAGTCTAGTACAGAGAAGAGGAGGAAAAACAATTTTGTTGGGACAAGTAATTTCTCTAAGTGAGGCACAGCTTCAACCTGACAGAGTAATAACATTGATCCCTCAGCATGGAGAAATAAAGCTAAAATGTTTCTTCAAATCTCCTGGACCAGATGACTTTGAGTTACTAAGCAAAATACCCCAACATCTTCTCCATGTAGACTCAGATAGAGAATAAAAGACTGACCAAAGACTTGAAGGCAAATTTTCAAAGAACTTGGAAAGGCCAGATTAATATTCATAAAGAACATAATCAAATGTTAACCTGGGCACTAGTTGCCATTGCTCCTGTCCACAACTGAAGAACTGAGAAAAGTCTGATGGTGGGCGAGCTGCTATCTGTTTCCATCACACACTAGAGAATTGACTCTGGTGCATGTAAATTATCAAACACATCCTTGAGTGGTTACAATGTCAAGTGTAATATTTCCTAAGAAGGTAATAACAGGCTAGGCATAGCCTGGTTGATAAACCATACAGTGTTCTATAGAACATAAAAAGCGAAACAAAAGCTGTGTTGGTAACAGAGCACTCAAATTAACAGGAAAGCATTCTTGATTTCATTGGCAAAGTTTGGAGGTCAAAAGAAGAGAAGGGATTCATACCTAAGGCAAACTCAATGCATATGCTTTTTAAAAATTCTTCAAATGCATGCCTTTTGTTGGAAAACGAAAAGATTTAGCCAC
The DNA here is from genome assembly GCF_049852395.1 of Peromyscus maniculatus bairdii. Classification (NCBI taxonomy): domain Eukaryota; kingdom Metazoa; phylum Chordata; class Mammalia; order Rodentia; family Cricetidae; genus Peromyscus; species Peromyscus maniculatus. The sequence goes on from NC_134875.1 coordinate 53,688,077, forward strand.
ACTTTAAATACTGAACTTATAATAACGGAATACCTTATCTTATGTGTATGAGTGTTTTCTTGCATGTATGTATGTGTACCATGTGCATTCAGTGTCTGAGGAGGCCAGAAGACAGTGATTGATCCTCTTGAATTGGAGTTACAGATGGTTGGGAACTTTCATGTTGGTTCTGGGAAGTGAATCCACATAGGAAAAGGAACCTCAGTTGAAAAAAATGCCTCCATTAGATTAAACTATATGGAAGTCTGTAGTGCATTTTCTTGATTAATGATTGATGTAGTTGGGCCCATCTCATGGAGGCAGAGCAATGCCATCCCTGGCAAGTGGTCTTGGAGTTGTATATGAAAGTAAGCTGAATGAGTCATGAGGATCAAGCTAGTAAGCAGAATACTTCCATGGTCTTTGCTCCAGTTCCTGCTTCCAGGTTCCCCCTTGAGCTCCTGTCCTGCCTTCCCTTGATGATGGGCTACAAGTGTAAGATGAAATAAACCACCCCCCCAAGGTGTTTTGGTCAACTTTTTATCACAACAATAGAAATAGAACCAAGACAACTATGTATCAATTATAATGGCACTGTCAGAAACTATGAAAGTTTTTTTTTTTGGGGGGGGGGATGACAAGAGTGGTCTGACCCAGTCTTGAACCCTGCATGGTAGATCACTGACCTACTAGGCCACCAGGCTATCAGGCAATATGCACATACTGGTACAATTGAGGCACAACAAATACTGGGTAACTAAGTGTCTTTTGGTTGAATCTGAGGCCTGCTCCACAGAAGGGATTTCATCTTTGGTATTGTAATTGCAGCCAAAAGCTCATGGTTGAGGAGGTCATATGCCCTAACCTAGAACTTGCTATTATTATTTTGCTAAATGGTCACATTATCAAATTGCCTTCTAAATATTTATGTTTATACATATAGACCTGGGCTGTTCTGAACTTGGGTCAGAGAAGCTTCTTTTTGCAGTAGACAGAAAGTAATGGAGAGATGCAGAACTGGCCACAATGTTGAGAATGAAAGATTCAGTGCTTAGGCCTAAAAAACACATTCCATTATCTGCCCCCACCAAAGCTGGAGACCCTCATGGAATAGGAGGTTGAAAGAATGTAAGAGATGGAGCATGGGGAAGAGTATATGACATTTTGTCTTCTGGACATGGTATGGCCATCACAAGCACATCAGCTGTGACTACCTACACAAGACCTACACAGTATCAAGCCCACAAAAACTTTGGCATAGATAGGGAAGATGATCTCCATGCCCAATCTCACACTGTTTGGCAGTGGATGGCTGTGGGAGGGGTATAAATCATTCTTTAGTGAGAATATAGCCACTGGCAGGTTTCCCATGCTCTAGTGGATAGCTCCATACTCATGTACATCTGGGCAGCACTAACCCACTGGATTTAGTGTGTTTAGTGTGTTTATTAAATGATAGTATTTAATTTCTTATCACCCAATAGGGTTAGACTATTGTGTGGTGGTAATCTAATTGTACTGAATTATTATTTTGATTGCATGTTAATAAATAAAGTTGTCCGGGGGTCAGAGCTATTAGAGCCATAGCAAGAGTGTGGCGGTGGTGGCACACGCCTTTAATCCCATAGATATCTGTTTGTTCAGGGTCAGAGCTATTAGAGCCATAGCAAGAGTGTGGCGGTGGTGGCACACGCCTTTAATCCCATAAGATCTCTGTGTGTTCAGGGATACAGTCAGCATTGGAGACATATGCCTTTAAGACCTAGGGGGCTGTACATTCAGACAGTGATGAGGCAGTCATGTGTTTGGGTTTACAACCAATGAGAAGGCAGAACAACATACTATAAAAAAACGAACTGACAGGAAGTAGGTCTCTTTTTGCGAAGCTGGGACAGCAGGAGGAAGGGTGAGATTTTAGCTCTGAGCTCTGACCTCTTGGCTTTCTCTTTTACATTGTTTCTGTGTTTCTTATTTAATAAGACGGTTGGTTACATCTATACTATTGCACAGGGAGAATGCTTAGGCATTTCTTTTGGGGGTAATGAGATAACGTATTATCTACTTGGGACCTGAGGGGAGGGCTGATTTTATGTGCATCTTCTGCCTGTTTGGTAGTGACTTGGCTTAGCAAAGTTCTCCCATAAGAAACAAAAGTCAATTTGTGGTGCTTTCTTAATAATAACAATACAAAAATCCAGATCTTGATGCAAGAATTACTAGGATGTTTCCAGTTCTATTTCTGTGTGTCGGTGCCATATCTACCCTAAGGGATTCTCTTTTTGAAAGAATTAGTTTCCTCTTTAATATCACAAAATCAGAAATCTAATGAGAAATTCATCACTTTCCCTGACAACTAAAGATTAGGGTTGGTGTTTTTTCAGACTATTTTATTTTCCCTTCTTTCAATAAACTAGGAAATGGCTAATTAGTTTTATCAGGGCTCTTTTGTGTTCCGCATCATTAGGTATTCTGGCTTTTCCCCACATAATAACATTAACAAAGAACATTTTAGACCCTGAAGGTATTAAAATTTTAAAAAAGGTGTCAATCTTGTTCTTTTACTGACATTTCAATATTCCAGCATAGCAAAGTTGACACATTTTTTGTTTTCCATGATTTTACTTCAAAAGCACTACAAACTTTTAAACAATTCCAGAACATTCAATATAAAGACTGACAGAACATGATTTAAAGAGGATTAAAATCACTCCACAGTTCAGAAGATTCAATTAGATGAGCTGGGTTACCAACATAAAGCTGGAGACTAGAGGCTCAACATGGAAAAGAGAGAGGGGACAGGAAAAATGCTTGTTATAAACAAGCCAGAAAGAGTTCCTCTGAAAGCAAATAACAGAGGTATTCTGATTTCCTACATTGCAGACAGGCAATTATTTCACATCACTTGAAAATGTGAAGCCCAATCCTGTTTATAAAGTCACCAAATTTTGTAAGACCCCTTGTCTTTTGTTCTGTTTCCATGTCATCTTACTTAGCAATGTGACTACACAAACATTTTCGATTGTTTTCTCTGTACTTATATTCTTTCCTTCTATTGTTTCCACCTTGGTGGAATTGTTTTGTGGTTAACTGTTGTGGATGTCTTTCTGTACACTATGAATATGTGTTGCTTTAATTGGTTGATAAATTAAATTCTGATTGTCCAGTAGCCAGGCAGGAAGTATAGGTGGGGCAAGCAGAGAGGAGAATTCTGGGGGGAAAAAAGGCTGAATCAAGAGATGCCAGCCCGCCATCCAGGGAGCAGCATGTTATGGCACACAGGTAAATCCACAGAACACATGGCAACATATAGATTAACAGAAATGGGCTGAGTTGAAATGTAAGAGCTAGTCAGTGGTAGGCCTGGGCTAATGACCAAGCAGTTTTAATTAATATAAGCTTCTGAGTGATTATTTTATAAGTGGCTGTGGGGTCTGTGAGGCTGGGCAGGATCAGAGAAAACTTCAGCACAGTTACCTTTTATTTGACATATATACATAGGTACATCTTAAATATACAGCTCTATGGATAACAGATGAACAAATGATAGATTAATATTTGGATACACGGACAATAAAAAGAGAACCAGATAACAAACAAAAGCCAGACTAAATCCCAGGAACTTGACCACACAATCCCACCCCTATTCATGGAGCTATTGGCAATTGTTAGGTGATAGGAGAGGGACAGTCGGCATTCTCTAAAGGTGAGAATGGGAAGTCAAGTGCACACCAGTGGAAAGCTCACATTCAAAAATATTTGGGCAGCACAAATTGATCTTGATGAGGGAAAAGACACGAAGTTGGGTGGATGGTGAAGGGGGTGGATCTAGAAAGAGTTGGGGGAGGGAAATTTAATATTATCAAAACACATTTTATGAAACTCTCAAAGAACTGATAAAGAGAGCAATACACAACAGTACATACAACTACTATATAGAAGAAAACAATATAGAATACAAACAGCATTCTTGGGTGCTTCCTTTTACCCATTTCTTGTGAATATCCTCTAAGCTAGCCACTGTCTTGTTTTCTACTATCAAGTATTAAGTTGGTCTAGTTCAAAGGTCTTGCAATCCCTCTTTCTGTCCTTCATTTTATTCTCTCTGTTACCACCAACAAGAGTCATCATTGTTGTTATATATAATTTGGCCCTTTTTTGCTGCTTATTTTTAGAATAATATAGTGCTTTATTTTTCATTATTTGTGAGACTAAGTTTTGACTACTATGGATAAAGATGCTATGGACATGTTTGTTTCTGAAATATAATGCATATACAGTTTTATTGCTCTTGGCTAGGAAGAAAACTACTCGGTCATGAGACATATAGCTGACTCAAAACTTCTGAGATTTTTTTTTCCAAAACAGTTGTATCCATTTACATTCACATTAAAATTATACAAGAGTTGTAGTTATTCTACATTTTTACCAATACTTGGTGCTATCATGTATGAACATGGTTCAAGAATGTAGTCCTGTTCAGAGAATTCTAAGGGCTTGTGAGAAGACTCCAAGAAAACAAGACAAGAGTCTTGTGACTTCAGTTTCTTCAAAACACAGAATTGTTCTTGGAATGTACTTTTTTGCTCCTCCGAAGTGTAGCAGATAGGAGGAGTTTACTTCAGAATACTCATTATTGCTAGCTGCTATTACTCAATTAAATGTTTAAGCTATTCTTTACATACCACTACGGAAAACCATGTTTTTGTTACACATGGAATGTTCTTGTGATTGTATATAGTTCATGAGAACTTACTCAGGTGTCCTTTCTTAACCCTCAGAGTATGATTTGTCTGATGCTTTGAATAAAGATGGCTATTGCATGGGACTTTCGTCTGCCTCATTTATTGGATCCATTCTCCCAGGTTCCATCACCTTTAGAGTGGTGACTTTATCACTCTTGCTTATTCTCATTTGTGTATTTGTAGATTCTTATTGTGAATATAATTTACTACATGTCAATTAGTACTGCTTTCGCTCTTAAGTTACTGAAAAATGTATGCCTTTTCTTTTTGCATTTTTTCCTGCTAAGTAGACCTCTTTTAATCATCATGCAAAAACCTGAAAGCTGATTTCAAAAGCTGATTTGATTTGACATTAATATAAATATCAGCTTTGTTCAGTTTTAATGACAACTAATTTCAAACTTTTACTTCCAATCATTACATCTCTTCCTATTTAAGCTGTATTTCTTCTAGAGAGTATGTGGTTGTTTATTAAATATCCAATTTCACAATGTATATGATATACTTGAAAGAATGTCTTTATGAAATACATCAGTGTGTACAGTGAATATATGCCAATAAAATTGTAATAAAAAGGAATTAAAGATGCAAATAATTTTAAAAAGTCTATTTCATAGTTATTAATATTGCATCAAAAGTAGTACCTAGCTTACTTGCCATACTGTAATTACTGATATGTTTGGGTTTAAAGTCATCAATTATTTGTCATAAGTATTTTCAGTCCTTGTCCTTCAACTATTCTTACTTCCCTTGTGTCTTTATGCCATGTTGTTATAAACTTTCTTTCACACATATTATAAGCATTATTATCATCTGCTTGATGACAATATAAGCATTATTGTCATTTGTTTGGTATTTCATGTCATTCATCATAGGTCCAGTTCCATATTTTATGTGAACAGGTCTTTATTTCACATCTAATTAAAAAATAACTTTCTTCTGGGCATAGTGAGTCACACCTTTTAATCCAGCACTCAGAATCCTGGAGCAAGAGGATTGCTGTGAGTTCAAGAACATCTTAGATTACAGAGTCTTCAAATAAACAAATAAACAAGCAAACAGAAAACTTCAAGCTGGGAATATAGTTCCTTTGTGCAACACCTGTCTGGAATGTACACACACACACACACACACACACACACACACACACACACACACGTCAGTTTTTATCTAAGAAATTTTTTATTTGTTTTACATACTAACCACAGATCCCATTCTATTCCATTGACCATTAGTGCAATAGGAATTAGACATGAGAGATAAATTTTCTTTTTTCTTCTATTTAAAACTGTGTCAAATCATTCTATTAGAATGTCATTTATTATGTAAATTGTATTGCTATACATAGAATATAGTATGGTTTTTAAAAAAGAATGGAAGTTCAAGTTATGCTAAAAATCTAGTTGAACTTGTTCATACTTACCATTCATTCATTTATTTAATGTATCTTATACTATATGTTTGGAAATCAGAGGAAAACTTGTGGGAGTCAGTTCTTTCCCTTCACCATGTGGGTACATGAAAACTCTTTACCCTCTGAGCCATCTCACCCCATGCACATTTGTTTTTGAAAGTGCTCAGGGTGCATACCTTTAATTCCAGCACTTGGAGTCAGAGGTAGGTGGGTTTCTGTGAGTTTGAGGTCAGCCTGGTCTACAGAGTGAATTCCAGGACAGCCAGAACTATTTCACAGAGAAACTCTGTCTTGAAAGCCAAAAAAAAAAAAAAAAAAAAAAAAAGGAAGAAAGAAGGAAGAAGAAAAAGGAGGAGGAGGAGGAGGAGGAGGAGGGAGGAAGAAGAAGAACAACAACAAGAAAAGTGCTCAGGGAGACCAAAGATCAGGTGAATAATCACCAAGGAAGTTACTTACATTGGCTATCTTGGACTCTCCAATGTTGTACCAAAATAGTATATGAACTTTGGTTTACTTCATTTTAGCAATAATGTTGGAGGTCAAGGCCAAAACTGAATGCCACTGGGGCTATTCGTAGAATCTACAGCTACTCCAATAGTAGGGAATGGACTGATTCTGACATCCATACTGCTGATGAAAAGCTTACACTCAGCAGAATCCTGTATTCTATGATCTGTTGTTTGGTCTGGTGTTGCAATAGGCTATCTACAGCATTCTCCTATAAACATGTCATAACACTTTCATTCCATGTTTCCACCACTAAAATAATTCTCCTTTCTTTGGGAAGTGGTAAAATGGCCTACTAGATTTACTCAGAGATGAGTGACTAATCAATACTGTTCCATGAGGACAGAGATGGGTCTACTAAAGCAAAATGTCATCACCCTTGGAATATAACTCAAAATAAGAGAGCAGCTGAGACAGTCTTAAAACAGTTGGTTCACCAACTTGGCAAACACAAAATTCCAAGATTGCTTCTTCCTTCTAGCTGTGACAGAACAGCTTCTTTTGGGCCTACAAAAGCTGCACACAATTTTTAAAATACATTACTTCTAAGGACCATAGGGTCACCAAAGAAACCATAACTCACAGGGGCTAAAAATTCTGGACAGAAAAATATCACACCTATCCTTGGATTTACCTCCAAAATATTCACCTAACAATGTAGGAAACATAAGTATTGTTCTTTGTCTCCCATCAGTATCACTGTAAGATGAAAGAACTTAACAGTTTGTAGGTGACAATGTAGAAGGTACTCAAGCAGCTATCAACCAAGAGAAGGATGAGAAGTCATCTGCATTCAGTTTCCTCTTCCATTAAGCAAATGTGGTGTTTCCTTGTTGAAAGTAATCCATCAGCTTCCTCTAACTATATATATACTAAAAATCAGACTGCATTCCATACATGTATGAATGAAATTATCAAAGAAGAGATAAAAAAAATTTAAAAGTAAAAGTTAGTTCTCGAGAATTTTATACATTTATAAAAGTGTTTTGTCAAATACACCTCCATTCCTTCCCCTACATTTCCTCCTCATACACTCACCAGTTTCCCCTCCCAACTTCATGTGTTTTCTGTCTTTTAAAATTCGATTGAATCTATTTAAGGAAGAACGAGAGAACATTTACATGTAGCCTCTATTGTCTCTAGTCTGTTAGATACTTCTACTAGTTGTGGAAGCAAAATCCTACAATCACTCCCTAAGTGATACACTTAGAAAAGTATACACACAAATCTCCCCACTTTGATTCCCATATCTTGACATGTTAGTGGAAATTATAAAATATACTAAAGGTGATGAAACAACACTTCTATAATTATGTTACATTACATGGAAAATGTAAAGAATTCTGTAGCTATAAATAGGGTTCCTAACCTTAACTTAAAAGAATTATTACTGTAGATGGCCAAACTTGATTAGGTAAATCCTTTAAGCAAATACTTCAGCCTTCCCTGAATTGAGAGACTTAAATAACTTGAGGTTTGTAATTGCTGGTTCCAAAAGATCAAACTACCATGAATTCTAAAGCCATAAGGAAAATTCATTCCAGCCTTCAACATCATTTTAGCTTTGTAAAATCAGAAAAAAGAAAGTTTAGTTAGGTCACATCCAGATTCCTGCCCTTCTGTAGAAATTATGATATAACAAATTTGTGTCTTTTAAAATAACTGAATTGGTGTGTTTCTGCTACAAAGTCATAGAAACCTGCACAATTCTGTGCCCTGAGTCCCATGTACCAGCGATGGAGAAGCAGTAATAGGGTTCTGATATTGTTATATCATTTTCATAGGTTTAGTTATATATGTTGTTCCATTTTCTATCAAATGTCTTTTCTCACTTTTACATATGCTTCATTTTCTAGTTCAAGGTTTTTCTCTTCTGTTAAGTCTTCTCTATCCATCTAAGTTGATTGCACTATCCTTTATGCCACTCCTGTAGCTAATTTTTAATACTCTGGTCTGATCACATTGTATTGCTATCAGCACTGAATAACTCACTCATGCATGAGTTGGGGAAGCCAAGGAACAGAACTCATTTTCATACTGAAAACCTGGCTTAACTAAATACCTGCTAGAGTACTAACTCAATAAAAAGTTTGCAAAACAAATAGATTTACATTTGATTAGTACATTGATTTTTCTTGACAATTTATTCCCAGCTCCTTCCCAAATTCAATATTGTATTTGATGTGATATTTGTTATAAGTGCTTTGAGAGTGGGCGTATAAGGAAGATCAGCAGACCTAGAGAAATAGCATGTATCTAAGACTACATCTCCTTCTGGTTTTATGCATCAATCACATTCTCTTTGTCAGTCACTGGGATTTCATTCTCAAATATAAAATGTCTTCTTGTTTACATGCTTTCTAGCTCTTTGTAGTCTATTCTGAAACTTCAATAGTTATGTCATTACTACTAATACAATTTACAGCTAAAACTTGTTCTTATGCTGGTTCTATCGTTCCTTAACATCAAGTTCTTGATAATTCTTCAGTAATAAGACATATTTTGTTCAGTATTCTTTAACTAATAGAACATTCAGATTAACTGGCTTCAAAAGAGTTACAATCAAAACAATTTACTTCAAACTTGCTCATTCACGAAATGACAGAAAGAAAATCACCTACAATTGTGGATACTTGTCCACTACCTGTGTCACTAATATAAAAAGAATCCAAATGCCATACATCCCCTTGATTGTCTGTATGTAATAACCACACCTCCTTATTCAGCTGTATGCAATAACTCAATCTTTCTGGTCAACTGTATATAATAAACAGGCTGAACTCATTTTCTTTAAAAATTATCTGAGAAATATAGATTAGAGATTCCAAGTTCTCAGCTATGCTGTGATAATCTATCTTATGCTGCTTATTCTTGAGTTTCTTGAAGATGCCATAAAGATTTTCATTTACTTTTGTGGGGAATATCTTACAAAAAGTTACAGAAAAATGAGGTGAAACCCACAAAAATCCAAATATGGCAAACCAATTGTTCCCTGTATTAATTATTTTAAACCCAAACATACTGCTAATTTCAAATTCATTGCTACAATATTTAGACCAGAACAGAACTTAGACTTCTGTGCACTCAAAGCATTATATAATTTGTATATATAAATATACATCATTTGAAGGTACAACAGAATAGTCAACAAAACCACAATTTAAAGGGGCCAAGGTTCCAGAGAGAGTGAATAACCATAAGATATTTTACTACACAGAGAAGAAGGAAATACAGTCTTGATCTCTCACTTCATAAGCAAATACATTCAGAATGGATCTTGCAACCCAATATAAGAGGAAAAAGTCCAAAACTGTTAAAGCAAAGTATAGGAAAAACAATTCAAGATATACATTTGGAATAACTTTCTGAAAAGTGCTCTAATAGCGTGGGAAATAATAGAAAGATTTTTAAAAGCTGTATGAAATTCACAGGCTTCTGCACATCAAAGGAAATAATTGACTAAGAGACAGCTTACAGAATGAAAGAAACAAAATGTTAACTAAACATCCAAAAGCATTAATATTTAGAATATACAAATAACTCAGAAATCTAAATGTCAGAATAGCATGCAACCCAATCAATAACTGGGTTAACGAAGTAAACAGGCAGTTCTTAAAAGATGAGATACATGTGGCAAAAGACAGGAAAAACGTCCAGCATCTTTAGCTCTGGGGAGTGGAGGAAGCCCTGAGTGACAAAAATCCTGAGTGAATGCATGTTGTTGACATGGGCATGGCCACATCAAGGACCTCAGAGCCTCAGACCCATGGGAAAATGGCAAAGCCTTCCCTTCCTCTTGGGGTGAGGCATAGAGGAATAGCAAAGCCTTTCCTTGTCACTGTGAGGATATTGACAGTGTGTGCTGAAAATGTCACCATAGCTTTCTCCCTGCACTCCTAGGATAATTACTGCCTGAAAACTGTTCCCCTATAGAGACTGCTGCTACCAACATAAGCTAAACCTCTCTCCTTGATCTACCTGCATGACATAAACCCTGACTTCTTGATTGTCTGTATGTAATAACCACACCTCCTTATTCAGCTGTATTCAATAACTCAATCTTTCTGGTCAACTGTATATAATAAACAGGCTGAACTTCTGGGCTGCTGAAATTTCTCCATCAAAGAGCCCAGTCCACTTCTTGCCAGCTTTTCTGTGTGTCTTTGTGTTTGTCTTTTCTTCATTCTCTCACTGCCGGTAGTCAGGTCAGTCCCTGGATCATGCATGGATTGGACACTTAGTCATCAAGGAAATTCAAATTAAAACTACAGTGGGATTCCGGTTCACCCTGGATAGAATGGCTGTCATAAGGAAGATTTATTTACTGCTGGTGAGAATGTTAAATTGTTCAACAACTATGGAAATGAGTACTGATGTTTTTGATTTATAATTATTTCTTATCCATTGGTGTTTTGTCTGCATGTGTGTTTGTGTGAGGGTGTTTGATCCTCTAGAACTGGAGTTACAGAAAGTTGTGAGCTGCCATGTGGGTGCTGGGAATTGAACCCAGGTCCTGTGGAAGAACATTCAGTGCTCTTAACTACTGAGCCCTTTCCATCCCCCAGAATTTATTTTTAAAGCTAAAAATTGAAGAATCATATGACACAGCTACTATCACTCCTGGATACACACCAAAAATATTTTAAGTCAGCATGCCTCATATCTATGCTTCACTATTTACAACTGCTAAGGTATGGACTCAGTCTCGGTGTCCATCAACAGATTTGTGGACTAAGATAATGTTGTATGTATATACAACAGAGCATTATTCAGCCATATAGAAGAACAAAATTGTGTTGTCTGCTAGACAATGGATATAACTAAAGATCACCACATTAAACAACAATATCCAGATTCAAAATGACAAACATCATACCTCCTCTCATTTATGGATCCTATGTGCATTTGTATATACATGACATGAAAACATAAGGTATTGTGAAAATTCCAACCAAAAAAGAAAATAATCAAGCATGCACTAGGAGAGAGAGAGGAGACACTTTGCTTTATTCTGTGCAGATATGGACCCATATTCATGCTTTGTAGAGCTGAGGCAGTGACTGATAATACTGCATTGGTAACCATATACTTAGATATTATTAGTAAATACATTATCCTGTAGCTTTATTTTAAAATTACTGAGGGATTTTCCTAATTAGCAGTTCTCATACTTTAGTTTGCATCCAAAACGCCCAGAGGGGTTTGTAAAAACATAGACAGATGAACCCTGTCTGCAGGATCTTAATCCATTATGTCTGGGTTTGGATACCTAAGAAGGTGTTATATGATGGTGATGCTGCTAGCCCAGATGCTACAATCTGAGAGGCATAGGTGAAAATAAAATAAGGTCCTGGGCTCAGCAACTGGACTCAAGTTTCTTTCAAAAGCCTGTTATCTATTCTCAACCTATCACTGTCTAATAAATAAATTATGCAAGCCATATGTGCACCTTAACATTTTGTGTTGGTGCTGAGGACAGAGCTCAGTCAGTGGTGGACAGTGTGCTCAGCAAGTACAAAGCCCAGGGTTCAATCCCAAACAGCAAAACTATATATAAATTTCAATAAAAAACAACTTCCTTTATTCCAACACATGCAAAATATTATCATTTCACAGAGACAATGTGACCATCATTGGGATCTTGCATTTTTTTGTTTCTCACTCTTTGAAAGTATCTGTGCTTTACACTTACACTTAGCACACATCAAGTGCTCCGTTGCCTCGGGCAGTTTGAGCACTGCATTGATGATGATGCTCAGCAAGCTAGATCACTATCTGTGTCTTTAAATATTTTTGTTTTTAAACATGATGATTTCAAGTTCCAATGAAAATATTTAAATAGACATACAGAATACTGCAGAGAATAATTTTCAATGAATGTCAGGTGGGCCATTAATTAATTAATTAGTTAGTTAGTTTTCATCCATGTCATTCTAATGAGTACTCAATTACCCAAACCAACTTACATACACCATCTTCTACAGACTTCCATTTGGGAAAGTAATGTTACTGTATAGAAGATAACCTCATCTTTATTTAAATAACAGTAGCGTCTAAGGTGCCAAGATGTATAACATGAATCTTAAAAGGTCTTATTAATAAAAGCAAACCCAGGGCCAGGTATTGGGGTGAATACTGGAAGATCAGAGAGACAGAACACAAACCACAGCTGACCTCACCTTGCCAACTTCTCAGCTGATCCTGTATCCTCAAACTGGAAGCCTCTGAGTCCTCACCTGAATGAATCTCAGCCGAACTGCTTCTAAAAGCCTAAAAGCTTAACCAGTCTCTAGCTCCTGGTTCTCACACCTTATATACCTTTCTGCTTCCTGCCATTACTTCCTGGGATTAAAGACGTGTGTCACCATGCCTGGCTGTTTCCATTGTGGCTTTGAACTCACAGAGATTCGGGTGGATCTCTGCCTCCAGAAGGCTAGGATTAAAGGTGTGTGTGCCCCCATTTTCTGGCCTCTATCTCTAGTGGCTGTTCTGTTCTCTGACCCCAGATAAGTTTATTAGGGTGCACAATATATTGGGGAACACTATCACCACAAAGATGTTCTAAGAGGGCATAACAGATGCTTCTTCAGCTGAGATGGTTAGAATTATATTAGGCCACAAAAAGTAGGTACTTGGTGTTTACTTTTGTATAAAATATTCATTAATAAAGATGGACAAAAACCACTGGGAAGAAAAGGAGTATGAAATTACCTCTAATCTCACACTTTCTATTTCACTGTTTATTTTGTATATTCCCTATTTATAATAACCATAATGTTTTGTAAAAAGTCAATCATTATGCATGTTCAGTGAATTGCTTTGCTCAATGAATAATGTCGAATGAGCATCTTTTACATGCTTTTATAAATCACTCATTTTGCATGTTGACTAGCAGCTATACCACAATCTAGCCAGTTCTCTTTTACTGATCGCATGATGGTGGGTTTTTTCATTTTTTGAGACTGGGTGTCACTATATCCCCAGACTGGCCTCAAATTCCCAGAAATCCTCTGTGTCTAAGCTTCTCAAGGGCTGGAATTGCAAGTATGCACTACCATGCCTGACTCTGCAGCCCTATTTCAATGGACAATTGACATTTTTATTCTAGAAGCAACACTGACATACAAATGAAGAAATACCATTGGACATTAGGGGGCACTCTCCTTGCCATCCTGCTTTATACTTTCTAATTAACCTTGTTCTTGCTCCCAAGAACTGCACAATGCAACTGCCAATGTTTTTAGCCTTTATGGTTTATCACAAATGCTTGATCACGCTTGTGTTTTTAGCAAAGAATTATGAGCCCTAACTTCAGAGAGGGAGAAAGCAGAATTGGTGCAAGGACTAAAGATTCACTTTTAACCATTTCCCCAGATGATTCTATTTCCTATTTTAAAAACCACTTCTCTGGCCCTTAGGTTGCATTTTGAAATAAAAATGATTGTATATTTCATTTACCTGCATCAAGTGCTCAAGGTAACACTCTGAAATAAATAAATGCAAACAAAATTATCACTCTGAACCAAATTTCTACTTCTAGCAGCCAAAATCTATTTTTAAACTCCCTATAGTTCTTATTATAACAAGCTTAATATTCTAGTACACATTTTCTTTCCTAATACATTTTTAAAAAGGAAATGTGGTTAGTGTTTTGCATGTTACAAATGGAAGGTTCCACTTTATAGCTGATTGATAGAGAAGCATAATTTTCTGTGGACATGGATGGTATTTGGAAAATTGTGAATAACCTCTAAAGTCACCATCAGACACTGGTAAGTTAGCACAAATGCCCTCAACGACAATATCTATTACCTTTAATTTGGTTCTGAGGAGGTAGAGGCCGGAAAGGGCTAAGTATACTTGGTGAGAATTTCTTACTGCTGCTTAAAATTTCCTGCACAAATCAGACCCAGATTTAATCGGCCTCTCTCCCATGGCAGCTGACAGAAACCCGACAGTCCAGGGAAAACAAAACGTAACACAGCTCTTTCACTTTGTTCAGAGGCCTGAAGTGATGAGCCACAAAGAAACTCATATTCTAAATCTTTGATGCAACTTGTGAAATATTCCTCAGTAGCAGGACACCAGCCCTCCTCCGACTTCTGAAAGGAGACAAAGGAAATTCCAACACCATGTTTCTGCTTAGAAAATCAAAGGCAACTGGGAACCTTATTATCTCTGAAGAATTATTCTGAAGCTTTAGGAAAACTCTGTCTCCTGTGGTCGATGACTTTCAGCAAGAAAAACAAAATAAACTACTTTTAATGACACATCAATCCACTGTGAATTTTGTCACAAGAAAGAAGAAAGAGTGGCTATATGCAATGTCATATTGCATAGTCATTTTGTTGCTTGAGCAGATTTATGTTACCACATAGTGACTTTGTCTGATTCTAGATCTCTCTGGCTTTGGCAAATAGTCATACTTTCATTGTTGTCTAGCCTTGTTTATGTCAGAAGCACTTCCTGGTTTTTATGAGACAAGACTGTGCATAATCTTTAAAGGAAAAGATAATGTCTGCCACTGCCTTTGTATCTCCACTAGAAAAGAACACAGGCATATGATACTTGCCCAGTGTACTTATTAAATGTACCACATATGCACATGCAAACACCTCTGCTTTGTGACCTTTCTATTTTTGTTTTTCTGTGACAGTACTTTGCTTGATGGTAAATAGTGAGGCTTTGATAAACCAGTAGACTCAAGACTTTGGATAAGTTAATGTCATAAGATCAGCATTCTTGGCCTTATCATGCTTTACCACATTTCCTAATAGATGTACTCACAAAAATAAATGATTTTCCTACCTGTGAAGGAATATGTCCCTGAAATGAGGCATGACCACTACTGGGAAGCTAGAAAGTAATACAGTATCCATATCTAACTCTCTTTATCATGTTGATTTGTCGAAGGTATGGTTCATAAACCTTCTCATAAATTAACACTTAGAAGAGTGTACTAGGAAGAGAAAAGCATTGCCTTTAGAACTAGAATCACAGACCTAGATATGGATAGAGGCATGTAGCATAACCCAAAATGCATTGGAGTATAATCTAGGCAAAGATTTCTATTCCTAGGTGCAGAAGTGAACTTAAACAATCATTTTTCCTCCTGGGATTTGAGTTTGCTACTATTTAAGAAGAAAAGTATGGTGATATTTTATTTGTGCTGAAATGTGATTTTATTTGTATGTTAATGAATAAAGTTGCCTGAGGGTCAGAGCTAATAGCAAGCCATTTAGCAGAAATCTGGCAGTGGTAGCACACGCCCTTAACCCCAATCACATGACAGGCGGGTCTCTGTGTGTTCAAGGACACAGCCATTATGGAAACACACGCCTTTAATCTCAATACTAACCATAGAGACCTGGAGGTCTGTATAGACAGGCAGTGACAAGGAGGTCATGTGGTTGGGTTTACAACCAATAAGAAGGCAGAACAGAAAGTCAATAAAATACAGACACACAGAAAGTAGGTCTCTTTCTGAGGGGAAGGATGACAGTGACAGCAAGGGATAAGAAGGCGGTCTTAGCTCTTGGCTGCTACTCAGTCTCTGGGCTTTTAACTCTGCATTTGGCTCTGTGTTTCTTATTTAATAAGACCGTTCAGAATTACATCTACAGAAAAGTGTTAGACTAGATTTATTTATTCAGTATGGATCAAATGTTTGCTAGGCTTTTATAAATAATGGGAATATTATCACAAATATAAATCCGTGCTTTCAGGTAGCTTATAATCTAGTGGATGTGAAAGACAATGAATTTGTAGGACATTTGAAAATGAAGAAAACAAAGGTAAATAAAGGAATGCAAAGCAGAATGTAAGAAGAAAGGAAATAAAGATACCTGGAGCAGAAAATAGCTCTCTGAGGAGATACTGGAGGAGAGCCCCAAGTGATCTTATGGGACTGCTTATGCAAATGGTTGAGGGGAAAGTATTTAAGGAGCAGAAAATAGAAAAATGCAGAATGTCTGAGACAGACACACTTGCTCTTTTCAAATAACAGAAAGAAGTTCAGTGTGTCTAGAGTGCTAAAAAGAAGAAAGATATGTCTGAAGAAGTATTTCAGATGGCAGAGTGGCTTCTAAACCATAAGAGCTATGTACGATATCCTAGACATCATGGAAAGTCTTTAGAGAATTCTACATGGGAACCAAATGATCATGTTTATATTTGGACGGTCAGGGCAGGAGTGCCAAGATGACTAAGAAATGCACTTCAGTGAGTGAGAGTGGTAACAGTGAAGAGAAAGAAAACAAAACTGATTTCAGGTAAAATGTGGTCATCAGAATGACTTGACAGCCAGTAGTGGTGGCATAGGGCTGTAATCCAAGCTGCTCAGGAAACTCAGGCAAGAGGACTGCAAGTCCAAGTCGGCTTGGTTCACAGAGTGACTTGAAAGCTGGCCTGAGTAACTTACTGAGAACCTGGCTCCAAAGGAACTTTTTAAATGCAAGGGACATAGATCAGTGGCAGAAAAGTATTTGTAGGTTTAATCTCTACCCCTGAAGGAAGGAAGGAAGGAAGGAAGGAAGGAAGGAAGGAAGGAAGGAAGGAAGGAAGGAAGGAAGGAAGGAAAGGAAGGAAGAAGGAAAGAAAGAAAGAAAGAAAGAAAGAAAGAAAGAAAGAAAGAAAGAAAGAAAGAAAGAAAGAAAGAAAGAAAGAAAGAAAGAAAGAAAGAAAAGAGGGAGGGAAAGAGAGAGGGAGGAAGGAATGAAGGACGAAAGAAAGGTAGATAGGAAGACAGTCAGACAAAAAGGAAGCAAGTTAGATAATATGGTATATTCCAGATACCCCATCTATATTCAAAAATAAAATCGACCTGTACTTTCCTTTTCTGATTATGTCTTTCCCCTCCTGGTTTTATGATGAAGGTTATACTAGTCTCATAAAATAAATTGAGTAGCCTTTCGTTTTTTCAAAACTGTTAATGTAATTAGGATCACTTAATCCTTGAAAGTTGGAGAAAATTTGCCAGAAAAATCACCTAGTCACCCAGGCTTGGAGTCTTAAGGGAGAGTGAATTTTATAACCACTTCAATATACTTATGCCTACTGGTTTATTAAGGTTTTTATAATTTTTCTTGAGACAATTTTTATAAATTATATATTTTATTAATATATCCATTCCATTAATGTTTTCACTTTTATTGGCATACAGTAGCTCCATATTCTCTCCTGAATTTTTCAAATCTCTTTTTTTATCTATCATTATATTGACTTTTTATTATTCCTAATATTACTTGCATGTGCCTTTCTTTCCTTTTTTCCTTTTCCTGTTTCAATAGGATCATGATTCAGCCTTGAAAAAGACTGTACAGAAAGTAATTTAAGAACTACTTGAAAATATATCAGCTTAATGGTGCTACCCAAGCCATCCCCATTATTTCTTTTTATGTAGAGAGTTCATAAATTATATACATAGGTAGGTAAGTTATGAAGAGTGCCATGAGAGTAAGGACAATTTTGTATTTTTTAGGAAACTAAAAGGAAATTAAAAACCTAACGTATCATTTTATCAGGCTGTACACATCCATGTGTGCTATGCTGACTTTAGATGATAAAGAAATTTAAATATTCAAAATAGCCTTACAGAAATTGTTCAGTATAAAGCAGAATGCTCAAGGAACAAACATTTTCTCAGGGACTGTCTGCAATAGCAATATGGTATGTTTGTAGAAGACAAACACTTGAAAACAGAAAGTAAAAGTACACAGCCAGGTTTGAGCAACTTGGTGACCCTAAATTCTTCTCCTTTTTGGGCACAACTATCAAAATTATGATGTAAGTTATGACCTAGAATGCTCCAAATTTCAGTCTTGGATTTGACCTGGAACAGAACATCACTATACTTAACAATGCCTCATTGCCATCATTTGTAAAATATTACTAATATGGCTGCCTTCAGTTGATCCAGGAACCCCAGACAACATCCAATCTTTACTCATCTCAGAAAACCCATAGACAGTTGATTATAATTTACCATGGTGGCTGCATTTCTAGCTGTTTCCATACTTCATTTTTATTAATGAAAGCCTAAGAAAAATTTACATTAAAGAGTTTAAAGAAAAAATTCCTAATGCTTGGTAATTCTTAAATTGCAGGGAGAGATAGAACAAGTTCTACCCAAGTGTATATCAGGGACATTCTTACTGAGCTGATGATATTGGATGAAATTATTTTTATAAAATTGGTTAACATTGTCCAAATTATACTCCTCTTTAGATATTCAAGTTAGTAGCAAAGTTATAACGGAACAAGAAATTCAAAATATTAAATATCACCATATTAATGCTCTTAGACAATCAGTGGTTCTAAGAGCTTAATATATTTGCTAAGCAATATTTCATTTGCCAATGTTAATTCAACAGAATCAAGGCATCTCAATGTTTATTGAATATTCTATTTTAGGAACTAGTCTTTTTAGTCACTTTGAGTGTGTGTGGGAGGGTGTATAATTTAACTCTTTTCTTTATTTTTACAGTGTTTCTAATTTTTTTTTAAAAAAATCAGTCTTACATTTATTTACATTTGCCAAAAGGGACCTGTTATCTATAACATCAGTAATATTTCATATATATATATATATATATATATATATATATTTGTAGGACATGTCTGAAAAAGATACTATTCATTAACTATACAACTCACAGTAAGCAAGTAAAATACCATGCAGTAGTAGATGAACAGTCTGCTTGGCTTCAAGTTAGATGAATTAGTTTTATATTTTTTTATTATTGTTTAAAACGTTTTGTTCATTTTGCATACTAACCACAGTTCCCCCTGTCATCCCTCCTCATGCTCCCCCCACTGCCTCCCCCCGACCCACCCCCATCCCCTCCTCCAAAAGGGTAAGGCCTCTCATGGGGAGACAACAAAGCCTGGTACATTCAGTTCAGGCAGAACCAAGCCCCTCTCCCCTGCATCAAGTCTGAGCAGGGCCATCCCACCATAGGTAATGGGCTCCAGAAAGCCAGCTCATGCAACAGGGATGGATCCTGATCCTACTGCCAGGGGCTCCTTAAGCAGACCGAGCTCTACAACTGTCTCCCACATGCAGATGGCCCAGTTCGGTCCCATGAACTCTCCACAGCTGTCGTTCTAAAGTTCGTGAGTTCCATGGGCTCGGTTCAGTTGTCTCTGTAGATTTTGCCATCATGATCTTGACCCCCTTTGCTCAAATAATCCCTCCTCTCTCTCCTCTATTGGACTTCCAGAGCTTAAACTTGCCCTGGTGCTTGACTGTGGATCTCTGCATCTGCTTCCATCAGTTACTGGATGAAGGCTCTATGATGACAGTTAGGGCATTCACCAATCTGATTATAAGGGAAGACCAGTTCAGGCACCCTCTCCACTATTGCTAGTAGTCTAATCTGGGGTCGTCCTTGTGGATTTCTGGGACTTTCCCTAGCACAGGTTTCTTCCTATCCCCATAATGCCACCTTCTATAAAGATATCTCTTTTATTGTTCT
Organism: Peromyscus maniculatus bairdii; assembly: GCF_049852395.1. Classification (NCBI taxonomy): domain Eukaryota; kingdom Metazoa; phylum Chordata; class Mammalia; order Rodentia; family Cricetidae; genus Peromyscus; species Peromyscus maniculatus. Next base: position 53,708,194 of record NC_134875.1, read on the forward strand.
CCTACTCTGTCCCTTCCCCAGCTGAACCATTCCATTCCCTCATGTTCTCATCCCTTATCTGCCCCCTCACCTCCGTTTACCCAAGAAATCTCATATATTTCCCCTTCCCAAGGCAATCCATGCATCCCTCTTACTGTCTTCCTTGTTACCTAGCTTCTCTGGAGCTGTGGATTGTAGTCTGGTTATCCTTTGCTTTACACCTAGTATCCACTTATGAGTGAGTACATACCATGTATATTGAATGAATTTTTAATAGTTTGTAAAGTATGTAGAAATTGGAGAGCAGTCTTTTTAGATCCAGATACATTTTCAAGGTTGAATGTGTTTTCAGTATCTACAACAGTATTCAAAGCATAGAAATTCCTACCAAACTAGACAATTTTTTTTCTTATTCCCAGTGAGTGCAGTGAGGGCTCACTCAATCTGTGTCAGAGTTTAAAGAGAAAAAGAAGTTGTTTCAGTTGATGTAATTTGGAGGTTAACTGTGGTAATTTGTGAAAAGCAACATCTCAGAACTTTTTCCATTATTGTTTAATCTACTGTGTCGAAAAGTGTTTTGCTTTCCAAGAATTTGTTTGTATCTTCTCAGTTTCTATTGTGCCAAAGTTCAGAGGTGGCACAGGGCACAGAGTTCAATTTTCTTTTTGCCTTGGAGATCTCCATCCAGAAAACAAGAGGCTACTTTACTTCCACAATATTCACATTAGGAGATGCAGGCTGACATAGATCCTAGGAATGCCTAGTGTAAATAAGGTTAGTCCTGCATCTCCACTCTGATCATAGAAGAAAGCAGCATATAGTCTTGAGAGCCATAGGGTAAGAAGGTTCAGAAAGTTCTTCAGAACAGAAAGATGCCAATGACCGTATTACAGAATAAGGATAAAACTATTAGAACACAGACAACTATGGGGATGGGAGGGACTTGCATTTGTTAAATCCCTATAAAGTGACAAGTACAAGACACATCATCTTGCTTAATCCTGACAAAGACTTTACAGCATGGAACCTGGTGTTCCCATTTTATGGATAAGAAAACTGAAGCATGTGGAGGTTTATTTATCAGTCAGAGTTCATGTAGGCAGTTAACAATAGAAAGGCATCATAAGCCAGGTCTTGGTTTCAGGGTTCCCTTATCAGTAAACGGCTTCTTCAGGAGCTCTACTAAGGAGCAACTACAGAAGTGAGCACCAGGTTTCGGGTGCAGAGAGGTCACCAGCTGAAGGAAGAGCTCTGAAAAATCTATAGCCTGGTATGAAGAAGCTCACACCCAATCAACCTGAAAATTAGAAATGTATTACACAAATAAATCCTGGGTCGTTAAAACTGGCCTATGTTGTTGTTGAATGAGGAAATATGAAAAGTGAGGGCCTGCTACAGAAAGAAGCTTTCACAAGGAAATATTTGGAACCCATTTTCCTTGAGACTGATATACAATAGCATACTTAAAAGTATGAAGGTACAGCCTTTTCAGAGGCAACCTGCAGTTTTTAAATGGAGGAACCATTGTGCAATAGAAACCATCTTTTCCACGACAGTCTCTTTCAGAGCTTGGGTTTCATCCTTCTGGGTCTCTCAATGCAGTGCACCCTAATCTCCAAGCCTTCCCCAGACAAGTGTACTTATTAATAGCATTAGCTACTTTTTAGTTGCTGAAATTTACTATGCTTTGATTTTATTATGAACAGTGGTGTTCTTACATTCTCCCAACAAAAGTCAAGGTACGAAAGTGGCAATCTTTCATTTCCAGTTTACATTTCTTTCTTGGATTGAAGGAAACATCAAGCATGGTAGGCTGTGGCAGACTCCATTACAATTAGATTCTCAATTAATTTTTATTGAATTTAATTGGCAGAAAATAGGTTAGAGTCCCAGCTCTATTATTTCCTGTGTGGCTTTGAGCAACTCACTTTAACTCTCTCTGCACTAGAATTCTCATCTATAAGGAAAGGGGGAAGAAATTCTTCAGGGAAGAAACCATGCCTTCTTTACTTTTATATTCATAGTAACTGATAAATAAAAAAGAAAGCATGGGATTATGGAAAACAAAGTGCTGGCTTCACGTTACTCTAAGGTGATGAATTTAAAGAACAAATCCAACCATTACATCTATAGTTAAATCTAATGATGTATCCTTAAAGTCTTTGCTACCTTACAATTACTATTCAATGCTATACTTCACAAAAAAAAATCAAAACGTTTTATTTGTAAGTTAGGTTTAAGGAAGCAAATGGACATTATCCAGTGGCAGCAATAATAAAGGTTGTTTGGGAGATCACAACACATTTATAAAGTACCCAGAGAATTCCAAATAAGGAAACAAAAGATCACTACCACTGTACAAAGATGATTATAATTTTCTCAACATTCCTGATGATACTAGTAAGTTCTATAGCTATAAATAAATGCATCATATAGCTAGTGTATCTTGAGTAAATGCAAAAAAATAAACCATATTACTATCGAGAAGTAAAATAATTCAAAGAACAAAATCTAAATCACAATGAATTCTCAGGCTATAGTCTATTATTTCTAAATACACTATTGGAAGCAAACATAATAGATATTTAAAGGAAAACTAAGTTATTAAAATAGTAAGCTGAGTTCTAGGAAGCTCAATATACACCATCACATATGACAGACTAATAACATTTGCAGATCACTTGCATTATCACAATTGGTTCAAATAATAACAAGTAGAAATTATTCTCCATAGTTTATAGGTAAAGAAATTAAGGCTGCACGATTCTCAGTAATGCTCCCAATTTTGATGGTTTGAATGAGAAATGTTCCCCATAAGGTCAGGCATTTGAACACTTGGTCCCCAGTTTGGAGAGGTTATGGAAGAAAGAACATCACTGTGCATGGGCTCTGAGAATTTGTATCATCTCCAACTTTCCATTCACTCTCTTTCCTTTGTGCTCGAGGCTCAGCTCTCTGCTCCTGCCATCATGCCTGCCTGTGGCTATGCCCCCTTGTTATGATGGACTCTTAGTCCTCTGGAACCGTCGGCCAAAATAAACTCTTCTATAAGTTGCTTTTGGTCATGATGTTTCATCACAACAAAAAAGTAACTAATACACCAATATTATGAAGCCAGCATTTGGCAGATGAAGCATTTAATATCAGGCCTGATTGGCATTGAACTCTGCTCCAGAAGCATGACCATGAGGAAAGGATTCAGAGGTTAAAAACATTGTTGAAATGCACATTAATATTTTAATGCCCTATATTAGGTAAATTAAAGGGCAGTATGATAAGCAAAGGCATATGCTTAATTATTAAAGAGCTTTCTCAGTGAGTATAAAATAGAAATTCTTAGTGATGGCAAACTCTTATGGCAGAGTTTTACAAGCAATATTTTTTCCTTTCTTTGTGGTCTATAATGTAGTGTATTTTACAATCAGTGGTATATTAGATATGATGAAACATTAAAATAATTTCTACATAACAAATGAAGGAATGAGGTTTGGTTGATTGTATCTTATCATTTAAAGACTTAGAAACCAGGTAAGTTTGTGAAGAACTGAGATTAAATTATGCATTATGACTCTTAATACAAAATTATACCCATACTGAAGCAGCTTTGTAGTCACAATTTCATGTTGTAATTCCCCAACTTGTAATCTTGAGTAGAACAAGATATAACTGTATGGAGTTCTGTTCCAGCCCAGATGTCTAGCAAATAAGGGGTACAAGCAGGAAGATGATAAAAGATAAATTTGGACCACAGTACATAAATTACAAAAATAGACAAAATAAAATATAAATTGGACCATCTTGTCAAGGAAGTATAAAAGAATTTGAGTAAATTTTGGAGAGTAGAAAAACATTCTAGAAAGAGAATTATTTTATTCCTGGACTAAGAAATATGAATGAATTTGAACCATTATATTAAAGGACCAGGAAAAAAAAGCAGCTAACCTCAAGAAAAACTGTAAGAGGAAGAAGGCAAAGACAAAAGCATGGCATTCTCTATGGCAGAAAATATTGTAGACATCCTCTGCAGACTGACAGTCATTCAGTATTGTATTGCTGGGTAAAGTACTTAGAAGAAAGAGAGATAGGATCAAAGAGAGTGTCTGTGGGCTTCGATTCACATTCTTAATTTAAAATTCCAGAGGTAATTTCATTTATCACCTATGAATCATTCCCTCTGGGATGATAATTCTATGAAGTTTTGAAAACAACAAGCAAAATAAAATTTACAATGATATTCAAGATAAAATGTTCTAGAGAATATAGCACATGTGTCACTCAATAGAAAGACACAGGAAAATATATTCAGGAGCAATAAACCTCAAGTTAAATAAATAGCATTATAGCTGATAACAAAATTACAGACAAGTAATTCAAGCTCTCTCAAGGGCCTTACATACTTCAAGGAAAACATCTTCCAATTATCATCAAAAGCTCTCTCCAATTTTCACAGTTCATCTGTAATAGGCTGATTGCAAATGTAAAATGTACGTCTCAGGTAGTCCTCTATAGACAGCTACAACCATAACATCTCATGTAATGACAAGCAATTGGGAATAGAACACTACTACTTAAGCTATTTAAGTCTGATTGCTTGGTATTTATACTGATATTCTTGCTGAAGGGAAGAAAACACACACTTATGTTTGTGATAAATAAATATATTCTTATTGGTTACCTTTAACACACAGAACAAGTCAGTAAAAGTAAATTGACAGCAGAAAAACAAAGTGATTTTTATTACAGTGCTAACAGAAGGGCATCATTTTCTACGATTATCAATGGAGTACTTTGGGAAAAAACAGAGGGAAATGTTTAACTTAGAGAATAAAAGAAAGGCACATGCCTTTAATTCCAGCACTCAGGAGGCAGAGGCAGGCGTATCTCTGAGAGTTCATGGCCATCCTGGTCTACAGAGTGAGTTCCAGGATAGCCAGGCTACACATAGAAACCCTATCTCAAAAACAACAAAACTAAAAGGAAACCAGAAAGAAAATCATAAAAACACAACTGACAGGGATTAGAGAACAAATGTCTGGCTTTCTAAGTGTTAAGAAGAGTGATGGCTTCCCTGCTTAGCAGTGCAGAAAAATCAAGGAAACTTTTGGAACAGATGTGAAATTTTGGGGGGATTCTTGATGTCTTCAGGTATACCAACACTCTGGTCTAAGAATTCTGGTTTCCTCACCAACATGTGATTTAATATCCATAGAAACTTTTCTGCCTTTTTTTCTTCTATTAGTATACTCATGTAAGACTTGATTCTCTAATTTATGTCATCTTCTGGTAAAAAAAAAGAAAGTTCTCATCTGCCTAGACAAAGATAATTAGTAATGCTGGGTAAAGTGCTATATTGTTGGTGTTCTCAAAGCAGGGAAAGGCAATAATGAAATTCCAAGCAAAATAAATAAAGTGAATAAAGTTTCAGAAGTATGACCAGTCCTTGTATTTTAAGAGCACTGGTTGAGCTGGGCAGTGGTGGTGCACGCCTTTAATCCCAGCACTCGGGAGGCAGAGGCAGGCAGATCTCTGTGAGTTCGAGGCCAGCCTGGGCTACCAAGTGAGTTCCAGGAAAAAGGCGCAAAGCTACACAGAGAAACCCTGTCTCGAAAAACAAAAAACAAAAAAAAAAAAAGAAAGAAAGAAAGAAAAAAAAGAAAGAAAGAGCACTGGTTGCAGGTGCACCTGAAAAACAGGTCTTGTCTTCTCAGAAAATTTGGAATCAATCTACCTTGAGTTCAAATGATACCACTCTTGGGCATATACCCAAGGCATGCTCAATTATACCACAAGGACAGTTGTTCAACTATGTTCATAGCAGCAATATTCATAATAGCCAGAACCTGGAAACAACCTAGATTCCCATCAACCAAAGATGAGATAAAGAAAATGTGGTACATATACACAATGGAGTACTACTCAGCAGTAAAAAACAAGGACATCATGAAATTTGCAGGCAAATGGATGGAACTAGAAAATATCACCCTGAGTAAGGTAACCCAGAGTCAGAAAGACAAACACGGTATGTACTTACTCATAAGTGAATACTAGATGTAAAGCAAAGGATTACCAGACTACAACCCACAGCTCCAGAGAAGCTAGGAAACAAGGAGGACCCTAAGCAGGATGCATGGACCACCTTCGGAAGGTAAAATAGATGAGATCTCCATGAGCAAACTGGGGATGAGGAAGGAAATAGAGGGGAAGAAATGGGGAATGAGAACATGGGGAAATGGGATGGTCGAGCTGGGGAAGGGACAGAGTGGGACAACAATGAAAGAGATATCTTGAAACTACATGAGCAATCTGGGGGTGAGGGGGAGTGGAGGGCAAGGGTCAGTGGAAAGAGAGCTTGGAGGAGTGGGAGGTACTGGCTAGATCAGGAACAGAGTGCGAGAACGGGGAAGGAGATGCCATGATAAATGAGGACCCCATGGGAATAGGAAGAAGCAGAGTGCTAGAGAGATCCCCTGAAATCCACAAAGACACCTGGCAATGGTTGAGAGAATGCCCGGGCTGACCTACTCTGGCTGAGCACCCTAACTGTCATAATAGAACTCTCATCCAGTGACTGATGGAAGCAGATGCAGAGATCCACAGCTGGGCCCTGGGTGGAGCTCCAGGAATTCAATCAGCATCAGCGAGAGACAGGAGGTATTATATGAGCAAGAGATACTGAGACCATGACTGGAAAAAGCACAGGGACAAATAGTCAAACTAGTGGAAACACATGAACTGTGAGCCAGTAGCTGGGGAAACCCCATGGGACTGGACAGGGCACTCTGGATGGGTAAGATGGTTGATTGACTTAACTGTTTGGAGGCCCCCAGGCAGTGGGACCGGGACCTGTCCTTGGTGCATGAGCTGGCTTTTTGGAACCTAGGGCCTATGCTGAGACATTTTGCTCAGCCTTGGTGCAGGGAGGAGGGAACTGGACCTGCCTCAACTGAGTCTGCCAGGCTGGGCTGACTCCCCAGGGGAGACCTTGCCTTGGAGGGGGTGGGAGTCGGGGGCAGATTGGGGGTAAGGGCTGAGGGGTAGGTGGGAGGAGGGAGGATGGGGAATTCGTGGCTGATAAGTAAAATTAAATTAATAGTAAAATAAAAAAATAAAAATAAAAGAGAGAACTGGGGAAGAGAATAGGATAAAACAGAACAGAGAACACTGGCGATGAAGGGTACATGGGGGAAACAGAAGTGGCGAGATGAGAGCAGGGAGAGAAGGACTAACCAAAATGAAACAGGCACAAAAATGCTGCATGCGTGTCTATTTGTAGGCTAATAAAATAGTTTGAAAAACAAAAAACAAAAAAAAATTAAAAAAAAGAGGGAGACATTACAGATAAGGGAGAAACCTGGTGCTAGGGAAATTCCCAGAAATCCACAAGGACGACCCCAGATTAGACTACTAGCAATAGTGGAGAGAGTGCCTGAACTGGTCTTCCCCTGTATTCGGATTGGTGAATACCCTAACTGTCATCATAGAGCCTTCATCCAGTAACTGATGGAAGCAGATGCAGAGATCCACAGCCAAGCATCAGGCCGAGCTCCGGAGTCTAATCAAAGAGAGGCAAGAGGGATTATATGAACAAGGGAGGTCAAGATCATGATGGGGAAATCTACAGAGACAACTGAACCAAGCTCAAAGAAACTCAAGAACTTGAGACTGACAGCTGTGGAGTCTGCATGGGACTTGACTAGGCCCTCTGTATATGGGAGACAGATGTGTAGACAGATGTCTGATTGAAGGGCCCCTGGAAGTGGGATCAGGATCTATCCCTGGTGCATGAGCTGGCTTTCTGGAGCCCATTACCTATGGTGGGATACCTTGCTGAACCTTGATACAAGGGGAGGGGCTTGGTGATGCCTCAAATGAATATACCAAGCTTTGCTACTCCCCATGGGAGCCCTTACCCTTTTGGAGAAGGGGATGGGGGATTGGTTGGGGGAAGAAGGTTGGAGGGGGAGCATGAGCAGGGATGAGAGGGGGATCTGTGGTTGGTACGTAAAATAAATTTAAAATTTTCTTTAAAAGTGTCTTGTGTAACCAATAATTCGCATTTCTCCTTCAGAATTCACTATTAAGCAAATACTCTAATATCTGGCCATTCACAGCAGGTAGCTTTTATTGTATCCAAGTAATATTTAAGTAACATAATTTATGCTGTCCATAAACACATGGGTGTAGGGCCATCCACTGAAGCATAGTTAATCTACCAGGAGCCATAGACTTAAAGAAAACTGACTGTCCCTCCCCAGCAGCAGCAACTGTCAACAGCTCTTTAGCCATGGGTGGGGGCATAAAGTCTTTTTGTTTTTGCTTTTCCAAGACAGGGTGTCTCTGTGGCCCTGGCTGTCTTGGACCTCCCTCTGTAGACCAGGCTGACCTCAAATTCAGAGATCCCCCTGTGTCTGACTTCCAAGTGCTGGGATTAAAGGCATGAACCACCACCACCTAGCTATACTGTCTAATTCTAATACTTATTTCTTGTGCCTATAAATTAATGCCTTGTAAGCCACAGTTAACCTTAATTTCTTTCTCTTTCTTTCATTATGGAACCATAACCAGTTCCTTTATACTTTTACAAGGAGCCTCAGGGCCAGGGGCAGGTCAATTGTACACAACACTTAGGAGGCAGAGGATATAGCTTCTTGGAACTGTTTGGGAATATTATTTTAAGATGTGTTACTTTTATATTGCATTTGTTTAACCCTGTGAAGCTTGTTACTTTACCTGTCTAGAATGTCTGAAGGTCTAATGAAGGGCTGAATGGCCAATGGCAAGGCAGGAGAAAGGATAGATGGGGCTGGCAGGCAGAGAGAAGGAGATCTGGAAGAAGGAGTAGCTAGAGAAGGAGGAGGACTCCAGGGGCCAGCCACCCAGCTACACAGCCAGACACAGAGTAATAAGGAACAAAAATGTATACAGAAATAAAGAGAGATAAAAGTACAGAGGCAAAATGTGGATGGGCTAATTTTGGTTATGAAAAGCTGGCAAGAAACATGCCAAGCTAAGAGCTGGTATTTATAATTAAGAAAAAATTCTCCCTGTGTGATTTATTTGGGAGCTGTATGGCAGGGCCCCCAAAAAGGAAAGAGACAAAACAAACAACATGGGACAATGTTTGTATAGGATTCATAAAGCTTTCCATTCAATCTCCCATTCTACAAAAAAAAGACAAAAATAACAGTAGCCCTTCTTAGTCCTGTGGTAATTTCTGTACCACTCTACAGCTTATCAGGAGTATTTCTGGCATAGGAGAATAGACCTACTTCAAGATTCACTTCAGTTAAGATCAAAATGTTGTCAGACCAAAGATATGTTATAAAAATAATGCAGTTTACATAAATAGACCTTTGGCACAGGCTATCATTTTTTTGGACTCTATGTCTTTTTACCACACATATTGATGCACTGTGGGAAAATTTTAATATGAATTTTGTAGAAATGGGTGTTGATTAAATAATTTCCAGACCCAGTGTCTTAGTTACTTTCTTTGCTGTGACAAAACACCATGAATGAGGCAACTTATAAAATAAAGCATTCAATTGGCCTTATGGTTTCAGAGGGTTAGAGTCCATGATGGTGGAACAAATGCAGGAACAGCTGGAATTCACATCTTAATCTACAAGTAGGAAGCAGAAAGAGAATTCTATGAATGGCATGAGTCTTTTGAAACCTCAAAGCTTGCTGCACTGACTGACACACCTTCTCCACCAAGGCCACACCTCCTAATCCTTTTAAAATAGTTCTAGTAACTGGGGACCAACCATTCAAACATATGAGCCTCTCAGGGCCATTCTCATTCAAACAACTATCCGCAGGCTTCTATCTTATTTGTGAGCAGTTTCCATTAGTACACCAGCTAGACATTAATAATGTTTTACTTAGACATCAAACCAACTTCCTTTTTACTTGTGAATTAAACAACAAATAATCAAAAATGGCCCTTTGCATAAAGCCATTCCAGAAAAGCTAAGATTTTCTTTACCATTTCCTTCTTATATATAGAACTCCTGCATTTCCTCACCCAGAGTTCTCCAATTCCTCCCACCCTGAAAATAAACATTTCCATAGAGCATGACATGCCTACTTTGGTCTTTTAGTTACTGTTTTTTTAAACATGTTTGATCTCTTATATATGTGTTCAGAATGGTACTGTGTCTCTTAGACATAAAGTTCCCAGAGGACAGAGGCTCTGCTCTTTCTTAGTTTAACTAATGGATCATGATGCACCACAAGCAGCAAGGTGCTTAATCAGTGCCTTAATACTTGGAGATTCATATATAAATAGGGTGAACATGTATGTGATCATTCAAACTAGGACATTTCTGAGAGTGAATAGGGGGCATGATTAATAATTATTCTGGAACAAAAGGCATAAACCAGCTCTATTCAGGGTGAACCATGGAGTTATTAGTTATACTTTTGATTCAAGCGTTATTTTTTGGAAATATCCATATCTCTTATAATTACAAATTAGAACGTATTTTGAGTCAGACATAATTTTCAAACAGTACAGAAAGATTCTTTAAAAATGACTCCAAAAGAATAACTGAATGTTTTCATGCATGTAAAATGAGTTATCTTGGTGCAGTACAGACTAGTGGGTTACCATTCTTACCCTTGCAATTTGTCATTCGGGAATATATCTATCAGAGTAACACCTCATTCCAACTCTAATGGAACTGAGCTCACTTAGCAATGGCTATACTTGGAGGAAAAATAACAAAAGTTCTAGAAACAGGCAAATAGACATCTCTTTTTTCCAGCTTCTTTCAAAGGTTGCCTCTTAGACCCATTAGTTCATCAAGCATTTTAACATTTCTAGAAATGAAATTATTTTTTTGCATTTGCTACCTCACTTCCTAATTTCTTGACATACGCATTTTCTTCCACAAACTCCTCTAGAAGTTATATGTTTACACTATGTAGGAACACTTCTCAGATAAAGCCTTTTTGCTGAAAACTGAGTTACAAAAGTTTTGCTTGTCTGATATAATAAAAACTGAAATTGACTAATTAAAGATATATTTTACACTTTAATTCCCCTTATGTTATTTGCATCCTCTCATGATTTCTTCACAATACCAAGATAATAATAATAATAACAATAATAACAAAACTTCAGAAGACTTTCACAAAAATAATGAGTACAAATTAGAACGTCATGAAAATCATTTAGTTTTGGCAGTGTTTGTATAGACAAACAGGATGTCTGAGGTCAGTTTTCTATTACATTATGGCATTTCCTTAAGGTTATTTTAGTAACTTGTTACAGATATATTAAGATATTGCCTATTCACACTTCTTCCAATAATGCAAGTATGAATATCTAAAATTATCTCTTTTTTCCTCTTGGCAATTTACAAAGGGATGAGGATGGGAGCGACATGCAGAGTACTTTAGCTCAAATTTTCAAATTATTTCTGGACAAATTCCAAAACTCCCATCAAGGTACTTGAAAGGTAATGCTACAATGTTAAACCCCATCTTTTGTTTCTTGATTTTAATCTAAAATATGGATTAGAAAACTCAGACGTGTTATAACACTTTTAAATTCAATTAAGCTCGGTATCACAAACTAACCTGAACACTAAGATATCTATATTTCTCCCTCACTGGCCATAATGTAGAAGTATGTTGCTTAAATTAGTCCAAGAAAAATAAAATCAATTTCCATTCACCAGAGTCTGTTTTTTTTTTTTTTTTTTTTTTTTTTACCAGACCTGTATTGGTCGTTTCAGTGTTTATTAATGCCACCCCACTATCATTTTACTCCCTCCTGATACCTAGTCACAGAGGCACACAGTAGTGAGTTTCACCATCAAAACAGGTTTCCACAGAAATCAAGGATATGCATTTCAAATTTGGGCCACCAATCTCCTGCAGGATTTCCTTTGCTATTTCTTTTGCTATTACCCACTACCACCACCAACATACTCGGCAGTTTTGTTTTGTTTTTTATTGCAAAACCAAGAGAGCTTATATTCAAGGCTTACAACCAGTTCAGTTGATTCTTGAGAGAGACTCAGCATTCCTTTCGGAAAACACTCAAGGTATAAGAGAGAATAAAATGACATTTATCCTTTTATCTCCTTTGTGATCAATACCTTTATGGATGGTTTTAATTTAGAAAAAAATATTTAAATAGCTAGCAATTCTAGAACATATAAATCGAATCTGACTTACAAAAGGAATGTCTGTGGCATCTTTTGAGTGCAAGGCAAGTCTAATATCAAGGATATCATGCTTGTTTTTCAGACATTTACTGTTCAATTTGCATATGTATATTCTGACATTTCTATAGGTTTTTTCTTTTTATTATTTATGGCATAATTCTTTATTGGTTCTTTGGGAATTTCACATCATGTACCCCAATCTTGCTCACCTCCTCATCCCTCCATATCTTCCCCTCACCACTACAGGATCCCACTCCCAAAAGGAATCCCCCCAAATTAATTTAAAACAAAACAAAGAAACAAAAACACCCTGCTCCTCCATCTTTCCCATCTCTCCAACACCTCTTCATTCATTCCAGTGGCATTAGGTGCTGTGGTGTGCCCTGCAATATACCCTTTTGTCCAATCAGCCCCACCCACAAATGTTCATTGCAATGAGTCATTGGTCTGGTTCAAGGCCTCTGGCATACCATCATCACTGGACCCTCACAGAAACTCCTCTCAGATATCCTGCTTTTGTACTGAGTTATGGATGGAGACTGTGGCTATCCTTTGGTAGGACCAGTCCCTACACACACTCCAGCAGGTCATAGATATGTTAGATGTTAGATTAGGCCAACCCAAGGCCCAGGATCTGGTCAATCTGGGCTGCTGGGACTGTCCTCCTCAGGCAAGGTGTGGACCCAGCACTTCTAGGCCCATGCCATTGGGGCTACCTGTCCCACACCCATAGTGAGAGGTGGGGCCATCTCTTTAGAGTGTGAGGGCCAGCTTTCCTGCTACAGTGTCCAGTGAGGGTCAGGGCTAGCTATACCAGGGCCAGTGAAGAGCAGGGCAAGCTCAGCACTGCCCTTGAATTTCAACATACATGGTTCCTATGACTACTGTGGTAACAAGGGCCATGGACATCAACTTAGACCATGGATGCTGTAGGGCCATGGACCCATACATGGCCCTAGGCATCAGCCCGAGGCCATATGTGATCATGGCCCTGGGTGGCAGTACAGGCTACCCAGATCAGTTTGGCCCTGGTTGCATCATGGCCCTCAGACACCAACAGAGTTTCCAGTACCTGACCAGATCCAAGACATCTGCATGGGTCTCAGCAATAAGAGGAGCCATGGGTATCAACTCAGACCCAGGCTGCTGTAGGGTCACAGACCAAGATATGGCCCTAGGCAGCAGCCCTGGCCTGGATGACACCATGGCCCTGGGTGACAGCACAGACCACTCAGATTGGCATGGCCCTGGCAGTGGCACACCATCATGGCCACAGGTTGTGGCCTGGATCCCAGACATCCATGTGGCCTTTGGACATCAACACAGACCCCGGCTGTTAGGACCATGTACCCAGACATGGTCCTCAGCAACAGCCCTGGATTAGATGTCACCATGGCCCCAGGTGGCAGCACAGGCCACTGAGATCAGCAAGGCCCCCATGGCAGCATGCTCTTGGACACCAACTTGTCCACAGGTGGCGGCCCAGACCTCTGGCGTCAGCATGGCCTTTGATGGTATCAGGAGCCAAAGACATCAACATAGACCCTGACTACAGTAAGACCATGCAGTTTTTATTTCTAATCTTTGCTATTTCAATGAGACAAACACAAGAAGCATCCTGTCACATGTAACTTTTGCAGTTGACTAATTAATTTTGACCACATATCCTTTAGCACTTCTGAAATGGAGGGATATGGTCAGTTCTTGGAATTTTGGCCAATTCTGTGACCATTTCAACTAACAGAATATCAGGAAATGCTTTTGTGCCAGATTGTAAGCCAAGAAATTAAAAGACAGGCAGCTTTCATTTCTTATTTCTGATGTACTTGCTCTGATGAAAATAAGTATCACAAAAGAAAATTTCTCACAAAACATATCATACCGTGACAATGATCATTCTACCATTTGGAATTGGCCACATGGAAATAAAAATGTCCAGCTATTCTACAGCTGCTTCTCCCATCCCAATTTTGGCTTTAGATATAGGCATGATGATGGTATCATGACATCAATCCCTATAAAATCCTCAGTAGATTATATTCCCAGTCATCTCAAAGTGTCTTTATGCATTTGAAATTGACATCTGATTATCTGGACCTAGTCTATCTATAGAAGCATGTAGATACATGCTTTAGGATGGTTGGTTATTCAACAAACAATAACTAAATAATTTCCAAATGGCAACTAAACAATTTCTAGAATAACTGAAAATGGGTAATTCTTTAAAAGAAAACAGTCACCTCATCAAATTTGTTTTTACGACATTCCTCACACCAATGTATATCTATTCCATCCTTCAAATTCTTTTCCCGATGCTCTAAAAATACACCAAAACAGGGCCTTAGTTTTTTAATATTCTTTTTGCATTTCTCTAGTATTTATGTTTTATATCTGCATGTTTCTGTGAGCAAATTTATATCTTATAAACTATAACTTTCAATTATAATATGAAATCTTCTTTTTTTCAAGAAAGCAAATATTCCGCAGAGAGCTCATATACACCTGTAAACCAACTGTAACTTCCAAAATGGTGTAATATTTTTTCCTACAGTGTTAAATCCTGGACTTTTCAGAGAACTGGCATTTAACAAGTAAAGATTTACTCTATTCTCTTTTTAAGGCCAGTTATTTCTCACTTTGTGTAGGCTTCAGTTTAACAAGATATTTAGGGGAAAGTCCTCAGAAGAGTTCTCACCCGCTTCTTCTGTCCATTCCATGAACTTTTCTGAGAGTGCATATCTGTTCTACCCTTCTTATTCTAATATCTCCACATAGGGAAAGGAATAAACAACTAGTGATTCCTTAGGTTATAGTCTGCTTCAAATTCTGAAATAGTAGAGATACATTAACTATTTAGTTTTAGCTTCTTAGAGTTTATATTCTCCCAAATAGCCACTTTTCAGTAGATAAGCATTCTCCATACATTCTCCAGAATCTATTTAAATCCTGTAATAAATTACCAGCTTGGTGTCTGTATATACCTATATTATGGAGTTTGGACATGCATAAAAAGATCAGATTGCTGAAAAGCAAAGTTCCATCCATGAAAATTATTTTTCTTTGTTCCATGCATAACTGCATTAATTCAATAACATTCCTAAAATGAGACTATGCTTATATAAGCAGATAAATAATTAGAAAGCATATAAATCATTACTTCCTAATGTGACTGCAACTAGATTCAATGCAATTTACAAATAAATATGAGAAATGACTACCTTTTTTACTGAATTAAATCCAGCAATGTTTCAATGAAGAGAAATGAAGATTCCCATGTTCATTCGCAAAAAAACACCAAACCCCCAACATAATAAAGAAAGATATATCTTCATTTTCACCCATTTAAAATATTTTTTTCATCAAGCTTAAAATAGCTATGATTTTAGCACTTGCTACTCTTAATCAATAAGATGGCATGCTAAAATGAGAAGATAACCTTTCGTTTTCACAAGAGATTTATTTTAAATAAAATGAACCTTGTGAGAGTAGAATGAGTTCAAGTTAATTTCTTTAAGAGAATTTTAAGCAACTTCAGAGCTGATGAACTATACTATACATTATAATCACTAAGTAAGATGAGGGTATTTATGAAACACTACAAATAAATAGAAATTGATGTCATTTAATATAGTGAAGTGTAATTCACTAATAACTTATAAATTCAATCTTGGAGGCCAAAAGTTTATTAATGGACAATTTAATGGGGCTTTCAATTTGGGAAAATGAAACAATACAGTTCTATGAATGATTTTTTTAATTGTAAGACACTGTACTAAAAGTACACTTTCCTTCCACTAGTTCATACAATAAGTTACATAGACCCATTCAAACTACTGCAAATTTTGATTTTACAAAATCAAATGGAGTCATTAACTTCTCCTATGCAAAAATTGCCATGCAGTTCTGTGTCCCTTTTTAGCAAAGGTAAATTTAGATGATGGAAAGGAACACGTAGACATTTTGGGGAAAGTGGTCTTCCTGGAAAATAATGCGTGTAGTGAAGAGTGTTGTGGCTGTGTACAGGTTTTCTAGTATAAACCTTAAGTTTTTATGAAAGTGATTGGGAAATGTTACTTGATTCTTAGAAGAGCTGAAGTGCTTTCTGGAGTTATAGGTGTTGGTAAAGGCACTAATCTCGGGCTGAGCTGTTCTATGAAAGCCTCATTGTACAGTTGGCCAGGAGAGATTCTGACCAGATTACTGGGTTAACATTGTGTTCTTCCCATTCAAAGGGTTTCCTCCCTGATTTGTTACAGGTGCTGTTTGAGGAGAAACCCAATTGGAATTGTCAGAGTAAATGACAGACATACTTATAGATAGCTGCAATTACTGTAAAATAAAGTAAGACTAGCAGATGAGAAGGAAAATATTGCAAAAGAGAGTTCATAAACTCAGCAGGGGAAAAATGAGGAGTACTATAGCTTGATTACCAGGCAATCAGCCCACTCTACATACACACTCTTACATTTTTCACATTACCCTAATTGATTACAATGCTGGCCTTTCTCTTCTGTTACCTGGAAAGCACGCCTTTGGTGCTATTCAGTTCACACTTAGATTGTCTTAGAGAAGTTCCCTTTGAATTTTGAATGTTTGTAATTAAAAACTTCTACTTTCCTGAAACCTCACCAAAAAAACACTCTTGCCTGTTACTATGACCCAGAAAATATAAATGAGAACTTACAAGAAAAAACCCTTCATGGTCACTAAACTTATAACTTCTTAGAGTAGTCTCAAGTCAACTGGATACATTTTGAACGTACCCACCCCATGCTGACCTGAACAAGTGCCAGCATTTACATCAGAAGTGGGTAGTTTGAGGTATACAGAAGAAATTTATTTAGAGCAAGAATTTAGTGGTGTAGTTCACATTGCAAAGTAAATATTAAGTTTATCCTGCAAAATACACCGACAATATTCCAACAAGTAATCAATACATTCTAATAAAAAATAGAAGTATGATGAGTGAAACAAATTGTTAGTTGACACAAATTTGTACCTGACTTTCTTGGAAATGTTGGCGAGAAAATGCACATGAGGAAGTGCCATCAGTTTCCATGGAAGAAGTCTTTATTCTGATTATCTTTGTTCTTCAGTAAGTTCTGCAGTGTCTCATCTTATAAATAAACACATTTGTGTTATTTTCTAAGTTTATGTGCAAAACTATAATATAATAAGACTATGAATTTTCACTGCTCAAGAGATAAATACCCTTAAAGCAATGCCACACTTCAAAATCTCAACTGGCAATTGATTATATAATTATTTAGTAATTAGCATTTAATATGTACAGCATAATAAAGTAGTACATCTAAAACTGAAAACCTGTTACTCTATGTAGTAAAGCATTTTGTATAATTTTGTGCACTCATATTTATATTATGTCATTTAAAAGCTTGTATTAACTATAGGACTGGCTCATTTGGAAACCAACACACAGGTGGTTTTTCTGCAACTTTAATGACTTTATTATCACAATACTACAGCTTTATTCTTACCAATAGCTGATATTCAGTACTATGTATATATCTGGTTGTGAGCCTAGTCTTTCATGGTGATATTTTATTTGTGCTGAAATGTGATTTTATTTTTATGTTAGTAAACAAAGTTGCCTGGAGATCAGAGGTCAAAGTGAGTCATAAACAAAAGTCAGGCAGCAGTAGCCCATGCCCTTAATCCGATCACATGGCAGGCAGAGTCTCGTGTGGTCAAGGACACAGCCAAATATGGTAACAGGAGCCTTTAATCCCAGTACCAACCATAAAGACCTGGAGGTCTGTATAGACAGGCAGTGATGAGGAAGTCATGTAACTGGGCTTAGCGCCAATGAGAGGGCAGAACAGGAAAGCAATAAAAGTACAGGTTAAGCAGGAATAGGTCTCTCTCCGGGGAAGCTGCTGCTGGTGGTAAGCTAAAGCTAGTCGTGGCTGTTGCTCTGATCTCTTTGGCTATTTCCTCTGTATTTGGCTCTGTGTTTCTTATTTACTAAGACTGTTCAGAATTTCGTCTACAGTCTTTAACAGCTGAGCCGCATCTCCATTAGTCTCAGTAGCCTTGGGAGGTGCAGTGTATTATGCAGTAGACCCTTTTGCCCAAGCAGCTTCACTTGCAAATGTTCATTGTGTAATATGTTGTTGGTCAGGTTCAAGGCCTCTGCCTTCTGGCACAACATCAATACTTAACCCTCAGCAAAATTTCTCTCAGACATCCTGTTGTTGCCCTGAGGCATGGAGAACCTGAGGTTAGGGTTTATTGGTTGTAGTATTAAGGCAAGTCCATGTAGTTAAAAGGGAGGTTTATTTTGTGGCGTAACTTACAAGTAAAAGGATAGGTTACAGGGTCCAGGAAAGGTGTAGCACAGTCCAGCGGTGTTCTCTGGAAAACTCTGCTCAATCTACCTCTAGCGTCCAGGATCCAGGAACCAAGAGAGCTGTCACATCCGAATCTCGGGTCTTAAGGGCTCCTGTCTTGGCCCCGCCTTGTAGACATGACAGTTGCCGAAGCCTCAATGGGGGTAGAACTTCCAGGTCAAAGCTGCAACAGCTACTCACTACAAGGATTCCATAGGACCAGTCCCTTCTCAGGCTCTGGCAGGTCACAGATGGGCTAGATGTTGGGAAATGTCAACTCAAAGCCCTGAATGTGTACCTGAGTGGTAGCTGATTTGATCAATCCAGACAACTGGGACCATGAAGTCAAACCTCCCACCTACCTCTCCTGCCCTCCCCCAAGTGTGGAGGAGGGGGTAGCTCTCCTCTGAGAGGCAGGGCCAGCTCTCCCGTGTCATAATGGGGTCATTATCCCAGGGCCAGTGAGAAGAGTGTTGCTTACATTTGATGTTGGCATTGGAAACCTAACTTAGACTTGATTACCAAATGGGTTTGGAGTTGCCTTGATTAGCTGCATGTGTAATTTCTTCAGAAATGCTGATTTTAATCTTTTCAAAAAAGTGATTTCAAAACCTCTTAAGAAAGAAATCTAGAATTAAGAGCAGGGAAAGTAAAAGAATTCTATAGAAGGTCAACTTGATTTTGCACACATGCATATTCACTAGTTCTTACTCCCTTTCTAGTAAAAATAATCAAGGGCCTTTAAACTTGCTACTTTTTTCACACTTTCTCTTAGAACTAATCAAACTTTTTTATGTAGGTTTGAAAATTGGCATGGTTTTAAAAAAACATTAAAAAACATTTGCCTTTATTAACTACTAAAAGCAGAAAAAAACAATCTTTCTTACTTGTGACATATAAAGTTTTATGAATTTCAAAGGTAACAAATAAGAACAAATGTACAGTGTAAAATTATCATGGCCATGAACATATGATGCCTAATAAAGCAGAAATCTGATAAAGTGTTTACATGAACCATGTCAGTGATTCTCAAAGTCTGTTTCATCTGCTAAACCCATCCAGAGTACCAATGTATTTTGTCAAGGTATTAGCTCATTAGTTTGTTGTTGCAAATGTACAGGGGCTCTGACGTATGGCCACAAGAGTGCCAACACCTCAAGGTTTATAGATTGTAGAGCCATCGTAACCTACATCAAAAGCAGAGATAGTGGCAGAGGTGGCTTCTGTTTGGAATAATAACGATTAAGCATTCATCCAATTACAGAAATTAGAATTTCAATGCTAACTTGCGCTATCAGCATTTGTCTATGAATTCAACAGTTATGTTTTGAATTAACATGAAGTAATCTGCACTGCATTGGACTCTAGCTCGAGCCTGAAGAACATATATATGACTCATGCCTTCAGAGAATGCAGTCTAGCAGGAAATTAGACAGTATACAAAAATAAATAAGGAAATGCCATAGTAGGCAATATAGTAAGCTGTAGCAGGTAAAAAAATAAACTGAGGCCAGATCATATACACTTCTATAATGTGACTGTGCAGGTGGTAAGGGAGAAGGAGCAGACAGATTCAATTTTGAAGAAAAACAGTCGGTTCAGGGGTCTTTTTGACTAAAAATCTTAAAAGATTAGAAAGAAGTACATATATATGTATATACTATATATTAGAAAGACGTATATATTTATATGTATGTATATGTATGCGTATTCACTCAAGTAGACAGGAGTTCCAGAGCATGGAAAGCAAAGAACTAGAGGGAATGGGGAAACAAAGTGGAAGATATGGATCATTTTCAGGAGAAACATACAATCTCGTTGGTCGGGGAAACATAATTCAGCATTCACAAAGGACCTTGTGCTTACTACTTAGTGTGTCTGACATGGTATTTTCTCAGGTTTTCCAATAGTATTTTAATTGCCTAGATACTTCACTATCTCTCTTACTAAACTGTGAGCATCTTATAGGAGGGAATATTATATTTTTGTATTCTCAGCATTGAACAGTACCTAACAGAGTAATAAACTAATAAACACAAGTCAATTTAAACAACAATATTGAAGAGTATAGCATCATAATGGCTTTGGAGTTATAACATTCCATAGGAGTCAGAAGATTAAAAAAAGTGAGGGCAAAAATTATCAATGTGCACTTCAAAGAGCAAAGTGAACTTGGGTTAGTACCAATAGTGGCATAGGATGAGAACAGGAAAGTAATTTCCTCCTACATCACAGGGTTGCAAATCTCTTGTTTTACAACTGGGCAGAGCAATCTCAGAACAGTGCCATATTTATAAGACATAACACTGAAGAACTCATGACAATCAGATTATAATCTTCACAGAAAGTTATGCTTTAAGACTGATGAACAGGCCGGGAGGTGGTGGCGCACACCTTTAATCCCAGCACTCGGGAGGCAGAGGCAGGTGGATTTTTGTGAGTTCGAGGCCAGCCTGGGCTACCAAGTGAGTTCCAGGAACGGCACAAAGCTACACAGAGAAACCCTGTCCCGAAGAAAACAAAAAAAAAAAAATTAAAAAGACTGATGAACTCCTTAAATTTAATTTACTAGAATTCAGCTTTCTTAAGTACGTTCAGCAATGAAGTTCTCAGTTAATCACTCCTATATGGTCTATCTTCTGTAGTCCTTTAAAATCAATGATGCTACAAAAAAAAGCCTAGTAACAAACTATAGTTAAAATTTTAACCTCTAAATTTCCAATGACGGGCACTCAGTTCACTGAATTGGATAAACAGGCATTCGTTGGTACACTAAAACATTAGGAAAAAGCCTTGTCAGGTGCCTTTCTATGAGTATCATTATTTTATTTGGTTATTATCTGGTCAGTGTATAGATTTATATTCTGGACCCTTCTGAGCTTGAATATAAAAATTCTTCCCGCCAATTTTGCCGATTTTCTATTTACCAGCCATTGATTTTTCTAGTGCATTTCTAAATGGAGCTTGAAATTAACATGCCTTTTCCTTTTATTCACTTTCCTCTATCCTGGCAGCATCAATAACCAATCCAAGAAGTGGACCTGATTTGTGGCTAGGGGATGACTGTTGCTATTGAAACCAACCTGTTCTGTCATTCATAGCAAGGTTATTGAATGTAAGATTTTCCTGATGAGGAAAGAAAAACATGTTCCACCTCATTTTCTCTGCCCATGACTCTGTGCACATCCTAAGTTTTAAAGAGAGACGTTTATAAAGAATCAAAACAGAACTTTAAATATCTATAGATGGACATGATAAAGACTGTAAAAGAACCATTTTAGACAGGGTCTCCTTACTTCCAACGTGTCTTCCATCTTCTGTTCCCAAGATATACTTCTACCTCTCTAGTTCCTGGAACTGAAAGGCTTCCTCACAACCCCTACTTGCAAAGGCTTTTTTTAAATAAAAAGTAGATATTTTATACAATATGTTCTGATTATGCTTTCCCTTTCTCCAGCTCTTCCCAGATCCCCACTTCCCCAGGGAAGGCTTTGAACTGAATGTATAATCAAAGAAATGACATTCATGTCTACATATTTAGGTACAGATAACTGGAGAGTATTTGTTATAATCCTTATTTACTGTATCAATAAATCATTTTCGTAGAGTATCCAAATATATAGGGGAAACAATATAAAAAATTCATATAAGGCTTACATAAACAAAACAGAGATTCATTTGCTAATCAAATATTTTTGAGTTGCTATAATCCTTCATAAGAAATATTCATTGGTCTTTTCTTCAGGAATAATATGTACTTGTCTCCAGCCTCATCACATCTGCACAAGTGATTAGCATTCACCAGTACAGGAAGAAAGGAGTGATGCATGCTGCTTTCTATAACTTTTCAGAGCTAAGTAATTTATCACTTGGCCCTTTTCCACTCTGAAATGAAAATGTCAGTCAATATCTCATACAAGGCCTGCTCCTTTATGGCCTCAATTCTAGAGTGAAGAGGATATGAAACAGATTTATAGCCAACCTTAAAATAATCCTAATAAAAGTGGGAAATCAGGTTATGGATCTGTCTCAGTGGTAGAGTGCTTCCCTAGCATGTATAAAGCCCTGGGTTCAATTCCCAGTACTGTGTTTAATCAACATGTTTAAGTCAATAAGAAGATAGTACAATATCTATATTGGTTTCTTTTTCACTGTGGTGACCAAATACCTGACCAAAAGGAAATTACAGAAGAAATGATTTATGTTGACTCATGGTTTGAGGGGGTAGTGCCCATCATGGCTGAGAAGTGACGGCAGCAGGAGCTTACAGTATCTTCACATTGGGGAGTAGAGGGTAGGGAAAATAGGTACTTAGATGGCTTTCTTCTCAACCCCCCTCCCTTTATTTAATACAAAGCCTCAACCTGCGGTATGGTGCTGGCCACATTCAAAGTGGATCTTCCCCTCCTCAGTTGATTTTCTCAGGAAAACCCTTCATAGACCTACCCCAAGGTGTACCTCACTGATGCCCTAGGTATTTCTGACTCCAATCAAGTTGAAAAAGAGATTAATCACCACTACTTCTATGAGGCAAAATACTATTTATATTTGAAAACGGCAATACGCAGAATGTATATAACTCCTAAATTCATATGTTGAAATATTTCCCCCTATTGTGATCGTACTTGAAAATGACTTTTTGGGAGGAAATAGTAATTAGGTACTGAGAGTGGAAGCCTCATAAACAGGACAAATGCCCTTATGAAAAATGACCCCAAATAATTTTCTTGTGACTTTTTTCTATGACCCAGAAAGGGGCTCTAATTTGATTTCAGATTTTGAGTTGTTAGAATTATGAGAAATAAATTTATGTTGTTTTGTAGGCTAACAAGTCAAATAGTATTTTGTTTTATATATAACATATATATTTTTATATGAACATATGTATGTATATACGTGAATATGCCTTGACTTGAAAAGGGGTTATGTTTTGAAAAGCACACACTTACCTGAAAACATTATGAGTAGGTAATGCATTTGATATATGAAGTCTACCAATCATCATAGCTTATTTGAGACTATATTAAATATGTTCCTAATACTTACATTAGCTTGCAGTTAGGCACAATCATCTAACACAAAGCCTGCCTGGTAACAAATTATTGGATATTTTATATAATCTGTTGAATATCCACATACAAAAGCTGCTGGTAGCGTGGATACTTCAATATATCAGGTATTTACCTTTGTGATCATATGGCTGTTTGTAAGCTAAAGCATGCTGTTGCTTTCCAGCACGGCAAATGAGGAACAGATGGCTTTCACTAGCCAAGGAAAATATCACCTTTGCATCATCAAAGGTTGAAAAAATCATAAGATAAACCATAAATTGTATATATATATATATACATATATATATATAAAACATATATATGGTGTGTGTCTATATACACATATACATAAAAATTTAACACTACTTTGAAGTTTCTTTCATATTTCTTTATTGTCTTTGGTTGCCTGCATATGAATTCTCCCATCTGTTGGTTTTGTGGAGTAGCTTTCTTAGTGTTGAAGTTTCTCATATGTTTTATAAATTTTATGTAAGATTTCATCCTCTTTGAATATGTGAGCATACTTCCTGTAGAAGATTTGAATAGTATGTGGGCATTAACATGTTGTTGGAAGTTGTTGTCAGAGCTGTCTCTGTTTCGGTTCTTAGACTCAGTAGTTCCAAACTAGTATTTATATCTCTTTATTGGCTGTAGTGTTACAGAGCTCCAGGGTGGATTAAGTAGTGAATTATCTTTAGTACCACAATCCAACCAGTGGAGACTTTTTAAAAGTTATGCAATTTGTAGTTTTGGACTTCATATATGGAACTAAAGTATAGCTCCTTGCCTTTTACCAAGCTGGCAATGTCCAAGGCATGTTTACCATGGAACTGGCAAAGCTAAAGGTTCAGAAA
This sequence comes from Peromyscus maniculatus bairdii, assembly GCF_049852395.1. Taxonomy (NCBI): domain Eukaryota; kingdom Metazoa; phylum Chordata; class Mammalia; order Rodentia; family Cricetidae; genus Peromyscus; species Peromyscus maniculatus. The sequence goes on from NC_134875.1 coordinate 53,732,607, forward strand.
TTCATTCCCACAGGCTTTTTCTGTGACTCTAGACATGTCCTGCCTTTAGTAAAACTGAAAATGTGTTTTAGTAAAGGAAAATATTGAAATTAAGTTCTAGGTCTCAGAAAGCTTGAACCTATCCATGCTTCTGACTTGTAGTGCATTAGATTTCAATATCTTAAAAAAGTAAAAGTATATTTTGGAGTCCAGGTTCTTTACACTTTGGGAAGCTTCAACAATCACCCACAACTTTAGTTACTACTCTCATTACCAACATCTCTTAATAATGGGCTTTTTGTACTTTCAAGTCTCTCTCTCTCTCTCTCTCTCTCTCTCTCTCTCTCTCTCTCTCTCTCTCTCTCTCTCTCTCATATTATTAAGCATTTTGTTCATTTGTAGCAGCATAGTTTATTCTTTCTGCTATATCTACCATCTGGGTCAGAATTGCATATACCACTAAGTTATGTAGGACTTCTCAACAACAGGTAAAGTTTAAGAATGATCCAAACATGCATCATGAGTGCTTTAGAATGATAAACATTCTACTGGGAAGACAAAACAAAGCAAACAATGATCTTTGACCTTAATGAATTTGTTATTTAATTGAAATTGCAAATTTGATTTCCAAAGAATATTATTAAATAACTTAAAGATGTTAATATCAAGATGTTAATTGTCATGAGTCAGGAAGTTCTCATGTATGATCTGCTTTAACAGGGAGAGTAAGAATGATCTATATCACTATTGCATTTATGTCTGAGATGTCTAAGGTTTCTCTTATTTTATGTTTGTATTCTAATTACCTCTTTGTGTGTCTCATTTGAAGTCCTTCCAAGATCTTTAGGAGTTTATTACTTACAAAAAAACTCCCTTCTTACACAGAGGAGTTTTGAATTAGGCACATTTGAATTAGTAAAACTCAGGATAATAACGGGGCTGGAATTAGTTAAAATTTTTAAATAATAAGAAGGCTATTCAGAGCCACCTTACTCATAGTAAAGATAAACAATGTCAGAGTTGGAAGAGATGCAATGTCGACCAGACTATCCCTCTATTTCGTAGATGTAGAAATTGAGAATAAAAAGATTAACCTTTGGTACCTGGTTGTTAACTTCTACTTTTGTGCCCTAGAGTTGAAAATAAGCTATTTGGATAAATGGAAATGCTAACTACAGCTTATTTTCTACATGTTCAAATCTTTGTAACAAGGCAGCTTCATTATAAAAGATTTTTTTTTCTTTTAGTACAAACTTAAGCATGGTATGTTTTTAAGCAAACTGTACCTTGGATAAATTGGTCTGACTTATTGAGATAATTATGAATAAACCTCCTCTCTCAGGGAATCTTTTTAAACTCTAAAACATCTTTAAACCACACTTATTTCCATTATGAATATTTAGGAACTTATATGAATATTTAGGTTGATTTTTTTTCTCTCCATGTTTAAAAAATGTGAAAATGCCTCTCAAATTCTCAAAACAAGTTTACAACATGACTAGATATACAATCTTGATCAAGAACTTGGAACTCTGAATTGCTGTCATTTATACATAGGGAGAGAGAGTGTACCATAAGGCAGACAGTGTGCTTCCTTACTCACAATATATAATTTAGAAATGATAAAATTAAGAAACAAAAAGATTTAAGATTTCCTGAGGGCAATTTTTCTGTCTTAGAAGGATAGGATCTAAGAGTTCCAGTAGAACCAATTAGACACTATATCAAGACAAAAATCACAGATCAAAATATGCTATCCTGATGATTTCCCCCAACAGTAGAAAATTAAATTCCAAAGTATAGAGAATAGAATGGGAAGGAATTTTCAATTGTGCTATAGTTTTGAATGACTCCACTAAAGCTCATGCTGATATTTCATCCCATTCATGAGGTAGTGAGAGGGTAAGAGTTTATAGCAACTATAGTATTTGGAGGTGGAGATGTTACAACCTAATTCAGTTAAGGCCATTGTGGTAGCTCCTTAAACCATGAAGGTCTTCATTCTGTGTTATTTCCTGAACAGTCATGGGACTCTACAGGGAGTCCACATCTGAAATCAGGCCTTCTCCAGATATGGCTGCCTGACCTTAAACTTCTTAGTTTTTATAACTATAAGTCAGATACACTCTTTGTCCCTATACATTACTCAATCTGTGGTATTCTGAAAACAGATATGGCAGATGCAGGCAAACAGAGGTAGCCATTGAGAACACGGATTAGAATCTGTTAAAACCACACATGGATTGCAGTCGTCCAAGGAATGCTGTGGCTTTGACTAGTTACTTAATTCTCCAGACTCAGTTCCCAGGTGTAAGCTTTGGGAGTATATGCATTGCAAGTATCCAGATAAAATAGTGCTGGCAAAAAGCAAGCATTCATACATGTTAGTCATTATTACTGTTCATAGTTAAATAGAAGGCCATAATCCAAGGTAATTTAGGGACCCCTCCCACTATATTTCTTCACAATATAAATAAGAATAATTTTTCTACCTTTTTAAATAAAGCTAACATTTTAAATAATCCTCTTCACATAGTTGTAAGGTTGAAATGAGACAATATACATTGAAGTGACTAGCCCAGTGCCAAGTATATTATAAGAACTCAATAAATAGTCACTATTCTTATACTCACCACTAGAAAAATATTTTTAAGGAAAGAATGCTATTAAAACCTATTTACAAAACCTATTTACACACCTTTAATCCCAGCACTTGGGAGGCAGAGTCAAGCGGATCTCTGTGAGTTTGAGGCCAGCCTGGTCTACAGAGTGAGATCCAGGAAAGACACAAAGCTACACAGAGAAACCCTGTCTCGAGAAACAAAAAAAAAAAATCCTATTTACAATAGCAGAGTGGTCATAGTTAATAACAATATCATTCACATTTCAAAACAGTACCTCACCAAAAATGTATGAGGTGATGGACATATTAATTACCCTAATTTAATCATTCCACATTGTTCAAATAATTCAAAACATTATACTTTGCCCCCAACTGTATGAAATTATCACTTGTCAATTAAAATTAAAGCTAAAAATGTAAAATAGAATGTATTTATAGGTATCTCGTAGAGCTGTGATTGAGGGACACTAAAGATATGCAAGATATTTCTCCTATTAAAATATATAGGGATTTGAATTTTTAAAAAGATCCCTTAAAATAATTTGCCTGACCATTACAATGGAGACCTAGGAAAGTTTACATTATTCTCTATACCAATTAGTATTTTATACTAAAGGAAGTGACTAAGTTAAGCATATATTTAGAAAGAAAGAAAAGATCATTCAAAGAACCTTAAAACATCAATGTTAAAGCAGAATGGTAAGAAAATGTTTGACTCTAGGGCATTTTCTGTCCTTTGTGAGAAAGATTAGAATCCTTATTTAACTGGAAACTATTTTTAAAGCCAAGGATCCATGTAGTACTCACTAGCCCTGCAAGGTAGACTTTTGTATTTGGCAAAATAAAATTGATTTGTATAAAAATTAATTAGCAGTGTAACTCACAGATCACTATAATCTCTTCCCCTTAGAAAGACTAATTGCAAGAGACTAGCATCACAGGAGATGTTGGATTTATTCAAATTTCTACTGCCACGACAGGAGTACCAATGTTTCTTTAGTGATCAAATAAACAACAATTATACATGTGAGAATAAACAATAATTATACGTGTAAGATTAGGTTACAATGGCAGGTACCTCACTAGGGACAAGCTATCAAGATCTTTCTTCCTATTTAGTTGCTGCCATTGCAAATATCCTTGATACTAGACTTCAAACAACAATGAAAGGAAGGAAAGGGTTAACTAATTTCTCTAAAAAGAATAACTTATCACAGCAGAAGTGTTAGTATGTCTAGGAACAAATGAACACATAGAATTTCAGAGCTTTGCCGGGCGGTGGTGGCGCACGCCTTTAATCCCAGCACTCGGGAGGCAGAGCCAGGCGGATCTCTGTGCGTTCGAGGCCAGCCTGGGCTACCAAGTGAGCTCCAGGAAGGCGCAAAGCTACACAGAGAAACCCTGTCTCGAAAAACCAAAAAAAAATAAATAAAAAAAAAATAAAAGAATTTCAGAGCTTTGCCTAGGGAAACAGGACAGCCATCCACACTAATATTCTAGGCTAACTTTCCAGTCTTGCAGCACAGCAGAACTGTTCACTCTTGCAACTGGATTATTCCACTTGTGTCCCAGAGAAAAGAGCAGGATCTTAATGCGCTTAAGATACCCAGAGTCTTCCTAAAATCACTTTCTAACTAGGTCTCCTGGAAATAGTCTCTTAATGGATCTCTTCACCTCTGGGCTTGCCTCTCTTTAATCCATTATTAATACTGCAGATGAGTGATATTTTTCCCATCATTGGTTCCTTCGTTCCTTTAATGATAAGGATTGAATTCTTTAACGTGGGTATAAAAAGCTCTCCATCAGAGATCTCCACTTAACTTCCAGTTTAATCTTTTATCAGTCTCTACAAATATTATGGTTCTACTTCCTAAATATATTTCATATCAATAATCATGGATTGGTTCACAGGCTCATTGTACTCACTGTAGCCCTTTATTATTTTTCAACTAGATTCTAACATTACCTTCTACCTGGTCTTCCTTCTTTTACACTTGACCCTGTCCAACCCATTAGTCAACCTTCAAAGAATGTTTCTGGCTCTCATGATAAGCCTCTCAGGACTTCCCATTTCCTATACGACAAAGGGCAGGCTTTCCTCAGCTTGATTCACAAGATCCTTTTATTCACTGTATGTGCATTACTAACCTTCTGTCCTCTACCAATGTACATTGCCATAGTTTCCATCATTCACTGTAGCTCTTGTATATAAGTTCAAGTAGGATGGCTTAAATGAATATTAATGAGGATTTGAAGAATTCTTTGTTTCTGCTAAGTAAGTCTAATAGTTAAGATCTGAGGGGGGAAAAAGAATCAGTTGGTGTTACATATATTGCTTTACTACTTCTTGCACAAAACTCTCTTCTTGTCTGTATTCCTCCTCTATTGAATTTTTCCATTCTCAAACTCTAAATGAACTTTCTAATTTTGCTGGTACTGGGACTTGAACTTATGGCCACTTGCATTCTAAGTACCATTGAGTTATAACTCCACCTCCTTCAATCACATTTGCATAAGTGCTTTTAGATTTCAGAACCACAAAATCTTCAAAACACATCTAAAATATTTACATTATACACAGTGGCTTCTAAAATGTTTAATGGGCTGTGGTTGTAAAGTTTGCTGTGGGTGAAGATCCATTACAACATACTAGAATAGACAGTGTCAATTGACTACTTGAGAATGTGGTCATGTTGTGTAAAGAGAGCATAGGTACGGAGAGATCAAATTTGAAAGGATATAACTTGCTGTGGGATGTCCTGTATGCTGTGGACATATGTTGCTATGATTGATTGATAAATAAAATGGTGATTGGCCAGTAGACAGGCAGGAAGTATAGGCGGGACAAAGAGAGAGGAGAATTCTGAGAAGTAGAAGGCTGAGGGAGGGAGATGCTGTCAGCCTCCAAGATGAGAAGCAGATGTTAAGATACCGGTAAGCCACGAGCCACATGGCAACTTATAGATAAATAGAAATGGGTTAATTTAAGATATAAGAACAGATAGCAAGAAGCCTGCCACAGCCATACAGTTTATAAGTAATATAAGCTGATTGATTATTTTATAAGTGAGCTTTGGGACTGCGTGGGCTTGGCAGGACCTGGAGAGAAATACTTCAGCTACAATAACTAATGAGGATAAAAAAGAATTTCAGGTAAGCTTTCAAACATTGCTGATAATTGTTTTAAATTCAAATATGCATGATATGTAAGATAAATGGTATTCCAACTTCAGTGGAATTTTATACTTGCTTAACAAAACAAAAACCTAAATGACCTAAAGCATGTTCACTATGCATAAAGGTGTCCAGTGACACTCACTTTTCTGGTAGAGTAAAGGAGTAAATATTTTAGGCTTTGTAAATTCTAAGTTTTTTGAGGCAACTACACACTTGTACAAAAGCATTGAAAAAGAAGCACAGGACAATATGTGAATGAATGAGCTGAGATACATTTCAATAAAACATTACCTACAAAAAGATGTGATATGCCAACTGTGATTGATTCATGAGCCATAGTCTACTAACTGTAAATTATTTTTGACCATGAGTCATATTATGTCATCTCAAGTATATACTTATATACACAGCCAAGATAAAGAAATTTGCAAAGCAGGAATAAGCCTTCCTATGTACAGTGTACTACATACAATATCTTTCATTTTCTCCCATTCAGTTGTTGTAAAATGCTGGTTGTGAACCTACTGAACTTATTGTATAACTCTTTAAGGAGTTGTGACTCCAAAGTTGTAAAACTGTTCCAAGGATTCATTTACACACCCTCTGAATCATAAGGCCGAAGTAAGTTTTGATTTGCATAGCTAATATTTGAATCCTCATTCATTCATTCACTCATTCATTCATTCAACTGTTCATAAAAGGACAGCATTATAAATAATAGACAGACTGTTCATATAATGACTTGCTAGTACATGTTCTGAATCAAACACAGTGAATATTCAGAAGGGACTCCAAATAAGTGCCCAAATATTCCACCCTCAGTGTTATTGGTGTGTACTTTTCTTCAGCTTGAAGCAGTTACTCTCACATTCCTCATCCATTGCTGTCTTAGGACATGTTCCAGAAACATAGTGAGGCCCCTTGAAGTTTTCAGAGCTCAGGAGCAAAGAACATGAGACTTAGTAATTGTTTCTGAATGAGGACTAACTTTAGCCTGAGGGGAATCTTTTTCTGCTTGGCCTCTGAAGTTAATTGATCAATCTATAAAACTGAAAGAAAAAGGAAAACACAACAAGGGATTCCTAAAGTTCTTTATAACATAGCCTGGAGGCTAAATAAAAGTCAGTTAACTGGACAACATGCAGAATTCAAAGAATGTAACCCATTGCTTAGCTTACATCCCCTCTGCCCCATGATAAAGAGTTCTAAATGACTGCTTTACATCAAGCTTCCCTCAAGTGTATGACTTTAGGAGCCCAAAAGCTAAAGGTAGCCATATACTCTGCATGAATGAATATCTTCATATTAAACAAGTCCTGCCACCCGAGAAAGAAAATAATCATTTCCAGTTCCATAGTTAGAATTAGTTGAAGTTATTCAACTCAAAATATGAACTATGCATACTCGTTTACCATGGTACAGCTAAACTTCTAAGAGATCAAAGATGTCCAGGGAATACTCTTTAGACTAACATCATTTTGATCATAAATACAATGATTATGTCTTAGTCCCTGAAAATTGTCTCTGATTGGCTGAGCCAGGAAGTAAAAGACAATTGCTGTTTACAACCTGGAAAAGGGCTTTGTGAATTAACAAATGTGCCCCTAACATTTCTTGACAGTTAATCTATTCCAGACATGAAATAATTTTGCAGAGTATAGGATTACTGCAGCTGGAGAAGAATTTCTTAAGTTATTCTCAGGATTTAGTTCTATAATCAGTAACTGGATGTTTTTAAGGTGAAAAATAATAGAAAGAGAATTGAATTCAAGCTCCTATGTTATGAAGCAGATAGGACAGTGAAACATCTTATTCTCCAGGACACTATAATAAACGGGGATGAGTATCTCCCTCTCCAACATTTCCACACAAAGAAAATGCTTTTACAGACATCCTTGGGTGATCAAATGACCATTCCTCAATGGGGAAGAGGAGGTACTTTTACATCCTTGGTAGAAAGGAGTTTGCAGAGATAAGTGGGCGGCAATGATCTGCATGGGTTTTATTTGTTTACACATGGAAATTCCCCTTGACTGTGCTGTTACAAGTTTCAGTCTGAAGTATAGAGTATGGGAACTTCTATTTTGTTCTTACCCACAGCTACCACTTCCACATCCACCTCCTCCACATTAAGTCTATCATGTCCATCTCTAGTTCACTTTGTTTTATTTCTCAATTGGTTTAGAACCCATGCAGGGAAGAAGGGTACTATGTTATTTATTAGGTAATAAAACACTCAAACACCTTCCAAACTGCTGTTCCTGTTTTTTTTTCTTTAATATCTTTTAAAAATTTATTCTTCTCTCATACAATACATGCTGACTGCAGCCTTCTCTCTCTCCCTGCTTCCTAGCCACCCCCCCATGCCTCCCTCTCCCCCAGAGCCACTCTTCCTCTATTTCCCTTCAGAAAAGAGCAGGCCTCCCAGGAATATCAACTGAACACAGCACAACAAGTTGCATAAACCCTCATAATAAGGCTGGATGAGGCAACCCAGTAGGAGGAAAAGGGTCCCAAAAGCAGGAAAAAGAATTAGAGACACCCCACTCCCACTGTTAGGAGTCCAACAAAACCTCAAGCTAAAGAACCTAAGCATGTATTCAGAGGACCTAGAGAAGACTCATGCAGGCACCATGGCTTCCACTTCAGGCTCTGTGAGCCCCTTTGAACCCTGCTTTGTTGATTCTGTGGTCATCCCAGTTTCTAACAACATGAAAGTTGTCCCTCCTTCTACACTATTCCCGAAATAGTTTTCTGAACAAATAGTTTTGATTCTGTGTCTCTCAACATATTAAGGTAGTTTCACTAATGTTTCTCATACTCAAGAAAGTGTATTTTATTGTAAGTAATGATCATCACAATATAAGAGTGAAGTAAAATGTATTTTAGTTATTTTTAAAAAGTAACTTGGAAAGCATTGAGCAGTGCTGTTGGTAATTGCATTCATTTGTTAGGACTGTGAAAATAAAATGTCACACACTATATACCTTTAGCAGTAGAAAATTATCTTCTCAAAGCTCTAGAGAAAAGGAGTCTGACAATGATATTAGAATTGGTTTCTTCTAAGGGGTTCTTTCCTTGTTTTGTGAGTGGCAGTCTTCTTCAGGTACCTTCATGTATTGTTGTGTCTGCAATATAATCTATTCTAATAGCATTTGAATAATCATGCCTTTATACATAGCTAATTACAGAAGGTATGTAAACACATATGGTTAATTGGTTGAAAACCTACTCTATAGGCTTAATTTTAACCTTAATCATCCCTAAAAGTTCCATCTCCAAAACAATTCCTATTCTGAACAGCTATAGGATTAAGATTTCTATATTCGAACTCTGGCCACCATACAGTTAATAATAGTAACCAATAACTTCTCCAAGGCAAGTAGCTCATTGCTGCTTATTAATATACTCAATATCAATTCACTTCTTTTAATTAATTAATTTATTTTATTTTATGTGTCTGAATGTTTTGCCTGCATTTATGTATATGCATTACATGTGTCTTTTGCCTGTGGAGGTTAAAAGAGGGCATTGGATCACACAGTTGCAAGTCATTATGTGAGGGTTGGGTCCTTTGTAAGAGCAAAAGATCTCTTAACTGCTGAACCATCTCTCCAGCTCCAAATTTACTTCTTTAATGCAAGTTAAAAGAGCTCTATATTCAAATGTATTTCAGCCTTACCAGATATGTCTTTCACTTATTTTGTACATTTCAGCAACAAAACATTTCTAAATTGTACCTTGGTATTTCAACAAAATCCTATTTGTTCTTTATACCCAAATATGCTTTCTTTTGAGAAAGTCCTTTCCTCATGCATAGGTTTTTTCCCCCTTATACAAACATTATATAACCTACCTTACTCTGTTCATGTAGGAGTGTGTGTGTACATATGCACGTGTCCACATATGTGTGCGCGTATGTGTGTGCGTGTGCGTGTGCGCGCGCGCTTATTGAAATAACTTAAACAGTACTTATTTTATGCCCTGAGTGCTTATATATACTTGGCACACATGGATATACAATAAATATTTTTTTGTTAATAAATTGGTGAATATCTGGGTTATTAAATGGCATTCTTAGAGGTCACCTTTAGCTTTATAAGACTAAATCCTAAAAATACACAACTAAAGCAATTTTTGGGAACACTATCCCTTAGAATGCTACACATACAGGCCACTGACATTATTTATACTTGCACTTGGTCAAAGGAGGAGATTCTAGTAATTTTTTGTAAACCATTTAAAGTTGTTTAGGCATCTAGATTACACGGCTAAGCTTAAAATTTTGGAATCAAATATGAAAAATACTAGGGAGAAGTCAAAGTCAGGTTTTCTGAAGCCACAATTACATGCCAAGAAGGAGAAAAGTCTATGGAAGGTGAAAAGCAGGCGGCAATGGCGCAGTTTTGGTAGGAGGGGCAAAGTGTTCAGAAAGACCACGGGGCACCTTGAGTGCTTACCTCAAGTACTCATCTGTAATGGTTTCACCTTTTTCTGATCCTGTATTCCAATTTAACAAACTTCTTCCTACTTTACAGGTGTGATTACTCACTAACACCTTTTTTTAAATCTTTTGGTACTAACCATGGAAGCCAGCATGTCACAAATACTAGTCAAATAACCTCCCACTGACCTAAATCTGTAGTCCCAATGTGATCCTTTTTATTTTCTAGTCATCTTGTTTTTACATATGCTTCACAAAAGCAAGGGTAATGTTTAATATATTTTGGTGAATATTATGTCAAATGTATCTCCAATTCAGATACAAATGAAAGAGCGCCTTATTTTATTTAAAATTTAGAAAGAATATCATATGACATATAAAGATAAAGGTATGAAGAAATAAATGAGAAAAAAAGTTAAGCAAGCTAGTAAAAACAGTGCCATAGAGTTTTCTTCCCACCATATTGAGATCTATTTTTACCATCTAGTTTGAGATAGATTGTTCAGTATCCCACCATTCCCTGGGATATTGAAATAATAGCATTGTTAGAACACTTTTATATCAATGTTATTATATTTATGACATGGCTTTCTTATAAGCACTCTTTTCCAGGTTTACTTTTTCTTTAAATAATGTAAGATGTTGGAGGCTGAGATAATTTAATTCTGACAACTTTAAGACCCTCCCTGGTACCCAGACTGCTTGGCTAGAAAACTATCAGCAAAGCATTCAGATGGATTCTTCTTATCCATGCCTGGCTGCTGTGAGCAGCCTATTGACTCTCCAAGGAAGTAAGTAATACTGCCACCATGATGCTTGCTACCAAAGCTCAAGTCTTGCTCCAGAAGACACAGTCACAGATATAACAGTTTGCAACAACTTGCTCCAGATATGTTGCCAACACAAGCTTTGGTGAACTCCAGATGATCATGTAAACCACTATCACTCAGGAAAGAGGGCCAGCACTTTCCCTGGAGACCCAGCAAAAGACCTATTAATGGTAAAGATGAGGTCCTTCATTTTCATGAAACTCTGCCATGTCAAATGAAAACACCTTCCCCACTACATGTAGCTATTTGGCTCATTGTTTGAATCTCAATGGGGAGATGTCTACCTGTCCTGCCCTCTAAGTTTGCAATCTTAGAGCCAATAAACGTTTTCACCCAAGTACTCTTTCCTTGTCTCCTTTTGATATTGATTATTAATAAGCAGGTAAGACAAAGGGGATATTGGAGAAGCAGTATTGGATGATGTGGATAGTGATAGTGATAATAGCAACTGACAAGTGGCCAAACAGTTTAAGAGACTGGCTGTGGCAGAAATGACAGGGAGCAGAGGCAACAATGAAAGACAATGGAGGTAGAGAGAGGCTAGAAAGAATGAAGACAAATGGTTGTGAAGTGACATTGATGAGAAACTGAAGGAGAGGTAGGGAGATTCCCAGCTTTAACTGTCATGGGTCCTCAATACCCTAGGCTCAATATCTATAACATTAGCCACCATAGAGCTGACAAATTCCAGAATCCAAAGACCACTGGAGAACTGTAACACCAGCAGGTACCACACTGCTAGGTATTTCTTGATGATGTCTGCTACTGTCACCATGCTACAAAAATTGAAGAATTAAAATAGCTACTAAATGTTAGGGGCTACTGGTTGATAAAGGCCAGAGCAATAAGCCTCCAATCTGAAAACCCATAGACTTGAATAAAAGGTTACTAATTCCCAGGGTGTGGAGAATAAGCCTCCTGGACTGATCAGTCCAGAACATAGGCCTTGGTTACTCAAGAACCAAGACTGATATAACTGTAAGGACAACTCTGAGCTGACTCATGATTTCTATTCAGATAGAGCCAAAAGACCCCAGCTTGTTAACTATATCTGTTTCATGTTGAGATGAGGCAAGTGGTAGAGTTCTTCATTGTGACTTACTAGGTTATAGAATTCTAGGACAATTCTAGAAAGATTGCCCTTTCTCAGCTTGTGTCTCTGATAAATGAGCCAAGGCGGGTAGCTGAGTTAGTGACAGTCTTTGATCCTGATAGCCTGACTTAATCAGTCTATTTAATTTATTGATCAAACCCACACTAAAAAAATGTTCTTCATTAAATAGGTTTTATCATCCAGAATTACAGAGCTAAATGTATTTTTAGAATCTGAAATTCAGTTATCACCTGACACACTGTCCATCTTAGAAACAGCTTGGAAAGAGAAAACTCAAAAGATTAAAAAAAGACGCTGTGTCTTTAAGTAATGACCAGGAGGTCAGACTGTAAAACTGAGCTGTATTCTGCGTGTCTACTTCACTGAAATTGCAATGCAAAGCAGTATTACCTCCAAGTAGTTTTAGGCTGATGCCTGAAGTTACAGTCATTAAACTGTATTACATATGTTGTGCTGAGCTGGCGTGCGATAGGCTATGATTTTCTAAGGTCCATTATGTTCATTACCGAGAAGATGGCTACCTTTCTACTCCAGTTAGAATAAATTCCCTTCCAATCCATATGAAATAATGAGTCTACTTCCAAATTACAGCTTCATAATACCAGTCTGTGAGAACCACAACACCTACCCTTAATTAGGATTTAGGGATGTTACCTACTTTAACACATTTCTCTTTGGTTAACACATAAATCCTGTCAGGGAAGTCCTGCTATACATAAAACTCAGAGACACTATATGATGTAGTTAGGATTTGACCGTAGGTCAATTAGATTCTGAAGTTTGTGCTCCTTCTATTCTATGTGGCTTCTCTGTTCTGACTTTACTTACACATATACTTTAGCACTCAATTACCATGTTTTATGTATCATTTGGGTTGTTTTGTGTGTCTTTCAGAAAGCTACAAACATTTACTTTTGTGCCTCCCTTTACTATTGGCCTTCCCACACCAAAAAGATTCACAGGTAAATAAATGACCATGAGCAGGGGCTCCCATGGATACATGGGTGGCATGCTGAGGAAGAGGAATTTGCTAACGTTAACACAGCATTCAAGAGATGGGAAAGAACATTTTCAAACTATAACACAGACTTAGTAGCCTCATTAGAAATAAATTTAAAAGTCATTTGAACAAAATCTCAATGGGAGAAAAGCTGAGTAGGGTAGGTCAATCAAGCCATTATCTGTATAAATTTAGTGCCATATTACTATTTCAGAGTTTTAGAGATGTGGGGAAAAGATTAATCTCTGGTCTTCCTTGCAATCCCATTGTTATTTATTTTCAGCCAGCTATCTAGCTAAAGAATGACTCTTCCTATTCAAAGGCTAAATGAAAGGTCATTGACTCTTGAAGGTATTTTCAGATACAGATAGCAGGGGGTTGGGGGGATTGTCTTGTCCTCATGCCTCTATGTGGAATACCATTTCATTCATAATATGGGGATTCAATCTTTTTTTAAAAAACAAGCTTTTATTAAAAAAATACTTGCACAAAAATATTTAAAACACATTTCACACCAAATTGAGACCAAACACGTGTGAAGGTAACATAGATGATGGCTTAAAATTGTTAAATATATACATTTTTGTTCACCTGTAAATTCTTTTAAAGTGGTATAGGTTCCTAAAACTGTATAGAAATAAAAAGGCATTTCAACATTATTTCCTTTTAGTTGCTAGTTTTAATGGATTACAGTGGGATTTTGTTTTGAACTTTAACATTTCCTTGTGTGTGTGTTAAACCTTAAAGTTATTTGTGTGTACATATATTTGTGTGTGCAGGTGCATATGTGCAGGTATGTGGAGGTTAGAGGTCCACCTTATTTTTTGAGGCAGGGTCTCTCATTGGGACCTGGAGCATGTCACCAATTAGACTAATTGGAATTCATGTCCTGGAGATGTACCTGTCTCCACCTTTCAAGAACTGACATTAAAAGCACACACCACCATGCCCAGCTTTTTCACATGGGTAAAGAGGATTGAACTTAGGTCCTCATGTTTGCGAGGCAATCAGTTAGCCAACTAAATCATCTCTCTTGAACTTAAGCTTTTACAAAACTTTGAGCCATCAGGTAGACTGACCTATCAATAACTCCATAATAACCAGTCTGTTAACTATATAGGAGACAGGTTAGCGATGAGTTTCTAGACTTCAGAAACTGAATCATTGTTTGTTCTGTGGTCTTTAGAGTAACCACTACTTTTCTTAACTTTTGGAGAAGTGCTGAAGACATAGACTTTCTAAATAGGCAGGGATGACTGATGGCTGAGTCTTTAAAATGCTTCCTGCATGAAGATCTGAGTTTGGCACCCCAGCACTTCATGAAAACACAAGTACCACAACCCAGTAATATCAGTCCTTAAGCAGGAGATTACAAGAGAAAATTAGGACATGTATGGATTGCTAGCCAGTCTAGTTGAATCTATGAGCTAATAAATAAATTGGAGAGTCAGTGAGATTGTTTAGCAGGGAAAGGACTGTGGTGATATTGTGTTCCTCAAAATATTGTGTACCCTAATAAACTTATCTGGGGTCAGAGAACAGAACAGCCACTAGATAAACATACAGGCCAGAAAATGGTGGCACACACACCTTTAATCCTAGCATTCCAGAGGCAGAGATCCATCTGGATCTCTGGGAGTTCAAAGCCACACTGGAAACAGCCAGGCATGGTGACACACACCTTTAATTCCAGGAAGTGATGGCAGGAAGCAGAAAGGTATATAAGGCATGAGGACCAGGAACTATAGCCTTTTTACACCTTTAGGTTTTGAGCAGCAGTTCAGCTGAGATCCATTCACATGAGGACAAGGAGGCATCCAGTTTGAGCAAATGGGATCAGCTGAGGAATTGGCAAGTGAGGTGGCTGTGGCTTGTTCTGCTTCTTTGAATTTCCAGCGTTCACCCCAATTCCTGGAACTAGGTTTATTTTTATTAATAAGACCTTTTAAGATTCATGCTACAAAGGAGCTTGCAACCAAGCCTGATGGCCTGATTTCAAATTCTTGGACCCACATGGCAGAAGAAGAGAATGGACAAATTGTCCTCTGACCTCAGCACATGTGCACATGTGTACATACATACATACAAACGTACACACACACACACACACACACGCACACACACACACACACACACACACATCTCAGATAGATAGATAGATAGATAGATAGATAGATAGATAGATAGATAAAATTTTAAAAATGTAATTTTAAGAAAAGGTGGGGAGTGATTTGATATGCCCCCGCAGCCTACAACACACATGTGAACTCATAGATATACACCCCACACACATACCAAAATGGATGCACATACATAATCACATAAAGGAACTCTAAATAGTGGCAGGAATATGTTCAGCCTACGTAGTAAAGACAGTGAACTTTAGAGACAGTAAAGACTGAAAGACAGCTAACTTTAGAGACAGTGAAAATAAAATATGAGGGCAAAGGTGACAGCTAACAGATCTGTTTCCAAGTTACTGGACTACTTAAAAGCAGATTTATACTGCAATCACACTTTCTGGTTAAAATAAATTAAATCACAGATTATAAATCCTTATACAGCATTGCAGAAGTCATTTCCTCTCAATTTTATCTGACTATGAATCAGAGCTTTAAAATATTCTGTTCTTGCTAAGCTACAAAAATGCATGTATTAATTTGGTTTTTGAAGGTAACTTTTACAAAGACCACCAAAAGCTTCTTTGAGCTGAATCAATGAGAAAATGTGCACATTACCATTGCGTATAAGACATTAGCATTAAGCATGGAGGAATGGGAGTAAAGTGATGTACAAAATTAAGCCAACACTGAGATAGCATATGCTCTAAATACATGAGTCCACAAGTATAAACTTTGAGGGGTATTTTAATCATTTATAACCTTTCAAGGTCACATTGAAAACAAGTCCCTTTGTGTGAGACTAATTTCTGTCGTGCATTTTTCATATGTGCTTTCTTAGCCTTTGCCCTGCTTTCTTCCCTTGTTGTGTGAATGATTACTGCTCATTGACATATCAGATAGAAACTGAGTTCCAGGACTCTCGGTAGCTTTGGGCTTTGAAATGATAAATATCTGAAGAGTGGGTGACTTGAAAATGTCTGCGTTAATGTTTTGTAAACTTAAGGCTACTAAATATTCTCACAAGAGTAAGTACATCCTCATGTGTCTTCAAATAATAAGGGAGGTGTAAACAGGGTCCAGAGGAAGAGTGGAGGGACACAGAGAAGACTAGGAGGAGATTCACTGAGGAGAAACTACACGTGAAAATGCCACAGTAAAATACAGTGCTTTGTTTGATAATTAAAAAATAATATAAGGGGTAAAGGGGCTACCAAATTATTCCATTTAATATCCTCTGAATAATATATTATGCTTTTATCTGTTTCATATTATGGTAGTGACCTTCTAGTATAGGAAGATAAGCAGCAACAGTTATATTAGTCAAAACTACCTGAGATGAAGTGTAAACTACATGCCAGGTATTGAGTTAGGTGTTTAACTCAACCTATGCTGTAAAATATTATAGCTGTCCTCATCATCAGGAACTTAAGAGAGTCAAAGTACACATTCTGGGTACTACAACTATCAAGTGACAGGGTTGAGATTTACCCTCGGGCTGATTTCAAAGCCTATACTACTTACACATTAAGCACGCAAGAACATGTGCCTTTTATGTCTGGGGGATACTTTGCTAGGAGAAATCTGAGCTATTTCCCATACCCTTAGCTTAACCTCTGCTATGCTGATCTTTTAGCTTTCTGCATTTTGAATTATAATTTTCTTACTACATGTTAGACATGGCTTCTAGCCCAGATGACGATTCCCTTTCATAGTTCCTTTCTCTACATTGCCTTTGCTCCATGGGTTGCCCTTTGAGTTAGGAACTAATTGTTGAGGCACAAGGTAGCTCCAGGCTAGTAGCTCACTGCCCACCCTGGATTCCTCACTCAGGATTTCCTGGAACTGGGTGTACATCTCAGAATAGAAACGTCAATTTGTGAGGTAAAAAGATGAGCATTTTCTTTATATTCTATGGTAGAGATAAGTCCATACTAAGACCAAAGTGAAAAGACACACTGCTGTGAGGGCTAAAAGCTCACTCAATTGGCGTTTCTAGAACCAGTTATCGAAGCTTGACATAAAATGCAGCATGTCCACAAAGACTTTGGGCTGTTCTAGAAAGATGTAATGTTTGGCATTTAGGGCCTGTGCTGATATAATGGTTATTTTCAAATGTGATGAAGAGTTCTCAATAACTAGAAGTATTGTTCATCAAGGAAAACACAGTATTTTCTTTCTTATTAATCCACATGAGGGTACAGACACAAAACATGACCCAGTCAAAAGATTAGTGTTCTAACTGCTTCATTCTTCACTCCTATTTTGTTACTTTTCTTAGCCATTTGACTTTTTTGGTTTCTTTGCTTCCTTTTTGATATTGCTTTGCAAACATTCTCATACATTTTCAAATATTCTGTCTTTAAAACATACCATTCTATTTATACCACAGCACCCTGAAAGGCAAAAATATTCTTTCTTTTGTAATTAGTCCCTACTCTGCATACACTGGGTGCTCCACACATGGTGTTTATTTGAATATACTATTACTGGAGAGTGTCCTTGGCTGGTAGAATCCAGATTTGGACTCAGGAAGTGAACAGAAAAAGGCAGAACGTTTCTCTGAATGCTTTCCCAAATAGCCCGTGTTGAAGGATGTTGTGCTTTTTTTGTTTGTGCATGGTTAAAACCTAGATGGTGACTCATGGAACAATGTCACATTCCAGTTTTAGGAGTGATTATGAATAATTATCTCTGGGCTTTAGTTCAGGAAGCAAATGGAAAGTTTTAATGAGTCCTTCTTTTTCCCCACAACCACTTACAAACACCTTAATAAAAACAGTCAGGACTGCCTGATGACCTGCACAGCTGTTTCTGCAAACCTGGGTGTAATCAAGCACAAGATCTAAGCTGGATAACTGCATTCCAAATCCAAATCACTATCATGAAAGATTTAAATGAAAGAGTTCCCACCAATTAATGTCTATTTATCTGTTTTGATGGTGCACAGATTTAAGACAGCTCCATAAGCTTCTACATGTTGCCCAGATGATTCTTCCACAAACATCATTTAATAAACAAATTGTCATGTTCAAAGACCTTTAGTAGCTCACCACTGCCCAGGAAGCAGTATCAGACTCCTTTACTTGTTGGTAGAGTTCCACTGCAGTTGGTGCCTTTCTCTCCTGGTGTGCTCTTTCCACTCATCTTAATCACAAATCCTATCATCCAGTCACTCCACCATATTCTTCAATGATCTCTCCCAACACGCGCATTGGTCAATGCTTTTTTAAAAATTTACTGTTGTGGAGGTATCCTTATGGATTTCTGTGGGTCTCTCTAGCACCCTGCTGCTTCCTATTCCCGTGTGGTCTCCATTTACCATGGTCTCTTATTCCTTGTTCTCCCCCTCTGTTCTTGATCCAGCTGTGATCTCCCGCTGCCCCAAGCTCTCTTTCCCTCGAACTTTGCCCTTCATTACCCCCACTCACATCCAGGTTGTCTATGTAGATCTCATTCATTTCTCTGTCACTGGGTGATCCCTGTGTCTTTCCCGGGGTCTTGCTCTCTAGGTAGCCTCCCCAGAGTTGTGAGTAGCAGTCCAGTCATCCCTGCTTTACATCTAGTATCCTCCTATGTTTGTCTTTCTGAGTCTGGGTTACCTGACTCAGGATGATTTTTTTCTAGATCCATCCATTTGCCTGTAATCCTCATGATGTCATTATTTTTCTCTGCTAAGTAGTATTCCATTGTGTATATGTACCACATTTTTTTATCCATTCTTCAGTTGAAGGGCATCTAGGTTGTTTCCAGGTTTTGGCTATTATAAACAATGCTGATATGAACATAGCTGAGCAAGTGCCCTTGTGGTATGATTGAGCACTTGTGGTATGATTGAGGTATATGCCCAAGAGTGGTATAGCTGGATCTTGGGGGAGATTGATTCCTAATTTTCTAAGAAAGCGCCATATTGATTTCCAAAGTGGTTGTACAAGCTTGCATTCCCACCATCAGTGGAGGAGAGTTCCCCTAGTTCCACATCCTCTCCAGCATAAGCTGTCTACAGTGTTTTTGATCTTAGCCATTCTGATAGATGTAAGATGGTATCTCAGAGTCGTTTTGATTTGCATTTCCCTGATGATTAAGGATGTTGAACAATTCTTTAAATGTCTTTCAGCCATTTGAGTTTCCTCTGTTGAGAATTCTCTGTTTAGTTCTAAAGCCCATTTCTTAATTGGACTGTTGGGCATTTTGATGTCTAATTTCTTGAGCTCTTTATATATTCTAGATATCATCCCTCTGTCAGATGTGGGGTTGGTGAAGAAGACCTTTTCCCATTCTGTAGGCTGTCGCTTTGCCTTGTTGACCATATCCTTTGCTCTATAAAAGCTTCTCAGTTTCAAGGGGTCCCATTGATTGATTGACTGTCTCAGTGTCTGTGCTACTGGTGTTATATTTAGGAAGTGATCTCCTATGCCAATGAGTTCAAGACTACTTCCTACTTTCTCTTCTAGCAGGTTCAGAGTAACTGGTTTTATGTTGAGGTCTTTGATCCACTTGGACTTAAGTTTTGTGCATGGTGACAGATATGGATCTATTTGCAGCCTTCTACACGTTGATATCCAGTTATGCCAGCACCATTTGTTGAAGATGCTTTCTTTTTTTCATTGTACAGTTTTGGCTTCTTTGTCAAAAATTATATGTTCATAGGTGTGCAGATTAATGTTAGGGTCTTCAATTCGATTCCATTGGTCCACATGTCGGTTTTTATGCCAGTACCAAGCTGTTTTTATTACTGTAGCTCTACAGCAGAGCTTGAGGTCAGGGATCGTGATGCCTCCAGAGGTTGTTTTATTGTACAGGATTCTTTTGGCTATCCTGGTTTTTTTGTTTTTCCATATGAAGTTGAGTATTATTCTTTCCAGGTCTGTGAAGAATTGTATTAGTATTTTTATGGGGATTATATTGAATACGCAGATTGCTTTTTGTAAGAATTGCCATTTTTACTATGTTAATCCTGCCTATGCATGAGCATGGGAGATCTTTCCTTTTTCTGACATCTTCAATTTCTTTTTTCAGGGACTTAAAGTTCTTGTCATATAGATCCTTTACTTGCTTGGTTAGTGTTACCCCAAGGTATATTATATCATTTGTGGCTATTGTCAAGGGTGATGTATATTGGTGAAATTATTAAGGCCACTCCACGTAGTTAAAAGGAGATTTATTTAATGGCGTAACTTACAAATGAAGGAATAGGTAGGTTGAGGGTTCTGGGAAAGATGCAGCAGTAGTTCGGCAATGTTCTCTGGAGAACTCTCCTCCATTTGCCCATCCAGATCTCGGGTCTCCAGGTGCCTCCCCTGGCCCTGCCTCATAGGCATGAGAGTTGCCAGAGTCTCAATGGGGGTTAAACTTCCAGATCCAAGCTGGAATGGCTATCCACTACATCTCCCCCTTTTTGTCTAAATAAGAAGGTTCTAAACTAATACAAGACTATATACAAAGAATGGTTATCAAATATTATCCAGGAATAATGAGGGATAATGACCTCGATAAGATGGAACTACAACCAATGCAAACAATATCAAGCAAGAAACATATACTAAAATCCTGAGAAGTATAGAGCATAGGTAAGTGGCATGTTATAATGATCATTCCAAAAGGTGTCCTATCCTAAAGAACCTGAATCTACTACTTAATATGTTCTATCTAAGATATTATATATACTAAGTTGTAACTATAACTGCCAGTCTTCAATCCCATCAAAGACCTGAGACGGAAGATAATGATACCTGAGAAATGGTAGATGGATGCAAGCAACTTTCGGGAATCTTGCAAGAGTAGACCAAGACAGCTGGCAGCCTGGACAGTCACCTAATGTTTCTCAGCATTGTTGGTGCATTCAAATTGGCTATAGGCCTAGAGTATCTGACAGACCATTTTCAGAAGCAGAAATTCTGAAAGACCATCTTACCCTGTCTTGGCAGAGTACAGTGGTCGCTTTCCTTGTGTCCTGCTTGTCCAGAAAGGACAGCATTGCATTCGTACTGTCAGCTGTCAAGGCAAGGGCAGTTCTTTGCCCAGTAGGCCATTTTGGGCCAAGAAGACAAACTTACAAATGGAAATGTCTTAGAAGCCCAACATTCTTTCGGGATCAAATTGGTGCAGCCAGGAGCAATTGTGTCTCACATCAACAGAATTCTAAGTTATTTAAATGCCATATTCTCTAGGTCTATGAAGTGTTTGAAGATTACCTGTCCATCTGGCCTATGTATCTGTAAATCTGAATAACCTAACTAATGTAACTATAGAAATGACAGGCATAGGTGACTATAAATCTATAAGTCTTATCTACCGAAATAACCTAAGGACTAAGGCTTCAAGTAAACAAGGTAAACAGTCTATAAGCAAATGTATGGTGAAGAACTATGACTTCAAAATTGTGACAATACACAAGATATTTATAACAGAGGTATGAATATAAAGTGCGATATGCAATATGACAATAATCTTAAATATATATTAATATACCGAATATCCTAAACAGAAGTAGAACATATATAAAGTATGACAGATATAAATTTACATTTGTATCAATATAAAAATATTTCAAATAAGAGTAGAAATATATGTACATTATAATAAATATAGTTCTGTATTTGTATCAATATACAAATTATCTTAAACAGGAATATAAAAATAGTTTACATTTGTATCAACACATAAGAATCCATAACAGTACAAGTTACACTGCAAATTATCTAAGGTTGCTATTTTACTAAATTTGTTTACTAGTATATACAATGATCTACCATAATATCTTATACCTATCCATTCCATTTCTTCTTTTCCCCCTTTTTTTAGAATACTGAGTCTAATATTTTCTTCCACCCCCAACCCTATAACCATCACCCATAACCCTGAGAATTATGAAACCTAAGGGAGAAGGGGCATCGTTTTCTTAGAATTGCTTCCTGCCGTTTAGGGGGTGATGTTATTGCTGTTGGGTACTGTGAGAAAGCTCAGATAGTTAAATCTCAGTTAGACTAACTGTAGGTTCTGCAGCAAGTTTTAGAGTAATGGGTAAGATTGTCTGAAATTCTGGAAAGTATGATGATGATTACCATGGCATCATTCTGGATTGGGTAGAGTTGTTGTTGTTGGGGCCCCATCTTCCTTCTGGAGACTTCTGAGATTGCTATTAGAAAAACTTGTTATCAAAAATGGGAGATTTGGATTTAAAGAGGACACAGCATGTAAGAAAGAATTCTGAAAAATCAAGAGTAAGCATGGAGACAATTAGAATTTAGGAGACAATGGTCCCTTTATTGGGTTTTTTCTGTCCCACGCCAGAGGGCTCTTCTGATATGGGACTGAAGAATCTCTCAAACTTTTCTTTTAGCAATATGTTTGGGTTTAGAGAAGGAGTGAGCCAATTCCATCTCAGCTTTGGCTGATAATTCTCTTGGGCTATTTAATTCTTTGTCCCCTTCTAAAGTATTAGCCAAATTTTTTAGTCCATCTTTGGGTATTCCCATGATACCCAGTAAGTTGGGCAAGCACTCTCTCTTGCTGCTGGGAGCCCAGACACTACAGGTGGACGGAGGAGAGTTCTCCAGAGAACATCTGCAAACTACTGCTGCGTCTTTCCCAGAATCCTCAACCTACCTATTCCTTCATTTGTAAGTTATGCCATTAAATAAATCTCCTTTTAACTACGTGGAGTGGCCTTAATAATTTCACCAATATCTGGCGCCCAATGTGGGGCAAGAGTTTCCACCTAAAACCTGAGTAAAACGATTCTAAAACGGAGCTAAAAACAGTTCCTAGTTGTCTCTCTCAAGTTAGTGGCAGCCTGCTGGTTTGAGATACTACGGAGGGTCCCTGATGTGCATGCTTGACCTGCAATATGGCAGGAATGAGACCTCTGCAAGTGGTACATTAAGCTGTGTGGTGGATTTAGCCTTTGCTAGTACAAAACAAAAAAAGAGGCTTCTGGGCTGCATGCTGCTTTGATAGAAGCATAGACCCACTATTTCTGAGAGTTGATGGCTCCCAGAGCCAGTGGAAAACGTACTACCTCCATGTTGGGAAGCTGAAGTGGGCAGAGCCAGCAGCCACAGTGCTGTTTCAGGCTCAGAAGGCTGCAGTTTTAAGTAATAGGCTCAAGGGAATATAAAAAACAAGCCACGTAAAGGTGGTTACCACACAGAGAATCTGGATTATGTTCTCTTTAATATTCGTAGCTGAAGAAAAACATTTGATTGCAAAAGATGTTGAGTTATGCCAAAATGTGTATTTTAAAGGTACCTTAACTTCAAAATTTGGATTTAAGGATATGTTGCTTTGGAAAGGAGGCTCTGCTTTTGTTTCCACAGAAAGCCAGAGGCCATGGATTTGTTCCAGATTAAGATACATCAGGTTTAACCAGCCAAGACCCCCTTAAAGGTCTCTGATGACACCATGGCCCAGATGATCCAACATCCAGAATCATTTCAAGGCAACTGGCTCAGATGATACAGCCTCACATACTACTCCATGATCCTTAAATTTTCTTTGTGTCCCCATAAGATACAGCGCCACCCTCCAGCAGGAAGTAGTAAGAGAAGCTACGCCCAAATTCCCAAATATACCAAGCTGGCTTTGAAGATGTGTAAAAGTTAAAACCTTCCTTTTTGAAAAAAAAAAAAAAACTAGGGGAAGTGCTGTGGGATGGTCTGTATGTCAAATCTGTTGCTCTGATTGGTCAATAAATAAAACACTGATTGGCCAGTGGCCAGGCTGGAGGAAGTATAGGTGGGACAAGAAGGAGAAGAATTCTGGGAAGTGGAAGGCTGAGTCAGAGAAACTGCCAGCTGCCACCATGACAAGCCGCATGTGAAGACACCGGTAAGCCACAAGCCACATGGCAAGGTATAGATTAATGGAAATGGATTAATTTAAGCTATAAGAACAGTTAGCAAGAAGCCTGTCATGGCCATACAGTTTGTAAGCAATATAAGTCTCTGTGTTTACTTAGTTGGGTCTGAGTGTCTGTGGGACTGGCGGGTGAGAGAGATTTGTCCTAACTGTGGGCAAGGCAGGAAAACTCTAGCTACAGATGTATCTCTGATTTCCTTCTCAGCCTGTTTGTCAATTGTATATAGGAGGGCTACTGAGTTTTTTGAGTTGATCTTATATCCTGCTATTGCTGAAGGTGTTTATAAGCTGTATCAGTTCCTTGGTTGAATCTTTGGGGTTGATTAAGTATAGTATCATGTCATCTGCAAATAGGGAAAGCTTGACTTCTTCCTTTCAAATTTTGGTCAAGAGATAGCCCGAAATGACCTACTCTAGTGATAGGATGGCCAAACACCCTAATTGTCCTGCTAGAAACCTCATCCAATGACTGAGGGAACCTGATGCAGAGATCCACAGCCAGGCCCCAGGTGGAGCTCCAGGAGTCCAATTTGCAAGAAAGAAGAGAGTTTGTATGAGCAAGAATTGTTGAGACCAAGGTTGGAAAAAGCACAGGGACAAATAGCCAAATGAATGGAAACACATGAACTATGAACCAATGGCTGAGGAGCCCCCAACTGGATCAGGCCCTCTGGATAAGTGAGACACTTGATTAGCTTGATCTATTTGGGAAGCATCCAGGCAGTGGGACCAGGACCTGTCCTCAGTGCATGTGCTGGTTGTTTGGAACCTGGGGCTTATACAGGGACACTTGGCTCAGCCTGGTAGGAGGGAACTGGACCTGCTTAGACTAAATCTACCAAGTTGAACTCAATCCTCAGGGGAGTCTTTGCTATAGAGGAGATGGGAACGAGGGGTAGACTGGAGGGAAGGCAAAGGGGAGTGGGAGGGGGGAGAACAAGGGAATCCGTGGCTGATATGTAAAATTAAATTATAAAATAAAATTTAAAAAATGACAACTTGGAGAAGTAAAATAAAGAAGGTTATTTCTATTTTATAAATAAAAAAGAAATTTCTGTTATCTGCCAGGTGGTGGTGGCACATACCTTCAATCCCAGCTCTCGGGAGGCGGAGCCAGGCGGATTTCTGTGAGTTCGAGGCCAGCCTGGTCTCCAAAGTGAGTTCCAGGTAAGGCGCAAAGCTACACAGAGAAACCCTGTCTTGAAAAACAAAACAACAAAATAAAACCCCAAAAATTTACTCTTATCTTATACTAAAAATGCCTCCCCACTCTGTAACTCCTATGCTCCTCTTTACCAGTTTAAACAGGCTAAATTCAAGTCACACTTTATAATATTTTCCAAATACCAGTCTACCATTCATGAGTCACTCTCCCTACTAATACTCGAGATATTTTAGGACTTTGAAGCTTTACCCAATCACTCTAATCACTTTACCTACTGACTCCATAACTATTTTTATAACATACTGTGGTTGTTTGAATGTAATTGGCTCCCATAATCTCATAGGGAGTGGCATTATTAGGAGGTGCGGTTTTGCTAGAGTAGGTATGGCCTTGTTGAAGGAAGTGTGTCACTGTGGGGATGGGCTTGGAGATTTCCTATGTTCAGGATACCAATGTGTCAGTTAACTTCCTGTTGCTTGCAAAATGTAGGACACTCAGCTATTTCTCCAGCACCATGTCTGCCTGTATGGTGCCATGCTCCCTACCATGATGATAAGAGTTGCCACGGTCACGGTGTCTCTTAACAGCAATAAAAATCCTAACTAAGACACACATAATCATAGCCTTATCTTTTATACTATACAAAAGTATATGTATAGTATTCCTCACACAAACAAAAGTGTAAGTTTTATAAGTATAAACATATTGATCAATTTTTCTTAGTATTCTCTCCCATGCCTAAAAATAAGCAGCTTGATAAACACCTAATTTAAATTACATTTAAAAACTTTCGGTTGAAGTGTATTTGTGAAATACCTGCATGCAGATGTGTAGTTTTGATTCCACAGAGGAGAAGATACTTCATGTCCTTCCCGAACACCCTTAACTGGGGCAAGTGTACACCCACCCCTTAGTTATCCAGGTTCTATTTGGGCTGCTAATGCTTCACAACTGTACTCTCCTTGGGAACTGAGATGGGTTACTTCTCTTGTATATTTCATGGAAGTTTACTTAGAGTCAACCCATTACCTAACAATAACATGTATAGGGGCACAAAAGTCCCTCTATTTTACTTAGGGTCAAGGCACACTCACACATCTAATCCACATTTCTGTGACCCCCAATCTGAAAAAACTATGCTTTTCCTGATGACATGTCCTCATCTTGTAACTAAAGTTTTCCTGCCTTGCCCACAGTCAGGACAAATCTTTGTCACCCACTAGTCCCACAGCCACTCAGATCCAACCAAGTAAACACAGAGACTTATATTGCTTACAAACTGTATGGCTGTGGCAGGCTTCTTGCTAACTATTCTTATAGTTTAAATTAATCCATTTCCATAAATCTATACCTTACCACCTGGCTCGTGGCTTACCAGCGTCTTCACATGCTTCTTGCCATGGCGGCGGCTGGCAGTGACTCCTGCCTTCCTGTTTTCTTTTCTCCTCTCTGTTAGTCCCACCGATACTTCCTGCCTAGCCACTGGCCAATCCGTGTTTTATTTATTGACCAATCAGAGCAATTTGACATACAGGCCATCCCACAGCATCACCTAGATGCTTCTCCTGCTTTATTCTGTTCTTTTTTTTTTCCTTGACAACATTTTATCAATAAACTGTTCACCAAAGAATTCTGGTCTCAGGCTTAGTGTCTCAGAAATGTGTATCTTTATGACAAAAGTATGCCTGAAATAGGTCTTCAGCAGTGAATATTTACAACTGCTTCTTAGCAGAAAATATTGGACAAACTGTTAACAGGCAATAAACCATCAATAAAAACCATTAATGTCCTTGAAGACAGGCATACAAAACTTTGGGGTGACTTGCTATCAAAAAGGATCCAGCCCAGTGATTCCCCAACTTCTTTTCTCATCAACACAGATTTTTTTAATCTGCTATGCTCACAAGGCAACAATGACTATGAATTTCAAAGAGGTTTGAAGAATAAGTTCAAGCTTGGCTGTGAGAGTTAGAAAGGCATCAGAGTTGATTCTGAATCTAAGCTAGTTCCACTTCATTTGTCATTTAACTCAGAAACAGAAGCAGCACATAGGCAAATTCTCCAAGGTCATCCAAACACACTGTGGCAGGCCTGGAAGTAGAACTCATTTCTCTACATGCCTAAGACAGGGTTAATCTAATGTAGTATTTCATAATACATACTTTGTGGGATGCTGCTTGATAGTCTTATGAGACACTCTATACAAAAAAGAAGTTTCAAACATTTCTTACTATGCTTTTTCCCCCAGAAATTCACAGTGGCATAATAAAAGCTCCAAGGAAGCAAACATTAAAAGATCAATCTTTAAACTTTAAAAATCACTGATTATTTTTCTTTTTCCATGTGGTACCTATTAGATGTTATCACTCAGATCTAGTGACACGTGGTACCTACAGGAAAAAGATAAGCTAATTTATTATACTAGGCTGTTACTTTGCATTGGAAAAAATTATCCATTGGGGAAAAATTACTTTAGCAATCTTTTATACTATTTCTGTTTAATGGGATGATGGAATACCCTCAAACCTTGATTTTACTCCTGAAAATGAAAGGAAGAAAGAATAAGAAGGCTCCCAGAAGTTACCAATCACTTTACATTAATCATTTAAAGGTGTACCAATACTTGAGAATCTACACAAATCTCCTAAAGCATTAGGTCATTAAAAGTAAAAAGTTGTGAGAAAACTTCTAAATGAAAATTGGCATAACCATATAATATATAGAAGTTATTTGTCCTCTTAGTTCATTTTTTTGTATGCTCTATACAAAGCATTGAGAAACTAATCATATTTTAAAGGAGTATGTTAGGATAGAGACATGGCTCAGTGGTTAAGAGCACTTGTTGCTATTGCATAGGACCTAGGTTCAGTTCTAAGCACCTGCATGGTTGCCCACAGCAATCCGTAATTCAGTTCCAGGGAATTCAACATCCTCTTCTGCCATATATATGGTTTTCTGACACATATATTCAAGCAAAAACTCATAAACATAAATAAATTAAATAATAAAAAATAAATTTAAAATGGTATGGTGTATGAAACAATTTCAAAACTGTGGAAAGACATTACAAAAACATTAAACAGGGGCTGGAGAGATGTCTCAGTGGTTAAGAGAACTGGCTGCCCTGCCAGAGGTTTGGGGTTCAATTCCCAGAATGCACTTGACAACTCACAACTGTCTGTCACACCAGCTTCATGAGATATGACCTCCTCACACCACTGTACATAAAATTAGATTACTTACTGTAAAAAAAAATATGGAACAACTAGAAAGTAACAAAAATGACTGATATGGTACATATAGTTAAAAAGGAAACTTGGCTACATAGGATAATATCAAGTTGTAGAGTGTTAAATCCTAAGACTAGACCTTTCATGAAATGACAAGATCAGTTTTATAAAACCCATTTGTTTAACACGGAGCTATTTTCCCAGGGGAAATTTACAAATTAGAAACCTCACAATAATAAATTTCTAAAACACCTAAACAACTGTGAGAAAATCACTTCCTTTCCGTGAGTCTCAGAATGGATGATTCTTGCACAGTGTTTCGAGAGTTAGTTTTCAATCAGAATCCAAAGTCATCCTATAATTTAATGCCTCAATAGTAGACATAACATATTGTCAAAAGGTCATTTTGCTAGTTTTAGATTAAGCTAATAGGATCTGTGCTTGGTGTAGCACTGTAGCATTCTTCAAGAAACTTACAGTAGATCTCCTACTTACTTTCCCATTTTCAGCATCAAATACATATTGAGTGCCATCAGAACAAGACTGAAAGTGGGTTCCTTTCCATGAAATAAAAAGACAAAACCTAAGGTTTGGAGGGGAGAAAGCAAAGGGAGAAGCACTTTAATTAAATTACAATCTCAAAAAATATAAATAAAAATAAAAGCAAAGTTAAACAATTACAGTAGGAAAAAAAGAGAATAAAGGGGCTGAGGAAGTATGTGAGATACTGGATCAATTCCAGTCATTTATTTAACAAGTAGTTAAAAAGAGGAAGGATATGCTAAGATATTTAGTTATGGGATAGGTAGGGTCTGGAAACAAATCCCACCAGAGTGAGTGAATATTGATTTTATATATGACTAACCACATGAATAGAGCCCTGGTGAAGAAATCAGTCCCAGTTGCATTCCCATGAATAAAGTAGACCCAAGAACAAAATAGTTAGAAAGTTATGTCAACTTGTTTTTGCACATTTATTCATCAAACAAGTTTCCATGAAGTGCCTGATTCTATGTAAGGCTATGAATGAAAATAGTTAACTCTCAGGAACTATAAATGAATCATTTTTATGTAAACATAAGTGGTTTCCTTTCCCTATCACCTCCAAGTTGTAGGATGAACATTCTGCTCTAAATTTCAGCAATGGATGTTCAGGGAAGACAAAATGACTTTTATATTATGTTTTTATAATATATCCTCCAAACACAACATGTTATTTTTCAAGTCTCCTTTTACGTGATTCATTACTGTTAACAGGCAAGAGATAAGCAAACAGGATGATAAGCTCTACTAATTAAAAATTCAAGAAACCTCATAGCAATGTAGACAAAGACTCAAAGCACAAAGCCTGACAATAAATATTAAATCTATACCAGAGATAAATCACCAGAAGAGGTATATTAGGGGGCTGTGATATCAACTAGAATATGGAAGGGCACGAATAATCACAGGAGTTCTGCAGGTTCTCAATATACTAAATCAGGAAGTTCTCTCTCTCTCTCTCTCTCTCTCTCTCTCTCTCTCTCTCTCTCTCTCTCTCTCTCTCTCTCTCTCTCTCTCTCTCTCTCTCTGTGTGTGTGTGTGTGTTTACCTGTGGACAAGTAAGTGTAAGAAGGCCAGTATTGTATCTTCTTTAGTTCTGTTTGACTGCCATCTCTTGGAGGAATGCACTTTTCTGAAGAGGAAAGAGGGAGAATGGATCTGGAAGAGAGGGGAGGTGGGGGTATCTCGGAGATGTGGAGGGAGGGGAAACTGTGGTCAGGATGTATTGTATTTTCAATAAAAAAGAAGGCCAGAAGTTTATTTTGTCTCTTCCCCTCACTTTTAACTATACTTTATGAGACAGTCTCTCACTGAACTTGGGACTTGCAGTTTTAGCTAGACTGTCTGACCCTGAATCCTCTTGCCTTGCCTCCCAACCTTGGGTTACAGGCACATTCCACCAAGTCTAGCTTTTATGTAATAGCCGAGAATCTGAACTCAAATCCACATTCAGCAAGCACTTATCCCACTGAACCATCCCCCCACTCCCAGGAAGATTTTTATAAAAGCTGTTCGTCAGCAGCATATTGAGCAATAAGGAAGGGTGGCATGACATGCAGAAGAAAGCATTTGAACATGCACATATTCTGAGGCAGAATCTAATCGACTCTTTACAAGTAGAGCTTTATTTTAGGAAACAGGACCGCATCCTATATGAAATACTTCTTTTCGGACATCAAAAATCTTACTTCAGTGGCTGGCATAAAAATCAGTAGTTCCATTCTTTGGGGGCATCAAACTCAATTCTGAAATTGCACTTACATTATTAATAAAGAAAACCCAATACATTGCTAAAACCAACTAACCAAATCAGAAAAGCAATGGCTATATTTATATAATCTTAAACAGAACAAAGAAGAAAACACTCAAAAACACAAAGCAAGCATGATTCTTAGTGTCATATATTGCTTCTTTCTTTTCCTTTGAATCACCTAATACTGGCTTGGCTTCACTAGGTAAATCATCTCAGTGTTTAAAACCCGATTGTGAAATTTTTCACCAACTGTGTGCTCCAACAAAATTATGAGTAAGGGATTCTCATCATACTCTATCACCAGCCCTTGTCTAAGAGTCTTCTAGGGCAGCACCTTCACTGGGAGACTTTTTCTTAGCACTATAGATGGTTCTTGTGACACTATATGTACTCTAGCTGCTTCTAATGAACTTATCTGGTTTGGCTCAGAGTGGACGACTCAGAAATCTGGTTTTCCATTAATGGATCAACTGATTTCATCAAATTCAGATTTCATCAAGTAAACAATTACATAAAGTCATAATAATATCTATGTGAATAAATTCTTTGTGGTTCCCACTGAAAATTAGTTTCTATACAAAACTGAACAACATTTTATTTACATATTAAAATGCAAATGAGTAGAAGAAGTCAGAAGACAAAGAACACATTACTGAAATAATAGGAAAAATGTACAGGTTTAATCTTTTATTCAGATAGGAATCTGATTATCTGATATATATTTTCTGTACAATTTATCAATCTTATTTCTTCTCCTCAATTCCTGTATTTAAAAAATTGATGCATGGTCAATGCAAAACTAATAGTAATTTTCAAGGTTGTTTTGTATCATAATGCTTTCTCTTGGTATTTTTTTTCTTATATTTTCATACCATACAGGTCTTCTGCTTACATATAATGGTTTCCAATTTGATGCTTTTAGGGATTTCATTGTATGCCAAAGTGTGTGTCTCCATGTCTATAGGTGCTTCCTGTGCTTTTTCTTAGGCTCTCTGTTTTCCTATTCCTTTCTTTGGTGTGTCCTATTCAGGTTTGTTAGTTTTTAATCTTATTTTATTTTTTCTTTGTTTTTTAGATGCCTATTTGTTTTCTAATGAGAGAGAGCAAGGAAGGATGTGGATTTGGGTGTGTGGTGAGGTGGGGAGGATCTAGGAGGATTTGGGGGATGCAAAACCGTAATCAGAATATATTGTATAGAAAAATTTTATTTTTAATAAAAAAGTTGATAAATTTAAATTTTCTATGAAATTTGCATGGAAAATGGAACATGCTAAAACTGTGAGGGAATGTAAAAGAAATATTTTTTAATCTAAATGTTATACTAATACATATAAACAGATATACTTTTATAGCAACACAATCCAAAGCAGAAGTAAATTAGAAAAGCAGCCATCAGATTGGAGAGAAAATACATTGTTTCTATGTGTTTAAAAGAAAAGGAAGATAGGGCTTGTTTACTGAATCTCCTGGATAAATTTGTCCATATGAATTCATTTCAGACTGAAATGCTCCAGTCTGTAGCTGGGACAGCTAAGGAAGAGTTTTTCTAACCTACTCCTATGAAGGCAGCTATTTGTTTCATGGCAGTCTGTGTAATGGATTAAAGAAAATTGTCTTTCCTGGATACCAAATTCATGAAAGAAACTGCTACCTCACTAGGAAAGGCTTACATTTCTTTTATAATCCTTCTGATTAGAAAGACATACCAAGAAGACCATAGCCTCAAGTAAAGGTGAAAAAAACATTGTGAAAGGAGATGAAAGGAAGCATTTTACACTGACAATTGGACTTTGACATATCAAATGATATCTGCGCTTAAATAAGATGTTTTGAAAACATCATTATCTCCATTTATCCCATAATTGCATATAATTTTGTAAAAAATATTAAAGACAAATTGCAATGATTAAGGGGGAAGGCAAATAGAAATGGATAGATGATATGTTTAACATTTTATTCTCTAGAAACCAAAAGCATTAAACTGGCTATGATAAAATATCATTTAACTTCAAGACGTCCATTATCCGAAGAAAATGTCTATTTGCTGGACTTAAAATTCACACGACAAGTATATTTCTAACACAGTATCCTGAGGCCCACTCACTGACACACTACTGTATAAAGAAATTTCACATAGCATTGTACAACACAGATGGATTCCTATTAATGCAAAGAGGAAGTGAGACACTACTAAAGAGAAAAAAATTAAAAGTTGCAATATTTTGATTGCAGATCTCAGCGTATGTCCACAATTTATTTACATGAGACTAATAAACTTCTCTTGCCTTCAGTTACATGTAACCAGAATAGTAAGAAGAGATCAGAACACATGAAGAGATAGTATTTTCAAATAGAGGAACATAGAGGGACGTTTTAATTAGATGACACATGAAGAAAGCTACCTAAAATGGCTTTTGATAAAAAGTTAGTAAAATCTATATGGATTCTCAGCTAAGAGTAGGATGAATTTTAAAAAGAGAATTCTAATTAAGGTCCATAAATGAGGTCAAGTCTTAGAATAAATGTGTAATACTCAGTGGTAATAATAACTGTATATAGAGTGCATGATTGTTTTAAAAAACATAACAAGAGATACTCAGAAGTTGCACAATTTCTAAACTAAATGCAGATTTAGAGTTGAATCATCTATATCTAATACTTTGCTTCCTTATTATATGATTTTAAGCAAGTTATTTATCCTCCCTATGTCTTAATGTCTTAATCTGTAATTAATGGGTAGCATAATGATGACCAAAGTTATTGTGATAATTAAAATATTTTAAATCTTCAAAATACAAAGTAGCATCTGAAACATAATTAGCACATGATATCTATTATCTTGTTAGCTTTAACTATGTTCTCCAGAAGTTTTCATATTTTAGCTGTTGAGTTTGGGGTCTACCTCAATGGTAAAGCATGTAACTAGCATGCATGAAGTCCTGGGTTCAATCATAAGCAAAACATCATCATATTTAGGTAATACTTCTTTGATAAGCTAATCATAGAAAAAGACTGATAGTAAAACCACATGGTATAATAAAAGAGACTCATCTATTTATAAATTCCAGCAATTGCAGGCAGAATACATGAAAAGACACATAGTTTAAATTACTTTCTCTTCTTCTAAAAAATCAGCACAGAGTGCTATATAATGGCTACAAGTCAGCACAAGGTATTCTGCTAGCAAGTAAGAGATGAAGCCTAACTTCTGTTCCCTGCCTGTACCCACTTGTACAGTTTATTATTTGGGATCTATCACAAGAACCAGTTGATATGAATGAGAGTGATTCTAGCAGGTCACAAATGGCAGTCATTAATGAAAAATCATCATTAATTAAATACCTAGAGGGTATAAATGCATAGATAACAAGACATTCTCCATATTCTCAGCAGATGAAGAATCTGGATATAGAAATAAAACACATATCCATATATATAATGACAACTCTCATGTGAAACTGTTCAAGAGCTAATAACATAAGTTACTACAGGAGTTCTGTTATCAATAGTGGAGTGAGCTTGTATTCATTGCCATGCGTCACTGAGAAGGAATATAAGAGAATGTGAAAATATACTTTTCCTCACATCCCTCTTTATTGCAGAACTAACTGTAAGATAGCCATACACAAATTTAATAGAAAGGATTAGAATTCAGAAATTATTAAATGAATTGAACATAGTGACCTAAATAGTAAGTGGTTGAGCAGAAATATGACCTCTATCTGACCCTAACATTATGGATGTTTTGGCAATATAGATGGCCTTAATGGCTGAATTTTCCTAATTATCTGTACGGTGCATGATACATCCACTAAAAACATATACTATTCTCTTTAACAGTATCAATCACTTGTTTCCCAGTGAAAGGAATAATATGTACATACCTTTTGATGGCCAGTTAATTTCTGGTACTGCCAACCCTTAAAATTCAAATATGAAGCATACCACTATTACTGTTCTTCCACTGTTGCTATGACAATCAGAAATACTGCAGTAAGGTAGGACCAAGTGCTGGGATCGCAATATATCACCAGGTGAGTAGTAAGCTGGTACTCAGTCCTGGCTTCAAGAGGACACCTGATTTTTCATTTGATATATAATTCTGGGTCAAGTAAGGCAAGCACGCACAAGTTTTGAAATAATACAGGACAATCACTGGATGAACTGAGAAAAGATTGGGAAAGTTGACAAAAAAGACATACCTCCCAGAGAATCACATAAACAAGAATCTGGAAATTCACACAAAGCAAATAACTTGGCTCTGGACTCAGGACTCATACAAGGTATCAATAATAAGGTTATTTGCAAACCAATGCAGCCCAATTCCTGGATAGCATGCTTCTTATGTAAGCTTTAATGAGTTACACAAAGAGTTGAAAAGTGTATTTTCCTCTGTGATATTGACTTCAAAGTTGAAATTATTAAGGTAAATCCCATCTCTAATATAAAAAACTAATTTGTCTAACACACACACTCAGCAGGAAAAATAGGACAAATTCATAGACTTCTATCAGTTGCAGACAGTTCACTTTGAAGAAAATTAAAAACTGATTATGGGAAAATTGTTTAAAAATAAAAAAACACAGCTCACATTTTGATTCAGAGATGAGATGGCAAAGGAGTGTGGTGACCAAAAAAAAAAACTTCCAAAGAAAAGGACTGTTTCTTTTTTTTTATTTTTTAAAGAATTACAACCAAAAAAAAAGGCCTTCTGTGTATTGAAGTACTAGGGGCATAGACAATGGCGCCATAAAAACATAAATTAAAAAGCACTTAGTACTCAATATCACCAGAAGGAAACTTATTTTGTTGAATGAACAACACATTTCAATCTCTCCTGTAAACATGGAACAATTGTGTACATATCTGTACAATTACTAATTAGTGAATCTCAGTGGAGCTAGATATATGCCTATTTCAAAGCTTCTTTCTTGAAGTATAGTTGCTAAAACAAAGTACTTTTATCTTTTTAGTCATACCATTATCAAAGTTGCCACCCATTATGACACGCTATAAATAAATTCAACTAGGTTAGGTAGGTCAAATCAACCCAATACTTTTTGTCTCAGAATCATAGATTTGTAACTTTATTTAGTACAG
Organism: Peromyscus maniculatus bairdii; assembly: GCF_049852395.1. NCBI lineage: Eukaryota > Metazoa > Chordata > Mammalia > Rodentia > Cricetidae > Peromyscus > Peromyscus maniculatus. The sequence goes on from NC_134875.1 coordinate 53,768,544, forward strand.
AGCACTTAGAATAGCACTTCTTTGTTAAGGCCTTTCATGCCATTAAGGCTTATTATTCTATGTATGTTCAAACTCTCTTTATGTGCAATCCATCAGAACTCTTCATTTAGCAGCAACATATATAACAGCCAGACATTACACTATGCCTTTTTATTTCACAGAAATAAAGTATCTCTGTTTATGTCAAAGGTTAATCCTTTTTATACATACCCTAGATCCCATTCCATATATTTGTTCTTCCTTGATTTAATGATCTACCAGAAAAGGAAAAATCAAGATCAATCATCTCTACTGTCATACAAACATGCACTAAATTTCCTCATAAAGAAGACCTCCTTATTTGACAACTTCTCTCAGTATCATCTTATTTCTCTATGTAGCTCTATAATCATACTTCTTTTTTCAATGTTGTCTTTTCTTTCGTTTTTTTTGTTTGTTTGTTTTCAAGATTGAGTTTCACTGTGTAGCCCTGGCTGTCCTGGAACTCACTCTGTAGACCTGGATGGCCTCATACTTAGAGATCTGTCTGCCTCTGCCTCCTGAGTGCTGGAATTAAAGGCATGTTCCACCACTGCCTGGCTCAGTATTTATTTTTAAATATGTGTATATCTTTGTATGGGTTTGTGCATGTGAGTGCAGTACCCTCTGTGGCCAGAAGAGAGCACTGAGTTCCTGAAATCAGTTACAGGTAGTACTGGGTATTAGGAATTGAACTCAGTTCCTCTGCAAGAGCAGTGTGCACTCTTTTTCTAGTCCAATAACCAAACCTCTTAAAATTATCTAATTTTATTAATGCTTCTGTTTCTTCTTGCACAGTTAATCACACTCTTTTTCCTAAAAGACTCTCTTGTCTTAACATTGAGGAAACATAGGGGGTTTTGCCCTTATCTTTTTTTTTCTGTATCATAGTTTACTTTGCTGATTTTTCATAATTTTTGTCCTTGGTTGATCCTAAGTCCCTTTCCCTTTTACTTCTAAATTTTATGTTAGTGATATTTCAGCCAGTTTAATGATTTCAAGAAATCTATATATTATTTACTATCAAATCTATATATCCCTGGCCCACAATCCTGTGAACTCCAGACTTATAACAATGGTACAAGCTGCAAACTTTATATTATTATTCCATAAGCATCTCCCACTACATCAATAATAATTCAAACCTAACTATAATTCCTAAAACACATGTCTATGTCTGTTCCTACCCAGTTTCTCCATCACAAAGAGTAGCACCATCATGTACCCAATTGCACACACCACAAACATATGACTCATCTGTGATCTTGCCTTTTATCTCTATCTATATAGCTATCATTTAATTAATAGTAATGTTAATGAGGTTAATACTAATTAATTATAAGAGGAGATAATTGCCCCACTATTTCTGCTTCCTTGGACAGAGACCCCTTGCCCAACCATAGGCCATAACTACCGTATATTTCCCACTCTGTAGGTTCCATCCAGCAATAACCACCCACCTCTGAACCCTACCACCCATCCCACCACCAAGCAACCTTTTCTGCTCCCTAGAGCAGACACCCATGCCCAATCACAGGCTACACCTGTTAGAATACGAGGTAAACTACCTACCCTATCCCTAATCCCCTCATCTTTTTGCCTAGACCCAAACTTGGAAGGACCTTCCCTGCTGGATCAGAGGCCACAGTGGACACCATAACTCCAGCCTCTAACCCAGGCAGAGACTGCCTGCTGGATCAGAAACCAAGCAGCCTGCCAGAACTCCTGCCCCTCCCTCAGCAGGAGACACCTGCACTATGAGAGATTACTCCAGCCACAGAAGTCTAGGCCCCAACTCATATGGAGACTATCCACTCAATCATAGGCCATATAAGTCAGAAGACCAGAGAGGAAACAGAAATCAAGGAACAAAATACCAATCCAACAAAGACAAGACCAGAAATCAGTACCTAGACATATAATCACCATAAACCCAGAGAACTAGATGCCAGCATAAGAACACTTCACAAAAGTTAGGACAATATATCACCAATAGAGTCCAGATATCTTCTGCAGCAAGCCCTGAATATTCCAACACAAATGAAGCACAAGGAAAAGACCTTAAAATCAATTTTACAAAGATGATAGAGGTCCTTACACAAGAAGTGAATGAAGTCAATGAAATGATTCCTAATGATACTCTAATATACTCATGGATAGGTACCTAGCCCAATTGTTATTAAAGAGGATTCACCTAGCAACTAGTGAAAATGGATATAGAGACCCGCAGCTAAACATTGGGCAGAGCTCAGGGAATCCTGCATAAGAGAAGGAGGAAGGATGGTAGGAGCCAGAGTTGTCAAGAACACCAAAAGAAAAACCACAGAGTCAACTAATCTGGGCTAATAGGGGCTCACAGAAACTAAACCAACAACCAGGAGCCTGAATGGTTCTGACCTATCACCTCTGCATATGTGTTACAATTGTGTAGCTAGGTCTTATTGTGTGATTCCTAACAGAGGGAGCAGGGCCTGTCTCTGACTCTGTTGCCTTCTTCAGGGATCCTTTCCTTCTACCAGGTTGCCTTGTCCAGCCTTGATAGGAGAGAAGGTGCCTAGACTTACTGCAACTTGATATGCCATGGCTGGTTGATATTCATAGGAGGCTTCTATTCAGAAGAGAAACAGAGTATGGGGGAAGGGGTGAGAGTGAAAACTGTGGCTGAGATTTAAATTAATTAATTGATTAATTAATTAATTAAATGTGTATAAATCCCTTAAAGAAATAGAGGAAAAGTCAAAAAATTGCAGGAAATCAGTAAATCCCTTTTTTTAAAAAGCCAAGGAAACAACAACAAAAAAAAAGAGTTAAAGGAAAGAAATAAAGTGTTCAAGACCTGAAAATGGAAATAGAAGCAGTAAAGAAAACACAAACTCAGTGAATTCTGGAAATGAAAATTTTAAGAAGTCGAACAGGAACTACAGAGGAAAGTTTCACCAACAGAATATAAGAGATGGAAAAGAGAATCTCAGACATTGAAGATACAATAGAAAAAGTAGATAAACTGATCAAAGATAATTTCAAATTTTAAAAAATTCTTGGCACAAAGCATCCAGGAAATCTGGGGCACTATGAAAAAACCAAATCTAAGAATAATAGGAATAGAAGGAGAAAAATTCCAGCTCAAAGGCTCAGAAAATATTTTCAGCAAAATTAGAGAAGAAAATTTTCCTGTCCTCAAGTAGGACATGCCTACAAAGGTATAAGAAGCTTACAAAACACCAAAAAGACTGGACCAGAAAAGAAAATCTGATTGCCACATAATAATCAAAACACTAAACATCCAGAACAAAGAAAGGATATTAAAAGTGGCAAGGGGAAAAGGCCCCATAACATAAAGGCCGACCTATTAGAATCGCATTTGGCTTCTCAACAGAGACTGTAAAATCCAGAAGGGACTGAAGTAATGTCTTGCACATTCTAAGAGATCATGGATGTCAGCCAAAACTACATACCCAGCAAAACTGTCAATCACTAAAGATGGAAAAAACAAGACATTTCATTACAAGGTCAAATTCAAACAATATTTATCCAAAAACCCAGCCCTACAGAAGACACTAGAAGGAAAATTCTAATGCCAGGAAGTTAACTACACCAACAAAATCACAGGCAGTAGATAATCTCACACCTGCAAAACTCAAAGAAGGGAAACACACACACACACACACACACACACACACACAACCATCATGAACAACAAAATTACAGAAATTAAAAATCATTGGTCCTTAATATCTCTCAATATCAATGGACCGAATTTGCCAATAAAAAAGATACAGGCTAATAGACTAGATATGAAAACAGGATCCAAAATTCTGCTGCATATATGAAAATATACCTCAACATCAAAGATAGACATTACCTCAGAGTAAAGGGTTGAAAAAGATTTTCCAATCAAATGAACCTAAGAAGCAAGTTGTTGTAGCTATCCTAATATCTAACAAAATAGACTTCCAACCAAATTTAATCAAAAGAGATGGAGAAGGGCATTTCATAGTCATCAAAGGAAAAGTCCACCAAGATGACACATCAGCTCTTAACATCTATCCCCCAAAGACAAGGGCATTCATGTTTGTACAAGAAACATTACTAAAACTTAAACCACACATTGTCCCTCACACATTAATAGTGGGAACCTTCACTACTCCACTCTCACCAATGGACAGGTCTGCCAGATAAAAACTAAACAGAGAAATATTGGAGCTAACATGTTATAAACCAAATAGATCCTAACAAATATCTACAGAATATTACACTCAAACACAAAAGAATATACCTTCTTCTCAGCATCTCATATATCTTTCTCCAAAATTGACTATATACTCAGCCACAAAGCAAATCTCAACAGATACAGAAAAATTGAAAATCCCCTGCATCCTATCAGACCACTATGGGTTAGAGCTGGATTTCAACAACGACAGAAACAACAGCTTACAAACTCATGGAAACTAAAGAATCCTCTACTGGATGAATGCTGGGTCAAGACAGAAATAAAGACATTAAGAATTTCCTAGTATTGATTGCAATTTGCAATTCCAATTGCAAAATGATTACAAGTATACTCAAACTTATGGGATACAATGAAAGCAGTGCTAAGAGGAAAATTCATAGTACTAAGTGGCTACATAAAAAATTAGAGAGATCTATATATATGAGAAACTTAACAGCATGCCTGAAAGCTCTAGAATTTCCATGTAGAAGTAAATGAAAGGTAATTATCAAATTAAGAGTCAAATCCGATAAAATAGAAACAAAGTAAATAATACAAAGTATCAGTGAAACAGAATTGGTTCTTTGACAAAATCAACAATATAGACAAATACTTATCTAAATTAATTAATAGACATACAGAGAATATCCAAATTGACAAAATCAGAAATGAAAAGGGGAATATAACAACAGACTCTTAGGAAATTCAAAGATTCATCAGGTCATACTTCAAAAAACCTTTACTCCACATAATTGGAACATCTAAAAGAAATGGACAATTTTCTTGATAGATACCACTTATCAAAGTTAAATCAAGATCAGATAAACAATTTAAATAGACCTACAACTCCTAGGAAATAGAAGCAGTCATTAAAAGTTTCCTAACCAAAAAAAGAAAAGAAAAGAACCAGAGCCAGCTGGCTTTAGTTCAGTATTCTACCAGACTTTCAAAGAAGAGTTAACAGCAATATTCCTCAAATCATTCTATAAAATAGAAACAGAAAGAACATTGCCAAATTCATTTTATGAGACCAAAGTTACACTGATACCCAAACCACACAAAGATGCAACAAAGACAGAATTAAAGACCATTTTCTCTCATGAACACAGATGCAAACATATTCTACAAAATGCTTACAAACCAAATCCAAGAACACATAAAAAAAAATATCCACCATTATCAAGTAGGCTTCATCCCACAGTCGCAGGGATCATTCAACATATGAAAATCAGTCAATGGAATACACCATATAAACAAATTGAAAGAAAAAAAAAACATGATCATCTCATTAGATGCTGAAAAAGACTTTGACAAAATCCAACACTCCTTCATAAAAGTCTTGGAAAGAATATGAACACAATAGAAATATCTAAACATAATAAAGGCAAATTACAGGAGGCCTATAGCCAACATCAAATTAATTAGAAACTCAAAGCAATTCCACCAAAATCAGGAATAAGACAAGGTTGTTCACTCTTTCCATACCTATTAAATACAGTACTTGAAGTTCTAGCGAGAGCAATAAGACAACTGAAGGAGATCAAAAGGGTACAAATTTGAAAAGAAGTCAAAATATCTTTATTTGCAGATGATATAATAATACACATAAGTAACCCCAAAAATTCTACCAGGAAACTCTTACAGGTGATAAAATACCTTCAGTAAAGTGGCTGGATACAAGATTAACCAAAACAATCAGTAGCCCTCCTACATACAAATGATAAATGGATTGAGAAAGATATCAGGGAAATAATACTCTTCATAATAGCTACAAACACTATAAAATATCTTGGGGGTAACACTAACCAAGCAAGTTAGAGACTTGTATAGCAAAAACATCAAGTCTTTGAAGAAAGAAACTGAAGAAAATATCCGAAGGTGGAAAGATTTTCTGTGCTCATGGACTGATCGGTATATAGGGGCTCACAGAGACTGAAGTGGCAAACATGGAGCCTGTAGGTTTCTGTACCAGGCCCTCTACAAACATGCTGTGGTTCTTTTTTGTTGTTTGTTTGTTTTGTTTTGATTTTCGAGACAAGATTTCTCTGTGTAGCTTTGCACCTTTCCTGGAACTCACTCTGTAGACCAGGCTGGCCTCAAACTCACAGAAATCTGCCTGACTCTGCCTCCTGAGTGCTGGGATAAAAGGCGTGCGCCACCAACGCCCAACCAATGCTGTGGTTCTTTAGCTTAGGATTTTTCTTCGACTCCTAACAGTGGGAGTGGGAGCTGTCCCTGACTTTTGCCTGTTCTTTGGATCTTTTCCTCCTACTGGGTTGACTAGCCCAGCTTTGATATGAGGGTTTGTGCCTAGTCTTGTTGCATATTGTTATACTGTGTTTGGTTGATGTCACTGGGAGGTCTGTTCTTTTCTGAAGGGAAATGGAGGAGCAGTAGAGCTGGTGGAGAAGGGAAATGGGAGAGGAACTGGGAGGAGGGGAGGCTGAAGTTGAGATGTACTGTATGAGAAAAAGTAAACAAACTTGAAACAAATATTTAAAAAATCAAGAGGAGATAGTCCTTCTTGAATATTTAATATGCTCCAGGCACTGTGCTGAGTGTTTCATCTATACACTATTTTTTGTGCAATTTTGCTTTCTGATATTTTATCTACTTTCCAGTAAACCACCACAATCAAAAGATATCTAATGTAAAGTTCCAGATATAAACCATTCTAAGTGGGTGTGTATGTTTGTGTGCCCATGCTGGGGATAGAACCTAAGAACACATGCACAGTATATAAGCACTCAATAACCATTGAGGTATACTCTTACCATATTTAAAATTTAAATAACTTTTATGCTAGTGTATTGTTATACATTTTAATGTAATTATTAGTAATTGCTAATGCATTGCTGTGCCGCCGAATTTTTAAATATGTATAGAAGAAAGCCTAAAACATATAGAGTTTGGTATTCTCCATAGTTTCAGATTTGATGAGTGGTCTTGGAATATATCCACTGAAGATAAGGGGAAATACTGTATTAATTCACTTAATTCTCATGCTAAGTACTTGAAGTGGGCACTGCTATTTTTCATTTTTTTTTTTTAGATGAGAAAAACTGAACCACAGAAGGGGATATAATTTGCCCAAAATCATCAATCTATTAAATGTTAAGATCTGGATTTGAAATAAAGCCATTCAATTCAAGAGCAAATTTACTTAGTCACTAGTCTGAATTGTCTTATCTGGGCTCAATTTATATTATGTTCTTATGTATATATTTTTTGGATTCACAACTGCTTGGCTGCCTAGAAAGAATTTTAAAAATACATTTTAAAATAAAAAATACATCCCTGGGCACCAGCCACTCCTGGAAAGACCTGCCCAACTTGGCCCCAGGTTCTGGCCACCGGGCAGGTCCCCTTCTAGCCCCACTGGGAAGGATCCCATTCTCCAAGTCCCCAGGCAGCCCCTGCAATCTCCACGCCCTGCCCCCATGGCCATCTGCCCGAGACCCCAGCCACTTCCTGGGACTTAGAGACTGGCCCCCAGCTCCCATCCTGACTGGATTTCCCTTCTGGACCAGAGAGGGCTCTCATCCTCCCTGGACTTCCCCTTCTGGACAAGAGCTCACATCCTGACCCGGACTTCCCTTCTGTACAAGAGTACACATCCTGCCCCAGACTTCCCTTCTGGACAAGAGCACCCATCCTACCCTGGACTTCCTGTCTGGACAAACGCTCCCATCCTGCCCCAGACTTCCCGTCCAGATAAGAGCTTCCATCCTGCCCCGGAGTTCCCATTTGGACAAGAGAGCTCCCATCTGGACAAGAGAGAGAGACTTCCTGAATCTGTCACCTCTGTCTGAACCAAGTGCGCTGATAAGACCAAGAATGAACCACAAGGAGATGGGCAGACATCAAGGCAGAAGTACATACAACAAAATGAAGAGCAATACAGCGTGACTAGAACCTAGCCTGCCTCCAACATCTAGACCTGAACATCAAAAATTGGAAGAAGCAGAAGAAAACAGCCTTATGAATAACATCATGAAGAAGATGGAAGCTTGTGTACAGGAAAAGACAAAAAAAAATGGGAAGAACGCTATAAACAACTAGAGGAAAGGGCGAACAAATGAGAAGAAAACAATAAAGTCCTGGAAGAAAAAAAGTAAAGTCCTGGAAAAAACAATAAAGTACTGAAAGAAAATCATGAAAAAGCAATGAAACAAATAAAGGAAAGAGTCCAAGACCTGAAAAGGGAAATTGAAAAAATAAAGAAGACACAAACAAAGGGAATGCTGGAAATAGAAAATCTGAGTAAACGATCGGGAACTTCAGATGCAAGTATAACCAACAGAATGCAAGAGATGGAAGCGTGGATCTCTGGCATTGAAGATACAGTAGAAGAAAGTTTCATCAGTCAAAAAAAAAAAAACACTAAAGCCAACAAAGTCATGAAACAAAATGTCCAAGAAATTTGGGACACCATGAAAAGACCAAACCTATGAATTATAGGGATAGAAGAAGGTGAAGAATACCAACTCAAAGGCACAGAAAATATATTCAACAAAATCATAGAAGAAAACTTTCCCAACTTAAAGAAGGAAATGCCTATGAAGATACAAGAAGCCTATAGAACACCAAACAGACTAGACCCCCCAAAAAAGTCCCCTCGCCACATAATAATCAAACAACTAAATGTACAGAATAAAGAAAGAATATTAAGAGCAGCAAAGGAAAAAGGCCAAGTGACCTATAAAGGCAAACCCATCAGAATAACACCCGATTTCTCAATGGAGACTTTGAAAGCCAGAAGGACCTGGACAGATGTAATGCAGACACTAAGAGACCATGGATGTCAGCCCAGACTAATATACCCAGCAAAACTTTCAATCATCATAGATGGAATGAACAAGACATTCCAAGACAAAGCCAGATTTAAACAATACTTATCCACAAACCCAGCCCTACAGAAAGCACTAGAAGTAAAATTCCAACCAAAGGAAGTCAGATACACACTCGAAAACACAGGCAATAGATAAAGCCACAGCAGTAAACCCTAAAGAAAAGAAGTACACACACGCTACCACCAAAAATAACAGGGTTGAACAATCACTGGTCATTAATATCCCTTAATATCAACGAACTTAATTCACCTATAAAAAGACATAGGCTTACAGAATGGATATGAAAGCAGGACCCAACTTTCTGCTGCATACAAGAAACATATCTCAAATACAAAGACAGACACTACCTAAGAATAAAAGGCTGGGAAAAGAATTTCCAATCAAATGGTCTTAAGAAACAAGTGAGTGTAGCCATCCTGATATCAAACAAAATAGACTTCAAGCTAAAATCAATCAAAAGAGATCAAGAAGGGCATTATATACTCATCATAGGAAAGATCCACCAAGATGAAGTTTCAATTCTGAACATTTATGCCCCAAACACAAGGGCACCCACATATGTAAAAGAAACATTACTAAAGCTTAAACCACATATAAAAACCCCACACATTAATAGTGGGATATCTCAACACCCCACATTCACCATTGGACAGATCTCCCAAATCGAAACTTAACAGAGAAATAAAGGACTTAACTGATGTCATGACCCAATTGGACCTAATAGATATCTACCGAACATTCCATCCTAACAGAAAAGAATATACCTTCTTCTCAGCACCCCATGGATCTTTCTCTAAAATTGACCACATACTTGGCCACAAAGCAAATCTCAACATATACAAAACAATTGGAATAACCTCCTGTGTTCTATCAGACCACCATGGTTTAAAGTTAGATTTCAACAACAACAAAAACTACAGAAAACCTACAATCTCATGGAAACTGCATAATGCTCAACTGAATCACCAATGGGTTAAGGAAGAAATAAAGAAAGAAATTAAAGACTTCCTAGAGATCAACGAAAATGAAGACACCACATACTCAAACTTATGGGACACTATGAAAGCAGTGCTAAGAGGGAAATTCATAGCACTAAATGCTCACATAAAGAACTTGGAGAAATCTCACACTAGAGACTTAACAGCACACCTGAAAGCTCTCGAACAAGAAGATGCAAAGTCTCCCAGGAAGAACAGACGCCAGGAAATTATCAAAGTGAGAGGTGAAATTAATAAAATAGAAACTAAGAGAATACAAAAAATTAATGAAACAAAGAATTGGTTCTTTGAGAAAATCAACAAGATAGACAAGCCCTTATCCAAACTAACCAAAAGACACAGAGAGAGAATCCAAATCAACAAAATCAGAAATGAAAAGGGGGACATAACAAGAGACAATGAGGAAATCCAGAGAACTATCAAGTAATACTTCAAAAACCTCTACTCCACAAAACTGGAAAACCTAAAAGAAATGGAAAATTTTCTGGATAGGTACCACATACCTAAGTAAAATCAAGACCAGATAAACTATTTAAATAGTCCAATAACCCCTAAGGAAATAGAAACAGTCATTAAAAATCTCCCAACCAAAAAAAGCCCAGGACCAGATGGTTTCAGTGCAGAATTCTACCAGATCTTCAAAGAAGAGTTAATACCAATACTCTCTAAATTGTTCCACATAATAGAAACAGAAGGAACATTACCAAACTCCTTCTATGAGGTTACAATTACCCTGATTCCTAAACCAAACAAGGATACAACAAAGAAAGAGAACTACAGACCAAACTCCCTCATGAATATTTATGCAAAAATACTCAATAAAATACTGGCAAACAGACTCCAAGAACACACCAGAACAATTATCCACCATGATCAAGTAGGCTTCACCCCAGGGATGCAAGGGTGGTTCAACATACAAAAGTCCATCAATGTAATACACCATATAAACAAACTCAAAGAAAAAAAACACATGATCATCTCACTAGATGCAGAAAAGGCTTTTGACAAAATCCAACACCCCTTCATGATAAAAGTCTTGGAGCAATCAGGAATACAGGGAACATACCTAAACATAATAAAGGCAATTTACAGCAAGCCAACAGCCAACATCAAATTAAATGGAGAGAAACTCAAAGCAATTCCACTAAAATCAGGAACGAGGCAAGGCTGTCCACTCTCCCCATACTTATTCAATATAGTACTTGAAGTTCTAGCCAGAGCAATAAGACAACATAAGGAGATTAAGGGGATACAAATTGGAAAGGAAGAAGTCAAGCTTTCCCTATTTGCAGATGACATGATAGTATACTTGAGTGACCCCAAAGATTCCACCCAGGAACTGATAAAGCTAATAAACATCTTCAGCAACATAGCAGGATATAAGATCAACTCAAAAAAAAAAAATCAGTAGCCCTCCTATATACAATGGACAAAGAAGCTGAGAAGGAAATCAGAGATACATCACCCTTTACAATAGCCACAAATGACATAAAATACCTTGGGGTAACACTAACCAAGCAAGTGAAGGACCTATATGACAAGAACTTTAAGTCCCTGAAAAAAGAAATTGAAGAAGATGTCAGAAAATGGAAAGATCTCTCATGCTCATGGATAGGCAGGACTAACATAGTAAAAATGGCAATTTTACCAAAAGCAATCTACAGATTCAATGCAATCCCCATCAAAATACCAACACAGTTCTTCACAGACCTGGAAAGAATAATACTCAACTTCATATGGAAAAACAAAAAACCCAGGATAGCCAAAAGAATCCTGTACAATAAAACAACCTCTGGTGGCATCATGATTCCTGACTTCAAGCTCTACTATAGAGCTACAGTAATAAAAACAGCTTGGTATTTGCATAAAAACCGACATGTGGACCAATGGAATCGAATTGAAGACCCTGACATTAACCCACACACCTATGAACATATAATTTTTGACAAGGAAGCCAAAAGTGCACAATGGAAAAAAGAAAGCATCTTCAACAAATGGTGCTGGCATAACTGAATATCAACGTGTAGAAGGCTGCAAATAGATCCATATCTGTCACCATGCACAAAACTTAAGTCCAAGTGGATCAAAGACCTCAACATAAATCCAGCTACTCTGAACCTGCTAGAAGAGAAAGTAGGAAGTAGTCTTGAACGCATTGGCATAGGAGATCACTTCTTAAATATAACACTAGTAACGCAGACACTGAGAGAAACAATCAATCAATGGGACCTCTTGAAACTGAGAAGCTTTTGTAGAGCAAAGGATATGGTCAAGGCAAAGCGACAGCCTACAGAATGGGAAAAGATCTTCACCAACCCCACATCTGACAGAGGACTGATATCCAGAATATATAAGGAACTCAGGAAATTAGACAACAAAACGACCAATAGTCCAATTAAGAAATGGGCTACAAAACTAAACAGAGAATTCTCAACAGAGGAAACTCAAATGGCTGAAAGACACTTAAGGAATTGCTCAACATCCCTAACCATCAGGGAAATGCAAATCAAAACAACTCTGAGATACCACCTTATGCCTATCAGAATGGCTAAGATCAAAAACACTGAAGACGCTTTATGCAGGAGAGGATGTGGAACTAGGGGAACTCTCCTCCACTGATGGTGGGAATGCAAGCTTGTACAACCACTTTGGAAATCAATATGGCGCTTTCTTAGAAAATTGGGAATCAATCTCCCCCAAGATCCAGCTATACCACTCCTGGGCATATACCCAAGAAATGCTCAATCATACCACAAGAGCACTTGCTCAGCTATGTTTATATCAGCATTGTTTGTAATAGCCAAAACCTGGAAACAACCTAGATGCCCTTCAACTGAAGAATGAATTAATAAATTGTGGCACATATACACAATGGAATACTACTCAGCAGAGAAAAACAATGACATCATGAGGTTTGCAGGCAAATGGATGGATCTAGAAAAAATCATCCTGAGTGAGGTAACCCAGACTCAGAAAGACAAATATGGTATGTACTCACTCATAGGATGATACTAGATGTGGAACAAGGATGACTGGACTGCTACTCACATCACCAGTGAGGCTACCTAGAAAACAGGACCCCAAGAAAGACACGAGGATCGCCCAAAGATGGAGAAATGGCTGAGATCTGCATAAACAACCTGGACATGAGTGGGAGCAATGAAGGACTAGGGTCAAGGGAAAGAGAGCGGGAGATCCCAGCTGGATCAAGAACAGAGAGGGAGAACAAGGAATAAGAGACCATGATAAATGAAGACCATATGAGAAAAAGAAGAAACAAAGTGCTAAAGAGGCCCAAAGAACTCCACAAAGATACCCCAACAATAGACTGCTGGCAGTGGTCGAGAGACAGCCAGGACTGACCTACTCTGATGATAGGATGGCAAACACCATAATAGTTGTGCCAGAAACCCCATCCAAGGACTGAGTTATCTGGATGCAGACATCCATGGCTAGGCCCAGGTGGAGTGCCAGGAGTCTAATTAGTGAGAAAGAGGAGGGTTTAGATGAGTGAGAATTGTTGAAACCAAGGATAAAGCACAAGGACAAATAGCCAAATGAATGGAAACACATGAACTATGAACCAAAGGCTGAGGGGCCCCCAACTGGATCAGGCCCTCTGAATATGTGAGACTGTTGATTGGCTTAATCTGTTTGGGAAGCATCTAGGCAGTGGTACCAAGTCCTGGGCTCGTTGTATGAGTTAGCTGTTTGAAACCTGGTACTTATGCAGGGACGCTTGGCTCAATCTGGGAGGAGGGGACTGGACCTGCCTGGACTGATTCTATCAGGTTGAACTCAGTCCTCGGGGGGAGGCCTTTTCTCTGGAGGAGGTGGGGATGGGGGGGTGGGCTGGGGGGAAGGAGAGGGGGGAGGAAGGGGGAGAACAAGGGAATCTGTGGCTGTTATGTAGAACTGAATAGTACTGTAAAATAAAATAATAATAAAAAAAATAAAAATAAAAAATAAAACATACATGCAAAATGTAGTTAACCTAAGATATTCAGTACCATAGATATGAAAATTTAGCTCAGAAAGGTTAAGTAACCTGTTTAAGGTCATCAAGCTATGAGTGGTAGAGTTAGAACTCAAAGCATTTCTTCATGACCCCAGAACCCAAGTTTAATCACTGAGTTACCCTGACAGTTTCATACTGCACATCACTAAACTTAAACTATTAAATTGTACCTTAGCTTTTACTGAGTAAAGAAGATTTTAATATAGTATCATAAGATCATAAAGTTTTTCTGTTTTTGTTTGGTTGTTTGATTGGTTTTGGTTCTAAGGACGCTTTTATTTCTGAGCCAATCAGACAAAGTTGAAGTCACTATGAGAAGGAAGGACTAGTTAAAGATGAAGGGAACAGATGAAAGCCTTCTTTGTCAGATAGAGTGGCTATGTACCTTTGTTAATGCACAATAAGTATATTGACCCCCTATCAGTAGAACAGCAACTCAGTTACTCTTCAAATGGAAAACTAGTGTACTTTTAGCTTCTTTGGGGGGGGGTATCTAAAATATTATGTAAAATAACTCCTAAGATAAAGAGCACAGATTTCAGTCATGAATTATCATTACACTATAATACATGGCAATATCAAATCCATAGCTGTAGTTGAAGAAAGTTAACTAAAAGTTACACAATATTCTTTAAAATGACATATTTTTCCTAAATATGACACATATATAACTATTGAGAGATAATGCACATAAACATAAGAAGACTCTACAGAATTGGCTACAGAGAGCCATAAATATTATCTTGAAATATAGGGAAAAGGGTAGGAATGGGAGAAATGTGTAGCTGAAGTTTTTCTGTGCCCTGCCTTGTCCCACAGCTGCTCAGACCCAAGTAAACACATATAGACTTATATTAAGTAAAATTGCTGGACAATTAGCTCAGGCCTACCACTGACTATGTCTTACATTTAAACTCAGCCCATTTCTGTTAATCTATATGTTGCCACATATTCTGTGGCTTTACCTGTTTGTCATTACATGTTGCTACCTGGATGACCGGCTGGTGTCTTATGACTCAGCCTTTTTCTTCCCAGAATTATCCTTGTCTGTTTATCCCGCCTATACTTCCTGCCTGGCTACTGGCCAATCAGCATTTTATTTATCAACCAGTAACTACAACAGACATTCATAGCATACAGAAGGACATCCCACAGCAGAAATGAGAAAGGGTAATTGGAGGGAAGGGCCCCAGAATTAAGCTGAATGTTTTGAAGCAGAGGACAAAGTAATCATTAAGTAATTAGCTTGGGAAGAGCTAGAAGAATTAATATAAGTACAATTTTCATGAACTTTAACTTATACTCTATCTGAAATCACAGAAATCAGCAATACTAAATTTTACTCTACCATCAGCAAATTATATGTGGGGATGTATTTACATACATTAGAAATTCTAAAATTATTTTGAAATAGCCTATTTTCTTATGCCATCTGTCATAAAGTTTACAAATTATTTTACATCTTCAGAAGTGTATTGGCTCTCATTCAGTTTCTTAGCTTCTTATGCCATCTACATGCTTTTCACCAAAATTTAGCCACATAAGGTAACTTGGTCCTTAAAGAGGGAAAGGGACCACAGGTCAACGAATATAGGCAAGACTCTAGAGGATTGAAAAACTAAGAAACAAATTATCCCCTACAGTCTCCAAAAAGAAGTAAGTACTTCCTGCATCTTAATTGTTTTCCTTGCTTTGGACTTCTGGTTTCTTGGCCCACACGATAATAAATGTATGCTCTTTTAAGCTACCAAGATTGTTACATTTTGTTACACCAGTAATAGGAAGCCAATACATACCTTTTTGGTTTGCTTTTGTTGTTTTACTCCCTTAGCTCTTTTTTGTCACCACTAACAGTATAGGATACCTTCATCTTCACAGACTATCATTCCATTTGCTGTTGCAATTCCCTCACAACAATCTGAAGATCTTATAGACTTAATTTGTTGTCTCAGATGATGTCTGTCTTCTATGTATAACACATTCTCATTTCTCTATATTGTTGTCTTACTATATTACTATTATCTCATCCTTTTGGGCATTTTCACAGGGTATAAGAATGAAAAGACAACACAGTGACTCATAAAGAAAAATTTTGATTCTCATTCTCCCTAATGAAGAAACAAGAAAAAAATATTCCTGTATAATGTGGACTGCCACACAAAGGTTATTTTGTATCGTTTTGCACAAAGTAATAGCACCTTCCAAATCCACATCTCCACAATGGTAGGTAAAAAGAAAACTTACAAGTAGAAATGTTGTCAAGAATTCTATTGATCTCTTTAAAACAACAAAGGAAATCTCAAGCTCTTTCTTTGAGCTACAGTGATTTAGGTAATAAGATGGTAGGTCTTGTGAAATCAAGTAACCATTGAATGGATAACCATTTGCCTACCATTTTAGCTCATCTCCCAAGCTGATAGAACCTAAGCAAAGACATAGGCCCTTTCCCGTGGAAGCAAATCTGACACCTACAGAAGAAATGAAAATAAGTGCTTTTAATAAGTGATAAAGAAGTCAATTGTGTGCTTATTATTCATAGTAGGAATATACTATGTACTTCAGAGAAAGGAGACATCAGTAAATTTTACAGCAGATGGGGAAGAATTACTTACATAGGAATCCTGATGAGAAACTCAATTTTTTGTTTTTATTGGCTTAATTCTTGCAACATTGAGTACTTTTCTTAATGTAAAAATTAGGATGCCTGCTAAGGTTCACTCTAGGGTCAGGGGTGACCTACCTTAACACAGCTCTGCTTTCATATTTCTAAGAGTAGGCACCCTTTATCACATGCCCATGCTCACAGAAATGGCTTGGATAATTGAATAAAAAGGCATGGGAAAATGGAACACAGCAGCGGGGGAAAACAAGATCTAAATAAAGGAAGGCTCAAAAGAGAGAAGAGGAAGGAAGCAACTTCTACCGACCTTCAAAATGACAATTACAGACTCCTTGTCAAATCTAGTTGAGGAGACAGCTGTGAAAATAAACCAAAAGCTCCCCCAAATGCTGCTTCACTGGGATGAAGAAACAGCTGCTGTTTCCTTTCTCACTCCTTATCTTGCCCACCAGGAGCTTAAGGACACACTCAGAAAAAATTTTCCAGGTTAACAGGCACATGTTTCATCGACACCAGACTCTGTTCTCTAAACCAATGTGACACTTAAAGCAACAATACTGAAAAGAAATAACAACTGACCTTATTGGAAGAAGAGAACTGATAACATGAACATACTAGAAGTAGTGACCTGTAATTTCTGTAGGTCTGGGAGATAAATGGTTCAATAACACAAAGTATTTGTCATACAGTAGACATTTATGCATGCTCAGCGAATGACTTTTAATTGAATGGATAACTAGGAACACTACACACATGAACATATAGATATTCTTTAGTGTAATATGTGTTAGCTTTTATGAACTTTCTTTCAATAAGCATACCTTCAAGATGCTAAATCCCACAATGATATTCTGTGTGCTTCTTCATCTTGCACCTCTGTAGTAACATCTAGTATCACTTTTTTTCTACCTGCTCATCATGCTCCATGACCCCTGATTCAGGTCCTCAGGTATCTTTCCTGCTTTGTACCCACAGTACTTTATATCTTATTTCCAGATGTGATCATTCCCTCCCACTTTGGACTTGCTGCCAAGTTCCTTTTCATTATTGGGATCTGAATTACATGCTGTTTCCTCGGAGAGTCTTTTCCAATCCCTCACAGGAAGCCAACTATAGAAGTATGCATCAACATGTCATTTAGAACATTCAAGTAATTAAACACTAGATACCATAAGATGTGACTTAGTTCTCTAATAACATGTCCCTGGGGTTGTTATGTTAGAAGAAGATACTGAACAGACCATGGGCCTTAACTATTGTGCTATAATCTTTATACCTGGTGTAGTTGAGTGAGAAATGAAGAATCAACCAAGATCAGATTTTGAAAAGATTAAACTGAGCTGAGAACTAACCAATCTCTCTGTGTGTTTTTACTCACTACTGAATTGAGTTCCTTTCCTTCCTACAGCCCCCTCCTTACTTAGAATGTCCACCTGTACTAATATTCTCTTTTAGATTCTGTCCTCATTCAGCATTCTGAAAAAAAAATGAATCTGCCAAAAGGGTGGAAAGTCAACTTCAAACTTACAAATCTTGTGCACAGGGTATAATTTTGTTTCTATCCTCCAATACCTTCCACAGGCAAATGGTGCTGTGAACTAACTTACTATCACATTTCAACTCTAAGTCACTTCCTTACCTGGCATGCCTCAATAAAACTGAATTTTTGACTATAATGAGAAAAGTGCTGGTGTTTTCACTAAGAGAGATCAACAAAAAGAATCACCTTGTCTTCAATAAGTATTAAAATCCTACTAGAAAGTCCTGGGCAGTACTCACATGATCTTTGTGGAAATAACAAACATTGTCTCCAAAGCATCATGATGTACGGAAGAATCCTCATCTTCGTAGGTGAGAGAGAAGTTCTAAAGGTCAGTGGTCATTTTTTTTGCCCGAAGCCAGGTGTTATGATGTGATGGTTTATACACCATGCTCAAGTCTCTACTTTATGCCACTGACAGAAATATAGAACTGTCATACTGTGAACACTAATAATACAATGGCTCAGTATGCAAACCTCGAGCAAGGTTTCCAAGGGATATAATAACAGCCTGAAAATTACTCAATTTAGCATATTATGTCATTCTAGATTCCTTCCTTAGAAACTTCTGTTTGATAGGCAGTATGTTTGCCTCTTGAAATGAGATTCATAGCCCTTGGGTGCATTTTGAGTTTCTCAAAGGGCCATTTATATTGCCCTTCCTGCCATTCTAGTAAACTCTGTAATTTCCTCCCCAAACTCATTAACCTATGGGAGAAAAGAGACATTTCTCATTACTGCAACTGCATAACTGACAGAAAAGGGACCCACAATGGCATCTAGATTGCATCTGAGCATAGAGCTCAGGTTCCTGCCACAAATGACATCCAGTCTCTTAGTTATCCAATTATTCAATGCCTGTCTGATCCTTATTCAACACTGGAACCATAGAGAACAGATGGACGACTGGTCCCCATCCTCCATGTTATTAGACTTGTATGAGAAACAACTGCCCCTTTTATGGTGGTTTAAAAGAAAATGGCCCCCCTTAGGGAGTGGCACTATTAGCAGGTGTTGCCCTGTTGGAGTAGGTGTGGCCTTATTGGAGGAATTGCATCCTGTAGAGGGGCAGGTTTTGAGGTCTCCTATGCACAAGCTATGCTCAGTGTGGGACAGAGATCACTTCCTGCTGTTTGTGGATCAACATGTAGAACTCTCAGCTCCTTCTCCAGCACCATGTTTGGCTGCATGCCACTGTGCTTCTCACCATGGAGATAATGGACTAAATTTCTGAAATTGTAAGTTAGATATAAACCTTATCCTTTATAAAAATTGCCATGGTCAAAGTGTCTCTTCACAGCAATAGAAACCCTAATGAAGACACCTTTATTTCCAAAAGAAAGCATGCCAGGCACGTTACCCATCCATAACCTTCCAGACACCTCTAAGACTTGGTTTCCTTAGTCACGCTTCTTCTACTTTCCATTTTATTTTACAAAAATTTGTTCCTTCCTACCATTAAAAAAGGAGGAAAAACATCCATTTGGGCTTGACTCTTTTTTGTAGTTTTGGAGACCAATTACATTTGTCCATCCATTCAATGTGAAACTTACAAAAAAAATTATCTCAATGCCTTCATTTTCTCAGCAGCTCTTTTTTTTCTTAATTGAGTCTCTTCTGGTTTCAACAATCACCAAAACACTACAATTACTCTCTCCAAGCTCACATGGAACTTGCTGAAAACTACTTTTATTCTTAAACTCTGTAGTATTACCTGATGTTGTTCATCCTTCCTCCCCAAGTTTGTTCCTGCTTGGTTTTGTTTGCTTTTGTCACTATCATGCTTTTCAGAGCAGTTATTATTTGTCTCCCCACTGACTTTTTCTTCCCCCTCACAGAGGCACTATTACCCAAATCTCTATTCTTAGTGTTCACTGTTTTTTCATCTCTAGCATTTTCTCCATAAGAAACTAGGAAACATACTAAAATGGCAAGTTTGAATGCTTCCAAGAGCTGGACAGATAATGTTATTGGAGAAAAAGATGAATGGGTTTAAGACATGGTAAAGAATTCCTAGATACGGGGCACAAACTATAAAATCAGCTTATGATTCTAAAATGAAACTACTATTCAGCCCAAGCCAACTCCTTTGCTATCTAGAAGAAGAACATTCTGCTTCTGAACAAATGATTTGTTTCTGTTCTTCCATTTAACTTCTGAAATCTAAGGTTCCTATGTCCCTGTTAACTCTTCAATACATATTGTGGGGGGGATACATGTGTGTTTGGGGGATAAGCATGTGGAGTCTTCCTCAATGCCTTCTTCACATTATCTTTTGAGATAGGATCTTTCACTGAACCCAGATCTCAATGTCTCACCTATGCTAGCTGGCAAGCAACCTCCTAGGATCTTCCTGTCTCCACTGCCTCCACGCCTGGAGATACAGATACCAGTCACCATACCCAGTGGGAACTGAGGATCTAAATTCGGGTCCTCATGCTTGAGCATAACTGTACCAACTGAGCCACCTTCCCAGCTCTGAGCTCTCCAATTATTAAATTATTACAACTGATTCAGTTTTTCAAAAATGATGTAGGTTATTTCAGTCAAGAAAACTAGGTAGTCCTCCTGACCCTAACCAGTCAGTGCCATATCTAACCTCCCGGCCTAGCTTGTATCACACATTCCATGTTGTCAGCTCAGTCATGTGCAATCTGTCGGTGGAGTTCCCACCTTCTAGGCTTGGCCCAGTTGAATATCCTGTGCAACAGACCAGCATGGGACTCATACCTAACAGTACAATGCGTATGCCATATCCAGTCTCCAGGCCTAGACAAGGTCACAAAGTCTCTGTGCTGATTCAGTATGGTGAGTCCTGTACATGCCAACTTTCCCATGCCATCCCCAACCTCTAGGCTTGACCTTAGTTGCACATCCTAGGCACCAATTCAACCTGTTGATTGAGTCAGGCCTACATCATATCCAAACTCCAGGCTTGGTCCAGTTGCATATCTTGTGTGCTAATCCAGTGTTGTGAATCCTGTTGGACCTATCCCATGTACATAATATCAAAACTTCAAGCCTAACCTGGGACACATGTTTGTAAAAAGGCTCAGCTTGATATCCTCTGAAACCCTGCTTACTCATATCCCTAAGGCCTAGTCTCAGTCAAAAAGCCTGAACACTGGTCTAATGTAGTTCCAGCCAATCCATACCATCCTCACATTCCTAGGCATAGTTTGAATAGCATAGCTGTGACATTAGCCCATGCAAATTTAGCCATTTGTCCCATTCACATGCTTTCTTGCTTACAAATGAATTGGAATTGCCCTCACATTTCTAAAACAAGATCAACACTGAGAAGCAAGAATGGTTCAACATATCAATAAATGTAATAAATTACATAAATTGACTTAAAATTACATGATAATCTCAATAAATGCACGAAAAACAATTTACAAAACCTACATGTCTTCATAAAAGAAATGCAAGAAAGAATAAGATAGCATGGGATATATCATAACATAATAAAGGCTGTATATGTGAAACATACAACCAACCTTATCCTAAATGAAGAAAACTCAAACTGATCCCATGGAACTCTGGAATGAAATAGGCCTGTTCACCATCCCCATTCCTTTTCAACATTGTACTTGAAGCATAAGCTGGAGCAATGAATCAAGAAAAGGAAATTAAAGGGATACAAATAGAAAAAGAAAAATTCAAATTATCTCTATAAGCCAGTGATGGGGTATTATGCATTAATGATCCCAAAAATTCCACTGGAAAACTTCTAGAAATGATCTAACATTTTGAGAAAGATGGCAGAATACAAAATCTACTTACAAAAAGCAAGGAACTATATATAATAATAATGAACACGTGGAAAAACAGATCATCAATATATTCTCATTTATAATAGGCTGAAGAATATGTTCATGAATAAAACTAGCCAATGAAAAGAAAGGCATCTACAATTGAATTTTTAAATGTATATATATTTTTGAAGGAGGTAAATGAAGATACTGGAAAATGTAAAAACTTCCAATGCTCATGAACTGATAGAATTAATATTTTGAAAAGGAGCATCATACTAACAATAATTTACATATTCAACACAATTCTAATCGAAATTCCTCATGCAGACAGGAAAAAAAATGTCCTAAAATACATACAGAACTACAAAAGATCCTGGATAGCCAAAGTAATTATGAACATTTTCAAGCAACACTACAGACCTATTGGGATTAAAACAGCATGATATTGGTATTAAAACAGACAAGTACATTAACAGAACAAGGCTGAAAATCTAAACATGAGCGCACATAATAATAATAGTCATCTCATATTGAACAACGATGCCAAAAATACACAGCAGAGAAAATACAGTATCTTCACCAAACACTGCTAAAAAATTGGATGTCCACATGTTAAACAATTTATTAGACCCATATCTATTACATTGCACAAAAACTAAAACCAAAGGGATCAAAGACCTAAATATGAAACCTGAAATGCTGAAACAGCAAGAAGAAAACTTAGACAGTACCCTACAAGATATAGGTGTAAGAAATGACTTTCCGAATAGGACTCCATTAGCCCAGGAATTAAGATAAAAAACTTACAAGTGGAACTTCATGAAACTAAAACACTGTTTCTGTACAGCAAAGGAAATAAACAAGTGAAAAGAAATCCCAAATAGTAGGGAAGAATCTTTGCCAGACATACACTTGATAGAGGATTAATATCCAGAATATACAAAGAACTAAAAAGAAGAAGCCACAGAAGAAGGAGGAGGAGGAGAAGGAGGAGGAGGAGGAGGAGGAGGAGGAGGAGGAGGAGGAGGAGGAGGAAGAGGAGGAGGAGGAGAAGGAGGAGAAGAAGAAGAAAAGATGAAGAAGAAGAAGGAGGAGGAGGAGGAGAAGGAGAAGGAGAAGAAGGAGAAGAAGGAGAAGGAGAAGGAGAAGAAAAATGACCCAATTAAAATAATAGGCTATATTTTTGGTTGGGAGCCTAGCCTTTAATGGCTGAGCCATCTCTTCAGTTGAAGAGAGGGTGGAGGGATCATAGAAGCAAGTAAGGTCAAGATCATGATTGGAAAAACCACAGAGACAGATGATCCAAGCTAGTGAGGACCTCATGGACTCTGGACTGACAGCTGGGGAACATGCATGGGACTGAACTAAGCCCTCTGAATGTGGGTGACAGTTATGTGACTAGATCTGTTTGGGGATCCCCTGGCAGTGGGGCCAGGACTTCTCCTGGGTGCATGAAATGGCTTTTTGGAGCCCATTCTCTAGGGTGGGATGCCTTGCTCAGCCTTGACACTAGGGGAGGGGCCTTGGTCCTGCCTCAACTAAGTATGCCAGACTGACTCCCCAAAGGAGGCTTACCCCTTCTGAGGAGTGGATGGGTAGTGGGAGTGGGGGAGGTAGGGGGCAGAGAAAGGGAGGGAGGAGGAACTGGGATTGGCATGTAAAATGAAAAAAAAAAACTTTTTTTAAATAAATAAATTAAAAAAAATATAACAGCCTATTGAACCTAAACAGATATCTCTGGAAAGAAGAAACAAAAATGGCTAAGAAATATCTTTTAAAATGTTCAAGACCATTAGCAATTAGTGAAATGCAAATTAAAACTATTTTGAGATTTCATTTTATAGCAATCAGAATGGCTAAAATCAAGAAAACAACTGACAAAAAATGTTGCCAAGGATGTGGGGAAAGAGGAATTCTCATTTGTTTTTGGTGTGCTTGTAAACATGTAGCCACTGTGGAAATCAGTGTGAAGAATTCTTCAAAAGGTAAAAGTAGCTCTACATAAGATCCAGCTAAACCAGTCCTTGGCATATGCCCAAAGGACTTATCATTTTATTCCAGAGGTACTTGCTCAACCATGTTTATTGCTGCCCTATTCACAATAGGCTAGGAAATGGAAAGAAACTAAGTACCACTCAACTGTAAAATGGACAATGAAATTCAGTACATATACACCATCGATTACTAGAAGAAGAATGAAATCTGTAAAGAAAAATGAAATCTGTAGGTAAGACCCTGAAAGACAAGCACCACAGGTTCACTTTTATTTATAAATCCAGGATTTATAGATATCAATGTTTAGATGTGAGTATTTAACCCTAAGTAACCTTAGGAACCAGGAAAGTAAAATGGGACCATGATGGTGTGTGTGTGTGTGTGTGTGTGTGTGTGTGTGTGTGTGTGTACATGTAGGGAGGGGGACAAAAGGAGTTCTAGAGATATGGATACTGGGACATGGATACTATAAAAGGAGAAATGGAATAATTGGGGAGACTTTATCTAGGAAGGGAAAGGGGTAGCAATACAGAGGGGAAGGAGTAAAGAGGGATAAAGAACACTGAGGATAGTTTAAAAATCCATGAAAAACAGATTACTTTGGTTTCCTTAAAAATAGACTTGTAACAAATACCCCAGTGCCTCACAGAAGAATCCTCCTTTGAAGTCATTGTTTCAAAAGTACCTGCATGCACATTCTTTACATGAATAAAAATAATACTTTAAAAATCTCTTCATAAAACATTTTTCCCAGCCGGGCGGTGGTGGTGCACGCCTTTAATCCCAGCACTCGGGAGGCAGAGGCAGGCGGATCTCTGTGAGTTCGAGGCCAGCCTGGGCTACCAAGTGAGTTCCAGGAAAGGCGCAAAGCTACACAAAGAAACCCTGTCACAAAAAAACAAAAACAAAACAAAACAAAACAAAACAAAAAAAACATTTTTCCCACATTAACTTGTTTATTGATTGATTCTTTGTGGATTTCACATCATGCTTCTTGATCCCACTCATCTCCCCGTCCTTTCCCATCTACCCTCTGCCCTTGCAACCCCCACACTGGATAAAACAAAATAAATATTAAGTGAAAAGGGGAGGGGAAAGAAAGAAAATTCTTGTCGTGAAAGCTATATGAGTCACACAGTATACCCTTTAGTCCATATATTATTACTTGTAAGTATTCATTGCAAAGTGTCATTGATCTAGTTCAAGGCCTCTGGTTTTTGCTATACCATAGATACTGGTCTCTCACTGGGACTCCTTTTAGATGTCCTGTTGTTTTTCTGTGTCATGGAGATCCTGAAACTATAGGTCTGCAGGGCTGGCCCCTTCACAGGCTCCAGCAGATCATCAATTGCATGGATGATAGGATGGGCTAACTCAGCCCTGGTTCTGGGTTTGGGTGGTTGCTGGGTTGGTCAGCCTTGCCAGCTCTCCCTGGTCCTCAACTATCAGCTCTGTCATGGTGCTCAGGCGAGGTACAGGGACCCACTTTCCCCAGTGTTGCAGCCAGTGGCAGTGGGTCCAACTCTGTGCAGCCCTATCCTCTTGTTCTTCAGTGGTAACAGGGGCCACAGACATCAACACAGACCGTGGCTGCAGCAAGGCCATGTGCACAGACATGGCCCTTGGCAGAAGCTCAGGCCCAAATATTACTGTGGCCCTGGGTGGCAAGCCCACTAACCTTAGCCCACTCCTTACTGCCTTCATCTCTTCAGATCTGCCTCTCTCTACAGGACATGAACCATTTTGCCTCTCTTTCATACCTCATCATATATTTGCTCACCATAATAGAGCCCGTATGTCTGGCATTACAAGGCACCAAGCAGGCATGTGTTTTCTCCTCTGGCCCCAGGGAAAAGAAGCCTGGACCAGCATGTATATCTGTGTGTGTCTCCTGATCAATCTTACAGGCACTGGGCAGGTTCCTGTCTCCTCTTCAGGGCCCAGGGTGGAGAGTCCTGGACCAGCATGTGGATATTTGTCTCCCACTCAGTCTTCCAGGAACTCGGCAGTCTTACAGACATTGGGCATGTTCAAGAAAACTTTTAAACTGAAGAAAATCAAAAGTCCATCCTTTTTATGTGATTGTTAAAAATTTAGTTCAATATGTAAACATGGAAAATCTCTAACACACACACACACACACACACACACACACACACACACACACACACACGAAAAACCTGGGATATACAACAAAAAGTTAAAGAAGATTATGTGTGGTTGGGATTGGTGGTGAAAGCCTGTGGATAGGAAAGAGATTTCCACTTCCTATACAGTGCTATATTGACTGTTCTTTTCAGTTTTACTTTATTTTATATGAAACATTTTCAAGAGAAGGAATTTCCCATTTAAGAGATGTTTTATTATAAATCAAAATCAACATCTTCCTATTTCACAGTAAAGCCAAACCACATTCCCAAAACAGCACCACAGTATTAGAGAGCACCAGATTAGACCTCAAACAGTCCTAGGTCTTGTCCTACTGAATGATGTTTCCGGGAAGATAAACTCCCCTTCACCTTATATTCTCAAAAGTATTTAGAGATGTGAGGAATTGTGATCACTTAATTGTTCCTCATGAATGGATATATTTGTAGTTAGATATGTTGGAATAGCTATGAAAGATGAGGGAAAATTTTGAAGGAAACAAAGAATAAATACAATACCTGGCAAAATCTTTCCTTCATTCAGGTAGTAGTCTCTAGAGCAGCATGTCCCAGAGAAATCATTGGGAATCTGAGAACCAAGGACTTCATGTGGAAACAAACTG
This sequence comes from Peromyscus maniculatus bairdii, assembly GCF_049852395.1. Lineage (NCBI taxonomy): Eukaryota > Metazoa > Chordata > Mammalia > Rodentia > Cricetidae > Peromyscus > Peromyscus maniculatus. The sequence goes on from NC_134875.1 coordinate 53,795,324, forward strand.
TCCTCCATACTGCTATACATAACTATCTCTTGAATGTTAAGATCCTTTGTGTGAAAGGATCATTACTGAAACCTGTGTTTGTTGACCTCTTTATACTAAGTCCCCCTTTTCTTCACAAAGATAGAAACACCAGCTGCCATATCATAGGAAATATTGTCCAAAGGGACTGAATGGAAATTAGATAAGGTTTAGAATAAAGAGGTGTGTATCATGGGATTTACCAATATGGACAAGTAGGACACTACACTGGTATGTGGGGATGGAAGTTACTAAGTCCAAGGCAACACTGAGCATTTTTAATGAAGGTTGCCAAAATATGTAGTAGTGATGAAAGGGATAAAAAATGTCTTAGTCTAATAATTAATAGATACTTCTTACTGAGTATACACAGTATGCTAAACATATCACATGTATTACCACACTAAATTCTTCCAACATATTCAGGTGAAAATGGCTCATAACTCTAGCATGGATCATCCACATTACAAAGCAGAGTACGGAAGATTCAAATTCAGCATTTTCACTATTTGGTACATAATTTGCCTCTTATAATTATCACAATACCATAGTAGCCATCATTTTAATAGTTTTCATATATCTCTCCTTTCTGTTAATAGAATATGTATGACCATCAATGGACAAGAATATTAACATTTTCTTTCTCAGAATCATACCAGAATCATCCCTCAGATCGTGCACTCTTCCTGTCACATACTTATTCATCAAGGGCATGGTTGCAGAGAACCTGAGCAAAGAGTCTACTAAGATGTGAATAGTTTCTAGACCCAAATGTAGTTTGTCATAGTTTTTAGATGTGAACAAGCAGTTGAAAATAGAGGACAACAAAGTAATTTCTATGTGTCTCCAAGGTGATTTTCCAATTTTAAAGCCATAAGCTTCTGTAGCTGAGCCAATTAGAGGGAGTCATGCCAAGAGGCCAAGATTCTGTTCACTAGCTTACAAAGAACCTCTGCTCCATGGCCTCTTCTGTAACCCATTTCCAAAACCCCAAATGGCACTTCCAAAATGGATGATTGTATTCTTAAAGCAGTGGATATTTCAGCCAAAAGATTAAGTTGCCTGTAGGAAGTAAATTACTAGCTGGGTTTAAGTGATTGCTTACAAAAAGGCAAGCAATTGCAGGACTTCAAAATATGCCTAGTCAAGGTGCCCCTTTCTGAAAATTCTACTGCATTGAGTCTTTCAGAATGCACAAGAGTTATTCAGCAGCTGTGTTACTGAAAGTCTCATTCCAGCTGTCTATTCCCTTAGGGATACTGCAAGAGACTACTCTAAACATCAGTAGCAATGGCTGCCAAAACTCAAAATAAGATTCTTGTTTTAGTGCACTGATCAGCTGTTAATGGTTCCAAAAGATCTGTAAAGATAGCCCAGTGCCATGTGTTGGATCACAAAGGAAGAGGAGGTCATTTCACGAACCTTTCTGGAATTCTTTTCATTCAAGCATTCTTGGCCAGATAATCTGATTTACCAATTTCAGATTTAAATTACTGCTTAGGAACTTACAGGTTTGCAGTCTACTGTGTGGGATAAAAAGGACCTGATGTCTCTATCAAATACTTTCTCATCAATTTCCAGCAGAAGGGTGATGAAAGAAGACCCTGAAGCAGCCAATATGGAAGCCATCTCTTTCTGAAGCTAGGAAACCCTGTTAAAACTTGGCAAATAGAATTGCACCACAGATAAAGTCTTGTCTTTACACTTAGATCTAAGTAATACTGATACAATAAACCAACTCCAGCCTCAGAAATAAAACACACTCCTCCTTACCTCCCGCAAACACCAAGACTCTGCTATCTGCGAAAGTGTTTGCCAAGTCTCACACTTTCTATAGGTCTCCCTCTCCCTCCTCCTGCATCTCCAAGCCCCTGGAATTTGTGAACTGGTGCCAAGCTAGTGAGAAACTTCAATGTAACCAAATAATAACCAGTACCCACTGGATATAACACTGTCAACTGATACACTATGACCTGGAAGTATAAGTTAAAATAAACATTTTCCTCTCCAAGATGCTTTTTGGTCAGAGGGTTTTATGACAGCAACAGAAAGCAAACTAGAAAAGAGAGCAATTTAGATGGCACACAAGATAATGAGTTCAACATAGCAGTTGTAGACATGTTCAAGTAACTCAAAGAGAACATGAATAAAGGACATTCAGAATGGAGAAACACAGTAAGATGAAATTTTTTAAAAATTCAGGATATATAAACAGAATTAAATAAAGAGAGAAACTCTGAAGAAAACCCAAATGGAAATAAATCTTGAAATGAAATTTAGTATGTCTAAATAAAAAATCTCAGTGGAATACTTTACCAATATAAAGGGTGAAGTAGAAAACATAATATCGGGGCTTAAAGACAAGGTGGAGGAACTGGCCTATTCAATCAAATAAAATGATAAATCTAAGAAAATACATAAAGAGCAACAAAACTAGCATAAATAGAAAATGCAGGACTTCTGGAATATTGTAAAAAGACTAACCCGTGGAAATTATTGGTATATAAGGGAAATAAGTCCACATTAATGGCACAAAAATATTTTCAACAAAATCATAGTAACAATTGTCTAAGTCTTGTCTATCCAGGTCCAAGAATTCCCAATGCACAGAACCAGAAAAGGAATTCCCTATATCATATAACAGTGAAAACATACAGAACAAAGAAAGAATATTGAATGCTGCAAGAGAGAAAGACCAAGTAACACAAAAGGACAGGCCTATCAGTATAACAGCTGAATTTTTAAGGGATATTTTAAAAACCATGAGGGTTTCAGATGATGTACTACAAGTTCTGAAAGATCATAGAAAAATACCCAGATAATACCCTGAAAAAACATTTAGTAATTTATGACCACCATACCAGTACTGTAGAGGATATTGGAAGGAAAACTTCAGACAAAAGAGAAGAATAAATATATCCAAGAGATGACAAGAAAAATGTGACAATATTGTATCAATAATTAACAAAGGAAGACTAAGAACACAAGTACTATAGAATAAGAATCAATCTACTTCTTTTAATCATAACTTTAGCTATCAATGAATTAAACTCTATAATCATAAGACTAGATTATAAGACTGAATTTAAAGATAATACCTATCATTTTGCCGCATCAAAAAAAAATACACTTCACCACAAAAGTTAGAAGCTACTTTAGGATAAAAGGATAGGAAAAAGTATTGCAGACAAAAGAAAATAAGAAACAAATGAGAATTGCTATTCTAATATCTGACAAAAAGTAAACCAAAACTAATAAGAAGTGATAAAGGTTACTTCATCCTGAACAAGGGAACATCAAAGAGAACTTATAATCTTAAACATAAATGCATCAAACTCAAAAGCACTCAAATGCATAGAATTGATTATCCAAAACACATTAAGTCAGCAACTTCAATATGAAACTTTCATCAAGAGACAAATCATTCAGATAAAAAAATGAAAAGAAAAATATTTGAGACAAATGACATCATAGATCAAATGGACTTAAAGAATAACTAAAAAAAAAACTATGGAAATTCAGTAAATAGACCACATAATGAGATACCTACAGGAAGATTCAAAAATTATATGAGAATTGAATTAGCTCTTTATATTTTATTTGACCACAATGGAAAAAAAATAGTTATTAATAGCTATAGATGCCACACACAAAAAAAATTACACACAGTTGTGGAGATTGAACAACATGCTACTGAATGATGAATGGATCACTGAAGAAATAAAAAGGAAATTTAAAAATTCCTAGAGTGGAATGAAATGAAAACATAATAAACCAAAATTCTATGAAGTATAAATGAAGAAAGTCCTAAAATGAAAATTTATAGACATGAGTTCCTATAATAAAAATGCACAGAAATATAAACAATTCAACAAGAACAAACAATGTCCTAAAACAGTAGATGGAAAGAACCAAGATCAAAAAGTAATAAATTGGAAAGGAAAAACACTATATGAAGAATAATGAAACAAAATGTTTCTTTGAAAAGATTGGCAAGAGTTGAATACCCATATAAAATTTAACTAAAAGAAAGAAGATTTAAATGAATAAAATTAGGCATGATAAAGGAGACACTGCAACAATAGACACCAATGAAATTCAGATGATCATGAAGACATAATTTTAAAAAATCTATATTCTACTAAATAAATTATTTTTCCTTCCTTTCCTGTCTTTTTTTGGGGTGGGGGTCTCACAATGTAACCATAGTTAGCCAACTCATTATATAAACCAAGCTGGCCTTGAACTCACAGAGATTTGCCTGTCTCTGCCTCCTTAGTGCTGGGATAAAAGTAATACATCACAATGCCTGGATGGATGAATTCTTAATGTATACAATCTACTAAAATGAAATCAAGAAGAGATAAAATATAAAGCAGCTTGCTGGGGATGTCTTTCTGTATGATGTTAATGTGTTGCTCTGATTGATTGATTGATAAATAAAATGCTGATAGGCCAGTAGCAAGACAGGAAGTATCATATAGGTGAGATAAGTAGAGAGGAGAATTCTAGGAAGTAAAAGGCAGAGTCAGGAGACACTGCCAGCTGCCGCTGCCATGAGAAGCCAGATGTAAAGTACTGGTAAGCCACAAGCCATGTAGCAAAGCATAGATTTATAGAAATGGGTTAAGTAAGATATATGAACTAGATAGCAAGAAGCCTACCATGGCCATACAGTTTATAAGTAATATTAGTCTCTGTGTGTTTACTTGGGTCTGAGTGGCTGTGGGCCCCTTTGGGACTGGAGAGATCTCCAGCAACAGCAGCTCTATCACAACCAATAAAATTGAAACAGCAATCAAAAAATACCTTTATCTCTCACAACATCAGCAGCCCCTAGAGGCACAAGCCTTCTATATATTCTCTCTGCCTGCCAGCCCCGCCTATCCTTTTTCCACCTACTATTGGCTGTTCAGCTCTTTATTAGACCAATCAAGTGTATTAGACAAAGTAACACAGCTTCACAGAGTTAAACAAATGCAACATAAAAGAATGCAACACATCTTTGCATTATTAAATAAATGTTCCAGAGCATAAACAAATGTAACACATCTTAAAATAATATTCCCCAACAATGGCCTGTGAGAAACTCCTCCTGCTCTAGCAGATGGCCATGCACTCATGCACATACTGACAGCACTAAATGAACTAAGTAGGTTACAGTAAATGAATATGAAATTACGAGGGAGAAGTGGTAGGAGGGAATGGAAACGTTGAAAGCAAGAGAATGTGGGATGGCATTGACCAAAACAGATTATATAGATGTATAAAATCCTCAAACAATAAAAAAGAAATAAATTATCACCTTTGTTACTTGAGCAATTTCTATCCAGAATGTCCTTTTCTTCCCCATCTAAAACCTGTCACTTCACAAGGCCCAGTTGATGCCTCAAAAGCGGCAGCATCAAAAGCATTGGTTCTCAAACAGTTCTCGAAGGCTCCACCCAGGGATCCTTTAAAAGCTGCCAGTGCTGATTCTGCACCACCACAAGTCAGCTGAACTAGAATGTCTGGATAGTTAGGTTTGGCTTTCACTACTTCATTTTTTTTTTCTAGTGATATTTATGTAACTCTCAGGTTGACTGGTGCTGCTGTTAAGGACTCAAAACTATTGGCTCAATGGTACTTGAAGCAAAGTCCCCTTCTCAATATGTTCTCCTTCTGTGACTGAAGAGTAAATTATTTCAACCTCTCTTAGTTTCAGTTTATCTGTAAAATGACTATAATAATATAATTTTCACACAGGCTTATTCTTTCAGATGAAAGTGAGAAGCCATGTTCTATGCATAACACATAGTAGTTGTGTAGCAAATGTTAGCTATTGCTCTGATGTTTTTTATTACTATCAACATCAGTTATAGGAAATCTGATAACTGTTCTTATCTAACACTATGATTTTAAGTGCAAACACTTTAGAGATAATTTCAGTTAGTTCAAAGAGATGAAATGACACATTCTAGAAAGTCAAACAGTTGCTAAGCCAAGCACAGTTTTAATTCATCTCCAAGTGTTGTTTCAACTACACTCATTTATTTCACTTCAATAATTAATGTATTGAACACCATGTTAGACCATGTATCTAACTTTAAAATAAATTCATAAAGAAAAAAGATATACCCACATCAACTCACTCTTACTCTTGAGAATTATGGTCTGGTGGATGAGTCCAATGTATAAACAATTATATGTACTTTTGTATGCTTGGTGGGTTTATGAATCCGTGATCTCATGAAAGAGGATGAGATTAACTATATGTGTGTGAGTTAATGCAGACTTCCCTGTACAAAAAATGACTGGACTGTATGTACATCAAATGGTAAATAAGAATTTAATAGTGATAGATGAAAGTATGCAATGCATACCTTAGGTAGAGAGATAGTTGGGATAAAGGCACTATATCAGCCTGTCTCTAAGCTCTATCTTCTTGAAACTCCTGGAGTGCTTGTGTGTACCACTCATTTGTCAAATAATAATGTTTCATCTCATGACACCTTTTTGATTATTGCCTTGAACTATTAATCTCCCGTGTTACCTAATTTTTCATGTTTCACCACCTCAGTAGAATTCAAGCTTGAAGGAAGAATGATTTTAACAGATGACCCTCTCTCCAACTGATATTTTGCATGTGGTCTCAGAGTAGCTACTTAATAAATACTGACTTGATAATGCAAAATGAGAACAGCCAAATAATATTAAACATGTACTAAATTTCCCACTTTTCACTAGAGCCTCCTGTGAAATAGGCTGTTCATTCCTCTCAAGTATTTTTGTCAGGGCCATCAAAATGAATTTTGGGCTCTTTCTGTATGTCTACTTCAACAAAGAATATGGCGGTATACTAAGATAATCAAATGCCCCACATGTTAATAGCTTTGTGCACATTTCCAACAGCCTATTTCATTTTAAGGGCTCCAAATAAGCAAGGACCTCAAAGTTACCTCTAGATTATTAATTTTGGAAATGAAGGATTTGGAGCTGAGGAGATAACTCTGTGGGTAAAGCACTTGTGAAAATTCATGTACAGTGACATGCCATAGCATGTGTCTGTAATCCCAGAGCTCTTTTAATAATATGGGAGACAGAGAAAGATAAGCCCCAGAAGTACACAGGTCAGCTTGGCTAGCCTGTATGGAAGAAAAAAATAAAATACCTTGTTTCAAACAATATGAAAGGAGAAGACTGACATTGGAAGTTGTCCTCTGACCTTTACACACATGCATGCACTCACATTCACACATACAAATATGTACACATATATATCATGCATGTATCATCATTTATGTACTCCATATATGTACTCACAAAGACAAAGGAAAGCAGAAAATCCCTAATTGCACTAAGACTGAACCAATTAATGTGATTTGCTCAATTTTCAAATAACTATCAGGCATTTGGATGCAATTAGAAAGAATTAATCAACTATGATATCATTCTGTATTAGCATCCTGGCAAGATGAAACTGAGTAATGCAACGGTCAAATTGGATGGGAAAAGACTTTTTTTTAAATGGGGGAAGTGATTTGAACCAAATGAAAAATCAAGATAGGTAGGAGAATTTCCCCTGCTTGGAAACACTTTAAATTGTTGGCTTTAAGACTTGGAACACATATTACTATCTAGAACAGTGTTTTTCCATCTGTGGGTCAGGACTCGATGATGGTTGCATATTAGATAACCTGTATATCAGTTATTTACATTATGATTCATAAGAGCAGCAAAATTACAGTTATGAAGTAGCAACAAAATATACTTTAACTATAAAATAATTTTATGGTTGGGGGTCACCACAACATGAAGAACTATATTAAAGTATTGTAGCATTAGGAAGGTTGAGAATCACTGATGTAGAAAAAGATTAGCCATCTTTATTTACAGTTGAGAGTTCCAAGTGGTGAGAAGCAGATGCTTACTACATTAGGGCCCATCAAAGAAGATACAAATTAATGATATTCCTTATGTGGTGGTTTTAATGGGAATGTTGCCTATAGGCTCGGACATTTGAACACTTGTTCCCCATTTGTTTGTGCAGTTTGCAGAAGTTATAGAGATCTACAGTCTTGCTGGAGGAAATGTATCACTGGGTGCGGGCCTTGAGAATTTAAAGCTTTACCATTTACAGTTTGCTCTCTGCTTCACATCTGTTGTTGAGGATATGATCTCTCAGTTTCATGTTCTGGCTGCCTGTTGCCATTGTTTCCCCACCAGTATAGACTCTAACCTTCTAAAACCATAAGCCCAAATCAGCTTTTTCTTCCTTAAGTTGCTTTTGGTCATGGCGTTTTATTACAGCAATAAAATATAACTAATACATCTTTGATCTCTGATTCTCCCACATGTTTACAAGGTTATTCATTTCCAATCTGAGTACAAACCAATATTGATAAAAAAAAGGGTCAATATCTATTTATGCAAAGAATATTTGGAAATTAAGATACTCTGCCCAGGATGAAGATTTATGTTTCAGCCAGAAAAGCTTGATCAGACCAAGTATTTCAATTAGGGCAGGAAAGGAAGAGAAATAATCTGATGCAATTATCCTCCTTCAATAACAGACTATTATTGGATCACAAATGAGTTATCTCCACTAATATCTCTTCCTCCAAGCAGACTAGCCTTCCTACCTATCCAACACACTCTCACTTCACAGGTGTTTATAACGATTCCAAATGATCTTATATATTTGCCTGTATTTCCAGCACTTAAGAGGCCAGGGAAGCAAAGAATCTCAAACTGGAGGCCAGACTGAGCTACATAACTGTGTCTTAAAAAAATAGAAGAAAAGTAGGTAGTGAAGAAGACAAAAGAAAGTGAAGAGAGAAGGAAAATATTTTTTATTTAATTTTTTTATTATTTTACAACACCATTCAGTTCAACATAATAGCCACAGATTCCCCTGTTCTCCCCCTCTCGCCCCCCCTCCCCCCAGCCCACCCCCCCGTTCCCACCTCCTCCAGATCAAGGTCTCCCCCGAGGACCAGGGTCGACCTGGTAGACTCAGTCCAGGCAGGTCCATTCCCCCCCTCCCAGACCGAGCCAAGTGTCCCTGCATAAGTCCCAGGATTCAAACAGCCAACTCATGCAACGAGCCCAGGACCCGGCACCAATGCACAGCTGCCTCCCAAACAGATTTTTGAAAGGTTTACTTTTTTTTTCTTTATGTGTATGAGTGCTTTGCTGGCATGTGTGTGTACCACTTGTGTATCAAGGCTTGAAGTAGTAGTTAGATCCCCTGGAACTGGAGTTACAGATGGTTGTGAGACACTATGTGGATGCTGGGAACCAAACTTGGATCCTCTGAAAAAGCAGCACACGCTCCAAAGCATTGCTTTCTTCAGCTTTGGGAAACCTCCTTTTAAATAAGTGTATCATAATGAGAAGCTTAAATGAATGTGAAATAAGCAGACAGACAGTATTTTATATCATAGATGTCCCTTAGCAGCCTTATACACTGTGTGTAAATGTCTCTTACTGGGGGACTATCCTTTCTCTGAGAAGGTTCATCACTGCCCAAGTAGAAGTGATAGGAATGGGACCTTGAACCACAAACACTAAGAGACTGATATTGTCAAAGAAAATTATCTGTAACTAAGTTCCAGGGCAAATGACACCCTCTTCTGGACTTCCCAGGCATCAGGCATATACATGGTGCATAAATGCACATTCTGCCAAAACAAAAAAAAATGACATATCTGCCTTCACTTAAAAACACAGTAGGTAACAGGGATCTCTAAATAAATTATGTTAGACCAACTACATGAAGTATCTAGAAGTGAGTATAAATTGTATACTGTGGACAAACATGGAAAAATATTGAAGTGTTAATTGAAAAAGCAAAACATGAAATTGTATCTACAACAGCTACAATGATTTCAAATTTTGTGGGCATGCACTTCAGTGAAAATAATTATGTTACATAGGTAGATTACAGTCACATAAAATTTATTAATTATATCAATAGAAGAATTATTTAGAAAGCTGATGAAGCACAAATCAGTGATATCCAGCTTTAGAATGCACAATATGAAATCTCTGAAAGTAGATTGATTTTTCCAATGCCGGTTTCCTTAGGCTGATGTTAATGAGTCTATGTTATTTGAGCTCTTATTAATACATGGTAGGAAGGGGATATGGGGGGACCAAGTAATTCAGCTGAGTTCTGGGTGATAGCATAAAGTTATTGTGAGAGAACATATTTGTTGTAAAGTATGTTGGAAAAAAATCTTGTAGACTTTTTTAAAAAGTGGTTATAGAAATGCATTTAAAACGTTCCTATATGGATGAGGATGGAAATGAAAATGGAAATGGTGAAGAAAAATGATAAAGGCTTGGATAGCTCTGTGTTGAGTAGCAATTACATGAAACTGAAGTCAGCTATTCCTAGAAATAAAAACATAAAACAGAATTGTTCCTTTCTGCTTTGAATCAACCCTAAACTGCTCCCAAATCGTATACTATTAACTGTAACTACACTGTGCCACATAATGAATGTAAACTTCAGCACACACTTCTGCACTCAGAAAATACACACAATTCTAGCCCTATTTACAAATATTTATACCATCTATGAAGTCCCACCAAGATGGAGACGATCTTCCCTATTCCTCTTACATAAAATAATCTCAACTGAATGCTCAAGTAAAAAAGGAAGTAAGAGGCTATGGAACATTTATCTGAATAATGGATATAATTTAATGATACCAACTACAGTTCTCTTAATGACAACTTGAATTTTCTCAGTGCCTTATTCAGCAATATTTTCACACAGTCTAAGTAGCGATCAGAGGCTAAATCCCTGAAGATAATTATTCTATCAAAGCAACTCTAAATTTCACTCCTGTTACCAGTTATTTCCTATTTCAGGGGCCGTTTGCTGGTCATTCTGGAGTGATTTGACTGAATATTGTAATCAGAATAAAGCAGCAGTGCATTATCCTGCACTCGTCACCCAAGTCCCAGAGGGAGATAGGCCCTGCTATCTGAATTAATGGCTATAGTCCTGTTGGAAGGCTGGATCCACCATTCGTGCTGATAGCTGTTTGCTTAAACCCATCAGTCACCTAAGAATAGATGAAGTGATGACCTGATCAATACATTCTCTGAGAATTTCTGGCAACAGCTGTAGTTGCCTTTCTTTTTTCCTCATGATACATTCACATTGTCCTCCACTATGGCAGCCCTCCAAATCATGCTCTCCTTAAGCAATACTCTATGTTCTAGAACTTTCAGTCTCCATTGCTCATCAAAACTGGCCTCAAATAAGTCTTTCAGGGTCTTTTTGTTTGCTAATGGGCTGAATATTCAGGAAAAAAACAGTGCTTTTTCAGCATGCTAAACCATAAATATCATTCTAATTTTTAAAATTTGATCTTTTACTATTTATAAATTAATCTGTACATACAGTTAATGGCACAATTATTGAAAACTTAGTAATACCTATTAGTGGATTCATATTTGACTAACTGAACCAACATTTACAGAGGTTGAAAATGAATATATAGATGCTCACTGGCTTAAGATGATCTTAAGACATGGACATGTATACTCCATGGGTCACTTTTAAAACTTTATAAAGTTTATGAAAACTATATTCACAAGTATGAATGGAATTTAGGACCATTACTACAAATTCGCTATTATTCATGCTTTTTATAATGCCTGATGTTTTAGTTTAGTGTCTATACAAAGTGTGTGTGTGTATGTGTGTGTGTGTGCGCGTGCGTGCGTGTGTATGTGTGTGTGTGTGTGTGCATATGTGTGCATAATTTGTAAACATGCTCTCATGAGGCTGGTACTATTATGCTATTATCATTTCCCATTATATACTAAGAAATAGTGAGCAAAGAAGTATCTTTATTAGATTACAATTACACAGCTAATTATTATCCAAAGTCAAAATTCAAATCCAGGTCTGTCTTATTTAAAAAAAAATGTATGCACTTAACTCCCAAACCATATTGCTTCTCATTAAGCATTCATGCAGTTAATATGCTTCAACTTTCTGTTTCCTTAATCAAGTTAAATAGCACTTAAAGCCTTTAAGGGATGAAACTAATGGAGGAGAGCTGTCAGCCATTGGGGGTGTTAATTGGAGGTGAATTCTTGAAATCACACCTGTGTGCCAATCTATTAGTGCTCAAACATATGATCAACATATAACTTTAAAATCACTGGGATGGGTGTATGTTTAAGTGTATTAAAATGGCAATATTGAATTTTGAAGTAGGTGAGGAAAGGCAGTCCTGCTGGAAGAAAAGCAAATTCATCGGTGATTCTCAAAAGTATGGTCTCTGGATGTGGGAGTGATCTAGCAGTGACATCTGCTTGATTTTATTGGTCTGGCTGGCTAGGTGGGTGTCCCCTTACTCCTTTTTTTGTGTGAGGCAGGGTCTTCAATTAGCATGGATCATATGAATTAGACTAAACTGGCTGGACACTGAGCCATGTGTGGTTTTTCCCTTTACCTTTATAAACTGCCATTTGCCTTTGTGTCTGTCTACTCTCCATCCAGAGGCAGTCCCTTTTCCCTCTGGGACAAATATCTATGCCCACTTTCCTTTATTCCCTTCCCTTTCTCCCCTGTCCCCTATATCCCCTATCACCACATCATAGCCCATTCTAATGGAGACCTCCCCATTTTCTCTTAAAAATTATACCTGTAAGGTCATTTGTTGCTGTTTTTCTGCCACAGTCAGAAAGCAGCCACTTTAACTTTTCTTCCCCACTTAATAAATGATGTCTCTGTGTATTTGATTGGGTGTGGTTTGGGTCTGGAAGGGAGCCTCCACTATGCGGGAGTCCCCTTCACCCTCAAAACTCCATGGGAATCCATCTCAAAGTTGCAAGTTGCACAGTCAGTTTAAGAAGATGACCTTCCACAGCTGTTGGTCTAAAGTTCGTGAGTTCCTACAAACTAGGTTCAGTTGTCTCTGGAGATTTCCTCATCATAATCTTGACCCCCTTGCTCATATAATCCCTCATCCCTCTCTTTGACTAGACTCACGGAGCTCGGCCTGATGCTTGGTTGTGGGGCCCCTGGAAGTGGAGTCAGGATGCATGAGCTGGCTTTCTGGATCCCATTACCTATGGTGGGACATCTTGAACATCCTTGACGCAGGGGGAGGGGCTTGGACCTGCCTCAACTGAATGTATCAGGCTTTGCTGACTTCCCATGGGAGGCCTTACCCTTTTGGAGGCGGGGATGTGGGTTGGAAGGGGAAGCATGAGAGAAGGGAGAGGAGGGATGAGAGGGAAATTTGCAGTTGGTATGTAAAATGAATAAAAAAAATCTAAATTTAAAAAAAAAGATGACCTTCCTACAATACAGTCTTCAGTCAAGGGTGTACAAGTAACTGAGCTCCCTTTCAAGAACATCCAAAAAAGCTCAGATAGTGTGCATTCTGGAGCTAGTATTTTTTTAAGGGCTACAAATTCCCAGGTCACCTTACTTCTATTCCATAGCCTCCTAAATCAAACTCCAGGAATCCATGTCTTGACAAGACCTCCATCCAGGTATTCCTGATGTACCTCAAGGCAAGTAGGTCAACCATCAAACTAAATAGTGATGAAACATAGTAGAGAGTGGGGAGTGGCTATAAGAAGAGAAAAAACTTCAGTTGGAGAAAACAATCCATCTGCAGCAAGAGTAGCAAAACAGGATGATTAATAACAAATAAGATGGACTTCATTTACCTGTGTTTGAGACTTAACCTACTAACAGTGCTGGAATTAAAGTCATGTAGCACCACCGCCAGGCATTGTTTCTCTTTTAGACTGGTCCAAGTGTAGCCCAGGGTGTCATTGAACTCCTGATCTTCCTGCTTCCTTCTCCGGAGTGCTGGGACTGAAGGTGTGTGACACCACATAGGTCATGCCTGACCTCTATGGTTAACTAGTGAGTTAGCACCATCCTCTGATCCCCAGGCAAGCTTTATTTGTCAGAATGCAGAAAAAATATCACAAAATATTTTTGAAGTATAATCAATGTATAATAAAGGTAAACTATAAGTAAGTACATGTCCTTTCTTAGTTGGAACTAACATGGTCTGGAGAGGCATATAGATGCATTTCCATTATATCCACAAAAGGAAGCTTTAAGCTATCTCTCCAAGGTGATGACAAAGGAATGATAGGGTTATTGTAACAGTAAGGAGGGACAAAATGATTCAAGTTACCCAGTTGAGTGGCATTGTATTATAAGCACCCAAGAAGTGTCATAAAGTGCTGGCTTCCATCAACCACAGTCAAAAAATGATAGAGAAGGGCACTTTAATTCGACCAGCTGTTCCCTCAATCAATGAATCTTAGAAGGACACTTTTACTGACACCTGTGACAGGGAGAACACCTCTCCCAAACAAAAGATATACTCATGACAGTCTCAGAATCTTAGCTTATGCTTTTGAAGAGAGAATGCCGAGATTTTTGAAATGCCATTTTCTTCTCAGAAAGGAGAGTAGAGTCTGAGCAAGTACTTGGGAAAGGATGTTAAGTGATTTGGGCACATGAAAAAATATTAATAATTAACAATATAATGATAATACTGTTTGGGGTTGTTGATGTTGTATGTTGCAGTATAGTGATTGAGTTCAGGGCACTGCACATGCTAGGCAAGCACTCTACCTTTGAGCTAAATCCTCAGCCTAATAACCTCAGGTTGATAGAGTTTCTCTTGCATCTTTCAAAGGTTTTTAGAATATCCATGTTTGGGCATTCATACAACATCCCCATGAAACAACTAAGGTGGGTGTTGCCATACTAATTTCATAGACTGGGAAAAATTGTTGATCTGGTTGCTAGGTGGGATTATTCATCAAATGACAGAGATGGGATCAGAACCCTTCTCTCTTACTTACCAGTCTATTGTTCTCCCTATAAATGCCAAAAGAACCAGCTTTGTTTTAACAGCAGTGACATCTATGGCTGAGGTCAGTAGCACATAGAGGAAAATAGGATTTCAGTCAAATGCATTTTCTAGCATAGTTCTTATAAACAGCAGATTTCATCTTTGTTAGGGATATCGGCCTGGATTTCAAACCATAGCTAATAAGAACTTCAGCTTTTCACCCTTTTTAGTACTTCTTCCTGTTTTACAGCACAAGGACCTATTTCAGTACTTTTTCCCATTGTACACCATAAGGACCCCGAAGATGCCATATTCTCCCTGTTAGGAAGGATCAGATTTTTAAAAGACTGGTCACAAACAGGAATTTTCTGGGTTTTTTGTTTGCTTGTTTTTTGCAAAAAATATCGAAACAGAATAAGTCCCAGTGGCAGAAACAGAAGTGTGTCTGTGTCTCCTATGTATTCAGAGTAATTTTACAGTAGACAAACTTATACATATACTATGGGCTAATGCTTCACAAGGAGGGAATTTGGACTGCTGGAAAGATCCAAATATCAGAACAGTTCCTCAAGGTGGAGACTTAAAATGTCCCTCTCCTTTTTAATAATGCAATCTATCAGTTTTTATTGCAAAGATTTGTACACTATGAAAAAATAAAACAAGGGACAAGTGCAATAATAACTTTGGTTTGTGAGGAGCTGAGATTTACCAGCTGGGAAAATGCAGCTGTGAAGTGAAAAATCAGGGTAGGGGAAGAGGTTTTGCTTCAGGGTGTTGTCTTGTTTGTTTGCTTGCTTTCCCCAAACAAATGGTGTTGCTGAGAACGACTCGTTCCTCTGAACTGATCAAAACAAGGCAATCTTTACTCAGACTATGTGCTATCTAACCTTGATATAAGGCAGTGTGAGATGACAAAAAAAGTATATTTTCCTCCCTAGTCACTCTGCTCGTGGTGAGAATTCTGAAACATTTGACTCCAAAGATGGAGTCGGTCCAAAATCTGTTTTCACAAGCTATGTTACACTTTTTGGTGAGGTGGGTTCATTTTGAAGAACTAGTTGGAACATGGCCATGTTGTTTTCACACTGTAACTAGAGTTTTCCTGCCTTGCCCACAGTCAGGACAAATCTCTGTCACCAACAGTCCCACAGCCGCTCAGACCCAACCAAGTAAACATAGAAACTTATATCGCTTACAAACTGTATGGCCGTGGCAGGCTTCTTGCTAACTGTTCTTATATCTTAAATTAACCCATTTCCATAAATCTATACCTTGCCACGTGGCTCATGGCTTACCAGCATCTTCACATGCTGCTTGTCATGGCAGCAGCTGGCAGTGACTCCTTCTGCCTTCCTGTTCTTTCTTTTCTCCTCTCTGTTAGTCCCGCCTATACTTTCTGCCTAGCCACTGGCCAATCAGTGCTTTATTTATTGACCAATCAGAGTAATTTGACATATACACCATCCCACAGCATCACACCCTAGAACTTTTCCACATCTAGCAACATTTAGCATAGCAGAGCCAGAAAGAGCATACAATTACAGACTACCTACTCTTTAACTCAACTACACCTGTGGCGATGAGATGAAGCCCCAAGTGAATGTGTATTGTTGACATGAGCATGGCCATGTCAAGTATTCCAATGCCACAGACCCATAAGAATTCCAATGGCTTCTCTGGGGCAAGCTCAACAGAACAGTAGAGTCTTCCCCAGTCTGAGTTGGAATGCTGACAAACTGTTGACCTTTAGCTAAAATCAGTGTGTGCAGAAAGTATCAACTGCAGCTTCTTCTTCCTGAATGTTGACAGTGTGTGCAGAAACTACCAAATGCAGCCTGCTCCCTGTGACATCAACCTGAGACTGCTTCCCTACAGAGACCTCCTACTGAGATTACCTAAACTGCCTCCTCTTTTTTCTTGCATATATAATAAACTTGCAGTTTCCAGGCTATTGTGGTACATTTTCCTCAGATGGCAAGACCCACTCAAACCCAGCTTTTCTGCATGTGTGTTTCTGACCTCTTAATTCCCTGTCACCCCGGTTAGGCCAGTCCCTAAGCCATGAAGGTCACAGTATTTGAAGCTTCTCACTTTACTGCTGTTTTGAATTACAAGGGAAAATATGAATTCAGTCTTCTCACTGGGGGAAATCTTTAGCACATAACACTTCCAATCACTTCCTCCCTTGTGAAAGTACTGCTTACAAATAAACATGTATTTATGAAAACATAAAATTTTGATATTAAGGACAGCATAAATCCCTCCACACACTTCAAACCATACTTTATTCTTTTCAAAGCTGTTCTCCAAGTAAACTTGCCGATTTCCATAATATCATGTATCACAATCTCTATCCCCAAGGTATAAGCTTCCAAATATTCATCATATTATGAACCCTATCACATATGTTTCTCCCAGAGGAGTCACTACTGCATGGAGAGTCAAGCAAATGAGTTAGCTGTGGAGATAGGAGCACTGCTTATCTAATTAACCACAGTGCTGAGGGAAGAGATGTGCACATAGGAAGAGGAGAGCTGCAGCAACAGGAGAATGCTGAAATCTACTCTCAAAAGCCACTAGGTTGTCATCACAAGATGTTTGTTTAATGATCCTTCTATCCTCTGAAATCTAGCGCCGCTTTCCCATGTGTGAATCCCATGCCACAGCTCCTATATTTCTGTAATTAACTATGTTGTTTCACTTTCATGGTACCTCCTGTACAGAACTGTAAAATCAAACAAAAGTCTTCGTGCTACCTGGAATTTGGACAAAAAATACTTAGTTCTTCTTCTTATGCTTTTTTTTTTTTTATTATTATTATTATTATTATTATTATTATTATTATTATTTTATAACACCATTCAGTTCAACATAATAGCCACAGAATCCCCTGTTCTCCCCCTCTCGCCCACCCCTCCCCCCAGCCCACCCCCCATTCCCACCTCCTCCAGATCAAGGTCTCCCCCAAGGACCGGGGTTGACCTGGTAGACTCAGTCCAGGCAGGTCCATTCCCCCCTCCCAGACCGAGCCAAGTGTCCCTGCATAAGTCCCAGGATTCAAACAGCCAACTCATGCAACGCGCCCAGGACCTGGCACCAATGCACAGCTGCCTCCCAAACAGATCAAGCCAAATGACTGTCTCACCCGTTCAGGTGGCCTGATCCAGTTGGGGGCCCCTCAGCCTTTGGTTCATAGATCCTGTGCTTCCATTCATTTGGTTATTTGTCCCGGTGCTTTATCCAACCTTGGCTTCAACAATTCTCGCTCATATAAATCCTCTTCTTACTCACTAATTAGACTCCCAGTGCTTTTTTTTTAATCTTGGAAAAAATTCAATGTATTAATACGTGGTAGGGCTTTCCCAAACACGATGGCCCTGGCACACATGAAATCTAGTCAATGCCTGATATTTAATTAAGAATTGTACAGGCTCTGAGATGGCTTCCTGCACTGAAAATGATGTGCAGGTCCAAGGCAAATACCTATGTTGTTGATTAGTGCTAACCAGAATGTGGATAAGAACACTGAAGTTTGAAACCACAGATTTATTTTAGTGTTACAACAGTGTCATTAACCCATGAAGTATTTATCATTAGTCGCTGACCTTTAGTACCTATCCAAACAATATGGTAGTTGGAGAAGGTGACAAATACCTGCATATTTAGAACCCCAAATATAGCATATCACTTTCTTTCTTACTTAATTCCATAGATTTTTACAATCTAATACGTATTGTCACTAAGATTTTCTGGTTTTAAAACCTGTAATTTCTACCTTCCAACTGTGGCATCCACCTAAATTTCAATTATAGAATGTAAACAGCAAGTAATTAGTTTCTATAGGTTTAGTCTTGCAAATTTCAAACATTATCACAAAATATATCATCAACAACAAATATATATGCTGGGTAGCATACAAAGAGGTACACATACTTCCCTGACTCATTTCCCTGTTTCTTCAATATAATAATTTAATTGACAATTATTTCCTATGCATACAAGATATTCCAGGTCCTCTGATACGTGCTCATGATATAATGGTAAAGAGTTAGTGCCAGATTCCAGCTCTGGATGAGGTCAGAGTCTGAAGATGGGTGGGTGCAAGAGTGGGGATGGGAGGAATCAGACAGGGGACACTTCTTAGTTTCATTTTAAGAGAGACAGACAGAGAAGAAGTACATCTCTGTATGGCTTGTCCTACTCTGACAGGAGCTATCCCAGGCAGGACAGGTTCCAGAGTTGGCGAGGAAAGTAGGTGAGCCAGGCCTTAGTGGTTGGGAGAATCTTGCACCCTGACTAGCAGCCAGAGTGCTTCATTGTACATAATTTAGTAAGCAGGGATACATTCACAATGTTCCAAAACATAGATTATGTCATTTTTTGTTTTGGGACATGTGTTTCACCACTTCTTGCTCATCTTTTAATCATCATTAATAAACTATAACAGAGTTATCATTTCCAATTATTTTCCCTCAAGTTTTGACATCATTGATAAACAGAGTTATCAATTTTACTCATTAACTCCATAACCCAATTTTTAAGAATCTAGAGGCCTATTCTCAGGCTGGTAGCTTTTGTGGCTACAAGGACATTAGACCAAAACAAAATCTTCAAGCCAGCCCAGACATATTGCCATGTCCCAAGCAATGTATTATTAACTCTTTAATAGTCAGAGTACCTAAGAAAAATCCTCAGGCGAAAGCTACTGCAGTTATTATTCAAATTCTGGCATAATACAATGTTTATATTTTACATCTTTATAGAATTTGTCTATATGTCTAATCCTGGCATTCTGTTGTTCCTTGGTCATATGACACCAGAGTAGCTCTATATGTGCTAACTTTTCTAAGAAAGGGACGTCCTGACATCTCATTCTTATATCATCTTTCCATTCAATACTTTGTTCATCAACATAAGTCTCTGTATAGGACAGAGGTAACTTCAGCTAATGTAACTTTGTTGCTGTATATGTAATCACCTGAGTGTACAGTAGAAAGAGGCTTACAGTCTGATTGGTGGCTAACTCCTCTAGCCCATCAAATCTTGTTATCCTTTTTAAGTTTACTTTGTTTTGAATATCTTGTTCTAGAGTAAGTACAGAAACAGATGATTCAAAAATGTCTCATAGCCTCATAAAGAGACCTCTGGCTACTTTATGTGTGTCACAGCCTCCAAGGTGTAAGGATGACCTTCAAGTGATAAGGATATCTCCCTAAAAGTGGGAGGGGTAATATGTTCAGGACTTTCCTGGGGAAGCTTAGAAGCAACATTCCTGGGAAAAGGCATAAATGATTCATCTGAAATTTCTCATCAATCCAGTATCCCAAAATTGTACAAATATTAAAAGTCTCCCAAGTATGCAACAGGTGGAGATGAAAAACAAAGGTGATGTGGCAGCCATCATGTAGCACAGCTTTGCTGGGTCTTTGTCAAGCAACTGTGCTGGCCTTATGACTTTTGCTGTTCTCATCAGATATGGCTGTGCCAAGTTAGCACATGTACCCTCCCCACGCCCTAAACTTGGAGTCTAGAGACAAGAAAGCAGATTCTGAACTTCTTGGAATGCTTATGAAAGAAACCTATTATGAAGTATACTCCCAACCTGAAATATGAACAACAAAAATCAAGATTAAATATGAAAATATTGTCTGAATCATCTATAAAGCCCCACACATGACCTTAATTATTAGAGCTATATAACTCTTCAGTGGCCACTCATTTTGTGACCTCACCAATCCAGGAAGCAAATATGGAGTGTATGATATGATCTTTAACCATCCCAAATAAAAATATGAACTTTCAACAACCCAAACAGTTAATGGAACAGTAAACTACTAAACTTTCAGTAAATTATAACCAAGAAAAAAATACAATACTAATTTAGTGATGGCTACTTACAGTCTTGACTTTCTGATATTTATTAAAGCAAAATCTCCAATGAAAGATGGAATAAAAATTTAAATGTCCCTAATATTTAAAAAAAACTCATGAGAATTTTTCTTGTGAGTTGGAGATATCATTTATATGAATCAAAATGAAAATTAAGTGAGCTGATTACCACAAATATGATGCAAATCATCAATTTCAAGATTGTTGTTTTAAACTCTATACACCACTCTTTCTTCACTTTCTGTTGTTGTTTAATTTTGAGACTACAATTTAACCACAAAATTTCTTCTTTCCTTTTCCTCTCTGCAAACCCACCCATATACCCCCCTCCACTCAAATTCATGTCTTTCTTTTTCATCTATTGTTATTGCATGCATATATATGTATATATATATATATATACATATGTATATATTAATATAACTTGTTGAGTCCATATAATGTTCCTTTTTCCAGTTCCTTGAATTTTCTGTGTCTTTTCTCTGTGTCTACCACACTATTAAAAATGGCTTATATAGTATTCTGATAGACATAAAATACTATAATGCTATTTGTGTTGTGCTTTTTTAGTCAGTAAAATGTGTCTTGTCTACCCTGCAGACATTAAGAACAATTTCTTCACAGCACCTTGCACAATGATTGCCTTTCCCATCTTGGAACCTAATTGCTATGCTGCATCCCTGCATCCTGTTGTCACCTACACACTAAAGGAGAGAAAAAGAGGATATCTATATGCTCTCAATATATTGCATCTGTACCAGTGAAGAGCCCTAATATTTATTGTTGTTCCCTTCTTCTTCAAAGATTCCCAATTTTTAAAATACAGTAAAGTAGTCACTAGAGGACTTGGATCCTAGTTCCAGCTACGACTCTTCTGCAGGCAAAGGTTCCCTTATGACTCATATTCCTGTTTTCCTAAGAGTGTTCATCTCAAATGTTGCTTCTACTATTCTAGAATTCTATATTTTAACCTTGTTTATAATATAAACCAGGAATTATTTCAAAACAATCTATACCAACATATGTTTAATAAAACCCTGGTTTTATTGGCTATTGGGATGTATTGCATGATAAGCAGATTCTTCCATAAGCTGAGCATGGTGGCTTTGGAGTCAAACTGCTTTGGCTGAAATTTCAGCTCAGTACCGTATTAGTTGTGTGATTTTGAGTCAATTATGTTATGTTTCAGTGCCTTGGTTTTCTACTCTAAAACTAACAGGGATATTGATAATCTTCCCAGGAATGTTTCGAGGATTAAGCATGTGGATACATATGAGAACCTGAAAGAGTTCTTAATATACATAGGATTCAGTAAGGAAAAATTTCTAATACTGCTACAATCTTCAACAACATTTAATGTGTCTGAGAAAGTTAGGGAAATTTTAACCCCTAAATTCAGAAATAATCTATAATATAGGGAGTCATATTCTTCAAACTTACTCAACTTCACAATTCTCCTCATCCCCCAGCTTCTCCCTATGGTCTTGTGTTGAGGCAAAGAGACCTTGGGAAACCCATTCTAAACTAGGGGTTACAGGACATGGAATCGACCTTGACTTTGCTACTAATTAGGTATATGACTTTGGAGAAACATCACACAACATTTCTGTCCCCAAATCACTTATTGAAATGAGACCCTTGAGCAATATAACTGACAAAACTTGGTTATGCTGGAAATTCAAAACTACTGCGTGGTAAACTCTTTTCTAGGACCATGGGGGCTTATCAAATTTCTCCTACTTGATGGATCATACAAACCTTTTTATCTCCTAAAGAAGACTTTTAGCAACACTGAACCAGTAACAGTTAACCTCTGCTGAGAAGCCATGGAAAATTAAAAACAAGAACAAATCCTGAGAAAAACCTACAGTCAGCAGCTAGAAACTTCTTAAAAGTAGACATGGGGCTCTTAGAGATCAAAGGTCCTTAAATGTGATTTTGTCACTCTGCCTTCCTTTAGAGAGAAACAAATTAAACTGCAAATGGAAAAGACTTACCTACAGTCACACAGAAACTTACCCACAAGCATGCTCTGCTATTCCATACAAGAGTCACAGAATGTAAAGAAAGATTTTGAATTCCCTACACAGCCTTTACATGCATTTATCTTCACAATCCAGTCTAACACTGAAAAGCTGCAGGAGCACATTTTTGAGATCAGTATTCCTGCTGGTACTCTGGTCTCAGTGAGGAAGAAAGACAGGAATCAGACCCAGAAAGGAGGTATACCTGTGCATAACATAAAACTCTGTCTACAGCTCTCTCAAGTTTTGCTTTCTATAGGAGTCCAAATTCATCTCACAATGCCCAACAACACAGAGGAAGTAGTGCTCTGTTTGTTTTGTTTGTTTGTTTAATAATGAGCATAATGCAAGGATGCCTGCTTAGAATTACTAAAGCTGAACATTCATAACTCCCTTAGAGTTCTGCTCTTTGCTTACCTAATAGGCTTTTACACTCACATGGTTGATTCCCCCCCCCCATCTCCCGGCACAAAAGGGAAAGGCAAGGAAAAGAGAGAAGGGGAGGGAGAGGGGAAGCTGTGAAAAAATAGTAGAGAGGACTGGAAATTTCCTCTCTCTCATATTAAAGCCTTATCAAAATCCTGATTTAACTTCTTAAATGGCCTTATAACATTTCTAAAACTCAGTTTCCTCAACTATAAAACAGAAATGCTGGCAACCCCCCTCCAGCAGAATTTTATGAGAATTCCATCCATTTAGGCATAAGAAGTATTCAAAGCAGGGCCTGAGGCCTAGGTCAGTGGAAAAGCCCCTGCTTAGCATGCATAAACCTTTGGTTCAACATCATACACACACACACACACACTACACACACACACACACACACACACACACACACACACTACACACACACACACACACCACACACACACACACACACACACACACACACCACACACACACACACACACACACACACACGAGAGAGAGAGAGAGAGACAGACAGACAGACAGACAGACAGACAGACAGACAGAGAGATAGAGAGACAGCGAGAAAAAGAGAGAGACAGAGACAGACAGGGAGAGAGAAACAGACACAGAAGAGGAAGAGAAGGGGGGAGGGGGAGAAGGGGGTGGAAGAAAGAAGAGAAACAGAGAACATAAAGCAATGTCAGTCTAGCATCTGGCCATTGTCCAATAAACAGCGACCAGCAGCTGTTTTCTACACTTGCATGTATTGGTGCTGCATTGAAAATTAACACTGCCTTAGGAAGGACAATTTGGGTATAGGAATCTTAAGATCCTAAATGTGAACTGCATTTCTAGAAAATTTTCCTGGTGAAAATAAATCAATGTGCAAAGAATACAGAGTTATACACAAGGAAATATAACAAAACACAACAAATGCTGTATCTGATATGATGAGGAAGGATAACTACAGGTGATTTCTGTAGTTCATACCTTTTGTGTTGTTTGGAGGGTTGAGAATGAGTACATGCTCCTTTTCTAATAACAGAAAGTAATAATACAGTTTTTTTGTTAACAGGTTTAATTTGTCACTTTTTTTCCTCAAAGATCTATGTCCCAGAGATTTTCCTTTTAACCATTCACCATTCTAAGTTCAAACAGCTGAAGGTACTTCACAAAGCTGGCTCTTGGCAACTGTAACTGAATTCTTGTAATGATTCTAGCCACCCTTTATATTTTCTGTCCTCTTTTAAAAGGAGAGTGAGGACATGGAAAATAAAAAGACACCAAGTTGAAAAATCAGTACACAAAGCTACACAGAATAGACCCAAGCACCCCAGACAAATGGCAATGCAGATGAACACTCCATCATAAATAGGGACTCTCTCTCAGCATCCATCCTTTTCTTCCCCTCACCCAACCTGCTCTCTGGGTAAGTTAATATGCTAGTGTCAGCATTAACTCTCCTCGCTTTGGTCAGCTTGTGTCACAACCCTAGAATTATTTAAACATTGGGGATTTTGTATATATTATAGTTTGAGAAGAGAGACCAATGCACACACACAGCACCATAAAAATTCTGCAGAGTGCCAGCTTCCCTGGCTCATTGTGTCCTTCAGACAGCAGTGACAAATGGAGCAGTCTGTGGAGAGCTCCTCCTGGTGACATGAGTTACCTTGCCAACTAGGGCTCATTACAAAACACGAACCATTGCACTGGTCTGGAACAGAAGGCAATTTTCAATTCATTTATAGCTCATGCCACTCACTTGTTTCACCTCAGCTCTTAAGGGGATGGCTTTGCAAACATAAGGCCCCTTGGCCATATAAATTAGTGACTTAAATATGAGCTTATAGCCAAAGCATTTTAGGTATCTTGGCTCTGTTTGTTTGTAGTTAATTGAAACTAGAAATGGAACCTTTCTGACTTGAAATTTACATGCAGGTTCTGAAAATCATATTAATAGAGTCATATGCCAAACTTGCATTGCAATTCACAAGGCATATTTCTCCCTTATAGTTACCAGTCAGACATTTAGCAAGTAACAGAAGAATGCAGCTTAAATGGCGATACTGTCTCACATTTCAATCCAGAAACCATGAGTCTGGCTATCAGTTCCTCTTCCTCCTTCAAATACTTTTGATCATTATGAAGTAGCAAGTGCATGATAAACGATAGTGGGTAAAATTGCCTCATCAGTAGGGGATAACAACTTACAAATGGATTAAATAGACTCAGGTTTGTAATTCTAACTTGAAGAATGCTTGTTGTCATAATGAGATGGAGAAGTATGTCAATCTCTGTTGAGTCACCTAGTATGTGCCATATTTACTTACAGGCCTTGATAATTTAACCAACAATAATGTGAAAGGACTACAGATGAAGAGAAAGATTAGAACCTCAGTAATCACCTTCCTTGCCTATGGGATTCTGCACTAAATGTCAAGAGCCATTAAATCTCTGAGATCACATATAATTATGGTGATGCTGATATTAATAAAGAATTGATAGCCCACATACAAGTCTCTTTTATTATATTTGAAAATGGGTTAAGTTTGGAAGTTTCAGCTGTCTATAAAAAAAAAATCACAAGCTGAATGGAAGGTCTTCAAACCCACAAATAGTCAATATATCATAAGTCAACAGACCCAAGCACTTGGACAGTTGAGGTAGACAAGTCATGACATATAAGTCAGCTGGGAGCACCCACTAATTTCTAGACCATCTGGGACATACCAAAATTAGGTTTGCAAGATATGGTCAGTTACCATACAGCTCTCAAGTGCCTATAACCAAGTGAAAGTACTATTTCCTGTTTTACCCACAGCCTACTTTTGTTGGAAAAGAATATTTTCTTTCTCATTATAGGATATTTTACACATAATCATTGAGCAATGGCTCTGATTTATTGTTATATATGGACCTATGTCCAAAATCCTTCAGGAAAGTATCAAAACTTCTTCCCCAAGAGCACATGTATTTTAGAGGCATTTGCTCAAAATATTGAGCAAAGTCTCTCTGAAATTCACAAGTGTATCTGGGGACTTAATCCCTTCAGGTTAAGGCTTATTGCACATGTGGGTGGAGTCATAATTTTCAAATACACTAAACCCTATAAGGCATGAGCTCTCCTTTTTTTTTTTTTTTTTTTTTTTTTTTTTTTTTTTTTTTACAAAAAACTCCAACCTCAAAGTTAAGTCTTAAGTAGTTGCCACCAGACCCTAACTGGTCAAAGAATGTTATCATTCTTTTACCTTTGTGTAAAATTCTGCCCTCTGCCCTTTCCAAAAAGACTTTCTTGATTTTATCACAGTCTTTCACTCTTTGTCATAGCCATTTACTGGTTTCCTGTTACAAGATTCACTGAAGGCTATCATTTATTCTTTATGAGAATCCTCTTGATTTAATTAATTATAGCAAAATTTTTATTTGGCTCCAAAAACTACATGAAAAGAATTTCTTACATAATAGTATAATCATTCTCAACTTTGACTCTGTGCATATGAGATACCTGTAGACATTATTTACAAAACATCACTTTCCTGAAATATACTGAGAGCTCCCAGATAACAGACATCTAGGGTAAGATCACAGATTCCACTATGAAAAGCTTTCTAACATACTATGGTGTAGAGTCAAGCTGGAATATAGCAGGTTCTTGAAATAAGTAGATTTCTCTATTCACTGGCCTTTCTCTCTGATCCTCCATACAGCCACTCCTACATGTAAGTCTTACACATAACAACTGTTCAGTCTCTGAGGTCATAAATGTCAAACTCCTCTTCTAACAGTAGTTTCCCCGTGCTCTAGCTCCTCCACTCCATTATATTCCTCACCACCAGACCTTTGTTCTTTAAATATGAAGGCTCATTCATTGATCGTTTCAACAATGACTTGCCCCAAAACCTGAACCTCATGGTTTTCTTGTTGGAGCATAGAAATAATAGCAAAGCATACTTCATTACTCCAGAAGTACAGAGTATCAAGGCAGAAACAGTAATGTAAACACAAAATCATCATACAGCATGAGAAGGGCCACATTTATAAAAAGCCTTTTCTATTAAATTGAACTTTTCCCTATTACTGTTCACACACTGTCATTTCATTCCATATCTGTTTAATGATTTTTTCCTCCTTTCACTTGGAAATAAAATTCAAGAAAGTCTATTTTTTTCTTCCTTATCTCTCCCCAGTGTGGGAAATGGTGACTGACACAGCAGTACTCAATAAACTGTTGTTAAATGGATGAATACAATAGATAAGTGCTGGTAGAGATAGATGAAGGAAGTACAAAAAACGGAGGAGAATCTATTTTAACTGAGAGATGTAGGACTGCATGTGTGAGCGTGTGTGTGTATGTGTGTGTGTGTGTGTGTGTGTGTGTGTAAGATCATGTGCATGTATCTGCGTGTATGTAGAATTGTGTGTGTGTGTGCATGTGTGTGTATAGGATTGTATGTGGGTATACGTGTAGGACTGTGTGTGTGTGCAGGATTGTGTGTATGTGTATAGGATTGTGTGCATGTGTGTGTAGGATTGTGCGTGTGTGTAGGATTGTGTGTGTGTGTAGGATTGTGTGTGTGCATGTGTGTGTAGGATTGTGTGTGTGTATGTGTGTAGGATTATGTGTGTGTAGGATTGTGTGCGTGTGTGTGTGCATGTGTGTACAGGATTGTGTGTGTGTACAGGATTCTGTGTGTGTGTGGAATTGTGTGTGTGTAGGATTGTGTGTATGTATAGGATTGTGTGTGTGCATGTGTGTGTAGGATTGTGTGTGTGCATGTATGCAGGATTGTGTGTGTAGGATTGTGTGTGTGTGCATGTGTGTGCAGGATATTGTGTGTGTATGTAGGATTGTGTGTGTGTGTAGGATTGTGTGTGTGCAGGATTGTGTGTGTAGGATTGTGTGTGTGTGTGTGCATGTGTGTGCAGGATTGTGTGTGTATGTAGGATTGTGTGTGTGCATGTGTGTGTGTGTAGAATTGTACATGTGTTTGTGTACAAATGAGAAAACAAGTGGTGTGGGGGGAGAGTGAAAGATAATGAATAGAATATTTTCTCTTTCTCTTGGGCATTGTGGTTAAATTATTTTCCTTGGATCCTTGGGCTGGACTAAATATCCTCTCTGGGTTCCCTTAGCAGCATTAGTATGTCCCTAATCTTCACAAAAGATATTTTAAATATTTATTGATACACGAAAACCTATCTGATATCTACAAGAGTAAGGACAGTAGTCCTCCTTTATCTATTATTTTGATTTCAATGTCTCAGTCAAGAGTGGTCTAAAAACATTAGAAGGAAAATTCCAGAAACAAACACTTCATAACTTTTAAATTGTGCATCATTCTAATGAGCATGATAATATTTTGTGCTTTCACATTCCATTCCATCGTACTGAGAACACTAATCACCACTTTGGTGTGTGCATACCACACAAGCAAGCCACCCATCAGTCACTTGAAACCACCATGGTTATCAGAATGGTTGCACATTATCACAGTGTTTGTGTTCAAGTAGCTCTTATTTTACTTACTAATAGCCCCAAAGCACAGGAGTAGTGATGGTAACAATCTCGCTATGCCAATGCGAAACTATAAGGAACTTTCCTTTAAAAGAGACCACATTTGCACACGTTTTAATATTCAGCTGTGATTTTGTTTTTCTATTATTAGTAATCTCTTACTATGTCTAAGTATAAATTAAGCTTTAATCACAGATGCCCTTGCACAGGAAAGGCACAATATATATATACAGAGAGTTCAGCACTACTCATTATGTCAGACTCCTATTAGGGGTCTTAAAATGCATTCCTTGCTGATAAGGGGGACTGTTGTACAGCATTTTACCTCTTACAAAATGCTCAACATAACAACGGTAAAAAAAAATAATGCTCATTAAGTGTTTGCTACTTGCAAATAATGAATAGATGATTATTTTAAAACAGTGACAGTCTAGTTTAGGAAAGTTTAATTTTAAACTATTACCAACCTCAGGTGCTGCCATGTTATATGATCCTGTACAAGCAAATTAACCTCTCAGTGTATCAATTTCTACACTCCTCCCAGAGATAATATAAGAGATAATATTTGCTCATGTAATATATGCACAATGTCTGGATTACTCTCAGGACTATGATAGGATTTAAGGGCATTGTATCTTCCATATTAGAAGGTATTTACATCAGTGGGAATGAAGCATTCTGGGATAGATTTTAATTGGAGGAGGGACAGAGGACATGGTATCACTTGTGAGCTTAATGAGGTACCTCTGAGAATAGCAGAAGACCTGAGATCTCAATAGGTATGGAGCTAAACTAATCTTTGCACATTTTCTTCTGCCTGAGTAGAGACACTGAGGGTTGGAAACAGGCAGTACATATAATGTCTGTCAAAAGGGAAAAAGAAAAACAAGAAAGAAAAATAGCCTAGGGTTAGCACTAACCTTGAACCAGGCCATCTGATTGTGGGCAAAAGAAATCAGAGGAAAGTATTTCATTAAGAACCTGACATATCATGTGTAGTATTAATGGGTTGCTTCTAAAGAGAAAATGTCAAAGTGAATGCCCTCTCTTCCTGGTGGGTTTGAAGTGGACAAATTGTAGTGCATTCTGATGAGGAGCTGAGTGAGGCGCATCATATCAACTGCTTGAGAATCCAAAGTGACAAATCATACCAAGCAACATGGAGGCATGCATGGCATTTGTTTCTGCAAACTAAGCAAAGTGCCTGCAGGGACAACACTGAGTCAACTTCTAAGTAGTTTGCTTTGCCACAGTCATTCCCTGGGCTTGTCTTTCTTTTTGAAAGAGAAAAGGCATAAGTGTCATCACAGCTGCTGCAAGATAAAAGGACTGAGCTATAGGAATGGTATCTTGTAAAGTCCCTGGAAGTGAAAATGCTAATGGCAGGAATTGGCTATGGTAAGAAAAGGAAGGTAGAACCACGAAACTAAAGGCAAATGCCAGGTCACAACAGTGAGGAGTGAAGGAAGAAGGATCTGAATAAGGAGCCAAAATAGACAATGCTCCTGTTCAAAGCAGTTACCAAGACATTCTAACCATGCCATATAAAGTACCAACATAGGTTAACCGAATGTAGGGATGCCATGCCTAGAAGTTGCAATTTAAAAAGAAGTGCTTTTATGATCTTTAAAATGTCCTTAGAGTTATTATCTGATTATTTCTAAGTCCAAAATGTTACAATTCAAAGTGCAATGATAATTCTCAAAGTCCAACATATTTCTTTCATGCCTGTCAACGTGAACATTAATGTGGTGTTCAATAAATAGATTGTCCTGTTAACATGAATATTAGGTATCAACTTTTTTCATCTTTCCTTTTCCTATAATTATTTCCTTCTTATATGCTTTGTTACTGTTTAGTCCTTCAGGGAGTATTTGGGGATAAGACATTTCTAAATACAATACAGGTGTTGAGAGATATCCAACTTATAAAGATATCAAATAAGACATAAGAGAACTA
Organism: Peromyscus maniculatus bairdii; assembly: GCF_049852395.1. Taxonomy (NCBI): domain Eukaryota; kingdom Metazoa; phylum Chordata; class Mammalia; order Rodentia; family Cricetidae; genus Peromyscus; species Peromyscus maniculatus. Next base: position 53,825,983 of record NC_134875.1, read on the forward strand.
ACTCCAGAGAAAAGAAAGACAAACCCTAAGATTTTCATAAAATATACTTAAGGAGATATGGCAATCAATGGCTAGAAAAGATATGGAGAGATAAAGGAGATGGTGACAGAAACAAAGATGAGAAAACACATGAAGGTGATTTTTGGATAATCTTAGATTCTACTTTGTACTCCAAGGCTTCCACCACGATTAACAACTACATATTGAACATGTTTTATAATGTTTATATCCATTTCATCATCAAGGAAGATACTATTATATCCACTGAACAAACTCAGAGACTACAAATAGCCTAGATACCTATGTCTGATTATTTGACATGTGCACTGCCTTAAGAGATATGTAGCAATGAGAAAAATGAGCTCGCCTGAATATCAGACATTACCTACCTCCGAATGCAAGATATAGAAGAAAATGTTGCTTCTTTCTCTCTTCATTTTAAATATATCTCTTGAAAGATAAAAAACATTCAATAAATTTTGAACTACCTCATTGTAATATAACTAACTCCTGCACAAATTCAGTGTTGTGAGTGAAGATGCATCCTTTGAAATACAATCAATGGAAGATTATGCAGTAAGCTTGTCCCAGAAAGTTCACGTGTACCTTGCTACCCAATTTCTGCATGAAATTCCATGGTAAATAAAATCTCCCTTCCAGTGACTAAAATATGGAACATAGAAACAAGATTCCAAGAAATTATTGGCATTTGGGAGAAGGGACTAGTCAGTAAATGAGCAGGGTAAGAACTCGGGTCTATTGTAATACTGATGTATCAGCTACAATCTGGGTTTTTATGGCATCTTTTCAAAATAAGCTCGATCTGGCTGGAGCATTTCTAATACAATTGTCCATCCTTTCTAAGAAAGATACCCATTAAATGCAAGGGGATAAAATTTGCTGGTTGTAGCATGTTTTCTTCTGAGCAGATTAAGAGCTGTTCAATAGAAGTATAATAGAATGTGTAAATCTTGTATGACTTGGGAGCAGTGTATCTGACATTGAAGATACAAAGCTGTCATCATGGAGATAACCTGTATATTGAGCACTAGACATTCTGGTAGAGGTAATGCATCTTTGGACAATATTTGAGCAATAAAAACAGATTCAAACCAAAATAAAACACCAAATACCTCATAAAAACAGCCACCAGCAGCCACCAATTCGGCATAAAAATTCAACAGGGATTGTTGGCAATTAAAAAGGCAGTCTTGGCAGTTAAGCTGAATTGCAATAAATCAAAATGAATTCTGAAGTTGGTCTTGTAATGATGAAGCATATAAGAAGATGTTCTTGTACTATTGGACTAAGGAACAAGTTAGGTTTTTCTTTTCCAATAAATAAACCTAAAGCAACTAACTAAGTTGGCTGCTTCATCTAAAGAACAGTCCCATTCATCAATCTGTTTCCAAAGCAAACACTTCTCTGGAACTTTTAGGATGACTAACAATTCCTGCCATAGTTCTGGAGAATAATGAGAGAAATGCTTGCTAAGTTTACCACCTCCACAGTTCTCATATCTGATTAAATAACGCATCTACCTGTCCACCCTCTCACATCTACCTTCAAGTGAGAACTCACACAGAGGAACATTTTTCAGTGTTCTTATGTTAATTGCCACTGTTTTCCTGCAGGATCCAGTTCTTTTGATACCTTCAAAATGTTTTCTTGAAGAAGTATTAGCACATGAACCAAACTATGGATGAACTTGTCTTTTTTCTTTATTTGTGTGTTCATTTTTATTTCATATTGCATATGAATGTTAGCCTGCATGTGTATATATGCACCAGATGCACACCTTCTTCCATAAGATAAACCAAAAGAGTGTATCAGATTTCCTGAAATTAAAGTTACATATGGTTGGAAGCTTGCATGTGTGTGTGCTGGGAACTGAACCCAGATCCTTTGCAAAAGCAACAATTGCTCTTACCACTGAGCTGTATCTCCAGTCCCATGGAAGACCTTTTCATTCACAAGTCAAGAAATTAGAAGGAAATCATAAGTGATACTACTACACATAGAAATTTGTTTACTGTATATTTTCTTGTAAGGTGAATAACTCCTTCTCATTAATATACAATACTAACAGCCACTACACAAAAGTACCCACAAACTATTAATATGTGAGATTCATGTAAGGTTACTGTAAACAATGGGCAAGTCTTGCTTCTTTATCTCAGCAATATCCAACCTGTACACTTACACACATTGAGGCAAAGAAATGAGGAAGTCTAAGAATGATCACACCTAAAACACTGCCAATGCTCCAAGGACCAATTTCTCTTTCCAAAACTAAGATGCTCATCAAAGGAAATGTTCCATTAATGCATGTATAGAAGAATACAAATCTAAAGAAAGTTAACTCAGTGGCTCAGGATGTCAATATTATAAGAAAAGAACAACTAAAAAATAACTAGATACAAACAAAATTTCTACTATGACAGAAATACTAAAATAATTAATGTCCTTTAAACCTAATATCTAAAGAAGAGCTACAAAACTATAGAGTACTAACTAATTCTAGATGCAATTCTTGACTTTATATATTGTATATACTTATTAGATATAGTTTTTATTATATTCGCTATAACTTTTTATTTTAGACAAAAAGGGGAAATGTGGTGATATTGTGTCCCCCAATATATTGTGCCCCCTAATAAACTTATCTGGGGTCAGAGGACAGAATAGCCACTAGATAGACATAGAAGCCAGAAAATGGTGGCACACACACCTTTAATCCTATCACTTGGGAGTCAGAGATCCATCTGGATCTCTGTGAGTTCAAGGCCACAATGGAAACAGCCAGGCATGGTGACACACAATTTTAATCCCAGGAAGTAATGGCAGGAGGCAGAAAGGTATATAAGGCATGAGGACCAGAAACTAGAGGTTTTTAAGCTTTTAGTAGCAGTTCAGCTGAGATCCATTCAGATGAGGACTCAGGGGCTTCCAGTTTGAAGAAACAGGATCGGCTGAGAAGTTGCCAAGATGAGGTTAGCTGTGGTTTGTTCTGCTTCTCTGATCTTTCAGAATTCACCCAAATACTTAGCTCCTAGGGTTTTTTTTTTTATTAATAAGACATTTTAAAATTCGTGTTACACAAAACTATCTAAACATTAGCAAAAATATGTAAGTCAATAGTTACTATATAAAACTCATTATTCCTAAACCCCATACCTACAATAACCAAAATATCTGAGTACAGGCTATTCTTATTTCTCCAGTAGATTATCATTTATTGATACCCTCTGCCTGAGTTTGTATATTCTGTAAGTAGATGGTGATATGAAAGAATGCTGCTTGTCCTTTGAGATCTTTTCTCCCCAGCTTCCATTCAGTGATATAATAGAATCTCTCTCAAATTCTGTATCTCTGTGCATTTGATCTCCTACAACAAAGTACCACAGACTGTGTAATTTGTACAGAATGGAAATGTAATGCTTATAATACCTAAATTTGAGGAAGCCCAAGATTGAAGTGCCAGCTGATCTGATATCCAGTAAGTACTTATGAGCTGCCTCAAAAATACTGTCTCTCATCATTTCCACATGGCAGAGGGACAGAGTCGTCCTTTGAATTTCTGTTGCAAAGTGACTAATTGTATTTGTGAGGGTGGAGCCTTCATGCCAACATCCTCATCTATTAACATTGTCACACTGGATATTATGCTCCAACATATGAAACTTGGGACATGAGAGCCAGAAATTAAGCTTGTAGTACTCTAGAGTCATCAAGACCTAAAAATTACAACAAAAATTGACATACCAAAGTGGATAAGGGGATTCTCTTAGGACTTCATCCCTCAAATAAGAACTATAGGCAATTGATGGTTGCTGAGAGAAGGAAATTCAGTCTTCTCTAGTGAGTACAGGTTAGCCAATCCAAAGAGGTCAGCTTTAAACAGATATAAGCAACATTAAATGATCTCGGCATATAATATTTATAAACACGTGTGTGTGTGTGTGTGTGTGTGTGTGTGTGTGTGTGTGTGTGTGTGTGTGTAACAATTATAATTAAATAATAAGCCATGAATTTAAGAAGGAGTGGAAGGGACAGGAGAAGAGTTGGAAGATAAGGAAAGGGAGACTGATGTACATATAGTACTCGTATATGAAATTCTCAAAAAATAAATTAAATAAAACTATATTTATTAATATCTCTTTAAGCTATGTGTGACTGTAAGACTAATCAAAAGTATATAAAAGAAGTAAAGTATATGAATCTCCTGTTTCACATCATTATAAATATATATAACCTCTAGACTTCATTTTCTGACTGTTCTCTTTCTCATAGGCTAGAATAGAGAGGCAACTGTGACCTGTCTTACATGTATATATGAGAGATATTCTTAGGTCATGGTGGAATTGGGTTTCTAAGTGATCTCAATGAACAGAGGTACCAACTTAAGACCATGAAATTCAAAGAAAGTTAGTTATATATTATATAAACCACTGTATTTGGGAGTCTCTATGCTACCGTACCTTAGCCTACACACCTTTATCAGTGAGCAATGTAAAAATTTATGCTTCAGTCACACAGACTAGTTTTGACTCTCACCTTGTACTTCTCTAGCTTAAGAGGGTCTCTTAAGCAGTCCAAGCATAATATCCTCATCTGTAAAGCATAATTAGTAATATGCTAGGAGTAATGTGAGGATTGTCTATGGAAAGCACTTACTACAATGTTTGTCTAACAGTAAGTGCTAATAATTATCAGATACAATTATATGAAGAGTGGTTCAATGTGACAGGAAAATAAAAAAAAATTAAATTAATAAACTAGAACTTCTCTGGCCGAAATAAAATTCTACTATGCTATTATTAAGAATCTTCTCTCAAATGGTTCTCTTCATTTCAACAGATTGCAAATGATATGGATGTCCTATAGGCACCTACTAGGAAAAGAATTTTCTACAACAAGTCTGATTCTGTCCATACCAAACAGACTTCTGTAGAATATGCAGACGAGAATGGCACTGAAAGACTGAGCTGTTTAGATGGCAAGTCCTTAGCACAGGTAAATAGCTTCCAAAATACCTGGAGGATAATAATGTTCCACACTAGCAATCAAAGAGTCATCGTCTTCTCCAATGGACAAATCCATATTAGAATGCAAAATTTGTGACTCAGGGACAATGTAAGCATATTGCTCAACTAAAACTGGTATGGTAGGATTATTCAATTTTCAATTTCCTATGCCAAAGAGTATTTCATATAGAGAGAGTGAAGGGAATACTCCAGAGCTCAAGAAATGAAAAAATATTAATGGAAATCTTATAATTAATATATAACATCCTTGCCCAGTGAGACTTGTGGAACATGGAAGCACAAAATCTGAAACAATACTAGAAGAACAACATACCTGAAACAGTTCTTCATCATTCTTCCAAGTGGCTTACTGTAGATCTGCATATATGGCAGGTTCTAGTGATGGGAGCACGTCAGAGTGAAAAAATACCTTAACCTGTGCGTTGTGACCATGTACAGACCTGTGGGTTTCTCAGAGTTTCAATGACTTGTCAGAATCAGAGCCTGTCGCTACAAATTTTCAAATGACTAGATAAATATATGTTTGTTTCTTGAACAGTGCATGGTTTATTTTTATTTTTAATTATTTATTATTATTTTTAATTTTTACATCCTGACTGCAGTTTCCCCTCCCTACAATCCTCCCATTCCCTCTCCTCACATCCTCCCCATCTCCTCTCAACCCCCCTGCACTCACATCTCCTCAGCTTCTATTCATATAAAGATCAGGCTTCCCACAGATATCAACCAAACATGGCTTATAAAGGTGCAGTAAGACTAGGCACCTCCCCTCATATTAAGGCTGGTCAAGGCAACCCAGTATGAGTAACAATGTCCAAAAAGCTGGCAAAAGAGTTAGAGACAGCCCCTGTTCTCACTGTTAGGAGTTCCACAAGAAGACCCAGAACTAACCACATACTCAGTCACAAAAACAAGTCTCAACAGATTAAAAAAAAATAAAATAACCCCCTTGCATCTTATCAGATCACAATGGATTAAAGCTGGGTTCGACAACAGAAACAAAAAGCATACAAACTCATGGAAACTGAACAAATTTATACTTAATGAAACTGGGTCAAGGCAGAAGAAATGAAGGAAATTAAACACTTCCTAGAATTCAATGAAAACAAATGCACACATACCCAAACTAATGGGACACTAGGAAAGGAATGCTAAGAGGGAAATTCATAACATTAAATGTTCACATAAAGAAATTGGAGAGATCTCACACTAGTCACTTAACAGCACACCTGAAAGCTCTAGAACAAAAAGAAGCAAATGGACCCAAGAGGAGTATATGGCAGAAAATAAATTGAGGGCTAAAATCAATAAAATAGAAACAAAGAACAATATTAAGAATCAATGAAACAAAAAATTGGTTCTTTGATAAAATCAACAAGATATACAAACTTCTATGCAAACTAACTAAAAGGTAGAGAGAGAATATCAAAATTAATAAATATATATTTTAAGTATCACCATAAATAACATAATGCAAGAGATCTTGTGAAGTGTAAATATTATAATTTTCTTAGGAAGTTTTTGATGTTCAGATTTTTTGTTTGGTTTTTATATACATTTTAATTGAAAATATTTTCATACGACATATTCTGATTATTATTTCCCCTCCCCTGACTCTTCTGAGATTCATATCTCCTCATTATCCACTCAACTCCATGCCCTTTCTTTCCCTATTTAGAAGCAATCAGGAAAAAATAAAACAAAAATTAAAAAAACATAAATACACACACACAAAAATCATTAAAACACAAAACAAAAAAGCATATATACAAGCAAAAGATCAGTAAGACAAAAAATGATCAAACAAAGCAATATGAGACAAACAGTCTGCACAAATACCATTGAGTACATTTTGTGTTGCCCATCTACTGCTGGGCATGTGCACTATACTTAAGTATGATTAATACACATAGTGATACTATTAGAGAAAACAAATTTTGACTTTGAATGCAGATGTCAATCGCAGATAGCATCTTGGTTAGGAGATTGGGAGCCTGTGTTTTGATATTTCTTAATCTACCTATCTACCCCTATCTGACTGGGTTCTGATACATGAGCTGCATTTTACAACCACTTAATCTGTATTCATTATATGGAGCTTACCTGCTTGATTATCTTCTTGTTCTGTCCAAATGTCTATTTCTATTTATTGTAAGTTTTCAATAACAAGTTATGAGCTATAGGTCTAAGCTCAGTTTTGACACCACTATTTAAGAAAATAATTTTGGCAAGATTCCTTCTTGAAAGATAGGAAGAGGATAATGAAAACTGAAAATGAGTTTGAGAGAAGACATAGAGGAAGGAAAGAAAGTCTGTAAAATGTTCTAATAATCAACTCTGGGGACACTCTGTAGCTTCTATCTGTCTCTTGATCTTCCTGACTATTCACCAAAAGGAATTCTTTTGTTCTGGGAAGATATTTGAATAATTTGAAACTTGATCTAAAGACATCTGGTTTTAGTGCATGAAGAGGTAAATGAGTTTTAGGAAATGTAACAACAGATTATATGCCCAGTATAAAGGAAAATTCATTTTAATTGGCTAGTAAATATGTTGTATTCTAAAAAAAAAAAAAAAAAAAAAAACAACTTAACAATTCTGAAACATTTTGGAGACCTATGGATCAGAGATCTTCCAAATGAAAGTCAATATTATCCCATGTATTCCCTTACTCTTCATTCCTTGCTTCATTCATTCTATAGAAAGCCTTTTTCTGACTCAAAGATCTCCTGAGTTATTTTCAGTTGAGTGTGGTACTAACAATAGGTAATGAAGTGTAAAATACACTTTAAAATTGAAAATGTCTGATTAGCTGGGTAATTCTGTCAACAGGTTTTGCAAGACTTTAAAGTTAGCATTCTTGGCAACCAATGGAATAGAAAGGCTAATTGTAAATCATATATCTGATAAGAAGTTAATGGTCAAACTATGAAACAAACTCAGAATTTAGCATCAAAGAACAAGCAACTTGATTGTGAGATGAGTAAAGAATTTAAGTAGACATTTTTCAAGATATAGAAATGGTGAACAAACATATGAAAAGATATTTATCATCACTAATAATTACAGAAATGTAAACCAAATGCAATTTCATAGCCTTTATGTTATATATAAAGAAAAGGAAAAATATGTTAGAATATCGAGAAATAGAAACTCTTATCACCATTGGTAGGAATGTAAACCAGAACAACAGCTATGATAAACAGTATGGAGGTTCTTTTTAAAAAAAAAATAGGACTATGGAGATAGTTCAGCAAGTAAATGATTTGCTGTACAAGAATGAAGACCTGAATTCAAATCCATGGAGACCCAGGGACAGTAGTATGTGTCTGTAATTCCAGTGTTATTAAGATGAAATGGGAGGTGAAGACAGAAGAATACCCAGATGCCCACAGGCCAGCTGAGCCCATATGATATTAGAACACGCCACATTACAGTATTATACTCTGTTTTTAGAGGAGAGGGAGTCAAAGACAGCTTAAGCTTAAGGGTTGGAAAAGTATACTTTGTAACTTGGTGTTAAAGTTAATTGAACAATCTGTATTCCTCTAATTCTCAATTTAGCTTTCAGAACCATTGTGGCCTACTGAGCCTTTGGGGATGCACAATTGGATGCTTTAAATAATGTAGCTAAGTGCAGTTCATATTCTCCTATACAATACTAGAAGTATTCTTTAACTTCATCCTGATGGTTCACTTGCTCACAACATTCTTTCTCTTTTATTTTTTTTATTAAGGATTTTTTAAAATTCATTTCATACCAATCACAGATCGCCCTCTCCTCCCTCCTCCCACCCCTCCCTCCTTCTCCGCAACCAACTCCCCATTCCTGACTCCAACAGAGCAACATTCTCTTTTCATCCCCAGTTATTATAGGCCTACACACCATAATTGCTCAGAAAGTATATGCCTGTTAAATGAAGACTCCATGTAAGAAAAAAATGAGTTGTCAAGTAACAGGGACATGTACTCTTGAAGCCAGCTTCTCATGGGTGTAAGACAAATGATGTAAAATGATGATGTAGCATCCTAGAGGTTCTCCAAGTACCTATTATAATGCTCTATCAAATTATTTTCTGAGAAATAACTGTGTCATTAATAGCCCTAGACAGGCTAGGTAACAAGGAAAGCCCAAAGAGGGATACATGGATTTCCCTGGGAAGGGGAAATAAAAGAGATCTCCTGGGTAGACTGAGTGGGTGTAGGGGGATGGGAACATGAGGGAAGAGATGGTAAAGTTAAGGAAGGGACAGAGAGGGAGAGCAATGAAGGAGCTATCTTGATAGAGGGGGGCATTATAGGGTCAGATAGAAACCTGGTGCCAGGGAAATTCCCAGGAATTCTCTAGGATAACCCCAGCTAAGACTCATAGCAATAGTGCTGAGGGTGCCTGAACTGGCTATCTCCTGTAATCATATTGGTGACTACTCCAATTGTCATCAGAGAGTCTTCATCCAGTAACTGATGGAAGCAGATGCAGAGATCCATAGCCAAGCACTGGGCTGAGCTCTAGGAGTCCTGCTGAAGAGAGAGAGGAGGGATTACATTAGCTGGGGGGTGGAATCAAGATCATGATGTGGGAACCCACAGAGACAGCTGACTTGGGATCATAAGAGCTCACTGGCCAACAGCTAGGGAGCCTGCAAAGGACCAACTTAGGCCCTCTGCATGTGTGTGATAGTTGTGTACTCTGGTCTATTTGTGGGGCTCCTACCAGTGGAGTCAGGGTCTCTCCTTGGCACATAAACTGGCTTTTGGGAACCTATTCCCCATGCTGGGTTGCCTTGCCCAGCCTTGTTGCAGGTAGAGGAGTTTTGTGTGCCAACTTTGATGTGCCATACTTTGTTGACATCCATGGGAGGCCTGCGCCTTTGTCAACTGAGACAAAGGAGGAGTGAATGGGGTCAGGGGTAGATGGGAAGTGGATGGAGGGAAGAGAAGGAGAAGAGGAGAGGAAGCTGTGGTCAGTATGCAAAATAAATGAAAAACTTTATTTATTAACAAAAACGAAAGAAATATCTGTATCTCTCTTTCCACAACATCTATTGTTTATGCCACAATTTTAGAAACATAGCTGAAGTAAGGGGGTTGCTTGAGGACATTATGCCATTTGCTACTACATTACCAGGACTTTCTTCTATGGCCTTCAAAATGCAAGTGCTTCCTTAAATATAGATGCTTCACTAATTGTAAACTAAATCAGTTCCCCCATTAGCACATTATAATTGCAGTGATGGTTCGTCTTCATTTTCTAAGTGACATTAGATTTAATACTTGACCTTTGGTTCACTGCTGTCCACATCATTAGAGAGCTCTTAATCTACTAAGTTCAATACTTAAAATTGACAGATGTCCTACACATTCTAAAAAATCTTCCTCAAACCACTAAAAAATGTAACAAATCACTCTACTTGTTTTATTAAATTTGGATTATGTACATAGAAAAAATTTCAAAATGTAAACATACATATATCCCATGAACCTTAACAGGCTATATTTCCCTATGATTACTTTATTTGCATTTGACTTTAATATTTTAACATTTTAATATGAATTCTTCCTCAGTTTTAGTGGCCATTGTTAAATTTATGATCTATACTGATAAGATGTATTTCTAATTTTAAAAATTGACCTTGATTGTAGATAGTTGATGCTAAAGTAAATGAGAGTTTGAATAGTCTTAACATTTAGATTTTGGAAAGTAGTTTTAAGGTGGTAAGGTATTTTGAAAACATAATTTGCAAATTTTTGCAATTGAGCATTAACTTGTATGCTTAATTTAGAGTGAATGCCCAGGCAAAGCGCTCCTTCCTTTAGGGCACTTATAAGTCTGCTGACACTCTCTGCACATTAAAAGACATTTAAACAGCAAAGCAGGAACAAATGGGAAGATTGGCAGTTAGGTGGTGAGGATATGTGATTTCAAGGATGGCGAGCAAATGAACACAAGAAAATATACTATAGGAGATAGTGAAAATATCAGGTTTTACCAGCTGAGAAAGTTAGTGACTATAAAACCTCCAAATCATATTTTATTTGCTATTGATTACTCATAATACCCTACTTGCAAATGATGCAAACATCTGTTCACATGACAACAAATACGTCATTTTTGCTGCTCCAATTTCATTTCCTTGCCTCATATCAAAATGGTTCCTTTCATATTTTATCTTCCTTGAGGACAGAAAATACATCTAGGAATACATCTAGGGCATATTTTTGTGCTGCACTGACACGCCACTGGAGGTACAAACACATTATAATAACATAATTTCTAAATAGTAAAACCATTTATTGTTCTATTTCTGTGATCAAAAGAGTACTATTTAGTTGTGTAAAATCATTCTTCTATCATATATTTATAACACCCATGGCAGGCTTCAGATAAGGAACTCATAACACAGAAGCTCCTAAAGAGCTGTCTTGTGTTATTCCTTTACATGTAATAGCCTTCTCTACTTAACAACCTAATATTCACATTGGAATTCAAATTTCTCTGTTATGATGATATCTCCAAGATATCTTTGATAAACATCTTTTAGACTTGTTTTTCTGTTGAATTATCTTTCAACTCTAAGTATTCAGTGTCCAGGACAATGCATCCCTATTAAATGGGAAATAAACTACTATTCAAGGAAAAGTATACTTCATTTCAACATATTCTGTTATTCCAGGTCCGTAATCCTATCAATATTCTTTTATTCTCCCCATCATTTCCTTTCTTCCCTTTCTGTCCACTGTTAATGTTAGGTCACCTACCATCTTCCTTGTATGTTCAATGATTTGGCATTCTAAGTTATATATAAAGCCTGGGACTTGGAAAGGGTGGTCAAATGGATCTTTTTAAGTCACAGTGACAGAAAATGCAAACTTGAGTCCCTTAAACAAAAGGTAATTTATTATACCACATAATTCCAGGTAAATATATCTATACTGATGACTTAAGCAATGGATCCAAAATCTCATTCTTCATTCTTTGACCTTAGCCTTTGTTCTTATGCATTTTACATTATACAACTCTAAAGTTACAATTTACATTTAGATAACTCCAAGTCCATCGACAGGAGTACAAGCCTCTTTACCAGAAGTGGTCACTTAAGTTTTACTCTATCTCTTTTGTTCTATTTGTGTCATATACCCTGAACTTGAATTAATCATTGGAGCCTAGTAGAACGCAAAGCTCTAATTGGCTTGATCCTGAGCCTATAACAAGCACAAGAGCGAAGATGTATAATCTAGCAAGAAAAAGTATAAAGGGAGGATTTCAAAAGAAAGGTAAGTGAATTCCGGGTAGCAAAATAATCAACCCCAATTAATATACACAAAGAAAAACCACCTAAGAATTCACTCTGGAAACATTGCAAAATATATTCATAGAATTTAACTATACCATTGTTACATGAATTAAGAAGGAAACAGGAACACACTAAGTTGTTTTCTTGATTTCATAAACCAAATATTTTTCACTCATCAAAAGCTAGAAAATCCTACTTCCGATGGTACTTTGGGGTGCTTTTATAATGTCTTCATAATGAACATAAACCAATTCAAACCATTAGTGAGAAGTAACTTTTAGAGGATACTCTCTTCATGCTATTTTAGGAAATAAAATATAATATTTATACTGATTTCCTATTTCAAGTCACATTAAGAATTACATATTTTTTTGTGCTTTAAAAGTGGAAACTACAGCACAGATGGATCTTACAAACAGATCTGCCAATACCCAGATTATTTTTCAAAGGCAGTTTCCATCATTATTCACTAACTACTTAATCAAATAACTAATAGCTTTATTTCTTGACTTCAGTATTACCTTTTTGTAAGAGATTTATAATTAAAGAAAACACATTTTCATAATTAAAGCTACCATGTAATATGAATTGCTAAATGGTCTTATTAATAAAAAACAAACAAACAAACAAACCTGGAGCCAGATATTGGGATGAAAGCTGAAAGATCAGAGAAACAGAACAATCATGCAGCCATGTTCTTACATCTATGAAATCCTCAGCCCCAAGAGAGAGAGAGAGACTTCCTGTTTATTCATGCCTCATATACTTTTCTGTGCCCTGCCATTTTACTCCCATCCTAGTGCTGGGATTAAAGGCATGCACCACTACTGCCCTGCTCTATTCCCAGTGTGGCCTTGAACTCACAGAGATCTGGATGGATCTTTGCCTCCCGAACGCTAGGATGAAAGGTGTGTGCCACCACTGCCTGATCCCTATGTCTAATTTAGTGGCTGACTTTGTCCTCTGGTCCTCAAGCAAGCTTTATTAGGGAACACAATACCACCATTTTGGGGAGGGGAAAAAAGCCAACATGTCAAAGAGTTTCACTAAGTGGTTTAGCAATGAAAACAGGAGAAAGTTTGGATAGAAATAATATGCCCATATTTTGTGTTTTGTTATGCTCCTAATATATATAAAGAAGGATGTGTGCCCATTTGTTGTCTATGATGATTATGCCAAATCAAAATTCACTGTCTTAAACATCAAAATTCAGCTGTGGACCAAAATTTCCCTCATCAACCCTTTGGTCCTTACCCCAATTCAGTAATTTATTCTATCAAGTACAAGCAGCCATGTCAATCAGATGAATGTGTCCTCTTTCAGTTGGTGACAGGAAATCACAATTATTTTGCCCAAGATTTTAAATTATTTCCTTATCTTCCTGCTTTAAAGTATCACTATTCTTTCTTAAAATACATGGATTTAAAAAGAAGAAAGAACCACAGATATTAAGGTAACACTACCTTTTCTTTTGAGACCAGTCAAAAGAAATAAGAACATTTAATAACATATAAGGAACAACAAAAATTTCTTTCACACCTTATTAATACAAAATACAAATCACCTTTGAGGGTTTTTTGAAAGACATATATAGTCAGTATTTGACATGCTAATTGAGTTATCAGCCTCAAAGGCTGATGAAGAGGAAATCAATTATCACATGGACTTTATTCTGCAGTCTGTAAACTGATAAATAACACTGGAGCCACCCCTTACTGGGCTTCTGCCCAACATTTCTGCTGCTGGCATCCTTCTGCAGTGGAAATATGGCTGGTAAAATAGAAGGTGTGTGGGAGTAAAGCTACACTGATTACCCCTTGAGTTTAAAAGTTAAATTTAGGAGATCCTACAGCACAGAGTTCCTTAATAATGCAGCATTTTTTATAAGGAAAAACCTAAAAACAATGTAGAAAGAAGGTGCAATCACAGGAGTACTTTGCTTTCTCTAAGGACTTTTTTTTCACTATTAACATTGCGTGGGGTTGGTGTGAATGTGTATGGGTACATGTGCCAGACACACATGTGGAGGTCAGAAAACAACTTTGAAGAGTCAGTTCTCTGCACCTTTATGTAGATTTCAGGGGTTGAACTTGGGCTGCCATGCATGTAAATTATGTCACCGCCTTTGCACAGCAAGGACCTTTACACACTGAGCCACCTCACTGGCCCATTTTTAAAATTTTATTAGCATTTTATGTATATATGTTTATATGCACAAGCCACCCATATGTGTGTAGGTCAGAGGACAATTCTGTGGAGTCAGTTCTCTCCCTCCAGTTTTACATGTGTCCCAGGGATCCAATTCAAAATTTTCAATTTGCCCAGCAGGCACTTTTGCACACTGAACCACCTCAACAGCCCTCCCCAAGGTTTTAAGAAGAACCTTAAAATGTATATATGCCCCTTTATAAAATATCTTCCTTAGACTTTATATTGAAGGAGTTATGTGGGCATGTCACAAGTCTAATATCACTTTGATAATGATAAAGATGTATGAATCTTTTCAATGAATTCTTCTCTATAAAATAATTTATCCATGACTAATAGTTAAGGTTCTAGAACCAGAGACACTGGTTTTGATTCATGGTTCTAACCACTTAGTAGCTGGATGACCCAAGGGAAGTTATTTAGTTTCAATTTCCCCAACCATAGAATAGAGATCTTAAGAGAAATGAGCTAATTATGGTGTTCTCTGGAGCTCTGCACAGTCCACCTTCACTGTTCAGCGTCCCGGCACAGAGAGCGCACAGAGAGTACGCTGGCCTATCCAGCTCTCGGGTCTCCAGGCGCCTCCCCTCGCCCCACCTCATAGGCATGACAGTTGCCAGAGTCTCAATGGGGGTTGGAACTTCCAGATCCAAGCTGGAATGGCTACCCACTACATGAAATACTTAATAAACTATACTTGCTATGATGATAGTTATGGTGCTGGCAGTAGTGGCAATGGTGAATATTCTGTCAAGTACTGTGCAATTTATGTTGCTACCTAAAACAGAGAGACTGAAGTCTATCTTTTTTAAATTATTTTCACCTAGCATTTTTTTTAATTTTTCACAAAATATAACACATGGAGAGCTGGATATAGAATCATACCAAACTAGGGCCCTACCTTCAAATCAATGATTTATTTTAAGGTGCTTTATCATATACCTGGAATTATAAAATTTGGTACTTTTAATTCATATCTTCCACAACATTGGCTAAGCTTCAAAGAACTGATGATATATGACATACCTTACCCTTCAAAACAAAAAAAATTGCAAGACAACCTTGATGACTCCTGTTTCACACAAGGAAAATGATGAAACACAACACATCAAAGAAATATCAGGTCCACTGGCTCTTATAAATAAAATGAAGGTCTGAACTCAGAGATAAAATATGATCATCCTGTTAAGTCCAAGGACCAGAATTATCATGATAATCATATCGTTTAGAACAAGATTCCAGTTGCAATAGGGTTCCCTAAGACTTTTAGGTCTACTGAAAGTTTCCATTACTTCTTGGCCTTGACAGTAAAGACAATATTTTGAATTTCAAGTGACTTCTCATCATATAGTTTCTCAGTTTTTGCATATGCCATTTTGTAATGGGATGGTGGGAACATTGAGTCCCAGTTCTTACAGAGCATAAATTTCCAAATGCAGATAACCAATGTAGCTCAATGCATGGAGATGGCAGGTACAAAGAGCTACTCAGATCTATTCTCAGTTGGAAAGGTTAAACTTCCTTAGTTCATAAGTTTATTCTTTAATTCTAAGAAAACCTTAATTCTTCTTAAATACATCACTATTAATGATAGCAATAATTCTGAATGAGAAATGCATTTATTTATTGTAGGCAAGACATCTTTTGCTATACCCAGTAGCATCTTATCTCTCCCTAATAATTCCAGAGACCCTGGCTACATACTTATCTATCCATGCATAAGAATGCAACTAACTGTAAACAATTCAGTATATATCTTCCTGTTTCTGGCATAGAATAGGTAGAATGTCCATTCCTAAAATCAAGTTTCCAGTAAGTATCATTTCTATCAGTCCTCATCATTTCAGCTTCCTTAAAGGAGGCATCTACTTTAAAAAGTTCTTGAGATTTTTAGCAAAGAAATCTCGTCAGTCAAAAGCTCACAATAAAAAATGAGTTTCTGTAATTGAAGTAAGTTGTTGGGCCCAGAATAGTGACTTCATGGACACTTATTTTGCATTTCCTACCTCTCAAATCCAATTCTCCCACTGTAGCTTGATGGTTAAATGCAAAGGCTCCAGAGAAAGACTATCTCAATTTGAATTCTGAATTTGGCATTTAACTTAATTTCTTTAATCCTTACATACTAGTGTTTCTCTAGCCATAACATGACTCTATATGCACCCACACATATATATTGGAAAGAGAGAAGTCATAATTGTGAATGCCTGCTATGCTATTATTAACTTTCTAAATTAAGGTCATAGTATGTGGGAAGAACTTATATTATTTTAAGAGCAGGCAGAAATGAAGAAAACGAGATATCTATGACTCCAGGTCCCCATTAAAGATAATTTGATCACCTCTCTATTTCAAATTAGGATGGCATTGGACAAAAAGAAAATTGTTTCATAGTAATCAGATAGATAATACATTTCTTACTAAAAGAAAAGAAAAAAAAACTGGACACAGTACCTCAGCAAGTATACAAATATTTCAATTAAAGCATAAACACTAGAGAATTATCAGCTGGTAACATGATTGAGTTCACCAAATTAACAGCTGAGGCAATTCTGAGATTCAAACAGAAGCCAAGTCATGATTCTCAGGTTTAGTGACAACACTTTAGGAAGGCTTAAGAAACTCCTGCATCTGGGAAAGATTATGCAAACTAGGTACTTTGCATTGTGCCTGTACATAATAATGTAGAATCACAGCTGTGAATACACATCTGGATACCATGGATGTGATTCTAGCCAGTTTCTAAGGGAACTATGATATCAAAGCAAGTGGCAATTGAACACGTCTGAAGCTTACAAAACTTCTAACTTTAAGACAAACAGCCTGTTTAAGATCATAGGATTATAAACTTATGTGACTTTTCTTCTGTAATTATTTCTACTTAGTCAGAGATATTTTTACACAGTTCAAAAAACAAAATCATTATGTTCTTTGCATTCATTACATGTGTATGGTCATTTCTACAAATGAGGTAGTATTAATAATAACCCATTAAATTATTCATCTAATACTAACACATCCTTGTCTTAATAAGAGACCTTAGCAAATGGGTCACTGACTTTTTCCTAACCTATATATAAATATTTATTGGATTAAGTACAACTCGTTACACAGTCAATAGCCAGTATTATTTCTAACAAAAGGTAGGTTGTGTAAAGTATACTTGACTGGATATATCAACAACTATTTGAGGTACTCCATTGCAAAATGCTATGTGGAGGGACTGAACAATGCTTAATGTGTGATGAAAGTAAAATGAGCCAAAGACCCAGAAAATTAGAAGTAAAAGGGACATTTGGGAAGGTACAGTCCAAGCTCTTCATTTTATGAATGAATGAACACTCAATTTTGGAATGGGCATTGCTAATAGTTATCTAAAGGATGTCCTACCTTGTTCTATGGGAAGGACAAAAAAAAAACAAAACAAAACAAAAAACCAAACAAACAAACAAAAGCAACACTGAATTTTGAGAAAACACAAATCTGTGGAGAAAGTAAAAGTAACAACTTTATTGTGAACAGCTTCCTTTGGAATGGGAAGGGTCTCAGAGCTTGGAGTCCATGAAATAGACTATGGTTTAGGTGTTTTATAGGGCTCTCAAGTCTTCCACTTTCTTCTACTGGCTTTGCTTAAATATTTGCCCCATGCCCCTTTGCCCTCTCTCCTTGCAATGTCTTCTGGGAATAAGTAGATCCACTTTAGAGAGTCCATTCTGTTTCCTTGTCTATTGATGCCCTTTTAACTCCCAATTTTTACAGATGAATGTAAGTCCCAAAGAAGATGAATCATTTGTTCTGTTTATATGCTTGGTTAGTGCTGTTACAAGGGAAATAAATTGTGTCTTTTCAATCTTATATTAGTACTTCCTCTACTACACACCACAGGGTGCTCAGCAACCTGGGTAAGAAATTGGAAGAACAAATTCAGTGAAGATTAGTAAAATAAGAATAGAACTAAACAAAGATAGAACATCACATTAAGAAGGGGAAAGAACAGGAGTAGAAGCAAGGAGGTCATTTCTTTGAAAACAACTATGATTTCTGGAGACCTGGAAATAATTCAGTTTAGCTAAAAATTTTACAGTTTATCAACAAGGGTGTTGTTGATATTCTTGACTGGACAGTTCTGAAATGGTGAGGCTCCAATTCACTCAGTACATGATGTTTGTCATCCCTTGCTACAGATCACAATCTACCCACATCATCACTAACTCAGTTTGACAACAACAAATAAATGCCACAATGAAATTCAATATCCGCCAATCCCAGTCTAGAGCCACTCAGCATAGGAATGGGGTAAATATGAATAGAAACAGTATGGAATTTGAGGAGACTGAAAGAGTATTTCAGATCAAATCATGAAAATGCTGGGAGCTCAGGCCTTTTCAGTAGCCAACAGGGAAGGAATCACTAGGTGTTTGTGACTATGGGAGAGGCATCATTCAATATATTCTTCATAGAGAATTCTGCTGGAAAGAATCAAGTAGGAAATGCGGTTGATGCAGGAGACTGGTTAGGTGATGATATGACAACATATGCTATTTTCAATTAGGAAGAAGATCTTTCGCACAAGATAACTGTAGTTAATGGCAGTGTATTGCATTTTGAAAATCACTAAGAGTAGGCTCTAACTATCTTCACTAAAAAGGGTAAGTATTTGAGGTGGTACAGATGTTAATAAGCAGACTCCACAATGTGTACGTATTTCAAAACATGATGGACATTTTAAGTACACACAATTTTGTCAGATTGCATAAGTTTAAAAGTTAACAAAATAAATTGTAAGAGTGGAGTAGTCACCTGCAGTTGTCACAGCAACTAAGGAGAAGAATCCTTTGAGCTATTTCTCTGCTTACAGGAACAGCAGTTCAGACTCCTGCAGAGGCCTGAGAGGAGTCACAATGGAGCAGCAGGGGAAGGCAGTGGGGAAGCTGGGGGAGGTGGGTAGCTACAGGAAGCTGGGGGAAAGGGAGCAGCTGGGGGAAGCAGATGAGTTATAACTCTCGAACCAGTAAAGCCAGTGAAGAGGTACATGAAGGTGATACAGGCCCTTCTCCCCAGACACACCTCCAATGGATGAAATCAAAGTGCCACGTGCTACCTCCAAGACAGCATCTCTGCGGTAGTCTCCTAAATGGGTTGGCCTTGCCGTGGTAGTGTCTGAGACTGTGTTGAAAATCAATTTCTGTGTTTCCATTCGTTGGCTGAGGGGCACCCAACTGGATCAGGCCCTCTGAATAGGTGAGAGAGTTGATTGGCTTGATCTGTTTGGGAGGCATCTAGGCAGTGGTACCAGGTCCTGGGCTCATTGCATGAGTTAGCTATTTGAAACCTGGGACTTATGCAGGGACTCTTGGCTCAATCTGGGAGGAGGGGACTAGACCTGCCTGGACTGAGTCTATCAGGTCGATCTCAGTCCTTGGGGGAGACCTTGATCTGGTGGAGGTGGGAATGGGGGGTAGGCTGGGGGAAGGGGAGAGGGGCAAGAAGGGGGGGAACAAGGGAATCTGTGGCTGTTATTTAGAACTGAATAGTATTGTAAAATAAAATAAAATAATAATAATAATAATATAAAAAATTCAAAAAAAAAATCAAATTCTGGAAGTCAAACTAGGTACTATCTCCAGAAGCCTACACCACTAAAAAGAAACCTCTGACTCCAGAGCTGAGTATGGTGATAAAATGGCCCAACACCTATGAGGATAATGGTTATGATGCCCCAGGGGACACTAAGAAAGCCAGACTTCTACCAGAAGGGGAGGAGACAGTGGAATCAGATAATGGAAAGGATGAGCATGTACCTAAAACGCTCAAAGTAGAGCCAGGAGATACAGTTAAATAAAAGAAAGGGAAAACTAATAGCAAGAATTTCTGAACTGCTAAACTTGTTGAAATGTGTCATTGGGCAAAGCATATGGTAGACTGGGACAAAACATCTCCATTAAATATTTCTTCAAGAATTTTCTACTGTATAATTCATTTCTTTCATTATTTTTCCTCTTTGCATTTAAAACATGTATTATTAAACCTTAAATTGGGACCTGTGATTCTGAAATGGACTATCTTTGGAAGCATTCCTACTATGACAGAATTGGTGATATGTTCAGGTGCCTGTGTAACATGTTATCTCTCCTCAAACAGCCCTGCCAGGCAGACACTATTACCCTCACTTCTATAATAAAAATAGCTTAGCTAACTTGGAAAATATTTCAAAATTTAATATCACACATTTTAATTTCTTCCTTTTTGCTCATCTTTCGACTAGGCTTCAATGTCTGTCTTGGCTTTTGACTCCTGGCTTTTATTTTCTTTCATTTAACAAATTTATTTATTACTCAAAAAAATCAAATACATGAACAATGTAGGGGGAATAAGAGCAACTCGTGCAAGCAACTCATCCTTTAAATTTAAAAAGTTTAAAGCTGTTTCTTTCAAATCCCGCACTACTGTAAACCTTGTTCTTATTTGTAAACATTCTTAGTTTACAGCCCTAGTGCTGAGTCTCAGGCATGTGAGTGACCTTTGCATGATTAAAAACATCTTGTGAGGCTGGAGAGATGGCTAAATGGTTGAGAGCACTGGCTCCTTTTCCAGAGGTCCTGAATTCAATTCCCAGCAACTACATGGTGGCTCACAACCAGCTAAAATGGAATCTGATGCCCTCTTCTGGCATGCATACATGTATATAAATTTTGTCATCCTGATATTTTGGATGGTGTTTGTCATTTGTAATCTAGGTTCCATGATGCTTACAAAGTAATTTCTAAATGAAAATATATGGTTTCCCTTATTTTTTCTGTATTATATGAAGTTTCACTCCCAGCTGAACAGAAAGCCAAAAGGTATTGAATATGCTCATTGGAAGCAGATTTTTGTTGTTGTTGTTTTAAGTCAGACGAATACTATTTTACTGAGTAGCAAGGTGTTCAAAACCTTACTGCCAATGAGAGTGTGTCAGCATTTCCATTAGACCCCACTGCCTTCCTAAGTACATTCATTTTTCGTTTTGGAGATAAGTTGGAAACACAGTTTGGTTGTTTCTAAATTAAAGTAGGGACATTAGAGAAATCTCTTTTAGTCAAAGGCATTATGCCAAGGTGTAATGTTAAAGGATTACAATGAGAACATGAATCAACTCCCAGGGACACTCCAACCACAAACAAAGGTTTGGAGTCCTACCGTGCTTTGAAATGACAAAGTAAACAGCCTGCCAGTCAGTTAGTGACAAATCAGCATCCAATATCCCACCTGAAGGATGGCCCCCAGAAACTCACTGGTTCTAATTTCTTGAAGTGTACTAGGTTTTCAGGAAAAAAATACAAAATGCATCTTACATCAGAGAAACTTGCTGATAAATCTTGTAGAGAAACAGAAAAAAAAAAACAAGATATACTTGTCACATAAATATTCTCTATCCAAACCTTTATGCCAAGGTCACTGACTTAACATCAAACTATGCAAAGCCTGAATCACCAGCCCACACCCCAAGAACTAGCCAGCCCACCTTACAAACCAAGGTCATCGTTGACTACACAAATAACATCTCATAGATGATTGATATAAATAAATAAACAAATAAATAAATGAATAAAAAATAAATAAATATTTTAGACTATGAACAATGATTTCTTTTTACCATCTGTTCATATGCATCTTTTAAGTTTGATAGTTGATAGCACTGTGGGTACCACTGTGTGTACTCTGGATGCAGATCCATACTTGGAAAAATAAGTCATACCATTTACTAGGAAAGAAGCCATGAGCATTTTTAACTTCTATGCACCAATGAGAAAAAAATATCTACAGGGTTAGGGTCAAAAATAAATGTATGCTAAATATATAAAGCAGTGTATAGTACATAGCATGTGTTCCACAATGTTAGCCATAATGGTGATGGCATCATAATATTAAAAAAATGTACAAAAATCAATGATATGAGTAGGAGGGAGTGAGGGAGAGGGAAGAGATAATAGAATTTCTGTATTTTTCCTTTTAAATTCTTCAAGCTTTGAAATGGTGTGCCTTAGAAAAAGCTTTGAAATAATTTAACATGATAAGCCACAGAGGACAATAATTTTCATGGAAGTATGGAATGTAAAGGTCTCTAAGATCTTTATACTTGATGTAAGTACTTTCATATTTCATTTCTACCAAAGATATTGCACCAGCTTTATTTTGACTGCAGCTGCAGAGTTCAACACAAGAAATTGTGCTGTACCATTCTCACTAGTATAAGGAAACAGTCAATTCCTATGTTTTTCATGGGAGGGTTAGTAGGTTCTCACATGGAAACTAAAGGTAAATCTAAATATGACTCTTACAAAAGATGCTAAATTACTGTACATGTTTCTAAGGGTTGATGATACTTACCCATTCACAGTGGTCAGATAACTTGTACTGCTATGTGTTCACCTATATATACTTGACTCCATGCCAAGTGGGGAAAAAAGTAGAATATTTTATAAATACTACTATTAACAAATCCTTTCATAAAACTCAGTAGGATCTTTCTTTTAAATCCTGGCTTACTGTTTATTTGTTTGTTTGTTTGTTTGTTTGTTTGTTTTGAGACAGGGTTTCTCTGTGTTGTTTGGGTGCCTGTCCTGGATCTAGCTCTGTAGACCAGGCTGGCCTTGAACTCACAGAGCTCTGCCTGGCTCTGCCTTCTGAGTGCTGGGATTAAAGGTGTGCTCCACCACTGCACAGCTAATCCTGGCTTATTTAGAAAATTAACAAAAATGTTTAGATTCCTCCTGTGTTCAGATAATTTATTCTTCTATTGTGTTTCTAATAGAAACAGAAAAGGGTTCACACATACATATGCTTGCACACACATGTATGCTTACATAACATATACATCACAATACACTATATTTTCTCTATTACATAATTAACTTTAAAGATGACAGTTTGACTAAGCTCATGGCATTGGGAGAACATGAAGAAGAATAGAACCGTATAACATGTCACATTAGGTAGAGCCTTTAAATCAACTCTTTTCAATGTATTTTTCCCCTATTTTTACTCACTGAATGTAGATGTAAGTGTTAATGGATGATAGACACTTTTCAGAGCAATTGACCGAAGTCATCTCAGTCAGCTCACCTCTTTGTGGTATATATATATATATATATCCTGGCCAATTATCAACAACCCTATTTGACAAATAGAGTAGCAAAATTAAATGGATTTTCTGAAATCATATATCTAGCAATATATGAGAAATGAGACCTTGAATCCAGGAAGCCTCTTTTAAATGCAGGCTCTAAACTACTATGGCCTAAACTTCCTGGCCATAGTAGCTAATGGAAGACAGAATGAAAAAAATAGGTATGAGATTTTGACTTCTTGCAGGAACAAAATGAAGCAAGCATTGTTTTGTGATGCACAGTTGTAGCTGGAGTTATCTCCAGTTCTTCCCAGGGCCCGGCAGCCACTCAGATTCAAATAAACACACAGATGTTTATATTATTTAAACTGTTTGGCAAAATGGCTCAGACTTCTTGTTATCTAGTTCTTACATCTTGAATTAATCCATTTCTATAAATCTATACCTTGCCACACAGCTCATGGCTTACTGGTATCTTACATGTTGCTACTCATGGCAGGGGCTGGCTGCGTCTTCCCGCCTCAGCCTTCCACTTCCCAGAATTTTCCTCTCTCCTTGTCCCACCTATACTTCCTGCCTGGCTACTGGCCAATCAGCATTTTATTTATCAATCAATCATCCACAGCACACAGTGTCTTGCCTTTTGTTTGAAGACAAATTTTAGCTGTGGCTTCCCATAAAAAGGCTTAGTGGCAAAGCAAAGCAACCCTCAGTCTATTACATATCATTCAAGTTCTAAAATGACCTGGGTGAGGAGGGGACTGGGAGAAATAGAAGGATTAGATACTGTGGCCTAGATGTACCATATGAGATGATAATTTAAAAATAAAATAAAGAAAGGAAAGAAAAAGAAACATGAATATCAGAAACACACAGGGGGGGGACGGTTTCTAAACTGCTCTCTGAATTATACAATTTCTTCACTCTCAAACTCTTCACTGGTTTCCTTGTTTAAGTAACAACTGTTGCCCAACTGTCTTATAAATTCTACCTCTTTTGGTTGATTTGACTTAGCAAAAGCCCTTTCTTGTCATGACCAGAATATTGGCATTTCAACGAAGTAGGGTAGTAGCGGCAATTGTAATAGGACATAGAGTGTTTATTACAGGTCATGAGTGCTGTTCCCTGCTAAATCCTCACAACAATCCTGAAAAAGGAGATGATACTGCAGTGCCACATGCAAAGTAAAAGAATCTAAAATAGTAAACAACTAAGGTCATACAAGTACAGGGAAGAAAGGGAAGGGGGATGTGATATAATTCTATTTTAATTAAAATGTATTTTAAGAAAGGATTTGAATCAAGGCCTATTTGACTTCAATGCTTTTTGTGGTTTCCATCAGGACAAATATATAAAGCCCTAGATTTAAATAAATAAATGTGTAAATGGCTTGCCAGTGTTTGCTCTGCTAGGATGCAATATACACATGATTTATGCTCAGACCTTAAAACTCTTAAGACCAGAAAATGAGTCAGACAGCCCCTGTTTTCCTAATGTTAAAAGTTCCACAAGAGGACAAAGCTACACACTTGTCACACATATGAAAAGTGCCTAGGTCAGTACCACCCAGGCTCCCTGGCTGCTGGTTTAGTCTCTGTGAGCCCCCTGAGCCCAGCTTAGTCAATTTTGTGGGTTTTCTTATGGTGTCCTTGACCCCCTGGCTCCTACAATCCTTCCTCCCCCTCTACTGTAGGATTCCCTGAACTCGGTCCAATGCTTGGCTGTGGCTGCAACTTTCTTACTGGTTTTGGGGACCCTATGCCCCATACTGGGATTCCCTGTCCAGCCTTAATACATAGGGAGGTATTTCCTCTTACTGCAATTTGATATGCCATGTTCTGTTGATATTCATTGGAGACTTGCCCTTTCCTAAACAGAAATGGAAGAGGAGTGGATTGGGGCCTGGGAGTGGGGTGGGGCTGGGAAAAGAGGAGGAAGGAGAAACTTTGGCTGGGATGTGAAACAAACAAATAAACAAATAAATAAATTTATATAAAAAAAACAAAAACTCTTAAAAACTATTTTTATAAGGCTAGTTTTAGGCAGAATATTCCTAACTTGATGCCCTTGTATAGGGTAGAGTTAGAAATTTCTTCCCATTGACACATGTTCTTTGTATATGCATGTCAAAGCTGGAGGCAAAATTGAATCAAATTCTATGGTTATTTTTACTTTGATGAGAATTGCCATATTTAATAAAATATCGATGAGAGTCTTTTCTGACATTGGGAATCTAGAAAAGGGAAAATCAGTTCTGATTTTTGTATGTTACTTGGTGTTAGGTCCAGGCATTTTTGGAAAGAAAAGGAAGAATAAAGTACACCCTCACATCATTAGGTAAAGCATTATACTTACTGCTTAATAGAAAGGCAGATACATGCAAAAATAAATCTCTATTCCAATTTTCCCACTTTCTGCTTTAAAATCTTGCTGTGCATGTACACACTTATGACAAAGTGCCAGCACTCCCAGTAGCAAATGCTACAGCTAAAAATGCAAATATCTTTTCCATTACGATTCCATTTTCAGTCACTCATAACTGCATTAACCATCCTGCATCTTAGCTAAAATACTCTCTGCTTGACCTCAGGCCAAATACTGACTTTTTCTCTTTTCCAAATAAGTTTGAGGAAAGTTCCCTTTAGCTATATCTGAGTCACCACAAAAGAAGGGAGGAGGGAAATCCTCATTATGACCAAATGGGGACAGGAAAAGAAGGAAATTGAGAACTGCTGGGGTTTCTGTGTCCAAAGGGGGAAAAAGAATTATCTGATCTTTAAAACTCAACATTATATCATGATATATTTTTCTATGTGTGGAAAAAAAAAATCACCCATGGGTGAGTTATTAGCATTTAAGGGTAGTTTGTTGAACTAGCAGATACCCTGTTCCCTGAATGTTTGCTGTTTGAGAAAAAGAAGACAAAAGGCCTTTGGGGAAAAGAATGTCACAGGAGGGTGGGACAAGGGATCAATTAATTCTCTTATCCCAAAGGATATGATTTTGGCTCAGCCCCTGGGGTTTCAATCTATTCCAGTTAGATGTAGTTTTGCTGGGTTTAACTGTCCCCAGATCTTTATATTCTTTGCTCTCCAGGAGCAACCCATCCAGTTTCATCAACTTGAGTATATTTCAAGATAGAAACATCTGTTTTTATGAGCAATGATGACAAGTCCCAATCATGTCGCATATAGTTTGTTTCAAATAATATTTTCCCATCATGTTTTCTGTGTGGATATTTGTGTCAGTGTGTGGTGGTATGTGTACAAAAGAAATGTTTTGATTTAGAAAATAACTAAATAAAAGTCATCTTTTAAAACAGTAAGTACTGTTTAATTTTACATTCTGGTAATAAAACTAATCAATTTTCATTATCTGGTAATAAAAAATCCATTTTCATTAAAGAAACTAGGATATTTGGAAACCATAAAAGAATTAAATGATAATCACCAATATTTCCTAATAACTAGCAAAGCAGAGACAATCCTAGCACAAGTATTCCCCTGTGATTTAGATAGGATTTTGCTGTGCAGTACATTGTTGGGTTTCAGCATGCCAAAATACTAAGTCCATCACAAGACTAGCTCTTTCTTCTTTCCAGAAATAATTTTCATTAACAAAGGAGACTATTACTATTAGATAGTTGCTATTTTGCAATATTTTGATGTGTCGTTTGTGGTGACATATTGTGTACCCTAATAAATTTTGCCTGAACATCAGAGAAACAAAGGAACAAGCCACTGCCACGTCTCACATTGCCAGCTCCATGAATCCTCTTACTAAATGCCTCTGAGTCCTCAGCCGAAAGTTCTCCAGCTGAAAGCTTTAGTTCCTGTCTCCTCATACCTTATATACCTTTCTCCACCCAGCCATATTACTTCCTTCTTAGTGCTGGGATTAAAGGTGTGTGTGCTTCCCAAGCAAAGGCATGAGATCTCAAGTGCTAGGATTAAAGGCATGTGGCTCCAAAGTACTGGGATTAAAGGAATATGCCACCACTGTCTGGCTCTGTTTCTCTCTTAGACTGAGTCAGGCTCATGTAGTCCAGGTGGCCTTGAATTTACAGAGATCCAGACAGATCTTTGCCTCCCTAGTGCTAGGTTTAAAGGTGTGTGCCACCACTGCCTGAACTCTATGTTTAATCTAGTAGCTTGTTCTGTTCTCTGATCTTCAAGCAAATTTTATTAGGGTACATAATATATCACCATATTTCCCCTTTTTGTCTAAAATAATAAAAGAAGGCTATAACTAATATAAGAAAAACGATACACAATAAGTATGTACAATATATACAGTCAAGAATTGTATTAACAATGTCTAGCTCATTAACATTTGACAGATTTAGAGAAAATGCTCCATTATTTATCCTATTTTGGTGAGTCCAAAGTGTACCTAATTCACTTTCTATCCTAACTTGTATTTCCAATGGAAAACTATCTTTTGATATCTTTTCAACTTAAACACTTTATATCTCTTTAGTGAGTTTCTTTTCTGAATTTGTTAATAAGGAAAACTATAACTACCTAGTCTCCAATTCCCACAGGGACCCAAGAAGGAAATAATATTTACTGAGTAAGCAGGAAGTGCAAATAAGTGACTTCCAATAAATGAGAAATGTCAGAAATAGCTGGCTGCCTGGATAGTCACCCGAGGTTCCTCTGTAACATTGGAGCATCCATCTTTAGCCTATAGGCCTAGCATATCTGACAGACTTATCTGTGAAGCAGGATTGTCTGGAGGGCTGTCCTAACTTGACTTGGAAAAGTTCAGCAGTCCTTTCATTTGTGCCCTGCTTGTCCTATTTGGACAGCATACTGTCAGCAATCAAGACAAGGGCACTTTCTTGCCAAGGCAAATTGTATTTTATTGGGCTATACAATATATCACCACATTCATTAGTCCTCTTTTTTTTTACATATACCAATTTCTTAGGTGAACTCAAATTTCCTGACATTCAGTCTATTTGCTTAATAAATCTTAAGTGTATAACTCTACAAAGAATCTCTCTCAAAAATGAAACTCTACAAAATTTCTGTTATTTTTCCCTCACTGGACAAAACAAACCATATTGTTTGATATTTTTATACATGTATATAAGATATTTTGATAGATGCAGCAACCTATAGCCAAACATTAGGCCGAGCTCAGGAAATCCTGCTGAAGAGGAGGAGAAAGGATTGTAAGAGCCAGAGGGGATCAAGTATATCACAATAAAATTCACAGAATCAACTAACCTGGGCTCACACAGGCTCAGAGAGACTGAACCAACAACCAAGGAGCCTGCATGAGACTGACCTAGGCTCTCTGCATATATGTTACATTGTGTAGCTTGGTCTTCTTGTGGGACTCCTAACAGTGGGAGCACAGGCTGTCTCTGACTTTTTTATAGGCTTTTTAGGACCCTATTCTTGATATTGGGTTGCCCTGTCCAGCTTTAATACAAGGCAGGGGGTGCCTAGTCTTAGTGCTACTTGATATGCCATGTTTGGTTGATATCTATGGGAGGCCTGCCCTTTTCTGAATAGAAAAGGAAGAGGAGTGGATGGGCGAATGTAAGATTAGGGGGAGTGAAAGAAGAGGAGGGATGAGAAACTGTACTACAGGGATGTAAAATAAATTAATAGAGAAAGAAAGAAAAAGAGAAAGTAAACTGAAAAGAAAGGTTGTTTGAAAGCATACATCCTATATTGCCCTCTTTTATCCACTCCCAGTGAACCCATTCTATTTCCCAAAGTGTTCCCTTCCTATCTGCATGAGCATGGGGGTTGGTTACTGGAACATAGAGCAGTGGCTAAACCTCTAAAGAAGTGACTCATATTCTCCTGGCAGCTATTAACTGTCAATGGCTCCCCTCCCCAAGGAGGGGTGGGGCCTCTTGAGCCATTCCCCCATCTATAATTGACATTAAATGTTTCAATGTTGCACAGGTCTTGTGCAGCTGCAGTGAGTTGATGGGTACAATAGTCAGGACACGACCAAAAGACAATGTTTCATGATTTTCCTCAACCTTTGGCTCTTTCACACTTTCTATATTCTTTCTGCCCCTCTTTTGTGATATTCCCTGAGCCATGATGAGAGTAATATAGATGTTCTGTGTGGTTACCCTTCTTCCTCAGGAGTGTCAGCCAAAGGTTCGTGACTGGGGAAGAAGCAGAAGCAGGGAACGGGGTTCATACAGCTGTGGATACAATGGAGAGAGCCCTCCAGGAGATAACTTAAGCAAGACAACTCAACTTTATTCCAGAGTATATGGAATATGTAGGTTTGGGGATAATAGCTGGGGAATCACCTAATTTGCTTTAAACAGCACACTCCTATCATAAGGCTTCATATGAGGCAGTAAACTCCTATAGCAAAGCTCCTAGTACAAGTCTTAGTTACCATATTGCAGCAGGAGAAAGGCTTCTAGCGGGAACTATGTCAAGGGTCATACTAGGGATAAATCAGGCATCCAGGCTTAGAGACACCTTTCAGATAAGGTCAGTCCTCTGGGCCTAGAGCTCTTCTCCAGATAAGGGCATGTAGCAAGTAGGATTTCTTCACTTGAAGAAGGAATCCCTCATGTTGCTGAGCTTTGAGAGAACTGCCAGGCTATTATAAACTGCAACCTCTGACCAATAAGTCCTCCCAATAGTCCTGTCTAGAGCTGGGCACTCAACAGTCACTGAAATCTTTGTGTATTCACCCATTATGAATTCCTGCCTTAACCATCATCTACTGCAAACAAAACCCCCAGTGAGAAAGGCTGAGCACTACACTAATATATGAGTAGAAATAAACAATATTTAGAAAACAGCTTAATACCATGTCAGTTTAGCAAACAATAGTAAAAATTTCCCCTTAGGGTCTAAGGTTCCTTAGTCCCAGGCTTTAATAAGGTTTATAGTACCAGACATAGATTGCCTCTTGTTTAGTGGGACCAAAATTCAAGAAGAAAACAGTTTGTTACCTCCACAATAGACATGCCACTATTGCATCAGTCAACAAATACTGCTTGGCAGTATGATATTAAAGCTCACAGGATTCACAGACAGATAAGAAGGTTGATGACTTTTCTCCCAAAGAAGCAATCATAGTACCTTATGCCACAATGAAAGCTAGCCAACAGAGAAGCTTCCAGCTAAGTTCCAGGTTTCTCAATATTCTGAAGCTACATGGTGTAATGTATTCAGCAACAGAGTCTTCAGAATCTTACTATCTGGTGAGCAATCAAGATGAATGACAATAATTGTATTGTTTCGTGAACTTTTGTAGACTCACTGACCAACAAATCATAGGTTGATATTTCACACTAGGTTTTTCATTTAATAACATAAAATTAGGAAGAAACATTACTCATCCATACAATGCAGCTCTATTCAAACTCTCTTTTTAATAGGATATGTTTTCAATTACCTTACAAAACAGTAAGTTTCCAAAAGGCTCTTCCCTACATTCTTAATTTTAGTTAACTTTTGCCCACTCCCTCCTTTGTTCAATGTCACAATGGCCATTTAAACTTTTCCATTCCAAATACTTGTATGTGACATTTATTCTACTATCCTCTTTAGGCCTTTAGGCCTCTTCCTGCTCCTCCTGCTTTAATGGGCCCTTCCTAGCTTCCCGACTTGTATACACATTCTATTTTAAATACATAAATCTAAAAATTTGAAGCTATGATCCAGAGAGAGAGAGAGAGAGAGAGAGACAGAGACAGAGACAGAGATAGAGACAGAGACAGAGACAGAGACAAAGACACAGGATGATATAGTATTTGTCTTTTGTGATCTATGTTACAATATTCAGTATAATATTTTTCCATTCCATCAATTTACCTGCAACTACAGTTTCATTATCTATTCATCATGGCCGATTTTGTTTCTTAGGTATTGTGAATTGGGCAACAGTGACACTGGATCTGCAAGTGTCTCTGTAGTGGAAAATATAGTCCTTTGTGTATGCTGGGATATGTGGTATTTCTATTTATTTTTAACGTTTTTGAGAAACTCCCATAGTGCCTTACCAATTTATATTTCCCAAATCAGTAAATTAGGGTTTCCTTTTTTCACATCCTGTCCATTATTTATTGTCATTTGTTTTCAAGATGATGGGCATTATGTCAGGAGATGGAATCTCAAAGTAGTTTCAATTTTTACTTCACTGACATGAAGAGAATTGAACACTTTAAAAATATATTAGCCATTTCTATTTCTTCTTTAAAATACTTGTTCAGTTTCACAGTTCATTTGCTTGATTTCAGTGTTTATTTTCTTGGCTTATTTTTTAGTTCATGTATATTCTAGATATTAATTCTCTTTCAGATTTATACCTAACATAGATTTTCTACCATTCTGTATGCTGTTGCTTCACTTGATAAGTTTCCTCTGCTGTACAGAAGCTTTTAATTTCACGAGGTCCCATTTGTTGGTTATTGTTCTTCTTTCCTAAGGAAGTTTTATAAAAAGTGGGTGGCTGTAGTTGTATGATTTTGTGCCTAGGTCCTTTGTTAAAATGCATTGATCTACATGTCTATTTTTGTGTCACTGTGTTGTTTTTATTACTATGGCTCTATAGTATATTTTGAAACCAAGTGTGGTGATGCCTCCAGTACTATTCATTTTCCTCAGAATTGCTTATTGCTCTTGCTTTTTGCTTTAGATGAAGCTGGAGGCCATTAATCCTAGTACTCAGGAGGCAGAGGGAGGTGAATTTCTGTGAGTTCAAGGCCAGCTTGGTCTACACAGTGAGTTCCAGGTGAATCATAGCTACACAGTGAGACTCTCTCTCAAATAAACAAATAATAAATAAAACTAAACATTCTAACACAATACAATAATAATTTGATACCTACATGTTCAGGAATAAGTCATATTAAATATTTAAAGACTTTGTTTTCCATAATTAAATCATTATGTTCCTATAGGAGCAAAACATTTTGTGTGTACAGAAAAAAATGCAATTTACAACATGCAGTACTTTCAAAACTAAGTGAAAGGTGTTTTCGACAGTATCTGCTAATGTGCCCAAATGCACAGAGCAAAGTGTAGCTATTGTCCCTTTCAGGAGTAAGGCTGTGTGAAGTTTATGAGAGACCATGGGAGACTTAGGTTTCATGACATATTGGAGGTTGAATTAATATTTTTGCCACTGTGTATTCAGAAAGCTTTTACTATTAACAAGTTTTCCACAAACTCCATATTCATGTATTTAATACCCCATGGGGAGTCCCAACCTCCCATTTAAGAAGCAAGGGTATAGAAGGATTCCACTTTTCTATATTTTCCCTTAATTTCTGGAGAAAGTTAATCCACTTTTGTAAAGGAATTTAAAACCTACAAGTGGACTCATTTGAAGTTACTCTTGGATATACCCTCAATTTCTTTTGTTATGTTGCATTTACTTAAATTAAGACCTTCCTGTTCCAGGGCTAATACGTAATTATTCCAGTAAAATCTAGTCCAGTAGTAGTTTTACTCTGTATGGATCCTTCTAGCTGTGAAGCATTTAGTAGAGCAGACATCAGTTTTCAAATTACGCTTCTCAGCAACTTAAAACGAAAATCTCAAGAATGAATCTTGGACCCATGTCCAGATATAACATTGAGGAAAATTCTAATGATACAATTAGATCCTTGTCACTCACATTACAAAAAGAATACTGAACTTGAATGCAGAATACTCACTTTAGATTTTCACTCTTACACACCTTCTTAACCTTTATTGTGCTAATCTACAGAATGAGAACCATAACCCTTGCATTCATCTCTGAAATGTGATAACCTAAAGAAAATAAACAGATGCCCTAAGTAGTGTTTCCAGTGACCTGACCCCACACTCCACTAACCATATAGTGCCTCAAACCTGGCTCTGTTTGGCAGTCCTTACTTGGCTATGTATCTGAAGTTTTCTCTGGTCCTGCCCAGCTCCAAGGACCCCCACAGCCTCTTATAAAATAATCACTCATAAGTTTATATTAATTAAAACTGCTCGGCCACTAGCTCAGGCCTACCACTGACTAGCTCTTATATTTAAACTCAGCTCAGCTCATTTCTGTTAATCTATATGTCACCACGTGTTCTGTGGCTTTACCTATGTGCCATTACATGCTGCTCCCTGGATTGCAGGCTGGCGTCTCCTGACTCAGCCTTCCTCCACCCAGAATTATCCTCTCTGCTTGTCCCACCTATACTTCCTGCCTTGCTACTGGCCAATCAGCATTTTATTTATCAACCAATCAGAGCAACACATATTCACAGACTACAGAACATCTTACAGCACCTCCCCTTTTCTGTCTAAGCAATAAGGAAGGGTTTATCTTTAACATAGTAAAATTTCATATAACAAAACAACTATCAAGTAAGAATTACAGTTATAATGTCTAGTCTACTCATATTTGACAAAATTAAAGAAAATATTTAACTTTAAATTTGTATCAATAAACTAAAATCCATAGCAATATAAAATATTTTAAGCAAGTTGTTGCTCTTTAAAAGTAGGTTCATTAATCTGCCCTTTCATCCTATCATATCTATACTATACCCCTTTCTTCTTTAGAAAGAGATTGCATTTATAATCAACCTGCTTTAAATAAAAACAAACATTCATAAACAATATTTGGGAATTTGGGCGTAGCTTCTCATACTACTTCCTGCTGGATGAGGGCACTGGTAATCTAATGGGGATCCTAAGAAAATTAAGAATTATGGTCAAGTCCTGACTGAGATAGTCTGTGAGGCTGCATTGTCTGAACCAGTTTCCTAGAAAACCATTCTGGATGTTGGATGATCTAGGCTATAGTGTCATCAGAGACCTTTCAGGGGTGTCTTGGCTGGTCAAACCTGATGTACCTTAATCTGGAACAAATCCACAGCCTCTTGCTTCCTGTGGAAACAAAAGCAGAACCTCCTTTCTAAAGCAACATATCCTTACATGCAAATTTTGAAGTCAAGATACCTTTTATATATATTGGCTTAATTTAGCAGCTTTTATAATCAAATGTCTTTCTGCAGTTAAAAATATCAAAGACAAGACAATCCAGATTATCTGTATAATATTCATCTTTACATGGCTTATTTTTATACTACCTTTACTGTCTCTTTAAAGACTTTATTTTTTATAACTATTTCCTTATATAACTGTCTATATTCATCTTCTTTTCTCTTCCAAGCCTACACACATTTTTACACACACTGTAAACCATTTAAAGTCTTGTTCCAATTGAATCTGCCTTATTGTGTATCTATTGCTTTAAACTGCAGCATTACTAGCGTTAAAATGGCAGCTTTGGCCACTGTCTCCACCCACCTCAGCTTTCTAATATGGCATAATTATTTTTATAAGCTAGTTTTGGACACCATTCTCACCACCAGAATTTTTTTTTGTAGCAAAAGCGATATCCACCACACACCATGTTTTATGGCTTGTAGAAACCTGTGTACTTGGTGGGAATGTGCCATGCTGTAGCTCCTGCCTGCATGCTGCAAACCTGCCTTAGAATAGCTCAAGCCTGCATGTTGCAGTGTCTTGCCACCCATATGAGACATGAAACAGGAAACTGTTTTTGGCTCTGTTAAGAATTGCTTATTAAGTATTCTAAGGTTTTTGGTGGAAATTCAAACCGTTGGGTCCAATTTATAACTGAAGTTTTCTCTGGTCCTGCCCAGCCCCATGGACCCTGCAATTCTATATAAAATAATCACTCAGAAGCTTATTAATTAAAACTGATTGGCCATTAGCTCAGGCCTACCACTGACTAGCTCTTACATTTAAACTCAGGTCATCCCATTTCTGCTAATCTATATGTCACCATGTATTCTGTGGCTTTACCTGTGTGCCATTATATGCTGCTCCCTGGTTGGCAGTCTGGTGTCTCCTGACTCAGCCTTCCTCCACCCAGAATTATCCTCTTTGCTTGCCCCACCAATACTTCCTGCCTGGCTACTGGCCAATCAGTATTTTATTTATCAACCAATCAGAGCAACACATATTCACAGCATACAGAACATGCTACAGCATGGCTAGGTGATTAGATTATGGCATAGATCCTCTGTGCATTGTTTCCTCTTATCTTTCATAGAGTTCCTACTACTTACTTGTCTCAGAGGGCAAGTTTTAAGTTAATATGTACTTGTTGGTGTCTCTTTGAGAAAACCCCTGTGCTAGTTCTAGAAGTTAGGGAGCTTTCCTTAAAAAAGCCAGTAGTATGGAGCATCATATTTAGAAACTCATATTCAAGTAGAAAATTTCAGAGTAGTCTAAGAATTCTAAATAATGACTTTGAGGAGTAACATTGAATGATGAAATATAAATATCTAGACTATAAGATTTAAGGAAATAATTCCATATATGCATGACACATAAGCAATGTTATCAGTGGTGGTGATAATGAAGATGACCCATGTCAAAATTCATGACTTTGGTGGCATAGGACAGACAGAAATATGAACTGTGGAACATTACTCCAAAAGAAAAAAAAATGTTTCTAGTATTCAAAGTAGAATACAGACCCATATTCAGTCAGTCACTGAAAATAAACATTTTGGTAATAAAGCTCTAAATATAAAGATGACCATGATCTTAAAATGCCAAGAAAATGCACCCATACATGCTTTTAGAGGAAAAAAAAACAATTATACCTACTTCATAGAATAAAGGAGGCTTGCGCTACTAACCTAGAACTAAGCAAAGATAAATGGTTTCTCAGAGGGAAACAATCACCATCAAACCATATGATGCTACTCAAATAGATCATTATTCTCATTATAATCATTTACATACTGACAATGTGATATGTTCAGAGTTTATACTATGCAGGTAAATTAGAGCCATGATTTCATGGAAGGATATCAGGGTTTCTGTCATAAATGAAGCCTACTTTAAACTATTTCCATAAAGGAAAATATAATATAGGCTATCAAGTTTTTTTTAAAAATTCAGTGTGTGTGTGTGTGTGTGTGTGTGTGTGTGTAGGCAGGAGAACAACTTGTGGGAGTTGTTTCTCTTCTTCTAGTATGTGGACCCAGGGTATTGAACTCAGATCCTTAGGCTTGATGACAGTCACCTTTACCCACTGAGAAATCACGCTGGTCCCTAGCCTATTGATTTAAAAGACCAATCAGAGTGCTTTTCCCACACCCATATTATCATACCACCTAAACTATTATTTTACTAAGTGATGCTAGTGATTTCAAAGCTGGATTGAAATAAGAGTTAACATTCATCTGACTTACTATAATCATTTCCTACAAAAAAATCACAGCAGGAATCATCCCTATCCTGAGGTCATTTTCTGGAATTCATACCAGGTTCAATTCCTCTTCTGTCTTATTCAATATCTATTATTTAGGGTAGGAAGATTATGAGTGGTTACCTGGCAAATTTCTTATGTGTGGATTCCATGGAAAAATACAAGGTGATTACTGGCCTTATTAAATAGAAATATGGTAAACCCTCCCAATCATACTTCATCATATAGTCCCATACTTTTCAAAAATGTTAAACCATATATTTGAAATTATAGCCAGGTGGCGGTGGTGCACGCATCTAATCCCACCACCTGAGAGGCAGAGGCAGGTGGATCTTAATGAGTTCAAGGTCAGCCTGGTCTACAGAGTGAGTTCTGGGACAGCTAGGACTGTTACATAGAGAAACCCTGTCTCAAAAACAAACAAACAAACAAAAAAAGATTGAACTTATGTAGTCTCCTTGAACAGACTAGTCTTTAAGTCACTATGCTTACAGAGTCGAGGGTTAAGTCCATAAACACTAATTAACATACTTTACAAATGTTCCTTTGTATGAATGAAAAATAAGCATATACTTGAGGGAAGGTAAAGAATATGATCAAAATATATTGCATTTTTTTTTAAATTAGGAGAAAGAAAAAGATACAGTCATTTCTATTTGTCCTTACATAAACAATGCCTTCCAATTCTGTATTATAATGAAGGTTTTGTGTATTTTGTTTCAATATATTGATAGGGTTTTCTCAGAGTCATATATTTGTTCTACCTGAATTTCATGTAGGACTAATGTAGGTATTTGGAATTTGAGGTCTAAAAGTAGAGTGTAGATGGTGTAGATGTAACCAACTGTCTTATTAAATAAGAAACACAGAACCAATGTAAAAGAGAAAGCCAAGGGTTAGAGCTCAGAGCTAAAATCTTACCCTTCCTCCTGTGGTGCTTCTAGCTCTCCAAAAGAGACCTACTTCCTGTGTGTATGTCTTTAAATAGTCTTTCTGTTCTGCCTTCTCAGTGGTTGTAAACCCAAACACATGACTGCCTCATTACTGCCTGTAAGTACAGTCCTCCAGGTCTTAAAGGCGTATGTCTCCAATGCTGGCTGTATCCCTGAACACACAGAGATCTATGGGATTAAAGGCGTGCACCACCACCGCCGCCACACTCTTTCTATAGCTCTAATAGCTCTGACCCCCAGGCAACTTTATTTATTAACATACAATTAAAATCACATTTCAGTACAAATAAAATACCACCATAATAGAGCCATGAAACAGAGCAAAAACAACCAATTCAATAACTATGTCTGTTGGGTGGTATTCTCTGGTAGTGGGAAATGTGTCTTATAGTGCTTGAGAAAGTACATTCTTCAGAGAAATCATTAATGACCTTATTCAAACCCCTCCTTTCCTTCCCACTAGGCCAAGGTTATTGCTCTTCTTCTTAGCAATGTTATATAATCCAGTATTTAATGTAGCTTTGCCAATCATACATTAAACTCCTTAAAGGCAAGAACCACATGAGTTTTCCTCATTGTGACCACTCTGGCACCTAGGACAGTGCCTTACATACAGATTGTGCATAATGAGCTTTTCTAAACTTATCTGTCCCTGATCAGTGGTCCAATTATACCCTCAGCTCTAACTACTGAAGTGCTGATGCTTCAAGTTAAGAACTTTTACATTCTTCTCATTTTCAAAGAACAGAGGGAGAGGATTTATGAAGTTTGGTCTGTCCAAATAACTTTGAACAGATAAAAAATTTTCTCTGGTTGTTTTTTTACACGTGTATGTGAGGAATGTGAAGCTGAGGAGATGAAGGACTTATCAAAGAGCATATAATCAAGTGATGATGAAAACAGCTATGAATTTCTAGGTATTTGTAACAAACACAAAGAAGAGTGAGTATGTCTTAGAAAAGAAGGGGGAGGGAGACACCAAACAGAACCATCACACACTAACAGCAAGTTGTTACAAGATTTGTGACAGTGCCAGACAGAGCTGCCATACCGAGTTCAAGATTAATTAACAACCATAGCTGTCTGACATTCCTTTATGGTCTTAGAACTCTAAAATTGGTTTGCCTATTTTTAGGCAGGTAGACACTCAAGTCAGGTTCTCATCTCTTTTCTGAATGAGCCTCATTCCTGCTCTCTCTCATTGACTGCCCAGGAATATTTTCCCAGATTGGGCTCCATTCTGATAAAACATCTGCTTGTTGTTTACATTCTTGCCAGCAACATGGAACTGTCTCTGGCAGTCTCCTAAAACCTCTTCTGAATCTTACTTGTGGGAATTTTTAGAGCTCTTCAAACAGAAACTCATCCAGTGTGTGGCTACTGTTTCTGCATAAGGTTCCCAGATGGGAACACACAGATGACTTCAATTAATGACTCAGTCTTGACCCTATCTGCCTTCAACTGCCCTTTGGCTTCACTGCACATAAAAAGCTGAATGGTGTCCATTGATAACATCTACCAAAGTAAGTGTCATCTCAATGACATCATGGCTATTAAAAGAAATGGGGAATTCAGATAGTACAAAGCATGAACTATCAATAAGTAATTCATCATCTGCATGAAATGAATGTGGCATATGTCTGGAATCCCTAAAGTTCTTCACTTGGAATAGTGCACTTGCTAGTAAGCAAGCCCCCCAAAAATGTAGCTATCATCCAATTCACCAAAGAATCAATCACTCTAAGATACTCTCAAAAATTGTACTTTCTTTGCCTTTTCTTAGTCATTTTATTAATCATGTTAATGTCAACTAATGACAGATGAAAGGATTTTATATCTCACAGCCTAAGTTAATCAAGACTAAAATCTTAGCCATCAAACCTAAAACCATTTATTTCACTTACACTAATGCATTTATATACTGTCCATGTCTACAGTGCCTTTTTCTATTTATATACATATATATACACATGCATATATTCATTATACATTGTTACTAAAAGGAAAATTGAAGTCAAAGCCAAGAATGAATTATTTGGTGAGGGGTATGGTCTAATTTCTTATTTAATTCATAATTTTATTCATGACTATTTTACCCAGAAGATCAGAGGATCATATTCAACCTTTTCCAAGTGAAGCATGATTCTTCTCCAGATCTCTTTTGTCTTTAACTCTGACTCAAAACTACATTAATTCAGACTCATCCCATTAAGAATTAATAGGGAAAAGGGTATTGTATGTCAGTGAAGGAGAATTATATGTATGTATAAATAATTCTTACTTTCAAACTTTAGTTTCATAATTGATAGGCAATTTTTAAGTGTGGTAATTCCATTTACCATTGTATAAAATTTCAAGCACACATACATGTACTAATAGGGATCTTTACCATCTTGGGAAAATGGAAATCTTTGATGTCTGCAAGGTGCTTGGCATAGTATGTATGAAGACCCTATAGGGAAGCAGATGGACTAGGCAGGCCAAAGTTACATTGAAGAAGAGACACCACAAGTGTCAAGTAGTTACTCAAGTACTTCAAGAGTCATATTTCTGCTGATGAAATGGCCTTTGTCTCTATCCTAATTTTCTTATGTTCTTAAATTAGTTCTATCTTCTCATACAATTCCTAACTTTACCCTCCTGAAATTATACCATTGTTTCATAGTTTCTTTTTATCTATCACCTACCCATACTAAATCAAATCCTTCCCTGCTATATTTCCATGAGGACTAATAGCTGTTCTTTTTGATGGATTTCTTTTGCTGTTCTTTCAATTTATTGGGTTGTGCTTGGCTTCACCAACTCACTTTCCACTTTGACAACTAAAGGGCTCTATGTAAGAACTAAGATAACACTAACTTTCTAGTTCTAAGCAAATCTCAAATCTCTCCCTAAATATATTATAATTTGTTGAAGAAGAAACCAACATCACTTAGTTGCTTCAAATAAGAATAATCATTTTCCTTTCTTTATAGATTTTTAACTTTTCAAAGGTCTTAGCATGAACAGCTTGTCTCTGTTCTATGAACTGTCAGCTAAAATTGCTCAAGTGGGAATTGTAGGTCCTGCTGGAATATAGTTCATTCACAAGATTTTTATTTTCTGGAAGTTCACCCAGACTGGTAGGCCAGAGGCTTCTATTTTTTTCATTGCAGGTCTTTCTTTGGCAGCTTGGCTATCTTACAGCATTACAAGTGTGGGGTGATATGAATGAAAATGACCCCCATAGGCTCATTCACTTGAATTTTGGTCCCTAATTGTTAGGACTATTGGGGAAGGACTAGGGGGAATGGCCTTGTCAGAGGAGGTGTGTCACTGGTGGCAGGCTTTGAGGTTTCAAAAGCCCACAGCATCCCTACTTAGTATTGCCTAGTGCCTGTGGATAAAGATGTAGGCTCTCAGTTACTAGTCTAGCACTATGTCCGTCATCTGTGCTGCCATGCTGTCCACCATGATGATCATAGACTATAACTCTCTGAAACTATAAACCCCAAATATCTCTTTTTTCTAAGTTGGCTTTCATGGTAGGATAAATTTTCTTAAACTGAAGAAGTAGAAGCATTTATCTTCTTAAATGATATGTCCAGAGACCAGCATTTTCATTTCTCCTATATTCTATTGATCATAAATCCATTACTCCTTATTTTATAAAAAACATTATAGAACTTTAGGACCAGATTTTAAATCCATCACACTGATATAGCTAGTACAAAATCTTTATCTTTTTTTATTGTTTAGACTCAAGCAGTTTTTTTCAATATGATTAAACTAAAGACCATCTGAATTCTAATAATTTTAAGATCCTTCATCATTTATTTCATGCACATTTTTTTGAAGCCTAACTCATCACCCTGGGTATTTCAAAGCTTAGTTTGCATGGTTCTTTACAAATGTAGATTTCTTCCTTAGTGTGTATTTTTTGTCCTATTAAATTTTCCATGTAATGAAACACCCTTTGAGTCTATACCTTCTTGCTTTATCTCTTCTATAAAGGCTCATACTGACTCTAACTGTAAATGAAAGTATTCCTTAACTATCTCCTATATGCATAGGATTATTCCAGAGCAACACTATTTAAAAGTCAAAGTCATCTCAAGCAAAAAAACAGTGGGCATGGGGAAGAGATGAACAGGAGGAGACCCATGTCTATGTGTGCATAAGCTTTAGAAAGCCTCTCAAGGCCTAATGCAGTCTCAACTCAAGAACAAGGAAAGGTATTTCAAAAAGAGTAGGCAAAAATATATACAACAAGACCTTTATGTCCAAAATCATTGGGCAATGTGTTGAGGAGAGAACATGAACCAAAAGAAAATGAATTATATGAGTACACTTGGCCTCACCACAAAAGTCCACTCCATACTCTTTAATGTTCTTTTTGAATTTTCATTTATTTGTGATTATGGAGATGGGATCAATTTGTGTATGCTAAGCAAGTTGTTTACCACTGGGCCCCATTCTCAATATTTCCCTGCAGTCTTTACAGACAGTACCTGACAGTCTAGTAAATTATTATTCAATTTCAGACCTCACCTACATTATCACCTCCATAGACTCCTTTCATGACTATGTATGTAAGCCTTACTGAGTGAATGCAGACCCTTTGTCATCTAATTTACTTTCCCTTACACTGCAGAGCAGTCTGTTTATTTCACACAACCTATTGGTTGTTTTGTTGAATAGTGGTTGTCTGCTCCATGTAACTGTGTCTTCCATGAAAGAGAGGCTTACATGTTCTTGAGAAAATCATTGAACTCCCAGAAACAAATATATACCCTTCTAGTTAGGGGATATATACAAAGTAATTGTCAAGGGAAAGAAAGAGAAAGAGATAACAATAAAGAGAAGAAAGGAAGGAGGAAGCAATGAAACTGATGATATTATAGGAATACAATAAAAAGAAGTTTGCTATGAGTTGATGTTAAAAGTAAGTGTCTATTGAGAATATGACATTGGAAGAGAAAATAATATCAAGGTATGTAGGTATGTTGAAGAATGGAGGATAATGCAGGGTTGACATTCCAGAAAAAAAGGGAGGCAATGCATGAGCAATGGAAGAGAGGTGTACATTACTCTGATTAGATATTTGTTTGTTCTGAAGACCAGCTAAAAAATATGCCCAAAGGGATAAATTAAGGCCAGATAGCATGCCTTTTACAGGCCTAAATAAGGAGTTATGGCTAATGACCTATAGACAAATGTTTACTTTCAGCCTTAATGAGAGATGCCTCCCTTTGCAGTCAACTATGGTAAATGCAGAGACTCACAGCTGCTCAAGGTGCTGAGAATAAATAATAGTTAAGAGTTCTGCCCTGAACAAGATATTTATACCATGCCCTCTAATACTCAGTGTAAAAGGGGAGACAATCACTGTGGAAGAGGAGGCAGAAAGAACATATGAGCTGGAAGATAGGGAAAAGGGCTAAAAAATGCCATCTCTGGGGGAGATGCAGCCATAAAATCCTGAACTGACAGCAGCTGTTGCTACCTGCATTAGGCCTGCATTGGGCCTGCATAGAACTGGCACCGTCAACAGTCATTTACAGATGGGAGAGGAGGACCTTACCTTGATGAACCGATATATTCTGGGGAAAGAGGGCCCATTGTCCCCAGTTGCATATCTGCTGGTGAGCCAAACACATGGTCACACAGATAGCCTTGCTTAAACTCAGTCTCAAAACAACAAAAAGCTATGAATGTGGAAAAGAATTTGAAAGAATAAGGGGAGTTTTACAGCGGTGAGAGTAATTAGAATGCATTTTATACATATATGCATTTATGGGCTGATCTCCAAAATATATGAAGAACTCAAGAAACTAGAAATCAAAATAATGAACAATCCAATTTAAAAAAAATGGGCAATAGAGCTAAACAGAGAATTCTCAATTGAAGAATCTCAAATGGCCAAAAGACATTATGTTGGAGAGGATGTGGAGCAAGGGTAACTCTCCTCCACTGTTGGTTGGAGTGCAAACTTATACAGCCATTTTGGAAGTCAGTATGGCAGTTTCTCAGAAAATTGGGAATCAATCTTCCTCAAGACCCAGCTATACCACTCTTGGGCATATATCCAAGGAATGCTCAATCATACCACAAGGACACATGCTCAACTATGTTCATAGCAGCATTATCTGTAATAGCCAGAACTTGGAAACAACCTAGATCCTCCTTAACTGAAGAATGGATAAAGAAAATGTGGTACATATATACAATGGAGTACTACTAATCAGAGAAAAACAATGAAATCATGAAATTTGCAGGCAAATGGATGGAACTAGAAAATATCATCCAGAGTGAGGTTACCCAGACTCAGAAGGACAAATATGGTATATACTCACTCATAAGCGGATACTATATGTAAAGCAAAGGATAACCAGACTACAATCCACAATTCCAGAGAAGCTAGCTAATAAGGAAGACCCAAAGAGGGATGCATGGATTGCCCTGGGAAAGGGAAATAGATGAGATCTCCATGAGTAAAGTGGAGATGAGGGGAAGGCAATGGAAGGTAGGAGATAAGGGAAGAGAACATAAGGGAATGGTATGGTCGAACTAGAACAGGGATAGAGTGGCAAGGCACTGAAAGAGATACATGATGGAGGGAAGTTCCCAGGAATCCCCAAGGATGACCCCAGCTTGGACTACTAAAAATAATGGAGATGGTGCCTGAACTGAACTGGCTTACCCCAGTGACCAGATTGGTGAATACCCTCACTGTCATCACCCAGCTTTTCTCCAGTGATTGATGGAAGCAGATGCAGAGATCCACAGTCAAATATTAGGCAGAGCTCCAGGAGTCCAGTCGAAGAGAGAGAAGAGGGATTCTATGAGCTAGTGCACCATGATCATGATGGGGAAACCTGCAGAGACGACCAAACCAAACTAGTGGGAACT
Organism: Peromyscus maniculatus bairdii; assembly: GCF_049852395.1. Classification (NCBI taxonomy): domain Eukaryota; kingdom Metazoa; phylum Chordata; class Mammalia; order Rodentia; family Cricetidae; genus Peromyscus; species Peromyscus maniculatus. Next base: position 53,870,711 of record NC_134875.1, read on the forward strand.
CATGAAAGTTGGATCAAAGGCTGTGGAACCTGCATGGGACTTGGCTATGCCCTCTGCATGGCAAGACAGTTGTATAGCCTGATCTGATTGGGGGGCCCCTTGGCGGTAGGATCAGAATCCATCCCTGGTGCAAGAGTGGGCTTTTTGGAGCCCACTACCTATGATGGGACACCTCCAGCAGCCTTGAGGCAGGGGGAGGGGCTTGGACTTGTCTCTATTGGATGTGCCTCCCCATTGAAGGTCTTGTCTTCTTGTGGAGAGGAGTGGGAGGTGAGTTGGGTGGGAGAGGCTAGGGGGACAGGAGGAGGGAAGAGGGGGATCTTTGATTGGTGTGTAAATGAATGGAAAAAATTCTTAATAAAAAAATTCAAGGAATAAAGTTAATCAATTACCAAATAGGAAAGAATGTCACAGATATGACATAAGAAAAATTTTGTTTTCTAATTTCCTCAATCTTTCCCCTTCAGTAGGCTTTGTCCTACCACGATTTGAAAGCCATATTTAATCTAGGTCCTCAAATTACCCCGTTTATGACCCTATGTGGTTCCTGAGAATAAATAAGACTGAGACAAGAAGTCATTGTTGATTACTGTTTAGCAGAATAAATAGGTATAGTGTTAAACAATTCCATTTCATTTTCAGGTTTTCCCTGAATAAAGATAGGAACATAGTCAATTTGAAAGAACAGCATTCAGAAGAAAAAAAAGCAAAGATTCTGATACATTCCTCACATCTACAACTTATAGGTATCTAGAAAATCACTTTTGAGTCTCTTTTTCAACCAGTGCCATCAAGATCAGTATTCTGGAGTATGTGTGTGTGTGTGTGTGTGTGTGTGTGTGTGTGTGTGTGTGTGTGTATGTGTGTGTGTGTGTAGTATACTACTCAAAGGAATATATTTGACCAAGGCAAATCTTGCACAATAGTATCTTCTCAACAGTTGGAAATTCAAACTTTAGTGAAAAATATTGATGACACCACTGGCCTCCAAGATGGATCCACGTTATATCTGCTATTTAGTGGAAAAGTATGGATTTTATGATATGACACAAAAATCAGGACCCTGGAATCAGAGTATGAATAAAATTTGTGGCCATCTATGCAAATTATTTCGGGGTCAGTTTCTTCATCTCTAAATGTGAGATATGACAACTTGAGTTGTTACAAGGATGTACATATGTCCAATAAAGCTACTAACATACAGTTATTTATTATTCTTTCCTTTGCCATCATAGAATATAAAGCATAGTTTGAGTTAGAAGTTGGCACATTATTCTTTTCCAATATTTGAGATGATTTATTTACAATTTGAAATGATTTATTCAATTAACATTTTTACATTAACTGAGCAGCTACTATGTACTAAACCTTATGCTAGGAACAAATTAAATATCTACTCTATGCCTAAAACTATTCTATTTGCCCTTGAGAATAAAAGTATCAGCAAAACTCTCTTTCTTAGTTTATACATTGCAAAGTGTTCTATCACATGTTGACTATAAAGGCAGCCAAGTGATTCTGCCCAGTTTCTTTTCTTTGTGTTTCTCGTGTCACTAAAGAGTTCTCTTGTTTGGAATTTCTATTTTTAAATATTTAGTTTAGTTTGAAAACATCAGAGTTATCATTAATAAACTAAAGCTCTGTTTGCAGTATTTTACACACCTCAAACAGCTGTGACTTTTGTTAAAAGCTTTATTCTTTCCATTAATATTTGTACCTGATTAAACTTCAATACAGGTGCACATGGCTTGGTAATCATACTTTTATATTTTGCATGCAGATTAGTGGCACAGGAATTTGCATAAATTTGCTATGCACTGATGCAAAAATGAATGCTCAAGCAACTTTTATTTTTATCTAATCAAATCACTGCTTAATGAAAAACGACTGACTGCTTGCAGAGGTGCACTGAGCCACACTCCGGGGACTCCAAGCATTTACAATTCAGTGGGAGTTCCCTGCCAGTGTTCGACTTCGGGACAACTAAAGTTCTAGTGAAAACTCTGCTCTGCAAAACCAAACTGATCTACGCAAATCATGGGGAGATAGCTACAGATAGGACCTTCTTTATTAAAATTCACTTTGCAAAATTAAATACTTAAAAGAGGTCAGAAGGGATCTGTAGAAACAGCATCAATAAAAAGCACATTTGTAGCCCACAGGGAGGCTTAACAACCATACTTGTCCCCAAATAGATTGTAAACCTTAGCAAAATGGTATCAGAATCAATAGGGCAGGGAAATTTAAATCCCATTTGTTGCCTTACGACCTTCTAGAAGAGGGACATGAGGGCATAGCCTATGCTTCTACATTAACTGTTTATTGTTGTCCATCCAAGTGTTAACTATAAACACCACTAAACATATACATAGGTATATATATATATATATATATATATATATATATATATATATATATATATATGTTTTTATTTCAAATTTAAAATTTTTATTGTTTTATTCTTTTGTATGCATAGGTGTTTTTCTTGGATGTACATTTGTGCACCTCATATAGCCGGGCCTTCAGAGGCTAGAAGGGGGTGTCAGATACTCTGGGACTGGAGTTACATACTATTGTAAGCTGCCATGTGGGTACTGGCAATTAACCCTAAGTTCTCAAGAAGAGCAACCTGTGCTTTTAGTCTCTGAGCCATCACTATAGCCCAGTATTATACTTAAAAAAAAAATTGATCCTATGTGGTCTCATTTCTTTATGTGTAGTTGATATCTATATAAAACCAAAATTTCAAATTACACTTCATTATTTATATTTCATCATTATAAATAAAAATTTTAAAATGCAAAGAAAGAATGAAAGATTTTTAAAAGAGAAAAAGAGATTTTTATATCACGTTTATGTTCCCAGTACATTCTAATTTACTGTATTAATAGTACACAGAGGGGTTAAATAAATATTTATCTGAATGAATAAATGTACTCTGAAGTTCCTGGCACAGTTATTAGTCCCTCCATATGTTTGTTTTTGTTTTGTTTTGTTTTTGTAAGTGAATAAGCTACTGAACAAATGAATAAACTGCTTCTACTGTGTCTCACATCTAATCCAAACAATAAGTAGAACGTTAGTTGAAAACACATGAAAAGCTTTTACTCAATGAAAATTCCATAGGAGAATTAGTCCTCTGTGCTTTTAAAAGGTCTCAAACCCTTCCCTGAGAAATTCGTAAAAATAAATAATTTGAGTATACACTGTTGCTTTCCAAAACTTTTTCAAAAGTAACCTCCAGAATATATTTTCATAAATTCTTAGATGCATTCAAAATTTACAGTTCCTCCTATATTTCCCTCTTGAAGGGCAGTTGTTTTCTCTCCACAACCCTCTCAGATTGCTTAAAATGTATTCAAGTCCATGGTTTTATCCACCCTTATTTACCAGTCTCCCTTTCTCCTTCATCCTGACCTCATGTCCATCAAGCCACCAATCCCATTGTGCACAGCAAAGACATTTCTTTCATTCAGAAGCCTGCATTCTGGTTCGTAGCATAGAGCACACTTCTATTGAGGAGTCTAGTGCTTGCCCTGTGGAGAGTTTAGCTTGTTAGCTGCTTACAGGCAGGCTTTAATGAAACCCAAACTCTTCACTGGCTTCCTACTTGGGGTTGGATTTCTTCATGCTGCTCTCTAGTCTAAGCCCTATATTTCTGTACTTGTCAGCCATCTTTCAAATATCTGTCCTAAATCTAAAAGCAGCAGCTGAGAAATGTGTGCCCTTGGTTCAGCACAACTTGTCTTACCACTGGAGGAAAAAAATGCACACTCAATTGAAAGGAACTCTGCAAAGTTATCCATATATTAAAAACTTTGCATCCTGTAGCCTCACATGATTTTTCCCCCACTAGTTTCAAGCCCAATGAAGCAAGAAGCAGGCTCTTTCTCTGCCTTTGGCTAAAGGAAAGCTCAAAGGCTATTAAGTTTCCAAAAGGCTTTGGGAAATACCAAATGACCACAGGGAACTCCCATGTGCTCCTAAAATTTTATGCCGTGTAACCAGAGAGCATTTGAAGTTTCTTTGAACTAATGATGATTTTTACATTTTAAAGTGGCAATTATTACAATATAAGCCAAAGTGTTTACTTACCCTCCATTACTCCACTGTGGCTTGCAATCAGAGGGGGGTAAACTCTGAGCTTGAAAAACACTCTTTAAAAAGCTCTCTAAGCCGATTGCAATTACCTTCATAGGAGAATAATAAAAATGAATAAAACAAAGATTTTGAAGCTAAAATCAGAAGTAGCAAAACAAAGTCTGGAGCAAACAAGTGGTCTCAAAACTGAGATGACAAGAGCAGTGAATAACTTTGAAGTATATATTGTAGATTTAGGAACATCAGGGGGAAAGTACCCCGGGCAAACACAACCCCTCAAAACCAGAGGAAATGCATGCATATCAGTGCATTTCAAGGTCAATTACTTCCTCTAATGAGCCTTGCTTGCTCCTGCTTAGCCCTTTGAGTTGGTCTCAGGCAGAATTCTAAGCAGAGAGTAATTTATTTTTCTATACTTCTACAAAAATTATCAACAGAATAATAGGCATTTCAGTTGGTTTATTCTAAGCAGATCAGCTCTATTTACAACAGACTGTAAAATTACCACTGGAATGTTTTAGAATGATGACCCGTTTTTGTAAATAAAAAAAAAATCACAAAAAAAACTTTTACTTCCACATTCCTTAGTTGTCATTGAAATCAAAAGTGAATCTTTTTGCCAGATTTTGTAGGACATCAAAAGAAAATTTGTCTTTCTTCTAGAATGGATCTTTCATGGGTAAAAAATCTTCTTTGGGGGTTAGCAATAGTCAAGAATCAACAGTTTGGGGTTAAAATGTTAGCTACAACTTCTGGCATAGTAAGCACTTTCTTTCAATACATGGCTTTAGAATATTTATAGTCAATCAAAATCTCAAAGCACTAAACTTTTCAACTTATTATGTTTAAAAACCAAATACTGCTTTCTTATTGTGCACTTGGCCTGACCCAAACATGATATAGTAAGTACCCTTTTCAGTTATTAAATAAACATTTACTGGGTACCTACTATAAGCTAGCCTAGCATTGCCAGAAAATTCCAAATAAATGAAAGACTAAGCTCCTTGCCCTTAGGGCATTGCAATTGGCCAAGGAGGCATAATTTAGTTGTATGTGTACAAGCATCCTAACCCTTTAGTGAAGTGAAAAGATTGTATTCGAGGCTTCATATTTTCTGTCTTTTAGACCACCAAAACCTCCCACAGTTATTTACTTCAGAATCTACCCCACACATAAGGTCAGCAAAAGCCCCAAGGAAATAACAGTAAGTACTTCCAAATGCTTATAAAGCAAGGAAAAAATGTTTTTGAAAATAAGGTTGACCCGTCTTTGCTCTCACTGAATAATGTGAACCTAAATCATCACTACCGAGATTATGTTTGCAATAAACAGATATTGAGATTATCAGGCTCAGAAGTTTTTGCTTTGGTTTTTAAACACACAATAATGTCATAAAACAACTTTGCTTCCTCCTCTACTCCAAATGTTGGTCTGTGCCTATAATTTAGTTTGGAGAACTTTGTTCAGTGAGAAGCAATGGGAGAGAAAACACTGGACAAAATGAGAAAATTACCTCTTACTATTTCTTACCCATCAACTCAGTGAGTCAAAATAGCTGTGATAAGTGCTATGAATTACAGGTTTTATCTCACTATTTATCTACCATATTATTTCATTATAGGAAAGTGATTTTCCCCTGCACTCTAATAACTGAATAATTTAGGTGCCATTTTGTAATGGTAAATAATTTTACTGACCAATGCTGAAGCAAAAAACAAAGCATTTCTTTACTTTGTTTCTTTGTTCCATAGTTGACTCTCATTTAACATTGTTGCCATCAACATGTAAAATGTGCATATTACATATAAAATGTATGTATAATTTTAAATGAATATAGAGATTAGAAATAAGAGGTCCATTTCATACCCAAGTATACTTTTTTATATTCAATGAAATAGTTGAGCTGTTAGCTAAAAGAGGTAGTTTTTTGAGAAAAAAAAATTAAGAGCCCATCCAAAGACAAATATTTATCACCTTGTGCAATAATGTTTTAGAAAATTTGAGTCTAAACTGAATTTTTGTAAATTGAATCATTTCTCCATTGATTTATATTAAAATATTAGAGATGATTTGCTTCTATTTCTGAACTTTGGTTAGCAATTTATATCCCTTTAGCCTATTTTTCTCACCCTTCCATTTTATTTTAACTACAAATTGATAAACATATTTGAATGACCCAGAGGGATTTCAGTTTATTACAAATGCTGTGTACATTTCCAAAAAGAAGAAGACTAACAATATGATTAATTACATCATAATGAAACCTATTGGTAAGAGCGGAACCTCACTGGCTTTCTTAGAGAAGATGCCCTGCTGAAAAGGTAGATGCAGGAAACATTTAAGTGTTCTTCCCATGCAGTAAAAGGGGAAAATCTACTTTGCTATCAAAGCCATTGATGTGATCTCTCCATGTAGGCCTTACTTCTAGAGAGTTATGCACAAGGGCATTTAACTGGACACTGCAGCTTTTATAACCTCAGAGTCACTACTGCAGATGTCTATATCAACACAGGGTTTGAAAGAGAAGCAGATGGCTAAAAAACTCTTACTGAGATTCTCTAATGATTTCCAAAGGTATAACAGCAAGTAGCTTTTATGTATAAATGATGTTCACCATATGGTAAAGCATGATTGAATATTTTATATAAAAATCAAATTATTACAGTAAGATTGAACAAAGCTGAGGCCAATTAAAAGTAAAGTTTCTTCAATAAATAATGGACTAAGTTTAGAACAAGCTATAAAAAGGAAAAAAATGGAGAAAGGAGATGTAGAAAGAATAAATGGTTTCTTATAATTTTAAAAGCTTTACTTTCTCAAATACAGATCACAATTCCATTAAGTCCTGGACCATTATTTTGAAAATACACTTAGGAAAAAGGAATCTAAAACATTGTAAGCAGATTAAATACAATATAAAATGAGTACTAATATAACAGACAGTAACTTGGTGTTCTAATAACTGAGGTTCCCAAATGCTGGAAATCAGTATTACATAATTCCAGCCAATACTCTGGCTGAAGTAAGTTTGGAGCATTGAAATCAGATTATCCAGATCCCATTCAGCAAATCAAACACATTGTCCAATCCAATGACGCCTTTTCCTGACAAATGAATCAAGTATTCAAAACACAGGTCCCCAATGACTACAGCCATAAAAGAGAATGTTTATGTCACTATTGTAGGCAGTAATAGATAAGCAACAGTTAATGTAAGTATTGACTGGTCTTATTGATCAAGAGAGGAGAAAAATATAGTTACAAGAAACAGACTGTTGACTCTATGCTTCCTGCTGATAGTTTCCAGTAAATTACAACTTTTATTCACTTCCTAGGACACCCCATCAAACACGTAGAATAGAACAGTAAGTACAATATTCCTTCCTGTAAACCATGCTGCACAATTAGTCATGCTAACAGACAGGTAGTTTGCACTTGTGGTGGTTTGAATAAGAATGGCTCCCATAGGCTCAAATATTTGTATGCTTAGTAAACAGGGAGTAGAATTTTTTGAAAGAATTAGAAGGATTAGTAGGTATGACTTTGCTGGAGGAAGTGTGTCACTAGGAGTAGGCTTTTGGGGTATATATAACAGGTAAGTATCAATCTGAGAAATTCCAACAGATAAATATTCAAAGATACAAAATGGGATCTCCTCCCCCACCTGCCTGCTGCCATCTGCACATCCATAAGTCTAGCTCTAGATGCAAGGCCTGAAAATCCTCTTTGTTTATAAGCCTCCTTTGCAGAGTAAGTTGCTCACGTCTTCCCTTTTCCATCCTTCACTCTAACTGTGGCCATCTCCAGACCCACAGCCCTAGCTCCAGATTGATGGCCTTCAAATCCATTTTGTTCATGAGCCACCTTTGACTGGTGAGAAGCTCCTTTCCTCTCAAACCCTCTTCTCTACAGGTTGACAGCTACAGACCCACAAGACTAGCTCTAGACCCATGTTTTCAGAGACATCTATCCAAGTCCAATCAAACAGCTTGTCCACTAGCTTTACCCAGCCTAGCTCTAGTCATGCAGCTCCTAGAATGGCTCAATCTAAGGAAAGACATATCTCACCAGACATACAACCAAAGCAGTCCACATGCCAAGATAAAATTGTATGAACAAAAACAACATGAATGAGCAAAACAGCATGCCTCTCACCAAACCTTCTAGTCCTATAGAAGTGTTCTCTAATGAAAAATACTTCAATAAACCTCATGACACAGAATTTAAAAGAACAATCATAAGCTTTATCAAAGAATTGAAGGAATTTTAAAAGAAAAACAAACATTTCATTGAATTTAAAGATGATAAAAATAAACGTCTGAGTGATGTCCAAGAAAATACAAATACACATCTTGACAAAACAAGGAAGATAATTTAACAGTTTGAAAACTGAATAAAATAAAGAGATGGAAACACTGAAGAGAGCACAGGCTAAATGAAGATGGAATTGAAAAGTTCAATATTGCAATTAGAAAACTCAGGGAAAAGCCTTACAGGTAGAAATCAAGCAGAAGACAGAACATCAGGACTCGAGAATAAAGGGGGTGGTGTAGACCAAACAAATAAATAATATGAAAAAAATAAAAGCACAAGAAATCAATGTAAAGGAAATGTGGAATACCATGAAAAGAAAAAAAAATCTTCGAATTATAAGGAATATATGAGGAAGAAGAATTCTGGGACAATGGCATAGACCAGATCTTTAAAGACTATAGAAGAACATTTCTCAAACTAAGTAAAGATACACCCACACAGGTACAAAAAGCACATAGGACAGAACCAGACAAGACCCAAAAACAAACTTTATAGAGCATATTATAGTTAAAAACTAAGTATACAGAACAGTGATTCTCAACCTTCCTAATTCTGTGACCCTGTAATACAGTTCCTTATGTCATGGTAAACCCTAAGGCCATAAAATCATTTCATTGCTACTTTATAACTGTAATTTTGCTACTTTTATGAATAATAATGTAAGTATATGATATGCAGGATATCTGATATGCAACCCCCAAAGGAGTCACAATCCATAGGTTGAGTGTGGTCATATTTTATCACAGTTGATAACCACTGATATAGAACAATAACAAAAAAGTGGAAAGTTTCAAAAGAAGAAACACAAGTCACATATAATTGAAAACACATCAGAATAATATCTGATTACTCAGTGGAAACTGAAAGCCAGAAGTTCCTGCAGCAATACAGTCCAAGTAATAAAGAACACAACTGCCAAACTAGACTACTATACCTAGAAAAACATCTTTCCTTTTTTTTCTTTTTTTATTATTAAGAAATTTTCTATTCATTTTATATACCAACCACAGATCCCCCTCTCCTCCCTCCTCCTGCCCTTTAGCCTTCCCCCCAACCCACTCCCCATTCCCACCTCCTCCAAGGCAAGGCCTACAATGAGGAGTCAGCAGAGCCTGGTACATTAAAGGCTAGGCTCACAACCAAAAATATCTTTCATAGGTGAAGAAGAAAGAAAAATTTTCCATGATACAAATAGTCAAAAAAATCTATATCCAACAAGAACAACAAAAGAAAATGCTAAACCAAATACAGGAAGCAATATTTCAAACTGAAAAGAGAAATAAACAAATCAAAAAAAGGCTCTAGAAAAAAATTAATGAAGCTATAATTGATTAAATACAAAGCACAACTAAGAAAGTAACCAGCAGAAAAAAAATTGACTGCAATCTGCATACACCTTCGGATGTTAACTGTAAATATTGATGGCCTTAACTCTCCAATCACAAGACAAAGGAAAACTGAATGAATTAATAAACAAAACCTATTGCTATGTTGTCTTCACAAAACCCATTTTAGTTTTAAAGATACATACAATCGTAAAATGAAAGGATGGAACACAGAATTCTAAATGGGATCAGGAAACAAGTAGGCTTCACCATACTAATATCTGTCAAAATAGACTTCAAATTAAAACTAAGCAGAAGAGAGAAAAAATGGTATCTCATTGTAACCAAGGGATCAATTAATCAAAAAGTATTGCAATAGAAAATATTTATGTAATGAACTTGGTACACCCAATTCCTTTAAAAGCATGTTAAAAAATTAAAGATGCAGATTAATACAAACCCAATAACAGTAAGTGACTTCAGTACCCCACTCCCTACAACACATTGGTCATCTGAACAAAAAATAAACAGAGAAACCTAAAGATTAAATGACATTTTACATCAAATGGACCTAAAGGATATCTACAGAATATATTCTACCCACCAACCCCACTCCCAAATATACATTATACTTAGCAGCACATGGAAGTTTCTCTAAAATAAGCTACATTCTGACTCACAAAACTGACCTTTACATCTACAGAAGAAACCAAAATAATTCCATATATCCTATCTGTCAATAAAACTTAAAATTAATAATAAAACTTAAAATCAACAGCAAACAAAACTGTAACTAAAATGTAATACACAGAGATTAAACAACTCATTATTGAAAGATGTCAAAGAAGAAATAAAGAAACCAAAATATGCTTGGAAGAAACCACAATAAAAATGAAAATACAACACAACAAAATCTCTGGGACACAGTAAAAGCAGTCCTAAGAGGAATTTTTGTAGCACAAAGTACCTACCTTAAAAATCAGAAAGACTACAATTAAATAACTTAATGATGCAACTCCAAATTTTGAAAAACTAGAAACAAGCTAATCCCAAACCCCAGAGATGGCAAGAAATTCGAAAAATCAAAGCAATAATTAACAAATTAAAAATGAAAACAATACAAAGAATCAGTGAATCTATGAACTTGTTCATTGAAAGGATGAACAAGATTGACATACCCTTGGCACAACTAGTCAGAGAAAAGAAAGAGGTGACTCAGAGAATCTGAATCATAAATAAACAACAGGGAAATACTTTAACAGAGAGTTAATAATTGAATAATATTATATGATAATACTTTAAAAATCTGTACTACAGTAAGTTTGAAAAACTGAAAGAAATGAATAAATTCTTGATTCACCTAAAATATGAAAGTAAAGCCAAGAAAAGATAAATAACCTAAACAGACTCATAACAAAGGAGGAGATTGAAATCATAATAAAATGCCTTCTGACCAAAATCATCCTCCTCCTCCTCCTCCTCCTCCTCCTCCTCCTCCTCCTCCTCCTCCTCCTCCTCCTCCTTTTCAGGCCCAGATGGGTTCATAGCAGAGTTCTACCAGACATTCAAAGAACTATAACTGATACTTCTCAAATTGTCTTAAAAATATAAATGGATAAGTCCCACATTTCTTCTATGAATCCAGTATTAATCTTATAATGAAACCAAGGAAAGATACAAGAAAACAAAACTATGTGCCAACAGCTCTGATAAACATAAATGCTAAAATATTAGCAAATTGAATACATGTACATATCAAGAAGATCATCTAACATGATCAAGTTGGCTTTATCCCAGAAATGTTGGGATGATTCAACATATAAAAGTAAATAAATAAACCATATAAATGAACTTTAGACAAAATCACACAACAATCTCAATAGATATAGGAAAGTCCTTTGACAAAATTCAACATACTTTCATAATAAGAATCCTAAGACTGGAATAATAAAATAATTAATAATAAATAATAAAATAAATTAAATAACAAATGATAAAATATAATAATAATAATCCTAGGACTGGAAGGAATGTATCTCAACATAATAAAGGCTAGATAAGACAAACACACTGTTGACATGATCCTAAATGGAGAAGCAATCCCATTGATATTAGGAATGAGATAGGGTTGCTCTTTCTTGTTTTTTTTTTTGTTTTTTTTTTGGGGGGTTTTTTTCGAGACAGGGTTTCTCTGTGTAGCTTTGCGCCTTTCCTGGAGCTCACTTGGTAGCCCAGGCTGGCCTCGAACTCACAAAGATCCGCCTGCCTCTGCCTCCCAAGTGCTGGGATTAAAGGCGTGCGCCACCACGCCCGGCAGGGTTGCTCTTTCTATTCAAACTTGTTTTCAATCTAATGCTGAAAGCACTATGTGGGACAATAAGGCAAGAAATGGCAAGGAAAGTGATACAGACAGGAAAAGAGGAAATACAATTGTCCCTATTTGCAAGTTATATTATATTATATTACCTATAAGAGATCTGAAATTGTCTACCAGGAACCTTCTAGAAACAACCAACAACTTCAGCAAAGTGGCAGGGTATAAAATGAACGTTAAAAAATTATTAACTTTTTGATACACCAACAACAAATACGTTGCAAAATAGATCGTGAACAAACTCCCATTCACAATAGCATGAAAGACAATAAAAAAATCTTGAAAAAAATAAACAAGTAGTGAAAGACCTCTGCAATGAAAACTTCAAATCTCTCAAGAAAGAGAATGAGAAGGACACTAGGAAATAAAAAGACATCATCCTATGTTCATGGAACAATAGAATTAATATTGTAATGACCATCCTATCCAAAGCAATTTAGACATTCAATGCAATCTCAATTAAAATACTCACAACATTCTTCATAGGAAAGGGAAAAAAAAAACATATCCTTAGCATATGCCTAAAACTCTCAGCATCCCATTCCACAGATACTTGTTCAGCAACGTTCATTGCTGCCTTATTCACAATAGTTAGGACATGGAAACAACTAAAATGCCATTCAACACATGAATGGATAATGAAAATGTGTATCATACACACTATGAAATAGTATTCAGCTGTAAAGAAGAATGGAATGATGAAATTTTGTAGGTCAGTAATAGAAAACTTTATATTTACTGACGTAGCCTAGACCCAGAAAGACATGTCACATGTTCTCTCTAATCTGTGGTTACTAGCTACAAATTTTCAAAGTAATTACACAGTAATTCAGAGTAATGCACAGAGTAAATGCAGAAACCAGGAAAGTACAAAGTAACCATGAGGGGCAGGTTTTGTGATGGGAATAGCAGGATGCAGACAATATAAAGGAAGAAACTGAAATCATTGCGGGGGCTCCAACTGGGGAGAAGGAAGAGAGGTTAATACAGAAGGAGGAGGGAATAGGGTCAGGTTAGTCAGTTAGTTCAAAATGACTGTTTAAACAATATAAACTTTTGAGATAGGTCTTTGTTGCATCTCAGAGGTTGAAGGCTTATAAGACCCTATTACTGAAGATACCACACATTTAGGACACAGGACTCTGATGATTTGAACTGCATCTAACCTGAAAGCCTCCTTCCTGAAGTATAGCTTCTGAGGTACCAAAAATTATTATACAAGTTGCCAAGGGAGGAAAGCAACTACTAGTCCCATCAAGCTGAGGCACCTATGAACATAACAATAACTAGCATGGCAAGATGTCCACAAAAGTCCTATAGAGTGGCACTCACATATTGGTAATAAACAACAGCTGTCTAAGAAAACCTAAGGTTGATTGAACTGGAGTGAAATCATGCCTAGAGCTAGAAACCTAACCAACTACTCAGGGCTAGAGAGGTCAGAGATCTTAGAAGAGAATCTATCTCCACTACTTTGCTAGAGCAGCATAATTTCTTAACTATATTTGAAATTTTATCTTTATATCCACAGAAAATTATAGCTGTCACCCCCAATCAAAGAAGCCTCTTTCTGAAGCAAATGGAGACCATCACAGAAAACCACAACTGGATACAGTTCAGAAATCAATGGACTGTAAAGAGCCCAGCCCCGGTGAGTACTTCTGCACCACAGCTCTTACATCTTTGGCTCAGAGAACATGCCAGAATAGAGGGCAATAAGATTACAAAAGCCACAATATCAAGAAGTTTGCTCTGAGACTGCCTTTTTTTTTTTTTTTAGAAATGACTGCCTAAATAAGACCTGAAGAAAGACAATATCAATAGACATTCAAATGCAGAAGGGAGAAATATCTCATGGGGACAAAAGAATTACAGGCAATGTATGACTGCTGAAGGAGGAAGAATTAGTCTCTCTCTCTCTCTCTCTCTCTCTGAGCCCCGATTGTTATCTAACACAAAATGGTCAGTCCTGAAACCATATATACAAAAACAACAAAAATGGACGCAGTAGGTTATATTTCTATATTTGTGTACACACACATAGCAATAACAATCAAATAAAAAGTGTCAATATGAGAGTGTTGGTGGGAACCTGGGAGGGGTTAGAGGGAGGTAATATGGGAGAAGCTGAAGGGAGGAAAGGGGAGAAGTGATACAGTTATCTTTTACTTAAAATACATTTAAAATTTTTAAGTGCAAAAATGATACAAGATGGAAAAATTAGGGATATATTATAATAAAATGATTATTAAATTTAATTATTACTGATCACATATTACAGACATTACAAAAAACATGTAAATTGTTAGAAGTAGGTCTGTAGCCTACACATTGGTCCATGGACCAGAAATCCACACAATTATATTTCTTCCTAGCTTTTTCCAGAAATAGGACCCAATACTTTATTCCACATAAAATTCCAATTCATTGGAGAGCTCTCAACACATAACGATTTGTCAGCATCTCTGAATAAGATGAGTAATTTTCAAAATATAAAATTCCCAGTGAGAAAAAAACTACCATGATACATGAGACACAACATACACTGAATTAAGCTAGTGGGTTCTAGGTAATGATAGTTTATGAAACTACTGAAAAATTTACAATGTAAAGAATCACTGGGTTAAAAATTAGGAAAACCTAGGTTGGCTTTTAAAAACAATTAACAACATCTTTTCCTCCAAGAAATACATGTGACAACAAAAGCATTGTAATAAACAGGAAAGCCAGGATTTCCCAGGGATTTTCAATGAATTATTATTTCTACACTTACCAACAGATAAGCCAACTGATAGTTCTCAAGACAACAAACTAAAAGGACATGTGCTTCACAGAGGTCTGGTGCTACATAAATAATTCAAGGTTAGGAGCTAATTTAATAATGACTCCTCAATGAAACCCACATATGTATAAAGATTCAAAACTAATATTCACATATGAGATAAGACAATATTTATATTTCTGGGACTTGGTTACATCACTCACTGTAGCATGAATTGTTAGAAAGTCTTAATAAAAACAAACCTGGAGCCAGGTATTGGGGTGAACACTGCTTTCAGAGAAACAGAACAAGCCACAGCTAACCTCACCTCACCAACTTCTCAGCTGATCCTGTTTCCTCAAGCTGAAAGCCTCTGAGTTCTCCTCCAAATGGATGTCAGCTGAACTACTGCTAAAAACTAAAAGCTTAAAAAGGCCCTCGTTCCTGGTCCTCACACCTTATATACCTTTCTGCTTCCTACCATCACTTCCTGCGATTAAAGGTGTATGTCACTATGCCTGGCAGTTTCCAGTGTGGCTTTGAACTCAGAGATTCGGATGGATCGCTGCCTCCAGAAAGCTAGGATTAAAGGTGTGTGTGTGCCACTATTTTCTGGCCTGTATGTCTATCTAGTGGCTGTTCTGTTCTCTGACCCCAGATAAGTTTATTAGGGTGCACAATATATTGGGGGACACAATATCACCACAAATCACAATGATATTTTCTAACTCCATTCATATATATGTGAATTTCATAATCTCATTTTTCTTAACAGCTGCATAATTTGTATCACATTTTCATTACCCATTCATCAGTTGATGGAAATCTAGGCTATTTCCAAATACTGGCTACTGTGAATAGAGCAGCAATGAATATGAATGAGCAAGTATCTCTATAGTAAGAAAAAGAATCCATTCAGTATATGCCCAAGAGTAGTTAGGATACATAGATCATGTGGTAGATCTATTTCAGGCTTTTTGAAGTATCTCCATACTTTTTGAAGTCAAGACCCTGTAGCTAGGCAAGTTATAGGCCCTAGGAGAGAGCCTACTATTATTATTTTTGCTCAGTGGACATAATGTTAATCCAAGTCCTAATTATTTATCTTTATAATCACAGATTAATGCATCTCTCAACCCTAATCATATAAGCTCCTATTTGTAGTAGAGGTGAATAACCACAGCTGGCCACAACGCAGAGAATAAGAGACTTTGATGTTCAGCCTTAAATGGAACATCAATACTATAACCCCTCTTCCCAAGAATTGAGGATCATTTTGGAAGGAGAGGGTGCAGAAGAGTCTAAGCCAGAAATGGTGGATGACTACAAGGTAATTGTTTTCCAGACAAAACAAGGTGTTTCCATGTATGAACTTGTAGAAATTGTGACAGCATGCAGAAGACCTACACAAGCTCAAGCCAAGAAAAATCTCAGGGTGGATGCAGGGAGGTAGACATGAAGCCCCGCTTCTAGCTGAGAAGCTACTGGCAATTAATAATTTGTAGGAAAAGGAGAGTCAGTTTTCTTTAAATTTGTGATTTCCTGGTAGGTCCACCATACTCCAGGGTAGTAGAGTTCACACCACAGAGGAATTTTGGTAGCATGAATTGGACATAATGTAAAGAGAGAGAGGGGGGAGGGAGGGAGAGAGAGAGAGAGAGAGAGAGAGAGAGAGAGAGAGAGAGAGAGAGAGAGAACAAAATTAGGTGATCAGGGAGGTAGGGGTAGATATCTGGGAAGAGTTGGAAGAGGACAGATAAAAATCAAAATATTTTATATGAAATTCTCAAAAAAAATGTATGACTGCTCCTTGCCAGTTCTCTTTCCCTGGTTATGCCACTGTACCATGTTATAGTTAATCTTAAGTGTGATGACTAAAGGGTTTCAAGTTAGCTTTATGTCAGTTTGAGGATAGGATGTCACTCTTAATGTTAAAGCCAGACTTCTGATCCCAAGTCCTAATTCCACTGCTTTATATTATGTCCACCTACTTTGCTGTATTGCTCCATTTCCAAATCTACCTACACATATTTTCTTGTTAGATCAGTTCTGCAGCAGCTATAGACCTGTAGGTAACTACACTTCTAAGTTTATCTATATTGTTCCAGCAAAATTAAAATTTAAAAATCATTTCCCATGAGATCTCAGAAAAGTTGAAATGACTATAAAATGACATCATCTAAAATGCACCCTTAGTGTGTTACTAATCAAACAGTTATTCACCAAACCTCTTTCAAAACCTGTATCTGTGAATCCTTTCTTTGGAAGCATTTTAAAGGAAAACCAAATGATTACTTGTGACATCTTCTTTTAATTATACAGTGACCAAATACTGAAGTAAATCTGGTCAGTGTACATGGAGTTTCTGTGTAGTTATGCCGGTTCCAGGCACTATAGAAACATCAGATAAAAATATGAATGAGTTTCAACAGTCAACTTGGAATGTAACTGAGATAAGTAATGAAATAAATACAAACTGAACTCTATTCTTTTACTAACAAAGGAAGTTAGAGGAACAGAAATCAGAAGCTGAAATCAGTGTGCAGAACTAACCAACGCTTTACAGTAAAGTTGGATTTGTGTCAAGACTTAAAGGATGAAAAACACTTTAACTGGTAGACAAAAATGGGAAAGTATTTGGAATGGAAGGGAGAGCAAGATGAACAATGATAGCGTTAGAAAAGCAAGAACAAGAGGAAAAGGCCAAATATCCAAGAACATGCAGATTCCACTTGGTGCCTGAGAATAATAAAACACTTCTCACCCTTACTTATGAGAGTTGATAGGCATCACACTGATGGAAGTCAAAATCACTAACATCTCTTCAATGTGTGCCCTACCAGATATTACCTGTATAGAAATATGTACTTTAACTGTCATCTACTCACTCCTTCTAACATGATTTTTGTCCTCAGATGGCTCAATTTTATATGCTGAAAGGAGTGCTAAGATGTATTCAGTCTTCATGCTAGAATAATACCGTAATAAGCTGTAATGATTCTTAGTTATTTAAAATAGAGTTTGCCTTCCTCTATTTTTCCCTGATTTATTAAAAGCAAATCAATTAAGTTGTGAATTGCACCAGACAAAACCCCTGTGCATGGATAGCTTCTTATTTCAACAATATCAAAATCAATAGTCATTGGGTCTACTACAAAGCAAAAGCTGTACATTCTCATTTATAATATATTGTACCTGCATAGACATATTACTTGCACAAATCTCTTCTTATTCTGTTGTTAGTATGCAAGGATCTTCTTTCTCTGTGGTTTCATCCCCCTGCTGAAAGAAGACTAAAAAAACTTGCCATGGACTTGAGCTGGTTGGAAAATGACATTGGCTCATAATCAAGTGCAGCTTTCTACTGCACTTCAACTACTACTTAGATCTTGGCTGTCTTATATTTATTCAAACCTTTATAAGATCTGTGGCATTGGCAAAGATCATACTTCTGCTTCTTCTCCATCTTTCCCCATCACTGATGATAACCATCTACTGACTTGGCACACTTTCAAAATCATGTTTTAATTCTGTATGTAAGGCCAATTTTGCACGACAACCATAATGACCAGCATGGTTATTATGCCATTCCTCAGGGAGTTTGAGGCTCTTGGCAAAAATTTGATCTAATTTTGAAGTTGCTTATTTGAGTAGAGGTTAAATTATTTAGCAAAGCTAACATTTTAATGCCCTAAGAAGTCACATTTGCTTTTAACACCATGAAATTCTCATAAGAATGGCAGCAACACCAGAAAATTCAGATAGGGGAAATGGGATGTATAACACCCTGCGGTTTCTTATCTCAAGTAACACTTGACTATTAACTTAGGATGAGAACTTCAGGAGAGTAGAGGGATTCTGTTGCTTTCCTTTGCTTCCAATCATTTAAAGCAGTGAAATGGAGCTTCGAGTAGACATTTAATCATAAACTAATAATAAATGTTTACAGAACCTACCGTGTGTTATAATGAGTATGAAGAGTCATAACATACAAGAACTACTTTGCTAATAGTCTTGTACGTAAGTAGGAGAGGAGTGGAAAATGAAAGAAAGCAATAAATAAAAATGGAAAACTATCATTACAGTAAATCTAGAGCCACTGTTGTTGAACTGGAGTTCCAAGGTGATTAGGCTGAACTGACATAGGCAGGTATAGATACATGGTCAACAGATATTTCAATTGGACTTTGAAGGGTTTCCTTTAGTATAAAAGAAAGGGTAAAGAATTTCACCTCCAGAAAACAGCCAGTATAATAGAGGAAATTAAAAAATTCAGTGTTCTTTTAGGGAAATGAGGAAGCAAGCCTAAATAGAGTATATAGTAAATATTATAAAATAGTGGTAAGTGTGCATGGACAATTTAGGTAGATCATTGTGTGGAGGGTCCTAAATGTCAGTAAGAAGGTTTTACTTATTGTAGGGAACAAAATATCACTGAAGATGTTGAGTATAAGAGCTTGGCACAATGGTAGCTCTGTCTGAGGAAGTTGGCATTATTACTGGTTATGCAAAATTTTGTTCTGAACAACAAATTGTCACCTACTGACTGCCAATTCTATTCTTTTGGCAGGCATAACTTCATGCATCATAAATTAGAAGATGCCAAAAAAAGTGACCAAGGACCATGCTAGTTGCAGGACATGCCATACATATTTTCCTAGAAGACAGAAGGGAAAGAATGAATCAGCCAAGGGTAATACCATACAATATGTTTTATAATAAATGGAAAAGACGGAGCAGTGTTTGGAGACAGAGAGTAAACTATTTAAATCCAATGGACCAATAGAGATGGTTGGCTATGGACCAGATTTTCACCTCAACACAATTTATATCACTCAATTGTCAGGCGAACGTGATAAGGACTACACTATGGAAACTCACGTATATCACTCAGTTGTTACTAAATTATTCCATTATTTCCAACTGTTATGACAATTAGCCCAGAAAAGATAACTGTCTAGCTTATCTCTGCATTGAAGATGAAAAGGGATGTTTAATTCATTGTAAATAAATACAACCAGTGCATAATGAACTTTGGAGAAACTGTAAAACTTAAATGATTTTGCTTTAGTCCCAGCACTTGGGAGGCAGAGGCAGTCAGATCTCTGTGTGTTTGAGGCCAGCTTGGGCTACAGAGTGAGTTCCAGGAAAGGTGCAAAGCTACACAGAGAAACTCTATCACAAAAAAAGAAAGAGAAAAGATAAAAAAGATTTTATTCCCCAACTTACTAAACATATTAAAACAGCTTTGAATTTTGATAATAAATGGAATATCTCGGTGAAACAGAGGCAATCATGTATTGTTTTATTTATCTTCTTGGCTCATAACTGAGTATTCTACTCTATGAAACCAAAATTATAAAAAAGCTTAAATACTTTGCTGCAATAATGTTTCCCCAAAGCATTAAAGAATAAAAGTGGTACAGTGTGCACCAAATTTATGTCTATAAAACATGACCATGCTAAATTTAGCAACTTATATACCATGATACAGTGGAATTTATCCCAGGAGTAAAATAAAAGGCTATTTAATATATGAAAACAATCATTCCAGTGTATCATGTAAGTATAATAAAAAATGAAAGCTACATAATAGTCTGAATGGTCTTAGAAAAATCATTATAAAAATTTCAATATATTTCATGATTACAAAAATAATTCATAAACTAGAAACACAGAAGTCCCTCAGTTGGAAAAAGGTTATTTTCAAAACCCCCACAATTAACACACTATTCAATTGTGAAAGAATAGATGCTTTTTTCCCCCACAGTTGAGAACAGAGCAAACATTTCAGCTTTTACTACTAGTATTCAATTATGTGCTGAAGGGTCTAGTTACAGAACTTAGTTGACAAAAAAGAACCACAAAATGATATTAGAAAGGAAAAAGTAAAACTCTTGTCATATTTCTATTTACAAATATGACAATTTACATTAAATATTAAATATTGAAGAATCTATTTAACTAATGAATGGGTTCATCAAGAGTACAATATATAGAATCAATATATAAAATTAATTATACTTCTATATATTATCAATGAAGTACCTACAGTTCAATTAAGTAAGCAATTACATTTACAATAACATCAAAATAAAACAAGAACAAATTTAATGAAAAATTCACACACAAAACTATCGAACACTTTTAAAATAATATAAAAATAAAAGATCAAAATAAATGGAAAAATATCCCATGTTCCTGGATTTATAAGACTTAAAATCAAGGTGACAACACTATTCAAACTTATTTCTAAAGTAAATCTGCATCAGAATCTGTGTTGGCTTCTCTGTAAAATTTTTTTCCTGACATTCTTGTGGAATTATGAGGGCAGATAAGAACTCTTGAAAAATGAATAGTGTAGGAGGATCCATAGTTCCTAATTTCAAAACTTACTGCAAAGCTGATAGTCAAGAACAGTATGATAACAGAGCAAGGAAATGTGGAAACCTAGTGCAGTGGAAGCTTTTTGGAATCTATGGGTATGATCCTAGTGAGGACTCCTAGTAATGGGGAATATGGAGTCTCAATTGACCATCTCTTGTAGCCAGGCAAGGTTTCAAGTGGAGGGAATGTGTTGCATTTGGTCAAGTTGCTGGCCAAGGGAGTCCTGTGGAGAACCACAAACAACCCAGGTTGATGCTAGAATGGAGGGCTGATCTCTGCAAATTGACAGTAGGACCTCACTGCTAAGGACTACATTCACACACCTCACTGAATGTGGAGTGGTAGATCTGGTACCTGTATGAAGTCTGCACCCCTATGTTCTAGTATCTTTGGTGTGAGAATATAGTCTGCAGGCTACCAAAAGAGAAATATGGACACCAAACCAGCTGCAAAAACTTTGACGAATAATCTGTCCTGCCTGCAAAATGTGTTGGGACAGTTGTAGTGCAGAAATTCTCAGAATGACCAATCAATGTCTGATTTAACTTGAGACCCATTCCAGGAGAAGAAGCCCATGTCTGACACTGCTTGGATGGCCATGAACTAGAGACTTAGGGTAGAACCAAACACAAATGGTCTAATGAAATAAAATCAATGAAATGATTTCTAAGGATAATCTGCTATACTCAGATCTGTGCCTTATCCAGTCATCATCAGAGAGGCTTCCTCTGGAAGCACATGGGGAGCAGATGAAAAGACCTACAGCCAGACATTACACAGAGAGAGAATCTAAATTGGAGGTCTCAACCAGGTCTTTCTCCTTGGCGCTCAGGGAATCCCACAGAAGATGGCAAGAAAAGATTGTAGGAGTCAGAAGGGTGAAAGACACGAGGAGAACAGAGCCCATTGAATCAACTAAGCAGGGACTCAGAGAGACAAGCGGCGTGGGGCGTGGGGGTCTGGAGCAGGTCCTATGTGTATATGTTGTGGCTGTTAGCTTGTGTTTTGGGGGGACTCCTAAGTGTGGGAGCAGGTGTGTTTCTGACCCTTTTGCCTGCCAACTCCTATCGGGTTGCCTTGTCCAGCGTCAGTCTGAGGACTTTCGCCTTGTCTTACTGTATTTTGTTTTGTCATGTTTAGTTGTTGTTATGTGGAGGCCGGCTGTTTTCTGATGGGAAATAGAGAAGTGGATCTGGGGTGGAACTGGGAGAAGTAGAGGGAGGGAAAACTGTGGTCAGAATGTATTGTATCAGAGAAGAACCTATTTTCAAAAAGGAAAACTCATATTTCATTTGAGAGACCTTGTCTCAATTATATATAATAGAGAATAATCAAAGAAAGCATCCAACATCAACTTTGGGCCGACACACACACACAAATGTGAAATTGCCAATAAACCTGTACCAACACAAATGCAAACATGTATACATAAATACATATATCCATGAATGCTCGCAACAAGAATCTGTATGATTCTAGAATCCAGAAATTAATACACACACACACACACACACACACACACACACACACACACACACACACACAAATGCTGTATGACTTACTATGGAGTTATATAATGAGAAACTTTGGTAAAATTTAAAATCTTAAGTTGACTCTGATGTTTCTCAACTTATGATGGAGTTAAATGATAATCTATCCCTCATAAAACAGGAAATATGTAATTCAAATGATTGTAAATCAAGGACTTTACGTATAGCCAGCTAAATTTTGAAAGGGGGTGCCAAGGGCATTCACCAAGTGAAAAGTAGCCTTTAAAATAAATAACATTGGGACTATAGGTAAACATGCAAAAATATGACTTGGGAGCCAGAGAGATAGTTCAATAGGTAAAGGCACATGCCACCAAGCCTGACAAACTATATTTCACCCACAGAACCCACAGAATTGACTCCCACAAGTTGTTCTCTGAACTACACATACATGCCCAACATACACATGCGCGTACGCGCACACACACACACACACACACACACACACACACACACACACACACACAAATATACAAATGTAATTTTGAAAGCCATGAGTCTGTATAATTGTATCATGCTGCAGAGAAAAAAAATGTAAGTCAAATTGGTCAACATCTTTAACGTAAGCATGAGATGTTTATACAATGTTTAAAAAATTATACAATGAAAAAAATCTTCTTGGCCTCATATTTAGCAAGTTCTTAGATATAGTACCAAAGCTTGTCCAAAATCAGGAAAAAAATGTATCCATTTGAAAAATTTAAATGTGCTTAAAAGATAATCATCAATTCAGTAAGAAGACATCCCAAAGAATACGAATTATAAATCATGTTTGATAAAAGGCTGTCATTAAAAAATATATAAAAAGACAAAATTCTAGTTAAAAATAGGCAAAGACTCTGAGGAAATGTATGTCTAAAACCTATATACGCATGTCTAAGAAGCATGAAAAGAAAGATGTCCAGTATCCTTAATCATCAGGAAAATATAAATACAGTGAAAATACCACTGTGTACCTAATAGGATGAAAACAAGCAAAAGTGCTAATAGGATGACTAGATAACAAGTGTTCGGGCAGATGCAGAGGATGGGTATGATTGCTGATGGAAATATAAACAATGAAGATGCTTTAGAAAACAGAGCCATATGACCCAACAATTCCATTCCAAATTATAAACACAAAATAAAAAAATAGACTCATAGAGCTTTCTGTATATGAAAGTTTATAATAATTTTTTTACAATGCCCATATGTCCAACAGGAAATGACTGGATAAATAACATTTAATATATCCATATAATGAAATATTCTTCAGTTAGGGAAAGAATGTGTATTATAATGCACATAAAATTTTTAAAATTTGCTAAATGAAAGAAGCCATTCACAAAGAATTCTATATTATATGAACTCACTCATATGAAAATACAATGGGCAATTATCGAGACTGAGAGTAGATTTATGGTTGCTTGGAGTTGAGTATAAAGGATGAAATGATAGGGAGCAATAGAAGTAGGGTATATAGCTTCTTTGTGGGGAAATTAAAATTTTCTAAAATTTTTAATTATCTATAATGATGGTTGTACATATTTGTGAATAAACCAGAAACCACTGAACTACATACTTTATGTGGGTAAATTCTATGATGTGTGAATTATATCTTAATAAAGGTACTTTGACAAAAAGACCAAATAAAATAAATCAAAAATGAGAGAACATTGTAATAGTCAAAATAAGAATGAAGTCTCTGTTTTTCTGAGGTGGTATACTAAGGAACAATGCTGGATTCTTTCTAATACTTATAGTACAGTGTGATTTTTCAAATCAAATCTTAGTGTGTGTGCATGTTGGGAGGGGGTGTCTTCAGGGAGTTCTGCATATGGGTTGTGGAATAAACTATGTCTCTGAAGTTTTCACATAGGCATCATATTTAGTCAAACTCTGTCTTCTTGCAAAGATAACCACGATATCACATTATTGTACTGAGTCATTTTTCTAAAGAGAACTTACCCTAGGATGTACTTGACACTAATGATATGCTCTTTTTTTCCCATTAAAGAAGTGGGCGACAATAATATATTCTAGTCTGTGTGCGGATACTGTGTCTGTAATTTCTTTCTCTGCATTAGGGTAATAGTGGTTCCCTTCCTAAGAAGGGCTATTATTCATATAATTGGCAAGCAGAGACTTCCTTAGCTAAAGTCATTCATATAAATACTAGAGAATAGGCTGGTTCGGTCAGAGCCTAGGGGTCTCAGTGCATACTGTTTTGTTTTTCTTGACTTTTCCCATTTTACTGAAAGTAGCTCTTTGTCTCTCATATAATATATGCTGATTATGGTTTCCTCTCCCTCTACTCCTCCCAGTTTCTACCCACCTCCCCCCAGTCTGGATCCACTCCCTTTCTGTCTCTCATTAAGAAAAAAATAGGCTTCTAAGGGATAATAATAAAATAAATAAAAGAAAACCAAAAACTAATACATTGGAATAGGACAAAATAAACAAAAGGAAAAGAGCACAAAAAAAAAGACATGTGAAACAGACATAGACACAGAGACCCACTCATTTGCATGCTCAGGAATCCCATAAAAACACTAAACTGGAAGCCACAATATATATGCAAAAGACCTGGAAGGGAATATGTGTGTGTGTGTGTGCGTGTGCGTGTGCGTGTGCGTGTGCATGCGTGTGTGTGTATATAAAATTAAAAAATAAGATAAATTTTTTTTAAAAGCCCTGATATAACATTATGAGACAAGGAACCTTCCATGATTCCTATGAGTTGATTTTCTGTTGGCCCTCTAGTGCTAGGCATTCAGCCTAACCCTAAGTGTAGTTCAATTTCCCAGTAGGACTCTCTTAGAGAAAACTGAATTTGAATTTTCATTTACAAGTGGCTGTCAATTGAAGATAGCTTCTGGATTAGGGATGGATTAACTATCAATTTGTGGATGTTGAACCAACCTTGCATATCTGGGATGAAGTCTACTTGATCATGGTATATGATCTTTCTCGTTTGTTCTATTTTTTCAACAATCCAATAGCACTATCATCATATCCTATCACCTGTTTGCCTCAAGGACTGATCAAATTCTAACACAAACATATATTGCTTATAAAAATGACTTCATTTTATTTTATTTCTTGTATTTACTTTTTGAATCTAAAAATATTTATTTTATGTATGTGTATATATGTATGAGAAAAAACATTTTATGTATGTATATGTATGTTGTTGGTTGTTTTCTTTACTCTTTTGGGGGGTTAAATACCCAGCTCCCAAATAAATCACACACAGAGGCTTATACTTAATTATAAATGCCTGAACTTAGTTTGAGTTTTTTCTAATCAGCTTTTCTTAACTTATCCCATCTATCTTTGCCTCTGGGCTTTTATCTTCCTCTCTTTCTGTATACCTTTCTTTGTTTCTTACTCTGTGGCTTGCTTTGTAGTTGAGTGGCTATACCCTTCTTATCTAGCTCTTCTTTTCCTGCTCTTTCTTCTTTTCCTCTCAGATTTTTCCTTCTATATATTCTCTTTGCCTGCCAGTCCCACCTGCCTTGCTATTGAACATCCAGCTGTTTATTAGATAATCAGGTGTTTTAGACAGACACAGTAACAGAGCTTCATGGAGTTAAACAAATGCAACATAAACAAAAGCAACACACTTTAAAATAATATTCCCCAACATATATTCTACATGTGTACAGGTATCCACAGAAACCAGAAGAAGGTGTTGGATCCCCTGAGATTAGAGTTACTGATAGTTGTGAGTCAGTAGAAGTGGGTACTAGGAACAAACTTCAGTCTTCTGAAAGAGTAGCAAGTACTCTTAACCACTGATATTTCTCTCCTGACCTTGAATTTTTTAATCTGATTGTAATTTTCACATCTACTTCAGCTAAAGCCATCACCCCTTTCCTCTCAGAGAAACTACCTTAGTTTAAGTCCTACTATTCATGGATGGTTCATGATTTACAAACAAAAGCAGCATCTTCTTTGCTTTTTCTTTTTATATCTTACAGTGAAAATAAAATAATTTAGTTTACCAGCTGAACATTTCAAGGGTGACCATATTAATAATTATATTAGGTCAAAGAAATAAACAACCTGGGTTTTGTTCATTCTCATGGACAGTGTGCATATAGTTACTAAATTAACTTAATAGTAAAACTGACTTTTTGCTATATAGTTTTATGAATTTGAATATATGTACAGGTTAAAATAAAGTCCACAATCAGTATACAGAACAATTCTATCACACTTAAAGAGTATCTCATGCTGTCCCTTCATAGTCATATTTTGCATCTATTCCTAATCTTGGAGAAATCCTTTCTGTAGTTCTAGCATAATGTACTAGTTAGGGTCCTCCAAAGTAACAGAATTTAAATAATAAATCTCTCTCTCTCTCTCTCTCTCTCTCTCTCTCTCTCTCTCTCTCTCTCTCACACACACACACACACACACACACACACACACACACACATATATATATATATATATATATATATATATATATATATATATATGGGTTATTAGAATGAATTACAGGCTGTTAGCCAACTATTCCAACAATTGTGGTCTACCAACAGAAGGTCCAAGAATCCAGTAGTTGTTCAATCCACAGGGCTGGATTTCTCAGCTGCTCTTCAGTATATGCTGGAGTCCTGAAGAAGTAGACTGTATTGCCAGTGAAGGAATGGATTTGCTAGTGAGGCAAAAGCAAGCAAACAAAGAGCAAAAGTGTCATTCCTCCCCGTGCTTATATAGGCTTACCAGAGAAGGTGTGGTCAAGATAAGAGATTTTTTTCTACCTCAAAGATCCAGATTAAAAGTATATCTTCTCACTACAAATTAAGCAAAATCACTTATAGGCATACCCTCAAATTTGGGCTTTTAGTTAATTTCAGATGTAGTCAAGTTGACAACCAAGAATAGCCATCACACAGAGATTTTCACATAAATGAAATCAGAACACATGCAATCTTTTAACCCTGTTTTTTAATTCAGCATACTACCCTTGTAATTCCTCTGAACTCCTGTATGTCAAAAAATCATTTTGTCCTTGATGCTGAGTGTTATCCCTTCATGTAGACATACTATAATAGATTCTACCCCTGCATCTGATGACAGAAATTACTGCTTTAATTTAAGGTCATAAGAAATATCCTGCTGAGGATCAGGGTCTGGTGAAGGGGCTGTCTGCAGGCGCCATGTCGGGCCACAAAGGTGGCAAAAAGAAGCCCCTGAAACAGCCCAAGAAGCAGGCTGAGGAGATGGATGAGGATGACGAGGTTTTCAAGCAGAAAGAAAAAGAGGAACAGAAGGAACTCAAGGAGTTAAAAGCCAAGGCCGTGGGCAAGGGACCCTGGCTACAGGTGGAATTAAGAAATCTGGCAAAAAGTAAGCTATTCCTCATATCTGAGATGATGGTGACCATCTTCCATTCTAATTTAAACATCTGGATTCCCTGTCATAACATCTTTGCCACCTACAGCTAGAATGATGTGTTACCCTGGAGTCTGTTAAACATCTGGATTCTCTACTATCACATCTTTGCCACCTATAGTCAAAATGAAGTGTTATCCTGGAGCCTGTTGTACATTGTAACAAACTTTTGTAAATAATAATACTAATAATAAATAATACAATGGCTCATTGTCTCTAGTGTTCAGCAATTCCTATCTCAGCTGTGATTTTAAAGAAAACCCAGTCCAAAATCCTACCAGTGTTGTTTCATCTTTGTTGTACTCTGAATTCTGTATCACTTTGAATTAATTAAACCAACTCATTTTTAAAAAGCTATCATTCTTGAAAAAACAAGAAATATCCTGCTAAGAACATTTGAATACAGGTTTGTGTTTAACATGTTTCTGTTTCTCTTGAATAAATACTCAGATGTATAATGTGTCATTTGTGTGAGGGTAGTGTGTTCATTTTTATAAGAGAGAGCCAAACTGTTCTCCCAGAGGACCTGGATTTCCACTGATAATGCATGTGTACTCAGAAGCCCTGGGATATATTATTTTATTTACTAATGTTAGTTCTGATTTCATAATGAGAAACTTAACTCTGAAGGCTACATAGACTTGAAAGGGAGTGGGTAAAATAAGGAGCCCAAAGAGCTGCAGCCAGAGCACAGATGTGGATTAGAGGACCACCCGATCAAAGATGACATCATTTTATTCTAACTAAGCAAGAAACCTACTTATTCCCCCCAAAACATCATATTTGTAAGAATCTTACTACTGCAATGTAAGAATGGAAATGTTTATTTATAATCTATTTATAATGTAAAATTGGTTATTGTTCGTCAGTACTTGTTTCATATCTTTGCAATTTCACTATTCTTTATTGTTTCAAGCATCACACTTCCTTCCAAAGTTTCCTTTCATGTGGACATACTATAATAGATTCTACCCCTGCATCTGATGACAGAAATTACTGCTTTAATTTAAGGTCATAAGAAATATCCTGTATTTAGCAGTGTTTTAGCCAAGTATATATTCAGTATTCCTTTAAATTTATGTTTATTGTGCTCACACTCTTCATTTTCCTGCCTTGGCCCCTTGAAAATGTTTTTCCTTTACTTTTTGTCCTCACTTATCTTTTCTATAAAATCTAGTTGGTCTCTTTGTTATTCTGTATAGCTGATCTACTTTTCATTTTTTTTAAGTTTTACAAATAAATGGTGTTTTTACATTTGCTCATATTCACCTCCTCTATTACCATTCACTATTCACCTCCCACTCTTCCTCAACCTCTTCAACACCCCCAACAGGCTCCTTTTGGTGATAGGCATTGTCTTCTCAGTGAATTTTAAGGTTTTATATTGGGCTCTTCCCGTTTCATTTTTACAGGCAGATTTTTTATTTACTTACTGAGCTGGATGTTCACTGAATTCCTTCAATTTGCATCTTATATTAGATTGGAAAATACAGGCCACCACTTTTTCCATACTGTTTCCCTCTGTGCTCTCTAGTTACTCCTTTCTCAACCCTCTTAGACAGGTGACAAGCTTTCTCATTTTTTTCTTCCTTAATCCTTCTATCTGTGGTGCATTAGGTGGTTGTATAGTCCATGCACCATTAACCCATTCTTTTCTACCCCTATATTATCCAATAGTTAACATTAAATGATAAGTTTCATTTCTAAATGGTCTTACTTTTGTACGTAGGAAATCAACCAGTCTTTTTTCTTTGTCCTTCATTTGATTATTGGGGCTTTCCAATTTTTAAATCACTATTACAAACGTTTATTTTAAATTCTCTACTGTATCCCTAATCTACTTTTCTAGATCTTGAGGATATAATTCTGTTGTGTGTGTTTTCTTCTTACTTTATCATAGGAGACTATTTCATCATGTGTTTATAGTAATATTCCACTGTGAATTGTCTTGGAAAGGACTTTGTCCTGTATTGATAACTTGTACCTGTATTGTATGTTTTTTTTCAGAGGTGTTTTGACTTTGCTTTTGCCAAGAATCCCAGAGGGGATACCAGTTCAGAATGAATGTTTATGGATCTACCTATTTTTAAGGCCAATACAAAATTAACCTCCAAACAGAAATTAATTATAAGCCTATGGATTGAAATTTGGAGAGAGGGTACCTTTACACATCTCAAGTGAAAAGCCAAGTTTCTTGCCATTTGTCTATGTGAAAAAAATATTTATTTATTATTTATCCTTTCAAATATAGGCTATAACTCCAAAGTTTCATCTATCCTTGGAGATCTGTAATTCCAAACTGTACTTTACAAAGACTGAGACTTCATAATTGCTACAAAGTCATTAAAACTAAAATTCTTAATTTGCACATTCTAACAACACTATACCCAGCTCTGGCGGCAGTATTCTCCTCTGTGTGTCATCCTCATTAGAAAATTCGAGGCTCTTCCTTCATTGTGAGTTGTTGCATGTTTCTTCATTATGAGTTGTTGCATTCTATCAGAGTTTCTAAGAGTAACTACATAAAAATTTCATATGTATGCTTATATCCACATAAAAAAATTTAAAAAGTGACCATATTTTCCTTATCATCTATTCTTTTAGAAGTTAATATTTACTTTCTTTCTCTACAATTTATAATTATATTCCATACTCTCTTTTATTGCGTGCTTCACATAAAGACTCAGACCTGTAACATTGATTAATGCACATTTAAATATCCAAAGTAAAGTGTTTACAAAGACAAAGCATAACAGGTACTAGCTCAATCTTAATGTATGGTTATAAAATATATTATTTCATTTATATCAAATTTTAGAATGGTACAAATAATCTAATGTGATAAATGGTTCCCTAGTCCATGGATTAGGATATGAAAAATTATAAAGTGGCAAAGAAAAATGATAAGGGTTGATGAAAATATTCAAATATTTATTTAAGGTATGTGCATTTTGTCATATGTAAAATTATATATTTTTTCTCAATTAGATTCCTTCTTCCACAATGGCCTTAGCTTATATCAAGTATACATAAAAACTAGCCAGCACACTCAGTATAAGCCAAGAACCCATAAATACATTTGAATACAAATCTAGCTGATGGTGCCTGTCCTGGATCTCACTCTGTAGACCAGGCTGGCTTTAAACTCACAGAGATCTGCCTGCCTCTGCCTCCTGAGTGCTGGGATTAAAGGCATGTGCCACTACAGCCTGGCAGCTGATGATTTTGTATAGCTCACTATCTAAGAATGTTTTTGACATTCGCCTTAAAAAGAACAAAAAGGAAACTATATTCTGGGACAGCTAAATGATATACAGCTTATATTTCTGTGTCCATAAACAAAAGTTTAACTGAACATAGCTATCTCATTTGTTTACAACATATACATGGCTGCTTTTCTGCTAGAATGGCAAAGTTGGGTGCTTTCAATACAGAACTATGCCTATATATTTATGCATTATTTGGTTTTTGCAGAAATTCTTGTTAACTCTCCTGTTTACCAGGTTTAGGAGTAGTACATCTAAATCTGGGTGTCACACAAGCAAGACACTTCAAGGGAAGTCAAGGAAATGATATTGCTAGAATTCTAGTTAAGAATACCTACTAGACTAAGATACTGTGCTTCAAGTACTGTCCACGGAGAAGAAATAATCAAATAAGAATAATAGTGAAGTCAATCCAAACTTCACACTCTCCCCTGCAAAATACATATATGACTTTAACTCATCTGTGCAAAAAGAGGCGGGGGGTTCAGAAATGTTATTCCCAATAAATGGCAAGGGAAATAAGTAGTCTAACACTTAACACTTAAAATAAGGATTTGTTATCTAAGACTTAAGATAAGGATTTGTTAAGCTACACAGAGAAACCCTGTCTCGAAAAACCAACATATATATATATATATATATATATATATATATATATATATGAACTTCTTTGCTCATTACAAGGTACATATGCTCCACTCAGTTACATTGGTATGCAATCTTTAAGTTCTTCCTAGTTCATTACACAATTGAGATTAGGGTATTCCAAAATTACACTGATTGAAAATTAGGCACAAGAAACTATGGAAAGCAAATAAAGGAGAGTGATGCGATTAGAAAGCACAAGCCTTGCTACATGATAGATTGATATAATGAAAGCTGCAACAAAGCTATACTCATCTGCTACTGAACTATAAATTCAAGGATGTCTAGAAAACATACCTATTTCCATTCATTTTTTACATGAGGTAGGTCTTAAGGTAGGTAATATAAATTTGGTTTTTGAAAGCATACACTCAACTAGCAGCCATTTCTTAGAGGTAAAAATCAGACCTTTGTATTATTTTCTCAATTTATATATTCTGTTTCAGTCTTTTTATAGGATTTAATGTTATTCAATCTTTATCTAGACTGCAAAGTCCCAAGATTTTAGTCCATCTTAGATCTCAGTGAATTATATCTGAAACTTTTGGATGCCTTTATATCACTATTAATAAAACCTAGAAATGTGGATTTGTTTCTAATTCTGCATTTTGTGACAGTTGTGCCTCAGATAACTTTTTTCTGGACATTCTTCATTTCTGGTATATTTTTGAGATGTGGAAACTAAAAAAGCATAGTATTACTGGATATGGAAATAAAATAAATGTAAGAAATGGTTCAAGGGGCTGGAGAGATGGTTTAGAAGTTAGCAGCACTTGCTGCTCTCCTGAGGACCTGGGTTTATTTCTCAGCACCCACATGGCAACTCACAATCATCTGTAATCCCAGTTACATGAGATCTAACACACTTTCCTGGCCTCCACAGGCACTGTACACATGTGTTACACCTACATACAGGCAAAACACTTATAAATATCAAAATAAATTTTAAGTATTCATTTTAATTAAAAGAATGTTCAAATTTTTATCTTTTGGTATAGCCTGCCAGTTAACCTTTTATGCTTATTCCCTGACAAGAAGCATCCTCTCCATGGCTCTTGTATACATTATTCATGCTCTGTTTGGCTATCTGCAAAAATCACATGGAAGTAATCAATTACCCTTTGACTATTATCCCCTCCAGCAAGAAACCTGGTCTCAGAGTCAACTCAGAAACTCCATGCAGTGTCTAAATGTATTTCAGAAAACTATCTGCAACATGGAACCCATATTTGAAAATTCCTGGATTGGGGTTTTTGCTAATACTTAAAGCCTCCTAAGGCACCCTCATTTTGTGTGTGTATGTGTGTATGAGAACTCGCACATGTGGTGCATACATGTTACAAGTTGTAATATAATGAGGTGACAAGCACAAAGTGTTCAGTGTAAAAGGAAATAAAATTATGTCAACATACATTCTTATATGTGCCCCATAGAGTGCACTCATGCAGTTATATGTGTTAAATAGCAAAAATGACATTCATTCTTTCAGCTTGATAGATGGATCTGACAACATTCTTAACTTCACCAATTCACACTGATTGGTGTAGTCCACTTAGAAAAATTACATTATTTCTCCACACTAATTGATTTAATGGTAGATGAAACAGAAAACAGTACTAAAAGGGAACATCCATTATCTTTCTGATAAGTATAAAATCAAATAACCCCAATTCATAGCTGGCAACTACTATGTGACTATAAGAATGACTAGTCAGAGAACAAAGCTAATGCTAGCAAGAGGAATAGATAATAAAATCAAAGAAAAACATAACTTGGCTCAGGTGAAAAATGCATGAAGATGGTAACTTTATTACATGAGCCAACACATTTATAATATGTAACCTAGTCTAAATCTTTAGTCAAAAGCATGTTGACAAGTTCATGTACAACTTGATAGAAAATATAAATCACCTTTAAAAAATTGTTAAACAGTATTCAGACTGGGAGCATAGCACAGTGATCAAGCACTTACCTACTATGCTAGTTAGGATTACTATTGCTCAGAGGGAACATTATGACCAAAAAAGCAAGCTGGAGAGGAAAAGGTTTATTTGGCTCACACTTCCATATCACTGTTCATCATAGAAGGAAGTCAGAACAGGAACACAGGGCAGGAACCTGGAGGCAGGACCTGATGCAGAAGCCATGGAGGGGTGCTGCTTAGTGGTTTGCTCCTCATGTCTTGCTCATCCTGCTTTCTTACAGAACCCAGAACCACCTGCCCAGGGTGTCCTGTAGACAAATTGCTGAACAGTCTTATTAAGTAAAAAACCTGGGGGGCTAAAGCAGGAGAGAGATCAGATGAATAGGAACAGCCACAGCTAACCTCACCTCACCACTATCCCCTCCCCTATCAATCACTGATTAAGAAAATGCCCTCCCAGCCTGCCCCTGACGACTTCCCTTCTGGACCAGAGGTGAGTGCCTGGGTCCAGCCAGGACCCCATCCCTGGCCACCAGCCACTCCTGAGAGGCCTGCCCAACTTGGCACCAGGTTCTGGCCACCGGGCAGCTCCCCTTCTAGCCCCACCGGGAGGGATCCCCATTTCCAAGCCCCCGGCAGCCCCTGCAGTCTCCGCGCCCTGCCCCCACGCCCATCTGCCCAAGAGCCCACCCACTTCCTGAGACTTAGAGACCGGCCCCCAGCTCCCAGCCTGTCCCCGACTGCCATTCTGGACCAGAGCTTGCCCCTGACTTCCCTTCTGGACCAAAGAGTTGGACAAGAGAACTCCCTTTTGGACAAGAGAGAGAGTCTTCCTGAGTCTGTCAGATCTTTGTGAAACAAGTACACTGATAAGACCAAGAAAGAATCACAAGGAGATGGGCAGACGTCAAAGCAGAAGTACATACAGCAAAATGAAGCGCAATACAGCATCACCAGAACCTAGCTCGCCTCCAACATCTAGACCTGAACACCAAAAATTGGAAGAAGCAGAAGAAAGTAGCCTTATGAGTAACTTCATGAAGAAGGTAGAGGCTTGTGTAGAGGAAAAGACAAGAAAATTGGAAGAACGCTGTAAACAACTAGAGGAAAGGGCAAACAAATTAGAAGAAAACAATAAAGCCCTCCAAGAAAACAATAAAGTCCTGGAAGAAAGCATTAAAATCCTGGAAGAAAACAATAAAGCATTGAAAGAAAATCATGAAAAAGCAATGAAACAAACAAAGGAAACAGTCCAAGATCTGAAAAGGGAAATTGAAAAAATGAAAAAGACACAAACAGAGGGAATGCTGGAAATAGAAAACCTGAGTAAAAGATCAGGAACTTCGGATGCAAGTATAACCAACAGAATGCAAGAGATGGAAGAGAGGATTTCTGGCATTGAAGATACAGTAGAAGAAATAGTTCCATCAGTCGAAGGAAACACTAAAGCCAACAAAGTCATGAACCAAAATGTCCAAGAAATCTGGGACACCATAAAAAGACCAAACTTACGAATTATAGGGATAGAAGAAGGTGAAGAATACCAACTCAAAGGCACAGAAAATATATTCAACAAAATTATAGAAGAAAACTTTCCCAACTTAAAGAAGGAAATGCCTATGAAGATACAAGAAGCCTATAGAACACCAAACAGACTAGACCCCCAAAAAAAGTCCCCTCGACACATAATAATTAAACAACTAAATGTACAGAATAAAGAAAGAATATTAAGAGCAGCCAAGGAAAAAGGCCAAGTGACCTATAAAGGTAAGCCCATCAGAATAACACCCGATTTCTCAATGGAGACTTTGAAAGCCAGAAGGACCTGGACAGATGTAATGCAGACACTAAGAGACCATGGATGTCAGCCCAGACTAATATACCCAGCAAAACTTTCAATCATCATAGACGGAAGGAACAAGACATTCGAAGACAAAGCCAGATTTAAACAATACCTATCCACAAACCCAGCCCTACAGAAAGCACTAGAAGGAAAATTCCAACCGAGGGAAGTCAGATACACACTTGAAAACACAGGCAATAGATAAAGCCACAACAGTAAACCCCAAAGAAGAGAAGTACACACACACTACCACCAAAAATAACAGAGATGAAGAATCACTGGTCATTAATATCCCTTAATATCAACGGACTTAATTCACCTATAAAAAGACATAGACTTACAGAATGGATACGAAAGCAGGACCCATCCTTCTGCTGCATACAAGAAACACATCTCAAATTCAAAGATAGACACTACCTAAGAATAAAAGGCAGGGAAAAGACTTTTCAATCAAATGGTCTTAAGAAACAAGCAGGGGTAGCCATCCTGATATCCAACAAAATAGACTTCAAACTAAAATCAATCAAAAGAGATCAAGAAGGACATTACATCCTCGTCACAGGAAAGATCGACCAAGATGAAGTTTCAATTCTGAACATATATGCCCCAAACATAAGGGCACCCACATATGTAAAAGAAACATTACTAAAGCTTAAACCACATATAAAACCCCACACATTAATAGTGGGAGATCTCAACACCCCACTTTCACCACTGGACAGATCTCCCAAATCGAAACTTAACAGAGAAATAAAGGACTTAACCGATGTCATGACCCAATTGGACCTAATAGATATCTACAGAACATTCCATCCTAACAAGAAAGAATATACTTTCTTCTCAGCACCCCATGGAACTTTCTCTAAAATCGACCACATACTTGGCCACAAAGCAAATCTCAACAGATACAAAACAATCAGAATAACCTCCTGTGTTCTATCAGATCACCATGGTTTAAAGCTAGATTTCAACAACAACAAAAACTACAGAAAACCTACAACCTCATGGAAACTGAATAATGCTCAACTGAATCACCAATGGGTTAAGGAAGAAATAAAGAAAGAAATTAAAGACTTCCTAGAGATCAATGAAAATGAAGACACCACATACCCAAACTTATGGGACACTATGAAAGCAGTGCTAAGAGGGAAATTCATAGCACTAAATGCCCACATAAAGAAGTTGGAGAAATCGCACACTAGTGAATTAACAGCACATCTGAAAGCTCTAGAACAAGAAGAAGCAAAGTCTCCCAGGAAGAATAGACGCCAGGAAATTATCAAAGTGAGAGGTGAAATTAATAAATTAGAAACTAAGAGAATAATACAAAAAATTAATGAAACAAAGAGTTGGTTCTTTGAGAAAATCAACAAGATAGACAAGCCCTTATCCAAACTAACCAAAAGACAGAGAGAGAGAATCCAAATCAACAAAATCAGAAATGAAAAGGGGGACATAACAACAGACATTGAGGAAATTCAGAGAATTATAAGGTCATATTTCAAAAACCTCTACTCCACAAAACTGGAAAACCTAAAAGAAATGGACATTTTTCTGGATAGATACCACATACCTAAGTTTAATCAAGACCAGATAAACTATTTAAATAGTCCAATAACCCCTAAGGAAATAGAAACAGTCATTAAAGGTCTCCCAACCAAAAAAAGCCCAGGACCAGATGGTTTCAGCGCAGAATTCTACCAGATCTTCAAAGAAGAGTTAATACCAATACTCTCTAAATTGTTCCACATAATAGAAACAGAAGGAACATTACCAAACTCCTTCTACGAGGCTACAATTACCCTGATTCCTAAACCAAACAAGGATGCAACAAAGAAAGAGAACTACAGACCGATCTCCCTCATGAACATTGATGCAAAAATACTCAATAAAATACTGGCAAACAGACTCCAAGAACACATCAGAACAATTATCCACCATGATCAAGTAGGCTTCATCCCAGGGATGCAAGGGTGGTTCAACATACGAAAGTCCATTAATGTAATACACCATATAAACAAACTCAAAGAAAAAAACCACATGATCATCTCACTAGATGCAGAAAAGGCATTTGACAAAATCCAACACCCCTTCATGATAAAAGTCTTGGAGCAATCAGGAATACAGGGAACATACCTAAACATAATAAAGGCAATATATAGCAAACCAACAGCCAACATCAAATTAAATGGAGAGAAACTCAAAGCAATTCCACTAAAATCAGGAACAAGACAAGGCTGTCCACTCTCCCCATACTTATTCAATATAGTACTTGAAGTTCTAGCCAGAGCAATAAGACAACATAAGGAGATTAAGGGGATTCAAATTGGAAAGGAAGAAGTCAAGCTTTCCCTATTTGCAGACGACATGATAGTATACTTGAGTGACCCCAAAGATTCCACCCAGGAATTGATAAAGCTTATAAACACCTTCAGCAACATAGCAGGATACAAAATCAACTCAAAAAAATCAGTAGCCCTCCTATATACAATGGACAAAGAAGCTGAGAAGGCAATTAGAGATACATCAC
The DNA here is from genome assembly GCF_049852395.1 of Peromyscus maniculatus bairdii. Taxonomy (NCBI): domain Eukaryota; kingdom Metazoa; phylum Chordata; class Mammalia; order Rodentia; family Cricetidae; genus Peromyscus; species Peromyscus maniculatus. Next base: position 53,909,115 of record NC_134875.1, read on the forward strand.
CCTTTACAATAGCCAAAAATGACATAAAATACCTTGGGGTAACACTAACCAAGCAAGTGAAGGACCTATATGACAAGAACTTTAAGTCCCTAAAAAAAGAAATTGAAGAAGATCTCAGAAAATGGAAAGATCTTCCATGCTCATGGATAGGCAGGGTTAACATAGTAAAAATGGCAATCTTACCAAAAGCAATTTACAGATTCAATGCAATCCCCATCAAAATACCAACACAATTCTTCACAGATCTGGAAAGAACAATACTCAACTTCATATGGAAAAACAAAAAACCCAGGATAGCTAAAAGAAACCTGTGCAATAAAACAACTTCTGGAGGCATCACAATCCCCGACTTCAAGCTCTACTATAGAGCTACAGTAATAAAAACAGCCTGGTATTGGCATAAAAACCGACATGTGGACCAATGGAATCGAATTGAAGACCCTGACATTAACCCACACACCTATGGACATATAATTTTTGACAAAGAAGCCAAAAGTGTACAATGGAAAAAAGAAAGCATCTTCAACAAATGGTGCTGGCATAACTGGATATCAGCGTGTAGAAGGCTGCAAATAGATCCATATCTGTCACCGTGCACAAAACTTAAGTCCAAGTGGATCAAAGACCTCAACATAAATCCAGCTACTCTGAACCTGCTAGAAGAAAAAGTAGGAAATAGTCTTGAACGCCTTGGCATAGGAGATCACTTCCTAAATATAACCCCAGTAGCGCAGACACTGAGACAAACAATCAATCAATGGGACCTCTTGAAACTGAGAAGCTTTTGTAGAGCAAAGGATACGGTCAACAAGGCAAAGCGACAGCCTACAGAATGGGAAAAGATCTTCACCAACCCCACATCTGACAGAGGAGTGATATCCAGAATATATAAGGAACTCAAGAAATTAGACATCAAAAGGACCAACAGTCCAATTGAGAAATGGGCTTTAGAACTAAACAGAGAATTCTCAACAGAGGAATCCCAAATGGCTGAAAGACATTTAAGGAATTGCTCAACTTCCCTAATCATCAGGGAAATGCAAATCAAGACAACTCTGAGATACCACCTTACGCCTGTCAGAGTGGCTAAGATCAAAAACACTGAAGACACTTTATGCTGGAGAGGATGTGGAACTAGGGGAACTCTCCTCCACTGCTGGTGGGAATGCAAGCTTGTACAACCACTTTGGAAATCAATATGGCGCTTTCTTAGAAAATTGGGAATCAATCTCCCCCAAGATCCAGCTATACCACTCCTGGGCATATACCCAAGAAATACTCAATCATACCACAAGAGCACTTGCTCAGCTATGTTCATATCAGCATTGTTTGTAATAGCCAAAACCTGGAAACAACCTAGATGCCCTTCAACTGAAGAATGGATAAATAAATTGTGGCACATATACACAATGGAATACTACTCAGCAGAGAAAAACAACGACATCACACGGTTTGCAGGCAAATGGATGGATCTAGAAAAAATCATCCTGAGTGAGGTAACCCAGACTCAGAAAGACAAATATGGTATGTACTCACTCATAGGAAGAGGCTAGATGTGGAACAAGGATGACTAGACTGCTACTCACATCACCAGTGAGGCTACCTGGAAAACGGGACCCCAAAAAAAGACACGGAGAAATGGACAAGATCTACATGAATAGCCTGGTCATGAATGGGAACAATGAAGGGCGACAGTCGAGGGAAAGAGTGGGAGATCCTAGCTGGATCAAGAAAAGAGAGGGAGAACAAGGAATAGGAGACCATGGTAAATGAAGACCACATGAGAAGGTGAGAAGGGGAGGAAGCAGAGAGCTAGGGAGGCCCACGGAGATCCACAAAGATACCCCCTCAAAAGACTGCTGGCAATGGTCGCGAGACGGCAGGAACTGACCTACTCTGGTGATGGGATGGCCAGACACCCAAATAGTGGTGCCATAAACCCCATCCAAGGACTGAGGAATCTGAAGGCAGACATCCACGGCTGGGCCCCTGGTGGAGCACTGGGAGTCTAATTAGTGAGTAAGAAGAGGATTTATATGAGCGAGAATTGTTGAAGCCAAGGTTGGATAAAGCACCGGGACAAATAACCAAATGAATGGAAGCACAGGATCTATGAACCAAAGGCTGAGGGGCCCCCAACTGGATCAGGCCACCTGAGCGGGTGAGACAGTCATTTGGCTTGATCTGTTTGGGAGGCAGCTGTGCATTGGTGCCAGATCCTGGACTCGTTGCATGAGTTGGCTATTTGAATCCTGGGACTTATGCAGGGACACTTGGCTCGGTCTGGGAGGGGGGAATGGACCTGCCTGGACTGAGTCTACCAGGTCAACCCCGGTCCTCGGGGGAGACCTTGATCTGGAGGAGGTGGGAATGGGGGGTGGGCTGGGGGGAGGGGTGGGCGAGAGGGGGAGAACAGGGGATTCTGTGGCTATTATGTTGAACTGAATGGTGTTGTAAAATAATAATAATAATAATAATAATAATAATAATAATAATAATAAAAAAACCAAAAAAAAAAAAAAAAAGAAAATGCCCTACAAACTGTGGTGATATTTTATTTGTGCTTTAATAAAAAAACTGCCATCATAAGTAAACACAAAAGTCATGAAATTTTAGCCCACATCTTTAATCATATCACTTGGGAGGCAGGGATCTATCTGATCTATGTGAGCTCAAGGCCACACTGAGAACAGAGCCAGACATGGTGGCACACACCTTAAATTCCAACACTAGTTAACCACGGAGGTCTGTACAGACAGACAGGAAGTGACAGAGCTGGGCAGGAAGAGGACGTGATGTAGCTGGACAGAGAGAGCAAATCAGATGGCAGAACAGCCAGGCATATAGGCATGGGTAGACAGGAAATATCTCGCTACAGAGTTGGTAAGGTAAGGTTAGCTGTGGCTGTTCCTATCCCTCTGATCTCACTCAGGTTTTCACCCCTGTATCTGGCTTTGGGTTTTTTATTTAATAAGACCATTTAAAAATTCATCTACAGCTTGACTTTGTGGATGCATTTTCTCAATTGAGGCTTCCTCCTCTCTGATGACTGTAGTTTGTGTCAAGCCAGGACTCCAAGTTAGCACAAATTCTCACATTCCAAGATCAGCACCATAAGAAAAAAATAAATAATTAAAACACTTACATGGACCTTTCAGAGACAGTTTTATTAAATATCTATTCTTAATGGGTACATAAAATATGAGAAGCTGTGAGTAGTGGTATATGTCTATAATCCTAGAACTGAGGAAGCTAAGAGCGGAGAATCAGGAGTTCAAAGACATCCTTGGCTATATATGAAAACAAAACATAAAAATTACACATAATAATGAGATGAAGTGGTAATTTAATGCCTTAACTTTGTTTCTGGTGAACTATCTTGGACAGTCACATGACTTTGACCCAGCTTAACTTTTCATTAAAAACAAAGTTGTCTTTGACCTTCCTTATTTACAAAGGAGTCATGTTCTTTTAAGTAGGAGGGAACAATAATTCACTGATTGACATTTGTAAATAGAGTTTTATGGACATAGCAGTGGTCATTCACCCACATACTATCAATGGTTATTCTCACACAGTAACAACAGAATAAATTAGTCATAACAGAGTCTATATGGCCCCCAAACAGACATTTACTATCTGATCTTTCACAAAATGTATTTGGTGATTCTTGGTAGTACATAATTTTTCAAAGAATCAAGGATACTCAGTCTGTGTTCACTGATTATATGAATAAGCATACTACCCTCCGAACTTCCAGCTTACTTAGTTCAATTCAGTTTTTAAAATGCATAAATAAACAACTCAACCTTCCTCTTTTGTATAAACCCTTTTTTTCAAACTATGAAATGAGTCAACATTCTATCCGGCAAATCTGTTTACTATATATTGGATACATTTCTAGGATTCACCTGAAATCTGAATGAGCATAGCCTAGCTTAACTAACACACAATTCCACTGAAATAATGTGCTGCACATAAGATACTATACTAAAAAACAGAACTTTCTTTTTAATCTGAATTATACCAAACCTCAACTTGCAATGGTTCAATGCTCTTAAATGTAGAAATAAGAGTTCCCCAAATTTCAGGTATGATCCATTTCTACTACTGAGGGGTAAGTGACAAGAGTAAGGTGGAAAAGATTATATTTTAAACCATTTCAAGTAATGTTCTTTTAGCCCATATCCTTGGTGTGTGCTTGATAAGGAAGCAGATCACCAATTGCTAAGATTGCTTTACAGTTTCCTGGTTGCCCATAAGGAGCAAGTAAAGAGTGCTGGGTAATGGAATCACTAATATGGAATTACCATGGACAGTCATCCAATCCCCTATTCTTTACCCAAGGCTATAGCATCCCAAACAGAAATGTAAAAGTGACTAACTGAATGTACTTCCACTCTTTCTATAATTTGTCCCTTCAGTAATAGCAGGGACAATTTTTAGGTAAGATGTTTTCATAACACCAGCACAGCAATCTTAATGAACTGATCCAAACTTACCAACTTGTCATTAAATAACAATGTTGAATTTTTTGCACATGAATCCATTTAATCATTCTAAATTAAAATTATGTTTCCCACATCATTATTTCTTAAAATAAATACCACACAAAATACCTCCTCTTTCATATCTTCCTTTCCTTGTCTATTCCTATTGGAAAATGCAAACAGCTGTGAAAGGAGATCTATAAAGATGCCTGTGGATCAAGTGTTTCTACAAAACTGAAATGGGAATGAGCTTTACAGTTTGAAGTTGATACCAACTATATGATAGTGGGATATTATTCCTCTGAGTGATATAACAAGATGCTGGTATTTTAACTGGATATTCAATGAGAGTTGAAGAAGAAAAATATATATTGATCAATTCCAAATTCCCTAATATGTTAAATTTATAATAAGTTCTTCTCTCAATTTATTTGGTTGCATATTTGTTTAAGGTCTGATGATACCCAAAAATTTTAGAAGGGACCGACAAACAGGTATCTCCACCACCAACATATACACAACCAAACATTAAAATCAAAGAATCAGGAAATAACTTTCCTACTTTGTTCCTGTAAATTTCCAACTCTAAAAGACCTTCCAGGCCGCAGAAATTAGTCACTTAATTAAAGAAAACCTCCATTCAACTTTCATTTTACCCTCATATTAGCTCTTTTCTCTCCATTACTTTTTTTTAATAGTCTTTAAGGTGAAAATACATTAATCACCAATCTTTTTCCCCATGACAAACCTTTGCCCCTTAACTCTATTAATTGATTACACAAACTCCAGATAACTTGGTTCTTATTTCATCAAAACAAACAAATGAAAAAGGCAGGGTTCCTTGGTGGAAAGTCAGGCTTTTGATATCATTGAGAAAAATCATCTAATAATAACTCAGATAAAAACGTTCTGGGTTACCCTTTCTGTCAATTGTGATCTGGTCATAGAAGGCAGCATTTCAGCAATTGGTTGTTTATAACTTCAACAACAAACTTCTTTAAACTTGAACCTATTTTTGTGGTATGCTGTCAGTCATAGCACAGGGCTATCTGTAAATAACCCCAATAGATATTCAGAGCTGCCAAGTTCTCTCACACTGATCTGCCAACAAATGCTCATCTCCTCACTCAATATACAGATAAATTATTTGAACTGATCTTATTTTTCTACTACTTCTCTTTTAGTATTTTCTTAGAAAAACACTCAGTAATTATTTTATCTCTTGTTATATTGGTGGAAGAAATAAGTAGTTGGTATTCAACCTATATTTCATAATTACAGAAAGTATTTTTGGACATCCTATCTGTGCTGGTTTGAAAAATGGCCCCCAAAGGAAGTGGTACATGCCTTTAATCCTAGCACTCCAAAGGCAGAGGCAGGCAAATCTCTGAGTTTGGGGTCAGCTTGGTTTACAGATCCAGTTCCAGTAGAGCTAAGCTTAGGCAATGAAGGAAACCATAGAAAACAGAAAGCTGGTGAAGATGTAATTGAATGAGGGGTCCATGTTCCAGCCCCAGCAAGCAGCAGAACCTGGCAGTTTCAGCCACAAGGTTCTGGCTTTGAAGACAAGGGTAAAAGAAAGGCATTATGGAATCACCCTCCACAACTAAGGAACCTGCTGGGCCCAGGTACATGTCAAGGGTATCCCTAAATGGAGGCCTATAGAGAGGTCATTGTGTGAAGCTGTGAAGGTGAAGCTTGGATTGCCTTGGAGATCCCAAGATATTGGAGGTGCTAGAGCCGTGGGGTATATGCCTAGGAGAGCTACTAATAGGTAGTGGAACCAGCCGAAGAGAAACAAGTGTGTTGCAGTCAACAAAGCTGAAAGGAGTTGGAGATATAAAGAGCACTTTAACATCAGACATGGAGATGCAGAGTTTAGAGTCTGACCAGCTGGCTTTTGGTCTTGCTTCGGTCTAGTATTTCCTCACTATGCTCCCATCCCTATGTTTTGAAACAGTAATGTATATCCTGTGCCATTATGTGGAAGTATGTTGGAAGTATGTGATCTGATTTTTGATTTTGATTTTATAGGGCATTACACTTAAGAGATTATGTGATTCTCAGAAGACACTTTGAACTTTGTCCTTTTAAACATTTTTGGAACTGTTATAGACTATGAGGACTTTTGAAGTTGGACTGAATGCATTTTTGCATTATGACATAGCTACAAAGTCTTTGGGGACCAAGGAATGGAATGTAGTGTTTTGAAATAAAATGGGCACCAAAGGAAGTGGTATTATTAGGAAATGTGACCTCACTGGAGTACACGTGGCCTTGTTGGAGGAAGTGTGTCACCATAGAGGCAGGCTTTGAGGTCTCTTATATGCTCAAGCCATACCAAGGGAAGACAGTTATGGTGATATTTTATTGGTGCTGAAATGTGATTTTATTTGTATGTTAATAAATAAAGTTGCCTAGGAATCAGAGCTAATAAGCGAGCCATGTAGCAAAATTCTGGCAGTGGTAGCACACTTAATCCAATCACATGGCAGGCCGAGTCTCTGTGTGGTCAAGGACACAGCCAAGTGGTGATATGAACTTTTAATCCCGGTACCAACCATAGAGACCTGGAGGTCTGTATAGACAGGCAGTGACGAAGAAGTCATATGGTTGGGTTTATAGCCAATGAGAAGGCAGAACAGAAAGGCAATGAAAAGACACAGGAAGAAGGTCTCTTTCTCAGGGGAAGGACGGCAGCAAGTGGTGTGCTAAAGGCTACTCACTAGTGCTCTGACCTCTGGGGCTTTTAACTCTATTTGGCTCTGTGTTTCTTATTTAATATGACTGTTTAGAATTTCGTCTAAAGACAGTTCACTTTCTTTTGCCTGCAAGATGTAGAACTCTCAGCCACCTCTCCTGCATCATGTCTGCCTGCATACCACCATGTCCCACCATGATGATAATGGACTGAACTTCTGAACTGTAATCCACCCCGATTAAATATTTTCCTTTATAAGAACTACTATGGTCATGGTGTCTCTTCACAGCAACTGAAACACTAATTAAGACAACCTCTTATTGAATGCAACTGAATAGCTATTTGCCAACTCTTTTCCATATACATACAAAACTGCCAGTACCAAGGGCTTTATAGGTGTAAACTAACTTAACACCAGTGGCTTTCAGGAACATGTGTATGTGATTATAGCTTGATTTGCTTATATGTCTATATTCATATAATAAATTGATATGTATACATAAATATAAAATTTATGAAAGTAAAATTCATATTACATAAAACTATTTTATGAGGGAAGAAGTAGAGGAAATGGGGGATTAAAGAGAGAGGTTTGAAGGGAATTAAAAAGTTATGACAAAAGAGAGACTAAACAATTTAGTAGTATTTAGTACATCCACAATGCTGAATGATCATCACCCCATCAAGTTCAAAATGAAATCTTATAGAGTTTAAACATTTTCAGCCCTCAGTTCTTAACCTTTTAAAATAATTAATTTGATTTATTCTACTAGGGGTTTAATTGTTCTGGATTTGTTTCACATAAATGTAACAAAATTATATGAAGTTTTGTCTGGCATCTTTCATTTAGCATAATACATTCAGGGTCCAAGCTACCGTAAGTAGCAGGAATTGTGGGGAGTATATGAAGTCTTGAATAAAAGTGTATTATTGACATGGGCACAGCTATATCAAGGATCCCAATGCCTCAGACCAATGGGAATGGCAAAGCACTTCCTGAGTAAGGGTCCGAGGGATGGCAAAGCCTTCCTCTGCTCTGAGTGTTGAGGAACCATTTTTGACTAAAACGAGAAACTATTAACCACAATTTCATCCTCCTAGATAATTTGAACCTGAGACTGCTCCCTTACATAGACTTCCTGACTGACACTAGCTAACCCCTCCCCGTTGTACTGTAAGTAATAAATACACCAATTTGCCCAGTTGCAGAATAGGTACCTTCTACCAGACAGTATATCCCACCCAATCCCAGTCCCCTACCGTGTGTGTGTGGGGGGGGGGGGGTTATCTGTCATTTCCTCATTCCCACATTGCCCCAGTCAGGTTTCCAGAACCAAGCCATGCAGGATGTGGCAAGAAATTTATTTTTAGCAAAATATCATAATATTTTTCAGTGATCACACTATCACATGTAGCAGGAATTTATTTCTTCTTTTGACAACCAAAACCTGTCCAACAGATTAATACACCATAGGTTGTTTATCCATCTATACATTAAAGAACTCTGTGGCTGTTCTACCTTTTAGTTATTGGAAATAACTGTTAAGAACATGTATGTACAAGTTCTTATTAAAGTTTGTTTTCTGTTCTTTTGAGTATATACCTCAGAGTAGAAATGGTGGGCTATATGGTAATCTTAAGTTTATTGTTTATTTGTCTGCAGTGCTATAGACTGAATCCACTGTTTTGCTAGAACTCCACCAGTGAACTAATCCCAGCCCTATGTTTAATTTTTTGAAGACCTGTCAAACTATTTTTCCAAAGTAGCTGTATCAATCAACCTTCCCATAAGCAATGTATAAGGATTTAAGCTTGTCCACACATACTTGCCAATTATTTTTTTTTCAGTGTAGGCATACTAATAGGTTTGAAATAGCATGTCATTGTTAATTTGATTCATATTTCCATAATCATTGATATTGGATATTTCATGGGGCTTTTGGAAATTGGTTTATTTTCAAACCTCTCTTCCACTTTTAAAATTTGTGTTTGTCTTTTAATTGCATAATTACATAATTTAAAAATATTTTCTCCTATTCTGCACATTGTTTTTATTCTCAATTATAATAATGCACAGTTTTAATTTTTCTTATAAACAGTGTGTGCATGCAGACACACATACACAGGTCATAAGACACCTTGTGAGTGGGGGTTCAGTCTTTCACCTTGTGGCTTCCTCATTGGTTAGGTTCCAGGTACTGAAGTCAAACTGTCAGGCTTGACAGCAAAGAGTCTTTACCTGTTGAGCCATCTCACAGGCATACACAAAGTTTTTAATGTTGATATAACAAACATTTTAAATACACCTAAACTCTGTATTACATAAGAGTAAAATGGAGTGATGGGGAGAGGAAAGGAGACAGATAAAGGAGTTCAGGGAGAAAGAGAAAGGCAATCCGCATAGGACATAAGCACAAAATAAGAATGGGTAAGGTATGAGTGGAAGGGAATATGCAGGTGTAAGATAAAGGAAGGAGTAACATTAACACACAGGAGTTATGCCTGCGCCTATGACCCACTGAATCTAGGTTTGAAGAAAATTGAGAGGAGTTTCATTGCTTCAAAGTTTTAGATACACAGCACTAGGATGATAAAAATCCTATTTCTGTGTTCTACACCATTTTCCTTGGTTCCTGTATCATTCCATTTCTCAAGTTCTCAATCATTCCACTGCCTCAAAGGATTGGCTGCGGAGGGAGAAAATTGTTATTGTATCTTGTAATTAAGTATATTGAACACCCACAGATCAAACTTTAATGATCTCTATTATAATTAAAAGTCAGATAAAAATAAAATAGATTAATTTTATTTCTATGTTGTCTCTAGTTATTTTTCTCTCTTATGGGTTACTTGTCTTTTGCACAAAATGCTCATTTTATTACAGAGATAGAGCCTGGCAAAATGAGACCAAACAAAGGGCTTTGCACAAATAGGGAGCAAAAAACATGGCTTAGCTGTTCTGTGTCAACAGGGATAAAAGTAGCGTGAATCAGTCCGAAGTATAGAAGACCAAGGTTACCCAACAACAGCCAAATAGAAGCAGGCCAAAGAACAATTGTATGATGATGGGAATGCTAACAGATAAAAGGATATAGGGGTGTTAAAGTGAAGTAAATAGAGAATTTACAGACAAGGAGACAAAAGTTGAAATTTGTAGTGACTTCAGAAAAGTCAGAAAGCCAGCAAGAATGGCAAAAACACTAGTACTTATCATTCTTTATCAGGTACTGTTTTTGCCTGTTCACTGAGAATTAGGAGACTTTGTATTCTTTGACCCTCAAAGGATAATGGAATGAAATCACCAGAAAGCAGTGGCCCAAATGGAGGGTGGCCAAGTGATTATGAACAAGCAAAACAACACCACTGTTTGCCTTACTATAAAGTCAAAGCCAGAAAAGCTAAACTGGAGCCTTGCAATAGTTCAGTTGCAGTAAGCCAGTGAAAAGCCTTAATTAAAGATATGAGTAAAAATGACTTCATATGAAAACATCCATATCATGTTTGCAGTCCAAAGCATAATTCTTCTGCTAGTGACACACATGGGTAAGGAGAGAATAGACACCCACATGTTGTCCTCTAATTGCCATAAGCATGCCCTGGAAACTGTGTGACTGCCTTCACAACAAATAAATGAAATATAAAATAATAATTTCTCAAAGCATACACACATCTTTAAGAAATGTCACTAACACACTAACAATCTTTTTCATAAGCAAGATAATAATCATTTGGTAATTGCAAAGATCTTCATTTGTGACTAATAAGACTTTAATAAGTAAGATGTATCTAGTGAGCAATTACAAAATTACCACAGAATTACTTAAAGTGGTTACCAAACTGTATAAAACATTTAGAGCCAGGGTCTTTTAATAAATTATAAGAAGGGACAAGGAAACACCATCTGCCTGTACATTAATTAGTCATTCTATAGTCTTATTTATATAATGCCCACTGATGGAACTCTTTCATGCTAGGTTTTTTTTGGCCAATAGACTTAAAGTGTGGTTAATACTAAAAACTGTCCCCATCAAAACTTAATGCATTTAATTAGTTGATTGTAGGTGTCAAGTACCCTTTTATTTTTGATGGATTACCACAAAGAGTGAGCTAACAACCTCAATTTGCTGACTAATTGAATTTTGATATATTCTCTAGGGCTGTTTTTCCCCAGACTAATTGAATTTACAAGTAGTTAAATCTGACAGGTTCAGTAATATCTGCCAAAGATAAGTTGTTAAGTTATGAAAGCATAACTAGTGTATCATGCTCTAGGGAAAGAAACATCTACACGCATACCCAAGGGAATGAAGTGGTTAAGAGAATATGTTTTGTCATATGTTAAAATGTCTGGTAGTAGATTTGACAATTTGCCATTGGAAGTACTAAATCATTTGTCATAAGGATTTGGGGGTGGGGGAAGGCTGGAGGAGGGAGGACAGGGGAATCTGTGGCTGATATGTAAAATTAATTATAAAATAAAAATACAGCACAAAAAAATAAATACAAAATATTCTAAATTGGCATATATGCAGCTTTCTTCATTCATAATGTTGTATTGTGCTAATATATATGTACTATACATATATGTATTATATAGGTGTCTATATTAAAGCAAAGGCAGGTGTACTTTCTAGCTACCTGAAATAGGGATAGCTCAATTGGCACAGAGATTCTATTACTAACTAACCTTAAAGGTGCAATCCCTCATAATCTGCATAAGCTTCCAGGAATGTGTATGTATTACCTTCACTAAAAAGCCAAGGCTCACTGCAGAAGAATAAAAGCAAGCCTCATTAATTAAGACCTCAAGAATGTTGGATTTCTAATAAGTCAACTTATGCAGCTTTGATACCTGGAAATTAGTTTGTTGAGTAAATGAACAACCAAATACAATTGAAAGAGTTGTTTGAGGACTTAAGGGAACAAATGATTTTTCAAGCACCTGGGAAGTATTATTTACATGCAGGTAATTAATATGTGGAAAGAGCTGTGGTGCCTGGAAAGACAAGTGAGTATGAATCAAAAGGCTTACCTTACAGTAGTATTACAGATCATTACCTCAATTTCAAGTTTGGTATTGTCAGTAAAACCAACATAGTAACAGTTACATCAAAACATTGCAGTCAAACTTAGATGTTATGCATGAGACATCATTAATTGTGAGGAACTAAATAAATATAGCATATTTTATGTATATGAAATAATAAATTTTTATGAAGGAAATTCATTACATATATCTTTAATTTTTATAGATGAAACAGGGCACAGAATAATCAAGTGACTTGTCCATGGACACACAGCTAGTAAATGACAAAGTTGGAGCTGAAATCTACAGCTCTATAGCTTAGAAGACATCTATTCACAAAAAAAATATATTTTGCTTCATACTTCTTTTTTAAAATTCACACATTCTAAATTTAAAATTAGAATGTTTAACAAATATTTAATTGAAAAACACATTTAGTTAAAAGCCAAAAACAAACATAAAATAAGACAGGCACTACATATAAAGGATTCTTAGAATCAGGAAAATACCTGAAAACAGAATGATCTAAAATGCTCCTGGATCAGTAGGATAAGTATTGTGAACATGACCATCCTATCAAAAACAACCTACAGATTCAAGAAAACCACCATCAGAAGTCTAGCACAATTCTTTTCAGAAACTGAAAAATAATCTTAAACTTCATATGAAAGTGCACACAAAAGTAGGGTTGCAAAAAGAATCCTGAATAATTAAAGAACAGCTGGAGTTATCAGAATCTCTGATTTTAAAGTTGTACAACAGAGTTATACATAGTAATCAAAGCAAAATGATATTGACATGTAAACAGATATGTTGGTCAATGGAAAAGAGATGAAAACCTACAGACATCTAATTTATTACAAAGAAACCAAAATCAAATATGGGAGAAAATATAACACCTTCGACAAATAGTGCTAGTCAAAATGGACAGTTTCATGTTGAAGAATGAAAATAGTTCCATATCATTCACTCTGTATAGTAGATAAATGAACACATTATAAGACCATATACCTATATTTGATAGAAGAGACAGTAAAGAATATGGTTGATTCATTGGAACAAGAAAGGACTTTTTCAAAAGGACCCTGCTAGGACAGACCAACAATTAATAAAAAAGCTTGTATATAGCAAAGGACACAATCATTTGAGGAAAGACGCAGCATACAGAATTGGATAAAATCTTTATTAATCATGCATTTGACAGAGGTTATCTAGAATATAGAAAGTACTAAAAACTGAACATCAAGGAAACAAATAACCCAATTAAAATATGCCATAGAACTAAATAGTTTACAAAATATGAAATACATATGGCTGAGAAACACTTTAAAAATATTCAACATCCATAGTCATCATGGAAACACAAATTAAAACTAATTTAAGATTTCATCTTACCCTAGTTAGAATGGCCAAAATTAATAAAACAGATGAAAGCAGATACTGGCAAGGATGTGGGGAAAGGGGAACAATTAGTCATTGTTGGTGGGAATGCAAACTAGTTAAGCAACTACAGAAATTGGTTAGGAGGTTCTTCAAAAAGCTGAAAACTGATCTACAACAAGATTCTAGCTATAATTTCCTTGAGCATATACACAAAGGACTCTGCATCATACTACAGAGATAGCATGCTCATCCACACTCATTGTTACTCTACTCACAATATTCAAAAATTGGAAATAGTCTAGATGTTCATCAATTGATAGATGGATAACAAAAATGTATATTTACACAGTGGAATATTCCTTAGCTGTTAAGAAAAAAAAAACGAAGTTAACAAAATTTTCAGGTAAATAGATGGAGCTAGAAACATCACATGCATTCTTTTTATGAGGATGTTAGCTTTTAAATTTGATATATGTGCATTTAATTCAGAATATTTGCAGGGAATAGGTAGCTAGTAAGTGACTAGGGAGTAGGAGAGGATCTTCTACAAAAGGGGAAGAGGATAATGCTATAAAGGGATAAACTGAAAACTAGAACAGGAAGATTAAATGGGGAGTGGGATGGGAGGGCAGGGTAAAAAAAAGGCCTTTTGAAAAGTTAAATGGAAACCTGCTGCTGTAGAAGCTCCATAAATTGTATAAATATATGAAAGGAATTTAAATAGAGTTATTTTATAAGGTGTAAGACAATACCCCATCTAGACATCATATACTACTAAATGAAATCTCCAGTCATGGGAATGAATGAGTTACATCTTTTGGAGTCATTGGACAAAGGGATTCCACAGACACCACACCCACAGAAACATCATAGGCTGTTATTAGTTACCTTCCATAAGTTGACCCTATCACTGAAGATACCACATACTTATGTCATAAACATGGAAAAATTGAGCTAGTACTCAGAAGCTTCTCCCTTGCTGGCTAGCTTTCATAGTACTGGATGATACCATACACACTACTGGAAGAGAAAAGTAATCATCAGTCTCACTCAGTTATAAACACTGTGAGCTACAATAACAACTTCCTTACAAGATATACCTACTGGTACAATTGTGGCACAAATGTTATGAGAGTAACCAATGATTTATTTCTTTTATTGGCATTAACACCCATTCCATGAGATGGAATCCATATCTGATGCTGTTAATGAGGCCAAGAACCAGAGACTAGATAGGTCATGGCCTTAGGAGAAAACCTACTAGTATTATTCCATTAAATAAATATAGCATTAACAGGATGCCTAATGACATATCACTATGCCCATAAATCAGTGACTCATTCAACACTCATCAGTGAAGCTTTTTATTGCTCTAAATGGTAATTAACCTGGAGAGCCAAAACTAGAAAATGTGCAGACAGTGACAGACACTGGAGTGTTCAGTCCTAGATGGGATGGTTCTAGTTCAAGCCAAAGTCCCAAGGTACAGAAGACATGGGACAAATTACACTGCTAACCAAGACAGTATTTGCAATTGATAGCTTCTGGGAAAGGGAAAATCAGTTTTCTTCATAAGATTAACACTGTGTATATCAATCACACTCCAGGAAAGGTGCCATGCCCAACAGTAGTTGGCCAATACAAAACTGATTTGTGGTTTGTTTTGTTTTGGTGTGTATGTGCTTTTTTGTGTTGTTCTGTTTTTCCTTATTTTCTTTATTTATTTTAAAACAAGTTTTTTTTTTTCATTTTATATACTAATCCCAGTTCCCCTCCCTCACCTTTCCTGCCCCTCCACTATCTCCCTCAATCTCACCCCCAATCTACTCCTCAGAGAGGGTAAGGCCTTCCTTGGGGAGTCAACAAAGTCTGACATACTAAGTTGAGGCAGGACCAAGCCCCACCACAAGGCTGAGCAAGGTATCCCACCATAGGGAATGTGTTCCAAAAAGCCATTTCATGAAACCAGTATAAGTCCTGGCCCCACTGTCATGGGCTATCCAAACAGATCTAGCCACATAATAGTCACCCACATTTAGAGGGCCTAGTTTGGTCCCATACATGTTCCCCAGCTGACAGGCCAGAGTCCATGAGCTCCCACCAGCTTGGGTCAGCTGTCTCTGGTTTTCTCCATCATAATATTGACCTCACTTGTTCCTGTGATCCCTCCTCCCTCTCTTCAGCTGAAGTCTAGTTTTATGAGAGAAAAACAGCATAAGGTTTGGTGGGTAGGGAGAGGGGATGTGAGAGTAGTTGGAGGAGGAAAAAGAATATGTTCAAAATATATTGTATGAATATTTAAGCTGGATGTACTAGCTTATGCCTTTAATTCCAGCACTTAGGAGGCAGAGGCAGGCAGATCTATGAGATCACGACCAGACTGGTCTAAAGAGCAAGCTCCAGGACAGCCAGGGCTACACAGAGAAACCCTGTCTTGAAAAAAAAAAAAGAATTCTTAAAATATTTAACATTGCCATCAATCCCTTTCTTTCTCCCAAGGACTCATTGCCTATATCTCCCTGACTGCAGAAACAGGAACACATAGGATATTAGTAAATCATACTTATAGGTGTATCTGTGAAGGCACTTTCAGAAATGAAGATTAGATAAGTAGTGTCAGGGGCTGGTGTGCTGTGGATATCGCTCTATATAAATAAAACACTGATTGGCCAATAGCCAGACAGGAAGTATAGGTGGGACTAACAGAGAGGATTATTCAGGAAACAGGAAACAAAGGGAGAGACCTGCCAGCCGCCGCCATGAGGAGCAAGATGTAAGATACCAGTAAGCCACAAGCCACGTGGCAACTTATAGATTAATAAAAATGGGTTAATTTAAGATAAAAGAACTAGATAGCTAGAAGCCTGAGCCATTAGACCAAACAGTTTAAATAATATAAGAGTCTGTGTGTGTTCATTTTATAAGTGGGCTCCAGGACTGGCGGTGTTGGTGGGAGCTGGAGAGAAAACCAGCTACACCGGTATTACCCTAAATGTGGGTGTCACAATCTCATAGACTGAAAGTCTATCCAGAATAATAGGTGAAGAAAGTAGAAATCTAAGAACACAAATATATACTTCTTTGCTTCCTGGCTTCTATGAGGTGAGCTGTTCTCTTCCACTATGTCCCTTCCTCTGTGTTCCTCCCCTGCCACTTAGAGCAATGAAGCCAACTGACCATGAATGGAAGCTTCCAACAGTATTGACTTCAACTAGTGTTTCCTCCTTTTAACTCATTGCTTTCAGTTATCTAATAGTTGTGAGGAAAAAACAAACACTAACATTGGCCAGCTAGTAGGAAAATAGTTGCAGGTAAAGACAAATCATAAAAGGGCCTGGCTTTATAGAAATATTGTATGGCACAATATTAAATTATCTACTGAATTTAACCAGCTATGTTAGCTGAAACAAGTCACTTGCCCTAAGTCTCAGTTTCATCATACATAAAGTAGCAAAGAACAGTTAATGTCTCAAATGTAGTTATGCCAGTTAACTGAAACACTGAAAATAATACCTGACTCCTGCACTTATTGTCCTTTCCTTCTTATGGGGTCAACTCCCATCAAGACTCTTCCAACTCCACAGACTGTGGACAAAGTACAAAATATAGGACCTGTACCACTCTGGTAGGAAAGTAACTACAGAGCTACCTAGAGTGTAATGGGTTTCAAATATCCTGGTACCTTTCAAGAATAGTTTTCTTTAAACTTAGGGCTATCTTATCATATTTTAATAGAGGAGTTAGACAATTAACTATTAGATGAAACATTTGTTATGCAAATTGCAAAATCAAAAGAAAGAGTAGAGATGGAAATTATATTGTTACTTCGTTAAGTTATAATTAGTGAATAAATATTTCAATACACCTCTTAATTGTATTAAATTATGTTGCATTTAAATAATCTAATTTCATTAAATAACATGTACATCTCTACCTAAATATAGATCTGTTTGTATATTCTTGCTCCAAAATTTCTACTCTTTATATTTTTAAAAATTAGATTTGATATTTTCAAGGATTATATTCTGAATATCCTTCAGGGCATGAGTGCATAGTGTAATTTCCTTAGAATACAACCAGATAATTCAATAAAGGGAACATTTTTAGTATATTCAAAAGTTTCAAAATAGGAAAGCATTTTCCTCTCTGATCAGTTGTTCATTCATAACATTGCTACATCACCCTCACCATAGGTTATGTTGAAGGCACTGACTTACCTAACTGCTCTGATCCTGACCATTATACTTTAGTGTCTTGTAGTCAGAAGATTTCCTGTGTCCCAGCCTGCTGGTGGTCGGGACAAATCCCTACCACTCGCATCTCCCAAGTAAACACGCAGAGGCTTATCTTAATTAAAATTGCATGGCCATGGCTCAAGCTTTTTGCTAGCTCTTATATCTTAAATTAGCCCACAACTATTAATCTAAGTATCGCCACATGTTCTGTGGCTTTACCTGCGTCCCTTTTTATGGTGTTCCTTGGGCAGCTGGCTAGTGTCTCTCTCTTTGAATTTTCCACCTGCCTCTAAGCTGCCTTGCCATAGGCCAAATGGCTTTATTTATCAACCAATCAGAGCAACACATATTCACTGCATACAGAAAGACATCCCCTCATCAGTGTCTCTTGCTGCAATAAACACCATCATGAAGAACAACTTGGAGATGAAATGGTTGGTTTCAGATTATAGTTGTAGTCCAGCATGAAGAGAAGCCAGGGCAGGAACTCAATCTAGGAATCCAGAGGCAGAAATTGAAGCAGAGGCCATGGAGGAATGCTGCTTATTGTCTTACCCACAATGTCATTCCCAGCCTGCTTCTTTTTGTTTTTGTTTTTCGAGGCACGGATTCTCTGCGTAGCCTTATGCCTTTCCTGGAACTCACTTTGTAGCCCAGACTGGCCTCGAACTCACAAAGATCCACCTGCTTCTGCCTCCTAAGTACTGGGATTAAAGGCGTACGCCACCACCGCCCAGCCTCAGCCTGCTTTCTTATACAACCAAACACCATCTGCCCAGGAATGATGCCACCTGCAATGGATTTTCCACACCAATCATCAATCAAGAAAATTCCCCATATAGGCCAATCTGAGAGAGGCAATTTATCAGTTGATATTCCCTTTTCTTAGGCAACTTTATTTTATTTCAAGTTGACAAAACATACCCATCACACTGGCTTGGGTTGTGGT
Source organism: Peromyscus maniculatus bairdii (assembly GCF_049852395.1). Lineage (NCBI taxonomy): Eukaryota > Metazoa > Chordata > Mammalia > Rodentia > Cricetidae > Peromyscus > Peromyscus maniculatus. The sequence goes on from NC_134875.1 coordinate 53,927,899, forward strand.
TCCTTCATAATTCCAAGTGTCTACCCACTTCAAGACTTCATAAATTGTAATATCCCAGACAGGAATAATTTTCACCCATCCTTAGTGATCAAATCTCTTGTGTCAGGAAAATATAACAGCAAAGACACAGAGTCTGATGAAGAAGTAGTATCAAGAACAGTCGGAACTAAATTTAACTTCCTACATGGTACAGAAATATAGTTTGCATCCTCATCCCCACATTAGGGTTGTCTCTACCTTTTCTCTGTCAGAAAATTTTATATTACTGTAAATTGTCAGATCTCTGGGATATTATGTATTAGGCTCTGTTATAAAATAAAACCAAATCATGTTCATAAATTTGAAGTCACTAACTTCCCCAATAGGTGGGCCAAGCTTCACCTGGGTTTTAATCCTGGCTCTAGTAGTTAATAACTATGTATCTTCAAGTAAATGAGTTATTTCCCTCCGAGATTCATTGTTTTCATTTATACAAGTGTATAAACTCCCATTGTGGTAGCTATAATAAGTGAATGGACTATATGTCTTTCAGCATTAGGCCACAGCTCAGAGTCATACATTCATACAATATCTATGAATAGCTCACATCATGCTAGCTGTTTGTAACACATAGCAGGATAAGACTTCGATGGCACTGTGGTCAGAGAAATAGTTATAGAAGCAGTTAATTGTATTATTACAAATCTGCATAAAAACTATTGCCCCAAACAAAATGGTACATGCTCTGTGAGCACCAGAACACTGGTTCATGAAGGAAACCTGTTGAGGAAGAGCAGAAGATGAAAAGAGTCCACTACTCCATCATAGCTAAGCAACACAAGCTGAGGTACTACAGACAATGCAATGACTGTTGTGCCTTCATAATTAGATACCATAATTTAAATGACACTAAGTACTCAAAAATGAACCCCAGCAGAGCTGACTTTATGGGTCATTCGTAGGATAGAGCAATATTCTAAGAATCAGAATACAGTTGGAATAATTGTTTGGATTAATCTGGAACTAGAGATGGCAAAATGGTGGTTAGCAGTAAGATCTTTGCCTTAAAGCCTCAGGAGCTGGAGCACATTTGTCCACATGCTTTCTATCGGATACCTATAAATGTCACTGATCTTTAATAATAGTTCTATCCCATATCAAATGTGGGCCTCTCAATTTTCTTTCATAATTTGAGGTCAAACAAACATAAAACTCATAATTCTCTTGCCTCAATTTCAAGGATTTATTTTTTATCTTATTCAGATAAACTCTTGTGGCATATTTTTTTTTTATATTCAGTCATGGATCATAGTCTCAGCAGAAAAGGTTAGTGTTGTGAAAGAAGACACCTATTCATACACACACACACACACACACACACACACACACACAAAACTTAAAGATCACTATGTCACCTAACACTAGCATGGGTGGTTCCCTGGCACCTCTATAAAGCTATATCACAACCTTTTATAGGAATTAAAATATTCAAATCTCAATATATCATCTTCAGTAAATTAACATATTGGGGGACTTGATTATTTTTTCCACAAAACACCATTGGACAGCCTAGTTAGCCTGCAAACACCAGAGTGGTCCCAAAGAAAAATCAAAGAATAGAGTGCTTTAGTTTAAATTGTTGTTTCATTTATGTTCTTCTTGTAAAGGCTATAAATGCTTTCTGTACCTTCTCCTTGGCATTTCCTTTTGATCAAGGGAATCTACATTCAGTGGGAATCTTAAAAGTCTTGACCTATGGGAAGCAGATGCTTAAGTGTGTTGTTTAAGGAGTGTGTGCCAACATCATTTTTTGCTTGCCTTCTGCCTACAAATGCTCTTTGTAACATCATGAAGACAATTTAATGTATATTATGTGACAAAATACACATTCATGAGATGACTTAAGACCAGGTACTAAAAGAAAAATAAATTTGAGCAAAAGCAAATGTCTCTGTGAACTGTGGATATAGGGACTTAGGACTTATAGGGAGAGCTAGGGCTGATTGGAAATTCATTCATGAGGTACATTTCAAACCAGATGTTAAAGGGGGGTGTACATAATTTGTATAGAAAGGTAGAATATGGTGAAATTTAACAAGGAAAAGAGCATTCAAATTTACAAACCAAAAGTTAATCATAGCATATATATATATATATATATATACATTGCCAACACAGAAAAGGTCATTCTGGCATGAGTCACACACTGAGGTAACATTGCAGACTCACTGTAAGATCTTACATATTTTTTTAAAAAGTGTTAAAAAAATCAATATTATTCACAAAAAGGACAACACAATACTAGCTTGGGTAAGGATTCCTTGATTATGCCAAGCACCTTCCCATATCAATACTTCATAAATGATAATATCCCTGGTTATGATACTTTTTACCCACATTTAGTAACTATTTGTGGCTGTGTGGATAAACTGTGCTGAGAAAAATTATTAATTATATGTACTTAATTTCACAATTAAAACAATGTAAAATGTGTGGTAGCCAATAAATATTTCATTAGACCACTCAGAAATCACACTTTTTTGGACAATGGACATTTAGGACTTCATAGGAAAAATTCAACCTCACCAAAAAATATATCATTAAATATGTTTAACATAGAAAATTCAATTGAAATTGATTGGCTTGACAATTTTTCCACAGGAACAGGTGGCTGGAAAATACAGACCTCTTGGGTCATTATTGGCAATTATAGTTACATAATTATAGTTAATGAAGGGAATAGAGAATCCGCAAACTTTGGGCCTGGGATACTTCAATGCTTTGTAAACTGCAGCGAGAAAGTGCCTGCCTCTGGCATCAAATAACCTTAGCTTTCTGGCTTTGCCAGTTACTAGTTATGTGACTTGGAAAAAGCTACTTGGTCTCTCTGGGCTCCACTTTCAGCAAGTGAGAAATCAAGCTAACACTGGACTTACTACTCGGCATCAGCATAAAAATTAAAGAAATGCTCATAAAAAAATAAGTACAGCATCTGTCATATAGTAAGCTTCTATGGAGTGGAGAAGAACTCCAAGGAGAAAATGCCATGGGAAAATGAAGAAGACGACAATGGAATGAGAAGCTATAAATCCAATCTCTTAAAATAAGAGAAGTGTAGTTTTTATTGTCCAGTACACCTAAAGCTGTAAACAGATTTAAGCCCATCAACACATTTTAACTACCAGGTGATAACTACACTAGCAGAACCCTCACATTTCAAAGAAGCATTTTTAAAAACAAATAATGCCCAAACTGGGAGACCCATGGTTTATTCACAGACAAGAATAGACTCACAAGCTTTTGTTATGATAGATAAATAGAGTCACATAGTGGCCTATGACAGTATTAGATGTTCAAGGAGACTGCAATATTTATGACCTGTCAGCTGTCTACTTCTGTTCCCTTATTCAAGGAAAAACCTTCAAAAGCCATTTTTTACATCAAATGAGTGTATTCACTTCAGTAACTGATGGTACAAACAAGAGTAATTTCTGACCCGGTGGAAGCCATTACAAGAATGGCCAGAGTCTCTAATGACAATTCTTCCTTTTAGAAATGTGAGCAGGATAACAGAGTGGAAAGAAGACAATGAACAAAGAGAACCTTGAGAAATGAGATTGAAAAGATCAATCAAGAAATGGCATGCAATAAAACTTGAGTCAGGAGGAAATTATGGTGTGGGGGAAAAACATGAATAAGCAGAAAGTGGGATACAGAGAAAAGTGTTGACAAAGTACAGTATTAGGATGCCAGTTTTAAGAAGAGAATGTACAATCACACACACACAAAAAAAAAAACACCATTCTAATAGTCAGATCTATGCAATTGCCACAGATTCTGGATAATATTTCAGCTACTCTTCTATGTAGACCTGGTCTTTATTTTCTGGACACTCTATAATTCCTTCTTAAAAGTGTTTTAATTAATTTCTTCTTTGACAGTTTCATACACCAATATAATACATTAACTATTTTCCTCCTCCCACTCCCAGTAATTTTTCTTCCCAGCAAGGCTCCATCCAAATTTTATGTCTTTTTCTTTTGTGACCGCCCCCCCCTCTGGGTTTATAGAGGACTGCTTTAGGGATAATGGGTTTGAAACTATCCAATGGAGCATGAACACTCACCAGCAGCTGTGTTACCAAAGACAATGTCTTCCTCTCTTCTAGCAGCTCTGAACAGCCATTAACTCTATTTGGTAGGGTAGGGTCCCATAAACACCATCCCTGTCTAGCACTGAATATTTATTGGTTCAGTCATGTGCCTCTCCAGGGAACCACAGCTACTCTGAGTTCATGGGTACAGTGGCTACATCATAATCCTCATAAAGAATCGCATAGCCCTCCTTTTCACCATCTAGCTCTTAAATTCTTTTTTAAATTTATGTATTTAAAGTCATTATATAAAATAAAATTGTATTTGTGTATTATGTACTTTATATCATGAAGTAAGTATGTGTATCTGTGTATGTGTGTACATTATATCTAGTTAACAAAAATGTGTACTGTTTTATTTATAATTTTGTTGTCAGTAAGTAATTCTTACTCTCTATGGCCTTGCAGAAGTCAGTTCTTCACTGTTCTGTATCTTACATGATTTAAATGAAATGTGGAGATAATACTGGTACATCAATATCCATTTTATTCTATGAGTACCCTCTGAACACTAAGCAACCTAATAAAAGAGTACAATTCCTTAATATGAGGTGTGGCTACACTATTAATTTTACCAATGACTTATAAGCAAAGCTGGTATGTACAATTCCTTCATCATATCCTTGAAATTAAATCCCTTTCTCTGAATACTTGTTCTTTAATTACTCCATAATCTAGAATAAAAACATGGTCTCTACCATGTACACCAGGACCATGCCTTAAAATAGGGATTGGCAGATATTCCATAGATGGACAATAGTTGATGCACAGTCAGCCATGTTTTATTTTGTCTCAGTTGAAACTACTTAGTTCTATTGTTGTATTAGAAATAGATATAGACGTTAAGTAATTAACTATCCATAAATATGTTCCAATAAGACTTCATTTACAAAGCAAGATCCATGAACTACCAGCTATGCTCTAATGAGAAGGAAGAGAGAGGAGGCAGGAAAGGACAACAGAATGAAAGGAGAAGTGAGCAGACCTAAGAGAATGATGCCCATCTAACTGATGCCATCCTAATTGAGAGTCTTTTGTAAAGTCCTGTCTTAGGGTTTCTATTGCTGTGAAGAGATACCATGACCACAGCAACTCTTATGAGGGAAAACATTTAATGGTGTGGCTAACAGTTTCAGAGGTGCCATCCATTATCATCATGGTGGGACATGGCAGCATGCAGGCAGACATGGTGCTGGAGAGGTAGCTGAGAGTCCTACATCTTGCACAGGCAACAGGAAGTGGTCTGAGATACTGGAATTATCAAGCATAAGAGACCTCAAAGTTCACCCCCATAGTGACCATACCTACTCCAACAAAGCCACCTCTCCTATGCCACTCCATTTGGGGATCATTTTCTTTAAAACTACCACAAATCCTTGCCCTAATATACACCTCTTCCCAAGAACTAACTTGAAAGATTTCTGTGGATCACAGTAATAAATATACTTTCTACAAATTATCCATTACTAAATATATCTTGAGTGAGATGTTTCAAGACAAAGAGTCTAATAAAAACTAGTATGAGGAAAAGCAGGCCTACCAGAAATCTTAGATAACCATGAAAGCTGGCATTAACATAGTACTCGCTAAATAGTCTTGCTTTTTTAAAGCTTTGTCCTAAGCAGCCCAGCCATGATTACTGAGATAACAAAAACCAGAGGTTACTTAATAACTAACATAGTTTTCTCTACAATATGAATAATTCTATTAAAACAAACCATGGACTGAAAACAAGAAGCCTGGTAATAACAGCAGGTTTAAGAATGACACTACGCTTAGTTGATTCTATGGCTCGTGTTCTCCTGGTGTCTTTGACCCTCTGGCTCCTACAATCCTTCTTCACCCTCTTCTGCAGGGTTCCCCTGACTCCACCTAGTATTTAGCTCTGGGTCTCTGCATCTGTTGTCATTGGTTGATGGTCAATGCCACTTTGGTGACAACTGAACTGAGCACTGATCTATGAGTAGAGCAGAATATCATTAATCATTTCATTGACCTCTTTATTTTTTTCCAGTCATGTTTGGTTTTAATCTGGGTCTCTGGGCTGTCCTGCCTCTGGTTCCTGGCCATCCAGGAAGTGTCAGGCATGGGCTCCCTCATGTGGTATGAGCCACAAGTTGATCAGTCATTATTTGCCACAGTTCTGTACCACCATTGCCCCAGAGTGTCTGTGTCATGAAGGCAGGGCAGATTGTAGGTTGAAGATTTTGTGGCTGGATTGATGCCCCAATACCACTACTAGGATCCTTGCCTGATTATAGAAGATGGCCAGTTTGGGCTCCATGTTCGCAATTATTAGGACAGTTTGCTGGGGCCACTCTCTAAGATCCAAGGAAGTTTTACTGCACTAGATTTCTACATTGCCCCCTCCCCAATGACCCTCAATTACAGTCATGTCTTCCAGTACTCTCTCCCTCTGTCCCTTCCACCACCTGCCTGATCCCTCCCTGTTCCCATCCCCACCCACCCCCAGTCCATCCTCAAAATCTATATTTCCCCTCTCCAGGGAGATCCATGCTTCTCCCCTTAAGCCCTCATGGTTACTTAGCCTCTCTGTGTCTATGGATTGTAGCATGATTGTCCTTTCCCTAATAGCTAATGTCCATTTAAAAGTGAGTAAATACCATGTTTGTCTTTCTGGATCTCACAGGGGCTCACAGAAATTGAAGTGACAAACACAGACCTCGTATGGTCTGAGCTAGGTCCTCTGGATATACCTTACAGTTACATAGCTGGGTATTCTTGTGGGACTCCAAACAATGGGAGTGGGGGTGTCTCTGACTCTTCTTCCTATGCTTGGTACCTCTTTCCTCCTCCTAGGTTGCCACATCCAGCCTGATATGAAGATTTGTGCCCACTTTATTTTATCTTGTTAAGCCATGTCCAGTGGATATCTCTGGGAGGTCTGCTTTTTTTTGGTGGGGGAACATAGGAGGAGTTGATCTTGGGGAGGTGGGGTAAGGGAAGGGATGGGAAGGAGTGGAGGGAGGGGAAACCGTGGTCGGGATATAATGCATGAGAGAAGAATAAACAATTTTAAAATAGGAATTTCAGTCTGAAGATAGTATGTCAATCTATAATATATCATAAGAAAGGAGTGTATAAATACTAAACAATGACATGTATCTTGGAGTTAAAAAAATGATGACACCAAGAACAGCACTACAGAGCCACTAAGCAATATGTCTGCATAGAATAATATTTCAGTAGTAGGCAGCTTCTAAAATGATGCCTCATCTGATACACATATGACGTCACTGAGACTACGACATTGTGCACAAGACCTTCACAGGTTCAAACTAGACAAAATCCCAGCATTTAGTAGGGGAAGTGGACACAAAATTTCACCCTCAATCAAGAAGCTATCTGCAATTGATACCCACTGGCAAAGGGAAAAAATCCGTTTTCTCCAGTGGAGTGTCACTGAATATATCAATCATATTCTAGGGCAGGACCCATGCCAAGGATTATTTGGACAACACAAAACAGATTCCATGTTCGTGTGTGTGTGTGTGTGTGTGTGTGTGTGTGTGTGTGTGTGTGTGTGCGCGCGCGCGCACACGCGCGTGCACTTTTTGTTTTGGTATTTTTGTCTTATTATTTTGTGTGTATGTTTGACCATTTTTATTTTCATTTGTTGTTTTATTTAATTTTTTAGAGAGAGGAGAGAGAGAGACAGAGAGATGAAATGGGTATATAGGGAGATGGGGAGGATCTGGGAAGTGTTAGAAGCAGGGAAAGAATATGATCAAAGTATACTGTATAAAAATTTTAATAAAAATTTAAAGTGACTCCTAGTGATGTCTGCCTCCTGATACACACATCCTTAGACAATATTGTCATCGTTGAGGTGGGCTGATGCTCTCTTTCAGTGAAGGTAGACTTGATAACTTGTTTCTGGGGAACAGCATATGACAAACCTGATGAATTTCTAGATTAGTTTATGAAAGACTGTGATATCTATCTTCATGGCATTCTCTTTCCCCTTAATTTTGTCACCTTAATGAAGCCAGTGGCTATGCTGTAAGCTGGCTTATGGAAAAGCTTATATGGCAATTGTAATTGCAAGTGGCCTCTGGAAAAATCCAAGAAGGAACTGATGCCCATAGCCTAACAACTCAGAAGAAACTGAATGCTGTCAATAATCATTCAAGTGAGCTTAGAAATTGATCATTCCTGATTGAGACTCCCAGATGACTACAGCCCTAACCAGTACCTAGACTGTAACCAATGAGAAACTCTGAAGTATAAGATCCAGCTAAATCTTTGCCGGGTGCCTGACTTGCAGAAACTGAAAAAAATAACAAATGCATATTTTAAAGACTAAGTTTGAGTAATTTCTTATGTAGCATTAGGATACTAATTTAATTATGTCTATGGATGCAGCTGGCTTGGATCACACACCACTTATCCATGCATCCATGGCATTCCAGAATTCAAGCAGGCTAGTTGTTTATCACACTCTACTAGAATCTGCCTAACTAATCTGACTGTATTTCCCACCAAACCATATGCTTCAGAGGGTCAAAAACTGTATCTATCTTACCTACCACTACATCCCAAATTCTAGCATAGTGACTATTGGCAATGCTGGCTGAATAGAGGAATGAGTGGGTGGATGGGCCGATGAATACATGATATTACAGAGGCAATTGACACCATGTATTCTGTGAAATGTGTGTTTGGGGGGCCCTATACAAAAAATAACAAAACTGCCTTTTTATTTCACTGTTTCCTTCCTAAAACCATAATAAATCTCAGTTCATTGAACCACTTTAAGTCACAAGTTCAGCTCAACAGACCATGAAGAATAAAATCTGAAATAGCAGAACTGAAGGAAGCTTAAAGTCAAAGGTAGTTTGTTTTCCAGAAAGTATCATTCCTGTGTTTTAAAGGCAGGCATATACCAAAACTTTATTTATCAGGAATCCAGTAAGCATTCAGATCATTTTACACATTTGCTTAAACAAATGATCCTGGTTAATTCCAGGGTACCTCACTTATATAACTTTCTACTAGGCTACATTTTATATAATATTTTATTCTTTGAGAATTTCATAATGCAATAATATATTCTGATCATATTTATTTCTATGTCTCCAAGATCTCCCATCTGCCTCCACCCCCTTGCAAACTTTATGTCCATATAGGATCAACTCAGTCTAATTTGCACTTCCCACATATTCACTAGTGTAGGGCCACCCACTAGAACACGGTCAACTTATGATTAACAGGTATCATATGCTTAAAGAAAATTGACCCTCCCTCAGTTTTCTGTAAGTTACATTTTTTCTTTTTTATTGAATTTTATTAAGTTTTGAAATGTATTTTGATCATGAGCACCCCTCCCCAACAAGGTTACATTGTTAAATATGCTAAAAATTCAATTCTAACTTCAATGTTTTAGGAAAGCTAAACTTGCTGCTCAAAGGAAACACATAATACACCTTCTGATAAAACAAGTCATTTATTTAGAATTTGTAAATCTAGATTTCCACAACCACACAGTCCACAGTTTAAGAAATCATAGTGACTGAAGGCTGGAAGGGGATTTATGGATCAAGTTTACTTAAAGCAATGAAACCTGTGGTCTCCCAAAAGAGAAAACTTAAAAAGGTCAACTAGACTATATGCCAAATCTATCCTTTGATCTTATCTCCTGGAAGGACTATAAAACTTAGGCATTTAACAACAATTCTGCCATTGAACACACAAATAGATGCTCTCCAGTTCGTCTAGTTGTTGGTCCTTTCCTGATGACATACCTCAGCTTCCCAGGAACCAAATGGTAATGAATGCATTCCTTAGGACTTCGGTCTATAAAGAGTCACATTTCTTATTTCTATATCTCCAATGTTGTCAGAATACCCCCGAAATTCCTGATTTCTTCTATCTGAAGCTTCATTCATTTCCAGCTTAACTTATATATAGTTTCTGACTTATACAAAACATTGTACACATATTCAGATTCAGCAGGTCTGAAAAGTATCTAATATCTGGCAAGAGAACCAAGATATGATAATGTGCCTAATACTTTGGGTAAGAAATATATAATAAAATAATACCTGGACAAAATGTGTGGGTTCTTTAATGGGTTAGTGCCACCAGCTCTTTAGGATTGTGCTACTTACACACTCTGTATTAAAAAGAGAGATGGCAGTTATTTTCATAATTAAAAGCTTGGTTTTTTAACTTTCATACTTTTTATTTCCTCCTTATTAAAAAGAGATTCTTTACTCATACAGTGTCCTCTGATTACAGTTCACCTCCCTCTACTCTTCCCAGTTCCTCCACACGTGCCCTCCCTTTCAGATCCACTCCCTTTCTGTCTCTCATTGGAAAAGAACAGGCTTCTAAGAGATAATAAAAAACATAAAAAAATATAATAAGATAAAACAAAAATTATTACATCAAAGTTGGACAATGCAAACCAACAGAAGGAAATGAGAGCCCAGGAGCAGGCACAAGAATTAGAGACCCACTTGTTTACACATTCAGGAATCCTATCAAAATACTAAACTAAAAGCTATAGTATATATGTAGAGGATCTGGTGTAGACCCATTTCTTGCTGCTTCAGTTTCTGCTAATTTATACATGCTTTGCTCAGTTAATTTAGAGCACCTTTTTCTTCTGGTGTCCTCCATCCTGTCTGTCTCTTATACTCTTTTTTCCTCCCTTGAATTCTGAAGGGAGAGATTTGACGGAGCCTTCCAACTTAGAGCTGTATATTCCAAGGACTCTGTCTTTGTCTCTGTCTCTGTGTGTGTCTCTCTCTATCTGTCTCTGTCTTTCTCTCTGTCTCTCTATCTCCCCTTGCATCATGTCTGACTGTGGGTCTCTTTATTTTTATCATCTGCTGAGGGGGAGGGTGGAGATTCTCCGATGATGACTGAATAAGGCATTGGTCTATGAGTATAGCAGAATATAATTAAGAGTCATTTTATTGTTACCTTTCTAAAACCAATAATTTTTAGTTTTACCCCAGGTCTCTGGGATATCTAGTCCCTGGTTCTTGGTCACCCAAGCAATATCAGGTATGGTTTCTATCTTATGTAGTGGTCCTTAACTAGAAGCAGACACTGATTGGTTACTCCCACAAGCTTTGTGCCACCATTGCTCTAGCTTATTTTGCAGGCAGGGCAGATTGTAGATCAAAGATTTTGTGGCTGGACTGTTGTTTATATTTCTTTTCTGGTAGCCTAAAGAGTACCAAAGACATTACAATGTAGGAGGGACAGTTCTATGTAAGCACCAGCTTTCCATATCCACATTCAATTAGTTTGGTTGATTTTTTTATATGGGTGGACTGGAGATAGGGGGACGAGAACAGGAAGATCAGGTGGGAATGGAGAAGAAAGGTAGGGAGAAGGGAGGGTAATGCAAGGAGATACAACTAGAATTGAGGGGCATTTGAGGGATGGTATGGAAACCTAGTGCAGTGGCAACTTCCTAAAATATATGTAGGTGATCCTAATAAAGTCTCCAAATAATGAGGGAGACAGTGTCCCAACTGACCATCTCTTGTCACCAAATGAAGCTTCTAGTACCAGGACTGGTTTATATCCAATTGAGTCATTGACCAAAAGGGTCTAATAAAAATCCTCAAGCAACCCAGACTGTTGCCAAGACAAAAGCTTAGTTTTCAAGCCTAGCTCTACTATCAATTAGCTCTGTAAATTTGGGCAAGTTAATTTCTTGTTTGTTAGTGCCCAAAATAGTATTCTACTTCATAGGACTATTGTGAGGATTAGATAATTTAATACAGATAAGGAACTGAGAACAGTACCTAAAACTTCGTTACCTCTAATTATATGCTTATTCTTATTTATATTTATATGCTTATTCTTCAAATACTTTCCCTCAATTTAATGCCCTTCTTCTGAAAAGTGCTTTCATCTAGCTTGTTATATTCACCTGATCTACCATGTCATGGTTCTAAGGCTATTCACTCACTAGATTCATAACAAGTCCTTTTTTACCAAATTATTCTACTTTTTTTAAAAATCTCAGATACTTATTTTAGCCTTATATACATTCATACCCATCCATGTTACTTCATTTTATGCCAACTTGAAATCAGCTAGTCATTTGAAAAGAGGGGATCTCAGTTGGGGAAATGCCTCCGTGAGATTTGCCTGTAGGAAAGTCTATAGAGCATTTTCTTTTCTCCTTTTTTAAAAAAAATATAATTTAATTTAATTTTACATATCGGCCACGGATTCCCTTGTTCTCCCCGCCCCGTGCCTTTCCCCCAGCCCACCCCCCATTCCCATCTCCTCCAGGGCAAAGCCTCCCTTGAGGATTGAGTTCATCCTGGTAGATTTAGTCCAGGCAGGTCCAGTCCCCTCCTCCCAGGCTGAGCCAAGTGTCCCTGTATAAGCCCCAGGTTCCAAACAGACAACTCATGCACTGAGTACAGGTCCCAGTCCCACTGCCTGGATGCCTCCCAAACAAATCAAGCTAATCAACTGTCTCACTTATCCAGAGGGCCTGATCCAGTTAGAGGCTCCTCAGCTATTGGTTCATAGTTCATGTGTTTCCATTCGTTTGGCTGTTTGTCCCTGTGCTTTATCCATCCTTGGTCTCAACAATTCTCGCTCATACAAACCCTCCTCTTTCTCACCAATTGGACTCCTGGAGCTCCACCTGGAGCCATACGCCTCTCAGAATGGCTAAGATCAAAAACACTGAAGACACCTTATGCTGGAGAGGATATGGAGCTAGGGGAACTCTCCTCCACTGCTGGTGGGAATGCAAGCTTGTACAACCACTTTGGAAATCAATATGGTGCTTTCTTAGAAAATTGGGAATCAATCTCCCCCAAGATCCAGCTATACCACTCTTGGACATATACCCAAGGAATGCTCAATCATACCACAAGGGCATTTGCTCAGCTATTATCATATCAGCATTGCTTGTAATAGCCAAAACCTGGAAACAACCTAGATGCCCTTCAACTGAAGAATGGATAAATAAAATGTGGTACATATACACAATGGAATACTACTCAGCAGAGAAAAACAATGACATCCTGAAGTTTGCAGGCAAATGGATGGATCTAGAAAAAATTATCCTGAGTGAGGTAACCCAGACTCAGAAAGACAAACATGGTATGTACTCACTCATAGGAGGATACTAGATGTAAAATAAAGATGACTAGACTGCTACTCACAACTCCAGGGAGGCTACCTAGAAAACAGGACCCCAAGAAAGACACAGGGATCGCCCAGTGACAGAGAAATGGATGAGATCTGCATGAACAACATGGATGTGAGTCGGAGTAATGAAGGGCAAGGGTCGAGGGAAAGAGAGCTTAGGGGAGTGGGAGATCCCAGCTGGATCAAGAACAGAGAGGGAGAACAAAGAATAAAAGACCATGATAAATGAAGACCACATGAGAATAGGAAGAAGCAAAATGCTAGAGAGGCCCACAGAAATCCACAAAGATACCCCCACAATAGACTGCTGGCAATGGTCGAGAGACAGCCCGAACTGACCTACTCTGGTGATGGGATGGCCAAATACCCTAACTGTAGTGCTAGAAACCCCATCCAATGACTGAGGGATCTGGATGCATAGAGCATTTTATTAACTAGTTATTAATGAAGGAGGGCCCAGTCCACGGTGGGAGGTGCTACCTTTGGGCAAGTGTTCCTGGAGTATATAAGATAGTAATCTAAATAAGCCATACAGAGCAAGCCTGTAAGCAGCTCTCATCCATGGCCTGGGTATCAGGTACTGCCTCTAGGATCCTGCTTTGTCCTTCTCTGAATTCCCAGGGCTTATAAGTTATAATGTGAAATAAACCCTTTCCTTCCCAGTACTTTTGGTCATAACAATTTTACCATAGGTATAGAAACTCTAAGAAAATACCATCTAGACCATTAGCCACACATAAATAAATCAAAGTTATGGTGCATGATTCTATTCCCTTGCAGTGCATACGTGCACATGGCTTTTTTTTTTTTTTTTTTTTTTTGAGACAGGATTTTCTGTGTAGTTTTGGTGCCTGTCCTGGATCTCACAGAGATCCACCTAGCTCTGCCTCCCGAGTGCTGTGATTAAAGACATGGGCCACCACCGCTCGGCTTTGCACATGCTTTTTATCCCAGCACTTGGCAGGCAGAAGCAAGCAGGTTGCCATGAGTTTGAGGACCGCCTTGCCTACATAGTGAGTTCTAAGACAGCCAGAGCTACATAGTGAGACCCTGTATCAAAAAAAAAAAAAAAAACAGAAAGAAAAAGAAAAGAAAGAAGGAAGTAGGGAAGGATAGATGGATGGAAGAAGGAATAAGGGAAGGAAGGAAAAGTTTAGTTTCTCAGCTGATAGCACACATAGGAATACACATAATTTCTCTAAAGGGTGGGGCAATTTAGACATTAGAAAGAATTATATGTTCTGTTTTGTATCTGGGTTGATGAACTTCAGGAAAATAGTTTTTCTTCACACAGGAAAAAAAGATTATCTTCTCTTAGAAGTTCTAAAAAATTCAAGAAGACTTGTGCCTTTTCATCAATTAGCACTAAGGATTTGGTGAAAATCACATATGTTAGAACAGCATGACTTTCAAGCCAAAAAAGAAAAATATATATCTCATTGCTAAATCTTGAAGTGTATATATATATATCATTATATGACATACACCTCAAGAGTAGCAGAAATGGTTCATAAAGACAGAAGTGGCAGGCAGAGAAATATCATTGTATTACTAGATGACACTGTGAGCTCCCACAGAGGCTGGGTACCAGCAGTTTATAAAGAGGCCAACTCATAATGTGACAAGCTCATTACAGTTGTTTATTTAGACATCTTTTACAGTTTTAATGTGGTCACTGTGTGATAGAATCATTTCAAGGGAGGTAGTTCAGCCCCTGCTGAAAGAGACAATTAGTTTTAAGAGAGACACTTACAAGCAGTGTTTACTCCAAAATTCTGCCACTTTTGAATGCTTTATTCTTGTATTTCTCCCTTTCTCCTCCACAAACTGATTTTTTTCTTCCACTGAGTTTACAAAATGGTTGATACCGTACAGTCACCAAACTTAACCTCATATGTGGGTACCCTCAACATTTTCTCCTTCCTAGTGTTACAATGAAACAAATAAAGATCTCTACACTTTAGAGCCCTCACCTGCATTCATTGACCCTCTTGTTTCTGAATATTCAAAATTGCCCCTCCCCCCAGTCTCAGAAAGCTCTTCAAGGCAGAGTAGAAATAGGACTGGTAAAGAGGAGCCTGGACCAAGAAAACTTTCAAACCAAGAAACCAAGAAAACTTCCAAAATATATTATATGTCTAGAATAAGAAATAATGCCGTCAACTAGAATGCATGCTCTACAATAGGCCAGAATGGTAAAATATTTCACATGAGAACATTTGATTTAACTTAGCAACATCAACTGGCAAGACTAGTACATAGAATGTTGGTCATGTGCCCCTTCTATAATCCCTGCTGGCAAAGTGGCTTTAAGCCTAAAAGCATTAATCATAGTCCAAAGAGGCAAAGAGCCAGGTAATGAATTCTACTCTTAAATAAGGAGGAAATGGCAAAAGCATTTCACTGGCTCCTTATTGACAAATTCTAAGGAAATGGCAAGAGTGCAAATAGGTGGACCTGGAATATGTGTGTTTTGGCTATGGCTACATGAGGCTTATAAAATCATGTACAGATATGTCACCTTTCAGCAGGGCTGCATATAAGGTTTGACCCAAATGCAAGCACATTGACTATCACCAACAGTACGAGAACAGTTGGGGATATTAAAAAATGAAAGGCAATTTTAGATTTGGCAAGATTCTCTAGACAGTTCTCTCTGAGTCATTACGAGCCATTACTGTCTGCATTATATAATCAATCCACAAAAGCCAAGCTTTGGCCACTTAATTAGGACATATGGAAGCTGCCCTAATATTGGAGGAACTACATTGCAAAGGCAGAGCTAAATTAGGAAGAAGGTGCCCAAATTTCAACCCTAAAAACTAAATGGCTGTTTTATGGCTTAGTTAAGGTTATGGCTAATCAAAAAGATAAAATTCCCTCCAGGAAAAGGACACAGGTTTCCTTCTGTCACAGACATTTCTCATAACCAGCCATCTATCCAGTGAAAATGGGGGAGTTTAAATATATAATTGAAGAATAACTTACACATCTGTGTACTTTTCTGCAGCCAAGTGATCACCATGTGCCAGTCCCTTTCTGCAATTTTCCTCGATGAAGGTGACCCATCATTCAGCAAACACCCAAACAGTAGCCAGTATTTAATAAGTGACTTCAGAATAAGGGTTAGATAACTTAGTAGTGTAATGTTCCATATTTGGGTAACACCCTCTAGAGACAGCCTAAATACAATTTTATTGGTATCTTGAGTTTGACTTGTATATAATAAACCTATATGGATACAGGGAGAAGGGTTTTGTGTTACAGACAAAAGAATGAGACATAGGGAAGACTCTACCAAACTTTGTCCAGTCCCTAAATGTTCCTGTTGTTTCCTACCACATGCACAAAGATAAAATCAATACATGCTCACCTTTGGATAATTATGAAGTTTCATGTTTACATTCAATTTTTAAAGTTTTAGGATACATATTCAAGAGTCTAGAAAAGTTGTTAAAAGGGTCTGCTTCTGTCATTAAAACCCAATATTCCCATAGTTTTGTGTTTTAAATTCTGCAATATCCTCAACTAAATTATATGATATTCTTGTAATGTTCTAATAGCAAAACAAAATAACTAACTCTAAATATGGACTACATTTTTCTTATCTCTATTTTTTATTGCCTGGACTAATTTTTGTCAAGTGAATTATCAATGAAACTAATGGTTCCATTTTTATGAAAGTGAAACTGAGGTACCATTAATCCAAAATATTTCCCTTTACACAAGGAGAAAGTATAAATCTTCAGGTTAATGATACACTGACTACTAACACATAAACAAGAAAGCACTAGTCCACTGCTCACTTTTGTGGTGGCTCTAGCTTAACTGCTTTGCTTTTTATGCAATATAGAGACATTGGTATTTGAGAAGACCTAGCTCTCTGCTTCTTGTTGTGTCTGAAGAAATGCTTATGACTCCTTAGTCCATCATCATCATTCAGATATAAGTAATTCAAAACAGTCTGCCACTGAAAAAACAAAAAGGCAGACAATAAGACCCAGTCTTACCTATTTCAGAGTAGAATTCAGAGTCACAGTGCTTAGTGCCCTTGTTTCAATTCTCACTGGCAAATCTAATTCCTTTCTAAAGAATCAGCATGCAGATATGTGTGAATACAAATTATATATATATATATATTCATTAATATTACATTGTTAAGTTTTATACATATATATGTATATTATATATATATATATAGAGAGAGAGAGAGAGAGAGTTCTTGTGTGTGCATGTGTGTATGTGTTTATTATATATAATTTTGGTGTTGAGGTTTTGAGAGAAATGGTCTGGGTAAAAAAATCATCAACTAGTTTATTATATGAAGGTCCCTGCTGTCTTATTAAAGTCAAAACTTAATGGGGAGAAATGTCACTAAAATTTGTAAATTTACTCAGAGGTTATATTCATTTTTCTTATCTGTCATTTAATAATAAGCTAGTGAAATGCCAACAGACAAATAGACTAAGGCCCTTGGAGATTAACTAAAATTGCCACATGTCCTGAGGTATAAATGAGCCTACTTTCAACACTGATATGACACTGAGTATTTAGCTGAGTAGAGCTTTAAAGAGATTCCAAAGCCTAGTAAATGGGGAACTGGTAAAGACTGACAGAGAAGAAAGACAAAGACAGGACCAGTAGAAAAAAAGCATTGTGAAAAAAGATTGGCCTCTGTGCCATGAAATACAGCATCCTTCTTTCTTAAATATGATACACACAGTGTCTATTGGACAACACTGTCAAATATTCAGTTCCCAGCCTTATGCCAATTGAAAGTTAACAAATATCCCAGACCTCAACCAACAGCATGCCTTAAGATCTACCAATTTTGGTTGTGGTGATATGCAAAACAGTTAATTTCCCTTCTTGCATTTTGCTTTCTAAATATTTAAATTCTCGAACTTTGATCTCAACCAGTACAAATGATCTAGGGCCACTGCATTGTCAGAGTACCCTTCTCTCTTAAGCAAAAGTCTGGGATTTCCTTTTAAAAAAAAAACTAGTTATCATGGCAAATAAAATTTAACAAACAAGAAGTAAATGTCTTGGTTTTGGGGAGTTTTTTATCCATATGGAAACAAAAGAAGTCATATAAATCAATTTTTTTTTTTTTTTTTTTTTTTGGTTTTTCGAGACAGGGTTTCTCTGTGTAGCTTTGCGCCTTTCCTGGAACTCACTTTGGAGACCAGGCTGGCCTCGAACTCACGGAGATCCGCCTGCCTCTGCCTCCCGAGTGCTGGGATTAAAGGCGTGCGCCACCACCGCCCGGCCCTAAATCAATTTTTTATATAACCATTTTCACTGAAGATTCCAGAGTCAGTATTTGTTATGTAGTCTATGGTCTTACTGCATGGAATACCACACCTAGATCAGATCCAGAGATATTTGCAGTGGAGGATAGGAAAAAGGAAAAAAATATTCTAAACATCTATTAATTATTTGTTTATGATATTTTCATTCATTTAGTTCTTATTCCCTGACCTTACTCACCCCATTACTCTCTTGTCCTGTGCTTCTGATAGCCTTCCTATTTTGCAATAGTCCTCCTCTTACTTCCATGGCTTGTTGTTTTCAAAGAAATTTTCAAGGTGGGAAAGGTTAGTAGTTAATATATTAAAACTCTTGAAGTCTTAAAGTAGCCTTTTAGGGAAGACAGGATGGCTAAATGGAAGAAAGAGTATATAAGATTTAAAAATTACTCATGTCATTTGTGGTAGCTTGGAAATTTGAGAATGAGAACAGAGTTAGTTATCAGGAAACATTAAGGAAGAAAATGTGGAAAGACTATAAGAGCCAGATGTCTAGATATTTTTGTTGGGAAATACTGCTGTGAAAAGGTGTTTTCTAGACTGTTGAACTCATGAACTCAAAGTATCTGTGGCTAACTGCACAAGATCAAGCCTGTCAACATTCAAGCATGGATAGAGGAGGAGCTTATAAGCATACATACCTAGCTAAGGAGCTTTTGGCAGTTTCTGACTGCTAGAGAAGGGAAACCTATAGTCAGAATTTTCTTCAGTCCTGCCCAGCCCAGCAGTCCAGACAAATCTCTCCCACCTGCAGTCTTGTAGCTGCTTATAAAATAATCACTCAGAGGTTTATATTAATTACAAACTGTTTGGTTTATGGTTCAGGCTTTTTGCTAGCTAGCTTTTATAACTTAACTCAACCTATTCCTATTAATCTATGTTTTGCCACGTGGCCAGTTCTCTTACATCTTGCTTCTCCTGGTGGTGGCTCACAGTGTCTGCCTCACTCTGCCTTTCTTCTCTCACTATTCTCTTGGATTTTCCCATGTGGCTCCATCCTGCCCTGTCATAGGCCAATGCAGCTTTATTTATTAACCAATGGAAGTAATACATATTCACAATATACAGAAAGACATCCCACAGCATTTCCCTTTTTCTGTCTAATCAAAAAGAAAACCACGCCCATATTCCCAAACGATAGATTATGGATGTTTGTCATTGTTTAAAATGTTGGTTAAAAATTGTTATTGATAGTGGTCTGTAAAAAATTAAAAAATCTAAACAAATGAGATTAAATTCAGGGTTTTTTTTTAAAGAAAAAAGGGGAAATGCTATGGGTTAATGCTTTCGTACACTGTAAAGATTTGTCACTCATATTGGTTTAATAAAATGCTGATTGGTCAGTAGCCAGGTAGGAAGTGTGGGCAGGGCAACCAGACTAGGAGAATTCTGGGAAGAGGAAAAGAGAAATGGGAGTTGCCAGTCAGACACAGAAGAAGTGAGATGCTAGACTGAGATAAGGTACCAAGTCACATGGTTAAACATAGACAAGAATTATGGGTTAATTTAAGCATAAGAGCTAGTTAGTTGTAAGCCCGAGCAATAGGCCAAACAGTTTAAAATTAATATAAGCCTCTGCTGAGGAATAATGCTTTTGTACCCTGGTTTAATAAAACACTGATTGGCCAGTAGCCAGGCAGGAAGTATAGGTGGGATAAGCAGACAAGGAGAATTCTGGGAAGAGGAAGGCTGAGTCAGAAGACATCAGCCTGCCATCTAGGTAGCAGCATGTAATGGCACACAGGTAAAGCCATGTAACACGTGGTGACATATAGTTTAACATAAATGGGCTGAGTTTAAGTGTAAGAGCTAGTCAGTAGCTACCCTGAGCTAATGGCCAAGCAGTTTTAATTAATATAAGCCTCTGCATGTTTATTTGGGTCTAAGTGGCTGTGGGCCAGGGCAGGACCATAGAAAACTCCAGCTACAAGTCTCTGTGTGTTTATTTGAGACTAAATGGCTATGAGACCAGGAGGAACAGAAACTTCCATCTACAGAAACTAGTTTCTTCAAGAATATTGTCTCTGGTAGGTTTCCCATGCTCCAATGGATGGTCCTTCAAAGCAGCACTAATTAGACTTAGTTGGTCAAAAAAAGGACATGAATTTGGGAAGTCATGGGGCATCTGGTAGGAGTTGGAGTAAGGTTGAAGGGGCAAATCTGATTTAAATACATCATATACATATAAGAGATTACCAAGGAATTAAAACAAAAAATATAACTACTTAGTTGGTAGTTGTATATACACTGTCCCATTTGTAGAATAGACATGCCATCTCTAATGTCACCACTGAGTTGTTACCAGAGAAACTCAAAACATATTTGTGGAATATTTCTGCATGAATATCTATTGTAAGGCCATTGGAGTTATTGGGATCATTTATTAACCAGTGACATTTAAGAAAACATTTGATAAGGAAGACAAAGAAGTAGTCAAATATAATCCCAAATAAGCATTTATTACATTAGATTTGGAATCCATTTTTGCCTCAAGGCAATTATCTTTGGAGAAATGAGTTACTGAACAAAGCAAGCCATTATTACAAGTCAATTCTTCCTATAGGCTTTTTTCATGAAAGTAAAGTATTGTGACTGTTGATCATAATCTGTTATCTATATACAAATTTGAAAACTGTAGATTTTATCAGACAAATCCATTCTTATAACTCAATGGTCCCAGATCACAGATAGCACAGGGGAAACATGGCAAGTCAGGAACATTTGGGATAGGTGTTCCTTATTCATGTCGTTCTTGCCACAAATATTTTAAACACCTTTGAGCACATTACCATCTGTGTGTATTCTACTAATGAGCTGCAGCCTAGACGAAGGTTAGTCACTTAGCATTGATTACTTAGAGGGAGGCTGTTTAATTTCCAAGCCAATAATGAGGCACTCACTCTTCTCATTAGACTGAATCTTCCTCTTTGTTAGGGCTAGTAATCTATTAATGACTCTTTAACATATCTCAGTAAAGTCAACTTTCCAATAGAATCACAGCACAGAAACTCAACACAAGTTGCACTGGCAATACTGTGGCACTCTGAGGGAATTGATAAGTAACCAACACAAATAATCTCTCCTCAAGTTTTTTTTTTTTTTTTTTTTGGTTTTACGAGACAGGGTTTCTCTGTGTAGCTTTGCGCCTTTCCTGGGACTCACTTGGTAGCCCAGGCTGGCCTCGAACTCACAGAGATCCGCCTGGCTCTGCCTCCCGAGTGTTGGGATTAAAGGCGTGCGCCACCACCGCCCGGCTTCTCCTCAAGTTCTTTTGCCCACCCATTTTTTTCTTTTGGTACACTAACCTAGGAATATCACTTATCAAATAACTGACAGTGGACACTTTGCCCTGTCACTGAGTGACTTTGTGGACTATCATATGCAGTATCCTCCTACTGACTCCTCCCAAAAGCAAACTTGGTTTCAAAGTTCAGTTCATATACCACGAGTCATTATTTGATTACCACAAGATCTATTTGTTTATTTTATTCTAACTATCACAACTGAATTAGTAATTGTTCCTGATATAAATGAAAATGAGTTCCATGAGATACAAAGTGGATATGATTTTTCAAAAGTGTATACCAACACTACTGACTCACATTAAACCTACCAACACATATATACCATGTATTCATGATCTGGATTTGTGATTTGCCGGGTCAGCACTGGTAAGGATGTTTCTTTCAGGGTCTGCATGTATAGTCTGAAGGTCAGATACTACTTTGATCATATTGGGACTGGATTTCCACACCTACACATGGTTTCTCATGGACACGGCTGAGAAATAACTTGATGTATATGTTGCTTCCTCATTATACTCTGCACTAAATTTCTAAAATATGTGTATGCGTGTTTGCCTATATATATTTGTGTTCCACTTGTATATCTCATATCTGTAGAGGTCAGAAGAGGATGTCATATCCTCTGAAACTAGAGTTACAGGTGGTTGTGAACCAATATGTGGGCACTAAACTGGAGTCCTCTGGAACAGCAGCAAGTGTTCTGATCCACTGAACCCTTTCTGATCCTACACTAGGATTTTTTAAGTTCAGAAAAGCTAAGGATAACTTTTAAATAATTATATTAATTTTTAATATAAAGGATGTTAAATAAAATGCTAAAATACTGCCAAGCATGGTATCAATTGCCTTTAATCTCAGAACTCAAGAAGCAGAGGCAAGCAGATCTCTGTGAGTTTGAGGCCAACCTGATTTACACAGAGTTCCAGGCCAGCCAGGGATACATTAAAAGAGAAAGTATTAAAATAGTAACTAAAATACTAAATATTTTTTTAAAGATTACCACTTTACAATTATAAAACTCAAGTGTTGCTCACTGTAATCTGTAACTGTTACCAATCAGTGGCAAATCTAATTTTAGATTTCTCTCTGAAATCAATTTGGTAAAATTTTTAAGTAGGAAGAAATACTAAATCATTCTATGCAAACTTTACTATAAAATATTTCAGGACAGAAGTACAAAGATGCACATTCATATCTTCCATTCTGAAAATGTTTGCTGTCTTCCTATAAAGTGTATTAAGGAAATGGGGGTATAGCATCAATGGATAAACAATTTGTGCCATGCCCTCAGAAAATCCTAGGTCTCATGAGAAAGAAAGTCACTAAGCAAACATGATAAGTAACTGGAAGAAAACTGGGAATTCATGTCATGTCTTTCTTTCATTTGATAGTACACACAAACTTGTCAAAGGCTCTAAGTCCCACTACTTCAAAAAAATCCCTTTACTTCATTAAACCCAGAAAACTTGTGTGATCCTAATTGTACATGTGGTTAATCATAACCACTCCAATAAAATGGCACTTAAGCACAGAAATGACAGGTGACATAACATTGCAGACTAAAGGAATAGGCCCTATAAGGAAGAAGCAGCAAGGACTAATATCAGACTGCAACAAAAAGATGGGAAGGATTAAGTTCATGTCCCGCTATACTGGAGCCCAATGTTTCTCTTGAACATGATTAAATGTTTTCAAGAATTTTCAGTAGTGGTTCACCTTTGTTTTTAGGATCACTCTGCATCATAGATTGTAGTTGTAAGAAGACAGGAAGAAATGCAAGCCAGCCAATTTTAAGTATTAGAGATGATGGTTACTTGGGTATGGGTAGATAAGGTCATAGACCCCTTTCTCTAGGGGACAGATATATTAATATAATATGTATACTGCTTTGAGATTAGTTATTCTGAGTTTCTATTGTGTGGCTTTTCCTGAAGAGATACAAACAAACATCTATTCACCCCTGATAGGACGCTTATGACTGATCAACAATTTTACCCAAGTCTGGGTGGTGAACTGATGAGTTTCTGGTTACCTACAGGTACAAGGGTAAGGGCTACTAACAGAAGCATGGCTGATTAAAAGGATGCTGCACCAATTAAAAAAAAAAAAAAGTCCACCATAGCAATGCTGAATCTGTAGAGATCCCTACACAACTTGCAGTCAGCTCCACCAGTTTCCTTTGCCCAGAAACTGTTTATTGCATCCATAATCTTGATGGGGACCTTGTGGATGTTGTAACTTTCTGAGTTACAGATTTGAGAAGCATCAATTATTTCAACAAGTCCTTCTGAACTTGAACTTTCAAAAACAATTCTAGATAGGGAACCCAGGTCCTAGTGCATGCTATACATGCCCTGTGCCATTGAGCTACATCTGCAACCGAGATTTTGGTTTTTTATGCTGGGAGAATACAGTCCCAAATGCTCAGTTCTGCCTTGTCCGATCAGAAACCCAAATATTATATTTTATGATAGCTGGTAGGACCTTTTTCCTAGAATAAACAGAGAAATCATCAGAAGTAAAGGCTTGCAAGGAGCTTCAGACACCGACCCATTCTTATATACAGTGCAAACTTCTTTAAAGAGCAAAACAGAAGCTTGTCTAGATAGGCTCTAATGATTAAGTGATATTCTGCCTCTCCTAGGAGGCACCAGGACAAGAATCATTGGAAATGAAGGCCAGCAACCAAATTCTATAATGTTGAGCTAAACTTCCAGTTCTTTCAAAAATGACAAATCTTAAATGGAATGCCCTTCTTGAGAAATTACTTGGTTAAAAAATCTCTTACAACATTTTGAAATATATCCTAACATCTCCAAAAATTAATAAGCTTTCCAGTTATGTTTTAATGTTCTCTTCTTTGCCAAGGGTGAAAAATAAGACCTATTTTGTAGTACATTCAGTTTAACTTGGTTCCTCTGTGTAAATAACCTTTCATAAAATGATGTAAATATTTTATAACATCCTAAACATTAAAGAAAACTGTAGGTGATCACGCATTATAGAAAAGAAAGGAAAAAAAGTTTAAAAAAAAAAACCTCTACTGCCTGGTGTTACATTTAAACATGAATTCACAAAATGTTTCCTCTGGCCATAAAAGTAGAACCAACCTTGGGATTTCTATGATACCCATTATCTATTTAGTAATTGTACAATTCTGAACTAAAGAATGTAACCAACAAGACAGCTGCCATCTTTGGAGCATCAGGTATCATAGTAAGACATGTGTAGATCTCCTTTCTACATATTTTCTCCAATTTGATGGTGATTCTTACATAGTCCATAACTGTATCTTATAAATGAATCATTGGAAATCTGATAATGTGCTTAAGATTTCAGAGATAGTTGTTGTACATAGAGTATTAAAATCAAATGTGTACAACTTAAGGGCAAGACCTCTTCCTATTAGAGTTTAATTAATAATTGGGATGGTTAATATTAATTGTTAGGTTTACAGGATGCAGAATTACTCATGATAAACCTCTGGGCACATCTATAAAGGATTTTCTAAATTAGGTTAATGGAGGTGGGAAGTCTGTCCTGGACTGCAAGTGATACCACTAATGGCCAGGGTTTCGGGGCTGAATAAAAAGGGAGGAAGGGATCTGAGCATCTGCCTCAAGCTCCTGTCCTGACTTCTCTTACACAGTTTGAAACTTTGGAGCCCTGGTAGCAGGACTTGTCAGTGTCATGCATGTGGTATTCATTTTGTAGAAATGAGATACACAAGATCAATGGAGTCATGGAGCCATGAGTCTTGATTTAACCATTGAGTCTGGGTTCCAGAGTCATTGCAAAGAGGCACTAAAAGGTCATTGAATAAAGCTGTAGAGGTGAAACATAAGTTTCCATGGAGACCTTAGATTGTTGGAGATAGCAGAATTCAGATGTGGAGTGTGGCTTACTAAGAAATGTGGTAAGTTAAAGAAGAGAGAGAGAGAGAGAGAGAGAGAGAGAGAGAGAGAGAGAGAGAGAGAGAGAGAGAGAGAGAGAGAGAGAGAGAAGAAAGAAAGAAAAAGAAAGGTGGTAAATGTCCTACAGGCAGCAAGCAGGGGGCTACTCAAGCTCCTTAAAGTCCAGGTCTTTCCCTGGTGGGTTTTCATCTTGCTGTCACCTGATCTTTCCTTACTAAGTACCCATTCCTTCCTTTTGAAATGGGAAGGTTTACTTTGTGTCATTGTACATTGGGAAAATATGACATGAAGAGACCACCTGGTTGAGCAGTGGTGGTGCACACCTTTAATCCCAGCACTCAGGAGGCAGAGGCAGGCGGATCCCTGTGAGTTCAAGGCCAGTGTGATCTACAGAGCAAGTTCCAGAACAGGCTCCAAAGCTACACACAGAAACCCTGTCTCAAATTTTTTTTTTAAATGAGGTCACCTGAGTTTCAGAAAGACTATGTATGCACTGACACTTCTGAACAGTGTTGGAATTGCTTAAGACTCTAGGGAATTTTGAAGTTTTACTGAATGAATTTTGCATTATGAGATATTCATGAGCCTAATGGTGACATGGAGATGAAGACTGCAGCTTAATGTAACATATCTGCATGTCAAGTTGACAAGAAGTAGACTTATGATGGTTAATCAACTTGCTAGGATCTAGAATCACCAAAAACATCTGAGCGTATCTGAGGGAGCTTCCAGTGAAGTAGGACGGTCCAATCTAAAAACGGATACTACTATTTCACCAGCTGATATGCTAGATTGAAAGAAAATGATCTGAATACCAGTATTAATCTTTATGTTCTGACTGCACATATAATGTGACCAACTGTCTCCTACTCTTGCCATCATGATAGAATATATCTTCAAACTGTAAGCCAAAATAAACCTTCCTAAAGTGGCTTTTCTTGAGTATATTTGGCATAGTAGTGAAAAAAGTAACTCATAGAGTAAATTAAATGGGCTAAACAGGTACCCATACTATAAAAACAGTGCATATGTGTTATGTAGGTTCTAATGGGTAAAACATCATACAGTAAAAAGATAATCAGCATCCATTATTAAACTATAATGGGATACAAACAATTTCCTAGTTCTTAATTAATCATGGTAGGCTTCTTGAAAGAGAAGGAATGCAAGTAAAAGTCTAAGTGGACTTTCAAGATACACATTTCTTTTAATTACAAGAACCATAAAGGAATGTCCTCTTACCTCTTGCCAGGATCTGGCAAAAAAAAATATGTTTAATTCATATTTATTGAATAAATTGATCTAGAATGTTGACTTTGAACCAGCCATTATTCATCCTTTCCTCATCCCCATTCTCTTCATTTTAAAATGGCTTTAAATATTTTAAGCAAAATAATCCTAATCCTTGAGTGGAAGTGGGAAGGTGGAAGCTATGTTGGCGGCTAATTCCAGTGTTGCCTCAGCTTCTTAAGCAAACTTAAGTGTGGGAGGAGTACCACCGTGTGAATTCTAAACATAAATCACCCCTACTTCAGGACAATGTACATTTTGCTAATGAGAATAATTTGGGGGAGTTTATTATGTCGAAACTTTTGATATGTTATAGATGAACACTGTCATAACAACTGTACTTCCATCATCTCCTGAAAATACTTTTCAATGACAAGCTTGAATCATTTGTAAAATTGCTCTCATATGGTCAAGCCACAGTGAGCTGCTCTAATGACCCTAAATGTTAGGGTAGGGCAGGAGCATCCATTGACAGTTTCCAACCAAGGCTTTCCACTGGCTTAGTGAAAGGCTTTATTGGACTTTGTCACTGGAAGATGATTTTAGAAGCAGTGATGAAATATATGAGAGGGGTCATTAAATCTCCTTCACTGCTACTTCTACCTTTGGCTCTGATTATCAATTTATCCTGGAACCTCAGAGCAATTCACGAGTTCTTGGTACTCTGGCTCTTCAGCTATGAATCTGGAATGAGACAAGTGATTCACATGACTCTACTCATTGAACACTATACACAGTCAACACTAAACAGTATTGATAATGTCTAAATAAGAAGCTGGTATTTCTACTGAGAACCCATGGCAATTTGGATCACAGATCAATGAATAACCTGAAAATAAAAGCTTTATTTCAGGCCACAACATATTTCCCCCTTTTCCTGACCCATCTTTAGCATACTAGGTCTTCCTGTCATCATATTAGGAACACTACTCATGCATCCTACAGTGAAGGATCAATTGGGTTTTAAAAGTAGCAAGGTAATAAAATGGTAAAATGTTTACTCTAGGAATGACACTGTTGTTTGAATCAATTTAACTTGCAGTATACCAGCAAACAATCATTTACAGAAAGTCTAGTCCTAGGCCTAAGGAGGGAAGAAGGAAGGGTGTATTAAAAGAATTCCACATTGCCCTATCCAGAACTATTTGCCCACCATTTCATTCTCTGCAAGAAAGAAAAGTAGTCCATGTTGGTTTGAATGAAAATGCTCTCCCGTAGGCTCTAGCATTTAAATACTTGGACCCCAGTTGGTGGTTGTATTTGGGGAAGCTTTGGAGGTGTAGCCTTGTTGGAGAAGGTATGTCACTGGGGACAGGAATTGAAATGACTCGTGTCATTGCTATGTCATTCTCTATGCTTCATGTTTTTGGTTTAAGCTGTAAGCTTTCAGCTTCCTGCTACTGCCATCAAGTCTGCATTTGTTTCCAGGTCTCCTTTCCATGACAGATTATTATCCCTCTGGAAAAATAAGCCAAAGCAAAACCTTCCTTCTGTAATTTGCTTTGATCATGGTGTTTTAGCAATGTGATATAAAAGAAACTAATACATAATCTGTCTTCTGTCTCTTTACTAAACGCTCATAATTCCCACATCTTTAATGTAAAGATTCTACAGAGTTAACCTGAGTAAATGCAGGCAGGTGGCCAACAAGATAAAGTCTTAAGCAATTGATCACATTGTTGTATGATCAATTCAATCTAATCAGCAACACCAAAAGCCAAAATCCTTGACCATGAAACAGCAGTTAAAATCATTTCAATTACCTTAATGATTGATTTACATCAATGATGTACTTTCTCCTCGTCACTTCTGTACTTTAAACTCAGGAAATTATAGCTGATAAAAGCAAAGTAAAGCTACTGTGGTATGAAGTGAGTGGGAGAAACCATAACTCTCATTCTGATCTCTGTGCTAACCCCTGAAGCAACTCTGATGAACCCTAGTTTACAGAATTCAATTGGAAAATGAGTAGATCATGCCTATATCCCTAGTACTCAGGAGGCTGAGACATGAGGATTATTGAGAGTTTGAAGTCAGCCTGGGCTACATAGTGAGTTCTAAACTACCCTGGGCTACAGTGTAAAACATTCTCTCTCTCTCTCTCTCTCTCTCTCTCTCTCTCTCTCTCTCTCTCTCTCTCTCTCTCTCTCTCTCTCTCTCTCCCTCTCTCTCTCTCTCTCTCTCTCACACACACACACACACACACATACACACACACACACACACACACACACACACACACACACACAAATGAAAATGATGTAAACCAAACCCAAACCCCTCATTTTTTTCTGGGAATACTAGGGCTCACAAAGAGAGTTTGATTTAACTATAGTGTAGGTAATAGTACTAGAATCAAAGTGTTTAGAGTCCTCTGCCAGCACTTAACCAACAGCACTCTTCTTGTATGAGCTAGAGAAGTCCAGTTTCTACTCCAAGGATAGAGGTTTGCTAGAAGAGGAAGAACATGTAGAGGATTGTGCACTGGGGCAGGATATGGCAAGAGATATTCCAAGTATTGAAGCACACTTGAGTTGAAAACACGGTATGCAAGCAATCACTCCTTTTCTATAGAATTGGTCTATCACCAGATGAATGTTCTCTCCTGAAAATTAGGATAGTCACCACTCTGATTACAGGAGATGATCAGTTCAGGTACCCTCTCCACTATTGCTAGGAGTCTTAGTCATCCTTGTGGATTCTTCAGAGTTTTCCAGGCACCAGGTTTATCCCTAACCCCAAAATATCCCCCATCAAGATATCTCTTTCATTATTCTTGACATCTGTCCTGCCTCCAATCCCCCCAACCCAATCCGATCCCTCATGTTCCCATACCTCCATCCCCCTCACCCCCAGTTTACCCAGGAGAACACAGTCCTCTAGTTGGCTTACTTTGCCCAACCTTGATGCAGAAGGAAGAGATTGGTCCTACCTCAACTTGATTTGCCATGCTTGTTCATACCCATGAGAGGCCTGCCCATTTCTAAATGGAGACTGAGGAGGAGTGCATGGGGCAGTAGATGGGAGGTGGTGGGAGTGAGTGGAATGAGGGGAGAGCAGGGAAACTGTGGTGGTCAGTATGAAAAATAAATGAAAAAAATAATAAAAAATAATCCAGTAAGTAATGGAGAAGGTTTGGCAATCTTGTATGTGTATTTCTAGAAAATGTCATACTGCTGTAATTAAACCAATCAAAACATTTAGAGATTATATCTACTCTCCCACCCCAGTTTATATAATTATCAACAATGATATCAATAATTTTGAGACATTGTAACTTCATACAGGATACTCAAGACCTCTAAATACATTCATACACTTATTTATTTAACAAATAGTTATTGAATACTCACTATTTATTAGTTCTTCCCCAAAGAGTCCATACTCTTCCACGACTATGTTAGCTGAAACGTAAGTGTAAGAATGATTGAAGAGGACCTAGTCTAGTCCTATGGAGGATCCACAGCTGTTGGTCCACAGTTCATGAATTCTCATTGGTTTGGTTTGGTTGACTCTGTATGTTTTCCCATCATGAGCTTGATGTCCCTTGCTCATAGAATCCCTCTTCTCTCTCTTCAACTGGGCTCCTAGAGTTCAGCCTGGTGCTTGGCTGTGGATTACTACATCTGCTTCCATCAGTTACTGTATGAAGTCTCTATGACAGTTAGGGTATTCACCGGTCTGATCTGATTACTGAGGTAGATCAGTACAGGCACCCTCTCCACTACTGCTCGTAGTCTAATGTGGGTTCATCCTTGTGGATTCCTGGGAACTTCCCTCACACCCGGTTTCTCTCTATCCCCATGATATCTTCCTCTATCAAGATATATCTTTCATTGCTCTCCCACTCCTTCCCTGTTCTAGCTTGATCATCTCATTCCTTTATGTTCTCATCCCTCATCCCCCTACCCTCTATTGCCTCCCTCGTCACTCCCAGTTTATTCATGGAGATATCATCTACTTCACCTTCCCAGGGCAATCCATGCATCCCTCTTAGGGTGGTCCATGTTTCCTAGCTTCTCTGGAGCTGTGGGCTGCAGTCTGGTTATCCTTTGCTTTCCATCTAGTATCCACTTATGAGTGAGTACATACCTAGGCCCTCTGCATAAGTGAGACAGCTGTGTAGCTTGATAGGCTTAAGGGGCCCCCTAGCAGTGGGATTAGGATCCACCCGTGGTGCATGAGCAGGCTTTTTGGCACCCACTGTCTATGGTGGGACACCTTGCACAGCCTTGGGGCAGGGGGAGGGACTTGGAATTGCTTCACCTGAATATATCAGGCTCTACTGACTCCGCATGGGAGGCTTTGCCTTGGAGGAGATGGGAATTGGGGGGGGTGGAGGCTGGGGGGTTGGAGGAGCAAGGGGAGGGGGATCTGTGGTTAGTATGTAAAACGAATAGAAAATTTTTTAATAAGGAAACTAAAAATGTAAGAAACATATCATTGACATAATAAAAGCTATCCATGGAAAAAAAGAATGATTGAAGTAGAAATAAAAACTTTTGACAAAATGATCTCTAAGGGACATTGAGAGCAGAGATTCCATGATCATATGATTCCATTTTATTAAAGCATCTGTATAGATGCAGTTAACAGTGAGAATATTTTGAATATTTTTTTTAGTCATCTACATTAAGCACCTATCCACTGTAGTACAAATCTTAAAGGTCTTATTAATGAAAATAAACCTGGAGCAAGGTATTGGGGTGATTGCTGGAAGATCAGAGAAGCAGAACAAGCTACAGATTCCTTGCCTTGCCAGTTCCTCAGCTGATCCTGTTTCCTCAGACTGGAAGCCTCTGTGTCCTTATCTAAATGAATCTCAGCTGAACTGCTGCTAAAAGCCTAAAAGCTAAACCAGGCTATAGTTCCTCATCCTCATGCCTTAAATACCTTTCTGCCTCCTGCTTACTTCCTGGGATTAAAGGTGTGAGTGACCATGCTTGGCTGTTTCCATTGCGGCCTTGAACTCACAGAGATCCAGGCAGATCTCTGCCTTTGGAATGCTAGGATTAAAGGCGTGTGCTACCACAGCCTAACCTCTATGTTTAATATTGTGGCTGTTCTGTTCTCTGACCCCAGATTAGTTTATTAGAGTGCACAATATTTTGGGGAGCACATTACCACCACAATCCACCATTGCTTTATTATACCCACATACATAAACACACTTTATATTCTCATTGTCTTTATGTCCAGTTTGATTACAAGCCAAAGTAAAAATCCATTACTTTAGAGTTATAATGTGATTTTTACTCAAAATATATTTCCACACTGATTTGCTTAAGAAATAAGGTAGAAATGCAGACCTATGTTGGTTATTTTATTGTTGTTGGCTGTTTTCAAGAAGCATATCATACTCAAAGTTTAAGTAGAAAATGAACTATTTAGATCACATCATGAGATCTGAAGGCAATTCATACACAATAGATGCAAAAAGCATTTTGAGAAGCGAAAACAAACTTGAAATAACTACACAGCCTCTCTGGTGACAAAGTTGAAAGGGACAATGCTCACTTAGATATTTAATGGTAGTCATTCTGGCCACTCAACAAAAGAGCTTTTTCCTTCCATCTGCATTCTTCCCCAAGAGGGACATATGTCCTATACATAATTAAGAACGAAATTGAAAATTCCAGGATGAAAGGCAAATCAGCAAAAAAGCCCATGCCAGCCTTGGCATATCAGAGATACAGAATTTTTTGCCCAAGGGTAGAAACTTAGAAATTGAAGTAAACTCCAGAGATCATATGGTTAAAGATTTTTGCCCTGGGTAAAAGAATCTCTAACCAATGTAAGACATGATTCTTTTAAAAGCAAATGTCACCCTTAATCTTAAATCATCATTGCTAACCGAAATCAGAAGACAACTCTTCATAATCAAAAATGTTTCATCTCTTTCAAGTCATCATAAGATTTCCCTATTCGAAGGCACCATAATTACAGATTTTGTAACCTTTCATCGCAAAGTTTATTTTCCTTTCCTTTCCTCATATATTGCAATGAGGTTGAGATTTTTATTTTCCCACACCTAAATCCAAGGTCATTGCTGAACCACAACGTGTTTACCTAGTGACTTTCAGAGAAATCTGCACTTTGTATATTCTTCCAGTAAATTACTAATGTGCTATGAACTTCATTATAATAAAATGCCAAACTAAACTATGCAATTAAAATTTTAAATTAATTTCTTTCAAGTTTGATGTTATAAATTAAATACTTTATTTGATATGATAATATATAATTAAGAATATTAAATTTATTAAGAGAGTGTTATGTATGAGGAAAGAGTCTCTGATCAATCACAAAAGAGAAAGAGATCAATTTTAAAGCTTTCATAAAGTGTATGATAACATAGAAATTCCTAAAATTGAATTAGATGCATCTGAATGGTCTGTTTAAGGATATATATTTTCTTAATCTCAAGATATTCACAAAGAAAAAGATAAGAACCCTCTTAGTATTACTAAAAGTTAATAATTTTTTTTGAGTTAGAGGCAACCCAGCCTTTGTGCTTAAATTAGTTTCTAAGTTTGAGATATTACATAGATAAATTAGCTAAGTTATAAAATAAAATAAAATAATGGGCAAGGATTCTCAGTTAAGATTCTTCGACACAGGACAGACAAGAA
Source organism: Peromyscus maniculatus bairdii (assembly GCF_049852395.1). NCBI lineage: Eukaryota > Metazoa > Chordata > Mammalia > Rodentia > Cricetidae > Peromyscus > Peromyscus maniculatus. The sequence continues at coordinate 53,961,643 of NC_134875.1, forward strand.
ACTAGAGGAAACTTAAAAAGGAAGCAGAATCATTCCAGTGCATCACTCAGCCCTCATCAGAGAAGATTCCTCCTGCAGTATATGACAATTAACACAGAGACCCAAAACTGGACAATGCATAGAGAGCAAAAAACTTCGGAACATTCAGTTCTAAATGAGATGCCATCATCAAACCCCTCCCCTCAAGGCTCAGGGAATCTATGTAGAAAAAGAGGCAAGAAGACTATAAGATTCAAAGGTGTTAGATGATCCAAGAAATAGACTTCCAGACACAACAGGACTGACAATACACATATGAATTCACTGAGAATGTGTCAGCATGCGTAAGAACTGCCCAGGTTCAAAACAAAGTTCCTGCATTAAGAAGTAGAGGTGGTCACAAAATCCTATCCTTACCCAATTGGTAGCTTCTAAGTTAGGAAATCAGTTTTCTCCAATGGAGTGACATTAGGTATGTCAACCACACTCCAGAATTTTTGTGTGCTTTTAGATTTGGTTTGGTATTTTTGTTTGTCTTATTGGTTTTTTTTTTTTTATTGATTTTAGGTTTGGGGATTGTTGTTTTTTTATAGAAATGAAGAGAACATGAAGTTGGGTGAATATGGAAGATCTGGAAAGAGCTGGAAGAAAAAAGAATATGTTAAAATTATATTGTATGAAAAAGTTTCATAAATAAAAAATAGGGGGAAATGCACATTAGATTGAAAGTCTAAGCTTTGCTACCTGTACATATTAATGAAATGATCAGAAGTGAGGACATTTACACAAATTATGACATTTAAAGGCAAATTAAATATGACTGAAGGAAGTGTTTATATACCAATAAAATGAATGCTATCAAAATTGTATTCATGTATTTAGTAATATATATGTATATACACATACATATATGTGTGTAACAACATGTAATGAAAAAGGAGGTTATAAATTTTAAAAAGAGATAAGAGGGGTATATGGGAGGGCTTGGAGGGAGGAAAGGGAATGAGTAAATGATGTAATTAGAATCTCCAAAAATAAGAGAAATAATTAAAAATAATTGAGCAGAGATCACCTTCATTTTATTGTAAATTGTGAAGATAAGCTATTTGGAAGCACAAACATGATCAGGAGCTGAACAGAAGGCTCTTGTTGGCCTTTTGAAAACGGAACAATGCAAAGACTCATTGGTCATGTGTTTAAAGAAATGAGTAAAACCAGCAAGACTGCAACAACAAAGCAATAATCTAAATTGAGGTTCTTTCTGTGCACAGTATATTAATTATATAAGACACATGCTAATGAATAGGACCAAAAAGAAGGATCACAGAGCACCTTTGAAACTTTCATTAAAGTTACAGATATGTACATATATCCACACATGCTTCTACAAACAATTTGTGTTCAATTTCAGAGCATTTGTGGAATCATTTAAGCTTTGTCCATCAACTACAAATTCAGATTAAAATGGCTTAGGCTGATTACAGGAGGCAGAGATATGATCCATTAGCAGAAATGTATAAAAGAACAGATTTGTTCCCTACAATCAAAAGCTTTCCAAAATTAAAGCAGCTGCCTCAGTGGACATTTTGTACAGAAAGTGAAACTGTCCTCTGGATCATCACTGCTATGATATACTTTCAGTGGGATTCCTACATTGGGGACAAAATAGCTCTGATGTCTTTATAGATTAAGATTTTGTGAGTAGCTGGGTGTGTTGGTACATGCCTGTAACTCTCATCATTTAGGATACCTGTAGATGAATTTTTAAACAGTGTTAATAAATAAGAAACACAGAGCTAAATACAGGGGTGAAAGCCGTAGAGATCAGAGAAATAGTGATAGCCACCAACTAACCTTAGCTCACCACGCAGCCAGAGCTTCCCAAAAGAACCAGCCTCTTCCTCTCTAACCTACACCTTTATTGCCTTGCTGTTCTGCCTTCTCATTGGCTCTTAGCCCAGCCACCTCACTTCCTCATCACTGTCTGTCTGTATAGACCTCCAGGTCTCTATGGTTGGTACTGGGATTAAAGGCGTGGGTCACCACGCTTGGCTCTGTTCTTGAACACACAGAGACTCTGCCTGCCATGTGATTGGTTTAAGGGCATGGGCTACCACAGCCTGACTTCTGTTTATGGCTAGCTATGACCTCTGATCTAACATACACATAAAATATCACCACAGATAACGAGACAGGAGAATTTCAAATTCAAGACCAGCCTCAGCTATCTAGCAAGAACCTGTTTCTAGAGAAACAACGAAGACAAAAAAGATGAAGAAGACGAAGAAGAAGGAAGAGGAGGAAGAGGAGGAGGAGAATGTTGAGGACTCTTATTCTTTTGGGGAGCCTGCCACCCAGCTCCCAAATAAATACATACAGAGGTTTATTATTAATTTTAAATACCTCAGCTTGGCTTGTTGCTAGCCAGCTATTCTTAAATTATCCCATTTATCTTTTGCCTCTGGGCTTTGATCTTTCTCTTAGTTCTGCAATCTTACTTTCTTCTTACTCTATGGCTGGCTGTGTAGCTGGGTAGCTTGCCCCTGAAGTCCTCCTCTCCTCCTTTTCTCATTCCTTCTTCCTTTTCTCTCTTTTTCTCCTTCTATTTAGTCTCTCTGCCTGCCAGCCCCACCTATTCTTTCTCCTGTCTTGCTATTGGCCAGTCAGCTCTTTACTACACCAATCAAGTGTTTTAGACAGGCACAGTAACATAGCTTCAGAGAGTCAAACAAATGCAACATAAAAGAATGCAATTTATCTTTGAATCATAAAAAAATATTCCACAGCATAAACAAATATAACACATCTTAAAATAATATTCCACAACAGAAGAAGAAGAAGCTGATGATGATTCTGTGAATATTAATAATAGTAAGTTTCACCCTTTACCTATCGCAGTTTCTGGTGCTTTAAATATATACTTGCTTTCAATTGTCTTGACTTATTTCATTTTCTTTGACAAGGTAAAGGTTGAGCTTCCTGAATGTCAGGTTTATGTAAATTAATCTGTAACCTATGGGTTTGTAGAAAAAAAATCAACATGTTAATTTTATGCAAAGTAATGCAAAAGATCATTCTCAGTTTCTTGCCTTCCCAAGTGGACATTCAAAGCAGCATAAATATTTAAGAATGTAAAAATGGCAAACAAAACCTTCACTGTGAGCACCAAAAAGGGCACCACAAAGTGTGCAGGGAAGGATCTAAGAAATCTGATGATACAAGTCTCTTTGAGTAACACCAGTAATAGGTCAGAGTATGACAAAGCTGATCCAAATGTTCAGGGAATTAAGTACAGAGGAATAGTTACTAAAACCACGTTAGGAAAGAGGAAAGCAAAATTATTCAGGGCACAGAGCTGATCATCCTCATCTTTATTTTTTATAAGCAAGCAACTAACCTTAACCCCCTGGGCTTCAAAACATGGGGGTCTGAACTCACACTTTTTTAGAGGAAGTAGAAAGGCCCTATTCAGATGAGAAAATAATAGCAAACACAATGACATTCTGGCAACAAATTGTCACAGCCTCTAATAATATTTTTAAATAGCATCCTGGTCATGACATTCACTAGAAATATTGTTTTCTGTTATTTTTCTAAGTAGCAGGACAAGTAGGTAAATGACATTTTAGTGCCATTCACTATCTCTACTCCAGAATACAAAGGAACAATTAGGAAAAGAGGCAAAAATACATGATCAAACAAGAGAATTTAAATAAATATGTGTTGAGAGCCCCTTTGATATTGGCAGATACTGGGGTTTAGTTAGCACCTCCACAAGGCTTCCAGGTTCTCATGCAGAGAACAAGGAAATGGACAGCAGCAGGAGCAGAGGCAAGAAGCAGGGGTGAGTGTGTTTGTGTGTGTGTGTGTGTGTGTGTGTGTGTGTGTGTGTGTGTGTGTGTGTGTGTGTTTGCTGATGAGGATGGACTTTCAGAGCTACTACTGTTAAATCCTCCTTGTCAAAATACAAAAGCCTAGGTTGGGGATTTAGCTCAGTGGTAGAGCACTTGCCTAGCAAGCACAAGGCCCTGGGTTCGGTCCTCAGCTTCTGAAAAAAAGAAAAAAGAAAAAAAAATACAAAAGCCTATGTACTCAGCCATCTCAGCCATAATTCCAAATTGCCAGGTGGGATGCTTAGGAAATGCAGGTTGCTCAATAACTTTCTACCACAAAGACTTTGCTCTTCAAGTCAGCTAGGGTTCAACAATTTAGAAGTTTTTACTCTATCATCTAATATGTACTTATTGATCAATTATGATATGGAAGGCAGTCTACTACAAACAGAAAATTCAAAGCAACAATTTCTGGCTTCCAAAATTTCATAGATATAGTACAAAGGACAGACGTACAAATAACTAAATCCCAATATGACCAACTCTAGCATAGAAGCACAAACAAAATGTGACAGGAACACAAAGGAAGAAAGACAATTAATTCTGGCTAGAAGAGCAGGATGCTTAGGGGGAATCCAAGGAAAGCTGCCCTGAGAAAACAATGCTTGAAATAGGTCTTTAAATATGAGCAGTTTTATGAAGACAAAGAGGAAGTAGGAAGGGATTTACACATGAAGCAAAGCAGAAGATGAAATATCCAGAATCCAGAAGTGAAGATTTCTTTTTCAGAATGATAAATAACTCGGGATGATTTGTATGTGGTCTATAAGAGGTATACAGAACAAGATTGATAGCACCTGGGGCTAACGTGGATTATGTATACAAGTCTTCAACTTAAAATGCTTCAACTTACAAGTTTTCAATACAAGAATATTCATTTGGCAAAATGCATACTTCAAATTTTGAGAGTTGATCTTTTTCCACACCACTGACATGGAGTGTGACACTCTCTTATAACACTGGGCAATGTCAGCTGCAGTTCATGGTCAGCAACACTATCAGAACACTGAAAAAAAATATAATATAAAAATATCCATAGTATACTATATTGCTCAAATATGCTGCTTTGAAATGCACTATAAACTTATATTTTCCATATGTGATGTCTTATCAGGATGAAACTGTATAATAGCTTGAAGTACATATGTATATATGAGAACATGTTCACATCTATATACACGTATGACATAAATATTTCATATTTTATATTTATATAAAAATAGTGTATAACCTAGTATATTGTGGGACATGAATTAGGGAATAGGGGCTGGGGATTTAGCTCAGTGGTCGAGCACTTGCCTAGCAAGCACAAGGCCCTGGGTTTGGTCCTCAGCTCTGGAAAAAAAAAAAAAGAATTAGGGAATAAACCAAGAAGGATCTGACATGCCACAGATCGTGAGCCACAAGACACTTGAATTTTATACAGTATGTAGTAGGGAACCAAAGGGTGTCTTTTTCATACAGAAACATCTTACAGCAAGTAGTGGATCTATAAATATTTATTAGATGACTAGATAAATTTTTACAAATTTTTAAAAACTCCCCCTGCACACATTATGGAGGATGAGTGGTAGCAGAGGAGTAGCTGAAAGCCAGAGGCTTTGGGTTGCAGCCATGTGCAATGTTCACAAGGGCAATGATAAAAGGTTGAAGGATGTCAGCAGTGGGGAGTATGAAGCGGAATGGAGATTTGGACCATGCTTCAGCATTTAAATTAGTAGAACCTGGTAGTTCTGTGTTAGGAAGGAATAAGTCCAACAGCCTATGTCCCAACCTATCACCCTGGACTGTTTTAAAGATTAACCTAGCTGTGGCCTATTAAAGAACAAGAAGACTCTGAGTAAAGATCAAGGCAATTGTGAACGCTTTGGATACTATTCAAACCTTGGTGAGAATTAGATGCCAGTAAGGAAGCAAGCATTTTAAAAGCAGAATGGCTGGAGTGGAGGATGGCCAAAAGCAAAATCTGCCAACCTTATGGCCTTTCTATGCCTTTGGACTTTGAATTGCTAACTGTGAAGAACTGCTCAAAAAAGTAACTTGAGATGTGCTTTGCACTCTCTCCTTGAGGAAAATAGAATGATCCAAAGAATCCCTAAGCCGAGGAGCATTCAGAAACTAGCACATCATAGAGGGTCTGATTCTTAGGATGTGTGTGTAAAGATTAGGTCAATCACACCCAGGCTCTAGAGACAGCCAAGCAGGGATGGGGGGAAAAAAAAAACAACAAAAAACGCTACTTCACTTCTATAGAAGGAATGTGTCACACTGCCACCTGCTGGTAATTCAAAGACCAGAAATAAATTTCCCTTTGAGAATCATTCGTTCCACTTAGCTAGCTGAACATTGAGGAAAACAGAAAAGTAAGCTTCAATTTATGATGAACAGAAATTACTTACTCAGTAACCTCTTGAATTCAAAATTATAATTTCTGAATTGAAAATGAAGCTGTAATTGTCCCTTCCTCTTACAGCTAATGGAAAGTATTCAAACAAAACCTCTAGCCAGGACATGAGTGTCACAGCAACCTTGTCTCTTATTCTCCCAACTAACTGATACACCACAGCCTACATTTCCTTTTTAGATTCTTGATATATTTCCTATACTTTAAAAACAGGAGATATATTTGAAACACCATCTGTCTAGCTGCTTGTTTCTGTGCAAATATGTTTCCTACCTATTTGGGACTTACACTATCTGGGCTGCTTAGTACTCAGAAATAGCAATCACTTTACACACCCGCACACTTGCTGCTATTGTTCTCTTCTGGGAATACTGTCTCCTGTCATTATTCTCAGCACAGACTTTCACATTTGATGTCAAATGGCATCTCTCGCAAGAAGCCTTCCCTGATAACTATGACCCCAAGACAGAAAGAAAATATTCTTCATCAGAAATTTATCTGCGCCTTTCCCATGATGTGAACTATTTTACACCTTTTATAAGACATAGCCATATTTTGCAGACAAGAGCCTGAACTTGGGAGTCAGACAGTGATTTGAGATCTGGATTTGTCCCTGAATAGCTGGAGACCTCAGATGAACTTGCCCTCTCTGCCCTTTAAATATCTCAACTAGAATATAAGTGTAGTGATGTGTACACAAAAGTACAGAATGGCAGAGTATTTAAGAGCAAGTTGCTGCAGTCAGACAAACCTCGGTTGAAATCTGGCTCTACCACTTATTAGCTGGAGAGAAGTGGTCAAATTAATTGCTCAATGAGCTCAAAGATATAGAGCTTCTGTCCCTATATCGATAAAAGTCAACAAGTATAGCACCTGCCTAGATTAGTGATTTCTTTCTTATGAGGACCCATGTGTTTTAGCAAAGTGCCTGATATGCTTCATGTTATCTACCTCCCTTCTTCTGTGACTCACTGAGTTCTCTAACAGTAAAAAGTATATCTTAGTCCATTTTTACAAGGTACCTAGAAAAGACACGTGACTCTCTGCTTGCATGTTCAACGCACTAATAATTGTCATGTGTCTATGACATTCCTTAGCAGAATTTAGTTTTGTACAACTATTGCCTTATTTCCCCACAAAGCAACAATGCCAAGTACATGGCATTCATCTCAAGGGATTAATGAGAAATCTCTGAAAAACCATGTTTCTTGTCTGTAGCCATTTAGGGAGAACTCACTTATGATACAGCTCTCCTAAGTCACACAAGCAGAGGGAAGTAGTGCTGACTCTTCTTTGCCTGGAGGAAGGTCATTGAATGTCATAGCATTTCTATCAGAGGAGGAAAGTCTGTGAAATCCTCATAAAACATTCTGCTTCTCTATGATGGTTTTTAAACAACTACATGAAAGGAAAATAGGGTATTAATTAATAGAAAATGGTAAACTACATATACAGTATCTCACTGGACTGAGTGTACCCTGAATATTTTAAAAAATCTCTGGGTATCAGCTTTCCACAGGGGAAAAACTACAGTAAGCACTAAGAGTGTGCTTTGCAGAGCACGTATTTCGTTTAGTGCAAATTGCACCTGTAGAAGTCAGTAAAGTCCCAAGGGATGCAGTTTCCCCTGTCATGCCTACATGAGTTGGATTATGATGGAAAGTCACTCTAGCAGAAATAACAGAAATTCAAAACTCCTCTCCAGCAAATACAATAGCCTTTCATTCTAAAGAAAGAATAGAAAGGAGCTGCCCACTACAGGTCTTAGTTACTCTTGTAGATGGGAATGAATCCCAAATCAAAATTAAGAAAAGACATATTTTCTTAATTGTTCTTTAATTCTTCAATGCTGTGGATAGAAATAAATCAAAGGTTATACCAAGTTTTCTAACTTCTGTATGCAGACAATGACACAGAACTGGGTAGAATCCTCACATGGAATCGTTTGTGAACTTTTCAGTTTTTTTAGGCTCATGAACGATTTCCATTTGTCTAATTATCTACGTATTTTTAATTGAAAGAAACAGTGTCATATAGGATTTCAATATTTCAATTTCAATCATATTAAATATTGCTGATATTACATATTAACCAAAATAATGAACTTAGTTATTAACTCACATTCGCTGTTCTATTTTTTGTTGTTGTTGCAGAACTGAAGGGAATGGACAAATTTTTATTACATGGTTTTCCTTTCTACTGAATCATTCATATTATCATATTCTCTCTCCTCTCTCTCTCTCTCTCTCTCTCTCTCTCTCTCTCTCTCTCTCTCTCTCTCTCTCCCTTTTTGTCCATTTCACACACACACAGACATCCACACACTTAAACATGTACATAGATATTCATACACATTGAATCCAGGGAGCATAATCATCATAGGCAACTTGAGAGTTTAATAAACAACAGGATATTTTTATTGCATTAGAGAAAATTCCTTGGCTATATACTGCTATTAAATGTGTAGTGAGAGAACACAAATATAGTTAGTGTAAATATAGTTAGTATACTTACATTAGTTGGCAATTTGTTAGGGACTTTAGAAGTTTAAATGAAAACTGGATACAACATTTCCAATTTGTCTCTTCTATAGCACCAGGATCTAAGCAATAGGGAAACTCTAGCAGGATCATTTTTACTTTTTTCATTTTTATTTATTTGCTTTTTTTGGTTTTTTGTTTTTATTGAGATGGGGTTTCTCTGGGTAACCCTCGTTGTACTGGAACTCAGTTTGTAGACCAGGCTTGCCTGGAACTGAGATCTGCCTACCTCTGCCTCTTGAGTGCTGGGATTAAAGGCATGCATCACCACCACCTGGCTTGCAGAATCATTTTTAAATAGTAAAACCTAAGACAAAATTCTAGACTCCATAAATACAGCACATATTTAATTTTAATATCAACAACAAAATAGTGCACAGCATTTATGAATATAAGGAAGATACATATAATCCAGAATTAACAGTTATGTGAAGGGACATATTAACTAAGAGAATTTTGAGTCTAGTATGTTTGCCAATTAAAAAGTATATTTAATCATTACTACATACTCACATACACACACACACATACTCCATCTGGAAGAATTTATGTTACACTTAATGATAAGCTAGTTTGGGGAATGAAAATGAGGAGAACACCACACATGATGTTTATCTTTCTGAGTTTGAGTTAGCTCACTTAATTTCCAGATCCATTCACTTTAATGCAAATTTCATTTTCCTCTATAACTACATAAAACCCTATTGTGTATATTTGCCACATTTTCATTATTTGTTCATCTACTATGGACATTTAGGTTGATTCCATTCCCTTGCTAGTAAGAATAAAGCAGCAACAATAAACAAGGATGCCTAAATGTCTCTGTGGTAGAATACGAGCCTTTGATTATGGCTGGTATAATGTAAGTGGGCCATAGGATAGTTCTATTTTAATTTTTTTTGCAAAACTTCCATACTGATTTCCACAGTGTCCGCACACTTTGTATTCCACCAGCAGTGAATACGGGTTGCTCCTTACCCATTAACTTTGCCAGTATTTGTTGTCTTTTGCTTGATAGACACACCAATGGATAAGATAGACTCTCAAAGCAGTTTTAATTTACATGTTCTTGACAGTTAAGATGTTGAGCATTTTTTGAAAGCACTTATTAACCATTTGTTTCTTCCTTGTGTTTATTTTTGTAGTTCTTTATATGTTTTAGATATTAACTACCTGTCTGAAGCATAGTAGGTAAAGATTTTCTCTGTCATTTTGTGAGATATCTGCTTGCACTGCTGATACACTCCTTTTCTGTGTAGAAGCTTTCTGGTTTTGACTATTTCCTGTGGTATTGAAATCATGTTCAGAAAGCCATTACCTATTCCTGTATCTTAAAGCATCTTCCCTGTTTTTCTCCAGTGGTTTATGCATTTCAAATTTTAAATTAAGGTCGTTGATGTATTTTGAGATAATTTTTGTGCAAGGTAAGAGATGTAGATCTAATTTAATTATTCTGCAGGTGAATATGCAATTTTACCAGCACTGTTTATTATATAGGCCTTTGTTTTTTTTATAGCATAGGTTTTTATCATCTTTGTGAAACATTCAGTCTATTTTATAAAGAAATTTTTACTCATTTTACATAACAATCACAGATCCCCCTCTTCCCTCCTCCCACCCCGCCAGCCTTCCCCTGCCCACTCACCCCCTATTCCTTCCTACAAGAAAGTAAGGCCTTCCATGGGGAGTCAGCAGAGCCTGGTCCATTCCATAGAGGCAGGTCAAAGCCCTCCCCTCCGCCTCAAGGCTGTGCAAGATTCAGTCTATTTTTATGCCACTACCATGTTGTCTTGTTTTATTAGAACCTTGAGGTTCACCACTGTATTATTTCTTTGAGATATATTTGCTTTCTTAAAATACCAGAACTTATAGCTACAAACATTCCTATACCCACTGTCTTGACTATATGACAAGAAAAACAGATAGGCTGTCCTAACCTTTTCTTCTCTGAATCCTTCAATGATCCAGTATTTAGGCGAAAGTGTTCTATTCAATCTTTAAATATCCATGAGGTTTCTAAGGTTTCTTTTGCTATTGATTTTCTAATTTTATTCCAGATCTTCTTTATGATGGTGAGCAAATAAGTGATCAGAAAATGATGCCATATCAAAGGGTAACAGGAAAACTCATCAGGAGATGAAGAGTCAGCAAGCAAACTCCACAAAGGACAATATATAACAGTCAAACAACATAATAAGAATTGCAAACATGTTGAGTGGAATACCAAAGCAGAAAAATATTTGAAAGACAATCAGTTTTCAAATTTAATGAGAAACGTCAAGTAAAAGATTCAAGAGTCTTACCTAGCCCTGTCATGATAAACAGAGATTGTAACAAACTCGGGGAAGCCAATGTTCTAAAAGCCAAAGACAACTTGTCAAAAGCAGGCAGGGAAGAATACATGGCACACAGAGATGGGGAAAATAAGATTGAGCACCAGTTTCTCGTCAGAAATAATGCAATGCCATCACAAAGTAGTGAAGCTGCCAATCCAGCACTCCATATCTAGATAATATAAAATATTTTCATATTAAATAAAAGTTTCCAGTATATCTATGCTATAAAAAATAGTAAAGACTATCGTAAAATCTGAGATAAAGGACACCAAAATGTTTCAAATTAACAGGAATAAAACAGAGCCCAGGTAATAGTAAATACATGAAAAATATAAAACTGTATTTTCTAGTTCTCTTAATTACCTAGAAAAATAAGTATATGGCCTTTGCATAATAAATGTAGATGATATGATGATGTAAACATCAAAACAAATAGTTTCCCAAACATAACTGAAAAGAAACAAGTATAAAAATATGGATTATGACATGGTACATAACAAGTATAGGCATGCAGAGATAAATAGAAGTATCAAATATATAGTGTTTCAGGAGTGAAACATGTACTGACAGATTATTGATCCTGAAAGGACACTGAAATGTTAAGGATGAACATGGTCAGCACTATAGCAGAATTGAGCCCTTAAGAAAATATTTGAGGCTTTGTGGTCAAATGGGCAACAAGGAAACAACAGTGATGGGGGAAAATGAGACAAGACAAATGGAAAATATATAACAATAGAACAGAGTTAATCTCAAACATATCAAGATTATATTCATAGTAAATGAACTATATTCTTTACCTAATAGAAAAAAATTCAAGCTGCATAAAAAAAACAACATACAGTAATATGCAGTTAACAAAAACACAGTTCACATTTAAAACTATAAAAGCTAAGAAAAGAGAATGGAAAATGATATATCATGGAAACAGAATGCTTACATCATCTAGCAGATATATTAGCACAAAGTAATTTTTAAGTATAAAAGGTAACTGTACACACCAAACAATTTTGAATTTATGTAACTAACAATAGCTTCAAAATTTATGAGGCTATACTAACAAATATAGTGGGAGAATAAGACAAATCCACAATTATAATTAGACATTAATATAAAATTATCTCACTAATTTATTCAATGAGTATCACAAAACTACTAAGGGTGGATAAGATATCAAAAATATCATCAATCACCTTGACATTATTGATAAGTACTGAATAATATGTAGTAAAAATTAATTGTCCATATGCAGTGTTCATCTATAGGGTCTGTCATAATTAGAGTTAGTGTTTCTATGATGAACACTATGACCAAAGCAACTAGGGGAGGAAAGGATATATTGGGCTGGGTTTGTTTTTTGTTTGTTTGTTTGTTTTTATTGTAGTCCATCACTGAAAGAAGTCAGGACAAGAACTCAAACGGGGCAGGATCCCAGAAGCAGGAGCTGATGCAGAGGCCATGGAGGGGTGCTGCTTACTGGCTTGCTTTCCCTGGCTTGCTCAGCCTGCTTTCTTATGGACCGCCAGCCCAGGGATGGCACCACCCACAAATGACCACGCCCTCCCGTATCTATCACTAACTAAGAAAATGCCTCAGAGCTGGATCTTATAGAAACATTTTCTAAATTGAGGTACACTTATCTCAGATGACTAGCTTTTGTCAAGCTGACAAAACTGTCAAGCACAGCTTTGTAAGTTAAACAGAAAGTAAAATCCAATGAACATCAAATGGTTGAAATAGTACATTTTCTCCAACATGCACACAATGTAATTAAATTTGAAATTATAAAAAAAACAACATGTTAATGAAATACTATGTTTCGAAAACTAAAAGAAAGGGTTTTTAAGGTATTCACCATAAGGAACAATAGATGCTTTAGGAGACAAATGTGTTTAAGTTGATGTAAACATTACATGGACTAGGAAAGTATCAAATATGATGCAGTACTCTAGGAATCAGTACAATTTTAGCTGCGCCCTATTGACTCAGGCCTATGACTTCATCTACTCAGGAAGGAGGAGGAAAAGAACACCAATTCAAAGCCTTCCTGGGCTACAAGAAGAATTTCTATCTGAACTTAACTTATTCTTCACCATGTTTTGTTTGGGTTTTTTTTTTTTGGTTTTGGTTTTTGGGGTGTGTGTGTGTGTGTGTGTGTGTGTGTGTGTGTGTGTGTGTACTAGAATCTTTGTGGTTTTTGTCTTAGTTTTCTTTCTTGTGTGAGAAAGAGAAAGAATATGAGGTTGGGGTGGGGTTTTAGAAGAATCAGGGAGGGGAAGTGTATAACCAAAATACACTATATGGAAAAAAAAAACCTTTAAAGAATAAGTTCAGGGAAACTTAGGCAATTATTATGACCCTGCTTCAAACTGAGATGAAAGAAAATAGAGATCTGAGATTATAGCTTAATTAATGGTAGAGTACTTATGTAGCTCAGTTCTATCTCCAGTGTTGTGTCCCTGCAGAGACACAACACACACACACACACACACACACACACACACACACACACACACACACACCAGACCAGAGTATACAGGTACCACCCACCAAAGTCTAACTTGGTAAACCAGTGAGTTTCATTGGGATTACTTACAGAAATATGTTAGATGGGTTACTATAGGAACAGAACAGACAACCGAAAGACAGCTGCTTACCCCAGTATGGGTGCCAGCACACTAAAGCTAGGAACTTAGAGGACACTGCACATCCTGCAGGCAGCTCAACAGGTTGGAGAGCATCCTTTCCAGGTCACCTAATTCTTCTAAATCTCTTCCAGGCAGTGTGGCTGGTTTCTGCTTCTAGGCTACTTGCCTGGTGTCAGTCTTCTTTGGGACTTGATTCATCTGATAGTAACTCTCATCAGTCTATACTGTTGATAGAGTCTTTAGAAGGGATAGGCCTAGTGAATCTGATAAGTTTCAGAGACTTTCTGAAGCTGTTTTCAGTTGCTGACTTTCCATCTTAACCAGCTTCCCTGTAAGATGGACTGTTTCAATCTTGGAGGAAACTGCTACAAAATATCCAGTACCAAAAAAGAAGCTACATTTTTTTTTTTTTTTTTGGTTTTTCGAGACAGGGTTTCTCTGCGTAGCTTTGCGCCTTTCCTGGAGCTCACTTGGTAGCCCAGGCTGGCCTCGAACTCACAGAGATCCGCCTGGCTCTGCCTCCCGAGTGCTGGGATTAAAGGCGTGCGCCACCACCGCCCGGCTTAGAAGCTACATTTTTTTACTGTTAACATGCTATTGAAGATTAATTTAATTTTAACTATAAAATATTTAAACATCTGAAAGTTAAGTAACATACTTTTCTATAATTCTAGTTTAAAGAAGAAATTTCAGAAGGAATAAGGCATATTTTGAATACTAAAAATGAAAACACAATCTATCAAAAATTTTGCTATGCTGCTAAGGTGATTATACTTAAAGAGAAATGTCTTTATCAATAATATGAAAGGATTAAAATCCAGGAAATAAATTTTACCTAAAAAATAAGAAACAAACTAAATACAAGAAAATACAAAAAAAGAATGGAGCAACATCAAATAAGTAACAAAGATCAATAAATTTGATAAATCCCTAAATAAATCAGAAGACTCAAAAATGTATTAATATCAGAATTTAAAGAGATTTCCAGATCTTATGGAAAATTAAAAAAATACTAAATGATTATGTACAATTGCTTGCCAATAAATTGAAAAGTTAGTTGAAATAGATATATCCCTTCAAAGGACACAAAGTACCAAATCTGACTTAAAAAGGAAGAGAAATACATAGTCCTGGATCTAATTTTTTTTTAAAAAAAATCAATGCATCAAGTTGTTGATGTCCAAGAAAAAGAATTCCAAATCCAAACAGTTGCTGGAGTCAATATTATTTATCATCTGAAGATGAAAAATGCCATTTAAGAATGCAGAACTCTTCTGAAGTCATTTTATGAAGCCAGTGTCATCCTTATACAACCTAATGAGGATAATGCTACTAAAAATATAACTGGACATTGTAGTGGTATTTTATTTGTGCTGAAATGTGATGGTATTTTATTTGTGCTCTAATAAATAAAGTTTGCCTGGAGATCAGAGGAAATAGCAAGCCGTTTTAAGTAAACAAAGAAGTCAGGCAGCAGTAGCACATGCCCTTAATCCTGTCACTTAGCAGGCAGGATCTCTGTGTGTTCAAGGCCACACTAGGGAACAGAGCCAAGCACTGTGATACATGCCTTTAATACCAGTACCAACCATAGAGGTCTGGAGGTCTGTACAGACAGACAGAAAGTGACAGAGCTGTATAGGAAGAGGAAGTGAGGTAGCTGGACAGAGAGCAAATCAGATGGCAGAACAGCAAGGCATGTGTGTGTGGATAGACAGGAAGTAAGTAAGTCGCATTTGGGAGCTGCAGAGTTAGTGAGGTAAGGTGGGCTGGTGGCTTTCCCTATTTCCTTGATCTCTCTAAGGCTTTCATCCGTGTATTTGGCTCCACAATTTTTTATTTAATAAGACCATTTAAAAATTCATCTACATGACATCATATTCATAAATAAAGCACTAGAATACTCAGCAAAACTAAGCAAGCAGCAGCAAAATATTTTGTGGCAAATATCAGATGAATGATATATCATGATGAAAGATGTTTGGGAGGCCTGTACTATTTATTTCTTTAAAGCAGATTGACTTGATCTTTCAAATGGTCACTGCAATTTATTCTATTAACATAATAAAGGAGAAAATATCTCATCTTAACAGTCATGGAAAAAGAATTTTGTCTCAACTCATAATTTAAAAAAAAACCCTCTCGGGCCCCCAACTGGATCAGGCCACCTGAACGGGTGAGACAGTCAGTTGGCTTGATCTGTTTGGGAGGCAGCTGTGCATTGGTGCCAGGTCCTGGGCTCGTTGCATGAGTTGGCTGTTTGAATCCTGGGACTTATGCAGGGACACTTGGCTCGGTCTGGGAGGGGGGAATGGACCTGCCTGGACTGAGTCTACCAGGTCAACCCCGGTCCTCGGGGGAGACCTTGATCTGGAGGAGGTGGGAATGGGGGGTGGGCTGGGGGGAGTGGTGGGCGAGAGGGGGAGAACAGGGGATTCTGTGGCTATTATGTTGAACTGAATGGTGTTGTAAAATAATAATAATAATAATAAAAAAAAAACCAAAAAAAAAAAAAACCCTCTCATCAAACATCTAGTGAATATGTGTGAAGAATGTATGGCCATTTTAATGTTTGTGTAGGTTTGTAATGTTTCCAAATAAAACCTTGGTTAAATTAAAAAAAAAAAACACTAATTGCACTTGTCCTCCTGGAGTCAAACTTCCATGTCAAATTCTTGTTTCCTGCATGAGCATCATTTCAGATTTATTTCTTATCCATTTATCTATTCTGTACAGTCTTCTCTATCAATTATTACAAATGCCATCATTTAACATTACTTCCATGAAAAATAAAATCTGTACCACTCTATGACCAGGTTCACCTGTCATTTAACTTGCTGTACCCAACCATTTGGGATAGTTTATGTTGATTGTTAATTTGATGAGTCTGAGCCTCACCATTGAAACACCCCTCTGATCATGTTTGTGTGTCATTTTCTAGACTGAGTTAAATGAAATAGAAAGGTGCACCCTAAATGCAGGCATGCGCTCAGTTCTATGGGTTGGTTCCTAGAGTAAATATAAAGGAGAAAGCCAGCTGAGTGTCAGCATTCTCTCTCTGCTTCCTGACAGCAAATGCAATGTGAATAGCTACCTCAAGCTCTTGATGCCATAACTTCGCCACTATGATAGGGTATGTCTCCAAATTAAATCAAAATAAACCCTTCATTAAGGTGGTTTTCTCAAGTATTTTGTCCTCACAATGTGAAACTGAGTACAATACTTCTCCTAAGCACATACACCAAGCACATCATTATGTCTTTTCCCATGATGGTCCTCCTGCCTCCTTCCAGTCCATTCTGGTTCTACTTGGGTATAGAGACTTGCTCTCAAGTTCCTAATCTTCTGTAGACTTTCCACTTAGCCTTCTTTGACTCTCCAATCTTTAGAATCTTGCACTATGCAAGTTTAACATTGAATCAGATTATCTTGTATTTTTCTCCGGGAATTTCATATGTGACATATTTCAATAAGAGTACTTACCTCCAATTAACAGGATCTGTTAGTTTGTTTTTTCTACATTTTACTTTTCAGTTAATATGGTTGTTTTGTCTGCATGTATGTTTATGTACTATGTGCATACTAGAGACCAAGGGCAAAAGAGGGCACTAGATTCCCCAGGATATGAGTAGTTACCAATGGCTGTGAGCTACCATGTGGGTACTGAGAATTGAACTCCGGTCCTATGAGCCATTGCTCTAGTTCTAAGATATGCTGTTTTTGATTTACAATTAAAGTGTCTTTATAGGAAAAAAAACTCCATTTGTCTATATATGTGAAAATATATCAGAAATACTATTTCAATTTTAGTCAGCATAAGCACACATTTTAAATACCATTATATTCTGCATTGTAATTTACTATTATTTATAGTAACATTTAGTGTATGGATATGTTCTAAATATCATTATCATCTTGATAACTATATATTATTCCATTAGGTTACTATAATTTTATTAACAATACATTTATCTCCATAAGATTAAATATTTTGACTGAGTGAGCTTTTATTCATTTTCCTTCCTCCCACACACTAGGGCTAGTAGAATGCTGCATACTCAGTGAGAAATTTTAATTTTAATATACTAAGCCTGTGGCCATATAAAACCCAATTAATAAGAACTCTAAAATTATTTCTCTTTAATCTTCTCCAGTAAGCACTTCACTGAGTGTGATCCAGGCCACAAGTTCTGACCAATATGGCTAATCTTCTGTCTACTCTCAACTTTCTCTAAACTTTGTCTATCACTCCAAACTTTGTCCTGCAATGTTTCCAGTGACCTAGCCAATCATTTCCCCACAACATTTCTTTCCCTCAAAGATATAATTACTAGAAGAGAACTCACCTGAATTAAAGAAATAAAAGTACTCAACCAAGTATTAAAAGTCTCTTTAAATTAAAGCACAGATGGTTGGGTAGAATTTTTCTTCTATTACAATAAGTTTATAAAATGAAAATTGAATAGCATATTGTTGATATTCTACCTAGTCTTCTAATATTCTACAGTTAAGTGACATGGCATAAATACTCTTAAACTAGCTTTACTTCTAGCCTGCATGTTTGAAACAAAACATTTTTTTTCAAAAAAATTAAAGAAAAGATACTTGATGTTATTCAGAATTACATAACCATATGATTCACAGGAAAGGTTACTTTGTTTACTGCTGTGGGATGTCTTTCTATATGCTGTGTGTGGTGATATATTGTGTGCCCTATTAATCATTGCCTGAAGATTAGAGAACAGAATAAGCCACTAGATTAGACATAGAGGTCAGGCACTGGTGACACACACCTTTAATCCTAGGACTCAGGAGGCAGAGATCCATCTGGATCTCTTTGAGTTCAAAGCCACCCCGGACTACATGAGATTAACTCAGTCTAGGAGAGAAACAGAGCCAGACAATGGTGGTGCACACCTTTAATCTCAGTACTTGGAGTCACATGCCTTTAATCCCAGCACTAGGAAGGTTGAGACAGGAAATGACATGGTTAGGCAGAGAAAGGTATATAAGGCATGAGGAGACAGGAACTAAAGACTTTTTGGCAGAAGTGTCCTTTTAGGCTAGAGGCCTTTCCGCTAGAAAGCCATTTCAGACTGAGGATTTTTAGAGTTAAGACATGGCAATGGCTTGTTCCTTTGTCTCTCTGATCTTTCAGCATTTACGCCAATATCTAGCTCCAGGTTTTTTTTTTAATTAAAAAGACCTATTAGAATTTGAACAACAGCTATGAATATGTGTGTGGCTCCCATTGGATAATAAATAAAGCTGCATTGGCCTATGGCAGGGCAGGATAAGGTTATGTGGTACATTTAAACTGAAGATAAGATGAAGAAGGATGGAGTCAGGAGAGACACACTGCTGAAGTAGCAACAAGATGTCAGCAGACCAGTAATGCCATGGCTACATGGCAACATATAGATTTATAGAAATGGGTTAATTTAAGATGAAAGAGCTGGCTAGCAAGAAGCTTGAGCCATAGACCATACAGTTTGTAATTAATATTAAGCCTCTGAGTTATTATTTTATAAGTGGCTGTGGGACAGAGGGTAAGAGAGATTCATCCAAACTGCTGGGCAAGGCAGGACCAGAGAAATTTCCTTCTACAGTTTACACTTGGAAGGGATTTGAGAAAGTCTCTAGCTTATGTTAGTTCCTTTAACCTCTATTTCTGCCTTTATTGTTTGCTTTTACTTACCTAATTGGAATCTTAAAGGTTACACATTTCTAATAAAAACAAACAGCTATCTAGTCATCAACAACCAGAAAATTTCATAAATCTCAAATATAGTAATTTCCTTATTACATAGAGTTAAATGATTCCATATATGTCCATCCAAAAATGTATCTGTAAGTACCTGATGTGTGCCAGTAGGTCTTCATATCCTCCTCACTGCTAGAAACTACAATTTTGGTAGCTTTACAATTTTATTCCCAATTGCAGATCACAGAAAAGTTGATTACTATGGTCATCCTATGGATGAACTGACTGCATGATGACCCAGTTTGGGTACAAACTTAAACACACAGTCCTGTAACACTGATGTTTTGTCCTCTGATCTGGACATCCATGCTGAAAGAAATGAATACCAGCAACTGCACAGCACAGCTTGCAGTTTTGTACAGCAGCAAAAGAAACAGCAACAAGGGCAGCATCAAAAATCCAAGACAATGTAAGGGGAAAGCCTCACATCCCAAATGATAACATCCACGCATACTCTGAAAACGTCACCTATCAAGCTCTAAAAACCAGCGAAGATGATTTTGAGTGACCTATTTTTGAGGGAAAATAATTTCTCCAATGTATACTACTAAAACTTCGTTTTGGGTTCATATGTCCTCTACTGGAAAAGGAAATGGGCATTTTTGCCATTCACTGTTGTCAAGATATTTGCCAATGTCTTGCCATAAAGCTTTAAGTAAAGCAAACTGATTTTAATAGAATATACATTCCAAATGACCTTATCAATATCCTAGATTTAGAAAACAATGTAGACTGATATCACAAATATAGTGTGGAGAAGGTAACAAACATATATTTAGTCAACCAGCTCTAGTCCTGCTTTTTTCTGTACAAGTTGGGCATGTGCAATATGACACAGAAACACAGTCTGGGCTGTTGTTGTTGTTTTTTCCTAGAATCATCCAAAACAATGAAATTTGCTCCTGTATGTTCTGGGAGTAGACTTTTCTTTTTACAACTAGTTCACTCATAGAGTGCTTGCTAAATGTGCATGAGGCCTTGGATTCAATCACCAGCACTGCAAAACAAAATATTAAAAAAAGAACTTTCAACTGTTAAGTCACTGTTCCCCATTTGGCAATGACAGAAGTAGAAAGTTTTATCCTTGGTCTTCTGTATGGTGCATAAGAGATACCCATGGCACAAGAACTGTAAGGTTGTCAGTGAGAGGGATCCATGTCTAGAATGAACTACACAGAAATAATTAGAGCTTCACATCAGGAGCTAAACAGTCACAAATACCAGTGAATAGGGGACATTACCATTCTACTGTTTTCAACTACAGAGAAGGCAAATGAGAAGAAAATAGAAGCTGGGTTTCCTTGGCAACTCTACAAAGAGAAACCATGTATGCTTGAACCTGGATCACTTTAATTAACAAAAGCAAAGGACATCATAAACTACATGAAGCAAAGCTGAGTGCTAAATATTTATGAAGCATTCTTCAAAGATAAAGCAACTCAAATTCAGCTATTAAAATTAGAGTGAAAATACATATATTTCCTACATATAATAATAATAATAATAACAATAACAGATGTGTACTGACACAATGGAAGATTTTGATGGGCAAAACTGAACAGAAGGGAAGAGTGAGAGGTGCTCCCCATTTTTATCACCTGTGGACCACTTAGTATTCCTTATCTATTTTACACCCAATTTTACTTATTATGAAATTAAACAATAAATATATAAACAAAAACTGTACAGACAAACACAAGCCAACATTCACCTATCAGACTCTCCCGTCTGCTCTCTATGCACCATTAACAGAAACAGGAAGATGGAAAAGGAATTAACACACTGCACATTTAAAACACTCCCTCTGTCCAGACCTACAGGAAGTTTTTCTCTGGTACCATCATTGTCACTGTGCCAAAGGAAGCAGCAACATGATAGGGGAACAAGAGATTGAGAGCACTAAAAAACCCAAGTGCCTCACCTTAAGTAAATAACTTCCTGTATAATGTTTCTTTAATAAAGACAATTGCACTTGACCTCACTGAGTAAAGAAAGCTAAGATTCCCAGGAAACCACAAATAACCTCACACTGAACAAGTGAAAACAAAGAAGCAAAACATTAAGTTGATCTGGGAATGTCACCTGTATATCAATAACCTTCTCTATGTATATAAGCCAAATAGTCTGTCTATTCATGAATAAAGAAACCAAAACATTAACACCTTATTTTGTCTGTTTTGCTTTTATTGTGGGTTTTACTTGAATTAAGCTATCACAATGTAGATGGCTTTTAAAACATTTAACTCATTTTCCCTCTTTCAGGCTGTACTATGCCTGAAAGATGTGTGACATTATGACATAAATGACTGAGGAAAATAGGATTTGGTCCAACAGGTTACATTTGCTAGTAAGTAATCTCTCCAAGTGTTTTATTTCAGCAACAATCAATCTGAACCAAGATTGAAAGTGAAAATGTGACTTGAAAAGTGAAGGAAGGAAAGGCAGCCATAAATGATGTGCCAAGTTAGACAGATGATAGATAAAACCTTACACACAAATACAGCATAAAAGAGATCCTAATTATTCTAATGTGACTTAAAAACACAAATCTATAAGAGGAAGACACATCAGTGTGGTACCATATCATTACCATTCCAGAATTATTCAGACTTCAGTATTGTTCTTTTACTTTATACCTCTATCCAATATTTTTGAAAACTTATTAATATGCTATTAACAGAAGAACTCGATTAGTTCTTGTAATTATCAAGTAAATTTTAACCTCAGAAAATAAAGACTAAACCTTGAGCCCAACTCAGGAAATACTGTTTTGAAAACTTAGCGTGCATTTCATTGCTGTGATTTTAGACAGTGATAGTAAAGTGCATGAATTTAATGGAAAGAATGGAATTAGAAGTCAGTGCGAAACTCTGACTTAGTCTTTTGTTTTGATATAATAATGCATTGTTCAATGCCTTAGTGGAATGATTATATTCAGAAAATCAACTGTTAAACCCTCCTTCATGCTTTGTAATTATAACTAGGATGTGTAATCAAAACTGAAAGACACATCTCCGTGTGTTATTAAACAATGATTATGTTTTGATTGAAATATCTACTGAAGACAGATAATCTCTTAGTATAATCATGATTGGCTGCCAGGCAGCCATGTTCTAGGAATAGGTGCTTCTACTCCAGAAAATTTCTCTTCAGGAAATTAACTACTATAATTTGAAACTGAATGTTTTAAACGTCTTCCTATTAGGGATTCTGTACAGATATGGAAAGCTAAAGCTCACTGATATTTTTCAAAAGCGTTGCTTTAAAGTATATTGCTATACATTCAATTAGGAGGCAAAGGACAGGCATTTTTTTTTAAGATTTCTTCTCTTCTGATTTATAAATGTTTGCTCCCAGTTGGTTACTTCCCAGCAAATGTAACCAACTCTAAATAGCCCTTTCATATTTTGTTGTCCGCTGAGAGAACACTGGTCATTGAATTTTAACAAAATTCCACTGGTTTCCCAACATTTTCTCAGTGGTAGGCAACAAACTTCATTTTTATTTTGGCTGCTTTCCAGGAGAGCTAGAATGCAAGCACTTCGATCTAAAGACATTCCTAGTTAAAGACACAGGTGTCCTATGAATGTTCACAAAATAAAATAAAATAAAATAAAAACCCACACATTTTGACCTTGTAGCAGGTAGTTGACAGCAACTTACCAGAATTTCTTTTTGATACCATCTTCAAATTTGTACTGACTGCAGAACAGACCACCAGGGCCAGAAGAAGTGGCAGCTTCATTGTTCACGTTCTTTGGCAGCTATAACACAAAACAAAAGAAAATGAAGTTGGAACCACATACACACAAGTTTGCTTCAATGAAACCACATCTATAAATTGATGTCCTAATCCAAAATCTTCTGGAATACCATTCAACTGGTAAAATCTATAAAGGGATTCTAAAATCTAAAAGTCCTTAATATGAAAAAATATTGGTTCCAAGCATTTCAGATAAGAGATACCCAAATTTCTAATCTATTTTTCAAAGACCCAGTGCAAAAGTGATAATCTACTGACATCAGGCTTTATTCTTATGGAAATGGAAGAACATTTGAAAGCACAGAGTTAAATCATGTTACAGTTCCCAGTGTAAAACTTTTCAATGACTTCAACTAGATGCAAAGTGAAAACTGAATTCTGTCCTTTTGGCTTTCAAGGACATGAAAATAGGCTCCTTGATTATTTCTTTGGTCTTACTTCATAGCATTATTCTTTTTTTATGGTTCTGATGCAATTACTAGGATCATCTCATTTGTCTATGGGTTATTTAATACCATTTATTTTTCATGTCATTTGTATTTACCTTCATCCCAAGCAACTTCTCCCTCATCTTCATGAAGATAATTTCCAAATATCCTACAGGTATCAGACTCACAGACTTCACCAGCCTAACCAATTTTAACTCTGATTTTCTTGCTTACACTTTTTTCTCCTTTTTTTTCTTTATGTCCCCTTCCCAAGAATGGGTCTCACTAGAGTTCTTCATACTTCAGGCTTCAGAGTGCCATGCCCTCTATGACTGTTCACCTTCTTCATTAGAATCATCAGAACATACAGCTCTTTTGTTTATCTATATGGCAGGATGATATTTTACACAGTGGTGACACACACATTCAAAAATGAATAGCACAAATTCTTAAGCATTTGGAATGAAAGGGTTTATAAATGAAAACAAACAAATAAACAAAGAGGTGAACTTGGAAGGGAGTACTGTCCTTAACAGAGAAACAGAGTTCTCTCCAGCACCATCAAGAGGTATTTTGAAAAAAATAAACCATTTTATGGTTCTGCCCCAAGTGAGCTAAAACTTTTCAGTTGATTTTGAAGCATCAGAAGATGAGAGGCAGTGTGTCACACAGGGTTTATCATCAACCCAAGATAGATGATGGTAAAGAAGGTTGGAAAGGTGAAAGCACAGTGATCATCAGGATAAAGAATGGAAAAACCATGGGTGAGAAGATATGAAGATTGGGTAACATTTAATGATGCAGAATATTGTTTAGAGATTTTTTTTATAATTGATCTGTACTTAAGGAACCAAAATTATCAGATTATGAAAGTATCAGATTGATATCAAGTACTGGGTGAAATTCTATATTTCCTGAATTCATTAAAAAATCCATTTGATATAGAAAATTCAGAAAATATCCAAAGTGTGGACACTAGCTCAGCAAACCAACATAGCTACCTCCTTATTATAATGCTCTTGACTCACCAATAAAGAAAAAGACCTGTGGTGATATATTGTGTACCCTAATAAAGCTTGTCTTGAGGGTGAGAGGACAGAGCCAGTCACTAGATTAGACATAGAGGCCAGACAGTGGTGACACACATCCTTAATCCTATCAATCGGGAGGCAGAAATCCATCTGGATCTCTGTGAGTTCAGGGCCACACTGGAAACAGAGCCAGGCAGTGGTGGCACACACCTTTATTCCCAGTACTGGGAAGCACACATGGCTTTAATCCCAGGAAGTGATATCTGGGCAGAAAAAGGTATGTAAGGCATGAGGAAACAGAAACTCACTCTCTTGAGGCTGAGGATTTCGTAGAGGTAAGAACATGGCTGGCTTGTTCTGTTTCTCTGATCTTTTAGCTTTCACCCCAATATCTGGCTCCAGGTTTTCTATTAATAAGACCTTTTAAGATTCGTGTTACAGAGACCTGATAAGGAGGAGTTGATAAGCTTTGCATGAGGACAAGAGATCACCCCATCCTTATTATTATATACTCCAGACTTCTGCAACCCTGCTACAGGGATAAAGAACCCTGGGAGATACAGTATGCTAGAAACTGCCAGATGACAAGGGGACTAAACTACTTCTTGCCTACTCCCAACACAGAGAAGACAAAATTTGTATCTAAATGTCCAAGTTGGAGTCAATAAATAGACTACTCTTGCCAAAAGCCAGAGGACAGGAAAGGAAGTGATAGGATGGTACCGGCTCACAGTCTGGCATTCCAATGCCCAGGAGAGATATTTGGAGAAGCCTCTCATCACGAAGCTATCACAGCAACTGTCTGCCTAAAGACAGCCAGAAAAGCAATTATGGCCAATAAAAGGGAAGAGATACAGTAACAAATGCCTCTTTTTCCCCATTACTCTTTCCCAGACACTCCCTTTTCAAGACAAAATCAAAGAAGGGACAAGGGTTACCCAGAAGAGGAAGGAAATGCCATACACCTCCACAAATTCCTAAATTCTAGAATCATACGTTCACTCTGGTGG
Organism: Peromyscus maniculatus bairdii; assembly: GCF_049852395.1. Taxonomy (NCBI): domain Eukaryota; kingdom Metazoa; phylum Chordata; class Mammalia; order Rodentia; family Cricetidae; genus Peromyscus; species Peromyscus maniculatus. Next base: position 53,987,439 of record NC_134875.1, read on the forward strand.
TGATAAATGGGATTATATTGCTATCATATAGTGGTTTGGAGCTAATACAGACAAAGGCCCCAGAGTGAAAAGCTTATCCAACATCTTGAAATGTTACAGAATTAGACTGACATATTTATCAATATTTTCATCTCCCAGAGGGTAAAGATATGTAGTATAAAGCATAGCAAGTGGCACCTAATGGGGAAGTAATAATCATTCATGTTTGTAATCTAATAAGTTGAAACATTTAATGATTCAGTTACATTTACTCATTTTCTTGTCTTTGTCTACTTCTTGCCCATTATAATGCAGCCTTCAAAAAAGAAGCCACTTAGTCATCATCTATTGTATCTTCAGCCCTTAAGAGAGAGCTTGACACATAACTGGTGGTTAATAAAACTTTAACAAGTGTAACACAAGTCCTATGTAGATAGGATGTTAAGTGTTCAAGATTTCAAATAAATAGAACCTTTAAAGACATTATTTATTTGTTTAAAATAAAACATCTTTTATCTAAAATGTGATTCTCCACATATGATCTATATATCATATTTCCTATTTCCATGAACACTGCTAGTGCCCTATAAATACCCTCTTGCCCCACTCCAATATTACTCTGCATAAGTTTTGCTAGATTTTTTCTGCCATTGGGTTTTCTGATATAAACACAGCATGACCAGCATAGGAGGTAAAATGTAAATGCTCTATTAGTAATGTATAATGAGTAGCTCTTTTTATTTAATTTTTTATTCATTTTACATACCAACCACAGATCTCACTTTCATCCCTCCTCCCGCTCCCTTCCTTCTTAACTACTTATAAGAGTTGTAAGTCCAGTTCTTACTCTTTGGTGTACTCCATTAAGAAGTGGCAACTCAGTCCTTGGTGTGTGCTTCAATTGTATGCCTTCCCCTGATGCTCCACTCCCATGCAGCCACTTAACCCTTGTTGTAAGTGTTCCCCTTTTGAAGAATCCAAATAAACATTCGGAAAAGACATTTAAGTGTTCGATATATACTTCATTCTGCATAGATCATGGCAACAACATTTCCAGCTCAGAAGAAGATATTATCTTTAGAATTTCAAACCTTCCCTGGATCTTATGCCTACTCTAGCTCCTCTGCCTTACCTTCCTATTTAAAATTTTTGTAACCCCTAGTGACTTTCACAAAAAACAATTACCTCATGTCCTATTTAACTACTCCTGCGGTGCTCAGTTTTATTTTTTGCTTTACCAATTTAATCATGCTGCTTAAATTTTTAGGATTTACCCATACTATCCCACTCCCAAGCTATTATAACTATAATTGTATCTTCACTGTTTCATTCTGAAAGCTATCTGAAAGTTACATTAACTTTCCCAGAAAGGACTGTTTAATTATTTTGATATAATTAGTGAACCACATGATTATTAAGAAGGATCTTTAAGAATCCATTCACCAAATGGTCATGTTCTTAAATTCCCAAAATATATAGACTATCTCTATATGTTTAAACAGCCTAGAAATATTTCTACCTTTTATAATTAATCTTTCTCTATTCTTGGTGAAAGAAAATATTTAATATATGACTTTAAGTACTTAAATCATCACTGGAATAGAATAAGTTAATCCCATAATTATTTCATCCTGTGGGATCCTGTATGCTGTGGATATGTGTTGTTCTCATTGGCTGATAATAAAGCTGTTTGCCCAATGGTGAGACAGAATAAGGTTAGGTGTTATCTTCAAAATGAAGAAGATGGAGATAAAGAAGGGTGGAGTCAAGAGAGATGCCAGCCAGCCACTAAGGAAGCAAGACATGTAGAAAATGAGGTAACAAACCACAAACTACATGGCAAAGCACAGAGAAGAAATATGGGTTAATTTAAATGTAAGAGCTAGTTAGTAATAAGCCTGAGCCATCGGCCAAAGCATTTATAATTAATTTATAAGCCTCTGAGTGATAATTTAGGAAGCAACCACCAGGTATAATTGGGCATATGGGACAGAAAGCTCCACTTCTGGTTACAATTTCATACATTCACTTTCCTTTCACCTCTTATTTAAGATCAATGAGGATTAGAACAACTGGACATATATACTTATTACATATATTTGACAGCCCTGTATCAAGAGCTTTTGGTAAGCTGAAGTTTATACTTATAATTTATTGAACATTTGTGTATTTCAGACATGTAATACTAATCTGTTATATAGTATTATTGTTGGCATTCAGACCTGCCTCTTGGGGACCTGGCCAGTATGCAGGTGGTACCTTGTCCTGCTCAGGGTCCTGACAGCATCATTCACTCATTGCTATGTGGTCTCTCTACACATGTGCTACCTCCCTTCATAAAAGGGCCCCACCCCCTTTCTCTCTCTCTATTCCCACAAGGTCACATGTGAACCTCCTCTCTCCCCCACTTTCCCATCTCCATTTCTCTTCTTCTCCTTCTCTCCTTAGCTCCTTTCTCTCCCTTCCCACCAATAAAACTCTTGACATGCACTCAGCATGATGTGTCTCTCTCCACAGCTTCCACCCACTGTGACTACTGCACGCCATTTTTAAAATATAACATTTGGTGCCATGAATTCAGCAGGCCTGTGATCTTTCAAAAATTCATTGGGGAATTATTTTCATGATTTTACTTTTGAAGAAAACAACAATTGTGTGATAAGGTAGGCTGGAGAGAGGAGCTCACTTTCTTTTGGTAGAGGATTTCATAGGGGTAAGAACTAGTGGCTTGCTGCTCTACCTCTATGATCTTTTAGCTTTTATCCCAATATCTGGCTCTGGATTTTTTATTAATAAGACCATTTAACAATTCATGTTCATCTGGTAACCCAAGATTTGTGGCACAAATTCACGAAAAAGCCACTTGCCCATGGCCTTGCAGGCCCCAGCTCAGGACCAAGCTGCCCGCAGCCAGAGTCTCCCCAAAACGTGGGCTAGAATCTCTTTAGCTTCTTTTCTCCTCATGGATTGTGATGCTCTCAGGATCCCCATCTTGGACTGATATCAAACTAGGTAGCTGCCTTGAAACCCACTTGGGCTTCTACTGCGGTACGCAAAAGCAGTCAGCTTCAATGTCTCTGTCATTCTAGATTTTTAGAAGCTGCTTACAATGTTCTTCCTATTTACTTAGGTAATATATCCTTCTGGGGTCTTTGATGTAGTTGAAGACTGGACAGTTATAATTTCCCTTGGTTATGGTAAAAGATAAATTAAATATGAAACTTTAGACTCACAAATATAGGATAGATAATAAAATGTTTTTTTTAATTTGCCAAATACAAATAGACTAGATATTGTAACTGTAATTCTTGCTTGATAACTGTTTGCTATATATAATTTTACTACATTAAAGCTAAAATCTTCCTCTTTGATTAGATAGAAAAGGGGAAGTGCTGGGGGATGTCTTTCTGTATGCTGTGAATATATGTTGTTCCCATTGGTTAATAAATAAGCTGCCTTGGCTTAGAGACAGGCAGAAAATCCAAGGAGTGAGACAGGAAAGAGAAAGGTGGAGAGTGGGGAGATGCCAGCTTTCTTTCTTTCTCCACCAAAGGAGAAGCAAGATGGCAGCAGACCAGTAATGACATGGCCATGTAGCAAAACATAGATTAACAGAAATTGGTTAATTTAAAGTGAAACAGCTAGCTAGCAAGAAGCCTGCCATAGGCCATATAGTTTGAAAACATTAAGCCTCTGAGTGATTATTTTATAAGCTGCTGCAGAAATGCAGGGCTGAACAGGACCAGAGAAACCTTCTGGCTACAGTTGTGACTTAGCTAAAATCATGACATTAGAAAAAATTACAGAAAAGTGCTTTTGACTTTGAGTCTGTATGATCATAGCAAGACGTTTTAATGAGTAATAAATTATTTTTCTAGACTTGCAATGCTAAACCAAATCATAAGATAATAAACTTTTTCTCCTGAGCATTAAGGAGGTATAACCCCTCTGTAGAGATGCATGAGCAATATAACACTTAGTCAAGTGAAAGACAGTGAAGATCAACCTATATGTGTTAAATGGTAAGGGAAAAGAAAGTAAGCCAAGTAGTTTGCAGCATGTTCAACGGGTGATTCAGATTTCCCATTGGAAGAGAAAATCTGCCAAACTGCCAATTCAAACAGTCAAAGAGAAAGGCCAGTGTAATCAATCTCCTAGCAGTGTTCATCTGCAGCAGCATTCAGCCTGAAATATCATCATTGATCAAGGAATGTCTTAGAACTGACCAGTGGGTTCCAAACATACAGTTCCACACATCTGTTTAAATAATAAAAGTGTCAGAAGCAGTTCGAGCTTTCCCATGGAAATCTTAGGTTTATTGCATTATAACTTTCCTCTTGGTGATTTTACAACCAGCTAACTGTTGTGTGAAGAAAGTGTATAGGAGCATGCATAATACCTACTATGATGGCACTTTTGCTGCTATTCAATTATTTAGAAATTACCTTTCCCCAAAAATAGTCTGTTCTCCTTACCATTGTCATAAATATGCAATAGTTCTTACTCCTGTAGTTCATATTACCCCAGAGAGCTTTGTGTTTATTGATTCCCTAGGGTTGGCACACAACCACAGCCACCAAAGGCCATGTGCAGAATTGTAAAGGAGGAAGATGATAGGACAATGGCTAATGGATCCATTATTATTCCTTTCTTTGGAGTACCAATTTCTGATATAAGTAGTACTCTCTTGACTAGAGAGTCTTTAAAAATGTAATTGAACTAAATCTTTTGACAGATGATTGCAATGATGATGTTATTCTCAGGTGACATTTGGGTATAGTTTGCAAATTGCCTTCCACACTTTCTTCTCTTCCTCAAAGTGCCAGACACATTGGTTTATAGTTTGTGCTCAAATTGTACTTCTGGAACTAGATGTGTAGACTGAAAACATCATCTAGTTACAGAGAACACATATGAATTCTCATAATAGTATTATTATCAGGGGAATTTTGGAGTTATCACAGTATTTTTCAATCATCTATTCATAAATATGGATTACACCTACATATATACAAATACACAAAGCAGTTAAATAATTTTAAAAACTTGTTATCTCAATCCCTTGACATCTTCTAATTCTGTTGTTAGCTAGAATTAAATCTAATGACCACAGAGAGAAGGTCATATCTAATCAGAAAGCAAAGATGCAGCAATATTCATAAAATTCTATTTATAGGAAGCAAAGTTGGTTCTCAATATGACTTAAACTGACAACAAGACCACAATATTTATCTAATTCAACTTTCAACCAATCATGAAAATGTTTATTCTCTCTATCTCTATCTCTCCTATCCTCAAGCACTTTCTATCAAGTGAAAACAGCTGCATGAGGTGACAGCTGACTCTGTTGATAGCTCTAGTTGCTGGAAATGGAGGTAAAAAGAGACATGGAGACTAAATCACGCAGAGCCAGCAATACAAATTTAGGAAAACAAAGTGACAAGGATAAACAGAGATAAGACACATATGGGAAGAAAAATAAACATATAAAGAAGAGAAAAGGTATATATATATATATATAACTTACAAGAGAGAAAGAGGGATAAAAATGAAGTTCCAAAATGTTGGCATATGGCACAAACATGATGAAGTTAAGAGAAAGACACAGTAACTGCTGAGAGAGAGCAAAAGGGACACAGGTAGCACAAAGAGATGAATACATACTCAGGGACAAAATGCTAATAAGCCAACACGTATGGCATAGAATTTCTTCTTTTCAAACAATGGTGATTACAAGTCTCGGGTTTTAACTTTACGCATAGTACTCAAAAAATGAAAATTGCACTTTCCTAACACTCCTTTTCAGCTAAATGTAGCCAGGTAGTTGTGTCTGACAATTAATATATAACCAAAAGTGCTGCACATGAAAGAGATTAGTAATATTTTAGAGTTGTTCCCATCTTCGAACTGAAAAGTAGTGGGCAAAGGGTCTAACATGCTATTTAGACAAAAAGTGAATCATCAATTTGATGTATTATCTAAATCCTTCACTGTCCAACAATATGCTCAATCAAAATAGTATCAATATTTTTCCAAATATGTAGCATACAGTTTTTTATACTAATTATGATATTATTAATCAGCATTTTAGAAGACAATGGGGTAATATTTGGTACACTTTTAAAAGTACTTAGAAATTTCTTTTCTCAGAACCTACTAAAGAACTCCAAATATATGTACACAGAAATATGTACATATTCAATAAAATCTAGGAACAAACTAAACATGTTTTTCATGGCACTGAAAAAATATATCCATATTGATGAATTCTATATAGGCAATGGTGAGACTGAGGTAAAAGTATCCATAGAAATAAATAAATCTATAAGATATATAAAGAAAGACGATCCACGATGTTTGTATAAAATTTTATTGGCAAATATTTGACATTTAACACTGTAACTTTAGGTAAGGGAGGAGATACCATACAATGTTGAGGGGCAAATTCTACATTTTATTTAGTACTCAACATAGTACTATTAATTCTGTACTTTAAATGTTTTTGTTAATTAGTTTATTTATTTTACATCCTGACCACAGTTTCCCCTTCTTCCTCTCCTCCTATTCCCTACTTCCCTTTCCCTCTGCTCCATCTCAACCCACTCCTCCTTTTCTGTCAGAAAGGGGCAGGTCTCCCATGGGTTGATATCAACAAAGCATGGCATATCAAGTTGCAGTAAAACTAAACACCTCCCATTGTATTAAGGTTGGGCAAGGCAATCCAGTATGAGGAATAGGTTCCCAAGAGCTTAGGAACAGCCCATGCTCCTAATGTTAAGAGTCCCACAAGTAGACCAATCTATACAACACTAATATATATGGAGAGGGCCTAGGTCAGTCCCATGCAGGTCCCCTGGTTGTTGGTTTAGACTCTGAGTTCCTATGAGCCCAGATTAGTTGTTTCTGTGGGTTTTCTTGTGATGTCCTTGATGCCTGTATCCTACAATCCTTCCTCCCTATCTTCGTAGGATTCCCTGATCTTAGCCTAATGTTTGGCTGTGGGTCTCTCCATTTGTTTCCATCAGTTACTGGATGAAGGCTCTCTGACAACAATGACAATTGGATAGTCACCATCTGATCATAGGCCATGGCCAGCTCAGGCTATGTATCCATTATGGCTAAGCTGCTCTCCAAATATTTATGGCTCTTTGACTTTAGGCACTTATTGTACTTTATTGCTTCATTATGAATGGTGGGATCATGCAACTGGCTCTGGCCAACCACCTGTGAGTAAAGGTTTTTGCTCACAGTTGTGTAGCACTTTCAGGCCTCACCACTTGTCATTGTGATATCTTGCACTGATATCTCTATGCAACTGTTACTGGTAATGTTTTTACATGGTGGTTTCTCTATCACCCTGGGTTGTATAATGACTAGTTACTGAGCAGAGCTTCTGGTCACCATACTACATAACTGAGAAATAAAACTACTGTAAAACACCGGAATTTGGAGATTGTGACATCATAATTTAAATTATCCTTAAATTATCTTGAGACAATTAAAATGCTGTAATCTTATATTGAGGGGAATATTGCACTTTCTGGGCATGTTAACTTTGGCAAATTAATGTGATGCCTAGAGAAGCAAATAACTATCTTCACAGAGAATACAAAATGCACAGAAACTATATTATGACATAATCTAGATTCAATATAACCATTTCAATCTACTAGCCAGGTACATATCATTTGATTGCACTCTACTTTGTATTTCTCAGATACTGCAATCTTTATGAGTCAAGAGTCTGTGGTAAGTCTATATCAATCAATTTCAAGTCCATCCATGCCATTTCCCTAACAATATGTGCTAATGCTGTGCCTCTGTGTCACATTTTAGCTATTCTCATAGTATTTCACTCTTGTTATGTCAGTTACAGTGATTTGTTATTAGTGATCTGTGATGACAATGTAATTTTTGTGAGGTGTCATGAACTGTAGCCACAGAATAAAGTTAATTGACCAATTTTCTGGCTGTTACACAGAGCACTCATTCTTCCATTTCTTTCCTAGGGCCTCCTTATTCCTTGAGACACAACAATATTGAAAATAGGCCAGATAATAATCCCACAGTGACCTCTCATAATGAAATTCAAAGAAAGAGTCCCAAGTCTCTCACTTTAAATAAAAAAGCTAGATATTCTTACACCAACTAAGCAGATTATAAATACAAAGGAAAAGTTCTTGAAGAAGACTGAACATGTTATGCCAGTGAATTTCATGAATGATATGATGGTGAAAAGTCTTCTTGCTGAAATACAGAAAGTTTTATGGTCTGGAAAGGAGATCAGACAGCCACAACATTCCTATAGGCCAATGCCTGATTTGGAATGGGGCTCCTCTTCTTCAATTCTACAAAAGCTGCAAGAAATGATGGAGCTGCAGACAAAAAGGTTGAGGCTCACAGAGACTAGTTCTTAAGATTTGAGTGAAGAAATTGTCCACATGACATTAAATGGCAAGGTAAAGTAAGTAGTGCTGGTGCAGATGTTGCAGCAAATTACACAGAATCAAAAGCTCGAGCCAAGACTATGGGTGGAGGAGACTATACTAAACAACAGGTTTTCAATGTACATTAAACAACCTTTTATTGGAAGAAGATGCCATGAAGGACTTTCCTATGTGGTGCCTTACTTTTGTGTTTTCACTTATTTGCTTTGTTGTTGTTTGTTTCTGTTGTTGTGATAAAACACTGACCAAACTTCAGAAAGGAGGGTTTATTTGCCATACATACAATCTATCTTCAATGGATCCAGGACAGGAGCTAGAGGTACATATTGAAGCAGAGATCATGGAAGAATGCTATTTACTGGCTTGCTTCCTCTGGCTTGCTCACATACTTTTCCTAGACTGCCCAGGCCCACCTGCTAAGGGAAAGCCCTGCCCACAGTGGGCTTGGCACTCCTGCATCAATTTGCAATTAAGAAAATACCCATTAGACATGCCCACAGGCCAGGACAATCCAATAGAGGCAATTGCTTTCTCTCTTTCTCTCTTTCTCTCTTTCTCTCTTTCTCTCTCTCTCTCTCTCTCTCTCTCTCTCTCTCTCTCTCTCTCTCTCTCTCTCTCTCTCTCCCTCCCTCCCTCCCTCCCTAGGCTTTCTCTGTGTAGTTTGGTGCCTGTCTTAGATCTCGATCTGTAAACCAGGCTGGCCTTGAACTCACAGAGATCCACCTGGCTCTGCCTCCCTAGTGCTGGGATTAAAGACATGCACCACCACCGCCCGGCGGAGGCAATTTCTCAATCATGGTTTCTTCCTTCCAAGTATATCAGGTTGACAACTAATGATAGCTATGAGAGGACATCAACATATGGTTTCAAGTCTTCAGAGGTCAGTCTCATTTTCCTGTTAGGTGCTAATGTAGCCAACGACTCTACAAAGAAGCCAGGGTTAATTTACCATTAGGAAAATCCTTAGGTCCCAAAGAATTCTACATGGCTTATAAAAGCCAGGATAATATCATATCTGTTTGTAGTATGTTTTAATGAATAATTTAATGTCACTTAAGATCTACTGCTAGGAAAAACAAAGACAATCTTTCAAAATTTTACTGTTAATTGCCAAATCAACTGGTCACCTAAGAGCTCCAAGGAAGATGTGCAATGGTGTTAAAATTGTTCTTGTGCCTACCACCACATTAACCAACAGCTCTTGGATCAAAGACTGTAGGGCATAGATGGTAAGACTAAAACTTCAATAGATAGTGATTCCTGAAGGATCCAGAAAAACAAAAAGTGTACATCTCCTGGAGAAGATCTATTCTTTTTAGGTACCATTATAAACATCAGTGACCCAAGGAAATAGGCCAAAATAGAAGTAGGTTAAATGGTCTTCACTTCGAAGGAGTTTCAGACAAGTTGATTCCACCCTTCATGGATAACTGAGGCATTCAGTCATTTGATGTATGAAGTAACTATAGCTTTGGAAGAAAGAAGAGCTAGAATTGTAAGTGGAACCTAAAGATGTGATTAAATTGCTACAAATCTCATGGTAAAAAGTTAAGCACTCAGCCGGGCGGCAGTGGCGCACGCCTTTAATCCCAGCACTCGGACAGGCACCAAAACTACACAGAGAAATCATATCTCAAAAAACAAACAAACAAAAAAGTTAAGAGCTGTTGCTGTTTCTTTTGGATGAGAAAAAAAATATAAGTAGTTTCTACTCCTGGTACATACAGTGTGAACATGGTGGAAATGACAAGAGCAGATTGATAGTATTTTACAAATGTAGCAGAGAAGGCAGTGGCAGGGCTTGAAAAGATTCAATTTTGAAAGAAGTTCTACTGTTGGTAAAGTGCTGTCAAACAGCATGACAAACTAGAGAGAAATCTTTCAAAGACGATGAATCAATTGATGTAGGAGACTTCACTGTGGTCTTATTTTAAGAAATGGCCACATGCCACTCCAACTTACAGTAACTGCTACCATCAGGCAGTATCCATTAGCATCAAAGCAAGATACTTCACCAGGTTAAGGCTTATGACTTGCTGATGGTTCAGATAATTGTTGGTGTTTCATAGCATAAAAATACTTTTAATTAAGGTATTTAAGTTGACTTTTTAAAAAATGTATTACCATTCTGGACAGTGTAAAAATAAAATTTATAAACACTGGGGAGAAAGTATGCTATTCATTTTCTTTTGATAGTCGCTTTGTTCTAGTCATCTGGAACTTAGCCCACAAGGCCGACAGGGTATGCCTGTATTTCAAGGGCAAAGATTATTGGTTTTATGTTGTTGTTGTTTATTCCCAGTACCACAGAACACAGCAAGTAGAAGACCAATTATTCTTGAATATTGAACAAAGAAAATTTTGCCCTGAACCTGTGGTTTTGTTATTTCCTACTAAATATCATCATCTGTTTGAGAAGGGAAGCCAAAGAATCATTCATATACTTTAAAAATAACAACTATGCTAAAAAAATATTGGGGAATCAAGACTCAAAATTATCCTTCATATTCCCCAGAGAAAAAGACCTTAGGCAGGAGAAATTTTTCAAAATAGGTAAGTAGAACAGCAAGTTTAGAAAGAGAATGTATTAAATGGAACAGAAAGAAATGGGATAATCAGAGACCACACAAAGACTGGCTACTAGGAAAGGGAGATGGGACATGCATGAAGCATGGGCTCAGAGAAAATAGTCTTTTGAAAAATAAACTATTGTTCTGCTTATGATTAGATTGGGGACATTATGGGTTTTGAGAAATAATATAATTTGTCCTTTGGTGAATAAGAGATTTAAACAAACTTTCAATGATGAAAGAAAGGACTCAGAATAAAGGGAATGATTTTTTTAAAAAAGTGTATAATTGCACTATAGTATAAGGATACCAGAGATGAAGAAGTAAACATTACTGGAGCTTAAAATAAAGGTTTTGCCATATACAAGGGACTCTTCTTTCTTTACTTAGAAACAGAAGGCAGAAATAATTGAAGAAGACATAAGTGTAGTACGAATCTTAAAAGGTCTTATTAATAAACACAAACCAGGGAGCCAGATATTGGGGTGAACGCTGAACGATCAGAGAAACAGAACAAGCCACAGCTAATCTCACCTCGCCAATTCATCAGCTGATCTCGTTTCCTCAAACTGGAAGCCTCTGTGTCCTCATCCAAATGGATGTCAGTTGAACTGCTGCACAAAAGCTTAAAAGCATAACAGATTCTAGTTCCTGGTTTTCACACCTTACATACCTTTCTACTTCTTGCCATCACTTCCTGGGATCAAAGGCGTGTGTCACCATGCCTGGCGGTTTCCAGTGTGGCTTTGAACTCACACCTCTGAAATGCTAGGATTAAAGGCATGTGTGCCACCATTTTCTGGCCTCTATGTCTATCAAGTGGCTGTTCTGTTCTCTGACCCCAGATAAGTTTATTAAGGTGCACAAAATATTGGGGGACACAATATCACATAAGTTTATAAATCGTGTGGGAAGTTACCACCTTGTGGCTTTACCATTCCTTATCAAAATAGCTTTCAAGTTATTTTGGAGAAAGGAGAACTGGCATTTTAAGGAAGGACAATTTGATCATGAATCTCTGTTAAGGTCACCATTAACTTTTAGCAACCATTTTTTATTTACTTCATTTTAGACTGAGCTATTTGACTATATCTAGTACACTTGAACTTCAATTTTCTATATTACTTCATTTAACTTTTTCAACAGGAATCTAGTGGGAGTAGCTTAATAGAACTTCTGCAGTTTACCATGATGTCATTTTTTCTAATACCATTAATCCTTATACTTTCTCCTTTCTACATTCAAGCCAACTGAGGTTTTACAGTACATTAAAAATTTCTTAAGCTGAATATAATTGGCCATATGTGAACTTTTGACCCTCTTCCACACACACTTTCTCAACACCACTGGTTTACTTCTCCTGGTCTTCTATGAAGTTTTGTGGTCTATATGAACAATTACAATCCCTTATTTAAATATTATAAGTTAGAATCCTCAAATGAGAGAAAACAGGGGATTTTTGTCTTTCTGAGATTAGGCCAATTCACTTAATATAATCTTTTCATGCTCCATCCATTTTCCTGAAAATTTTCTAACATCTCAATTAAATTCTATTATGTCTATCTGTTTTTCTGTTGGTGAGCATACATGCTGGTTCTGTTTCCTTGATATTATGAACAGAGCAACGATAAACATGAATTTTCACATATGTCTGTGGTAGAATATAGTGTATTTGGAGGCTCATGCCCAAGAGAGGTGTAGCTGTAACCCAGTATATCTGAACAAAATAATAAAAAGTAATGAAATTAGTATGCACTAATATGCATGTTATCTAAGTTATGGTATATCCATATGGTGAAATATTATTTAATACTTGTTTGGTATGTAAAATTTTAACAATATGGAGAATGTTCATAACAATAATAAATCAGTAAGATAAAAGAGTGACACACACACACACATATATATATATATATATATATATATATATATATATGCAATATCTACAATATGATTTATTTAGGAGAAGATGAAGCCTTAATGTTCAAAATGAGTTTAAATTATATTATACACTGGAGTAGTTGCACAACAGAAAATAGACTCCATGATTTCTGTGTGTGTGATGGCTTTTTGTTTTCTTTTCTTTGGGGAGGGAGTATTTTTTTATCTTATTGGTTTTTATTTTTAGTCTGCCTGATTTTATTTCATCTTGGGGTTATTTTTCTTTTTTGAGAGAAAAAAAACATGAGGTTGGGTGAATAGGGAGGTGGAGAGAATCTGGGAGAAGTTGAAAAAGGAGAAAGACTATGATCAAAATACACTGTATGAAAAAAATATTAATTATACAAATTATATTATACCTGTCTTAGTTTGGGTTTCAATTGCTGTGATGAAACACTATATAACCAAAAAGCATATTGGGGAGGAAAGACTTTATCTGGATTACACTTCGACATCACTGTTCATCACTGAAGGAAGTCAGGCCAGGAACTCCAATAGGGCAGGAACCTGGAGGCAGGAGCTGATGTAGAGACTATGAAGGAGTCCTCCGTACTGGCTTGCTCCCCATGGCTTGCTCAGCCTGCTTTCTTATAGAACCACCAGAATACCAGCCAAGGGGTATCCACACTCACAATAGGCTGGGCCCTCACCCATGAATCACTAATTAAGAAAATGCCATACAGCTGTATCTTATGAAGTCATTTTCTCCATTCAAATAACTGTGTCAAATTGACATAAAATTAGCCAGCACAATTGACCCCTTGTCAACATGACAAACAAACACATCACTGTTAACATCACTGTCAAGCCACAAAGTTTCTTGTCCATCTCCCAAGATCACACATGAATAACATTACAACATAAAATATTTTACAAACTTAAAAATTCCCAGTCTTTACATATTCAAAAGCTTTAAAATTCAATCTTTTAAAATTCCAAAGTCTCTTTTAAAACCTAGACTCTCTTTTAAAATTCAGTCTCTCAACTATGGGCTCCTGTATAATAAAAAGTAAGTTAAATACTTTGTTACTTCAGGAGGGAAATACCAAGGCACAGTCAGAATCATATCAAAACAATGACCAATATCTGAGATCCCCTCATGATCTTCTGGGCTCCTCCAAAGGGCCTAGATAACTTCTCCAGCTCTGCCCTCTGCAGCACACATTTAAGATCTAAGCTCAGATCACCCTCACTCCCTACTGATACGGTTCTTGGTGGTCATCCCATGGTACTGGCATCTCCAAAATGCTGGGGTCTTCTGCTTCTGGACTGTACTTTCACCAATAGCCTCTCATAGGCTCTCTTCACGGTGCCAAGCCTCAACTTCTCTGCATGATTCCTTCTACCATGTGCCTTCAACTGCTACCATAGTTTCACCTTCACCAATGGCCTCTCACAGCACCAAGCCTCAGCTGCTATACATGACCTCTCCATACCTCAAAACCAGTACCACCTGGATGACTCTTACACTACAAGTTTGGCTGCCAGCAAAAGGTTCAACCTTGGCCACCTCTAGAACACAGCTTCTCTGTGCTGACTTTCAGGAAACACTTTCCATGGAAGGGGTAATGATGCAATTGTATTATAACCTCAAAAAAATATGAATTCAAAAAAATATTTTTAAAACAACTGAATACTGCTGTGTGGTTATGCAATATTTTCACTCTCCATTCATTACTTGATGAACATTTACACAACTACATTTTTTAGTATGAATGAAATAGCAATGAACACGGATGTGCATCTATCTCTGTTTCAGTGTATGGGGTCCTTTAAGTATATGCCCAGGAGTGGTATAACTATTTTTAGCTTTTTGAGAAACCTCCATGCTTATTTATATAGTCACTGTACCAGTTTACACTTCCATCCGTATGAATGAGGTTTCCCCTTCCCCACATCCTCATCAGCATTTGTTGTCATTTGTTGAAATCATTCTAACTTGAGTGTATGGAATATCAAAAAAGTTTTATTTCAATTTCCCTTGTAACAAAAGATGTTGCACACTTTAAAAATGTTTATTAACTATTTGTATTTCATCTTTTGAGAATTCTTTGTTTCTACCCATAGTCCATTTTTTAAATTAGGTTATGTTTTAATGTTTAGGTTTTTCTGTTAATTACACATTTGTAATATTAATACTCTTCCAGATGTAGAGCTGGCAAATTTTTAATATCCATAAGAACTAGTATTGCTAAAGGGACCACACACTGAGGATACAGCACAAATACAAACATGGGAATTAAGCTGGAAGCCTCTACCCCATTGGCCAGAATTCATGGTGCCAGTAGGTTATATCCAGGCTTTGGGGGTGAAAAGGGCATCAACAATCTTATTCACCTGTGGATTTTGAGTACTACAATACTGACTTTCCAGGCAAGATATTTCCATGGGTACAATAGTGGCACCATCGCTTGGGGGTAACCAACTACTTTGTAATTGGATTTGAAGACCACAAATTCTACATTTCACATTTTTATTCCCCATAGCTTTAATAAGAGCTAACATCTGAATACACATTTCTTTTTTTTTTCTTTTTTGGTTTTTCAAGACAGGGTTTCTCTGTGTAGCTTTGCGCCTTTCCTGGAACTCACTTGGTAGCCCAGGCTGGCCTTGAACTCACAGAGATCCACCTGGCTCTGCCTCCCAAGTGCTGGGATTAAAGGCATGCGCCACCACTGCCCGGCCACAATTCTATGTAGTGTCTGTCAATATGGGTGTAGGACTGGCCACTTAATCCTGGACAACCTATTGAGTGGGAGTTTGTTTCAGGAAAAAAGAACTATCAATCCCTTAGCAGCTTTTGACAACCTATAGCTTCTCAACTAGGAGTGTGGCTTTGTGTACTCTCTGCCCATCCATGCTGGAATACTGACTGGTGTTTCCTTAATTTACCAGTGGACTCCTTGGTATTTTTATGATCAGAAATAAACTATTGATTATCAAACTTAGGAGCCAAGTGCTGGATTATGTCAGAGACTCACAAAGATATTTCACTCCCTCCTACACATTAGACAATCTGAATACCCTTTAATTTGATTCACTCAATATATACAGAAAATAAACTATTTATCCCACTGGACACAAAGGCTATAATATTGTGACAATGATATACGTATCCTTGTTCTCACACAGGTAATAATCTAGTGGGATAATTCCACATTAAACAATCAACTATAATATGTAATTATAATTATAGTATGCATAAGAAGGAGTGTAGCACAAATTGTTAGAAGGTCTTATTAATAAAAACAATCCTGGAGCTAGGTATTGGGGTGAATGCTGAAAGATCAGAGAAACAGAACAAGTCACATCCAACCTCACTGTGCCAAATTCTCAGCTGATCTTGTTTCCTCATACTGGAAGGCTCTGAGTCATCACTCAAATGGATCTCAGCTGTACTGCTGCTAAAAGCCTACAAGCTAAAAGGGGCTCTAGTTCCTGGTTCTCACACCTTATACACCTTTCTGCTTCCTGCCATCACTTCCTGGGATTAAAGGCGTGTCACCACGCCTGGCTTTTTCCAGTGTGGCTTTAAACTCTCAAAGATCCAGGCAGATCTGCCTCCTGAATGCTAGGATTAAAGGTGTGTGCTACCACTGCCTAAACCTATGTTTAATATACTGGCTGTTCTGTTCTCTGACCTCCAGATAAGTTTATTAGGGTGCACAATATGTTGGGGGACACAATATCACCACAAAGGAGATACAGATGCTGCTTGGAGATCCAATCTAGTATATGATGGTTATGTAAATCTTGTTTCAAAAGGGACAGTTGGTTTGAGTACTGAATAATGTTATAGCTGAACCTCTGTTAAAATTCTAATAAAGGTTTTGTTGCATGATTTTAAAAAAATAAAGTAGTCAGGATCCATAATATACCATTAGGTTAAAAAAAATTCACATCTTGCCGGGCGGTAGTGGCGCACGCCTTTAATCCCGGCACTCGGGAGGCAGAGCCAGGTGGATCTCTGAGAGTTCTACCAAGTGAGTTCCAGGAAAGGTGCAAAGCTACACAGAGAAACCCTGTCTCGAAAAACCAAAAAAAAAAAAAAATCACATCTTGTCTTGTCCTGAAAGAATTAGCAAACAAAAGTTTTATGCAAAGTAGTGATATATCCATTTTGAAACATGTTATTCTAGCTCCTGTACAGAAAATGAATTAGAAATAGGCAAAGAACAATGAGGACAGCATTCTCAAAAATAGACACAGTCTATCATAGGTAATGTGTTGGCATAATGACCACTAAAATAATGAAAAGACTTTGAGGAAACACTGTAAAAGTTGAGACTAAAGTATAGAGATAATATAGCCACTAAGTGATATTTTTGTACTTTCTTGATCTTTCAGAAACAAATGACACAGACTGCCCACACACTCAAGTGGTCTTGTTTTAGATCCTTGCTCCTATTCTAACTAGATAGGAAAATGTCTGGTCAGAAGTCCAGTGTGGAAGATGTTGCAGAACATGTCCAGATGAAGGATAGTGGTAGTAAAAGATGACAGGTTAGGGTAATAATGATAAAGAAAATTTGATTGACAAAGTATATCTAAGAAGTGAAGCTTTATAGCACACGCCCTTAATCCCAATAGTTGGGAGTCAGGTAGGTGGATCTCCCTCAGTTCAAGGTCAGCCTGGTCTACCTAGTGAGCTCCAGGCCAGCCAAGGCTACATAATGAAGCCTGCTCTCAAACCATCTTTTACACTGTGGATGTATGCCTTACATACAACATAATCATTTGAATTTGGATTGGCTATATTCTTTAAGATCTAGTTTTGTGGCTTAATTTATGCATGTTCCTCTGGATACTAAAGGAGACATACAAATATCTATGAATATTGTCAAGTCTCCTACACATGAGTTTAAAATCAGTATGGTAAAATGATAAATTCAAGTTCCATCCTTTTAAACTGTAAGATCTCAGTTGTGCATTTAAAGCCCATGTGTTTATCCCCATCTCATTGTGTCAGGATAATCCCAGTAAGCACGGATCCTAAAGTCAGCCACTCCTAAAACATCAAACTGTTCATGGCCTTCCTTGGTGGCAATTAAGGTAGTGGTCCAAAGGCCACACTTCCTCTTTGGTTCTCTCCTCTCTGTGTCTCTTTCCTATCTTGCTCAGCTAGATTTTTGAAGCAGAGTACCCTCTACTCATTTGCTCTTCTTAAAAGACTTTTCCAGTTCAGTCAAATATCCAAAATTATATACTGTGTCCCAGGAAATCTGCTACTGTGACTTTTCAGAGACTGAGGAAGCATACACAGGGTCTGCACAGGTCTGCACCAGGTCCTCTGTGCATACATTATGCCTTCCAGGTGTTTTTATGGGATTCCTGAGTGTGTGTAAATAGGTCTCAAATGGTTGTGCCTTTTCTTGAGGTCTTTTCTTTGTTTTATCCAATTCTGATGTGTTATTTTTTGTTGAATCCTATTCTATTTAATTTACTATATATTATATTGTATTGTTATATCTTAGAAGGCTGTTTGTTTTCTAATGAGAGACAAAAAGGGAGTAGACTCAGATGGGAAAAAAGGTAGGGAGGAACTGGGAGTAGAGGAAGGGGAAACCATAATCAGGATATATTATGTAAGAATAAAATCTATTTTCTTTTTTTTTCTTGATATATTTTTCTCTTATTGTAGTCATTTGTTAGTTTGGAATGCCAAAGTGACAAATAACAACCATGGTGACAAAAGCAATATAAGTTGAATTACTTCTCAGTTCTAGAGATCAGAAGTTTTCTTTTTTTTTAATTTAATTTAATTTTATTTTACAATATAATTTAGTTCTACATATCGGCCACGGATTCCCTTGTTCTCCCCCCTCCCAGCCCCCTCCCCTTCCCCCCAGCGCACCCCCCATTCCCACCTCCTCTAGGGCAAAGCCTCCCCCAGGATTGAGATCAACCTGGTAGACTCAGTCCCCTCCTCCCAGGCTGAACCAAGCATCCCTGCATAAGCCCCAGGTTTCAAAGAGCCAGCTCATGCACTGAGCATAGGACCTGGTCCCACTACCTGGATGCCTCCCAAACAGAACAAGCCAATCAACTGTCTCACCTATTCAGAGGGCCTGATCCAGTTGGGGGCCCCTCAGCCATTGTTTCATGGTTCATGTGTTTCCATTCATTTGGCTATTTGTCCCTGTGATTTACGCAACCTTGGTTTCAACAATTCTCGCTCATATAAACCCTCCTCTTTCTCACTAATTGGACTCCCGGAGCTCCACCTGGGGCCTGGCTGTGGATCTCTGCATCCAGATCCCTCAGTCGTTGGATGGGGTTTCTAGCACGACAATTAGAGTGTTTGGCCATCCCATCACCAGAGTAGGTCAATTCAGGCTTTCTCTCGACCATTGCCAGCAGTCTATTGAGGGGGTATCTTTGTGGATTTCTGTGGACCTCTCTAGCACTTTGCTTCTTCCTATTCTCATGTGGTCTTAATTTACCATGGTCTCCTATTCCTTTTTCTCCCTCTCTGTTCCTGATCCAGCTGGGATCTCCCGCTCCCCCAAGCTCTCTTTCCCTTGACCCTCGCCCTTCATTACCCCCACTCATGTCCAGGCTGTTCATATGGATCTCCTTCATTTCTCCATCATTGGGTGATCCCCATGTCTTTCTTGGGGTCCTGTTTTCCAGGTAGCCTCGCTGGTGATGTGAGTAGCAGTCCAGTAATCCTTGTTCCACTTCTAGTATCCTCCTATGAGTGAGTACAGACCATGTTTGTCTTTCTGAGTCTGGGTTACCTCACTCAGGATGATTTTTTTCTAGATCCATCCATTTGCCTGCAAACCTCAGGATGTCATTGTTTTTCTCTGCTGAGTAGTATTCCATTGTGTATATGTACCACATTTTATTTATCCATTCTTCAGTTGAAGGGCATCTAGGTTGTTTCCAGGTTCTGGCTATTACAAACAATGCTGATATGAACATAGCTGAGCAAGTGCCCTTGTGGTATGATAGAGCATTCCTTGGGTATATGCCCAAGAGTGGTATAGCTGGATCTTGGGGGAGATTGATTCCCAGTTTTCTAAGAAAGCACCATATTGATTTCCAAAGTGGTTGTACAAGCTTGCATTCCCACCATCAGTGGAGGAGAGTTCCCCTAGCTCCACATCCTCTCCAGCATAAGGTGTCTTCAGAGAAACAATCAATCAATGGGACCTCTTGAAACTGAGAACCTTTTGTAGAGCAAAGGATACGGTCAACAAGGCAAAGTGACAGCCAACAGAATGGGAAAAGGACTTCACCAACCCCACATCTGACAGAGGACTGATATCCAAAATATATAAGGAACTCAAGAAATTAGACATCAAAACGATCAACAGTCCAATTAAGAAATGGGCTATAGAACGAAACAGAGAATTCTCAACAGAGGAAACTCAAATGGCTGAAAGACATTTAAGGAATTGCTCAACATCCCTAATCATCAGGGAAATGCAAATCAAAACGACTCTGAGATACCACCTTACGCCTGTCAGAATGGCTAAGATCAAAATCTATTTTCAATAAAAGAAAAAAGATGCAGGCGGTTGTTGTTGTTGTTTTTGTTGTTGTTGTTGTTGTTGTTGTTGTTGTTGGTGGTGGTGGTGGTGGTGGTGGTGGTGGTGGTGGTGGTGGTGGTGGTACACGCCTTTAATTCCAGCACGTGGGAGACAGAGGAAGGCGGATCTCTGTGAGTTTGAGGCCAGCCTGGTCTACAGAACGAGATCCAGGAAAGGCTCCAAAGCTACAAAGAAACCCTGTCTCGAAAACAAAAAACAAACAAAAAAAAATGCTACTATGAGTTTTTTCTTCTTGTAGCACAGGTAGCCAAAGAAAGAGAAAGTACAGAAAAAATAATCAGAAGAGACAATGAATATGATATGGGCATATTATTACAATAAAACAATGCTGATATAAGACTAGTATTATAGTAAAAAATAACATTGTATTTAATGGAACAAAAGTGTCCACTAGAACAGAATTAATGACTGGTTTACTTTCCTTCCAAAGAGTGGGCTTCTGCTGAAGTGTTTTCCTTTATACCTTCTCTAATTATATCATTTTTGCTGTCATCATTGTTTGTTCTTTTGTTTGTTTGTTTGTTTGTTTGTTTGTTTTAGTGAAAGACATTTTTTCTATAAATTTAAAAACAAATGGTTTAAACAAGCAAAAACTTAACTAGGTGAGTAGGGAGATAAGTAGTTCAATAAATGGATGGGAGAGTATGTGGGTAGGGGGGTAGATTTTAAAAAATAGAATGGGAAGAAATAGTGGTCATTCCAAAATATGTTGTTGGTAGAGGAGCACAATTTTGAAGAACAGTATACAACTAAAACTATTTTACAATATAGTTTAAACACAAAGTGCTACTCTCTTATTAAATGTTCATTTACTACACAGAGAAAAGTGATAGAGTTTTTAAATCAAAATGATGTCATATAATACCTACTGTTAGGTAACATGTTTTACTTATTATATGATAAAGTTTTTCATACACTACTACAAATAAACCTACTTCATATTTTATAGTGGATACAAAATACACCATTGCTGCTTTAGTCCATAACTAAAAAAATAAGTCATCCACAAGAATCATTAATGGACACTAAGACAATCTTACAATGAATAACTATATTTGTGTGTACATAATGTATAATATTCATATGAACATTTTTCAAAAAGATAAACTCACAGAAGAATGGTGTCCCAAAGATAACTAGATTTTATATTTTGAAAGATTTGCCAAATATTCTTCAATTAACTGACTATCAATTAATAGTCCGACCCACCAAAAAATGAGTGAGCATTTATTTTGCATTCTCAACCAACAATGATATACTGTTTACATCTGTATTATAGCTTTAGTTGTGAGTTTATGGTTTATATGTTTATTGACTTTTTAAATTTGAAGTTTTTAACTGATGTAATTTGAAGGCTCAGATTCTTTCATCTCAGGGTCAAAAAACATAAAAATGAATAAGGGGTACTAGGTCATATTTCAATACATATACACATTGTATAATCATTAAGACAGAGTGAGCATGTATATCTCCTCAAATATGTGTCATTTCTGTATAATAAAAATGTTAAAAATCCCTTCTCCTTTTTGGTAATTTATTTTTCTGTAAATAGCTTTGCCCATATCTTTTGTTTAATTTTCACTCAAATGCTAGATTTTTAAAATGATTTTAATAAAATATCCTTATATCTATTTATATTTTTATCAGCAAAAGCATCTTTAAAGTCAAGAAGTATTTCTTAAGTGTTCTGAAAGCCGAAATGTTAACTGCCAAGTATGGTGAATGCTTATTTTAAAAAGAAAACACTAAAATCCAGGTGTTTGAGTCATTCTTTACAAAAAAAAAAACAGGAAGTACTTTTTGTCCAAAGAAAGATAGAAAAAGACAGTTTATGGAAATTGCCATCTTCAATATCACTGTCTATTTATACAGTATTTTGACAGTCATTAAGCAAAGAGAAACTGCAGGGATGGGACGGATACACATGAACTACATCAGCGCCTGCCAAAGAGTTGAAGCACTTACAGAGTATACTCAAGTTGAAGACTCCTTTTGTTCTTCTCATCCCTTTGCCATGAATGGACAGGAAGGTACTTGTTTGGGAAATTGTTCCAGTGACAAAAGATTCTATATTTCTTACTTACAGTAAATGGCTAGCACCTGGAATCAGCCTGTTAGATAACAAACACTTCTATAAATGCAAGAAACTGAATGGCAATTCAGCCCCATCCTGGCCCTTTATCCTTCAAATGACTTAGCTGTTTCTTACTCAGTTTAAAAAGTAGTGATTTGAAATGTCTTATTTCTCTAGCTTTCTCCCCTAAAAACCTCTGAAGGTCTAGGCCAATACTAGTTCCAGAACTAGAAAGGAGTGTCAAGTCTATTTGGTGAATGAGTTAATGGTCTTAGTCAGTGGTGTGCTAATAAGTATTCAACAATCTGCTCTTCACAGAAAATTTCCAGAAGCCTTGGTTGGTAGCCTTTGCAAATTCCTATGATATAAATATTACTACTGTAGTTGATCTCAGTGTACCACTGGTATGTCATTAAATACAGCATTTAAAAAAAAATGGGTACAAACATCTGTTACTAGCCAGAACAAGCCAGTTCCAGAACACTATTGCCCTCAATTCTGTCTGCTAAGCCTAGTCAGTGTCTGTTTGTGGGTGCTCTAGGATTACATCTATATTTGCTTTGGAACTGCTGTATATTCAGAATGGATGATTCTGGACAGATGACAGCCAGCAAGACCACATATCAGAGGTGAAGCTATTGCTATTCCCTTTAACCCAGAACAGTTTTTAACAAATTACAGTATAACTCCCTTATTTATTCACAAGTAAAATATCACCAAGACATTATCTTAGGATGTAGCTAAACACAAAAATTCAAATGTAAAAGCAAGTTCAAGGGATTAAGAATACAAGGCTTGGCCAGGAAGTGGTGACACACGCCTTTAACCCCAGCACTTGGAAGGCAGAGGCAGGTCGATCTCTTTGAGTTTGAGGCAAGAATGGTCTACAGAATAAGTTCTAGGACAGCCAAGAGTACACAGAGAAACTCTGTCTCAAAAACAACAAAACAAACAAACAAAATACGAGACTTAGAAAAGCAAGTTTAATCTTGGGCCAGCAAAATGAGTGAGCAGGTAAAGGAGCTTGCCACCAAACCTGGCAATTTGAATTTGATTCTGGGACCCACATGATAAAAGAAAGAACCAACCCCTAAAACTTGTCCTCTAACCTTCACACAAGGACTCATAGGTGCACACATACACACTCAAACAAATAAAATGTAAAATAAGAAACTGAGACTCCTTTGGCATGAGAAGGTACTCTACAAGCTACAGAAAGGAAAATCTGGATACCTACCTAGCCACAAAACCTGCCACCTACAACCTGTCCTGCCTGCCAGATGTCCTGGGGCAATGGTGGCTCAGAACTTGTGGGAGTAACCAAGCAATGTCTGGTTTAACCTGAGACCCACACTGCAAGAGGGAGCCCATGCCCCACATAACCTGGATGGCCAAGAACCTGAGATTTGATAGCACAGAGTCTTAGGGTAGAACCAAACATCACTGGCAATAAGTAAATAAATAAATAAATAAATAAATAAATAAATAAATAAATAAATAAATAAATAAATAAATAAATAAATAAATAAAGTGATTCCTAATGATATTCCTCTGGCAGCACATGGGAGTAATGCAGAGACACACAGATAGACATTATGTAGAGGGAGAGTCTAAATTGGACTTCTCCATTAGAGCCCTCCTCTCAGAAATCAGGGAACCCCAAAGTGGAGGAGGAGTAAAGACTATAGGAGTCAGAGGGGTTGGAGAACACCAGGAGAACATGGCCCACTGAATTGACTGAGTAGGGCTCACATGAGCTCACAAGAGACTGGGATGGCAAGCATGGGGCCTACATTGGTCTGTATTAGGTCCTCTGCATATATTTTATGGCTGTTAACTTGGTGTTCTTGTGAGACTCCTAACAATGGGAGTAGGGGTGTCTCTGGCTCTTTTGCTTGCTCTCGGGACTCTTTTCCTCTGTTCGGTTGCCTTGTCCAGCCTCAATATGAGGGTTTTTGTCTTGTCTTATTGTATCTTGTTGTATCATGTTTGGCTGATGTCTTTTGGAGGCCTGCCCTTTTCTAAAGAGGAAATGGAGGGAAAATATGGAAAGAGGGGAGGTATAGGGGAACTAGGGGAAGTGGAGGGAGGGAAAAATACAGTTGGGATGTATTGTATGAAAGAAGAATCTATTTTCAATAAAAAAGAAACCCAAGACTCAAACAAAAGTTCTAGTAAACAATTTGTTGATCACTTTCTAATTCAGAAATCTATCATAACAGAAAAAATAAAATAATGTGGTTAAAAATGAAATAAGAAAAGTCACAATATTTTTTTCTGAAAAAATACAAAGAATGGTTGGTTCCTAAATATTGCTTTTCCCATTATCAATAAGAGATACCTCCATACTCTCCAGCTATGTATTTGCCATTGACACACAATAGAAAAGGCACACATTTGTGAGCTCTACCCTATAGGATCCACTGGTCACCCCTCTAAGCAATCTTATCAAACTAAAGCACCAACACTGAGTTTGCAGTGAGATCTCACATGGACCAATATGATTTGCTTTATAGTCATTATCAAAAAAGCCTCACATAGACAATTTCCTCAAGGGCCTGTATTGATCCTCAGGGATGTAAGGCAAAAGGAAAGCTCAGATACAACCTATCTACTACTCATTGACACAAATTATACTCTTCATCAATTGCTAGTGACTTAACATCATCTCCCTATATTAAACAACAACAAACAAACAAACAACAAAACAAACCACAACATCGAGCCTGTTGGAATAGGTCTATAATCACAGCTACTACTAGAGAGGCTGATGTAAGAGGATTCCAAGTTTGAGGCCTTCCTGGCTAGAGGGAGTTCAAGGTCAGTTTGAGTAACTTTGCAAGACTCTTTCAAAATAAAATGAAGGGATCAGTGATAGAGTGACTATCTAGCATGCTTGAGGTCCTGGGTTTCACCTCCAGGATTGTGAATAAAGGGTTGATATGCAAGTTAGTAATCCTAAGGGAAAGAAATTATGTTAGTTATTTTAGCTTAGAAAAAAAAAGAATCACATTCTGGGAAACTTTCCTAGAATATGAACCAAAGCAGGAGCAAATATTTTATTTCCTGTTCACACCTTCTATCAGGATATATTCACAGTACCCTCTGCTGTTCTGCAGAAATATTACAGCAATACCAGGAGGGAAAAGAAAGTCAATACACCTGCCATAGGAGACCCATCAAAGACACATACTCAATATTGCAATTAAGGAAGTGTGAATATTACAAGGCATCCTGTCTAGGTTTTCAAGGCCCTATTAAAGGAGTTTCTTCCGAATGTGTTCTTTTTCCGAGGAACTGAGGTGCAAACAAGCAGAGGATAACTATTGTAATCAAGATTTATTGCATGAGATACCCTTCAATGGGGCACAGGATACTCAAAATGGCATAGTTTCATAAATGGCATAGTTTCATTAATGGAATCTGTATAGTGGCTGGTTCGGGGCCATGGTGTTTTAGTAAAATAAAGTACTAAGGTTTGATTAATGTGATTCTTTGTTCAAGATAAAACAAAAGAAAACTAACCAAATCACCTCAGTAACTCCATTCCTTGACAACATAAGGCAAAACTACTGAGTACTGATTATAGTCCACCTTGATATTGAGTTAGCTCGTGCATTCTCTCTCCCTCCTATATCCTTCCCTCCCTTCTCTCTCCCCTATATATTTTCTATATGGTGTATGAATTATAAATTTCTCACTTGATTTACTAATACCCATTTCAAATTAGTACCAACATCTTCAAACATATATATATATATGTATATATATACACATATATATGTATATATAATTAAAATAAGCTATAATATCAACTTAGCCAGAATTTGTTGCAGAACTTATCATTTGGCAGTTCTTATTAGATTTCTAAATTTCATCAAACACAGTCAAGATGAAATACTATTGAGCATGGTCTGATGGTCATACATGGGAAATAAACTGGATAACAAAATATAATCATTTGCCTATTACAATTGTCCAAGTTGTATACCATGTCTTTTCTCCACAATCTTGTCAATGCTTCTTATTTCAATGTTTTGTCTTTTTAATGAACTTGCAGCTACATAGCTTCAAGATATTCTGAAATGCTATTATTATACAGTTCAGTGACTATAGAGAATACTAACTTCCTGCATATTTCAGAAAGATGGACGGAAGGCTTTTTAAATGTTTTCACCATAACAAGGTGAATTTTTAAAAATCAGCAGCCATTCATGATAAACATCAACAATTCCAGCACTTGGGAGCCTAAGAAGAGTGGACCACAAATTCGAAGCCATTAGCGATTACACAGTGAATTAAAGACCAACCAGCCTGAGCTTTGTTGCAGGACCTTGTCTTAAAAACAGGGAAGAGGTTATGGATGATATTTGAACAGATCCATATGTTTAATCAGCTTCAAACATGAAATAGTTTCTATCTATCAAATACCACACAGTCCCGCATTATTGTGTACATTTTTGGATTTTGGTAGAGGAGATGAGACCTAAGACTTTGTGCTGGGTAGGTCAGCAGTCCTACCACTGAGCTATAGCCCAAGCACAAATTTTAGTATTATGTATCAACTGGAAATAAATTTAATTAAAAATAAGAGTTTACTCTACAGTAATGGGCTTCCTCTCAGCCATATGTTTTTAAAATCATTCTTGGCTTCCTAGTTCCTTCAGAACAAAGGTTAAAAGCATAATAAGTCCTACAAAGTGCTTCACTTTCTGCCTTAGTCTCACTTCCAATCAAAATACCCGTTGTTTTCTGTGCTTCAGCTGCCCTCTGCTACTTGGAGTCTTAAAGATATTCCAAGTGTTGTCTACTTTCCAGACTATTACACACGCTCTCCCTCTCCCTCTTCACCTGTCTAACTTTTGTCATGTTCCAAGCACCATGTAAATGTACAGTTCTTCCTGTGTGTTTCCTGGTTTGCATTATTTCACAAGATCTCACAGTTCAACATTTCTATTGCCCATCTTCTCCATGTTATTATTGAGTATATTTGTAAATATCACTTAATAATTTTCTCTAGTTCATTTATACATGTATATTCTATATCATGCCTAACAGTATCATTTATATAAAAAGTAGTTAATAAAATTATGCTTGTTGGTAACACTTGACTTCCCAAGTCTTTGTTTTTGTCTTTCTTTGTGGAAGATACGTTGTTGTTGTTGCTGCTGCTGTTTTTATATTTATTTTTTGATTGAGGCACAGGTTACCATGTCACCCTAGTTAGCTGGTGTCAAACTCACTGGACTAAAACATGCAGCAATCCTCCAGCTTCAGCCCCTCAACTGCTATGATTAAAAGTGTGCACCACTATACTGTGCCCAATCTTCAATAATCTTTCCCAGATGGTAAACCACATAATTGTTCCATATAGCCTATGCTAACTGAAATTCTGTAACAAAATAGAATTTGATTATGATTTCTACTTCTGGATAGGTATGGTGAATGTGCTTTATTCTTTTTCTACACCATGAAGTTTGATTTAACAATATTCTGGAGAGCTTTGTACCTTCTAGATCTGTGCTGTTATGAGACACTTATTAAAACAAGTCCCATACTTGATGTCAGTGTTCTATTGCTAGGATTCATGTCAGATACCTATAGCAAACAAATTACTTTATTCTACATATGGCATGAACTGCCAACATTAGTGCCTCGGTCATTTAGTTAGTCCTATAGATAAGGATTTATTTTGCCTTGCCTTTTATACTATTCCCCATTTTATACGGCTTTCAATTTTAATGAGGATCTCTATCATCTCAGCCTTCCCTTTCTTTGCAGCTTGTATTACACATCACTGAAAGGGTTTTGTTTGCATTTTTCTTTTCTCTGACTGCTAATTTTTTATTATGAATTTCTCTTCCCAAATGCCATTACAATAGACTTCTGATCACAGGATTACTATCAAAAAACAACGGGGACTTGTCAAGAATTAAAAATCTAACATAACACAAAGAAAGCCTTCATGTAGAGTTCATCTTAAACCCATCAGAATGGCTAAGATCAATAAAACAAGAGACAGCTCATTCTGGTAAAGATGTGAAGGGGATCACTAATCCATTGCTGGTGGGAGTGCAAACTTGTACAGTCACTATGGAAATCAGTGTGGCAGTTCCTAAGAAGATGGGAATCAATCAACTTCAAGATCCAGCTATACCACTCTTGGGCATACACCCAAAGTACTCTCTATCCCACCATAAAGACACGTGCTCAACCATGTTCATTACTGCTCTATTCACAATAGCCAGAAAGTGGAAACAACCTAGATAGCTCTCAACAGAATAATGGATAAAGAAAATGTGGTACATTTACACAATGGAGTATTCCTCAACTGTTTAAAAAATGAAATCATGTAATTCACAGGTAAATTAATGGAACTAGTAAAAAAACATCCTGAGTATTGTAACACAGACCCAGAAGGACAAATGTGGTGTGTGTTCACTTATATGTGGATATTAGTTATTTATTCATTGATAACCATGCTACAATCCATAAAATCACATACTTTAGATGTAGAGTAGGGGACTAGGTAGCAGGGACAGACAGAATAAATAGTTGTGGATTGACGGGGGTTGCTGGAACAGTGGAACTCAAGTGGAGGGGTGAGAGGGATGATGGAGGTAACGTAGGGAGAGACAGATAAAATTAAGGGACATTTGAGGGATAGTATAGAGACCTAATACAGCAAATGCTTCCTAAAATATGCACATATGAAGGCCATATAAATGAATTTGCCAAATATTTGGGGGAGTCAGTGTCCCAACTGGCCATCTCTTTTCACCAATGAAGCTTTCAATACAGGAATTAGGTTACAACCAATTAAGCTCTTGGCCAAATGGGTCCCACAGAACAATGTAGGTTGTTGCCAAGACTATACGTTGCTTTCCACAAGCTGACAGCAGGGCCCCATTACTGAAGACAACACCTACACAACTCATTGAACGTGAAAACGTCTAGTGGGTGCCTACATAGAACATTCACCACTACATGCTAGTGTCATTCATACAGGAAGATACTCTGGACTCTACTAGCCAGAGGAGACATTAACACCAACCCAGCTACAAACCCTTCTATATACAATGTTGTCCTTACTGCAAGACACAACTGGTCCAACAGTGGCATAAAGTTTGCAGGAGTAACCAACAAAGATCTGATTTGATTTAGGGCCCACTTCACAAGATAGAACCCACACCCAATGCTGCTTTTATGACCAAGAACCTGAGATGAGATAGCCCAGGGACCTAGGATATAACCAAATACTACAGTTCTAGTAAAGGAACATAGAAATAAAATGACTCCTAATGACATGCTGCTATACTCAGATCAGTGTATTGCTCAGCTATTATCAGAGAAGCAACCCACTGCAGCAGATAGGAACAAATACAGTCACCCACAGCCAATGCAGATAGTTAGAGACCTTGGAAAACAGTCCTAAATGGGATGTCTTCATCAAATCCCTTCCCTCGGGGCTCAGGGAACTCTGGAGAAGAGTAGGCATGAAGAGTATATGAGTCAAAAAGGATGGAAGGCACCAAGGAATCAAGGCCTTCTAAACACAACAGGGTTGGAGTACATATGAACTCATGGATATTGTAGTGCACGCAAAGGGTCTATATGAGTCTGTGGCAGATGGGATCCTAGCGGTGAAAGGAAAAGTGGACATATACCCCAATCTCTAACCTGGATGCTATCTCCAATTGATAGTCACTTGCAAACAAAAAATTAGTTTTCTCCAAGGAAGTTTCACTGTGGAAACAAACCACTCTTATGGTAGGCCTCATTCCAAGCAATAGATAGCCAACATAAAATATACTTAATAGCAGCTTTGGGGGTTCCCTGTCTCATAATGAGTGGGTCTCTGCATCTGTATCTGTTTCTTGTACTTTTTCTTTGGGCTCTTTTCCTTCTGTTTGTTTTGTCTATTCTGATTTGTTTGCTTTCACTGTATCTATTGTATTGTATTGTACAGTATTGTAATATTATCCTATAGATGCCTGTTTGTTTTCTAATGAGAGACAGAAAGGGGGTGGATCTAGATAGGAGGGGAAGTCGGGAGAACTGGGAGGAGTAGCAGGAGGAGAAAACATAATCAAGACATAGCATATGAAAAAATGTGTTAAATAAAATAAAAAGAAAGAAAAAGAGATCACCTTCACATCTCGCATAGGGATGAATGGAAAACTTAAGACTCTCATACCAGGCTCTTTGTTAAGAATACTTCTTCATTATGGGGCTCACTGAAGAAAAGGTTTTAATCTTTGAATAATTAATTTTTATCACAGTCAACATCTTTAAATATGTAAAAAATACTTATATTCACATAAAAACATATTTAATATTTCTCCTGGACAGATTTGCTAATTTATTTAACTAACCATTACAACACATAGTACATAAATCATTCTTCTAGGCCTCATGTAGTATCATGCCTGTGATCTCAGTTGATTGATCACTGTCTTCTATCCCAATTTTACCACTATCCTCAAAAGTAACTCATATGCCCTCCTTCACTAAATCCACTACAAATTAATTTGATATAACATATAATTTTATTCACTATTCCATTTGATTTTTTCTAAATTAATACATTTTCTTTTATATTTGTCTTTCACGTATGTGTGTTTTTTATTCGCCACTATGAAATTATGTCAAGTGAAATAGATTCAAAAAGAACTCTGCCTTATGTTTACTCTCATATGCAGATCCTACATTTATGTGTGTGATTAAATTAGAAAAGGAACCATGAAAGGGACTACAATGAATTATGCTTATATATACCCTTTATTCCTCCACTCAAATACTATTGGGTTCTACCCCACATCCTCCTCTCAAATCCATGCCATCTATGTTTTAATACACTCAATTATTATTGTCCATATAAACATGGGTATAGTGATGACCACTGGAGAATGGACAACCTACCTGACTCTTCCTCCCCCAATAGTTATCAACTATCTGTAGCTCTTTAACTAGGAGTAGAGCATTATAATCCCTTCATGCACCTCTGCTAGAATGTTGACTAGTTTGATCTTGTGCAGGCCTTGTGTAGATAACCATATCTTTTGAGAGTTCATGTGCACAACACTGCTGCTATGTCTGGAAGACACTATTTTATAGATCTTATCCTCTGCCTCTTTTTTTTTTTAATTTTTCGAGACAGGGTTTCTCTGTGTAGCTTTGCGCCTTTCCTGGGACTCACTTGGTAGCCCAGGCTGGCCTCGAACTCACAGAGATCCGCTTGCCTCTGCCTCCCGAGTGCTGGGATTAAAGGCATGCGCCACCACCGCCTGGCAAATATCCTCTGCCTCTTATAATCAAGCCCTGTGGAAAAAATGGGGTTTGTGGATATCCCAATTGTGTATTGACCCTTCCAAATCAGTTGTTCTCTGCACTTTGACCTGTTGTGGTTCTCTGTCATAACTTCCATATACTGAAAAAAAAAAAAGATGCTTCTTTGATCAGTGGTGAGAGCTATAATATTGTATGGGCACAAGAATACATATTGAGAAGACAGTTGGTTATTGTATCAATTTTAGCAGAATAGTAATAGGTTCTACCCTCATGTCTGACTTCTCTAGCCATGGGTTCTTAAACAGTCCCTGGCGTGGGTTCTCTACAACTTAGTTGGCCTTAAATCCAATCAGATAGCTCTTGGTTACTCTCAAAATATTTGTGTCACTATTGCACCATTGGGCAAGTCATGTCAGATTGGTCATTATTGCAGTTCAGAGTCCACAGATGAGTAAGTCTGTTAACTTTTTTCTAATGACATCCTGCATAGCACTGTCCAATACTATGAAAACTAGCTATAGACGAATTTCTAAACAGTCTTATTAAATACAGAGCCAAATACAGAGTTAAAAGCCCAAGAGATCAAAGCTCTAGCAAAAAGCCAAGACTACCTTTAGCTTATCACTCACTACCATTGTTTCCCCTGAGAGAGAGTTTCTTCCTGTCTGACTTGTCTTTTTA
Source organism: Peromyscus maniculatus bairdii (assembly GCF_049852395.1). Classification (NCBI taxonomy): domain Eukaryota; kingdom Metazoa; phylum Chordata; class Mammalia; order Rodentia; family Cricetidae; genus Peromyscus; species Peromyscus maniculatus. The sequence goes on from NC_134875.1 coordinate 54,019,981, forward strand.
TTGCCTTTCTGTTCTGCCTTCTCATTGGCTCCCAACCACATGACTTCCTCATCACTACCTGTCTATACAGACCTCCAGGTCTCTATGGTTGGTACTGGGATAAAAGGTTCGTGTCACCACGCTTGGCTGTGTCTTTGACCACACAGAGACTCTGCCTGCCATGTGATCAGATTAAGGGCGTGTGCCACCACCACCTGACTTTTGTTCCTGGCTTGCTAATGACCTCTGATCTCCAGGCAAACTTTATTTATTAACATACAAATAAAATCACATTTCAGCACAATTAAAATATCACCACAACTAGCCATCAGGGAGGAGGTTTCCAGGTAACAGCTTGATTTCTTCAAATCCAGTGACCAAAGTGTATGATGTGTTCATCAATAGAGTCTTACCATCTGGTTCCAGCAGGAAACCAAGAGAGATGTCAATAGCCTGTATTAATTGGAGATTTTTTTGGATTCTCCTGACTAACTACTTTAAGGAAAATACCCAAATCCTGGCATTGGACATTTGTTTGATAGTCAATGACTTCTAGGATGAGCATTATCCTTGCATGGGCATTAATTAAAATTAAGCCATCTATATATTTTCACAAGTTTATAAATTAATAAGTTTCTCTATGACTTTTCCAAACATCCTTAGTGTTTTTTGTCCCTCTTCCCTATTCAACTTCAGCTTAACATTCCCATCACCCTCTCATTAAATCTCCCCTATTTTCCCTTTTTGCATCATTATGTGTTCTACTCTTCTTCTCCATTATGTTTCCTTTCTTCTCCCTCAATGGTTTCTGTAGTTGGAGTAACTTCTTTTGGTTAAGTCACTGTCCTAGGAATCCTCTTAAGCTATAATCGTTCTTGAAAGTTATAGCATATCTTAACCCACAAGTTCAAGAAAGATACACACCAATGGATAAACATCTCTGAAACAGAGGGAAAGTCTAGTCAAGATACTGAAGTGTGTGTCCCAACCATGACCTAACACAAAGGGACCATGTAAAGGAATTGAGAATATCCAGATAGAGGAGAAAGGAACACTGAGGACAAACACAATACCTCCCAAGTTCTAGTAAAAGTTAATCTGCCTTTCAATATCTCACTTTACTGTGAATCTTAACCCTTACCTCAGACTAGAAAACCTGAATGAAAAATAAATATGGAGATGGCTTCAGCTATTCAATTAGCTTTCTATACATACTAGTTACTGAGAGTAGTTTCCATGCCATAGAACTATTGTGAAAGCCACACAAATGCTTCTGTTGTTTCTTTCTCCCATAAAATTATAACCCTTCTCTGTCTTCCAGCAGCTATAGTAGAAAAGCAAGAGAAGACCAAAAAAAAATCCAGACTTTTGATAAAAGAAGACAATGATATCTGGTGTTGTCAGAAACTTTACCACAAGTAAAATGAATGATACAACTACAATTATCTGTAGGATAGTTATTGACATTTCATCAAAATGGCACTTAAAAAAGACCATATAATGCCTAACACTACATACTCTAAAACCTAATGATGTCATAATTTCCATTAAGTCAAAAATATGTCAATTTCTAAAAGAATTTCACACATGATGTACCTATTTAAAGTATTACTATTCCAGAAACCTGCTGTGACTCTCATGATTGGGAGATCTGTTAATAGTCTCCCCATTCATCTGAACTTCAAGCTACCAAATTCAAAGACATCCCCAAAGTCCTCTTCTTTATGGGACATATCTAATTCAACCATTAATGTCTCTTCTATCTGTTTCTTTTTCTCTGAAGTCTGATGATCATTGCCATGCTTCAGAGAGCCACAGTTTTCCCAACTGGGTTCTTGACAAAGACTTGAAAGTGGTTTGTCTTCCTCCATTTTGATAGCAGCTTTCGCCCCTCAGAGAAACTTCTTTTTGCAATGATGGTCGTTAATACAGACTCACAACTGATCAAAATGCAGAGAAAAAGTGACTACAGAGTGTCCAGCTCTAGTTGGGAAATCTATATTATACACTCTTCCAAGAGGCCCAGGAATCACCATGGAAGAAGGGGCAGAAAGATTATAAGAGCTAGAGGTTGTGGAGGACAGCTGCAAAACAGTTTTTTCTGAACATGCTGGGGTCAATGCACGTAGAAGCTCAAAGCTGCTGTGGTGGCATTCACAAGATATACAGAAGATCAAGCCAGGAAAAATTCAAGCATGGGTAGAATAAGGGCTCATGAGGCCCCACCCTAAGGTAAGGATCTATCTTTAGTTGATGGCTACCAAAGAAGAGTCAATTTTCTTCTGGAATATGGCACTTGGTACATTACCCATGTGCCCATGGATGGCCCTAACCCAAGCCCATACTGGAAGCACTGCTTGAAATCAGTGGGTTAAAAAATGAGTACATGAAGTTGGCAAGGAGAAGTGGTGGATGTTTCTGGTAAGAGTTGGAGGGGAGTATAGTTATGAGTCTCGTTTGACATTGACAGGAAGAACTGGTGGATGCTTCTGGTAGGAGTTGGAGGGGTGCAGTTATGAGGCTGGTTTGATCAAAATACTACCATGGCTCTCTTTTCCCTCTCTCCCTTTCTCTCTTTCTCTGGCTTCTCACTAACTCTAACTCCTTTTTGGAACCCAAATTCATCATATATGTGTTCAGAAGGTGCTTTCAGGATTTAGTTTAGTCTATCTCTCCTGTGTCATCCACTGCCTCTCCTACCGACCCACTATATATTTCAAGTACTTTGTATTTCTTACTGTTTTTTTTAAAGCCTGTTCCAAAGTCTACCACTACTACTGTATGTTCAGATTTCCCATGCAAGGACCTCGTTCAACGTCCTGGAAAGTGCTCCTCTTTTAGAACATTAAAACAGTAATAATCAGGAGCTGGCAAAACAACTCAGTCATTAAAGTGCTTACAGAACAAGCATGGGGACCTGCATTTGGACCGATGACATCTCTGAAAAAGTCAAACATGCATACACCTGTAATCCTAGTACTGTGGAAGCAGAGACAGAAGAGCCCCTGGGGCTTGCTGACCAGCCAGTCCAGCCAAGTCAGCAAGCTCTAGGTTCAGTATGAGACCCTGAATCGAAAACTAAGGTCAAGAAGCAAATTAGGAAAACACTTGATGTTGATCTCTGCTCTCCAGAGGTGTACCCACATGCCTGTACACACACACAAACAGAGAGAGAGAGAGAGAGAGAGAGAGAGAGAGAGAGAGAGAGAGAGAGAGAGAGGAAGGAGAGAGGAGAGAGAGAGAAACAATATAAACTCTTCACATACACACACAAACAAACAAACAAAATATGGAGACACACACAGAGAGTAATATAAACTCTTCTCCATAGATACCCTCTGAAAGAACCTAGGTGCCAGGGGAAGCCATAACAGCAAAGTTGTGCATATAAACCTACCTGTGTACAAGCAGAGCCAAGCAGCCAAACCCACCAGTGAGGAGGAGGACAATGCAGGGACAGTTGTTTAGTCGCCTGACTACTCCTTCAGTAACTTTAATTAACAGTACCAAATATTGTGGCTCCCTGACTTCTAAAGATTTTGATCCTCGTATCTCAAACCCAGCTCCTAACTTAATTACACCTTCGCTATTATCTTCATTACCTTGTTACAATCTCAAAGCCACAGTTTCTAAACCTAAAACCTCTGAAACTGGGTTAGGAAAAACATGTTATTATTTTTATTCACTTCGCATAGAAATGTAGCATTTCCTTCCATTATGAACTAGGCAACAAATCACAGATAGTACTATCTGTAGCTTTGTCACTAATAGAAATTAAAGATAATTTTATATCCCATTAAAATCATGGCAAATGTCCCAAAACATTCTTTATGCTCATTCAATACCTTAAATTATGGTCATATTAGGGCATCTGTTAGATCTCTTCATTTACCATGTTGACAAAAGGCACGAAAATGACTGTGTACAATATGTTTTGAAAATATTTTGATGACTGTATTTCAGTATGCTTGGGTTACTTTATGTCCCTTTGTATTTTATTTTGTGCATTTATAAAAGGTTTCTGAGAAGAAATACAGTTTTGAATCTTCACCAGACTGCTAATGGGACTTGGGAACCACAAAAAGGTTAAGAAAGGTTATCTATAGCAATGCTTTTCACATGTTAGCCAGTAGAAAAATACCTGAGACTCCTGGGTGCAAGTCCCAGAGATGCTAATTAGTTGGTTATTTAAACATCTTCATTTTGAGTTCCTCTCCTTGGGTGATTTTTATATAGGAGGTTCTTAGATATTATTTTGATAAAGACTGACATAGGTACATTTGAAATAATTATTCTTTACACACATTGCATCCTGACAGCAGTTTCCCCTCTTTCCACTTCTCCCAGTCCCCCCACCCTGCCATCTGCCTTCTCCCCCAGATCCACTGCTCCTCTGTTTCCCTTCTGAAAAGAGCAGGTCTCACAGTGATATCAACAGAACATGGCATAACAAATTACAATAAGACTAGGCACAAATCCTCATATCATTGCTGGCTAAGGTGTCCCAGTAGGAGGAAAAGGGTCCCAAGCATAGTCAAAATCATTAGAGAAACCCCCTCATTCACACTTTTAGGAGTCCCACAAAAACACCAAGCTATACAACAATAACGTATATGCAGAATACCTAGCTCAGAACCATACAGGGTTCGGTAATGTCACTTCAGTCTCTGGGAACCACTGTGAGGCCTGCATAGTTCAAGTCTGTGGGCTGTGTTCTCATGGTGTTCTTGACCCCTCTGGTTCCTAGAATCCTTCCTCCTCCTCTTCTGTGGGGTTTGCCTGACTTTGCCTACCTAGTGTTTGGCTGTGGGTCTCTGCATTTGTTCCCATCAGTTGCTGGACAATGCCTCTCTGATGAAAATTGGGCTAGGCACCTATATATGAGTATAGTAGAATATCATTGGGGATCATTTCATTTGTTTTTGTTTTTTGCCAGTCATATTTGGTTTTATCCTTAGTTTCTGGTCCCTGGATATCAATACAGTATATGGAATGGGCTCCCTCTTGTGGGTGTGGACCTAAATTTAGACCAGTCATTGGTTGGCCTCTCCCACAAGCTCTGTGCCACCATTTCCCCAGCACATATTGTAGTTTGAGGGTTTTGTGTCCAGGTGGAATCTCCCAGTCTCATTGCTGGGAGCCTTGCTTTTATCCCCCATTACTAGGAGACTTCACTAGGGTCTCTCTTGTAGATTCCAGGGAGTTTTCAGTGCACTAGACTTCTACATGGCCCCCTAATTCCAGTCACCTCTCCCACTATTCTCTCCATTCAATACCCCTAGCCTGGACTCTCTGTTTCAATCATCACCTGTCCACAAAATCTACTCTATATCCCCTTCTCAGAGACATCCATGAACCCTACCTTGAGCCCTCCCTGTTACCTAGCCCCATCCTACCACTATGTTCATAGCTGCTTTATTCATAAAAGCCAGAAACTGGAAACAACCTAGATGTCCCTCAACCTAAGAATGGATAAAGAAAATGTGGTACATTTACACAATGGAGTATTACTCAGCTGTTGAAAACAATGACATAATGAAAGTTGTAGGCAAATCGATGGAACCAGAAAAAAAAATCATCCTGAGTGAGTGTAGTGGGTAGCCATTCCAGCTTGGATCTGGAAGTTCCAACCCCTATTGAGACTCTGGCAACTGTCACACCTATGAGGCGGGGCCAGGGGAGGCGCCTGGAGACCTGAGAGCTGGATGGGCCAGCGCTCTCTCTGTGCTGGGACGCTGAACGTTGGAGGTGGACCAAGCAGAGCTCCAGAGAACACCGCTGGATTGCGATACAACTTTCCCAGACCCTGCGACCTACCTATCACTTAATTTGTGAGTTACACCATTAAATAAATATCCTTTTAACTACGTGGAGTGGCCAAAATAATTTCACCAATAAGTGAGATAAGCCAGCCCCAGAAAGAGATATATTCACTTATAAGTGGACATTAGCTGTTAAGTAAAGCATACTCATACTACAATCCACAGACCCAAACAGAACTACTCTTGAAATGTTTGAGATCTTTTCATCTTTTTATTCTTCTACACACCTTTTCTTTTTTTCCCTTTTTGAAACAAGGATTCACTCTATAGCTTGTCAAACCTGTTATGACCTTCCAAATACTGGGATTATAGGTACACCATCTAGTAAGATCCTTTCATTATTAATGGTATAGGAGAAAATGTAACTCTGGATACTTTATAGAGTAGGTAGAAAAGTGAAAAAGAATTTTTCTTAAATCAAGCGGCAAGATGACTTGAAAAATTAAAATACATACAATATTTTGGACTTTCTCAAGTAAGCTGAAAGAAAGCCATGAACACATTTCCCCTTTTATCTGTCTCCCAACTATGGTAAATCAAACATCACGTTCATTGCCATCAATATAACTATCACTTTGATTATAGCTAGGAAAATGCATTTCTCACTCATTCAACTTATTTCTGTACCCAAAAACCACAATCTGAATAACTGCAACTGTAGCCAGGCAATGGTTCAAGGCAGAGCTGAGCCATGTCTTTTCAATCCTTCTTCTTCTCTCCTCTGTATTTAATGTAAAAATACAATTTAAGAGCAATTAATGTGGATCCCAAAATAACTCTCAAGTCTAGCATTTCTTTTCATTTCCTCAGAATTGTTGAGTTCAATCCCCTATCCCTAAGACTTCTACAACAGACCAGAACTGGTGTTCCTATACCCTACCTTCTTTCCATTCCATTTCCTCTCTAGGGTTCAGAGTAAAATTGTCACATGGAGTTGGTTGTGTCTTCCAATAGCTTCTCAATCCCCTGAAGACAAACTCTACATGCCTCAACATAGCATTTAAAGCCTTGAATAATCTTGACCCCTGCTATTCTTCTTATTCCTCCTTACTCTAAATTTCAACTGTGCTGTTCTTTTCTCCATAACCAATTAAATAAGCCCCTTGTTGTTTAAGGAACCTCGCACATTATTCCCCTCATGCTCTGTGCCCAAATATTCACATAAGTAAAATCTTCCATGCTTTGGGTTCCAACTTAAATATCACCTCTTCACAGAAGCTTTCCTTAACACTCTGCTAAAACTGTTCATGCTCTTCTCCTCCTCTTCATTCTCCATCACTTCTGCCTATTCATTACCTCCACAGCATTAGTTGTGTATTGTAATAAATATACTCATTTATTTACTAGCTATTATTTGTGTTCCTCAATAGAGTGCAATGTCTAACAGGGTAGGAATACACCAGCCTGATTTGACTGTACAGTGTGATTTGACATAACAGCAAGTATTCAATAAATATTTGTTTGTTGATTCAATAGAACACCTTCTTTAGTGTTCTGTCAAAACATGACAACCAAAACATCATAGCACTTTCATACATAATTAATTAATTAATAATTAACTAATTGAGTCCTGCCTCCAGGCTGCACCCCCACCCTGGATTCCATTCTGCCAAGACCCACTCTGCCACCCAACCCTAAGAACCTGAACACCCTCCCCATGGTCAGCCCTCCCCTACAACCATAGGCACAAAGCACACCAGTTGGAAAAATAGGTGAGTAGCTGGCCTCACAGCTGGACTGCCCCAAAGTCCACACCCCAACTAAACCCCAGGGCATATTCTGTGTTCAATCTCCTCCCATCCCAGTATCAGCAAGGGAGCTGGACCCTGCCTCCATCTCTGATGGAACTCCAGTGCTCTGGTGAAGTCCCCACCAGCCTGCAAGCAGGTGAGATAACTGCCTCCATGCTGTGCCCCCACCTCCACCACCCACTGGATGCTGTCCCACCAAGACCCACCCCACCACCCAACCCCAAGCACCTGAACACCCTCCCTGTGGCCAGCCCTTCCCCCCCAAACCCAGGCAGACTACAAAGGCACAGGTACAGACCACAACAGTTGGAGGAACAGGCACAGGCACAAGTCACACCAGTTGGAAGAAAAGATGAGTAAACACCAGTATAAAAATACATTCAAAAACTAAGAGAGCAATACAGCACTACCAGAAACCAATGATTCTACAACAGCAAAACCTGAACATTCTAATGCAGCTGAAATGCAAGAAAATGAACTAAAAAATTACTTTATGAAGAAAATCTGGGGAAGCAAACAAGAACTACAGATACATGCAAGTATAACCTACAGAATGCAAGAGATGGAAGAGAGGATCTCAGGCATTGAAGATATGATAGAGAAAATAGATTCATCAGTCAAAGAAAATGTCAGATCCAATAAATTCCTAACACAAAACATCTAGGAAATCTGGGACATCATGTAAAGACCAAATCTAAGAATAATAAGAATATAAGAAGAAGAATCCCAGCTCAAAGTCACAGAAAACATATTCAACAAAATCAGAGAAGAAAACTTTTCCAACCTAAAGAAGGACATGCCTATAAAGGTACAAGAAGCTTACACAACACCATATAGGCTGGACCAAAAAGAAAAAAAAAGTACCTTTGATATTTAATAAAACACTAAACATATGAAATAAAGAAACAATTTTAAGAAAATTGGCCAAGTAACATATAAAGGCAGACCTATCAGAATTACACTAGAATTCTCAATGGAAACTCTTAGAGACACTAAGGGACCATGTATGCCAGCCTAAACTACTATACCCAGCAAAACTTTCAATCAACATAGACAGAGAAAACAAGATATTTCATGACAAAACCAATTTAAACAATACATATCCACACTATAGAAAGTACTAGAAAGAAAACTCCAACACAGGGAACTCAGTTACATCCACAAAAACATAGGCAATAGGTAATGTCACAACAGCAAAACCCAAAGAAGGGAAACACACATACACTACCATCACCACCACCAAGCCCCCAAAATAACAGGAATTAACAATCACTGGTCAATAACATCTCTTAATATCAATGGACTCAATTTGCCTATAAAAAGACACAGGCTAATAGAATGGATATGAAAACAGGATCCATCCTTCTGCTGCATATAAGAAACACACCTCAACTTCAAAGACAGACATTACCTCAGAGTAAAGAGGTGGGAAAAGACTTTCCAATCAAATGGAACTAAGAAGCAAGCTGGTGTGTAGCTATCCTAATATCTAACAAAATAGACTTCAAATTAAAATTAATCAAAAGAGATAGAGAAGGACATTTCATATTCATCACAGGAGAAATCCATCAAGATGAAGTCTCAATTCTGAACATTTATGTCTCAAATACAAAGGCACCCACATGTGTAAAAGAAACATTACTAAAGCTTAAATCACACATCAAATCCCACACATTAATAGTGGGAGACTTCAACACCCCCAATGGACAGGTCTGCCATACAGAAACTTAACAGAGAAACAAGATAACTAACATTTTATGACTCAAATGGAATGAATACACATTTATAGAACATTTCAGTCAAACACAAAAGAATGTACCTTCTTCTCAGAACCTTCTCTAAAACTGACCACATACGCAGTCCTAAAGCAAATATCAATAGATACCAAAAATTGGAATAACCCTTTGTATCTTATCAGACCAATGTGGGCTAAACTTAGAGTTCAACAACACAAACTACAGAAATCCTACAAACCCATGGAAACTGAACAACTCCCAAATGAACCACCAAGGAAGAAATAAAGAATGAAATTAAAGACTTCCTAGAATTCAACAAAATGAATGCACAATATACCCAAACTTATGGGACACTATAAAAGCAGTTCTAATAAGAAAGTTCATAGTACTAAATGCCTACATAAAGAATTTGAAGAAATCTCACACTGGCGACTAAGCAGCACACCTGAAAGTTCTAGAACAAAAAGAAGCAAAACTTACCCAGGAAGAGTAGATGGCAGGAAAAATCAAACTCAGGGCAGAGATCAATAAAAAAGAAACAAAGAGAACAATACAAAGAATCAGTGAAATAAAGATGTGGTTCTTTGAGAAAATCAACTAGATAGAAAAGCCCTTTTTTAAACTAACCAAAAAGCAGAGAAAGGACATCCAAATTAACAAAATTAGAAATGAAAGGAGGGACATAACAGACACTGAGGAAATACAGAGAATCATTAGGTCATACTTCAAAAACCTGTACTCCACAAAACTGGAAATCTAAAAGAAATGGACAACTTTCTTGATGGGTACCACATTCCAAAATTAAATCAAAACCAGATAAACAATTTAAACAGATCTATAACCCCTAAGGAAATGGTAACAGTCATTAAGTCCCCCAACCAAAATATAGGCCAGAGCTAGATAGTTTCGTCTCAGAATTCTATCAGAATTTAAAAGAAGAGCTAATACCAATACTCCTCAAATTGTTCCACACAATAGGAACAAAAAGAACATTACCAAACTCTTTTTATGAGGCTACAGTTACCTAATACCCAAACCGAACAAAGATGAAACAAATAAAGAGAATTATAGACCAATCTCCCTCATGAACATTGATGGAAAAATACTCAATAAAATACTGGCAAGCCAAATTTAAAAACACTTCAAAAAATTATTCATGATGATCAAATAGGATTCATCTCAGAGATTCAGGGATGGTTCAACATATGAAAATCTGTCAACATAATCTACCATATAAACAAACTGAAAGAAAAAAAACACCACATGATCATCTCATTTGATGCTGAAAAGCCTTTGACAAAATCCAATACCCCTTCATGATAAAGGTTCTGGAGAGAACAGGGATAAAGGAACATACCTAAACATAATAAAGGCAACATACAGCAAGCCGACAGCCAACAATGAAAATAAATGGAGATAAATGAATGGAGATAAATAAATGAAAATAAATGGAGAGAGACTCAAAAGGACTCCACCAAAATCAGGAACAAGACAAGGCTGTCCACTCTCTCCATATCTGTTCAATGTAGTACTTGAGATTCTAGCTAGAGCAATGAGGCAACAAAAGGAGATCAAGGGGATACAAACTGGAAAGGAAAAAAGCAAACTTTCTCTATTTTCAGATGATATGATAGTATGCATAAGTGACCCTAAAAATTCTACTAGGGAACTCCTACAGATGATAAACACCTTCAGTAAGGTGGCTAGATACAAGATTAACTCAAAAGAATCAGTAGCCCTCCTATATACAAATGATAAGAGGGCTGAGAAAGAAATCAGAAGCAACACCCTTTATAATAGCCACAAATAATATAAAACATCTTGAAGTAACTCTAATCAAGCAAGTGAAAGACCTATATGACAAGAACTTTAAGTTTTTGAAGAAAGAAATTGTAGAAGGTATCAGAAAATGGAAAGCTCTCTCAGGCTCATGGATTGGTAGGATTCGCATAGTAAAAATGGTAAATCTTACCAAAAGCAATCTACAGATTCAATGCAATCCCCATCAAAATCCCAACACAATTCTTCACAGACCTCGAAAGAACAATACTCAACTTCATATGGAAAAAAAAATGGGATAGCTAAAACAATCCTGTACAATAAAGCCACCTCCGGAGGCACCACCATCCCAACTTCAAGCTCTACTATAGAGGTATAGTAATAAAAACAGCTTGACATTGGCATAAAAACAGACACATGGGTCAATGGAATCAAATCAAAGACCTTGACATAAATCTACATTCCTATGAACACCTCATTTTTGACAAAGAAGCCAAAATTGTACAATGGGAAAAAAAGAAAGCCTCTTCAACAAATGATGTCAGCATAACTAAATGTCAACATGTAGAAGAATGAAAACAGATCCATATCTATCACCCTGCACAAAACTCAAATCCAACTTGATCAAGGACCTCAACATAAATCCAGTTACACTGAATCTGATAGAAGAGAAAGTGGGAAACAGCCTTGAATGCATTGGTGCAGTAGACTACTTCCTGAATATAATACCAGTAGCACAGACCCTGAGATAGAAAATTAATAAATGGGATCTCCTGAAATTGAAAGGCAAAGGACACTGTCCATAAGACAAAACAGCAGCCTACAGAATGGGAAAAGGTCTTCACTAACCCCACATCTGACAGAGGACTAATATCCAAATTATATAAAGAACTAAAGAAACTAGACATCAAAATACCAAATAATCTCATTAAACAGGGGGTACAGATTTAAACAGAGAATTATTAACAGAAGAATCTCAAATGACCAAGATACACTTAAAGAAGTGGTCAACAGCCTTAGCTATCAGGGAAATGTAAATCAAAACAACTCTGAGATACCATCTTACACTTGTCAGAATGGCCAAGATCAAAAACACTAATGATAGTCTATTTTGGAGAGGATGTGGAGTAAGGGAAATACTCCTCCACTGCTGGTGGGAGTTCAAACTTGTACAGCCACTTTGGAAATCAGTATGACAGTTTATCAGAAAATTAGGAATCAATCCACCTCAAGATCCAGCAATACCACTTTTGGGCATATACACAATGGATGTTCAACCATACCATGAGGACATTTGCTAAACAATGTTCATAGCAGCATTATTTGTAACAGCCAGACACTGGAAACAACCTATATGCCCATCCATGGAAGAATGGATAAAGAAAATGTGGAATAGCTACACTATGGAGTATTACTCAGCAGAAAAAAAAAAACAATGGTATCATGAAATTTGCAGGCAAATGGATGGAGCTAGGAAAAAAAAAATCATCCTGCGTGAGGTAACTCAGACCCAGAAAGAAAACCGTGGTTATGTACCTACTCATATATGGATATTAGATGTAAAGCAAAGGATAATCAGACTACAATCCTCAACCCCAGAGAAGCTAGGTAACAAGGAAGACCCTAAGAGGGATGCATGGATCTCCCTGGGAAGAGGAAATAGATGAGATGTCCTGGATAAACTGGGAGGAGACGGCATTAGAAGGAAGGGAATGGGGGAATAGGAACACGAGGGATCAGGATGGTTGAGTTGGGCGTGGGATGGAGCAGGAGAGTAATGAAAGAGATGTCTTAATAGAGGGGGTCATTATGGGGTTAAGAAACCTGGTGCCAGTGAAACTCCCAGAAAACCACAAGGATGACCCCAACTAAGACTCCTAGCAATAGTGAAGGTGCATGAACTGGCCTTCTCCTGTAATCAGATTGATGACTACCCTAATTGATATCATAGATCCTTCATCCAGTACCTGATGGAATCAGAAGCAGAGATCCACAGCCAAACACTGGGACAAGCTCAGGGAGTCCAGTTGAGAGGGCGGAGGGATTATATGATTATATAGGAGCTCATGGACTCTGGAGGTACAGCTTTGCATCTGGGTGACAGTTGTGTAGCTTTGTCTTTTGTGGGTCCCCTAGCAGATGAGGACCTGTCTCTGATGCATGAGCTGGCTCTATAGAACCTATTCCCTATGGTGGGATACCTTGTGCAGCCTTGATGCAGAGGGAAGGAGCTTGGTCCTGCCACAACTCGATATGTCATGCTTTGAGGATTCCCAAGGTAGGCCTTACCCTTTCTGAATGGAGAGAAAGGGGGATTGATGGGGGGTGGGGGAAGGAACAGGGGAAGAGGAGGGAAGGGAAACTGTGATTGGTATGTAAAATAAAGAAAAAATAACAATTGATAAAATTATAATAATAATAATTAACTAATTAATACACACAAGTTCTACAAAGACATGCAATCTTGTTTCATTCATGGGCATATTCCAATGGGTTTAGAACAGTTGTTAAAACTAAGTGTTCTGTACGTATTTGTGGAAGGAATACAGGCAAAAAAAAAAACAGTTGTAAGTTCTGATTTAATGAATCCAAAGGATGAGACAAGAAACAAGTATGCGTGGGGATAAATATATGAAAAGAAATGTTGACAAAACACAGAGGACATAAGGAGGGAAGAGGTACCCCAGACAGAGTTTATTAACAGACACCCGTCTGAGCTGCAATGTGAAATAAGAGCTGGAAAGATGGCTCAGTGGCTAGCAACCTTGCACAGGACTCAAATTATGTTCCTAGCATCCATGTGGCAGCTCAAAAGTATCCATAACTCGAGTTTCAGGCTATCTAATGTTTTTTCTGACCTCTGAGGGCAATAGGCATGCAATTGGTACACAGATATACATGTAGGCAAAACAGTCAAATACATAAAATAAAATAAATCTTTTTTCAAAAAGAGGGTATAAATTCATGAGAAATGTTTGGGCAAGAGTAACTCTATTGATACATCATCCAGGCAGGGAAAACTATATATATATCCAGATTTAAGAAAGGATAAAGCAGCTTTCCCCGAAAGAGTATACTTAGAACAATTCAATGCATTTGGTGTTCAAGGAACATAAAATAGAATTGAGAGACAAGAGCAAATACAGATGTGGAGGTGGAAAAAATAAATGGTGATAGTTCAAATTGTCATAGAAAATAATTAAAGGGTTGGAAATTTACATTTGTTTATATAGCTAGGATGTAACATGGAAGTAAGACTAAACCCAGCAATAGGCACATCAAAGAGGTTATCACAATAAATTAAGTAGCTTTATTTTTCATAGTCCCTGATAAATTACAAATAATTGAAGTTCAAATTTCTAGATTTATCAACACTACTCAACGCTTATTAATAATGGACTACACAACAAAAACTCTCTTGGAAATAATAAACAAATTAAGTAAAATCACAGCCTACAAAAAGAGACACAAAAAATATCTGGTCAGGACCAATCTCTCTGGGAAGGAAAAATAGAAGAGATTTTGTGATTGGACTACAGACGAGTGGAGATGGGAACATGAAAGATCAGGTTAGGCATGGGGCAGAGGAGGAGAGTACTGAAAGAGACTACTGGAAATAGAGGTGGGCTTTCAGGATCAGTTAAAAACCTGGCACAAGGGAATTTCCCAGGAATCTACAAGGATGACCCCAGCTAAGACTCCTAGTGGATACTATGTAGCCTGAACTGGCTATCAAGTGGAGGGAGTATGAAACGAACCCAGCCTCATAACCTTTAACCCACAGTCTGTCCTGCTATGGGATGTGCTGCAGTAAGGGTAGCCTAGAGATTGAGAGAGTGGCCAACCAATGACTGGTCTAGCCAAAAACCTATGCCAGCAGAGTAAGCCTACCCCCACACTGTATGGAGCAACAGGACCCACAAGATGGATAACCAGAGACCTAGGATAGACCCAAACATGACTGGAGGGGGAAAAAGTCAATGATACCTAATGTTTCTAATGATTCTGCTATACTGGTAGATTGAGCTCAATTATCATCAGCGAGGATGCATCCAGTTACTGATGGAAACAGATGCAGACCCGCAGCCAAACATTAGGCAGAGTTCAGGGAATCCTGTAGAAGATGGGGAGCAAGGATTGTAGGAGTCAGAGGGATCAAAGACACAAGAAGAAAACACAGAATCAACTAATCTGGGCTCACAGGGCTCACAGAAACTGAACTAACAACCAAGGAGCCTGCATGGGACTCACCTAGGCATTCTAAATAAATATATGTTAACAGTTGTGCAGCTTGGTCCTCTTGTGGGAATCCTAACAGTGGGAACAGGGACTACCTCTGACTCTTTTACTGGCTTTTGGGGACCCTACTTTCTCATACTGGGTCCTCTTGCCCAGCCTTAATACATGGGGAAGTACTTAGTCTTCCTGTAACTTGATATGCCATGTTTTGTTGATATCCATGGGAGACTGGCTCTTTCCTGAAAAGAAATGGAGGAAGAATGGATAGGACAGTGGCAGCAGAGGAGGCAGGGAGGGACTGGGAGGAGAGGAGGGAGGGGAAACTGTAGCCAGGATGTAAAATTAGTTAATTAATTAATTTAAAAACTCCTGGCAGACAAGATGGATTAGAGGGTGAAGGTACTTGCCTCCAAGCTTGACAAACTAAGTTCAATTCCTACAATCCACATGGTAGAAAGAGAAAAATCATTCCTGACAGTTGTCCTCTAACCTCTACATGTGTGCTGTGGCATGTCTAGGACCTTCCAATCATAAATTATGTATTTTTAATCTATAGTTCTACTATAGATTAATATGGAACTATCTGGGAAAATAGCAACAGAACATTTTCACTTATAATGACTACAAAATTAATATATTATTAATATATTTCATCATGAATTTAACCAAGAACATAGGATCTCTGATATGAAAAGTGTAAATTACTACTAAAGAAAATACAAGTAAATGGGAAGATAGTCTGTGTTTGTGGATTTGGGAAAAAAACACTATTGTTGAAATGCCCTCAAGATCTTAAGAACTAAAATGATCTAAATATTCAATGCAATTCCTATAAAAATCTCAATGCCATTCTTCATATAATTAGAAAAAACAATCCTGGGATTCAAAGAAAACCACGAAAGTCTCCAAAGAGCCAAAGCAGTCTCAACCAAATAAATCAGGATGTTTTCTACTATCTGAGTTCAAAATATATCCTAGAACTGTAGTAATCAAGATAGCCAATGTTGGCATAAAAGCAGGCACATAATAAAGGAACAAAAAAGAGTTTCCAGAAATAACTCTGTATGTATAAATAACCCATATAGAACCCCCCCCCAAAAGAACCCAAGAACAAGAATATACATGGGAAAAGCAGAACATCTTTAATATATATTCCATGAAAAATTTGGAATATACATGCAGATGGATAGAACTGTACTCCTAGCTCTCGCCAGTTACAAAGATCACCTCCAAAGAGATTTAAAGCAGGATGAAGATACTTTAAAATGGTTTCTAGTTTCCAGATGCCTGAATACTACCCATTCCTTCATAAGTTACTATTTGTTTAACAGAGATTAAGAAGCTCCAAAATGAAGTAGTCCAGAGTCCTGATGATATATTATAAAGATGCCCATACTCATCTTTATAATTCCCCAATGCCAGTAACCATACATATGATGAATGACAATAATTCTTGTTTTTAGGGATCACAACTAGATATTATGAACAGCTAATGTTTTTGTATACCTAATGATCTTTTCTTCTAATCAGGGTGTTTCATAAACACTATTAAAAATGATTGTTAGGTCTCTAGGTCACCTTTAGATATCACAAGAGATGGGGTTGACCTGGCATAAGCATATGCCAGTGGCTAGAGAATGTTTCTAAAATCAATTACACTCTTCATTCCTAGAAATGTTCATGAAAGATGAAATGATTATTTTACCCCAGCATTACCATTAGTGAACTATATAGTCATGACACTTATGGTATAAAATGGAACTGGCAACATTTCTCACCTGTGGAATATAACTTCATAAAGACATAGGAAAATTTGAGGGTCTAGTAAAATGCCTTGTAGTTACAAATCAAGAATCAGCTGGAATAAGTCTCCTGGGATAGATTCTTAGAAATGACACAAACTTTGTCACATCCAAGAGAACTTTTTAACTCATCCTTGGGCTTTGGAGCACAGTCTAAAGTATGGAAACGTCTTACTTTGGTTGTAAGTAAGTTGTAAGTGTTGATAGAGAAAGATTATTTGTAGTAGGTAATAAGTGAAGGTGGGGTGACTGCTTACATTTAACTATCACTATACCTCATGTAGCCCTACACTGTGATCTGAAAGGTACTCAGGCATTTGCATATCAACCAATATTTTCATGATATAGAAATTAATAGTTCCAAATTCCCTTAGCAGGCAACTGGTTAGAACTATATAAAGAGGCTAGGAAGAGAAAGATATGTGCAAAACATCTTCCAGATGTGCACATTTATGTGTATCCATTAAAGGTGTCTTTTGCACTCCCAAACCAAACAAAAATAACATTTTTACTATGAATATTTTCTTCAGCCACAGTATTGCCTCAAATACTACCCATTAGTAATTTAAAAACTGAACTGGCATCTTCTAAGACATAAAAGGGTACAAGATGTCAATACTGTTTAACAATGAACAAATAAAACACACAAATACTGCCAAAAACCCACTACCTCCTTTAACATAATTTATACCTGAGCACATAACATCCTACTTTCATTCTTAGCTAATATCAGGACTTCAGGCCTTGGAAAGAAGAGAATTACTTGAGGTTGCCAGCAGCATAAATAAGATATAATCCCAGATTCTATTAAGTCATACATACAATCACATTTCAGATAAGGGAAACCATGCTTCATAATTTAAGTGCAACAATGCTTCTGTTTTGATATTATCATAAAGAAATTACTTTTGTTCACAGTGTTATCTGACCTTCATGCAGAAACTGATTAAAATGTTTCCCCTTACAACAAAGACAACTGTAAATGAAAGTTGAAATGAAATATATGGCCTAGCATTATTGTAGAAAGAGCTTTCCTATTCAAATAAAACACAACCTCAGAAAAAAAATCTAGGTAGGCTCATTTTCCCCCTACAATCAACACAATTGTCTTATACACAAAGGATATTTCATCATTCATGACAGCAAGTTGTCACCTTCAGGGACAGCTTCAGTATAGCATGGCATGAGTATTTTATATAGTTTATTCACAAGTATTATGTGTATTGACATGACTTGTGTCTTACAGCTAGGACAAACGTGGAAACAATCCGATGGGCTTTTTTATGTCACATATAAATGACATTGGAGCAAAGACACTCAGTAGAGTGAACCTTCTGCTCTTGTTGCATCTCTAACTTTCTGGTGGTGATGGGGGCGGGACAGGTGTAGATTTTCAAGCATCTCCTTCTCAGCTTTTTAATGTCAGTCCAATATTAGAATTATTTTCACTTACTCACAAAACAATTACAAAGCTAAAGAAAATAAAGCAGATCAAGTAGACTGCCTTCATGATGTAAAAAAGGAAGAAGGTAGTTTCTAGAATAACTTCATGTTTGCTCATAGTGTGCAGAATATTTTTCCTTGCTTATGTGTGTGTACCTTCTCTGCATGTATATGGGACACCAAAGATACCTGTATTCCTAGAAATCATTGGTATTATGAGAAAAGTTATGATTTAGAAAAACATTTCAACGTGATGATCAATGTGTTTCAATATCTGTATGTTATTAAGGGTATTTAGTAAGATTTCAGGAAAGGAATATGAACAAAATGAGAGAATAGAGCATTTTCTAGAACATAACTGAAAGCAGCATCATGGGCTTTTAGAATTGTAAAGGACCCACATGGTCATTTTAAAAACTCAACTTCTTTAAAAACAATGTCAGAAAACTAAGGCCAAACAGATATTTTAGAGGTCATGTAAGTAGGCAGGGGTGAATCTCAATTTAGAACACAAATCTCCTGACGCATATCCCAGCACTCTCTTACCATCCCCAGTCATACTAAAATACAGATCATGGTTTTTCTCTCTTGATATGTACAGCTCTTTTTTTTGTTTTGTTTTGTTTTTTGTTTTTTTGTTTTTCGAGACAGGGTTTCTCTGTGTAGCTTTGTGCCTTTCCTGGAACTCACTCTGTAGCCCAGGCTGGTCTTGAACTCAGAGATCCGCCTGGCTCTGCCTCCCAAGTGCTGGGATTAAAGGTGTGCGCCACCACCGCCCGGTGATATGCACAGCTCTTAAAAAATAAGAACTTCATATACTGGCATGCCTATACTGAATATTACTGGCCTAAATTCACAGGGAATACAATGTAACGTTCCTATCATCTTTTTGACAATGTTCCATCTGCATTAAAAACAGCAGACATATTTATTGCAGAAATGATGATTTCCAAAAACAGTATTATTAAATGCCTTGTGAAATATGCAAAACAAGTCTTATAAATATGTCAGGAATAAAGACCCAACTCATTCTAATATGTGTAGTACAAAGTAAGTGTCTAGTATATTAATTAGAATTTGCTTTTCATTCTTTTGTCAGTGCTAACAGTTTGCTTGCACTCACACCTCCTGGCTTCATTAGTGTCCCTAAACAAGTGATAACTTGTTAAAATTTCCCTGGGTCTTTTATTTCACTCTAGGAAAAAAGGCTGAATCTGATAACAGGTCTCAAAGTAAAGAGTCTTAGCAAGACAAACAGGTGGCTCACTTTCTCAGCACAAATGAATCAAGCTGTTCCTTTCCTCGCCCCCCCCCCCCCTTATTTCTTTTGTAATCATTTAACTTAACAAAATCTTTTAAGCTGTTGACCAGATCTTGGTTCACATAATTTACAAAGGTCTATGTTCACTAATGGTACTAATCCACTTTGAGACTTCCATCATTACAAACATCTTTTTGCTAATAAACACCAAAAGAGTCCATGTTAAAAAAAAAAGTGAACAAGAACTTCATAAAATCAAATAGTATTAAGCAAAGAGGTTCTATGTATGTGGCGCAAAAATATAAAACTAACATCCAAATATTCTCTCAATACCTCTAAAAGACAGACCAGAAATAGCTATATTTCACATCATTATAAATGTGAAGAAACTGATAATTCCTTTGTAGTTATAGAAATTATATCCTTGGGGCTGGCAAGATGGCTCTGCAATTAAGAACACTCCTTGTTATTGCAGAGGCCCCATGTTCAAAACCCAGTACCCACATAGCCAGCAACTATCTGTAAATACAGTTTCATGGGATCCAAGACACTCTTCTGGCCTCTGTGGGCATCAGGCATGACATGGCATGCACATAAATACATTCAAGCAAACACTTATAAGTATAAAATAAAAATCAATAAATCTTAAGAAATCATAATAGCTCTGTAATCTTTTAAATTCTTTGTCTTTAAGATTCATATTACATATCTAGTTTAAGAACTATAGTTTCCCCAAAGTAAACATTCAATTATTGAGACAATACTATTTGCTGTTATTCAGAAATCTCCAATGGATATAAGAAATATAAGAATCTGCATAAACAAATACAGGTTGAGTACACTTTTTATTTCAGATTTATGTATTTTTCAGATTTTAGAATACCAGCTAATAGTGAATATTCCTGTTCAAAAAATCCAAAGTTTTTGGGGTGCTTAACTTGTAACTTATTTTTTTGTATCCATAAAGCTGTCCACCATTAATCTCACTCAGTTAACCAGCCATTGCCTACTATATAATGTTGCAAAAATAAGAGTTATCTCTCCAAGCCTGAATTTTTTTTCCTACGGAACTTAAAACATCTTAGAGACCAAAATTTATCTGAATCTAAGATAATTTATGTTTCTACATTCTACAAATAGATTTAAGACAACAGATCTTGTCCCAATAATAGTTAGGACGCTATTATGCCAATGGGCATATTTTGCCAGGATTGTCATTATTGCAGCTTGTTGGGTACACATCTGAGTAGGAACACTCATTGCTTTTCTCCCACAGCAGCTTGCATAGAACTTTCTAGCTATTGGAGACCAAACTTCCAGCTCAGATAAAGCTTAGTTTCTCAATGTCTTACAACCCAAGTGAGTTATCTTTAACAATAATGTCTTGTAATTTTGTTCAGTTAGGCAACTGTGGTGGTTTGAAAGAAAATGGGCCCAAAAGGAAGTGGTACTATTAGGTGGTATGGCCTTGTTAGAATAGGTTTGGTCTTGTTGGAGGAAGTGTGTCACTGTGGAGGAGGGCTTTGAGTTGCCAAATATGCCCAAGCCACACCCAGTAATATAGATCACTTCCTGTTGCCTTCAAGCCAAGATGTTGGACACTTGGCTACTTCTCCAGCACCATGTCTGCCTGCACACCACCATGTTGCACCACGATGATAATGGACTAAACCTCTGAAAATGTAAGCCACCCCAATTAAATGTTTTCCTTTATAAGAGTTGCCATGGCCATAGTGTCTCTTCAAATCAATAGAAACCTTAACTAAAGCAGCAACTAAAAACACCTGCAATAGCTTGTAATGTTTTGGGATCCTGTGGGACTTTCCTGGAAAAAGGGTTACAGGGGAGTATCCCATACCTGGTACTGAGATTTTCATTTAACAACTTTTGTTTCTGGACGGAACATTATCTATCCATTGCGTGCTTCCATTCAAAGCTTTTTGTTTAAAAAATAAAGTATGTTTTTAATAGAAATCCAAAATAGTAGCTTTTCATAGGCTATCCTTCCCCCTCCCTCTTCTCCCTTACCATCCTACCTAGCTTCATCCCAACTTAAAAGTCTCCACCCCAGTGTCCCACCCCTGTAGTCTCATGTCACGTGTTCTGCCGATTTGGACCTGCAACACAGGAAAGATCTCATATCTGACACTGGAAACTTGGTCAAGAACCCATGACTGGAGAGTCCATTGTTCCTAGGGAAGAATCTACTACTACTGTTGTTTTGCTAAATAGACACACTGTCAAGCTTCTTTCTCAATACTTATGCACACATGGATTAATGCAGCTTTCCATCTTCATCATAGAAGCTTTCCTTTTACAATGTGTGGTAGTTAAAACAGAGATTCACACATGGTCAAAGCATGGACAACAAATGACCATGGAGTGCTTAGGCCTAAATGGGACAGCTATATCATCCCCTAAAGGCTCAAGGAACATCTCAGAAGATGAGGTAGAAGGAATTTAAGAGCCAGAGGCTTGGGAGGAGTGCTGTGAAACAGTGTCTTCTGCACTAGACATGCCCATTGCAATCTTGAACTAAATGCAATTGTGATTACCTGCACAAGATCTGTACAAGATTAGGCCAGTCACCATTTCATTATACATGCCCCCCTGAGGGTCCATGGGAAGTTAATAGATAAAGAAGGAAGAAGCACATTATCTTTAGTACTGTAGCCTCTGATAGACAAATTGCCCATGTTCCAGTAAACAAGCCCCATTCACGCACATGCAAGCAAATGGAATTAAACTAAGTGGATTTTTGTTTTGTTAAAAGATATCAAAATAGGAAGGGAATTGCTGAGAAGAATGGTCTCAGTGGAAGAAGGAATGAATGAGGATAACGGGGGCGGGGGGTGAATATGAATCCAACTAAGTATATACATGTTTAAAATTTAAGACTTTTAAAAAGTTACTGATAAAATAAATTTCTGGTTATAAAAAAATTCAAATTTTTTCTTACAAAAAAAAATAGAGATCCTGACTTTTCCATTTTTGGTTTTTAAAAGATGGACTTTCAAGAAAGTCCTTACCCCTTTTCTAATTCCTAACAAACACTAATCAATCTTAGATATAGCTTGAACCACAAACATAAATAAATCCACAAATTCCTGCCTTTTAGGAAACTGTGAGAAAGTTCAGGGGCAGCACCCCTGACTCGAAAAGGAATGAGACTCAGAGAGTAAAGAAGATGAGAACTTAGCTGTATGTGTGTACAACATGTAAGAGCCACATATTTAGCCATGTAGAATTCGGTGTTGTAGAGCCACACACATTTTCAAAATGCTATTGAGAAAGGAAAATTCCATTTCTGCAATAAGGGGAGAGCCAGGTGTTGCACAGCATGGGCTAAGCACAAATGAGGACTCAAAATTCCTCAAAGCATTCATTTTTCTCTTTTCAGGTATGACAGAATGGAAATGGATTTCAAAGCAATGAGACACAGTATTTTGCAACTAAAAAGAAAAAAATCATCAGGTTCATTAAGCAGTGGTCATATAATGGATGTCTGGTATAATCTCAAAGCAATCCTACTTTCTTCTTCCTGTTCTTTCCATGTATTTATTGGCTAGCCAACTCAGTAATATGATTAGGGCCCATTTCTAATGACACAGGGTCAAAGTATGATTTCCATTGTCAAAGGTTATCTTCCTGCATGCTAAATTGGCTTTTCTTAATTCTGTGGTTAGAAACAATCTGGTCATATCTGGTCATGTAATTGCAGCCACTTTGCAATTACATGCCCTTGGGCAGGAGACATAGGATATATACTTGTGCTGATTCATTTCTATGACAGAAAAATACTCTGTGACTTTTGTCTTTTGTCCCACTGAAAGGGAGTCAGCAGCATTACCTGTGTGGTACATCTGTTCCAATGCTATTTCAGTAGTCTTAAAAGATTTTCATGATAAACATACACAAATAGAAAAGGAACAGTGATAAATAATATGATCCTTTTACAGAAGTGCTTTTCAAAGGGTAATAAGCAGATCCCTACATAGAAATTACTCAGGGTGATTTAAAGTTAAAATGCACATGCTTTTCCCACACCAGACCTACTACTATTCAATATTACAGTGAGTTTAAGGCCATCCTGAGCTATATACATTTCCTCTCAAACCAAGAGAGAGAAAGATACAGAGAGATAGACACAGAGACATACAAGCACAGAAATAGACACAAGACATACACATCCAGAGAGAGGAACACAGAGAGAGAAAATGAAGAACATTGCCTATTGAAATATTTTATAACTTAAAGGTTGTTGCCAGAGTTCCCAAGGAGTTTTATTAGAATGTACATACCTGTGGCACAACCTTTGGCCTATGAAATCAGTCCGTTTTGAGAGCATACTTGCCTCCTGTGGTGGCAGTTGTAGAGCATGGCTTAGGTAATGCTAGCAAACCAGAAACTGTGCTAAACTCTTTACTTGCATCATTCATCAGATCCCACAAAACTGCTTGAAGTTTGGTGCTGTTATTGTCTTCATTGTGCACATAGAGTACCTGAAGCAGGCTCACAGAAGTAACTTGCCTAGAGCTACGGAGCTAGTTTATATGATACTGAATTGATCATTTAACTCCAGACATTTGTTTTGTTCTTTTTGGTCCTTTTAGACATAAGAGGCAAGAAGACAGGAGCATGTTGCGCTTCCCTTCCCTGGGTATGGAACTGAGAAACCATTTTCCAATGACCTAAGAAGGCTTAGGCCACTAGTGAAAAGGAAAGACGATACGCACAAGGTCCTTAGTTAAATACTTTCAGAACTTCTCAAGTGAAAGAAAAAAATAAGGTGAGAAAATTACTTTTAGAATTAAGAAAAAAATCTGTAGTTCAGGCACTTCACAAACAACAAATTGCTTTTGGTCAAATTAAAGCATTAAAAATTAATACTTGATAACTAATATGCTTGGCTTGGAAGCCCAAAGAAAATCCTTGTGGGTGTTTCAGAGTTTCTTGTGACCTGACAGCTGGCTATTGCAGGAAATGAAATTTCACAGTCCAAAAGGAAGTTTAGTTTAGTAGCAATTAATCTAAGATCTGGGACAAACCGCATACAATGTGAAATTCCAAGAATTTAAACAGCATATATCAACACACTGACTTGAGAATGTTTTCAATGAATTAGAGGGTGTGGGTGGGCATTTTTGAATGATAAGCCTACCTACTGGGAAGCTTAGGAGAAAGAGTCAAAGGGACAAGAGAAGGGTTCAGACTACTATAAACTGTACCCAGATTTCTCAATTTTTTATTCAGTCAATGCTGTTTGCAGCTCTATTCTTATCAGAATTTCCCCTACACACACACACACACACACACACACACACACACACACACACACACACACTCATGCACGCACTTTCTGATGTACCTCACTCCCAGTTAATCTCCCAAATGACCTTATTCTACTCTGCTGCTACAGATTCAGTAATACCCTATGATACTCAGAGTCACAAAACAACAATAGAAAATCAAAATGAAATATGTTTTTATTACCTCTAACCAAATTCATGATTGATGCTCTGATTAAATCTCACTATGACCTCCAAAGTGAAAGGTTACCCTGCCTCTAGTCCATTTTATTATTTCCTGTCCCCAGCTCTTTCTGGCATTTCACTTTGAATGTCCTCCCTGCCATCTCTTTCCCACTGTGTAACCACCTATATAAACATCCATGTTGTATCATAGCTTTTTACACCTGAACAACTATTCATTTTATGAGCACTACAAGTAAAAATACATGGTCCTACAAGGAATATTACAGTTGTGCTTCGGGCTTGCATACTTTATGATGTCAACAAGAGAGATCCATTAATTTACAGTTCTGTGCTCAGTAGGGGAGCCATATAATATTCTACATATATTTAGTTCTCCAGAATGTAGCTTAATCAATATGGCACCTCAGGCAACCTAAAATACTGAAGGCAGCATAAAAGAAAGATTGTCAGACTAAGAAACATTTTGTCCACTGCTGTGGGATGTTCTGTATGTCCTGTGGGAGCCCTTCTTGGGTTCTTTGTGGCGTTACCCAGCAGGTCCGCATAGAGGATGATTAGGACCATGGGCCTGAGTGCAGGTGTCTGAGATGGTCTGCACTTGGCTGTGCTGGGGGATGGTCTGTATGTCAAGTTGTTCTGATTGATCAATAAATAAAACCTGATCGGCTGTGGCTAGGCAGGAAGGATAGGCGGGACTAACAGAGAGGAGAAATAAAAGGACAGGAAGGCAGAAGGACTGACTGCCAGATGCCGCCATGACCAGCAGCATGTGAAGATGCCGGTGGGCCACCAGCCACGTGGCAAGGTATAGATTTATGGAAATGGACTAATTTAAGCTATAAGCACAGTTAGCAAGAAGCCTGCCACGGCCATACAGTTTGTAAGCAATATAAGTCTCTGTGTTTACTTGGTTGGGTCTGAGCGGCTGTGGGACTGGCGGGTGACAAAGATTTGTCCTGACTGTGGGCAAGGCGGAAAACTCTAGCTACAGTCCACTGATGGGAATTTAATGCTTTGGAACCTGCAGAAGATATATATTATATATATATTATATATCTATTATATAGATTATAGTAAAGTCAATGATGTAAAAGGGTCAAACTGATATGGATAAAAGGTACTGAGGGAGAGAAAAGACTTTGCTTAGAATCCTCTTCCGGTTAGATTTTATTGTCAACTTGAGAAAACCTTGAGTCACTTGGGAAGAGTGAACCTCAACTGAAGAATTGCCTCAATCAGATTGGCCCATGGCCATGTCTGAAAGAGACTGTCCTATTGATCATTGATGTGGGAGAGCCCAGCCCATCATGGGTGGCACCATCCCTAAACTGGTAGACCTGGGCTGTGTTAGAAAGCTATATGAACATGTAAGTAGTGTTACTCCAGTAAGCAGCCAGTAAGCAGTGTTACTCCACAGTTCCTGCTTTCAGTTCCTGCCATCAGTTCCTGTTCTGATTTCCTTCAGGGATACACTGTGTCCTGGAAGTACAAGATGTAGTAAACCTTTTACTCCAAAGTTGCTTTTAGAGTGTTTTATTATAGTAACAGAAAGCAGACTAGAACAGACCCCAAAGCATATATTTCCAGGTTCTAATCCTTGCCTATATACCTCGAGCACTGCTGGTTGTTTTGATAATGTTTTCTACCTCAGAGTGTCATTTGATAATTTCTAAGTAAACATGACCTTGAGACAACCATTGACCTTCTCTATGTCTCGGGTCCAGGGCCTATTAAGTGGAGTGGGATAGTTACACTACTTGCCTACAGATATTTTTGTGCTTCATGGTTCCATGACTTTTAGAACCATGTTTTGCTTATCTTAAAGAGTTGTTCTGAAGCCACAAAGAAATATTAAAAATGCAAATGCCATAAAAGTTGTAAAGTGCTATACAATACAGTAGCATTTTAAATTATGTACCTCCAAATAAAATCAACAACTTGTACATGCTCTCCCAAATAAAGCAAATGGACTCCTGAGCTTCAATTTTCAATTAGTATTAAGACATATGATCGTATTTCCTCACAATTTTCAGAAGCAAAAAGAACCAAAGGCTCAGATTATAGTGTTTATTAAGAAAATACCAAGCCATTTGAAAATGTTGGGCATATTTTGTGTCTCAGATATTTTTTTTCACTGCTGTATGGGTCTCCTAAGTAGCTTTTTGCTGTTGCTCCATGAAGATTAATAAAAATAATAGGAGGGTTGAAACTAAATAGAATTCAATTAAATTTCAATCTATATTCTGTAAGGGGTGTTGTTTATTTATGTATGCATACTTTGCTATATACTACTAATCTCTTTACACAGTTTGCAGACCAGCCACTAGTTAATAGTTTTAGACATGCGATTCATATGTAGGCATTAAAATGTTCATATAGTGCATGCATGCACATATGTATATAGCTAGGGGCTGCATCTGTACACATTCTGTTAAGACAAAATAATCTGACTTGAATCATGGACCTTTCTAGCTTCCCAAGAGAAACATTCTAGAGGAATTTAACATCAATCAAGAGCCAATAAGTTTTGTGTGGCATACTCATAGCACAGACATGAGAATGAGATGCTTCTTTCCTAAAAGTTCATACATTCTGAAAGAAAGTGCCAGCTCCTGTGACACTGAGACACCTGCATTTCAGCAAAGAAGTCATGGTCAGGGAACACCTGCCTGTAACAGACAGGAAATTTAAACCATATGTTTATTTTTTTTATTCAATCTAAAGTACAATATACTCTGCCTAAATAATTCTGCATTGGGAACACTCCATTGTGAAATCTCTCTTCAATGCAAGCAATCTCTGCTGCTATTTTCACAGCTACAAAACCTAGTAAGGCCAAATGCAACCACATGAATTCCTGTGTTTTGATAATGCACAGAAATCATTGGATTTTAATTAAAAGAAATTCAACAAATGTTGACATGCTATTAACTAAGCAATTCCTTATGAGGACTGACTCCTAAGTCCCACTGGAATTAGAACAGGGAGTTTTTTTAGTGAATGCATTAAAAAGACTGATAAAACTAGCAACAATTTAGGTTTCCATTTATACTGAACCCAAGGACTTGTGCATGCTAGACAAGTACTCTACAACTAAGCCACATATCCTCAGCCATGCTTCCACTTATATTAAAGATTATAATACTTTCTTCCAACTTTACATTTTATATATTTATATATTTTATATAATATTTATATATCTTATATTTTATATATTTTAATATTATACTTTCTTCCAATTACAAGGTGAACTACGCTTTGTAGATCATAAGTTCATCCACTGACAGAGTATGATTCACTAAATTTTAGATCATTCATAATTTGCAAATATCACAACCATTTTATGACATTTTTGTCAGCCACAAATGAAGACAATAATAATTGTCATTTGTACCCTATTTACTCAACTTCATGAGTCAAATCTAGCCATAGGAAACTAATTTACTACCCCCATTGATTTGACTATTCTGAACATTTCAAATGAAGACAATAGTATAGTGAATTCTTTCATGTCTAGTTCCCTTCATTTAGTCTAATGTTTTCTAATCTCATCTATGCTGTAGCAGTGTTGAATTCCTTTTATGTTGGCATTCATATATATGTGTGTGCATATATAACAATTTGCCTATCTACTTACAAATTGCCACATATTCTAGGTTGTTTTACTATTTAGTGATTATTTATAATGAATTTCTTTTTAAAGGATTTTTTATATATTTTATTTTACTTAAATAACTTTTTTCATTTATTTTACATATTGACCACAGTTTCCCCTCCTTCCTCTCCTCCGGGTACCCCCCTATGCTTCCCACATATTCTCCTCCCCTTCCACTCCTGCTCCATCTCCATTCAGAAGGGGCAGGCCTCTCATGGGCTTGAACAAAGCATGGCACATCAAGTTGAGGCAGGACAAGATTTTTAGATTTTAAGATTATTTTATGTGTACAAGTGTATTGCTTGCACCTATTTGTGTGCACCATGTGCATGTCTGATACTTTGGAGACCAGAAGAGAGCAACAGATACCCTGGGACTGGAGCAACAGATGGGTTTGAACCATCATATGTGTACTGGGAACTAAAGCAGAGTCCTCTGCAAGACTAGCAAGTGCTCTGAACAGCTAAGTTAACTCTAGTCTCATAATCAGTTTCTCTGTCAAGTTCTAATTAACATGCACATCACTATGTACTGATCCAGATATTTAAAATACCACTATTTACATTTTTATTGCATGTGTTCATTTACATGCATTTGTATTATGTGGGTAGGCATGCATGTGCCATAGTGCCTGTAAGAGGTCAGAACAACTTGTACAAGTAAGTTCTCTCCTATACTTTGGGTCCTGAGGATCAAGCTAAGGTCATCAGACTTGGCAGCAAGCACCTTTATCCACTGAGCCATCTCACTAGCCCAAAATAGTAGCATTATTCTCTATTAGGTGATAATTCCCTAGTTTCTTTCTGAGACATGAAAATCAATAAAATATATATGGAGAAACTAGTACGCAATGGGCAGAAAATGGAGACTTAATAAGTATTTGCTGACTCCAGGATTACTGAATGAAAGAAATCATTCCTTCTACCCAACTTCTTTTAAGCACATCCCTACCAAAGCTACCTGGATGGCATGTAATTGAATATTAGAATTGGAAAAGACTATCGAGTCCAAAGTTTCTCAAAAATGTGTTTCAAGAAACACTTGTATCAGAACTACCAGGGGAGCTTGTTAAAAATGCCTATTTCTGTCCTCCCCCTACCAGATAATCTGATTCAATAAATCAGACTTTGGAGGCCACAGGAAGCTACCGCTGTAATAAGCACCCCAGATAATTCAAATGCATACTAAACTCTAAAAATCATTGATCTAGTCCAGTCTTCCCACTCTATAGACAAGGAACTTTGGGCCCATCTGGGAAAGTGCCATGCTAAAGGTTACAGAGCATGGGGTAGGAATAATGACAGGGAACTGAGGTTAGGAATCCCAATACAGCACTTTCACTTACCTTAGCTACTCTCTCTTATCACATCTTGTTGTCCCTGCAAAGAGGAGCCTCATGGACTTTCTTTACAACCATCAGTGACTGACACACCATACATGCTCAGTAAAATAGTTATTTCTTTAAGCTTGGTCCTTTGTGAACTAAATGACTAAAGGGTCTCCTTTAGGGCATTATTTGCTAAAAGTATAAAGTAACAAATACAATGCCCATGAAAAGAACACTAGACCCAGGAGGGAGACCTCTATGGTTCCTGACCCAAATGTTGAAAAAGCTCCTAAGTAGAAAACATCTTCAACCATGGGCTTTGGTAACTAAAGTAGCCTTATAGTGACATTTCCTGCCCAAGGTCCTGGAACAACTCTACACACCTACTGTGATCTATTTAAAGGAGTCAGGTCTTTTTTTCTTTTAGAATACACTTTCTGCCAAGTTTTCTATCAGAAGGAAATTATAAATTACATGAGCTACCGCCATGACTAAAAGGCAGTAGGAAATTTTTTAATGAAAGTTGCTATGCCTGTCAGAAAGACTCAGTACAAACCCATTACCATGAGTTAGAAAAATGATGGAGTAGCCATTTATTTTTTCTCATTTTCCTTCATTTTTTGAATTTTGTAAGCTACAAAATAGTACTTGATTATAATTAAACAAAAACATGTATGAAAAAGTCAGTCACCTCTTTACCCCTTCTCATCTTCTCCCTATAATGCATCAATTTAGAAAAAGTCCAAATTTTTCTATCCATTTTAAACTTTATATACACAAGAGATCTGTGTGTGTGTGTGTGTGTGTGTGTGTGTTTAAGAGTCCCTTCCATCCTCTTCCATTAAGAAAGTTGTTTTTGCCTTCATTGATTGTGAGAAACTTGTTCCAAATATTCTTTATACATTTTCTTATTTTACTTGAAGGTAGTTAACTATTCAGCTTTACCTAGACTAATGTTGCAATGAGAAGCCCTCTTTTGTCTGGACTCTGGCCCTTTCACAGCTACAAAGTCTTAGATGTTCTGTTCATATGCACTCCGGTCACTACTAGCTTGCCTCACCACCTATTCTTAAGTTAGCTTCACACAGACCCTAACTACCCCTATGCTTTCTGCTCACCTCACAGTATTTCCTCTTCCTGGCTCATTGCTTCTTGCAACCTATACTATCTTCAACCCTTTCTTCCATTGCCCTTCTGCTGAATCCTCTGACAAAAACCTAGACATGATTCAGCACATCTGTCCACTGCTTCCATTATCATGCTGAGCACAGCTTGAAGAAACTATACATATAAATTGATGACTTCCATTTTCATTTGGGCATTTAAAGCTACCTACTTTTCTGATTTTACTAGAGGCCTCTTTCCTGCAAATTCCAAAGTTCTACTTCGATAATTCAGATTTCCTTACCAACTCCCTCCCAATTTACTCTCAACAAATGACAGTGCCTGGTACTTAACAGAGAGAACAGAAGTCCAACAAAAGCTCTTTTCACACCTTCACTAAATCTACAGCAAATAAGCATGAGCATGCGCTCTCTCCTCCCCTCCCTTCCCCTCCCCCTCCCCATCTGTCTGTCTATCTATCTATCTATCTATCTATCTATCTATCTATCTATCTATCTCCACCCCCCATGTGTGCACGCACTTGTGCTTTTCTTTGCTTAAATTGGAGGAAAATCCATTTTGGTTTCTAATATTAACATATCAATGAAGAAAATTAAGGACATGGAATTCCTAAGTAAAAGATCCTGGAGAGTTATTTACTTTGAACAAAGCACTATGAAAATTGGGTGGATAAGTGAAAGGGCATGAGATAGTGGAAATAAGGAGAGAATGAATATGCCAGAAAGTCAAGTCTAACCATGAAGTAAAATGCTTGAATCGAAATATGTGGTCAATGTTTGGAATAGCTACCGTGGGAAACAGATGGTCCAGAAGAATGAATGGGTTCACATAAAATTTGCTTAGTAGCACTACAGGACCCAGATGTAGTCATAAACCAGGCACCAGTTTAATAACAGGTAGGTCCTAGCATAGATAGCTTCACTGGAAGGGTTCAGCCATACAAATACTGGGGCAGAGAAAGTATTCATAGGCTTAATCCAAGAATGGGATTCTCTATAGGTTTACTGACCAGATAATGAATCCAGAACATGATGAGCACATCACCAAGACTAGCACATTATGAAGTTTAGGCTAGATAAGAAAGGAGCAATATTAAAAAGAAATAAGCCTCAGCTTTGCAAGGTAAAATGTACAATAATTTCAAAGTACAACTTTGAAGTGTATTATGCCATTACCCTATTATTTACAAAATGCATTACCTTTATGGGAACAGAATTCAATTACCACCTGCAAATAATAACTGGGCTTTTTATTAACATGTGCCATGGCACTAATATTTTAGGATACTTTTTAAGAAAAGAAAAAAAGAATTATGTTTCATTTAATTTAAACCTTTAATTGAATTTTGATACCATGTATGCTGTGATAAAGAAGTCACACATCCCAATTATAGAAAATTTGAAAATCTGTTAACACTCTTTACATATATATGTATATATAGTTATGTGTCATATTTAAATGCATGGTTTCCAAAGCTAGTCTGGCTTGGCTTCACCACAGGCAGCCATTTCAACAGTTCTTTGACTTCAGGAATTATTTTTCTTTACTTTTGAGATTATAACATAATTACATCACTTCTCTCTTCCCTTCCCTTGCTCAAAACCCTCCCATGTACTGCTTTTTGCTCTCTTTCAAACTTTTGGCCTCTTTTTGAATCAGTTGCTTAAATTTTCCCTTTTGAAGTCAGCTGCACCCACAAAAACACAGGCAATAGATAATCTCACATGAGCAAATTCCAAAGAAGGGAAACACACACACACACACACACACACACACACACACACACACACACACACTACCAATAACAACAAAATGAAAAAATAAAAGGAATTAACAATCACTGGTCATTAATATCTCTTAATAACAATGGACTCAATTTGCCTATAAAAAAAAACAGGCTAACAGAATGGATATGAAAACAGGATCCATCCTTCTGCTGCATATAAGAAACACACCTCAACTTCAAAGACAGACATTACCTCAGAGTAAAGAGGTGGGAAAAGATTTTCTAATCAAATGGACCTAAGAAATTAGCTGGTGTAGCTATCCTAATATCTAACAAAATAGACTTCAAACTAAAATTAACTAAATGAGATGGAGAAGAATATTTCATATTCATCACAGGAAAAATTCATCAAGATAAAGTCTCAATTCTGAACATTTATGCCCAAAATTCTAGGGTGCCCACATTTGTAAAAGAAACATTACTAAAGCTTAAATTACACATCAACCCCCACACACTAATAGTGGAAGACTTCAACATCCGACTTGCACCAATGGACATGTCTGTCACATAGAAACTTACCAGAGAAATAAGGAAACTAACAGATGTTATGACTCAAATGGACTTAACAGATATCTACAGAGCATTTCAGCCAAACACAAAAGAATGTACCTTCTCAGAACCTCACAGAACCTTCTCTAAAACTGACCACATACTGGGTCATAAAGCAAATCTCAAAAGATACAAAAAAATTTGGAATAACATTCTGTATCTTATCGGATTACCAAGTTAAAATTTAATAACAACACAAATTACAGAATGTCTACAAACTCATGCACACTGAACAATGCTCGAATCACCACTGGGTCAAGGAAGAAATAAGAAAGAAATTAAAGACTTCCTAGAATTCAATGAAAATGAATGTGCAGCATACCCAAACTTATGAGATACTATGAAAAGTACTGATAAAAGGAAAGTTCATAACACTAAGTGCCCACATAAAGAAGTTGGAGAAACCTCATACTGGTGACTTAATAGCACACCTAAAAGCTCTAGAACAACAACCAAAAAAAAAATTCACCCAAGAGGAGTAGATGGCAGGAAATAATCAAACTCAGGGCTAAGATCAATAAAATAGAAACAAAGAGAACAATACAAAGAATCAATGAAACAAAGAGTTGGTTCTTTGAGAAAATAAACAAGATAGACAAACCCTTATCCAAACTAACCAAAAGGAAGAGAAAGAATATCCAAATTAACAAAATCAGAAATGAAAAGGGGGAAATAACAACAGATACTGAGGAAATCCAGAGAATCATTAGGTCACATTTCAAAAACCTATACTCCACAAAATTGGAAAATCCAAAAGAAATGGACTATTTTATGGATAGATACCACATACCAAAATTAAGTCAAGACCAAATAAACAATTTAAATAGACCTATAACCCCTAGGGAAATAGAAGCATTCATTAAAAGTCTCTCAATCAATAAAAGCCCAGGGCCTGATGAATTCAGCATAGAAATCTACCAGAATTTCAAAGACGATCTAATACCAATACTCCACAAATTGTTCTACAAAACAGAAACAGAAGAACCTTTGCCAAATATTTTTTATGGGGCTATAGTCACCCTGATACTCAAACCACACAAAGATGCAGCAAAGAAAGAGAATTACAGAAAATTTCACTCATGAACACTGATGCAAAAATACTCAATCAAATACTGGCAAACCAAATCCAAGAACACATCAAAAAATCATCCACCATGATCAAGTAGGCTTCATCCCAGAAATACAGGGGTTGTTCAACATAAGACAACTTGTTAATGTAATTCACCATATAAGCAAACAAAGAAAAAAACCCACGTGATCATCTCATTTGATCCTGAAAAAGCCTTTGACAAAATCCAATACCCCTTCATGATAAAGGTCTTTGAGAGATCAGGGATACAAAGAACATAACTAAACATAATAATGGCAATTTACAGCAAGCCAACAGCCAACATCAAATTAAATAGATAGAAATGCAAAGTAATTCCACCAAAGTCAGGAACAAGACAAGGCTGTCCACTCTCCCCATATCAGTTAAATATAGTACTCAAAGTTCTAGCTAGAGCAATAGGACAACAAAAGGAAATCAAGGGGATAGAAATTGGAAAGGAAGAAGTCAAACTTTCTCTATTTGCAGATGATATGACAGTATATATAAGTGACCCCAAAAATTCTACCAGGGAACTCCTACAGCTGATAATCATCTTTAGTAATATGAAAGGATACAAGATTAATTCAAAAGAATCAGTAGCCCTCCTATATACAAATGATAAATGGGCTGAGAAAGAAATCCGAGAAATACCACAAATAATATAAAATATCTTGGGGTAACTCTAATCAAACAAGTGAGAGACCTGTCTGACAAGAATTTTAAGTCTTTGAAGACAGAAATTGGAGAAGATATCAGAAAATGGAAAGGACTCCCATGCTCTTAGATAGGTAGGATTAATGTAGTAAAAGTGGTAATAATGTGATTAAATCACTACCAGTCCATGGAAATAGCTTAATGATTATAGGAATTTATTGGAGTGTTAACTCATGATACAGGGAACTCACAATACAGGAATAGGGATTATAGCAAGATCCCAGAAAGGTGAGAGATGGTCCAGCACTGTTCTCTGGAGAGCTCTGCCCTGATCCACACCAGCATCCCAGACCACGAGGTAGTGCAGAGAAGAGAGTGCACTTATGGATATCTTAGGTCTTAAGGGTCCCTGTCCAGGCCACACCCAAGGGGCAGGTACCTAGCAGCTATCTGCTGCTTCACTAGGGGCAGTGCTTCAGGGTATGGCACAGACAACCACTCACTACATGGCAATCTTATCAAAAGCAATCTACAGATTCAATGCAATCCCCACCAAAATCCCAGCACAGACCTGGAAAGAACAATACTCAACTTCATATGGAAAAATAAAAAATCCAGGATAGCTAAATAAATCCTGTACAATAAAGGAACTTCAGGAGGCATCACCAGCCCTGACTTCAGGCTCTGCTCTAGTTCTATAGTAATAAGAAACAGCTTGGCATTGGCATAAAAACAGACACATGTATCCTGCCATTACACTGAACTTGATAGAAGAGAAAGTGAGAAGCAGCCTTGAATGCATTGGCATGGGAGACTACTTCCTCAATATACTACCAGTAGCACAGACCCTGAGACTGACAATAAATGGGACCTCCTGAAACTGAAAAGCTTCTGTAAGGCAAAGGACATGGTCAATAAAACAAAACAGTAGCCTACAGAATGGGAAAAGATCTTTACCAACCCCACATCTGACAGAAGGCCGATCTCCAAAATATATAAAGAACTCAAGAAACTAGAAATCGCCGGGCGTTGGTGGCGCACGCCTTTAATCCCAGCACTCGGGAGGCAGAGCCAGGCGGATCTCTGTGAGTTCGAGGCCAGCCTGGGCTACCAAGTGAGCTCCAGGAAAGGCGCAAAGCTACACAGAGAAATCCTGTCTCGAAAAACCAAAAAAAAAAAAAAAAAAAAAAGAAAGAAAGAAACTAGAAATCAAAATACCAAACAATCCAGTTAAAAATGGACCGCAGATCTAAACAGATTCTCAACAGAAGAATCTCAAATGACCAAAAGACATTTAAGGAATTGCTCAACATCATTAGTCATTAGGGAAATGCAAATCAAAGTGACTCTGAGATACCATATTACATCTGTCAGAATGGGAACATAAGGAATCTGGATGTTCGAGTTGGGGTAGGGATGGAGAGATAGCAATTAAAGAGACAGACATCTTGATAGAGGGGGCCATTACGGAGTTAGGAAGAAACCTAGTGCCAGGGAAAGTCCCAGGAATCCACAAGGATGATCCAGCTAATACTCCTAGCTATAGTGGAGAGGGTGCCTGAACTGGCCTTCTCCTGTAATCAGTTTGGTGACTAACCTAATTGTCATCATAGAACCTTCATTCAGTAACTGATGGAAGCAGATGCAGAGATCCACAGCCAAGCACTGGGCCAAGCTCTGGGAGTCCTGTTGAAGAAAGGGAGGAGAGATTATATAAGCAAGGAGGGGTCAAGATTATAACAGGGGAAGCCACGGAGACAGCTGACTGGAGCTCCTGGGAGCTCATGGACTCTAGACTGACAGCTAGGGAGCCTGCAAGGGACCCATATAGGCCCTCTGCCTGTGGGTGACAGTTGTGTAGCTTGGGCTGTTTGTAGCACCCCTAGCAGTGGGACCAAGGTCTGTCCCTGGTACATAAGCTGCCTTTTTGGAACCTATTCCCTATGGTGAGATGTCTAGCTCAGCCTTGATGCAGGGTGGGTATCTTGGTCCTGCCTCAACTTGATATGCCATGTTTTGTTGACTCCTTGCCATGGGAGGCTTTACACTTTTTGAGGAAAGGATCGGGGAGGGGTAGGAAGGATAGGGGAAGGGAATTGGAGGACAGGAGGGAGGGGAAACTGTGGTTAGTATAAAGAATTTAAAAAATTGATAAAAATATTAAAAAATTTAAATAAATAAATATTCCCTTCTGAAAAATAATAGTGAAATTACTACCAGGCTGGATATGTCTCAACAGTAGAATGCTTTTTCATTATGCTCAATGCCCTGAGGTTATACACTTGTACTTCAAAAAGCATACTACCCACTTTCCTTTCAATACAATACTCTGAATGAGAACCATTCATTAAAAGGTATGTTAAAAGAACTAGAGAGTGATATTAAATGGAATTTTCCACTTCCAAGAAAATTTAAACATCCATCATATTACAACATTTGAGCACTACATAGAATATGTAAAAGATGTTTACAACACAGATTGTACAAGTTGCACTTGAGAGCAATTGTAGACCTACATCTATCATATATTAGATATCTGTTTCAGTTTATCTTTATGTCTTGTATATTTCAGACATGCATTTTCAGGGTTTATGTAAAATTACCTATAGAGATTTTAATTTTTATCTTTATTTTTATTATTAGAAAAAATTATTCTCTCAAGTTACTTTCACTTTGGTTATTAGATTTTTCTCTTTTTATTTTTTCATTTAACCTTTAAATTCTTCTGAATTTGACATCTAATTTTTACTACTTTATCTTTCAACTTATATAATATTCACTGCCACATGGATTGGATACCTAAGAATTTCATACTGAGATAAGCAATTGTTACTACAAACAGAACTTGTTTACATATTTTAATAATAAATTTCCATTTATCTTCTTAGAATAAATTCTTAGTGAACCTGTGAGAGCAAAAAGTTGTTTCATATTTCTGTAGAGACATCAGCTCAACCTCTAGAAATGGATCAATTTAAATGGATCATTAGATCAGTCATATTCTCTCAAAATTATCTTCATATTCTATCCAATGGTCTATACAACAGATTTTGGCATTTTTGAAGGTTAAATGTGCTGGTAATTTCCACTGGGTCTTCAGTTTTCATGAAATGATTGGGAAACCCCTTTTTTTATCTTTAGGTTATAAAGTACTAAAAAAAAGTTTTAAAATATAAAATATTTTTAGTGCCTTTGTTTCATTTTTCTATTTTTTCACATTTAGATATTTGATTCAGCTGTAATTAAATTGTTTTTAAACAATGAACTTTATTAAATTTCTCTTCTACTTATAAACTTGTTGCCATAAATATTAAATCTGTATTTTTCTTCTGCACAAATTTAGGATGTCTCATTTACCATTTCTTAAAATCCAGAGTACGCTCGAGTTTATTCTTTAGACACTGTGATGTTACATTTATTTTCCCATTCCTACATAAATACCACAGCCTTTTAATCATTTGTCCAGTGTAATTTATATGTAGTAGCATGGGTTCTTTGTTATTTTGTTCTTCGTATCTTTATCTGGAATATGTAGTGTTTGGAGTGACATAAATATCCAATTTTCTACCAAAAGAATCAAAATGATTCCTATAATATTATAAACTCACTTGTCTTCTGAGAAGGACACTGTGAACTTTGAGCAGTTGCATAAGCTGGTGGAAATATACACCTTTGTGTACATGTTCTGACAGAAATAAATCCAATGTAACTCTTTATGGTGACTTCAGTGTGCTGCAGCTCCACATTCCAATAAGATAATCACTAGCTGCATATGAAAACTGAACACTTGAAATGTGGCTAATGGACTGATGACGGGAAATTTATTTTACTTAAATACAATCAACTTAAATTTATATGGTCTCATGTTTATTGGATAGAGCCCATCTAGAGCACAGCAATTTTTAAAAGGCTGTACCATAGTATTTCATAGAACTACTGACAGACAATAGACTTGGCAATTTCCCATTTAATTTAAAACTATCTTATAGATACAGACTTTCAGTCAAATATTAAAAGCTAACTGGTTCTATGTTCTTGAAGCCAACCACACTATAAAAAATAGGTAATGGGTGTGTGTTGTATGGTTAGCACTGTACAAATAAAACAGGTAGCACAGCCCTAACAATGTTTAAAATTCACTAGAGAAGATAAATGATACACAAATAACAGTAATTGTTGTATAACAAGGCCGATGTCATAGAATAGAAAATAACAAAGCACAGGGGCAATTCCAAGAAGAGAGAAATTATTTTTCTAAGGGGGCATACAAAAGAAACAACAGAGGCCTGCATGAAAGAGGTGATAATTAAACTGCCTCAAGAATATGGTTCATGTTCAACAGGAAAAATGTAGATCAGAGAGGAAAAAGAATAATGCAAGAATGATATAAAGAAGGCACAGAGGATGAATAACAAAGGTCATATGGGATGATAAGTGGTCTGGTCTAGATCATCATACGTTCAGGAAAACAGAGAAATAAGGCTTATGAAGCAGAATGAGGCTGAATTTAAAAGGCCTTAGATATCCGGCCAAAGAATTCAAACATGGCTTCGTAGCTAATAAAGAGAGAATAACATTTTATCAGATCACTGTTACCAGATATTATGACTCCAGAGCAATAATAGATATGTGGTAACAATAATATATAGTTTTAAATTTATAAGTGCTACCTACTTCATAAGATTATTATAAGCATTAAGCAATGTACAGAAAAGAGTAAAGTCATTAATAGAGCATAAACCAAGTACAGCATAAATGTTAAAAATTCATTAAAAAGTATAATGATCTAGATGTTTCCTATATTGACACACATCCAAGTAAGCCATAACAAAGAAACCAACTTGAAGACGGTACTTCTTACCAAAGGAAGACAATATTACTGCCACAGTGATTATAAAAGACATAATAACTGAGAGATGGCTCAGTAGTTAACAATGCTGACTGCTCTTGTGGAGTTCTTGGGTTTAATTCCGAGCATCCACATGGTGGTTCACTATAGTCTAATGCTGCAGTTTCAGAATATCTG
Organism: Peromyscus maniculatus bairdii; assembly: GCF_049852395.1. Classification (NCBI taxonomy): domain Eukaryota; kingdom Metazoa; phylum Chordata; class Mammalia; order Rodentia; family Cricetidae; genus Peromyscus; species Peromyscus maniculatus. The sequence goes on from NC_134875.1 coordinate 54,060,500, forward strand.
ATGCCTTCTTTCTGGACTCCTCTAGCACTGCATGTATGTTTTTCACAGATATACATGCAGGCAAAATACCCATACATATAAAATAAAAATAAAATCTCAAAAAGTTAATAAAATAAAGCATATAATTTCTGACTATAAATTGAAAAGAGGCAATACTTTATGTGGATCACCAGATATGAGAAGGATGATACAATTTTTCTAATTTAGTAACAAATGTCACCTAGTACAGTGTCTCAAATCTGAAATTTGAGCCCCCAGTAAATGATTGGTCATGCTAGCACATACATACAGTGGTAGATAAATTTCTATGGTTAAAAGGCCATCTATATATAATGTACCTAGCAACTACACTTGTTAGAAATTATTCAAACTTGATAACAATCTGTACTGCTTATAATCCATTCATTAGTTACTCAATACATTTACATAGTTACAATATTTTAATTATAAAAGTTGTGCAGTTACTAAAATTGATTAAGGTTCAAGTTTCTAGCCTTATTCTGACTTTATTTTAAAATATTCACATGGAAACTATATAAACTAGGTATATATAAACATAAGTATTTTATTAGATTTAATTACTTCAACTTTTGTGGTAGTTTGAAAGAAAATGGCCCCCATGGGCTCACAGAGAGTGGCACTATTAGAAGGCATGGCACGGATAGAAGTAGTGAGTCACTGGGGTGGACTTTGAGGTCTCAAATGCTCAAGCTAGGTCCAGTGGCTGGCTTGAGCTCTCTCTCTCTCTCTCTTCCTGCTACCTTCAGATCCTGATGTTGAACACTCAATTACTCCTCCAGCATCATGTCTGCCTGCATGCCACCATGCTTCCTATCATGATATTAATTGACTACATCAATGAAACTGTAACTCAGCCCCAATTAAATGTTTTCCTTTATAAGAGTTGCCATAGTAATGGTATCTCTTCTAGTAATAGTATCTATTCATTGCATTAGAAACTCTAAGACAAACAATTTTGCTAAAACCTCAGTAAAGGAAAGAACCAAATGAGTCTCAGAAGATTAGTAAAAACATGTTTTGGAGAGTGAACCAAAGACAGCAAGTACAAACATTTATAATAGGCCTTGTCAAAAAAAAATCTAGAAGAACTGAGTGGTAGCAGTAATGCTGAAAAGCATAGAACAAATCCCAGTAACAAAAATCAAAGTATTTAATTAAAGAAAGGATTACAGAAGCAGCAATGGATGAAGAATACAGGAAGAGTAACAGATGAGTAAGATCACAAGTCCTGAGAATAAGGAATAGCAGAATTGTTAAAGGAAGCAGACAAAACAAAGATTTACTTGAGAGAAAACATCAAATTGTTGTTTGAGTTCATTTTGTCTTCTATATCCATGGGTTCTGCATTTGTCAGACAGTCATCATTCATGGATAAAAACATTCAGAAAAAAATATTTCTGTAAATGATCAAGTATAGACTTTATTATTGCCATTATTCCCAAAAAATTTAATAACTATATATATACATATATACTGACACTGTATTGCATATAAGTAACCTGGAGATGATTTAAAGTATATAGAAGAATATACATAAGTTATAGGTAAATATATTATGTCATTTTATATAAGGTCCATAAACATCTGTGGATTTTGGTATATTTGATTTCTTAGGCTGAATATACTATATATGTCAAGAAATGACTTTTATATTTTATATGCTTATTGGATACTCAAATAAAACAAATCAGATTTTAAAAAATGAAAATGAGGCAAGAAGCCAAGGTACAGCATCTTGAAGATGCGAGATTTAAGGAGAAATATGAAGTAAGAAGGTGGCCAAAGCCAGGTTCATTGAAACATAAAATGTATGTTTTAACAATGATGAACAGAAACTTGACTGGAGAAGTCCTGCTAGCCCACACTTAAAGACTGGGTGCAGATTTTTCTTACCTTTGCATTTTATTGCTAAAGAGCTCAAACTGTGAAGTGTTTAATAATATTCCTACTTTATTACATTCCTTTTTCACTAAGAAGCATACAGCACTTCTCAAATGAAGAAGGTAGTGTGTGCATTCTTCTAACTGACCCTCATATGATCTTTTCTACCACAGTTACATACGTACCCAGATATAAGGAACAGAATGCATTTTCCCCTTAGATTCCTCATACTGCTACAATTGTCATGGAATCTATTCATATCACCACACCACGTTTCTTTTAAGGAACAGATGTGAAGACAGAATTCCATTTTTACTGAAGTGTATGATCATTTCAACCACATTTTGACTCATTTTTCTTTCCTAGATTTCCTCATATTTTTACAAATAGCAAATGTTTTGCACTGAGCCATTTCCCTAAATTATACAATACAACATTTAAAATAAAGCAACGTTTATTGTCTTAAACAAGACTGGAATTGTCATTTTATAATTCACTGTTTTTAGATGGCCAGGTCCTTCATAGTATCCCTTCCTAAAGCTAAATAAAACATCATTTGGTTTTGCACCTGTGGATATGTATTTCAGGTGAATACTCGGGCTGTTTCCCAAGTAGCCAGCAGATCAGATGACATTTGAAAGCAATGAACGTGTGTACAGCCTTTATTTCCTGTTGTTGGCAAACAAGAAGCTTTCATTCATTTGAGTAGCTGTGGCTTAGGTCACTATTTAGTAAACCAAGACACCTGCAAAAGCCAGTGTCCAGACACCTCAATTCCCCCAAACCCTACCTCCAGATTTGCTTTAGCTTCTGTACACAACAGTGGTAAGACCCCTCAGAAACTGAAAATATCCCAGTGTTCAACCTGAGGGCAGCTACCTCACAAAGTTGTTTAAATTCCTATCCTAATGCTCTAGTGCCTGGCCTCAGTCTGTGGGGCAAAAGCACAGCCAGCCAAGGCTGGATGTCACCAAGACAACTCTAGTTGCCACTTGCCCTCCCTCCCTGCCAGCTGGAGCTAGAGCAGGTGAGCCAGGGTGAGTCTTTGATGCAGCAGCCTTTTGCCCAAATTTAAATGCTTTCTATTGAAATCATCTTTTAGTCTGGTAATTTCAGGCTGTTTAGCCCAGGGCAGCCCACAGATTTGAAAGTTTATAAGGTAAGCCAGCAGCACAGAGCTGTAACCACTGCTTCAGGTCCAGCCACTGAGCTGTGTGACAGCAGTGTGGCCAGATTGCAGAGTTGGTGGAGGAAACAGAAAAAATTGGATAGGGTAATGGTAGGCAATGCCATCTGAAGCCTAGACTTTGAGACACCTGGGAATTTCCAGCTCCCTAGGTCCCAGGCTAATTGCCTGATTTCCATCAGGGGAAGAAGATTGTGTTCAGAGCCACATGACAAGAAGGAAAGCAGAAAGCAAAGTGTCTGTGACCCTGTAGACAGAGCCCAGTAGCATTGCATTATCACCATAAAAGCTATAAACCCTGAAATTGTCAGGGATAGTCTATGCCCACCACAACTGAGTGGGGATATAGGAGTTTCAGTGGTTTAAATGGTCCCCAATCCCCCACACCTATCCTGGACACTTAATCTCCTCCTTCCCAGGGACTGTGTAGCTGAGGTACTCTTCCTGACCTGTGCAATGTCTAAGAAACTTGTCAATTTTCAAGAACGCCTTCCCTCTCTCTTCCTTCTTTGGGTCTGTCTTGTTTGCACCACATGTTTCCCCTAGCCAGAAAAGCAGCAGTATTACTCCGTTGGTGATGGGCAGGTGCAGCTTCCTATTCACCAGCAGGACAGTCTTAAATAGACCTCCATCCAACACTGCCGCCCCTTTTGTAAGTTCCAGTGTAGCTTTCAGCTCAGATGTACTTTTTCTATATTTTACAGCAATGGCAACTTTTGCAGGGAAGGATGAGTCTTAACTACTTGTTTCCTAATGTCTATTCCTAAGTCCCTAGGTTGCACTGGGCTGGGGGTAACTGCAGGGACCAGAAGAAACCCCTGGAGCAGAGAACTGTAACAGATGTTCAGCTTTCCAGATCTCTCTGCCAAAGCGTTTTCTTTTCCTTTCTTTCTTCTCTCTCTCTCTCTCTCTCTCTCTCTCTCTCTCTCTCTCTCTCTCTCTCTCTCTCTCTCTCTCTCTCTCTCCTTCCCCCTCTCTCCCTCCTTCCTTCCTTTTTTCATGTGCGATAGTAACATCAAGCTGTTTGTTCCACTTCAGAGGTTCAAATCAAGATGTGCCACTTGAGGGTTATTCTTTCTAAACTCCCTTTCTGAGATCCCCTCACAAGGGATCTGAAGGGCAACTTGATAATAGGCCAGCCTCACCCTCCAGCGACAGTGACAAAAGGTTCATGCAACCAGGAAAACCCCTGCTCAAAGGGGCGGGGAGGATTTCTTTTCAGGATGAAGAGAGAGCATCTTAAGGTGTACAGGACCACTCCTTTAAGTTGTAAGGCAGAAAGACAGAGATGGCTCTGGGTCACCAGCAGTTCTGTGCTGCACCGGAATTCCCAGAAGCAGGAGCCCATATTGGGAATCCCCTCCTGTTCCACTCAGCAACCACCTGAACCCCAACCTCCGTGGGTTGCTCTCCTGGCCATAGGCTAATAATGATAATGATAATAACAACAATAATAATAACAATAATAATAATAATAAGTCGGAAGCACCCAGTGGGAAATTGCCTTTCAGGCTGCAAAATCGTGACTCACCCACAGACCACAAAGATCTTGCAGGAGGGGGGGAGAGCGGAATACAAACTCAGACTCTCCCCTACCTCATGAAGCAGGTTCCTACAGGTGAGGAACCCCTGGCCCTAAACTTTCAAGGAAGGCTTAAAGAGAAAAAAATAAACTGGTGAGTTTCCAAGTGGGGAAACTCGAGCAGGACAACTAGAGCGTCTATGGCCTTAGCCTCCCAGATGCCCGAGAGCGCCTATCCACAAGAAATAACTCTCTGTCCCAGTAGTCGAGTCTGCCTTACCCGAGTCTTGCAAAACCACCAGTAAGGTCCAGCAGGTCTCAGGCGTGTAGTTCCATGTCTAGGGTGAGATGGAGAGCGGAGTCCAGAAAGAAGAGCGCAGGTTTCCAGGGTGGTCAGTAAAGCTGCCCAATGACAGTGGGATGAAGAAGGCGTTTGGAAGACTGTGTCTCCCAAGCCGCGGGCACAGTCTCCCACCAGGTTCTCTCCACTCCCAGTCCTTAGCCAACGAGGATGCCAGGGAAGTTCGGAAGCTTCCTGGAGTTCAGTGATGCTTCCGTGGACTTTGGGGGAAACCTGAGAGGGAACAGGATACAGGAGGGTTCCTAGATCATTAGGCCCTTTAGTTAGAATGGCAGGTACCACCTCTCAGCTCAGAGACCGGATTCTTGAAGGTGCCCGCCTCCAAGATTCTTCGGAGCGACTTCGCTTTGGTGCAGCCTCTTTCCAGCCGCACCTCGTCCAAACCAAACGGTGCGCGCCTCACGGGACGCCAGGACGCGGGGTGCCTCAGCCGGTGGCGCAACCACCGCTCGTGGGGGACGCAAGCTCTAGAAGGCAGCGGAGCCACCGGCTCAGCCCGGCTGCGGTGCAGGCAGCCCGCATGAACCCCCGCTCGCCCTCCTGCCTTCCGCGCCTCTTCAGCGCTTCCCGTAGTCCTCAGGTCGGTGCGCAGAAGCCACTTGCCCCAGCCCTCAAGGAGCGGAGTGCGGGGAGTAAGCCCCGCGCTCCTCTCACATCTTGTCACCGTCGCCAGCGCCTCCGAAATATGCCTGGAGTAAGGAAGTGGGAGGGTAGTGGAAGTCACCCAGAGCCTGGGCTTCGTTGCTAACAGTTTAGTGCCTCCTGGCTGACTGACTGCAACCGGGAGGTGCGAATTAGAGAAGGACCATTCTGGCACGTCACGGCAAAGGGCCGCTCTGCTCCTCCTCCTCCTTCACACCCCCTTTGGATTTGGGAGCGCCAGGAGGGAAGACCGAATGAGGAGAGTGGGGGAGAGAAGCTACCAACCCAAGTCCCCCATCCCCTGGTTTAAAAACGCGCTTCTCTTACCTTTCCCGGGAGAAGGGAAGCGTGTCGCTGCAGCGCCGTCTAGTGTCCTTCCCAGACTAAGCTGCCATAAAGGGTTGAAGCGAGCATTTAGCTCAGTGCAGGTGTGGAAAGTAAGAAACGCAAAGTTTTTCAGCTTTTCTGGTCCCCAGTTCCAGCCACTGAACACAATAGCTAGTCCAGCCGGCTATGCATCTTCTTGGTTCCATGCAGGCCATAACTTAATGTTTTTAAAGACAAAGGCTACCGGATTACCTAATTTTAGTTATAATTAAGCTTCCCAGTACCTAAGAGAACTCTTTTACAGTCCCTCCTGTGTTAAAGACCCTGAACTCCCAGGGTTCTCCAGTCCTCCAGGCCTTAGGGCAGGCAGGTAACATTCTGGGAAGTGGGGATGGTCTCACAGCCAGCCCCAGAACTGCGATCACTCTCTTCCTTAAACCTGAGGCTCATCAGCCATGCTTCTGAACACCTGCTCTCCCTGATGTCAGGCATCCCCCAAACCACTCTCTCAAGCGCTATAGCCCAGAGAGACTACTACCCAAAGAACCTGCGGGATCTAGACCGCAGCGGTGCAGAGTGCAGTTCCTACCCTAAGTATCTTCCCCGGCATTCCCATGGGTTTTCGATACCGTGCTGATTAACGTACTTAACAGGATTGCTCATTTAACGGGTCAGCTGAGCGCTGTGCGCTAGAATTTGCTGCTACACTGAGCTCCTATTAATTTATCGTTCTGTGCACTTTCTCCAGCTGTTCTCCCGAGGCTGCTCCAGTGCTCTGCATTAGCCACAGAAAGCCAGCTAGTGCGGGAGACAGAAACAAGGAACAGAAGGGGTAAGCCCTTGGTGTGCCTTTGCGCAGCGCAGATCCATGCCTTTCTAGTTGGCCCTCTTTGCCTGACCCCCCTAATCAGAGTGCACTCAACTTTTAGGATTAAAGCATGTGGGTGGTTAAAATTGTTCTCCCTCTTTCACCAAGTTCACTCGTTCGTACTCCTTTTCCCCTTATGTATCTATCATTGTTCTTATCGTATTTCACAAAACCCCAACTCATGGCATATTCCTTCTGCAACTGGAGTTAAATTTGGAAATCCTGAGAAGTCGCTGTGAAAGGAAAAGTCCTTCTAGGTAGGCAGCAATTGGCAGTACCAACCACTTTCCCTGTTTTTTTTTTTTGTTGTTGTTGTTGTTGTTGTTGTTGTTTATATGCATGCTTGGGAGGAGGTGTTTTTGAAACAGAAAGTGCCCTACAATTTCTGTTTCTGTTTGTTAATGATTTTTTGTTTTCACAGAAAACACATTCCCTAGACAGGGATGGCCAGTTGGTTCTCCTTTGTCCTTTGTTACACTGCTCCTGAAAACTTCTCTGCATACTTGCCCAGCAGCAACCTTCATCTACATTTCCAGCCAACCCCTGCTGGGCCTACATCACCATTACTGGCACTCAGGACACTTGTTTCTATCCAGCTGGCAGACCATCAGCAATTCATACAGGGTGTGATCCACAGTAGAAGAACCCTTTTTCCTGGACTCTTATACCTTGGTTAGGTCGCAGGTGTACATACACACACTGACCTTCAATATAATGCCAGTCCTCAAGCTCTGGGCTTAGATGATCAGCTGAGATGTCCTGGGTGAAGACATATGGCTAAGCTATAAGACCCTTCGCTTACATTAGAAGCTAGTAGGCAGGGTTGATGGAACACATTCAAGAAACTGGCCAGTGTTACCCCTCAGCAAATCATCAACTAGGAAGTCTATACTTTTAACACAAAACATAGATCTGAGCATGTTAAGCACCATGCCTGCAATCCCAACACTGGGGGGCCTCGGGCAATAAGAAGATTGCCATGAGTTTAAGGTCAACCTGGGCTACATAATGAAACTCTTGTCTCAAAAATAAATAAATCAGCCGGGCGTTGGTGGCGCACGCCTTTAATCCCAGCACTCGGGAGGCGGAGGCAGGCGGATCTCTGTGAGTTCGAGGCCAGCCTGGGCTACCAAGTGAGCTCCAGGAAAGGCGCAAAGCTACACAGAGAAACCCTGTCTCGAAAAAACCAAAAATAAATAAATAAATAAATAAATAAATAAATAAATAAATAAATAAATAAATCTTTTACATTGCAGTCATGCCAGTCATTCAGTGCTTTCTCTGTTGACCATGGCTGGTATTTAAGTCTCATGGATGTCTAAATCTGGCTAACCTTCCTGTTTTAGGTAACATCACCCTTCACCAGAGACTTTAAGAAGGTTTTTCACAATTGGGAATTTAAAATACCATGGCATATCAGTGGATTTTCTCTGAATGAGAGGAAGGTTGTTGATCCCCACCAAAGACAGCTGCTTGTTTAGCCAATTCTTGTAGTCTGATTACTGGTTAAACTATGTGATCTAAAAGAAGTCAAGGTTATGGGACCAAACAATACAGAAAAGAAATATGCTCAAAAATGAGAACAGATTCAGCTTGGTGATACTTTATGCTTTAGTCCTTTAGTTGTTAAAGACAACTCTCATCCACATATCAGCAGTGCTAGGACATGACCTGTGAGCTTGTTAGAAATACAGACTGTCTGACTCTAAGTCTAGGCCTAATGAATCAGGATTTGTGAATAACTAATAAGATTATCAGCTAATTTCATATTACAGATTAACATTTGGGAAAGCATTTTTTTTTTTCAAGAAAATCTTTCAGCTCACCAAGCCCAGGAGAGGAAAGGGACAATAAGTTCAATTTCCCAAGACCTACTAACAAGCTCTTCTCATTGAGAAGCACCTAAAAACCAGGCCACCATCACATCTGTTTAGGCTAATTAGGGCCAGTCTATTTCAAAACCAAAGACCATCTTGAAATTACGATCTATGTCCTTCCTATCGATATGGCCTTACTGCGCATTTGAACACCCTTAGTCACATGACAGAAACAGGGAGAGTGTGGGCCTGCCTGGCTTAATACAACTCAACTCTTACTGCCAAACTAACAAACCAATCGCACCCCCACCCCCCCCCACCCCCGTGTCTCAATAGGATAAGTCCATAATCTTCCTAATTAAAAAAAACAATAGGCCTTACAATGTGTAGTAGGACAGGCTCATAGCATCGAGGAAATTGGCTCAGAAAAGTCGCCAAGGCATGTGCATAACATACTCCTTCAGAGCCAACCTGGAGTTTGCCTGAGGGCCTAGCAACAGGAGCTGTCTGAGTTCCTGATCACACCCAGCCAATGAGGGATGACCACACAGACTGGGCTCTGGGAGGAGGGTATTTAAGGCCTTCCTGTTATTGAATAAATGAATTCATTATTTGCTTTCAATGGACTCCTGGTGCTGAGTCGATGATGCAGTGCCTTCTCACCCCCTCCCCGACCCACCCCACCCCACCCCCACCCCCCTGCCGAGCCATTAGAATCCAAGCAACAACAGTGTTCTCCAAATCTCAGCTACTCACTAGCTGATACTGAGAAGAGCTCATCTAGTGAGGCAAGTAAATTGAAAATTTTAAAAACTGGTATGACCAGCCTGGCAATGGTGGTACATGCCTCTTTAATCCCAGCACTGGGGAGGCAGAAGCAGGTGGATTTCCTTGAGTTAAAGGCCAACCTGGTCTACAAAAAGCAAGTTTCATGACAGTTCGGCTTGTTACACAAAGAAACTCTGTCTCGGAAAAAAAAAAAAGAAGAAGAAGAAGAAAGAAAGAAAGAAAGAAAGAAAGAAAGAAAGAAAGAAAGAAAGAAAGAAAGAAAGAAAGAAAGAAAGAAAGAGAAAAAGAAAAAATAACTGGTATGATCAACTTTCAAAAATTACATAGAAATGTACTTTTTCTACCAAGACAAACTGAAAAATTGTCTCACAATAAATTAAGAGAAGAAACTAGCCAACAAATGTTTCCTGTGTACCTACTACATACCAGGTAACTTACAGTGTTGATTTTATTTCATTCTTGTTCCTAAACCTGGTTGATGGTCAGACTTGCTGGGTGAGGAGCTTGTTAAAGATTTCTAAAACAATACCCAAGATCTTCTATATAGAAATCTCAATATTAGGTTTCCTTAAGTACTGCATATGTTTCTAAGCAAAGCTTAGAACTCATGACCATAAAAGAAATTATAAATTTTACTACAAATTAATGCATTCTGAAAACAAACAACAAAAAAGAAATACTATAAACAAAATGAAAATAGAAGCTATTAACATGTGAGGAGAATTAGGACATTTCAAACAGCAGTATTTTATAAACATATAAAGTGCTCTCACAAATCAATTTGTGAGAAATCAATACAACAGAAAAATAGTCAGGGCCAGTAAGAGGGTTCAATAAGTAAAGAAACTTGCTATGTAAGCCAGACCCATTTTGATTCCCAAAACCCAAATAAAGGTAGAAGGAGGGAACCAACTCCACATGCACACACACCAACACACATACATAAACAAAATAACATATAAACAGCAATAATAATAATAATAATAATAATAATAATAATAATAATAATAATAATAATATAACATTTAGGAACATAACAGGAAAAGGACATAACAGGAACATAACATAACAGGAAAAGGACATAAAGAAACAGTACTAAAATTTTAGGACCAAGTGGGGATCTATAGCTTTAAAAAGGATTGCAACTTACACTATGATGACAAAGAATGAACAGTGTATGCAAGCACAAAGAAAAACAGATCGTCTCATTCAGCTAGCTCAAGTAAAAAAATGAGGCAAATCACATCGAAGAACAATATGCCAATGTCTACTGAAATTGCAGATCCATGCATAGTCATATATTCAAAGATATTTGCCTGTGAACACATAAGAACAGGCAACTTGTGGCTGTTTTTTGGAAGCGAAGGTGATAGGTAACGTACAATGAGAGGCAAATTTATGTTCCATTGCATATTTTGGTACACTGGATTATTATTCATATGCTCATTATATAAGTTCACCTTTTATTTTGTGATTTTGAGTGCCTCCTACTCCACAGGGTCTACCATAAGAGTTGGTTTAACCAAAGAAATATGAGAAGACATAATCTTGTATTTCTGCCATCCAACTGGGTAGCTCTTGCTCCAGGTAGAATGGATGGTGCAGCAGTAACTAATGCAACTGACTTTACATTTAGGAGCATTAATTATATACGTAATTTTTCCACTTAACCAATATTTCCTTTGAAACCACATAACCATTTATCACTAAGCTTTTCATTACATAAAAGTTGGGACATCCATATGATGGAATGCTATGAAGCTTTTAAATGGAAGGGGGCAACTGTGTACTTATATGGAAGTATTTGAAAAATAAAGTGATAGTACAAGTTGCAGAACGACATTTATACGATGCTTCCATTTGGGTTTAAAAGAGTGAGCAGAATGACAATAATGTATATCTGTATGTGCTTGAAGAATACACATGAAACTAACTGTATTTTTACTTTTGAGAAGATTTCAGCGTTGAACAAAGACAGGAGAGAGATATATCTGAAAACATTTTATATTGTTCCTGTCCTTTTACTACTTGAACTCATGGAATTCATTACCCCTTCTAAAGTAATGTACATTAATTTTAAATACATTTTTATGTTTAAATAAGCTCAAGTGATAAATTAATACATAAAAAAATGGGAACAAGTAATTCCTGTAATGCAGTCCTGTAATCTCAGCTACTAGTGAGGCAGAAAGGTCTGCCTGAACTACAAAGTAAGAAGAGATAAAGTCCTATTTCATTGCATACATGTACGAAATTCTAAAAAGTTTTTTTTTCCTTTAATGGGATAGCCTGGACCATTTAGAAAGACTCAGTCTGAAAATGAAAGTAAAACTGGAGACCTGAAGATGTAGCTCAGCGGTGAACACTTGGCTAGCATATGTAAGACCCTGTGTCGAATCCCCAGTCCTGTGTCCAATCCCCAGTGCTGAGAAAAAGTGGTAGAGGGTTCAGTGGAAGGAAAAATAGGGTGATGAAGGTGTAGACAGTCAAATGACATTATGTTCGAGAAAACATACATGCTCAAGAATAAATGGTAATTTAAAAACAGAAATAAAATTCCTGCTCAAGAATAAATAGTAATTTAAAAATAAAAAATAAAATTCCTGGAATTCAATCTTGTATGAGAAAAGAAAATTTTAAGAAAATATTTGAACTCTCAAAGACAAAGAATGTGGAGGGAAGATGTAGTCGGAGAGATACAATGAGTACATTGATGCTCCAAAGTACAGGGACTGCTAATCAGTTAACAAGTGCTGTGGTCTAAACACTCATGTACCCCTGTGAAATATAGGATTGTCAACCTGACAGGATCTAGAATCACCTAGGACCCAACCCTCTAGGGATGTCTACAAATGGGTTTCAGATTGGGTTTACTGAGGTTAGAAGACCGACCCCAAATGTGCGTAGCATAATTCTATGGACTGAGTCCAAGGCTGGTTAAAAGGAAAGCACACTGAACATCAGCAGAAGGAGGAGGAAGAAAGAGAGGATGGAAGTAAACAAGGAAGGAAGGGAAGGAAGGAAGGAAGGAAGGAAGGAAGGAAGGAAGGAAGGAAGGAAGGAAGGAAGGAAGGAAGGAAGAAAAGGAAAACAAAAAAGAAAAACTGAGTATTTGTTTTGGTAAAAGGGACTGGAGTGTTGGACATAAATACTGGGAGACAATTATTTTATTAAACAATTTTGCAACCAAATAATCAGATTTTGGGACAGCTGCTTTAATTTTAGCTATAACATTGCTGCATAAACCTATTTTTTATGACTGAAGAAACTATAGAGTTTGGAATGATCTTAATCATTCTTAATCTGTCTTATTTACAGCCTGTAATTCTGCTACTGTATGCTGCCCTCCTCATTGGCATATATAAACCGAAACATACCTCAGCAATTAAAATTACATGCAGAAATTCAGTCTTGAACTTAGGACTCTGACTTTTCTACTTTAATACTATTTCTTTTCCCCTACAGATAAAGGCTATAAGGCTCTTTTCTTTTTATTCCTCCCTGCATCCTTACTGCTTTCATTAAATTGAGTTACTTTTCATTGAATTAAGTTGCCCAGATATGTAGATTGATGTTCATCAGTGAGGGAGGTTTTCTGCCATTCTCTCCTTAAACACTTTTTTTCTCTTTCCTTCCTTTCTTCTGCCTTTTCCTTCGTGCATAATTTGGTATATTTGATGGCATTTCATGTTTCTTCAAAGCTTCCTTTTTATTACCCCACTCCCACACTTTTCTTCACACTGTATTATATTTCCTTCCCAATGAAAGACTATCTGCCTTACTTTAGAGCTAAAAAGAGGGAGCCTTTAGTTTCACCACAAAACACATAGAGGAGAACTTTCATGAGGCTGAGCAGAGAAGCTGAGGGAAAGAGCAGACCACAGACAAGTGTCATAGACCCTTAATGTTTTTCATTGAATATTAGTAGATCTTTCTTGATTATTAGTGTTTTTAAAGTAGTTTTTAAATTTTTACATTTAAATTTAAAAACATCATTTCCCATTCTCTTTCCTCCCAACAAGCCCTTCCATGTAGCCCACTTGCTCTATTTCAAATTCATGGCATTTCTTCTTTAATTATTCTTACATATATATGTGTGTACATGTATATATTTTTAAATACATAAATACAACTTTCTCAGTGCTGACCATTCAGTATTGGATAACCAATTGGTGTGATCTTCCCTGGGGAAGACTGTTTCTCCTGCTCTCAGCATTCCTTAGTTACCTAGTATTGAGTATGTATTTCTTTATTTGCCTTGATACTCTTAAGACAATATCCAGATTTTTTTCTTTCATTACCTATGCTTGTTTCACTTGGGTCTGTGGTGCTCTTAACATTGCTCCCCAACAAATACTTACCAGAAGGAATGAGATTCACAGATTAATACAGAACAGACAAGGATTCAGAAACTTCTCTACAATCAGGAGTTTTTGTGGTGAGAATCACAGTAAAGACAAACAATTTTAGAAAGAACCAGCAGAGGATTCATTGGGGAGGTAGCATTTAATTATGGCTTCAAATACAGGTTAATATAAAGAGGGAGAATTTCAGACACAAGGGGTAACATCACTTTTCAGTAATTGCATTCACTTTTCAGTAATTGAGCCCAGTATGTAGCAAAGACTGTTTGATGCATTGAGTATAGAGCACTGAAATATATAGACAACAATCTCTGCTCAAAAGGAATTGAAATTCTAGTGTGGTGGTGGTAGTGGAGGGTAGAAAAGAAATATATATAAGCAACATGTATAATAGAGCTTAAAATGTTGTTGTAGAAAACATAAAGCAGGATAGGTGATATGAACAAGGACAAGAAAAATGGAATTTGAAATAAGGTGTCCAAAGAAAGCATCAGAGGAAGTACACAACTTGAGAAGAATCTTAAAGAGGATATACAAAGAAGTTTATCCTTTATCTAGGGGAAAATGTTGCAGGCAGGACTAATAGAAAGTACAAAGGCCTTGAGGCAGGATCATGCCTAAAAAAGAACAGCAAATTGACCAGTATGACAGTGACTAAATGCAAGTGGTAGAGTTTAAGATGAAAGAAATAATGAGCAGTTCAGAAAGTGTAAGAATCAGCAAGTGTATATGACAGATAATTGTTGCACTTTATGAGAAAGGGGGACATGCCCAATGTGGCTATGACACAGCATCTATGGAAAGCTGTGAAAGAATGAAAGGCCTGGAAAAGTAGATTGGGGAATATTGTGAAGAGCTTCAAATGTGAGAATAAAGACTTGATATGTGAAGCAGTGGGAAAGAAAATCTTTTTAGACATTACCCTTTGACACTCTTAGTCATACAAATGGACTATACAACACCTGCTCTTTTCTCCCCATCCTTTTCATTTTCCTAACTGTACCTGAAATGGGCAAGCAGTGGGGTCAAGAATCAGAACAGCAGTAACAACTGTGCAAGCTTTCCCTTCTATCATCTCAGTCTCTGATTCGTCTTGTGACAGGTAGAAGACCTATGCCTGAAATGCCATTGTTTCATTTTAAAAAATAGTTCATGTTCTACTATATTGCCAGGCAGGAAATGTTCTCCTTAAATCTCAGCCAAATCTTTTTATCTTTGGTTTACTACTTACTGAAGCAAGAAATTCTTCATCATCCTGGATTTCTGAAGAGAGTAATAGAAAAATAAGCCTCAGACTGAAAACCCTATGTCTCTCACAAAGAAAGGAAGTCAATATTTATTTATTTTTATAATCACCAGGAAACCCCTTGCCAAAGGAAAGTCAGATATTAGTAAGCATCAGCACATTTGCCAGAATAGGTGAAGTCAGTTATAAATAGCTTTCTAAATCAATTGATTGGAGTTTGGGCTTTTTAATCATTGAAAGAAGAAAATCCTCTGCATTATAATTAAAGAAAATCTCAATCAAAGAGGAAAAAGGCAGAAATATGGAGCAAAAAAAATGCAACTGACACAAGTGGTCTTGCCGTGTTAGTAGCTAATAGTCTCCATAGAGTGAGGCTTTAAATTGGAACTAGAATTCAAACAGCAATGCTGCAGGTCGGCTTGCAGCATGAGTGATTTTAAAAGACTGAGAAGTTGAGGCTAATCTTAAAGAAAGACAACTCCATAAGGCAATTAATTAATGCAGTGTGTTGTTAGAGCAACATGCACACAGAAATCTAGCAGTTTAAAGCATCAGCTGTCACTTCAGCTCATTTGTGGCACAAGGAAAACTGCTCTTTTGAAAGATGCTCTGACAGCATGTGATTGTGTGGCATCTTCCAGGTCCCAGCTTCTTCAACTGTGGGTCATGGCACAATAAGGAATCACATAACTGAATGGAGGAGTCTTGGAAAGTTTGGCAATAGTGAAAGGTTGTCTTCTAGATGAACAACAACCAAAATTAAATTCAAACCCAAATTTATAATATATTGGAGGTGCTTCTGGCATCCCTCAACTGTACTGTATCACATGGCTTCACTGCAGCCTTGGCTCTGAAATCATAACATGAATGCTTCACACTATTTATGTTGCTGACTTGAATTTCATAAAAAGTTGTTAAATTAACTTTGGCTTAGGATTAGGACAGAATTTCCAACAATTTCTGAAGAGACCCTACACATACTTTGCCATTTTGTACTGCATATTGATGCAACGTGACATTTTCAATACAGACGATCATAAAATTAAAATATCTATCAAATCTGAAAAATGTTGAAGATGCTGTACATCCTTCAGTATCAGCTATTCAGAAAAATTCCATTCTTTTTTTTAAAAAAGATTTATTTTATCATTTTTAATTATGTGCAATCTAGGGGGTAGTAGCTGTAAGTGAGTAGGGCTGTCCCAGGAGGCCAAAGGTATCAGATCCTCTGGAATTGCAGTCATTTGTGCTTCTCCCATTAGAAGTCCTGGGAACCAAACTCTGGCCCTCTGGAAGAGCAGTGCGTGATCTTAACCACTGGGATGCCTCTCTAGTCTTTACATTTTTTTAAAAAAAATTTCGTTTGTAATTTTTAAATTAACATATAATAATATCATTACATCATTTCCCACCTCCAATTCTTCACATGTCCCCACTTCCCACTCCCTCTCAAATCCATAGCGTCTTTTTAATTATTACATACACATACAAATATGTAAATACAACTAGAAGATTCTGTTTAGTGTTGCTTGTATGTATATTTTTTATTTATTTTTTTTCATTTTACATACGGTCTGCAGTTCCCACTCCCTCTGCTTCTCCTGCCACCTCACTTATCCTCCCCCACCCTACCCCCCATCCACTCCTCAGAGAGGGTAAAGTTTCTCTTGGGTAGTCAATACAGTCTGGCATACTAAGTTGAGGCAGGGCCTGGCCCCTCCACCCTGCATCAAGGCTGAGCAAGGTACCCCACCATAGGGAATGGGCTCTAAAAATCTAGTTCATACACCTAGGATAAGTCCTGGTCCCACTGCGAAGGGCCCCACAAACAGATCAAGCCTCACAACTGTCACCCACATTCAGAGGGCCTAGTTTGTTCCCATACAGCTTCCCTAGCTGTCAATCTAGAGTTGATAGAGGAAGCCATTTGGGGTAAGGGAGAAACCTGGTGCTAGGGAAATTCCCAGAATTCCACAAGGATGGCCCAGGCTAAGACTTCTAGTAACAGTGGAGAGGGTGCCTGAGCTTGCCTTCCCTGTAATCAGATTGGAGACTACTCCAACTGTCATCTTAGAACCCACATGCTGTAACTGATGGAAGCAGTTGCAGTGATCCACGGCCAAGCATGGGGCTGAGCTCCTGGAGAGCAGTTGAAGAGAGGGAGGAAGGATCATATGAGCAAGGCGGGGGATGGGGGTTGGGGGGGGGTGGAGGTGTCAAGATCATGATGGGGAAAACCACAGACAGCTGACCCGAGCTCACAGACTCTGGTATGTCTATGTTTTTAAGGCTGACTACTTGATACTTACTGGAAAATCACTAACTCATCCCTGGGGAAAAGCTAATTCTCCCTTTCTCAGCATTCCTTTGCCACCTGTAGTTCTTTGTCTAGGGTTTGGGCCCCTTGAGTTTTCCCCTTCTAATTAGCATGTCTATTGCTGTTGTCATTGTTCAGGTTTGTTTAAGCAGCCTTGTTGTTGATAAATCACAACTGGGGCTTCCCTGTCATTTCTAGGAGACACAATCTCACGGGAGACTTCCTGGTCCTCTGCAGTCTCAGAGCTTCATGTATGGAAATAGTGTGTTGTGGATGTATCAGCCAGAGCTGGGCAACCCACAATCATGTGTTCTATGCACTTTGACCAGTTGTAGCTTTCCATAATTGCCTTCATCAAAGTGAAGTTTCTCTGATAGAGGTGAGAGATACACTTATTTGTGGGTATAAGGATAAATATTTAGAGCACAGTTGAGAATTTTATACTAGTTTAGGAAAGCAGCTGTAGTAGGTTCTACTCCATTATCCTCTAATACTATGGTTCTCAACCTGTAGGTCATATCCCCTTTGGGGCTTGAATGACCTTTTCATAAGGATTGTCTAAGATCATCAGAAAACAGATATTCACCTTGTGATTCATAACAGTATCAAAATTACAGTTATGCAGTAGCAATGAAAATAATTTTATGGTTGGGGGTTACCACAACATGGGGAAATATATTAAAAGGGTTGCAGCATTAAGAAGCTTGAGAACCACTGCTCTAAGATCACCTCACCAACCACAGGTGTTGGTTAGGTCTAAAAGTATTAGGTATGATTTCGCTACTGTTGAACAGGCCTTAAGTCCAATTGGACATCTGTCAGTTTGCCACTGTTGCAAAGTTAGGGATATCTAGCTACGCTGATTCATAGCTAAGTTCATAGGCATCACAACTGGGTAAGACTATTGATTTCTTTACTCCTCTGATAGCTTGTAGAGGTCCTTTTGGTACTATGAAATCTGGTCCTCAGGGAAGGGGTATTGGTGTCAGATCCTCAGTTTTGCATCAGAAGTGTGTGGTGTTTTCAGCAATGGGAACTTAGCTTCAACTTTTGGGTGACAGCCAAGGGCAAGAGTACCAGCCTATATTAGTTGGGGAATCTCTTGGACTCCCCTGACCAACAACTAGAAAGAAGGGTTCCCATGCTTAGTACTAGAGTTCTTGTTGTACAGTCTACGTCCAGCCCCTATAATTTATTTCTTTATGTAAACATAAATAAGCACATCCATCTCCTTATTATGCAAATTTGACTTTATCTTTAATAAATGGTAAAATTATATGTATGCCAAAGAACTGCTTTAAATTTTTGTTATTATTTATTATCAGCAAATATCTGATAAAAATAAACCTATTTTTGTTCCTAGATGTCCAGGCTCACATAAAATTTATCAGGCAAAAAGGGGTCACAAGTAGAAAATTTGAAAGAATATTTGATGTTCTACATTATCAAAAACCATTTTAAGTATCCTTAAAAATCAATTTAGTGTTAAGTATATAATAATCAATTATATAATGCTGCTGTGTGTATTTGAAAAAGGCATGTTGCCTGGTGATGGTGGTGCATGCCTTTAATCCCAGCATTCAGGAGACAGAGCCAGGTGGATCTCTCAAAGCCAGCCTGGTCTACAGAGAGAGATCCAGGACAGGCACCAAAACTACACAGAGAAACCCTGTCTCGAAAAAACAAGACAAACAAACAAACAAAAAAGCATGCCAATTTTTATTAAGCTAAAAAATCCTGGTTACTCAGAACATTATTCTTTAGCTGATATTTTCATACAGTGAGAATCATGGTTTCCTAAGAAGTATTATTACAAACGAAGAACAAACATTAGTGGTGGCTTTATCACTTCATGTCATAAACAGATGGCCTTATAATTTGCTTGAAATTTAAAGAGAAAGATCTTTTTAAAACTTTAGAAGTCTCCAGTCCGTTTCAAAAAGTGCCCACTTTGTGCAGTGTTACTTAAAAACATCAAGAGCCTTTTGAAGCCTTCTGAGCAAAACTGCCCTCAACATCCAGCTCTATACCTACCTCAGATATGAATATTCACATCTTAGAATATGAGACAACATCTCAGCGATCTGGGTAAGTTTTATTTACTTCCGGCGAAGGTACCAAAGAAAGCTCACACTTGTCAAAAATATCACTAATTAACTTTCAAAAACTGCAATTGCACTTTGTTGAGCTTTCAGAGCATACTGGGTGTTTCAGATCACACACACTGAAGCAAAGCATGACTTCGTGCACAACATACCAGAGTAGGAATCAGAAAGGCTGAGCCATTTTTCTGTTGTTGTTTTTAAAACCGTACTTCTGTTATTCATCTGTTCCTCATTTGGGATTACTTTTTTTTTCTTGAAATTGTGATGAATACTGTCACCTGACAAGAATATGGTACAGGAAAAAAAAATGCTGCAAAGCACTAAATGCCTTCGAGATAAATACCAACTAGTTACTATTATAGAACCAATGATAAGCTAAAAATAATAATGAGACATACTTTGTGAAATGCTGGGTTAACATAAAATACACTACCACAAAAATATGGATTTAAATCTTGACATTGTTCTTTCTGCTCCTAGTATTGTCCCTCTGTGGTGAGTTGCTGTGGACATCCAGTCTCAGATCGTCTGGGTCTGTCACCTCATGTCATCTCTAGAACTCAAATCTGTTTCTCTCACTTTTTTTGTCATGCTCATAATTTCCAGAAACATTAGAGATCAAATGAATTCATTCTAAGTCTACAAAATCAATAGCAACTTTGAATCTTCTCTAGGTTATTCAATAAGAATGTGTCAATAAACATAACTGTATCATATGCCAAAACTATATGTAAAACTGCTAATACTTCTTTTTTTGGCATTTAGAACCTTTGCCACTTTACATCATCTTCCACTGCTCTTGTCAAGATTATGGCATAAAATGTAATGCTTTAAAATATTTATCATATCACTTCTTTTAGCAGAATTAAGAGGTTAGTGGCAGTGGCATAAGACAACCCAGGGACTTTGATATATACAGTAAGGTGAAATTATATATAATGATACCTTTGATTTATATTTTAATTTTAAATGCATAGATAGAGTGGTATCGTTAAATATATTTTAACTTTAATAATAAATCAATGGTATATTAATTATTACATTATAAAGTAAGGACATATAAATTATTCATAAATATCTACTGCAAATTGGATTTTTAAAGCTAGCTTTATTTTCCATATTCTGGTCTCATATTAGCCACTAGTGGAAAATAATTCATTTCACAGCCACTGCTAATATGACACAGATGGCAGTCTTGACTCAAGATAGGCTTTGGACTGAATGAAAAGAGAAATGTCAATGTTGTAGACTATAGATCAAATGAGAATTCACTTTTAGCAAAACTGAACATTAATACAATGACAAAATAAGAAATGATTTCTCACTAGCACAGCATTTGTTTAAAATAATTTAAATATCCAAATCCTTTACAATATATTTTTTGTATTTTAATGATTTGAAAGGGTAATATTAGGGAATGAGGAAGGACTGAATGCAGCTAATGGACACGTTATAAAACAGTACATAAAGCTAATTGTTCTTCTATTTCTAACTCTGTGGTGGCTTTTTTGGGTTTTGGTGGTGGATAAGTGCATAAGAATATATTAGATAGTGAAAGTGTGAACTCCAATGCGAGGCCTCACAGTCAGTTCAGAATGGCTATTCTAACTGCACAGAGGCTCATTGAGACGTAGACATCAGGGCTGGTAAATTTCTGTGCCTGGTGTTTTTGCTTGTTTGTTTGGGTTTCTTCTTTTTGCAAGTTTTTTAAAATAGAGTTTATTTAAAATAAGCAAAAAATAGCACTTGTTAGAAGAATTTAAAGATTCAAATCTGTTATAATTAATTTTTTACATTTTAATGATTTTGTGGCTATATGAAATTTAACTCACTATTAGATAAGCTTCACATCTCCCTCTCTATTTGCTCCAGTTCTGTCATGCATCTTACTCCTATCCTCCTAAGGACCTTGGTGAGCACAGCATTCTCACTTCACATCTAGTTAGGTGTTAAAAAAAAATGGCAAGGATAAGAATCAGTGAATCTGCTGAATCAGTAGTCTGATGGGAGCTGTGTATTCAACTCCTTAAAGAATACATTTTTCTCCCTGCTCTTGTAGACTTGGTGCAGGAATACAAAGTGAAGGGCTATGGCCCTCTTTGCCCTTCTTCATAGTACCAACTGTCATATCACAGAGGCTCCACAGGTGAGGAAATCATTGCCAAAAGAGCCAATTGGATTCTACTCTTATTTCCTTTTACCCTGCCTCTATGAACCTAGACCATCCCCTGACTACCCAATACCACTCAGGGAGTCAGTTCATCTGGGCCCTTCTGTTTCCTTATAGCCACTAGTGGAATTCAGGTGTTTCTGGTCCCTCTCATGATGAGGATCTTAAGTTGGACCAGTCACTGGTTGGCTGCTCCCACAAGTTCTGCATCACTATTACTGTAGGGCATCTTGCAGGAGGCACAGATTGTTTTGTGGCTAGGTTGATGTCCCAGTCTCACACTAGGAGTCTTGCCTGGTTATAGAAGATGGCCAGTTAGGGCTCCCTAGGAAACTTTGCTAGGGTCAATCTTGTAGATTCCAGGGAGTTTCCACTGCACAAGGTTTCTATATTGTTCCTCCAATGCCCCCCCCCAGTTCCAGCCATCTCTCCCTCCATCCTTCCCACCCCCTCGTGATCCATCCTACTTTCATCCCCACCTGCCACTAGTCCACCCACAAAATCTATTCTTTTTGTTTGTTTGTTTATTTGTTTGTTTGGTTGGTTGGTTGGTTGGTTTTTCGAGACAGGGTTTCTCTGTGTAGCTTTGTGCCTTTCCTGGAACTCGCTTTGGAGACCAGGCTGGCCTCAAACTCACAGAGATCTGCCTGCCTTTGCCTCCCAGGTGCTGGGATTAAAGACATGCGCCACCACTGCCCATCTTACAAAATCTCTTCTATTTCTCCTTCCCAGAGAGATCCATGTGTCCCCCCTTGAGCCTTCCTTAGCCTCTATGGGTCTGTGGATTGTAGCATGATCATCCTTTACTTAACAGCTAATGTCTACCTATAAGTAAATACATACCATGTTTGTCTTTCTGGGTCTGGGTTATCTCACACAGGTTTACTTCTTTCTAGTTCTGCAAATTTCATGATGTTATTTTTTTAACAGCTGAGTAATACTCTGTTGTATAAATATACCACACTTTCTTTATCCATCCTTCTGTTGAGGGACACATAGGTTGTTTCCAGGTTCTGGCTATTATGAATAAAGCTGCTATGAACATAGTTGAGCAAGTGTTCTTGGGGTATCATCTTTTGGGTATATGCCCAGGAGTGGTATAGCTAGGTCTTAATGTAGATCAATTCTCAATTTTCTGAGGAACTGCCACCTTGACTTCCATAGTGGCTGTACAAGTTTGCTCTCCCACCAGCAATGAAAGAGTGTTCCCCTTGCCCCACATCCTCTCCTACATGAGAGCATGAGCTATCACTTGTGTGTGTGTGTGTGTGTGTATGTGTGTGTGTGTGTGTGTGTGTGTGTGTATTGTAACCATTCTGACAGATGTAAAATGGAATCTCAGAGTTGTTTTGATTTGCATTTCCCTGATGGCTAAGGATGCTGAATATTTCTTTAAGTGTTTTTCAGTCATTTAAGATTCCTGTATTGAGAATTCTGTTTAGATCTGTTTCCCATTTTTAAATTGGATGATTTGGTGTTTGTTGTTGTTGTTTCTTGAGTTCTTTATAACCTTTGGATACTAGTCCTCTATCAAATGTAGAGTTGGTAAAACAAAATTGCCCATTCTGTAGGCTGCCATTTTGTCTTAGTGAGGGGATCCTTTGCCTTACAGCCTTTCAGTTTCATGTGGTCTCATTTCTTGATTGTTCTTAATGTCTGTGCTAATGGTATTCTATTCAGGAAGTTGTCTCTCATGCCAATGTGTTCAAGGCTATTCCTCCACTTTTTCTTTGAATAGGTTCAGTGCTTAGGGAACATTTTATGGCATATCCAGGGTCCAGGGGCTTAGCTACGTACGGCGTGGGTTATCTGAGGAAAAGAATATATGTACACTATGTTCTTATGTCTGTTAACTTTATTCCTCTAAAACAAAATTCTATCTTTTCAGCTATAGCTCCACCAGGCATTCAAAGCAGGAATAACTCGAGACACACCAACCTCTTTATCCGTCTACTTTATTTCTCTGGGATGAAATCCTGTTTCCATAGCTTCAGTTTCCTCCATTTCCCTAGCTTATAGCCCTGCTAACTACTAAACTCTTATGCTTCCAGCCTCATCTTCATCCTCTGTATCCTCTTTCTCCATCTCTGCTACTCTATACTCCTGGCACTCAGAAAACTCTACTCAAGATCTGCTTACCCTCTGTGGAACCTCTGTCATCCTCTCTTCTCTCTTGCCTTGCCATTCTGTCCGTTTCTACAGAAAATGCCTGCTCTTTCTTTCCCTGGGTACTAGGTTCTCTACCTCCTCAGGAATGATGTTTTATCTCTCACCTTGATATGTAAAAAACCTCTTTTGTTCTCAGTCAGTTGCTCTGGAGGCCTCTTCAAGGTGAGGGGATGGTCTGAGCTTCATTAGCATAAGAAACAAAGCTATGTGTCTCCCACCAGCTTGTCCCCTAAGCTCAGCAGGGGAGTTAGTAACAGGTCTGGGGAGCTGAACTCTTTGCAGTTGGTCTGGGCACACAAGGATTTCATAGCAGAAGACAGCTGAAATAGTAAAGGCTGGATAGCACCAAATATTCATAATAAGTGGCTTGCCTCTTGACAGACTCTTTGTCCGGTCAAGGTATAGCTTTAATACACAGCTGAATCTCTATAATATATTCTTGCGGCCCAAAAAAACATTTGGCTTTTTTATGTGGAAGGCATAATCTTAGTACTTAAGACCTCTAAAAGCTTTATCCCTGACATGACTCTTCTGCTTCTGTAAGATCAAAAACATATCTAGGCTGTGCAGATAACAAGCTATATCACATTGGCCCCTGAGCAGAAAGAGTAACTGTGCCTCTAGCTTTTGTAGAAAGTAGACAATGGACTGGAGAGATGGTTCAGTGGTTAAGATCACTGGCTGCTCTTCCAGAGAACTCTGGTTCAATTCCCAGCACCTATGTGGCAGTTCACAATTGTCTGTAACTCCAATTCCAGGGATCAGATGCCCTCTTCTGGCTTCCTTGAGTACTGACCACATGTGGTGCACAGACATGAATACAGGCAAAGCCCTCATACTCATAAAACCAACAAATGAATAAATACATAAATATTTTAAAGTGAACAAATAGGTATTGTGTAAATTTATTAAGTTATATAAAGTGTGTGTGTATATTGTGGCTTACTAAGCCACACTAATTAACACATTTGCCACCCTTTGGCTCTCACTTGAGGACCTAAGAGTCCCCTTCTTTGGTCCTCAGATAAACATCAAAGTCTCATTAGCAAAGTGATAACTTTAACTCTCAAGAAGATTCCTCTAGTGACATTCCCAACTTTGGCTGATCCCCCAGAGATATCTGTCCTTTGGAGCCTGTGATGCCTAAATGATCCCCTGAAGCTCATCAACCAATCAGGCTTATACTTGTCTTTAATGTCTTAGATGACCCCTTTTGTCCTCCCTCAACCCCTTAAGAAACTAATTTAGTTAATACATTTCCAATAATGAGTTAAGAGGAGTGGCCATTTGCAAAACAAATTATATGAAGTATATGAAGATAGAAATCTGAAAAAAATCTTGGATGGACTAGAACACTAGCAATCCCAACACTAACTGAGCTGTATGACCATGAGCAAAGCAACTACCTACACTGTGCCTCAGTTCCTTTTGTGCTAGGTGGATAGATAGAATTTTCTGATGCTTATAGAATCCATAGGATGAATGGGGGATAATATTAGAATCAATCAGGAAATCCACTTAATAATACTTACAGGGACATCTAGGTTACTTGTTCTCAGACTTACTTGTACATTGTGACCTTGAGTAGCAAGTTGGTAAAGATGAAACAAAACAAAAACATAAAATACCAATTCCTGGATCCCCTTCTAGATTAATTTAATCTGTATTGGTTCTGCCTAGGTTTTAAGATTTTCCCTTATTGTTTATGTTTCTCCTAAAGTACATCCAATAGTTAAAGCCACTGATCAATTCAGAAGTCTGAACCCATCACTCAGTTTTTGCAAGCGCTCCATATGTTAAACTCCTAGGAATATTATTGGCTAAGTTGACTCTATTGTCTCAACCGTGTGTGACATAATCTCAAAATGTTGTCACAATTCATATGTTTCCAAATCCTTCCTTCCTGCTGTCATAGTTACTTGTCTCCCACTGAAAGCTGTTTTCTTACCACTATCCAATTTGAAGCCTTTATTGGTAGTCATGCTATAAGATCTCTCCTGTAGCTCTGTCCTATACCAGTGTCAAGGATGCTTTCCCTGGGACATTTTGGTCCTTTAAAGCACAACACAATGTTTCCTTTATTCAATCTATCACCACACTTAAAACTTAAAACATGCCTCAGAGGTGCTGTACAAGCACAAAGGCAGAATTTGGCAGTGCTTCCTAGCAATTAGAATTATCAATACAACTTTCAAAATCATGCCCATATTTTTGACTCCTCCTACAATTAAATTGAAATGTGTCATTAGGTGGCCCAGAAGTCACTGGTTTTGTTTAATGTACAGGTATAATTGAGAATCCCTTTCTACATCTGTGCATAGCAGTCTTTCATCTCTATAATTTATTTCTTTTATTTTAAATTCTGCTTTCTACAGTTTACCTAAGGAGAAACTTGAAAATATCTTATTCCAGCTATGTGTATTACTGTATAGCTGTAATACTACCACTGGGGAGACAGAGGCAGAAAGATTGCCACAAGTCCAATGCCAATCTTGTCTACACAGCAAGGTACAGGCTAGCCAGAATGACATAGTAAAACACTGCCTTGCAACAATAAAAATGAAAATAGCTTATTCAAAGAACTTATAACCTTAATAATATTAGCAAACCATAGTGTATCGAGGTTAAGATATTGGAACAATTATCCTAAGTACAGGCAAAAAGGATACAGATAGATAGATAGATAGATAGATAGATAGATAGATAGATAGATAGATAGATACATTCATTTTTTCATGTGTGTGCTATACATATGTATGTGTATGCATATTTGCCTGTATGTAGATACACATGTATGGATGCATGGGGAGGCATGATGTCATAAATCATTCTCCATTACCCTTCTACCTTATTCAAAGAGGCAGAGTCTCTCAATCAAACCCACAGCTGTGCAATATGGCTAGTATTAATTACCAGTATGTTCTGGAATTTATCTATTTATCCAAGGATGGAATTTCAGGCAGGTCCCCAGGCCTACCTGGCACTTGTATAAGTTCTGGGGATCTGAATTCTGGTCTTCATACTTACATGGCAAGCAATCTAACCACTGGGCAATTAGCCCAACCCAAGGGGTATATGTATGTAACAAAAAAATAAAGAGGACATGAATTTGAAAATAAAGAGGGATATAATGGAAAGCTTTGGAGGGAGGAAAGGGAAGGGGAAAATGGTGTAATTATATGATAATCTCAAAAAAGAAGTAATTTTTTTTTAAAATTTAGAGCAGGTAAATATATTAAAGTGCATTATATTTATTCATGGAAATGTTATATAACTATTTGGGCAATTAATATATGCTAATAAATGAAATATTTTAAAATTGAAAAGAAATTTAACAATGAAAATTCCTAAGAGTATTTTCTTGTTTATTATCATCATGTCCCATCATCTATAAGCAATGCTAATGGTAAAAATCTTTTCACAAGAACAATTGCTTCTACTGATCTTGCTTCTTAATATGCACCAGCTACCAAATAATCACTTTCAGATCTAGGTGGGGGAAGTGCATTTGCTATCTGCTTGCTGCAACTCTGATTCTGCAATGGTGAGAATAAGAAAGACATTTCTGCATAAAGTATTTTCCTGAGTTGTTAAGGCAATTTAATGGAGAAGGCATGCTTTATGTTAGCTCTGCATAATAAGTTCCCCATTTCAAGAGATATTTCAATAACAACACATTGTACATTCGGCAGTATATGCAATGAATTGACACTATCCACACCTTCTAGTGTATTATAGATACAAGGATACAAAAACTTGAGGATTCTGGATGCAAATTAGAAAATTTTAAGCAAAGTAGCAATATCATCTTGCCACTTTGACCATTGTTAAACATCAAAAACGAGATCTGGAAACCTTAGATCTTATTGTAGTAACCTCCTAGCATCCAATCAAGATCATGACCTCTGAGACTATAGATATGCTCTCCAAGTCAACCATAAAGTACTGGTTATGTACTCCTCTCTGGGTTACTCAGTACCTTTCTGAATGAAGCAGAGTTATCACTGCCCCATAATGAACCCGGTTGACAGTGCTGATTTGAAAGTCTTATTGGAATACTAGCCTCTAGCCTGTTCCTCTAGGCAATATTTTTGTGTGGCCATGATTCCCCGTAGTAAATTATTTTTAATTAAAGATAACTAAAGTGATTTCTTTTATTTATTTTACAATACTATTCAGTTCTACATAATAGCCACAGATTCCCTTGTTCTCTCCCTTCCTGCCCCCCTCCCCTTCCCCCCAGCACACCCCCTATTCCCACCTCTTCCAGATCAAGGTCTCCCCCGAGGACTGGGATCGACCTGATAGACTCAGTCCAGGCAGGTCCAGTCCCCTCCTCCCAGGCCGAGCCAAGCATCCCTGCATAAGTCCCAGGTTTCAAACAGCCAACTCATGCAATGAGCCCAGGACCTGGTACCACTGCCTAGATGCCTCCCAAACAGATCAAGCTAATAGACTGTCTCACCTATTCAGAGGGCCTGATCCAGTTGGGGGCCCCTCAGCCTTTGGTTCATAGTTCATGTGTTTCCATTCATTTGGTTATTTGTCCCTGTGCTTTATCCAACTTTCATGTATTTATGTGCATCACATACAAGGCTGGTGCCCAAGGATGACAGAAGAGGGGATCAGATTACCTGGAAATAGAACAGGTGGTGGTAAGCTTCCATTTTGAGTTCTGGGAACCAAATCTGGATCCTCTGCAAAGCCAGCAAGTGTTCTTAACTGCTGAGCCAGCATCTCGACAACCCTTTTTTAGTTTCTTTTAATTTGTATTCCCATAAACTTGAGAAATACATGCAGGGGTAAGTTGTAAAATAGTTAAAAAATAGGAAAAGTACAATATCAATAGAATTTATAGAGAAGAGTCCACCTAAAATAATTTCTGGATTCAGTGTACTATCTCAGGCAGTTGAAGGTGATTAACAACTCTAATGATGTATGTATAAGCTCTGGCAAAATTCTTATACATAAAATTTAAGCCTTAGAAAATAGCATCCAAAGATTCACAGTAAAGTAAAAGTAAAAAAGCTTTCACAGAGATTGAAGATCAGATCTGAGTAATTTTGGTAATTCAAACTAACTTGGTCTTAATACTAACTAATATGATCCTAGATTGCTGGTTTTCGCAGATTTCTGGCAGAAGCAGGGAAAAAAAACCTCCAGAAAAGAAGGGAGTGATGTTATCTAAAGTATCAAGGTATTTCTAGAACAAGTGTTTTAACATAGATGCTAAAACAAATAAGAAAGATCCAAACCAAGCAATTGAACAGAAATGAGAAACAGTAAGAGAGCCAGGAAATAGAATCACTGAACTTCAGATATTAAATTATTTTCAGACATAGATTTAAAAATAATTTTATTTGCTAGATTCAAAGAAGAGAAAGAAATATTTAAGCAGGGAATAGACAGGAGAACATAGCAAATATAGTAAAAAAAAGATTCTAGTTGTAAGTAAAGTAGTAACTAAGACTAAAGTTACAGCTTGTGAATACATGTAATAGAAGGAAGAATTAGGGAAATGAATATAGCTCTGACAATATGTAAAAAGAGACATGTAGAGAAAAGTGTGGGATAATAAAAAGAAGAATAATTCTGTTTCTGAAATACACCAAAACCAAAAACATGCACATTGACAGAGTTTTGTAATATTACCACTATGTTTTGAATGTTCATGTGACTCCAAAATCCATATATTCACATATGATCATTAATGTCTTATTATTGAGAGCTTAAGGCCTTTAGAAAGGAAGTACCTGCGTTAGCCTATTTGCTGGTATTATGACACACCTGAAACTGAATAATTTACAAAGAACAGAAATTGCTTCTTGTAGTTCTGAAGCCTTCAATGTCCTACATCATCTCCTCAGCATCTTCTATCTACTGAGGTCCTCTCTCTGTTCACTATATGATGGAAGGTAGTACTTACACTGTATGTTACATTTCACATAGCAAAAGGTGGACAAATAGCTCTTCATATGGCAGGGGAGTGACAAAAGGTAAACCCACTTCCACAAGCCTTTTTATATGTGGCATTAACCCATTTACTAGGGTACTTTCCCAAATACCTAAACACTCAGAATTAAGTCCCTACCCATTAGTACTGTTGAAATGGGGATTAAGTTTCAATTTGAGTTTTGTAGGAGACAAAAATATCCAAGTCTTCATAGAACAAAAGCTACATAACAATGAAAATAGAGCTTTGTGTAATGCTTACAGTTACAACAATGCATAAACTAGGCAAAAATAGTATATACCTCCATCTATTAATTACTAATCCATTACTAATGATATACACTTCTACTTAAGCAGCATTCAAAAAATATGTTGGATTACTTGTGTGATTACAGATGCATGCTTAAATGGTAAAATTGCAAATAAATGTATAGAGATTCATACCGTGAGAGTAGGACAATAAATATACTGCAGTGTGAAGGAAAGGGAACCAAGAAAGGACAGACACACATACAGAAAAGGTGGGATCAATTGGTCTGGGCTCCTGGATGAAGAAGCCGCAGCACTCTGGAAGCTTAGAATGTTTATTATATACAGTTGAACAGAGAGGCAATGTTATTTGCATACAGCTGAACAAGAAGTCAGAGTTCTTACATACAGATAAACAAGGAAGCAGGATTATTATATACAGCTAAACAAGGAGACAGGTTTAGCTAATCTCAGTAGGGGCAGTCTCTGTAGGGAAACAGTCTTCAGGCCTTGAATACCTGGGTAGAGAAAGCTACAATGCCCACACTATCAACATTTGCACTGAGACCTGAAGAAGGTTTGGCCATCCCTATGAGCCTCACCCAAGGACGGCTTTGCTGCTCTCTCAGGGATGAAACATTGGTTACTCAGGACTTCTCATGTTCCTTGTAACAGGTAATACACTATTCTGCAAAAGTTCACTTTATAATAGCTCACCAAACTGTACATATATGCTTTATGATTTTGTGAAATGTATGTTATATTTCACACTCAAAAAGAAATTTTGAAGTAAAGCATCTCATATAATGGCTGACTTTGTAATTTGGAGATAAAAGTGGGAAAGCCACCATAGAAACGGAGTCCCTTATTTAAAAAAGAATAAAGGTATATAAGAACAGCAGACATTGAGGGGCAATATCTAACCTCCAAAGACAAAGGTAGCACTTCTACTGGAATTAGCAGTGCTAGAATGTTAGTAATTTAAAACTTTTTATTATTTTTTCTTATAATATATATTTATCATGTTTCCTCTCCCTCAATTCCTCCCTGATCCTCCCCACCTCTGTAACTATCCAACTTCATATTTTTTTCCTCTCTTTTTCTTTCTGTCATAAAAAAGAAAATCAAAACAGGATGTTATTTGAATAAAATAACATGCAAAAGAACTAAGTAGTAGGAAACTATCTGTGAGGCCCTTGGGTTAAAATAAATGAAAACTCCAGTAATGTCATTGTCCTAGAAAAATTCCCAAAACTAAGTCACTTCACAGATCAAGGGCCCATAAGGAAGGATACTGTAATGCCACCATGAATATATACTGCACAGTTTTCTCCCTAGTTTTATCAAGGGGAATATTTAGCAACTTGTCATGATAACTGTATGCTGGCAAAAAAGGAACACCTAACATGATTAGGAATTAACTGGACACTAGCTATCAGTTCCACTAATCCCCAGGGATCCACAAAGCCTTGTGGTCTATTAGCAAATGCAAAGATTTAAGGAATAAGATGACACATTGGAGTGGTGAGATGGCAAGATGAAATCATGATCATCTCTCTGTTGGTACAGTGGTCTATGAACCAATCCTATAATTTCCTCAATTCCAAACTATTCATGTTGCAATGATTGCTTTGCAAATGAAACATGCTCCTCACTGGGTTCCTAACCTATAAAAAGGACTATCATGGACAGAAAAAACAGGGAAAGCCTGTGGAATTTCCCTAACTACCAAAACAGCAAACCCAAAATAATGCAATAGACCCACGAGAAACATAGACTAATGTTACCATCAAAGATGTGGAAGGATTTTAATTCCTTTCATGTCCAATTTAAATACCATATTTTGCCTTCATTCAAGAGCCAGGCCTTAGAAACTGAGTCAATTATCTTCAATCAGTATGATACTCCAATTTACAGCTGCTCTTCTAGCTGTAGTCATTTAAAGAGCCTGGAGAAATTGAACAGAGTATCTAGCACCTGGTATAGAGTTAGCATTCTGAACAATACTTTTTTCCTTCTATGTACCACTAGTTAGAAAAGACTGAAGGCAGTTTTCATTAACCTAACAAGAATCACTTCTCTCTACTTTTTATAATTTTATTTAAAGGACATATGGATTACCTATTGTAATATAGTATACTAGGTCTTTTGTTATCTCATAAGACATCACTAAGCAACCTATATATGTTATTGATAATATTGTGTTCACAATCCATTATGAGGAGGAACTTCATAAATGTTGATAGCTTTAAGATAAAATCTCTGAAAATCAGGGGCCTACCATTTCCCAGATGTTTCTGGATACCACTGGCTTTGGATATGCTGACATGTCTTTTTCAACTAGAAAGATATCTTTCTATAATCTCAGAGTCCCTACCAATGATAAAGAGACAAAATATTTGGAGACGTTTTTACAATTTTATTTATTTATTTATTTATTCTTTCATTCATTTCATTTCACTTCACTTCATTTGTGTGTGTGTGTGTGTGTGTGTGTGTGTGTGTGTGTGTATGCTTATAAATACAAGTGCCTAGAGAAGCCAAAAGAGGGTGCTGAATTCCTTGGAACTGGTGGTTATAAGCCGAGGACATGGGTGCTGTCCTCTGCCAGAGCAGTATATAGTCTTAACCTTTAAGTCAGCTCTATGGCCTCTATCTAGAGATTTCCTTGAGTTTTGATTTATCATATATTGAATGAGGTGGTTTTGCCAATTTACTAGTAACTCAAAATTCAGTCAACTTAGATCAGACTCAGTATATTAGAAATTTCTCAAGTATGTTCAGGCTGCATAGCAAGCAGCCTTAGTCTTATAATCAAAACACTCAATGGAAACTTTAAAATACCCAGAAACTAATGAAAACACAATATAGCAAAACTTCTTGAATGTAATAAAAGCAAAATTCTGAGGAGAAAACATACCCTTAAGTAGCCATAATAAAAAGAAAGTCAATAAGCTTATGACAGGCTATCACAGAGGTTATATAAAAAATATCAAGGGGATAAACCCAAAGGAAGATGAGAAGAAATAATAAATAAAAGTCTAAAGCTAATTAACTAGAAGAAAACCAGAATGTCTTTCTCTAGAAAAATAGAAATAAAAATGACAGCTTTATATTAAGGTTGGTCAAGGAGATAACATGAAAGAGTGAAAACTGGACATAAGGACAAATAACAGTAATAAAATAATACCATTATACTAAAACCCAACATTTCTGAAAACTGAAAAATGGTTTAGTGCCTAGGAAAACATAATGCACTAGAATTAACTGCCTTAATACTATTTTTAAAATTTAATCAGTGGTAAAAGAAAACACTAGCTCAAGCTGAGGTCTAATAAGATTTCAGGAGAAAGAGATAAATTCAGTTTTATACAGTTTTAGATTATAGAAAACTAAAAAGGACATCTTCCAACCTATAGTTTAAGGACCATAATGTCTCTGTTTCCCCAGATCCAATCCTCCAGTCTCATCCCCAACTCTAAAGCAAAACACTCCTGGCAAACTTCCCTGTATCCCCCATCCCTGCACACCCATCTCTTGTGGATCCCAAAGATTTTCTTTTTCTAGTTTTCCTCCCTTTACTTATTGCTTTATGTACACTCCAACCCCAGAAGTCACTCCCTGCTAACCCAAAAAAGGCTCTTTACAGGGCAACAAGTAGTCAGAAGCAGGACCCACATTTTTCCTACTGTTCCTGCGATCCAATTCCCCCAGTCTCATTCCCAGCTCTGTAGCAGGAAACCTGCTATAATCTCCCTTTCTCTCTGACTCCATCCACAAGGGATCACAGAGACCTTCTCCTCCAACCTTCTTTCTATGAACCCATCCCACTTACCCAGCCTCCAACAGCAGCGAGCATTTCTTGTGAATATACCAGTTGAACAAGCCAGGAAATCAGGCAACACACAGCCATTACACGCTCTAAAAATCCAAACAGAAACTAAGGAACAATGCATCCACCAAACAAAGACAAATTCAGAAATCAGAACCTAGACCTATAATCATCATAAACCCAGATGCTTAGATGCCAGCATAAAGACATAATCAATAACAGTCAGGAAAGTATGTCTCCACTAGACCCCAGCTATCCTACCACAGCAGGCCCTGGATATTCCCACATAGATGAAACACAAGAAAAATGCCTTAAAACCAACTTCATGAAGATGATAGAGGTCCTTAAGGAGGAAATGAATAAATTCTTTAATGAAATCCAGGAAAAAAATAAACAAAAACTTGGAAGAAAAGAATAAACTCATTAAAGAAAATGCAAACAGTAGAAGGAAACAAATTGAACTGTTCAATACCTGAAAATAGAAATAGAAGCAATAAATAAAACACAAATTGAGAGAATTATGGAAATGAAAAATTTAGGAACTCGAACAGGAAATACAGAAGAAAGTTTCACCAACAGAATACAAGAGATGGAAGAAAAAAATCTCAGACACTGAATATATAAAAGAATTGGTTACATTGGACAAAGAGAATGTTAAATCTAAAAAAAAATCTTGACACAAAACATCCAGGAATTCTAGAACACTATGAAAAGACCAAACCTAAGAATAATGGGAATACAGGAAAGAGAAAAATCTTAGCTCAAAGGCCCAGAAAATATTTTCAACAAAATTATAGCAGAATTTTTTTTCTAAACTACAGAATGAGATGCCTATCAAGGTACAAGAAGCATACAGAACATCATATAGATTGGGCCAGAAAAAAAAGTTCACTCACAACATAATAATCAAAAGACTAAACATACAGAACAAAGCAAGAATATTAAAAGTTGCAATGAGAAAAGACCAAATAACATATAAAGGCAAACCTATTAGAATTATACCTGACTTCTCAATGGAGACTCTAAAAACCCAGAAGGGCCTGGAAAGATGTGCTGCATACTCGAGGAAACCCTGCAAATTTTTCAATCAACATAGATGGAGAAAATAAGATGTTCCATGATAGCATCAAATTTAAACAGTATCTGTCTACAAATCCAGGCTCATAGAAAGTGCTAAAAGGAAACCTCTAACCTTTCATTACACCCATGAAAACACAGGAAATAAATATCACACCAGCAAAATTAAAAGAAGAGAAACACACACACACACACACACACACACACACACACACACACCACTACCACCAACAACAACAATAACAAAGAAATAACTGGAATTAATAATCATTGGTCATTGATAATTCTCAGTATTGATGGTCTCAATTCCCCAATAACAAAAACACAGACCAATAGAATGGATATAAAATAGGATTCCCTCTTCTGCTGGATGCAAGAAATACAACTCAATATCAAGGAGAAACATTGCTTCAAGGTAAGGGTTGGAAAAAAATGATCCAAGCAAATTAACCTAAGAAGAAAGCTGGTTTAACCATTTTGATACTTAACAAAATGGACTTCAAACCAAAATTAAAGAGATAGGAAAGAGTACTACATACTCATCAAAGGAAAAAATATATGAAGATGATATTTCAATTCTTAACATCTATACCCCAAACACAATGGCAACCAAGTTTGTAAAAGAAACACTCCTACAGCTTAAATCACATCTTGACTCTCACACAATGATAGTGGGAGACTTCAATATCCCACACTTACCAATGGACAAGTTATCTACACAAAAACTAAACAGAGAAATAATGGAGTTAACAGATGTTATAAACCAAACGGATGCATCAGATATTTATAGAACATTTCACCCAAACAAAAAAGAATATATAGTCTTCTCCACTCCTCATAAAACTTTCTCCAAAACTGACGACATAATAGGACACAAAGCAAGTCTCAACAGATACAAGAAAATTGAAATAATTCCCTGTATCCTATCAGACCAACATAGAGTAAAGCTGGATAGCAACAAAGTTGGAAGTTTTCCTATGTCTTGCCCTGCCCCACAGCCATTTAGTCCCAAATAAACATACAGAGGCTTAGTATTATTTATAACTGCTTGGCCATTAGCTCAGGCTTATTACTGACTAGCTCTTTCACTTAAATTAACCCAAAATTCTTATCTATGTTTAGCCACATGGCTTGGTACCTTGTTTCAGTTCTATCTTGTCATCTTGCTTCTTCTGTGCCTGAATGGCGATGCCTAACTCTGCTCTTCTTCCCAGCATTGCTTTAGTCTGTTTGCCCCACCAATACTTCCTGCCTGGCTACTGGCCAATCAGTGCTTTATTAAACCAGTGTACAAAAGCATTATCCCACAGCAAACAACCACAGAAACAACAGAAAGCATACAAACTCATGGAAACTGAACAACTCTCTACTGAATGAAAAATAGGTCAAGGCAGAAATAAGAAAGACATTCCTAGAATTCAGTGAAAGTGAATGCACAGCATACCCAAACTTATGGGACACAATGAAAGTGGTGCTATAGCACTAAGTGTCTGCATCAAAAAATGGAGACATATCATACTAGCAATTTCACAGCATATCTGAGAGCTCTAGAACAAAAAGAATTAGTCACAGAAACTGAGGGATGAAATCAATTAAATAGAAACAAAGAGAACAATAGAAAAAAATCAATGAAATTAAAGAATTTGCTCTTTGACAAAATCAACAATATAGACAAACCTTTATCAAACTAACTAAAAGGATGAGAGATAATATCCAAATTAACAAAATCAGAAACAGAAAGGGGAACATAACAGCAGATACCACACTGAGGAAATCCAAAGAATTATAAGGACATAGTTTAAAAAAACCTGTATTTCACCAAATTGGAAAATATAAAAGAAATGAATAGTTTTTCAACAGATATCACTTATCAAAATTAAATCAAGATCAGATAAACAACTGGGATATCCCCATAATCCCTAGTGAAATACAAGCAGTCACTAAAAGTCTCCCAATGAATAAAAGCCCAGGGCCACATGGTTTTAGTGTAGAATTCTACCAGACTTTCAAAGGAGACTTAACGTCAATATTCTTCAAATTACTCCACAAAATAGAAACAGAAGGAGCATTGCACAATTCATTTTATGTGGCCACAGTTACCGTGATACTCAAATTATATAAAGACTCAACGAAGCATGAGAATTTCAGACCAATTTTTCTTATGTACATAGATAATACCCAAGAAAACACTTGAAAACCGAATCCAAGAACACATCAAAAAGATCATCCACCGTGATCACACCTGATCATCTCATTAGATGCAGAAAAGGCCTTGGACAAAAATCCAACACTCCTGCATTATAAAAATCTTGGAGAGATTAGGGACGCAAGTATTGATTATTGAGTATTGATTACATTGTGGCTCCCTGAGACTATATTAATAAAGTTAACCTTGAATCAGTGGTCAGAGCCAGCAACTAGCTGACTGGAATTATCCACAGAGAATCCAGGAATATGGATAGAGAAGACACACAGGAAGGACTAGTAAGGGACGTGGAGATGTCATGGTCTCTTCTATCTGGGAAGTATGGAGAGGTCAGCTGGTTGGCTGCTTCTTTGATTATCAGATTCTCACCTCAATATGTGATTTGAGAGTCTTTATTGGTGAATAAAACTATAGAGACTTAGTTAAGGCCTACATATCATGGCCATAGCAGAGCCGAGTTGGACTGCTGGACCAGAAGTCCTCCAGGTAATGGTGCAGTGCGGACTGAGGGGCCATGGGGCCACAGATGGTAGTTAAAATATCAGTAGATTCATGTGCAACTACTAAGATGACAGAAAACCAACATACAAGGGACATACCTAAACATAATAAAGGCAATTTACAGCAACCCTGTAGCTAACATCAAACTAAATGGAGTGAAAATCAAAGCAATTCCACTAAAATCAGGAACAAGAAAAGGCTGTCCACTCTCTCCATATCTGTTCAATTTAGTACTTGAAGATTTAGCTAGAACAATAAAACAACTGAAGGAGATCAAGGGGATACAAATTGGAAAGGAAGAAGTCAAAGTATCGTTATTTGTAGATGATATGATAATATACATAAGCAACCCTAAAAATTCCACCAGGAAATGCATACAGCTGATAAATACTTACAGTAAAGTAGCTGAGAACAAGCTAAACTTAAAAAAAAATCCTCAGTAGCCCTCCTATATACAAATGACAAACAATAATCTCAAATAATATAAAATATCTTGGGATAACTTTAACCAAGCAAGTGAAAGACTTGTGTGATAAAACTTTGAAGAAAGAAATTGAAGAACATATCAGAAAACAGAAAGATCTCCCATGCTAAGCAATCTACAGATTCAACACAATCTCCATCAATATTCTAACACAATTATTTAAAGACCTTGAAAGGACAAATCTCAACTTCCTATGGAAAAACAATGAACCAAGACAGCTAAAACAACCCTTAGCAAAAGAACTGCTGGGGGTCTCACCATTCCCAACTTCAAGTTGTACTGCAGACTATATTCATAAAAACAGCATGGTATTGGCATAAAAAAGAGACAGATTGATCAGACCCAGACATAAATCCACACACATATGGACACCTGAGTTTTGATAAAGAAGCCAGAAATACACATTGGAAAAAAAGACAGCATTTTCAATAAATGGTGCCAGTCAAACTGGATGTCTGCATAGAGAAGAATGCGAATAGATCCATACTCATCCCCCTGCACAAAACTCAAGTCCAAGTGGATCAAAGAACTCAACATAAAACCAGATCCTGGTTACATTGAGCCTGATAGGAGAGGAAGTAGAGAATAGCAGGCACTGAGACAATTAATAAATGGGATCTCATTAAACTGATACACTTCTGCAAGGAATAGGACACCATCAGTAGGACAAAATGACAAGCTAAGGAATGGGGAAAAAATTTTTACCAACTTCATATCTGATTGTGTACTAATATCCAAAATATATAAAGAACACAAACTAGATATCAAAAAAACAAATAATCCAATTTTAAAATGGGACACACATCTAAACAGAGAATTCTCCACAGAGGAAATTCACATGCCTGAGAAACATTTGAAGAAGTATTTAACATCCTTAGCCATCAAGGAAATGCAAATCAAAACAACTCTGATCCCAGAATGGTTAAGATCAATAACACAAGTTACAGCTCATTTTGGCAAGGATGTGGAGCATGGGGAACATTCTTCCATTGTCGGTGAGAGTGTAAACTTATACAGCCACTATGAAAATTAATATTGTGGTTTCTCAGAAAATTGGGAATTGATCTACCTCAAGACCCAGCTATACCACTGTTGGGCATATACCCAAAGGACACTCTACCATACCACAAGGACACTTTCTCAAACATGTTCATGGCAGCTTTATTCATAACAGCCAGAAACTGGAAAAAAAAAAAACCTAGACATCCCACAACCAAAGAATGGATTTAAAAATGTGGTACATTTACACAGTGGAGTATTACTCAGCTGTTAAAAAAATCATGAAATATGCAGGCAAATGTATGGAACTAGAAAAAAAAATCATCCTGAGTGAGGTAACCCAGACCCAGAAAGACAAGTATGTATTCACTTACAAGTGGATATTAGCCTTTAAGTAAACTGGAACCAAGTTACAATCCATAGAACTAGAAAGGTTAGATAAAGAGGGGTATATTGAGGGGGGGTACATGGCTCTCCCTTGCAGGGAGAAATAGATTTTATTCCTAACTGGAAGAAGGTGGAGATGTGAGTGGAGGATCAAGTTGGGGAGAGATGAGATGGACAGGGAGAGTGCAAGGAAGGATGGCTGGAATTGAGGGGCATTTGGGGAGTGTTGTGGAAACCTAGTTCAGTGGAAAGTTCCTGGGATCTATGAATGTGATCCTAATGATCTCCTATTAATACGGGATACACAGTCTCAATTGGCCAACTCTTGTCACCAGGCAAATCTTCCAGTGATGGGACTGGGTTGCATTCAATTTAATTATTGGTCAAGGGGATCCCATGGAAATGCTCAAACAGCTGAGGGTGTTCCTAAGACAGAAGGTTGCTCTTCACAAACTGACAGTAGAGCCCCATTGCTGAGAACAACTCCCACACAAATCTTCCAACATGGAGAAGTTGAGTTGGTGCCTAAATGAAGCTTTCATGCCCATGTTGTAGTCTCTTTGGTGCAGGAAGATACTCTGCAGGCTACCAAAACGGAAACGTGGTCACCAACCTAAATACAAAACCTTTGACCTACAATCTGTCCTGCCTGCAAAATAAACTAGGACAATGGTGGCACAGGATATGTGAGAGTATTCAACCAATGTCTGATTTGACCTAAGCACCACTCCATGAGAAGGAACCTATACCTG
Source organism: Peromyscus maniculatus bairdii (assembly GCF_049852395.1). Lineage (NCBI taxonomy): Eukaryota > Metazoa > Chordata > Mammalia > Rodentia > Cricetidae > Peromyscus > Peromyscus maniculatus. The sequence continues at coordinate 54,100,724 of NC_134875.1, forward strand.
ACACTGCTTGGGTAACCAAGAACTAGAGGCTAGACAGCTCAGAGACCTAAGGTAAAACCAAAATATACTGGTCTAAAAAAAGTGTCAATAAAAATGACTCCTAATGATATTCTGCTATACTTATAGATCAATGCCTTATCCAGTCATCATCAGAGAGGCCTCCTCCATCAACAAACAGGAACAGATACAGAGACCCAGTCAGGCATTACTCTGAGGGAGTCTAAATTGGATGTCTGCACCAAACCCCTCCCCTCAGAGCTCAGAGAATCCCACAGAAGAGGAGGTGGAAAGAGTGTAAGAGCCAGAGGGGATGGAGGACACCATAAAAACAACTCCTGCTGAATCAAGTAAAGCACACATGAATTCACAGAGACTGAAGCAGCAGCCACAGGACCTACATTGGCCTGCACCAGGTCCTCTGCATATGTATTATAACTATTAGTTTAGTATTTTTATGGGACTCCTGACTTGAGAATTAGTGGGTCTCTGATTCTTGTGCCTATTCATGGAACTCTTTTTCTCCTGTTGGGTTGCCATGTCCAATTCAATAGAATAGGTTTTGCTTCATCTTATTATATTTTATTTTGTTGTGTTTGGTTATTGTCTCTTGGAAGCCTGTTCTTTTTCTAATGGTAGACAGAAAGGGAGTAGATCCAGAGGAAAAGTAGGGCGGAGAGGAATTGGGAGGAGTGGAGGGAGGGGAAACTATAATCAGGATATATTTTATGAGAAAAGAATCTATTTATATTTTCAATAAAGGGGAGAAGGACCATACCATGATATAAGAACAAAAAATTATGAGAAATTAAGATTACTAATTCATTTAACTCATGAATAACTCCTAACAGAATATTAACAAATCAAACTCAAATAACAAAATAAAACACCATAAGGAAATTAAAATTAATGCAGATATAAAAGGATGTTTTGAACAGCCATAAATACAATTTAACCAAGCTAACAGATTATTGCAGAAATACATACAAACATTTCAGTAGGTTAAGAAAAACACTCTTGTCTAAATTAAAGCCCATCTTTGGGCTTCAAAGATGTGGACACAAAGAATACTCCTCTGGACATAGAAGAGAAATGGAACATTTCATAGCCCAAAAAGAAAATACCAGTGAAACATTCCCAAAGTGAGATTTATCTGAACTGAGCAAACATATTTGTTCTAATTAGGTTTCCTGTTACTGTAATAAAATACTGATCAAAAGCAACTTGATAAGGAAAGGGTTTACTTGACTTCAACTTCCAGATCACAGTCCACTATTGAAGAAAGGCAGACTCTGAAGTAGAGGCCATGGAGGAGAACTTCCCTAAAATGTCTTAGAAAATGTCCCTGTTGACTTTCCCCAAATGGCAATTCAATGGAGGCATATTCTCAACTGAAGTCCCCTCTCCCCAGATGACCCTAGCTTACCTTACATTGACAAAAAACAAAAATTATCAACAGCAAAATACCCTCCAAAATCTAACCAGCACAATTTTCTTTAAACTCAGGAATGAGAAAAAGAAAGCTATTATTACAATCTTATTACAACATTGTACATGAAATGCTATCCAATATAATAAAATCATTAAAGATGTAAATATTCAAAAACAAGAAACACAGTTGAGTTTGTTTGTAGATAACTTATAAATAGTGTAATAATTTTAGTAAAAACCCCTAACTGTATGCTTTTTGCATTATTATAAACAGGAGACTTCAGCTAAGTGGCTGCATATAACATTAATGAACAAGATTCATTTTCATTTCTATCTATGAGCAGTAAACCATTAAAATGTACTTAAAGAGAAGACCAATTTGCAGTAAACAGTATTAGAAATTTCAAGAATTGGGGAACAAATCTAATAATACATATATAAGATATCAGAGAAATTATAAAACATGATTAAGATGTATTTTAAAGAACTGAAGAAATGGAATGTTTAATACCTTAAATTTGTTGGGTTTTCCCAAATCAAACTACAAATAAAGCTATATTCCAAAACTATGTCCATATGACGTGATGATACAATTTATATGAAAGATAAAAGAACCAACAATAACCAGAACACAATTGACAACAAAGATCAACTGTGGGATATTTTCCAAGGTATTAAGAGTTAGTTTGAATCTCTAATATCAAAACAGTACAGTAGTGGCACAGGGATAAATTAAATCACCATACCAAAATGAGTTGCATCCATAAGAAAAGACAGGCTCAATAGTAGAAGTAGGTAAGATAGCTACCAAATTCTCCTGATACATATAGCCCAAATCCATATTCAAACTCTATAGAAAACAGATTAAAATATTTAGTAAATGACACAGAACAGTGTATTTTAATGATATACTAAAAGATTAACATTTCTAAGTACACTACGACTCATTTTTCTGACTCTTTTGCCTGCTTTGGGGACACTTTCCTCCTCCTGGGTTGCCTTGTCCAACCTTAATAACAAGGGGAGGTGCTTAGTCCTACTGCAACTTGACATGCCATGTTTGGTGGATTCCCATGGGCAGCTTCCCCCCCCCCCTTTTTTTTTTTGATTTTTTGAGACAGGGTTTCTCTGTGTAGCTTTGCGCCTTTCCTGGGACTCACTTGGTAGCCCAGGCTGGGCCTCGAACTCACAGAGATCCACCTGCCTCTGCCTCCCAAGTGCTGGGATTAAAGGCATGCGCCACCACCGCCCGGCCCCTTTTCTGAACAAAAACAGAGGAGGAGTGCATGGGAAGAGGGGAGGGACTGGGAAGGGAAATTGTGGTCAGGATGTAATATATGAAAGAGAAGAAAAACACTTTAAAGAAAATTAAGAAGAAAAGGAAGATTCTGGAAGACTTTATTCAGAGTACCCCAAGACAAGTAAAAATTGGTAGGAAAGATACATAAGAAATTCCATACAGCTAAGAGAAGCATAAATAACCTAGTAGAAAATTAATGAAAAGAGCCAAGTGTAGTGGCACAAACCTGTAATCCCAGCAATACGGAGACTGAATGAGGAGAATCACCATGTACTTAGGCCAGCCTGAGCTGCATTTTGAGTTTGATGTCAGACTTGCCTATAGCCTGAGACTCTATCTCAAAAAAAAAAATAAAAATAAAAATAAAAATAAAAATAAGATAGAAAGAAGCTGACAAGATGCATTTCACAGAAAAAGAAATGGGACCAAAGAAAAAATGTGTATCAAGATATATTAGACACCAAGTTATGTGCACTTTAGTAATAAAAAATGTCTAAAAGTGCCTAAAATGGGAATACAGTTTAAGATTTCCACCAAAAGTTGTACACTGGTATGATACATGGCTTAGAACTTCCAATCCTGTGTCTACATACCCAAGAAAAATATTTACTTACAATATGATTGGAAATGTATTCAAGAAAGTTCACAGCAGTGTTGTTCACAACACAAGATGCTTACAAAGAACCCTAACGGTGGTCACTGAGAGACAGATTGAATAAACTGTAGTACAGACCAGACACAGGAGACACATGATGAGTTAGTATATATGTATGTATACTTTCCTCTCCACAAACTACACACACACACACACACACACACACACATCAGTCAAAATGAATGAACTATTATAACAAATAGCAATATGTATGATTTTTAGCAAAATAATATTAAGAAAAATAAATAAAGGGTAATTATTTCATGTATATCTGGGCACCTATTCTATAAGTTTAACATAACTAACAATTTAAAGTGTTTCCTTTAGGAATACATTTCTATGCAAAAGAACTATACAAAATTAAGACAAAGGAGTCATGAAAAAGCAGAAATAGATTAGTGCTATTTCAGATAAAGGGAAAAAGGAATGGAGACTTTGAAAAATGTTAACCTCACTTGCAATCTTTAATTTTGGATGGTTGAGATTATTTTTATTTCTTAAAACTACAATTAATTAACCAACAAACAAATCAAGGCAGGTTGTATTTGAACCTGTGAGGAAAGTGCTCTTAAAGTGCTGTTAAAGTCCAGCAAAAAGTAAACTTAACAGAAGGCTACAGAAACTGATATAAACAGAACCATGAAGAATCCTTTGGGTATTTTGCCAAGGAATAGTATAGCTGGGTCATATGATAGTGCTTTTTTTTTCATTTTTGGAGAAACCTCCATAATGATCTTGATAATGAGTATACTAATTTTCACTCCCATTCATAGTGAAAAGGGTTCCTTTTTCCCCACATCCTCTCCAACATTTGTTGTCAGATTTCTTGATGACAGACATTCTGGCTAGGATGTGGTGGTATCTCAAAGTAGTTATTATTTGCAATTCCTTGATTACCGGGGATGTTGAACACATTTTAAAATAGTTACTGACCATTTGTGTTTCTTCTTTTGAGAATTATCTGTTCATTTCATTAGCACATTTGTTGACTGGCAGTGTTTTTCCCTTGGTGTTTAACTCTGAAGTTCTTTGTAAATTCTGGTATTAGCCCTGTCTAAAGAACAGCAGGTAAAGATTTTCTTCCATTCTGTGGGCTGTCTGTTTGTTCTGTTCATGGTTTCTTTCACTGTACAGAAACATTTTAATTTCATGTCATCCCATCTGCTGGTTCTTGGAGTTCTGATCAAATGGTTCTTGCCTAAAACTATCCTGAAGTACATTCCTTGTCTTGCTCTAGCATTTTCAGCATTTCAGTTTTCGAATGAAGGTCTTTGATCCACTTGGAGGTGAGTTGTGTAGAGGGTGAAAGATATGAATCTCATTCCATTCTCCTGCAAGTAGCTATTGAGTTTTGCCAGCACCATTTGTTGAACAGGTTGCCTTTTTTTCCCACTGCATGTTTGTTGTACTTTTCTTTCCAAAAATAATGTGTCCATAGCTTTATCACATTTCCTTTGTCCTCTATTCTGTTCCATTGGTCTGTCTGTTTTTATGCTCACACCAGCTGTCTGTTTTTATAGCTAGTATGTCTTTGTAACTCTGTCATACAAGTTGAGGTCAGGTATTACAATACTTTTAGCTATATTCTTTCTCCTTAGAATTGCTTTGCCTATTTGTGATCTTTCATAGTTCCATATGAATTCTTGGATTGATTTTCATTCAACTTTTGGGGGATTTGTTTGTTTGTTTATTTTATAATTTTACACATGTATGGCATGCATACTAACCACTCTCACCCTCTACCTCTGGATTGCTTTTTCTCACTTCTATAAAAAATGACATCAGAAGTTTGATGGAACTTGTATTGAATCTGAAGTCATCCACTCTGTAAAAGTGAATTCAGCAGTGAATCAATATGACCCTGGGCTTTCCTTCATGAGGAGACATTGCATTTGGACATTTTAAAATTAAAATCTTTTAAAGTAAAATATAACTACATCACTTTTCCTCTTCCCTATCCTCCCTCTAAGTCCTCCCATGTCTGTCCTCTCACTCCCTCTCAAATTAATGAATTATTATTATTATTATTATTACATAGATAAATCTAAATACAGCCTCTTGAGTCTGTTTAGTGTGGTTTGTGTGTATATGGTTTCAGTGCTGAGAACTTTGTTTTGGAGAAACAGGGGGCTCATCCCTGGGAGAGGTTAATTTTCCCTCTTTCAGCAGCTTTTACTTGCTTGTAGCTCTTTGTATCAGAGTGGGACCCCATGAAATTTCCCTCTACTTGTATTATAATGTCAATTGATATTGTCATCATGCAGGTCTTGTTTGGGCAGCCATATTATTGAAGATTTATGGCAAAGATTTCCTGTCACAGCAGACTTCTTGGCCCTCTGGCTCTTATAGTCTTTCTACTCTATCTTCTGTGATGTCCCCTGAGCTTTAGGTACAAAAGTTACGCCATATCAGTTAGGGCTGGGGTCCCCATGATCTGTGGATCTCTGCATTATCACCAGTGTGGTTTTCTGTGATGGTCTCCATTTGCTACAAAGAGAAGCTTCTTTGTTGAGAGGTGAGAGATTCTTGTCTGTGGGCATAAGGACTTTAGAAAGCAGTTAGGAATGCTCTAGTAATTTGGCAGTAGTACATTTCTCTTCTAAGATCCATGACTTTGCTTGTCCTGGGTAGTTGGCAAGGTTTCTAGTACTGGGCATGATTTACCTCCCGTTGCATGGCAGACCTGTCTAAATATGAGAGTAAAGCATTGGCATGCCTACTATTGGTGTGTCAGGACCTATGTGTCCTTTTATATCTTTTAGTGTTTGTTTCATGAAATTGAGGGCTCCAGTATGCAGTGCATAAATGTTTAAAACTGTTCAAACTTCTTGATAGTTTGCTGAATTTATTAATATGTAGCACCCCTCTTTATCTCTTCTGAGTGGTTTTCATTTGAAGTCTATTAGATATAATAGCCACACTGGCTTATTTACAGTTGCTCTTTGCTTGATAGTTTTGATTTCTATTCCTTAAACCTCAGTTTTTTTGGACATCTTTGCTAGCTAACTGATTTTCCTGGAGGCTACAGAGAGTTGGTTCCTGATTTTTTTTTGTTTTTGTTTTTGTTTTTTGTTTTTCGAGACAGGGTTTCTCTGTGTAGCTTTGCGCCTTTCCTGGAACTCACTTGGTAGTCCAGGCTGGCCTCGAACTCACAGAGATCCACCTGGCTCTGCCTCCCGAGTGCTGGGATTAAAGGCATGCGCCACCACCGCCCGGCCTGGTTCCTATTTTTTAAATCCAGTTGGTTGCTCTACATCTTTTCTATTGGTGAGCTTTTTGTGCTTCAAGATATTACCAAAGGAGGTTTGCTGTTTTTTAAGAATTTGTTAGGCAATGTTTTGGTTTGCTATATTATTGGTACTACTTTTCCTTCTTATTCTTCTCTGTTTTTCATTTTGGGAGTTTGCTGTTTTGCTGTACTGGACATAGCTGATGCTTTCTCATCTTTTCTTTGTTCATCTGTTCCTTTCATGGAGTGTATACTTCCATGTATTCTCATAGAGGAGGCTGTCTTTCTTGTTCCTTTTTATATGGCATTCCTTTAATACTTTCTGCAGTGCTGTCTTGGTTGTTATTAATTGTGTTAATTTGTGTTTGCCTTGAAATATCCTCATTTTCTATCTATTTTGTAAGATAACTTAGCTTGGTATAGCATCCTTGGTTCATAGTTATTTAATTTCAAAGATGGAAATATTTTTTGTAATATTCCTGCTACTGTATGTGAGTTAACATTTCCCAGTACCACTTTTTGCAGTGTTTCTTTACTTAACATCTTTGCCATCCTGACTATGATGTATCATGGAGACTTTCTTCTCTGGTTGTGTATGTTTGGGGTTCTAAATGCCTCTTTTATTTGGATGTCTATTTTGTTCTTTGGGTTTGAGAATTTTTCTGCTATAATTTTATTAAATAATCTCTATTGATTTTGCTTTTATCTCTGTTCCTTCTTCTACCAGACAAATTCGAAGGTTTGGTCTTGAATGTTTCACAGACATCTTGGAAAGATCATTTGTCATTTATAGTTTCTTTTCCTTGTATATGTCTCATTGTATTATTATCTCCATCCCCAAAATTCATTCTTCTGCATGAGCTTGTCTATTGAGTTATATGATGTTTTTACTAGTTCCTTGAGAATTTCATGCATGTTTTGATCCCATCTCCTCTTATCTCTACCTGCCTTCCCTATCCATTCAGCTTTGTGTCTTCCTTTCTCAGTGAAGTTTTTGACTAACCATTTATTTAATTTTCAATATTTCTGTTTTTTATCAGTGTTTCAATTGCCTTGTTGAATGTTTGTCTCTATAAGTCTCTCTTTCTCCACTAATGTATTACCTGTGTTGGTCACTTTGGGGACTCTCTTGTCACGGTCTTAGATAAATTTCCTTAGTTTGTGCATGTGTTTGTTTAATATATATGGTCGTGAATTATTTTAGAAGGCAAGATTCTGAAATCTTAAATATTTCAACTATCTTTGTGATTTTCAATTCTATTATAGGAGAGGGTGTAGGTTGGTAATGTGTCTTTGTGGGTTATTGTATCTTTGTGTTTCTTTGTTGTGTCTTGGGTATCTGTTGGAATGGATTTGTATTCCAGTTTTAACTTCCCTGTGGTCAGTTTAAGTGCACTGATAATAAATTTAGAGTCATCAATAATGTGTCAGTGTCAGTATCACATTAAGGAAAAAAATTCAAAGCACTTCCTCTTGGTGTCATTTAGCCAAGACCAAGCCTGCATTTGAATTCTCTACTTTGTTTTCCTTGTGACCTCCATCTCTCTGTGCGTCTGTTGTATGAATCTGAATCTATGCCTTTCTTAAGGCTGTCTTGTGAATTTGTCCCTGTGTCTGTGTCTCTCTGTTTCTAAATGTCTGCCCCTAACAAAGGGCTTTCTTTACTCTGTATTTATTGAACAGTACAGAAAGTGTCACATGGGAAATGAAAGAGGGATACTTTATAGAAATATGTAACAGTTTTACAAGGGATTAAGTCACTGACTCCAAGTGACCCCAATGAACTCAGATAATAAACATTACTACAAGTATCATTGCTTATCAAGAAATACCTGTTTGTTGAGTTCAACATTTATGGTGGATGTTAATTTAGAAAGTTGCTTTCAACCTGTATTTTATATTTTCCCAAAATTATTCTCAAAACACATATACAAACACACACACACACACACACACACACACACACACACACACACACACATATTACTCTTGGATCAGAGGCATGGAAGAGTACATAAATTAAGACTACAGTTATGCATTTGTTTAGGTTGTAAACGGTGATTACATGGGAAATCCAAGGCAAGTAAGGTTGGTTTGTTACATTGTTCTCATAAAGGCAGGTTAAGCAAACAGTTTGAGTACACCACGATAGGCTAGCACTCTTAAGGCTTGAGTGAACTCAAAGTGTATTATTAACTCTGGCTGTGTATTTCAGCAAAAGTTCTAGTCTCTTGGAATGTAAGAGATATTTTGATAATGCATTGCCACACTTCCCCTTCTTTCTACTCTGGTGGTTTTTGTTTCCTATGAGTCTTCTAAGAGGATGTGTGCATGAAGTTCACTCGTGGAAACTGGTGAAACCTGGATTCCTATCTGGGATTACTGACAGAATCCAGTTTGGCCAGGTGACAGTAAAGACATAGATGGGGATGCATGATGATTATCAAGATAAGCAAATGGGAGCTAACAGTGGTTGTACACAGAACTCTATGAACTGGCTAGGGGCTGGAATCAAGAGTCCTGTGCTGACCTCTTCCATCTCAGGAGTCAGAACTCTGACCCTGTGGTCAACTCTGGGGCTGATGGAGCCAAAACCTCTGACCCATGGTCAACTCTGGGAACACTCTTGTAACACACGCCTCTCAACTTTTTTGATATAAGTTTTATTGAGACTTGGTCTCACCATGTAGTCCAGGCTGGTGTGTAGGTGTGTAACTTTCTTTGTAGCCAAGGCCAGTCTAGAACTCACAATCTTACTACTATATAACAAACAAACAAAAAAGCTGAGCTCTTTTGCTTTCTTTTCCCATTATTTCATGGAAGACTAAATTTTCTAAGCATAGTGGTTGTTAAGTAACAGTATCCTCTGTGACCAAAACATTCCATCAGGCAGGACATGGAGCTCCTTAATCAGGGAGGCAAACAATCAAAAAGAATAGAATAGCTTCACGAACTCCCTGGAACCAATCAGATTCTCTAGGCCCTTCCCTGCCAGAGTAAGCAGAGCCCAGCTGCAAAGATTTGGAGAGCAGAAAGACTGTTAAGACTCTGAGAAGAGCTGCCTGGAAGAGGTTTAGACCAACTGAGGCACCTGGAAAAGACACTCTCTGACCTATTGAGCTGAGGCACAGGCTGTGCACAGTGCTCCATCCAGTTCCTCAGCTTTGGTGAACTAAAACCTATGCTGGGGTGGGCTTTGGTGATACAGCTGTCTTTGAGTCATTTCTGCCCCTGTAAGTAACTTCTCACCCATACTCCTGTAGGTTACCTCAACAAAATTCATTGGTTCACCAAATTGAACTTGGTGGTAGCATCTGTATTTTGGTCTGTCAGGAGAATCCTCTCTAGGGTGAGTAGGCGTGTGCTACATCTCCCCATTTTGTCACACAACAGTGGTGCACACTTACACTCCTAACACTTGAGAGGCAATGACAGGAAGAACTCAAATTATAGAACAATTTGGGCTACACAGTGAGACCCTGCTTAAAAACAAACAAGCAACAACAAAAGTCTGCTTGTTGTAATTAAGTATTTTAAAGTATTTGATCATTTTTTAAGTGGCAATACATCAAGGTACAGTTAGAACAAAACCATAAAATGGATAATCATCATGCAGGGATGGATCTGGTAACTGGATTTTGCACTTAGGTAGAATATAGCCATAGATTCTTTCCTCAGAAACAGGTGCATTATGTTAGCATAGTGTTCCTGCTATGTGTTGTTTGCAAATTTAAAGTTAGAAAGAAGTATGTCCCATGTTTAATTGCAACGGAGGCAGTAATCTAGTGAAGTGACCTCAACACTCACTCTCATCCCCTTCTAGCTTGCCTTCTTTCACTGCCAAACCTGGGAAAATTAAATCTCCATTTCTGAGTCTCCCCTACAGTTGTTTTTGGATGCAAATTAGTTTCTACCAATTAGATGTACTTTCATGAGATTTAAAAGGCAGACGTGATTTAAGGGTGATTTTCCTGGGAATGCTTTGATTGTTGTTGCCAGAGAGCAGTCTTAAAGACTGCATTTTTATGCATCAGCATTCCAGTGTTCTTTCTCTTAGCTGGTATTCAGAAGCAATTGTATTTGTAATGGAGGATGCACTCCGCCATGGATGCCCTGCCACCTGAGTCATGGGTTGAAAGGTAGCTGCAATTAATGGTGGCTTCCCAAGTCTTCAAGTACCAGCCATCCCTTGAGTATTTGCACTTAACAGTTCCAGTGGGAGGGTTCCAAGTCCTTCATTTCCTGGAGTGAGCAAAGGTAGCAAGTCCTCTGGCAGATGAGTTCTGAGGTGCTATTCTGAGTTTCCATTCTGTAGACTCGGTTTAGAACACATTTCCCTAAGCCCTGCCAACATACATATGAAAAAAAAATTTTCCCTTACATTAAATATCTTCAAAAGTAGAGTAGGTATGTTTTGCTTCTGAGTAAATTCTACTGATAAAAATGTGCTCTTGAAGCACTTGCTCAGCTATGTTCATATCAGCATTGTTTGTAATAGCCAAAACCTGGAAACAACCTAGATGCCCTTCAACTGAAGAATGGATAAATAAATTGTGGCACATATACACAATGGAATACTACTCAGCAGAGAAAAACAACGACATCACACGGTTTGCAGGCAAATGGATGGATCTAGAAAAAATCATCCTGAGTGAGGTAACCCAGACTCAGAAAGACAAATATGGTATGTACTCACTCATAGGAAGATGCTAGATGTGGAACAAGGATGACTAGACTGCTACTCACATCACCAGTGAGGCTACCTGGAAAACGGGACCCCCAAAAAAGACACGGAGAAATGGACAAGATCTACATGAATAGCCTGGTCATGAGTGGGAACAATGAAGGGCGACAGTCGAGGGAAAGAGTGGGAGATCCTAGCTGGATCAAGAAAAGAGAGGGAGAACAAGGAATAGGAGACCATGGTAAATGAAGACCACATGAGAAGGTGAGAAGGGGAGGAAGCAGAGAGCTAGGGAGGCCCACGGAGATCCACAAAGATACCCCCTCAAAAGACTGCTGGCAATGGTCGCGAGACGGCAGGAACTGACCTACTCTGGTGATGGGATGGCCAGACACCCAGATAGTGGTGCCATAAACCCCATCCAAGGACTGAGGAATCTGAAGGCAGACATCCACAGCTGGGCCCCTGGTAGAGCACTGGGAGTCTAATTAGTGAGTAAGAAGAGGGTTTATATGAGCGAGAATTGTTGAAGCCAAGGTTGGATAAAGCACCGGGACAAATAACCAAATGAATGGAAGCACAGGATCTATGAACCAAAGGCTGAGGGGCCCCCAACTGGATCAGGCCACCTGAACGGGTGAGACAGTCAGTTGGCTTGATCTGTTTGGGAGGAAGCTGTGCATTGGTGCCAGGTCCTGGGCTCGTTGCATGAGTTGGCTGTTTGAATCCTGGGACTTATGCAGGGACACTTGGCTCGGTCTGGGAGGGGGGAATGGACCTGCCTGGACTGAGTCTACCAGGTCAACCCCGGTCCTCGGGGGAGACCTTGATCTGGAGGAGGTGGGAATGGGGGGTGGGCTGGGGGGAGGGGTGGGCGAGAGGGGGAGAACAGGGGATTCTGTGGCTATTATGTTGAACTGAATGGTGTTGTAAAATAATAATAATAATAATAAAAAAAAAAACAAAAAAAAAATGTGCTCTTGAAAAAATAGTTTTTATTATTATAAATAAATGTTTTGTTTGTTTATATTTTATTATTATCACATATTGTACAGAATGGCACTCAGAACATTTAAATATATATGTAAAAAATACTTTTAATATATGAAAATAACATATCGCCCTACTAATTTCCCTTACTGTCCCCTCCCACACTAAAACTTTCCATTCATCTAATGGTTTTTCTTCTATTTCCTTTATTAGTGTATTGAAATTACACAAAATCAGCTTCATTGTGATTTCTTGATATATGCATATCACATATTTTGATCAAATTTACTTAAACTACCTTCTCTTGGCCCATCTCCTCTTTGCCTCCTTCTGTTCCACTAATAGTCCCATTTCCCTTTTCATTTACTCTAGATTCTATATGTAAATGAAGACATGCAGTATTTATCATTCTGTACCTGACTTATGCTTAAGATGAAGAGTTCCAGTTCCATCCAGTTTCCTACCAATGTGATTCTACTCTTGTTTTGAGAAATAAATTTTATAAGCAATTCTTTTTTGCTTGTTGAAAAACATGACATGAAAATAGTCTAATTTTGATTGAATTTCATGGGATGTTTGGTTTATAAAATGTTAAATTTAAACTTCTCTAATGCCCAGCTTATCTATAAAGCTTTTAATTATACATGCAAACACATTTCCATAAAATAAATAATTAAGCACATGGCAAAGAAAAATCCTGCTCCAAATATTTATGGATTTGTAAATTACTCCTGTCATTTAAACTAAGCTGTTAAACTGTAGGCATTGTCACTAAAATAAATCAAATTAAACTTATTCTAATATCAACTTATATCCATTTAGGGCTTATTCTGAGTCAACATCTTGCATCCAGCTTTTTTCCTGGCCATACATAGTTGACCTTAGAAAACAGTCTCAAAGACAAACTATATGCTTCCCAAAGATATACTAATGTGAATGTTGGGGTATGGAGGAATTGGTTAGTTTGGGGCTTTTTTGTCTTTTGAGATGGAGGTTTTACTATGTAGCCCAAGATAGTCTCAAACTCATGATCCTTCTGCCTCAGCCTCACTAAGTGCCTGAGATTACAAATTTATTGCACTATAACCAACCATGTGATATTACTGTAATAGACAAGGTGCAAGCTAGTGAGCATGCAGCTTGAGAAGGTGCCATCTGCTATAAATTTTGGTTCATTTTTAGATGGAAGTAAATTGCTGTGCTGTGGGATGTTGTTCTGTATGCTATGAATATGTGTTGCTCTGATTAGTTGATAAATAAAATGCTGATTGGCCAGTAGCCAGGCAGGAAGTATAGGTGGGGTAAGCAGATGAGGAGAATTCTGGGAAGAGGAAGGCTTGAGTGAGGAGTTCCCAGCCAGACACAGAGGAAGCAAGATGTGAAGGCAGAACTGAGAAAAGGTACCAAGCCACATGGCTAAACATAGATAAGAATTATGGGTTAATTTAAGTGTAAGAGCTAGTCAGTAATAAGCCTGAGCTAATGGCCGAGCACTTATAATTAATATAAGCTTCTGAGTGATTATTTTATAAGTGGGCCATGGGACTATGGGGTCTTGGCAGGACCCGAGAAATACTTGTCCTACATTACTGCCAAAAACTGAAATAATACAGAATTAGTAAACTCAGTTGTCAATAATTTCCTGTTTGTATATTAACAATGGCAGATGGAAAAACATCCAAGAAGACACCGACGTTAGGAATAACCCATGATTTTAAACACAAATGTGGGAAAACACTTCAGCTGGTATACTATTTTGCCAGTTCCTTTTCTGCTGGAGCTTATGACTTCCCTGGTCACAGGTTTTTAAGTTCTCAGTACTAGATGTGAATTTCTCCCTGTGAAGTGGCCTTAAGTCTAATCAGAAATTTGATTCTGACTGTAACCCTGAAGCCACTATTGTACTAGCTGGTACATCTTGCCTGCCACTTCCATCATGAAGCATGCTGGATCCACAGCTAAGTGGACTTTTAGGCTAGTTCACAGGGAGGGTACACTTTGAGTTCAGTCTTTGTTTTGTTTCTCTAAGTCTGGAAGCCAAAGTATGCAACTTGTTCAGCAGCAGGGTCTTACCATTCATTCAGTTCTGGAAGGCAACCAATAAATGTGACAATAGCCTTTATTGTTTTAAGGGCCTCTAGGGCCTCTGTGGCCAACAGCTCCTGGGAAGGTAACCCACTCCTAGCACTGAGATTCCCAGTTAACAACCTTATAGCTTCTACTAGCCTCTGTTTTTGTTGTTGTTGTTGTTTCTTTCTTTTTCTTTTCTTTTCTTTTTTTTTTTTTTTTTTTTTTTTTTTTTTTTTTTTTTTTTTTTTTTTTACCTTTGGGGTGCTCTTTAGCACTTACAAGTCCAGAGTTGCAAGCTTTCTTGAGTCACTTTGGTGGTTATCACTTGCATCTTACCCAACCATAAAGCTGCCAAGAATTCCAGGGCAATACGTGACTTTGTGCCCATAGTGAACTAATTCTCCATGCTTCTTTTGGGGCAATCTCATGTCTCTTAAATGAGTCTCTAAATTTGCAAAACATTCAAAGGTTAGCATTGTGCTAGCTATTTTTAATAAAAACTTTATACACAAGATGGGCAGAACAATGACACAAAGTCCTGAGCCAACATCTCCTAATGAATAGGAAGACTGAGGAGATATCCTTGTCGAAGCACTTTGAATGTCTACTGTCTTTGTTCTCAGTATTGGGTGATTACAGAAAATCACAACTAATTTTTTTCCCGTAGGAATTCTGGCTTCACACAAAACTAGTCACATTTGCCTTTCAGTAACCCAGACAGACTTCTTTCTCTGCTTTGCCTTTCACATACCTCTAGGTTGCTCTCCCACTTTACAGACACATTTTACATGCTAGTCTAAGTTACTTAGAACTGCCAAAATCTTTCCAACTTGGAAAATCCTGCCCTACCAAAGGACTCAGCAAATCTGCTAAAGCTTCATGCCAGAGTCCATGTCCTTGCTAAATCCAGTTCTCCCTTAAGTCTTTGGTGAGGACTGTCCTCTCAGGCTCTATGAACTGCCCATTATACAATGTTTTCCCCCTAACTAGTTCTCTTAGTAGTGCTGGTCATTCCTCAGTTATCCTCCAGCCCCTGATATCCATGCTTTGGTGATGACTAATTATCTCTAATGGCTCAAATGAGCCATTCCATCAGGGACTGATACCCCTTGTACTGCCTCAGGTTACACCATCTGTGTCTCAAGGGAGGATGTGTGGTTATATTGACCAATTTCTCTGCTTCTGCAGCACTCACACTAATCCCATCTGCCCCTATATCCCACAGCCTCATATCCCACAGTCAGGCTGTGAGAGATTCTTTTGTTGTTTATTTAATGCTATTCCTTGATTTCTGAAATTCTTGAGTTAAATTCTTTGATGCTATTGTCTCTCAGCAGACCATTGTTAAGACCCCTGTCTGCATGCAGGTCCAAGACTTTTCCCTTTCTTTGTATCAAAGGTCAGACCTTGGGTATCTTTTGTTGCTTCTAGGGTACTCCTTTTCCCATCACTACTTGACTCCCCAGATGGGTTCCAGGTTTGAGGGTCACAGGACAGGCTCTGTATTACTGATCTAACTAGGACTCTCTTTCCATTTTCATCCCTAGCCACACACACACACACAAAAAAAATGGCAGGCCAACACGTTTTTCCCCCTCTCTTTTATCCACTTTACCTACAATCTTTGAGGCCGAAGATGCCAGCCTCAATTCCCCTTTTCATTAATATTCTCCTCTTACACTTGTAATCTCTAGGCTGGCCACTCTGGTGGTCCAAACTCTGGACTGGACCGCCCCCATCAAGCAGACATGCTACTCTATATCACCTAGAAGAAAATTGCTATCCTGGGATTTCCTCCACCAATGCTCTACAGCCTCACCTTTAGTTGTTTGTCTCTATTCTCTGCACTGTCCGTGTCCTAGCCACTACCTTCTCAAGCCCTATAGGGGCAAACACCATGTCAAAAATTCCTCTGCAATTACATCCCTTCAGACAACTTCACTTCATCCGTTTATCTCATTTCCCATTTCAGGAACACCACCATTGCTCTTCCCAAACTCATACTCAATTTTATTGTATCCTACAGACTATGTCAAGTGTTGCTAAAATTCCTTCGCAAGACGAGATTTAGCAACATCTGTCCCTTTCTCCTAAGGTCCAGATGATAAACTGAGGCATAACTCCACAAAGGTCCCCCTGAAGAATCAATGAGTTTATTGGGCTTCCTTACAGAGCCCAGGTGAGTGATTACATACAGAGATTTTAGACTCTCCTTCCATAACTGGACACATCTAAAAAATCTTACAGGACTGGAAATTGTTCCCAATAGCTGCTTAGATGGGGTCCCTGTTCTAATAATCTTCCCTGGCCTTCATACACTGTAGCCCTCCCCCAGGCCACATGCAGACTTGCTAAGTGGTAGAGAGCAGCTGGATACTTAGGCTAGACTCACATCTCCTGCTTTACTCTATTGGGAGGGTGTAAACTATCAACAAACCCAGATGGGATGAGCTTTTGCAAGAGGGAGGGCCTCAGGTGAACTCCTAAAGATGGAAACTACTTGGCTTAGAGGATAGTCACTAAGGACAACATGCTAACATGAAATGAGTGAATCTCAAGGGACCTCAGTCCTAGTCAGATAACTACAGGCAATAAAGATGCTGAGAGCAGAAGAAATGATCGTCCCCAGGGAAGAAACCCCAAACTTGATTGTCCAGTACCAAGGGGTCAGCCCTAAGACCATATATACAGGTAACATTATATGGACTGAGCAGGTTGTGTTTATACATTTAGGAATACACACACACACACACACAAACACACAACAACAACAATTAAAGAAAAAGAGGTCTCTTGAGAGAGAGCAAGAGGGATGCAGGGAAAAGTGTTGGAGGGAGGAATTTTAAGAAAATATTACAGACTTCCCAACTCCTTTCCAGGGTGTAGCCCAGTGAGTCTCCCTGACTTTCCTGTCCAGGCGTTCTCCCCAACCTATCATCTCTAGCCTAGGTCCTACATCCAGCCACCCTTGCCTAATCCACAAAAAAACTTCTAGTCTTTTGTCAGGATCTAACTGCCACCATCCATATGTCCCTTCTGTTCAGTATTCAACCTCTTCATCCAGCCAGACCTTCCACTTGTTTTCAATGTTTTTTAATTGGTTTCACTCTTCATTTACACTGTATTATTATTGTTTACAAGGTTATCTTACATTGATGGTTAAATAAAAAATACCTCTTCTATTATTGAAATTCTTTAATGCCTTCTCTGTGTACTTAACAAAAAACCAACTATCACATACTTAACATAAGCCTCATAAACCTGGATGGTCAAGTACCTGTTAATTCTCTCTCTTTAATTATTTTATTTTATTCTTAGTCAAGGAAGGGGCCCATGCATGGGACAACACACATGTTGTGGTCGGAGGACAATTTCCTTTCTAGAATACTTTCTCTCCTTCCACCATAGCATTTAGGGATGAAATTCAGGTTGTCATGTTTGTGTGGCAAGCACTTTTACCCACTGAGACATCTCACTGGGACATGTTAATGCTCTATCATTACTCTGACACTACTTTGCTATCTTAGTGTCACTACTCCAGACTTGTAATTACTTTGTTGAATACATGGGTCTGTTGTCATCACAGTGCCAGCCACCTCAGTTGCTATTTCTTCTTCTTAGAACATTCTCTACCTTCACATTACTGGACCCTCATCTTTTAAGTCCTGAAATGTCACTTTCTAATTAAAGTCTGTATTCTTTCTCATAGAGCTCTGTGCTTTTCCTTTATAACCCATATCACAATTTCATTTATATGCATTCTTGAATTTATTTCCAGTCTGTGTCTTCAACAATGTTATTAGTCTCAGAATGGTAAGAATGGAGGACTTTGGACATGTGGGTATTTACAGGGAAGAATGAGAAATCAGACAGATTTCAGATTTCTCTACCTTGTGATATTGGTAAGCTGAGTAAGAAGCTAGTTGTCCATAATTTACCAAAAGGAAGCATATGGTACTCTTTTCTCCAACCAGTTTACTTTTATCAGAGTCTAGTGGACATATTAGCCACCACCTACTCCAGACATCAATGAAATTAAAGAGACAGTGAAATTTGGGACTAGTAAACACTCTTTTTCCCCTTTCCCCAATTCCATCAAGTTCCTCATGTGACAACAATAATGATAAAATAAAAAAAAAACAGAATGAGCTGGCTTTCTATTTAACCTCTCCCCTTAGAGAATCTAGTGGTGAACGAACACTCAACACTTACTAGGCATTAATGAGACTGAATATTGTAATGTTAGGCTAAGCTAGTTGGCATTCTCCTTCCTCCTCTGCTGGTGCCAGTAGGTCCAAGTGGAGCTAATATTCTGGCCCCAGTGCTACAGCAACAAAGAAGTATGAGTCAGCCTACCACCCCGAGCACCAGGAAGCAGAGGGGCCCAACAGGGAGATGACCTAATACCCCAACCTGCCAGCAATGTATGGCCCTCTTTCACTGCAAAATATCAGCAAGGCCAAGGTTAGCTGATCTTCCACCCCAGCAATCTGTAGTGAAGGAGTATGATTTCATAGTGCATGTTTGCTGGGTTGTATTAGAGGAGTCAAATGGGAAACTGAACATACAAAGCCACTTAGCACATCGAAAGTCAATAACCTCCTAAAAATATTAAGATCCAGCCGGGCGGTGGTGGCTGACGCCTTTAATCCCAGCACTCGGGAGGCAGAGCCAGGCGGATCTTTGTGAGTTCAAGGCCAGCCTGGGCTACAAAGTGAGCTCCAGGAAAGGCGCAAAGCTATGCAGAGAAACCCTGCCTGGAAAAACCAAAAAAAAAAAAATCCATCATCATAATATTAGAAATATCTATGATAAAATAGAAAACCACATATCATGCCAACCACAAAACAAAGTATGGTGTGAGTGAGAAGGTCATGTCAACAGATGTCAATCTCAAGATAAATCAGACAGAAATAATTAAATAAATAAATAAAATTTATTTATTCATTAGTTTATTTATTTAGTTGCTTTTCAAACAGGCTTTCATGAAGCTCAGTCAGACCTCTAACTCACTATGAAGTCAAGGATGGCATGAACTCCTATATTCCTATATCCACATACTAAGTGCTGGGATTATGGCTGAGTGCCACCTCCCATGACTTTTTAAAAAGTAATTTCAAAGCTGCCATTATAAAAGTGATTCAATAATAAATTACAAATTGTCTGAAACAAGTAAAAAGTTACAACATGCCTGTAAAGACATAGACGGTATAAGAAGGAATCAAATGGAAATTATAGAGATGAAAAATGCAATAACTGAAACTAAAATGTCACTGATGAGCTCCAGGGTAGACTAGAGATAAGAAGATAGAGTCATTGAACTTGAACAGAGAGCTGAAGTGCAATCCTAATTAGTCTTATTAAATAAAAAACCAGAGTTAGATATTAGGGTGAAAGCTGAAAGATCACAGAAACAGAGCAGCAGCCACTAGAGACTTCTTACCTCAACAAAATCTCAGACTGAAATGAGGGGCCAAGATAATGTCTCTACCTCCCTAGTGCTGAGATGAAAGGTATGCTCCACCACCACTGGGCTCTGTTTCTCTCTTAGACTTGTTCAATCTCGTGTAGCCCAGGATGGGCTTGAACTCCTGATCTTCCTGCTTCCTCTTCTCAAGTGCTGGGATTAAAGGTGTGTGCCACCACTGCCTGGCCTCTGTGGTTAACTAGTGGCTAGCTCTATCCTCTGAGCTCTAGACAAGCTTTATTTGTCAGAACACAAAAAAAAAAAAATATCACACAGCATAGAACAATAACATTTCTCCAATTTAATCAGCAAAGACAACAAAGAACAACAAGAAAAAGGAATACTCTGGAGGATCTGTGGAACAAAAATATGAAGGACCAATGTCTTTGCCATCACAAATGAGAATGGAAGAGAATGAGAAAACATTTCCAAAACATGGAACTACAGAGATGACTCTGTGGTCAAGAGTACTTACTACTCTGCTTCCCAGAATCCATATCATACAGTTCACAACAGTCTGTAACTCCAGTTCCAGGGAATCTGACTCCCTCTTCAGGCCTCTGTGGGAACTACATTCATGTGCACAACTCATACCCTGATAATTAAAACTAAAAAGAAAAAATTTAAAAAAGGAAAAAATTAAACTAAAATTTAAAACTTCTAAAATCTGGCAAAAAAAAACCCAGGCATATACATATTAAAGAAATTAAGTGAACTCTAAATAGGATTAGCCCAAAGAAAGTGATGCCAAAGTATTCATAACTTACTTCTGTATATGAATGACAACAAATTTTATAGGAAGCTAGAAAAAAAATACTATCAGGGGAAACATAATACAAGTAACAGTAGACTTCTCATCAGAAATCAAAGAGGCTAGAAATAAGTTGTACCATATTTCTACATACTGAAAGAATTTCCAATTGTAAATTTAAAATAAAGCAAAATCATCTTTTGGGTTTAAAGGGAAAATTAACTCTGCAACAAAGGAAAACTAAGTGTGATGAGTAAAGCCTTGTGATGAGTAAACCTACTCCAAGCAACAGAAAAATTAAACTCTTTAAATAGATTGCAAATGAAAACACAAGCAGAGGTAATGTTTTCTAACTCATTCTCTGAGGTAACATTGCCTTAATACTGAAACCACATAAGGCATTACCATAAAAGAAAAAAATTAACAGACCACTATTGGAGGGAGCCATGTGACTTCTTTGGGGAACAAGGCTTGATAATAATATGAACAAGCTCTCCTTGTGGCAAGGCCCTGGAAACCTTGACCCATTTTGGCAAAGCCTGTGGACAGTTCACTGCCTAATTCTGGGCATGACCCCAGGAGCATATGTGCTACCTGCTCTCTGCTTTTGCTATACAAGCCATATTTCTGGTTACCTTTAGTTTCACTTTCTCAGTCATGGATAAAATAGCTATTACAAAAGGAAAACTTCCCACTGATGACTCTCCTCTGAGTGAACCCGTGAAAATGTTAAAAATCTACAGTGGACCTGATTCAGCCCCTAAAGCCTTTGATGAATCAAGTGTGACCATGAATTCAGGCATTTTAAGAACAGGATGTTGTCTTTCCAATGCACCCTCTAACTAGCCTGAAAGAGTCACAACAGTTTGTGAAGTTTAATATTACATATTTGCATAACTGCTTTGGAGAAAATGATTTTAACTACAAGAGCCTAAGAGATATGCTAATAAATAGATGATATCAGGAGTTAATGAGAACAGTCTAGATATGTAGAGGCCCGCAAAGGTTTCCTAGTAAAATCTGAGCTTGCTTTGCCCAGCAGAGCTGCATTAGAGGATTGCTTGACCATGTGCATGGTTTCTATGTGATTGGAAGGGTCTACACTTGGCTGAGCTAGGGAGAGGTGTTTTACTCCACCCATTGGTGTAGCTAGAGTTTTCCTGCCTGGCCCACAGTCAGGACAAATCTCTGTCACCCGCAAGTCCCACAGCCGCTCAGACACAATCAAGTAAACACAGAGACTTATATTGCTTAAAAACTGTATGGCTGTGGCAGGCTTCTTGCTAACTGTTCTTATAGCTTAAATTAACCCATTTCCATAAATCTATACCTTGCCAAGTGGCTCGTGGCTTACCAGCATCTTCACATGCTGCTTGTCATGGCGGGGCAGCTGGCAGTGACTCCTTCACTCAGCCTTCCACTTCCCAGAATTCTTCTCTCCTTGTCCCGCCTACTTCCTGCCTGGCCACTGGCCAATCAGTGTTTTACTTATACAGAACGATAGTCACAGCAGTTTGGCATTCCTATAAATAGCCCTTTAGAAGTGACAGGAGGGGCCAGTCGGTAAGGATCCAGGCCCTCCCAAGGCTATCCTCTGTTTCTATTTATTTCTCTCCCCTCTATCCTTCTATCTAAATCTCTTATCCCTCACTTCTCAAGAGTACCCTGGGGTAAAATGTGGGAGCCTGTCTCCCAGCTGGCCTCCCACATAGAGACAGGGAATGAAGTAGAATAATAGAAGCTCACGGTTCTCTCATAGCTATGCCAGTACCCTAAAAAGTTGAGAAGAGAAGGACTTGAGAACAAGGGATTAAATAGTGCTAATTGTTTATTAAGAGTAAGTTTTCAAGTTACGTTGCTTATAGGATAAAAAGAAAAACCTGTATTACCCCAGAGGAGATAGAGTAATACAAAATGTAGAATGAATTGATCCAGCTTTGGTTGGTGAGTTGATTGTGAGAACCCAGATCCTACCAGATGTAAATATTAACCACTAGAGACAAAACTGTCTCTCACTCTGCATGACGCTGTAACCACAAATGCTGCCAACTGGGCACACTGTTCTACCTGTCAGTGTGCCTAGTTAGAAAACTTTCTTTGTGGCTTGCAACACTGCTTATACTTCTAACATTAGAGCTATGGATCAAAAAGATAATGGCTGTCAGTGGAAAAGTTGGGGGATGGAAGGGAAAAGAAGCAAAGGAACAAACTGATAATTATTGTAACCATTTTTAGAAACTTAAGGAAACAAATCTGATTGTAAAACTGTTCAAGAAAACCATTGAAATTGTATGAATAAAAACAGTCCAGGCTATCTGGGGCCAGTTGTTTGAAACAGCTGCTCATAGTTTCTTCATAACAGCATAAGCAGACATGACACAATTGTGTACATGGAATAATGGCTAGCATGGTAAATTTTATATGTTCTGTACATTAACCACCACAGTAAAAGATACAACACAATGAGGTTCTGAGCCTCTTTCAGACTTGAATCAGTACCTCTGAGTTTATTATTTAATGTTTTTAAAAATCTACTTTTTGTGGTAGTGAGATTCAAACCAAGGGTCCTGTCCACACTTGGATAGTACTCTATCACTAAGACACATTCCCAGGCTTACACATCTTTAAAATGCTAGCTCATGTATCTTTTGTAGTATTGGTAAATCACAAACCTATAAGGAAAAGTCACCAAACTAGTACAAGGAAGTTGTTAGTTATAATAGCAATTTATATGTCTAGAGCAGTCCAAGTCTTCAATATGCCAAAGATCAGCACACATAAGGTACACATTTAATCTCTTTTTAACCTACACACTAGATCCATGTTTCTCAACCTGTCGGTCATGACCCCGTGGGTGGAACGACCCTTTCTCAGGGTTCACATTTCAGATATCCCAAATATCAGATATTTAAATTACAATTCATAACAGTAGCAAAATTACAGTTATGAAGTAGCAACAAAATAATTTTATGGTTGGAAATAACCATAATGTGAATGTCCCAGCATTAGGAAGGTTGAGAACCACTGCTCTTGATGATTTGGATGTAAGTCATTCATAAGGATCTCAGGCACATTTCCCAAACAAACTTACTGCCCTCATTTCAAGACGAATCCTATCACAATCCTGTAAAGAACTGTCCACTCAAGCTAGAAACCTCATTTGACTCTTCATTTATATGTCCTACATTGAAATGGTCACAAAGTTTAGCAATAACTGCTGAGAAGATGGGTCTTAGTTATTTTTCTGTTGCTGTGAAGACACCATGATCAGGAGAAATTATAGAAGAGTTTATATGGGGCTCACAGTTTCAGAGGCTGAGTCCTTGACCATCATAGTGGAGAGTATAGCAAGCAGTAGGTAAGCAGAAATGGTGGTGGAGTAGTAGCTGGGAGCTTACATCTTGATCCACAAGCATGAGGCAGAGAGAGCTCATGGAATTGTATGGGCTTTTGAAACCTCAAAGCCAGTCTTTAGTGGCACACCTTCTCCAATATGGCCATACTTCCTATTTCTCCAACAAGTATATACTGCCTAATTCTTCCCAAACATTTTCACTAACTAGGGATCACATATTCAAACGCATGAGCCTGCAGAGGCCATTCTCAATCAAGCCACCACATTCTACTCCCTTCCCCCACCACATTCCCCTGTGGTCATGTCATAATGCAAAATGCATTTAGTCCAATTTCAAAAGTCCCCATAATTTTTCACAGTCTCAACACAGTTTAAAAGTCCAAAGTCTTTTATGCAACTGAAGGTTTATCTCTTAATAGTAAACTATTATAAAATAAAAAAAAGTAAATTACATACTTTCAACAGAGAGTAGCACAGAATATACATTACATTCCAAAAGGCAGGAATGGGGACATAATGAAAAAATACTGAACCAAAGTGAGTCAGAAACACAGTGGGCAAATTCCAAGTCCTGTAGCTCCATGTCTAATTTCAAAGGACTTACTGGCCTCAGAAGCTCTCTTTTTCCACAGAGGAATATTCCACAACCCCTTTAATCACACATTCTTCATGACTCTAAAGCCAGAACCACCTGGCTGATGCTGCCAATTTTGGCTCCCTCCTTGAATGACATTTGCATAAGCTTTGATTTGTTGTTAATTTTGAGGAACATAAAATCTATTAAGCCTTTTCCTTTCACAAGTTTCAAGGATAGCTGGGTGAGGTCTTGTTCTTAGTACATCTCTCCCTTTATTCCATCTCTAACCAGGTCTCTTCTTATCGTTTCAGAATAAGCCTTGGCTCCAATATTAAATTTCCTGGTGTTCTTTTTCTCCTCAAATTGTACATTTTGTATTTATTTCTGCCATTTGCTCTGATTCATTGTAGGCCTGCATAAGAGTGATTACTAATAAAGCCAACTCCCAGTGATATGCCTCTTCCAACAAGGCCACACCTCCTAATTCTTCCTAAACAATTCTGCCAACTAGGGTGTAGGTGTTTAAATGTATTAGCCTATGGGGCCCATTCTCATTCAAATCACCACAAGGTATGAATCCTATTCATTCTGTCTACCTTCCACTCCATTCATTTCTTGCATTCACAGTTTATTCATTTCTAAAACTGAAATAACACTTTTCTCTTCCTAGTCACAAATGAACTAAAAGATGGCATTACTTTAATACCTAGGAAAAATTCTAAAACTTATGAGAAAGTACAAAAGAAAATGAATCATAAAAGCCATTTGTGGAAAAGGAACAAAACAAAACAAATCAGGAAATCTTACAATACCAGACTTCACAATATACTGCAAATCTGTAGTAATCAATAAAGCACAGTATTAGCATAAGTATAAACATATTGATCAGTAGGACAAAATGAAGAACCTAGAAATAAGCCAATTGGTGTTTAACAAAGTCACTAAGTACATACATTAAAAATTGTAAAGCTTTTAAATAGATAAAAGAAGGAAAATTTGATAATCACATAGACATGAATGAAAGTAGGCTCCTATCTGTGCTGGGTAGTTTCATGTCAACTTGACACAAGTAAAAGTGATCTGAGAGGAGGGAACCTCAATTAAGAAAATGCCTCCATAAGATCATGTTGTAGGCAAACCTGTAAGGCATTTTAGTAATTAGGGATTGATGGGGGAGGGCAGAACCCATTGTTTATGGAGGTCACCCCTTGGCTGGTGGTCCTTGGTTCTATAAGAAAGCAGGCTGAGCAAGCCATGAGGAGCAAGCCAGTAAGCCGCACCCCTCCATGGCCTGTGCATCAGCTCCTGCCTCCATGTTCCTGCCCTGTTTGAATTCCTGTCCTAGCTTACTTCAATGATAGACTACAGTATAAATGGAAGCTGATAAACCTGTTCTTCCCCAAGTAGCTTTGGTTATGGTGCTTCATCACAGCAATAGGAACCCTAACTAAGACACTATCTCTCACCAGTTATAATAAAATCAACTCAAAATGGACTAAAGACTAGAAACTACTAGAAAAAAATACAAGAAATACTTTGGGACACTGGATTAGGCAGATGTTGACCAGAAAACAAAAGCAAGTAAAGTGACAGCACTGAACAAAATGCTTCTGCACAAAAACAGAGTCAACTAGGTGAACAGATAAGTTAAACTATAAAATGGGAAATACAGGTACAAACTATTCACTCAATAAAAAACTGATATCCAGATCATTTAAGAAATTTTAAAACTTAATAACTAATAGTAACCATAATGAACTGGTGAAAAATAGCAACAGACTTTATACAAAATAGACACTGTACCTAAGAAGACTTCAATTATGGTTGGTTTTCATGTCAAAATGCCACAAATTAGAATCACCTAAAGAACTGTCCTGATTGCTTTGATGGATATGAGAAAGCCCATCCTGATTGTGAGCAGCACCTTTAGGTAGCAGCTTGGAAAAAAATAGTATTTTAGAAGGAAGATTATCACAGCACTTACTTGCTTGGCCTGTCCCATGGGCCTTTGGTCTCTTTGCCACCAAGTTGATTCGCCCCATTGTGACTGCAGCTGCTTATTGCTTCCCTGATAGTAGCATTTCCCATTTCTTTCATTCCTGGAATAGGGGCAAGTGACTTTCCAGGAACTTCCCAGGCTTCTGGCATCGGATTTGGATTACTGAGGCACTCTGCCTTGTGAACTGAGTAATGACTAGTCATCAACCCCCAATGAGAGACAGTGCTTGTGGGACTATTTCAACTGTTGAGACATTCAGCCTTATGGACCAAGTAACTTTTAAGTCCTCAGCATATTAATATTTTAAATATTTTAAAGCTCACTTAGTAAGTTTTGAGGGATATATATATATATATATGTGTGTGTGTGTATACATATATATATATATATATATATATATATATATATATATATATGTGTGTGTGTGTGTGTGTGTGTGTGTGTGTATGTATATTTATCCCATTGGTTCTATTCCTCTAGAAAACTTGACTAAAACATATACTAATCCCCAACAGATTTATGAAAAACTGTTCAATATATATATATGAAAACATATTCAGCACTTATTAAAGAAATGCAAATCAAAAAACAATGAGATAGCATATCACTTCAATAATAATGACTTATCAGAAAGACAAAACACAAGTTCTGGAAAGGACATGGAGGAAAAGAAACCCTTGAACACTAAATAGGAGTATAAACTCATATAGCCATTACAGAGAACAACTCAAAGTTCATCTAAAATTTAAAATTAGTATATACCATAATCCCTCTATTGGTTTATATACCAAAGGAAATAAAATCAATATATTACACAGACATCCATATTCCCATGTATGCTGCAGCACTATTCATAATGGCCGAGAAAGGAAAACAACCTGAATGTCTATGAGCTGATGAATGGATTCTAATGTGGTATAACATGACTGAATATTACACATCCATAAAAATGTGACAACATGCATGAATCTAGAGATCATTATATGCAAATAAATATACCACACACAGAAAGCTAAGTATCATATGATCTCACTCATCAGTAGAACCCCTATGGTGATATTTTATTTGTACTAAAATGTGATTTGTATGTTAATAAATAAAGTTGCCTGGGGGTCAGAACTAATAGCAAGCCTTAGCAGAAGCTGGGCACTGGTGGTGCATGCCTTTAATCCCAGCTCTTGGGAGGCAGAGCTAGGCAGATCTCTGTGTGTTCAAGGATACAGCCAGCATGGAGACACATGCCTTTAATCTCAATACCAACCACAGAAGACCTGGAGGTTTGTACAGACAGGCAGTGACTAGGAGGTCATGTGGTTGGGTTTACAACCAATGAGAAGGCAGAACAGAAACACTATAAAAAGACAGACACACAGGAATTAGGTCTCTTTTGGAGAGATAGGACAGCAGCAACAGTGAAGGGTAAGGGTTTTAGCTCTTAGCTATTGCTCTTACCTCTTGGCTTTTATCTCTGTATTGGCTCTGTGTTTCTTATTTAATAAGACCATTGGTTACATCTACAAACCCCAAAAGGTTACTCTTAGAGAAACTATGAGTTCAATGCTGGCTACAAGAAGGTGAAGAGAAAGAGTGAGGGATTAGGAAAAGTTGACTAAAGAGATCTAAGTTATAATTAGATAGGAGGAAAACGTTGTGATATGCTCTTGCATATTAGAGGAAAGATGGACAACAATAATGTAACTATACATTTCAAAAACTAGAAGAAAGTATTGAATATTTTTGCAACATAGAAATATGATAAGCCAGATCTGGAAACATATGCTTGTATTATCACCATTAGGAAGTTTTATGCAAGAGGATGGCAAGCATGCGGCCAGCTTGAGCTACATAAGTAAACAACATCTCAAGAAAACAGGGGCTGAGGATGTAGCACATTGGTGCATTGATGACCTAGAAGTTGCATGGATCTAGCTTTCATATCAAATAGTAGGGAAATGAAGAAATAAGGAGAGAGACAGAGACAGAGAGAACATGATAACTATTTGGAGAAATAGATACATTAACCTGACATAAACATTCTACACAGTAGAATCTACAGTGTATACATTTATGAAAATATCATATTATGCCATTGTCCTATGTAGCTAGAGTTTTCCTGCATTGCCCACAGTCAGGACAAATCTCTCTCACCTGCCAGTCCCACAGCCGCTCAGACCCAACCAAGTAAACACAGAGACTTATATTGCTTACAAACTGTATGGCCATGGCAGGCTTCTTACTAACTGTTCTTATAGCTTAAATTAACCCATTTCCATAAATCTATACCTTGCCACGTGGTTCGTGTGGCTTACAAGCATCATTACATGCTGCTTGTCCTGGCGGTGGCTAGCAGTGACTCCTTCTGCCTTCCTGTTCTTGCTTTTTTCCTCTCTGTTAGTCCCGCCTATACTTCCTGCCTAGCCACGGGCCAATCAGTGTTTTATTTATTGACCAATCAGAGCAACATATTTGCCATACAGAACATCCCACAGCAGTCCTTATTAGCATTCACTGTCAACTTGATATAGCCTAGAGTCACCTGAGAAGAAAGCCTGAGCTGATAAATTGCCTAAATCATATTGACTTGTGAGACGTCTCTGGGGAATTATCTTAACTATCAATTGCTGTAGTGAGGCTCAGCTTACTGTGGGCAACACTATCCCTATGCAGGTGATCCTGGGCCATACAAGAAAGCAAGATAATCATGAACTCAAGTGAGCCATCTAACAAGTAGCAACCTCCATGGTTCCTTATCTACTTCCTTGGTGTGAGTAAATTACCTGGGCAGAGGTAATGCTGCACTGAAAAGCATGCAGTCATCCCTTCAGGCTCTTGCCTTGAGTTCCTATCCTGGCTTTCCTCAATGGTGGACCATGATCTGAAAGAGTACGATAAAATAAATACTTTCCTTCTCACATTGTTTTTTGTCAATGTTTTACCATAAGAGACTAAATTTAAATGCAGATTAATAAGAATATTTTTGTTTCATGAATCAGTTAGAAATAAATTTGATTAATTAAAAGACAATCCCCCTGCCTGGGTGTCCCCCAAACAGTTCTAGCTAAACAGCTGTCACCCATATCCAGAGGGCCTAGTCTAGTCCCATGGGGGCTCCACAGACATTAGTCCACAGTTCATAGATCTCCACCAATGTGGCTGGTCATCGCTGCACATCTTCCCATTGTGATCTCAAAGTTCCCGGCCCAGAGAATCCCTCCTCTCTCCATTCCATTGGATTCCTGGAGCTCAGCCTGTTGCCCCACAGTGGATCCCTGCATCCACCTCCATCAGTCACTGGATAAAGGCTCTATGATGACAGTTAGGGCATTCACTAGACCAGTCACCAGAGTAGACCAGTCCAGGCATCCCCTCAATCACTGCCAGCAGTCCAGGATGGGGTCATCCCTGTGGATTCCTGAGAGCTTCCCCGGCCCCCTGCCTCTTCCCACTCCCATGATGTCCTCATCTATCACGGTATCTCCTTCCTTGCTCTCCCACTCTGTCCCCACTCCAGCTCAACCCTCTCATTTCCCTATGCTTTCACCCTCCATTCCTTGCCCTTCACCACCCAACACTCCCAGCTCACCTATGCAGATCCCATCCACTTCTACTTCACTGGGCTATCCAGGCGTCGCTCTCAGGGTCCCACCTTGTCAGTTAGCCTCTACGAAGCTGAAGTGTGCAGTCTGGCCATCCCTTGCCCTACATCTAGTATCTACTTATGAGTAAGTACATACCATGTTTGTCCTTCTGAATCTGGGTTACCTCACTCAGGATGATATTTTCTAGTTCCATCCATTTTCCTGCAAATTTCATGTCATTGTTTTTTACTGCTCAGTAGTACTTCATTGTGTATGTGTGCCATATTTTCTTTATCCATTCTTCAGTTAAGGGGCATCTAGGGTGTTTCCAGGTTTTTGCTATTACAAATAATGCTGATATGAACATAATTGAGCAAGTGTCCTTGTGGTAATATTGAGCATTCCTTGGGTATATGCCCAAGAATGGTATAGCTGGGTCATGAGGAAGATTGATTCCCAATTTCCTGAGAAACTGCCATACTGATTTCCAGAGTGGCTGTACAAGTTTGCATTCTCACCAACAAGGAGTGTTCCCCTTGCTCCACATCCTCTCCAACATAAGCTGTCTTCAGTGTTTTTGATCTTAGTCATTCTGATTTACATTTCCCTGGTGACTAAGGATGTTGGGCAATTCCTTAAATGTCTTTCAGCCATTTGAAATTCTTCTGTTGAGAATTCTCTGTTAAGCTCTGTAGCCCATTTTTTAATCGGATTGTTCAGTATTTTGAAGTCTAGCCTTTTGAGTTCTTTATATATTTTGGAGATCAGCCCTCTGTCAGATGTGGGGTTGGTGAAGATCATTTCCCATTCTGTAGGCTGTCGTTTTGTCTTATTGACCATGTCCTTTGCTCTACAAAAGCTTCTCAGTTTCAATATGTCTCATTTATTAATTGTTGCTCTCAGTGTCTGTGCTACTGGTGTTGTATTTAGAAAGTGTTCTCCTGTGCTGATGCATTCAATACTATTCCCAACTTTTTCTTCTATCAAGTTCAGTGTAACTGGATTTATGTTGAGGTCTTTGATCCACTTGGACTTGAGTTTTGTGCATGGCAACAGATATGGAAATATTTGCAATCTTCTTCATATTAACATCCAATTATGCCAGCACCATTTGTTGAATATGCTTTCTTTTTTTCCATGGTACAGTCATGGCTTCTTTGTCAAAAATCATGTCTTCATAGATGTGCAGATTAATATCAAGGTCTTCAATTTTATTCCATTGGACCACATGTTGGTTTTTATGCCAGTATCAAGCTATTTTTATTACCATTGCTCTATAGTAGAGCTTGAAGTCAGGGATCATGATGCCTCTAGAGGTTGTTTTATTGTACAGGATTCTTTTGGCTATCCTGCTTTTTTTGTTTTTCCATATGAAGCTGAGTATTGTTCTTTCCAGGTCTGTGAAGAATTGGGTTGGGATTTTGATGGGGATTGCATTGAATCTGTAGATTGCTTTTGGTAAGATTGCCATTTTTACTATGTTAATTCTACCTATTCATTAGCATGGGAGATCTTTCCATTTTCTGATATCTTCTTCAATTTCTTTCTTCAGAGACATAAAGTTTTTATCATACAGATCTTTCACTTGCTTAGTTAGAGTTACCTCAAGGTATTTTACATTATTTGTGGCTATTGTAAAGGGTGATGTTTCTCTGATTTCTTTCTCAGCCCATTTATCATTTGTATATAGGAGGGCTACTGATTGTTTTGAGTTAATCTTGTATCCTGCCACCTTACTGAAGGAGTTTATTAGCTGTAGGAGTTCCCTAGTAGAATTTTTGGGGTCACTTATGTATAGCATCATGTCATCTGCAAATAGGGAAAGTTTGACTTCTTCCTTTCCAATTTGTATCACCTTAGTCTCCTTATGTTGTCTTATTGCTCTAACTAGAACTTGTACTAGTACTTGTACTCTAACTAGTACTATGGGAAGAGTGGACAGCCTTGTCTTGTTCCTGATTTTAGTGAAATCGCATTGTGTTTCTCTCTATTTACTTTTATGTTGGCTGTTGGCTTGCTGTAAATTGCCTTTATTATTTTTAGGTATGTTCCTTGTATTCCTGATCTCTCTAGAACCTTTATCATGAAGAGGTGTTGGATTTTGTCAAAGGCTTTTTCAGCATCTAATGAGATGATTATGTAGTTTTTTTCTTTCAGTTTGTTTATATGGTATATTACATTGACAGATTTTTGTATGTTGAACCATCCTTGTATCCCTAGGATGAAGCCTACTTGGTCATGGTGGATAATTTTTTGATGTGTTCCTGGATTGGGTTAGCCGGTATTTTACTGAGTATTTTTGCATCAATGTTCATGAGGGAGATTGGTCTCTAATTCTCTTTGTTGCATCTTTGTGTGGTTTGGGTATGCAGCTACATAAAAAGAGTTTGGTAATGTTCCTTTTGTTTCTATTGTGTGGAACAATTTGAGGAGTATTGGTATTAGCTCTTCTTTGAAAATCTGGTAGAATTCTGCGCTGAAACCATCTGGTCCTGGGCTTGTTTTGGTTGGGAGACTTTTAATGACTTTTTCTATTTCCTTAAGGGTTATTGGTCTATTTGCATAGTTTATCTGGTCTTGATTTAACTTTGGTATGTGGTACCTATCTAGAAAATCGTCCATTTCTTTCAAATTTTCTAATTTTGTGTAGTACAGGTTTTTGAAGTATGATTTGATGATTCTCTGGATTTCCTCGTTGTCTGTTGTTATGTCTCCCTTTTCATTTCTGATTTTGTTAATTTGGATGCTCTCTTTCTGCTTTTTGATTAATTTGGATAAGGGCTTGTCTATCTTGTTGATTTTCTCAAAGAACTAACTCTTTGTTTCATTGATTCTTTGTATTGTTCTGTTTCTCTTTTATTGATTTCAACCCTCAATTTGATTATTTCCTGGTGTCTATTTCTCCTGGGTGAGTTTGCTTTTTTCTGTTCTAGAGCTTTTGCTTGTGCTGTTAAGTCACTAGTGTGCGATTTCTCTATCTTCTTATGTGGGCATTTAGTGCTATGAATTTTCCTCTTAGCACTGCTTTCATAGTGTCTCATAAACTTGGGTATGTTGTACATTCATTTTCATTGAATTCTAGGAAATCTTTATTTCTTTATTTCTTCCTTGACCCACTGGTGATTCAATTGGGCATTATTCAGTTTCCTGAATTTTTGTAGGCTTTCTGTAATTTTTGTTGTTGTTGAAATCTAACTTTAAGCTATGGTGGTCTGATAAGATACAGGTTATCTCAGTTCTTTTGTATCTGTTGAGATTTTCTTTGTGACCAAGCATGTGGTCGATTGTGGCTGGAGAATTTCTCTCCAGCTCCCACCAAGCCCTGACAGTCCAACAGCCCACTTATAATATAAACACACAGACGCTTATATTATTTACAAACTGTATGGCCATACCAGGCTTCTTGCTAACTGTTCTCATAGCTTAAATTAATCCATTTCCATAAATCTATACCTTGCCACGTGGCTCGTGGCTTACTGGCATCTTCACATGCTGCTTGTTATGGCAGCGGCTGGCAGTGACTCCCCCCCCCCCCCCCCCCCCCCCCCGCTTTCCTGTTTTCTCTGTTCTCCTCTCTGTTAGTCCCGCCTATTCTTCCTGCCTGGCCACTGGCCAATCAGTGCTTTGTTTATTGACCAATCAAAGCAATTTGACATACAGACCATCCCACAGCAGTCGATTTTAGAGAAGGTTCCATGGGGTGCTGAGAAGAAGGTATATTCCCTTGTGGAATATTAGGGTGGAATATTCTGTAGATATCTATTAAGTCCATTTGTGTCATAATATCTGTTAGTTCCCTTATTTTTCTGTTAAGTTTCTGTCTGGCAGACCTATCCAGTGGTGAGAGTGGGGTGTTGAAGTCTCCCACTACTAGTGAATGGGGTTTGATGTGTGATTTAAGCTTTAGTAGTGTTTCTTTTACAAATGTGGTTGCCCTTGTATATGGGGCATAAATATTTGAAATTGGGACCTCATCTTGTCAGATTTCCCCTGTGATAAATACATAATGTCCTTCCTCTTTCGATTGATTTTAGTTTGAAGTCTATTTTATTAGATATTAGGATAGCTACACCAGCTTGCTTCTTAAATCCATTTGATTGGAACATCTTTTCCCAGCCTTTTATTCTGAGGTAGTGTCTGTCTTTGAAGTTGAGGTGTGTTTCTTGTATGCAGCAAATGGATGGATCTTGCTTTTGTATCCATTCTGTTAGCCCGTGTCTTTTTATAGGTGGATTGAGACCAGTGATATTAATGGATATTAATGACCAGTGATTGTTAATTCTTGTTATTTTTTGGTGGTAGTGTTGTATGTTTCCCTTCTTTGGTATTTGTTGGTGTGGGACTATCTATTGCCCGTGTTTTCATGGGTGTATCTAACTTCCTTAGGTTGGATTTTTCCTTCTAGTGCTTTCTGTAGGGCTGGATTTGTGGAAGGATATTGTTTGAATCTGGCTTTATCATGGAATATTTTGTTTACTCCATCTATGTTGATTGAGAGCTTTGCTGGTTATAATAGTCTGGGTTGGCATCCATGGTCTCTTAGTGTCTGCATAACATCCATCCAGGACCTTCTGGCTTTTAGAGTCTCCCTTGAGAAATCAGGTGTTATTCTTTTGGGTCTGCCTTTATATGTTACTTGACCTTTTTCCTTTGTAGCTCTTAGTGTTTTTTCTTTATTCTCTATGTTTGTTTAGTGATTTGATTATTATGTGGTAAGGGGACTTTTTTTGGATCCAGTCTATTTGGTGTTCTGTAACCTTCTTGTATCTTTATAGGCATTACCTTCTTTAGGTTGGGAAAGTTTTCTTCTATGATTTTTGGATGTATTTTCTGTGTCTTTGAGTTGGTATTCTTCTCCTTCTTTTATCCCTATTATTCTTAGGTTTGGTCTTTTCATGATGTTCCAAATTTCCTGGACATTTTGAATCATGACTCTGTTGGCTTCAGTGTTTTCTTTGACTAATGAATCTATTTCCTCTATGGTATCTTCAGTGCCAGAGAGCTTCTCTTTCATCTCTTGCATTTTATTGGTTATGCATGCATCTGTAGTTTCTGTTTGTTTACTCAGATTTTCCACTTCCAGCATTCCCTCAGTTTGTGTCTTCTTTAATGTCTCAATTTCAGTTATCTTTTTTTAAGATTTATTTATTTATTTATTACACATACAGTGTTCTGTCTACATGCCAGAAGAAGGCACCATGTCTCATTATAGATGGTTGTGAGCCAACATATGGTTGCTGGGGGTTGAACTCGTGACCTCTGGAAAAATAGCCAGTGCTCTTAACCTCTGAGCTACCTCTCCAGCCCTCAATTTCAGTTTTCAAATCTTGAACTGTATCTCTCACTTGTTTAATTGCTTTCTCTTTGCTTTCTTTAAGGGATTTACTGAATTCTTCCCATTTTTTGTTTGACTTTTCCTTGATGTCTTTGAGGGAATTTTTCATTTCCTCTTTTAAGATCTCTAATATTTTCTTAAGGTCACTTTTAAGGTCGATTTCTTATGTTTCTTCTGTATTGGGATGTTCAGATCTTGCTGATGTAGGTTCTGATGGAGCCATATTGACTGTTATGTTGTTGACTGTATTTTTGCACTGACGTCTACCCATCTCTTTCTCCACTTGGTGCAAGTGGTGTCAGTGTCTTGGGGAGCCTCTCTTAGTCTGATCAATACTCTTGGTCCAGTGAGAGTTCTTGGTCTAATCGGTGTTGATGAACTCTTTGTCTCAAGGAGCAGTTCTTAGTCCAGTTGGTACTCGTGGGCTCTGTCTCAGGGAGTAGCTGCAATCTCGGAGCATGGGTGGGTTGGGAGGGGTGGGGCTCATGGGTTACAGGGTCTGATCAGGAATGGTGGTAGTCTGACCTGTCTGCAGGAGGTCTGCCTGCTGAGTGGCCTGTAATTGGACTACAATGGGTGGTGGTATGGGGGTGCAGAGTTATGTCCTTGGCCCAAAGCCTAGGGGCTGGGGTGTTTGGGTATGAGGATAAAGACTCACCTCTTAGTCCAATTGGGTGCTGATGGGTCTGTCTCAGTGAACAGTTGCAGTCTCGGAGGGTGGGTGGGATTTGGGGGAGGTGGGGCTTTTAGGTTTCAGGGTCTGGTGGGGGATGGTGGTAGTCTGACCTGTCTGCAGGAGGCCTGACTATTGTCTTGAGACTGGGACTGTAATGGGTGCCAGTGTGAGGGCACAGGATTGTGCCTCTGGGCCCCACCTAGACAAAGACTCACCTCTTAGTCCAATCTGTCTTCTACTTTTTAATGATTTTAATGCCTGACACCAGGAAGTGCCAAACTTTAAGCATGTTGTCTGTTTGAATAAACTCATCTTAAAAAAAAAACAAAAACAAAAAACCTCAATGTCAGCTTCTGTTCACCTTTACACTCTGCTTTTAAAAGTGCTCACTCTGAAATCCATGATCCACAACTACCCATAAGATCTTTAGCCCTACATATAAAAGGCTCTGGAATCACTTTTCGAATCTTGTTCTTAGCTATTTTCCATTGTCAACCAGTGTGTAGACCTCTTAAGTATTTTTTATTAATTAATATCCACTTAACCTTTAGAAAGATGGCATCTTTTTTCCAAATCTATGGTCCAAAACATTTGTCTCTGGCTCTACCAACTTATGACCTCCCTAGGCATTTCCCAACAACCCAATACTGTTCCTGATATCAGACTTGAGGCCCTTACTTGCCCAGAATCTCAGGTAGACACCTTGTAAAGGAGAAAATGAAACCAACTTTTCCATCAGGATAAGCTGTTATCAGGGGAGAGTGTGGAGAGAATGAATGGAGACTTGTAATATTATCTGTTACTGGATATAAACTCAGGGCTTTGTACATGCTAGGCAAGTACTCTACTACTAACTCATATCCCCAGCCCCACACTGGCAACTTCTGAGTCAATACCAGAACTAGAAACAATGTGAGGTTAGAACACAGAGTGTGTATATTCATAATGATAACAATTTGTAAACAGGTTATTATGGAATTTTTGCAAATTTGTGTATAAGTCAATGATGAATCCCATGGATTAATGCCAACAGCAACCTATAAGTACTACTATTATAACCATTTTATATATGAATAAACCCAAGACACAGTGATAGGGAGTAACTGGTCCTAGGATTCTGTTAGGAAATTCTAACTAGAAAACAAACTCAGGTTATTTGGCTCCACTGTTCTTAATGGAACTATACAATAGTGCTCTGTTAGGGTTTGAATCTAAAATGTTCCTTAAAGTCTCATGTGGTTACTTTTTGGTTGCCAGCTGATTGATTTGATCGCGTCTATAAACTAATCAGTGGACTAATCCATGGGTTTAATCATTGAATGAACTATTGGAAGTTGGTGGAGCCCTTTGAAAGTGGGGCCTGATTGGAGGGAGTGGGTCACTGGGGCATACTTTTGAAGAGTATATATTGTCCCTCGCCTTTTTACTGCCTTCTCTCTTTTTTTTCCATGAGTTCAGGAGTTCTGCTTCTTTCTGCTCTCTCCATCATGATCTTCTGCTGGACCATAAGCCCATAGAGACAGTGCCAAGTAACTGTTGACAAAACCCTCTGAAATCTTGAGCCAAAATCAACCTTTCCTGCTCTAAATTGTTTTTTAAGTATTTGGCCACAGAAACCAAAGGCTATCTAACACACAATCTAATGAAGTAGATTAGCAATGGGTAGGCTTTCTGACCTTCTAATATCTCATTTTAGAGGGACAGACTTGTTTC
This sequence comes from Peromyscus maniculatus bairdii, assembly GCF_049852395.1. Taxonomy (NCBI): domain Eukaryota; kingdom Metazoa; phylum Chordata; class Mammalia; order Rodentia; family Cricetidae; genus Peromyscus; species Peromyscus maniculatus. The sequence continues at coordinate 54,138,531 of NC_134875.1, forward strand.
ACTGTTTTCCCAACATGTTCTAAAAACAGACCTGGGATACGCTATGGACTAAATTGTGCACCTGTCCCCCAAACTCTCAAGGTTTTTTGGGGGTGACCTTGAGGTTTGTTTGAGGCCATGAAGGTGAAGTCCTCATGATGGGTTAGTGCTTTTATGTCAAAAGACACCACAGAGTTTCTCTCTTAGCCTCTTCTCCACTCTTCTTTCATCATCTTTCCTCTCTACTTCCTGTAACATGGAGACACAGTGGGAAATGGATGTCTAATACAAATCAGGAAAACAGCACTCAACAGAAAGTGACCATGCTCATACCTTGATCTTGGACTTGAAGTCCTCAAAAAATATGACAAAACAAGTGTCTGGTAGTTGAGAAATGTGTTTTATGTTATTTTTATAGCAATCTAACAGAGTGTAAAATTATGCCTCATTATTCTGCCCCCTTGAAAGGCTGGCTCTAGGTAGAATGAATGTTCATACAGAAAGCTTAAAGGCTATTTTCATGCACAAACCTAGCTCCTAGATGACTACAGAACAAGTCATTTGGAAATTTGTTTTAATGGGATATAAAAGATGTACAGCAGAGTGAAGTAATTTTACTCTGATATCAAATTTCAGAGCTTTTTCAAAAGGTAACCAGATGCCAAGTTGGCTAAAGTTCATAACAATATAGTGACCTAAAGGGGAAACAGGAAAACAATAAAAAAAATTGAAAACTAGGCTAGATCCCTAAGGATGGGCAGATAGAAATAATAGGACACTTAAAGGATAACAAAAAATTTTTCCTTATCACACTAGATAAGAAATAAGACTTTAAAAAAAGCAGAACATGATTGCACTCAAATAAATTGATGAAGAAGGTGGGAGTAGGTGATGAAGCAAAACTGTTTCCCAGTCTTTCAGGAAAGGGAATAGTGTCTAAGACCAAAAAAGGAAAAGGACTAGCTGAGACAGCATAGGAATGCTAAACAGGCCATTTTAGATAACTGACAAATGTGGAGCCTTAGAGGGCTGTTTTTATGAGTACCGAGTCTAAAATAAACAATGCATGCTTCCAAATTTACAAAAGGTTGGCTTAATTTACCCATGGATTGTTAAGTAATTGCAATATTAGAGCTGAATCTTTTCTTGACTGTTTCAAGTCTCTTCTAATACTTAGAACAAAGTGGGATATATGTTCAGTACTTAGTAAATACATGTTGTCACTACTGCTTAAAAACATGCCAGAGTCTAGACAGCAGCCAACATGCTTCTATGTAGAACTTCTAAGAAATAAGAACAGTTACCTTGTTGTATGCCTCATGCAAAATATGGGAAAGTACAGATAAAATGTCTCTGAAGGTAATTAAGGAGTTTTTTGTTGCAGTAATTGACATCCTAAGGAAACCGAAAGAATGGACATACACCAAGAACCCCAGCTTATGAAAGAGTAAAAATGACAATTCACCAATTGCATTGATGTTGTCTCCAAATCTTGTAAATAATGTGAATAAAGTAGCAATTCAAATGCATCATTATTGTCACAAAAAGTAATGTCCCAACTACTGGGAACAGACAGAGATTTTCATGTGTCTCTATTTCTTGGAGTAGTTTTAGATCTTACAATAAATGACTAGACTGCTAATCACAAAAGCATTCAGTTCCATATAGAGTTTTTATCTTTAAAATCTGATCCTTGATCCTTTCTGAAGACCTTACCAATGTCATCAAGCAATCATCCTACCTAGATAATACCACCAGAAGTAGTGAACAGATCAGTGTTCATGTTATTGTTTATTCGATACAAGAATAAGAAACTCCTAGAGATCTACAGCACAGCATAGTTCCTGTAGTTGATAGCATTCAATTGTGTGTTGAGTACTTTTCTAAGAGGGTAGATCCTATATTAAATATCTTCATTACAAAAATAATAAGTAAGAGGACAGGGAGACTTGCTTGACAGTAATGGATAAGTTGATGGCAGAAATTGTGGTAAAGACTTCACATTTGTGTACTTCTTTCCAAACTCATCCCATTGTATCTGTTAATTATGTGAAGCATTTTAAATAGACAATCTTTAAACACAAATATCAGTTATGTGTGTTCTTTTTTGGGTATATCTCTAGACAGTGAAGATAAAGACATGAATGAGGTAGACAAGGACTTGTGTGGGATTATATTCCAGTAACAGAAGACAGGTAATGAACAATCAAATAAAAATAAAAAGTTCCATGTCTTGCTGAGTATAATAAAATTAGTGCTGTAAAAAGAGGAAGTTAATAGATGATTAAGAAAGGCAATGTCATGGGCAGGCTGTGAATGATGAGAAAAAGGCCATTTTCTGACAGAAGAGTGTCCCAAGGAGAAATATGGATAAGCTGAGGTGAAAAGAGTTATTATCTTCAGGAAGCAGACTCAGGGGATTCTTTGTGTCTACTCTTTGACTTTCTCCACTGTAGCCATACTGAACATTTTCCTTCTATTGTGTACCTTTGAACATGCCAATTTTCTTTACCTATAATATTCTCCCCCCTTTCTCTCTGGTTATCCCCTTATAACCTTCTGGGCTCTGATTAAAGGATCCATTCTATAGATAAGTCTTTTTTAATTTCCTCAGGTGAGATTAAGACTGTTGTGCCAGACATTCTTGTTTAGGTTAATCACCCATGCAACTCACTTAATTTCCATATGCTCTGCTTTCCCTTAAATTTCCTGAGATTAGAAGCATTTACTAATGTCTGATTTATTGTCATCACTAATCATTTTTATCATCATCATCGTCACCATCATCACTGGTCCTATGATGATTTAGTTATCCACTTTCTGAGATTAGGAATCTTATTAATGCCCTCTTGATGGCAATGTGAATCTTCAATAAGCAGATAAAGATGTTTCCCACATGCCTTAAAGTTTAAACATGTATCTTTTCCACTCATATTTCATGCATTTTCATCTATGTTTACTATTTTAACCCTTCTATAAAAGAAATTCACTGATGTAGATTTTCTAATATTTTGAAAATATCTGCAATAATCCAGGATACTCTAATTAGGAGTATACCAGAAAGACTTGAGATGCTGGTCAAAAACATTTAACACTCATTTGCTACCATTTCTTGAACATCTTTCATTGTCTATTGTTTCCCAGTGTTATGTTAGCAAAAAATTAATAGGTAATTCTATCCTCTGATTTAAAGTAGCTTTTTTAATCTCTGTTAATTTTTTAGCTATCAACATTGTCAATCACATAAGATAATGATGTTTTTCATATGAACTTAACAATGTATACACAATAGGAGTAAAATTCCTTCAAAGCCACTTGAGATACTCTGAGCCTCTGGCACAAAGTACAATTTTAATATAACAAAATTGGCTTGAAGTTCTTCAGAAAGTACTGGGTACAGTTCAACTTTGAGTGTGTTCTCTAATTTAAAAAGTCAATAATTGGAAGGTGAAAAATAATGAGCTCTATTACATTGCTAATAGCTTAATGAGAGATTTGGGGTTTGCTACTACACTTGCTGTTATTTTTCTAGACTGTCCTCCTGTCAGACATCACTTTTAAGTAACATCACAGAACAGATTAGGAAATGAGAAGGCAATTCACATCCACATAAAAATATTACAGTTACTTTGTGTGCTTTTCTTCACATCATATGTAAACTCCAGCTCTGGAATCTGAGCATATAGACTATGACACTGATAACTCCAAGGGACTCCTACTCCTACTCTGCGAGATGGGTGAGTTGGATTTTCTTAGTACTATATGTCTCTAATGATGAAATTCAAAGTTGACACTGAATAGTATCTAAGCCATGAAGATTTCCATAAATTACATATACGGTCCAATTAAGGAAATGAGTGATTTACATACAGCGGATTTTATTTTCAATAAAAACATTTTTACAAGGAGACACACAACCACTATTACTGAAGGTAACATGACTAGTTATCTTACAAAATTCCCACTTGGTATTCATCACTATCCTAAGGGAGGAATAACTGTGAAAAGCACCAGCAGGAAATGTACCACATTCAGCTGTGAGACAAACATGCTGAGGTTGAAGAAATCAGTATGGCAGTTTCTCAGAAAATTGGGAATTGATCTACCTCAAGACCCAGCCATACTACTCTTGGGCATATACCCAAGGAATACTCAATCATACCACAAAGATACATGCTCAACTATGTTCATAGCAGCACTATTTATAATAGCCAGAACCTGGAAACAACCTAGATGCCCATCAACTGACGAATGGATTAAGAAAATGTGGTACATATACACAATGGAGTACTACACAGCAAAGAAAAAACAATGACAGCATGAAATTTGCAGGCAAATGGATGGAACTAGAAATTATCATCATGAGTGAGGTAACCCAAACCCAGAAGGACAAACATGGTCTGTACTCATAAGTGGATACTAGATATAAAGCAAAGAACAATCAGACTGCAACCCACAGAACCAGGGAGGCTATATAGCAGGGGGGGATACTAGGATGACTGTGGCTTATAATAAGCTTTGGTTTTACTCAATTACTGGGCAAGCCTCACTGAAACATTTCCCTATCACTATTAGGATAAGAATTTATACTGCATCAAGCTGATAATAGATAGATAGATAGATAGATAGATAGATAGATAGATAGATAGATAGATAAATGAAAATGCATCCAAGATTATCTAAGTAAGGCACTTTTGTGATGCTTTCCATAGCAAGGAAGACTAAAACTCTGTTTTTAATTAACAAAGATGCACATGAACTTATCAAGTCCTGAACATTTTTTTAAATTGGATTAGTGCTGTGGGGTGTTAGTCCATATGCTGTGAATGTGTGTTGCTCTGATTGATTGATAAATAAAATGCTGATTGGCCAGTAGCCAGGCAAGAAGTTTAGGTGGGATAATCAGACAAAGAGAATTCTGGGAAGAGGAAGGCTGAGTCAGGAGTCACCAGCCAGACACAGAGGAAGCAAGATGACAAGGCAGAACTGAGAAAAGGTACCAAGCCATGTGGCTAAACATAAATAAGAATTATAGGTTAATTTATGTGTAAGAGCTAGTCAGTAATAAGCCTGAGCTAATGGCCAAGCAGTTATAATTACTATTAAGCCTCTGTGTGTTTATTTTATAAAAGCCATGACCATGGGTGAGAGATTTGTCCCAACCATGGGCCAGGCAAGTCACAGGAAATCTTCCAACTACATTTGGCTGCCCAATGTGGAGCTAGAGTTTCCACCTAAAACCTGAAAAAGCTTTTTGTTAAAAAAAAAAAAAGATTCTAAAATGGAGCTAAAAACAGCTTCCTAGTTGTGTCTCTCAGGCAAGCCATGAGCTACAGTATGGTGGGTTCTCAGTGGCATGTGGTTTGACCTGCAGCAAGACACAGGGGGAGGGGGAGGGGGAGGGGAAGGGAGAGGGAGTTTCTGGGCTACATGCTTCTAGATGGAAGCATAGACCCATTGGTTCACAGAGTCAGCAGTGAGCATGGTTCTCCCAGAGCTGGCAGTAAATGTAGTTTCATCATATTGAGGAAGCTGAGGGAGGTGGAGTCAGCAGCGAAGGCTGCCCCTTTTCATCCTAGCAATGCAGCTTAACAGTGTAAAAATCTCTCATGATGAGAGAAGAATTAGAGAATCACAATAAGGCAGATTCAGATGAAATAAAACTTTAAGTAATTTACAGTGTGTGTAAAAATGTACATAGGCTTAGAAGAGAGAGGAAAAGGGATATGCAGTTATATATAGAAATAGATAGCTTTAGAAAATAAAATCTTTAGCTGGGCATGGTGGTGCACTCCTTTAATCTCAGTGCTGGGAAGGCAGAGGCAGGCGGATCTCTGTTGTTTCAAAGCCAGCCTGGTCTACAGAGTGAGTTCCAGGATGGGCTCCAAAGCTACACAGAAAACCCTGTCTCAAAAAAACCAAATAAATAAATAAATAAATAAATAAATAAATAAATAAATAAATAAATAAAAAGTCTTTAAAGGGAAAGTAAAAATAATATAAAAATTGAGCCATGTAAAGATGGAAATCACACACAGAGTCTGGATTATATTGTCTTTGGGGTTTTTAACTGCAGAAAGACATTTGATTTTAAAGCCTGCTGAGTTAAACCAATATATATATTTTAAAGGTATTGTGACTTCAAATTTTGGATCTAAGGATATGTTGCTTTGGAGAGGAGGCTCTGCTTTTCTTTCTGCAGAAAGCAAGAGGCTATGGATTTGTTCCAGGTTAAGATGGATCATATTTGATCAAGCCAGACCTCCTGATCCTTAACAGATGGTATCTATCAACAAAAGTTATAGCAGGTCTTCCCAGAACTTGACCATTATCTCAAATTTTCTCAGGATCGCCATAAGACTACCAGTGCCCCCTGTCAGCAAGAAGTAGCCTAGAACACTATGCCCACATTCCCAAAATAAATGGATTATGGATGTTTGTCTTTGTTTATGTTCTTGGTTACAAATTGTTATTGGTCATAGTCAATCTCTTTCTAAAAAAGAAAGGGGATAATGATATAGAAATATAGGGTATACATATAATAGGATAAAGGGGTAGATTATTCAATCTACTTTTGAAGAGCAACAACTTGCTTAAAATATTTTACATTGCTATGGATTTTAGTTTATTGATACAAATTTAAAGTTAATTTTGTTATAATGTATGTACACTTCTACTGTTGTTTAAAGTATTTTGTTTGTGCAACTCATTTGAAATCATAGTATATAGATGAGAAATACAGATTAATAATTAGTCATCTATGATAATCAAACATAATCATATTAGTTGTTTTCAAGGTATATATAGATACATTTCAATTAGGTAGGTAATCTTCAAACACTTCAAACACATACAGAATATGGCATTTAAAATGTTTTAGAAACTTAAACTTTCTAGACAATGAGACACATCTGCTTCTGGCAGCACTGATTTACTTCATAGAAGAAGGTGGGCATTGAAGAAACTCATATGAAGTTTGCTTTCCTTATGGTAAAAATAGCCATTTGGGAAAGAAACTGTTCTTGCCTGTACTGCTTGACAAAATGTTCTATCAACTGGACATGCAGGACCCATAGGAAGGTGATAACTGAGCTTTGCAAGGTGAGATGGTCCTTCAGGTTCCTACTTCACAGAGGAGACTGCCAGATATTCTACAGGACACAGAGAGAAGTGACTGAGAGACTCTAGGCCCATAGGCTGAAGATGGATGGGCACTGAATGCTTGGGCATTGAAGAGGAACTTTGCTGTCCAGGCCGGCAGCTGTCTCTGCCATTTTCAGAATTTTGGAAGTTGCTTATAATGCATTTCCTGTTTACTTAGGTAATAAATATTACATCCTTCTGGAGTCTTTGTAGTTGAAGACTAGGTAGTTATAATTTTTCTTGGTTATGATAAAAGATAAATTAGATATGAAACTTTAGATTCACAAATATAAGATAGATAGAATATTTTCTTTAATTTTGCTAAATACAAATAGACTAGATATTATAACTGTAATTCTTGCCTGATAACTGTTCTGTTTTATGTAATTTTACTATGTTAAAGTTAAAACCTTTCTTTTTGATTAGACAGAAAGGGAGAAGTGCTATGGAATGTCATTCTGTATGCTGTGAATGTGTGTTGCTCTAATTGGTTGATAAATAAAATGTTGATTGGCCAGTAGCCAGGCAGGAAGTTTAGGTGGGATAAGCAGACAAGGAAAATTCTGGGAAGAGGAAAGCTGAGTCAGGAGTCATCAGCCAGATACAGAGGAAGCAAGATGACAAGGTAGAATTAAGAAAAGTTACCAAGCCATATGGCTAAACATAAATAAGAATTATGGATTAGTATATGTATAAGAGCTAGTGAGTAATAAGCCTGAGCTAATGGCCATATAGTTTGTTTATTAATATAAGTCTCTGTGTGCTTAATTAGGGAATGCGAGTGGGAGAGATTTGTCCCAACCACCAGCCAGCTGGGACACAGGAAAACTTCCATCTACAGATTAGGTTGTCTTTGTGTCTTCACTAACTATTCTAGTACTCATAATTCTTCCTATTTTGGTGTATTTTAGCATATTCTGCATGACTCTCCTATTTCTATCATGTTGTCTCCTAAAGAGAGTTCCTTATAAGAATCACAGTGGAGTAGAACTAATGAGCAGATGATAGCCTGGACCTGACTAGGTAATATAATTATAAAAAAATCAAAAGGTGCCAAATATTGACCACAATAACTATGATTTCTATAATAACCTATATTAAAAACAATAGCTTACCAGTTTTTCACAAAAATCCTGTGAGCTATAGGTTAATCTCAACTTTATATCACAATTGAAGAAACTGGAATTCAGGAAGCTGATTTCTCTCAGACTCAAAAGTAATAACTAGCAATGCCAGCATTTGAACCAAGGGGTTCTGACACCATACTTTCTACTCTACCATTAACCTTGAGAGTATTTTACAAGATAAACCAATATATTCAAGAGCATATAGTTTCTTACTAAGTTTGTGTTCTGGCTTTTCTATAAGACAATAGTGTTTATCTTAAGAAGTATATATGTGTTTCTGGTGCCATTAACCTCTTCAATTACACATTAGAGAGAGTAAATATATAAGCACTGTTATGAATAATAAAATATCAGTAGGAAAGAATGTCATTTTTATTATGAGAACCTTCTTTGGGATAGTGTGCATGTGTGCGTGTGTGTGTGTGTGTGTGTGTGTGTGTGTGTGTGTATACAGTACAAATGCCTATGTGCAAATAATCATATATGCATACATTCTAGAGTTGGTACTATATGTCATGTGAGTGTTGTAAAATGTTACAAGATGTTTCATTGGTTCAATATGGTTGCCCATTTCCCAGGTGAACCCCAGTGAATCTAATTTCATACCCAGTATACATACCTTTTCTTACATTGTACAAAAGTTAGTCTATGTGAATAAAAGAATACATGACAATAGTGGTACTCCTATCTTGGTGGTAACCAACAATTTTCTAATTGGACTTAAGGCCCAATTGACAGGAGGGAAACCATGTCTAATACTCTCCCTGACTAGTGAGGTCATGAATTTTAGAAGAGATCCTACTACTGCACAACTTTACTAGACTAACTCCCTACTATATTTTAAAGTCCTATCTTTATATCCATAGGTAAGTGTTGCTCTCACACATCACCAAAGCTTCTTTTTGCAGTAGATGAAGACCATTATAGAAATTCACAACTCATCAAAATACAGAGAACAAGTGATCACAGGGTTCCCAACCCCAGTTGATTCATTTACAGTACAACCCACACCAAGCACTCAGGAAACATTGTAGAATAGTGGGTGAAAAGATAGCAAGAGGATCATGAAATAAACTATGAGATACTGTCTGTTCTATACACTCATGAAATCTCAACAATATGGCTGACTAAAGAAGACAGGAACAATGACACTCGTTGACATATCACCTTATGTGGGGGAAATCTCACAGAGTCCCAGCCCTATATAAAAAGCTATAGGAAATTAATGACTACAAAGAGAGGGAGAATTAGTCTTCCCAGGGAAGTTCATACAATACCATGTAGCCAGCCCTAAACAGATATATGTGCAAGCAACTCTAAATGCACTCAGCAATAGTTAAAGGAAGTGACCATGAATTTGAGAGGGAGCAGGACAAACATGGGAGAGGTTGGAGAAGAAGGCATAAATCATGTGATTATATTTTATTAAAACTAAAGCAAATTTGATAAAAATACATTCTTATAAAAAGAATATAGGAATGATGATAGTCCTTATATAAGTTATAAAAGACATTTGGGGTCACTCTCCCCATTCCCAGCCCTCCCTCTCTTCCCATCCAGATGCCATGCCTTTATCATCTCTATGTAAATGTCTAAAATTCTACATATTTAAAAACTGCTAATACCTATAATCTTGTAAGTAAGCCCTGTAGCCAACTTTGAGATTTTTAAGACTGAAATTTTATGAGGAATCCAGAAGCTGAAAACCACAACCCAGCCCTTAGATATATGAGATAATAGATTGATTTATCCCCCTCCCCCAATAGTCAAGATGGTGATTTTTTCTCTTTATTTCATTTTTTTTCATATATTATTTTGATCATATTCTTTACCCTCCCAGACTCCTCCCAGATCCTCCTCTATCCACCCAACTTCATGTTCTCTCTCTCAAAACAAAACAAAGCTCCCATTGAAAACACAAAAAGTAGTCAAAAAATAAACAAACAAAAACAAAAACAAAGCCCCTACCCCCCCACACACAAAAAGTCATTGAGTCTGTTTTGAGTTGGCCAACTACTCCTAGGCACAGGGCCTGCTTTGGAGTACCTTTGATATACCCAGTGACACTCCACTGGAGAAAATTCATTTTTGCTTTCCCATCAGTTATCAATTACAAATAGCATCTTGATTAGGAGTAAGACTTTGTGTCCACTTCCACTTCTCGGTGTTGGGATTTTGTATGGTTTGAACATATGCAAGTCCTGCTCATGCTTCCATAGTCTCTCTGTGTTCATCTTCAACCAAACCTGTTTGTGTCTGGAAGATACTGTTTTCTTGGAGTCATCCACCACCTCTGGCTCTTACAATCTTTCCACCTCCACTTCCACATAGATTACTGAGCCTTGAAGGGAGGGACTTGATAAGACATCCCATTTAGGACTGAATGTCCCAAATTCTCTCACTCTACATATTGTCTAGTTGTGAGTTTCTGTGTTATTTCCATCTACTGCAAAAAGAAGCTTTTCTTAATATATATTGTTTTCAGTGGCTATATTGTGGGGAAATTTGTAATGTAACAGTAGAGAATTAATGCAGCTTCCAACTAATATAGCTTCTACCTACTTCAGAAGATCTCTGTATGATTCCTAAAGTTCTCAAAGTCAATATTTAAATATTTTTATGTCTTATTTGTGTAAGGTTTGAATCTTGGACATACTGTCATTATTTGTTTGTAATACCTTTATGTAAATTAAACTGCATAAAATATTTGCACTTAAAAAATTCCTACAAGAAAAGCCCTCCTGGCAACTCCAAACTGCACATCCTTCCCCAGGAATAATACTAGGGCCCACAGCCCAGGCAGTTTTTCAAGAGGTCAGGCTGGTCCTAGGAACCCCACCCACAAAACCCCTTTAAATCCTGCCCAAAAACCCCAGATTGTAAACACTCCACTCCTCAACCTCCCACCCCTAGCTCTACACCCTGATCTACAACTTCAGAAGACTTCTTCTTTACCAAAGGCCAGGCTGGATCTAGAAACCCCAGGTCTACAACTTTAGAAGAATTCAGCTTTACTGGAACACAGGTCAGATCTAGGGACTCCAGTGCCAGCAGCTGTACTGGAGGCCAGGCTGGTCTTGGGGACTACAGAGGCCAGACCAGATCTAGGGACCCCAGTTTGCACTCCCTCCTCTGGGTTCCATATTCTTGTCTACAACTTTGGAGAGGATTTCGGCCTTACCAGAAGCCAGGCCAGATCTAGGGACCCATAGCCCCAGAAACTCAGAGGGGAGGCCCTACTGAACCTGAAGACACACTAGTCACCCTTGGCCATTTAGGCTAGAAGACCAGAGATTAAAGAGAAACTAAGGAACAAAACACCGAACAAAGATTTGTAAAAAAAAAAAAAAAAAAAAAAAAAAAAAAAAAAAAAAAAAACTCTAACAAAGACAAACACAGAAATGAACACCTAGACCTAAAGTCATCCCAAATCCAGATGTATAAACACCAATAACAGAAAAGGCAATATGGCATCACCAGAGCCCAGCTATCTTACAACAGTAAGACTTGAACAATCCAACACAGCTGAAGCACAAGAAAACAATGTTAAAATTACTTTATGATGATGAAAGAGGTCCTTAAAGAAGATATGAACAACTCCCTTAAAGCAATTGAGGACTAATGAAGATCAGTTTGACAGTGCACACTTTCCTCTGTAAATCTCAGATAAGCCATATCGATCTGCTTGAAAGACTACGTGAATATTTTTGAAGGTGCACTGGAAAATTTTATTTTGCTGTTTTTATCAGATAATTATGTTGAGTGAAGTAATGAAAATAGAGTACTTAATTAGAGTACTGAAAATAAGTACTCTATTTAACCCCAAGTGTTACAAAAATTTTATTGTGACCTTGCAGTCTTTTGTGGAACATTAATGGGTACATGCCTGAAAGCATCTATATATTTTAAACACTCTATTAATAATTTAATTTTCTGTGTCTGGAAAAAAATAAATAAATTGAGGAAAAGAAAAGAAAAAAATGGAAGTCAGTAAATCCCTAAAAGAAAACCAAGAAAGAAAAAAAACAGATAAAGGAAACTGTTTAAGACCTGAAAATGGAAATAGAAGCAATAAACACACACACACACACACACACACACACACACAGAATCCTGGAAAGGAAAATCTGGGTAAGCAAACAGGAACTAGACACAAGCATCACCAATAGAATACCAAAGAAGGAAAAGAGCTTGTTTGGAGGTTCTAGCAGGGGAGCTCAGCTACTCATATACTCTTGATGGAAGACAGGTACTCCTCTATTTAGGGAAGGTCATCCTCTTCAACTAAGTGCACCACTTCCAGAGAGCCTCACATGGAGCAGTGAGGGAGGAAGAGGACACCTAGCCTAACCAGACAGATCAGCTGAATCAACCCTGGCAATCAATGGGGTGACAGATGTCACAGCCAGATCACCCTCAATGTAGAGTAAGGGGAACACTCCTCCAGTGTTGGTGGGAGTGCAAACTTGTACAGCCACTTTGGAAATAAGTATGGCTGTTTATCAGAAAATTGGCAATCAACCTTCCTCAAGATCCAGCAATACCACTATTGGGCATGTACCCAAAAGATACCCAATCATACCACAAGGTCACTTGCTCAACCATGTTCATAGCAGCATTATCCATAATATCCAGGACCTAGAAACAACCTAGATGCCCCTCAACTGAAGAATGGATATGGAAAATGTGGTACATATACACAAGAGAACATTACACTCAGTGGTGAAAATAATGACACCATGAAATTTGTAGGCAAATGGATGGAACTAGATAGAATCATCCTAAGTGTGGTAACCCAGACCCAGAAAGATAAACATGGTATGTACTCTTTCTTAAATGGATATTAAATGCAAAGCAAAGGATACAGGCTACAGTCCACAACCCAAGAAAAGCTAGGTAAAAAGGAAGACCCTAAGAGAGACACACATGGAGGTAGGTTCCCAGGAAGGGAAAATAGTTTAGATCTCCTGGGTAAACTGAGAAGGGGTAGAAGGGAAGGGATGGGAAATGGGAACATGAGGGACTGAGATGGCCCAGTGGAAGGAGGGACAGAGAGGGAAAGCAATAAAAGGGATATCTTGGTAGAGGGAACCATTAGGATGTTAGGGAGAAACCTGGTGCTAGGGAAATCCCCAGGAATCCACAAGGATAACACTAAGACTCCTATCAATAATGGAGAAGATGCCTGAACTTACCTTTCCCTATAATCAGATTAGTGACTAATTGTCATCATAGAACCTACATCCAGTAACTGATGAAAGCAGATGCAGTGATCCACAGCCAAGCACTGGGCTGAGCTCCTAGACTTCAGCTGAAGAGAGGGAGGAGGGATCACAGGAGCAAGTGAGGTCAAGATCAGGATGGGGAAAATCACAGAGACAGATGACCCAAGCTGGTGGGAACTCATGGACTCTGGCCTGTCAGCTGAGGGACATGTATGGGACCAAACTAGGCCTTCTGAATGTGGGTGACAGTTATGTGGCTAGATCTGTTTGGGGAGCCCCTGACAGTGGGACCAGGACTTATCTAGGGTACATGAAATAGCTTTTTGGAACACATTCCCTATGGTGGGATACTTTGCTCAGCCTTGACACAGGGGGGAGGGGCTTGGTCCTACCCCAATTTAGTATGCCAGATTTTGTTGACTCCCCAAGGGAGGCCTTACCCTTTCTGAGGAGTAGAAGGGGAGTGGGATTGGGTGAGGGGGAGGCTGGAGAAGGGGAGGGAAGGAGAACTGGGATTGATATGTAAAATGAAAAATTTTTTAAATAAATTTAAAGAAAAAAAGAAGAGAGAATTTCAGGCATTGAAGACACAACAGAGGAAATAGATTGATCAGTCAAAGAAAAATTTAAATCTTAAAAAAAAAAAAATTCCTAACACAAAACATCCAGGAAATCTGGGATACTATGAAAACACCAAACATAATATACCAGGAATAGAAGAGAATATATTTAACAAAATCACAGAGAATATATTTAACAAAATCACAGAAGAAAAATTTCTCAACCTAAATAAGGACATGCCTATAAAGGTACAAGAAGCTTACAGAACACCAAATAGATTGGATTAGCAAAGAAAATCCCCTCACCACATAATAATCAAAGCACTAAACATACAGAACAAAGAAAGAATATTAAAAGCAGCAAAGGAAAAAGGCCAAGTAACATGTAAAGGCAGACCTTAAGAGATATTCAACATTCTTAGCCATCAGGGAAATGCAAATCAAAATGACTCTGAGATTCCATCTTACACCTGTCAGAATGACTAAGATCAAAAGCACTAATGACAGCTTATGCTAGAGAGGATGTAGGGCAAGAGGAACACTTCTCCACTGCTGGTGGGAGTGCAAATTTGTACAGACACTTTGGAAATCAGTATGGCAGTTTCTCAGAATATTGGGAATCAATCTACCTCAAGACCCAGCTATACTGCTCTTGGGCATATACACAAAGGATGCTCAATCATACCATAAAAACACTTGCTCAGCTATGTTCATAGCAGCTTTATTTGTAATAGCCAGAACCTGGAAACAACCTAGATGTCCCTCAACCAAGGAATGGATAAAGGATAAAGAAAATGTGGTACATTTATACAATGGAATATTACTCAGTTGTACAAGGGCACCAGGAAATTTGAAGGCAAATGGATGGAACTAGAAAATAGCATCCTGAGTGAGGTAGCCCAGACAAGAAAGACAAACATAATATGTATTCACTCATAAATGGATATTAGATGTAAAATAAAGGATAACTATGCTACAATCCACAGCTCCAGGGAGACTAGGTAACAAGGAGGGTTCATGGAGGCACAGACACTGAGATCTCCCTGGGAAGGAGAAATAAGAGAGATTTTGTGAGTGGACTGAGGACAAGTCAGGGTGGGAACATGAGTGATCAGGTTTGGGGGGAACAGAAGGGGAGAGTGCTGAGGGGAACTGCTGGGGGTGTCATTTCCAGGCCAGGTAAAAACCTGGTACAAAGGAATCTCCCAGGAAATCTATGGAGAGGACCCCAGCTTGGACTCCTAGCAATAGTGGATAAGTAGCCTGAACTGATTGTCTCCTGTGACCAGATTGTTGCCTGGCCCAATTGTCCTTAGAGAGGTGTCATTCAGCAACTGATAGAGGCAGATGCAGAGACCCATAGCCAAACATTAGGCAGAATTTGGGAATCCTGTGGAAGAGGAGGAGGAGGAGGAGGAGGAGGAGGAGGAGGAGGAGGAGGAGGAGGAGGAGGAGGAGGAGGAGGAGGAGAAAGGATTGTAAGAGCCAGAAGGGTCAAAGATAACACAAGAAAATGAAAATGCACGGAATCAACTAACCTGGGCTCATGGGGGCTCACAGAGACTGAACTGCCAACCAGGGAGCCTGCATGGGACTGACCTAGGCCTTCTGCATAAATGTGATAGTTGTGTAGCTTAGTCCTCTTGTGGGACTCCTAATGGTGGCAACAAGAGCTGTCTCCAACTCTTTTACTAGCTTTTGGGGCCCTATTCCTCATACTGGGTGGCTTGCCCAGCCTTAATAAAGGGGAAATGCTTAGTCTTACTGCAACTTGATATGCCATGTTTTATTGATACTGCCCTTTCCTGGATGGAGATGGAAGAGGAGGGGATTGGGAGGTGGGAGTCTGGGGGATTGAGGGGGAACTAGGAGGGGAGAATGGGGGGAGGATTAGGCCAAGATGTAAAATAATAGATGAATACCAAAAAAATGTAAAACAAAAAATTCCTACAAATAAGATGTGAGGAAATTGTTCTTATCTTGTTTGGTTTGCCTAATGCTTAAGTTTTCCTTTTTAAAGTTTCAGTTCATTATTTGTGAACATGATATTTATGCTTTGTAAAAATTTTGGAAAATACAATACCAATCCTGAAGTAACTGATGTCAATAAGGACTGACAAGTGTCAAAGAGCAGATAAGTCCAGCAGCTGCTGAGGTCAAATGGAAAACTAAAACTAAATTTTCTGAATTAATAATTTTATGACCATAATTTTCAAGACACCAAATTAACACCATTTTTCCAATAAAAATGTATAATGTTCACTCTAACGTTCCAAAATTAAATTCATAGATATTACAAACTGAAAATATATCTATAATTGATATACAGAAGAAAGATACAGTAACTAAAATACTATAAGTGGTATTTCATTATTTAAATATGTTGATAGGACTACACTGGAAAACAAAACGGAGGTATTGATGTCTACTGGAATATATTAGCTACAAATGCAGGTGGATTTGGGAGTGTTGTATTCATATTTTAAACACTATAAGTGCTATGCCATTGAGAAAACAATGAAGTGATATTGAAATACTGAAATAAAAATACCCTAGGAACCAAAAATTCTACATTCACTTAAAACATCTTTCAGAAATGAAAGATAAAGGCATGTTCAGACAAAAGCTAAGAGAAATTGTTGCTAGCACAAGTACAAAAATGTTAAATAAGTTCTTTATGCAAAAAAATATGATTCCAGGCAGCTACTTGGATATATGCAAAAACTTATGAAAGAATAGAGGAAAAGAATCTGAGAAACACTGCCAGGAATAGCATGATCTATTAAAGTTGTGATGAAAAAAAAACTGTGATTGAAACTTAAGGTAGAAACTATTTATGCCAAACAGACACTTATGTATTCCTTTATACTTCCCAGCTGCCTTTCAAGTTGAGGTGAGCTTTGCTAAGGTTCTTCCCAGTGAACTAAGGGCAGAAGTGATACATCAGGGTGGGGTGCTGAAGTAGGAAAAAGTATTCTGCAAAGGGAAAGCTTTGCATTTTCAAGTTTCTACGGAGATATTATAAACAATGTGGACTTAAAAGCACATTTAATTTTTTAGTAACTATTTAGCTTTAAATTAAAATACGATTAGGTAAAAGTATGACTGTTAATTTAACTTCATATCCTTCCCTTCTACATCAATTTTGAATGAGAAAGAACCCTTTGATGACTGCATCCTTATTTGACAGATGAGGAAATTGAGATACAAACAATTAAGATCAAACTGGCTTTCCTCTGCATTGAAATCAGTCTCATTTATATTGTATGATAAATAGGTCTTTTATGTAAACAAAGATTATGTTCCAAATCTCTTAATTAAGTTTTTGCATAAAACTCTTAAGAGGTAGAGAACAAAGGGACTCTGTTCCAACACGGGTTCTAGGAGAGTGGTTTTGCT
Organism: Peromyscus maniculatus bairdii; assembly: GCF_049852395.1. Lineage (NCBI taxonomy): Eukaryota > Metazoa > Chordata > Mammalia > Rodentia > Cricetidae > Peromyscus > Peromyscus maniculatus. The sequence goes on from NC_134875.1 coordinate 54,155,964, forward strand.
CACTAAGAAGGCAATTTTTTTCTACACTCCATCTTTGAATAGGAAATTGAGTTTCATGGCTTAGCAAAATGTGGTTTGTCCATCACAGACCTGAATTGTTCATTATTACAGAGTCAAAACAAGGGCTAGAGAGATGAATTAGCCATTAAGAACACTTAGTGCTCTTCCAGAGGACCCCAGTTCAGGTCCCAATACCCACATTGGGTGGCTCACAACCTTCTACAACTCCAGCTCCAGAGGATCAGATACCCTCTTCTGACTTCTGAGGTATACACACACACACACACACACACACACACACACACACACACACACACACACGTAAAGAAATTGAAATAAATCTTTAAAAATGAGTTAATACAAGAAATGATAAAATCTTGTATGTTAAGGAACTACTTTGAGCATACTACAGAATGTGAGAGGTCAATACAGATATTGCAAGTCATATCATTCAATGCCTATATTTTATATGTGAGAAACTTACTAAAATAAGTTCTGCTCAAATGCTGTCTCTGAAATAATCAAACCAGGTATGAGTAGTACATGAACAATGACCCAGGTCCATTATCACCTAAATAGTAATCTTTTTAGTAATCTTTTCACTAATTTCCATTTGCTGCAGCATAAGTGGTCTATACAAACATAACTTGGATTTTTTATATGTGAATATGGATTTAAAAATTGAAAAGTACAACATAGAGAGAGGGGTTAAATGCTAACATACATTGAAATATAAGAAAATGTGGGTAAGAATATTTAGTATATTAGTATATATATAAGTGTATTCAGTACAAAATATTACTGCTTCAAATACATATCCAGAACCTTTTGGAATTACCCATCACCACATTTGTAACTAAAAGGCACTTGAAGATCTTTATTTCCAGAGTGGGTTGTACAAAAGTACCTACCCATGTACTTCTGAACTGACTGGCTGGCAATGAGACTATAGCATAGAGCTAGGATTGGGAGTGTGGCATTGTGGAGGCTTCAGCAAGTTGGTGATAGGAATCCTCCCAATTTGTGTCTTGCCTTCCTCAGCCTTGGGTCTGACTACAAGACCAACCCAACTTAGTCCTTTGTTCTCCAATGTCAGTTGCTCTCAAGCTTCTTACCTGTAAGAAAACTCCCAGTTTACACTTGCCAGTCCTTCTGCCAGTTAGTAGGAGAATAAATCTCAGCAGCTGAAGGCCATACATCCCCAGCTGCCCCATGAAGGCCTTGTGAACCCAGTTTTCCATGTGTTACCCACCAGGGGGCAAGGGTACAGTATGCAATGCTCAGGACATCCCATTTATTAAAACACACATTTTAAAGCTATATTCTGTTGACAATGGTATCATATACATCTACAAATAGAGTGTGTTCTTTCATGGGTGGGAGGGAGGAATGGTGGCGGGGTAGAAGGGATATAGTGGATACACTTGCATTATTTAGAATGCTGACAAGGCAAAATGAGTGCATACCCAAGTGAGTTTTTTCAGGTTTTCAGGTTGTCAGTGTCCTACTGAAATCATTAGTGAATTCCCTCAAGATCCTAAAATGCATATCATGTGGACTTGCTGATTGGTATATATTTCATGTTTGCTCCTATGCCTTCATTTTCATCAATAGCTATTGCTTACAATTATATTGTTGCCTGAATGTTTTTGCTCTTTTCCTGTTGCTTACAAATGATGACTTTAATTGCATGTATAGATGCATATATCTAAATGTATACATATATACATAAGCAATTGGATGTTGAAATTGCATGTGCATATTGTATAGATTTAATATTTATAGTCACTTTTAGGAGAAATGCTATTTAAGTCTGCTCTCCCTCGGGCACAGACACTCTAAATAAGACTTTTACAATTAAATAATTATTTCTACATTGTGATGCCCCTATTTTCCTGTTTAAATCAACGACCACTTTCCTGCTCCAGCCGCCTCTGGGCTTAGAGAGGATGCAGTTTGGGGCTAGAAAATGCTTTCAGGCAGTAGTTCTTAAACTTCACCATACTTCAGAATCCCTCGGGAGCTTGTTAAAACAGAATGCTGAACCCACAAGAAGTTGTGATTCCGTAGGTCTACTGGATGCAGGGTGTTGAGTATTTGCATATTTGACAAACTCCCAGGTGATGTTGATGCTACTGGGCTGGGTACCACAGTTTGAGAATCACTGTTGATGCAAACATGTCTACCTGTCTCTGACTTTGATGCCATAGTTTTCAGTACACAGAGAAAGAGAGTAAAGAAAACACCTGTTTGCACATAACAATCTGTTGAAAGGAAGCATATGTACAGTTTCATCCTCTCCCTCTTCAAAGGTAAATTTGCAGAGGAGAAGGAAATCCACATTTGTAGTAAGAGATAAGAGGGAGGAATTTGAAATCGTATGTGCTGCTTAGGATGTATATGTTTTCTGGACACGGAGATTCAGACTGATCCTCCCCTCACACACACAAAAAGAATTCACCAGTTTCCCTCTGCTCTAACCCAACTTAATATTCCAGGTCTCAAACTTCAGTGGGAAAAATTCAGATTTGAATTTTCATATCTTCACCAGATGTGAATCTTAGGACAATAGCTCACAGTAAAAGAGTAACTTGAGTAGAGGTGGTGGAGAAACCACACTTAGAAAAGCACAATTCTAACATCAAAAAGGTGAAATACAAGAGGAAAGAAACCAAAGTAAAACTTTCAGTAAACTCTAGAAGCAAGCATCCCTTCACGTATTTCAGATAACATACTCAGGGTTAGAAGTCTGGTATGGTATAATTAGAGTGACATTTGGTCTTACAAATGCCATCTAAGTATTTTTAAAAGGAGATCTAGTAAACAATTTAGTAAAGAGACTAACTTCAGTGTCTGATATATATGTATATATATATGTATGATAGACATATATGTGTAATATATATTACACATTTTCTTTAAAGCACTTGTTTTAGCTACCTGATTCTTTGACATTACCACATTACCTCTGTAAACTTTCCTGCCCCCTATTTAGCAGATTTTTTTCACTCCAAATGCAAAAGTTAAATGATTAAACTAAGAATAGAACTTGTGCCTTGGGACTCTGCACACAGACCAAACCATTGTGCTGAGCTGAAGTCATAGATAGTTCATAGTACAATGCATTGTCCTCCAGGTTGGCTTCTTTTTGGGTGCTCTGCCATGGTTTGGAACCTGAAAGCTCATAAAACATGGTACCATTTAACAAGATCTAGAATTAACAAGCAGATTGCCTCTCTAATTGAGGTGTATTCTGCCTTTGGGACTATTATTCAATATTCACCAAGACTATAGTCATAAAAGTGGGGTGACAGAGAGGAGAAGAGAGAGACAACTCAGGTCTATTACTTTGGCATTATACTAGTTTCTGGAACATGACAGAGGTGTCTGCATTTCTACAAGCCTTTCAAAAGCACTTCAGGAAAATTGGTATAATCTGGCATTCTGTCACCATCTGCAAACTGCATTTACTTGAAGCAGCTGTCCCTAACTGTTAGAGACCTTTGTGTATCTGCTGTGGTCCCATCTGTCTATATAAGGAGCAGCTTTTGTCAAGTGAATTATTGGGCAAGAGAGATAGACGTGTCTGATTTTAGTCAGAATATATTACTCTCTAAGAACCATGGCAGAAAGCAAGCTACTCTCAAAGGCATCAAGAATTAGAGAGCCCAAGACACTGGCGAGAAGAACAGATTTATTTAAACATCAGGAGTCAGCTATAGACTCTAAGTCTTACAATTCCTCTTACCCTTATGATCCTATCACAAGTTGGGTATTTCATTCCCATCTGCTCATCTACTTGCTAAACCTCAGTAAATATTAAAAGACCTCCCATTCTCCCATCCCTTACTTAATTACTAGGAGAAGACAGACATTTTAGAATGAGTTTTAATCAATGTGATGTATTCTCATTCCAACTTGTCAGAATACTTGTTCAGTAGCATTTGGTCAGGATTGGAGAGCTGTAGATAAGTAGAATTGTAAGAGGACAGCCCACTGTCAGCATGGCTTGCAAGGCAACCCATTGTAAAACACACTGCAGTTCCCCTTATTATCTTCCACACTCAGTAGCTGGCTTCTGCCCAACGTTAGAATGGAATACCTTAGGTACTTGACCTTTCATCTTGTATTTTTTCCAGCTCTTATTCCCGTGACCCCATACCTTTGCTGCAGAGTGCAGTAGATACGTACCACAATTCACAACCCCAGAAATAATTTTAATGAAAATAAAGATGCTGAATGCAAGACACTGTTTTTGCCAATTATAAACTAGTTGTCAGTATCAAGGACAGAATCAAGGCAGCACATAAGTAACAAAATTTTATTTGTGCTCAATCTTTAAGACAATTCTTCCTCCTTCTTTCAATATACACGGATAATACAACAAATCAAATCAATATGATTTTATCCCTTGCTGACCTACCCCACACCTCTCCCAGGACAGAGTTATTTGCAAAACATCAAACACTCCTTCCGCTGGAACAGCTGTGTGTAACTATCCTGCCTGGACTTCATGTGGCCAACAGCCTCTAGTTTCCTTTGATTTTGAGCAAAAATCACAGTGGTCTTCTCTAATTGCTGTGGAACCAGGATGCATGGTAGTGTTGTAGGAGAACTATGCAACTGTCTTCCACATCAGTTCAATTGAACTCTCCAATTTCTAAGCTACTCTACTTTGCTTCTTGTGCATTTCCTTTCTACTTAGATGTTTCCCTTTCTATCTTTCGGCAGATAAAGTAAACATCTGGAAGAAGAAAAACTCAGACATTCCCCTCTCCTGATTTTCTACTTTCTTCTGACTACCAAGTAGTGTTAGCCAACTGGGGTTTGCATACCTCCTCCTCTATTTCTCTCAGAGGAAATAAATTTGGATGCATATGCCAAGATTAGATCTTTATGTAATGACCCAGATTCATTAAGAGATCATTTCTTTAATTGGTATACCTGGGTTACAAACAAGAAAAATACACTGTTACCACATATTGATTATATGTTCATGCTAATCTAATTCTCATATATTCAATCTAATCTCATTCTAAATGCTACCAGTATCTGTATTGTATAGTTTTGAAGAATGTATAGTTTTTGGAGACTGAAGCATTAAGGAGTAACACAACTACCCTAGAGCCAGCAAGCAATGATATGGAGACTTAAACCAGATATGTACAGCTTCACATTTTATGTTTTAATCACTAAATTTTACTGTCTCTCATAGTCACATCAACCCTAACAAGAGGTTAAACAATCATCTAAAAATTTGCATTCCTTGTTTAGCCTTCTTGAATGTTTAGCATATACCTTAGTTTGCCTTAAGCAGTAGGTTTAATAGTAGAGGGATAATGTGTAACAAAGAGATTAGCAATTGGGACAAAGAACAAGGCAATATTTACTTTTAACACATATAGAAGGATATAGTAGGGCAATAACTCGACAAGGCAGGCTACTGTCTAGAGATATTGTTAGTAGTGGAACTGTTTGAGAAAATGTATTACTTCCTAAATGTCACTACATTCTTCTGTTTCTTGTTAAGGATGGCAGACATATACAAACAAATTATATGTAATTCTATGTAAAACATGTATGTACATCATGTTATATCTCATTAATACACACTATTTTGAAAAATAAAATTAATCATATATGTGAAATTCTTAGGCTGGGAAGGTGCATTTGTGGATAAAATGTTTGCTATACAAGCATGAAGAAGTGTGTTTGGATCTTTCCTAACCACGTAAAAGTCATAGTGGTAGCACACATTTGTAACTCAAGAACTGGGTGCAGGGCAGAGACAAATGGATCCCAGTTGTAAGTAAACCTCAAAAAACTCTGGGATTGGTGTCCTGGGTTTCGGCACCAAATGTAAGTAAATTGATGGCTGAAACTATAAGGAGACAGTTCAGCCCTAGAGGGCAAGGTATCCTGGACACCTTGAGCTACTTAGAACAAGAGCTCTGCCTTGAAGGTGTCCCAGACACCTGGAGCTGTTTAGTGTGGTGGTATTGTGTTCCCCGAAATATTGTGCATGCTAATAAACTTATCTGGGGTCAGAGAACAGAACAGCCATAATATTAAACATAGAGGATTGGCAGTGGTAGCACACACATTTAGTCCTAGCATTCCAGAGGCAGAAATCCCTCTGGATCTCTGTGAGTTCAAGGCCAATTTGGAAACAGCCAGGCATGGTGACACACGCCTTTAATACCAAGAAGTGAGCCTTTAATCCCAGGGAGTCATGGCATATAGCAGAAAGGTATATAAGGCGTGAAGACCAGAAACTAGAATCATTTGGCTGGTTAAGCTTTCCAGGCTTTCGAGCAGCAGTTCAGCTGAGATTCATCCTGGAGGAGGACTCGAGGCATCCAGTCTGAGGAAACAGCATCGGCTGAGGAACTGGCAAGGTGAGGTAGCTGTGGCTTGTTCTGCTTCTCTGAACTTCTAGCACTCACCCCATAACTGGCATCAGGTTGTTTTAATTAATAAGACATTTTAAGATTTATGCTACAGTTTAGCAAAGCTCTGATCCTAGAGGGCAAGGTATCCCAGACACCTCGAGCTACTTAGAACAAGAGCTCTGCCCTGAAGGTGTCCCAGACACCTGGAGCTGTTTAGCACAGTTCTGATGGCTGGGACTGCAAAGAAACAGCCCAACCTTGAAATGGAAGATTTTATGTCTTCTAGGGAGAGTCAGGTCTGGAACTGCTTCAGTAAGGAAGGGTATCCTGACTCTTAGGGAAAGCCAGGGTATCCTGACTCTTCTGGAAAGTCAGGAAATACCTGATGTGATGGGGGGTGGTCTCCCCACAGGACACAGCAATCCTGCTCCTCTCCTGGAGAGCCACGATCTCCAGCTCAGTGTTACCAGCTCCCCCTTGCTCAGTCCACTATGGGACATCCCAGCAAGGTTCTTCTCTTCAGCTATCAATGAAGGTCTTCACCCAATACTCTTTTGAGAAAGAGGTTTTTTTGGGAAGGAGGAGTCCAGAAGAGTAGCTGCCTCTACCAGGGTGGAGGGAACAGCTCACAACTGACCGGGCAGGGCAGTTTATATAGGATGTCTAGGGGGTAGAGTCAACTGTGACTGGTTAGTTTATTTTCTGCCCAGAGATTGGCCAGTTTTGTGAGCAAGGGGCAGAGATGGCCCTAATTTCAGGGCCAAGCTGTGTTTCTTTCACTGGCCTTTGCTGTGGGATGTTCTGTATGTCCTGTGGGAGCCCGTTATTGGGTTCCTCATGGTTTTAACCAGCAGGTCCGCATAGAGGATGATTAGGACCGCAGGCCTGAGTGCAGGTGTCTGAGATGGTCTGCACTTGGCTGTGCTGGGGGATGGTCTGTATGGCAAATGTGTTGCTCTGATTGGTCAATAAATAAAACCTGATTGGCCGTGGGTAGGCAGGAAGTATAGGCGGAACTAACAGAGAGGAGAAATAAAAGAACAGGAAGGCAGGAGTCACTGCCAGCCGCCAACCTGACAAGCAGCATGAAAAGATGTCGGTATGCCACGAGCCGCGTGGCAGGGTACAGATTTGTGGAAATGGATTAATTTAAGCTATAAAAACAGTTAGCAAGAAGCCTGCCACGTCCACACAGTTTGTAAGCAATATAAGTCTCTGTGTTTACTTGGTTGTGTCAGAGCGGTTGTGGGACTGGCGGGTGAAAGATTTGTCCCGACTGTGGGCAAGGCAGGAAAACTCTAGCTACAGGTCTTTCTTGGCTTTTTGACACTACCTCTAAGGCCAGGGCACATTTCTTTCAGTGACTCTGATTCTAGGGGCCAAGAGTGTTATTTTGGTACTAGTTCAGAGTCAGGGCATATTTCCTGGGTTCTGGGTTTGGGGATAAAGTGTTCATTTCTCTGGCCCAGGTCCCAAACATTGGCTGTGTTTCCTTCCCTGGTCTGGGCCCTAGGGCCAGGATTCTGCTCCCTGCTCTGTGATTGGTTGATTTCACAAGTCAGTTGGACAGGGGCAGAGATGGCTCTGAACTGAGCTAAACTGTGTTTCTCTCACTGGCTTTATCTGAACCATCCTTCCCTAATTCTGGACTCCGGGGTCAGGGTGGGATTCTCTAGCCAGTCCCTTTTCCCTGGCCAGTAGTCCAGCCTAAATGGTAAGTTCTAGGATAAGAGAGAGACAACACAGACAGCAATAGAGAAAGAAACAATCATGCATGCAGGCATGGATGAATACAGAGGGGTACACATGTATACACACACATGAGAGAGAGAGAGAGAGAGAGAGAGAGAGAGAGAGAGAGAGAGAGAGAGAGAGAGAGAGAGAGATTGAAAACCAAAAAAAAATTATTTATTCCCCTTCAGCAAATTAAGGACTAAGTTTGAAGGATCAATCTCATGAAATGACTTAGAAAAGTCATCCATTTCTCTGTGAAAGTTAAACCAACTATATGACACAGTAAATACAGTCTTAGGGAGGTATACAATAATTCTACCTTTCCAGTCTTGTGGAACTGTAGGAGAAGGAAGAGAAAAGGGGAAAGCAGGAAAGGAAAGTAAGTTTGCATGGAAAAACAGAGAAAAACAAGTGAAAGTAAGACCATTTGCCACTTGAACACAAAGTGCAAACTAACCTCTGTAAACTCCAGTACAGGTTCAGCTACATTGATGTCTCTTTAGTGAGGCAGAGAGACACCTCAAGTTTGGCTTTCCCTGTCTGCCTTTAATTTCCACGAGGAATATCCATTGTCCATGAAAGCCACTGAGTTTGTTATGAGAACCACAGTTCCAAATAAAGGATCCTGCTGCAGACATCAGCCAGTCACACCTTACAGAGCCAGAGTCCATGAGCAGTGGAGACTGAGAGGAAGCAGAGGCAGCTGTACTACATTAGCAGGCTCTGGCCAATCAAAGGAAAGGAAATCAAATTACGGCTAATGAGACTGCATGTTCAACTATGAATATCAGTAAAGCAAGCAGCAAACAGATGCCAAGAGATATCACACAGCCACCAGAATAGCCAGAAGATTATACAGAAGCTACGTCCTATAACCCCATCTTCCCTTTAACATCTAGTGGTCCATTATCTTTTTCCTATATACCTAGGTACAATCTTATAAAATGAGTGAGGTGATATGTCTCTGAGACAGCATTTTTATGGTAGAGTAACTAAAAACTAAAGGGGCCACTTAAATGGCCCTTCAGGAAATTATGGCCTATGAGGCATAATTGTAAATAAAGTATAATTACATTTTTGTAAATGTCACCCATTTTTGTAAATAAAGTATAATTCTAACATTTGTTTATACATCATCAATAGATACATGATAGCTTTCAGAGATGAGTGCTTGCTACCAGGAACATAGGGTCTACAAATCGTAAACTATTTATTATCCAGTTCTCTTTTTAGTAAAAGATTGTCAATCCTTGGGTTTGATTACCAAATCAGAGTGAATTTTAAAACAAATTGGGTAGGTACAGTTTTAGTGTCCTTCTACCCATCTCCCAGTTGAGTTGGGTAGGCTCAAAGAAAAGTCAAGATTAGACAGAGACAATTCTACAAGTTGATTTTCTTTGCATGTTCAAGTTATTGTGGGGTGATATCTGCAGCACTAATAAATCACTTCCAGTGGTAACAATATTAACCCTTTATAATTATATAGTACTTAGAGTTGATAAAGTACATGCACATCCATTGGCTTATCTATCTTCACAAAGTCCCTGTGAAAAGGTGTTATCACCACGTTTCACGGATAGCATGTCACTGAGTTGCCCTGAGGTGAAGTGACTTGCTAAGGGCCACAAATCTGGAGAGAAGGCCTGAACGTGAGCTCAGGTATTTTGATAACATGATCACTGTTCTTCCCATCCTATTTCAGTCAGACTACTAGTATGATTCCAGTTCAACAATACCAGAATGAGTATGTTCCAATGAACACCTCAGAAACTGGTCCTTCGGCTTTCGACATTATCCCAGTAGATTTCTTAAAGTCTGAATATCAAACTAGTACTTTCTTATATGCTTTCTGTCTTGCTTATTTGCTATGTGGTACCCATACACATAGAATGTATTTTCTTAAAAAAAAAAAGTGCTCGTTACTTGCATTTTTGGACTCTTCTAGAAATGAGCAGTTAAGGTAAATCATTGTTAAGATTACATGGTTTCTAGAAACAGAATGACACTGGTTCAAGTCTACCTCTACTACTCTAGCTAAATGCCATTTAACTTCTCTGGACCCTGATTTTCTCAAGGTTAAAATGAATACTTTGAAGATGAAATGAGGTAATACATGTAAAATACTTAACACAGGATCAGAAATGTGGCTAGCATGAAATGAATCACTCAGTAGAAGACTGTTAATATAGATAGCGGAGTCACTTTGGAAAAGAATATATAACAAAGTCTTAAAGATTTTCATAATTAAATGTGTAATTCCCACATGATTAAGTCCATGCTCTTCTAGACATTTATCTTAGAGAAATAGTTAGGATCATGTTAAAAATCTGTACACAAAGACTGGCAAGATATCTCAGTCTCTAAAGGGCTTACCTTTCCAGCATGAGGAAATACGTCTTAGAATGCACACTTTCACAAAGCTGGGTATGGCAGTACCTGCTTGTAATCTCACCAGTGGGGAGGCAGAGACAGTGGATCCATGGGGCTCCCTGGCCAACTATTGTGGCCTACTTAGTAAGCTCCAGGCCAGTGAGAGACCCTGTCTCAAGAAAAAAGAGAATTAATTAATTAATTAATTAATTAATTAATTAATGTTAGACAAAACAGGAGGAATATGAGGAATGACACTCAAGGTTGCCTTCTGAACTTTGTAACACACACACATTCATAATGAACATGTATACACCCCATACATACATATATACTCTAAAAAATCCTGTACATTAATATTTACAACAGTTTTGTTTGGGGCTGGGGGGACAGATCAGTGGTTTATATCACTGGCTGCTTTTCCAGAGGACAACCTTTACATTGTGGTTCATAACCATCTGTAACCCCAATTACAGAAGTTTGGAAATTCTCTTTTGGCCTCCATGAGCACCAGGTATGCATGTGGTTCACAGACATGCATGCAGGAAAGGCACCCACACACATAAATATGTTTTCTAAAAAAAAATTAGAGAACAGAATTAAAAGAAAACAACCCAGATTTCCTTAAATACATGAATGATTAAGCTACCATGGTATGTCCATATTATGAAATTCTACTCAGCAATAAAATACATAATCTACTCATAAATGACAGCTTAGTTCAATCTCTAGGAAAATTTTATGAGTAAAATAGCCAATTATAAGAAATGGCCTATAATATATGATTTAATTAGTTAATTAATTTTTGTTTTGTTTTGTTTTGTTTTTCAAGACAGGGTTTCTCTATGTAGACCTGGCAGTCCTGGAACTTGCTTTGTAGATCAGATTGGCCTTGAACTCATAGAGATCTACCTGCCTCTGCCTCCTGAGTGCTGGAATTAAAGGCATGCAACACCACTGCTGGAATATGATTTAATTTAAATAACACTCTTGAAATGAAATTATGGAGACAGAGAAGATCATAGTGATTGTCAGGAGGTAATGAATGCAGAGTACACGAGTATGTTGTAACTACAACTTGGCATCAAAAAAAAGATACCTGTGGTGATGCAACCCTGTAACTTGATTCTGCTGGTGGTCATAGGGGTATATGTAGAAAATATGCAGAATTAAATACATACAGAGAAAAAGATGGAGACAGAGAAATGAGTACATGTAAGACCAACAAAATCCAAATGAAAATGATAGATTATATAAATGTCAATTTCACAACCCACAGAACCAGGGAGGCTATATAGCAGGGGGGACCCTAGGATGACTGTGGCTTATAATAAGTTTTGTTTTTACTCAATTACTGGGCAAGCCTCAATGAAACATCTCACTATTAGGATAAAATTTATACTGTATCAAGCTGATAATAGAAAAATAAATAGATAGATAGATAGATAGATAGATAGATAGATAGATAGATAGATAGATGAATGAATGAATGAATAAATAAATAAATAAATAAATAAATAAATAATGGGTAAAGAAAAAATTAAATGTCAATTTCCTGGTTGGATGCTATACTAAAGTACTATGTAGTGCTACAGTTTTACAGGAAATGTTTAAAGAACATTCGACAAAAGTTATGTGTTGTATTCTTCTTTACAACTACATGTGAATCTACAATTTTTTAAAAAAAACCTTTAATGCCAATCAGTGGTGGAACATGCCTTTAATCCCAGCACTCAGGAGGCAGAGACAGGTAGATCTCTGTGAGTTCAAGGCCAGCCTGGTCTACAAGGCAAGTCCCAGGACAGCCAGGGCTTTTACACAGAGAAAACCTGTCACAAAATACAACAACAACAACAAATCTGTAAAAAGACTACTCATTTTATTCTTTTCAAATAAGTATAGCTTTATATAAACTACAACTTACATAGCAAGGCCCCTTCTGCACATGGGTAATGTCATTTTGATAATAAAGAAATAAAATTTAAAAAAATTATTTTCTTGATATGGTAGATTTAAGTCATTATCATTACTTACATCAACTTGGGGAAGGGGAAGGTTTTTTCACTGCTACCTTTACCAAAATCTGTATGTAAAAAGCCTATTAATAATGAAATACTTCTCATATCAGCAGAAGTGGAAGGTGTTAGGTCAGTTAAACCTGTGTATGAGCTCTTGCTCTGAAAACTTGCTTGTCATCTTTTAATGATAATCAAGTCTTTATACCTGAGTTTTTATGAGGCTAAAATAAAAAAGCATTGGTGAAAAAGCATGTGGCATACTAAATAACTAGGTAACAGGTGCGTTTCTTTCTCAATCCCTTACACACACACATAAGAGGGGAGAGTGAGGAGAAGGAGGGAGGGAGACAGGGAGGGAGGGAGGGAGGGAGGGAGGGAGGGAGACAGGGAGGGAGGGAGACAGAGACAGAGACAGAGAGAGCATGCTCACACTAGCCAGCCCTGAAACAGTTCCCATTCCTGTGACTGTGTTTAATAATAGAAACATTCAAAACATTTTAGGGGCCTAGAATCTTTGAGGGAGGTATTTGTTTTAGTAAAAGATAAATGCTGTAGGAGTCATCATTGTTACATTTTACCACCACTATGGATGATATGACCATTGACAGATACTAATAAAAGGATACATGGAACTTCTTTACCAATTTTGGAAATTTTATGAACCTGTAATTATTTCTAAATAAGGTTTCTTAAAAATAGAAAAGAGTATATTATTGGTTCTGGGTATGGACTTCAAGGACTTGTCCAAGCTAAGCAGGCGATTTTTCACTGACCTATATCCTCAGCCCTTAGTTTATGATACAAAGTATCATTATGTAGTTCAGGCGGGCCTCAGATTTATAATCTTCCTGCCTGGCCTCCCAAGTTTTGCAATTAGAGATGAGTGCCACTGCACTTGGTTCTGACATTGCATAAACAGTGAAAACTGTAAAAATTCTATTCCTTCTCTCCAAACCAAAGCCCTGAATTATTTTCTTAAAAAATCAGAGCTGAATAAAACCTCAGAAGTTAGTGACACTTACTGTGACACTATTGACAATAGCCAGAATATGGATGTGCCCATCCGTGGATGAGTGGATCAGTGAAATGTAATATATATCTCAGACTTTTATTCAACCTGTCAAAAGGAGTCAAATTTGACATTTGGAGGGAAATGGATAGAACCGACCCCCACCCCATTTTAAGTGAAATAAACCAATTTAACAAAGACATAGAATGCATATTTTCATTCATATGTACAATCTGCAGGCAAGGTCAGGGGCATGAAAGTAGCATGGGAATATAATGAGTGTGGCAAAGGAAGTGGACCAGGGTGGTGGGAGTCAAAGAAGGGTAAGAACAGAACAGATGTTGCATATGGTAAATATGCATCATGTGTATGTATAAAATTGCCATGAGACCATTTGTACCATTTGCACAATGAATTTATAGTAATAAAAAGAAGTTATTCTAGATAATATAAAAATCCTTTGTATAACAACTGTTAGTAAATTATTATTCCATTTGAATACCATTTATTAACAAGAAATGCATTACTGACCAAAGCAGCCCCATCTATGTAGACCAGATCTAATACTTGAAAATGCTTTCTTAATGCTGTTCTGAAATCGTCCTCCTTATAATTTCACCTGTGGTTCATATTTTTCACTACTCATTCTTCCCAATGAAGTAAGAAAGCATTTTAGTGTCTTCTTTATTATATTCAAATACTTTATTATTTTTCCATGTGGACTAGGAATTGCAATAGGCAGCTAGCTGATAACCCCTCTTTCATGCCAAGAGCTGATAATAGCTATAATTTTCTGCAGAGACATCAGACCAATAATCAGCATGATTTCACAAATTCAACAGCATATAGTGATAATAACATAACTGTACTTCAGATTTACATAACACCTTATCTCCGAAAGCAGCTCATAACAATGCTGGTGTTGGTGCCTCTGCTGTCACATAGAAGCAAGGAGGTTCTTGTAAACACCTTGTCTTCGTTTTCATTTATGTCATTTGGATAGGAAATTTCCAAATTTGTGATTTTTTTCATACCCACTGTGTTATAAAAAGCTGAGGGTGAAAATGTATGGCGCAGAGCAGCATCCAGGTGTAAGGGATTAACGGTTCTTTGGATTTTCTGGGAATTTACATGTAAAATCCTCATTAATGCTAATGTGAATTCTGGACCTCTGTAAATCTTCTCTATCAATGAAAAAAATGTGCAATTTGGAGGGTTTCAATTGGCATATTCTATTAACTCTCTGAGATTCCTAATTGATTTCCCTTTTATTTGCTGCCTTGCCCTCCTTCCTCATCCTATTGCCTTGACAAAGGGAAAATATATTTTTCACTATGAAAGTCAATGCAATTCTTTCTCCTCAACCAATATCAGAATGAGAACTGTCAGTATGACCTGACCTTTTAAAACCTTCTTTCTCAGCCAAATCCTCTGCTCTTTCTGGCTCCCATGTGACAGTAAGGGCTTCTGGCCCCTGGGGCACTAAGCACTCATAAAAATCCCTTCTTAGTAATTATTGTTATTATTTCCCATTTGGTAAGTGGCAATATTGTTCATCTAGGCTAAGAGGCCACATCCTGTGTCAGCCTCTCAACAACTTACGGAATCATGCTGACACTGCTTCAAAATATAAACTTCTGTCCTTGGTTGTTGGTATGTGGTCGGTGAGGGAGTTCTAGATTGTCACTTTTGAGGATTATATGTCAGTGGATGCAAGAGGGAAGGGTGACATACAATTGTGACAGAGAAGAGTCAGCAAAGGAGTCAGGTGGTCCTGGGGAAGGACCTGGATGGCCTGAGAGCCCAAGTGAAGGCTGATGTAAGCATCTGACAACTGGAATGAAAACAGGAAGCCACGAGCCAAAGGCCAGGGCCAAGAAAAAGTGAGAACCAGCTAAGCAGGCCAGATTCAGGGCACAAAGGCAACCAAAGGTTCAAACATTTACATTGTCAGAAATCTAGTAAGTAGTTAGTGTGGAAATTCAAGCAACTTAGCAAATCCCAAGAGGAATACTGGGAGAGGAAGGGGGCAAGGAAAAGAGACAACAATGAAAAGGACCTAGACAACAGAGCAGCTTTGACTTGCCCTTGGGAAAGGATGTATGGGATTCTTGTGAAGACAAAAGTCAGTTCTTGTAAAAGCCAACTGTAGTTGAGCACATGACTAAATATATCTGAGACAAATACTCCCCTGTCACAGAAATATCTTGATTATGAACAGATTCCCTCAGGGGAGATTCAATCACACTACAGTGTGTGTAAAAAGCACATGCCATGGTCCCATTATCTTTGACTCTGCTGAGCAAGAACATTGAATTATTTTTTAGCTTGACAAGTCCAGCTTATTTTACACACTTTGAAGTGTCTACTAATAGGAAAGTAAATAAGTTACATTGTTTTAAGTTATATTGAACAATCAATGTGTGGGATGAGATGTGATACAAATTGCCAAGCCCCAGTCCTATTAACCTTTTTGGTGGGGAGTATACATATGTTTGTGTTTTAATATGTTTAACTTTCAGATACAGTTAATCTTATCTTTTGTTTCATGACACATAATTACAATTAGTTACTAGTTTTATCAATTAATTAGTTCATTAAGTATTATCCCATTTCCAACCCTTTCCCCTATAGGCAATAATTTTAACATGTGTTAAAAAACATGTTTTGGCCTGTGTGTGTTAACTAACCCTTCCCATTTTTATTAAGGTATAGTTAGATACTAGAAAATGTACAGTTTTTAAGCTGTCAGTTCTAGTGGTTAACCATGTCCTCCATTTGAGTCCAGAGAAAAAGAGATTAATATGGACTAGAGAAGTTGGGTAGTTATTTTCTCTAGAAAGCCCCAAAGCCTCTGAAGGCCCAGGAACTTCTGAGGCTCAGGAAGCCTACACCCCTTACAAAAACCTAAATGCCCTTCCCCAGGGCAACGTAAGCAGTAAGCAATCGCCAGGGGAGAAGTGACTCTCCATGAGAGCTGCCTGAAAGTTATGCAGGAAGATCCAGAGTTACAACTGCCATTGCTCAAGCCTGGGGTTGTGTTTTTGATGATAGGGATGCCTTTGAGTCATCCATATTCTTGTAAGAAACCCCAATAAACACACTAGTTCACTATGCTCGACTTGGAAGAGAACATTTCCTTGATCTGTCACTGATGCTTGTATACATCTCCCTGGGAAAAATAATCCAAAAGAAGTACAAAGTGTTTTCCTGGAGAATTTAGAATTCTGATCATCCAAACTATATAATTATATTTTTTCAAAAATCACAACCAATACAATGAATAAAGAATAATAATTCTCTCAGAATGACTATTTCCTATTTGCTGATCTTCAGTCAATTTATTTAGTGAGTACTATGTTCCAGACATTGTGAATTTAATGAAGAAAATGGATATTTCCCCTATCATACATTCCTTAAAGTAGAATAAGCAGAACAAATATTAATTAGAGCAGTCAAATAAATATACAACTTCATTAAATGAGATGTACAGAAAAAAATAGTATAGAACAGGGACAACTGATTCATCTGAAGGCTCAGACAAGGCTTCCTGGAGCTTCTATCAATGAAATAGGAGTTTGGCAAGCAATGCCTGAAGGGGTTATGGAAAGGGGAAGCATTTAGATAGGAGTATCAGTACATGCAAAGAATCTAAAGCCAGACAGGAGGAGACATGACAAAATCCAGTATGTGAAAGGCAGCCAGTGCAGGCAGACAAAGGAATGAGAGGAACAAAAATGCTGTTTTGCGTGGAGCCCTTCTCTGATCACCCCACTTAAGAATCACCACCTTGTTTTGTGCACATTTTTCCCCTTCAGACACTCTAGTCTTCATCTTGTCCCTTGCTCTCCTCTCCAGAAATGACCATTTAAGCTAAAGACTGTGTTCCCTTTACGACCTTCTGGCTTTCGGTTATGTATTGCACCTTTTGGCTTTGTTTATTGTCACACTCTTTGCAACAGATTGTCAAATTTATCAGAGCAGAGATTTTTATCTGTTTTGTTCAACTTACATGCTAGTCTTTACATACACAGGGCTCAGATCTCAAAGGGTCCTACAGAAATAGTTCATTTTTATTTCAGTCTATGTGTAATGAGAAGCCACATAAGAATCTTATACAAGGCAATAGAATTTCATTTAACCTTGTAACACCTTTGTGAGTGAACATTTTATGGACATAAGAATGGACTTTGAGGAACCACTTAAGTGCCTCTTATTATAATGCAAGTGACAGCCTCGAACAATGTAGTGGTGGTGATGGTGGTGGCGGTAGAAAAGGAGAGACAAAGATATATAAGGGAAACTTTCTGGAGTATCCTCAAACTATAGGTCATGAATGAAATGCGTTTATTACTCAAAGTTGGATGGATTCGGCTGAGGGAAGGTGTGGTCAGTACTCCAAGCAATAACATCATGAAGAGTTGCCCAGGATTTTTTGTTTTTGTTGTTGTTTTTAATCATAGCACATCAGACCTTGTGGATACAATTTGGAATTACAAAGTCCATTTGGAATCCTACTAGATATGGGATTTTCACTAAAGCACAAAGCGTTGTATTCCAGGCATCACAGGAACTTCTGAATAATGTGACTCCCAAATAGGAGCCTGAGCATTTAAAAGTAGAATAATGCAACTCGGGACCCATTAATCCAAATGGTAATGTACTGTCTATACTTTGTAGCCCAAAGATCAGTCATTTCTATTCTCCAGAAAATACTCTATGATTCTATTAGTAGATAATATGCTTCAAAAAGTGGTTTCGCATGTAGACAAGCTCCAGTTTAGTAGCAAGCAACTGTACATCAATGTTTCTGAAAAAGAATTAAAGTTTGAAAAAAAATTTTAGTCCTTCTTTTGTTGTGCTAAGTATTTAGAATAGTTTTTCTCAGGAGCATCCTCAATACATAATCCATAATGGAAAAATGATATTTTACCTTGTATATTATGCTACACAGGTTCAAAGGGATTTTAGGAGACACGTCAAAGACCTTAATTCTCTATTCTCCATGGATTAAATTATTTTAGTAATAGCATCTATAGCTTCTAGACTGCTATACTTTAAAATATGAATGTTATGCCATACGATTGTAAGGATCTTTAGAGTAATCAGACAGTGTCCCTGAACAGGCTTACAGGCTAAGTAGTAACTTCATAAGATTCCCACACAATGACTAAATTAGGATGAGACCTATCTTCTTCTGGAGATATTTCTTAGGTTTTTGAGTTAGGTAGGGATCTATGAGATAAAATGCTATATTGAGGAATTAATGCTAAAATACCAATCCCATAATAAGAGGCTTAGGGGGAGCCTGGAAGGGACAGAGGACAAGACTCTCCTGTGGAATGATCAGAGAATATCGCTAAAGCCAAAATAGTAGTTCCCAAGTGTGTGCTTGTGAATTCATGCCAACTCACGCTGGGGATTTATTTGACCAAGGTGAAATGAGAAGAATGTAGAAAATATGTACTGTTCATAGCCCAAAAATAGTTCAATATTTTGTTGTAAGCATATGTTCTATTTCCTCTTTTAAAAATATTGGTTCTTTCATAAAATGTAAGTTCTGTCTTTTTGATGTATTTACTTGACAAGATAACATGTTAATAGGATACGAAAATATTTTTAATTAGTAAAATCTAAATTTGGTAATCAATGACTTAGATGGGTTTTTATCTTGTTTTGTTTTGTTTTGGGGGGATGAGGTCTTTTGTAGTCTAGATTGATCTCAAACTAGCTATTCACCTGAGGGTGACCTTGACCTTTTGCTTATCCTATCTCTACCAGCTGGGTGCAGGGATTACAGGTATATACTACCATTGCCAGTTTTATGCAGTGTCATGGGCTTTCTGCATGCTAAGGAAGTACGCTACTGAGCTATGTTTTCATCTCAGACTTTATTGTTTTAAGAGTTAACACATTGTGGTGGTTTAAAAGAAAATGGCTCCCAAAGGAGTGGCACTATTAGGAGGTGTGGCCTTGTTGAAGGAAGAGATCACTGTGAGGACAGGCTTTGGAGTCTCTCTTGCTCACACTTCCCTCAGGCAGTCAGGCTTTCTGTTGCCTGCAAGGTGTAGCACTCTCAGTTTCAGCACCACATCTGCCTGCACGCTGCCATGCTCCCCATCATGATGATAATGGACTGAACCTCTGAAACTAAGCTGCCACCTCAATTGAATGTTTTCTTTATAAGCGTTTCCATAGTCAAGGTACTTCTTCACAGCAATAGTAAACCCTAACTAAGACACACATTATTCAGTGATTTAGGCCCAGGCAAATACCACTCTCCTGCCATTGAACCCTCACAGTATATTACCTTGACAAGTAGGATGGCACGCATAACTTTAGCCCTCCTCTTTTCCTTCATTCCTGTGAAGTGAAAGGAAGAATGTGCACACTCCTTTTTTTCTCCAGTGTGGATGTACAAATGATCTTGCCTGCATATTGGCCAAACAAGCAACTCAGTTACCTACTATGAAAGTGACACTTTGGCATTTATTCAGTGTAAAATAAAAGCAGCTGCCTATGAACCCTGCCAAACCACATTATATGGCCACTGACTCAACTGTGAGCAGGCCAGGTGGTTAGAAAGTGGTTCTTGATGCTGTATTCTGATAGTCTGCCCTGTCATTTCCACATAACAGTTTCCGCAATGTAAGTTAAGTCTAACTCTTTCTGTGTCAGAAGACAGTTAATACGTCTACTTTCAGCAACATAATTTCCTTGCATCTGTCATCCTTGCTTCTCAGTGCACAGTTTAATTTTTGAGACAAGGTTTCAGATACCGCAGGCTAGCCTCTAACTCACTATGTAGCTGAAGTATGAAACCTTGAACACCTGATCCTCCTGCCTCCACCTCCCACTTTCTGGGAATACAGATGTGTACCATCAGGCTCAGGACATAATTTCATGCTTCTATAAATTCTAAAGTTAGTTTTTAGAGGTTTCTCTTTGTGGCCAAATCTTAATCAGATAGAGTATGGCCATTTCTTATTTATCCATTATTTTCATGATTATAGTTTGGTGAACTTATTACGTATATTGAGGTCATAATATATAAACATTGAATCCTTATAACTCTTCATTCAATCTTTTAAAAAATTTGAGATAAGGACTCAAGTAGCCCAGGCATGTATAAAGCTTGAACTCTTGATCCTCCTGCCTCCAATTCCATGGTGCTTGAATTACTAACAGGTAGCACCAGACCCAGTTCTCTGTGAGACTAATAGAACTCATGACATGAACAATACTCTACCAAGTAAACTACACCCCCAGCCTTGCTCATTATTTTAGGAAATGCTATGTACCACCTGATACACTGCATTTTGGACAAAAGAAGTATGTGAATAGTGAGAACACTTATCTTGCCTTCAAAGAGTCTTAATTCAGAAATGAGAAACACCAAAAAAACATAATAATAAAATAGCTAGCACTCTGACTTTTTTATCCTTATAATCCTACTAGGAAAGTGCTATTTTTATCTCTACTTTTCAGATCAAGAAATTGAGACATGAGTAGGTTAAGTAAACTCCCAGATCACACCACTAACACACGACAGAGCTAGTGGTGTCTCCTGTCTGCCTTCACAGTTTGACTTATTAACCACTGAGCCAGAATAGAGAACATAAGTATACAAAACGTGTCATTAAAGTTGGAACTCTATTTAGAAGTCAGGACACACAAACAAAAGAAGATAATATCCTGGGGTATGTTGGTATGTGAGTCTGAGGAGGGTTGTAGGTGTATTTAGAGACATGGTTGGTCCAAGAAGCTGTCTTAGAATAAATAGTCTTGTGCCAGGTCTTGAATGAAAAGGAGAATAATTGATTGTCAGACTTGCTGTTCTTAACCTCAGCCAACTTAATAAAGAAAAGGCTTTAGGATTTAAAACAATTATCCTATGATAAGGTTGTCTGGTTCTCAGCCTCACATATAAATTTGAAGTAATGCTGGCACGTGCATTCTACAGGGACACATAATTAAAAGGAAGTAAGGGCTTATTTACAAGACTTTATGAAATGGACCATAAACTTCAGAAATTGGCCACAGCAATTGGAGAAGCAGTTAATCTTATAGGACTAAAGAATGAGTTCGTTATTGAGAAGAAATCACTAATAGAGAAATCAATGCATCTCAGATAAGCCCCAGATCTAAGAATGGTGGGAAAGTGAGAGAGCAGCATAAAATCAATCCCTTGCATTATAAAACATGCCAGACATTGATCACCACCAAATGTTATTTGAAAATAGCAATGAAAATTACTACCACTTCTTCCCTCTCTAGTTCATCACCTTAACCACTCGGCCACAGCAACTCTTTTTGTACCTCTCAAAGATGGTCTGTTCACTCAAAGTTGATGAAGCTTGTTAGGTTTTAGCATCATTTTGATGGCTTATACTACAATCTATATTTTAATCACCAAATGGCATCATTACTCTTGCTTTCTGTCTTCTATTTATAGACTCTACTACTTTGTATGGGGATCTTTAGGAGAAAACAAAATGGAAATATTTGTTACCTTGAAATACAGTTACATTGGCTCCCAGAACCATCATTCTTTTGCAAATTCTTTGTATAAATAATCAAATGATTGTTTTTCATCAAGCCCATAGTTTTGATACTGGAGCTTTTCACTTCTATTCCACCAGCTAAGGCTAGAATTAACTGTGAAAACTAAAGTCATAATCATTTTATGAAGCTATTCAGGGTATGTTCTTTCACCTATTATTAGCACATGAAAAATAACTGATTCAGCAAAGAAATACTTTTAAAAAAGTAAGCCATTAGGTTTTAGTCTCTTTGGGGCTAATTTATACAATGAATATACTTAAGAGAGATGAAAATTCAGCACCGAGCACAACATGGCTATGTTTCTGCAACAACAAACATTTCAATAAAAGTAAAAATTTGCAATTGGCGATTTCTGCTGTATATCCTTTGGCAGAATATCTTTGCTAAGGTTTTAATATTGTTTAAGGCCTGTGTGTATATGTTTGTGGATGTTCTTATATCACAGTGTGCTTGTGGAAGTCTGAGAACAACTTCCAGAAACTGGTTCTCTCTTTCAATTATTTTTCAGGCATCCAACTGAGGTCAGGTTCCAGACCAAGTGCTGCACCTGTTTAGGCATCTCATTGACCCCTAAAATTTTTACTATCACCTCAGGTTTCTCTGTACATTATTGTTCACTGGGAACTTAGAATCTCTGCCATGATTACACACATGTGGCTCTAACCTAACTTGTAAGGTGGAAACTGTATCTCCATCATCCATCACCAGTAGAGTATAAAGTTATACTCCATAGATACTGATGATGAGAGCATGAATATATCATAGTGTCCTTCATGGCTCCCAGGGGTTAAGAAACAAGAACAAAATTGACTAAGCCTAATTATATACTTTCACAGGCTTATTAACAGAATTTTCTATTGAGATATTTTCTTTAGACCTGTCTCTAAATAGCACCAAGTAAGAAACAACAACTAGGAGTTACACAGTTGAATAAGGTTTCCACTAATTATCAAGTTCCAAAAAGTACGATGAAACTTCCAAAGAATCAACATTTGTTGAGTGATTATCATACTCTAAGTCCCATGTAAGGTACTAGAAACAGTAAAATGAAATTAAGGTTTATTTTGCTTTCTCAATATGTTTATAATCAGTGAAGATAATATACAAAATAGTAAAGCCAGGCACAGGAAAGCTGTGTTGTAGAATGTCATGATAGGATTCAACCCTAATCCTTGTATACTTTGACTCTACTTATCTGTGTTCTCATTTTTTCCCTCTACAGAAAGTGAAAAAAAATCCCACAAAGGGACAAAGGTTTTGACATTGTCATTTCCACAACACTAAGCAATTTTGTATAAGGTATAGGTAGAATCTGGGAAATACATAAGCAGGTCACAAATGCCCCTTATATAACATTCCATTTCTGCTGCTTGTAATTAAGATACAATAGTATAAATTACATGAGACACAACATGGTTACTAAAGTTGATGAACACAATCACTAGAAATTCTGCACTGGCATTCCATTCAACAGATATCACTTTACCCTGTTTCTATTTCAGTTATAAGTTAACATTTCAGCAGGAAAGGTGACCTTATGCATCCCTGACTTCTAAAAGAAACTGGCCTCTTTCAGCATCTGGCCTAGACTTGCTAGGGATTCTTAACTGTTGAGCTTATCTTTGGTCTAAGAAAATTGCTGCCACCTACTGATTAGAATGAAAAACGAATCTGCCACCCCATCTTCTCTACAAATAATAACAATAATAATAGCAAATACAATTTGTGAAGAGTTCATATTTCCTGTTATAACTTATAGTTCATTCTTGACCTTTTTATTTATTATATCACTAGTGCTTCTTGAAAGATTTTTTTTCTCTTAGGAAAAACAGTGTTGTTTTGCTCTAGTGTTAGGTTAAGCCTAGAAAAAAGTAATAAAACCACAACTAAGGATTGGCTTTCCTTGTTAACACTGGGAAAGAATGAGCAGAGATGTAAAACAGAGACTTGTTACTTCCAAAGTTTTAATCATATTAAATACACTCATATAGATGTATAATACATATCCGTGTTATATAATAGAAATAGATGTAGATAGTGAAAGAAAGCAGCAATATATAGTAGTCATATGATCAGACCAGAGGCTTTGGAAGAACTTTAGCATCAGACGGAATTATTCATGTTCGCCACCTTGTCACTCATTCAACAACTATGAGTAACAGATCCTCATTATATGTCTAGGATTATGCTATATGGTAGTGGAACACCGATGAATTTACCAAAATCTCCACCATCACACTTCCATCCTACCAAAGGAGAAGGGCAATCAATCAGGAAGCATACATAAGTTCTCTTCAGATATTGAGTAGTAATGCCTTTGAGAGGAAAGAAGGTCAGCTCAAGAAACATGGATTGATGAGTGATCACTTTTAAATATAAAGCTTCTAAGAAAGATTGGAATTGGTGGCAAGCCACTAAGATGGTCAGTCTTCTTTAGAGATGAAGACTAGTATTAACTCTGACCTTTTAAGACTGTTATGTGTAAGAGAAATAAGACATCAAAAGCATCCAATGTATTCTCTATCATTAGAAGCACATTCTCTGTAAACATTACTAAAGTTACTTTGTTGTTGTTAGGAAACTATGAAGAAAGTAGTAACAAAAGTTCCAATGAGTCACAGAACACTGTTGTGCCTCTAGTAGATATTAAGCCTCCTAAAACTCTGTTTTAAGACTACTGTTTGGATACAACAGTTTTCTGTAAGACAAAACAATTTTAATGAAGCACATTCCTATAATTCCATGGTGCCCCTCGCTGATCCTAAATGACTTGAATTCTTTCCCACAGCAGTGAAATGCCGTGCCTATTTTCTCCATCGGAAAATTCCTGTATCAAGGAGTGAGCTATCTCATTGTGTGTGCTGCCTTTGAATGTAAGCTCCTGAGAGTGTCTGTAGCAATATGTGGTGAGCATTACATTCTTTCACAGCCTCATGCATGATGCACTCTGAGTTTTTATCCGTATTCCTTCTCCCTTCAAAGGATGCTATTCTTCTAGGCAAAGACAAACCACTAAGATCAACAAGAAAAGAGCCAGCTCACTCTCAAAGCTGCCTTTCCTCTTTGTTCTTCTGACCTTGACTTGACAGCCTACTTTCCAGTTTGCAAGGTCCCCTCAGTGCGTGCAGAGGTCAGCCTCCTGTCTCCTTCCACTAGCCTGAACTTTCTTTTAACTTGAAGCTTGTACTATTCTACCTCCACTGCCACCTAATATTTGATACACCTCAATCCTGAGTCAGAAATTCAACAGAAATGGGTTTTAAAATGAAGAAGTACTATCAAAAGCATTTATTTCATATCTTCTCACAGCTCAGGCACGTGAGTGAAATACAGGTAATTAGTATTTAGAAGTAGGCTTGGAAGTTAAAAGCATGACAAAGGTCACGCAGTAAGTCAGCACTGGAACTTAACTTTCACCACTTCGAACATGATTGAAGAACTTCTAAACCCAAGTGTATTTCCGCACATGTGAAATGAAGTGTTAGTCAAACGTCCTTGTATAGAAAACTGTTCTCACTCCGGTCACTGACAGTAGTGAGGAGGCAGTATGTCTAGTGGTTAGGAGCTTTAATGGCAAACTCAGATTCCCAAGACGAAAAATAAGACTATCATTTTGTTGGATGTATAAACTTGGCAAATGACTTCATCTGTGCATGGGGAAATAATAGTAGCTTATTGTATTATAGTAATGATTACATGAGTAATTCCCACTTTTTTTATACAAATCTTTAGCATATAGTAAGTCCTCAATAAATATCTATTACTAGTAATAATAATATTAATAATATCTAATATCTAATATTTCCACTGTTGACTCATTAATTATGTCAAGGTTAATTCCATATTAAGAAATCATTTTTGTCTTAGCTCAGCCAGGTTCTTCACATATTGTGGCAGGGCTCAACTAGTTGAGTCCCCTGATCTTCCCCTCTACATAGCCCCTTCATTCCCGAGTTCTAGTTCCAGTTCTACATGAAGTGCCTCAGTCTAGTACATATACACAATGGGATACCATTCAGATGTAAAGAAAAATGAAATCGTGAAATTGGCAGGTAAATGGGGAGGTGGGAGAAATAGAAAATGTATTGAGTGTGATAACCTAGACCCAGAAAGACAAATGCCACATGTTCTTTCTCACCTGTGGTTTCTAGCTCCCAATCTTCAGATGTGCCTATAGGACGTGGTATAACAACAAAAACCAGGAAAGTGGTAAGGGGACCATGTCATGGGGCAGACCACTAGAGTGGGGGATAAAAGAATACAAGTAATTTGGAAAGGAGTTTGGGTAAATTGGGGAGAGAGTTTTAATTGAGTTTGGGGTGAGAAAATACAGAAAGAGATGGGAGAAAGAAGGGTAAAATAGCATTAATAATGCCTGGAAAACCTATAAAGAGTAATATTATTTATTTACATAAATTATGTATAATAAATTAAGTCTATGTGTATTTGTATACATATATAGTTCAAATAAAATTATCCTTCTTGGGTTGACAATACTCCATGCAAAGAGCCAGAAACTAACAACAACAAACTCTACCAGGCATAAGTAATCTCTTTTTGAGTTGTTGTTCAGGGGAATCCAAGAGATACTCCAAACAATATAGGCTATTGCTGTTGCCTTTGCCCCCCAGAGATTGAAAGTAAGTCCCTATTGCTGAAGATATCATGCACTTCAGATGATACAAGTCCTGGAGGATCTGAGTTGGATCTTACATGAAAGACTCTTCTCTGAGGACTGTCTTTCATAGTACCAGAAGGTGTTAAATGCAACCATCCAAGGAAAGGAGGCAACCAATATTCCTACCCAAATGGTAACATTTATAGACAAAAACAATGGCCAGCATGGCTTAACCTCATTTCTTAGTGGTAACCAACAGTTCTCTAATTGGACTTAGGGACCACTTAACAGGAGGGACAACCCATTCATTGCTAGAGAGGTCATGTATCATAGAGAATGTACGACTGCCATTTTATTAAGCCAGCATATTTTCTAACTGCATTCCAAATATCTGTCCTTATACCCACAGGTAAGTGCAGCTCTCACCCTTCATTAAAGAAGCTTCTTTTTGCAACAGAAGAAGACCACCACCAAAAAAAAAAACAAAACAAAAAAAAAAACAGAAACCACAACTGGTCAAAATATAGACAACAAGTGATTGTGGGGTATCCAGTTCTAATTGATACATCTACAACACAGCTCTTCCACTTAAGAGTCAGGGAAAATTATAGAAGAGCAAAGATTATAAGACCCAGAAAAAAAGGAAGTCTACTGGGAGATTGCTTCTCCTAGAAATATCAGGAAAGTTACACCCATGAAGTCTCAAGAACATGGCTGATTAATTAAGACTGGAAAAAGGAGGAAAACAATAAACACGCTAATGAGAAAGGGGAAATCTCAGGGGCCCCAACCCTACACAAAGAACTACAGGTAACTAAGGAATGCTGAGAACAGGAAAATTAATCTTTCCCAGAGAAGAACCCCCAACTAGCTTTCCAATACAATTGGTCAGTCCTGATTCGTATACCTATAACTAACTAACACTAAACAGAGTGAACAGGTTGAACTTCTATATTTAGACATAATGTAATATATGTGTGTGTGCATGTATGTATATAGACTCTGTGTGTGTGTGTGTGTGTGTGTGTGTGTGTGTGTGTGTGTGTGTGTGTGTGCAAAACAACTAAAGAAAAAAAGGCTGTGCTTTTGAGAGAGACCAAGGGAGGACACATGAGAGAGGTTGGAAGAAGGCAAGGGAAGGTGTAAATGATGTAATTATATTTTAATTTGAAAACAAAGAAAAAGGAAATCATTTCTGTTCTTTGGTGCAGTTCAGCTTATCTTACCATGGATTAGCCATAGTTGACGGTCCTTGTTTACTCATGAACACCAGTAGTTGTTATGGCTATGTCAATCATTCTATATGAAAGGGCTGGCAGTCTATAGTGACTGCTATATATAGCTATGAGCAATATAGCAAAACACAATAAAGATTGCATCTAACCTAGCAATAATTCTCTACTGAGTGTGAATTAGGGGACAGCTCTGAACTGCTGATCACTATGATACTTTATTGAAAAGCTCTTTCAAGCAATGATAAGCAGGTGGCAACCTAGCTATGAGATGGAAAATCACCCCACAGGTCCTAGACGCCATTCCATTACCTTGCTATATTTGCCCGATAACTGAACTTCTGAGTCCTCACAAGCAAGGTCATAGCATTCAATTTCAACATACCAAAGGTCATCAGGAACCTCAAAACAGTACTTTCACTTCAAAATCTTAAGAGACTTAGAGTACAAAAATATAGACTCCCATCTTCACCCCCAATCCCAGTGTTATGAGTGGCCCGTGGTGAACTGAAAGCCCAGATGTCCAGAGAAAATTCCTATGCGTCAGGCTGCTTTAAACTCTGCTTCATAGCAAGAAAACATTCTACATTCATTTGAGGAGAAAAGTATTTGCAATGTATTACTGGGGTGGAAATATGTCTCTGTGGTGCATTTATGCCAGGTGAACTTCCAAAGGGAATTACAGCTGCAATACCTCGAGAGAAACATCTGCAAGAAATTTTCTACGTGGGAGGAAAAAAAAAGTCTTCATGGCATTCTCCCCAAAGGGAAATTCCTGTAACCTTTTTCTGACAGGCAAGTAATAAGTATTCACACAGGAGCATATTGCTTATATTCCCCTGACAGGCAAGAACTATTTTTTCACTCTGGCAAAAAATATGGAGGATAAACTGCAGGTATATTTCTTGTCCTGATCCAGGTGCAAGATTTCATTGCTGAGTGAAGCCAAAGGCAAAGAGTCAATAAAGTACTCAAAGACTGTAATACGAGAAAAAGGTACATCTTAAGGTGAAGACAAAAGACAGGTCTTCAGGGATCTTACCTGCCTAAGCTGTTTTCAGTCTGCAGAAGACAGACAAGCTGTTAGATGCCTTTTTTCTTCTCTTGAAACAGAGATGTGCTGTTAAGAGTGATAGTCTCCCTTCCAGGAGTGTGTTAGGAAATGGCATTGCTGAGAAGTAGGTGGAGGCCTTTCCACTCTTTGTACAATCATCCCCCTCCCCTTACATTGTATTGTGAGGTAGTTAGATAATATTGATAAGTGATAGTTAGAGGAGATAGGTCATATATGAAAAGGAAACACTAACCAGCTCTGTCACAGAACTTTCTATAATAACTTTTAATAATATTCAAAGTTTCTGTATTTTATGAAACATCATTTGAAGAGAAAACAAGTACTGCAAATCTCCTACAGATCATATCAAATATCCAACAATGAGCAGAATTATCTGAGGAGCCTATTTTTGTAGGATTATATTTTTATTTAAAATAACCTACATATGAATAATTAATATTTTGCCATTGTTTAGGTATGTATGTATATCAATAGTAATTAATATTAATACCATTTTTAGTGCTGGAATTTATCCTAGGGCTTCATGCATGCTAAGCAAGCATTCTGCCTCTGAACTACATTTCCAGCCAAACACTATTAATAATTACCCTTAAGAACTGAATGAAGGAGACACTGCCAGCCACCACCAGGACAAGCAACATGTAAAGATGCCAGTAAGCCACGAGCCACGTGGCAAGAAAGCCAGAGGCTATGGATTTGTTCCAGATTAAGATACATCAGGTTTGACCAGCCAAGACCCCCTGAAAGGTCTCCAATGACACCATGGCCAAGATGATCCAACATCCAAAATGGTTTCAGACAACTGGCTCAGACAATACATCCTCACAGACTACTCCATAATCCTAAAATTTTCTTTGTGTCTCCATAAGATACAGCACCCCCTCCAGCAGAAAGTAATAAGAAAATCTATGCCCAAATTACCAAATATACTGAGCTGGCTTTGAAGATGGAATGGGCTCACTCCCTCTCTAAACCCAGGCATATTACTAAAATAAAAGGTTAAGAGATTCTTATGTCCCAAATCAAAAGAGCCCTCTGGTATGGGACAGAGAAAAAATATTTTTTATTTAAAACAGGTTGATTATAAATACAATCTTTTTCTAAAGAAAAATGGGGGATAGTTTATATATAATAGGATGAAAGGGTAGATTAATGAACCTACTTTTAAAGAGTAATAACTTGTTTAAAATGTTTTACATTTGATATAGATTTTAGTTTATGTTTAAAATGTTTTACATTGATATAGATTTTAGTTTATTGATACAAATTTAAAGTTGATTTTGTTATACTGTATATATATTTCTATTCTCGTTTGAGGTATTATGTTTATGTAACTCATTTAGATTAGAATGGATAATTAAGTAGATTAATAATTAGTCATCTATGATAATCATACTTGTAGCCATGTTAGTTAAGTCTTCTAGGTATACATAGATATATTTCAGATAGATAAGTAATCTTCAAACACTTCAAAGACCTACAGGATATGGCATTTAAAATGTTTTAAAAATTTAGACTTTCTGGACAGTGAGACATGTCTGCTCCTGGCAGCACCGATTTACTTTGGAGAGGAGGATGGGCATCAAAGACACTCCATATAGAGTTTATCTTCACCGTGGCAAAGACAGCCATTCAGGCAAGAAACTGTTCTTGCCTGGACTGCTTGATCAACTGGACATGCAAGACCCGTGGAAGGATGACCACTAAAGTTTGCTTGACAAGATGGTCCTTCAGGTTCCTGTTTCGCAGAGAAAACTGCCAGACATTCTACAGGACACTAATAAAAATGATAGAGAGACTTTAGCCCTGTGAGCTGAAGACAGATGCCCCAACTTTACAAAGGAACATTAGGTGACTGTCCAGGCTGTCAGCTGTCTGTCTACCCTGCAAGACCCCCGAAAGTTGCTTACATCCTTCTCCCATTTCTCAGGTAATATTATATTCTTCTGAGGTCTTTGATGTGGTTGAAGACTAGATAGTTGTAATTTCCTCAATTATAATAAAAGATAAGTTAGATATAAAACCTTAAACTCACAAATATAAGATAGATAGGATATCTTCTTTAATATTGTAACTGTAATTCTTGCTTGATAATTGTTTTGTTATATGTAATTTTACTATGCTAAAGTTAAAACCTTCCTTTAAAAAAAAGGGGGGGGAAGTGCTGTGGATATTGCTCTATATAAATAAAACACTGATTGGCCAGTGACCCGGCAGGAAGTATAGGCAGGACAAGGAGAGAGGAGAATTGAGGGAACAGGAAGAAGGAGGGGGAGACACTGCCAGCCACCACCAGGACAAACAACATGTAAAGATGCCAGTGAGCCACAAGCCACATGGCAAGGTATAAATTTATAGAAATGGGTTAATTTAAGATATAAGAACAGTTAGCAAAAAGCCTGCCATGGCCATACAGTTTATAAGTAAAAAAAAAAAAAAAAGAACTGAATGAAACACAGTTTTTTTTTTTATTTCTAGAATAGGTAAACATTATTGCTGCCAATTCTCCCTAACAATGGTAGCCTTGAGGAAGCAGAAGGAAGGTTTGAAAAAAAGACAATATCATCAGAAATTTCACAGTAACTGATAGCCATTAGTCAGAAAATATACTTTTATCTTCAATTACCAATGACTATATCTATAGTCTTAGATAATTATTAAAGTGATGCTTGGAGATACCTGAATTTCTAGGCACTGAATCTAGGCACTGCCATGTTTTCATGCTCTATGGAGATAACAGGATAGCTTTAGTGATAGCCCAGATGGCTGCAGGCTGGCTTCAGCAAATTCACTACAGATAGTAGGGAGCTAGGCAGTGAGTAGCATTAAATATTTATATCCTGATATATAATAGAAAGGCAGCAAGGGTTGATGTCAATAAGCAGCAACGTGTCTTTAGTTTCTCAGCGACATGGCTTGGTAGCCTATTCTGTTAGTACTCTGCAGTGGTATCTCAGTTTTCAAATCTTGGTTCTGGCTTTCCATACTAAGTTTCTCTTTCCTTCTCCATTCTCTATATTTTTCTGTGCAGTCTAAACTCCATACCTTACTTTAATTCTTGTGACTTCACACTACTTCTGGTTCTGTGTAAGACATTTCCATTCTAAGGAGTCTAGAGGCAAGGTCCCAGGCTCATTTTCTTCAAGTTGTCAGAGGTTTCATTTGGACCCAGAGATTCTTATGAATCTTTTCTCTATCAGTAGCAGATGATGATGGTTTGCTCTGATTCTTCTGGCCTGAATGCCATATTATCAATGCTTGCTTTCTTTATTTGTCTGTTTATTCCATGTGTATGAGTGTTTGCCTGCATATATGTCTGTGCATCATACACATTCCTGGTGCCCTGGAGGGCAGAAGAGGCTATTAGATCCTTTGTGACTGGAGTTAAAGGTGGTTATGAGCCACCATGTGGGTACTGGGAACTGAACCTAAGTCTTCTGCAAGAGCAGCAAGAACATTTAACCACTGAGCAACCTCTCCAGACCAGAGCCAATGCTTTACTTTTTGTACAATGCTAAGAGGCCAATACATACCTGCGGTTAATGAGTTTCTCCAGCCCTATGATTTATTGCTTTTTTTCTTACAGGCAACTTCATTGGAGACAATGTCATAGATTTCAAAAAGTTACTCTAATAATGAAATTACTAGGCATCCTTTCAGGACAGGGAAAGATCCTTGTGGTAAGGTAGAAACTCAGGAGCAGGAGAGTGTCTTCTAGAGCCCATCTTTAGCAGAATCTAATAGTAGGACAGGTCAGATAACAAACCTCTGCAGGTTAGCAGTCAGCAGGATTCTGCGGCATGTTCCCCGAAAAGCAGATGGCAGAATGCAAGAACATACTGCCAGGCAAGATGACTAGTAAATGTGCAAGGCCAGGTGACACCTGGCCCACTGAATTAAGGATAAATTTCTATACTCTAAAAATGATTAATAAATATTACTGACAAATTTTGTGGAAAAACACACGTGAGCCTCATCCTACAAGGAACAATTACAAAACAGCTAAGTCAGAACGTTTAAATGGCAAGACCTTCACAAGTTTGCAAGTCAGTTGCTGATGTCTTTTCAGCTCTCTGCTCCCTTCTATTGAGGAGGAGCTGGAGCATCATTATGCCAGGGCTGTTTCTTACCAAGTGCTTGAGGAGGCACTTCAGTTGAATTGCAGCCAGCCAACCTACTTCCCAGGAGTTGTTAGGCAGGTGTGGAGCTGGGGAAAGGCAGGATGTGGGCAGGAGATGAATTAAGACCTTCCCGGTGCATGCTAATGTGCTTTCAGCTACCCTTGCCTTATCCAATAAGGCTGAAATGGGGCTGAAATAACTGAACTCCCCTGTCTCAGTGAAATGTTTGTTTTTACATCCCTTATTGCTTGGTAAAGGATTAAAGAATAAAAGAATGTCTATCTTGTGGCCCTGATTATTAAACATCACACAGAAATATATAAAGCACATCTTGGAGATATTGGTATGTTTTATGAGATAATATAATGGTAAAACTTTATATAGGTCCAGTGGAAATATATTAGGTCAGAGAGGTTGTGGATGAAAAAAATCTGAACAAAGGCAATAATCACAACAGAAATACTCTGCCTCCATCATTCTGGTTCCCTTGACATGAAGATAAACTGGAAGCTCTAACAGAAAACCTCTGATATCTCAATATCTTAAGATGCAAGTCTTAAGCAAGAAACCAATACAGATCTTCTTGTGAATGAGAGGAGTCAGTTATTCAGGCAGCCATACTGCTTGGTCTTCTGTCGGGTTTACTACACTGATGCAAAGGTAACTCTGAGCACCAAGATCTAGCCAGTAATAAGGAGAAACAATGGAAAGTCACAAGGAATGACTTTATATAAATGTAGACATAAAAGTGACACAATTTTTTTTCTATCTATATTCCATTCCAAGACTCATGTGGCCATGATTCACCTTTTAGATCCTCAGAAACATACAGTCTAAGTGCCTAAGAATAAAAGAAATTGATTTGTGGTACTGGGCTCAGTGGGTAAGGGTACTTGATGCCCAAGGATGAAGACCTGAGTTTGGATCCCCAGTGGCCACCTGAAAAGCTAGGCATGGTCATATGCGCCCATATGACCCCAGCAATAGAGTGGTGGAGGAAGACAGAGCAGCACATGCGGATCACCAAGACTTGCTGGACAGTGAGCTTAGGTCAGGGGGAAGGGCAGCATGTTCCAGGTTCAATGGCAAGGGACTAAGGAAACTCTAAGTTTCCTCCTTTGGCCTCTACACAGTACACAGGCACACAAATACACACACACACACACACACACACACACACACACCACATATCACACATCCACACATACAAAATGTTTAAAAAACAGACTAAGGAAACAGAAAATACCTACAACATTTTAGATTACTATCCCTGCCTCTAAGTGTCCTCGCAAAACCTCTTCTCCAAATTCTTTCTGCTTGGAGAGCTCCAACTAGACCTTTGTTAGTCCTCTAGTCCTTGTGTGTCTTCCATTTTCAAAGGTGCTCTTAGCTTCCTGCTTCTCAAGATATGGCTCAGAGAGCTCCAGTAGCAGAAGCACTTCATAAGCTTGATAAAATGCACATTCCTGAATACCACTGGCAAGTTACAGAATGAGGCTTTTTGCAAGTCGGGAATGTGGATGTTTATCTCAAGTGATCCCGAAGTACACTGTGAATGTGATTGCTGGCCTGGAAGGCTTGTAGTTTGTGCCCTTGATTAGGCAAGATCTACAAGTCTTCTCTAACTTGTTTACATCTTGAAACACTTTCTAACAAAATCTTAGTCTCATTGTAGGTACTGGTGATGTTTCTTCCAGTCTACATCCCCACTCAATGTCTAATGCCACATTGGGCACATGAGAGAAGCTTGATGCACATTGCTTATCAGTTCATCAATGGAATGGGTAGCTGCCAAATAAAGTATATTAAAGAAGATTTTTTCAGTTTGGAAAGATACAGACAGAAGGGACATGGTCAGAGCACAAAATTCATGAATGACCGAATTATAGTGAAGTAGAACATGCCCACTTCCTCCTGGCAACACTAGAATTCACCTTCGACTTCCAATAACAAAACAACCAAGCACTTTTTAAAGAAAGGCAAAATGATGGCTTTAGATCATTAGAAACATGCTTAAAGATCTGTTCCCCCTAAGAAGAAAGCAGAATTGTAGATGTAATACCCAGATAGGAGCTGAGACGTTGGAGGAAACACCTAACCACTGAAGAGTTTTGATGTCATCAAAATGACAACATCATGACAAAATGCCATACTTACTCAGGTTTCATTTTGAAAATAGAATCTTGGGATTCTAGAAAAGACCATCTATTTTTACAGAGACAGAGCTGTGGCAAAATGGAACAAATGCTGTGCCACAAACCATATGCATTTATATCAAGTCACTAACCTTGGCTATATGTGGCCATGAATTTATAGAAACAAGCCCCAGGGATTCTGCCTCTGTTTCCAGTGTTTATCTTGGCCTGGTCTTGCCTATGTTCCTACTGCCTTTCTCCTATTCCCCTTCTCTGAACCAATCCTGCCTGGCCTTAAAAACTTGCCTTCATCTGTTTCTCTTCCCTTCTTATCCTTTGCACTCAAAATATAAGTCTTGGGTTATTTAGTTTAGAACTTTGGGGCACTGGTCAGTCAAAGACTCTCATTTGCTGTCACTTTGAAAACAAAGCTTTTAAGTCCCAAGTCAAGTCTGCAGACCCATTAGAAGTGAAATTTAATTAATCCACTTGATGTCAGAATACCAAGCAGTTGCCAGAGACTATGGGGGCCCCACTCTAGAGTCATATAATGATGACCATCAACAGTGAATACATGATTGCCCCAAAACTTGTCTGAAATAGGGGAATGGGCTTTGAAGAAGGGTGAAAAGAAGAATGCCTAGCTCTTCAACATGATCAAAATCTCTTCAGTCTATTGGTCACCTTCTTAGGGGCCAATATGAACAGGAATTTCACAAGTACCACTAGAAGTAATATTAACTTTTATTTTCTGCCAAATGCCATGCTACTTTATCTAATTGTCCATCATGTAATTTTATACACACTGTGGCTCACGTCTACTATCACCATTGTTTTCCAAAAAGGACAAGGAATCAGATAATGTGGACAAATTCACAGGGTTAGGCTAAGAGGAATTTGAACAAAGAACTGATTGGTTCCAGACCATAAATAATACTACACCATAACTGCTAGAAGACTACCACTGATACCATTACAGGAGTTTTCAAGAGTCTGTTTAGCCATAGTGCTGTTTTAAAGGCAGGAACCACATGTAATCTTAACATAGGAATCAGAGAATTGATGTTACAAAGTTCCTTCTGGTGTAAGATACTAGGAGAGAGGTTTCTATCAAGAAAAACATGAGGTTTCAAATGCTGGTTGAAGAGCATAGTTTATGTAAAGGGTTGTGAGAGAGGAAAGGCCATAGATGCTGTATCCAGAAGAAGTTTAACCTAGAGACTCACAGAATATAGATCTGGGAGAGTATGGAATACAGATACAGAACTATAGAATGAAATTTGTCATAACATAGACTTTTAATATGTGAAAAACAACATGGAATAATGGAATAGAATTGCCATGATATGAATTCTTTTAAGTGGGAAAGACTCAAAGTCAAATTATCAAGGTGGACAAAGAGTGACATAATCATCCTTGAAACTCCAGTGGGTCAGCTCTGAACATTTTCAGCTCCTCAAAGGTGTCTCCTATTGCTTCGAGAACCTTTCTCAATACTAAAGTGACTTGATAATAGTCATCGCTGTGTTTGCACATTATGACATTGGTATAGGGTGGAAAAAGTTCTTAGCTCACATCAGGGATGGTTTAAAGGAAAAATCCAGTTCCTGGGTACTGAAATAAAGTACCATTTAAATGAAATTCACTGACTGTTTAAAAATAAAATTACAGAGAAATCTTGTGAATGTTTTACTTTTATTAAAGTTCTTAGTAACCTAGTAAATTGATACAGAAGCCAATCAGCAACAAAGGTGCTTATTGAGTTCCCATTACTTTCCAAGCAAGACAGAGCAGATGTTTATGTAAAAATCCTTTATACTAACTGTCAGTTTACATTTTTCCAGTGTCTTTTATCCCAACTCATCATAGGAAAATTAGATTCATAAAAGTATTTATTCTGCTTTTCCATCACCACTGAATGTAAAAAGTTTTAAAAGCTTTAAAAAACACTTAAGCTTCCAATTCCTTATTAGAACAGATTAAAAACTTAATGAGTGAACAGCCAAACAACCACTCTACTGGCAGACAATACTAGAATTATGATCATAGCCATCCTTACCAGAGAAGTCAATGGAGGTTACAGAGAAACTGTCCCAAATGAAGTGTCTTACCACCTTTACTTTTTGAGTTTCAATCACCATCATTACTGTGTGTGTATGGTGTGATGTGTGTATGGTGTGTATGGTGTGATGTGTGTATGGTGTGTATGGTGTGTGGTGTGTGTGTGTGTGTGTGTGATTTGTGTGTGTGTATGAGAGAGAGTGAGAGAGAGAGAGAGAGAGAGACAGACAGACAGACTGTGGGCCAAATAGCAGCAAAAGAGACAGAAAGAGGACACTTTTTTATGACATCAAATATCAAATACATTTGTTTTGCCATAGCCATAATTAATAATTTAGATGTGACATTGACATGTTCCTAAAAGGCAATCAAATAATAAAAGTGTTTACATATTTTCTATACCAGTTTTCCAATTACATATGATGCAAAGGTAGGTGGTGTTACATGGAACTCTAGAACCTAAGTTCTGAACCCAAATTGATGAACACAGGTTTGGGCCTATGTCACAACCAGCAGGGTGTTGTAATTGCGACATTCAGCTATGATCTAGTTCAGATGATAAGCAGCTCTGCCTTCAACAAGCATTGTCCTGGAACTTAATGCTGACTTGGTGAGCCCTAACACTGGGAATATCTTGGTGGTCCACACCCCTAGGCCTGAATAGTGTTTATATGCTGGAGGAAGACAGGCTGTTGAAGTTCTGTCAAAATTCTTGTCTGTTGAAATTCTCTTGCATGTGGCTGGATGCACTGGTCTTGGACTATCAGGCACTGCAACAACAGACTGTCCGTAAGTATCTGGGCCTTAAGCCTACCATAGTGCAGTGTTAGTCTTAGTGATTGATCTGTGCACTCAGGATAAGGCACAAGCTGGTGGTAGCACTAGTGGCCTCAAGCATGACGAGTTTAGGAACCAATCCAAACAGTGATTCTATGCAGAATCAGTAACATCTTTACCTGCCTTGGCCACAAGGAGAGCATTATGGGCACTAATTACTTGTTCTAGGTACCTCCTTAATTCAGTGTGAGCAACATAGATTTGGAACAAATCTGAGTGTGTGTCGCCCTCTAATGGTGAAACAGGAAAAACATGTGCAGCATCTATTCCTGGCAATCTTGGATTCTGGTGCCACCTAGTGTTAATATAGTGGAAGTGACTACCCACTCAGGGAATATAAGTGGCCTCTAGAGACTTTCTAGAGATAGGCACACACACACACACACACACACACACACACACACACACACACACACACACACGACAGGTTAAAAAGACTAGATAAAAGTCCTTGGATGTACAGATAACATAAATGGCCACAAACACCAAGAACTTTCAGAAAACCGTGACCTCCTTGGATGAAATAAGTAACCAGAAAATAATTAGATAGTAGTAAATACAAGAAAAGCTGAGGTACAGAATTGAAAACAGCTATGTTAGTGACAGTTGTGTAGCTTGGTCTACTTGTGGGACCCCTAACAGCAGGAGCAGGGCTGTCTCTAACACTTTGGCTGACTTTGGGGAATCTATTTCTTATACTGGGTTGCCTTGCCCAGCCTTAATACAGGAGAAGTTTACTGCAACTTGATATACCATGCTTTGTTGATACCCATGGGAGGCCTGCCCCTTTCTGAACAAAAACAGAGGAAGAGTGGATGGGGGATGCAGAATGGAAATGGGGGGATGGAATGGGAGAAGAGGGAGGGAAAACTTCAGTTGGGATAAAAAATAAAAGAATAAATTTAGAACAAGAAAAGCCAACATGCTTGAAGAAAACAAAAAGAAATCAGTCAATACACCAACAGAAAATCTTCACAAAGAGATAGAAGCAATTCCTAAAGAGAAATAGAATTTCTTGAGTTGAGACATACATTCAGTAAAAATTAAAGTGAGTGAAGAATCACAAGAATTAGTTGCTCAAAGGAAGAGCATTTGAAAATGCACATTCCATGGATGAAAAACAATAAATAAGAATAAATGAAGAAAGCCTACAGAGACTTTAGGACAGTATTAAATGGGTACATATTCAGCTTACTGGGGTTTAAGTGGGTCTTGAGAACACTAAAGGTGAAAATATCCAATGTTCTACATTCATTCAAAGAAACAGTAACAGGAAAGGGTCAAAGCCTAGAAAGAGGTACAAATATCTAAAGTCTATGAAGATCAAAGGTCATAGTCACATTTAATTCAGCTCAATCTACCCCAAAGGTACTTATCATCAAAAGATTAGAAACAACATATAGGTGCAACTCAGATGTCTAAGAGTTGACATCTCAATACGTCAGGAAATGTACTTACTCAGGTGTCTAACAGTTGACATCTCAGTACATCAGGAGATGTACTCACTGGGCCATTTCCAGCCCACAATTTCAGTTTTCTGCACTGTGGATCTCTTACCTATCAATTTACTTCTATCTTTCATTTTAAAGCTTATTCTTCATACTGAAAATATGAATGGTTTACATACCATGTGTACAATATTAGAGTAGTGAACTTATATGATTACTCATGCCAGAGAGTTTTAGACAACCTGGTGAATCTTATTAACATCTCTTCCTTTCAGTTTAAAAGACTTCTTTTTGTGTTTCTTGTAAGACAAGTTTGGTGGATATGTGATCTCAGCTTTTGTTTGTTTGGGAATGTCTTTATACTTCCTTCATTTTTAAAGTATGGTTTTGTTGGGTTTAGTATTCCCTGTTGATATTTTTTTCCAACTTCAACTCTGTGAAAAATCTTATGCTATTCTTTCCTGGCCTGGACTGTGAATATAAGCCACATTACCAATTCTAGATTATGAAAACTCCAATACATGATTCTCTAACTCTTTTTTCTTCTTCCAGTTTGATGACAACTTTGGGATAGACATATTGAAGTTGACAGACATAAATGACATAAGTAACATTAGTCACTGGAGTAGAGTCTCTAGCCAATCAGGTACATCCAATTTAGACTTACACACATGAAAGATAAGCAGTTCTGTCAAAGTATTGAGATCTATGGGTTTACTGTTACTGTTCCATTACACTAACATCCAGGAAAAATGAAATACAAGACAAATACATCCTTGGTGCTACAGGGAAGAAACCAGAGCTGCCCACGTCCTACTGTAGGCGATAATGGCCAACTCAGTAGGACAGCTCAGTTCCAGGAACACAAGGGGGGGGGGCATCAACACAAACCTCTACTGTGTTATTTCACCTAGGGATGGCTCTTACTACAGTAGTGAGCCTGAAGCCATAAGATGGATCACTTCAGTGTGGTACTATTCATATATCTGATCCCTACTTATGTTCATGTTCAAAAACAGCAGATTTATAATTTTAATTATCTACAACTTGTATAGATTTAAATATCTTTTATAAGTGTTCAATAAGTCTTATACAAGCAATCCCTTTTTCTTTAAGCTGGGCAATAATTTACAGATTTCTGTGACTTGCACAACTCGTTACAGCCAGTGCCTAGGGGAAAACTTAAGAGAGAAGCAGGGAGCACTTTAATCAGCCCACAATTAATTCTATTTAGGCTGCCTCCATGAAATTCAGCACCTTAAAGAACAGTAAATCATTCAATTACCAATATTGACATATTATTTGGCCCTGAGGACAAAAGCATTGTGTTTGTATTTTCAGCATTGGATTTAGGAGATGATACAGAGGCCACCTGTCCAGAATGAGCAACATTTGGGAGGCATTCTAGTGATTCAAAAGCTGTCACTGACTCTATAGGATAAGAACTTGTCCCAGGAACATTTATTGTTGGATTCAGGACTTTTGATACATCTGTCATGTCACCAGAAAATAGCAGTTTCTTTAAAAAGTAGGACTAGAGATATAGGTGAATTATAGAACTATTGTCTATTGTGTTCAAGGCTCTAATGTCAATGCACAACACTGAAAAGGTAAAATACAAACAAATGAATAAAAATCAAAGGCATGAGCCCAACAAGAAACCACAATAAATTTGAAGACACGGTTCTAGAATTAAACAGTTTTGTTGTGAGTCTTTAATTTGTATACAATGTCTATAATGCCTCTATAGAAAATGCACACACTCCAACAGAAAGAAAAGTGAATTAGAGTAATCCCAGTCTCATAACCCACACCCAGCTTATGGTAAACCCAATGTATAAATTCATAAATCTAGGCAGGATGGATTTCTTGACAAAATGTTTACCAATAGGCATAAAAAACATGGCTTCAGATCCCTGGAATCTTCATAAAATGAGAACATGGTAGCACGTCTTTGATGGGATTGAAGACTAGCAGTTATAGTTACAACTTAGTATATATAATATCTTAGATAGAACATATTAAGTATTAGATTCAGGTTCTTTAGGATAGGACACCTTTGAATGATCTTTATAACATGCCATTTACCTATGGATTTTAGTATGTGTTTCTTGCTTGATATTGTTTGCATTGGTTGTAGTTACATCTTATCTAGGTCATTATCCCTCATTAATTCTGGACAATATTTGATAACCATTTCTTTGTATATAGTCTTGTATTAGTTTAGAACCTTCTTATTTAGACAAAAAGGGGGAGATGTAGTGGGTAGCCATTCCAGCTTGGATCTGGAAGTTCCAACCCCCATTGAGACTCTGGCAACTGTCATGCCTACAAGGCGGGGCCAGGGGAGGCGCCTGGAGACCCAAGAGCTGGATGGGCCAACGCTCTCTCTGTGTGCTCTCTCTGTGCGCTCTCTCTGTGCCGGGACCCTGAGCCATGGAGGTGAACAGAGCAGAGCTCCAGAGAACACTGCTGGACTGCGATACACCTTCCCCAGACCCTGCGACCTACCTATCACTTAATTTGTGAGTTATACCATTAAATAAATATCCTTTTAACTACGTGGAGTGGCCAAAATAATTTCACTAATACATATCTGTAACTCCAGTGCTCCTATGTGGAAATGTGAAATAAAGGCATGAGAACCCCTAGATGTATATGCTACCTAGCATATATAGTGGGAAACAAGAAGAGACATCCTATCAAAAAGGTAGATGGTATTGATTAATACCAGAGGTTCCTCTGACATCCACATGCATACTGTGGAACGCATTTGCCCCCACATACAAGTTTACACATCACACATGTACACACACACAAAGATTTTAAAAAACATAAATCTGATATTAGGTTAATAATTAAAACGTTTCAGTTGCTCATCACTTCATTAAATATGAAATACAAAAATCCTCACCATGGCCTACAAACCTCA
Organism: Peromyscus maniculatus bairdii; assembly: GCF_049852395.1. NCBI lineage: Eukaryota > Metazoa > Chordata > Mammalia > Rodentia > Cricetidae > Peromyscus > Peromyscus maniculatus. The sequence continues at coordinate 54,198,511 of NC_134875.1, forward strand.
AATCATGCCCCACTACCTTCTACTTCCACAACCTGACCTATTGTTTCTCTCCAATTGGCCTTCTTTAAATTCCTCATTAACTTGCCCTTCTCTCATCTGGGTCCTTGAGAAGACCCTCTGCCTGGAATGTCCTTTACTTGTGGTTATATATTGTGTCCCCCAATATATTGTATACCCTAATAAAACTTATCTGCGGTCAGAGAACAGAACAGCCACTAGATTAGACATAGAGGCCAGACAGTGGTGGCACACACACCATTAATCCTAGCATTCCAGAGGCAGAGATCCAGCCGGATCTCTGTGAGTTCAAGGCCACATTGGAAACAGCCAGGCATGGTGACACACACCTTTAATCCCAGGGCTTGAGATCTCATGTCTTGCTTGGGAAAGACACGTGCCTTTAATCCCAGGAAGTGATGGCAAGTATATAAGGCATGAGGAACAGGAACTAGGGCTTTTAAGCTTTTAGGTTTTTCGTAGCAGTTCAGCTGAGATCCATCTGGATGAGGATTCAGAGGCTTCCAGTTTGAGGAAACAAGATCAGCTGAGGAGTTGGTGAGGTGAGGTTGGCTGTGGCTTGTTCTGTCTCTTTGATCTCTCAGAATTCACCCCAATATTTAGCTCCAGGTTTGCTTTTATTAATAAGACCATTTAGCAATTCATGTTACATTTACTGTTAAACTTTTTCATCCAAATAGCTTCTACTTGTCCTTCAGGTTTATGTTCAAAATGTCGCTTCCCAAGGCAGACCTTCTGTGTGTCCTCTGAGCAGCTCAAGCCATCCATTACCTGCTCTTATGGCAGCCCCTTGACTTTCAGGATTTATAAACTTCTACAATCTGGTTCCAAAACACTTTTAGGGAGGGAAGCATCAAAAGAGCAGGCTACAGAGAGCCAGGGGAGAAATGAGGATGAAGGTCCAGAGTAGGCATCTAGAATACATCTTGTGTTTGAATTCAACCAAAAGAGTTTTGGGAAAGTCCTGGGGAAGAAAAGAAGGGACAGGGGCTGACAAGTGACTCCATGATTTGTCTGATCATCTCCTTTGCTTTACTACTCACTGATGGTTGTGACTGTGAGAGATAGTATTTTGATGCTCCATTTCTGACTGTCATTCTTAAGAAGTCTGAAGACAGACCACTGGGCCTCTTTGATTTGAGTTTTTCTTTGTTGGTTACTAAGTAATGTGTAGATGAAGTTGGTGTCAGGGAATACCTGGGTAGGGATCAGTCACATCTTGCACCAACTCGGTATTTAACCTATAGTCCCATGGTCCTAAGTGCTCAACTCCAAAAGAGGGCATTGATCATTCTAATCCTACAGTGAGTGGGAATTTAGTGGTCCTCTGTGTGGTCTGCTTCTCAGATTTTCTTAATGTTCCTTTGGGGTTACAACTTATGTCATGTTTAACTACTTGGCGATAAAGTTTACAGATAACCATTAGAAAATCTGGAAGGTCTGAGCCTTGTGGTACATATTCAGCTTCTTAAGGGGCCTAGGCAGAAGGATCACAAGTTTGTTTGAGACTAAGTGTACACTTCTTATTCTCTAGACATCCTAATTACACATGTCATCTAACCAGATATTTAAGTGTGTTGTATGGGGGTTGGGGAGGTGAACTGCAACATGATCTTTCTTCTCAATTTTGGATGCACAGCTCCTGCAGAATTTTTACTGCATATGTGTGTATTCAGTATATATTCAATACCAGAACCTTCTTTTATGCTCTTTTAGAACAAGACTAAAGGATGTTCCAGTTTTAACAGCAATTCAAAAAGCCAGCTTGGAAGCAAAGAGATAGCTCACTGGGTAAAAGTACTTGCCACACAAGCCTGATGACCAGAGTCAGATCCATGTGACCCATGGTGGAAGAAGAGAATCATTTCCACAAAGTCATCCTCTGGCATTTACACAAGTACATGTGTCATGGCATGTAGACTCTCATCCACTTCACACATACACACACACACACACACACACACACACACACACACACACACACACACACATAAATAATAAAAAAATATGCTTTTTAAAAAAGTCAGCCAGCTATGGTAGCACATACCTGTAATTCCAACACTCAGGAAGCTGAAGCAGGACAATTTCCATGACTTCTGGGTCAGCCTAGGCCACAGTCTAGGCTACAGTATCTCGTCTGAAAAAAAGAAAACAAGATAAAAGCTTTATTATATTTAATAAAATTGTTTAAAACTGCTGAACAAAATTTTAGTATCAGTTCATACTGAGCAAACACTAATGAATTATGATAACTAATATACATGACACATATTATACATATTATATATAGTCCAAAGCACTACTAATATCATTCTCATCTTATGGAATAGGCTATTGGAAGCTCAGATCATACTGTCCAATTTTCTTGAGGGCACATGGCTAGCAAACATGGAGACCAGACCCAGGACAGGACATAATGGCTCACCCAATTTAATGGTAAATCTATACTGTGGACTAAATAGAAGCCTTTCAACATGAGATACAGATTAAGTGACCAAGAGTTAAATATGTCTTATGAACATTATTAATATTTACAAATAAACTGTGTTCTTGGTTTGACAGGGCTCTTTGATACAATCTTTTTCAAAATGACTATTCTAGGAGCTGGAGAGATAGATCAGATGTAAAGAGTAGTGGTTGCTCTTCCATGGGGGCCCTGGTTAGGTCTTAGCAATCACATGGCTTCTCACAGCAATCTGTAACTCCAGTTCAAGGGAATCTAATGCCTTTTTCTAGCCTTCACAGGCACCAAATATAAACATAGTGCCCAGACACCAATATTCATGATGGTGGTTTGAATTAGAATGGTCCCCAAAGGCTTATATATTTGAATACTTGGTCCTCAGTTGGTGGAATTGTTTTAGAAGTATTAGGACATGTGGCCTGGTTGGAGAAATTATGTTAAAATCACTGGGGATGGGCTTTGGGGTTTGAAAACATTCCTAGTTAGTTCTTTCTGTCTCCTGCTTGTTTCCAGATGTGAGCTCTCAGCTACACCTGCCTGACGTCATGAGCCCCCTGAAACCATGAGCCCCAGATGAAATGGTTTTTGTTATTGTTTTATTTGTCTTGGTCATGGTGTTTTCTTGCAGGGATAGAAAAGTAACTAACTCATTCATAAAATAAAAAATAAAGGAAAAAACTTAAAGGACTGTGCTAAAATGTCTGGCTTCTGAATTCAATACAAAACCCTTAAAAAGAAAGTTTGCAGGGAGAGATGAAAGAACTAACAATGGCTCGGTCTACTGCTACATGGCTCCCCTCTCCTTCCCCTCCTCCCTTTCACTCCACAGCCCACCCCCAACTCCTCTCCAATCACCCTGGAATGGAGTTGTGACAGACTTTCCAAAAATATGGTTTCATTTCCCAGCACTGAGCCAGGAAATACTCAGCTTCTCAGAGCAATCACACTGAGGACAGCAGCTGACTGGGCCCCTCAAGGCACTGCTTTGTGTGAAAAGACACAGCAGGCCTGATTCTGCTGCTAACCATTCACAGAGCTGTTACCGCAGCTCTCTGACATCGCCAAGCTGGTTCAGGGGAGCTGTGAAATTCCCAGGCCTTTTAAAGGAGATCATTTTTTTTTTTTTTGAAAACTGTCTTTATCTAAATCTGCCCTAACTGGAGTTCCCTAGAGAGCAGGGACTGGTAGCTGAGAAGACACTTTCTCAGCAAGATGACACTCTACCATCTGAACTAGAATTTTTCTTGAAAATAATACATTGCAGTAGATGTCTTAAGAAGTTGATTGAAGGGCACCTTTTTAGAGTCAGTTATACCCTCTTTCCCCTCTCGAGTCCCAAGCCAGTATGCTGCTCTTTCCCTAGGTTTTAAACCAGTAAAGAAAACACAAATTTGGACATAGTAAGGAAAGATTTTATTCAAAAGGATTAATATGGGAGGGAAAATATTTTAAAATAATCAAAATTGTTTTAGTCTTGTTGAGTTAACACACACACACACAAACACACACACACACACACACACACACACACACACACACACAGCCCTACCTCGCATTCTAATCAATATATGAAAACACTCAGAGGAGAAGAGAAACAATGAGGAGAAGTCCTAATATTATAAGTAACTTATGGAATGTGGCCACTGTTTCCCCTGAGGCACTCTTAAGTAGTGACTGATTATTTTCTTACATCTCAACAATCTTGGAGACAGGAAGTTTGCTATTTGGTATCTCTATTCCCATTGCTATTTCTAACAATTTACTCTTATAAACATCCAGTTTTGCTTATGTCATCTGACTACTGCAGCCTCTCCTGCCTTCTCCAGCTGTAACCATTCTTTCATTTATCAGACTTTGGCCTCTTCCTCCCTTACTATCTTAGTGAGGGGTTTATTGCTGTAAAGAGACATCATGACCATGACTACTCTTATAAAGGAAATCATTGAATTGGGGATGGCTTACAGTTTAAGAAGTTTAGTCCATTATCATCATGGTGGGAAGCATGGCAGCATTCAGCAGACATGGTGCTGGAGAAGAAGCTGAGAGTTCTACATCTTGATCTGCAGACAACAGAAAGTGAACTGTGTCTACACTGAGTGTAGTTTGAGCATAGGAGACCTCAAAGCCCACCCCCACAGTGACACATCCTTCAATAAGGCCACATCTCCTAATAGTGCAACTCCCTTTGGGGGCCATTTTCTTTCAAACAACCACCACACTTACTCAAACCCAGTCATCTTGGTGACATCAATTTACATACAGATAATTTTTCTAAATTCATAGCCTCTTATTCATTGACCTTTCCATGTTCCTTGTTCTTCCCCTCCTCCTGATCTTAAGCATCTGTGCCCGAAGATTCCTGAATCTACTTCCCCTTCTATACCACTCACTCTAGCAAAATGTTCTCTGTCCATAACTGCTTCTATTTCTATTTTGCATTTTTCAAGTACATCCATTACAATCCAAATTTTTAGTTCATTAAAATCCCCAGTCCATGGACACTTGAACTTCCTCTTAATCTGTCAGCTACATTTTCTTTGTCTTATTTTGCATTCGCCCATTATTTCAATAATTCTTGTCAACCCCGTTAAACATTATTTGGCCCTGTGTCATTTGGTTCAATCCATCTGAAAAAAAATCTGTAAGAATGTTGTTGCCTACTTTTATCATGCCTGCATCAGAGTGTTCCATGCCTGCATTAAACTTAAACAGGAGAAAGACTAGAACCATATCTTTTTACAACTGCCATTTTCATGCATATTCTTAACACTACCTTCAATTCTGATGAATGTCTTCAAGCAATTCAATTTCTCACTCTCTAATAACAGAACATTTTAATTATTAAGCATGCATTTTAGTTCTTAATGATTATAAACTTAAAAGCCAGTGAGGCAGAATGGCACACATCAATAATCTCAGCATTTAGGAGATGGAGGTAGGAGAACCATGAGTTCAAAGCTAGCCTAGGCTCCATAGGATCTTATCTTTAAAAAAGTCATATATACTTCTATGTGTCCTCTTAGTTAAGAGCCTGTTCTACCATTTACTGTCTATGGGAACTATGTCATAGTTCAAAAACTATATGTCAAAAACTATATGTCAAAAACCATATAGGTTTTTGCCTGCACTTTTGGGGGGGAATAGCAGTACCTAATTAAAATAGGGGCATAAATGCAACATGTTACCATAGGTAAAGAGCTTACAGTAATGTCTGAGACATAGAGGCCTATTCAACTGTTTGCTATTTGAGGTGTTATTATCTCTCTTGTCTGCTGTTATAATGAAAGAGCTGTCATTCTTTTAAGTGAAAGCAAACTTTCACTTGAAAGCAAACACATTTGCTGGTAGCCATTCTTTTTCATTTTTACTAGGAGATTCATTCAACTAAACAAGTGTTCACAATGTGCCAAACACTTTCCTAGACAGAGCATATAGGCAAGTATGAACTTGCAGCACTCAACTTAAAATAAGTCCATCAAAGCTGATTCAGAATATGAAAAGTGCCCATCAAAGAAACAATAAAGGTATTTGGGTTTATAATATAAAGCGTATTATAGAGTAAATGTTTGATAAATGCACACTGGCTTCCATTTTTTGTTTCAAGATTATGGATAAAGAATAAATTAAACTTTATGTATGACTTAGTAGCCATCAAAATCATTTAACTTTCTCAGACAGCAATGTGAAATGTCAGGATCAACTCTAAGGTCCAAATGGATTCTAAATCTCCTTCAATTATTAAAACTGACTAGGCAAGATCCCATATGAGCTTTTACCAAACTTATCCACCACCATCTGTGTCTATTAGCTATGTCTATACTTTGACCTCTGATTGGTCCATTCTTCATCATTTTTAATGTTACACCATCTTTGCTTTAGGACTTCCTGTTTGGTCTCACATAATGTGGTGTTACATAACAACATTTAAATGATACTGGCCTGAGTGTCATTCCCATTTTATACTGCCTTAGAACCTGTGTGACCTCAGGTTAGTTACTTCCTTAAAAGCCTTCATTATCTTATCAGTAAACTGAGGACAATATTAATGTCTACTTTACAGGTTGTTCTGAGTACAAAATGAGATATAACACATAGGAATTGCTTATACAATAGTTGATCTTCTTACAATGATTTGTCTCAAACTTTAACTCTAAATGCTAGATGTCCTGAGCCTCCTCCCCATGTAAAACCACATTATTGCTTCTATGTATTTTCTTCCTCACTTGTTAATCATTTAATTATCCTTCTTATTGTTTCAGGATCCCTTCAAAGCTAATGTTTCTATATAAAATCTAACAACCAAACTAACATTCTATCATAATAAACAAGGCCCAGAGATCAGATTGAATACATTTCAACTCTCACTTGATTCCATCTTTACCCTACTGATTTTCACAAGTGATTATCCCATTTTGGAGTACATTCTTAAACTAAAGTAGTTACCTGGCAACAACACAGAGAAAGTCTCAGACAAACTATCCCTGACCATGGAAAATCCCTTATAAAGGAGATTGACTTTCTTTTCTGGAGAACGGAACAGGGTGAGGTGAGTAGATGATACTTTAGAGCCACAAGAGATCAGATGTGGCAGGACTCTTAAGGATCAGCTTCGGTTTTGGTGAATCACACTGAGAAAGTGGAACTTGTCTCCTGGCTATCTAACTGGTTAGAGACAGAATTCAGAACTTCTAGTTCCCTTGGTTTCCTACTGTTCCCCCCTCCCCTAGAAACCAGACTCTACAACTTTCTGGCATTCTGGGGACTTTTCCTATCCCCATTTCAGAGCCTTAGAGCCACCAGAGTTGAACTATAAGGTTGAAATTATTTCAGGAGGAAACTAGGCAGTTCCCTGTTAGAAGTTGTTTAGGCTTTTGTACATCATTCTGATTCAACCTGGCCTGTGCTTGGTCCCTCTATGAGGCTTAAACTTGTGAGCAGACATCAGCAGGGCTGCAGCACACTTCTTTGTACAGGAAGACAGGCAGCCTGAGAGTTCTGGGGCTGGGCTTGAGTGCCCCTCCTTTGCCACGTCCTCTTGGATATCACCACACCACTCACCTGGCAGGCTTGGGAACTTGAAGCTCTTGTTTATTTGTCATTTGCTCTAGCAGATGGAGCCAAGGTGCCCAGATGGAGACAAGAAGACAGCATTTAGACATTAGCTTAAAGTAGATAGGCTCTGAAAGTCTCAGTGTAAATTAGTCACAAAGTCATACTTTGAATATATAAGTGAGATGTTAGAGGTAAGTTGGTTTGTTTTGATGTAAGTGAAATTAGTTATACTCTCACTTATTTGTAATCTATATATTTCCTATGTTGGGAAGGAACTCTTCCTATGGGAGAGGCTAAGCAAGCCAGGTAATCTCTGGGTCCTTAAAGCCGAGGTAATTTGTTTCCATTGTTCTTCCAGTTCCACTCTATCACCAGGATTTCCCCTCCCTACACTCCAGAATCAGCAGGTTCTACCTTAAAATCATGAATCCAGAGAAACAGCTTGACCAGACTACAGATCATCTATTTTCTATCACCTCTAATATTAGCTGGTCTCCCCTTAAAGTCAGAAAGAAAAGGAAAATTGGATCTATGGATAAGTGATGGCACTGTAATCTTTCTTCAGGAAATAGGCCAGCCCCAGCACAGAAGTCACACTGCCTTCTAAACTAGTCCCTGTTAACAAAGACCAGATCACTGGAAAGGCCTCTCACGGAGATACATGTATGGATCAGCCGTATCAAATCCTGCATTGGGTGATCAGGGGATTTGTGAGGAATGGTAACATTTCTCTTGCTTACAACGTATTTAGCCAGGTTTTATAATGCCTAGAAAGGGTATACCTATTTTCACAAGATTGTATTTTCTTATTTTGTAATGGTCAGACATTATACTTTTGTTCCAAATTATGTGAGTTTCAGACAAACTTGAAAAACTGTGCTTTTGTTAAATTACTTTTTCTATGAACTTTTGGTATTCCAGGGGGGAAAGTTCAACATTTTACAGAATTAGTTTAGAAATCCTGATAAGTGCTAAGGGGTGTCCATGAATTCTTCCAGTCATCATCATTAGTGCAGCAGGTGATATCTGCAGGTTCAGACATGGAAGGTACTACAATGAACTATTACAACCTGGAAATCTGCTGTGGCTGAAGTCTCTAATACCCATGACCCCTGACCCCTAAAAGCCACTATATGGACCAAATGAGACATTGCTTCAATATACATTATTTAAAAATGACATCTACCACAGGTTCTGCAAAGTCAACTCTTAAGATGCCCAAGTGCATAGGAAGTGATGCTAATAATAAAGAATAATTTCTGCCTGGTTGCAAGTCTTCTGTCTCTAACGGGGCAGGGGACTATGCAGCTCTCCAATAAGATGCTCACCAGCCAACTCAAATCCTCTACCACAAACACTTCCTCCAAAGAGATCATAACTCTGGCTTTCCTTCTGCCAGAAGGAAATTTGAAAATAAAAACAGTGACTGATGTGACTCATTCCAATTATTCTCTTTTGATATTCTAGGAAGCCCATTTCAAGGGTGTTCTTTTCATTCTGATCATCTTTTGGGGTGCCCATATTATTCTTGGGACTGAAAAATATTACAAATGAATAGACATTCTCTAGCTTGGAATTCCTCCATGACATTGATATATTAAGTCCCATGATACTCAGATGTAAATAATTATCTCAAAAGATTTAACTTGCATAATACACACAACTTGCCAGGAACTATTCAAATACATTAGTACCATATAGGCTAAATTAATTCAGATTTTACAGTGACGAAACTGAAAAAAAATTGACATTAAATGACTTTCCAAAGGTTATAAAGATAACATGTTGCAGAGCCAAGAATAAAATCCAGAATGCCTGGTTTATGTACTAGGTCACTTATTTTATTGGAATTGTCCGGTACATCTATGAGAAGATGTGATTTATTCCCAACCAAGTAGATACTTTCCTTCTCTTTTTTTGCTTCCACCAACCACTCTCAACACACCTCAATGGTACTCTTTTTAGACAATCCACACAATACTTGTGTACATACAGCCTTAAAGAGACATGCCACTAAAATTTGTGGGGAAATGAGACAAAAGCACAGATGGAAGTACACATATCCTACATCCCAAAGTTTTAGTGAACAGTTGAACAAAATGTTTTGTCCTCTTAATCTGATAAAAAAAAATACTCTCAGAAGAAGCTGCAAGTCCAGCTTTGCAGGATTCCTGGGCTTCTCAGAGCCCTTCACAAAGATGTAATGATGCAACATAAGCTGCCCTACCTCCTTCTCTCTTCCCACTCTGGCTCTATCTTGCACCATTATTTTTCCGTTGTTTTTATTATGTGTGTAGGCAGACACTCTAGTGTGAAAGATCCATCCATACTCCCCACAGTAGCCACCATCACTCTCAAAGGATATGCCTATTACTGGGCATCTGCCTTTAAGATCACAGACCACAGAAAGAGGCTTCAGAAAGCTCTGCAAGTAGGTTCTAAGCCATTTGAAAGAGAAAGAAGGAGAGAACTCACCCATAGGAAGTACTATATAAATCTGGGCTATGATTACTCATCACATGAAAATATAGGCAATAATATGACCATATGTGCAAATGAGACAGACGCCCATCCCTTAAAGTGGCAAGACAGCTCTGATTGCCCGTGCACAGAATTCCAACATATTTTGGCAAGACTAGATTTCTGAGGTGTGGAAACACAATCTTCTAGTCCAGATCTCCTCAGTTTTCATGTGTGAATTCAAACACATAGAGAAATAAATGTGCAACATCAAGTTGTAAGCAATTCCTTTAGCTCTTGATAAAGAAGATTATGAAACAAAAACGAAGAGGGGAGGATGTCACAAGCACATTCTCGTGAAATAGATATAGGTGTGAGGGGTATTAGTTTTTCTTCCATAATATATACAATAAGTTGTAAAGAAGATATTTAATGTAAAAAATCAAATAAATGAAGTGTAAGACTACCTAAATAGTATATGTTGAGAAAACAGAAAGGTGTGCTACTCATTATTATTTTCTCCAGAATTAGAAATTTCCCCAACTAGAACACATTTCTTTGAATTTTGGGTTCATATTTTCTGGGAGCAATACTTTGAAATATAATTATGTGTCGGGAGACTATGCATTAGCCCATTTTCACTCAATAATATATTATCAATAATAAACTCATAACCAGATGACCAAGAGCTGGAAAGCTAGTTTAAAGGCATGGGTTTCCCCTGGATTGCAGGAAAAAAGGGATCTCCTGTGCTTTAGGGGTCAAAGTCAGAAAACCAGGACACAGAATTTCTGTAATTCAACAATTGTATCATTAAAAGTAAGTAACTAACATACATACATATGTCATTTTTTAAATGGGCAAAAGATTTTAATCAACATTTTTATAAGGAAGATGTATAGATGGCCAATAAGCACAAGAATAGATGAATAACATCACTAGATAATTAAGGACTAGAAGTCAAAATTATAATAAGATACCACCAAAAACCCATTAGGGAAGCTAATAATAAAACAAACAAGCATAGCGATTTATTAAAATAAATGTATATATAGAATTATCAGGTGATCCAGTAATACTACTTCTTGGTTTGTAACCTAGATCATTGAAAATAGGCACTCAGATATCTGTACATCCATGGTCATAGAAGCATTAGTCACAATAGTTAAGTGCTAAACTAACCCATGTCTTTCAATAAATAGATAAGCAAAATATGGTATACATGCATAATATAAGATTATTCAGTTTTATAAGGAGGAACATTTGAACAATGCAATAACATGGATGAATCTTGAAAAATCATGCTAAATGAAAGAAGCCATTCATAAAAGGAATATATTGTCTAATTACATATATATGCAATATTTAAAGTGTGGTAGAGATCTAAAGATAATATCAAAAGAGGAAACTTAAATGGCTGAGAAGCACATAAGGAAATATTCAACATCCTTAGCCATCAGGGAAATGTAAATCAAAACTACTCTGAGATTTCATCTTACTCCACTCAGAATGGCCAAGATCAATAAAACAAATAGCAGCTCATGCTGGTGAGGATATAGAGTAAGGGGAACACTGATCTATTGGTAGTGGGAGTGCAAACTTGTACAGCCACCAGCTGTACACTGATGGAAATAAACATGGTGGTTCCTCAAGAAGATGGGAATTGATCTGCTTGAAAATCCAGCTACATCACTTGTGGTAGTTTGAATAGGTATGGCACCCATAGACTCATGTGTTTGAATGCTTGGCCAATAGGGAGTGGCAATATTAGGAGGTGTGGCCTTGTTGGAGTAGGTATGTCCTTGTTGGTGGAAGTGTGTCATTGTAAGGGTGGGCTTGGAGGTCTCCTTTGCTCAAACTATACCCAGTGTGGTACAAAGTCTCCTTCTGTTGCCTGCAGATCAAAATGTAGAACTCTCAGCTACTTCTCCAGCCCCATATCTGCCTGCATGCTGCCATGCCTCTCACCATAATGATAATGGACTATAACTCTGAAACTGTAAACCAGCCCCAATTAAATGTTTTCCTTTATAAGAGTTGTTGTAGACATGGTGTCTCTTCATAGCAAAAGAAACCGTAAGGCATACCCTTGGACATATACTCAAAGGACACTCCATCCTACCACAAGGACACTTGCTCAACCATGTTCATTGTGGCTTTATTCATAATAGTCAGAAACTGGAAACAACCTAGATGCCCCTCAACAGAAGACTGGATAAAGAAAATGTGGTTCATTTACACAATGGAGTATTACTCGGCTGTTAAAAAAATGAAATCTGCATGTAAACGGATGGAGCTAGAAAAAAATTATCCTGAGTGTGGTAACACAGACCTAGAAATATAAGTAAGGTATATATTCATTTATATATGGATGTTAGCTGTTAAGTCTTCAATAAGCAAGTTACAATCCATATAAATAAAAAGACAAGGTATAGAGTAAGGGATTAGAGAGGAGGGATAGGTTTCCCTAGAAATGAGAAACAGAAGAAAATAGTTATTGAGGGAGGATTGGAATGGGAGGCTCAAACAGGGCTGGAGGAAAGAGAGGACTGAGGGAAAGAATATGGGGAGGGACGACTAAAACCAAGGGCCAGTTTGAGTGGTGGTATGGAAACCTAATACAGTAGAAGTTTCCTATAATATACACATGTATGAAGGTGTTCTAAATGAAATATCCAAATCATGGGAAGACAGAGCCCCAACTGGGCATCTCTCATGACCAAATGAAGCTTCCAGTGCCAGAAATGGGTTACATCTAATAAGAGTTTTTTGCTAAGTGGTGTCCCATAGGAACCCCCCAAACCACACAGGCTATTGCCAAGGCTATTAGGTGCCCTTCATAAACTGACAGTAAGGTCCTATTGCTGAAGACAACACCTATACAACTCACCGAACATAGAGATATTGAACATGTGATTAACTGGAGCCTTCACTCATATTGGTCAGTGTTCATAGTACTGGAAGGTACTCTGCATGCTACCAAAGAAGAAAGATAAACACCAACCCAGTAACAAACCAACCCCCTTTGATCTACAATGAAGATCTGCTTGCAAGATTAGCTAATGAAATAGTACTACAAAACTTGTAGGAGTAACTAACCAATATCTGATTGAATATAAGACACACTCCAGGAGATGGAACTTAACTCCAACACTGCTTGAATAGCCAAAAATATGAGACCAGATAGGCCAGGGGCCTAGGGGAAAGCCAAATATTACTTTTCTTCTAATAAAACATAGCAATTAAATGACTCCTAACAGCATTCTTCTAGACTCATAGATCAGTGCCTTGCTCAATGGTCATCAAAAAAGCTTTCTCCAGCAGCAGATGGAAACAAATATCGAGACCCACAGCCAGACAATGTGCAGAGAATGGGAAAACTTGGAACACTCAATCATAGATGGGATGTCTCCATCAAATCCCTCCCCTCAAGGCTCAGGGAGCCCTGTGGAAGAGGAGGTGGGAAGTGTGTAAGAACTAGAGGGTGTAGAGGACATCAAGGAAACAAGACCTTCTAAACACAGCAGGACCAATGCTCATATGAACTACAGAGACTGTGGAAGCATGCACAGGGTCTTCACAGGTCTGTGCCAGATGAGATCCCAGTACTCAGAGGAGAAATGGACACATACTCCCATCCCCAATCCAGAAGCTATCTCCAATTGATAAAAAACTTGCAAATGAAAAATTAGTTTTCTCCAACAGAGTCTCACTGGGGATACAAACCTTAAGGGTTGGCTCCATGCCCAATGGTAGATGACCAACACAAAATGAACTCAATAGCATATTTGGAGGGTCTATGTTCCATAATATTTTGTCAGGGCATTTTTTAACCTTGTAGGTCCTTTGTGTATATATTATAGCTTCTGGATTTTTGTTTTTATGGGATTCATGTGTATACAAACATATGTTGTTGGGAGCAGAACATGGAGGTCCTTGAGCCCACAGATCTCCAGAGAACCCAGGAATGTTAAGCATACAGTATTGCATTTCCAATGGGAAAGATGAAAAACTTGTTTTTCCATCCAGAAAGCTGAGAATTGGAAATGATTAACTGCTTGGTCATCTGCATTATCTGTTGGGCCAGGCCATATGAAACTCCTACAACCAAGACCAGAGGCTAGTAATCTAAATGACCCTTAGAGCCAGAAGCTCCCCCAGGATAATACAACCATTTGGGATAATGGCCCAAATGACCTCTATGCTATCTGTATGACCAAGACCAGGCCAGACTCTTAGGCGCCTATCTCTAGAGATAGGTAACCTATCTCTAGAACCCATCTTCTTGGAAGAAATGACAGGTATCCTGAGTGGAGTTTCAATGTAATTACACTTCTTAGTGCACCTGGGATTGTATTACACCAGGAAACTTTTTCCCAAATTATACTGGGCTTAAATACATTGGAAATAAACTGCGTGTTATTGAACTCTTCAAAGTCTGATCGAGGTTGACAAAGTCATTCTGCATCAAGTTTTAATTCCTATCTCTTTGGGCAGTTGGCTTCCCTGTATGACATCTGCAGGGGCCCCTCAGTGTGTGTCTCTTTGTCTGTATGTTTCTTGTTCTTTTTCTCTGCTTCTTTTTCTTTGTTTGTTTATTTTGTCCTATTCTAGTCTGTTTATTTTTGTTTTATCTTTTTTCACATTTTTAATAATTATTCTTTAGATGCCTGTTTGTTTTCTAACAAGGGTGTAGATATGGAAGGGAGGGGAGGTGGGGAGGCTCTCAGAGGAGTTGGGGGAAAGAAAACTTTAATCAGAATATACTGTATGAAAAAACTTATTTTTCAATAAAAAAGAACAAAAAGGTTTACTTTGTGAAGATGAAAAAAGTTCTGGAGATGGATACTGTTGAAGACTACATACTGATGTAAATATAATAATGCCACTAAACATAATAATAATAACATAATCTAAAGATTATTTTGAAATGTTAAATTTTGTTATATATGCTCTACTACACTAAAACATTATTAACCATATAAATTATTATTACCAACATCCTTCTAATTCTCATCAATTCTATATAACTAGTATTTGTAGGCATTTTTTAAAATATAACCAATTGGTTGCCTCTTCCCTGGGTAAGACTATTTGTTTCCCACAGCATTCTTTAGTTGCCTATAGCTCTTTGCCTAGGCCTACAGCCCCATGAGATAAACCCCATTCCACGTCAGCATGTCTACTAGTGCCATCCTAGTTCAGATCTTGTTTAGGCAGCCCTGCTAAGTCATCATGGGGGTAGCGTCCCTGACATTTCTATGACATGTAATCTCCCAGCAGACTTACTATTCCTCTTGACCTTACAATCATTCTACACCCCTCTTCTGTGATATTCTTTCAGCCTTCGGAGTTGTGTGACAATGTATCAAGTGGCCAGCCCTAAAATTATGTACATACAAGGCACCCAGGCAGGGGAATCAGGATCCGTCCCTGGTGCATGGGCAGGCTTTGGGGAACCCAGTGGCTGTGGTGTGACGCTTTGCACAACCTTGGTGCAGTGGGAAGGGGCTTGGACCTGCCTGGGCTCAGTGTGCCGGGCTCTGCTGACTCCCCATGGGATACCTTGATTTGGGGGATGTGGGAATGTGGGGTGGCTTGGGAGGGAGGGCTGGGGGGTGGGAGGAGGGAGAAGGTGGGATCTGTGGGTGGTATGTGGAGTGAGTTGAAAATTTCTTAATAAAGAAAAATGAGCCAGGCGGTGGTGGCGCACGCCTTTAATCCCAGGACTTAGGAGGCAGAGCCAGGCGGATCTCTGTGAGTTCGAGGCCAGCCTGGGCTACCAAGTGAGTTCTAGGAAAGGCACAAAGCTACACAGAGAAACCCTGTCTCAAAAAAAACAAAAACAAAAACAAAAAAAAAAGAAAAGAAAAATGAAAAACATCTGAAAACGATTTTAAACTGTTCTTTTTTATACTTATGTTTAGTAAGATTATTAAATATTTTAGGTAATATTTGCTTCCCAATAATCAAGTTACTTCAAATATAAGCCTTTGGCTGAATTGGTTTTTTCCATCCTTTAGAATATATAAACATGTACCCTACAAATACATATATTTTTAAATTAAAACTGAATTAAAATTCAAAATATAAAAGATAACCTCTAAATTTTTTTATTTTAGATACAAAGTATCCATATTTATTTTAGTGTTTTGAAATGAATTTCAAAATCTTGGAATAAACTCGATGCTCCAGGATCATATTTGCCCTAAGGCTGTAAAACAGGTCACACTGTCCTTTGTTTTGAGCAATTTGAAAATTGAAAGCATAGAGCAGAGTTTCTCAGCCATGGGACAATTGATATTTGGGAGCCAATAACTACTGTTGAAGTGCTATCCAATGTACTGCAATGTGGTAGCAGTCAGGGTCCCTTGGCCCTATGCATTACATGGCAGTGGTAAGAAAAGTACAATAAGCCCTTTGAAAGACAGGCTTTGTGGGGGAAAAACCTGGCATTCTTTGGACAGAGAACATGCTTATGTTAGACACACATACAGGTACAAACTTCAGCTACATGAAAAATTTACTGACAAAGTTGGGTGAAAGTAGGGAGATCAGTTTACTGAAAATGTTCAAATGATTGGTACCTTGCTAACACCGATTACTCTCCAGGTCAGCAGAAGGGCTGTTTCCTATTGAATTTTATTTCTATGACAGAAATGACTTCTTTGGGGTCATTTCTATATTGTTGCTAGGATATGTGTGTGTGTGTGTGTATTTATTTATACTATACATAAAGAGGCTTATTGTGAAGAATTGGCTCATGCTATTATAGAGACAGAAAAGTCCCATAATATGCCATATGTATGCTAAAGACTTGGGAAAACCAATGATATAATTATATCATCTATGTCTCATGAACTGAGGAACAGGAGAACCCATGGTGTAAATCCTAGTCCAGGAGTAATGTGTGTCCCTGGAGCAAAACAGAGATGGATTTTCCCTTTCTCTTTTTTGTTATGTTTAGTTCCTCAACAGATTGAATGATGCCTGCCTATGTTAAAAAGGGCCAAATAATTACTAGATCCACCAATTAAAAATGTTAATCTTAGCCGTGGATGTCTGCATCCAGAGTCCTCAGTCCTTGGAAGGGGTTTCTGGCACAAGTATTAGGGTGTTTGGCCATCCCATCACCAGAGTAGGTCAGTCCCAGCTGTCTCTCGACCATTGCCAGCAGTCTTTTGTGGGGTTATCTTTGTGGGTTTCTGTGGGCCTCTTTAGCACTTTGTTTCTTCCTTTTCTCATGTAGTCTTCATTTGCCATGGTCTCCTATTCCTTGTTCTCCCTCTCTGTTCTTATCCAGCTGGGATCTCCCGCTCCCACAGGCTCTCTTTCCCTTCATTGCTCCCACTCATGTCCAGGTTGTTCATGTAGATCTCAGCCATTTCTCCATCATTGGGCGATCCTTGTGTCTTTCTTAGGGTCCTGTTTTCCAGGTAGTCTCACTGGTGATGTGAGTAGCAGTCCAGTGATCCTTGTTCCACATCTAGTATCCTCCTATGAGTGAGTACATACCATATTTGTCTTTCTGAGTCTGGGTTACCTCACTCAGGATGATTTTTTCTAGATCCATCCATTTGCCTGCAAACTTCAGGATGTCATTGTTTTTCTCTGCTGCATAGTATTCCATTGTGTATATGTGCCACAATTTATTTATCCATTCTTCAGTTGAAGGGCATCTAGGTTGTTTCCAGGTTTTGGCTATTACAAACAATGCTGATATGAACATAGCTGAGCAAGTGCTCTTGTGGGATGATTGAGCATTTCTTGGGTATATGCCCAAGAGTGGTATAGCTGGATCTTGGGGGAGGTTGATTCCCAATTTTCTAAGAAAGCACCATATTGATTTCCAAAGTGGTTGTACAAGCTTGCATTCCCACCAGCAGTGGAGGAGAGTTCCCCGAGTGCCACATCCTCTCCAGCATAAAGTGTCTTCAGTGTTTTTGATCTTAGCCATTCTGACAGGCATAAGGTGATATCTCAGAGTTGTTTTGATTTGCATTTCCCTGATGATTAGGGATGTTGAGCAATTCCTTAAATGTCTTTCAGCCATTTGAGTTTCCTCCCGGGTGGAGCGCCGGGAGTCTAATTAGCGAGAAAGAGGAGAGTTTATATGAGTGAGAATTGTTGAAACCAAGGTTGGATAAAGCACAGGGACAAATAGCCAAACGAATGGAAACACATGAACTATGAACCAAAGGCTGAGGGGTCCCCAACTGGATCAGGCCCTCTGAATAGGTGAGACAGTTGATTGGCTTGATCTGTTTGGGAGGCATCTAGGCAGTGGTACCAGGTCCTGGGCTCATTGCATGAGTTAGCTGTTTGAAACCTGGGACTTATGTAGGGACGCTTGGCTCAATCTGGGAGGAGGGGACTGGACCTGCCTGGACTGAGTCTACCAGGTCGATCTCAGTCCTCGGGGGAGGCTTTGCCCTGAAGGATATGGGAATGGGGGGTGTGCTGGGGGAAGGGGAGGGGGGCAGGAAGGGGGAGAACAAGGGAATCTGTGGCTGTTATGTAGAACTGAATGGTATTGTAAAATAAAATAAAAGGAAAAAAAACATAGCACACAGTAAATGTAGCAGTGTAGAAATAACAACTTAAATATGATAAGTTAAAGAACCATTAAAATAATTACCTTTTCCATTAAAAAAATGTTAATCTTATCTAGAAATATACTCAGAGACAATAATGATGATGGTGGTGATAGTGATGATGATGATGATGATGATGATGATGATGATGATGTTTAATCTGGGTAACATAGGAAATTAATAATTAATAGGTAACATAGGAAATTAATAATCAATGGGTAACATAGGAAATTAATAATCATACTGAGCTTGGTTATCTAGAGGCAGGAAGGATATCAAAGGATATTTATGTTGATTGAATATACAAGGTGCTCAGCTGTAGAGATGGAGAGGTATCTCAGTGGTTAAGAATACTGCTCTTCCAGAGAACCCATGTTTGATTCTTAGCACTCACATAGCAGCTCACACTTTCTGTAACTCCAGTTCCAAGGATTCTGATGCCTTCTTTTGGTCTCCGTGGGCTCCAGGCATTCACATAATATGTAAATATACATTTAGGCAAAACACTCACACACAAATAAAATAAAACTGACAAAGATACTCAGGTGGCTACTATACAACTTCAAAGAATTATGGTACTAAAAGTCTAGACCAGTCCTGGATCAGTGAAATGGTTAATGACTAATTTGCCCAAGAGTGTCCCATTGTACCACTAAAAGTCCCAAATTTGGCAAACACACTCAGTCCTGGGCATGCTAGGATATTTGGTGACTCTGTAACTAGCAATGTCTGCATTAGTGGGAAGGCTGCTAGAAACATATTAAGCCCATCCCCAGACATACTGAATCAGAAACATTAAAGGAGAAGCCCAGCAATATGTGCCTTAATAGTCAATTCTGATACATGCTGAAATATAAGAAAAACTGTTTGTGGTGGCTATTCTTGGTTCTCAACTTGACTACATCTGAAATTAACTAAAAACCAAGTGGCTGTGAAAGATTCTTTTTCTTAAAACTCATTTGAGGAAGACCCACTTTTAATCCAGATCTTCTGAGATGGAAAGACCCACCTTTAATCTGGACCACACCTTCTGCTGGCAACCTGTATAAAGGACACAGAAGAAGGAAGCTTGTTCTCTTTGCCTGATTGCTCTCTGCTAGCAAGTCCATTCCTTCACTGGTATTAGAGCCTACTTCTTCAATATTCCAGTGCATACTGAAGATCAGCTAAGACATCCAGTCTCATGGACTGAGCAATTACTGATTTATCTTACCTTCTGTTGGTAGACAGCCACTGTTGGACCAGCTGGACCACAGCCTGTAAGCCATTCTAATAAATCCCCATATATACATATGTGTGTATGTATATATGTATATATATATATATATATATATACATTCTATGAGTTCTATTTCTCTAAAAAACCCTAACTAATACACTATCCAAAATAAATCATTTTGATGGCCTAGAAAAAAATATTCAGTTTGTCTTTCAGGATCATTTCAAACTGTCTTCCTCTAATCCTTCAAATGAAATATGCTATTGAGAGGAAGCATGTTGTTTTGCTTTTGTTTCATTTTGTTTTCTCTTTCCAAGTTGTATGTGATTGTTAGGTTAAAGCTTCATATGAAAAGAATTAATGCATTAGTTAGGTATTTACTGAATACCAACTGTGCTTTCACTATGATTCCTACCACATTATGCTAATGTATTCCTATCTAAAGTTTGTCAGTTGCATTGTCTATAAATTGGAATTAACTCATGTTGATTAATCAGTGATATAGAATTTTGTATATTCTTATCAGCTAGAAATAAATGCCTATGTTGCCACCATCAGTATAGCATCCTTTTCTATAAGGCTGAGCTTATAATAGAATCCAAGTATGGTGGTGAATGCTTATATAGCAATTGAGAGGCTGAGGCAGGAGGATTGTTAGAAGTTCAAAGTCAGCCTGGGCTACACAGACACTACCAGGTCAACCAGTGATATTACATAGCAAGAACTTCTGAGAAAAAAAAAGAGTTTATAATAGAAAGGAAAGTGAAATAGAAATAGAAAGGTAGCTGTATATGCATTCGTGTGTGTGAAATTTTGATAAAATTAGATCACTGTAAATTGTATGTCTAAGTTTTGACCTACAGAGCAAAATACATTATTAAAATTGCAAGAGGATGCATGGCATTTCACAACTTAGCAGGGACAACTTAGCAGGATTAGAGATGCTAGAACTGGAGGCCTAACTGCAAATAAAGGACTCAAGAACAAAGAACAGTAACAAATATCTGCTAAAAAAAGAAAAATAAATAAATAAAAAAAATAAGGCCGGGTGGTAGTGGCGCACGCCTTTAATCCCAGCACTCGGGAGGCAGAGCCAGGCGGATCTCTGTGAGTTCGAGGCCAGCCTGGTCTACAGAGCGAGTTCCAGGAAAGGCACAAAACTACACAGAGAAACCCTGTCTCGAAAAACCAAAATAAATAAATAAATAAATAAATAAATAAATAAATAAATAAATAAATAAATAAATAAATAAATAAATATAAGAAGGAAAAAACAATGGAGCACATTGAAAGGACTTCATGTAATGTAAGGTATGGAGCACATAGAAAGGACTTCATGTAATGTAAGGTACCACTGTGAACCTGTAGTGACTGGCTGGTAAGCAAGTCTCCTTTACCACCCCTTGCCTGAGGTAGAGTGCTGATTAAACGGAAATACAATGTCCCCAGCCCTAACCAGTTATATTGAATTCAGGGTCAAGAAGGCTACTTGATATCTGGGCAATACATATAATTATGCAAAGCCCACGGCTCTTTATTTTTTTCTAAAGCATGTGCTACAAACAAAGGATTATAAGGAGTGAATGGGTGTAATGTGTACTTGGAAATATCTAAGTGAAAAGTTTTGTGTGCCTATTTCAATGAGTTTGTTGTTATTAAGCCTAATAAAAGAGTAATGTAGCAAGAACCCACTTTCAACTTCTTCATAATGAAAGTGAATGCAGAATGAGACTGATTGGGAGTGCAACATGCTTGATCCTATCCAATATTTTCAATTATCTCTATTAAATTATGTTGTAAGATGGGTTGATTAGCAATACATTAACTCATTAACTTTGAGTGTCTTACCACCTTGTGCTCTCTAAGAATGGCATCTAAATGCCCTCATTTATATGCATTTGATTCACTCACACAGGCTTTCCAGAGAGAAAAATAATACTCACAATACAAAAAAGTGCTAGCAAGACAATACCATAATAATTCTAAGGAACAATATCACAATTATGCCTTCATATTCTGACAGCATAAATCCAAACCTACTTTAGACAGAAACTTGTAAAAATAACAGGCAGATGGTATGTGGAAATTCATGCAGCTTAAAAAAAAAAAGCAATAATATTGTGCTTCGTGTTAGATGAGCTTCTTCCTTGAAAGGAACTCAGGTCTCAAGACTTAAGCTCTGTCCTTTAGTGCAGTGTACTTTTTTTGAGTTACCCATAAGTCTAGGTGAAGAGAGCCATGCTATAGGAGAGCTTCTAGGGCCACATGCCTCACCCCTTTCTGTACTGTGGAAAACAAATGGGCCTTCAGAGACAACTGATACCTCCTGCTCTGCTTTAGACACGGTGGTGGCCACAGAAGCAAAACTGAACCTCACTATTCATCCATGTATTGATTCATTAAATCATTGCTAACAGGATACAGATGTGTATTCACTTAGTGAATTTTACTAAAGCTCTGGGCCCATTTTCAACACTTCTAACTTCTCATGTACATCTAATGATAATACCAGATATTAACTATGGAGATAGAGGTCTTCTTGATAACACATTAAGATAAAATTCATGTCATACAATTCATTCACAGAAAGCATGTAATTAAATGATTTTTAATATATGCATAGAGTTATGCAACTGTCACCATAATTAATTTAGACCCTTTTTATCATCCCCAAAATAAATACAGACCTAAGACAATCCAAAATCTGAATCATACTGTGTATTCTTGGACAACTCACATAACTTTTGTTAATATGCTGAAAATATTGTGTGAAATTCTTAAGAATTAATAAAAACATATTTAAAAAAAGAAACTCTGAGGCCCTGCATTCAATCCTTACTACTAGGAGAAAAAGAGAGTGAGTAATAAAAACTACTTTCTATTTGTATTTGTAAAGATATGTCACTTACGGATACTTTATATAAATGGAATCTTGTATGGTATTTTGTGTCTGGCTTCCTTCGTTTACTATAGAGTTTCTAAGGTCTATCAATATTGCAGCATCCGTCAGTACTTCATTCATTTTTATAGCCAACAAAACTCTCTGGTATGCTTATATGAAGATTTTTTGTTCACTGTTTGCACCTTTGACTATTATAAATAATACTAAGATGAATGTGTGTACAAATTTTTATGTGGATCTATATGTTCAGCTTTCTTGGCTATACATCTAGGAATGAAATTGTGCCAAATCAAATGGTAATTCACTGTTTAAGCCTTGAAGGTCTTCCATGTTCTTTTCCAAAGTAGCTACACCAGTTTATAACCCTGTTAGTAATACATGAAAACTTCAATTTCTCTACATCCTCACTCTTTTAGGTATTTATGTGATACTTCATTTTTGTTTTGATTAACACTTATTTTGTGAATAATAGTATTGAGCATCTTTTCATGTGCTTATTGGTCATTTTTGTATGTTTATTGGCAGATTACCTTTCAGTTCCTTTGTCTACTTTTAACTGTTCTCCCCTTTAATTATTGAATTATCAATGTTCTTTATATATTGCGAATATATATCCTTTATCAGACATACAATTTGTAAGAATTTTATCCTATTCTATGAGTAGTATTTTCATTATTTTTTATACAGAGTCTCACTATGTAGCCCTGACTGGCCTGGAATAGTCTATGTAAATAAGGATGGCCTCAAACTCAGATTCATCTGCCCCTATCTCTGCCCCTGCCTCTGCTTCCTAAGTGCTTGGATTAAAGGCATGTACCACTACACCCACTATTTTCTGATTATGTTACTGTTTCACATGAGTCCCAAAAGTTTGCAATGTTGAAGTCTAATTTATCTATTTTGTTGTTGCTTCTGCTCATATTTTTAGTGTCCTATCAAAAAATCCATTGCCAGAGTCAGAATTTGAAGGGTTTTTAGTTTGAATTTGAACATCCATGTCTTGGATGCATTTTTAATCAAAGTCTGTATACTGTGTGAGATGAAGGTCCAACTTTTCCTTTTCCATATGATTTTCCAGTTGCCTGGGCACCATTTATTGAACAAAATACACTTCATCCTTATTTAAAGGTTTTGGCATACGTTTGTCTAAAACTGACTAATTGGACATGGTGACATGTGACTGTAATTTCAGCCCTTGGAAGGTAGCAGCACTTGGAAGAGGATCTCAAGGTCATTCTCACCTACATACTGAGTTCAAATCCAGGAAGGACTATGTGAAACCTTTCCCCAAAAATATTAAAGATAAAAATAAACAAAACTGTGGCTGGAAATATGGTTCAGTGGTTGAGAGCACTTGTTGCTCTTCCAGAGAACTAACAATCAGTTCCAAACACCCACATGGCAGCTAACAACCATCTCTATCTCCAGTTTCACAGCATCTAATATCCTTTCATAGTCTTTGTGGGCACAAAGAACACATGTGGTATGCAGATACATGTGGAGGCAAATACTCACATGCATAAAAATAAACAAATATTAAAATACTTTTAAAATAAAAATAAATGAATGGAAAAAACCAACTACAGATCCATACACTTTTCTCTCTGTAACATATTGTTTTTATTATTTTAACTTTGTAATAAGTCCTACAATTTAAAAGTATGGGTCTTCTACTTTGATCTTACTTTTCAAGATCATTTTGGCTATTCAGAGCAAATCAAGCTTTACAATTCCTTGTAAATTTTATAATCAACTTTTGAAATTTTCCAAAGAAGCTGGATCAAATTCGAACAGTATACAGTCCCTCATTTATTTAGCCATGATAAAAAGTTCGGCCGGGCGGTGGTGGCGCATGCCTTTAATCCCAGCACTCGGGAGGCAGAGCCAGGAGGATCTTTGTGAGTTCGAGGCCAGCCTGGGCTACCAAGTGAGTTCCAGGAAAGGCGCAAAGCTACACAAAGAAACCCTGTCTCGAAAAACCAAAAAAAAAAAAAAAAAAGTTCGATGAACATTTACCAGTTAGTGGTGATACACCACAAAATACAACACAGTATACATCTGGATAACATATTGTTCTTTAGTCATTAAGAAATATTTGTTATAAGAGAGCCAAGTGAGATATGAAATGTATAATAAGAGTCTAATTTATTCCAACACATAGCTTCAAATAGGCTATTGTTCAGTTCTTTCCCAAGAGTCATCAGGAGAAAAAAGAATGAAGATGTATGATGGGAGTGGTAGACATGTTATAGAAGGACCACCAGTTTCAGTAGAACAAAGGGTCCTGATTAATGCTTACCTCACATAATGCACACAAAATTTATATCCACATATAAGTATTTAATACTTTGGACTTCTGCACTCTATTAAGTACAACAGTGCATACCAAGAAGAAAAAACAGAAAGAAAAAGAGCAGAATAAAGGAAGTATATTCTGAGTTGCTATTATACACCAGACACTGTGCTGTATGCAGCCATATGCCTTGGCTTAGTTTCATAAAATATAAGAAGAGTTTCCTGTTCCTGGAGCACCACCTGTATTCTAGTTAGAGAGAGAAATATGGAACACCATGGAAAAATACATGCCCTCTGTGATGGTTAATGTTGTCAACTTCATAGGCTTTAGGTTCACTAAAGAGACAATGTCTAAGTGTGTCTTTGATGGATTATTCAGATTAAGTTAATTAAGATGGAAAGAGCCACCCAAAGAGTGAGGGCTAGGTTACACCTGAGGGATAGGGTACTGATCCAAGAAAAAAGGAGAAAGTGTGCTGAATATAAGCATTCATCTTCTGCTTCTTGACCCTCAATGCAATGTGACCAGCTGCCTCAACCTCCTGCTGCTGTAAATCCTTCCACCCCCAGCACACATGATAGATTGTACCCTTGAACTGTAAACCAAAATACAATTTCCCTTCCTTTAGTTGATTTTGTCACAACAATGTGACAACTAATACATCACTGCATTAATCAAGGTTCTAAACAGTGTTTGGACTATTACAGACTATGTGGGCATTTGAAGTCATATTAAATGCATTTTGCATCATAAGATAGCAACATTTGGGGCGTTTGAGGAATATTTAGGAGGTGGTTCCTTGCTGGAAAGAGTGTATCACTAAGGGCAGCTTTTGAGGTTTTAGAGCCCAGTTCCCACCTCCTGTCCTCTTTCTGTTTCCTAACTGTTAATACAGTGTGATTGGCCAGCTTCATGCCCCTGCTGTCCTGACTTCCTCGCCATGGTGGACTAAATCCTTCTAGAACTGTAAGCCAAAATTAACCCTTCTTTGCTTAAGGTGTTTTTGCCAAATTATTTTACCACAGCAATAAGAAACTAAGATAATTATCCTTTTTTCAAGCCATGTAAAATTGTCTAGTCTAGAGTTTAAATCTGAAAGCTCAAAGAAGAAAAAAGTCAATAACACCAGAAGGTGGAAGAAGGGCTCTGGGATAGTGGCTGTGGTTATGTGAATTCACATTCAATAGTATACAGAATTCTAGTTGCAGATAAAAGGGGCTTCTATACAGTGGAGAGTCAGCAAGAAGAATGAGTTCTAAATGGTACCATTAAATAAGAGTTATATCATACTAAACCATCTCTTCAAAGCTAGACTTTGTTAGAAACAAAGGTTCTGGTTTGTACTCCATCTGCTTTATAGTCAACTGCTTCAAGGTTTGGTTAGGATACTGTGAAAGGAATAATCAAATTGCATGACTTTCTCTTTGAAATCCACAAGTGAAGCTTAGGCACAGAGAGAATGATAAGGAAGACAGTCCATGTTTCCAAGCTATACTAATATCTCGTGTTGCTGTGACAGAATCCTCTTGTACACTGTAAAGATTTGTCACTTGAATTGGTTTAATAAAACACTGATTGGCCAGTAGCTGGTCAGGAAGTTAGATGGGAAAGCCAAACTGAGTAATGCTAGGAAGAAGGAGGACAGAGTCAAGGAGTCACTAGCCAGACACAGAGAAAGCAAGATGAGAATGTAGTTTTGAAAAAAGGTACCATGCCGCCGGGCGGTGTTGGCGCACGCCTTTAATCCCAGCACTCGAGAGGCAGAGCCAGGCGGATTGCTGTGAGTTCGAGGCCAGCCTGGGCTACCAAGTGAGCTCCAGGAAAGGCGCAAAACTACGCAGAGAAACCCTGTCTCGAAAAAAACAACAACAACAACAACAACAAAAAAAAAAAAAAAAAAAAAAAAAAAAAAAAAAAAAAAAAAAAACGAGAAAAGGTACCATGCCACATGGCTAAGCATAGATAAAAATTAAGGGTTAACTCATGCAAAGAGCTCAGGACCCGGCACCAATGCACAGCTGCCTCCCAAACAGATCAAGCCAAAAGACTGTCTCACCCATTCAGGGGGCCTGATCCAGTTGGGGGCCCCTCAGCCTTTGGTTCATAGATCCTGTGCTTCCATTCATTTGGTTATTTGTCCCTGTGCTTTATCCAACCTTGGCTTCAGCAATTATCGCTCATATAAACCCTCTTCTTTCTGAGCTCGTTGCATGAGTTGGCTGTTTGAATCCTGGGACTTATGCAGGGACGCTTGGCTCAGTCTGGGAGGGGGGGACTGGACCTGCCTGGACTGAGTCTACCAGGTAGATCCCGGTCCTCGGGGGAGACCTTGATCTGGAGGAGGTGGGAATGGGGGTGGGCTGGGGGGAGGGGGAGAGGGGCGAGAGGGGGAGAACAGGGGAATCTGTGGCTATTATGTTGAACTGAATGGTGTTGTAAAATAAATTTAAAAAAAAAGAAAAAAATTTTAAAAACATATAGAAAATTTTAAAAAAAATTAAGGGTTAATTTAAGTGTAAGAGCTAGTTAGTTATAAGCCTGGACTACTGACCGAACATTTATAAGTAATATTAAGCCTTGGATTCAATTATTTAAGAAGCAGCTGCTGGATATTTAGGAACAGGCAGACAGGAGAGAAATTTCCACCTACATGGTGATGCTAGGAAATTTGAATAATAAAGTGTCCAGAAAATCTATTTTAATTTATGTTTTGGAAGGTAACCTAGCAAAGGGGTCTAAGAGCACAAACTCTGGAGTTAAATTTTCCGAGTTTGAATACTAGCTCATTATTAGCTGTATGACCTTGAGCACATTATTTTACTTCTTGTTGACTCCATTACTTCTCCTATAAAATTTAGTAGGATGGCATGAAAAGTAAATGTACCAATGAATATAAATTGTTCAATATAGCATCTGGTATGTTGCAAATAGTGTGTCAGTTTTAGCATTATCATTGGACAGATTCTGCATGTGAATCTACTGAATAAGATATTGAATGTTTTGCATAAAGTGACAACCATTCATTCTTGTAGAAATTCAGAAGCTTTTCTTGCTCAGTGATTGTATTAATTGATGCAGTGAAAGAAGGTGAGATTGGGTCAGATAAGTAATTAGTACTCACTACAGAAATATATTCCAGTCTCTAATGAATGAGTGGGTTCATTATTCTTCTGGGCTTGGATAGTAAGTAGATTCAGGCAGTCCATTCTTTTCTTAGATAGAATCTAGAAACTTGAACTAATCTTCAAATAGTGTTGATTTGTCACTTGACTCTGGGACTATTCTACATTAAATTGGTAACCTGATGTCTATTAAAGTGATGTTACCTTTATTGTTAAGAAAGGAATATACTTTATAGTTCAGGTAACAGAAATGATTTATTTTGTACACTCTTCATATTCATATTTCATCAGGCATTTTTCCACTTCCTCTGATAACTTTGCTTGTCACAGTAATACTCAAATATCAAAATATAAAGCTTTTTTATTAAATGAATTTCTGTGTATGCCTGTGTGGTTTCATTTGAAAACTTAATGAACTGAGTCTCATATAGCCTCAATGCATTCCTGTTGTTGGTTAAAAAATAAAGCTTTGTGATAAAGATGTTTGAAAGATTCTTAGATGTCAAGTTTCTAAACAGAAGTAATATTAGTAATAGCCAAAGGATTTTGAGTGCCTACTCTTAGGCCTGACTCAGAACCACATGCATATTTCATTTGATTCTCACAATAATCCCATGAGATAGATATTATGATCTCCACTTGGCATATGTGGAAACTGGAGCATAAAGAGGTTAAGCAAATTTGCCAAGGTCACAGAACTAGAAAGTGATAGAGTTGAGATTGAAACCCAGCATCTCTGTATGCTACATTCTATCAACAGTAGTCTTCCTTTCCATTTGGGTGGATCCTGGCTAGGTATACTCTGCCTCATTACTAGGAAGATGAAAAAAATGTGACCGAGACAGTATTTACTAGGCACACATGTTAATGTTAGCCTAATTTATATCCTTCTTAACAAAGAGAGAAGTATAGCTAGTCTTTTCCTACTGAATTTTTCACTTCTTTAGACAGATATATATCAAGAGACTGAAATACTCACTGTACTAAGTCTCTCATTTCAAATGTCCTCCTTTCTGCTAAACTCTCTCTTTTGTCATTCCCAGTTTCTTTCAAGACCCCTCTCCCAATAAAGAATTCTGAGCCTAATTCAACTCTCGCACCTCTAAACACAGTCTGTTGTACACGCCCTCAATACCCCTTTTCTACTTAGTATCCCATCAAAGCAGCATAGAGGAATGTATATACAGTCATAATATACCAAATGCATATGAATATTTACATCCTAAGTAAAAAAGTGAGGAAGAGTTCATTGTCAATTCTGGGCAGAAAACACCGAGCACAAATAGAAGAGAACCACTAGGGTGGAGTTGTAGCTAGGTCCTTGTAAATTTGCTTTGCTCCTCATTATCTGTGTGAGTTAGGACAAGTGACTGGACTTCTTTCAATTACATTTGTCATACGGGAAGGATAACATTAAAACTTCCACAATGTTTATTTTGAGAGTTCAATGAATTAGATATAAATTACTTGGCATAGAATTTGACATATATAAACACCCAATGAGAGACACTCTTGCCATTGAAATCATATGAATCCTTCTCAGGAGCATACTTAGCCTTTGGGGAAGGCACAATATAGAAGAAGAAAACAGTAATTGATAGAGTACAGATACCACCCCCGGTCAGCACCTACCAAAAAGAAGTAAGTGGTCCAGAACTCTACAGTTTGCTCATTACCAAGAAAGCTAGAAAGAAACCCGAGGCTGTGCACAGGTACAGCTCTTAATCTCCCACTGCACCCAAAAGACAGAGAAAAATGTCAAACCTCAGGATACCTCCTTTGATAGTAAAGCCAGTCCTCCGAAGTGAGCTGCTATCCCAACACCTTTGCACTATGGCTATCATTGAATAGACATGCAAAGCTCCAAACATCCCTAAGTATCTTCCTGAGTGTTCTGACCCATGGAAACCTCCCCTCTCCTTTACACATGGTTCAGGCACTTCCTTGTTCTACATTCGGTGTTTAGCTTAGAGAAAAGGACAGTGCCATTGACTAAATCTAATTCCTTATACTCTGACTCTCACCCTATGAAGACCATGATTAACACTCTACTTTCAACTATTAATTTCCACTGCGAGGTTAATTGAACTTTTGTATGGTAAATCTTGGAAATATAAAACATCTCTAATGCCAAACACTTAAAGCAAATAAGAGGAAATTTAAACTACAAAAATCTGATGGTCTCTGGTAAAATGGGACCCTATCCAAAGTCTGGGCATTGCTAATGCTGTCTGCAGGAGCTTGTCCTACTTCAAGTACAGTTGAAGTGACAATTGTTTCACCGTGTGCAGCTGCTGTATGCCTTTTGCACCACACGTTCAAATAATAAGAAAACCACTCACCTGTTTCTATCCTGTAAAGGCTGACTTGTCTGAACACTGGATGGCAAAAGCCTCAGGGATCCTGGAGAGAAGCAGTTGTTTGCTGATTGGCACTTCATCTAAGTAGTAAGGACATCCACTGAAGACAAGATTTCATTTCAACTGGCAACTAAACAAAGATCTCTCAAGGTTGAAGCTTTGATGTAGCTGTCCCCTGTCCTTTTGCCTTCTGCCCTTTAGCCTGTGACTCAGCAAAGCTGGCCTTTGGGGAAAACAGGCCTAACCTTTCTGCTGCAAAGAGTAACTTCCTCCAGACACACCTATTGTTTTCAGTTTAGAGAGAAGAAAGTTGTCTCATTAATGAGGTAGTTGTGACTTGAAACTCACTTCCCAAGACAACATCCCCATTCTATTCTGCCTCCTTACATCTGCATCATCCCTTAACAGCAGGATAAACCAAGATAAATTTGTTTTTGCTCTTGTCAGCTCATTTAGTCCCTAACACAAGGCCCAATTTGGCCCTTCAGAGACACTCTCTTGATCATCTATGTTGTCTGTTCTTCAAGCCTGAATTGCCTTCCCTTACAACAGTTATCATCCCCATTTCTCAATAACCCACACCTACCTTTTATTGGACCCTGTAATGTGATAAGAACAAATAAGACAGTATTACAGTGATTAACCAAGAAAAATAAACTAATAACCTTGAATATTATTGGTTATACCTGGAACTTAAGGAAATCCTTCAATATCTTTGGGAACATAATATAAATCTTAATACATTTAGCGTTAGGTCATGTGCTATGGTAACTCTCATAGAATCATTTCTGTTGCTGTAATAACATAGCCTAACAAAAAGCAACCTAGGGGAGAAAGAGTTTATTTCAGCTCTCAATTCCGGGTTGTTGTTCGTCATTGTTTTGACATCAAGACAGGAACTTGAAGCAGTTACCAAATCACCGTCAAGAACAGAGAGAAATGAGTGTACTTATTAATACTCAGCTAGCTTTCTCTCCTGTTTTATAATTTGGAGCCCAAACACAGGGAATGGTGCATCTCACTTTCAGGCGAGGTATTCCCACACCAATTAAGGCAATGGAGCTAATCCCCCTCAGACTTGCCCACAGGCCAAACTAATCTGTACAATCCTTCATTGAGACCCTCTTTCCAGGTGATTCTTGGTTGTGTCAAGGTGACAATTAAAACTCGCCATCACAGTAGCCAGTAAATAGTCCCTGTTTTAACTTAAAGTAAATAAAAATAAATTTTTAGGTTTTCCTAGTGATTGACAGCCACATGTGTCTCACAGCTACTGAACTGGAGAGTGCAGATTAGAATGTTTTCATCACAGAAATATACAGCAAATAACATTACTTTAGAGCAGCAGTTCTCAATCTGTGGGTCATGACCCCTTTGGTGGTTGAGTGACCCTTTCACGGGGGTTCCCTAAGATCATTGGAAAACACAGATACTTACATTATGATTCATAACACAGCAAAATTACAGTTAGGAAGTAACAACAAAAATAATTTTATGGTTGGGGGTCACCACATCATGATAAACTGTATTAAAGGGTCACAGCATTAGGAACACTGAGAACCACTACTCTAGAGGGTGGCTTGGCTTTTGAGACCTTTTGATGGGCTAGTAAGAGTAACAAGAGAGATGTGTGGAGTAAACAGATCATTATGAATCCTTTTTGCAGTATCTTCTGCTTGTACAGAATTTTCTCTCTGCTGTTACTGCCCAAAGAGACTCAAGCTTTGCCAAAAAATCATTCTATGACACCTTCTGACTCAGGTGATGCATAATATTTAGAAATAGTGAGAACAGCCTTCAACTGAGTTCCTACTTTAATTATATGAAAAATCATAAACCCACTAACAAGATTATACCTGTATTTTACAAAAACTATGAGAAACAGTCACTGACAAAGCCTGAACATAAGACTATAAATCTTGAAGAGTGTGTTGACGTCAGGAGGCTGCCATGTCACTGCAGTCAGTTAGACTACCTAGCCTCAAACAGATAATTTTTGTCTTGAAGGTTTGTCACTAGGGAAGACTCAGGGGCAACCACTAAACCTCATTTACTAAGGGATAAAGTGGCTATGGACATTTAAGAATAATTTCCAACCAAAAGTAATTGAATCAATAAGGTATTCTAGTCAACCCTTGACTGATAAAGTTCAGTGAAATACCTCATACAGGACAATCAAGAACCAGCAGAGTGTCTCCAAATGGTTAGCATCACCTTAAGTTTCAATCATTTCTGTAACTGATTTAGAAACCTTTTGCCAGTCTCTACACTATTTCCATTATCTTTTATGAGACAGTAAACTATACTAATCAAAACTGCAAAAGCATAGGTTTACTATGTTGCAAACACTATTCTAGGCATATAAAATACATAGCAATATACAATATATCCTTAGCTTGTATTAATTAATAAGTTTTCATTAAATGTTTGGTGAATCAATAATAGATAATTCTGCTAATTATATTTATCCTGTTTAACCTCAAAGGAATATTAGTGCTATGATTATAACACTATTATCATTCCCAGAATTTAAAATCAGGAAAATTGAGACACAAGATGCTAAAATACTTAAAGAAGATCACAGAGCTAGAAAGCAATAAAGTATTTAAACTTAAATCAATTTCCACTTTTGAATAAATAAATGAATGAATTATAGCAGAATATATACTATGCCTGTCATATAGTCTCATTTGTTGTATCAAGTGTGAACTACCTCTGATTTGTCATGAGTCTTATCTCAAGGTATCTGTGAGCTCCTGGAGACAGAATCCACATGTCACTTCTTTTTCCGCACACAAGTTCATTTCCCAGTGTTGAGTACAAACTTAGTATTCAATGAACACTTGTTAATTCAGTACCCTGCTGAGGAAGAGTTTTCCAGTCTAAGCCTGCTGATTGGTTTCTGTCTTGATTTCTCACCTTATATAGCATCTCTTGCTCCAACTGAAGGTAGGGTAAGAAGAAGGCTAAATAGTGACACTGGCTGGACAACCTTGAAGAGCCATGCTTCCAAGGAAAGAGTGGTGGCCATTTTTCACTCCCATGGGGAGAATTATTTTGTTTCTATTGTTTAGAATCGCTAAGAAATCACAGCAAAAAAGTAAAATGCATTACAATCATCTGAGGAGCTCTGATGAAAAAAATCAATGAACAAACATGATCCAAGACTACCTGAGTCAAAACTAGGAAACAGAGGGCAACTTGTGGGAGTTGGTTCTCTCCTTCTACCATGTATGTAGGTCATAGAGATGGAACTTAGGTAAGCACTTTTCCCACTGAGTCATCTCCCTATTCTTCCTCAGTACATATTTAACCTAATAACAGTAATGGCAAGAAGTTCAAAGGCATAAAGAAAGATGCTAGGGGATAGTTTCCCTGAAGAGTCCTTGACAAGTGTGTAGAACTGAGGTAAATGTTTCAGTTATCTTCCTGTACATTACAACTGACAGGGCTGCTCTGTTGAAATTAAGTTCAAGTAAGCTCAATGTACTATCATATTAGAAAGCATTCCCAAGGCTTAACATCACTAACTAATGCAGAGATGCATCAAAAGGGCTTTGTTTAGTGGTTAATGTAGCGATTACATTTCAATGAGAAGTGACATCTCAAAATTTAATACTGTTCCACAAATGGGTGAGAGTTCATCACAGTGTTCTCTTTCTCCTTTACATTCCACAGATGATTGCCTCAGAAGAAAGTTCCAGCAGAGCATCATGCCTCTGGGAAAGAACTATTAACAATTAATAGAATATTGATGTCAAATAACATTTTAATGCATAGAGTCCAAGCTTGTTAAATCATGGGGGAGAAAAAAAATGAGGCAAAGAGAAGTTAGCTGAAAAATCAAATCCAGTGATAGATAGGACTAAAGCATTGGTTTTCTGATACTCAGGCAAGTGTCCTTCTAGGACCATAAATTTACATAGATAGATAGATGATAGATAGATAGATAGATAGATAGATAGATAGATAGATAGATAGATAGATAGATAGATAGATAGATATTTTGGTATGATTTTTTGTTCACATGAATCCTGTCCTCTGCTCTTATTTCTCCTACAGAGCACTGAAGGATGATTCAGAGATGAATTTTGATTATCAGCTTTCTCCCGTGGAGTATATTGAGACCTTTAGCAGTTTGCATATTCATAATTCTCAAAAGATTATGGCTAAACCTAGAGCTAGAAAATTCTGTTCTTGGTCAGAAATTCCACTCATTAATAGTAACACATTACAATCATGAGGAGCTCTGACAAAATATCAATGAACAAGCACTACCCGAGATTACCTGAGTCAAACTAGGAAACAGGGCCTATGATCAGGATTTCTTGCGGGCTCTCTAGGTGACCCTGATGTGAAGCAATAGCCAAGAACTGCTGGTCTAGGGTAAAGGTTGGCAAACTCCAGCTCTTGGGTGAAATCCAGCTTGCCATTTGTTTTCATACACCCCATAATGTAATAATGCTTTTAACACTTTGAAATGTTTGAAGAAAGACCAAAAGAAGAACAAATTATAACACATGAAAAATATAAAATATATAAATTTCAAATCCACATGTCCATAAATAAAGTTTATTGAAACATAGCCATGCCTATTCATTTACATATTGTCTCTGGCTGCATTCATACTATGATGGCAGAGCTGAACGCTTGCAACATAGAACATATGGGATGCAAAGCCTAAAATACTTACTAGATGATCCTTAACAGATAAAACTTGCTAATCTGTGGTCTAGGTTATCTCCTTTATAAGAGATCCATTTGCACAGTACCTCTACTCCTCTTTTATTTATTTTACATAGTGGCCACAGTTTCTCCTTCCTCCTCTCCTCCCAGGCCCTTCTCTCTACCCTCCCATGCTTTTCCACCCCACAATCCACTCCTCCTGCATTTCTGTTCAGAAAAGGTCAGGCTTCCCATGGATAACAACAAAACATGGCATAACAAGTTGGAGTAAGACTAAGCACCTCCCCATGTGTTAAGGCTGGGCAAGGCAATCCAGTATGAAGAGTAGGGTCCCAAAAGCCAGCAACAGAGTCATAGACACCCCGTGTTACCACTGTTAGGAGTCCTACAAGAAGATCAGGCTACACAACTGTAATATGTATGCAGAGTGCCTAGGTCTGTCCCATGCAGGCTCCAATATCAGAGTCATGATATTCCTGCTCTACTCTTGACTAGAGCAGGAATATCATAGACTCTGATATTCTAAAGCTGGGTTACAGCCTTGGTGGGGATCATTGTGTAAATACCCCTATGAACTAAATTTTGATTGGGTCTGCATTTTTTTCCTGAAGAAAGCGTCTGTAGTGGGGTAATTTCTTCACAAATATCTCCAAATAATTAACCACTCTTACTGTATAGGTAGATAATAGAAATGAACAATAATTGAGATAAAAAATGACATCCCATCAAATTCTAGTTGGATCCCAGAACTCAGTTCCAAAAGAGATCCAATCTTTTCATTGGAAACAGCTATTACTAAATGTCCTCATCTAGGAAAAGATAATGATCAATTCCAATGCCATAGATTTTTATGGACCAGTTAGGACTATACATGAGGAACTTCTTAGTAAATGAATGAAATTTGGTATTTCTTATTTAAAACTTAATTTCCCTTAATTACAAAAGAAAAGCATATTACATTAAGAAAACAAACAAGAAGAAAAAGAGGAGAGGAGAGGAGGAGGAACTTTAAAACTAATACATTTTTACTGTGGCATTATATACATGGATCAGCTTTTTCCAAATATTTATAAATTTCTCTATGAAATATACAAGCACCATTTATCCAAAGTCAACATATTTCTGGAAATTTCAAAATATGGTACTCACAAGTCTTTATCATGGTTTTGGAGATTTAAATGTCCATGTTAAGGCCATTTTAGTTTTGAAAACATGTTCTCACCAACACCCACAACCACACCAAAAGGTAAGCAAGGACATAAGACAAACAAGTAGGTGATTCCCCATCTAAGGAAAAATGGCATGCTACTGTCAGGAAAATAAAATTCTAATCTGGTTGGAATATCCAATTTCTTTCCAAACTTTGTGTTGTATTTAGATTTCTTTTCATATTAACAGCTTATGATTTGGATGATTTCATAGAACATGTGTGGAAGGAAAAATCTTGTGGATATCAATTCAAAGATGCTTCCAAAGTATAAATATCATGTACACATGATCCTCTTGGCTTATTACACCCCTGGTGGGAGCCATGTGACTTCTTTAAGGGACAAGGCCTGAGAATAGCAAAAACAAGCTCTCCTTGTGGCAAGACCCTGGAGAGAACCTAACCCATTTGGCAAAGCCTGTGAACAGTCGCTACGTAATTCTGGGCATGACTTTGGAAGTGTATGTGCTACCTGCTCTCCTTGCTTTTGCTATACAAGCCATATTGCTAGCTACCTTTAGTTTCACTTTCTCAGTCATGGACAAAATAGTTATTACAAAAGGAGAACTTCCCTCTGATGACTTTCCTCTGAGTGAGCCAGAGAGAATGTTGTTAAAAATATACAGTGGACCTGATTCAGCCCTGAAAGCTTTTTGGTGTTTCGGATGTGACCATGAATTAAGGCTTTTTAAGAATAGGATGTTGCCTTTCCAATACACCCTCTAAATAACCTGAAAGAGTCACAATAGCTTATGAAGTTTAATATTACATATTTGCATAACTGTTCTGGAGAGAATGATTTTAACCACAAGAGTCTAGGAGAAATGCTAATAAATAGATGCTATCAGGAATTAATTGCAACAGTCTAGAGACAGGGAATGAAGTAGAATCATAGAGGCCCACAGTTCTCACATCTTATTTTAGATGTCCCATTGAGGAGACATCTAAAAGCAAGGAGCCCTTCTGAAGCCCATAAGAAGTTAAGAGAGAAGGACATGAGAACAAGGGATAAACAGTGTCAACTATTAAGACAGAGGGGATGAGGGGTGGGTTTGGAGAGGAAGGCTGGGGGAAGCAGAAGGAGGGATCTGTGGTTGGTGTTCAAAATAAATTTTAAAAGTCTTAATAAAAATAAATAAAATATGAAAAAGAGTAAGTTTCTAAGTTATGTTGCCTATGGGATAAATGCAAAAACCTGGTATACCCCCAGAGGAGATAGAGTAGTACAGAATGTAGAATGAATTGATCCAGCTTCAGCTGGTGAGTTGATTATGAGAACCCAGACCCTACCAGATGTAAATATTAACCACTAGAGACAAAACAGTCTCTCACTCTGCACGACGCTGTAACCACAAATGCTGCCAACTGGGCACACTGTTCTACCTGTCAGTGTGCCTAGTTAGAAAACTTTCTTTGTGGCTTGCAACACTGCTTATACTTCTAACATTAGAGCTATGGATCAAAAAGATAACGGCTGTCAGTGGAAAAGTTGGGGGATGGAAGGGAAAAGAAGCAAAGGAACAAACTGATAATTATTGTAACCATTTTTAGAAACTTAAGGAAACAAATCTGATTGTAAAACTGTTCATGCAAACCATTGAAATTGTATAAATAAAAATGACCCAGGCTATCTAGGGCCACTTGTTTGAAACAGCTGCTCACCGTTTCTTCATTGAGCCAACTTCACACATACATCCCAGGTCATTAGACCTATCTAGAGATACGCTTCCATCACACCTCGTCTTCTGGAGCTGTGATCTTCCCAGAGAATCTTAAGAACATAGAAAGCCCAGTTCAATGGGAAGAGCTTGTGAACCAGGCTCCTGTGCATATATATGACTATGAACTGCTTGCATTAATGTTTCAAGCTCCTTGACCAACATTGTGAGCTCCAGATGTGGCTTGACCCTCACATTTTCCAACCGTTAAACTATCTTCCCCAAAAGTAGTTCACTCATGCTCATAAACAAAGTCCTAATGAAAATCTTCCACAAGTACAAATTTAAAGGCCCACTCGTTAAGTTCTTGGAAGATTCATGGTATGCATATGCTAAACTTTGTTGCTGCTGAACACAAGCAAAATTGGCACATGGCTCATTAAGAAAAACCAAATGCTATATATTGTTAGCATTTTTAATTGTGGGTGGGATTTCAGACTTCACAGAATTGTCTGCGTACAGAAGTTGTACACAATACAAGGTGAA
This sequence comes from Peromyscus maniculatus bairdii, assembly GCF_049852395.1. NCBI lineage: Eukaryota > Metazoa > Chordata > Mammalia > Rodentia > Cricetidae > Peromyscus > Peromyscus maniculatus. The sequence continues at coordinate 54,237,095 of NC_134875.1, forward strand.
TTTATGCAGAAGCCCTGTTAATTAATTCTCCTAGCTCTTGGTCCACACCTAGGGAGGGGAACACTGAAAAGTAGAAGGTATAATTCACAAGCAGATATGGAGGTTGAACTTATTACTTTATACTCTTAGCATACATACTCAGTCATCGAGGAGACATCTTAAAGCAAGGAGCCCTTCTGAAGCCCAAACGATTTTCTATTCTGATAGACAGCAAATGTTCTCTCCCGAAGGCACAGGAAGGACACATGGAGTGCAACTTGGCTACAACATATGGTGCTGAAACAGCAAGCTGATAAGTCTTTAGCAGTACTTGACAGTGGTAAGAGATCAACTATTGTCACATAAATATTAAAAAGCTCCTCTAGTACTCTGTTGGAATGAGATTATGTTTAACCATATAAATACTTTCATTTTAAGAGCAGCTAAATTTTCCTAGAAACAATGTATTACGTACTCCATCGGGTCAAGACCAATTAAATGTTCAGTTGGTTCAAGGTTATACCGTTGCTGTTGTTGCTGCTTCCATCTAGTGAAAGCAGGGTATTTCTTATACCCCGTGGAACCACAATTCTTCCTGTAGATAACAAGATATGCTAGAGATTACCAATATGAGTTGTGCCTAGAGAACTCTAACCTGTAGAATTCCTAAAAAAACACTGGATCTGGCCCTAGACACGGAAGCACAATAACATTTATTCTAAAAGTTCTTCTGTAGCATATTTTAGCAATTCATTCACCAGTAGCCATTGACTGAATGCCAGAATGATAATAACTCATCTCTTCTCACCAAGGCTCTGTGTTCCCTAGGCAAAATCACCAGAAGAGATTTAAAAAACAGTGATATCTAGGAGGTTGAAAACTTCACGATCCTTATACTTTTGTAATATCTTCAGATTCCGTATATGGTCTGGAGAATGTGGGTATAGAATTTAGAGGTCAGATTATAAGTAACAGTTTGTTATTTCTCTAAAGCTAGAATGGTAACATAGTCCCTGAAATGAGTGTGCATCTCCCCTGTGTGTGTTGGATTTGTAATTCCCAAGTTCTAAGAATAATAGCACTCACAGCTTAATAAATCAAGTAGAAACATACTTTAATGTTTTTAGAGTATGCCCACTTGTCCAGTGTGTAATATGAGTTTATAGGGCAAAGCTCCTATAGCACTGGCTGCTCTAACAGAATGAGTTTGGCCACTCTTCCTGATAAACCAATCAAAGTGATAAGTGATGGGGGAATGGAGAGAGAAAATATTTATTCAATGTGTCCACAATGGAAAGAAGGTGACCTCAAATCCATACCGATATGACATTTATATGTAAACAGGTGAATAATCAGGGCCAGGGGCATGAGGTGTACATAAATGAGGCAGACCTAATCAAGATGCAGTCCACCCATACCTGTCTCAATTCTGGTTCCCCAAGATTGTCTCAAAAAGTTATTACTTGAAGGACAATATAGTTTTCAAGATTCAATTCCTTCTATACCAGAGTGTGTCCTCACTCATTCATAGCTGCCCTCATCTGCGAAGTGTTCAGTCCTTTGATGTTTTGCTCTTCCTGAAATCCTAGGTGACTACAGGTTTAGGACAATGACATCTCTGTGTCTTCACCCTTGAAGAGGGAGAGTTTTTAGAAAGCTGCCCTTTGGGTGATTGACATACCAACTGCACAGGTAAATGAGTGAACCAAAGCTGAGACACAGATAAAGGGAGAACTCTAGGCGGTAAGTAGAAGTTCTCTTTCAACTGCTGTTGTTGTTTAGTGAAGTCAGCTTCATAATAGGACAGGCACCAGATCTTAGTGAAAAATAATTACAATTGCCCATATGTGTAAGGAAGATATCTGTATGCTACAATGACCTTTGGATGCAAGGTCAAGAGAAAAAAAAAACTTTGTCTATGAACCAAACCAGAAATACCAAAGCAGTGTGTTACATGGTTATGAGGAAGGGCCCTGGAACCAGCCTGTCTGGGTTCAAGTTCAGGATATGTTACTTATTTTGAGCACATCACCTGGACTTCTTATGCCTCTGTTTCTTCATATGAAACTAATAACAGTACATATAAAGTCACTTTATAAAATTATTACAAAAAGTAATTGAATTATTTTTAATTTTAGTTCAATTTAAATTTAATTTTTTTCAACTCTAGAATTTGTATTTATTACATTTTTTTCTTACCCATAGAGAAGCTTCCACTACCATGTAGTCTCTCCATCCTTTTTTTTTTTTTTTTTTTTTTTTTGGTTTTTTTTCGAGACAGGGTTTCTCTTGTGTAGCTTTGCGCCTTTCCTGGAACTCACTTGGTAGCCCAGGCTGGCCTCGAACTCACAGAGATCCGCCTGTCTCTGCCTCCCGAGTGCTGGGATTAAAGGCGTGCACCACCACCGCCCAGCCATCCTTTATTTTTAATTGCTCTAAACAGAAAAATTCAAAGATATAAAGGAAGATTGAGTGTACCCAGTACTTGGAGGGAGGCTGAATATGAGTCCTTTGTTACAGCAAACCTTCCTACTCATATTCAAATGACCTAGAGAGGTGGCTACAAATGAGGACCCAGTATTTTCAAAGGACCCACCTATTATTTTGTTCTGGAAGTCTCACTGGGAGCTCTCCAGGGAGTTCCCCTGGGCTGGCATAATTAGCAAGAGGCTACTAGTTGTTTTGACACCTGCCTCCGGTGTCTGCCCCTCCTCTGGGAAATGACTTACTTGCTAGGGCCAGACTCCTGCCTATGACAAAATGGCTAGAAGTAATGTCTGGGTAAAATCACCCTGGCCGCTTTTCAAGACAGCCCCAGGTGAACTGAGAGTTTTCCTCCCTATTCCCACTACCCTGCTCTTTTTTGTAATGGGAAAAAGGAAACCTGTCTTTCTTCAGATTCTCATCCCAGATGGTGTTTATTTCTTCTCACTTTTTCTTCCCCCTCACCTCACTTGGGGGAAAATGGAACAAAAAAGCATGGTTTCTACACAGTTAAATAATGTTTGTTCTGTGGTAAGGTCAAGAATTTGGGTAGGAGCAAGTAAAGAGAAAGAGGGCTTGGTGAGGCCACCAGGATTGAGTAATAATAGCTACTGGACTGAACGTAACCTCCCTGGCCTTGCCACCCACAGCCAGCCACCTGTAATTTCCCATTTCATTCTTTCTGAGTACAAGCCCTCAGAGGTCATGATTGTAGCTTTCAGTATAACTACCTTCGAGCATAATCATGACAGCAATAACTCCTATTTGCTGAGTGTTCATAATAGACCAGGTTTAAACCTGGTGTCTGCCTAACTCAACTCCTTCAACAATCACATCAGCCCTGTAAGGCAGGTACACAGGATCACGACTGGACAGATGCATACATTGAATCTCAGAGGTGAAACGAACTGCATGCAACCATGTAGTGAGTAGAGGGGAGGTTCCAAAGCACACAGAGACAATCAAGTCTCAGACTTGCCTGTTCAGATATCATTAGGTCACATTTGAGTTCATTATAAGTGCAAGTCTTTAGAAGTCAGGACCAAAGCTGCACTTTTATTCATCACTAGCTTAATAAGTATCAAACCAAAGTCACAAAAACTATTTGTTATCATGCCTGGGAACATCAACACTGTTCTTTAGAGTTTCTTTCATGACTTAGAAAGGGGGATGAAAGATTGTAGGCGCCAAAGGGGTAGAGGACGCCACGAGAACATGGCCCACAGAATCAACAAAACAGGGCTCACAGAGGCTAACGAGACAGACATGAACCATGTATGGGTCTGAGCTAGGTCCTCTGCGTATATGTTATGACTGTGTAGCTTAGTGTTCTTGTGAGACTCCCAACAGTGGGAGCAGGGGCTGTTTCTGACTTTTTTGCCTGCTTTTGGGACTCTTTTCCTCCAATTGGGTCGCCTCATCCAGCCTTGATATATAGGTTTGTGGCTAGTCTTATTGTAACTTGTTATGTCATGTTCAGTTGCTATCCCTAGGAGAGCTAGCTCTTTTTTTAAAAGGGAAATGGGAAAGTAATGGATCTGGGGGAGAAGAGAAGGGGTAAGGACCTGGAAGAGTAGAGGGAAGGGAAACTGCAGTTGGGCTGTAATGTATGAGAGAAGAATAAAAGAAAAAAAGTCCGTTAATTGTGGGCATATTATGCTCTTGCTGTGTGCCTAACAATGGAGAGGTTAGTTCTGGGTCCTGTGTGACCATTCTGAGGTAAGGAACAGCCTTTTCATGAGAATATGCTTAACTTACTTCCAACTAAAAGTAAAGAGGAACATAATAGAGAAGAATTGCAAAGCTGTTTTTTTTTAATGGGGAGAATAAATTTAGTGCTCAGGAGAGTGAGGAGGAACTCAGCAGAATGATCTGGAGCAGACCACTGAGTTTCACAACTCAGACTCTGCCAATCTCCTCCGTAAATACCCAGGCTATTCCAAGCCTGCTTCCTCTCTGGAGCAGATGCCACCAATCTCAGAACATCATGAGAGTAGACGTGTAATAGGCAAAAGATGCAAAAGACCATGTGGTGACTCCGTTGCACATTCAGCTAGCACTTTACAATGTGCAAAGCACCATCACCTACATGATCTCATTTGTCCTACTTACATTGAGAGCCAAATTAAGGCAGGAATGGTCATCAGTAGTAACCCCATTTTCCATATCAGGGTCTTGGGACTCCACAAAATGAATGGATATGCCCCTCCTGGTCCCACAGCTACGAAAGAATCAGGATTTGAAACAGGTCAGCTGACTGTAAATCATTGACCAATTAACAATGTTTAAGAACAATTAATTCAATTTTTATTTTTCCGCATACTAAAAGACATTTCATTTCCTATGAAGATATGAAAGACCTATGCCTTATAATCTGCCTAAGAAGGCATATACTCTACTACGTATAATAAGCACCTTTGTGGGATAGGTATTAACCAGACAAAAGTCCTTTAATCTCTATCTTTGGTTCCTCTACTTTTTCAAAGTCCTATAAAACATAATTACAGAAATTTCTCAGATGGTGTAGTTCTGCAAATGTGCTGAACTCAATTTAATAGTCACACTGTGTCTTACCTGGTTTGATCTTGTTCCACATTTGAGTACTATTTTGTCAAATAGATTAAATTTTTATGTATTTTGACACTGTACCCAGGACTCTGATAGCCATACAAATCGCTGATTTCCTACTTTGCTTTCTGTTGCTATGGCAAAATACTGACCAAACCAACTTGGGAAAGGAAAGGGGTTTGTTTTGGGTTGGTTTTTTTTTTTGGTCTATACTTCACATCACAGTCCACAAATAGAACTCCAAGCAGTAACTGAAGCAAAAACCACAGAGGAATATTACTGACTTGTTCTCAATGGCTTGCTCAGCCTGCTTTCTTATATAACCAAGGACCAGCTACCACGTGGTGATACCGCCCACAGTGGACTGGGACCTCCCACACAAATCACTAATCAAGAAAATGGCCCACAGATATGTCTTCAAGCCAATCAGATGAAGGCAAATCATCTGATGAAGTTCCCTCTCCCTCAAAAAGTTTGTGGCAAATTGAGAAAAACAGAAAAAAAATTGTGTTTTCTGTAGTTGATATACATATATATACTTATTCTACAACTAACAGGGAAGTGTGGGGGGAAATAGATCATTATTGACCCCAATTTATTAATATTTACTGAACATACTATATTCCAGACACTAGGCAAGAAGATTTATGTGCACCATTTTGGATAACTCATATAAAAATCATGAAAGTTCCTAAGGATCTTTTGTTTGGGTGCTACATGTGTGTCTCAATATTTAGCATACTAAAATTTAAAACAAAACTTTTAAAACTCAAGAAGATATTAGCACATATTCTATTAGCCATTGGTTTGACAACATTGTCACTCATCTTGGAGTCTGGGGAACACTTCCCCATACATTCATGAGATAATGGAAGTGACACTGGCAAATACCATTTCATTACTATTATAAAAAATCTATGTTTCTCATGGAATTTCTTGAGTCCACAGACCACAGTTCAAAAACTTACTGGCCCTAGAAAATATCATCCTGAGTGAGACTCAGAAGGACAAACATGATATGTACTCACTCATAAGTGGATACTAGATGTGAGGGAAGGGATGGCCAGACTGCAACCCACAACTCCAGAGAGGCTAGCTAACAGGGAAAGACCCTAGGAGGGACACATGGATGACCCTGAGGAGAAGTGGATGAGATCTACATGAGTGAACTGGGTGGGGTGGGGGGTGGCAGAGGGTGAGGAGTGGGGGTGAGAACATAGGGAAATGGGAGGGTAAAGCTGAAACAGGGACAGAGTGGGAGGGCAAGGAGGAAGATACCATGATAGATGAGGACATCCTGGGAATAGGAAGAGGCAGGGTGCTGGGGAGGCTCTCAGGAATCCACAAGGTTGATCCCACCTTGGTCTGCTGGCAGTGGTCCAGAGGGTGCCTGGACTGGTCTACTCTGGTGACCAGCCTAGCAAACAACCTAGCTGTCATCATAGAGCCTTTGTCCAGTGACTGGTGGAAGCAGATACAGAGATCCATGGCCAGGCACCAGGCTGAGCTCCGGGAATCCAATTGATGAGAGAAAGGAGGGATTCTGCAGGCGAGGGACGTCGAGATCATGATGGGAGGACGTGTAGAGATGACCGGCCACACTAGTGGAAGCCCATGAACTGTGGACTGGTGGCTGTGAAGCCCCCATGGGACTGGACTAGGCCCTCTGGATACGGAAAATGATTGTTTGGTTCAAGCTGTTTGGGGGGCACCCAGGCAGAGGGATCCGGATCTGTCCCTGGTCTATGGGCAAGTTTCTGGAACCTGGTGCCTGTGGTATAATGCCTTGCACAGCCTTGGTGCAGAAGGAAGGGGCTTGGACCTGCCTAGGCTCAGTGTGCTGGGCTCTGCTGACTTCCCTTGGGAGACCTGGATTTGGGGGATGTGGGGATGTGGGGTGGCTTGGGAAAGGGGGTGGGAGGAGGGAGGAGGGGGAATCTGTGGATGGTATGTGGAGTGAGTAGAAAAATTCTTAATAAAGAAAAATGAAAGAAAAACAAAAAAACTTACTGGCCACAGCTAAGAAGACATACCAAATGCCTTGCAAGCATAAGGGCCTGAATTGGATCCCTGTGAATCCATGTTTAAAAGGGAAGCATTATTCTGCCTGTGCTGACTACTCAAGGGAAGCCTAACCCCTATGATGAGTAAATGGGGGGTGGAATGGGGGAGGTGGGAGGGAACTGGAGAAGGGCAGGGAGGCAGAACAGTGGTTGGTAGATAAAACGAAAAAATAAATAAATAAAAAATTACTGATTGAAAAAAAGAATCACAGACCATTGTGATATTCTAATTTTCCTCAGTAATATTTCCAAAACAGTACTTAATACCAGCAAAACTTGAGAGAGGGGGCTAGAGAGATGGTCCAGTGGTTAAGAGTGCTTGATGCTTTTTCAGAGAGCCAAGATTTAAATATCTGTACCCATATCAAGAGACTCATAACTGCCTATGACTCCAGTTCCAGGGAATCTCTCAGGACTCTGTGAGAACCTGAACACATGTGGACACACATGCAGATATACAAACATGTATAAATAATACCTACTTTTCCAAAATTGATTTCCAACCTAGACTTTACGTACAATGAAACTACGTTTTAATTATGAGAACAAAGTAAAAATGATGACAGTATTGAAAAAAAAGGAGGCATTGTGGTGTATTCTTGTAACCCAGAACTATGTAGGTGGAGGCAGGTGGATTGCTGAGGCTTGCCAACCCGTACAGCTGCTGTGTGAAAGACTTCCTGGGAAGACACAACACTAATGTCTACTCACCCTAGAAAGGGAGCCCACGGTGGACAAAAGTGTGAATACCACTGAAGTCCAACTAGGTAAAACAATGAGTTTTATTGGGGTTACTTACAGAAGCAGAAATTACTTAAACAGTTCTAATCACCAAAGCCCTCCTCTGGGATAGGTGACACCTCATAAACTATGAAGACATGGAGCACACAGGACAGCCTCCAGACACTCAACTGATTGGCAATTGTCCTTTTCAGGTGGCTCAGTTGGTCTGAACATCTTTGAGGCAGCTCCACATATCTTTGCTTCTTCTTGAAGGTTTATCTGGTCTCTAGCATTTTCAAGATGCTTGGCTGCTCCCTACTTCTCCAAGGCTTCTTGGCTTGTCCGAGAGTGCCTCTATACTCTTGAGGAAGGAGGGGCCTACTGAGTTTGTCAGTTTCAGAAAATCTCTGAAGTCCCTGAAACTGTTTTGAGTGGCTTACTTCCTATCTTAATGGAACCTCCCTGAAAGATGAAGTATTTTACCTTCTACAAGAACATGCTGTGTTATCCTCAAAGAGCCTGTTGTTTCTCTTTGCCTTTGATTCTTATGTCTTAAGATGTCTCCCTCTAAGAGGGAAGGTTTGAAAATCAAAAGAAACTGCTACACAATACTAGCCTTGTAGGTTGAAGTTTTCCTGTGTCCTGCCCGGCCCACAGCAGCTGATAAAATAATCATTCAGAGGCTCAATATTAATTACAAACTGCTTGGTCTGTGGCTCAGGCTCCATGCTAACTAGCTCTTTTATCTTAAATTAACACATTTCTATTAATCTATGTTTTGCCATGTGGCTTCATGGCATTATCTGTGTTCCATTACATCTTGTTCCCCCGGCAGTGCTCAGAGTTTCCTCTCACTCTGCCTTCTCCTTGTCTCTCTGTTTGGATTCCCCACCTGGCTCTATTCTGCCTTGCCATAGGCCGCATTAGATTCTTTATTAACCAATGGTAGAAACACATATTCACAGCATACAGAAAGACCATCCCGCAGTACCAGCCTAACCTAGTTGGCAAGTTCTAAGCTAGGGAGAGAGCCTGTCTCAAAAAAAAGTGGATAGCTCCAAAGGAACAACCACCTAGGTTGTTTTCTGCTCACAATCATGTGCACATCCATACATATGCTCCCGCACAAACATGCACCCATATACACAAACACACACCCATATATACACATGTATGAACAAAACACATATTGACCTAGAGATCTGAATGAATATTTAATGTCACCCAAATGTGATCATATTTGAACCACTGAAGTCTGAACCAAGAAGTCCTGCTTTTTTAACTGATACATAAAAGTATGACATTTAGATATATTAAATTGGTACCTGCAGATTAGTGCATCTCTCAACCCTCACCAGAGAACCTTCTTCTTGCAGTAGATGGTGATTGCCCCAGAGACCTATAATTGGTCAAGATGCAGAGAATAAGAGACTCCAGAATTCTCAGCTGTGAATGGCATGTCTATCATTACACCCTGCTCCTACCAAGGTTCATAAATCATCATTGTGTTCAAGGAGTGGAGAGATCATAACAAGCAGAGGCCATGCATGACTAAAACAAAACAGTTTTCCAAACACAACAGGGAAGTTGCACATGTAAACTCACAGAGATCATAATAGCATGCACAAAACATGCATAAGCTCAAATCAAACGAAATCCCAGCATGGACATGTACCAGGGAGTGGGCACAAATTTACACCCCTTGATGTGCTATTGATAATTGATAGCTGCTGGGAGAGGGAAAGTCAGTTTTCTTTTGGTAGTCGACCACACTACAGTTATGGCCATGATCCTCCCAATAATATATCATCAGAGAAATTTGACTTCATTGCTTTGTTTTTTTAAGGCACAAAGTTGGTGGGTAGGTATGGAGGCCTGCCCTTTTCTGAACAGAAACAGAGGAGGAGTGGATGGAGGGGGGGATGGGGAGATAGGAGGGAGGAGAAACTGTGGTTGAGATGTAAAATAAATTAATTAAAAAGAAAAAAGTTGGTGGGTAAGGAAAGTTATGTATCTTAAAGGAGTTGGCTGGTAGAGGGGTAAATAGATCAAAACACACTTTATGTAACTCTCAATGAATTAATAAAATATTCTTGAAGAGGTACCATATATCTCTCTCACACACACATACATATATGCATTGGCTTATATTGTCATCTAAAAGACATAGCTTTTGTCCCTCTAGACTCAGAAAGAAAAGAGTAGCTATGTATTGTTGTGATCAATTCTCATAGTGAAGAGTTGGCAGTTAGAGAAGCCCAGTGGCATGCCACATTCTTTGCCTACAAACAGTGATTGATTAGTCAGGATACTTAAGACTTCTGTTCTCAGTCTGCTTTGGACACAGCAAGCACCATGCCTGGTGTCCTACTAAATTTCTGTTCTGTATGACCTTGCCTTCCTTCTCTGTTCAGTGCCAAAGAGCAGAAATTCTAGTGTTCATTGGATTTGTGACCATGAACAAGAAACTTCATCTCTCAGAGTATCAATTTTCTCACCTGTACAACAGAGATAAGAATACTAAGACCTAGCTCACAGATCCTAAGCCTTGGGAGGAGGGGATATGATAACAGATATCCTATTTAGGGCTGGGCATTCTACAATTTAGTGTGACTGGGAGCATTTAATAAGTCAATGTGTGTATAATTGTTAGCACATAAAAGAGTGTATAGTTCATAAATTATGAAAGAGAATATAAGGGAAGCAAACACTACTATAGTATTTAAATAGTTAGTATTTAACTATTTGTTGACATTTACTAAATATGACAGAATATGCCAATGTTTCACATGTAATGCTTCATTTTATCTTCACAGCACCCTTTAAGGTTAACATCATTTTTCCAATGACAAACTCATTAATGATAGCACTAGAACTCAAACACAAGCTGGTTCACTCCAGAATCAGAGCTTAGAACCACAGAGCCCCGCCCTCAAAAAAAGTCAAAGATGCTTCATCCAGAGGATGCAGAAAACCTGCCTTTATTCAACTAGATTCAATGTGAGCATATGAAAACAAAAGAGAGCCTTTTTCATCCACGGCACACCAAGAGTCAAGAGGATAAGAATAGTCAGCATTCCTACATAGGATAGCCACCACAGTTGTCAGTAGGTGGCTGGATTATAAGGCACAATATCCTCTTAAACATCACTTATTTATTTCAAAGCCTCATAACCTCACTCCCAGTCTCTGAACCAAATAAATGAGAATCCTTCATTTCATTCAGTTCTTCTTCATTAACTAATGTAATGGCCAATATACTGAACCTTGCCACCGCCTCGCTGCCTCTGAGGCAACCTTGTGCAACCCAGAGCCCCTTGTTGGTGATTTGCTGAGTAATTAGTGGCTGATGGACCACTCATTTTCTTGTCACTTGGAAGTGAAATGCACAAGACACATATCATTTTACCACTTTGCTACCTAAGCAGTCTGGGCGTCTGCTGGATTATTGCTTTGTGCCTGAGTTTATTCCTCCTCTAGAAACATTAGTGACATTTGCAAGGCAGGAACTGAGGAAACCCAAAGGATTCCTTTATTGCCTGCCTCAGAGACATCAAATCGAGAAACAGAGTACAACAGAGAACATGGAAGGGAGAAGAAGGGAAGGAGTGGCTCCTTGGAGTGTGAAACAAAACATAGAGCTGCATGTCTGCCTTTGGTTTCAGACAGAATAATTTGTATAAAAAGCAGCTGCATGCAGTTGCTCAGTCTTAGCCGAAGCAAGAGAATTCATAAAGCAATAGCTCACATTGACTGAATGTAATAACTATGCCATGCATGAGCTTGACATGTTCCTGCCTCAAAACAGGATTATGATAAAAATACAATTATTTTCTCCTTTGTATCTATGAGGAAACTGAGACAGAGACTTTAAGTGGTCTTAATAGGGTTCACTAGAAGGTAAATTATAGAGGTGAGGTCTAGAATCAACTATTAGTCCTCCACAGCAGTATTCAAGAGCCATACCACCTTTCTTGGCAGAAGAAATGGTACAAGATATTCTGTCATACACTGAATCTCATCTGATGTGTCATTTATTTAAGAAGTCATTGTTGAGTATCTAACCTGTGTCAGGAATTATACTGACATGACAAATCTTATAGGTAAGGCAGAAAGTTCCTGCCCTTGTGAAACTTCCAATCTAATGGGAGCTAGACATTAATCAAAAAAAAAAAATGTCACCAGTAAAATCACCCCTGCTACAGGTAATACTAAGAACTTCTGGCTTCCCTGAAAATAGATAATAGGGGACTGTGACCTTGAAAGGCTGGAGCAGATGTCTTTGAAGATCTGTCAACTGAGTTGCAATCTCAAGAGGTAGGGGGTGGGGGAGAGCATTACAGACAGAAGGAACAGCACATGAAAACTATTTTTTCTCCTTTTTTTTTCTAAGCCTCTCTGACAGCTGCACTGGGCTTGTTCTCTAGCCTCAGTTTGAGTTCGATGGTTCACTTTATCATGGTGAGGCAAGCATGACAAACCTAAAAATAATGGCTTCCTTTTTTAAAAGCATACTGATTGCATAAAAAGATTTAAAACTCAGGGCTCACTATTTTATTTCTTTCTCTCTTAATGCCCAAAGATGAGCGGAGGCTGTTAACAAAGACTAATTGTTCGAATTGCAATTTAATTTCTCCCTTCTTATGAACCGGTTCTGAAAGTTCTTCTTGACAAAGGAAGAAGGGAAAGTCAGAGTTTTGAGTAGGCGAAGTGCTGAGGGAAGGTGCAGAGGAAAGGAGGGGGTGCTCTCTGCTGGACTACATCAAATCCCACACACACACACCCCATGCCTTGAACTATTCCCTGTAACCACTGTTAGGTACTCAGAACCTTCTTACTGCCCCCATCTACCTGACCCATAAACCCAAGAGCCTTGGAAGTAAGCAGGGACATCTTGGGATTCATTCAGACTCAAAGCTTGGGCTGCTAGCCCCATGAAGGCATTGAATCAGACTGGCCTGTCAGCCAAAAGAGATTAACACAATATAGTGACACACATCCAGCAAACAATCTCCTTTCAAGATGTAAGGCTAAGCTGCTTCCATTTCTTTGTTTCCTAATGACAGAATCCCAGAAGGACCCAGCACATTGGTTCTTTTACCAAAAAGTCATAAACTGGTTTATTCGTTTATTTATTTTAGCAACTAATAAAGGCTTCATTTTCACTATGTCTGTGTGGCGGTTTGAGTGAAAATGACCCCCATAGGCCCATAGGGAGTGTTAGGTGTGGTCTTTTTGGAGGAAGTATGTCACTGGGAGTATGTTCTGGGGTTTGAGAAGCTCAAGCCTGGCCAGTGTTTCAGGCACTTCATGTTGCCTGTGGATCCAGATGTAGAACTCATAGATACCTCTCTAGTACCATGTCTGCCTGTGCACCGCCATGCTGGCTATCATGATGACAATGAACTAATCCTCTGGATCTCTAAGCCATCCCCAATTAAATGCTTTCTTTATAAGTATTGCCATGGTCATGGGATCCCACAGCAATAGAAACTCTAAGTAAGACAGTACAGTCTGCAATTCAGATATGAGGGAGTAAGATGGACTTGGTCTAAATTTCCTATGAAGATAAATTTCAGCCGAGTGTCAAGCACAACAGCCCTATCCCAAGGTAGTGATTCTGATTACATATTCAGACCATTGCAGATGCTAATTATTTGGAAACCTGGATAACTCTTTAATAAAGTCTTTTGCAAATATTAGCAAAATAGGGATATTTTGTATAAAATAGGGATTATAATAGTACCCACTCAGAGTTGTTGTGGGGCTTCAGTAAAGAAATACATGCAAAAAAAAAGTATCAAATGTCCATTAAGTCCCAATACTTACCTATTATTTTATTGTTCTCTATAAACACATGTTTGATTTTTAAAATTGTATTTGTAGTGCTGGGATTTGAACTCAGAGCCTTGTATATGATAGGCAATTATTCTCCCAATAAACTACATCTTAAGCAACTTATTCATTTTAATTAATTCAGTGAAAACCATACAAGTATACATCTATTGTTACCTGTGAACCCCTTTATTTTTTTACAGCTATGCAAATACATATGAAATAATAACCCCATAGTATTCAGCAATTTTGACAATTTCTTCTATAAATAGTCTATTCTGGTATTTGTTTCATTTTTGAACTTGAGTTCCACAAAAGGTTTTGTCCTTTCTTCATAGTGAGCCTCTTAACCACATCTCAAACCATTTTTTTTTTTGCAAATCAAGGTATTCAATAGATTTTATAATAAACCTGTGTATGTATTTGTGATTAAAATATCCCAACTCTGAAGGGACATTTATTCATCATTTCATAGGAGTTATGTTGCATGTATATATTTAAATTCAAAGATTGCAATTATTATCCTTTTCTCTAGATGCCAGAAGATCAGTGAGAAAAATTGGTGAAGGTTCATTGTTTCTCTTTTACCTCCTGATCAACAGTGACACTGATTTATAAGTTAATAGCGATTCCCCAGAGTACTTAATAACATAGATTACACCATAATAAATGTGTTTCCTGTACATTTAAGTGACTACCATGCTGATTTTTTAAACTGGGATAATAACATAGGAGCTTCCTTCTTGGTTATTGAGAAAATTTCTAAGGATTTGGTACCTTCTAAAATGGAAGTATTAAATAAATGTTTTTCTATTAATTGATTCTACACATTAATTCTTACCTGAGCAATGTAAATTTATAACTTGATATTCTCAAGATATGTCCACTATATTTACTTGAAAGAAAAGGCCCTTTTATTTAGTTATCTTTAACTATCTTTAAAATATTCAAGATTATTACAAAAATTAAGGTGCTTGATACTCTTCAAATATCGTTACTAATTTCAAGATTCACATTTTGAGGCTATGGGTCAGAACAGGGAGTTCTCAAAGGAAGAAAAAACAGTGCTCATTATCCTTAGAAATTAGGGAAATACAAATCAAAACAACTCTAAGATTTCACCTTACCTTAGTCAGAATGGAAAAAAAAAAAACCTACTACAAATGCTGGAGAGGATTTAGGGGAAAGGTAACCCTCACTTACTGTTGGTGGGATTGCAACCTGGTATTGTTACTATGGAAATCAATATGAAGTATCCCCAAGAAAGCTAAAAATAAATATACCACAATACCCGGCTATGCCACCCTATGTCTTATGGCCAAAGGATTCAACATCATATTCCACAGATACTTTCTCAGCCAAGTTCATTGTAGTTTGATTCACAATTAGCTAGGGAATGGAAACAACTCAAATGTTCTTCAATCACTTAATGGGCAATGGAAATATGGCACACATACACACAATAGAATACTATTCAGATGTGAAGAGAAGTGAAATTATGAAATGTGCAGGTAAATGTATGAAAGTATAACATATTATGATGAATGATTTCACCCACCCAGACCCAGAAAGACAAATGATACATGTTCTCTTTCATCTGTGGATCCTAGCTCTTAGTTTTTAGGTGTTGATATATAACCTGGAATAACAACAGAAACTAGGAAAGTGAAAAGGGGCAATGGAGTGGGGAGAAGGCTCTCTAGAGAAGGCCACAGTAGGACACAGGTGCTATGAATAACAAAATTAGAAAATTGGAAGAGAGAGTTTTACCTGAGGAGGGAGGGAGAGGGCAATATTTAGGGGAGAGGAATAACAATTATTTAAAAAACATTGGAAACAGTATTTTATATTTACTTAAAATAAATATATGATATATAAACATTTGTATATACATATATAGTTAATTTAAATGAAGTTATACCACTTTGGGTGATAATGCTCTCACCAAGGAACTATCTACCAAAGTCCCCAGTATCAACCATGGGAAACCTCTCTTGGAGTCATTGGTCAGAAGAGTCCACAAGACTACCAAACTAATACAAGCTATTTTCCTTGCTCTTGGTTGTCTCCTAGAACCTGAAGGCAAGATTCTATTGTTGAAGATACCACAACCATTGGATATAGGACTTGGGGGAATCAAGAAGGAACTCACTGGAAGCCTTCTCCCTGAGGACTAGCTCTTATAGCATCCAAGAGTGCTATACAAGCTACCAAAGGAGAAGGCAATTCAAAGTTCTACCTAGCCATAAAGTCTATACACAATGACCAGACTGGCAAGATACCCCCAAGGCTGCAATAGTGGCACTTATATCTCAAGGGTAATCAACAGCTCTCTAATTGGACTTAAGTATCACTCATTAGGATGGAATTCATGCCTGGTATTGTTTTTTTTATTTATTTAATTTTATTTTATTTTACAATACAATTTAATTCTACATATCAGCCACGGATTCCCTTGTTCTCACCCCTCCACCCCTCCCCTTTCCCCCAGCCCACCCCCCCATTCCCATCTCCTCCAGGGCAAAGACTCCCCCGTGGATTGAGATCAACTTGGTAGACTCAGTCCAGGCAGGTCCAGTCCCCTCCTCCCAAGCTGAGCCAAGAGTCCCTGCATAAGCCCCAGGTTTCAGACAGCCAACTCATGCACTGAGCACAGGACCCAGTCCCACTGCCTGGGTGCCTCCCAAACAGATCAAGCCAATCAACTGTCTCACTTATTCAGTTCAGTTTATAGGATTTAGGTCGCCATTTTCCTTGTCAGCTAAGAACCACTCTCAGGTTTTATAGGACACTAACATCCTTTGCTATGTAAAAATTGGTATTTGCAAATACCAATTTTTAAACAAACTAGTCTTTCTTCCATGAAATTCTTTTGTTTTAAGATCATCAAAAAGCAGTTTTTGTACTATTCAAAAGCTAGAAGATATGTAATTATCTTAGATGCCTATTCATAGATGACTAGATAATAAAGATGTGGCATATATACACAATTGAAAAATACCTAGTCATAAAAAGAATGAGCTATCATTGTAGCAACATGGATGGAATGGCAAATATAATTAGATATATGATCTAAATATAGGAAGAAAAAATCACATTTCTTTTTCATATGTGGATGGTAAACAAAGGTCAGTATAAATGTATTAAAACAATAGACATGCTAATGTTGATGGAGGAACACCCAGGAGGCTTCAGTCCTACACAAAGAACTACAGTCAACTAGGCATGCTGAGAGTTGGAGAAATAGTCATTCCCAGGGAACAGCACACCAATTGGTTATTCCATACCAAATGGTCATACATGTGCAACAATTAATGAAACAAGAGGCCATGAATTTAAAAAAAAAGAACAAGAAAGGGTATATGAGAAGGTTTAGAGGGGGAGAAGTAGAAGGGGAGAATGATATAATTGTATTATAATATCAAAAATAAAATAAATAATAAAAATAGTAATGACTAGAGACTAAGAAGTATAAAAGATGGGATGATAGAGGGATATTGAGTAATGAGTACTAAAACATATATAAATAGAATAAATCCTGTTGTTTTGCATAACAGTGGGGTGAGTATAGCCTATAATAGTCCAATATATATTTTTTTTCCTAGGTAGATGTCAATGGCTCAAGATAAATGATAAGGATAAAGAAATTTTAATTACCTCAGTTTGGTTAGCACACACTGGAAATATGTTAGAATAGTGCCCAAAACATGTATAACCATTATATAATACTAAAAAATACTATCAAAAATTTATTGCTAAAACATATATGAATCTATTTCTAAACTTTCCTTTCTGTTGTGTTTATTTGTTTATCTTTATGACAATACCAAAGTGCTTTAGGTTATGTTTAACTATCTTGAACTCTAATAACAGAAGTCCTCCAGCACTATTGATTTTTGAACTTTTTTTAGCCACTTAAGGTTGTACTTCTACATGATTTTTAACACCAGGTTTATTCTGTTTGTGATAGTGTTGAATCTGCAGATTAAATTGGAGACAACTTACATTTTAACACAGTTTATTTCCCCATTCATTCAAGTATTGATTACTATCACCATTTTTTATAATTTGGAGCATATATCTCCTCAGTTATTTTGTCATCTTTATCCACAAATATTCAATGTTTTGGTGTATTTGTGTGCATGGTATTGTTTTTTGAAATTTAAATTTTCAATGGTTGGTTGCTAGATACATAATTATTTTATATATTAATAATGCATTTCTCAATGTTGTCAAGTTTATTCATTAATTAAAGAAGCTCTTATGTAGACCCTGTAGGATTTTTCTACATAGACAATCATGAAGTCCTCAAGTAGAAACAGTTTTACTTATTTCTTTCTGTTAGAATGTCTTTTATACCTTCTTGCCTCATTATATGGAGCAAAGCAAATGTTCAGTGCATTGCTGAATGGAAATAAAGAAATTCCTTGATTCTAATTTTAGGTAAAAAGCTTTTAGCTTTTCAACATTAATTATGATATTAAATGGAGATTTCCCCCTTATATATGTTCCTCATATAAAAAGGATTTTTTTTAATTTCTACTATAATAAATGTTAAAAAATCAGGATTAAATGTTAAATTTTATCAAGTATCTTTTATGTCTCTATTGAGGTCATCATGCTTTAAAGATATTGTTTCAATAGGACACATCACATTTACTTTTATAATAGTAAATAAGTCTTTTAATCCTTGTATGTACCCCATTTGATCATGATGCATATATTTTTTATGTTGATGAATTCTATTTGCTAAAGTTTTATTTAGAGTTTTGCATCTGTGTTCAGGAGGAGCACTCATTGTTGATTTGGTTCTTTGGATATATTTGTATGACTTTGGTATCAGAACAATGCTGATCTCTTATAATGAGATGGGCAATATTCCTGACTCTTTAATTTTCTGCAAGACTTTAAATAAAATCAATAATGCTTCTTCCTTAAAGGGTAGAATTCATAGTGATGCCTTTGGATTGGGTTCTGTTTGTATGAAGATTTTTTTTTAATGACAAATTTCCCTAATAATAGGAATTCCAACCATGGTCACACATGCCCCAGTGGGACACTAGTCATACATCCTACATAACCCATGTGCTGCATGGTCACGTAATCGTGCAAAGTGACCACATGATCTATGCTCATGCATAGGCCTGTGTGTGCAGATGCAGGCTGGCCCTTAAAAAGGCAGGCCCCATGTCTCCCCGCACCCTTCTCCCACACATGTCCTTTCAGCAGGCCTGATCACATCTATCCCTTTCTCCTTGTCTGAATAAAACTCTTGTTAGTGGATTCTGTCATGTTTCGTGACTTTTCCTCGCAGGGTAAGAGTGCTGCTAAAAACCATCACCTATAATATACATAGAGCTATTTATGAGGACCAGGAATAGGGTACAGTAAAGAGACAGTCACTCTTAAGGCCATACAATTCTCGGATACAGTGTAGCTTAAAGCTATCAGAATGTTGATACACTCAGCAAGTGGAGAATTGAATAGTTTAACCCTAAAGGGTGACTTTCAGAGGTACCAAAGCACCCAATATACTGCTCAAAACACCAGTTCACTCTACTGTATTGATAGGGATATTCTTAATTTCCTGTGTTTATAAAGTTTTAATGCATTTATTTATTCAATTATGTGTATATTTGTTCCTGCATTAGTTTATTTGCACCATATTCATTCAGGAGACCAGGGAGTATCAGATTCTCTGGAACTGGAGTTACAGGCAGTTGTGAGGGAGGCACTGTGAACTGAACCCAGGTCCTCTACAAGAACAGTAAACACTCTAAGTACTGAGCCCAAATTTCTGCTCAATTTCTTATGTTTATAAAATAACCTTTATATTTTGCAAGATTGATTTAAGGGTGAACTTCACTGTCAATTACAGTCAAGAGCCTCTTCTTCAAAATAATCAAAGCTGGGATATCATACCCAGATCCTAATTATAATTGTTACAACAAAATGTTATCTCCATCACAGCCTCAAGGTGCCTGAATATATTACAGGACCGTTTTCACTGAACTGGGTCTATGGTCCTGGTATTACCAGAGAAGTTATGTCTGGGTGGGAGGATGACTCAAAAAGGGGACTAGAAGTTATTCCAAATAAGTAGAACTGTCTCTATACCATTTTTAGGACTTGCCTCACTTTGTGCTACTAGATATAATATTTAGGCAATGGATTATTTTTCCCACCTCTCGCATAGTGGATAGTGACTTTTATTTATATTTTATGATCCAAAGAGAAACAGGGAACAACAGATTGCATATCATAGTGCCAAATTTGAAAATGCTAAAGAACATTTCGGGGGGACACCCTTCAGTAGCTTGCATCCACACTGTAGGTGAATAAAAGGGGCATTCTCCACACAAAGACATAGTTTCAATTTTAATAAAAGAAGAGCCAAGTCAAGGTAACTTTGTCTTAAGATTGATTCTATCTCAGGCATGATAGCACATACCTGTGACCCAAATTACTCAGTGGAGTGAGGCTAAGGTATCAAGAATTCAAGATCAGTCTGAACAGCATAGTGGGCATTTGTCTAAAAAAAAAAAGAGAGAGAGAGAGAGATTTGGACTTGATATAATAATGAAAAATTTAAAGTCTAAGAATTCTTAGTTTTCCTTCTCAGTGCCCTGTACTGAAAGATTAATATCTTTATAGTGTTAATACAGTATATACATTATAGCTCTAAAATAAGGCATTCTTTCTACTTAGATTCCTGCCTCTGGTGCCTATATTTCTGTTTGCATATACACGCAGGTTGAGTGCTATCTTATATGTTTTGTGCAGGAAAGGGAAAGTATTTGGAATCTTTAATTCAAAATATGGAGCTCAGCATTAAGTTGCCCTTGTGATTGGCTTTCTGATGGATTTCTACCATGATTAATGCCCAGCTTGATGGAGTTGTACCTTGGTCTGTGTTTTCCTGTCCTTCTGGACCCCACAGGCCATCAGGATTCCAAGGGCATGGTGATAGTATTCTCAGCATTCTGCTTTATTGCTCCTACACATTGCCCTACCTGCTGCTCTTCCACACCCCGGGGACTGCAGATCTCACCTGATGGAAAAATCCCTATAGCTCAGCTGTTTCCATATTGAAACATCCTGCAGATTCCCCTGCTGGCCTAGAATTTTCCTGGCAGAGCAACACAGCAAAGGAGTTAAGGCTACTGGGGTTAGTGCCAGCTTCTCTAGATTTAAATTTTCCACAAACTTGCTGTGTGACCCATAGCAGGTTACTGAACCTTTTCGAACTTATCTTCTATACTTCACATGTGTCTATCGTGATGCCTGCCTATGGTGCTGTTGTGAAAAGTGCTAATCATGAGTACTCTACAAACACCGACTCTTACACTGAAAACTTCCTCTACCACATGGAAAGCCCAGTCGGATTTGTATTCTCTCTTCTCCCTTTTTTTGATGACCAGGTCCACCAAATTTGACTGTCTATGCATACTCCCATCTCTGTATTGTTTTTATTCAAAGAACTGGGCTAGAAGGAGAAGAAAGAGTCTTGCATAGCCTCTGCTTGGTTGTGGGGAAGCTGTGCTTTAGAGTCAGTTGACCTTCGTTCTCAGTTTGGGAAAGAAGAGCCTGATGCATCTGAAAATTGCAGTGACTTCTCTAGAAGGAATAACAAAGTATGTTCTCAATTATTTTCTGCTAGAAGTGTTGGTATTTCATTAATTTGGCAGAGGGAAGGGTGAACCCATACAGTTTCTATTGGATTCTAGACAGAAACTGTTCTGGGTACTGGGTTAGCTGGGAGGACTAGGCACCTCGCTTAGTGCTGAAGGTAATTACGGGACAAACCTAATGAAAAGAGCTTGCTTACAGACAAGGCCAAAAGTTCATTAAATATGGAAGCAAATGGCCCAGAAACCTGCTGAGAGTCCAGGTTTTTAGATTCCTCTGGAGTGTTCCAGGACTCCAGGAAAGTGATATGGCAGAAACCCAGGGCCCTGAGAGTCTTATCTAATCTGTTCCCTGCAAGTCCTTTTTGCCTAGGCAGAGATAGCCCAGCATAGAGACGCACACTGATAGGATGAGTCAAGGACTCCAAATAGCTTCTGTTTCAATCTTGCAGCCATTGGCTGAAACTCTCACTATTAATTATTTAACGGGGAGCTTTAAGGAGATATGTTCATCCTAGCCTGAAAGTGTATTCTTTGAATAAATGTAATATATCAATAAGGATCTAGTGGCTAACTCACTAGTTCCCATTTCCTCACCTACCTCAGAGAATGGGAGCCTCTGACACCCTGACTTAAATGAGATCTGAGATGGCTAAGGGTGGTTGTGAGAGAAGGTACAGAATGAAGGATGATGGGACGAATCAGACAGAGACAGTTTTGACGATTTGGGCCTAGAAAATGGAAACTCATTTTAGCATCTGATGAGCAGAGATAATTAGGGAACTTAAATCTGCTAGAGGGAGAAAAAAAGAAAAAAAAATTATACAACACCTTTCAAAGCCAAATTGAAATAATTCTTGGATTTTTTTTTTTTCAATTTTAGATGAGCTGTAGCATTGCTAGGCTTTCATTGGTAATGAGCCCAGAAAGAAGAGTCTATCAGTGAACAGAGCTGCCTGTGGAGCATGCAGGGATTATGAGAAGTGCTTGGGATACCCTGCCTGTGTGTCACTCCGTCAAACAAACTCTAGATAGAACAAAAAAGATGCTGCCTTGCCTCTATAGTCTTCCTCTGCAACTGCCTCTACCCTGACACTGTTGTCATTCTCACCAGGCTATAGGAATCCTCCTCACCCTGTGAACAGGTGGAGAAGCTTATCTCCTTTGAGAGAATATGTTCATGGAGCCATAGTCTGTCTCAACTGGAAGAAAAGTCCTTGGGGCCCATTGCTCATCCATGTTCCTAGCTCCATGGCATCTGCCATAGAATCTGCTCATAGCAAACATTGAAAAGCTTGTCTGAGTGAACTTGCAATTTCACTTTAGGCAGTGGAAATATAAATAAGTCTTTCTTTTCCAATTTTTCTTTATGATAAACTGCATACATGGTGTATGATCATGTTGCTATTATAAAGTTTTAAATGATGAAAACAGTGTTGAGCACTGCCCTCACTCAGTCTTCTTTTGAGACACATTTTTAGTTTACAGTTTCATAGTTATCTTTTCAGACAGTTTCCCCTGAATGTATAATAAAGATTTGCAGATTTCTGTGTATTCCCACATATGGGAATTGTGGCTACTATTCTGCAACTTGTTTGGTGGATTTAACAGCATGCATACATTGGAGATCTTACAAACTCAACGTTTCTAATTTGTTTCATTCCTTTAAACTGACTCATTGTGCTCTATAGCTTGGACACACTGAGCCTCTATTAATGAATAGTTTACTTCTAATTTTGATTGAATTGTTAAGAGCCACAGAGTAATGAAAAATCATTACTTATACTCCTTGAGGACACATGTGAGTGTTTCTCTAAAGACAATATTAAGTGGAATTGCTAGGACATAGGCTCTGAACTTAAAAGATTGGTGATCATTTCCCACACAAATCATGTAGGCCTTTCTACCACATTTAGAAACAGGTCAGAGTGTCTCTTCCTAACATATGTTGCTTGTATCATCAATGACTATTTAAAAAATTCTTGCCAGTGATGAGACAATAAAACACATATACAAGTCATTTCCTGGCTTTTATGGCTGTGATCTGTAGATTTCTAAACAGACATTTTACTGCTACTGGTGCAGCTTTTCCACCGAACTTTAGGGAGCAGCTTTTGGTGTGATAAAGCAGCATAGCAACTAGGCTAGTAAGATAGGGATGCTAGCCAAGGCATCTTCGCGTGGTCTTTTTCTGGGGGAGTGGACTGCTCTGTTGTGTGCTTCAGAAAGACACCTGGCAAACAGGTGTTTATCATGACAGACAGTAAGCGAATGAATTAGTAGGGTTAGGAACAAATTCCTCTACATTAAGTGGGGGAAAAGACCAGTGTGGGTGTCAGTGGAATGGTTCAAACCAATGAACATAAAATGATAGTTTAAAAATAAATGTGCTAGCACTCAGTGTAGTTCAGTGGTAGTTCAGCTGTAGCATGCATGAAACTTCCAGCACCACAAACAAACAAAGCAGTTACAACCACAACAGTGATAGGAACACCAACAAAGCCAAAATGACAACTTCATGGAAAATAAATATAGTTCCATTAAAAAGTGCTCAGCCCTGAAATTATGTACCTGCAAGCAAGACTAAATGCACCCAGCAGGTTGTTTTTATAATATTTATGCATACATATATATATGTATATATGTATGTATATGTATATATATATATATATATGTGTGTGTGTGTGTGTGTGTGTGTGTGTAATAAGAACAATGGAAGTAAAAGAAGCCGTGAATTTTTGGGGAGGGGGCATGGGAGGGGCTAGAGTGAAGAAAGGGAAGACAGAATTATGTAGTTGTATTTTAATTAAAAACAAACAGAAATAATTACTAAATTTTGAAGCAATCTTGGCTTGGATATATGGACATGCACTGGGTTTGAGATGACAGTAATGATTTGTTCCCATTATTTTGTATGGTGTCATTGTAGATGTGTAATAAAAATGTCTACATGATTTATAGGTGCATTGCATGGAGGGGTTTACTGATATACATGGATTTGTTTTAAAGTACTATAGGAATAAAGAAAAAAGGATAAGTGAAGCAAATGTGATATTTTGTTACACATATTAAGGAGCAGCTCTGTATGGGGTTCATTATACGTTCTACCTACATTTCTGTTCATTTGAAAATGTTCCTGATGCATGTTTATAAAAAAGCAATATAACACTTGCTTATAATTGTAGCACTTGGGAGGCTGAGGCAGAGGGAAAAAGATCATAAATTTGAGGCCATCAATATTCTGCCTCAGAAGCAAGGAAACAAACAAACAAAAAAGAGAAAGAAAATCCAGGAAACAACAACAATAAAATAAAGCATTGAAGTTTCACTTTGGGGCTAGAGAGATGGCTTAACAGTTAAGAATGCTTCCTGCTCTTCCAGAGGATTCAAGTTCAGTTCCCAGAACCCATGCTTGGTGTTCACAACTGCCATAACTCCAGCTTCAGGAGGATCCAGTACTTATGTCTTGAATAGACACCCCCCACACAGAGACACACATGAGTTTCTATCTCTCACACACACTCACACATATGTATACATAAAAATAAGCTTAAAAGAGTCATTTGGAAAACTCTCTCTCTCTCTCTCTCTCTCTCTCTCTCTCTCTCTCTCTCTCTCTCTCTCTCTCTCTCTCTCACACACACACACACACACACACACACACACACACACACACACACACAGATCAATTTACCAAAGGAGATTGTAGATTCATTACTTGGTGTAAATTTTAATATATGTTTGGACAAATAGTATTTAATTTATCCAAGACAACATTTGAAGGTGGCATAAGTATCCCACAGCAAGTCAGGTATATGTATATCTCTATGCAAACATAAAGTTGGAAAATGTGAATTTTTTTTTTTTGCCTTTTGAGGCAGGGTTTTGCTATGCAACCCTGGCTGGCCCGGAACCTTATATGTATGCCAGGATGGCCTGGAAGTTGCAATGATTCTCCTGCTCCTGTTTCCACGGTATTGGGATTCCAGTCGTGTGATACAATTTATAGCAAAAAAAAAAATCTGAATTCTCATAACATATAATATTAAGGCTACTTTTTTGGTAATAAAAATTCACTGCTTCTTTATGAATTCTGCTTTGTTCTTTGGCTATATAAAACACTACAGGTACATATGTAACATTCATGTACAGTAAAGAATAGAAACCAAAGTCAAATACAGTGAGCACTTCAGTCCCAACTTAAGGGAGTCGAGCACTTCGGATAGTTCTGTTAGTCTGTGGACTGCCTCCTCTTCCTACCTCCAAACAGCCACTGCTAGCCTGAAATTCAGATGAATTATTCCCATCCTTTAATTATATATACACATTCTTAAACAGTGTTAAATTATGTTATATTTTTTGAAATACATGCAGGTTAAAGTGTATCATACCTTGGAATTTTGAATAATTTTGTGTTTTGGAGATTCATTTATATTGTTGTAGCTATAGTTTGTTGTAACTAGTTCGTGATATCCAACCATTTATACCATTTATTATTTAAGGATCAAAGTGAGTTGACCCATATTGCTCACGTGCTAAGTATCCTGGGCAGTTATTCCATTTTAGTACATGTGGCTAGGCTTGTGTATGTTTGTGCATGTGCATGTCTGATCAGGCAGATTTCACCCAAATCAGTGACTCTAATAGTTGATAGTGTGGGTACATCAGTAATAGACACTGTTCTGGGCAAATAAACAGCATTACCATCTACCAATGGTGGCCAACCTTTTGACAAACCAGTATGATATTGTCATCTACAAATATCTTGAGCTACATTCACACCTATCCTGGCATGCATGTGACCTGCAGGACACAGGTAGGACAGACATGTTTCAACATCCGTCTCCCTTTTAAATCCCTTCTTTGTATTCTTATGGCATCTTTACCCCTATACACACCTCTTCTCCACATGTTTATGTGTTGAAACATATTTTTCCCTCACTCTGCATCCTTTCAAATAGAAGTTAAGCTTCATCCTTAACTTTGTAGACAAGACAAGAATAAATTCCAAGTATTCTTTGGCCATTCTCTTGATTTCAGCTTTTCTTTTTCTTCATCCTTGGCTTTAAAGGAGTCCCAAGAATAAACTAGTAAAAATGAACTAGATCCTTTCTCTAAAATGCATCTCTGTGTTGTGGAGGGGGACAGAAACAAGAGGTCTCCCCTGAACCTGTTATTCTCCCTTTCCATGCTTTCGTTAGCTGGAAGAGTAGCCTACATTTCCTACCACTGTTGCTCTGCTTCTGCCTTCACCACCTTACTGGAACTTCTCTTTTACAACTCAACAATGGCCTCCTTCATGTTCAATCTTATGGCTTCTTTTTAAACCTTTAGTTTAATCAAGGTACATTTAGTTTAATCTAGGTACATTATTCTCATTCACTAGCTAAATACAAAGGGATTAAATACCAGTCTTCTTTCTGAAGAATACTCAACACGAGAGGAAGTTTGCAGGACATTTGGGGTGGTGAAGATAGGGAGGATATGTAGGTTGTGTTTCTACATGATTAAAAATAAAATAGGCACTCATTCTTTCATTGATCATATGACATAGAGTTTTGTATATGCACTATATGGCAAGGTGGCAACCTCCAACCTCCAACTCCCTGGCATTTGATGAAGATTTTTTTTCCTGTAATGAAAAAAAAAGATAAGTGAATACTTCAATCTTTATTTTTGTCAGCACCAGAGCTTCTGTAGTCTCGGAAATCCATTTCTACAGTTGTCTGCTACTCTTTGGGAGTGATATATACTTACCTGGGTATAAATTGGAAAAGCTTTGCCCTAAGAGGCAAAATTACCTTTATTGTATCACTTAAAAATACTACTAGGTTGAAGTGGTAAGAATGATCTGGGTTTAATTTATCTGAAGACTTGGTTCTGACAGAGGGAATTTAAGTTAATGTTAATAACAGAGCCTCTTGAGAAGAGGTCAAGGGGGTAACATAACTTTAAAAAATTCTGTTTCATAATCCTGTCCATTTAGAAGGAGGAGGAGTGCAGTTTGTCTGAAGGATGTAAGGGGGAGCCATGGCCTCCAGTCCTTACTTTGAACTTCTGAGCTTATTAGCAAAGGGAATCAATATTCAGAAAGATTTTTTTTTAACTACAAGTTGCAAGAACATGGACTTTTCGTTCAATGTGATTATTTCCTGCCCTCTAGCTGTCCATAAGAGAGTCTCTTAAACACGCTGTTGAGGTCTGATCAAAACATTAGCCAAGCTGTATGATGTTTGGACATTGCTAGGCAACTTCGAAGCCATTAATCATGGGGTAACTGACAGATGCTAAGTACAAGCATCTGTATGTTAAAATTTTTCTTTCACCTATCAACACACAACAGGGCCCGAGGCTTGTTTTTAAAAAGGGATAAAGCATATTTAGGGATGTGAGATGCATACAGATTTGACCCAGTTTCAGGAACAAGAAAACAAAATACAAAATGGGAATCTTTTTAAAACATTTATTTTTTTTTGAAAATTTTATACATGGGTACTATTTTATATCATTTCCACCCCACACTCCCCCTTCTAACTCCTCCCATGTTCCCTCCTCACAAGTTCTTCTCAACTTCATAATCTCTTCTTCAATTTTAATTTTACATATATAGGAATATATAAATATAATCTGTTGAGTCCATTTAGAGTGTGTGTGTGTGTGTGTGTGTGTGTGTGTGTGTGTGTGTGTGTGTTTAGGGTTGATCATTTGGGATTGAATAACCTATCAGAGAGCTCATCCCTATAGAAGACTGATTTTTACCTCTCGTAGAAGCTATTAATTGCTTGTAGCTGTTCATCTATGGTAGGGGTCTTGTAATATTTCTTCCATCCTTACTGACATGTCATCTTGTGTTGTTATTGTGCAGGTCTTGCTTGGGCAATCATATTTAGAGTCCATGTGTACAACAATATAGAGAGAAGATACTATCTTGTAGCAGATGCCCTGGGCCTCTTACAATCTTTCTATTCCCTCTTCCTTACATTTTTTCCAGTTGTGATTTTATATATATATATATATATATATATATATATATATATATATATATATATCCTTAAATCCATATATAAGTGTATTTCTCACCACTCATCAAAGAAGCTTCCTTTTGTAGCAGATGGAGACCATTACTTATATCCTTACACACACACACACACACACACACACACACACACACACACACACACGATGCTTTGGAAATTATACTGATTTAGGAACATAGCCATAATAGATCCTCCTCTTTGGTCCATGACTTCAGGTAGTTGGCTTGGTTAACAATACCAGGCATGAAATCAAAACAACTCTGAGATACCATCTTATGCCTGTCAGAATGGCTAAGATCAAAAACACTGAAGATACATTATGCTGGAGAGGATGTGGAGCTAGGGAAACTCTCCTCCACTGCTGGTGGGAATGCAAGCTTGTACAACCACTTTGGAAATCAATATGGCACTTTCTTAGACAACTGGGAATCAATCTCCCCCAAGATCCACCTATACCACTCTTGGGCATATACCCAAGGAATGCTCAATCATACCACAAGGGCACTTGTTCAGCTATGTTCATATCAGCATTGTTTGTAATAGCCAAAACCTGGAAACAACCTAGATGCCCTTCAACTGAAGAATGGATAAATAAAATGTGGTACATATACATAATGGAATACTACTCAGCAGAGGAAAAACAATGACATCCTGAGGTTTGCAAGCAAATGGATGGATCTAGAAAAAATCATCCTGAGTGAGGTAACCCAGACTCAGAAATACAAACATGGTATGTACTCACTCATAGGAGGATACTAGATGTAAAACAAAGATGACTAGACTGCTACTCACAACTCCAGGGAGGCTACCTAAAAAACAGGACCTCAAGAAAGACACAGGGATCACCCAATGACAGAGAAATGGATGAGATCTACATGAACAACCTGGACTTGAGTGGGGGTAATGAAGGGCAAGTGTCAAGGGAAAGAGAGCTGAGGGAAGCAGAAGATCCCAGCTGGATCAAGAATAGTGAGGGGGAACAAGTAATGGAAAACAGGACCCCAAGAAAGACACGAGGATCGCCCAAAGATGGAGAAATGGCTGAGATCTACATGAACAACCTGGACATGAGTGGGAGTAATGAAGGGCGAGGGTCAAGGGAAAGATAGCCTGTGGGAGCGGGAGATCTCAGCTGGATCAAGAACAGAGAGGGAGAACAAGGAGACCATGGTAAATGAAAACCACACGAGAAAAGGAAGAAACAAAGTGCTGGAGAGGCCCACAGAAATCCACAAAGATAACCCCACAATAGACGGCTGGCAATGGTCGAGAGACAGCCAGAACTGACCTACTCTGGTGATGGGATGGCCAAACACCCTAATAGTCATGCCAGAAACCCCATCCAAGGACTGAGGAATCTGGATGCAGAGATCCATGGCTAGGCCCCGGGTGGAGCTCCGGGAGTCCAATTAGCGAGAAAGAGGAGGGTTTGTTTATATGAGCGAGAATTGTTGAAACCAAGTTTGGATAAAGCACAGGGACAAATAGCCAAATGAAGGGAAACACATGAACTATGAACCAAAGACTGAGGGGCCCCCAACTGGATCAGGCTCTCTGAATAGATCTCTGAAGTATTCAAAGGCCACCTGGCCAAACATCCTAATTGTCATGCTAGAAACCCCATCCATTGATTGAGGGAACCGGATGCAGAGATCCACGGTCAGGCCCCAGGTGGAGCTCCAGGAGTCCAATTGGTGAGAAAGAGGAGGGTTTGTATGAGCAAGAATTGTTGAGACCAAGGTTGGAAAAAACACAGGGACAAATATACAAACGAAAGGAAACACATGAACTATGAACCAATAGCTGAGGAGCCCCCAACTGGATCAGGCCCTCCACATAAATAAGACAGTTGATTAGCTTGATCTGCTTGGGAAGCATCCAGACAGTGGGACTGGGTCCTGTCCTTAGTGCATGAACAGGCAGTTTGGAACCTGGGGCTTTTACAAGGACACTTGGCTCAGCCTGGGAGGAGGGGACTGGACCTGCCTGGACTGAATCTACCAGGTTGAACTCAATCCTCCGGGGAGTCTTTGCCCTGGAGGAGATGGGAATGGGGGGTGGACTGGGGGGCAGGCGGGGGTGGAGTGTGGGAGGGGGGAGAACAAGGGAATCCGTGGCTGATATGTAAAATTAAATTTAATAAATAAATTTAAAAATGAAAAAAAAGACCGTGATAAATGAAGACCACATGAGAATAGGAAGAAGCAAAGTGCTAGAGAGATCCACAGAACTCCACAAAGATTCCCCCACAATAGACTACTGGCAATGGTCGAGAGACAGCCCGAACTGACCTACTCTGGTGATAGGATGGCCAAACACCCTAATTGTCGTGCTAGAAAGCCCATCCAATGACTGAGGGAACTGGATGCAGAGATCCATAGCCAGGCCCCAGATGGAGCTCCAGTAGTCCAATTGGTGAGAAAGAGGAGGGTTTGTATGAGCGAGAATTGTTGAGACCAAGGTTGGAAAAAGCACAGGGACAAATAGCCAAACGAATGGAAAAACATGAACTATGAACCAATAGCTGAGGAGCCCCCAACTGGTTCAGGCCCTCTGGATAAGTGAGACAGTTGATTAGCTTGATCTGTTTGGGAGGCATCCAGGCTGTGGGACCGGACCTGTCCTTAGTGCATGAGCTGGCTGTTTGGAACCTGGGGCTTATACAGGGACACTTGGCTCAGCCTGGGAGGAGGGGACTGGACCTGCCTGGACTGAATCTACCAAGTTGAACTCAATCCTCAGGGGAGTCTTTGCCCTGAAGGAGATGGGAATGGGGGCGTGAGCTAGGGGGAAGGGGGGGCAGGAGGGGGGAGAACAAGGGAATCCATGGCTGATATGTAAAATTAAATTAAATTATAAAATGAAATTTAAAAAAGAAACATGTTTTGAATAATAGTGATATATATATATATATGTATCTTATGAATAATGACATTTACTTTGTATTTTTTCAAAGGAGGGAACTAACTAAACATAGAGAAGCTAAGTACCATGCCCAGAGACATACATCTAGTAAGTGGACAGAGTTGGGAATCAAACCCATTAGTAAGTCTCCGTTTCTATTTTATTGATTTCAGCCTTCAATTTGATTATTTCCTGCTGTCTACTCCTCCTGGGTAAGTTTGCTTCTTTTTGTTCTAGAGCTTTCAGGTGTGCTATTGTCACTAGTATGAGATTTCTCCAAATTCTCTATAAAGGTACTTAGTGGTATGAACTTTCCTCTTAGCACTGCTTTCATTGTGTCCCATAAGTTTGGGTATGTTGTGCATTTATTTTCATTGAATTCTAGGAAGTCTTTAATTTCTTTCTTATTTCTCCCTTGACCCAGCAGTAATTCAGTGGGGAGTTGTTCAGTTCCTATGAGTTTGTAGGCATTCCATAGTTTCTGTTGTTGATATCCAGTTTTAATCCATGGTGTTCTGATAACACATGCTATTATTTCAATTTTTTGTATCTATTGAGCCTTGCTTTGTGGCCAAGTATATTGTCAGTTTTGGAGAAGGTTCTGTGAAGTGCTGAGAAGAAGGTATCATTCTTTTGTATTTGGGTGAAATGTTCTATAGATGTCTGTTGAGTCCATTTGAGTCATAACATAACATCTGTTGGTTTCCTTATTTCTCTGTTTATTTTCTGTCTGGATGACCTGTGCATTGGTGAGAGTGGGGTGTTAAAGTCTCCCACTATTAATGTGTGGGGTTTGATGTGTGATTTAAGCTTAAGTAATGTTTCTTTTGCATGTGTGGGTGCCTTTGCACTTGGGGCATAGATATTCAGAATTGAGATACTATCTTGGTAGATTTTTCCTTTGATGAGTGTTGAAATGTCCTTCTCCATCTTTTATGACTAATTTGGGTTTGAATTCTATTTTGTTAGACGTGAGGTATAGCTATACCAGCTTTTAGGCCCATTTGATTGGAAAATCTTTTTCCAACCCTTTACTCTGAGGTAATTCTATCTTTGATGTTGAGGTGTGTTTCTCTTTATGCAGCAGAAGGATGAATGCTGTTTTCGCTTCCATTCTCTTAGCCTGTCTTTTTATTGGTGAATTGGGCCCATTGATATAGAGAGATATTAATGACCAGTTATTGTTAATCCTGTTATTTTTGTTGTTGTTGGTGGTGGTGATAGTATGCATATGTTTCCCCTCTTTGAGTTTTGCTGATGTGAGATTATTTATTGCCTGTATTTTTATGGGTGTAGTTAACTTGGGTTGGAGTTTTCCTTCTAGTACCTTCTGTAGGGCTGAATTTGTGCATAAATATTGTTTAAATTTGACTTTATCATGAAATATCTTGTTTTCTTCATCTATGATGATTAACAGTTTTGCTGGGTATAGTAGTCTGGGGTGGCACCCATGGTCTCTTAGTCTCTGTAAGACATCTGTCCAGGCCCTTCTGGCTTCTGGGGTCCTTGTTGAGAAGTCAGGTGTGATTCTAATATGTCTGCCTTTATATGCTACTTGGCCCTTTCCCCTTGCAGCTTTTTTTTTTTTTTTTTTTTTTTTTTTTTTTTTTTTTTTTTTTTTTTTTGGTTTTTCGAGACAGGGTTTCTCTGCATAGCTTTGCGCCTTTCCTGGGACTCACTTGGTAGCCCAGGCTGGCCTCGAACTCACAGAGATCCTCCTGGCTCTGCCTCCCGAGTGCTGGGATTAGAGGCGTGCGCCACCACCGCCCGGCCCCCTTGCAGCTTTTAATATCCTTTCTCTTCTGTACATTTAGTATTTTGATTATTATGTGGTGCAGGGATTTTCTTTTCTTATCTAATCTATTTGGTAGTCTGTAAGTTTCTTATACTTTCATAGTCATGTTCTTCTTTAGGTTAGGAAATGTTTTTTCTATGATTTTGTTAAATATATTCTCTAGGTTTTTGAGCTGGGTTTCTGTAGTAGGACAGCCCCATAGAGTTGAGGAAATTTGCTCAAACCAGTTGCCAAGGCATGCACATAATGTACTTCCTTATGAACCTACCTGGAGTCTGCCTGAGGGCCTAGCAGTGGGTGCTGTCAGAGTTCCTGGTCGCTGTCCGAATTCCTGAATGCCCAGCCAATGAGGGATGACCACTCAATGCCACTAGATTGGGACACAGCTTGGGTGCTTGGAGGAGTGTATATAAGGCCTTCCCCATTATTGAATAAAGGAGTATGCTATTTGCTTTCAATTGACTCCCAGTGTCTGTGTCGTTGATGCTGCTGTGCCTTCTCACCCTCTTCCCCAAGGGAGTCCTTAGGATCCAGCAACAGGATTCTTCTATTTCTATTATTCTTAGGCTTGGTCTTTTCATGGTGTCTCAGATTTTCTGGATATTTTGTGTTAGGAGTATTTTAGACTTAACATTTTCTTTGACTGATGAATCTATTTCTTCTATCGTACTTCAGTGCCTGAGACTCTCTCTTCCATCTCTTGTATTCTGTTGGTGATGCTTGTTGGTGTTCCTGTTCATTTACCCAGGTTTTCCATTTCCAGAATTCCCTCACTTTGTATTTTCTTTATTGCTTCAATTTCAATTTTCAGGTCTTGAATTGTTTCCTCCACCTGTTTGTTGGTTTTCCTTGGCATTCTTTAAGGGATTTATTGATTTCCTCAAATTTTTGGGTTGTTTTTTCCTCAACTTTTTTCTTTTATAAACAGGGTTTCTCTGTGTAACAATCTTGGGACTCGGTCTGTAGACCAAGCTGGCCACAAACTCAAAGAGATATGCTTGCCTCTGACTCCCAAGTGCCACCCACTGGCTCTTTCCCCAATTTCTTTAAGGGAGTTTTTCATTTCCTCTTTAAGGACCTGAGCAATGTGTGTCAATACCTGAAGTCTGCTCTTCCTAGGGTCTGTACCTGAATAGTGTGTGTCTATACCAGAAGTCCACTCCTCAGACTGGTATGACTTACACCCAAGCAGTGGGATTTCACCAGAGTTGGGGGCAGGGCCCAGCAGAGGTGCTGGTGATGAGGTGAGATGGGGGGATCCAAGGGATGGGTCCTAGGGAACAGAATCTGGGGCATGGTGCAGCTTGGCTGTCAAGCAAGTCACTCACCTGTTCTTCCAATTGGTGTGGACTGTACCTGAGTCCATGAAGTCTGCTAGAGTTGAGGTAAGGGCTGGCCATATGGAGGATGATGACATGATAGGGCTTGGGCAGGAGAAATGGGTCTTGGGGGAATAGGATCCAGGGAGTGGGACAGTCTAGTTGGCAGGTACATCACTCACCCACCACTCCAACTGGTGTGGCTAGCACCTCAAGCAGTAGAATTCCACTGGAATTGGGGGCAGGGCCAAAGAGCAGTGCTCGTGATGGGGTGGGAGGGGGAGGTCTGAGGGATGGATCCTGGGGAACAGAATCTAGGAAGTGGTGCAGCTTGGCTGGTAAGTAGATCACTCAACTGTTCTTCCTACTCAAGCATCTTCTTATAATGTACCACAATGGGAGTTTTAGTCATTCATTTGAATGAAGGCATTGGAATCATTACTGTAAAAGCAAATATCTGAGAAAAGCAATGCTTGTATCCAGTAATCATCATCTCTTATCAGCATGTTCATAACTAAAAATATTCCTTGACTGCAGTATTTTCTATACATAGATGGATATGAAGTGGCTAATTTACTCAATTTGATTTAGAAATTTATGTGAACCACCAACAGCACCAAGAAATATATCCATCACATTCAAGTTTACTTGTGCTTCTCTATAAACTCCCCTCTTAATCCTCTGTAATTCTCTGCCCTGTACCTAGGCAATTCCTGGTCTGTTTGTTACAACTACAGATTATTTTGCATGTTCTCAAATTGTATATGAATGAAACTGTAGCACACATTCAACAAAATGGATGATTCTCAAGATAATCATACTGAAAGTCAGATAAAATTTCTCATGTATGAAAATACCTAAAATTTAGTGAGTATGAAAGCCAAAAGAATAATCTGTGAATGAATTTTGATATATCCATATATGTATATATTAATAATGTTTTACATTCATCCATTATTCTTTTGTTACACACTGTTTTAAATTTTGAAGTCAATTAAATGTACGAACATTTGTGAACAAAAGCTTAGTAAGCCTGGGTGTAGTGGCTCACACCTTTAATCCCATTACCCAGGAAGCAGAAGCAGGCAGATTTCTGTGAGTTTGAGGCCAGCCTGGTCTACAGTGAGAGTTCCAGGACAGCGAGGGCTGTTACACAGAGGAGCCCTGTCTCAGAAAACAACAACAAAAATGAATCTTTCGTTTAAGTTGTGTAAATAATATTTTAATCAACTATCAAATTGATTTTTAAAAGTTTGTACATTTTATATTCCTGACAGTGATTTATGTGAATTATACTTGCTATACATTATTACTACCAATTGTTATAGTCATTAAAAAGTTTCAGTATTTTAATATACTGAAACTATATGACATGGTTTTTGGTTGTGTTTCTTAGTGATAAATAATTTTGAATATTTGCTGATGTGCTTCATAGCCATCCAAATATTTATTTTGCTGAAGTGCTTCTTCAGATATTTTGTCTATTTTTAATTGACTTATTTTTATACTGTTGAATTTTCACATTTATTTACATATAGTCAATTATATTTCTAAGGTTTTAAAAATGTATAGATTTTCTATTGCTGTATGACAAATCACTATGAACTTATGAGCTTTAAGTACCCTTCATTTCTTTACTCAGGTGACTTCTGTAGGACAAAAGTTCAGAACAGTGCAACTACATTTATTTGCTGAAGTCAAGGTAGTGGTGAGGCTGAGGTCTTAAGAGAAGTCTCTGTAGGAAAAATGCTTCCAAAGCTATAATTGTTGGTGATTGCAGAGTTCAGTTCAGCATAAGCTGTCTTCAGTGTTTTTTTTCTTTTTTTTCCTTTTATTTTATTTTACAATACCATTCAGTTCTACATATCAGCCACGGATTCCCTTGTCCTACCCCCTCCTACCCCCCTCCCCTTCCCCCCAACCCACCCCCATTCCCACTTCCTTCAGGGCAAAGCCTCCCCCAAGGACTGAGATCAACCTGGTAGACTCAGTCCAGGCAGGTCCAGTCCCCTCCTCCCAGGCTGAGCCAAGCGTCCCTGCATAAGCCCCAGGTTTCAAACAGCCAACTCATGTACTGAGCACAAGACCCAGTACCACTGCCTAGATGCCTCCCAAACAGATCAAGCCAATCAACTGTCTCACCTATTCAGAGGGCTTGATCCAGTTGGTGGCTCCTCAGCCTTTGGTTCATAATTCATGTGTTTCATTCGTTTGGCTATTTGTCCCTGTGCTTTGTCCAACTTTGGTTTCAACAATTCTTGCTCATATAAACCATCCTCTTTCTCACTAATTAGACTCCTGGAGCTCCACATGGGGCCTGGCCCTGGATCTCTGCATCCAGATCCCTGGAAAATGAAGACCACATGAGAAAAGGAAGAAACAAAGTGCTAGAGAGGTCCACAGAACTCCACAAAGATACCCCCACAATAGACTGCTGGCAGTGGTCGAGAGACAGCCGGAACTGACCTACTCTGGTGATGGGATGGCCAGATACCCTAAAGTCGTGCCAGAAACCCCATCCAAGGACTGAGGGATCTTCAGTGTTTTTGATCTTAGCCATTCTGACAGGCATAAGGTGATATCTGAGAGTCATTTTGATTTGCATTTCCCTGATGATTAGGGATGTTGAGCAATTCCTTAAATGTCTTTCAGCCATTTGAGTTTCCTCTGTTGAGAATTCTCTGTTTAGTTCTATAGCCCATTTCTTAATTGGACTGTTGGGCATTTTGATGTCTAATTTCTTGAGTTCTTTATATATTCTGGATATCAGTCCTCTGTCAGATGTGGGGTTGGTGACGACCTTTTCCCATTCTGTAGGCTGTCGTTTTGCTTTGTTGGCCATATCCTTTGCTCTACAAAAGCTTCTCAGTTTCAAGATTGATTATTTCTCTCAGTGCCTGTGCTACTGAGGTTATATTTAGGAAGTGGTCTCCTGTGCCAATGCGTTCAAGACTACTTCCTACTTTCTCTTCTAGCAGGTTCAGAGTAGCTGGATTTATGTTAAGGTCTTTGATCCACTTGGACTTAAGTTTTGTTCACGGTGACAGATATGGATCTATTTGCAGCCTTCTACACGTTGATATCCAGTTATGCCAGCACCATTTGTTGAAGATGCTTTCTTTATCCCATTGTACAGTTTTGGCTTCTTTGTCAAAAATTAAATGTTCATAGGTGTGCGGATTAATGTCAGGGTCTTCAATTCGATTCCATTGGTCCACATGTCAGTTTTTATGCCAGCACCAAGCTGTTTTTATTACTGTAGCTCTATAGCAGAGCTTGAGTTCAGGGATTGTGATGCCCCCAGAGGTTGTTTTATTGTACAGGATTCTTTTGGCTATCCTGGGTTTTTTGTTTTCCATATGAAGTTGAGTATTGTTCTTTCCAGGTCTCAAAACATATTTCTTGAACATCTACTATGTGCCTGATCCTCTGGAGGGAAAAGGAAAGGCTTTTGACAGAAATAATATTGGGCTATTAGAGGATGACACTAACTTTACCAGTAACACCAAGTTAGGGTTAACATGCTTTCTCCAGACTATCCTGGACTATAATAAACACCTACTAGAGCATTTAATACCCTTCCCTCAAAGATACAATATTTGATATATCCATGTTTCCAAATGTCTATACATATATGAATGACTCCTGTGTCCAGTTGCTGACACCATTTGCTGACTTCCCATTGAATAAAATTAATATTTCCTTACTCTTTCCTAGAGGAAACTTTTGTAATTTAATGTCTGTCAGATTAAGCACCCATCTAGTTTTTCAACATATATTCAGTAATCATTTGGTATGCCTTTGGTGAAGTGTTAGGGATAGCAAACTTGGGGATGAAGATATGGTTGTGGCCTGAACCAATTCACAGACTTGTGAGAATGACACAGAATCCCTCAAATCAGACAGTCTATCTAAGCAATATCTGCTGGCCTTGATATCATGGAGAGTGTGAGTCTGGGAAACCAAGTATGCTCGGAATGCCACACGAAGTCCCATAAAAAGAATTAAGGACACAAACTGGTAACATACTAAGAGATTATTTATGTTTTTTCAGGGTTGAGTGAGCCCAGGCCCTTGCTCCTACTGGATCACTGAACTATACCCAGAGCAGAAAAGTGTTGGAGATTTTATTGTTGGTTTGGTTTCTTTGTCATTTCTTCTTCTTTTTTTCTTTTTTTTCTTTTTTTTTTTTTTTTGCAAGAAAGCCTCACTGTGTAGTCCAGTCTATTCTAGAGTTTACTCTGTGGCCCAGGCTGGCCTCAAACATGATCATCCAGCCTCTACCCCTAAGTGCTATGATAAAGGCATAAGCCACCACATCAAGTATACAGGAGTAGTTTCGCTTTTTTTTCTCATACAAAATTTCTTGACTGTGAAAAACCCTTCAAGTTGCACAATTCTACACTTCAAACAGAGTAGGCATGCCTGAGTCACTCTTTCTTGGCTACATCTGGCCTGCCTCCTGCCCCTTTTCTCCTGAGCCGCACTTGTTACAGCTGTTCTTTGCTGTGTGGAGTACTCTTTTGCTAGAAATTGTCTTAGCTTGCAGTTGCCTCGGCATTCTCTCTCTGCTACCAGTCTGTAATTAGACACTCTGTAAAGATTATTGGGAACCAACACAAGAGATACAATCACAGAGTCAACACTCCTGAGGGAGTGGGAACACACTGCTTCCAAAAACAACAGAGGAAGCCAAGTCCAAATCCAATTTTCCTCAAGCACACTTGGGAACACCCTCAACATATGCACGTGCACACATACACACACACACACACACACACACACACACACACACACACACACACACAAACACACTCACTGAGAGGTAAATTTCTTCGGGAAAGGTGCTTTTGTTCCAGATTATCCTGGACCCACTACTACTCGGCTTGTTATTTATACCACACACCCACACACATTGCACACATTGTGCACAAGTGCACAGAGACATGCTCTCCCTTCAGGTAGACAGTAAAGGTACAGATACACCAGGACTCCACCCCACCCACACACATATCACCTAATGCCAGAGTTGGAACTAGAACTCTGCCTCTTTTGCTAAGCCACATCTCAGTCATAAGCTCAGCTAGTGTGGTTAATAAGTGTAGGGAAAAAAAAGAGTAACTTAGCTGGGTCCTATAGTATAATTAGGTTCAACTGAAAGCAGTATGGAAGGCACTGCAGTTATTTAATTGAGGCAAAAGAATGATAGAAAAGTCTTTAGGAAGTGAAGCACAAAACATCTGAAAAACAGTGAAAGGTCCACCTTGGTGGAAAGATTGCATGTATAATGAGTTGTGATGAGAGCAAAAGCTGATGTGCTTCATGGAAAAAGAGCACAGCGCTGTGTTCCAGAGCATGAACTCATATAGACTGCCTCTGAGTGGATCTTAGCTCCTCTAATCACTTGTGATATAATCCTGCCAGCTTGTTAAACCTGTGTCTCATTCTCCTCACCTTAAAATTGGGAACAGAATAGGGTCATCATGAGGATGTTTTGAGGATTCAGCAAGTTCATACACACGACTTGGAACAATGACTAGTACATAGACATACTCGCATGATGTTCCTTGCTATCACATTAGGAAGTATCCCTCCTCACTCCTTTTCCTCTCTACCTCTATCCATCTCCACCTCTATCCCTCTCCACCCCATCCCTCTTCACCCCATCCCTCTCCACCTCACCCCTCTCCACCCTATCCCTCTCCACCCCATCCCTCTCCACCCCATCCCTCTCCACCCCATCCCTCTCCACCCCATCCCTCTCCACCCCATCCCTCTCCACCCCATCCCTCTCCACCCCATCCCTCTCCACCATATCCCTCTCTACCCCTATCCCTCTCCACCCCCCCCTCTCTCTCTCCATCCCAACCCTCTCCACCTCTATTCCTCTTGTTTATTCTTAGTCCTGAGGTAAATGACTGCTCTGCCTTCTGCTCTCTGCCACGATGTATTGACAGAGACCCAAAAGTAAGAATACCAATCGACTCTGGAGTGCAACTTTCAAAACCATAATCCACAATACATATTTTCTCTTTGTATATCAAATATTTCAAGTTTTTGTTATACTAATGGAAGGTAATTAATATATGGGAATGAATTGTAAAGCGTTTTGAAGGCCATTAGAGAATAATGTGGAACCAAGTCCTTTAGTGTTTTCAGTCTCTCTGCCATCCTTCTTCATGACTTTAGCTACATGAAGACATCATTCTTCCTCACCTTCAGACTCAGATCTGCCTTGAGTTGTAGTATTCACCTACCCAGCACTCTGGGACAGTGCCTCAGTTCACCCTTGCCACTGGCTTAGCACTGACCTCAGGACTTAGGGTTTTGTTTTTGTTTTTTGTTTTTTTGTTTTGTTTTGTTTTTTGTCCACTTCTAACTTTGTTCTTTACATTATTGAATAAACAATAATGTATTGTAGGGTTGTTGTTGGTTTTTTTTTTACTTTTTGTGTGTATGCGTGCTACTTGTGCATGTTCATGTATACGCATTGCTCATGTGGAATGGGGAATGTATGTGACTGCATAGGTGCATCTGTCTATAGAGTTTTCTAGAAGATAATTTTGAGTGTCATTCCTCAGGTGACAGCACCCTTTTGGTTTTTTTCATTTTGTTTTGGTTTGATATGGGTTCTCTCACTGGCCTGAAACTCACCAAATAAGCTTGGCTACCTGGGTAGTGAGCTTCAGGGATCTGCATGCCTGTGCCTTCAAAGCACTGGGATTACGAGTGTATGCCACCCTGCCTGGTTCTTTCTTTCTACAAAGATTCTGCAGTTTGAACCCAGGTCCTCATGCTTAAATGGCAGCTACTTTATCCACTTCTCTATCTCCACAATCTTTCCTTTCTTATGTTTATATTCACTGTACAAATGAAGTTTTTATTAAAGCATACCATCTACTTTGATCAGAATCACTCCCATTGCCCCTTCCTCACTGGCCATCTTCTTCTGAAATAATCCCTCTTCTAACTTTCATGTCATACATATAAATAAAATATGGGTTCCACGTATGAGAAAGAACATGTGATATTTGTATTTCAAGTTGTAATTTATATCACTTTATATGAAGATCTTCAGATACATCCATTTTCTTCAGTCTAAGTTCTGCAAATGATTCTGTGACATGGGACCCCAGTGACCCAGGTACCCCAGTGACCCTTCCTCACTAATTGCTGTAACCTTTCCCCCTTCCTCTAAACCTGGTTCTGGTAACTCTTATAGCCCCCAAATCTACCAAGAACTAGACCACTGCCTTATTCTCATCAGTCCTCCATTTCAGTCTAACAATGAGTCCTTACTACAACCTGTCAGATTTCCATTAGGCTGATCAAATTCCAGCCTGGTTTTACCTTTAAAACATATTTCTAGATTCCTCTAATGATGTTTCACTCACCTGTCAAGACATCTGTGCTCCTTGTGGTTAAAAACTGACACAGTAGATATGTCAGGATTACCACTTGCCAAGTCCTATTGTGCTGTGTTCTGCCTCTTGGGTTATAATTAGTTCCATTGCATGCACTGTATGGTCTCCAGGGTTTGCTGTTGACCTTGGTGAGAAAGAAGGTGGAGCACATCATGCAGAGCCAACATTACTATGCTAAGGAGATTGAACCAATTCTAGATATCAGTTGTTTCTGGTGCTTTTCATATCTCATTGTAGTGAAATCAAAGAATTGGAGCAAGCACCTTTAATTTACATGTACATTTATCAATTTATGCATCTATATGTTTTATAGAGACACAACTATAGTAATGTTATGCACATTAGAGCATAAACAAATATATTAAACTGTAAATAAAAAGTCAGCAATCCACGTCTATGAGTTCTGCATCCTCAGATCCAAGTAACCAAGAATTAAAAATATGGGGGGCTATGGGTGTGTACTAAATATGCATGAACATTTTTCTTGTTATTATTCCCCCAAATAATACAGTATGGAAATGGAAATATTCACCCCCAGATCCAGAAAGTGCCTGTCCCAGTGGCTGGAAGGCGCAGGTGAAAGCTTTTATCATCAGCCTTGGTGGCCAAGGGACTGTGTCTACCATTGATCCCATAGATTTGAGTAACACATCCCAAACTCTAGAAAGCCCATGCCAACAGACACAATCCACTGGGGTAGATGTGGTTTTGATGTTTATCAACACCAAATTTGCCAGAGACTTAGGTACACATTCTGTGACACTGCACAGGCCCTTTTGTTGTAACATGCAAGCACAATCTAGCTCATTAGTGACCTAGGTGATAGTCTGTTTTCATCATCACAACAGGCCCACTCTGGACAGATAAATGTAGTACAAAACCTCATTCTCTAGGGTAGAACACACAGTAAACCTAAGAATTTCCTGAAGAGCTTTGTGGTGGACTGATGAAGTATAACAATGGGAAAATCCTAACAACCTCCATTCCCAAGCCTGCCTGTGGATAGAGCCTCTAAAACAGCTTCAGTGGCATAAAGAAAGACATGTCTCCTAGAATTCTTTTGTAGCCATCATCACTTGTAGCTGGCCTTGGGCCATAAATCCATTTCAGGAATAGGAAGCCTATAGCATCTTGGGCCTGGGTCCTATTCCAATAGTATGCTGGTCTTGGGAAGAGCCTGCCTGTGTTGGTGGTCTGTTCATTCACAGTGATCCTGGCAGAATACCACAGTGCCTGACCATAGAGCTGTGAGTATAGATGAGAAACCTGGCCCTGCTGGTACTTCCAGGCAATACCAGTTTGTACTGATTACTTTTCAGATGCTCCCCTTATCATTCTGAGCAACACACCCACCATGGGTTTGGAACAAATCTGGGTGTGGCTTTCCTTCCAGTGGTAAAAACAGGGACATGCACAAAGACTCCTGGCCAACCTGTACCCTAGCTAACATAGTGGAAGTGACTACAGGCTCAAAGAAAAGCTGCTTATGTAGACTTTCTGGAATAGACAGGCGCAG
This sequence comes from Peromyscus maniculatus bairdii, assembly GCF_049852395.1. Taxonomy (NCBI): domain Eukaryota; kingdom Metazoa; phylum Chordata; class Mammalia; order Rodentia; family Cricetidae; genus Peromyscus; species Peromyscus maniculatus. The sequence goes on from NC_134875.1 coordinate 54,280,370, forward strand.
ATAAAGCCCGATTAAGTAGTAAGTCTTTCGAAATGCACAGATAACATCACACACCATAAGTACTAAGAACTTATGTAGAACCATGACCCTGCTTAGTCAAAATAAAGTGGCAGAAGCTGACCACACAGTACAGGAGATCTCTCCAGTAAAGAATTTCTGGGAATTTCCCTAGTAACAAGTTTCTCTCTTACCTGATAATGTCTCCCTCTATCAAGATACCTCTTTCATTGCTCTCCCACTCTGTCCCTCCCCCAGCTCAACCATCCCGTTCCCTCATGTTCTCATTCTTCATCCCCTACCCTCTCATTGCCCCCCATCCTCAGTTTACTCATGGAGATCTCATCTGTTTCCCCCTCCCAAGGTGATCCATGTGTCTCTCTTAGGGCCCTCCTTGTTAGCTAGCTTCTCTGGAGCTGTGGGTTGTAGTCTGATTATCCTTTCTTCTTTACATCTAGTATCCACTTACGAGTGAGTACATACCATGTTTGTCTTTCTGAGTCTGGGTTACCTCACACAGGATGATATTTTCTAGTTCCATCTATTTGCCTGCACATTTCATGATGTCATTGTTTTTTGCAGCTGAGTAAACTATATTGTGTATATGTGCCCCATTTTCTTTATCCATTCTTTGGTTGAGGGGCATCTAGGTTGTTTCCCGGTTCTGGCTATTATGAATGCTGCTTCTATGAACATAGTTGAGCAAGTGTCCTTGTGGTCTGATTGAGCATTCTTTTGGTATATGCCCAAGAGTGGTATCATTGGGTCTTGAAGTAGATTGATTCCCAGTTTACTGAGAAACTGCCATAATCATTTCCAAAGTGGCTGTACAAGTTGGCACTACCACCAACAGTGGAGGAGTGTTCCCCTTGCTCCACATCCTCTCCAACATAAGCTGTCATTAGTTTTTTTTTTTTAATCTTAGCCATTCTGACAGGTGTAAGATGATATCTCAGAGACATTTTGATTTTCATTTCCATGATGACTAAGGATGTTGAGCAATCCATAAGGACAACCCCAGATTAGACAAGTGCCTGAATACTCTAACTAAATACCCTGTCATCAGAGATACTCTATTCAGTAACTGATGGAAGCAGATGCAGAGATCCACAGAAAAGCACCAGTTCAAGTTCTGGGAGTCCAGTCAAAGAGAGGGAAGAGGGATTATATGAGAAAAGGGGGTCAAGATCATGATAGGGAAATCCACAGAGACTACTGAACCAAGTTTATAGGAACTCATGAACTTTAGATCGACAGCTGTGGAACCTGCATGGGACTGGACTAGGCCCTCTGCATAAGGGAGATAGTTGTGTAGCTTGGTCTGTTTAAGGGGTCCCTGGTAGTGGGATCAGGATCTATCCCTGGTCCATGAGCCTTTTGGAGGAGGGGATAGGGGGAGAGACTTGGGGGGAGTAGGAGGAAAGATGAGAGAGGGATCTGTGGTTGGCATGTAAAAATGAATAAAAAAATTTAAATAAAAAAGAATTTCAACAGCTTTCTAAGGAAACTCAGTAAGCTAGAAGAAAACAAAGAAATTATTCAATACCTTAAGAGAGAAACTTCATTAAGATCTGGAAGTTATTAGTAAAATGAAACAGAATTTTTGATTTGAGAAATACATGCAGTGAAATTTAAAATGAGAAAGAAGGGATCAATAGCAGAATAGATCAAAAACAAGGAAAATGAGTAAGCTGTAAGACAGGCTACTAAAAATGTGCAGTTTGGAGATAAAAAAGAAAAGGGAATGAGGAGAAATGAAGACCATTTACAGGAATTTGGGGAGAATATTTAGAGGGCAAATAATTAGTGTGGTGCTTTATCTTCATTTTCAACTTGACTCTTTGAACTCACACAGAAGATACAGGGTTTGTCTTTGAGGGAACTTATAGACAGGTTTAACTAAGGAGAAAAGATCTATTCTGAGTGTAGGTGGTATCATCTCATAAACTAGTGTCCTCAAATAAAAAAGAGAAACGGGGGGGAAAAGACAGAACATTAGCATTAGCATTCATCTCTCCCTGCTTCTTAATGGCAGACACAATGTGATCAGATGTCTCACATTGCTACTGCCATGGCTTCCCACTGTGGTGGACAATGTCTCTTTTTAAATCCTTTTCTCTTATGTTGTTTCTGTCACGTGTTTTGTTGCAGCAATGAGAAAAGAAACTAATGCAATTTGTATATGGAATTTCCAAAGGATTTGAAAATGTCAAATATGTGAAAAGCATACTGAAAGAAATAATAGCAGAATACTTCCTAAGCCTACAGAAAACACAAATATCCAGGTTAAAAAAAAAAGGTCAATATGGTCAACAGCCATACTTTATTCAACCAAGTCTGCCATAAAATATCTTGTAATGAATAATAAAATATTAAAAACATGATTCCCAAGGCTACATGAGAAAAGAAACAAATGGCATACATGTGTCTTTGTTCTTCTCAGTGTAATGGTACAGACCAAGAGATAGTGGGATGAAGTTTTCTCAGTACCAAGATAAAAAGAACAGAAGCCAAGAATACTATCCAGCAAAGCTGTCCTTGTAAATGCAGATGGGATAAGGACATTCCCAGATGAACAAAAGCTTACATAATGGATCCACACCAGATCTGTCCTACAAGAAATGCTTAAGGAAGTTCTTCAAATTGAAAGAAAAAGATATTAATGAGTAAGAAGAAAATGTGGGAAGGGATAAAAACTGAGTGACCAGAGTGTGTACACAGCCATAACATGTTAATATTAGAAACATGCGTAAATCATACATGCACACAGTGTAAAGGTAAGAACAATTAAAAAGACTAAGAGCTTCATTAAAATTTTAAGAGGTAGTGAATAGAGAAAGATGTGAAATGGCACATGAATATCAAAATGGAGGAAGAAGAGGATGTGTCTATTAGGACACCTACCCTGTTTTTCTGACCCTATCTATATAACCATATAAACTTGTTATCATTTCAAAATAGCTTGCTATAATAAAAAAGTCTTTTATAAGCCTCATGAAAACCACAAAACAAAACTTTATCATAGAAAAACAAAATATAATAAGCAAAGACGCAACACACACACATTAGAGTAAATCGTTAAACCACCAAAGTAAACTATAAGAGACTGAGGAGGAAATAAAAAGAAAGGAACAACAACAAAACTTGGAAACAAGAGAAAATAAGAGTGGGAAGTAGCTTGAATGAAAATGGATTTAACCCTCCAATTAAAAGATACAGAATGATTTACTGGAATTAAAAAAATCATGACCCTAGACCGCTCGGCCATCAGAGCCAGGCAGATCTCTGTGAGTTCGAGGCCAGCCTGGTCTACAGAGCAAGAGCCAGGACAGGCACCAAAACTACACAAAGAAACCCTGTCTTGAAAAAACCAAAAAAAAAAATCTTGACCCTCTTTACTTGTAAAGACAGGGACTGAAAGTGAAAGTATGGAATGAGATATTCCATGTAAACTGAACTGGAGAGATGGCTCAGCAATTCAGAGCACTTGGTACTCGGTAGAGGACTAGAATTTAATTCATAGGACTCACATCTGGTAGCTGGCAACGTCCTATAACCCCTGTTCCAGAAATTCCAACACATTCTTCTGGCCCTCTTGGGAACATACACACACATACACACACACACATACACACATACACACACACACACACACACACACACACACACCACACACACATACTTATACACTCATAGCCTTCAATCACAGATACATACACACAAGCAAAAATAATAGAAATAAATATTTTGTAAAATAATAATACTATCATGATATGTAATTGGAATCTTTGTCATTTTTTATTTACTTTATCTAAGGACTTTTTTTTTAATTAAGAAAATTTTTTCATTCATTTTACACACCAATCAAAGATCCCCCTCTTCCCTCCTCCAGCCCCTCCACAGCTTCCCCCTCCCACAAGAAGGTAAGGCCTCCCATGGGGAGGCACATCCAGTAGAGGCAAGTCCAAGCTCTTCCCCCTGCCTCAAGGCTGCATGAGGTGTCCCATCATAGGTAGTGGACTCCAAAAAGCCCATTCATGCACCAGGGATGGATTCTGATTCTACTGTTAGGGGAGCCCCCCAATCAGATCAAGCTCCACAACTGTCTCTCCATGCAGAGGACCTAGTTCAGTCCCATGCAGGCACCACAGCCATTGATCCAACTTTCATGAATTCCCACTAGTTTGGTTTGGTCGTCTCTGCAGATTTCCCCATCATGATCTTAATGCACTTGCTCATAGAATCGCTCCTCTCTCTCTCTCTTACTGGACTCCTGGAGCTCTGCCTAGTATTTGGCTATGGATCTCTGCAACTGCTTCTATCAGTCACTGGAGAAAAGCTCTGTGATGACAGGATATTCACTGATCTGATCACTGGGTAAGCCAGTTAGTTCAATTCAGGCACCATGTCCACTGTTTCTAGTAGTCCAAGCTGGGGTGGATTCCTGGAAACTTTCCTAGCACTGAGTTTCTCCCTATCCCCATGATGTCTCTCTCTATCATGGTATCTCTTTCATTGCTTTCCCCCTCCCTCCCTGTTCCAGCTCAACCATCCTATTCCCTTATGTTCTCATCCCCTATTCCCTACCCTTCATTGTCCACCCCTCATCCCCAGTTTACTCGTGGAAATCTCTTTTATGTGGCCCTGAAACCATGGAAACACAAACAAAAGAAATGGACTCACTATGTTGTATTTATATATTTGTGTGTGTGTGGTCATACCTGAAATCATATACATACAAGCAACACAACATAGACTCAGAAGGTTGTATTTATTTATCTATACATCAACACACACATACATACACACACATAACAATAACAATCAAAGAAAATTTGGAAACTAGACCATGAAATTAAGAGGGAGTAAGAGGAGAGGGACTTGGGAAGGATTGGAGGAAAGAACATAGAAGGGCTTGGAAGGAAGAAAGGGGAAGGGGAAAATGATGTGATTATATTTCAATTACAATTAAAAATAGAACAATATTTTCTATTTCTTATTGTGAGCCTAGCACTTAATGGCTGAGACATCTCTCCAACCCTAGAGAAATATTTTAAATTTAAGAAAAACATTAAATTTAAAATTTCAAAAAAACATAATACAGTATAACAACTATTTATATGGCATTTATCTTTTATTGTGTATTATAATTAATCTATAGATTCTGATGGGATTACATACATTTGATGGAAAGACTTCCATTTAACATAAGGGACTTGATCATCCACAGATTTTATATCCATGGGAGGCCCTGGAACCAATCGTCCACAGATACTCAAGGATAGCTATTAATAGGTGTTCTAGCATATTTTCCCACAGGAGTTCTACATCTTAGAGAAGCCTCAGTGGAAGCTGTAAGGTAGAACATGGCTTTGGAAAAGGCAAATGTGGAGACCTACAGAAACACTTTTGTGGTGATTTAAGTAATAAGTGATGGTGGCCTAATCTCGGGCATGTGGTAAAAGCAATGAAATAGAGACACAGAACAAAATATGGATAAACTTCATGAGCAGTGCAGTTGGCTGTGGAAGACAAATCGGCAATGTCACATGACATTGTAATAAAGTGCTGATCAGCTCTATTCTTAGTTCCAGACAAGAGGTGAACCTTCAGTGCCTACACTGCATTTGTGAAGAAGCTTGCAGTTGCCTATGTTGCTTCAAATCTGGAATTCGCCATTGTAACAGCTTGTTCTCTAACCCCAAATATCTACCTCACAGAAACTGCTGTTCAGGCAATGACTTTTATATTTCTCAGTCTGTGTCAAAACAGAAGAAAATCAGGCCAGAGTGCCACTCAGGTTTGGGATTTGCACCTTTGCCAACTTTGAAGATTGAAATACCTTAGCATAAAAGCAGGATTTGGACAGTGATAATGTACTGAGGGAAATGGCAAATTAATTATCAAATTCGTTGTTCACATGAATGTAGGTAGATTATTTTACATGGAAGCATTATTTCTAAAAAAGTGCAACTCATCAATTTTCTTTTTCTTTTTCCTCCTTGTTCTCCAATCTATGGTTCTAAAATTCTCCATTAATTATCAGTGCTTAGGATACTCTTGCAACATTAAACAGTATTCGTTACTTTTAACATGGACATATAGGCCTAGCTATCACATGCATCAGACAAGATATCTATTATTTATGTTGACAATTAGATTAATTACTTAGACATGTGGGATGTAGTCTTTGTTTGCACTCTTATCCTGGTTTCAGTACATATAAAATAGAGTTCTCCTGCCATGACAGCAGCCATGACAAAAATCTGCTTTGCCTTGCCTTAAGACCCATTTTATTAAAAAAAAAAAATCAGGCTTATGAAGACTATGTAACTTGGCTCAGCAGTTAAGAGCAGTTGTTGCTCTTGCAGAGGACACAGGTTTGATTCTCAGTACACACATGGTAGCTCACAATCTTCTGTAATTTCAGTTCTAGGGGGTGTGACATCCTCTTCTGATCTCTTCAGACACTGCATAGATGTGTTTCACATACATGTATGCAGGCAAGACACTCATACACATAAAATAATAAAATAAATCTTTAAAAAATTGAAAAGAAATCCATGCAACTTGCCCACAGTCACTCTGTTAGGAATCAACAGGAGTACAACGTGAATTCTAGAATACTCTCCCATAAAAGTATTAAGAGCACACATTGTGCTCTTGATCATTATGCTATACTTCTTCCTAAAACAGAACCTGTACATGGAAGAAATCATTGATACTATAAATGATAGGTGATGTATTTGTCATTGACTTTCCTCTTATTTTATCTGAAAGTCTTGTCAAATACATATTCACAATACATATCTCCCCAGAGCTAACTCCAAGAACCATCATTCTGGATTCATGTCATCATTATCTCTTGCCTGGATTTTTCCAATAGCTTTACAAATTGGTCTTCTGTCTCTGGTATTGCTCTATTAAAATCCATTCTTCACAAAGTGAACAGAGTGATCAGTAAATAGATAGATAGATAGATAGATAGATAGATAGATAGATAGATAGATAGATAGATAGATAGATATAATATACCATTGGTACATAAAATTCACTAATGACATCCTATTGTTTTCAGAATAGCATATAAATTATTTCCAGAGCCTATAGAGTTCTTGTTTACCTAGCCCCTGTACACCATTCTGGTCTCATCTCGTTCCTATTCAATATTCTATGATTGTACTAACTTTCATGATACTCTTCAAAACTGTAGCACTTATTTCTGCTTCAGGCCCATTTTACATGCTTTTCCATCAATAGCAAATGTATCTCCCCCAGGTATTTGATTGGCATGTTTGTTCTTGTCAATCAAGTTTCTGCTCAAATAAAACCTCCTTGGTAATGCCATCTTTTATTATCCAGACTAAATTAGTTTAAGTATGTACATATATACAATACATTATATGTCATTATATCATGTGCTCCTGCTATATTTACTTTACAACATTTACTAACACCTAAAATTGTCTTTTATGTGTTTATTATCTACCACCACTACTAGAATGCTAAGTTCACCACTAAAGGATGGATTTTTTCACTGATAATCAAATATCTGTTAAAAAATAAACAAAATATGTTTGGGACAGGAATCATGGATACCAGACATATTTTTAAAAGTCAGATTCCTGGTTTATGCTACCAACATTAGAAGATCATAAAGATCCTGGCCTAACTATATGCCTCAAATGCTTCTGTCAGCCTAAAGCAATGAAAGTCTAAGACACTTGACCCATATGTAGTGCATTCTCTCTGCCTCATCTCCAAGTTACATCTCTGTTTCCCTAACCTGTTTATCTTCCTTTTGCTTTATTCTTCTGTGTTGATGGGCTAGGCACTTCTAGGATTGTTTCTTAATTGTTAAATCTTAATTCTTAATTAAGAGTCTCTTAATTCTTCTCAGTGACCTTGAATCTAAAGGAGTTTCTGGACACATCTAGAATCTATTGTCAACATACTCCTTTATTCTCCCAAATTTTAGTGATAAATTCTCTTAGTTAAACAGACCACATAACTCAGGGGATTGACCAAGATAATTGTTATTATATAAAGAAGCCAGACATTCTGAATGTCAGAAAAAATGTTCCCTTCTCTCTCATTTAAGGCAGAGTACACAAAATCAACTTTAAAACTGGGAAATAGGTTACTAAGTCTGCTATAATGCCACTGACTTAAAATTCTATCCCAGGTTTTGAAATTGAAATTAAAATAATAGATGGGGCATGGTCAAATCTCATGCTCCCTTTCTGCTGAGTTGACATCAAATCAATCCAATAAGCACAGTCACTATGAAGAAATAAAAGTCAACACATGTACCTTAACAAGGTTTTTCAGTCCGTGGATATACAAAGCACTTTCAAGGATTGCTGGCTTGTGAAAGAACCTAGTCTACACAACTGTCTCTACCGGGTGATAGTCACAGTTCAAATTCAGCCTCAAGGCTATAGACTGTATTCTGACTTTAAACTCATGAATGTTTGACTCCCCGTTACTGACAGTTTAGGGCAGCTGCTCAGCACCTTTTATGCTTCATCTGTTCGGATAGCTAAGGAAGTTCGCATGTGCTTCTGAATAAATTCTATTTTGTGCTGATTTCAAAAAAACCACCTCTAGCCTTGTCTATATATTTCTGTACCCAGTCACAGTTGCTGCGCGCTATGTCACTCTCCCATCTGCTGTTCCCCTGTGGCAGTCCTCGCATCACTCTGCACCTGGGATACTGTATAGATGAGTCTCTGTTCAGCAAGACAGATTATACTCACAGTATCACACCATCCTTTCCCTTCTTCACCCTCACATTTCAATGCTTTGTTTTCCAGATGAGTCACTGGGCAGTGTGCTACTTTGTCCAGTCATGAAAGCCTTTCGTTCACTCATGAAGGATTCTTAGACAATTGATCCCTGGACAATGAGCTGATGAATGCGCTTCGAATGCTGTGTGACTGCCCTTGTGCCTCATCCCTTCCATGGCAACTAGTGAGCTGCTTGCTGTGCTTCCAGAAAGAAAGGCTACTGGAAACACCTCTGATTTGAAATGGACTCAGTGAACACAGTAACTCAGCATACCCCATTAGCTAAAACTGGGTGAGTGCAGGAGACCAAAGGAAATGCTCCTGTATGCTCAAGACAGGCAACCTGACTTCAGAAGTTGCCTGAATTTTTACATGTGTAACTAGGTAGTGTGGAAAAATAATGTACAAGAGGGGAAGAGGCAGGGGAAAGGGTTGTATTAGAGCAAATGCCTTTGATACTTCCTGGGGACGATCACCAAATCTTTAAGTCTACTAAGGAGTTATCCATGGATATAATCCAGAACTAGCTCTATGGACGTCGGTTTTCAAAAATCCAAGTCACAAACTGAACTTAAGGGCCATTTTGCCCCACCACCACCACCACACCCTTCTTGATACAAAAATAGTAGCGAAGGTATCAGATTAAAGGAATGGAAAAGATCCCAATATGTTTTTCAGCCAAGAACTGAGACTGGATGAGTAAGCTTGAATCAGTTAGAACCAACAAAAAGGTAAGACTCAGAAATCAATCCAGAGGGAATTCAGCAAGGGACCAGCAGAGGGTTTGGTGCTAAGCAGAAGGAGGGGGCTTTCTTCATCAGTTTGCCTACTTCCTCTGAAAATATTCTCTGAGATAGAAGAGCATGGACCTCTTCCAGTTCTCTTCAAAAGAAGAGTCTACTCTCCTTGCTTGTTGAACCATAGTTACATGCTGATAGAAAAATGCAGTCACACCGGGTGGTGGTGGTGGCAGCGGCGGCGGCACACGCCTTAAATCCCAGCACTCGGGAGGCAGAGCCAGGCGGATCTTTGTGAGTTCGAGGCCAGCCTGGTCTACAGATCGAGATCCAGGAAAAGGGCAAAGCTACACAGAGAAACCCTGTCTCGAAAAAAAAAAAAAAAAAAAAAAAACAGAAAAGAAAAATCCAGTCACTTGGCAATATGAGGTAAAACATCAAGCAATTATTTTCAAATAATTCAGCATGAGCTTGAATTAGGTGAGGATCATGAAGGTGTCCTGACAGAGGTACAAGAAACCCAGCACTTTGTCTATCATGAATCCAAAAGTTTTTTCTAACTTCCTAAGTTTACATATCTTTACATTAAGTGCAGAGAAAAAAACAACTACCAGAAGGGGAAAAAAATTACCCATCAGCCTGAGTCCTCTAACTTTAAAGCAGCTTATAGTGGCAATGAGATGATATTTTCAGCAAACGTAGGAGACTTGTTGGGTGCACAGGCTCAGAAAAGATAAGGTACAAAAGTCTAAAGAATATACATGCTAAGGTGTGGGGGTATTGTGTTCACCAAAATATTGTGTACCTTAATAAACTTACCTGGGGTCAGAGAACAGACAAGCCACTAGTTAGTCAGTGATAGCACACGCCTTTAATCCTAGTATTCCAGAGACAGAAATCCCTCTGGATCTCTGTGAGTTCAAGGCCACATTGGAAATAGCCAAGCATGGTGACATACGCCTTTAATCCCAGAAAGCCAGCCTTTAATCCCAGGGAGTGGTGGTAGACAGCAGAAAGATATATAAGGCGTGAGGACCAGAAACTAGAGGCATTTGGCTGGTTAGGCTTTTGGCTGGTTAAGCTTTTGGCTGGTTAAGCATTTGGCCTGGTTAAGCATTCAGGCTATGGAGCAACACAGTACAGCTGAGATTCATTCTGGATGAGGACACAGAGGCCTCCAGTCTGAGGAAACAGGACCAACTGAGGAACTGGTGAGGTGAGATAGCTGTGGCTTATTCTGTCTCTCTGATCTACCAGCATTGACCCCAATAACCCGCCTCAGGTTTGATTTTATTAATAAGAACTTTTAAGATTCATGCAACATCTGGCGCCCAACGTTCGTGTTACGAATTCATGAAAAAGCTGTTTGCCTGTGGCCTTGTGAGCTCCAGCTCAGGCCCAAGCTACACTTAGCAGCCGGTTGTGGTGGTGCACGCCGGTTGGATTTGCTGAAGGAGGCAGAGGCAGGAGGATCCCGAGTTTGAGGCCGGCCTAGGAGGTTTGGGAGAAGCTTTGGCCCGGACTGAACCACAAACAGTGGTGGGACCATGGAAGCAGTGGCTACTGCTCCACGTTGCCAGCTCCTTCTCATTGTGTTGGTGACTGCGGTGATGCTGCTACCTGGGACGAAGGGTTTACTGCTGCTGGTTCAGAGAAGAATTGCCAGGACCATCGTGTTACAAGAAAGCATCGGCAAAGGTCAGTTTGGAAAAGTTTGGCAAGAAAAATGGTGGGGAGAAATTGCTGTGAAGATTTTCTGTTCTAGGGAAGAATGTTCATGGTTCCAAGAGACAGACATTTATCAGAATATGATTGCTCCAAACCACAGAGGAGGCAAAAAAAAAAAAAAAAAAAAAAAAAAAAAAAAAAGTCTGCATGGAACCATGACCACACCTAACAGCAACTTTGAAATCTTCAAAAGGACTATGGTAAAACCATTAAGCTGATTAACACCACGGAAAGATCTGCTGTGGACTACAAACTGTTTAGGACAATTTTGAGATGGCTAGCTGAGATGATACAGCCTGACAGACTACTCGAACAAGGACTTGAAACAAGCCCTGAACTTTCCTTTTATGCAGAAAATGGACAAATGATACAGGACTTGATGATTAACCCAAAAATTTTCTTTTCAAGATTCCCTAAAGATATCTTCACCCCTAGAAAGCAAAAAGAAAAAGAAAATATAGATATGAGATAGATCATCGAATCTACTCTGAGAAAAAGGATAAAGAAATAATAGGATAAATAGGTGGATCATTGAATCTACACTGAAGAAAAAGGGGAAGATATAAAAATGACAAAAGGTAGACTACTGAATCTATTATGAAAAGAAAAAAGAGAAAATATGGATATGATAAGATAAAAAAGGAGATTATGGAATCTACTTTTAAAAAGGAACTACTTGTTTTAAATAAGATAAGTAATGAAAATGTTTTGGTCTGAGTTTATCAGATGTTACTGGACAGGACATTGTTAATATATATAATGGAGTTTTTATCTGAATCTGTCAAATGTTAATGGACTAGACATCATTAATGTAATTTTTGGCTGTATATATTATATATGCTTATTGGATAGTTTTTCTTGTATTAGTTATAAGCTTTTTTAATTTTAGACAAAAAGAGAGGAGATGTGGGGGTATTGTGTTCACCAAAATATTGTGTACCTTAATAAACTTACCTGGGGTCAGAGAACAGACAAGCCACTAGTTAGTCAGTGATAGCACACGCCTTTAATCCTAGTATTCCAGAGACAGAAATCCCTCTGGATCTCTGTGAGTTCAAGGCCACATTGGAAATAGCCAAGCATGGTGACATACGCCTTTAATCCCAGAAAGCCAGCCTTTAATCCCAGGGAGTGGTGGTAGACAGCAGAAAGATATATAAGGCGTGAGGACCAGAAACTAGAGGCATTTGGCTGGTTAGGCTTTTGGCTGGTTAAGCATTTGGCCTGGTTAAGCATTCAGGCTATGGAGCAACACAGTTCAGCTGAGAGCCATTGGGATGAGGACACAGAAGCTTCCAGTCCGAGGAAACAGGACCAGTTGAGGATCCGGTGAGGTGAGATAGCTGTGGCTTGTCCTGTCTCTCTGATCTACCAGCATGGACCCCAATAACTCGGCTCGGGTTTGATTTTATTAATATGAACTTTTAAGATTCCTGCAACACTAAGGTAGTTAAAAAAAACAAACAAACATGGAGTTGGAAGTCCCATGTTTTGAGCTGCTGAGTATAAGTGAAAGGAGAGTGCCCTTCTTACATAGTCATGTCAGAAGACTATAAAAGGAATTGAAATTACAGAAGAAGATAAGTCTGGAATCTGGGACAGTCATAACAACCTACCTGGAGCCAAGAAAGGAGGAGGTAGTGGACATGATAAGAATCTAAAACATGCAGTGGATTAAACAGGCAGATAGATGATGGCCTGGCAGGGCTAGGCCACATCACTGTTGATTAGATCAGAATAACAACGAAAGTTCAAGATGGATGACAAAGTGAGTGCCATTGTATGCATGTAATGAAAACGCCATGCGGACCATTATTTTGTACAACTAATGAATGATAATTTTTAAACATGATTGTCAAAAGTCACAAAAGGGACTAATGAACAAGTCTGCCTGTTTAACTGATTTGTCCAGTTTACTTCATCTTCTATGTCTCAGCGAACCTATGAGATAGGAATTTCCAACCATGGCTGGCCTTTAGAAGCAGCTCCTCCTGAAAGCCCAAGCCACACCACATACTAACTGAAATTAGGATTTGTAGAACGAAGTCTTGAAGGCAACATTTTTAGAAGTTGCCCGGGTAGTTATAATGATGAGTGAGGGTTAAGAGCCACTGCATTAAGGTACTAGCTAAGCAGCTGTAAGTGATTACTACATAAAGGCTTCTAAGGAAATGGGAATGTTATCAGAGACTTAAGGAATAAGCAATCTTTAGGCTGCAGATGGAAGACATTTGGCAATAAGGGATATCATGGAGATTATAGATCTTACCATGCAGAAAGGGTTGTCCAATCCGATCCACCTGCAGTGGAGTGAGAGTCACTGTGCATCTATATAAGTTGGGCAAGTCAAAGAAACAGAATGTGGTAAAGGCCCTGAAATTTGAACCAGCAAAATTGATCTGCACAGTATCATAAATAGTTCAAATGAAGAATCTCTATTTTTGATAGAGAATTTCAAAAATCTTAATATTTTGCTCATGTCCATGTGCTCCCTATCTCTCTGCCACTGATGTCCTAAAAAATCCTTTTGAAGAAGTCCAAAGTGGTTTCTGATTAAACAAGGTAAGCATCATTTTCCTTCATTTGGAGAAGAAAGACAGTTAATGCTGATATTCTATTCTCAAAGCTTTATAGATCCTGTGTTTTTCAGAGATTAGAAATTGACAGGTCTGTTGGTCAACACTGGCCAGATAGATAGTCTCTTCCCTGACCTAGACCATATATTTGCTGAGGGTCTCTTCCTAAGCTTCTTGGAAAACACTGATGTCCCAAAACTGATGTTTGAAGGACTGTAGCTCAAAGCAGACCCAAATTTTTCTCTCAACACATTTCTCAATAGATGCTTTATTTCCTGGCCCCAAAGAATAAAAACTACATGGTATAAATTCTCCCAGTTTGTTGTCATTTAATTTTCTATGATTATACCTATCTTGCATGTTACAGAAGAGAAAGGGTACTTCTAACTTAGGACAAGCCTTAATGTAGAGTGCAACGTTCACCGTTTCCTTAAGAAATCTCCTCTCGTTCCACTGATCAGCCTTTACCTCTCGCATTTCATTGGCTTATTCTCCTCTACACATAAAAAAAATCTGCAAATCTGTTATATTAAGCAAACAAGCAAAGTCTTCTCGAATAAATGGTCCATATGTAATAGCTCTACTTCTTCACCACCAACTCTTTCTTTAACCTACAGCCTGACTTTGATTCCTACTGTTCTGAGTAAATTATTTTCCTGAAGCCACCAAAGTCCCCTTGCTTCCAAACAGACAAATGCTTGTCAGTTTTTAACCTCTCCACAACATGTGATTCTAGACAACTTCCGGCATTTTCCTTTGGCTTCTGTGATATAGCCTCCTAGTGTCCCTTTTATCTCTCTAACTGCACTTTACTTTCTTTCCTAAGTTTACCCATATCTAAACATTGGTGTCACTTAATAGTCTATCTTTTCATCTTTTCTTCTTGTATTATTCTCCTATGGAGATTACATCAGTTCAGAAAATATTTATTACCAACTACATACTCATGATTCCCATATCTGGATCTTAATCCTAGCTCTTTCTTATGAACTTCAGATTTGTGCATATAAATATTTGCTAGATATTTTTTACCTGTGATGTTATATATTGAAGAATGAGGGAGTGTGATTTCTGGCTCAAATTCTCTCTTCCATGAAACACTAAGAACCAGCAATTTGATACTTAATTCTCAGGTTTCTCACCTGTAAAACATGGATGATAATAGCAGCCTACCTATGAAAATGAGCTATTGAGCATAACAGGCTGTGGTGGCTATTCTTGGCTGTCAGCTTGGTTACATCTGGAATTAACTAAAAACCAAAAATGTAGGACACACCTATGAGGAATTTTTGCTTAATTTGAAGTGAGAAAATCTACTTCTAATCTGGATCTTTGCAGTAGGAAGATAGACCTTTCATCCCGATCTTTTGAGCTGGGAAAACCTACCTCTAACATGGATCATGTTTTCTGTTGGAAACATATATAAGGACATGGCGGAAGGAAGCTTTTGCTCTTTGCTGCTTACTCTTGCCTCACTATCAACCTATTCTTTCACTGGTATTAGAATCTACTTCTTCAGGATTCGAGCATATACTGAAGACCAGAGAAGACATTCACACTTGTGGAATGGGCAACTATTGGATTCTTGGGCTTTCCATTCATAGCCAGTCATTGTTGAATTAGCTGGACCACAACCTGTAAGTCATTCTAACAAATCCCCTTTACATATAGAGAAAGATTCATTATATAAGTTCTATTACTCTAGAGAACCCTAATACACATGCTCATCACAGAGCCTATCACATAGTCAGCACTCAATAACTGTTAATTATGGCTATTATATATAATAATTATTATTAATCAAATATAACCCAAACCAAAATATGTGATTTCCAACCCATCTAAGCTTGTTTCTCATTCAGTGAATGAGTTAGGGCTTTATCCTCCATTTCAAATCTAGAAACCCAAGTTCATCCTAGCCTCTTCTCACCCTTACTCCCCTCTCCTCCTCTTTCTGCTTCCTTTAGTGCTATTAATGTCACCACTGGGATAAACAACTTTAGTTCCTTTCATTACTGGACTTTGCCTCTTGCTGACATGTTCCAACTACTGCCCCTGCCACTCCCCCAACTTCATACAAACTTCTTAACTTCCTTATGCAACTCATTAGCCCCTCCCTAATGAGCTGTTTGTCTACATGTGCCTATATGCTCTGGACTGTGGTGATATTTTGTTCATGCTCTAACAAATAAAACTCATCTGGAGATCAGAGTGTGGAGCTAGCCAGTAGAGGCCAGGCAGTGGTGGCACACACCTTTAATCCCAGCACTTGGAATCTCATGCCTTTGATCCCAGTACCTGAGAGGCACATGCCTTTAATCCCAGCACTTGGGAGGAGGAAACAGGAAGTGATATGGCTGGGCAGAGAGAGGAAGTGATAAGGTGGAGGTCAAGACAGGAGCTCAGCCCTTTCAGTCTGAGGATTCTGAGAGTCTTTCTAGTGGCTGGCTGCTCTGCTTCTCTAATCTTTGAACTGTCATCCTGATATCTGACTCTGGGTGTTTAATTCCACCTGCCTTCATTCAATGTTTATTTAATGCTATTTAATTAAAATATAGTTACTCAATCAGATATTCTCTGTTGTTTTATTTCACTGTAGAACTCGACTAATACACAGACACAGAATAATGGAGGTATCCCATTAAATATTGTGCTCAAAAAAGGCCTCTCTGAGTTTCTGAGTGAAGAAATCAGATTAAATAAATGAATGAGTGTATTGTAAGGAAATAATGACAGCTACTATGATTGTTATTTCCAGAACTTGGCAACAAAAGGAAGCAATGAGATAAGATAGCAGCAGTGAATGATGAAGAAATTTTTATTTTACTTTAGAGATCTCATGAATAGAAAGTAATGAAGAAAGAGAGACTGATGAGCTAAAATTGATGGAGTATGTACCCGCACCTCAGGAAGGAGTAGAAATATTAACAACCCTAATGGAATACCTAGTTTTAATAAGAATAGGAACACTTCTTTGGCAGAAATGGGAGAGGAATGACAAGAAACTAAAAATACACAAAATTCTGACTAAGTGAGGAGAATATAAGAAAAAATACAAAAATGTATATAAAAAAACAAGAAGTATCTGTTGTTTTCTGATGAACAGCTCTCATTTTCTCATAATTATCAAGCAAGATCATCTGCTGAGCATATAGAATTTTAGGATCCAGAGTTTGTACACAGAAATATCTGAAACATCCATTGTAGTGAATGTGACAGGGTGTCAACAAGGATGAATGTAATAATTGCTGAGTGAAGCAGAGGTGGCAGGAAGTAGATTAGGAATTTTCATGCCTTCCTTTTGTAATTATCATCACACAGATGTGAGGATTACAGGGTGGAGATTGGCCTGTTGAACACAGGACAAAGTCACAGAGTATATGGCTCAAGAACATTGGAGCAACAATTAGTGGCATGGCTGGACACAGGGCCTCTAGTAGGCAGGAAGGTAAGGACAGCTTAAAATGACATTATGAATGGAGGCAAGAATTAGGTGCTAGAGAACTGGCATGGGGCAAAGGGGCAAAATTAGTGTGATTGAAAGTAAAATTTAAAAGACTACAAATTTCTTAGAGAAGTGTACCTCTGAATTTAAGATCACAGAGATGAGATCATTCAAATATTACTTGTGCCCAACATATGCTTATAGTTGGTTCACGGGAATACAAAGGAAATCTGTCATTGGTAAGGAATGTTGTACTGGCCATTTATGTAAATTGCCAACACTATTTAAGGTACTGTGATGGTAAATCTTGACTGTCAACTGGAATGGATCTGAAATCAATAGAAGGCACACCACTGAAAATGCCTGTAAGGGGTTTCCTTGATCAGGAAGTTAGACAACCCATGCTCAATGTAGACAGCATCTCAGATAAAAGATCAAATAAAGGTTTGCTTTTGCTTGTCTGCTTTACTCTCACTGGCAAGTTCATCTACTCTGCTGCTGCTTCTGCTAACTGCTGCATTCCTGATATCAAAACCCAGATTCTGCAAACTGAACACTAGCTGAAGACCATTGGCTCTCAAGGAATCCAATAGGTCTTTATCACCAGGCTGGGAATGCTGAAGCACCTAGCCTTGTGAACTGAGAAACTATCAGATTTTCAGCCTGTCTAATGTGTACTAGTCATTGTCTCACTGCCCAGACAATACCATGTAACCCAATCTCATAAATTACCTTTTAATATGAATTCATTCTATCAGTTCTGTTCCCCTAGAGAACCCTGACTATTATAGGTACCTAAACTGGAAGAAGATAGATGACAGACCTGTGAGGCATGTACAGAAGTCAAAGAATCTATGTAAAAATGTCCTGGATGGATTTATAATGTATAATATTAAGTGAGGTCACACAATGACAGAAAGAAAAAAAAAGACATTTTCTCCCTCATATATAGACCTAGTCTTGTGTGTGTGTGTGTGTGTGTGTGTGTGTGTGTGTGTGTGTGTGTAAAAATGTGTATGTTGGTCCAGTATAACATGTGGAAAGGAGAGAAAGAAAGAGAATGTTATGGGATGAGGAAGGACTGAATACAGACAATGGACACTTGAGAGGTTGAGAAGGAACATATAAAGCTAATTGTTTTTCTAGTTTTAACTATGTCATGGATGGGGGCTTATTGGTAGATAAGTACATAAACATATTTGATAGTGAAAGTGTAACGTCAAGCTCATATGCTGCAAAATTGCTATTCTAACTGCATAAAAATTCATTGAGATGTCTAGATTTGGGGTCTCGGTAATTTTGATGTATGATGCTTTTATTTTCAAGTTCTTTATAATAAAGTTTTAATTATAAAAGTTGGCCATATAGATGAGTAGACAAGAAATATAGAAAATGACTCTATTAGATTCTCTATCCTTACAATTCTCAGATATTTTCACATCACTTACTCTTCCAAACTCAAGAAAATAAAACTATTTCACATGGTAGATGGGGGAACTAAGAAATTTTAAATAATATGTTGAAGTTCACAGAGCAAAATCTATGTCAGAGACTAGAATTTACCATTAATGTATGAGACTCTGTGTGCTTTCAAATCACTAAATGTTATTATTGTCCATTAGAAAGTTTGTCTATGAAGACTCTGGTCCCTGAGTTTAACCTATCCATTCCTACCTCTTCTGTACTGCAAAAGAGAGAATCATGGATAATTAGGTTTCAGCATGCAGGGAGGAATTATTTGCTTTTTGTTTTCAAAGATTTTCTGAGGCAACTGTTCCTAAAAAAGTAACAGAGAAGAAAGCCAACTTCCCACTTATTACTGTGTCATATTAAGTATTAATGTCATGAGAAATGTCAAATTTATTGGAATTTATTGTACTTCTTTAAAGCACTGAAAATATGTTGATATATCCATACATTCCATATTTTATCTAGTGCTTTCTGTAAATACAGGTGTCACCAACATAAAGAAATGGTAATATTTAATTGACAGCAAAAGGGGAAAAATGATGGCAATTTTGTAAGCAATAACGAGATCTGTGAAAGAAACTTCCTTTCCAAGTTGCCAGTGCCTAAGGCTAACACAAGCTCAGCCTTAAAACTCATTGTTTTTGTTTGGTAAAAATACTGTAGGAAGAAGAGTTGCTAAATGTCATCCAAGTATTTTCTGAGTTAGTTTTAAGTTTTCATTGACATGTAATAATTGTACACATTTATGTGGGAGTGTGCATTTCAATACATACATGCATATGAAACTATATTATAATCATCATATTTGGGGTATTCGCATGTGCATGCCCTCAAATATTGATAGTCTTTCCCTGCTTTCTTGTGATGTTCATGCTAGTTCTACCAAAGGGCTATAACCTCAACTCAGCATTTGTTTGATCTAGAATAACTCCAAGTCCACTCTGCTAGTTATTTTTAAATGTCTTATTAATTTTTTGTCAAGCACAGTTATACTACTTTGCTACAGAACATTAGAAGCTATCCCCCATCCAAATGCACTCTTGTACACATTAACCATTGTTTCTATCTCCATATATTTATTTCTTTAAGGCAGTCTATCAATTACCCATTGCTAAGGCTAGCACCTTCTACACAATGACTAATGATTGACATTTTTGGATTAGGTGTTACACTTAGTAATCTTCCCCTCTTTGTTTCTTTTCACTTTTATCTTTAAAATTGATTCCCTACAGAAATGCCTTAAATGAGACTTAGTTCCCAGACTATATATCAGTACCTTAATCTATAAGGAACTACATATCAGTATCTTAATCTATAAGGTGTATTTTATATATTAACTATAAACTTAAGCTCCTATCTCAGTTTTCTTAAGAAACAACAAATATGACTATAGAAAGGCACAGCTCAACTCACAAAGGACTTGGATAATTGATGGGTTCCTCGTTTGGTGCCTTTTTCCCAGATTCTTTCTTAGCTATCTCAAAGTTGGCTCTGGAAATTCAAAGAGCTTTTATTCATTTATTTTTGGTGGTGGTCACATTGTTTTTACTTAGTTAAAATATAATTATGTCATTTCTCTCCTCCTCTCTTATACTCCTCCCATGTCTGTCCTCACTCCTCCCTCCCAAATTCAAGCATTTCTTTTTAACTATTGTTGTTATGTATACACTTAAGTGAATAAACAAATAAATACAACCGAGTCTGTTCAGTGTTAGCTGCATGTATGTGTTTCTAGGGCTAACCACTTGGTACTTGGTTAATTTGGGTTGACTGACTGGTGGGTTATATAAAAATCAAAGATCATTGACTACTTTTTTCTATTAATAGCAGATAATGATGATGATGGAAGTGATATTGATATTACTGATGGTGATGATAAAAATGATGATAGTTAACAAGTATTGTGTATATACTATGTTTCAGGCACTGTGCCTACCTAATAGTATTATTCATGTCTCTTAGGTACCTAGATATTATTTCCATGTCCAAAGTAAGACAAAAGATAAAAGAGATTATTTAGAGCTTATTTGCTAGGGGAGAGAGAGAGAGAGAGAGAGAGAGAGAGAGAGAGAGAGAGAGAGAGAGAGAGAGAGAAAATAACTAAGGAAACAAATAAAACTCAATGTTAGGTAGTAAAGAACAAAGACTGTGGGGCTGTAATGCTGTGTTGGCTAGTCTTTCGTCTTGACAAAACTTGACAAAAGAGAGTCATCCAGGAAAGGGGAACCTCAAGTGAGAAAAATACCTCCATCAAATTGGCCTGTAGGCAAGTCTGTGGAGCATTTTCTAGATTAATGATTAATGTGGGCGGTCCCAGTCACTGTGGACTGTACCACTTCAGGCAGGTGGTCCTGAGGTGTTAAGGAAGCAAGCTATGAAAACCATGGGAAGCAAGTCAATAAGCAGCATTCTTCCATGGTCTCTGCTTAATTTCCTTCCTCCATGTTCCTGCCTTGAGCTCCTGCCCTGACTTCCCTTCATAATGGGCTGCAAATGATGTAGTATCACAGCAATAAAAAGAAAACTAGACAGATGCTGATGAGGTATGTACAGGTAGGTATAGCTATATTAGATGGAATGGTTAGGCAAGACTTATGATTAGTGGTGACCTTTCAACTTGAGATATAAAACATAATCAATATGTTTGTTAATGAAATAGCTATGAGGAAAAACTAGGGGAAAGAGTTCTGGACATAAGGAATAAAAACATAAACTTTCTGTCACAGGAAAAGCTTAATGTGTCAAAGAAATTTGTAGAAGCAACAAGAATGAAGTTAATAAGAGAAGTCACGGGCATGAAAACATAGTGTAAAGTGAGATAAGAGAGATGGCAGTCACAAAATTATGCAGGAATTGGAAGGCCATTAAAGAAATTTTGATTTCATTTGATATACAATGGGAAATTATTAGAGAATTTTTGTTGTAATAGGAGAGAGAAATGATTTGATTTCTATTCCCATTACGGTAAAGCTGAAGGTCTAGGGAGGGAGCTTGGAGGCTAAACTTCAAGCTTCTGCAATAGCCCAGACTATAAAAACGTGATTTATAGGATTGTGTCAATGCTACAAGTTGCAAGAAGTTACCAGTATCTGGGTAAATTTTCAAGGCAAAAATGGGCAGAGCTTGGTGAATTGCCAGATATAATAGATACAAGAAATTGACTAAAGCTATCTATGATGGAGAAGGCTTTAGTAAAGACTAGGTTTGGAAGTGTTTTGGAGACAATTGCCAGTTCTATCTGGATCATATCATATTTGTGGAACTAGTCAGACATTCATGTGGAAACATAAAGTAGGTTGTTTTAAAAATTTATTAACAAAAATCAATCAGGAGGGACTTTAGAGATAGTTGAGTGGGTGAAGTATTTGCTGAACAAGCATGACTCTCTGAGTTCAGATCCTTAGCACATCTGTAAAAAAAAACTCTGTGTGTCCATGAGCATCTGGACATGTGCATCCCTGGGCTACAATGGCCAGCCATTCTAGCTGAAACAGCAAGCTCTAGATTCTGTGAAGAGACCCTGTCTCAGAAAGTAATGTAAAGGACAACTGAGGAAGCCATTCTGATGTCAACCTATGGCCTACACATACAAATGGATGTGCACTCCTTCACACACACACACACACACACACACACACACACACACACGAATACATTCACCTATATCACACAAACATACACACAAAAAAGCAATCATGGGAAAGGTAATACATGTAAGTACATTAGTGACTATTACATTTCCTTAAATAATACACAAATTACTTCTGTTTGTCAGCCTGCTAAAATGTAAGCTCTGTGAAAGCATCAATCCTGCCTGTCATATTCCTCCCAATTCTAGTGTCAATAGCAGTATCTGGAAAATGGCAGATACCCAATAAATATGCCTAGGAAGAAGGGAGAAAGTAAGGAAAGAACTTTGTTCTACAGTCAGGTTGGATTTTCAATGAAAATACAGAAGACTAACTTTGTTTTCTTAATTATAATAGAGAACTACTAATCTGGCACAGTAAAATATGGAAATTTTTAGGTGGACCGTATTTTCTAGAGGTAGAATTATCAAAGACTGGTTATTATCTCTCCCCTTTTCTCCCATACACCAGGAATGATAAGGGCCAGAATGAGTTCTCTTATGGGAAAAGTCCAATAGTCTCCTTTCCTTGAACTAACCTTCTCAGAGAATAACTGTTCTCCAGTCAAGCAAACACAAGTACTTCCACTCCTCTGCTAGAATCTCCAATTTGCATGCATTATTTCAGGGATCAGTAAACTATGGCCCTTGGGCCAAATTCATCCCTGCCTGTTTTTGTATGTCCAAAGAAATAAGAATGGTTTTTACATTTAAAAATGATTTTTAAAAATCAAAAGAAGAATGATATTTCACGAAACATTAGTTATATGAAATTTAAATGTAAGTATCCATAAATAAAGTTGTAACAGAATATAGCCACATTTTCTCATCTACATATTAACCATGTGTGCTTGAGTGCTACAATGGCAGAGTATTTGTGAGAGAGGCTATATGGCCCACAATGCTGTAAACATTTACTCCCTGCCCCTTTACATAAAAAAGTATGTAGATATGAAGATGTCTTCATGGTTGTATTTCATAGTCACCACAAATCCGTGCGTGCGTGTGTGTGTGTGTGTGTGTGTGTGTGTGTGTGTGTGTTACTTGAACGATATTTTCATTCTCATTTTACTGACCAAAAGAAAGGCAATGCTGAAAAAAGTAAGCAAAGCTAGAATCAAATTCAAACAATGCAACATCAATAATATATATAATACATAATGTCAACATTCACTAAATGAGTTTTCACCATAGGTTAAAACCAATACCAAGAAGATTTCATGCATTCAGTCCTTCAGTACCATAATCTTTTCTACAACCCAATATCAGAGATACCAGCATCATTCATTTTATGGTTGAGGAGACA
Source organism: Peromyscus maniculatus bairdii (assembly GCF_049852395.1). NCBI lineage: Eukaryota > Metazoa > Chordata > Mammalia > Rodentia > Cricetidae > Peromyscus > Peromyscus maniculatus. The sequence goes on from NC_134875.1 coordinate 54,304,046, forward strand.
AAGGCTTAGAAAAACTGAGTGATTTTTCTAAAACACGTTCTACAAGAATTGGGGTTTACTGCCGGCTCTGAAAGAGCTGAACCTTGGAGTCTATCTACTCAGAAAGTAGGTACTGACTAAATCAGATTTTAAAAACACTGAAGACTCTTTTTGTTCTTTCTCATACAGCCAAGCTGGCATTCATTCAACTGTGAGTATGTCTGGTGTCTGTCTAAGTGAACGTGTTGTCAATTTACATATAGAATTCACATATGAAAAGGAAAATAGGTGAGAGTGAGAGGAAGGATAGGTGAGAGTGAGGGGAAGGACAACTACCCTCGAACATGCTGATCCCCGAAGCAACCACCACAGTGGCTTCAAAGAGAAAATTGTCCCTCTAGTTTGGCAACATACAGTTCCTCAATCAACTGGTTTAGTGCAGGGTTGGAAATGAGAACTGACGTCACAGGGCTGAAAACATGAGAGGGGTGGAAGGGAAGCAAAAGACAATGTCGAAAGTACTTCCAAGAAGCCTGGTTATATACAGGAGAAAGATGGAGAATGTGGTTCTGCAGCAGAGGACTTTGGATGGGAAGGAATAGGTCTGAATGCTGTGAGCAATCTTTATATGCTTTAAGGATTTTCTTATGATCTTAGGAGGAAAGAAAGTATCATTATAAGATTTTTTCCACTTTGCCGGGCGGTGGTGGTGCACGCCTTTAATCCCAGCACTCGAGAGGCAGAGCCAGGCGGATCTCTGTGAGTTCGAGGCCAGCCTGGGCTACCAAGTGAGTTCCAGGAAAGGCACAAAGCTACACAGAGAAACCCTGTCTCGAAAAACGAAAAAAAAAAAAAAAAAAAGATTTTTCCACTTTGAAGAACTAAAATTTCTAAGAATAAATCATAGAACTACTAAGAATTTAACATGACTCATGGATTTAAGAAATGTGGGGCCTGGGAGGATGGTTTAATGAGTAAGAACACTCTCTTACTCTTCAAGTGTGAGAATCTGAGTTTGAGTTCTCAGTATACATGTAAAAAAGGCAAGCATGGCTGTGCATGTCTGTAATCTCATTGAGATGTGGACACAGGTGGGTTCCAGGAGTTTTCTGGCTGGCCAAAATCAGAGCCTTGGGTGCTTGCATTCACTTCCATTTACTGCAAGGGAAGCCTTCTCTGATCAAGGCTGAGAATAAGTAGCCTTTATTTGTGGGTATAAACACAGACAATTTGGATGTTTTGATGCTATATAAATTCAGAAAAGCATCAACAGTAGATTCCTGAAAGGGCCTAAGGCCTCCTCAATCTCGATCACAGGGATTCTTCTATTATTTACTAACTTAAAGGAAATATATTCAATATTTCCCCATCAAGATTATCCATATTGTAGGAGTTTTAGAGATTTCCGATACCAGGTTATATCGTTTTGTTTTTTTTTTCTAGTTTACAAAGCCTTTCTCTTTTGAATCATTGAACACTGAATTTTATCTGATCTTGTTTCACATCAATTAAAATCATCATACACTACTTTCTGTTAGTATAGTAAATTACATGAACTGATTTTTCTAATACTTGGTCAATCTTACAATTATAGGCTACTTTTGTTTCATGCTGAAGAATTAGCTTATACTTTGTTGCAATTTTATAGTATTTTAATGATTTTTCAAATTCATCAACAGTGTTGTCCTATAGTTCTTATTTCTTTAATTATCCATCTCTGATTTTGTTATCAAGATTTTATTGGCTCCAAAGAAACAGTCGAAATATAGAAGTATATATCCTGATTTATACCCCCTTTTTTGAGGCGGGATCTTACTATATAAGCCTGGCTCTCCTGAAACTTCCTTTGCAGATCAAACTGGCTCTGAACTACTTTTATTTGTTTGTTTGATCATTTGTTTACTTATTTATTTATTTATTTGTTTGTTTGTTTGTTTATTTATGTATTTATGTATTTATTTATTTATTTATTTATTTATTTATTTATTTATTTATTTATTTATTTTGAAGATGCAATTTCCTCATGTCATCCAGGCTGGCCTCAAACTCACCATCCTCTTGCCTCAGCTTCACAAGCCCCTGAAATGGTAAAATGCCACCTAACCAGCTCCCCCTTGTACTTCATCTAGAATACAATGGTCTGTTAAGTGTTTGACCTTTGCTTTAAACAATCTAGACATAGTTTTCTCACTACAGAAAGTCTTTCAGCTACTTATTTAACTTCATTCACTTACAGTACTAGTAATCTTTCACAGTCATTTTGAGGTAGCAACCTTTGAGATTCCAGCTTCAAGGACTTCCTGAAAAGAAAATGGCTATCTTGGCTTTAGGCTTCAACTCCTGGTTCCCACATTAAATAGAGTTATTAAGAGGGAAGCAGAGCTCAAGGTCTTTAGAGTTGAGAGACCCCCGCGAGGAAGAGTCCATGCGATAGCTAAGTTACCTGGGGAGATTTTTCCCATTTTTCAGCACCATTTTGGCCACTGTAGAAACCTTCCTTTTGTGCTAGTTCAGCAATTGGCCATAAGTTCAAAGTGAAAGCTTCTTCCAGCTTCTTAGAGACAAAAAAAAATCTGTGAAATCTCAAAGTGAGGCTTACAACAGAATGTTTCCCAAATTTATTTGACCACAAAAGCCTTTTCTCTCAGCCAACCTTAAGGAAAAAAATGTTCCATAGATCGTAACTTAAGAAAGCTTGTGATCAATGATCTGTAAATACTCTTCCACCTCCAGCATGCAATAATTCTGCCCTTTTGTAACTTTGGAGAAAAATCATAGGCTTACAAGAGACTAAAACTATTCAGTTATTCACTTTGAGTCACTTTGATAGTGCCACTGTCTTCGAAAATTTAAACACCTAGGGCAGCAAAGCATGACAATTAGAACACATAGCAGGCCGTTGGCACAACCATTTCTATGCAAAGTTGATTTTTATCAAATGTTCAGATTTGTGGCAAAACACAAATAACTAAGCACATGAAATTTATCTCTGCTTTCTCTTGAGTCTTCACTACAATGACAAGAACTCTGCAAAGTAAAACTCATTGTGGCTATGGCTGGTGAGATGGCTAAGTGATAAACATGCTTGTTGTGCAAACCTGAGCTCAGACCCTGAATGTTCACATAAAAGCTGAGTGCAGCTGCATAAAGACAGGACGATCCTGAGGGTTTCTCCTGCCAGTCGGTCGAGCCAGATTGGAGAGCTCCAAGTTTGCTGACTCTTTCAAAAATCAAAAACTAGGGTAGAAGACCAGCATGATAGGTCGGTGGTTAAAGGCACTTGGCAGCAAGCCTAACAAGCTAAGTTCACTGGCCCCCAGAACCCATATGATAGAAGGGGAGAATCATGTCCCACAAATTGTCCTCTAACTTCCACATATGTGTACATGCACACAAAAAATAACTAAGTAAATAAGTGTAAAGCTGAAATTTTAAATAAGGTAGAAAGCAATAAAGGAAGAGACTTGCGATGAACCTCTGGCCTCTACAGACATATACAAGAACATGTACACACACACACACACACACACACACACACACGCATAAATATAAAGAAAATAGGAGAGGTAACAACCAAAACCAAAAAAGCAAATCTGTAAAAATAAAATAAAATAAAATAAAATAGAGAGGAAGGGAGGGAGGGAGAGACAGACAGACAGACAGACAGAAGCAAAGAGAAAGACACGGGGGTGGGGGGGTGGAGATATCTAATAACTAGGCAGTAAATTGACTTAGCAATTCAGGGAAAGTCAAAAATCTTTAGTAAGTAGCTATCAAAATCATCTCATACCTATGCTTCAGGACATAAAAAAAAAAAAAAAAAAAAAAAAAAAACTCAGTCTCAAACTGACCAGGAAACTACTTTCCTGCTGGATACTTTTCATAGTTCTAAAAGGTGCTATGCAGGATACTGGGAAATAAAAGACAATGATCTTAACAAGGCTTGATCCTGCATGTTATAGCACCATCCTGACAAGCAAGATGTGCTCACAAACGCAAGAGTGAGATGAATGCAGTGGGGGTAACCAACCACATTCTGATTGAACCTGAAGATTGCTCCAGAGCAGGGAATTCGAACCTGATGTTATAAACCAGTAGAAGTGTGTGTGTGTGTGTGTGTGTGTGTGTGTGTGTGAGAGAGAGAGAGAGAGAGAGAGAGAGAGAGAGAGAGAGAGAGAGAGAGAGAGAGAGAGAGATCCCATGGCTGGAAGAGCATACGTTCTAGTAACAGGGAGAACCTACAATGATTAGTTTGCTAAATGATCATGCTATCAAACAGCCTTCTAAATATTTATGTTTTATAGCCATAAATTCATTTCACTCTCAATTTTACTCAGAGAGTTTCCTTTTGCAGTGGGTACAGGTTAATGTGGAGACTCAAAACGGGTCAAAATGCTAAGAATAAAAAATTGTGAGAGTTCAACCCTAAATGAGACAACTTTTTCATCTTGCCGACACCACCACCACCACCAAAGCTCAGTAAACATCACAGAAGGAGAGAAGAAAGAATGTGAGAGCTAGATGATGGTGGCAAACAGTTCTGTAAAAAGCTGTTGCGTGTATAGACTCACAGCAGCTGCAGTTACCTGAGATCTGCACAAGAGGTCAAGCTATTTTCTAGTCCAAGCCTTTAGTAGTCTTAAGGAGGAACAAAGATTTCTTTGAGCACTGAAGTTTATGTGTTGAAAAGAAAATATAGCACTTGGTTTTGCATCTTTTCCTCCAAGCTTTACCTTCACTTCAACATCCAGCTCTTTTCACAGACCTGAACTTTACCCTTGAATACACTCTTACTACTTGAGGAAATAGGCAAAGTTATTATCCAACCAGGAAGAGAGTTAGTTGACTTGAATTATTTTGTAAGAGGTAAAGATCGAGTAGGAACATAAGAATGTGAAGCTTTCAGAAATAAAGAGCAAGACCAGAAAGCCTCACTGGAGCCAGTGCTCCCTTTGTTGAAGATGATGGCAGAGACGAAAAACAAACAACAACAAAAAAAGCCAAAACCTGGGATTCTTAAAGCCTTTGAAATCCCTGGGAAGCCAAAGCTCTTGAAATCTGTCACTGCAGCCATCAAAAAGAGGTCCTTTGCCAAGCTGGGCTAAGTAGGTACCTGACAAGCTGGAATGTGTTCACTTCTTTCTCAGGGAAGGCTATTAAATGCTGGGTTAATTTTTTCTGGTTTGTTTTTTTCCAAAGGGGTTGAATAATAAAGACTAATTATGAAAAAGCTGGCACTTTGAAGAAAGGAGAAAAATACCTGCTGACAAGCATGAAAACATCCAAGTTCACAGATTTTTCAATCATTCTCATCGCCTCCTGTAGCTCACAAAGCATATCTCATTTCTTATCTCTTGACACGAATGCCTGTCCCTGCATTTCTTTAGCATGTTAGCTATCACTCTGACCTCTATCATCCAGGAATACAAATAGAGTATTTGGTACACAAGTTCAATTGCTAAGCAACACACATTACCTTCCTCTCTGTTGCTTTACTTGGCACTCTGTATCTATGAGACACTAAGAATGTGTTTTTACATCAAATGAGAGAAGTGAAATGTTCTCCTTAGCAAGGCTAGAGACCACATGAGCAAGTTCTTCTCAATGTTGGTTTTGATAATATCCCACAGTCGCTTTGTAAGATCTTATAAAAATCTACCCTAAGTTTTGAAAGTCTTGTAGTTTCTTGAGGAAACTAGATAAGATACATGCTTATAACATCAGCAAAACTAGCCTTAGGAAAACCAGCAGCCATTACTACAAAAACACTTAGTTCTTTACTTGGTATACATACATTAAGCACCTGCTGTGTACTAAGTCCACAGATGAGTGCAAGAAACATAAAAATACAGCAGTTGCTCTCTAGAACATCAAAACATGATAGAAGGAGCTAGGCTATGCAAACAGATGAATTAATTAAGTATACTGATGGAAAGCCACACAGAGTACAAACAAAAGATGAGAGGTAAGGGACTAATAGGTATTAGCCAACTAGGTAGTGGTGGTCTGGGAAGATGTTGATCTTAAAGGTATTTTTACAGCTCTTATTAAATTTGTTCTTTAACAATTTAATACAAGTGTATAATGCACTCTAATTACTCCCCGCCCCATTTTCTTATCTCCCTACAACTCCTGTCAATCACCTGCTCACTCTCCTGTAGTGGGTAGCCATTCCAGCTTGGTTCTGGAAGTTCCAACCCCCATTGAGACTCTGGCAACTGTCACGCCTACGAGGCGGGGCGAGGGGAGGCGCCGGGGGACCCGAGAGCTGGATGAGTTAGCGCTCTCTCTGGGCGCTCTCTCGGTGCTGGGACGCTGACCGGTGCAGATTGACTGTGCAGAGCTCCGGAGAACACCGCTGGACTGCGTTACACCTTCCCCAGACCCTGCGACCTACCCATTACTTAATTTGTGAGTTACGCCATTAAATAAATATCCTTTTAACTACGTGGAGTGGCCAAAATAATTTCTCCAATATCTGGCGCTCACGTGGGGCAAACTCCAAAGGCCTGGGCGGCTCCCGCCGTCTCCTCCCTAGCTGGCAGGTACCTAAACCCGCCTGCAAAGTTCCATATAACCAGGGAACACCTACACGGTTCCATTCCCGAAAAAGGGAGCAGCTAGTCCGATCTCAATTCCCTAGCTTAGCCCCAGACCAGCGAAAGAGGCAGGAGAGTGCTAGCTCCGATTTCCGCCATCTCCGCCATTTCTGCCATCTCCCTCCAACTCCAGCCAAGATCGCCAGCAGGCCCTGTTTCGGAGCTGTACCAACGCCACCTGCTGGCTGAAAAGTGCTACTACATGCCCCCAATCCCACGAAAGGTAAGCATATTGTTTCAAGTAAAGGTACTTGATAATTTTACACCTTAAAATTGACTAACAAATTTTGAGTAATTCGTGTAATATGGCCGACAACATTACCTCACAAGAATTTAAAAACCTTTTTGCCTGTATGATGAATGACATCTTCCTGGAAATATACGACATTCCTAAGGCATATCTGGGCTATACCATTTTGGCATTCATCATAATAATTCACACAGTGTTCAAACACTGGTTTAAGAACAAAGATGAGTCATTATTGGGACTGATACAGGCTTTAAAAGATAGCAATGAAGGCTTACAGAAAAAGATTCTCTCTCTGGAATCTGCTTTCAAAGATAGCAATGAAGGCTTAAAGAAAAAGATTCTCTCTCTGGAATCTGCTTTCAAAGATAGCAATGAAGGCTTAGAGAAAAAGATTCTCTCTCTGGAATCTGCTTTCAAAGATAGCAATGAAGGCTTAGAGAAAAAGATTCTTTCTCTAGAATCTGCTAATCAGGATTTACAAAACAGGCTTGTACCCAAAATTGATTTTATTGATAATAAATATGAATATTTAATGGATAGAACACTAACTTTCCAGAGTGAAGTTGTGGCTACTCAGACAGTATATAAGGAAGAAAGATTATCATTAATTGATAGGATAAGGTCCATGGAATCATGTGTTTCTGAGGAACATAAAAACTTCTATGATTCCATGAGAAATATGGAGTCCCTTGCAAGAGAGGAGGTTCACTCCCTAGAACAGACCCTAGGTGCTCATTTGCAAGCCCTAGAAGAAACTCTCAGTAAACATGACAAGGGAACTAATAAGCAGAAGGTCAAGACCATAGAGGTTGTAACATCTCCAAATGGCTCTCATACAATGGCTTATCCTGTTATTGTCCATGAGAAGCCAGCAGATGACACACACCCCGAGCCATATATGACATATACATTACAACCAATTTCAACAAGGGACTTTAAAAATAATAACCAAACTCCATTACCTGCAGGGAGTAATCCAAAAGGTATACAAAGAAATGAAATTTGGCAGATGGATGTGTTTCATTTTGCAGAATTTGGAAGATTAAAGTATGTACATCATACCATTGACACCTATTCAGGATTTCAATGGGCAACTCCTATGAGTTCTGAAAAGGCTGATTCTGTGATTACACACCTATTAGAAGTTATGGCCATCATGGGAATACCTGTACAAATTAAGACAGACAATGCCCCAGCATATGTCTCCAATAAAATGAGACAGTTCTTTGCTTATTACAATATAAAGCATGTTACAGGTATTCCACATAATCCCACAGGCCAAGCAGTCATAGAGAGATCCAATCGAACTTTAAAGGATATGCTAAATAAACAGCAACAGGTAACAATGACTCCTAGAAATAGACTGCATAGTGCTTTATTAACCTTGAATTTTCTCAATGCTAATGAGAAAGGAACAACAGCTGCGGAGAGACATTGGACGACAGACAAAACTCCTGAGCTAAACCAACCAGTTTATTTCAAGGACGTCCTGACCTCAGAATGGAAACCTGGATATGTTCTACGTTGGGGAAGGGGTTTTGCCTTTGTTTCTGCAGGAGAAGAAAAGCTATGGATACCAACAAAATTAATAAAAATTCGATTCGAACAGGAAAAACCCCTTGATGAAGAGAAGTAAAAGATCATCCACCAATGTGACATCTCTACAAGTTGTAAGAAAAATTTAACAATCAAAGGGTGGGGTAGGGTTCTGTTTTTGTCTTTCCAGGATAATGGAAATACCCATCTTCCAAAACTCACAAGGCCTTGGATATCCGGATGTTTACAGCAGAAAGGAAGAATCTATTGGTACCAATCTACACATGGTAAAATCTCACTGTCTAACATCTTTCTATCAATCTAGAAAAGTTGTGGTTCCAATTCAATTATAGCCAAGCTGGCTTTGGAGATGGAATTGGCTCACTCCTTCTCTAAACCCAAGCATATTGCTAAAAGAAAAGTTTAAGAGATACTTCAGTCCCATATCAGAAGAGCCCTCTGGTGTGAGACAGAAGGAAACCAATAAAAAGGGACCATTGTCTTCTAAATTCTAATTCTCTCCATGCTTACTCTTGATTTCTCAGAATCCTTTCTTACATGCTGTGTCCTCTTTAAATCCAAACCTCCCATTTTTGATAACAAATAAGTTTTTCCAATAGCAATCTCAGAAGTCACCAGAAGGAAGATGGAGCCCCAACAACAACAACTCTACCCAATCCAGAATGATACCATGGTAATCATCATCATACTACACTTCTTGCCAGAATTTCAGACAATCTTACCCATTACTCTAAAACTTGCTGCAGAACCTACAGTTAGTCTAACTGAGATTTAACTATCTGAGCTTTCTCACAGTACTCAACAGATAACATCACCCCCTAAACGGCAGGAAGCAATTCTAAGAAAACGACGCCCCTTCTCCCTTAGGTTTCATAATTCTCAGGGTTATGGATGACGGTTATAGGGTTGGGGGTGGAAGAAAATATTAACTCAGTATTGTAAAAAAAAAAAAGGTTGGGGGGAGAAGAAATGGAACAGATAGATATAAGATATGATGGTAAATCATTGTATATACTAGTAAACAAACTTAGTAAAATAGCAACCTTAGATAATTTGCACTGTAATTTGTACTGTTATAGATTCTTATATGTTGATACAAATGTAAACTATTTTTATACTCCTGTTTAAGATAATTTGTATATTGATACAAATACAGAACTATATTTGTTATAATGTACATATATTTCTACTCTCATTTGAAACATATTTATATTGATACAAATGTAAATTTATATCTGTCATACTTTATATATGTTCTACTTCTGTTTAGGGTATTCGGTATATTGATATATATTTAAGGTTATTGTCATATTGCATATCGCACTATATATTCCTACCTCTGTTATAAATATCTTGTGTATTGTCACAATTTTGAAGTCATCGTTCTTCACCATACATTTGCTTATAGTCGCCTATGCCTGTCATCTCTATAGTTACGTTAGTTAGGTTATCGAGATTTACAGATACATAGGTCAGATGGGCAGGTAATCTTCAAACACTTCATAGACCTAGAGAATATGGCATTTAAATAACTTAGAATTCTGTTGACATGAGACACAATTGCTCCTGGCTGCACCAATTGATCCCGAGAGAATGTTGGGCTTCTAAGACATTTCCATTTGGAAGTTTGTCTTTTTGGCACAAAATGGCCTATGGGGCAAAGAACTGCCCTTGCCTTGATGGCTGACAGTACAAATGCAATGCTGTCCTTTCTGGACAAGCGGGACACAAGGAAAGCGACCACTGTACTCTGCCAAGACAGGGTAAGATGGTCTTTCAGAAATCCTGCTTCTGAAAATGGTCTGTCAGATGCTCTAGGCCTGTAGCCAATTTGAATGCACCAACAATGCTGAGAAACATTAGGTGACTGTCCAGGCTGCCAGCTGTCTTGGTCTACTCTTGCAAGATTCCCGAAAGTTGCTTGCATCCATCTACCATTTCTCAGGTACCATTATGTTCCTTCTCAGGTCTTTGATGGGATTGAAGACTAGCAGTTATAGTTACAACTTAGTATATATAATATCTTAGATAGAACATATTAAGTATTAGATTCAGGTTCTTTAGGATAGGACACCTTTGAATGATCTTTATAACATGCTGTTTACCTATGCTCTATACTTCTCTGGATTTTAGTATGTGTTTCTTGCTTGATATTGTTTGCATTGGTTGTAGTTACATCTTATCTAGGTCATTATCTCTCATTATTTCTGGACAATATTTGATAACCATTCCTTTGTATATAGTCTTGTATTAGTTTAGAACCTTCTTATTTAGACAAAAAGGGGGAGATGTAGTGGGTAGCCATTCCAGCTTGGTTCTGGAAGTTCCAACCCCCATTGAGACTCTGGCAACTGTCACGCCTACGAGGCGGGGCGAGGGGAGGCGCCGGGGGACCTGAGAGCTGGATGGGTCAGCGCTCTCTCTGGGCGCTCTCTCGGTGCCGGGACGCTGACCGGTGCAGATTGACTGTGCAGAGCTCTGGAGAACACCGCTGGACTGCGTTACACCTTCCCCAGACCCTGCGACCTACCCATTACTTAATTTGTGAGTTATACCATTAAATAAATATCCTTTTAACTACGTGGAGTGGCCAGAATAATTTCTCCAATACTCTCCTATATCCATGTGTTTTTCTTTTTCCTTGTGACCCACTGAGTTTAACCAGAACCATCTGTGTGACCATGGGTTGGGAACTATCGATTGGAGAGTTATAGGATCACCAGAGGATAACACTGAAGACAGCACCTGCCTCTAATACAGAAGCTATCAATAGCCAATATTCTACTACATCTAGAAGAATGAAACTAGAACCTTAACTCTCATTCTGCACAAAACAACTCCAAATGGATCAATGACATCCATGTAAAACCTGAAACACCAAACTACTAAAAGAAAAGGTAAGGGGTACACACTCAAGATATAGGGATAGATAAGGACTTTCTAAACAGGACTCTCATCACTCAGGCAATAAAGCCAACAGTTGACAATTAGGACCTTCTGAAACTCAAAGGCTTCTGTACAGTGAAGAAAACAGTCACTCATTTGAAGAGGTCGCCTACAGAATGGGAGAAAATCTTTGCTAGCTATATGTAAAACAGAAGATGAATATCTAAGAATACACAAAGAACTAAAACAAAGACATCCAGAAAACAAACCCATTCAAAAAGATAGCTATACCTCTAAACAAAGAGTTCTCAAAAGAAGAAATAAAAATGACTAGTTCAAATTAAAACTATTTTGAAAGTCTATCTTGCCCCTGTAGGAATAGCTATTATCAAGCAATAAAATGACAAGTACTGATGAGGATATTGAGAAAGAGGAACCCTTATTTACTGCTGATAGGAATACAAACTAAAACCACTGTGGAAATCAGGGCGGCAATTCCTCAAAAAGCTACAGATAGAACTACTCTATGGGGTTTTGAAATATAACCTAATGATTCTCAATGATTCTCTGGATTTCCTCAGCGTCTGTTATGCCCCTCTTTTATTTCTGATTTTGTTAATTTGGATATTTTCTCTGAAACACGGTATGTACTCACTCATAAGTGGATACTAGGAGTAAAGTACAGGATAGCCAACCTACAATCCACAGCCCTAAGAGGGCTAGATAATGAGGAGGGCCCAAAGAGGGATGCACAGATTTCTCTGGGAAGGGGAAAAGAAGAGATCTCCTGGGTAAACTGGGAGAGGGGTTGGGGGAGATGGGAGATGGAAACTTGAGGGAGCAGGTTGGGTGGGCTGCAGTGGGAGGCAGGATGGGGGCGGGATGGAGAGAGAGAGCAATGAAAGAGATATGTTGATGAGGGAGGCATTTCAGGGTTAGGGAGAAATCTGACACCAGAGAAACTCCCAGGAATTCACAAAGATGATCACAGCTAAGATTCCTAGCAATAGTGAAGAGGGTGCCTTGAACTGGCCATCTACTGTAATCAGATTGGAGACTACCCTAATTGTTATCAGAGAGCCTTTATCCAGTAACTGATGGAAGCAGATACAGAGATCCACAGCCAAGCACTGGGCCGAGCTTCAGGAGTCCTCCTGAAAAAAAGGGAGCCAGGGGGATCAAAGTCATGATGGGGAACCCACAGAGACAGCTGACCTAAGCTCATGGGAGCTCACGAACTCTGGACTGACAGCTAGGGAGCCTGCATGGGGCCAACCTAGGCCCTCTGCACGTGTTTAACAGTTGTGTAGCTTGGTCTGTTTGTAAGACTCCTATCAGTAAGATCAGGTCCTATCCTTGGTGTTTATCTGGCTTTTGAGAACCTTTTTCCCATGCTGGATTACCTTGCCCAGCCTTGATTCAGGGGGAAGAGCTTAGTCCTACCTCAACTTGATGTGCCATGCTTTGTTCAAGCCCATGGGAGGCCTACCCCTTTCTCAATGGAGACAGAGGAGGAGTGAATGGGGAGGGGAGAGGGGAATGGGAGGAGAGGGGGGAGGGGAAACTGTGGTCAGTATGTAAAATAGATGTCAATTAAACAAAGTAAAACTAAAAACTAAATAAAAAACATTGCATTTTTAGATAAAAATTTTAAAAAGAACTACCCTATGTATGACACAACTCTTCCACTCTGGGAATATATATTACACACACACACACACACACACACACACACACACACACACACACACACACACACAAATGACCCTGTATCTTATTGCAGAGATACTTGCTCATCCAGTTTATCACTGCTCTGTTCACAATAGCTGTAAAATGGAATCAGCCTAGCTGATGAATTGATAATAAAAACATGGTGCATATGTACAATGGAATTCTACTCAGGTGTAAAGAAAAATAAGAATGTATTTCAAATGGGGAATATCACAAGTTGAAGCAAAGAAATATAAAACAGCCTGACATGTCCTGGAAAAATGAGGCAATTACTTATGGCTATATAGGCTTTAAAACCAAGTGAAACATGAAATAGGTAAATGTGGCAGATTGTTTAGGTAATAGCTCCAGTTTGCCCAGAGATCCTTATACATATATCTCTTTATGACTTTGCCACTCCCACATTTTAAAAGCAGTATTATATTTTTATACTTTGGGTGTGGGCCTGGCCGTTTGATGTCTTCTAGAAAATGTGACCACAGCAATTGCAAGGCATGAAGAAAATGCTCATGCATTGACATTTATCCTCTTCCTATGAACAAGGAAAGGAATAAATATGTATGAATCGTCTTAGTTAATCAAGAAAAATGCCACTCTCAAAACTAATTTTGTTATTGTTATGGACAGTTGAAGACTGTTCTTACTGTACATAGACACGCTATATTTCATGAGAGTAAACTGCTAAGTCCTATTTGTTTCAGGAACATCACAAGCCCATGCAAAAATAGCCAAGCACATTTTCCAGTTAAAGTAGCAGGCTCTAGAATCTGATAAACTTTCATTCCAATCTTATTTTACTTTCTACCTTTAAACATCAGAAGTGGCATTTACTATAAGCAAAAGATTCATACATAAGTATTTCTCCTCATACTTAACATTCCTTTAAATAATATCAGTAAAATAGTCTAGTGTCCTACTCCATACACATTTTAAGTAGATTAAAACCTAGTGGCAATAGGAAGTCACTAATAAAACTAGGTCAAGGACCTGGGGGTGCCTGACACTGTTTCTTCTCTATCATCCTGTTGTTCCTCTAAAGTGAAAGAACTGCTCTTCAATTCCTCCAAGACATGGAGCTGCTTAAAGGAATACATTGTTGAAATGCATCACCTCAACTTACATATTCCCAGCAGTATTTACCAGTGTCATAGCCTCCTTCCACTGATAGCAAACTAAATCCTTAGGCTGTGCCCTGACATTAACTTCCAAAAAAGCCTTTCTCTGTTCTCTATTACTAAGGTCTTGCCAAACTGGTTTAACTACCATGCAGTTTCCCCCTTCTCTTCCTCCCAACTGTTTTCTCCTAATAAAACTCTAAAAAACTTCCTGCATCAAAGCAGTTCACTGGAGGAATGGCTCTAAAACATCAAGCTACTTTATCATCATCCGGCCAAAAATTTGTCATCAACCTGCCATAAAAAATTACAGAGATGCCATATCACAGTTCAGTAATAGTACTTATTAATCAGTTAAGAAGACTGACAGGTCAGGGTAATCTTATAAAATTGGTTAGCAAGTCTGTAACATCCCTTAAAAAAATCCCAAATTGGAACTAGAGAGATGGCTCAGTGTTTAAGAGCATGTGCTGCTCTTCCAGTCCAGAGTTCGGTTCCTGGCACCCATATGGTGGCTCACAACTATTTGTAACTCCAGTCCCAGGGGATCCAATGCACTCTTCTAGACTCTGCAGGCATCAAGCACACATTTGGTTCATTTCTATGCATGTAGGCAAAACATCCACAAACACAGAATATTTTTTTTAAAGGAACCCAAAATCTAAGCTAATTTTATCCTAAGATAAAGGACAGCAGGACAAATTCCATAAAGAATAACATTCATTGCTTAGAGATCAGCCTTTCTACAGGCACCATGGTGAGGAAGGTGAAAGGAATTAAAAAAAAATTTCTGACCATTACGAGTATCACTTCCAACTTGAAAAGCTGCAGGACCCCACCTGCCTGTTTCTAAATCACCTGTATTACAATCATCTGTAGGCAAATTTCTGAGCCGCTCCTGTCACTAGTGGTAATCATCCAGCCACCAGTTATATTTTTTTTCCAATACTGGAGCTTAATTGGTTTCAATATTCCTTCTCACTTTTACCAAACCTCAGAGGAGCCATCGTGAAGAACTTCATTAAGTTAATTGGCAAAAAGGAAATAAGCTATGTTGGCTGCAGACGGTTCTCAAGGACAAGTGTTCAGCAGTGCCCCAGTTCCCACTCACCACCAAGCAGAAGCTGACCAAGCAAGCAATTATCATTGAAAAGCCAAGTGGATAGACCAGATAGTCCCAAGAATGGGAAAGATGGCCTATCTTTTGTTTCTAGAAGAGGCGTAGGAATGAGGCATATGAAACCTTATTCCCATATGGACACTCATTGCAAAGCACAATCCTAAAGCCAAACTCTCAGTTCAGAAATCATAAAATTTTCCTTCACTTGACAAAAAGCAGAGGTTCTTAGTTTAGTGACATGGGACAGGAAGCTTAATGCAAAGGTTATGTCTTTTCATCTGATGGGAATATTAAATAGAACAACCAGGATTCTTGTATAAGTCACCAAAAGTAAAGGTTTTATCTGTTGTCACTTAAGGGCAGACTTAAGTGGAGGTTCATGTCTTGATCTGAGATCACTGAGTGACACTGCTCTTTCCCTGCCCAGCACGCACGCACGCACACACACACACACACACACACACACACACACTACACACACAAATTACACAGCCCAGACAGCAATCTAAGACAGGAAAGTGTAAAGGGATTAGCTCTAGGGTTTGATGAGTGCCAACCCTATCCTTACTTCTGTGGCTCTGCTCCCTCTCTCACTTCTTGAGACCTCCATCCTGATTGCTCACTTGATGTCACCATATCTGCTATTGCTTCATAATATCAAGTTCAAAGCTTTGCCTATTTATTTATAATTTAATTTGGTTGTTCCTTTAAAATTTTGTACAGATGTATATTGTGCATTGCATATATTCCTCCCTCTAAATCTCCCCACTCTCTCTTTTTAATACCTCTCCTTCTCATTCATCACCTTTATTGCTCTAGATAATTTCACTTGTATTTTATATGTATACATGTGATTTACATGACTATATAAAATCTAGGAACAACAAATGAAAGAAAATGTGTTATTTGTCTTTCTGAGACTAGCCCATTTCACTTAATAAAAAACACTATGTGCCCATTTTTGAGTTTCGTTCTTTAAAATTACATTTAGTTTTCAGAAAAACTCTTATGTCAGTATTATTATTATTATTATAGATGAAGAAAACAAAAGAGTCCAGGAGTTTTTGTGACTGTTATCAGTCAAATCAATAAATTGCTATTCTCAACTCTTCACACACAAAAAATTTACCCTATATTGAAATTTAATTAGCATGCCATAAAATTCATTAACAGTTTTGTATTAGTTTCTTTTCTGTTGCTATGATAAAATACTCGGATAAAAACAACCTAAGGGAATGAGGTTTATTTTAGCTAACAGTTGAAGGTTCATCATGATGGGTAAGACAAAGACAGAAAGAGCCTGGAGCAGCTGATCACATTACATCCTCAATCAGAAGATGTAGTTCCTTCTCTCCATTCGTACAGTGCTGGAGCCCACCCTCATCAATTATTGCAATTGAGAATACCCCCACAGAGATTATACTTAGAGCCCATTTTCCAGGTGATTCTAGATTCTGTCAAGTTGACAACACTAATCATCAGAAATGTACTATGTTCCTTCAGTATCCACAAGACATTGGTTCAATCACACACACATACATATATACACACTTGAAGACACCCAACTTCAAGAATGCTCAAGTTCCTTGTGTAAAATAGTATAATGTTGCTATGCACACCTTCCTGTAAACTTTTAATCATTTGTAGATTACTGATAATACCTAATATGAAGTGTGGTGGTAATCTAATTGTACTGAAATATTATTTTGATTGTATGTTAATAAATAAAGTTGTCTGGGGGTCAGAGCTATTAGAGCCATAGCAAGCGTGTGGCGGTGGTGGCACACGCCTTTAATCCCATAGATATCTGTGTGTTCAGGGTCAGAGCTATTAGAGCCATAGCAAGAGTGTGGCGGTGGTGGCACACGCCTTTAATCCCATAAGATCTCTGTGTGTTCAGGGATACAGTCAGCATTGGAGACATATGCCTTTAAGACCTAGGGGGCTGTACATTCAGACAGTGACGAGGCAGTCATGTGTTTGGGTTTACAACCAATGAGAAGGCAGAACAACATACTTTAAAAAAACGAACCGACAGGAAGTAGCTCTGTTTTTGCGAAGCTGGGACAGCAGGAGGAAGGGTGAGATTTTAGCTCTGAGCTCTGACTTCTTGGCTCTCTCTTTTACATTGTTTCTGTGTTTCTTATTTAATAAGACGGTTGGTTACATCAATAATGAAGTAAATACTACATAATTATTTTGATGGATTGCTTTGGGAATGATTGAAGGAAAGTCTTACTTTTTAAAAGCACATTTGTATGTGTTCATACATGAGAGGGGGTGGGGGATAGGTCAGATGGCAATCTTAGGTGTCTGGTTTTTTGTTCTGTTTTGTTTTTGTTTTTTGATTCAAGGTCTCTCATTGGCTGGAATTCCCAAAGTGGAGGAGATTGGCTGGACAGTGAACCCTAGTGGTCTATCTATCTTTGACTCCAGAGTGCTGAGGTTACAGGCATGCCACCATGCCTAATGATTTTATATGGGTCCTGAGGTTCAAGCTCAGATTTTTGTGCTTGCAAGGCACAAGTGAGCTACCTTCCTAGCCCTCAAATTATTTTCAGTCCATATTTGGACCCATAGATGCAGAATGTAGAGATATTGAAAGTTGAGTATATTATAAAAGTTGTAAAACCTCTTGGGCTGATGGTACAAGCCTGTTGTCCCAGTTACCTAGTAACCTGAAATAGCACTGAAAGTTCAAGACCTACCTAAACTACACAGTAAGTGTAGTTTACACTTAAGTGGTCTATATAACTTAGATCCTGTCTTGAAATAAAAGGCAAATAGGAGTCATTTCCTGGCATATGATCTAAGTTTTGAAATTTTTCATCACCATAGAATGGAAACCCCATATCTTCACATGAAGACAATTCCTCCTCATTCTGCCTACATTCTGCCCTTTATCTTGGGAGTCCTTTAATTATTAGAAAAAAAACTATGGAAATTAATAATCTATTTTCTGTAACTATATATTTTCTTATTTGGGTCATTTTAATACATGAAACCATATAAAATGTAGTCGTGTACTCTTTGTGACTGGCCACCTTAGGGCTTATAGTGCTATGACAAAACATCACTATCAAGAGCAATTTGGAGATTAATTGGTTTATTTCAGCTTACAGTTCCAGCTAACAGTCCATCATTGAGAAAAGTCAGGACAAGGAGTCAAGGAGGGAAGGAACCTGGAGGCAGGAGCTTATACAGAGACCATGGAGGAATGCTGCTCTCCAGGGATTCTCAGTCTGCTTCTTTATAGCACCAGGACCACCAAGCCAGGGTGAACCCACCCACAGTTATCTGGGCCCTCCCACATCCATCACCAATCATGAAAATGCCACAGGCCAATCTGGTGGGGGCATTTTCTCAGTTGTGGTTCTCTCTTCCCAAATGACTCTAGCTTGTGTCAAGCTGACATAAAACTAGTCAGTATGTTGGCTTTTTGCACTTAGCAAAGCATTTCCAAGGATCACTATGGTTTATGGAGGTCTTCACTGCACAATTTCAGAGATTTTAGAGATACTATCTATGTACCCCCTTAGTCATCACTGTCCTGTTGACACCTCTACTCGGGTATGACAAAGGTTGAACACAAATTCTCATCTTTTTGTAAACACAGTGGAACTCTCTGTGATGACTACCTCATCCATTGATCCGGGCTATTACTATAGAATTCAATAACGAGCTTTATCATGTTTCCCAAAACACACTCAAATCCATTTAGTCAGTGAAATTCTACTCTTTGAAGTAACCATCAATATTGCCTTTCTCACGGTTGCTTATTTACTTCAGACTGGGTCTTCCCACTCCCAGATTTTCTCTCCCTAGTCTTCATATTTCCCCAATTAAGGAAAATCTTAGTATCTCCAATTTTTTAATGGGATGAAATGATATAATACTGAAAGCTAAATTTTTTCCCTTCTGAACAATGAAATTGTTCCAACTTTAACCACTCAAATAGCTAAGTACATATGTGTTCCTGAATATGTGTGTGTTTGACACTGTGTAGGTGTGTCTGGGAATGATAACAACCAAATTAGGGAATCTCATCATTTGGAGTTTTCCTAGCAACATTTGTGATTTAAAATTAGGTCTCTGCTTAAAACGCCACCACAGCTCTGGTTCTTTTGAGTTGTGAAGTCTCTTCTCGTTAGTCAAGTGTTGACTGTTGCTATTTTCTCAGAAATCTCCAGGTTCTTTTGTATCAGTAATAACACTTGAACTGGGTATCTTTGTCAAGATAAAGGTCCAAAGTGATCTGGGAGAATGTACGTAATTGTAAACATCTGAGAAACATAATGGGATAAATGTCAGAAAGGCCTTAGCAATCATTTGTAGCTATTTTCATTCCAGTGTTTGCAGTTGTCAATTGCTCCCTCAGGCCAGATGGCAAACCAATAGTCCTCAATATAAAGACACAGGATCCACACTCAATCTGTTAGCACAAGTCCACAAACAAATAGAATAGGGGGCTTGCAAAGTTATTTCTGAACACATTTAATAATCAAGTGTTTAGTAATAATAAAACCAAATATTCTTTTTAAAATAAAACCACTTTTATTGTACTTAACTCATAAAACACCACAGAGCTTCAATAACATAGCCATTCAAACAAACATTTATCCAATCCCGAACTCTATACATCTCAGTGGACTTCTATAGAGTTAAAATCTCCATTCTGTCCTGAAGCAATGGGGCTTCTCTTACATTTTTTACAATTTCACTACCAGTTACATTTTTATTTACTTATCCACTACAGAAAATCTTATTAAAATCTATGGTGGAATTGAAACTAAAAAAATAAATAAAAGAGCATTATGTCCTCTTTCATGACTCCTTTGTCCTTTTGTCTGTATTCCATCCTTCCTTATCTCCTAATATTACCCTCTCTGTTTCCTTTCTAAATGTTTTAACTACACTTACGTGTGTGTGTGTGTGTGTGTGTGTGTGTGTGTGTGTGTGTGTGTGTGTGTACAAATACATACTATAGGCTAGGATCCCCATACAAGACAGAACATGTGGAGTTTTTTTTAACTTTCACCTTTTAAGAAATTAAAGCAGAATTAAATTACATTCTCCCTCTCTTTTCTCCCTCTAGATGCTAACAGCTACCCTCCCTCAAATCACTCTCATGTTCCCCCTCTCAAGTTGATAGCCTCTTTTTATTATTGTTACATACATATGTATATACATATATATGGGTGTGTATAAATGCAACCTGGTGAGTTCATTTTTGTTTTTCTTTTTGAGTTTGGGTCACTTCATATACTTTCCAAGCCCATTCATTTTCCTGGAAATTCCATGAGTTCATTTTTCTCTACAGCTGAATAATATTCCATAATATATATATGTGGCACATTTTCATTATTCATCCACCTGTTGATAGACATAGATACACATTCCACTTCCTCACTATCATAAATACAGCAGCAATAAACACAAGTGTGCAGATGTCTCTGGTAGGATACGGAATACAGTGGTAAACTTGATACAAACCTGGGTATATATGGAAAGAGGTGATCTTAATTTAGAAAATGCCTCAATAATACTGTCCAACTTAATTATGTCAACAAAGCTGAAGAAATCCAGCAGTGGCCAGTGTTCATAGCGCAGGAAGAAGAAAAATGGTCATCAATTATCACCCCCCCTATAAGCCCTGCAACCTACAACAGCAACCTTCCTGAAGGATATACTGGGTGCAATAGGAGCACATATGTTATGTGAGTAACCAACAACTTTTTGATTGAATTGAAGGCCCACTCTATGAGATGGAACACATACCTAACACCGCTTAATTACCCTGAGACTATATAGGTCACAGACCCTCAGGGGAAACTTACTACTATCGTTCTGTTAAAGGAACATAGCAATAAAATGACTCCTAGTGACATATTGCTATATCCATAGATCAATGGCTCTCTCAACTCTCATCAGAGAAGCTTCTTTTAGTATATGGTAACTAACAGAGACCCACAATTAGACAATGCAAAGAATGAGACACTTTAGAGCACTCAGTCCTAAATGAAATGTCTTTATCAAACCCTCCCCTCAAAGCTCAGGGATCTATATGGAAGAAGAGGTAGAAGGATTGTAAGAGGCAAAAGTGGTGGATGATGCTAAGAAAACAATGTCTCTCACACACAAGACTAACATACATATGAACTCTGAGCCTGATACTTTGTGTAAGACCTGTATGGGTTCAAACCAAACAAAATCTCAACATGGAGCTGGGGAAGTGGACACAAAGTCCCACCCCTAAGCAAAAAGCTATTTTCAATTGATGCCTACAGGAAAGGAAAACTCAGTTTTCTCCAACACAATGTCACTGAGCGTGTTAACAACACTCCAGGGCACACTCAGGAGTAGTTGACCAACACAAAACAGACTCCATATGGGCTTTATGTACATTTTTGTTTGGTTTGATATTTTTTGTCTTGTCAGTGTTTTTTGTTATTGTGTTTGGATTTTTGCTTTTTTGATTTTTGATTTGTTTTCTTTGAAAAAAATTTGGTAGATAGGAAGTGGGAAGGATCTAGGAGGAATTTGGAGAGGGGAAAGAATATGATAAAAATATATTGTATCAAAATTTATTTTTTAAAGAGTTTCCTATTACAAATAATGCTGGTATGAACATAGTTGAGGAAGTGTCCTTGTGGTATGCTTGAGCATTCCTTGGGTAATATGCCCAAAAGTGGTATTGGATCTTGAGGTAGATGATTCCCAATTTTCTGAGAAACTGCCATACTGATTTCCAAAGTGGCTGTACCAGTTTGCATTCCCACCAACAATGAAGAAATGTTCCCCTTGCTCCAATCGTCTCCAACATAAGCTGTCTGCAGTCTTTTTGATCTTAGCCATTCTGACAGGTGTAAGATGGTATCTCAGAGTTGTTTCAATTTGCATTTCCCTGATGCCTAAGGATGTTGAGCAATTCTTTCAATGTCTTTCCACCATTTGGGATTTTTCTATTGAGAATTCTCTGTTTAGATCTGTAGCCTATTTTTAACTGGATTGTTTGGTATTTTGCTGTCTAGTTTCTTGAGTTCTTTATATGTTTTGGAGATCAGCCCTCTGTCAGATGTGGGGTTGGTAAAGATCTTTTCCCATTTTGTAGGCTGTCGTTTTGTCTTATTTACTGTGTCCTTTGTCTTACAGAAGCTTCTCATTTTCAGGAGGTCCCATTTATTAACCGTTGCTCTCAGTGTCTGTGATACTGGTGTTATAGTTAAGAAGTGGTCTCCTGTGCCAATGCTTTCTAGGCTACTTCCTACTTTCTTCTCTATCAGGTTCAGTGTAGCTGGATTTATGTTGAGGTCTTTGATCCACTTGGATTTGAGTTTTGTGCATGGTGATATATATAGATCTACTTGCAATCTTCTACATGTTCACATTCAGTTATGCCAGCACCATTTGTTGAAGTTGCTTTTTTTTCCATTGTACAATTTTGGGTTATTTGCCAAAAATCAGGTATTCATAGGTGTGTTGATTAATGTCAGGATATTCAATTCAATTCAATTGGTCCACATATCTTTTTTTATGCCAATACCAAGCTGTTATTACTATATCTCAATAGTAGAGCTTGAAGTCGGGGATGGTGATGCCTACAGAAGTTGCTTTATTGTAAAGGATTGTTTTAGATATCCTGGATTTTCTGTTTTTCTATATGAAGTTGAGTATTGTTCTTTCAAGGTCTGTGAAGAATTTTGTTGGTATTTTGATAGAGATTGTATTGAATCTGTAGTTTGCTTTTGGTAAGATTGCCGTTTTTACTATGTTGGTTCTCCCTATCAATGAGCATGGGAGATCTTTCCATTTTCTGATATCTTCTTCAATTTTTCTTCAAGGACTTAAAGTCCTTCTCACACAGGTCTTTCACTTGTTTGGTTAGGGTTACCCTAAGGTATTTTTTATTATTTGTGGCTATTGTAAAGGGTGGTATTTCTCTGATGTCTTTCTCGGCCCATTTATCATTTGTGTATAGGAGGGCTACTGATTTTTTAAGTTAATTTTGTATCCTGCCACATTACTGAAGGTGTTCATCAGCTGTAGGAGTTCCCTGGTAGAATTTTTGGGATCACTTATATAGACTATCACATCATCTGCAAATAGCAAAAGTTTGACTTCTTCCTTTCCAGTTTGTATCCCCTTGATCTCCTTTTGTTGTATTTTTGCTCTAGCTAGAATTTTGTAATAGCCAGAACTTGGAAGCAACCTAGATGCCCCTCAACCAAAGAATGGATAAAGAAAATGTGGTACATATACACAATGGAGTATTACTCAACTGTAAAAAAAAAAATGACATCGTGAAATTTGCAGGCAAATGGATGGAACTAGGAAATATCATCCTGAGTGAGGTAACCCAGAAAAACAAACAAGGTATGTACTCACTCATAAGTGGATACTACATGTAAAGCAAAGGGTAATCAGACTACAACCCACAGCTCCAGAGAAGCTAGGAAACAAGGAGGATCCTAAGAGGGACATATGGATCACCTTGGGAAGGGGAAACAGAGGAGATCCCAATGAGTAAACTGGGGGTGAGAGTGGGCAATCGAGGGTAGGGGATGGGGGATGAGAACATTAGGGAACAGGATGGTCGAGCTGTGGGAAGGACGGAGTGGGAAAGCAATGAACGAGATACCTCGATAGAGGGAGACATTATAGGATAAGGGAGAAACCTGGTGCTCAGGAAATTCCAAGGAATCCCCAAGGATGATCCCAGATTACACTACCAGCAACAGTGGAGAGGGTGCCTGAACTGGCCTACCCTGGTCATCAAATTGGTGAACACCCTGTCATCATAGAGTCTTCATCCAGTAACTGATGGAAACAGATGCAGAAATCCACAACAATGCACCAGGCCAAGCTTCAGGAGTGCAGTCAAAGAGAGGGAAAAGGGATTACATGAGCAAGGGGGAGGTCAAGATCGCGATGGGGAAATCTACAGAGACAACTGAACCAAGCTCGTGGGAACTCACAAACTTTAGACTGACAACTGTGGAACCTGCATGGGACTGGACTAGACCCTCTGCATAAGGGAGACAGTTGTGTTGCTGGGTCTGTTTGAGGGGCCCCTGGCAGTGTGAGCAGGATCTATCCCTGGTGCATGAGCCGGGTCTCTGGATCCCATTACCTATGGTCGGACACCTTGCTCACCCTTGATGCAGGGGGGACAGGCTTGGTCCTGACTCAACTGAATGTACCAGGCTTTTTCCCCCCATTGAGGACTTACCCCATTGGAGGAAGGGCTTGGGGGGGCGGGGGTCTGTGGTTGGTACGTAAAATGAATTTAAAAAAAAAAAGTTAAAAGAGAGTTCCCTGCAGGCAAGTCGTTAGGGCATTCTCTTGATATTTCATTGACATGGGAGGGCCCAACCCACTGTGGGTGGTGCTGTGCACCTAAAGTGTACAAAAAGGCAGGCTGAGCAAGCCATGGGGAGCAAGCCAGAAAGAAGCACCCCTCCATGGCCTCTGCATCAGCTCCTGCCTCCAGGTTCCTGCCTTGTTTTGAGTTCCTCCCTAATTTCGCTGGATGATGGAATGTGACCTGAGAGTTGTAAGATGAAGTTGACCTTTTCCTCCCCAAGTTGATTTTGGTCATGTTGTTTTATCACAGCATTGCAAATCCTAACTGAGACATGGAGTTCTTTGGGTATTTTCCCAGGAATAGAATAAATGAGTCATATGGTAGTTATAGTTTTGCTGTTTTTAGAAACTTCCAAACCAACGACCATAATGGCTGTATTAATTTGCATCCCTCCCAGCAATGAATAAGGGCTATGTAGCACAAATCTTAAAAGGTCTTATTAATAAAAACAAACTCAGAGCCAGGTATTTGGGTGAATGCTGAAAGATCAGAGAAACAGAACAGACCACAGCCAACCTCACCTCGCCAATTCTTCAGCTGATCCTGTTTCCTCAGACTGGAAGCCTCTGAGTCCTTATCCAGAATGAATCTCAGCTGAACTGTTGCTCAAAAGCCTAAAAGCTTAACCAGGCTCTAGTTCCTGGTTTTCACCCCTTGTATAGCTATCTGCTTTCTGCCATCACTTCCTGGGATTAAAGGCATGAGTTACCATGCCTGGCTGTTTCCAGTGTGGCTTTGAACTCACAAAGATCCAGATGAATCTCTGCCTCCCAAGTGATAGGATTAAAGGCGTGTGTGCTAACATTTTCTGGCCTCTATGTCTATCTAGTGGCTGTTCTGTACTCTGACCCCAGATAAGTTTATTAGTATGCACAATATAGTTGGGGACATAATATATCATCACAGGGTTCCTCTTTCCCTACATTTTTTCCAACATTTATCATCATGTTTCTTGGTGATAGCCATTCTGACTGGGATGAGGTAGTATCTCAAAACAGTTTTAATTTGCATTTCCCTAATGAGTAGAGACGTTGAACACTTTTAAGAATAGTTATTGGCCATTTGTAGTTTTTTTTTCTTTTGAAAAGTATCTTCACAAAAAAAAAGAAAAGTAAGGAAAGAAAGTATCTTCATTAGCCTATTTGGTGAGTGGCAGTTTTGTTACCTTGGTGTTAAATTTTGCAATTCTTTGTAAATTCTGGACATCTGCTCCATGTCTGAAGTATAGCTGGTAAGTATTTTCCCCATTGTGTGTGCTGTCTCTATGCTCTGCTGATATTTCTTGTGCTGCATGGAAACTTTTAAATTTTATAGTCTCATCTCTTGATACTTGCATCTAGTTCCTGTGCTATTGAATTCTGTTCCAAAAGTTCTTGCCTGCTTTAGAGTCTTGAAGAGTATTCTCTTGTTTTTTTCTAGCAGTTTCAGCATTTCAGGTTTTAAACTAATGTATTTGATCCAGTTCAAAGTGATGTTTGTATGAAGTGAAAGATATGAATCTAAATTCATTTTTCTGCCAATAGTTATCCAGTTTTCCTAGCACCACTTTACAATGTTCTATCTTCTTTTTAGTGTATGCTTTTAACACCTTTGTCAAAAATGAGGTGGCCATAACTTTGCTGTTTTGTTTCTGAACGCTCTATTCTATTCCATTGGTCTAAATGTGTGTTTTATGGCAGTACCAGATTATGTTTACCACTATATGTATTTGAGGTCAAGTATTGTGAAATCTCTAGCTGTGAAAAACAAATATCGTAAAGATCAACTCCTTTCTCTAGAGTTATATCATAATTCCAATAAAAACTATAGTTGGGGCTGAAGAGATGATTCAGTGATTAAGAACACTTGTTGCTCTTGCAGAGGAACTGGGCCCAATTACCAAAACCTACATGATGGTTCACAGCCATCTGTAATTCCACTTCCAGTTGATCTGACACCCACTTCTGACCTCCTCAGACACCAGGCACACACGTGGTACATACACAATATTCATTGTAGTTTATTTATTACTATATAAAGTATACAAAATAAATCTAAAGGTTAAATGGAATAAACAGGAAAAACTAGCAAAAAATAAATAAGACTACTAAAGAAGAATGTGCACATTCAGGTATTAAATATCTAATAAATCTACAATAATTGTAAATGACATCTGTTTCAATAACAGTTCAGAACAAGAAGACTCCAGAAAGAGATATGGATTTACATGAGCATTTGATATACAGTAAATTACATCTACTTATTTTGACATTTATAATAAGTAGATGTAAATTGTAATAACCTGTCATTTGAATACAGAAGGAAGTTAGATAAATTACTCAATAAACACTGAAGTAATGGACACACTATTTGAATTTTTCAGTCTTTTCTCACACTCTGTGTCAAATAAAGTCTATATAAACTAAAAAGCTAAATCATTTTCAATAAAAAGTTTTTTAAAAGAAAAACATCATGAGTGAGTATCCAATAATAGAGAACCTTTATCCAAAGAATACAAGTAAATTAGAAAAAAAAACCTCTAATGACAAGGATTATACAAAGCACAACAGTCATTATTACCATTTACATCGGAGCCGCTGTGACTACTTACAAGAGACCCTCAAGATAAGACCTGTTGCTGTTCTCTCATAGAAGAGGGTAGAGGAGGTCATTAGAACCTCGCCTGAGATTCCGCTCACTCCTTCCTAAGCCTCTCTTCCAGCTATATGTAACTCTTCCTAGCTGCAAATGGGAAACTCACAAAACAGACATGAATGACTGGTAGAATGTTTAAAAGGTGGCAAAATTCACCAATGAGCTAATAAACTAGAACAAATGACATACCAGTTTCACCTATAAATGTGCAGAACTGTAGAATGTGAGCAGCAAGCACTCTTTCGACATTCATAATAAGTAGATGTAAAAGTGGGATATTTCTAGCAGACCATTTACCAAGTCCATTAAAATTCTGAAAAATATGCACTCACTTATAAAAATTCATACAAGGGAAAATAATCAGTATGGTATACAAATATTTATGTAGAAGGATGATTTTATAGCATTACAAATAATAACAAGACAAGTGAGGAAAATAACTGTCCAGTAATAGAAAAGGAACAACTAATGCGCATATAAGTTTAATGGCATAGTGTGGTGGTTTGAATGAGAATGGCCTTGATAGGCTCATATATTTGCATGCTTAGTCTCCAGTTGGTAAAGTGCTTGGAAAGATTAGGAGATGTAGCTTTGTTGGAGGAGGTGTGTCATTGAGGGTGGGTTTTGCGGTTTCAAAAGCCCACAACATCTCCAGTTAGCTCTGTGTGTGTGTGTGTGTGTGTGTGTGTGTGTGTGAGAGAGAGAGAGAGAGAGAGAGAGAGAGAGAGAGAGAGAGAGAGAGAGAGAGAGAGAGAGAGAGAGAGCTTGTAGATCAGGATGCAGCTCTCAGCAACTGCTCCAGTGTCATGCCTGCTGCCATGCTCTCCACCATAATGATAATGGACAACTAGCTCTCTAAAACTATAAGCAAGTCCCCAAATTAAATAATTATTTCATAAGAGTTGCCTTGGTCATAGTGGCTCTTCACAGCAATAGAACAATAACTAAGATACATAGTTATTTTAAAATTGCTTTAAAAGAATGCTTGATAAACCCCATCCAAGGACTGAGGAATCTGGATGCAGACATCCAAGGCTAGGCCCCTGGTGGAGCGCTGGGAGTCTAACTGGTGAGAAAGAGGAGGGTTTGTATGAGCCAGAATTGTTGAAACCAAGGTTGGATAGAGCACAGGGACAAATGGCCAAATGAATGGAGGCACATGAACTATGAACCGGGGGCTGAGGGGCCCCCAACTGGATCAGGCCCTCTGAATGGGTGAGACAGTCGATTGGCTTGATCTGTTTGGGAGGCATCTGGGCAGTGGTGCCAGGTCTTGGGCTCGTTGCATGAGTTAGCTGTTTGAAGCCTGGGTCTTGTGCAGGGACGCTTGGCTCAGTGTGGGAGGAGGGGACTGGACCTGCCTGGACTGAGTCTATCGGGTCGATCCCAGTCCTCGGGGGAGACCTTGATCTGGAGGAGGTGGGAATGGGGGGTGTGCTGGGGGGAGGGGGAGGGGGCGGGAAGGGGGAGAACAGGGGAATCTGTGGCTGTTGTGTGGAACTGAATAGTATTGTAAAATAAATTTAAAAAAAACAAAATAAAATAATATACAAAAAAATTAATGCTTGATAATGTGGAAAACTAAGTATACAATTGTAAGTGAAAAGGAACATTACAAAGTAACATATTTAATAGTATCCCAATTATATAAAATGTATACATATGTCAGTCAGAATATATGTGTATACATACATACATGCATGTTAGTGTGTATGCACAGAAAGGACTGGAAGGAAAGCCCTAAAATACTAAAAACAACATTATCTCTGAGTATCAGGATCATCAGTGATTCTCATTTTCTCCTTTGTGATTTTCTGTACACAGTTTAAAAGTGAACATGTGTTCATTTGTATCAGAAAAAAGTGCAACAAATGTTATTTTAAAAGTTGAGTTCTTTGGATTTGGCTTTTTTCTGTCATGATTTTAAAAGTCTTCACACACCCATACTCAGAGAGAGAAGCCTCAGGGCATGTAAGTCGGATTTCAAAATAAAGTATTGTTCAGCTCATATTTCATTTCTGGCCTCAGAGAAAACATGCATTCTTCCCTAAACCCTACTACCTCTCCTCAGTCTATCTGACAATACCTCTACTACAAGAAACAACAACTCCCCACAGCATTACGGGCTGGCCTTCCACAATCCAACTGCACCTCTTTCTCAGCCTTTCCCATATCATCTTGTCCCAACCATAACACCACAGTAGCAATGATCTTCTGAGTTATACAGTGTTTCCTTTTATTGCCTTGACTTGGTACTTTCACCCAGGAACATACTTCCAGTCCTTTTTCAAGACTTCAAATATCATCTTCTTTAAGAGCTGTACCCCAATACTAAGGCTGTCTTGGTTGCTTCTACTAAGCTCCAAATTAATCTATAGACACCATTAACACTTCTTTCTTGTTTTATTTTTTATTATTCACACTTAAAGACATAATGAACAAGGTAGATTTCTTCCAAACCTCCCTGATCCATTCCCTCTGCCCCACTCACCTACCTTCATATCCATTTATGCTAACCATACTCTTGGATGTGTGGCTAAGAGCCACGCCCTTAAAGAAAAGTAGCTGTCCTTCTCCCTCTCCCAGCAGCTATCAACTTCCCTCAATTCCTTAGCTAGGGATAGGACTTCATACTCAAATCCCTTCTCCAAGCTGGAATGCTGTTTGGCTTGAGCCTGTGTAGATCTTACAAGTTTTGTCTCAACTGCTGACAATTCATATGTGCACCTGCCCTGTTGTGTCCAGAAAACACTATTTCCTATTAGTCATCAACCTATGGTTATTACAGTCTTTCTGCCCCCTCTTCTGAGGCCTTAGGAGAAGGGGGGTATGATATGATACTTAGGAGAAAGAGGGTATGCTACAGATGGCCTGTTTAGGGTAGAACATTCCACAGTCTCTTATTTTCCACACTTGGACCAGTTGTGGGCCTCAAATTATATGTACAAGTCTGGTGGGACTATACATTCTACAAAGTCTGGTGTTTTATATACTTTTGTACCATTAGAACATAGATGAACACTTAGCATTAAATGGATCCTAAAAACCTGTTAGTAATAAAGTTGTGAAGTGTGTGCCTGCACCACTCAGAAAGGGGATGTACCTTACAGCACAAATAACATCCATCTCAGGTAATTAGGTAGATCATGGCTGCTCTGTGAATCTTTTCTAAAATATTGTCCTCCTATATGTAATATTAGTCAGGGCCAATTAGAGCATTCTGACCAGAGAATTTCTCATACTTCCAAGTGGTCCCCAAAATGATCAAAACGTCTGTATTTACATGCCCCAATGAAAGTTAGAAAATGATAAAGGATTTGGATTACTTTTTTAAGAAGTATGCAATCTACTGGTCACTCTCTGTTCTTGGTAGAAAAATAGAAAACAGCAAGAGGTGCATACAGCATCTGCCTTGAGCAAACAAGAAGCCTCGCCAGTGGAAGATCTCCTAGATTGATTTTATCATTATTAAGTGCCTCTGCAACTCCAGTCCCTCATGTGTGCATGCAATCCTTCAGCATTCAAAATCAAATGTTCAATGGGAAAGGACAGAAATTCAGAAATGAGCTGGAATTAGGAGAAGAAGCTGGTAAACATTACGATGAGTAAAGCACTTCCTTATAATTATTATAATAAATACTTGTAAAATATACTTAAAGACTTTCCTCATTGCAAAGAAAACAGCATGAAGTTAACACCTGGGGCTCATTAATATGCATGACAACCTGTTTCCAAGATAAACAACAGCATTCATGTAAACCATTTAATATAAAAGCCATCACACAGAGACATAAGCCATCTGATTCCTGCCGAGTTTTTAATTTAAATTTCGTCCATAATTGGGCTGTTTAAGCTGAACATCCAAAAATTAAACATTTCAGTTTACATTAATTTTAGATGGAACTGTAAGTAACATTCAGTTGTGAAATGTAGAAGTAGCCTAAGATTCTGATTAGAGGAAAGCTTATGTCTATAGCCGACATTTAATAAACTTAGAAGCACAATGCACTGAACCATAGGGGTTAAAATAGCCAGCCAATCCTTTGTGAGTCAAACTATGACTAATCTAAATGGGGTTAAATATGACAAAATCTGTCTCTGATTCACCACTTAATACAGTTTTCCTTATGTAACAGATGCCTGTAGCCAGCTAGCTCAGCCTTGTGTTAGGCCAATCATAGTAATAATAGTTGTTGATTAAACAGCATGCTATCTCCCTTTCTTCTCCAGCTCTGCTCCATATCAAACAGAGAACGGCTTTACCTCTGCAAACTGTCTTCCCCAAGTTCCCAAGTGAGCTGGATTTCAGCCAGTCCAGGGAATGCCAGATAGTAGAAGAGAGGTGAAAAACACCAAGAAGGGAGAAACAAAGGCTTTTCTCTCACTTGCTTGTTACCTTGAGTGGTATCTCCCATAGAAGCTAAACATTCCCTGTCAGTTCAGTTGCTTACAGAGAGGTCTACAAAGGTTCTAGCTTCCCACATATGTTTTAAGACCTTTTCTGGACTCTAGCAATGAGTCCCTGCCATCCTTGCCACAATTGGATGCTTAAAACTCATTCTATAGACTCAATTAAATTTCTTAAATATTGACTAGAACCTTCTATAGT
Organism: Peromyscus maniculatus bairdii; assembly: GCF_049852395.1. Lineage (NCBI taxonomy): Eukaryota > Metazoa > Chordata > Mammalia > Rodentia > Cricetidae > Peromyscus > Peromyscus maniculatus. Next base: position 54,335,890 of record NC_134875.1, read on the forward strand.
AAATATTCTCTTAATTAGTTCCCCATAAGCAACTCATCAGATTAACAAAGCATTATCACTCTATGTAGAAAACCTAATGACTAATTCATGAGATTCACTGAGCCATTTGTTTGGTGTGCTGATCCCCTTTTCCAAGTTTTATAACTCCCATTCATAATACTTTCAGCTTACCAAAGGTCAGTTGAGTGTGCTCAAAAACCTCTTTTGATAAAACAAAACAAAAAGAACTAGGGGCTGGAGAGATGGCTCAGTGCTTAAAAGTACTTGTTACTCATGCAGAAGACCTAGATTCAATTCTCAGCACCCATATCATCGCTCACAACTATTTGCAGTTCCATGGGATCTGACACCTTCATCTGGCTTCTACAGGCACCAGGAACACATGTGATGTACATACATAAGCATACAGACAAAATATTCATACACATAAAAATAAATCACTTTAAAAATACAAATAAGTAAAAAGTAAAACCTATTTCAGCCTATTCCATTTGCTATTTCACTGTGTAGTTTAATAAAATCTTATGCAAATAGACTATGCATGTGAAAGGAGTTACTTCTAAAATTTGGTAAGTCTAGTTAAAGTGGAATCATTTTTTAAAAAATGATGTCCAATTAATTGGAGATAAGACAACTGTAAAAATTAAGAAGAAAATTATTACTTGTTACCTTGCAATTATCTTTAGGATGTCACTGGATTTTAAAGATAGTGCTGTGGAAATCAGAGACAATGCATTACAGATGTGACTTCTACAAAAAAAGAAAAGAGGCTATGGAACACTAGTCAAGGGACATCCTCAAAAGAAAGGTCACAGTAAGTCCCAAATCACGGGATTAATGAGTAATTGAACACTTATGTATTCATAAAAATATGTTTTTAAGTAATACTTTTAGATTGCTTTTATTTATGTTTTTATGCATGTGTATGTGCCTTTGTAGATGTGGAGACCAGAAGAGAATATTGAATCCTATCACATGAAAGTAATTACAGGTATTTGCAAGATGTCAGGCTTTATATATGGTATCTTAATCACTATTCTATTGCTATGAAGAGACATCATGACCAACTCTTATAAAGAAAAAATTGAATTGGGGTGGCTTATAGTTTTAGGGGGTTAGTCCATTATCATCATGGCAGGGAGGATGGCCACAGACACGGCAGGCATGGGGATGAGAGCTTTACATCCTGCTTAGCAGACATCAGGCAGAGATAAAGACACTGGGCCAAGCATGGGCTTTTAAACCTCAAAGCCCACCTCCAGTGACACACCTCCTCCAACTAGGCCACACCTCCTAATCCTTTCCAAACAGTTCCACCAATTAGAGACTGTATATGTAAATATATGAACCTATGGGAGCCATTCTAATTCAAACCACCACACATAGGTCCTGGAAGCCAAACCCCAGACCTCATGGCTGTGCAACAAGCACTCTTAAGTGATAAGTTATCTCTCTAGATGTCTTAGTTAGGGTTTCTATTGCTGTAGCAAAACACCATGGCCAAAAGCAAGTTGGAGAGAAAACGGTTTATTTGGCTTACACTTCCACAGCACTGCTTACCATCAAAGGAAGTCGGGACAAGAACTCAAACAGGGCAGGAACCTGGAGGCAGGAGCTGATGCAGAGGCCATGGAGGGGTGTTGCTTACTGACTTACTACCAATGGTTTGCTCAGCCTGCTTTCTTATAGAACCAAAGACCACAAGCCCAGGGATAAAAGCACCCACAATGGGCTGGACCCTCCCCCATTGATCACTAATTAAGAAAATGCATGGTAGATGGATCTTATGAAGGCATTTTCTCAGTTGAGGCTCCTTCCACTCTGATGACTGTAGCTTGTTGTCAAGTTGACATAAAACCAGCCAGTACATCAGCCTAATTAAATGTATTTTTAAAATATACATGCGTCAAAAAAACAAAACAAAACAAAAAAACAAAAACAAAAAAGCCGGGTGGTGGTGGCACACACCTTTAATCCTAGCACTTGGGAGGCAGAGGCAGGCGGATCTCTGTGAGTTCGAGGCCAGCCTGGGCTACCAAGTGAGTCCCAGGAAAGGTGCAAAGCTACACAGACAAACCCTGTCTTGAAAAACTAAAAAAAAATAGTTCCTCCCTTCAAGCCCCACAAAGATAGGAGAAAATCAATGCTACAAAGCTGTCCTCTGACCTCCACACATGACCCATGACACGCATGTACAAACATATACTATACACACAAACAACAACAATAATAATAATTAATAAAATGGTTTCTTCATTCTTAGTCTGTAATTGGGGCCAAGAGGTGTTAAAAAGCATTTTTGAGGTAATCATAGATGATTCAGCCTCCACAGCCTCAGCAAAGAAATAACCTTTCTGATCCTACTTATTCATCTATAAAGTGATATCAACAGAAGTACTCAATACATATGGTGTTTTAGGTACCACATGACAGTGTACTTAGAACACAGTAAGTATTTAATAAAATGTTGTTCTTGATATATGTGTACTTATACATACTGATATCCTTTTTCCAGACTAACAAAAATAACTCTATTCTAATATTGTTCCTATGAGTAAAGGTTTCCAGAATTTGTAGAACAGAGAACATATTTTAAAACAATTTCTGAAAAAAAAACAATTTCTGAGACACCTGTCATTCATTTATTCACTCAAGGTTGAAGCTTGAAAAAAAATTTCCTTCTATCCTGACATGCTTCAGGCACCACAAAGAAATATATTTTGCTTGTGTATCTTTGGCAAGCTCACTGTGTCTGTGATTCATTAGTGTCACAGGAGTGACTGAAATATTTTGGTTTCTATCTCAGTTGAAAGAAATATTGTCATCTTTCCAGTGCAAAACATTAAATGCATTCTGATAGTTCTTTTCAAAAACGCTGTTCTGACTAGAATTAGCATTTCCGTTAGTAACCATCAGAGGTACTCTACTTGGCTGAAACAAATATATTTATAAACTACATAATTCTGTGCTAGAGCCTTAATGCAACTTCATCTTCAAAGCCTATTCCAGGATTGCACTGTACGCATATTTGAGCTGCCGAGGACTCAGCAGGACTACTTACTTGCTCACTACTACAGATCTTTCTTTCCCACCCAGTTCTCTATAATATAGCCAGAGGCATGTAAAGATGGAGGTGGGGTAAGACACTCCAGTGAATATCTTCACATAACCACTATACCCAAAAGTGTCCTCACAACCACTAATGAAAGCAGGGAAGAAATCATAGCCCCTAGTTTTAGTTAAATAATGAGGAAAGACACAATGAAGAAGACAGGAAGAACATGTTACTCATGTCCCTCCCACCTCAGCACAGCTTAGAGAGATGCCACTCATCTAGGAGGAGAGACAGTTACAGTTAGAACTCAGCACCAGGCTCACCATGATGAAATGCAGCACTGGGAAGAGCCCCTCAGGTTCTAGTCTCAGGCCGATGCCCAAAGATGGAGCTTCTGGGCCCACCCCAAAACTAGAAAAGACAGGAAACCTCAGGCAGACAGACTTGTGTTTTTGCTACAACAGACCCTGTGGCCATATCTGCTACAACCTACAATCTGAACTTCAAGTTAGCAGTCTTGGCTCCAAGGAACTAGCTCCACCAACTCTCCATACAACTTGAGCAGCACTGCACAGAGTAAACCTCTATCCATAACATCCATAATGGAAAAAAGAGGCTAGAATTGGGAATTAACCATAAGAGTTTACATTAGAACTCAGGCCCAGGTCTATAGTACTGAGATTATACACAAGGAAGAACCCAATGGTCTCTGCCATCCAGTCACTGCCCACAGATAGAGGCTCTGCAACATACCTGGTACCAGGCAGAGACCTGTAGCCATAGTAGGACAAACTGGTACAGCAGGCTCCTTCACCCCTAGCCAGCTACATCTGCATCAGGTCAAAAATAGACCAAATAGATCATAGCAGCAGGTCTTGACCCTGCCCTTGGGCTTCAGTTGTTTGAGTGGACTGTGGACCCTGTGCCTATGATTGAGTTTTAAAGAGACTGCAGTGGCTATGGAACTGCCAACTCCACCATTCTCCTAAGTCTACAGAGTACAGCATGGGAAAAGTTGTCTGTCTGAGTAAGGAAGGGAAAATCAGCATAATCCATTGCTGTGTGTGTATACTCTTTATAGTAAGGCCAAGTTTTAGGCAGAGTCCTGTGCTGTCCAAACAGTAGATTATTCAGTATGGATGAGGCCTCTAGGCCACACTAACTTCAGGTAAAGGCTCTTGGACCTACTGGAAACAGATGACCCTTTTTAGGAGCCTGCACAATCCATCCTGAATAACACATTGACAGACTTTTAACAAATGTCATCATGAGGCATCCTCTAGTGATGAAACAGACATAACATATGAACAAAGGACCATAGTACTCACAGACTTAGGTCATCATCTAGTGGCAAAATAGCAGCACTGACAACACTCTTAGAAAATAAACAACCAGGTTAGACTGTCTGGAGTGACAGATACAAAAATAGTTTATAAAGACAGGAATAAATGGCTAGTTAGTCCTTCAAGCTGCAAGTGTCATCATATACCAACTAACATCAGAAACTTTCAGGAAACCATGGCCTCATCTAAAGAACAAAATAAGGCACCCAGAGACTGGATAACTTATGTTGATCATTATGTTGGACTGAACCATGATGAAATGTCAATTAGAAATTTTTTCTTGCTTTTTTGCAACAGAGTTTCTCTGCATAGCCCTGGCTGGAAAAATGACTTAGCAGTTAGGTTAGCTCTTCTCTCAAATCTCATCAGAGAAGCTTCTTTTTGCAATGGATAGCAATTAACATAGAGACCCAGAGAATAAGAGACTGTAGAATGTTCACCCCTAAATTGAACATATTTGCTGAACCTCCTCCTACCAAGGCTCACCGATCATTTCAGAAGAGGCGGGTGGAAATACTGCAGAAACAGAAGCAGTAAACGACTATAAGCAAACAGTGTCCTCCGAACACAGCAGGGCAGCTGCACGGATGAAGTCACATTGGTTGTGACAGCATGGAAAAGACGTGTGCAAGCTCAAGCCAGACCATATTCCAGCACGGAGAGGGAAAATGGGCATGAAGTCTCACTCAGCCCTAAATGAGGAGTTATCGTCAATTGATAGCTGCCAGGGGAGGAAGTATCAGGTTTTTTTAAGGGCATGGTTTCAGGTAGGTCTGATATGCTCCAATGGATATGCACACACCTAAGCATATGCAAACATAACTAATGGAATTCAACAGGATTTTTAAAAACTAAGACCCACAATTGGGTGAGTATGGAATGGAGGGATGGATCTAGGAGAAGATGGGGGAGGGATGAAATGTTCAAATTACCATATACAGAATTCTCAAAAATTAATAAAGATATTTTTAAAAGAAAGTGTACTATTCTTGCAGCAGACATGAACTCGGTTCCCAGAACCCATGCAGGGTGACTCATAGATAACTGTTAAGTCTGGTTCCATGAGATCTGATGCCCTCTTCTGGACTCCATGGGTAACTGCAATTGCATATAAACAATCACAAACACAGACACACTATGCAAATAATTAAAAATAAATTTTTAGGGCCTGGAAAGATAGCTCCTCTGCTAAGAGCAATGAATTCTCTTCCATGGGGCCCAGAGTTGAATTCCAACACCCACATGGCAGCTCATAACTGTCTGTAACCATAGTTCCAGGGAATCCAACATTATCTTCTATCCTCCATAGGTACCAGGTATGCATGTGGTATTCAGACATGCATGCAGGTAAAACACCTATACACCTAAAATAAAATAAATGAAAACTATTTTTGACCTCCTTTTATTTAATGTGTGCGTGCCTGTGTGTTCCTAAACATATAGATAGAACTTGCTTAGTTCATATAATGCATATATATGACAAAATCAACTTTAAAGTAAAAATAATATGGCACCATTAAGTCCAGATATCATGCCATTGTGATAGTCATCCATGCCTCTCAGACTACAAAGCCTTGCTATCTATCACTTGTGCAAACATTACTGGCACTTTTGTGGGTACAGAATTTTGACCAGGTGTTCTCATATCCATATCTTGGCTTTCATAATTCTAGCAAGAGAGGTTCATTTCTCTCCACGAGGAATATGGGTATAAATATGTAAGAGGAAGGAAACTGTTGTTCAGAGAACAAAACAATATGTTTGAATGGAAAATGCATGTCCTTATGAGTTTCAGATACCTGTTTCTGAATGACAACTCCATCATTTACTTGCCATATGTTGTACAAAAACACCACCTCTGGAGGGCTTAAATTTTTTCACCAGAGAAATAGGATAATAGCAGTATCTACCTCAAGGGCTTGTTGTGAAGATTAAAATTTTAAAAAGAATGGAATGAGTGCATAAGACATAATACAAAGAAGGTACTGCATAAATATTGGTGTTTAATTTAATTAGTGATAATTTAAGTCATTAACATAACTTCAAGTTTCCTATGTGAAACAAAAATATTTACCAAACGACTCCTGTATAGTCCCTGTAGTACTCGGCACTAAATACGGGATTGTTTCATTGTTTACATAAGAAATATCTATGTATTTCTATGGTTTTTAGTTCTTAAAAACAAAAACAAAACACTGACATTAAAAAAGTGAGGATGGAGATGGAAAGATGGCTGAGCAGTTAAGAGCACATACTATTTTTGTAGAGGAACCAAGTTCAGTTCCCAGCACCCATGTACAACCTGTAACTCCAACTGCAGAGAATTCAATGACCACTTCTTGAATTTTCCAGCATTTGTGTGCACGTGCACTCACACAAACACACAAAGACACACAAATAAAAAGAAAAGTATTTTTAAGATGGGGGTGAATTATATCTTGCCCCTAAAATTTTTCTCTTAACTCTTCTCCACTCTTTTATAACCTGTCACTCTCTTAGGCCATTTTAAAATCAGAGCAACAGGAATCCCATGCTGATTGCCCATTTTGTGATTATAGGGTTCTCTCCTACCTGAATAAGATCCTTTCCTTCTCAGAAAATAAAAACTAAATGTATATAGCGTGTAAAGAACTGATTTGTGACTGGACTTTGTTCCTTTTTATTGGCTTTCAATAGTCCATCTTCTCCCAATCTATGCTCACTCGTCTCAGCTTCACACAAAAGATGATCCTTTAAAGATAAACAATGAGTGGACTGTATCCAAGCAATTCATTCTGGTTCTGTTGCCTATAGTAATGGTCATAAATCACCATTAAACAAATGTTTAGGCAGATGTTGACCACTAACTATAGATTCAAAGTTGCCCAAATATTTACTGCTAGTTTTTGTACACTTGAATAATGTTTAACTAAACAACTGGAGAATAGTGTTTCAGGGGAATCATTAGGGATGGCAAAATAAGCCCAAAGAGTCTGGTGATACTAGGCAAGGAAGCAGAAGACCTATGTACAAGTCATCAATTCCATGCTACTTTTCATCAAAGCACAGATAATTCATTTAATTATACAAGCAGTGGATGCTTTGAAGACAGAGCTATTTAAGAAAACCATTTCATTGTTGGGCTGGAGAAACAGTTCAGTAGTTCAGAGCACATACTATTCTTACAGAAGACCTGAGATAAGTTTCCAGAACCCACATCAGACAGCTTACAACTGCCTGTAACTATGGCTTCAGGAGATTTGACACTCTCTTCTTGCTTCTGCAGGTAGTAGCACTCACATGTCCATACCCACACACATATATACATATATACAATTAAACAATGAATAATAAATATTAAAAAAGAAATATGCTCTCTAATTTTCTACTATATGAGGCATTGAGGGGATCATTTCACAGGGTAAACCTAATATCTTCTTTCTAAAACAGCAATGAAATGATGTTTTGGACTTAATTCATGTTTTTCCATATCTAAATATAAAATTGCAAATCATATTTAAGGGAAATAAGTAAATTCAAGAACTTGCTATGATCAGGCTTTGTAGTGCAAGCTTTAATGCCAGCACTCAGGATGCAGAGGCAGGAAGATTTCTGCACATTGAACCTTGATCTGTATAGCGAGTTTTAAGAACTGTTTGTATGAAAATTATCAGTGTATAATCAGTTGCCATCAATCAGATTTTATATAGGTTCTGGGCAAACTGTAACTCATAGTCCTTGTTATATAGTCCATACTCCCATACTTCCTAAGAAAAGCTAGTAAATGTGTCAGTCTTTTCTGTATTCTATAGTGTCTTCTTTACAATTAGTGGAACAGTTTCTATTATGCTGCACCATACATTTTACAAAACTATGATACAGTGTAGTGATGCCAATTATTCTTACTTGAAGTTTCCCAGTGCTTTAGTACTTTTGGAAATGCTATGGATTATTTTGTCATTTTCTTCCTCACTTATAATATTATAAAGTATCCTTCTTTCCTGTCATCAGTTTGTCTTTTGGCAAGTACTTCTAATTTGCTCTGAGCCTTCATTCATTCACAGACATTCACTGAATGTCAATCAGGTTTCGGATACCATGTTAGGGAGTAGAGATATGACAATAGGAGTTGCAGTCTCTGATATCTTGGAGTTCAAAAGGCAGTTGCACAGACAGAGCAAAGAAGCAATTATAACATGGCATGGTGTGTGCTGTAACAAAGGTGAAGGAAAGGAATTGTAGATGCATATAAGAGGAGCTACTTAACCCATATAAGTAACAGGCATGTTGAAGATGTCAGGGAAATCTCCCTGGAGGATATTATTAATGAGCTAAATTTTGAAGATGAAGGAATTACCCAAAATGTAGAGAGCAGCATATACATTTATAATAAACTATGAAAACCATGAGGTAATGTGGTTTTGAATGGTAATGGAGAAGCTGAAAATCCTAGGTTTCAAGTGAATATTTTCAGCAGGCAATTGAGAAAAGGAATCTGGTGCCTAAATGAGAGAAAAGGCCCACTTGTGATCTGTTCTAGTCTTAAAATCAAAGAACTACATTTATTTAATCTGTGTATAAAATAATGAAGATTAGTTCTGACATAGTCTAGAATGAGGTTCAATAGGAATATGAGCTTGGGTGTCTAATTGGCATCTCAAACTCAACACTTACAAAATGTGCCTATCAGTTTCCACTCATTCACCAACACATTTGCCTTTCGGTCTCCTACCTTGGTTAATGTGGCAAATGTCACCTGCATAACTGTTCAACCAAAGACCCAGACATTACTTTAAATCTCTCTTTCCCTTCCTTTTGCTGTCTAACATACTTCCAAATCTTATCAGTGCTTCCACCAAAATAGCCCATATCAATTTACTTCTCTCCATTACTCCTTCCTTAGTCTGAAAACACCACTACAAATCAACAGCACTACAAGAACATCTGTCTGGCCTCCTTACTTCTCCTCTCGACCAAACAAGCCAAACTTCATCCTAAGAAATCTCACACTTGATAGTCCCTCTGATTAGAAACTGATCCCCCACCACCACCGAACAATACACACTCTACCTTATACTGTTGTTTAGGATTCAACCCATATGTCACATTCTGAGAAAGGCCTTCTGTGATTACCTAAGTAATTTTTGCCTGACTCATCACACCCACAAGTCAGTCTGCCACAAAATCTCACCTTCTTTTATATATTTCATTTGTAACACCATAAAAATCATCCAACCTTTTATTTTTATGAAATCATTCTGCAGGCTGCACCATTTATTATGAACTACATATTTCACACACATTCTTATCACATTGACTAGAACTAAGCTAGAGATTTTATCCATTTTGTTTATCTTCATATTCATAACTTTTGCATCTAATATCTATGCAATAAATATGTGTTCAATATGGAATTATTTATTCATAGGCTTGAAACTTGATTCTCAATTGCCAACATTTTTATTGTATTAAATTATTTTCTATGTATATATCATGAAATTACAAAGCCATAAAATTGACTTTTTATATGGGTCATACATTATTCTAAGTGACATATATGTGGTGAATATACATATACACGTAAGAGTCACTCTGTATAAAGAGATTTTTTCAGGAATTAATAATATGTTCTTTGATGTACTAAGAATGTTAATCTATCTGAATAATAATGGAAAAGGAAACTTTGTACTTTCTTATATTTTTCACGACACACTAAAGCATAATAAAAGTCATAAAGATCCAGACATATCACTTAGATCTTGAACAATTTTGCTTTGAAAATTTTACTCCTGTCTAAAGGAATCATCAAAATGGAATTGTCCCTGACTTTGCGGCAACCTGGGATATAACTATTTTAGTGATAGACAAACTCTTACTTGCAAATTTTAGCCTTTGGCTACTACCCTGAAGGTAGGCACACTGACAGAATTCACAAGGACTCTTCTGTCTATTGCCTCAAATAAATGAACAACAGATCAAATGTCATCCATCCGTGAAAAAAAAAACAAAAACAAAAACAAAAAAAAACAAAAACAAAACAAAAAAAAATCCCTCAACTGCATGCATCAGTTTGCTATGCCTGGAGATCTCTCCAGACACACAGGACTCGAAGAAACTGTTCTGAGATGCTGCCACGGACCTAGGGCACTGATGGATTATGTTTCTCAATTGCTGCTGTCTTCAATCAGGAGACAACACATCTGAGGCATTCAGGTCTTCTTGTTGCTGTTTGTATCCATAGTTTGGTCAGTGTGGGCAGGAGATTGGGCTGTTGTCTGAGAGGCATTAATGAAGTGAGAAGTTTAATTCTCACTTGAGTGACATACTAATCCTTTGTTCAGAGACTTTCCTACTGATAAGCCTATTCTCAGAGCAGTTGTTACCCAATCCTACAAATCCTACAAAATCAATCCTACAGAAGTCATTAGAGGCTTAATGATGAAAATCTTACCCAGGGAAGAGACTATCAATTGTTAAAGTAAACAAGGCAGTCTTTTCATACCAGGGCCAAAGAATTGCATTTAAAATAAATGAGGCTGAGTGTGTGCATAGGTGAAAAGAGTGTGGTTCTTGCGTCCTTATCTGAGTAAATTTATTTCATAGCATATTTACCTCATTGGGTAAAAGTTTTCCCTGCCAGAATTACATCTGAATGAACTCTATTCCCTACATAAGAAAAATCAACTCTGTGGTTAGAAATACGCTTGAGTGAGATAAAATTATACACATTGTTTGCTACAGATTCAGTTGACAGAAAAGAGGAAACATAAATGCTGCTCTGTTGACAGTCCTTATGGAAACAGATGGAAAACACAGCCTTGAATGCTTCATGGGGACATTGCTGAGCCCACAGTTAGCCCACATCAAGAAAGCTTAGTCCTACAAGAAACTAAGTTCTTCCTAATCCCTAACATCAACATCTATTTTATAATTTGTAGCATTGCAAACTGATTAGTTTAGTTTAGTTTGGTTTGGTTTAGTTTACTTTACTTTAGTTTAGTTTACTTTCGTTTAGTTTAGCTAAGCATAAATGAAAGAGATCTAGTGTTATCCATCATGAAATTCTGACAGCTCTGCCTTTAGCACGAGTGCTAAAGCAGAAAATTCCTCACTACCTGCACTGGATCTAGTCTAAGTCACTCTCATCTTTGGCTTATATTGCTACTGAAATAGCCTTTTCACTAATGGTTCTCGTGCTATCCTGGCCTTCCCGTCTCATTCTACTCCCAACACTGAAACCAAAGTGATCCTCTGGAAATAAAAGTTACATCAAGTCATTATTTTACTTAAACACCCCCCCCATAAGTTGATCTCTACCTCACTTATAGTAAAATTCAAATTCCAACAGGAAGTAGCCAGTCTGAGATTTTAACTTGTTCTGTTTTCAGGACCTGCTCCTATAGTCACAGGGTCCCAGAATCTTTAAACTTTGATTCAACTGAATCCTATCTTTAGTTGTGCACTGTTCCCACAAAAATCTGTAGCTTTGTTCTTCTATAGAAATACATAATCCTGTTTAGTCTTCTACCCAGGCTTGCCCTTTCCTGCCGTTGACAGCTGTAAGTAATCATTTTCTACTTTACATTCCCCACCCTATGTCCTCAAGCATCATGTCCTCTCATACATTTATTTATCCATTCAAGAAGTATCCACAGATGACCTACTACACCCCAGGCTTTGGTAATATGGTTAAACTACGTGCTCATTCTGAGACCCCACAGGTCAGTGAAATAGAAATGAGTGTTTGCAGAGTGGCAGGAGGTGCCTGGAGAGAGGGACCTCAGAGATCACAGCCATGATCTCTGTGAGGTGACAGCTAGCTAATGTGCTAAAAGTCTTCCCTCACAGGTTAAAACTGTATTTTAACACAAACCTAGAAAAAAATGACTGAGTCTTGGCTGGTGGCTACAATTCTAGGTTCTGTATAAGCTGATAGATTTAATATATTAAAATGCAGATAACATAAGAACACTCTCAATTGACATCAGGAATGTCACTGTTAATTCTAACTATACAAATGATGCCTCCTTAAAGGATGATCTTTATAGAGGAAATTATTTTAGGGGCTAGTAAACAGGGTCAGTACCTGGATTCAAGGTTACTTATGCTGTCCTCATGCAAGTGTGATCCAGAGCTTATCCTAATCTATATAATGAGATTACAAGAAATTCTGGGAGAAAATAAATGTATTCAATTTGCCCAAAATTGGAAGCTTTGGGTAAGTAGTGATGGCTATTCAAAGTTGAGAGTCATTAAACTATATCAAATTGCATAGTTATGGAGCAATATTTTTAATATTCTTAGATGTTTGCTCTTCTCCGTTCTTCCTGTTATAGAGCCAGGAGTTTGGGAGGACATCTGAAATAAATATGCTTGGCTCTGAGACAAGAGAACCCATGTTTTGTTTGTAGAGTTGGCTCTCAGCAACCACAAACAGCAGATTACCATTTGTCAACATACTTATATTGCAAGTGCAAATCAAGGATTGTAAAACTACTTGATTTGTATACTAAAATTAAAATTTGAGTAAATCTATTTATGGATAACAAGAACCAGATTTTCAGTATCCAAGAAGAAAACTATAGTTAAACAAAAAAAAAGAAAGAAACAAAAAAAAGACTAAAAAAACACTATGGTGCTGGTTTAGAGTCTTTTTGTATAGCAGTTTCCTTCCATCTTAGAGTAAAGCTCATTAACTCACAGGATGTTCTAAAGGGAAGTGAAACACACCTTCCTGCAGGGAAGATCCTCATACTCAAGGAGCAAACCACTCAAAGGCTTCAGGAAGTCTCTTAAAATTATCAAATGCAACAGGGCCTGACCTTCCAAAGTATATACAAGCAGTAAAGACTCCTGAAAGATATTCTCAGGCCAACTGCACTGCCTAGAGGAGGCAGAGACCAATCAAGATACCAAAGAGGAAAAGACCATCTGTGCTACCTGCAAGAGACTCAAACCAACTGAGCTACCTGGAAGAGGCATTCTCCAACCTGTTGAGCTTCCTGAAAGTTATGAAGTGAGCCCCAGGATTCCAGTTCTTATGAGAAATCACCTGTAGCTGGAAGTTTTCCTGTGTCCCACACTGTCCTGCAGCCGCTCAGACCCAAGTAAATACACAGAGGCTTATATTAATTACAAACTGCATGGCCATGGTCTATGGCTCAATTTTCTTGCTAGCTAGCTCTTATAACTAAACTAAACCCATTTCTATTAATCTGTATGTCACCACGAGTTCCATGGCTTTAACTGTGTGCCATTATATTATATATCCAGTTTGGAAATTTACAAAAATATCACTTGTCTAACAGTTGACATGCTCCTAGTGTGGTTCCATTTTCTAAGTATAAGCAGAGCCAGGGGCATCCATTTAGCCTCCTTGCCACACCACCATTCTTGGGTTTAATTTTTTTCCTCCGTAATTGTGAGATCAATCAACCAAGTGAATCCACAGGGTTCTCAGAAAGCCAAGCCCACCCCTAGATTTAACTGTCTAGAACAATGTGGGTGTTTCTAAAATTGTAGGGAGAAACTATTTGGTGACTGGTTATATTAAAAGTCACTGTGGAATGATTTAGAATGTGTCAGGAAACTGTACTCAGATGCCATCAAGAGGGATGAATTTCAGTCATTTATCAGAAACAGTCAAATCATTTCTCCTACAAAAAGTTCACTCTTAATGCTTGAGCTGATCTTATTGCAGTCTCTACAATTTTGAAGCAGCATAAGCTTCAATTTTATAAAGTAGCTGCTGTATACTTGCATGAATATATAAAAGGTTTACTTATCAACTTTGGTGATGAACCAAAGCAAAAAGGGATTAACTAATTCACTGGAGGGCAGAATACCAATTCAAAATATTTTCAATAGGCTAAAACCAACAAAAATTCAATTACACAAATACAAGATGAGGGAAGCCTGACTTGACAGTGGCAGTTCATGTGCAAAGAACTCAGGGACTTTAGCTGACCACAAATGCACTTGAGTCAATAATGTACTGGGTTTCTAAAATGAATGATTTTAGAAACTGTAATCTGTATTAACCAAAATAAGCTCAAGACATTCTTTCTGTACACTTGGTTAACCAATCTGCCTCTGGAATACTCTTGTTTAGCTCTTGGCATCACATTTTGAAAGACAATGTCATTTTCAGAATTTCTATGTAGAAGACCTGGCTTACTGAGCTATTTGGGATAAGGTTTCCATAATGCCTGTAAGTTCCTTGAAGATATTTCAGAAAACTAAAACGAATGAATAAAGTATGCAAAATGTTAATAACTATTAAATATAAGGAGTAAAGTATATGAGAGTTCATTATTTGAAACCTAGTTTGAATGGCCTTGAACATTTCCATAATAAATGCATAAAAATAAAAGGGGAGGTTTTCATGGCACAATCTAGTCAGAAGGTGATTGCAGTGCCTATGGAACTTGTCCAAAAGATAGCAAGCATACATCTTTCACCTACATCATTCATTTTTTAATTTTTTTAATTAAGAAAATTTTTTTATTCATTTTACATACCAAAGATCTCGCCCTCTTCCTTCCTCCTTCCCTCCCAACCCACCCCCCCATTCCCTCCTACAAGAATGTAAGACCTCCCATGGGGAGGTACATTTAATAGAGGCAAGTCCAAGCCCCTCCCCCTCCCTCAAGGCTGTGTGAGGTTTCCCATCATAGATAGTGGGCTCCTAAAAACCTGCTTATGCACCAGGGATGGATTCTGATCCTACTGCCAGGGGACTGCTTAGTGATCAAGCTACACAACTGTCTCATTATGCAGAGGGCCTAGTCCAGTCCCATGCAGGCTCCATAACTGTTTATCTAAATTTCATGAGTTCCCACTAGTTTGGTTTGGTTGTCTCTGTAGGTTTTCCCATCATGATCTTGATGCCCTTGCTCATAGAATCCCTCTTCTCTTTCTTCAGCTGGACTCTTGGAGCTTGGCCTGGTGTGTGGCTCTGGACCTCTGCATCTGCTTCCATCAGTTACTGGAGAAAGGCTCTGTGATGATAGGATATTCACCGATCTGATTACTGGGGTAGGTCAGTTCAGGCACCCTCTCCACTATTGCTAGTAGTCTAAGCTAGGTTCATCCTTGTGGATTCCTGGGAACTTCCCTAGTACCTGGTTTCTCCCTCTCCCCATGATGTCTCCCTCTATTATTGTATCTTATTCATTGTTCTCCCACTCCATCCCTGCTCCAGCTCAACCATCCTGTTCCCTTATGTTCTCATCCCCCACCCCCTACTTTACTCATGGAGATCTCATCTATTTCCCCTTCCCAAGGAGATCCATGTCTCCCTCTTTGGGTCCCCCTTGTTAGCTAGCTTCTCTGTAGCTGTGGGTTATAGTCTGGTTATCCTTTGCTTTACATCTAGTATCCACTTATGAGTGAGTACATACCATGTTTGTTCTTCTGAGTCTGGGTTACCTCACTCTGGATGATATTTTCTAGTTCCATCCATTTGCCTGAAAATTTTATGATGTCATTGTTTTTCACTGCTGAGTAGTACTCCATTTTGTATGTATACCACATTTTCTTAATCCATTCTTCAGTTGAGGGGCATCTAGGTTGTTTCCAGGTTCTGACTATTAGGAATAATGCTGCTATGAACATAGTTGAACATGGGTCATTGTGGTATGTTTCAGCTTTCCTTGGGCATATGCCCAAGAGTGGTATAGCTGAGTCTTGAGGAAGATTGATTCCCAATTTTCTGAGAAACTGCCATACTGATTTCAGAAGTGGTTTCATAAGTTTGCATTCCCACCAACAGTGGAGTGTCCCCCTTGCTCCACATCCTCTCCAACATAAGCTGTCATCAGTGTTTTTTATCTTAGCCATTCTGACAGGTATACATCATTCATTTACTAGAATTGGCTTTATTGGGGATTGACAGGGATCTGGAGAGCCTAAGTTATGTTTTTCACAAAGTATTGTCATTATTTAAATGACCTAAGAAGTTCCTTATATCATATTTCAAAAGACCCACCAAAAGTGTAAAAAGAGGCCAGTGGTTGAGAAAATTCCACCCACCAGATTGCCCTGTGAGCAAACCTGTGGTGTATTTTCTTGATAATAATTGGTGGGGGGGGGCATTTCACTGTGGGTGGTGCCACCCTAGACTAGTGGTCCTGTGTGCTATAAGAAAGCAAGCTAAGAAATCCATGATGAACTAGCCAGTAAACAGCACCCCTCCATGCCCTATGTTTCAGCTCCTGCCTCAAGGTTCCTGCCCTGAATGCCTGCACTGGCTTCCCTCAGTGATGGATGTATAAGCTATAAGGTGAAGTAAACCCTTTCCTCCCAAAGTTGCTTATACAGTTTTACCACAGCAATGAAACCCTAATTAAGACACATAACCAATACAAACAGGACAGGAAATCAACCCAGAAAAAGTTTCTAATTAACTCTGATCATCTACCTCATCCTAAAAGCCAACAGAACTAGTTTCTGAAATAATTTGCTTCCCTGTTTAACATGATGGCATGAAATTCCCAGTTTTCCAGGCTGTAGCAGTACCTTGAATTCCTTAAGGCTCCATATGTTCTAGAATCTGACTCAATAGTCTATCAATGAACCACCCATTCTCTTTGCTGTGGCCTCTGAAATTCAAGCATCCATCATCATAGTTCTCTGTAAACTCAATATTTTGTTTGGATCCTCTCTTTCCTTCATTTTTCTGCATTGTCAGAGGCTGAGCCCAGGACATTCTCCATGCTAGGAATTTCTTTCCCACTGAACACAACCACAGTTCTTGTGCAGTTTCTTTTCTTTTACTTTTTCATTTTTCCTTATTAAGAAATTTTCTACTCACTCTACATACCACCCACAGATAGCACCTCCTCCCACTCCCCAACACTCTCTCCCAAGCCACCCCACATCCCCACATCTCCCAAATCAAGGTCTCCCATGGGGAGTCAGCAGAGCCCAGCACACTGAGCCTAGGCAGGTCCAAGCCCCTTCCCACTCACCAAGGCTGTGTAAGGTGTCACACCACAGGCACCGGATTCCCAAAGCCTGCACATGCACCAGGGATAGATCCCGATCCCCCTGCCTGGGTGACCCCCAAACAGTTCGAGCCAAACAACTGTCTTCCGTATCCAGAGGGCCTAGTCCAGTCCCTGGCTGTGGAGCAGTTTCTTGTTCTAAAGGACTCCTCCATTTATTCCCTGAAGTAGCTTCTGTGCAGCTTTCTCATATCCTGAGCGTTTTCTTTCCCACACAAACTTGACATCACCCCCTCTCCTTTATCAGCTTAAGACCATTCTTCTCCATCTTCCATCATAATCATGGCCCATATAAAGTTCACAACATCAGATTATACCAACTGCCAACCTTTCATATGGCTGCTTTCCACCCATACTCAAACTTCAAATCCCATTTTACCTAGTGCACTGTATAAATCTGTATGCAGAAGAAATGCTTCTATACCTTCTTCCTTTATTACAATTAACTCTAATTATGAATAATTGCACATAAACAGTATAATGGTCCTACTGTAAATATTTGAGCAGAAAACCTCAAGATAGCTGGGCTGGCTAGTTTTCTGTTAACTTAATAAAAGCTAGAGTTATCCAAGAATATGGAACCACAATTGAGAAAATGTCTCTAAAAAGCTATCCTGTATACAAGCTTGTAAGGCATTTTCTTAATTTGTGGTTTGTACGAGAGGGCCCAGCCCACTGTGGGCAGTGCCACCCCTGGGCAGGTAGTCCCGGATGGCATAAGATAACAGGGTTAACAAGTCATAGGGAGCAAATACTTTCTTCAAAACTTCTTTTTATAACAAAATTCCCTCAAACATCCTCTACAATGGCCTCTCCATTTGCCTCACTTCAGTATTTCTTCAAACTACCCAAAACAAGTTCTCATTCTCCCTCTCGCTCTTCCTCTCCTTTTCTATCTCCCTCTCCCTCCCTCCTCCTCTCACTGTCTGCCTGTCTGTCTCTGTGATAGGGGAGGCTCATGCATGCAAGCAAAACACTATAACAACTGATCTATATCCCCACCACCAAAACAAGCTTTTACCTCCAGTCTACTGACAGCTTTCTTAACAAGATTACCAATGGCCTCATTCAAGCCAAATCCAGAGGCTAACTCTTACTTCCCACCTTATTAAACTTCTCAGCAATATTTGAATTAATGGATTACTCCTTGATTTTGAAATATATCTTGGCTTCTTGCTGCATAGTGTCCTGAGTTTATTCTCCCACCTTCCAAGCACCTTTTCTCTGTGTCCCTTAGTAGTTTTTCTTGTGTTTTTAGAGCCCACAGTGAGGTGCTCCAAGACTCAATTCTTGAATGTTATCTACTGAGAACCTCCAAATAGCGATTCATGATCCTCTCTTGAACTTCAGATGTGGTATATGTTAAATTTATGATGCTTATTAGAATCTATATAGACAGATGGAATGAAGGATCTGGAGTTCATTCCATCTGTCTATATAGATCTAATAAGCACCCTTAAATTTAACACATACCCCAAACAGAATTCTTGATTTTGTCTTCCACTCTGATTTTTGCCTAGTCTTCCCCATTTCAGTAAATGACACAACCTCCCATCCAAGTATTCAGGCCAAAACTTCAGGCTACCATCCTAAACTCCTCATTATTCCTGACACAATGCTTCGATCCATCTGTAAATTCTGTCGACTCTGCCTTCTCTCTCAATCCAACTTCTCACCACCTCCAAAGCACCATCACTTCGTGCCTGAACTATTTCAAGAGTGGCTTAACTGTTCTCCCCACTTCTATTCTTGTCCTCTATTCTCCACAAAACAGTAAGTGGTATTTTCAAAACATAATTCATAGCACTTCATCTTCCAGTGGATTCTGATCACGATTGGAAAGAATTCAAAACTTCCACTTACTTTTCCCTTATCTGGCTGGCACCTTACTTATTGAGGTCTCACTTGCACTGAGAGACATATACATGATTATCCTCCTCTGACACCATCCCTATTTTCTTACATTGCTTCATCACTCTGTTTTCTTACATTGCTTCAATTACCATGGTAGGTAATCACATCTGCTCATATTCTTCCTTAGTTCTTGTTTTTTTTTTCTGTCTACCTCCTACATCTAGAATACAAACTCAGAAATATTCCTTTATATTAGTGGTGCAAAAGCATGTAGGTGCTCAATAAATACTTAACAAAAGACCAACTATACCCAGCAAAAATTATCAATAGTTGGTATTGATAATAAAAAAGAAGACCACAAAGAGAAGATCTACAACTGCTTTTATCTAAAATGCAAGGGTTGCATCTTTATTCTATGCAGAAGAATAAGCACTAATTTAGGTAAGGAAAAGAATTAGAGAAAGCCAAGAGAAAACTTTGAAAAACCCAGAGCCTAAATAAACTGCCTCATGAGGCAGGGAGTTATTAGGTCTTTTTTCAAAAATGAGACAATAGTTATTGAAATCCTGATATATACCAAGTTTTGTACAAGTCTGTCACCATAGGTGAGATGTACTGCCTAATTTCGTTTAATCTTCCCAACTATATGAGGTAAGATTTGATTATCAGCCCATAGTATAGATTAGAAAATCCATCTTACATGTCTAAGGTTGAGCCTTTCACTAGATCATATGGTCTGCAAACGCTTCAGCAGGGCAACTCCTTTCTAAAAACTGCACAACAACAATTTACAAAGTGTGGTTCATAGACCCTTGGAATTCTCCACAACTTGTTCAGGACATTAAGATGTTAGTCACCATTTTTTTTTTTTTACTTTTCCTCCCATGAATGTACAATGGTGTTTTCCAAAAGGCACATGATCCATAACAAGCTAGTGCTCTGGAAAATTACAAAAATGCAAGCCTGCATATTCTTTTGTTATGATTTTCATTTGAAAACTATGAATGGATTTAAATTACAGAAATAAAATCATTTGGGAGGTTCTCAGTAACTTTTAAGAGTATTAAGTAGTCCTGAGATAATTAAAAAATAGTGTCAACCATTCCTAAAGCCAAACAGCTCTGAAATTCAAAAGCGTCTAAGGTTTCTTCCCATTCAAAATCTCAAAGATTTCATATTGATTAGGAATCAGCCTAGGTTCCCATCAATGGATTAATAAAGAAAATATGAAATATATATATATATATATATAAACTATATACACTGAAATATTCAGCCATGGAGAAGAAAGAGAGAAGTTCCATTATTTGCAAGAATGTTGGTGTGACTAGAGATCACCAGGTTCAATTAAGTAAGACATACTCAAAAAGCCAAATATTACATGTTTTCTATCATGTGTAGAATATAAAATGAATAAGGACGCCAGTGGCCTTATGCCACTTCCATTGTATGTTGCTGGAGAGCTTCTCTCCAGGTTCCACCAAGCCCCGCAGTCCCACAATCCAAGTATAAAATAATCACTCAGACGCTTATATTACTTATAAACTGTATGGCCGTGGCAGGCTTCTTGCTAACTGTTCTTATATCTTAAATTAACCCATTTCTATAAATCTATACCTTGCCACGTGGCTCATGGCTTACCAGTACTTTACATCTTCCTTGTCCTGGTGGCGGCTCCAGGTGGTCTCTCCCTCCTTCTTCCTGTTTCCCCAATTCTCCTCTCTCCTTGTCCTGCCTATACTTCCTGCCTGGTCACTGGCCATCAGTGTTTTATTTATATAGAGTGATATCCACAGCAACTGTGGCCATGGTGGCTAATGCTACCGTGAACCCATCCCAGTTCCTGGCACAAGAGGTTATGGACAAGTATATAGGATCAGGAATTCATATTGTGATGAACAGTGATAAAGAAATCATTGGTACACTTTTAAGATTTGATGACTTTGTCAATATGATGTTGGGAGATGTCAGAGTTTGAAAGTACACCAGAAGGAAGAAGGATTGCAAAATTAGATCAGATTCTACTAAATGTAAATAATATAACAATGCTGGTTCCAAGAGAAGAAGGGCCTGAAGTATGAATGGATTTCCTTGACTTATGTTAGATTCTAGCTTTTCTTTAACCTTTAATGTTTAGTTTCTATAAAATGAAGTTTCTGTTAAAGGTAGATACTTTGAAAACATATACCCATTTTTCAAAGCTAATCATGGTTATTTGGGGGAAAGAAGAGTTTCGTTTTGTTTTGTTCATTAAGACTAAAAAATAAAGATTTTTTTGTTAACTGTGATTTTATTCATTATGTTGAAATATCTAGTGGAACAAATATAGTTATTTTGATACTTGGTTTCAAAAAGAAAAAGAAAAAGAAAAAACTTGAATGAAGAAAGGGGACTAACACAGAACAAGAGAGTGAAAAGTGAAGGTTGAGGAGAATAAGAATAAATGATAGGGAGGGGATAAAATGCAATCTAAGTTCCTTATATATAGGAAAATGTCATCATAAAACACATTATTTTGTAAAGCTAATACAAACTAATACAAAGAATTAAGAACCCAGAGATTTAAAGGGACTGTTTTGAAAACAGAGTTAATTCAAAACTACGGTTTATTTAAACTAGTTGTGCTTTTCACTGCTTTCATCACCATAGGACATTTTTTCTTTGAATACCCACTATCCTGTATGACCTCAGGTTCATCAGACCTGACAACTAGGAATGAAGAATGTGTGGTCACTCTCAGCATGCTCTGTTACTTTCCATCTGGGGATTATTTTCTTTAGTATTTTGTTCTGGATATGTTTTGCTTTATAAAACCATTACTTAAATCAGAGCTATGGGTTTATTTTCTTGCTTTTAATTTTTTTCTTTTATGGTTAATTAAAATTAATACATACATGTATATAATACATTCTAGCCACATTTGTTCCCCTCCCCCCCCACTTCTGCAGAGCCCCTCCTATCCTGTCAACAATCCTCATCATATTTCCAGATGGTTTGTGGGTTTTTTTTTATTTGTTTCTTTTATTATTAAATAGTTGAACCAGAGTCACATGATCAAGCATGAGTATAGAGTTACCCACTGGAGCACATTGACTACACCACTAAAAGTAATGGCTTCTTCTCCCCCAGCAGCCCTCTACTTATGTCCCCTGGGCATGATAGGGCCCCAGTGAATCCCTTTCCAACCCATGATTGAATATTTACAGGCTTAATCTTGTGCAGCCTCTATTCAGGCCACCATAGCTGTTTTAAGTTCATGAATGGCATGTCATTTCCTTATGACAGCAGGAGAGATGGCTCAGTGGTAAAGAGTCCTGGCTGCCCCAGAGGACCCAGGTTCAATTTCCAGCATTCACATGGTGATCAGTAGCCCTCTTCTGGATTCCTGTGGTACTGCATGCACATGGTGCACAAGCACACATGCAGACAAAACACTGACACACAGCTTCCCTATCCATCACCTATTTCTTTCACCACCACCCCTTCCACAATACACACTTAATCTTGGAGGGAGTGATGGTGGTGGTTTTAACTAAGGTTTTGTTTTTAGTTCTTGTTTGGGTTAATTTTTTTGGTTTTTTGTTTGTTTTTTGGGTTTTTTTTTTTTGCTTGTTTGTTGAGTCACCATTTTCTTGTAGCAATAATGAGAAAATGAATATTAGCATAAAATATGTTTAGAGAAAATTTCTATTAATTAAGTACATATTGTATACTAGGGACAGTAAATAGTTGAGCCATTGTTTTCTTAGCATCCATTATCTCAGTCGCTTCATAGAGTGCTTGATATGCATTATCTCCAATTTTCTCAATATAAATAATTATTAAGTCTATGGTATACTAGCTTAAAATGACTGCAATAATTACTTTTATTAATGGCCCTTGATTGTCCCTTCTTGTGGCATACACCTTCTTTAGGTTTTGTCAGGTAACTTACTTTTGACAACACAGGAAAATAGTAAATATAAGAACACAGAAATAGAAAGTGTTTGTATATCCACCATAATAGGAATAGACCCAGAATGTTCCACTGCATGATGAATGAAACATGGCACAGTAACTGTCATCATCCCTGACAATAGCCAGGCATCCAGTGGATATGTGACTGAGGTTACAGATATCCTCTTGACAAAAATGCATAAGTAAACACAGCTAGCATACATGAACCAGACAGTTCTAATCAAGTTGACCCAAGTCACCAACCTATAGAATCATGAGCAAATAAATGTGTATCAGGAGCCCCCATGGTACTGGACTAGGCCCTCTGAATAAGTGAGACAGTTTTTTAGCTTGAACTGTTTGGGGGGTGGGCAGGCAGTGGGACTGGGACCTGTCCCTAGTGAATGAGCCGGCTTTTTGGAGCCTAGTGCCTATAGTGAGACACTTTGCACAGCTTTGGCACAGTGAGGAGGGGCTTTGAATTTACCAGGTTCTGCTGATTCCCCATAGAAGACCTTGCCTTGGAGGAGGTGGGAATGAGGGTGGGTTGGGGGTGGGAGGATGGAGGCCAGGGGAATGTGTGATGAATGGAAAATTTCTTAATTAAAAAATGTGTATTAGGCACTAACTTTTGAGGTTGTATATTACGCAGCAAACAATTATTTAATAACAGTGCCTGTTTCACACAAAGATGGAGACTGGGGCCAAAAGAAGTTGAGTAAATACTAAAATAATTCTATAATCAATACATATCAGGAAGAGAATTTAAAACCTTGATTTACAGGTTTCTTCACTTAATCTTTACATCTGTTCTCTGAAATAAAAACACTACTATTGTTCTGATTTCAAGTATGAAGAAACAGGTTAACCAGTTCACTATGTCACATCAGCAATTAGTAGCAAAGCAAGGATTTATAAACAACTATGGCTCATTTCAGAGACTGTGCTACTTTTATCCTTCAAGCGCGAGGTTTTGGTTTGTTAAGGGTTCCAGTTAGCTGATTCTTCTCCTCTATAAGAGGAACTTATTGCTCTAACACCATATTAGCAAGCAACATGATTGCATTTTAAAATGCACTTTACAATATACAAACATAAAAAGTACAAAGAAGAAAGAACAGAGAAATGGAACAAGACTTGGGAATGCGAGGTTTTTTTTTTTAACCACACTACACTAGAAACTATATAACAAAACGCTAGAAAAAGTAGGTCTGGTTTTATATATAGGAGATAAGAAAATCTCATTAAAGTAACCAAAGTACTAACAGAACCTTAAGACAGGATCTTGTGAAAAAGGGATATTTTAAACTGAAAGCAAAGCAGCTCTCAGGTGCCCATATGAACCAAGAGTGAAAGTGTTCATTAACGCTAAAAAGCAGTGCATTGCCTGCCCATCACATTCACAATGTGTCTTTCTACTGACTTTCCATCATCCTCCCTGCTGCTTAGCGTTGGGGTTATTTGGGTTGGAAAAGAGAATGTGGAAAGAGAGAACATTAACACCTACTGAAGGTGGCATGGGAAGAGCATTGGACTGCAACTAACTAGCGAAGTGACCTTGGTCATGCTATTTAACCTCTACAGATCTGAATTTCCTATCTCTAAGGTCCCTTTGCAGCTCTAAAATTGCAGAATTCTCTGATGATATTGATGCAAAAGTGGTGATTAGCAATGATGCATTTCTATTGAAGGCAAAAATTAGAGCAAATGATAACAATGCCCTTTCATTCACTCAACAAGCATATACTGAACACCTACTTTTCATCCCAGGCTTTATTAATGTTCTAGAAATAATAATCCTGTGAGGAGACAGATTAACAAAGAGAAAATCACAGTTCAACATAATAGTCTTACCATAGGTAGACCAAGCATAGAACGCATGTAATTAAAGACAAGAATGCTGAATGCATGAGCTCTCAGAACTGGATGCCCTTTTGATTCAGTAACAGTTTATTTTACACTACCTGTATTTCTTAGGCAAATCACTTGGGCTCTCTGAGCTTCAATTTCCTTGAATGTTCTCATCTACTGGGCTCAGAAACTTCAATGTGAGCTACCTGTATGTTTGGTTCTCAAACCTTCAGAGGCAACAGAAAGTCAGGCTTGAACCAAATTGGAGAAGGTTCAATGAGAATATGATTGAAGAAGAAGAGATTAGGAAGAAAAAAATTCAAGACAGTTGGCCCTGAAGAGGAATATGGAAATGCAGTAGTAGTTGAGTAAAATGCAGAGTCACAGAGAAGAGACTTTGGTTTACTTTGAATAGAAATCCTATAACATGGTTAACTACTTATGTACGTGATCCAGAAGAACATGAGAAATGGATAACACAGGAGAGAGAGGAAATCACTTAACACCTCAAGTCTCTATGGAGGCAACATTGAATAGAATTTCGAAGGAACTGGCCTCTCATAAGAACACATTCTCAGATTGTGAAGATGGCTCAGTGGGTAAAGTGCTTACCACATAAGCACGGTAAGCTGAGTTCATATCCCCAGCATCCATGAAAAAATCCAGGGATACTAGTACATGCTTATAATCCCAGTTCTGGAGAGATAAAGACACGAAGATATACAAGGTGTGCTGGTCTTCCAATCTAGTAGAATCGTTAGGCTATATTTAGTGATGTGAAAATTATAATGTTTGCTGGGTGGTGGTGGTGCACGCCTTTAATCCCAGCATTCAGGAGGCAGAGCCAGGCAAATCTCTGGCTGTAGACGAGGCCAGCCTGGTCTACAAAGCGAGATCCAGAACAGGCACCAAAACTACACAGAGAAACCCTGTTTCAAAAAAAAAAGATAATGTTCTCATTTTCCAAATTATTTTTAGTCAGTACTATACAGGGTGAAGTCATCAGAGGGTAAGAGATAGAAGGAAGGGTAGAAGGAAAACGTCAAAGGAGAGAAGGAAAAGAGTTCATCAAAGGAAAGATAATAGAAGAGATAGAGTTGGCTGCCCAGTTAAGTTAGTAGTGAATGAGGATCATAAATGAAAATCTCTGCTATAAGGAAAAAGAAGATAGGCCAACAGTGGGTCAGGGTATGAAAGGCAGTAGGTATGAAGAATAGAGAAGAGAAACCAACTACAACCATGTCATTAATTCCAAGCTGGGAAATACATTATGTGCATAGAGTGGTGAACTAATGAAAAGAGAAAATTTGTTGGGAACCAATGTGTTGTGGAATATTAGTTGAAGATATATTGCATTCATTTATGATGTAGAATATTTGCTTAATGACACAAAGATGTGTTGCACTCTTTTATGTTGCATTTGTTTAACTCTGTGAAACTGTGTTACTGTGCCTGTCTAAAACACCCGATTGGTCTAAAAAAGAGCTGGGCAATAGAGAGAAATAGGCAGAGCTGCCAGACAGAGAGAATAAGTAGAAAAGAGAAGAAGAATGAAGAGAGCCAGAGGAGTGAGAAAAAGAAGGACAGGAGGGATGCCAGGGGCCAACAACCCAGCCACACAACCAGCCTCGGAGCAAGAATTAAAGAAAGGTGTGTAGAATAGAGAAAGGTAAAAGCCTGGAGGTGAAAGGTAGATGTGATCATTTAAGTTAAGAAAAGCTGGCTAGAAACAAGTCAAGCTAAGACCAGGCATTCAGAAGTAAGAATGAATCTCCCTGTATCCATTTGGGAGCTGGGTGGTAGGCCCCCAAAGAGAAAAGAGTGAAAAAAACCAACAACAACAATGGATCATGAGTCTAGCTTTAGACAGTTCTGTGTCTGCAGCAGGGGAGGCCAAGATTTCCAAAATAATGCAGTTTCTGGTGATTAGTCTCATTTATGACCAGGTAAATGAGTTATTGAGGTGAATGGAAAAATATCAGTGAAACAAACAAGTCAGGAAAGTATAAATCTATAATGAAGAAGGGTCAACCATGTCAGTGTTAAAGTCACCAAGGATGGTGATCACAGTCTATGTGGAAAGGGTGTCAAGCCTAGAGGGAAAACTCCCCCAAGAGAATATCTGCAAGTTCCTTGAGCTGCTGATAGATATGGCAATTGGGACAAAGACCCCAGACATTCTGGAGATCTACCCTTCCTCTATGTTCTGCAACTACCTACAGAGGGCCCAGTTCACTATCCAGCTGTTCTGCTCTTTTGCTCCCCATCTGTGGTAGGAATTTTCTTTGAGCCACGAACCAGTTCCCAAATTAAGACACGAAAATTAATTATGAATGCTCAGCCTTGGCTTAGGCTTATCTCACCAGCTCTTTTGACTTAATAACCTGTTTCTACTTATCTATGTTTTGCCTCAGGGCTTTTTACCTTTCTTTCATTATGTATGTCCTACTTTCCTGCTTCCTCCATGTCTGGCTTGCTGGCCCCTGTCATCTCTTTTCTTTTCTTCCTTTCTGAGCCTAAATTCCTCCTCCTGCTTACTCTCCCTGCCTGGAAATCCTGCCTACACCTCCTCCCTTACTATTGGCCATTCAGCTATTTATTAGAACAATCAGGTACCTTAGGCAGGCAAGGTAAAACAACAACACATCTTTACATAATTAAACAAATGCAACACATCATTACATAATTAAACAAATATTCCACAACATAAACAAATGCAGCACATCTTTGCATAGTTAAACAAATATTCCCCAACACCCACCCTCAAAGTCATCCACTCAAGGACAATTCTTCTATAAATTTTTATTAACATATTTTTCTCAAATAAAGGTCTCATTGTGAAAGTAAATCTTGGAAAATATTGACATCATGATTTACAAGTCCTTGAAATGGTGAAAGGGAGAGGAAGAAGGCAAGTCATAAACCAGGTCTTCCATAAATGACAAGAAATAACCAGGAAGTAAGAAGATGATAGTGATAGAGAAAGATGGAGGAGTGGAAATTTTGCAGAAAGGACATAAAAACTGATACTAAAATGATTTAGAGGAACAATAAGAGACCCAACCTTATCTCTAGCTTGGTACATATCCAAGGTTAAGATTACCATTAAGACTTCAAGAAGCAGAGGACTTTGGCCATCAAATACAGGCCTTTCTATAAGGAACAGTAAAGAATTAGAAAAAAGTTATGTCGAAATGGTGTGAAGGGCAAGGACAGTGAAATTATTATTTTTTTTGACAGGGTTTCACTAGGGAGTCCAAACTGGTCTGGAACTTTCTATCTACTTTTTTTTAGATTTTTCCACTTGATTTTTATTTTATTTATCTACATATCTAAACCACTATACCCAACTCCAAACTCCCAAAGTCTTAAGAACTACAGGGAGCTCCAAAATCGGCTTGTTTTTTTTGTTTGTTTGTTTGTTTTATTTATTGAAAATGGATTTTTTTCTCATACATCATATCTTGATTAAAGTTTCCCTTCCTTCTAATCCTCCTTGGTTGTCATCCCCTAGAAGTCTTTGTTTGTTTTTGTTTGTTTGTGGGGTTGTTTGTGGGGTTGTTTGTTTGTTGATACAAGGTTTCTCTGTGTAGCTCTGGCTGTCCTGGAACTCGCTCTGTAGACCAGGATCTCAAACTCACTGAGATTCACCTGCCTTTGCCTTCCAAGTGCTGGAATTAAAGGCGTACGCCACCACTGCCTGACTGCACCACTACCACCCAGCGAGCCTGTTCTTTTCTAATGAGAGACAGAAAAGGAGTGGATGCTGATGGGAGGGGAGATGGAGAAGGACTTGCTAAAAGTTGGGATTTGTAGGCATGCATTCCAATGCCCTGCAGAATTAGTCCTGAAAATCTCTCAGAGGAGGCTCTTCAATTAACTTTAGAATTGAGGTTAAAATTTTTCATTCAATGATGGTCTTCATTTCTGAGATAACCACATTTTTGGTCTATGTAATACAATATGAGGTTCACTGATTTAGGAATCCTGTGGCAAGAGAGTCTTAGTACACAGGGCAGCGGTTCCTTTAAGGAGACACAGCAGGATGGTGTCAGTGACCTGCCAAAGACAGCTTCTCAGACTTCAGTTGATGAATCATCTGGTGGTAGCAGCAGCTATGCCTTTGTTTTCACACACAGTATGATTTGAAACAGAATTTTTTTCTGTCATAACACAGTCACTGAAAATACTGGTATGCAGGTAACCCAGACTCAGAAGGACAAACATAGTATGTACTCACTCATAAGTGGATACTAGATGTGAGGGAAGGGATGGCCAGACTGCAACCCACAACTCCAGAGAGGCTAGCTAACAGGGAAAGATCCTAGGAGGGACATATGGATGATTCTGTGAAGGAGAAGTGGATGAGATCTACATGAGCGGACTGGGTGTGGGGAGGTGGCAGAGGGTGAGGAGTGAGGGATGAGAACATAGGGAAATGGGAGGGTAGAGCTGGAACAGGGACAGAGTGGGAGGACAGGGAGGAAGATACCATGATAGATGAGGACATCATGGGAATAGGAAGAGGCAGGGTACTAGGGAGGCTCTCAGGAATCCACAAGTTTGACCCCACCTTGGTCTGCTGGCAGTGGTCCAGAGGGTGTCTGGACTGGTCTACTCTGGTGACCAGCCTAGCAAATAACCTGTCATCATAGAGCCTTTGTCCAGTGACAGATGGAGGCAGATACAGAGATCCATGGCCAGGCACCAGGCTGAGCTCCGGGAATCCAAATGATGAGAGAGAGGAGAGATACTGCAGGCGAGGGACATCGAGATCATGATGGGAGGACACACAGAGATGACTGGCCACACTAGTGGAAGCCTATGAACTGTGGACTGGTGGCTGTGGAGCCCCCATGGGACTGGACTAGACCCTCTGGATACGGAAGACGGTTGTTTGGCTCAAACTGTTTGGGGGGCACCCAGGCAGGGGGATCCGGATCTGTCCCTGGTCTATGGGCAGGCTTCTGGAATCTGGTGCCTGTGGTGTGACACCTTACACAGCCTTGGTGCCATGGGAAGGGGCTTGGACCTGCCTAGGCTCAGTGTGCTGGGCTCTGCTAACTCCTCATGGGAGACCTCGATTTGGGGGATGTGGGGATGTAGGGTGGCTTGGGAAAGAGGGCTGGGGTGGGAGGAGGAAGGAGGGGGAATCTGTGGCTAGTATGTGGAGTGAGTAGAAAATTTCTTAAAGAAATTACTGGTATGCATTCTCTCTAAATTCTAGATCTCTCTCCTTCACTGGGACAGCTTTATATGGACAGGGGTCAATGGTAAATATATACAGTGGGAAAATAAGAAAACAATTTGCTCTTCATAATCTTTAGGATCATCTGTAGGGTGAAATTGTCAGAACAAATTAAGCCCCACATTGTTTCCTATCTTGATTAGTTGGCCATTGTCAGAACTGTCCATTCATACTATGCTGGTTTAGAGCAGTCCAGTGGTCTAGCTAGTGAATGCACGGTTCTTTTTATTATTTTTTTCTCTCATATATTACAGCCCAAGCACAGTTCCCCTCCTCTCCTCTCCTCCCAGTCCCCCTCATCCACTCTTCCTCCATTTCTATTCAGAAAAGACCAGATAATCCAGGAATGTCAATCAAACATGGCATATCAATTTGCAATAAGACTAAGCACAAACACTTGTATTATTGCTGAATATTGAGTGGAGGAAAAGGGTCCCAAAAGCAGGCAAAAGAGTCAGAGACAGCCCCTGTTTCCACTGTTGGGAGTCCCACAAGAAGAACAAGCTACATATCTGTAACATATGTGTAGAGGGCCTATATCAGTCCCAAGCAGTGTCCCTAGTTGTCAGTTCAGTCTCTGTGAGCCCCTATGAGTCCAGGTTAGTTGATTGATTCTGTGGGTTTTCTTGTGGTGTCCTTGACCCCTCTGGTTCCTACAATCCTTCCTCCTCCTTTCTGCAGGATTCCCCAAGCTCTGCCTAATGTTTGGCTGTGGGTCTCTACATCTGTTCTATCAGTTGCTAGATGAAGCCTCCTCTCTGGTGATGATATGCTATGCTCCAACCTACTAGTATAGCAGAATATCATTAGGAATCATTTTGTTGACATTTTTTGCTGGTCATGTTTGGTTCTATCCTAGGGTCTGGGCTACCCAGCCTCTGGTTCTTGGCCCTCCAAGCAGTGTCATGGATCTTAAGCTGGACCAGATACTCATTGGCTACTCCCCCAATTTCTGTGACACCTTTACCACAGCACTTTTTTTTTTTTTTTTGATTTTTCGAGAAAGGGTTTTTCTGTGTAGCTTTGCGCCTTTCCTGGATCTCGCTCTGTAGACCAGGCTGGCCTCGAACTCACAAAGATCCACCTGCCTCTGCCTCCCGAGTGCTGGGAATAAAGGCGTGCACCACCACCGCCCGGCCACCACAGCACATCTTGCAAGCAGAAAAAATTGTAGGTTGAAGGTTTTGAGGCTGAGTTGGTATCCTAATCCCTCCACTGAAAGTCTTTCCTGCTTACAGGAGATGGCCGGTTCAGTCTCCATATTCCCCATTACTATGAGTCTTAGCTAAGGTCACCCTTGTAGATTCCTGAGAGTTTCCATTGCACTAGGTTTCTGCCTCACTCCCCAAATGCCCCCAATTCCAGTTGCCTCTCCCAGTACTCTCCCTCCATCCCTCCCACTTGATCCCTCCTGCTCACCTTCCCACCTACTCCCAGTCCACCCTAGTTATCTATTCTATTTTCCTTTCCCAGGGAACACATGGTTCTTAAGTCCCTAAAGATCAATGCAAAGCCACAGCATTGTTTCAACTTAGGACTGGACACTCACAAAGGGAGAACACAGAAATATTAGGTCTATCCCTCATCACTGACAGTTGATAATATTCATCATCAGAAGCAGTCATGTCTTCCTCAGTCTGTGTTTCCCTCCTTTCCATTTTCTGGACTGTTATATCCCAAGGCATATCTGGTCATGTATTAATAAAAGTAAGTGCAAGGATACCATAAACCTTAGCACTATTAGCACAGCTAACAAGTTCTCAGGTGATATTTATGCTACTGGTCTGGGAACACACTTTGAGGTCTAGTGTTTGTTACCTTTATTTGTACCACTTGATAAATAACTCACCTTCCCAGAAGATATTCAGATCTTATTCCTAGATCATATTCACTGAAAGTAGGTGGGCATAAAATTGTCCTAGGAGAGATTTATCCTCTAAACCTACTCTCTTCTCAATCTGTCCATCCACCAGTGGCACCACTGTCTTACAATCACTGGGGCTTGGAATAGCTCTCTTCTTCAGTTCTTGTCTAAACAGTCATCTAATCATTTCTAACACATACTTCATGCCTTTCCTCAATTTCAACATTCTGGTTCAGAACCATGACTTCAATATCTCTCCTTCTAACCAATACAATATACAACCACTGAGGTATTGTAACCTCCATAACCGTTCACATTTCAACATTCTGTGCTTGTTTAACATGTCAAATAATCCATATGCCTTCCTAAAATCATGTTCCAATGGGCCCACATACAGTAATAACCACTGGTCTTCAAAGACGTTTTCTGCTTCTCCAATGGCTAACTCCACCCCCTTGCTAATGGCTCTGGAGATGTGACCCCATGAACATCTACACTGGGTAACATATGAGCTACATGATAAAAATCTATTCCAGAACCCCTCAGACGTCCTAAATCAAAACATCCAAGAGCAGAACCTAAAAATCTGTACTGTTATCCAGCTGAGCAGGTAAATCAATGCACACCAAAGCCAGAGAACCACATTTCAGTCCAGTGCTTAAACAGGATCTATTATCACCTCATTGTATGTTATCTATCACTGCGGTGCAAATCATTCCCAAACTTAGAAGCTTAAAACAACATACTTTTTTATTACCATGGGTCAGAAAGACAAGCTTAGATTAGGTGTGTTTTTGGCTCAGGGTTCCCTGAATGACTGAAATTGAGTTGTTAATCTAGCCCACAGTCCTCTCAAGGCACAACAAGTGCAAGAGATACTACAAACTTAATTCACATGGCCATTAGGAGGATTCAGTTCCTCATAGGCTGTTGAATTAAGGGATTTAGATCACCACCAGCTGTTCAGTAGTAACCATCCTCATTTCCACACCATGTGGGCTTCTCCACAGATCTGTTCACAATATGGCAGTTTATTTCATGTTTCATTAGCAAGAACAAACAAATAGAGCTAGAACGAAAAGAAGCAGTAAGACAAGTCAGTTTCTTGTAAGCTAATAATGGGTTCAATGTCCAATTATTTTTTTCTGTGTGTCTTTGTTAGAAAGCAGCAGCACACATGTAATGGCAGGAATGGAATTTCACAAAGAAGTGACTAACAGAAGGTAGGTATCATTAGAATGCCCTATATAAAAGTGGTCTGCCCTGCCCATCTCTACATCAAATATACACACTATCTGATATTCTTGCTTACTTAACCAGCTACTACAGAATTATAAACAACAGTAATATGGTTGACAACAAAACAATACATAATTGTACAATTACCGTACCCTGGTTCCTTACTTTACAAAAGTCTCTGATTTTAGTAAAGGAGAAAGCAATTGATCAAGACCCAAAGTGGATATTTGGGACCTTCTGACAAACACATATTCATCAATTTAGCCAGTTTTCAACCCTGCTGCAGATTAGAATATCTAGGGAGCTTTTTCTAAAAAAATACTAGTGCCCAGAGTCCCACTATAAACAATCTAAATCAGAATTTCTGATGCCGGGGCTATAGAATCAGCATTTTTAAAGATCTCTAGGTGATTCAAATGTACAGTTAGGATTGAAAACTCCTGGGCTGGCCCTTTCTTCCACCCTCGGTGCATTTCTGAAAGCTGTTACATGGAAACAGCCTCTGCATAAGATAGTCTGGAAGCTCCGTGTTCACCTGACTTAGAATTCCCCTGTAAATGAGAAGAAAAAATGGATACCAGTTCTGAAAATCAGCAAGAGAAATGTAACCAAGAGTCCTGAGAGACAGCACCATGTTTGAGGCATGTGTAGGCCCGAACAAGAGCGCAGGAAGTCACTATGGATTTGCTCACTGCCTGCTATAAACCTGGCCATGGAACTCCAGGCAGAAAGAAGAAAGAAATGATGTCTCCTAAAACAGAGGTTGCAAAGTGGCAGGCCAGATACATTTCATAAATAAGTGGCGCGGGCGCGGGCGTGCGTGCGTGCGTGCGTGCGTGCGTGTGTGCGTGTGTAGGATGTTCTATTGCTCATTACAATCAAAGTTTACAAAGACTTATTCATAGACACCAATTATTTACACTTGGAAAATAAGATGCTACAATAATCTCTGACTATCTGAGTTTTTTGTTTGTTTGTTTGTTTGTTTGTTTGTTTGTTTCAGTAGTTGTATAACACTACTGAGGAATTAAATTATAAAATATACTTAAATCATCTGGCAAACTTATTTGTTGCCAATGAAATCAGGGACAGAGTAAGTTTCTAAATAACAATATGAGGTTTATAATTAACAATATATAGAATCCACACAATTTTCATAAAAAGCACTGAGGAAATGTTCAATAAATATATATAATCAACCATTCTTACTAATAACTCAGTGTTTTCTGTCAGTAAATATTTTAAATCTGGCATAGCACTTTCCAAAAGTTAGAATATGTTGCCAATATTTAAAATAGAAAATTTATATTTAAAGGTCCATATATGAGGTTTGTCTCTTAAAAACCAGTGGCCCTGACAATCCTGCTCACATCCCTCATGGTAACAACTAATAAAAAGTGAATAGTGGTTATCTATTCTTCCTCAGTGCCTCTCCAAAATGAAATATTTCACTATTTGACACCCTTTGGTTTGCTGCTCCGCCATGCCAGACATCTGGATGTGAGCATACTAGCAGGTTAAAAAGTGTAGACTCTAGGAGGGGACTGCTTTGTGTCTGAAGGTTACTTTTGCCTGTCAGTATTTAACAGTGTAACTAAGGGATGTTATTCAATATCTATGTGTAGCAGTCTCTTTTTCTGAAATTTAGGAGTAGTAATAAAAGCTATGTCATAGAATCATTAAGAGGATTAAGTGAGAAAGCTAATATATATAAAGGACTTAGCACAGTACTTGGGGAAAGGGTAGGCACTCAGTAAATATTAGTTATTGGTATCTGAGTTGAGAGCAGTATAACATGATGATAGTTGAGCGCACAAGTACAGCTAGAAAAACTAAAACCACTTTTTCTCACTTAATGTGGGATCTAAAACAATCAAACTCATAGAAGCAGACTAGACCAATGGCTATTGGTCAAGTGTTGTAAAGGTTCAACTGAATAGGAGAAATAAATACTTGTTTGTACTA
Source organism: Peromyscus maniculatus bairdii (assembly GCF_049852395.1). Lineage (NCBI taxonomy): Eukaryota > Metazoa > Chordata > Mammalia > Rodentia > Cricetidae > Peromyscus > Peromyscus maniculatus. The sequence continues at coordinate 54,371,231 of NC_134875.1, forward strand.
AAAAAGTTTTAGTACCAAAAAGGTATTTATGGGCTGGGGAGAAGACTCAGTAAAGTGCTTGCCACTCAAGTATGAGTACCTGAGGTCGTCTTCCCAGCACCCACATAAAATGCTGTGCATGGTGGCATGCATCAGCATCTAGCACTGGGGACATGAGACGGATCTTACCAGCCAGCTGACCAAATCAAATCAGTGAACTCCTGGTTTTTCGAGAGACTTTGTCTCCAAAATAAGATAAGGAGCAATTAAGGAAGATACCCAACATTGACACCTGGCCTCCACATGTACAGGCACATACCCATAGGTGCACATGCATGCATGGATGCACACACACACGACCACATGCCCCCACGCCTGCCCCCACACACACCTTAGACCAACATGGCTTCCTAAACATGACCTGAAATTGAGCAAGGACAACACCAATCAACATGCTAATGTAGACAAAAGGCCTCAACTCTAGACAAAGAACCACAAGCAACTAAGGAATGCTGAGAGCAGGAGAAATAGTCTCACCCAGGGAAGAGCACACCAATTGGTTATCCAATACCAAATAGACAGCCTTTAACACATGCACAAGGAACATTAGATTTAGCAGGTTATATTTAGAAATTTACATATGTATATATGTATGTGTGTGTGTGCACATAATAACAAGTAATGAAAAATAGGACAGAAATCTTAAATACAGCAAGGATATGTCAACTTGACACAAGCTATAATCATCTGAGAGTAAGAAACCTCAACCGAGAAAAGGCCTCTATAAGCTCAGGACAAAGACAAGCCTGGTGGGAATTTTTTTAATTAGGGCTCAGCCTGAGATGGGTAGTACCACCCTTGGCTGGTGGTCCTGGGTTCTATAAGAAATCAGGCTGAGTAGCCGTGAGCAACAAGCCAGTAGGTAGCACGGCCTCTGTTCCTGACTCCAGCTTCCTACCCTGCTTGAGTTCCTGCCCTGACTTCCCTCAGTGATATACTGTTACCTGGAAGTGCAAGCAAAATAACTCCTTTCCTCCTCAAGATGCTTTTAGGCATGGTGTTTCATAGCATCAATAGTAATCCTAAGACATGGGAGCTTGTGGGGAGATGATATTGCAATCTCAAAAATAAAAGAAGCTATTTCAAAATTAAAGTATTTAAGCTAATGGATATATTAATTAGATATACACAATCATCCTGTACTATGTACATATAACATAACATCACTGAGTATGTTTGGAATTATATACAGTTATGATTCATCAAAAGACAAAATATAAAAAGAAACCCACCTCAAATAGCAACTAAGTACAAAGGACACACACTGAAATTAGAGACCAAAATCCCAGATCTCAGACAACCTGCTTCTGTGGCCTTAAGCAAGCTACTGTTCTTCTGTTTCCTTGTCTGTAAAATGAAGATGGCAATGGCAATATAGTGGTTTTGTGAGAGGGCTAAATTCAAGAGTATTTATAATGTGCCTGTCACAGGGTAAACACTCAGTAAGGTTGGGTATCATTGCTAGTCCTTTGTACCAGAAGTTGGGATTAGCACAGCACCCCTTAGGAAGGACATTGAAATAGAGTCTGGGTTTGGGGTAAAGAGACTAAAATGATGATAAACAATAGAAGATCATGAAAAGGTTTCAAAGTGCTTTTTTGTTTGTGTATGTGTTTGTTTGTTTGTTTGAGACAAGATCCAGCTGTGGAGCCCTGGGCTGGCCTGGTTTTTGCTGTGTGGACCAGGGTGGCCTCAAACTTGTGGTAATCCTCTGCCGACTTAAGTACTGAGATCTCAGGCATATACCAAAACACCTGGCTTGAATGTGATTTGTTTGTTTACTTTTTTTTGGTTTTTGAGACAGGGTTTCTATGTGTATCTCAAGCTGGTCGGGAATTCACTATGTAAGCCAGGCTGGCTCCAAACTCACGGCAATGCCAGGCCTCAGTCCCTCCTTGGTGCTGGGATCACAGACATGTACCATAGCATCTGGTTCTTTAAAGTGCTTTGGAAAGTTAAAATAAACATTGGAAATTTGCTCTGGAGAGTAGCTTAAGGGGCCTATGGAATTTACCCATTCAATCTGCCACATGCAAGTGCTCTGGGGACCCACCCTATAAACCCAAATCTCTTGTAGCCCATCAGTGTGACCAAGATGATATGTTAATTGTGTCCTTAGACACTCAAAATAATTAAAGGACTAAAAATAATGGTTCCATGGATATGATTGCCCCTGAAAATGACAGATGTGACAAGTAATGGAAGCGGAAATAAGAGGGCAGGAGCAGCACTGCTGTTCCACTCCCTCTTGCTTGGCCTCTGACAAGGTAATCAAAACACATGCAGAAGAGCTGTGTTTTCAGCAGGGTGGTGACATTCGTGCCTTAATGGAAATCAAACTCTAACGACCACGGGACTTGGAAAGAAGAGAAAAGCAGGAGTCTGTCTTCAGCTTCCCCAATACTGGGATCCTGCAAGCCCAGGCAAGAAACACTGATAATTAGTGATAAGAAAGTTGGTCTTGAGTTTACCAAGGAAACCTGGGAGACATCAAGATGGCAAAGAGCACAAGGAAGTCAAATTCATGTTTTAATTATCAGTGTACTCTCACCTCAGGAGGCTGTACCACAACATCTCACAGATTACTACAAGAAAACTTTTAATCCCAAGAAAACGTCCCCATACTCCTGTCCATGCCTGTGAATTCCCTTTGTTTGTGGATGAGTGTTCACAGAATATAAGTCCATTTTAATTTTAGCCCTGAAAAAAACACAATATGAAATGTTGGACCCCAAATCTGGGGGATCTTGAGTGGGCGCCCCAAGAACCCAGACTCCAGTCCAGTTGATGCAACAGCACGAGGTTTTTATTGAAGCATCTGTACAGATGGGCAAACTCTTGTCCTGAGAGCAAGAGTCGAATCTTACTGCAGCCCCATGGGGGCTTTTAAAGGAAAAACCCACAAAAGCCGTAAGATTACAATTCCCATACAATTTCATTTCACAAAATCATGGTCTGATCACAGAGTGATCACAGAGGGGGTACAGTTACGTAAACCTCAAGGGGGGTATCAGGGCGGGAGTGGAGTTTACACAAAGGTCACAGTGGTCCTTCCTGGAACATCTGCAACTATCCCAGTCACAGTTGAGCACATCTCTTAACAGAAATCTTTTTGCATTGTTACATCGTGGCAGGGGTGGTTGAGCAATGGCTGAGTCAGCTTGCTCTTGGAACTAGATTTTTAGTTTCTCATTTCCTGTGGCTTGGGGGGCGGGGGGGGGGTGCATGTAAGCCTGAAGGGTTAGGGTCTTTCAGAAAGAGCTCTTCAAAATAAGCATGCTGTCTAAAACTATGTGTAATTCCAAAGAATTTGTCTGCAAGTTTTACTGAAATTTTCCATAGGGGTGATCCACAGACAACATTGCTGAATTTGCATATGCTGTGGGAATTAGCCACAGCAAAATAATTTTTTTCTTTGTTTTTCAAGACAGGGTTTCTCTGTGTAACAACCCTAGCTGTTCTGGAACTCACTCTGTAGACCAGACTTGCCTCAAACTCACAAACATCCATCTGCCTCTGCATCCCAAGTAGTGCTATGATTAAAGGCATGCGCTACCACTGCTGGGCCACAGCAAAATTTTCAAGTTATTTATTTACTTAGTTTTATTTTATGTGTATGGTTGTTTTGTCTGCATGTAGTTTTGTATGCCACATGTGTGCCTGGTATGCACAGACACCAGAAGAGGGCATTGGATCCTCTGGAATGGCAATTACAGATGTTTGTGAGCCACCATGTGGGTGATGGGAATCAAATCCAGGTCTTCTGGAAGAACAGACAGGGCTCCTGACTGCTGAGCCATCTCTCCAGGCAAAATGTTAAATCCAAGCTCTTTTGATCTTGTTTCCAAGAACACCCCCAAAAGCCATCTCTTTCCTAATATTATTTTTGGTGCTCAACTCAGCCAATAGGAACTTTCTCATTAAAAGAAGTAGACATGCCAAAAATGTCAAATGATTCATTCTGAGGTCAAGAGCTAAAGATCTGTGCATCAGCATGACTACTGAGAAGCTAGCTCTGATTCACATTTATTAAGGCCTACCCAAATCAGAAAAGGGCAAGAGATAAAAATCAGGTCAGACAGCCCAATGTTGAGACAGCAATGGGTGTTATTGAGGAGAGAAAGCTGGTAAATAATGTTAGTATCTGATTTCCCCTTCCCAGGGTCCACAAAAGAGAAGAGCACTAGATTTCTAAGTCGCTACTTCTCCAGCTTGAACGCACATACACATTACTGAGGATCTTATTTAAGTTCAAATTCCTATTAGAGAAGTTAGCAGTCAGACCCAACACTGTGCTTTTCTAAGAAGTTTCTAGATGCTGCCAGAACTGCTTGTCCATACACCAACAGCTCATCCAGCAATAGTATAAACCACAGACTTAACAACCTGAGGCCCAAAGCTCAGATCTGTCCTATTTCCTGTTATGCAGCCCTTGGGCTAAGAGGGACATGTCACTGCTAAATATGGGCCACAAGAACCTGCACCTGAGGGCCACTGCTAGGAGCCCAAAGGGCAACAGGAATGATGAAATCATTGAGAGCAAAAGGCTCAACCCTTCCCCAGTTTCCTGACAACAGAAAAGCCCAGAATTCCTGGAAGAGCTTGTGGAGATAGAGAAGGAGATGTGGAAGTGAAAGAGAGCAGGAAGGAGGAGGGATAGAGGCCAGCCTCTCTACAGCCTCTTATAAATACACTAATCCTATCAGTTCAGGACCACACTAATGACCTCATTTAACCTTAATTACTTTCTTAAAAGCCTTATCTCCAAAGATAGTCACAATTTAGTTCACAACATTGCCCTTGGTGATGTGGATAAAAACTCAAACTTGCTGTCTTCATTATATCCCCGATCTTATGAGTAGCCAAAGAAAGTGACTAACCTTTAGTCTGATTAGAAAAGAGGGCACAAAGAGATACCTCATTCACTGACATGACACTGGCCCCCAAATGAATATCAGAATTTCTTTAACTTAAGGCTATCTCATTCCAAGGTCCAAATGATAAATCCATTAAGCTGTAAAGCTACATTTTAATAGTAGAAGGAGTTCCTTAGGTCTGGAGGTATGGTATGGTAGACAACCAAGAGCATAGACTACTATATACTCAAGTCTTTAACTGCAAAGAAGTCCATTTCCCATTCACAAAATATGGAGGGAAACAGTAACCCTCCTCTTCGAAACATTATGCAGGTTAAACTAGTTACTGTGAAGCAAGAACTTAGTAGATAGTACATAGTAAGCACTTAATGGGTAGGAGCTATAATTCTATCTTTAAAATTTGAAGGATGTTTTGCAGTCTACTCTGGATTCAAGTTAGTTATCACCAAGAAAAATGATAGTCCAGCAAATATCCCATGCTTTCTTTCATTTTTAGTTCCTATGCTATATATAGATACACAGAATCATGGATGTATGTGTGACATAAAAGTAGAAATAAAACTCTTTAGGGAGACAACAGTGGTTAAGGTGGGGTATCAGCAGCAAAACATAAAGGAAATATGATCAACAGAGACAGTGTGTGTGTGTGTGTGTGTGTGTGTGTGTGTGTACAAAAACTTTAAAAATAATTTTAAAGAATGCTATGATTATTAAACGAAGTTGAAAGAATCTTACCCTAATCTCATAGGGCCAACATCCCTTTAAGAAGAGAAAAAAATGCCAGAGAGCATTCTCTCCACATGGTGCAAACTGTCTAAGAAGCGACTACTTCCTGCCATGTGAAGTATGGCAAGAACATAGGCCTTCATAAGCCAGAAGGAAAACATACCAGAAACCAAGGCTAATATTCACTGGAGTCTCCAGAATTTTCTCTTGTGAAAAAAAAGTGATAGTCCAGAAAGATACCCACACCATGGACAGTGAGGATTTGCAACATTCACTCTGAAAAGCATTAACTTGGAGGAAAAGCTTTGGAAAGTGGGGACAAGACAGCCAACAAGCAAAGAAAGAAGATCTGAGAAGAAAAATCAGAAGCATTTTCCAGGAAAGTCTAATCCAGTGAAACGAGAGGTCAAGATGAGGTCAATGTGAAGGCATGGGGTCTCTGGGATAGCAAGAGTGATATGAGGGCACTGAAGACCCTTTTCGTGTGAACCCCAATTTCTAAGTACTCTGGGACAGAACTACATTTCAGCAGTCTCACCCCAGACGTGCTTGCTCTGTCCCAAACAGAAGCAGGAACTTTGCCTCAAATACCTACATCTAGGGGAGTAGACAACAAAAAGACCCTTTGTTGCTGATAATGCCCCCCACCTCAACCACCGCTGTCTCCCTAGACAGTTTTACTTTATGTTATCCATCCATCCATGATTCTATGTATCTATATAAAACTAAAACTATGTCTCTATATAAACTATATAGGAACTAAAAATGAAAGAAAGCATGTGATATTTTCCAGACTTCTTGATGGCAACTAACATGAATCCAGAATACACTGCAAAATATTGTCCAAATTTTAACGATAGAGTTCCAGCTCCTACCCATTAAGTGCTTACTATGTACAAAGCAATGCAGTGCAGGAATAGCAGCTGAGACACTCCCGTCCTTCATTCAGAAATGACAACGAAAATTATCTTTGGAGACACAAACCTGTGTACAATAAACTAATGGGCAAACTAGTTACCCGCCTGTAGGCCCTATACTCAGTATGCAAATGACTTGAATAGGAGAGAGAAAGGAATCACAGACAGCTGTTCTGTTTACTTAGTCCTTGTGTTGACCAAGAGGAAAAGATTTTTCAATTGGCTAAAAAAGAAATTACTTGGTAGCTGTATTTCTCCTGCTGCAAATTCAGCCTCCACACTTAGATTTCCTATTGTTCTGTCAGCCTGAATATGTGCAATTATTCTAGGTCTGGTATTATCTGTTCTGCACAAAACAGTAGAACATATTACTGAATTCATCGAATTACAAGGACCTATCAAAAGTAAAAATCATAGAATGACAAGAAGTGAAAAAAAATGTCTCCACGTCTGAGGGAAATTTTAGGAGAAGCAGGCTCTTCCCCTGCTATGAACATGGGAATATACACATGTGTGCACACACACTCATACTGTTCAAGAGCTGTACACTTCCCTTGGGACTTTAGGAAGGAGAGTAATCACCTCAAATCCCTCCCATTCTGACATGCTTAGGCTGTACTACAGGGATGTAGTCATCACCCTCACACAGTCTGGAAAACAACTGGCTAGCCTCAGAACTGCCTCATGAGCCATATGTGCATCAGTTTCAATGCCAGCTATGATTTCCTCCTGGGCACATGGTTCAATATATGCTTTTGCACAGGCAGACATGGACGTGAAAGTCATTTTTCAAGAGCCACATCTTCAGACATACATATTTATACACTTAGCCATGCTATGGAACTTTCTATTGAGAGGGGGACATCTTGTGGATTATCTCAGAATTGAGCATTTTGAGAAAGAATGCCAGTAATAGAAACAGCACGAGGAAAGATAACAGCAGCCAGCCTTTATGGGGGACTTCTTATATGCCAGCTACAAGGCTATGAACTTAACATTAATATTTCAACACTATGGGATTAGACAGTAAAGAATGGAAAGGTTGTTTTCCTCGTGCAGATTCTCAGAGAGATTAAGTCATTGAACCCAAATTTCACATCTGTTAAATAGATAGCCAGGATACAACTTCGGGTTCCACTGAGTCAAAGATAACCTGTACCAAGCATGGTGGTACATATCTATAATACCAGGTACTAAGGAGGCAGGGGCCAGAAGCTTGAGGCTTGAAAAACTTGGGAATCCCTTGTCTCAATAATAAAAATTTAAAAGGAGCTTAGGATGTAGTTCAGTAGTAGAGTGATTATCTAGCAAATTATGAGGCCCTGGGATCCACACAGCAAAGAAAAATAATAAAAAGTTAACTTGCTTTCCTTATGTTATAGTAAGAGGGCCAAATGATCTCAGCAGTGGTATGAGAATTTGCACATCCTAGGTCTTTGGTTAAGATGCTATGCTCTGGCATCACACTACTTGAGTTTTGTCTTAGTTGGGGTTACTATTGTTATCATGAGATACTGTGACCAAAAGTAAGTTTGGAAGGAAAGGATTTATCTGGCTTACACTTCCACATTGATGTTCATCATTGAAGGAAGTAAGGACAGGAACTCAAACAGGGCAGGAAGCTAGAGGCAGGAGCTGATGCAGAGGCCATGAAGGGGTGTTCCTTACTGGCTTGCTTAGCCTGTTTTTTTTTTTTTTTTTTTTTGGTTTTTCGAGACAGGGTTTCTCTGTGTAGCTTTGCGCCTTTCCTGGAACTCGCTTTGGAGACCAGGCTGGCCTCGAACTCACAGAGATCCGCCTGCCTCTGCCTCCCGAGTGCTGGGACTAAAGGCGTGCGCCACCACCGCCCGGCGCTTAGCCTGTTTTTTATAGAACCCAGAACCACCAGCCCAGGGATGGAACCACTCACAATGGGCTGGGCCCTCCCCCATTGAGTACAAATTAAGAAAATGCCCTACAAGCTTGGTTACAGCCTGATCTTTTGGAGGCATTTTCTCAATTGAGGCTCCCTCCTCTTTGATGACTCTAGCTTGTGTCGAGTTGAAATAAAACTAGCCAGCACAGTTTGATTTCAGTTCTATCAAGGATCCTTGACAGGAAGCAAATGACCCTATCATTTCCCTCTTATTTTAGGTAGTTTAGTAGGAATGGGACTCAACTGCACTGTGCCTTTCTTCAAAAAAAATAAATAAAATAAAATAAAGGCCTTTGGCTACCGTCACTATTCCCAGTAGACAAGACTGTTCCTGTTACCTTTGGTATGCAGATACTGGCGTTTGATGGGAGATCCCTTGATAGAGATGTTTCTCAGCCCCTTGAGCTATCTATACATGTGTGATGTATGTTTGTGTCAGAGTTCACTCTACTTAGAATACTCCCTGTCCCAAATATAATGTGTTAACTTGGACAGAGCCTACCCATGCTGGTAATTAAACTACACACAGTGCTTACAGAACATCTCAGCCTGGCCTGAGAAAAGACATAATGAGATTTCTGGGTACTGCATGCATTTTGCCATGACTTTGATTATGAATACCACACATATGCATCTCCTCCATATGATCCTACAAGTATGTGTCTGTGATTTATTGGCCTTGAATACATTACAGTGTCTTTATCTGTTACAGGGTGAGATAAGCATCTCCCATGTCTTCAGGACTGTGGTGCCATTTGATAATTACATCGTTCACATTGTCTGACACACAGTAAACATTCAATAAGTGTTAGCTTCTGTGATGGCCATACTGGGAGCAGAAAAGGATCCTAAGGTTCTTGAGTTCTGGTCTCTCATTTTAAAGATGATGAAACAGATTCCTAAACAGAATAAAGTTAAAACAATGAGACACACAGATCTTGAAAGACCTGCTTCCAGAGGACCTGAGTTCAGTTCCAGGCACCCAAATGGATGGTCACAGCCGTCTGTATCTCTAGTTCCAGGGGATCCTACAGCCTCTTCTTACTTGCACAGGCACCCCACACACAGACACACACACACACATACACACACACACACACACACACACACACACACACACACACACACATACATTGTGCATATATACATGCAGGCAAAACACTCATACGCATAAAACAAAATTTAAAAATCTAAACCATTACAACAATGAGATGCAACTGCTTAGTAATAGAAAGGAAAGAGACCCAAATCTTTCCTTCCTAGTCCAATATGATTTAAAATACTGGTGTTGGAAGGGATGTATCTCAGTTAGTAGAATGCCTGCCTAGCACCCAAAGAGCCTTTGCATTTGATCCGCAGAGCCTCATAAACTGGGCATGGTGGCATATGCCAGTAATTCTAGCATTGGGGAGATGGTGGCAGCAGGATCAGAAGTTGTCATCCTCAGCTACACTGTGAGTTCTAGGCCTGCCTGGACTACATGAGACCCTGTCTCAAAAAACAGAAAATAAAAACCTAAAATGTTGTTGTATAAATAGAACTGTGTAAACTGAGTCCAATACTGCATGCTCTAAAGTGTTAAGCATTAAAGATTTTTCTCAGAGTCCTTTGCAGATGTGGTAAGAAGTTCTCTGCTCCCCTCCCTCTGCCCAGCCAGATCATCCCCATTCTTGATACTTTAAAGGCTCAAGAAGTGGCCTCCTTCCCTTCTGTGCACTCCTGCAGCGCTTGTCATCTCCACCATTCCATTCAGCACTCATCCACCCTTGTATTCCTGTATAATCTTTTACACCGTGACTCTCATCTACCCAACCAGACCGCACGGTCTCCAAATGTAGAGAGCACTTTCTTTTCACCTGTATTACCACGACCGGAGAATTAGGCTGTCTCTTGGGAAGTGTGCATTATTTCTTAATATATACACACATTTCTAAAAACGGTATACTTTGGTAATAATACATAGAAAGGCATTATGTACTCAATGCCAAATACGCATATGATTCATCCAGGAGCTCATTCAGAATGGTCCTTAGGTACCAGGACTGAGTCGTAGGTACTAGTTATAGAAGTCTCTCCTCCCACCTCTGCTTCTCATCTATCTCCCTTCTGTAAACTCTGCTCATTCAGTACTTTTCAACAGGGTCAAAATCAAAAGTATCAGGCACTGTTCTGAGCATTTTATACATATAAAGTCATTGGATCTTTATATTAGACAGTACTATTACTTCCACTTTACAAATAGGAAAGCAGGTTCAGAGTAGTAACTTCTTGGGCAAGAAGTAAGAGTCAGGATTTAAATCCATGCACTCTAGCCCTAGAACCCACACCCAACCATTCTTCTGTAGCATCCCTCCACACTCACCGGGTTCTTCAGGGCTGTGGGTGCCCTTCGTTTCCTTCAATGGGGAAGGTAAATATTTTAGTGATGAAACACACAAGGGCCAGCAAGATGTCTCAGCAGGACGTGCTTCAAGAGCCTGACAACCTATTGGTTTCCTAGGACCTATGCAGAGCCTAAAAGCGAACACTAACTCCACAAAGTTGTTCTCAGCCTGCACGTGCCCCTTCCTGCTACACACATCACACACACACACACACACACACACACACACACACACACACACACACACACAAAGTAATGGGGGTTTTTCAAAGTTTTTAAGATTTTTTATTTTGTGTGTATTAGTGTTTTGCCTACATGTGTGTATGTGTACCACATGTGTGACTAGTGCCTGTGGAGGTCGAAAGAACTGGAACTGGAGGTGCAAATGATTGTGAGCTGCCTTGTTGCTGCTAGGAAACATATTCAGGTCCTATGCAAGAGATGCAAGTTCTCTTAATTGCTGAGCCATCTCCCGAGAACCAAATAAAAATTAAAAACTAAAACAAACAAGAAAAGCCACCCCCCAAAAAAAATATAGTACCACAAACATGCACGTCATGACAACTGAAAAGAGAGAGGGGGAATTCAGTAACAACAGCTGTCACTATGGAGCACTTGTTCGGTGCTACTTACAATGTACCTTCTGCGCATCATCTCTTTTTGTCTTTACAACAACCCTTTGGGGTGGATAGTACTATCCCCACTTTCAGACAAAGAAATGGTGTTTGCAGAAGGAAGGTCTGAGCATTAACCAAATCACGCCATTCCCCAAGCTAGGGCTTGAGAACCCTATGCCAGTTCCACAGGCTTAGAAGACTTGAGCCCAGGTTTTCACTGGTCACTCTGTTATCAGGTAAGTATGTCAAAGAATGATCAGCACTCCAGAAAGTCACAAAGGTAGGGTGACCAGGCGAAGAACCAGAGAGACAAGCTTGGTCGTGGGGGGGGGGGCATTAAAAATCAGAGCTTGCAATACATAAGAATTCTTGGACAGATGTAATGATTGTAGTGGGAATGCATAGCCTGGTCACCACAAGAGTTCCATAAAGAAGTGGTTCTCAAACTCAAGGAGGTTTCAGAATTCCCGGGGGACAGGGTATGTCACAGGTCAGATTGCTATGTCCCCATGACAGCTTCTGGTACAGCAAAATAATTTGCATTTCTAATGAGTCCTCAGGTAATGCTGATATTGAAGGTCTTGTGACCACACTTTGAGAATCACTACCAAAGGTGATTCCGAATATGGTGTTAAGCCAGTTATGAGTTTCTTTAGCAACGTGTACTACACCATACCTACTTCAGAGTCTCTGTACTTTGTACCTACAAGCTCAGTTCTACTTAAGAACCAACCCGGGGCTGGAGAGATGGCTCAGAGGTTAAGAGCATTGACTGCTCTTCCAGAGGTCCTGAGTTCAATTCCCAGCAACCACATGGTGGCTCACAACCATCTGTAATGAGATCTGGTGCCCTCTTCTGGCCTTCATACATGCTGTATACATAATAAATAAATAAATCTTTAAAAAAAAAAAAAGAACCAACCCATACTGCAAACAAGAAATCATGGAAGAGTTTCCCTTACAAGCATGGGAAACTGTAGCAAATCACACTGAAAAGTCAGTTTGGTATTGTAATCTTCTTGCCACATGGAATCTAATATCACAGCCAATTTTATAGGAAGTCTTTCTTAGCTAATGTCAGACACATCCAAGATCTGGGTTAATACCTCTGATTTGCAGCTTTGTCGCTGATGTGATGCTACCTGCTCTCTGGCATTCCTCCTGCTAACTTCAGTCATATACTCTAACTGCTAGGGAAGTTTAAAGTCATTTTCTGCACAAGCATTAGTCATTCTACTCTAAATCTTCAGCTCTTTCTATCTTTCTGTCTCCCTCTTCCTCCCCGCCCCCTCTCCCTCTTCCTCTCCCTCTCTCTCCTCCCCCTCCTCCCCTATGAGATTTTCCAAGCAGAAGTAAAATGAATGGAACAAGGAGAACATTGGAAAGACAGAGAATATCACATAGCTTGTCTCTTAAGTTGTCTCAAGACACATGAACAATTAAGGCCAAATTTCCCAGAGCCATCTAAAAGAGGGGTTTGGAGACCCAAACCTCTGTATTTAATGATGAATATACATTTTGGTTATGATGTCCATTCTGTGCTTTAGATCATGTATGCCCTGAGCAGAACAAAATCAGGAGACTGAAAAATGAATGGAAAACTAGATGCATTCCAACATATGGTGAGGGCTTGAGATGTAGCTCAGTGGTAGAGTGATTGTCTAATATGTACAAGTCTCAAAGTTCAATCCCCAGCACTATAAACAAAATGTATGTTGTGGAAGTAGCACTGACTACCTGAGTGGTATCTCAAAGTTTCCATTGCTTCATTCTTAAAATACAGTAGGGCAGAGGTATAATAGTTAAGTAAGGGGGCACATATGTACTCAGATAAGCTCAGCATCTGGCACATAGTAAAGACTTCATCAGTGTTATCTACTACTCCTAATCTTACATATGCTTTTAATTGTCATGCTCTGCAAATGAGATGGTCCTTTGCTATGTGATGCTTACCTTATTATTCTTGGTCTCAGTTTCTCTATCAGTAAGCACAGAAGAAAATTGTAGATTCCCCCTTGTATCTATGGAGGAATGGTTCCAAGATTCTCCTGTAGATACAAAAATCCAAGGATGCTCAAGTTTCTTATATAAAATACCATAGTATTTGCATCACTGTATACTTTAAATCACCTCTGATATATTAAAAGTACATAATGCAAGCTTAATGCTTCATAAATTATTCTAGCTGTATGTTTGTGGGATAATAACAAGAATAAAAAATTGTACAGAATCATCACAAACATCTTTCTATAAAATATTTTTGACCTACAGTTGGTTGACTGCAGATCCACAGCACAGTTAGTTATAGATGGTTAACCACATCTGCCCTATATGTTTCACCTGCATGTGGAAAGAGCAAAACATACAGCACTAAATAGTGTTGTTAATTGACTTCTAGTAATCATTATTCCATGACAAACAATTTAATAAAATCAGCAACCCGGCATTAGTCAGTACCATACCTCATTATTTTCATCAATCATTTCAAGATGAAAGATTTCTGGGTTGGTTTGAAAGTCATCTTGTGCTCTGTTTCACAGAATTCTTAATTAAAATTTAATTAATCTAGAGCTGTAGCTCCATTTACTGAAACCTGGACAACACATGTCATATACTAGTGCTCAGTAGATGAAAAAGAGCTATGCAGCAGTGCTGAAGATGCTAGCATGTGTTGAGGCAGACCATCTAGGCCCTTTTAGAACACGGGAGCAATTGTCTTTATCTAAAATACAATGCAAGCTCCTGCAGTGTCTTCATATGAGGGGAAGAGGATATGGTAAAGTCATAGCTGGAGGCACTCTGGTTTCCCTAAGGAAAATAGGAGGCAAACATGGAAGGAGATAAAGAAACCATTTAGGTGGCTATTGTAGATGTCCAGGTGACAAATGTTGGTGTTTGATTCTAGACAGACATCAGTAATGATAGAAAGGGAAATATTTGGAAGGTCATCTAAAAGGTTAAAATTAACAGGACATGGGGAGGGATTTAATATCCACGGAAGAGGAGCGTAACCAATAGTTGCACTACTAGCATCCAACCAGAACTACCACTTTTCTTGTTGTAATCAGTGGTAGATTGTGAAGTCTTCCCCTAATATAGATGATACTCGAGGGAAAGCAGGTTTGGTATTTGTATAATCACAAGAAAATTTGGAATATGTTGACTTTAAAGTGACTGTAGAATTCCAAATAGCAAAATGAATACATACATACATGGGGATTAAGATCAGAAAAAAATAAGTCTTGCCGGGCGGTGGTGGTGCACACCTTTAATACCAGCACTTGGGAGGCAGAGCCAGGCAGATCTCTGTGAGTTCGAGGCCAGCCTGGACTACAGAGTAAATTCCAGGAAAGGCGCAAAGCTACACAGAGAAACCCTGTCTTGAAACAGCAAAAGAAAAAAGAAAAAAAAATAAGTCTTAACTGAAGGTATATATTAGAGATTTAGTATCTCTACTAATAATAATTCACTTTGATCATGACCTTGGCCTGTTACCTGCACCTGTTTCCCTCTCTCAACTGAATCTACTGTATAGTTACAAACTCTTGCTTGTTCCAGCCAGTATTTGTATCTATTTCCAAGTCTTGGCTCTTGCCATGCTGACACTGCCCAGTTAACTGAGCCGTAGCTTATTGTATTCTGAGTTGTAACACTGTGCTCATTATGTGTTTCCAGATCACAGATGTCTCATCACACAGAAAGACAAATTAAGGCACATAGGTCATGGTATTAATGTGCTACATAGGAAATGAGATTCTAAACAGAATTCAAGTGGCAGTGCAGAGTGAGAAGTATTTGCCACACATCTTAAATTTTGAGAGCAAAACTGGTCACTAGGTATCTAAAGCCAAGAGAAGAGTACAAGTAGAATCCTAATGAGTCTTGCTGCTAGCATCTGGGCTTCTTCAACAAGGACACTCAGGAAATGGTTTGAGATCAGAGATTAGTCGTGGGAGGATACCTTGGGAATCAATGTGTCCTAGTCTCAAGAACCTTCTGTTAATCATTTACACTATTGAAACTGTTTTATACTACACTATCATGCATGCATTTTCATGAATAATCTTGAGACCTGGAATAGTTAGCTTGAATTATAACCAGGGCCTGTTGTAAACACTTGTTTCTCTTTCTCAGCTACATCTATTGATCTCATTATACTCTATAACTATTTTCTCTGCGTTTCATGATGTTTAAAATTTTGGGATACATGGTTAAGATCACTTTCTGCTCTTGCAGAGGACCAGATTTCGATTACCTACATGGGGCTCACAACCAACTGTATCTGCAGTTCCATGGTGTTCAATGCCCTCTCTGGCCTCCTTAGACAACAGACATGTACAAGGTGCACAGACATACATACAGACAAAACACCCATGCACATTAAATTAAATTAAAACTTAAAAAAATGAAAGTGAAAAAATAAAAATAAAAGTTTGGGCTACAGCCCAAATGTGGTATCCCAGGACTGTAATCCCAGCACTTGGGAGGTGAGTTGAAGGTCATCCTCAGGAGTTTGTGACCATCCTGGGCTATATGAGACCCCATCTCAATACAAATTTTAATATGTATTTATTTTCTCATTTTATACAAATTAAAAGTTAAATCATCAGTCTGGTGGTGTTATAGACATACATATCTTGTAGTGGGTAGCCGTTCCAGCTTTGACCTGGAAGTACCACCCACATTGAGGCTTCGGTAACTGTCACGCCTACAAGGCAGAGCCAAGAGAGGATCCCTGAAGACCTGAGATCCAGATGCGCTGGCTCTCTTGGTTCCTGGACCCTGGACGCTGGAGGTAGATGGAGCAGAGTTCTCCAGAGAACACTGCTGGACTGCACTTCACCTTTCCCAGATCCTGTTACCTATCCCTTCACTTGTAAGTTACCCCACAAAATAAATCTCCCTTTTAACTATATGGAGTTGCCTTAATATTTAAACCAATAATATCTGATATTTTTGTATGTATTGACTTTTAAATCTTTTTAATTTGATGTTTTGTGAAGGCTAATGATGCCACAGTATAATTCAAGTGCTTATCTGCCTTCCCTTTACTGTCCCACTAATGGAAACTGTAGTGTTTCCAAAGAATGGTATGTGTTCCACTGACAGTGTATAAATTTCTTTGAAATGGTACCCAGATTAATTCTCTTTGTGTCTCTGTGTCTCTCTCTGTCACACACACATACCCATTATTTTCAAGGTATCTTTGCAAGATGGCCAAAAGAGAAAATGATAGGTAGTAGAGGTAGAGGCTAAATTTCAAGTGACTGAATGTGAGGGCACGAATCTGACATATAGGACACACATGCCTTGAAGACTGGATGCCTAGATTGATATTTGTAAGCTGTGCGCCCTACATATTTGCTGACCTCTATGAGTCTACGTTTTGTCATCAAAAGTGAGGTAGACTGAGGTAACAAGACTGTTATGAGGGTTAAAAAATAATAGTTCATAACATAATACCTACTATAAAATAAGGTTTCAGAAAAATGTAGATCCCATCTTCCTGAGCCTAATAGTACCTAAATAACTGTTGGAGCTCAAATTCTGTCTATATGCTTGCCAGTGGACAGTTGTCAATGTTTAAAGTGCTAGGTATAGCAAAATTTAGATCAGTTCCAAGAATTATATTTAGGCATTGATATCTGAGGTTTATTTTAGCTGAATGTGAAGCCAGATGAGAAATTTTCAAATCTGACTATGAACCTGGGAAATCATCAAATTGTCTTTGTTTTTGTAGATTTCTCAACTGGTTTTCATCAGATGAGATTTTTCCATAGTGTTTTTAGTTCGGTGACACGAAGTTTAAGCTGTGTTTTGGGGGAATTTTTTGCATAGATAATAGAAAGGTATGACAATTTGAATGAACAGAAATCTAATTATTTTTTGTTTTGTAAATCTTCAGCATCATTGAGAATCTAGAATTGCATATGAAACAGGTCAAAATAGTAATTTTTCCATGGATCATCTCTATGAAATTCCATTTCCCTTATGGAATTCCAGAAAATCTTCTTGCTGTAAACATCAAAAGATTCCACACTCAAAGGAAAATGAAGAGCTGAGAGTCAGTTTCGAAGCTATGTCTAATAAGTTAAAAAACATCCAGAAGAGATCATTAAAATGTATGAGGATGAATTCATATATTTTTAACAAGGAATCACTGCCAGAGTTGGAAGGCCAGTCATAATGAAAGTGTGGTGGTACAGACAAGAATTGGGAGGAAAGACTGACCTTGAACAAATGAATAGAAAAAGTGCCACTTTTCTGGCTGAGAATAAAGAACCAGAGCCCATTTTTTTTTATTGACTACTCCTCATTTCACGTACACGTCTTGACATCCCAAAATGATGTGTACAGAGCAGAGAGATTGAATAGCACAACACTACCCAGAACTCCTTGAGATTAGCCTTACATTATTTGAGTATGAGTTTCTTGAACTTAGCCCATCTGGCACCTAACACCCACACCCAATTCTGCTAGTCTCCTATCCTTGCAATCATTTCACTCTCTACTTCTATCACATAGCCAAATATACAGTAAGCTCCTTGTCTCATCTGTGGCTTCTGCTTTTATATATTCAACCACCTAAATGTTGAAACTGTTAAAAAAATATATATGTACTGAGCATGCGCAGACATGTTTTTCTTCTTATTTTCTAAATAAGTTATAGCTCAGTGAGCTAAAGATGCCAACTGGTTCTCCCTCTCCTACTTTGCTCTGTATCTACTTGCTGGCAAACCAGGCAAAAACACAATGTATGGTTATTCTCAAATATGGGCTTTTGACCTCAGAGTACCAAATCCCTCCTCTGGAGGATCTAATGCCCAAATAGCAGCTCAGCTAAAACAAAGACGTTACAGCTGAATGATAGCCTGAGAAAGTTGCAATGGCCTATATTCATCTCCATCAGGATTTTGCCGCCTGAACACACATGCAAAAAATCGTTTGGGTATATTCATGCCAATCTTCTAAACTATCACAGGAACCCTCTGGGAGCACAGACATTTAATCATTTTGGAATGGAATGGCTTTGGGGGACAGCATGTCTTTTGGTCTATTTCTATTCAAAGTCTTAAAGTGCTTCAAGTGCCTGGATAGCTGATGGATTAGGTACTGAACACTGAGGCTCTTGAGGTCAGTGATTTATAGCAGCTGAAAGCTGTGAAATGTCATTCTGCTGAGGGGCCAGGGAACATTCAGTCGATAGAATTAGCAGACACTTGAACACGTATTTCAGCACCAGCTGCTCAGCTCCCTAGAGATGTTCACCATATCCAGATGTAAGCTCCCAGGAAGGGGCTGGCTGTCCTAACCTCAACAGCTGTCAGAGCTAAGGCTAGTCTAGCTATGCTTCTATGATTACAGGAAATAATAAAACCAATGAAGGCTCTGCCACGCAGCCCTACCATGCATCCTGATCCCCTCATAATTATGTCCCCTGGGTGAACAATGTTTGAAGGAGGGGGTATAAATAGTTTGTCAAGTCAGGCTTAACTACTTTGAACCCAATTCTGACCATCAAAGCAAGAAAATCTATGACTGGGGAGATGGCTCAATGGTTAAGTGCACTAGCTGCATTTTCAGAGGACCCAGGTTCAAATCCCAGTGTCTACATGGCTCACAAGCATATGTAACTCCTGTTCCAGGGAATTCAATGCCTTCTTCTGGCCTCCACAGGCACTGCATATATGTGTGCATGTGGGCAAAACATATACCCATACATATAAAATAAAAATAGACAAAACTTTTTTAAGAAGATTTAAAAAAAAAGTTATGTTCTTCCACCTGTCATGATCAAGTGGATCTAACAGATTCACAAATGCTGGAGTCACACGTAAAAATAGTACTATTGGTATGCAGCATCAAATGTTACTTACATGTGTTCAAGATAACCAAATGATTCACACTAGCATCCTTGTCCTTTACCTCAGCCTCCGGAATTGACTACCCTAGGCTTCTCAGTGGTAACCAGTTCTAGGCTGCCTATGTTCGGTAGCACTTGCTCTGTACTCTCTGGTTCAGCCACAATTCTCCATACAGCTTCAAAAATTTATGAACCGTACCTGGTACTAGAGGACCAAGTGGTTGGGTTGTTTCCCCATGGGAACAAAGGAGCTGGACACTTCTCGTCAGTATACATAAAACACTCGGCACTGTCCATCATTCTCATTGGCTGCCCCATCTCAGCCCCAAACCAGCAGTTTGGGGTAAGCATTTAGATATGTGTATAATACCCCATCCCATACTGTCAGTTTCCCAGTAGTCAGCCAACATTCCAGATAGTTTTGTGTTATAAGCAGGTACAGTGGGGGCACTGTATTAATTATTGCCTGCCGATGCATAACAAATAAATGAACACTTAGCAGCTCAAACAACACGTATCACTAAACCATGAGGTTTAGGCTCAGGGTCTAAGGAGACTACTGCTATGACTAGGGCTTTATTTACCTGAGAGGGCTAGAGGAACTCTCACTAGTAGCTGCTTGATGACACCTTCTGTTTCTCACTACCAGAGCCACTTCCCAAGAAAAGCTAGCAGGGCACTTGATTCACTGCCTTCTGCTCTTGATTATGAACATAATGTGACCAGCTGCTTCAACTTTTTGCTGCCTTGACTTCCCCACAGTAATGGATTGTAACCTGGAATTATGAGCTAGAAAAGTGCTTAAAGTGGCAATTACTGAGGCAATCCCACATAGTTTATCTGATAGCCAAAAGGGGTTTGTTTTGAGTTAACTTACAACAAGCAAGGGGAATTGGTTATGGGATCCAGGAGA
Organism: Peromyscus maniculatus bairdii; assembly: GCF_049852395.1. Lineage (NCBI taxonomy): Eukaryota > Metazoa > Chordata > Mammalia > Rodentia > Cricetidae > Peromyscus > Peromyscus maniculatus. The sequence continues at coordinate 54,391,482 of NC_134875.1, forward strand.
GCTGAGACCTGGTCCAACACGGTTCTCTGGAGAACTCTGACTTGGTCTGCAGTACCAGCATCCAGCATCCAGGATCACGAGGTAGCCAAGAGAGAGAGAGAGAGAGAGAGAGAGAGAGAGAGAGAGAGAGAGAGAGAGAGAGAGAGAGAGAGAGAGAACGTATGCATTTCAGGTCTTAAGGAGTCCCCGTTTTGACCACGCCCTGGGAGAGGACAGGTACCTAGCAGTTACCTGCTGCCTACTAGGGGCGGTGCTTCAGGGGTGAAGCACAGACAACCACCCCATACAAATGCTTTCTCCCTTAGGTTGCTTTTGTAAGGGTATGTTAACAAGGTAGCACGAAAGGAAAGACAGCCATGGCAGTTATCATTTCCTGTGGTCCAGATAATCTGTGGGGTTCAGATACCTGACAAACTTGCTGTCAGCACCACTTCCCATAAGCCAAACCCGATACTACTTAGACTTGCTGAATCTGGGAGAGCCCACTGGTTTATCCCAAATATTGAGGTTTCACAGCCTTTCTTTAGTGTAGGAAGATGATGCTCTCAGAACACAGTCCATATATCTGTCAGTGCTGACTGTGATTTTTCCATGCCTTGGTTTGGACTTCATTTTCCACCACCCAGCTCTCCGTGATGCCACTTGTGCTGGCCTTGCTTGGTCCCTAGGATTCTTGTCAAGATTTCCATTACAAGATCCTACTCGTTTTCAGCTGATGGTGACAAGAGTGCCAAACCAAACTCTTCCTGAGAGTCCAATGCGTGCATCCTGAGCACAGAAAAGTGGCAAGCTCGCTTGAGGAAATGTGAGAGAAAATGAACTTCTCACATCTAGAAATAGCCTTGAGACCTTTTCCAAAGCCCAAAGTACCATAGTGAATATCAAGAAAACAACTCCACTATAACTGACTTTTTTTCTAAATATATTATTTTAATTACCATTTGAGATTCTCTATACCAGAAGCTGTAGGAACAGTTTTGAATATATAGTCACATATTTTTACACATTGCCTGTTATTGGTCTGTATGTTGCATTTAGTATTACTTCAAGGAAAATTTCACATCTGACATGGCAGGGCACATCCAGAACTCAGGATATTCACATAGGACCATCATGGGTTGAAGACCACCCAGGCTATGTAGTAAGACTTTGTCTTCAAAAACTCACATAAAGGCCTGGCAGTATGGCTCAGTGGTTAAAAGTACTTGCTGCTCTTCCGAGGAACCAAAGCTCAGTTCCAGGCACCCATGTAGGGCAGCTCACAACCATCTGTAACTCCAGCTCCAGAAGATCCAACACCCTCTTCTGGACTCCACTGCTGTGGATATCACTCTATATAAATAAAACACTGATGGCCAGTGACCAGACAGGAAGTATAGGTGGAGCAAGGAGAGAGGAGAACTGGGGAAACAGGAAGAAGTGGGGAGAGACACTGCAGCCACCGCCAGGACAAGCAGCATGTAAAGACGCCGGTAAGCCACCAGCCACATGGCAGGGTATAGATTTATAGAAATGGGTTAATTTAAGATATAAGAACAGTTAGCAAGAAGCCTGCCACGGCCATACAGTTTATAAGTAAAATAAGCGTCTGAGTGATTATTTTATACGTGGATTGTGGGACTGCAGGGATTGGTGGAACCTGGAGAGAAGCCCTCCAGCAACACTCTACAAGTGCATACACACAAAACAATAAATAAAATAAAATAAACCTTTAAAAACTCATATATCAGCCGGGCGGTGGTGGCACACGCCTTTAATCCCAGCACTCTGGAGGCAGAGCCAGGTGGATCTCTGAGAGTTCGAGGCCAGCCTGGGCTACCAAGTGAGTTCCAGGAAAGGCGCAAAGCTACACAGAGAAACCCTGTCTCAAAAAAACCAAAAAAAAAAAAAAAGAATTAAGATAGAATTATTAGCCTTTATAGAAATTACTTTGTTTTTAAGTTTATAAATTAATTTGTTCCATTTCATATTATTTCAGTTTAAATGCTTTGAGAAATAATTTCAGGCTTTGCAGTATAAATTGCACCAGCCTATATCTAAAGATATTCTAGATGGCTTCTGCAGGCTACCAAAAGAGAAATATACACCAACACAGCCACAAAACCTTTGACCTGCAATACTGTCGCCTGCAAAACATGCTAGGGCAATGGTGGCACAAAGCTTGTGGGAGTCACCAACCAATGTCTGATTCGACTTAAGGCCCACTCCAGGAGAGGAAACCCATACCCAGCACTGCTTGGGTAGCCAAGAACCAGAGACTGGACAGCCCAGAGACCCAGGGTAAAACCATATATCACTGGTTGGCAAAAAGTATCAATAAAATAACTCCTAATGATATTCTGTTAAACACATTGATCAGGGAATTATTCAGTCCTCATCAGACAGGAACAGATGCAGAGACTCACAGTCAGACATGCAGAGAAAGAGAATAATTGGAACACGGAGCTCTTAATGGGATGTCTCCATCAATCCCTCACCTCAGAGCTCAGGAAACCCCTCGGAAGAAGGAATAGGTGAGATAGGATGGAGGAACTAGGAGAACAAGGTCCTCTGAAATAACAAAACAAAGCTCATATGAACTCACAAGACACTGAAGCAGCAGACACAGAACCTACATGCATCTGCACCAGGTCCTCTGCATATATATTATGCTTTTTAATTGTGCTATATTTTGTGGTTATCTCTTAGAAGCCTGTTCTTTTCTAATGAGAGATAGAAAATGTATATGGATCTGGATGGAAGGGGAGGAAGGGAGGAACTGGGAGGAGTAGAGGGAGGGGAAACTGATCATGATATAGTGTATGAAAAAAGATTCTATTTTCAATAAAAATATATTCTAGATGGCTTAAAAGTAATAGTGCACATATAACATGTAAGCAATATTGGGCATGGATAGTGGATAGGGAAATTACAGATAAAAAATAGCTCTTAAAAGGCATATGTGAGGGGCTGGAGAGATGGCTCAGCAGTTAAGAGCACTGGATGTTCTTCCAGAGGTCCTGAGTTCAATTCCCAGCAACCACATGGTGGCTCACAACCATCTATAATGAGATATGGCGCCCTTTTCTGGCATGCAGGCAGAACACTGTATACATAATAAATAAATAAAGGAATGAATTAATAAATAAATCTTTTAAAAAAGGCATATGAGAGAACAATAGCCTTTAAACCATGTAACATATTTTGACAAAAAATAATGATGGCAAGTTCAGACTTTCCTCTGTCTTTTGGTGGTATCTGTTACTCACCAAGTAGATTTCCCACACAACCAAACATATCCCATCATAGTCTGTCATTTAAGGCAACAGAATATGGTTGTGACTTGCTACCTATATTAGTTACTTTTCCTGTCGGTGTGATCCTGACAAAACAACATAAAGAAGGAAAGCTTTATTTGACTCATAGTTCAAATCCATCAGAGCTGGGAAGTTTTAGCTGCCAGAGGTTAAGGGATTGGTCACAAAGCATCCATAGTCATGACACAGAGAGCATTGGTTGCTGGATCTCAGCTCATTTTCTCCTTCTTAGTCAATTCAGGACCTTGACCTAGGAAATGGTGCTGCAGGCTTTTAGATAATCCCTCAGAGGTGTGCCCAGAGGCTTGTCTCCTAAGTGATGCTTGAGCCTATCAAGTAGACAATCAATACTAACCATTACACTACCTGAGTGACGTCAAACAGCTCACTGAATTTCAATGTTCCTCGATTAACTTGTCTATAATATATCATAGAACTGTTAAGGGAAATAAATTAGCTAATACCTTTTAAGGACGTATAAAATCCTCCTATATAATAAGTAACATGGATGTGTCCAAATTAAAAAAAAAAAAAAAAAAAAAAAAAAAAAAAAAACAAGACTTCCATGAAAGATTTTAAAAGGAGCAGTGTGGTGGTTTGAATGAGAATGGACCACATAGCCTCTTGTGTTTGAATGCTTAGTCACCAGTTAGTGGAGCTGTTTGGGAAGGATTAGGAGGTGTGGCCTTGTGGCAGTAAGTGTGACATTGTTGGATGACATGTGTCACTCGGAGGGGATTTGAAGATTTCAAAAGCCCATGCCATGCCCAGTCCCCCTCCCCCCTCTTCTGCTCCCCGCCACACACACCCCGCCTGCTGCCAGCAATTCAGGATGTAAAGCTTCAGCTACGTCTCCAGTACTGTGCTTCCCTCCTGCCATACTCCCCAACGTGGTGATAATGGACTAACCCTCTGAAATTGCAAGCAAGCCCCCAGTGCTTTAAATGATTTCTTTTATAAGAGTTACCTAAGGTCATGGTGTCTCTTCACAGCAAGAAAACAATAAATCACACACACAAAAAAAAGCTTATTTAAATCACAAGTTCATATAAAAGGTTAAAATATGTCACAAGCACTTTTCACACACACACACACACACACACACACACACACACACACACACACAAATCATATCCTTTTTTATGTGTATGGATGAGTGTTTCGCCTGCATGTACATTTGTGTGCCACATGCATGCAGTACCTGTAGAGGCCAGAAGAGGGCATCAGAATCCCTGGAACAAGTTACAGAAGCTTGCCAGTCTTCATGTTGGTACTGGAAATCAAATCTTGGGACCACTGTAAGACCACTTCCTGCTCTTAAATGCTAAACATCCAGCCATTCATATCCTTTCTGGTATATTAATCAGGCTTAAGACATTAAGATGGGCCGGGCGGTGGTGGTGCATGCCTTTAATCCCAGCACTTGGGAGGCAGAGACAGGTGGATCTCTGAGTTCGAGGCCAGCCTGGTCTACAGAGCGAGATCCAGGACAGGCACCAAAAAGCTACACAGAGAAACCCTGTCTCAAAAGACATCCATGGTTAGGCCCCTGGTGGAGCGCTGGGAGTCTAATTAGTGAGAAAGAGGAGGTTTTATATGAGCGAGAGTTGTTGAAACCAAGGTCGGATAAAGCACAGGGACAAATTGCCAAATGAATGGAAACACATGAACTATGAACCAAAGGCTGAGGGGCCCCCAACTGGATCAGGCCCTCTGAATAGGTGAGATAGTTGATTGGCTTGATCTGTTTGGGAGGCATCTAGGCAGTGGTACCAGGTCCTGGGCTCGTTGCATGAGTTGGCTGTTTGAAACCTGGGACTTATGCAGGGACGATTGGCTCAATCTGGGAGGAGGGGACTGGACCTATCTGGACTGAGTCTATCAGGTCGATCCCAGTCCTCCGGGGAGACCTTGATCTGGAGGAGGTGGGAATGGGGGGTGGGCTGGGGGGAAGGGGAGGGGGGCAGGAAGGGAGAGAACAAGGGAATCTGTGGTTGATATGTAGAACTGAATAGTATTGTAAAATAAAATAAATAAAAAGCAATAAATAAATAAATAAATAAATAAATAAATAAATAAATAAATAAATAAATAAATAAATAAATAAATAAATACTTAGGATGGTAGGCATCCTGAGATATAAGTGGTTTGGGTACATCAATTTCAGGATAGATGACTAATTTTTAAAACATTTTTATATACATTCCAGAATAAGTTAACTTGCTAGATTTGAAAATATCTTGAAGCAGGAGGTGGTGATGTATGCCTTTAATCCCAGCACTGGGAAGGCAGAGGCAGGCAGATCTCTTAGTTCAAAGCCAACCTGGTCTAAAACACAAGTTCCAGGACAGACAGGGCTACATAGGAAAAAAAAACCCTGTCTGTGAAAAAGGGAGAGAGGGTGAGAGAGATTCAGTGGGTTCAGCTCACTATTGTATACAGAATACATTACTTGCCAGCAGACAAGACAGAAAGAAAGGAGGGAGAGAGGAAGGGAGGGAGGGAAGTGGAATGGGAGGGTAGAGGGAAAGGGAAGGGAGGGGAGGAAGAAAGGAAGGAAGGGAAGGAAGGAAAAAAGAAGAGAAAAGAAAAGGTCTCGAATCATTTTCTTACATACAGTGTGTGGGGCTTCAAACCAAAAGTTCCCTGCATTTCTGAGCAGTTTTTCTTCCTTTCCTCAAAGAGTTTTCCCTTCTGAAAATCAGGCCATTTAATTTCTATCTGGTGCTGCACCAAAATAAATACCAGATGAATTAAAGATTAAAATATAATGGACTATAGTTTCAAGTGTATAAAATATACTGTTACTGTTATATAATCTCTGTGCTGTTAGTCTTACCAAGCATAGCCCCAAGCTCAGAAAATCCAAAGAAAAATGATTTGTTAGCTATAAATGTATATATTCTGTCAAAACTACCACAAATAAAACTTAAACTTGAAAAACAAGCTTGGAAAAATATTCACAATGTGATTATAAACAAATAATCTCCTCAATATATAATCAACTCATAAAAATCAGTAATAAAAGATAAATAGCCCAATAGAAAAATAAGCAAAGGCTATGAATAAGCAGTTACAAAAAAAGAAATGCACATGAGATAGAAAAGCCATGCTCTGGAGAGATGGCTCAGAGGTTAAGAGCACTGGCTGCTCTTTCAGAGGTCCTGAGTTCAATTCCCAGCAACCACATGGTGGCTAACAACCATCTATAATGAGATCTGGTGCCCTCTTCTGGCTTGCAGTCATACATGCAGACAGAACACTGTATATATAATAAATAAATAAATAAATGAATAAATAAATAAATAAATGGGTTTTTTTTTTAAAGAAAGAGAAAAGCCCTGCTCTCTAACAATCACAAGTGAATATTAAAGCAACAATAAGCATTATTTTTCTATATAAAATTACCGAATATATTTATATGTCACATGAGAATGTCAGAGTCAGACACATTCATACCTTGCTAGGGGCAAAAAAATGCTGCTTTTGGAAGACAATAGCTATAAGAAAAAAAAAGCCTCTGAAATTATATAACAGTAACAACATGATATCATAGGGGATTATTAACAATATGCACAAGGATATTCTCTTCTGAACACACATAATTTCAAAAATATGTAAAATTTCAGTTGCAATAAATCAATATACATATTGTTGGAAAATATATGATTAAATGATAGGAGGTTGTATAAGATCAACTGTCAAATAAAAGCCAAGACTAATGACTGAAGATGTAGTCCAGTTAGCAGGGTGCTTATTTGCCTAGCATTCATAGGTACAGGGCCATGGATTCCATCCCCAGGACTTCACAAAACTAAACATGATGTGGAGGTTCAGAAGTTCAAGGTCATCCTCATCTAGATAGCAATTTCAAGGTGAACCTGGACTCCAGGAGACTGTCTCAAAACCAAATAAACAAAAACATTAACAACCAGTTGCAGGATAGCTCTTTTCAGATTTTTGCTTAAAACTGTTCAGTTCTTTTCCATTATTCTTAAATAAAGATTGTAACTAATATTCAGCCTCACCATTTCTCACATTCCTCTTTTCTTGTCACCTTCACTTTGAGGTCTCAGAAAAAGTTTCAGCAAGCACTTTCTGTAAAAGAACAGAGAACAAATATTTTAGGTCTTCCAATAGGGCCATATGGTCTTTGTGGGAAGAGCTCAGCACTGCAAATTCTCAGCTCTGCAATTCTAGCACCAAAGCAACTAGAGATCATCAGTAGATGAATCAGCACAGTGTCATCAGATAAAATTTCGTTTACAAAACCTAGAAATTTTCCAGTCATAGTCTGTCACCCCTGTCCTCAATCATCCCATATCCTCTTCAGTAATATACTGTCACTTCCATTTAGAAAAATCTTTCCTCCTCACCTTCCTTTTCCCAACTGCTCCTTCCCAAGGTTGACATGAACACTTCTTAATCATCTTTGATACTGCAATTCAAATGGCTGAGACAGCCATTGAAGGGAACTCACATCTCCCTGGAGCACTGGGCAGGTGGTGTGCACTGTTAGCACTGTTAAAATCATTATTAGCTTGTATGGTAAGTTCTTTATGTTTACACGGCAAGCACACTTTGGAAAGCTTGCTTCCCTGTATGCGATCAAAGACAATGGGGAAACGGAAATTTAACTGCCTAATGAGCAGCTGTTGGACTCTCTCTTTGCTGCCCGGGCAGCCTTAGCCAGCTGGACCACCATTATGCCAGCACCAGACCTCTAGAACACTCCAGGGATGCTTTGGGATGATCACAGCTGATTTCCCCAGTTCCTGAAGACAGTCTCAGCCAAGGCTGTTTGAAGCTATTTGGAGCATTTTTTTTTCTACTGCAAGGCTAAATAAACTTTAGATGACTGTGCAACATTTTCCACCTCAGCCAGAGTGGGAGCACTGTCCCTGGTGATCTAAAAGAGGGACTATTGTGACTAGTACTAAAAGACAAGGCTGTAATTGGTCCAAAACACAAGTCTCCAGGGCTGTGATTAATGCTAAATGGCAAGATGGGGATTGGCCGGAATAAATGGTCAATTGGTCCAAACACCCTTCTAGGACTACGCAGGCATGCTGCTTAGGTTCACACAATAAGTCAATGGGTTAATTGGCTGGGAAACAGTCTCCTATGCTGCCATTCCAGATGTTGCAACATCAGGCTCCATTGAGCCTTCTCTGGAGTAGTTTTTTCTTTTTAGTGGTGTAAGCTGAGCTGGCAACATGGGAGAAGCAGCAGCAGAGAATGGCCGAGGCAGCAGAACAGCACAGGCATGAGGATGGAGGTGCTCATAGCAGAGCAGTTATCGGGCCACCTGATTAAACAAACAAACAAACAAGCTGCAAAGCAGCCACCTGATTAACAGCTGAAGACAGTACATACACAGTTCAAAAGCAGCCAGAGCAGAAAGAGGGCAGAGAGATGCGGCTGCAAGACACAAAGGCTGTGTGAAAAGAAAACTAAAGGTTCGGATGACCAGAAGCATTTCAGAAACATATCGTTGAGTCTTCAGACCCAAGGGTCCCAGGGCCCAGGTTTAGAGCTCTAACACAGGCTTCTTATGAGAGCCAAAGGTCACCACACCCAAGGCCTGCACTTGGAAGGCTGAGTGCCAGGATCCACGGCCTACAAAGAGACTAAACACATGTCGATGCCAGTTGTCACCTACCTGCCACCATCGCTACTGCCAAATACTAAAAGACGGGACAGCTGCCGGCGGCCAGCGCTGGAGAACTCCTTGCCTACCGTGATCCCTAAGTAGAGTCAAAGAATCTTCAGCCAGATGTTTAGTGAAAGTGCCTTGTCAGAAATGTCCTCCTTATATCTAGTGCCAGACTGGTTCACTTTCTTAAACATTCCTATGGCAAAGCGTATTTTTGTGTCAGAGCATGTAAAACAATTTGGCACTGCATTTTTAATTTTGTGATAATGGAAAAATCCTCGTTAGGTTATAAGCTCCATTGGACACTGTTTTGTTTATTATTATACTTCCAAAGCTTACCCATGGGACAATAAATCATTGCTCAATGTATAGTTGATAAAAGAATGAATAAATTATATACACCAAAGGGTTACCTTTAAGGTTATGGGTGAATTGTTGCTGATTACTCCTCATTTGGCTTAAATGTGTTTTGTGTGTTATATTCGTATTTCTTCAGTGGGAGTGGAAACAAACTTTTAAAGTAGCATAAAATCAATGCATTAGTTGTAGGAAACCTCGAAGTCAGCTCAAGACACCCCAAGACCAAGTTCTCAGCACAAAGGAGGTTTATTTGTCCCAGAGGGACAGAGGGCAGGGATAAGGGACAAAGACAGGAGACAGATGAGGAGGGACAAGGGGAAAAGAACAGGGGAGAGAGGGAAAGAAGGGCAAGGGAGAGGGGGCAGGGCTATTCGTCCTGGAGGACAAAGGACTGGCTCTGGACAGGAAAGAGACAAATGTGGCAGATTATAAAGATACAAGGCTTTGAAACCCTGTTTTAGGATGAGGTGTCTAGTTTTAATTGGGTGAGCCAAATGGGGGGGTGTTGATTGCTGGACTTCAATATTTTCATAGCTAGACCTTGGTAGTCAGCCTCAGGAGGAGGAATAGACCTTGAGGGTGAGCATTAGGAATGTAATCTAAAAGTTTTTAGCAAGACAGAGAGAAGGGGGGAGAAGGCCTACTAGAGCCATGCTTGCCATGCTTGAGCTGGGTAGAGTCCCTTCAGTAGTAAATGTACTGATGACAGAGTAATAGGAACACTTTGAGTAAACGCAGACTCATAAAGGGTGGGGTTCCTGTTGAAAGGTTCCTTGGAAGTGGCTCCCAAATGAAATTTTCAAATGGATCACTATGTGCAAACAAGTGAAGAGGGAAAGAAGGACATGGCAGGCAAAGTAAGTAAGTTCCATAAACTTGGGGTGGTCGGAAGCCACAAGCTCCTGTACGCTTACATGAAATGCAAACGGTAAATCATAAAGCCAAAAGAAAACCTTGACAGGCCCCAAAACAAACCATATAAAACTAGGGTTCACAATGTGTTTCCACTGAGCTCTTCCCCTTCTCTTCTCTTTCCCATCTTGCTCTTTTCAAAGTGTGAAGAAATGGAAAACCCCCAAAATCGCTCCTCATGTGCTTCCTATGGAATCTCTGATTGTTCACATTTCCAATCAAAACTTGAGTGTTCTTGTTTAGCTGGACTCCACGGAGGCATGTGTTCCCAGCTGAGTGACACACCAAATGAAGTTCCTTGCTAGAGGACCAGCAGTAATTAAGTTGTTCCTATTTTATAAAGAAGTGGCTAAAATGCTTTTCTTAGGAATTATCTGTAGGCTCTTCTCAGCCCCTTCAATTTCAGTTCTTGCTCCTAACCTATCAAAAAAGTGACTCCCCAGCTATGAAGGTGCCAAACATTTTGACCAAGTACTTATCTGCACAGCCACAAAACCAATATCATCAGTTAGGGAAAAACAATTTCCTCTGGCAAGTAGAGACAGCCTAATTGCTTAATCTGACATATTATTAATGGTTCAAGCCAACCAAAAGCATAATGGATATTGATAACCAGTGGCAGGTTGGACATTTGATGCATACAGTATTGCTGGAAATTACTTACATCAAGGGTTGCAACTGACCGTTAGACTAAATTGCTCAATCTCCATGGGTTTCATTAAACAGTTCCATCAACTTGATAAAGTGGCAAGACCGAAAGTTAGCCCATTAACTATAGCTCTAAAAAAAAAAGGCTAACAGAGTGGAGGACATTTACAGTATTTATATTCTGTATCAATGTGAAAATATAAATCTCCTTAGTAATATTGCACTTTGGGTGTTGGGGACAGTTTTGCCCCCTCTCCATTTAAATGGTCTGGGAAACTGAGCCTAAAACTGAGCCATTACCTGGGAATAAGTATGACTTGGAGAGAGTTGATAGTGACATTGAGCTTGGTGCCTCTGGATGTTCAGGGTATTATTCATCACTCACTGGCCTTTTCTTGAGAAAAAGCTGAGAGCCTCATGCAAGACGAGTTTCTTTTCTTCATATACTTTCCCATTTGCAGAGCTATTGGTAGGGGCTAACATGCAGACAGAAACTGCAATTTTCCCAGACTCCTTTGCTTGGATGAAGTTCTCAGCCTCATTTGGGCTTTAAAAGAGCATGAGGAATCCAGGAATCACTTCTAAATAAACACAGGGAAATTACTTATAGCACATTGGGAGTTCCAATCTATACCCTCCTCTCCCAGAAGTTAATAATACTCCTTCCATATGATCAGTAACAGAAGAGAGCCAAATCTTGAAGATTAATTTGGACTCAAGACTTAAAGTGAGAAATTACTCCACGGAATATAGAGAATAATAAAGACTAAAAACCAAAATAGCAAGACTAGTAGCAACCAAGAGAAGCCTTCAGAGCTGGGAGTATCAGTGCATTCCTATAATCCCAATCTGGAGGATGAGGCAGGAAGATAAGTAAATCAAGGGCAGCCTGATTTACATAGTGAGTTCCAGTCCAGCCTTCATAGGAAAATATTGTCAATAAATAGATAAATAAATACATAAAGTAAGTAAGTAAGTTTTTTTTTCTAATAATGGGGAGGTCAAGGAGTTATTTCTCAGCATTATTCTCAAAGCCAGGGGTGGCTGCTGCTACAGGTGAGAACTGTTATAAACCTGAACCAAAACAATGGTGAAATCAGTACACATTGACAATTGGCTATAAAGAATATTAATGAAGCAGAATCAATAGGACTTAGCCACTCATGAGGAAATAGGCACCGGGAGAAAAATTTAGGATGGGGATGCCAGCACACAATCCTTCAAATAAAATTAAATGAGTTAATAACTATAAAGCACTTTGAATAGTGCATAGCATGGGTACTTGCTATGAACGTTATTGTCTTCCTAATGAAACTGGAGGAAGAAAATCCCACATTTGACAAAAACATTCTTTAAACATTTATTAATATCTTATGTGTATGAACATATGCCTATAAGGATGTATATGCACCATAACATGCATCCCTAGTTCCTGTGGAGGCCAGAAGAAGGAAGGAAGGAAGGAAGGAAGGAAGGAAGGAAGGAAGGAAGGAAGGAAGGAAGGAAGGAAGGAAGGAAGGAAGGAAGGAAGGAAGGAAGGAAGGAAGAGAAAGAGAGAGAAAAAGAAAAAAAGGCAATAGGCAATTGAGGAAGGTGTCCTGATGTCAACCTCTGGCCTCTACAGACACCTGCTCAGGTGTACACACAAGCATATGAACAAATACACACGTGTGTGCTCGAATGCTACTGACTCAAAAACAAATCACCAGGAACTGAAGTCCATTTTTACCACTTTGTAATCTTGAGAAGCCAGTTCACCTATAAGCCTCAAAATACTCCATTTGTAAAACGAAGCAATAACAGTACTTTCCTGAGAGGGTGTCCAGAGAATCAAAAGAGGTAATACACAGAATGCAGCTGGCACAGAATCTATCCAGTACCTAAGAAAGGAGAGTTACACCTAGTATTATTTGAATGTTTGAAGCACAATCAACAGAAAGAAACTTAAGAGTACGGAAAGCAAGAATTAAGATACAAAATTGTAGAGATTTCTTTTTCCTCCAAAAAGATGATTAAAACAGTGTGTGTAGAAAAATGGGAATTTCACAGCATAGACCCAGTTCCAGGAGAGGAACAGAGCACTCAGAAGGTGAAGAGGAAAAGGTATGAGGGAAGAATTTCCCAAAATAGATCCAGAAACCCATCACTTGGCCTGGAAACCTGAAAACTCTGAAGTCAACTCCTCTGAATACTATTTTCCAATTTGAGAATGTGAGCTCTGTTGCATTAGGATCAAAATACCCTGGCATGAGCTGCAAACATCTGGGCTCTTGCTATAAATTTCTGCCTGTGACCGAAGCATAATGAAGTTGGGACTTTTTGTGTGTATGCTTTAACCTGTGTAATAAAACTAGAGCTCCAGAAAACAAAAAATAGACTCCCTATTAGAGTCTACTTAAATCTATTCAAAGCCAGAAACAGTAAGCACTTGCCAGTCAGAGCTAAATGTCTTCCCAGGCATCCCAGCTGAGCAGAAAAGAGAAGGCATACAGATTCAATAAAAATGAGAACAAATATGTAAGAGACCAATTGTCTTCTCCGAACCCTAAGATGCATACAACCACCTTTCTGTGGTACTCTGAAGAGCCCTCCCGACAGCCCACCTTCAGGAGTGGCAGTTAAGTTTGGCACATGAAGGACAGCAGCAAGGTAAATGTTCCTTCCCCTGGCTCAGTGGCAGCTATTGGTGCTTGCCAAGATGGAGTTATTGATCATTTGCATACTCTCACCTGGTGTCCTCCTGGCTTATAAAGGAACTTGTACCAAACCATCATAGATCTGAAGATGATCACAAACTTATTTCTGACCATAAAGGACTGGTATGTGGCTCTTGTTCTCAGGACATTCCAGGCACAAGTATGGTTTAGATACTGAAATTTAAAGGCAGAAAGTGCTGAGACACGGCCTGGCACAGAGAGGTTAGAAAAAGGTGAGAACTTCGATTTGAAATATCACCGACTCTGTATACACAGTATCAACTTGAGTTTGGGGAGGGGTTTGAGCATGTGGGCCACCCAAAAACAATAGTCTGATGTGAAAGGCTGTTGTGCCAACTCACAAAATATTTTGTACAGCAAGATACTGGCCCTGCTTTTCCTCATCTTACTGTGATTTATGAACATTGAATTTCCAAATACTTTGTGGTGTCAAAACTTTTTCCTCAGATCAGCATTACTAATTGGCTATACTACTCTAATGCATGAATTATAAATGATTCCATACTAGTATTTATCCTTTTTATTATTCTCTAAGCCTGTAGTATGGCAAGGTAGTATACTATGCTAAGTTTATTAGGGTGCACAATGTTTTGGGGAACACAATGTATCACCATACTATGCTCCTTATAGAAATTCCCAGAACTTGCAGGGCTTTTAGGTATTAGAAATAATCCTTTGGAAACCTATGTTCAAATCTCCCCCCCCAAACCCCACACATATGAGGTCTGTGACACTGACTCAGTTACATGACACCCCTGAATCCAGGTGGCCCTTGGACAAGAGAGATAATTTCATGAGGACTGGGAAATATTTCTAGAATTGAGAAGTATGAACTTGAGATTTAAGAAGCTACAAGAAACACATGGACTGCCCTTGGAGCATCCATTTTATTCTATAAGGTAAAGGGTAGGGGACAAAATTATTTGTATCAAACAATCTCAGAAATAGTATAAAGTGGAAATTTTATCATGCTTTCTTAAAGATGAGGCATGGAATTTCAATACAAAACTGTACGGATTTTAAGTGGCACACTGGGAAAGCACCAATTCCTATCAATTGTTCATTAGCCTGCACTATGGTTTGCTGTGGGATGTTCTGTATGGCAAATGTGTTGCTCTGATTGGTTAGTAAATAAAACACTGATTGGCCAGTAGTCAGGCAGGAGGAAGTATAGGCAGGACAAGGAGGGGAAGAATTCTGGAAAGTGGAAAGCTGAGTCAGAGTCACTGCCAGCCACTGCCATGACAAGCAGCATGTAAAGATGCTGGTAAGCCACGAGCCACGTGGCAAGGTATAGATTTATGGAAATGGATTAATTTAAGATATAAGAACAGTTAGCAAGAAGCCTGCCATGGCCATACAGTTTCTAAGCAATATAAGTCTCTGTGTTTACTTGGTTGGGTCTGAGCAGCTGTGGGACTGGCGGGTGACAAAGATTTGTCCTGACTGTGGGCAAGGCAGGAAAACTCTAGCTACAATGGTTCCCATGTGCCTTCTGCTCAAATAGAAACAATAAAAACGTACTGTTAGTTAAACCTTATAATTGAAAGTTTCCTGTTTGACAAATTGTGGATAAATTGCCAGAAGTTGAGTACCACATCCACCTGACTTTGAACATGATCTGCATACTTTTGGTAATACGGGTAAATATGTTTTTCCTTCATGGCCTGGTCCCTGCTCACCTCACCAGCATCATCTCTTCTGCTTTGGCAAACCCTAAGCCTCAGTACTGACAGAATTTTGTGCCTGCTAGGCAAGGTAGAACACACCTCTAATCTGAGCATCTGATGAGACAAGGTGTGTTCAGGGTACTATGGGTATAAACTAATGCCAACATCTGGCAAGAGGATTGTGAGCTCAACGCCAGCCTAGGCTACATACTCAGACTGTCTCAAAGAAGCAAAACAGAAGTCAGAAGAGAGACTAATAGTGTGAAGCCATCGTTTGGGTAGCTAGGTGACCCCAGAACTCTACATACGAAATATTCTCTTTCTGGTCCCAGTTTTCTTTGATTATTAGAACATGTGTTGAGACTAACAAGAGAGACCAAGGAGTAGTCATACTACTGTGGGAGATCAGCTCTCACTTTGTCTCCCAGGGTACTCTTGAGGAGGGAGAAGTAAGAAATATTTAGATAGAAATATAGAGGAAGAGAGACAAATAGAAACACAGGATAGCCTCCGGAGGGCCTGGTCAAAACCCACCAGCCCCTTCTGTCTCTGATAAATGGCTTTTAAAGGAATTCCAAGAGGTTGAGCAAAAGACACCCCCCAGCGCAGCCAAGTGCTGATAACAATGCAGGTGGTCAAGCCATCCCCTAGTGCAGCCCTGCTGTGTAAAGCAAGCTCAGATCTCACTAGGAAACCTCTGTAGGCTCCCACAGGTCCCTCCTCTTAATTTTTAAAGGGCTCCTCAGGCCCCTCAGATAGACTTAAGCCTGTCTTAGGTCATTCTCCCTGATTATTACTTCCATTACCCGTCATAGATATATGCTTTCCATTAAGCATACTCTGTATTAGGTTGGAAGCCATCAGGAGAAAGTTGCCCATCTCTGGCTCTTAGCCTCTGGCGGGAGGGGGTACTGAGCTTAACTGGCCTAGGTTCCTATTGCACTTACAACCACCCACAGCAATCTCTATAGCTCCCACACCTCACAGTACAGGAGTAGAGGATGATAAAGATTGCATATATTTTTTGAAATGGGTCTTAAGATGTCTATAACAACCTTAAGCTGTGCTAAGCTCTTTTCAAAACTCTTGATGCAAACCGCTTCAGATAAATTTCATCAAAACTTAAGGATTCCGTTAGCTTCACCAAACTCTGGTTCATTAACATCAACATAATTCTAGTATAAACATTACATATTTACAACTATCATGACTATTTACTATATGTATTTAGACTTCTTACAAACCTACAACACTATAAATATTTAAACTTACATTCTATAGGACTACTTTATAAATCTTAGCAAACATCTAGAAGAAATCTCTGAACTGAAATATTATCATTAAACATATTTTACACCATTTATTATACTTCTTAAAAACTTATATTCAAGAGCAAACTCTATTTTACAAACTTCAGCATATATCTAGAAGAGATTTCTTAACATCTAGGAGAAATTTCTTAACTAAACTATCAACAAGACAAGAAGTACTCAAATCATTTCTAAAGTTCAGAGTTTATAGTCAGCTTTGATATCATTCTGAAAGTTCTCCTCACAGTTGTAACAGCCTAATTCATCAATGGCTCTCCCTCAACCCTGGGATTTAGGGAGTGCTGTCACTGTAGAGTTGTAACACTTGCTGCTAGGGAGCTGTAACACTCTCAGGACAATGCCACTCCTCCAAAGTCACTTTCCCATTGGCTCTTGTAGCTGTTCCAGAACCGGTAGGAGTGTGCACAGTGCAGGTTGCCAATCAGGGGCTGTCCCTTTGCCCAACTCATTGCGGCTCCCCCTGAATACTTCACTTAGTTGCAAAAGAAGCCTCAACTCAGGGCGAGGATGAAATTACCATTTTGAGCTGCTGTAAAGCTCTTAGAAAAAACTCCCTGCGCTGCTATTAGGCACTATCTTTCTCTTAAAGGAGCCTGCATTGATTTGCCACTAGTCAGACAAAAGTGGTGTGGCTCTGAGCTCCATTCTTTTCAGGTTTTCATTGAAGCTGACATTCCTCTGTTCCACCAAATTCTCAGTCAGCAAGCTTTTAAGGGTACAAATTTCTCCCCTTTTTAATTTTTAAAGCTTCTTTTTTAAGTTTACCATGATCATTTTTAATGATGTCAACGTTTCTCTCTTGAATCTTAAGCACAATTCAATCCTGTAAGTTTTTTTTCACATCCAAAACAACTTCTCATTGTAAGGACCATTTCCCCTTGTTTTGTAAAGGGTTTCAAAATGTCTTGTTGATAAACAAGAGGCAACAGTTTGGCTGTTCTTAGTTTGGGGAAGTAACTCTAACCTTTCTAGCAGCACTTTGGCGGGGGAGACTTCATTTTTAGCTGAAAAAAACAGTGTTTTGGGGGAGTACCCCCATTTTGATCTGAAAAACTACATTTCCCATAGTGCATTTCCCTATATCAGCCCACTGTTACGAATGACCTTCTGGACTACGTTTCCCATAATTCCTTTGGGGTCTGGGAGCAAAATTCTGGTCCCCTTTACAGGGTTTGTTTTTACATTTCTTTTGCTTTTTGCAACGGAAGATTTGAGTCAAGATTTTTGCTTTTTTACCATGGGAGATCGAGAGATTTCTGTTTTCCCTGAGCTGGCATTGATAGGTATTTTTCTTTCCTGATACTGTCCCCAGAGCTCAGTTGTACCCGTCCACTTGCTCGTATTCAAGCAGGCACTTTTGTGCCTGAAGCAAAATTCCTTCAGGACCCGTTCTTCTGCTTTTACTGGGTTAGTGAAAGAATGAAAGCACTTAAAATGAAGCTTTTTTCACAGCCCTTTCAGAAAGATTCTTTCCCAGATTTTTGTCTTGTCCTGGCTTGTCTCCTCCCCAGACACAGAGTCCCTGATACTGCAGCTGCCACCCGCAGCCAGCAGCCCCTCCAGGTCAGGGAGGAGTCTGCCTCACTTGGCTCTTTGAAGCTCTCTGCCTGCACTTTCCTGAGTATCTATGGCTAGGTTCTAGCTGCAGGTGAATTTCTGGCTGCTCTTTTTCTAATATTAGCTTGAGAGATACAGGACTAGCAGAGAGGATTTGCCTAGTTCCAAGAGGTCTTTTTGTTTTTTCTTACATCAAATCACAAGTGATTTCCCATAGATGTTACTTCCAGGTGAATTAAATTTTGTCCTAACAGAAAGAGAAATTTGAGAAAGACCTGAAAAGCTTTTTTTTTAGAGAGAGATTGCTAAGTTTTTTTTTTCCCAAGAAAGCTTTCAGTTTTTGAGAGAGAAAGACTACCAAGTTTTCCCAAGACTTCTGTTCTCTAAACTTCTGACTTCAGGGCCAAGAGGAAACAGACCCTGTTTTAAAATGTTTCCTCAGGCACTGCTGGCAGAGCAGAGGGTTTTGTCTCTCCTGCATCTGCCTCATGGAAAACTGTTTCCTCTACCACTTGGGACTATCCCCAGGCCAAAAGCTTTCATAGGAATTTTTCCTGCCCATTTTTTTCTCCTCTTTGGTAAATTTTTTTCCTCTGATTTTTCCCAGTTTGGATTCCTAGCCCCATCGTTAGAAAAATAGTCCTCTGTCTTGTTGCTTATCTTATTCTAAGTTTTCTTTGTTATATTACTACATTCTACTTTTCTACATGAAAAGTTTTTCTACACGATATTCCTACACTTTCTTACTTTTTTCTTAATTTTTATAGATAGAATTTTAAGAGAGAGAGAAAAAAAGAAACCTCGAAAGAGAGAAATATACACTGCAGCCTCACTAGGGCATCTTTCAGCCCCTTTCACTCCCGAAAATAGATTACTCCCACCTTAATTTCCATAATCAGGCATGCCCCAACTTCCCACAGGGACCTCTAACCCCCTTTCACCAAGTCCAGGTCCCTGTTCCCGTGCCATTTGTGGGAGACCAGCTCCCACTTTTTCTTCCAGGGTACTCTTGAGGAGGGAGAAGTGAGAGAGGGAAAGAGACAGATAGAAATACAGAATAGCTTCAGGACAGCCTGGGTCAAAACCCACCGGCCCCTTCTGTCTCTGCTAAATGGCTTTTAAAGGAATGCCAAGGGGTGGAGCAAAAGACCTCCCCCCAGTATAGCCAAGTTCACACCATTCCAAACACCTGATAACCATCCACATGGTCAAGCCATCCCCTAATGCAGCTCTGCTGAGTAAAGCAAGCTCAGATCTCACTGGGAAACCTCTGTGGGCTCCCACACAGTTTTGAAATAATCTCTGAGAAGAAACAGGAAAGCCTAGTTATTCCAGAATTTTCAGTGGCCTACAAGCGAACTTCCTCAGCACCCGGCTTCAACAGAAGCTTAATGGTCTGTCAAGGCTCCACAGAAAACTGAAGATCCATGTTAGAGAAGATGCACCAAGAGAGGTTTGCACCTATGTTTGCAGGGCAGAGTTGCCACCCTGGAGGATGTCAGGGAAACTCCATGATGTAACTTACAAAGTGTTTCAGAGGGAGTGGGGGATGGAAAGGGGAAAGGAAATGAGAGAGGATAAAAGGGAAGAGAAGAGAGGAAAATGGAGGAAAAGGAGGGGTAGCATGGGTAGAATGGGAGGAGAGGAGAGAAGAGGGGCAAAAAGATTATAAATAGAGTGAACAGAATAGCAACCTCTTCCCCAAAAAAATAAAACAGCATGTCCACTTCAAGCCTTATAATGTGACTTTATTTAGAACAGGGTGATTTTTAGAGATAATTTAGGTAAAGATCTCAAGAGGAAACCTTCCTGGAAGGCCTGCAAGTTAGTTCAGCAATGGATGACCTTGTTGCCAAGTCTAATGACCTGAGGCTGATCCCTGAGAATGACATTGTGGAAGGTGAGAGTTGGCTTATTCCCAAAAGTTGTCCTCTGACCTCCACATAGACAACATAGTGCATGCTATGGATTGAAGAGAATACTCAAAGAAGAGCATGTGTAAAGGTCCTGAGGCAGAGGTAGCTTGAGTTCACACAACAGGAATAGAAGAAGCGGGATACCTGGAGCGGGGGAGAAAATGAAGAAAGGTTTGTGAGAAGGAACATTATTCACTAGCATTATTCTACCTTCACTCACTATTTTCAGTAAGTGAGGATGTTCCCTTCTTCAGAGTCTGTATTCTCTGAGTCCTCTACCCTGGAATGATCTTGAATACCTTTGATTGCCTGGCTCTTTCAAATCGTGTTTGGGTGTCAGTTCACATATCTCCTTTATTTGTGCCTGGCATTAACATCCTATTTTTAGCATTCATTGTACAAAATAATGGGTTTTATTATGACATTTTCATGTAAGTATTTATGTACTTTGATCATAGCCCCAATTTTGTCCCTTCCTTTCACCGCTCTGCCTCATGACTAGTCTCCTTCATCTTCAGAATTGCTGGAGTATATAATAAAAGAGTGAAGTCTGGGACGATGGCTCAGTGGTGGTCAGTTCTCAGTATACAGGTTGGGTGCCTGACAACCAACTATAACTCCAACTCCTCAGGACTGGATGGTTTCTTATAGACTCTGCAGACACTTTCACTCTGATATGCATATTCCCACACAAAAGACACACATAAACACATAATTTAAATAAATAAAAGAGTAAGATGAAGGAGATGAGAAGTGATGGGAAATTAAGCAGTTGTGGTTGTATTATGTATTGTGATCTGTATGTGCTACATACACATGTGTACATATGTGCACACACATACAGAGACCTCTTCCTCATTCTCTCTGTGCCTTATTGCCTTGAGATAGGGACTCTGACTCTTTTGCTGGAGTAACAGAGCAGGTCCACTGTACCTAATGCTGGTATTACAGGGTCATGGATTTGTATCCAGCATATTACTTGGGTTCTGGGGATTCAATCTCTGGTACTAACTGAGCTATATCTCTGCCTGACTCCTAGAGGTTACATCTTTTAAAAATATTACTTTCACAATTAATTTACTGTGTCCCAACAATATAAGATAAAAAATTATCCACTCATGTATTGATGTATTAATCAATCACCCATTAGGAGGCAGGCATTGTTTAGGATGTCTCAGGAAGCAAAATAGACAGGGTTGTTGTCCTCTTGGAGACTGCAGTGTATCTAATGAAGCTCGGTTGTGGCATGGTTGAGAAGATAATGAAGGCCCAGGGAAAGTAGGAAGCAGTGCAGGGAAACAAATCTAGCTACATTTGTGATGGGCTTTGAAAAGACAGATGCCTTTCTCAGCCTTGATGCAGCTGGGAGGGGCTTAGTCCTGCCTCAACTGAACTTACCAGGCTTTGTGGACTCCCCATGGGAGGCCTTACCATTTTGGAGGAATGGATAGGGGGTGGGACAGAGGGGGGAGGCAGGGGGAAAGGGAGGAGGGATGGGAGGGGGATCTGTGTTTGGTTGTAAAATGAAAAAAAAAATTAAATAAAAAAAGAAAGGAAGAGAGGTTAATAAAACCCAGAATAGTACGCACTAGAAATCACTTTACAGGACCAAGGATGTAGATCTGCAGTTAAGTGCCTGGAGTGCCTGAAATGCCCAAGGCTCTGGGTTCAGTCTGCAGCACTTTGTAAAGTAGATGGGGTGACACATGCCTGTAATACCTCAGGAGGTGGAGGCAGGAGGCACAGAAGTTCAAAGTTACCCTTAGCTACATAAATGAGCTTGGAGACAGCTTTGGATACTTAAAACTCTGTCTCAAAAAGAAGCCCTGGTGCTGGAGAGATAGCTCAGCAGTTAAGAGACTTGCAGAAGACCTGGAGGCAGCTCCATGACTCCACTTCTAAGGGATCTGGTGCACTCCAGTGCCCTCTTCTGGCCCCTGCTGGTGCCAGCCATGCACACAGTGCACTTCTATACATGGTGGGAAACATTAATAAATACAAAATAAAAATAAATCTTTCATTTCCCCCACAAAAGTAAATGTCCTAATGAAAGCCATTATTATATATAATTAATATATACTGACAAAATAAATAAAATTAAAAAGAAGAAAAATAAATCACTTCTTCCATCAAGTATTCTGAGTTCCCAAATCTTAGATTAGCACCTCAATCCTGTCACAGCACCTCATGTGGGTCCTATTGGAACACACCCTGTACTGTATTCATGCATTTGTCTTTTTCCTGTCTCTACAACACACCATACCAAAGTCAATGGCATGATGCATAGCAGAGAGCAGGTACCCTGTACATTTATTAAATAAACTTATTTATCATAGTGACCTCTCAGTGTTCATGGAGTATTGACAATAGGGCTTCTTGCAAATACCACACTATTTTAAATCCAACGTCCCTTCTATAAAATAGTGTAGTAGTCATATATAACTTTGCTTGTTTTTCCACAGACTTTAAATCATTATTATATTAATTAGGATATCTAATGCATTGTAAAAACTATGTAAATAATTGTTATACTGCATTGTATAGAAAATGTTGACAACAAAATGTTTGGGTGGGAGCTCCACCTCAACCCCTGGCACCCTGGCATCCCTATACCCAAAGAGTCTGGAATGTTTGGAAGGAGTCTGGTAGAAGATCCACCTCAACTCCCCTCCCCATCTCTTTCCCTAAACCCGCCCCTTCAAAGCCCACCAAACACAACTCCTCCCCAATAGAGGCTCAAGACCACTCCCACAGGGAATATAAGCTGCATCCCAGAAAACAGACACGTGGTTCTTCCAGTCTCATGGATTCATCTCCTCTCTGAGGGGCTCGAAATCACCCATGAACACTTTACCCATTAAACCTGGGCTTTTCCAATTCGGTCTGATTCGGTTTGCTGCATCAGCAGAGAGGCCTTCAGGGTGTAAACGACTTATCAAAATGTCTATACAGGCTCAGTATATATGCAATTATTTTCCAAATATTATGATCCCAAGTTTATTGGAATTTGTGAATTTGGGATGTACAAATAAGGAGGTACCCTGGGCGGTGGTGATAGCACTCAGGAGGCAGAGGCAGGTTGATCTCCGAGTTTGAGGCCAGCCTGGTCTACACAACAAGTTCCAGGACAGCCAGAGCTACACAGAGAAATGCTATATCTGTAGATAGATAGATAGATAGATAGATAGATAGATAGATAGATAGATAGATAGATAGACAGATAGATAAAGTGAATAAGGAGGATGAACTATATTGCTGACTGTCATCATATTTATTATTGTGCAAATTTACTAATTATATAAACCAGGTTCCTTATCAGGATAGTATTTATCTACCATCTTGTGGAAATTTCTTTGTTTTAATCTGCTGAAACTTCAATCTGGTCTCTTATTGATGAAATTTTTTTCCTTTCTAGATTGCCATAGGGTCCTCTATTTAAACCATAAAAACATTTGTGCAAATACTGGAAAATTATATTGTATTATTGTGACAGTTTAGTCAGATTAAATATTGCACAGTGTCATGAAAGTAAAAGTTGGAGATTATAAATGTACTGTCAGAGATATTAATAAGGAACAAAATATCCATTCAGGCTCCCATCACACTTTATCAGCAGCCAGAAGCACGGCACATCTTTAGATAATTGTCACCACAGTCATATTGCTCAAGACAGCTGAGAAAACATCCTAGAAATGAAACTCTCTGATCATTTCATTTATTGTTATTGTGGGAGGGCAGTGTCCCAGTGTGTGGAGGGAGATGAGTTCTCCCCCTCCACAGTGGGTTCCAGGGAATGAATTCAGATCATTCAATTGTATGGAAAGCACTTCCACCTGATGAGCCCTCTCACCAGCCTGGAATTAAGTTTTAATAGATTCGTAATTTACATTATCTAAAACTGAACAACCAAATTGAACATGAAATAAATCAAAATGTCATATGCAGCCAAATACCAGCATCTTTCTAGCACTGACTGGTGCTGTCACTTTAAAAACCATCTTTCCATATCCCCAAAACATCTACTACTATAGAATTTCTCTAATTACACCCTAAAAGGTTAAATCTTTGGTATCAGTGGCTGAAATTATGTGGCTGGTTTCAAGTCTTCAAGTCCATTACAAGTTAATGTATATAGATGTTTGTGAGTTGTCTATCACTTACTTGTAAGTTAGCAGTCAGAAGGATATGCAAACATGGTAGGCTGATTCTAGTGGATTTCCTGTCCTGAAAGGAGTCAGTTCAATTAGGCAACACAGTGACTGTGGTTCCCCCTCCTCTAGCCAGATCTTCCTAAAGCATCTCCTTCCCTTATTATGAATGACCATCAATTTCCACATTATACAATCAGCAAAGCAACTGCCTAAGGTTATCCCCTAAGATCACACAGCAATTACATCAAAACCCTAAAGTCCCAGCATCTGATATGCAAAAACTGATTAGAATAATCAGACTTCGAGAGTCCACAACCCAAAACTTCACATCCCTGGCCCCAAATTCCACCTTGCCTCATCTCAAATATCTTCCACCCTCCACACAACATTCACACAACAGATCAAAGGGCAGTGAGTGGCTTCTCCAGCTCCTTGCCTTTGTCTTATACTGCTGCGGATATCGTTCTTTATAAATAAAACACTGATTTAGCCTTTGCTAGTACAAAACAAAAAGAGGTTTCTGGGCTACACACTGCTTTGATAGAAGCATAGACCCACTATTTCTGAGAGCTGATGACTCCCAGAGCTGGCAGAAAATGTACCACCACCATGTTGGGAAGCTGAAGTGGGCGGAGCCAGCAGCCACAGCACCATTTCAGTCTCAGAATGGTGCAGTTTAAAGCAATAGGCTCAAGGTAATATAAAAAATAAGCCACGTAAAGATGGCTACCACACAGAGAATCTGATTATGTTCTCTTTGATATTTGTAACTGAAGAAAAACATTTGATTGCAAAAGCTGTTGAGTTATGCCAAAATATATATTTTAAAGTTACCTTGACTTCAAAATTTGGATGTAAGGATATATTGCTTTGGAAAGGAGGCTCTGCTTTTGTTTCCACAGAAAGCCAGAGGCTATGGATTTGTTCCACATTAAGATACATCAGGTTTGACCAGCCAAGAGCCTCTGAAAAGTCTCCAATGACACCATTGCCCAGATGATCCAACATCCAAAATGGTTTGAAGACAACTGGCTCAGACAATACAGCCTCATGGACTATTCCATAATCCTAAAATTTTCTTTGTGTCCCCATAAGATACAGCACCCCCCTCCAGCAGGAAGTAGTAAGAAAAGCTACGCCCAAATTCCCAAATTATATGTAATTTTACTATGTTAAAGTTAAAACCTTCCTTTTTGAAAAAAAAGAAAAAAAAGGGAAGTGCTGTGGATATCGTTCTGTATAAATAAAACACTGATTGGCCAGTGGCCAGTCAGGAAGTATAGGCAGGACAAGGAGAGAGGAGAATTCTGGGAAGTGGAAGGCTGAGTGGGAGAGACACTGCCAGGTGCCACCATGACAAGCAGCATGTAAAGATGCTGGTAAGCCACAAGCCACGTGGCAAGTTATAGATTTATAGAAATGGATTAATTTAAGCTATAAAAACAGTTAGCAAGAAGCCTGCCATGGCCATACAGTTTGTAAGCAATATAAGTCTCTGTGTTTACTTGGTTGGGTCTGAGCGGCTGTGGGACTGGCAGGTGACAAAGATTTGTCCTGACTGTGGGCAAGGCAGGAAAACTCTAGCTATATAATACCATAACTAAAATTCCATGAACCCACAGAGAATGTGACATTATTTACATTTGTAGTTTTCCACATTAATTATCCTGAAAATCTCCCTGTCAACACCTGTTGTCCAAACAAAGAGGCATTAGGTACAAAGAGAAGCATATAACACTTGTTATCCTAGAATTATGGAAGCTGAGGCAGGAGGATTGCAGTAAATTCCAGGCCAGACAAAGCAATAGTGTAAGACTCTATCTAATGTGTGTGTGTGTGTGTGTGTGTGTGTGTGTGTGTGTGTGTGTGTGTGTGTGTGTGTGTATTTATATATCCAGTATAGGGGCTGGAGAGAGGTCTCAGCAATTAAGAGTACTAGAGCTCTTGCAAAGGATCCGGATTCAATTCCCAGGACCCACTTGGCAGCTCACAACCACTTGTAATGCCAAGTCCAGGAGATTCAGTGCCCTCTTATGACTTCTTCGGGCCCTGCATGCATGAGGTGCCCAATGTACATGCAGGCAAAACACCAATACGCATAAAAAGAAAATAAATCATATATGTGTGTATATTGTGTATCTTTTACATATGTTATAATAGCAATAATATTAACAGCAGATGAACAGAATGTCACTTCTGTCATACTCCTGTCTACAACGAATAATATAAACCTAATCATGAATATACATCAGTCAACAATCAGTTTATATTATCTAAAACTGAACAACCAAATTGAACGTGAAATAAATCAAAATGTCACATGCAGCCAAATACCATCGTCTTTCTAGCACTGACTGATGCTGTCACTTTAAAAACCATCTTTCCATATCCCCAAAACATCTACTACTATAGAATTTCTCCAGTCTCACAAAAAAAAAATACTTAGCTGGTAGCTTTTTCTATTTTATTGTTTTATTGCCCCCTTCTTTAACATCTCTTTTTTCCTTCTCATGGCCCTATTTCTAGTTTCATCTGCAAGAAAATTCTTAGCCAATATTTTACAGTAGTGAGAATGAAATCTCAAGATAGCAGTTTTCAAAAGTCTGGTGAATGTAAAGATAACCCATTATTTTAAATATGAAAAGCTGAAGTTATTTTAATATTTTATTTTATGTATATGTGTGCTTTGCCTGCATGTATGTCCGCATACTATGAGCATGCCTGGTATCTACAGAGACTGAAAGTGGGTGTCACATCCCCTGGGACTGGAGTTACTGATGGTTGTGATCCACCATGTGGGTGTGAATGGAACCCAAATCTTCTGGAAGAACAGCTAGCGCTCTTAACCACTTTGCCATCTCTCCAGCCCCCCTGAATCTTTTGAAATGTCATGGTTATGAAAGAAGATTTTAGATTAAAGAAGGGTCAGAGAGAGATAACAATTGTGTATATGTAAAAATTTTCAAATAATAAATAAAATTTCATTAAACTTTAATAAAAAGAGACATAACAAAGGGGGTGGAGATATAACTTACCCTTAGAACACTTGCACAGATTGTATGAGTCTCTGAAGCCCTGTATTCATTCTCAGCATGGAAAGAGAGAGGTGGGCAGTGAATGATGCTAGACCAGACCTTCATTTATATCTATGAAGAAGACCTTAGGGAGACAATTTAGAAATGTGAGTAAAGTCTGCAGATTAGAAAAGAGTAGTGTTAACGTCCCATTTTGGATAATTGTGCTGCACTTTTATAAGCCTATGTCTTTGTTTATGAAAAATACACACTAATTTAAGGATAAAGGAGAACTTATTCTCAAACAGATAAAATATACACATTTATAATTAGATATAATTATAAAGTAAACGTGATGATGTTAAAATGAGGAGAATCCATGCAAAGCTTATCATTAAAATTGTTTTCACTACCTACAATTATTCACAAGTTAGGTTCAAAATATCTATGATCATTCCTCCTTGTTCTAGATGTCTGCCCCACTTATCTTAAAGAGAGCACACAATAAGATTTAAATCAAAAAAGTAACTTCACTGTGATTCCAAAAATAAACCTGACAAGATTCTTCAAAGGCTGCTACCCCAAACATCTTAAGGACCAATGCCCTAAAGGGATAAGTGACATCTCCACACAAGCTGCCCTGTTGATACCTACCCACTTGCCAAGCACCACTGCCCGTTATGAGGTATCCGTAAAACATGCCTAATTCCATCAGAAGTCATCACCAGGTCGGGTGCTGTGGTACACACTCACCTCCCAACACTCAGGCAGGCGGATCTCTGGGAGTTTGAGGCCAGCCTGGTTTACAAATCGAATTCCAGGACAGCCAGAACGGTTATCACAGAGAAACTCTGTCTCGGGGCGGGGGGGGGGGGGCAAGCGGAGGCGGGAGATGGGGGGGAATGCGGGGGGGGGGGAGGCGGGGGGATCATTTCTGCAGGATGCGATATGGCCACAAGAGGGCGTGCTAAAATTACTTTTTTTTTCTAAGGACGAATTTCCAGCACCTCCTTGGAGGAAGATGTGGGGGAGTTGCACCACTGAGATATCTATCTTCAGGTTTCTCCTCAGCTTCCTGATGGGACAAAAGGAAAAGACTTAGCAAAGCGCAGGGTGGTGGTGGTGTAGGCCTTTAATCCCAGCACTCCAGAGTCCGAGACAAGCGGATCTCTGAGTTTGAGGCCAGCCTGATCTACAGTGCGAGTCCCAGGACAGCGAGGGCTATTAAACAGAGAAACTCTGTCTCGAAGAAAGGAAGGAAGGAAGGAAGGAAGGGAGGGAGGGAGGGAGGGAGGGAGGGAGGGAGGAAGGAAGGAAGGAAGGAAGGAAGGAAGGAAGGAAGGAAGGAAGGAAGGAAGGAAGGAAGGAAGGAAGGAAGGAAGAGAGAAAGCGCCAGGTGGTGGTGGCGCAGGCCTTTAATCCCTGCACTCCGGAAGCAGAGACAGGTGGATCTCCGAGTTTGGGGCAGCCTGGTCTACAGAGTGAGTCTCAGGACAGCCAGGGCTGTTACACAGAGGAACCATGTCATAAATAAATAAATAGATGGATGGATGGATGGATGGATGGATGGATAGATAGATAGATAGATAGATAGATAGATAGATAGATAGATAGATAAATGATAAGACTTAGCAAAGCTAGAAAGTCTTCAAAAATCCAGCTTCAGTGTGAGCTGCATGCATTACCAGCCCCCTTTGCCTTGAAGTGCATTAAACTCCCCCACACCTCTCGTTCTTGTTGACCTCCGTCCCTTCCCCCAACACCTTGGCCCCAAACAGGGTTTCCCACTCATGGGTAAGACTGATGTCAGTCATAATCACAGCAGCAGAATATGGCAGTGCAATGAGGCTGAAGAGATGAGTCAGTGGTTAAGAGCACTGGCTGCCCTTCCAGAGAAGCTGGGTTCAGTTCCCAACACCCACATAGCAGCTCACAACTGTCTGTAACTCCAGCCCCAGGGGATCTGATGCACTCTTTTGGCCTCCTCCAGCACCAGGCACACACACGTGGTGCTCAAGCAAAACACGAAATATTTGCATAATAAGTAAATAAAATACATGACCAAGGCAGTGCAAGAGCCCCATAGTGGTGAGAAACATGCTGGCAGAATGTCACCTCCCTCAAGGAAAATTTGAATACTAACAGGAATCTGTGCCTTACCAAGCTGCTGAAGGAGGATACAGAAACCTTCATCACTTCTGAAATCACACCACAAGTGCCATGGGAGCCTGGTCTCCCCCAGTGTGGCAAGGAAACAGAGTGAGTAGGAGTTGGGGGGAATGTGCATTTCAGAGCTAAATACTAAAGTTTAGAAAACCACTGAAAGGTGCCAGCTGAGAAGGAGATGACAGAAAACAGATCATACACCTCGGGGGCTTGGCAAGTCACCGGGGTTATCACAACCTAAGAAGTTCCATAAAGCAGGGGTTGTGCATGCACATCTATAATCCCAGTACTTCAAAAGCTGGCCGGTCCAAATTCAAGGACCACCTGGGCTACATAGTGAACTCAAGGCTAGTCAGGAACAGACAGTGGAACCCTGTCTCAAAAGAAAGTAAAACGTTAACACAATTGTAAAGCAAGTTGCTTACTCTTTTCTAACTGCCTTTACTCCATCTCCCCAAAGCATACTCCTCCTTGTTTTAAAACATAAAGAAAAGATAGGTTAGGACTCCTGGGACAATTGGTACTATCAGGAGGTCAAAATCTACTAAAGAAAAATTAATCTTTCAGAATAATACAATTAAAATATCAGGTGCCCACCATTTATTTGAAGAGAAATTGACTGCTGATGTGATTACAAACTCACTCTTTTTTTTCTGTGAGCCCCATGTAATAGTAAACACCAGTACCTGGGGGTGGAGGTCCAATGTTCTAGGTCACAAACACCTGGAGGGTAAGGAATGTGTGTCGTTCATCCAGGAGCCTGGATCAACTGTTATTTGGCTACCTGACATTTGCACATTTCTAGCATCATGTGTTCTGAATGAGTAAGTTCATAATTAATTATGAGTTGAGAGTTAGTCTGAATGTTTTTTAAAGTAATATGCCACTTCAAACTGACAAACACCAATCACACACTCGACTCTGTAATTCAAAATCATTATTTAATCCCAATTAAAACCACATTCCTTAAAATATAGGAAGACAAATAGCCACAAACAGTACACAAAGACAGTCTTTGTGAATGAACTTTCTTCTACACTAATATTTGACTTATCATACAGCTTGTCCTTTAATTAACTTGAAAGACCTCGGTCTATAAGAATACACTATAGGTATTGGTTCATGCAGAAAAGTGGTGTGATATAACAAACAGAAACATCCACGGATTGCCAAAATCATCACAACAGTTTTTATAGCTAAGCCACGTTGTGCAGTTCTTGTCCACTAGGACATCAGCTTGTTTTTCAAGACTAAAATCTGAGTGTTCCATTCCCTGTGACACTTTTCTCTTTAGAGACATGCTCCTGTATTCCGGGAGATCCTTCCAGTATTTCTCTCTGCCCCGCCCCCTGCTATGCCACTACAGACATGAACCACATCTAGAACATCCATTTGTCTGCTCCCCTATTTCACCACTCTCTTCTACAAAAGATCCTGGCTGTATTTGACCTTTTGGCTCCGGGTTTGATAACATAAAATCCCTTGGCACCGTCTGTATATTTGTATTTTTCCCTACTTGTGTGTTATGTTTGTCCACTTGCTGCTCCTTTTTATTGTAGCCTTGCAGCTGATTCTCCAGGGGAAGTTAAAGCCCTGTCAATCTTAGAACCAAGGCAGACGCTTGAAGCCTGGTTGTCCAGTAGAGGGAGCTCCTAATCAGTGCAGGGTGAGTCTCGCCGCTAACTTCCCCAAAATGCAAGCCGGCACTCAGCTTGCTGGAATAGTACCCCTTACTTCTCAAGAAAACCTGTCTTTTGTCCAGGCCAGCTCAAGTAACTGGATACAACCGGTGACGGACAGGTGCTCAGCTACAGGTGTCCTTCCAACAAGATACATGTTCAGTTCATAATCTAATATGCAGAAAGGGCAGGATGATAGTAGCTCCTGCAGCACGCATTAAATGAGGTGCCAAATGCCTTCAAAATAGAAATTCTTGTTTGAATTATAGAAAACTGGATGTGCCGGGCGGTGATGGTGCATGCCTTTAATCCCAGCACTCTGGAGGCAGTGGTAGGAGGATCTCTGTGAGTTCAAGGCCAGCCTGGACTATAGAGTGAGTCCCAGGACACCTAGGGCTGTTAGACAGAGAAACCCTGTCTCGAAAAAAAGAAAGAAGGAGGGAAGGAAGGAAGGAAGGAAGGAAGGAAGGAAGGAAGGAAGGAAGGAAGGAAGGAAGGAAGGAAGGAAGGAAGGAAGAAAACTGGATGTGAGCTCTATGCCAAGTGCTTACCTTTGCTTTAACTTTCTAAACAGTCTGTGATGTAGAAGCCATTATTTTCCCCTCTTCACAGATAAGGGGCCTGAAGTTCAAAGAGACTGATAAAATTTTTCTATTCACATAGGAAATAAAGGTTCAAAATCTATCTTAGTTGATTCAGAGCCATTTACTGTGCTCTACTGCTTTTTGTATAGAAATGCCAACAGCCATTCTCCAAGGATGAGGATAGTAAATAGGATTCACAGGATTGCTTACTGGATATAAAGCCTAGCCACCTTCCATCCCCAAGACCCACACAGTGGAAGGAGAGACCTCTGTCCTGCAAAGCATGATAGTATATGCCTATAATGAGAACGTTTTTGAGGGACAAAGAGATGGGATCAGCAGGTAAAGGTGCCTGCCACCAAATCTATCAGAGTTGAATCCCCAGGATGCGCATGGTAGAAGGAGAGACTGACTCCTGAACATTGTCCTCTGACCTCTCTACTTATGTGCCAGGACACAATCACATACAGAGAGGAACAGACAGACAGACAAGACATGAACGTAGTTTAATTAAAAACAAAAAAGAAAAGAAAATGTGACTCACATAACAAGAGGGAAACCAGGATTGGTATTGGAAACCCAGAGCTGGTGAAGTCATGGACCTTGGAGGAGTACTTACAACCAAACCACTATTGTCTCTAACAATCTAAATATTTGTCCTTATTTCCACAGATAAGTGGAGACTTCACCTCTCATTCAAAGAAAGTTTAATTTGCAACAGATGGAGACCATGACAGAAAAAAAGAAAAACCAACAATCAATCAAAATGTGGAGTTGTGGAGCCCTGGCTTAATAGATAGATATCTCTACAAAATAGCTCCGGCACCTAAGGTCAGGAATCATTGTAGAAGAAGGGAGCAGAAACATTGTAAGAGCCAGGGTAACAGGAAGTTTGCTGTGAAATTGTGTGTCCTAGGGATGTCAGAAGCTACACCCATAAAGTCTCACCAACATGACCACCTAAACATGAACTGGACAAGAATGACAATAACAGATAATGTCAAAGTAGACAGGGAAAAGACCATAAAAACTGAACCCCATGCAAAGAACTATGGGCAAGTAAGGAATGCTGAGAGCAGGAGAAATATTCTCCCCCAGGGAAGAACATACCAAGTGATTGTCCAATAACAAATTATCAGCCCTGAAAATATGCATACGAGTAACATTATACAGACTGAGTGGGTTGTATTTAGAACTATATATGTATACATATATACATACATATACATATATGCATGTAACAACAATAAATGGGAAATAGGCTATAATTTTGAAAGAGAGCAAGGAGGGTTATAGAGGAGGGCTTGGTTGGAGGAAAGGGACATTATATTATAATGTCAAAAGATAAAATAAATATTTTTAAAAAATAGGAAATTTCCCATGTATAGTGAGTGGTATATGCCTATAATCCCAACAATCTTGGAGTGGTTGAAAAGATATCTCAGGGGTTAATAGCTGATTGCTCTCGCAGAGGACTCAAGTTCAGTTCTCAGCATCCACACAGTGGCTCAAAACCATCTGTAATTCCAGTTCCAGGGTATTGGATGCCCTCTTCTAGCCTCTTCAGGAGCTAGGTGTGTATGCAGTGCACAGACGTGCATGTAGGCAAAACATATATATATATATATATATATATATATATATATACATACATACATAAAATAAAATTATTTTTAAAAAACATCACCAGTGTGATGGCCTAGGAGATAGAAAGTACCTGTCAATGCTACTGGTGACCTGAATTTAATCCCC
This sequence comes from Peromyscus maniculatus bairdii, assembly GCF_049852395.1. Classification (NCBI taxonomy): domain Eukaryota; kingdom Metazoa; phylum Chordata; class Mammalia; order Rodentia; family Cricetidae; genus Peromyscus; species Peromyscus maniculatus. Next base: position 54,424,891 of record NC_134875.1, read on the forward strand.
AGGACCCATGCAATGGAGAAGAGAACTGACTCCTATAAGTTGTTCTCAGACCACCACATGTGTGCCATGGCAGATGTGTGCACATGCACATGTACAGTAAATAAATAAATGTAATTAAAAAATTTAAACACGATTTAGAGGTGGAAGCTAGAGGACCATGAGTTTCAGGTCATCCTGGGCTACACACTGAGTTGGAGGACAACCTGTGAGACCCTGTCTCAACAAAAGGAACAGGAAATATGGTCAAATAGGATACAACAACATGGGTTGGTTACTGAATGGCTCATATTTTTAGAAAGCTTGTTCACATGTCACCTAAAACTGTATTTCTTTGTGCATGTGTATGAGAGTGTGACTGTGTGTATGTGTGTGTGTGTGTGTGTGTGTGTGTGTGTAGTTGGTAGCTGTTCCAGCTTTGACCTTGAAGCACTGCCCCTAGTGAGGCAGCAGTAACTGCTACAGCTGCCTATGACCTGCCCCTGGGGCATGGCCTCTTTGGACCCTTAAGACCTGAGAGGCATATGTGCTGGCTCTCTTGGCTACCTTGTGATCCTGGATGCTGGATTGCAGACCAAGTCAGAGTTCTCCAGATAACCACGTTGGACTGCACCTCACCTCTCCCATATCCTGTAACCAATCCCTCTACTGGTTGTAAGTCATCCCAAAATAAACCTCTTTTAACTATCAGATAAACTATGTGGAATTGCCTCATTAATTGCTTCTCTCTCTCTCTCTCTCTCTCTCTCTCTCTCTCTCTCTCTCTCTCTCTGTGTGTGTGTGTGTGTGTGTGTGTGTGTGTGTGTGTGTGTGTGTTCAGAGGAGGACGTCAGATGTCCTGCTCTACTGCTCTCTGTCTCATTGCCTTGAAATGCTGACCTCTCACTGAACCTGAAGCTCACCATTTGGGCCAGGTTGGCTGGCCAGTGATCTCATAGGATCCACCTGCCTCCACCCTACAGTGCTGAGATTACAGGAACATATGGCCATTGCAGATTTTTGTGTGGTTGCTAGGTATTCAAACTCACATACTCATACATGCATAGCAATCACTCTTACCCACTGAACTATCCCCTCAATCCTTGAAATTATAGGTCAAAGACAGTATTTGTTCACAGATCATTGCATCTTTCGACATTAATCTGTGAGGCTTTAATTTGCAGTGGATGATAATTAACACAGAGACTCACAACTGGCCAAGATGCAGAGAATAAGAGGCTGTAAAGTACCGGTAAGCCACAAGCCACGTGGCAAAGTATAGATTAATAAAAATGGGTTAATTTAAGATAAAAAAAAAACTAGACAACAAGAAGCCTGCCACAGCCATACAGTTTGTAAGCAATATAAGTCTCTGTGTGTTTACTTGGTTGGGTCTGAGCGGCTGCGGGACTGGCAGGTGAGAGAGATTTGTCCTGACCATGGGCCAGGCAGGACTGCAAAAAACTTCAGCTACAATTATGTGGTCCAGAGGCAGAGAATAACTATAAGGAAACATCTTTGGCATATATCAGGGTGACTGTATATATAAACTAAAAGTGGCTGTGACAGCCTGCACAAAACATTTGCAATCCCAGCAAGGAGAAGGGAATTGGGCATACCTAACCACACCTAACCATGGGGAAGTTAGTGGTTGTTAACTGATGGGAAGAGATGGGTTCATTTTCTCTGAGACTGTGGCCCCTGGTAGGTCAATCCTGCTCCACTGAAAGACTACACATTCAAGCATATTTGGGGCAGCACAAGTTGGTTGTGAGGTTTTGGGTTGTTTTTTTTTTAAGGACACAGAGTTGGCTGGATAGGGAAGGACATTGAATCTGAAAATAAATATATGTTACTTTTTAAAAGACAGTCTTTGTGGTATAAACCTGTAACTCCAGCACTAGGAAGACTGAAGCAAGATCATGAGCTGCTTAGTGAAACCCTGTCAACTAAAATAAAATAGCCAGAGAAGCAGAACAGTTCCTTCCATCTGATTCACTAAATTAGCCTGAGCAGCCTGTGTATATAGCCTGGAAAAGGTGCTTAGACCCATCACCATAGCTTCTTTTAAATTCACCACAGCCTTGCCTCTAAGCATCAATCCCAGTCATCAAGGCTTATTTTGGACCAGTTACGGCCTTACTCTTACACTAGTTACTGCCATGTAAAGTTTGTGTTTAAATCAGTTACAGTCTTGTTTTTGTTTTGTTTTGTTTTCTGGGACAGGGTTTCTCTGTGTAGCCCTGGCTGTCCTGGAACTCAGAGATCCACCTGCTTCTGCCTCCCAGGTACTGGCCTTAAAGGCATGCACCACCACACCCAGCTGCAGGCTTGTTTCTTAGTGTCTGTCACAGCAATCACTCTGTTAGGCAACCAGGGCAAGTGCTTCTCTCCAGCCAAGGTGGAAATACTTGCAGGGCCATGTAGAATTTGTTGAGGCTTAGAATGGCCAGAAGTCTGGTACACGTAGTCTTAGCTAAATATGCTTGCATACTTGTCTCAAGGCATCCATGGAGTATTCAAGACAGCTGTTGATAGCGTAAAGGTAGTCTGGCTGGCTGTTTAGACTAACAGTCCTTTTGCTCAGACAGCCAGGTCGGCAAGAGAAAATCTAACAGCTATCAATTAGGGAGCCACATTGCCTTATTCCCACAACATCTTTACTTGTTTATGGGGAAATTGACACCAAGAGTGCTTACAGATATCAATTTAAAGAAGTATCATTACTATCAGTAGTGAGAACCTTTACAGATGCTTGGGGGCAGGGACAGTGAGGTGGCTTAGTGAGTAAAGCCACTTGAGGCCAAGCTTGGCAACCTGAGTTCCATCCCTAGGACTCACATGGTGGAAGGAGAGAAGCAGTTCCTGTAAGTTGTCCTCTGACCACACATGTGCCTTGGCTCGTGTACACACATGTACACATGTACACAAACACACAAATGAGTAAATCAGAAAGGTTTGCGACCAAATTATTGCAGTTCTCAAAGGCTAAAACCCTGGGTCTCTCTCCCTCTCCCTCTCCCTCTCCTCCGTCTCCCTCTCCCTCTCCCTCGTCTCCTCCGTCTCTGTCTCCGTCTCCCCCTCCGTCTCCGTCTCCCCGTCTCCGTCTCCGTCGTCGTCTCCGTCGTCATCTCCGTCGTCGTCTCTGTCGTCGTCTCTGTCCTCTCCCTCTCCTCCGTCTCCCTCTCCCTTGTCTCCTCCGTCTCCTCCGTCTCCCCCTCCGTCTCCGTCTCCGACCCCGTCTCCGTCTCCTCCTCCGTCTCCGTCTCCCCCTCCGTCTCCGTGTCTCCGTCTCCGTCTCTGTCTCCGTCGTCATCTCCATCGTCGTCTCCGTCGTCTCTCCGTCGTCTCCGTCCTCTCCCTCTCCCTCTCCCTCTCCTCCGTCTCCCTCTCTCTCGTCTCCTCCGTCTCCTCCGTCTCCGTCTCCGTCCCCGTCTCCGTCTCCTCCGGCTCCGTCTCCGTCTCCCCCTCCGTCTCCGTCGTCTCTCCGTCGTCTCCGTCCTCTCCCTCTCCCTCTCCTCCGTCTCCCCCTCCGTCTCCCCCTCCCCCTCCGTCTCTGTCTCCCCCTCCGTCTCCGTCTCCCCCTCCGTCTCCCCGTCTCCGTCTCCGTCTCCGTCGTGTCTCCATCGTCTCCGACGTCTTCTCCGTCGTCTCTCCGTCGTCTCCGTCCTCTCCCTGTCCCTCTCCCTCTCCTCCGTCTCCCTCTCCCTCGTCCCCTCCGTCTCCGTCTCCTCTGTCTCCCCCTCCGTCTCTGTCTCCGTCTCCGTCTCCTCCGTCTCCGTCTCCGTCTCCCCCTCCGTCTCCGTCTCCGTCTCCCCGTCTCCGTCTCCCCGTCTCCGTCCTCATCTCCGTCCTCGTCTCCGTCCTCGTCTCCATCGTCTCCGTCGTCTCTCCGTCGTCTCTCCGTCGTCTCTCCGTCGTCTCTCCGTCGTCTCTCCGTCGTCTCTCCGTCGTCTCCGTCCTCTCCCTCTCCCTCTCCTCCGTCTCCCTCTCCCTCGTCTCCTCCGTCTCCCTCTCCCTCGTCCCCTCCGTCTCCGTCTCCCCCTCCGTCTCCGTCTCCCCGTCTCCGTTTCCGTCGTCATCTCCGTCCTCGTCTCCATCGTCTCCGTCCCCGTCCCCGTCTTCATCTCCGTCTCCTCCAACTCCGTCTTCGTCTCCGTCTCCGTCTCCCCGTCTCCGTCTCCATCCTCATCTCCGTCCTCGTCTCCGTCCTCGTCTCCATCGTCTCCGTCGTCTCTCCGTCGTCTCCGTCCTCTCCCTCTCCCTCTCCTCCGTCTCCCTCTCCCTCGTCCCCTCCGTCTCCGTCTCCCCCTCCGTCTCCCCCTCCGTCTCCCCCTCGGTCTCCGTCTCCGTCTCCCCGTCTCCGTCTCCCCGTCTCCGTCCTCGTCTCCGTCCTCGTCTCCATCGTCTCCGTCCTCTCCCTCTCCCTCTCCTCCGTCTCCCTCTCCCTCGTCTCCTCCATCTCCCTCTCCCTCGTCCCCTCCGTCTCCGTCTCCTCCGTCTCCTCCGTCTCCGTCTCCGTCTCCCCCTCCATCTCCGTCTCCGTCTCCCCCTCCGTCTCCCCTCCGTCTCCGTCTCCCCATCTCCGTTTCCGTCGTCATCTCCGTCCTCGTCTCCATCGTCTCCGTCCCCGTCCCCGTCTTCGTCTCCGTCCTCGTCTCCATCGTCTCCGTCGTCTCTCCGTCGTGTCCGTCGTCTCCCTCTCCCTCCCCCCCCCCTCCCTCTCTCTCTCTCTCTCTCTCTCTCTCTCTCTCTCTCTCTCTCTCTCTCTCTCTCTCGTGCGCGTGTGCACACAAGCATGTGCATACCTTCAAGTTTTTATTGTTTTAAATTTGTTTTTTAATTTACTCTTCTCTCATACAATACATTCCAACCACAGCCCACCCCACACCTCTCCTCCGTTTTCTAAGGAAGCAAAATGTCATATTTTTGCCTGCCTGAGAGTAGTTGTCATGGCTCTATTGCTTTCATGTGCAAGTTATCTAGTTAACCTCCAAGGGTAACTAACTGTACTGGTGTATCTGCCCCCCCCCAGGATGTCTGAATCACATTCACAGTCATTTCTTTATGGAGAGAAGGGAAGCCAATGAGAAGAGCCTTCCATGTTCCTAAGCAAGGCCCCCACGAAGGCATTTTGCAAGTCTCACAAACCCACTCCCGCAAACAACCCAGCAGAATAGGAAGTCACAAGTGGAGGCTTTTGCCAGCCCAACCAAGATCAAGGCTAGTTTTGCAGATGGTGTAACTGTTGGTCTCCACCTCGTTTCTGAGTGGAGCTTGATATAAAGTTTACACAGCAAACCTAGCCCAGGAATGCATATTTCAGGGGCTCCTTGCCTATGGCTATTGAAGAAAACGAGAGGGCTTCAGTGAGGCTGCAGGCCAAGCTCACTGCTTCTGCTTGGGAGGCTATCCTAAAAAGCTCAGGTTTTTTTTTTTTTTGGGGGGGGGAGTTGTTTGTTTGTTTTGGTTTTTTGTTTGTTTGTTTCTAGACAAGGTTTCTCTATGTAGTTTTGGTACCTGTCCTGAAACTCACTTGGTAGTCCAGGCTGGCCTCGAACTCACAGAGATCGGCCTGGCTCTCTGTGATTAAAGACATGCGCCACCACCGCCTGGCAAAAGCTAAGTTTTAAGGAGCCCTGGGACACTAGACAAAAGTAAAACTGGCACTGTAAACTGTGATGCCATGTATTTGTGTTAGTACAGGGGGCAATTAAAAGCTAACTCTCATGATATTTCCCCCTTCCACATTAGCATGTCTTTTGGTGTTGTTATTATTCAGGTCTTGTTCAGGCAGCTATATTGTTGAGGTATTCATGGATGTTGCTTCCCTGTCATTTGTAGGAGACACAATCTTGAAGCAGACTTACTGGTCCTCTGGCTCTTACAATCTTTCCACTCCCTCTTTTCTGCAGACCCTGACTGCAGCAAGACCATGAACCCAGACGTGACCCTCAGCAGCAGCTTGGATGTACATGACATCCTGGCTCTGGGTGGAAACACAGGCCACGAAGATCAGGATGGCTCTGGTTACCCCAGGACCCCCAGGCACCAACAAGGCCACAGGCTGTAGCCCCAACCCCAGGCTCCCATGTAACTTTTGGCGGCAGCACAGACTCTAGCTGCGGTGGGATCACAGACCCAGACATGGTCCTTGACAGGAGCCGGGTCTGGATATCACCATTGCCCCAGGTGGCAGTGCAGACCACTCAGATCAGCACGGCCCCAGTGGCAGCATAGCCCTCGGACACTAATGTGACTCTTGATAGTAACAGGAACCTGGGACATCAACACAGACCCTGGCTGCAGAAGGGCCATTGAGCCAGACATAGCCCTCAGCTGCAGTTCTGGTCCAGACGTCACCATGACATCGTAGCAGGGTAAGCCACTCAGATCTGCATGGCCCCGGATGTAGGCTGTCCCTCAGCCACAAATATGGACTCAGGTGTCTGACCTGACCTCGGACATCCACACAGCCCTCAGTGGCAACATGGACCATGGCCTTCAACACAGACCCTGGCTGCAGTGGGACCCAGACATGGTCCTTCATAGCAGCCCAGGTACAAATGTCACCATGGCCCCAGGTAGCAGCACAGACCACTCAGACAGGCATGGCAGCTCAGCCCTCAGACACTAACGGGGCTCCAGGTGGCAGCCCAGACCCCAGGCCTCTGAGTGGCCCCTGGTGGCCACTCGGAGCACGGACTTCAGCACGGACCCAGAGATAGTCCTTTGCAGTAGCCTGGGTCTGGATATCACCATGGCCCCAAGTAGTGGGCAAAGGTCACCCAGATCAGCATGGTCCCAGCAGTAGCCTGGCCCTTGGACAAAGAAGTATCTTTGATGAGGACTGAAAGATACATTTATCTGTGGACATAAGGATAATGTTCAGAATACAGTTAGAAATTATATATAGTAAAGTGGGCCCGACCCCTAAACATCTACAAGCAAATAATGACTGTTAAGAGAAGAAGAAGTACTCTTCCCCAGGAATGATACCCCGAATTGGTTATTCAGTATCAAATGGTCAGCCCTGAAATAGTATACATACAAGCAACACTAAGCAACTCAGAAGGTTGTATGTATATATTTACACATATATATGTATAGCAATAATACTAATAAAGGAGACCGTGAATTTGAAAGAGAGTGGGGGCATGGAAGGGACTAAAGCGGGGAGAGGGGTGGGAGAAATGATATAATTTTAAAAATTGTAAAAAAGGAAAATCACATGGTACCCCAAAACAGTGTACAGTGCTTTATATATTGGTTAAAAATGAAATTAAAGAAAATATAAATTACCTTTTTTTTAATTTTTAAAGTTCCAAAAAATTATACGGGTATGGATATTTTGACTGCATGTATGTCTAACACCACATGTATGTCTGGTGCCTGCAGAAACCGGAAGAGGCTGTCGGAACCCCTAGGAATAGAGTTACAGAAGGTTGTAAGCCACCATTTAGATGATGGGAATCAAATCTGGGTCCTCTGGTAACTTCTGAGTCATCTCTTAAACCTCTAAACTAAACTAAAGAGAGAGAAGGGGGGAATGATTCTCTGCTAAACTTAAAAGAAAATATTTATTAAAAGATGATATTACAGTGTTTAGAATGGTAAAAGGAAAACAAAAAAATCTTGGACCAGCAATATGGTTCAAAAATTAAATGCACTTGTTGCCAAGCCTGATGACCTGAATTGAATTCAATCCCCAGTACTCATATGGTGGAGATAAATAACTTCCACAAATTGTCCTTTGACCTATACACACACACACACACACACACACACACACACACACACACACACACAGGATAAATAAATAAATTCTTGAAAAGAAAAAGGTCTGGGGAAGGTCCTCATGAAAATCTTATTTAGAACCTCGTCACTCCTAGAGGAGAATATTACCAGTGGGAATTCTAGACACAGAAAGCTTAGTCATTAGGGTGGTGGCGAGTGGACTCAGTACCCCTCACTTCCTCAGAATCAGTCTCTCCTGCCTGTAAATGAAGGAGAATATTGCACACTATTCAAAGAGGGAGAGACATTCACACTTACTATGGTACCAGGGTCAAAGTCTGCTCCTACTTGACAGAAGCCTGAGGTTGGCTTTCTCTTTCAGCCCAGCCTCATTCACACATTGAAGGAAACCTTTATTTTCTTCTTGCCCCTTCCCTCAATTTTTTTAAAATCCATAAAACTTTCAGACCTTATTAAGCCAACCAGATACTGTATTTGAATTAGCATTAGGGGACTCCTGAATTCAGAAAGCAAATGCTTACAGGAAATAAAATTGCCTAGTTAGTTTAGAAAATATAGTCTTTTTTCTTCTTATTACATATTTATTATAGAAAAAATTCATAATCCAATCATATATATTATCACTGAAAACATAGTCTTTTTTCTCCTTATTACATATTTATTATGAAAAATTCAAAATCCAATCATATATATATATAAATATCACTGAAAACAGTCTTTTTCTCCTTATTACATATTTATTATAGAAAAATCAAAATCCAATCATATATATGTTAATCACTGAAAACAGTCTTTTTTCTCCTTGTTACATATTTATTATAGAAAAATTCATAATCCAATCATATATATATTATCACTGATAATCTTCACTCAGGTGCTTTACTTTTTTCCTGTGTATGTACTGTTGTCATATTATATAAATAAATAATATCCTGAAATCTGTTTATATTCATTTTTGAACAATAAATCATATTACTAATATATCTTTGACAATCGTCTAACTTTAAGTTATTTTAAAGGTAGGTAGGAGATATGATTTTAAAATCTGTGCTTCCTTGTGTCTTGCAGTCAGAAATGGTGTTCTTTTTTTTTTAAAGTATTTATATTTTGTGTGAATGAGTATTTGCCTGTATGTATGTATGTATGTATGTATGTATGTATGTATGTGTACCACATGCATGCCTGGTGTTCTCCAAGGCCTGAAGATGACACCATATACCCCTGGAACTGGAGTTACAATTGTGAGCTGTGGTGTGGGTGCTGGTAACTGAACTTGGATCCTCTGCAAGAGCAGCAAGTGTTCTTAACCTCTGAGTCATCTTTATAGTCTAGAAACTGTGTTCTTTAATGTGATGAGTAAAACATTGTAAATGTGAAGAGAAGATGCTTTTTTATTAACCTCACCCATAAGACTACTTTTTTTTCAGTGCAAGGGATTGAACCCAGTGTGTTGGGAATGCAAGGCAATCACTCTATCACTGAGTGACATCCTTATCCCAAGACTGCCTTATATTTTATCAGCAATTTCATACATGCACAAAATGTGTTTGGAACAAACCCACCCTCATTCCCTATCTTTCAATTTCCTTCCTTAACAAGGTAGAAGGAAAGACCAACCCCCAAAAGTCTTCTGACCTTCATACATGCACCTATTCTTATACACGCAAATTAATTAATTAATAGACTGTGAAGAGATCACCCTCCCTTCAAAAGGGCTAGCAGATGGCTCATCAGGGGAAAACATAAGCCTTACACGCCGGGTGACCTGAGTTTCATCCTCAGAACCTATAGTGAAAGGACAAAACAAATTCTGACCTCCACACCCAGGCCATGGGACAACACACACACACACACACACACACACACACACACACACACACACACACACTAACAACAATAATAATAATAATACTTTTTAAAATAATCTTTTATCAATACTGCTTCTGCTGTTGCTGCTTGTTTTATTTTTGCTATGTAGAGCCCATGCTGGATTTGAATTTGTAGCATCCTCCTGCCCATGTCTCAAGTGTTGTGATTATAGGAATGTACTGTTACTTCAGTACATTTGTTTTTTAGGTTGAGGTTCATTAATTTTTAATTTTATGTGTATGGATATTTTTCCTGTGTGCATGTTCATGTACAACCTGCGTGCCTGGTGCCTGGAGAGGCCAGAAGACAGTATTGGATCCCCAGGAATGGGAAATGCAGAGACAGGGGCGGGGGTGGGGGGACTGCTGGGAATTGAAGCTCTGATCTGCTCCAAGAGCAGCCAATGCTCTTACCCACTATCTTTCCAGCCCCTGGTTTGAGTATTTTCATCTTTGGTTTGATTCATCAGACAGGTAGTTGTACTGAGGTACATCCCCACCACTGCTAATGAGGATGTGAAATGTTACAGGTGCTATGCAAAACAGTCTAGCAATTTCTTAAATAAATAGAATTATCAAATAAACCAGAACTTGTATATTATGCAAATTAATCACAAACAGGTGTTCAAACAAAGTGTCTGCATAAATGTTCATAGCAGTGCCATTTAAAATAGCTTATCTGTACAATAGAATTTTATTCAGTCAATGAAAGGAATAAATATTACAACATGAACACATGCTAAGCAAAAGATGTCACTTAGAAAATCACAGGCACAGAGAATCACATATTGCATGATTCCATTTACACTTTGCTCCACCTTACCCTCATGGGATATGTTCTAAAACATCTCCTCTAAAACAATGGATGCCTGAAACTTCATATAGTACCAAATAATATACATATATATATATATATATACATACATATATATATAGTATTTTCTAAATACACACATGAACCTGTAATATACACACATACCCTAATAGGTTAATAACAATAAAATAATTATGGCATTATATAAATAAGAGTTATGTAAATATGGTTTCTCTCTTTCAAAATTTATTAATGTGGGCTCATATTTATGATTTCATCACAATTGAAGTCTCACTTTGAATGGTAATTTTTCTCCTCAAATTCTTTTTAATATTTATTTTATGTATTTATTATTGTATATGTGTGTATGATGTGCTTAAGGGGGCACCAACAAGCCACAGCACATCTGTGGAGGTCAGAGAACCAATTTTTGGAGTCAGTTCTTTCCTTCTACCTTGGGACATGGGGATATAACTCAGATCACCAGACCTGAGCAGCATTGCTTTTTACCCAGTGAGCCACCACCTTGCCAGTCTTCAATCAAGTTCTTAAACTCTGAATATGGAGACAGGCCAGAATATGGCACTGTCTTCATCAACAGCTTCTCCCGGAATTTCATTAATACTTTGCAGTGGAAATCTATTTCTGAATCCAGGTACCTATACTTTTGTCTTATGCCATGTGCTTTCCATATACAAGCTTAATTCCAGTTCCATCCCACTTGTCACACACTTTGGCTGGGACATTTACAGTTGGAGTGGCGACAATAAAACTAGTGTGAATTCCTGTTTTCTTCTGCACAGTTTCCTAGAAAATGAATTCTTAGCCTCTCTCTCAGTAACTTGAGCCCCTTCAGCACGAAGTCTTTTTCTTAGTTCAGGATTCATCACCATGGTGTGAGAAAAATGGCCCAGGGGTTAAGGGCACTTAAGAGTGCTTCCATTATGCCTGGGTTAGATTCCCAGCACTCACATCGTGGCTCTGATAGGATGTAACTCATCCTAGAGGATCTGATGCCATCTTTTGGTCTCTGTGGGCACCAGGCATGTAAGTGGTGTACAGACATACATACAGGCAAAACACACATATGCATAAAATAAAATTAAGATTAAAATGTTTTTACCTTTTTTGTGTTCAAAAATAATGGGATATATTTATACTCAGTTTAGTTTTGTAAACTATTGCCTTGAGAGTCCACCCTCCCTCAGTACTAAATATTTAAAACCTTGGCTAAGATCTTTCATGCAGCTAAAATCAGAAATCCGACCGTGAGAGGAAAAGATAGCTTAAAGAGAGGGAGAGGATAATAAAATACATGCTAGAGAGGCCCACAGAAATCCACAAAGATACCCCCACAAAAAGACTGCTGACAATGGTCGAGAGACAGCCCGAACTGACCTACTCTGCTGATAGGATGGCCAAACACCCTAATTGTCATGCTAGAAACCCCATCCAAGGACTGATGAATCCGGATGCAGAGATCCACGGCTAGGCCCCTGGTGGAGCGCTGGGAGTCTAATTAGCGAGAAAGAGGAGGGTTTATATGAGCGAGAATTGTTGAAACCAGGGTTGGATAAAGCACAGGGACAAATAAACAAACGAATGGAAACACATGAACTATGAACCGAAGGCTGAGGGGCCCCCAACTGGATCAGGCCCTCTGAATGGGTGAGACAGTTGATTGGCTTGAACTGTTTGGGAGGCAGCTGTGCGTTGGTGCCGGGTCCTGAGCTCGTTGCATGAGTTGGCTGTTGGAAACCTGGGGATTATGCAGGGATGCTTGGCTCGATCTGGGAGGGGGGAATGGACTTGCCTGGACTGAGTCTACCAGGTCGATCCCAGTTCTCGGGGGAGACCTTGATCTGGAGGAGGTGGGAATGGGGGGTGGGCTGGGGGGAAGGGAGGGCGGGAGGGGGAGAACAAGGGAATGAATCCGTGGCTGTTATGTAGAACTGAATGGTATTGTAAAATAAAAAATAAAAAAATAAAAACCTGAGACGTGAACACGGAGGTGGTAATTGGAGGAGAGAAGGGAGTGAGCAGTCCTTTCCTTCCACCTTGGGATCAGCTGATCAAATTGAAGGGTTTGGGCCGGGGGTATAAAGGAGGGAGTGCGGGTGCAGCCAAAATAAAAAGCACATCTGAAAATTCCAAAATGTGAACCAGGATCTTGTACGCTAATTAAAAGAATCATTTTTAAAGTGGAAGAAGTGTCACCTGGCGATAGTGGCTCCCACCTTTAATCTCTGTGAGTTCCAGGCCAGCCGGGTCTACAGAAAGAGTTCCCGGACAGCCAGGGCTACACAGAGAAACTCTGTCTAGGGCATTTAAAAAAAAAAAAAAAAGTGGAAGTCTCCCATTGGGCAGTTTGGCTCGTATCTATAATTTCAGGCCCTAGAGCACCTAGGAGATTGAGGCAGGAGGATTGTGCGAGTTCCTAGACAGGCTGACAGCCTGCATTACAGCGTGAGATCCTTTCTTAACAACAAAAATATTCTGGGACAATCTGTAACTCCAGCACTAAGAAGGCTGAGATAGGAGGAGCGCTCTGAGTTGAGGCCTGGCTCTACATAGGGAGTTCCAGGCCAGGACGGGCCACAAAATGAGATCCTGGTTCAAAAAAAAAATTTTTTTTCATATACTACCCTTCTTTTGAAGGGATCCAACATTAGTAAAGACAGAAGGGACCATTGAAATGTGAAGTAGGAAAACAAAGTCCTTTCGATTTCCATATAAACCTGGATGTTAATACACGAAGTCCGCAGGAAAGAAAATGGGCTGGGGGAAACCGCTGAGGCTTCAGCAGCCCAGCGAAGTTGCTAATATTTCTTGCCTTGGGCACTGCAAAGGAAAATCCCCCTCAGGACTAAGCGACTTACTAGTGTAGGCTGAACTGTTTTCACGCAGCGTCTACTTCACCCTTTGAACCAGAGGCGGCTGGCAGCGGTTAAAAAAAAAAAAAATTCTAGGTTCAGAGAGCTTCCTCTGGGTTGAGTTCCAGTTTGTGGTCGAAACTGAGAATCCCAAGCTGCACAGATGCAAAAACAAAATCAGAAAGAAAAAAAATCGAACCTTTTTTTCTTTTTTCTTTCTTCCTTCCTTTCTTTCGATAAACTGGCGGCAGAGGACGTGTAAAGAAATATTTAATGCTCCCAAGAATGTTCATATTACAGGGACCCATTGTTTTCCAGTACTTGACACATTTGAGGAGCAAGGTTACGACTCCATTCCTTCGTAGAAGCTCGCTCCACAGGCACAAAGGGACCACTGAACAATTTCTGGGTCTTATCTCCAAATGCCCCAAGAATTGCCTGCCTCCCTCAGCACCACTTCTTTTTCTGGGATCATTTGCGGGCTTTCTCCCTCCACAAGTTTCCTAAGGAGAAAATCTCCATGGAAAGCACCTGGCTTTTGTATAGAAAAGTAAATTTTCCATTTCTGAGTGTGTAACTTGAAGTCAAAGCGATCTGATTTTTTTTAAAATATAATTTTAAAGACTGTGAAGTTAGGGAATTAGAAGTTTCTTTTTTTTCTTTTTTCTCCGTTTTTTTTTTTTTTTTTTTTTTTTAAAGAGAGAATCTCATGAAGCACAAGCCTTGAACCCACTATGTAGCTGAGGCTGGCCTTGAACTCGGGAATCTCCTGCCTCTGCCTCTCAAATATTGGAATTACAGATATTCAGTACCACACCACACCAACTCAGAAGACTTGTGAACTGGCTTCTTCAGATCCAAGTATCTAAATGTCTGGGGAATTTTATAGCTAAATTTCATTTGTATATATAATCTAAAAGTGTAATAAATATATTTGTCATTTTAAAAAGGAATTTTTGGCTAAACGGTGTATTTTGGGGATTCTGTTTAGTGTATGAGAACTGCCAACATCACTCCTTTTGTTCGCTGGGACCATTATTTAGTATAGTAAAGGTTAATTCAACATAAGCACTGAATTATCACAACAATCTCATAAAACGACTACTACTCATCCAGTACACAGGTAGCTTACAGAAGATAATTTATATCCCAAGACGGGTGGCCAGGAGCGGTGCAAAGTGTTCTCACAATATTCTGAGTAGCACAGAAATTTCAACTCGTGAATTGTTTTAGGAATTTCAACAGAATGTGTCCCTGCTGGAGATGACCAAAGGTAACCAAAGCCAGCTAGAAACAGACACGGGGGGTCGGAGGGACACGATGCAGTCAGGACCTGCCCTATTCATTTCTCTCCTTGTTTCTGTGCAAACTAAAGCCGTAGCTTAGAAACCCAGCACTACTTGATCCCAAACCTCCGGTTGGAAGCGATTTCTTCAGATAAAGCTCTGGTGCAAAGGGAAGGGACCTAGACCGAAGCAGAGCCTCAGATCCAGGTTTGAAGTCCCCCTACAACACACACACTGCCTGGAACATCATTATCTACACCTTTGAATTAAGGCATAAGTTATAAAGTGAACGAAGGGCTCTCGTTTGTGTTTAAAAAAAAAGTGAGGTTGTTAATAAAAGTGACTGTAAAAGTAGGACAGATCGTGTGGTGACAAACACAGGTACTACAATTATAAAGTATTTTAATATTAAGAATATTAATACACCCTGAAGCACTTGCACACATCTTTTGGAAAATTATACAGCCGTTTTAAATTTGACCCGCCATTTTCTAGACAGGGGGGAATGGAAAAATAGTCCCAGAAGGGAGGGGGGAGCGGGAAGGGCGAAGGGAGAGGCAGAGCACTCTCCCGCCTTTAGAGTTACTCAGGAATTCAAATTAGGCGCGCTTTTGGTGTAAGCGAAAACACGGAGCAAGTTTCTACAACAAAGCACCCTGCACTAAGAGCAAGCAACCCAGGCAAAAGCGTGTTAAGAATTTGGCAGATTTCTTAATGTACTCTGGCGCCGGTTAATTCCTAAAAAAATAAAAATAAAAAATACGAAGCTCTGTGAGCATTTGAAGGGGCGCACAGGGTTTCTTACAAGGTGTCTCTGACCTAAGCGCACCGCACCAACCAGCGCCACCCAGGAATTCGCTGCAAGTTCTTCTGCAGAGGAATCTCGCTATGCTCTGGGAAAGCTTCGTGAACTCTGATTTTAAATGCACCTCAAACAGCCTCCTGCCTAAACCTAGGTCCAATTCAGACTCTAGGTGAGAGCACTGCGAAATCAAAAGTCCTCCAAAGCCAGAAAACGGACCCATTTTTGTTAGGATGTCGGTTCCCAATCCCTGTTTCAATGTCTTTTCCTTGTGGGAAGTAGATGACAAGGGGCCGGTGCGTGCTTCAGAACATTGGAAATGGCGTTAGGAACATGGGATAAATACTTCGGGTTTTACGAGCTGATGCGAACTCGTAGCCACTAAATTGGGATTCACAACCCTGTGCAGCCGGGTTTTGCCGCTAGGGCACCCGGACAGAGTTCAGAAGTCAGTTAACTAGTTGCAAATGGAAGCAGATCTCTTCGCGCAGTGAGCTCAAAGTCTGACCGGCACTAACGCCGGCGCCTGATCACCCGCGCACCCCCTACAGGTCCCACCCACTCCAAATCGACAGACTCCTATTTCTTACAGGGGGCGTCCAGCGGAAGCACACCACGTAAAATCTGAGCCCTACGTACGAGCGACAGTATATAAGGGGCGTGACTCCCAGCCGAGAGCCACTCTGGACCGGGAACGGCTGCTGGCAGCACCTCTAGCCTACATCTCCGCAGTGTCTCAGACGCCGGCAAGGAAATGGCAGAAGCCAGCGACTCAACCCACTGCGCTTCAGCCCACAGCGCTCAAACTGTGGAATACCTCAAGTGCAGCTGCCGCTACTGCACTGACTTCAACAACTTGGAAGGACCAGGACCAATGAAGGAGGAAACATTTCAGGGTAAGTGCCTCAAGGAGAACTTGGGAAGGAATTTTTTTTTTTTTTTTTTTTTTTTTTTTTTTTTTTTTTTTGGCGCGCGCCTCCCAGCCGCGACACCTCCCCCTCCCCCGCGCGCCCTTCTCCCGAGTTCGCTAAGCCCGAGTTAAGTTCCCTCCGCGCGCGCGCGCGCGCGCGCCAAACGGACAAGCACCGCAAAGCTCGACGACCTTTATGGTCGCCATGGCGCCTTTAGAGTAGCCCTCACTCTTCCTGTCCTAGCACCCTCGCTCCAACGCCCCCGGTTTTTCTTTTTGGCTTTCTCCCTTCTCCAGGTTCACAACCTAGCTTGAGCTCGACGATTTTGGCTGGCGCAGACTTTGGGGAAAATACAGAATTCGATACAACTTACTTCTCCAACTTCGGAGCTGGCCAGAAGGAGGATTTGGGTAGATACCACTGCGAACTCCTACAGGGAACTTAATTCGGGCTTAGGGGACGCGGGGGAGGGGGAGGTGTGCGCGGGGGAGCGGGAGGTGTCGCGGCAGGGAGGCGCGCAACAGGTGCAGTCACCGCCACCCCTCTAGAGGGAGTCCCTCACCTTCCCTTTCCTGTGCGCAGTTTGAGCGCCAATGCGCTGGTCTTTTTGTTTGTGCTTTTCCCCTTCCCCAGACACTCAGATCACCTTGGCCTCGACATTTCTGGAAGGAACAAACCACCAGGAAAACGCGGGATTCGAACCCGCCAATGGAGAAGCAACTGCCCCTGTAGCCGAAGCACCGCAAGCCTGGAAGGGGGTCGAAAACCTTGAGCTTGGAGACAGCTTCCCGAAGCCCAACAACATTCAGCAGGAGAAGGAGGCAGTTGCCCCCATGCAGCAGCCCCCGCCGCAGTCCCTGCCACAGCCCCCTCTGCAGCCGGGGGTGCGACCCACGATTCAGCCTCCACTGAGGCCCTGGGTGCAAGCCCCGATGCCTCCGGTGCGGGCCCCAATGGCCAGGGTGCAGGCCCCAGTTCAGCCTCCGGTGGCCCCTATGCAGCCTGGGGTGCATCCTCATCCTCAGATGCATCCTCCCATGCAGCCCGTGCCTCAACCGAAGCCCCGCCGCTACCGTATCTCCTTTACTCAGCTTCAACTGCGGGAGCTGGAGGCATATTTCCAGCGCATCCAGTACCCGGACCTGTTTGCTCGGTGAGCGGGTTATTTATTTATTTTTTCTGCGGGTGGCGCCTAGTTCGCTGGCGGGCTCGGGGCTTTGCTGGGTTGTAGCTCTCTAGAGGCGGGAACCAGCTAGGGGACGCCAAGAGCCTGGGATCCATCTTAGAGAGTGCGCACCCGCCAGAATTGGCGGCAGGCGGGGGTGGGGGGGTGGGGGGGTTGCAGCTCCGGGGTGGGACGACAGGGGGGCGGGAGGAACCGGGGGGGGGCGGCCTAGGGCGGGGGGAGGGGCGGGGAGAATGGGGAGGGACGCAAGGAGCTCGTTCCTGGTGGAGAATGAACCCGCTTTACTTAAAATGTTGGTTGGGGGCGGGGAGGAGAACACACGTTGAGGCAGGAGCTCAGGGTGGAGCTGGAACCCGCTTTACTTAAAATGTAGGTGGTGCGTTCAGCATAAGTTTTTTCTTTTTTCTTTTTTTCTTTCTTTTCGTTTTTTGTTTTTTTTGCAGTTTGGTATTTTTAAAATATTATAGTAAAAAATTACTTTCCGCATTTAGTGAATTTTAAAACCCTTTGATTTTTGCGCGCTAGATGAGCACCACATTGGGTGCCCTGCAAAGTGCTGAAATTTCCTAAGTCTTTGGGGGAAGAGCCTATGCATTCTAGCCCGGGTGAAATGAGGGACTGGCAGGTGTACTAACGAAATTAGAGCCCCTTTCTGACTTCCAGGCAGCACTCAACCTTCAGATTGGGAACAGAAAAGAATAATTTCCATTGGTCACACTTGGGCCTAAGTAGTTTTGTGCTTCCTTCTTTGAGAGTTTACCTAGCCCTCTTAGATTAAACAGAAATATTCAGGACCAAAGCACCTCCTGTGTTAAAAGAGTTCTTGGCTAGGAAACTCAAAGTCCGGAGTTGAATTCCAAGCAGCAAGACCCTGGTAGGGGGTGGGGAAGTGGAAGTAGCACTTTATGGGTAACTTGGCATTTTGGCTTTTGTACAGAAGAACCTCTCAAGAAAAAGATTGTTCTCGAGGATTATTCGCTGCTGTTTCACAAACAGAAAGTCATATTTAGTTAACTAACTACCAGATAGTCCCCCTTTTTTAAATTTTAAATTGAAGACATAACTTGTGAATAGGAAGCCACCCACTAAATCAAGTCTCTGTATTATAGAAAACTGCATTGGGAGGTGGAGTTAGATTTAATGTACATCCATATCTTTCTTTTTAGCCACAACTCCAATACTAACCATTACTTATTTTCTCCCATCAGAATTAATCTTGCCCAGCGCCTGGGTTTGCCTGAATCCAGAGTGCAGGTTAGTAAATTTTTGAAAAACAATTAAGTAAGATGGGTATTCTAAAACACATTTTAGGTTATGTTTTGTCCTGGGCATTCTCAAGTTGGTGTTTTTCTGTTGTCTTTTCTGGTTTGGGCAAAATAATTCTATATTTTGACTGTGTGTGTGTGTGTGTGTGTGTGTGTGTGTGTGTGTGTGTGTGTGTGTGTGTATGTAATGCTGAGGATTGAAAAGGATGGAACGCTGGGCCTCCCAAATGCTGCATAGCTGGCTACCAAGCTAAATCCATGGCATTTTCCTAGCATATGTAAGGTTCAGGGCTCATCCCGAGCCCTGCAAACAAACAAAAACAGAATTAACAATTTTATATTGTTTCACTAACCTTTGAAGAACAGAAAAGTTATAAATATGTAGTCTGAGATAGGTATCTTTGTAGATTCCATACAACTTCAACTTTATGAAACTACAAATAAAGTTCAAGTAACTTTTCTATTCAGAATTTTTTTCAAATTTAAAGAGCAATTTTTTTAATTGACAGAAAAACTATTAGAAGTCCAAATAATGTGCCTGTTTTATTTTACTGTGATGATCACTATATTTAATGGTAACCTAATTGATCACATGGTCAAGGGTTCCAGAAATGATATTGAAGTAAGCATCTGATTATTTGGAGTCCAAAGGGCAAAGACAATTTTTTATATCTAAGATTTTATTTTCTTTTTTGGTGGTATTTTTAAAATTGAAGTTTTCTGTAATTTGACTGGAAAGTGCTCTCAGGCTTCTTATCTGTGTTAATGTGAAATACCTTTTCCATTTATTGAGGTGTTTATAAATTTTCTATCATGAAATCAAAAAGGTAATATAAAATAAAAATATATAGGGTTATGGGGAAAATGTTAAAAACATAATTATATCAAATAAGTATTTAGTAGAAAATCTAGATAGGCTCCTTTTGTTATAGAGTGGGTATGTGGTAGAAATAGCTGCTTATCTGTTTGGGGGACATATAGAAAACTGCCCCCAACAAAGCTGGCCACTGAATTAGGGCATCTAGCTCATGTTGAGAGGCCAACAAAGCAGATTTTGGGGAAAGAAAAACTTAAGTTTTTCTGAGTGACACGTAAGACACACGTACACACGTGTGCACACACACACACACACACACACACACACACACACACACACACGCAAACATACCAGCTTCTTAAGTTTTCCCAGTCTCTCAGATTTCTGAAGATGTACCAGAAAACCAAAAATAAGGAAAGAAAATGTTCTTAACTGTTTGGAAACACCAACCCTTGAATTTCCTTCCCCCAGGAAACTTAAAATCTTGTAAACACCTTTCTTTTTTTTTTTTTTTTTTTTACAAGCTTTTCATCACCATGGGGTGACAGTATTTCTAGTACAAAGGGGAAGGGAATGGCTGGGTAACTAACTAGTTCAACACTTCTTTACCTTGTTTACCAGATAGTAGCATTACCAGCAAGGACCCCGTACAGTTTATAAGCTACACTTCCATCTAAGGCCCAGAAAATAGTTAAAGAATATTAAAGGGGGAGAAGAGAAATACAGCAATATTTCGAACTATACACCAGGCTTAGTTTGCTAGTTCTGATTTCAGTGGCAGGTAGGGTTTTTTCCTATTATGACATTACTTGTCCAATATCCTAAACAAATCTTTTTCCCTTTGATTGAAGGTTTGGTTTCAGAACAGAAGGGCCAAGTGGAGACAACTTCAGAGGACACATATATACAGAAACATGATTCCAGTTGCCATGAGTCCCCCTGTGGGCTTATACATTGATGATCATTATGGTCCCATCCCTATTGTGGAGGTTATTTGGAAATATCACCCTGTGCTGCCACAGCCCATGGATCCTCTTTTGCTGCCTCTTCCACCCATGCACCCTCCACCATTCAGGGTTCCTGAACCACCTAGGCCATTCCATCCACCTCCATTTCCCTGGCCACATGTGCCACCTAATGTTCAAATGCCCGATGCAGCTATGGGATATGACCCCGCCTTCAATGGCCAGTTTGTAGGTCATACACACTGAAGTCTATATGAAGTTTTTCCAAACTGTTTTCCAATGGGATTTACATTGTTTACAGACATTGTTAAGCATAACTCAGCAAGCACTTATTAAATGAAATGGTGTCCAAAGTTAGTGCCTTATATTCTGTAAAGTTGCAAGCTTATGTTCAATAAAGTTTGGTTTAGCAGCATATTGGCTTTGAGAGTTATATCGGGTTAAGGGTATGGGTGTAAATTGCTAAGGGAATGAAATTTAAGCAGAATATTGAAGAGCCTCTTTTTATAAGATAGTATCCCTAGGTTACTATTTCAATAGGACATGTTTATCATGAAATTTTCCAAGTGTCTGAAGCAAGTATACATGGAGTAACACATTGTCTCTCTGAACATCTCACCCTCTCCATTTACATTACTATTTTGCCCAGGTGAGAGCACATGCATGTGCCAGATGGTTTGGGAGTGTTTCTGAAAAGAAAGCAGTCATTTCTAAGCAGGGTTGTGTTGCCATCAATCAAAGGAACTCACAACAAACCCTGGACTCATTCGGAAACATTCTAGAAAGTTCCTCACCACTCTTTGGGGGGGGGGGTAGTAGCCAATCATCGACCAGTGTCCGAATTTTGTAAATTAATGCTGTCTAACTTGTGGAGGGGGTGGCAACCGGAGTCATTCTGGCTCTGCAGCTCTGCCATTTTCGAAAAATGAAAGCTAACTCTTCAGGACTGGAAAGGGGGCCCAGAGAAATAGATCAGGAGGTAAAAGCACTTGAGATGCAAGCCTGACCTCCTAAATTCGATCCCTGGAACTCACAGCAGAGGGGGAAAAACTAGCTCACCAGGTTTGTCCTCCACACATGCACTGTGGCACTCAGTGCACATCACACATACATAAAATAAACATTTAAAACGTCCTAAAAAGACCATAGGCTGGGAGTGGTGGCTCATATCTTCAACTCCAGACACTTCAAAAGCAGAATCAGACAGTTCTCTGATTTCCAGGCCAGCCGAGCCTATACAATGAGTACCAGGCCAGCCAGAGAAACATACCATAAGATAATATTGCTCAGTTTCCTTACTCATAGGCATGAGAGCTGGTTGCTATAGACTTCCCAGGTAAAAAGCAGAAATTTCACCATATATTTTCATATATATATATATATATATATATATATATATATTACATTAAACCACCTGGACAGAATCCTAGTCCTATGGGTGAAACACTGAAAGGCAATCTGTTGGTTTAATGCTGCTCCCAGCAAAGGATAGCACCCTGGGTGATGTTTTAGAATAATTCTTACAAGACAGTACAGTCACCTCCAGAGTAATAAAAAGAAAATGCATGAGATCATAGGTTCTCTTCTCAGAACTGAAACTCAAAAATTATCAGAATGCTGTTTTATTTATATTGTCTTTATGACAGTCTACCCAGGAAGAAAACAGCCAAAACCATTGCAGCATGAAGGAAGGGGACCAGACTCATAATTTTTAAAACGTTAAACTTTTTAAAGTAAGAGGTTTAAATTTGAATGATTGCCAATTATTTTATGAGCATGATGGTACTATGAAATTATTGTAGGTCCTTCAGATAAAATTGTTGTGTCTATACCAGACTTTCCACTTACAGGAAACTGTCACCAATTACTAATGTGGTACAGTGGTGCACACCTGTGTGACCAGCATTTAGGGACCTGCAGAGGCAACACAGTGAGCATAGTGAGACATCTCAAAACTAGAGAAAAAAAAAAGAAAAGGAAGAGAAAGACAGTGAGAGAAAGTCAGACAGAAGGGGGTATTTGTTCAGGAAAACATACAGTTTAGTGTTTCAAATGTGTATTACATTTTACTTATTTATTCATCTCTCTCTCTCTCTCTCTCTCTCTCTCTCTCACACACACACACACACACACACACACACACACACACACACACACACACACCATGGCACTCAGTGGAGGTCAGAGGACAAGTTGTGGGAATCAGCTCTCTCATCTCACTACCTGGGACCTTCATCTGCTGAGCCATCTCACCCAACCAAATCCCAGTTTTCATGGCTCGCCCAATATTTTTCATTCCTTTCCCCCCCCCCCCTCCACATCTGTGGATTTCAAACATTACCCAAAGCAGTTGTCTATGTAATGGGAAACTTTCCAGCAAGGACAGCATCACTGCGCCATAGGCTCCAGCCCACTTCGAGGAAGAACATCCAGGCATACCCATGTATACCCAATGTTGTCCTTTCCCGGAGATTTGGAAATCCAATCATTCTAACTTCTTGTTGTTTCCCCTCTGAACCATGGGGGTTTTGTACAAATGAAAGTTTCAGGACCCCATCATGCCTTGATACCTTCAGGCTCAAAGCCAAACAGTATCCAACAAAAAATTCCCACACTTGGCCTGAGGAGATGGCTCAGAGGTTAAGAATACTGGCTGCTCTTCCGGAGGACCCGGATCAATTCCCAGGACCCACGTGGCAACCCACAGTCATCTATAACTATAGTCCCAGGGAACTGTACACCGTCTTCTGAGCTCTGAAAGCACCAAGTACATATGTGATACACAAACACACATGCAGGCAAAACATCCACACACATAAAAATTAAATTCTCATAATTGACTCTCATATCCAGTCTGACACACACGAACGTTGAAGTTATTCCTTCTCTTTGGTAACTTGGTAAAAATGTAAATACTCTTTCATATCATGTAGAAGAGAGCTTCGAGAGACACGTACACTATTTTTAAAAATCATACAGATTTCAGCAGATTAATGCTCTCTTCAGTCTAGGTTTTAAATGTTTATTATTATCATTATTATTATTAGTGTGTGTGCATGTGTGCTACAGCACATACAAGGAGGTTAAAGGATAACTTGGACTCAGGTTATCAGATTTGGCATCAAGTACCTTTATCTGCTGAGCCATTTCACTGGCCTCAAACAAGGTTGCTTTTTTTTTTTTTTTAAGAAAGTGTTTCTCTGTGTAACAGTCCTGCTGTGCTGGAACTTGATCTGTAGACCAGGCTGGCCTCGAACTCACAGAGAGCTGCCTGCTTCTGTCTCCCAAGTGCTGGCATTAAAGGCATGTGCCACCACAGCCTGTCTTTCAAACTAGGTTGTAACAGAGAGATATTGTGCCAGGCATGGTGGCACAGTGCTGTAATCCCAGCATCCAGTAAACAGAGGCAGTTGTATCACAGATTTGAGACCAGTCTGTTCTACATAGTGAGTTCTAAGTCTTCTTTTTTCCAAAAGAAGGGTTGGGGGAAAGTATCCTAAAATAACCTCATGTAAAACCTTCCTCTTAAAAAGTACAGAGACAGCCAGCCAAACTAGTGGAAACCCATGAACCTGCAATAGCTGAGGAGCCCCCATGGTACTGGACTAGGCCCTCTGGATAAGTGAGACAGTTGATTATTAGCTTGAACTGTTTAGGAGGCCCCCAGGCAGTGAGACCAGAACCTGTCCCTAGTGCATGAGCAGGCTTTTTGGAGCCTAGTGCCTATGGTGAGACACTTTGTGCTGCCTTGGTGCAGGGAGGAGGGGCTTGGACCTGCCTCAACTGAATGTACCTGGCTCTGCTGACTCCCCACGGGAGACCTTGCCTTGGAGGAGGTGGGAATAGGGGGTGGGCTGGGGGGAAAAGCTGGGGGGTGGGAGGAGGGAGGACAGAGGAATCTGTGGTTGATATGTAAAATGAATAAAAAATCTTTTAATAAAAAAGGAGGAAAAAAAACTTCCTCTTAAAGTGCATTTCAAATTTCCACAAGGCAGAGATCAGAAATACATCATCCTAATATAAGGAAATTAATTTTTCATTGTTTAGAAACTAACCATCTTATATTTGTCAGTAACAAGTGATTTGCAGGTATTAGTTTGGACTGAAAAGTTACAAACACGAAGTCAGGAGACTTGGTAATTATACTGTCGTCTTATAATTCTGAACGTGCTCTTGTCCTCTAAAATTGTTTTACACTGAAGAACACAGGCAGGGAAATGCTCAACAACAGTAATTGTCATCTTCAAATTATTCAAACAGAAGGCAGGAAGTATTTGACTAGGAATAACAAACTTTTACATATTAAATTTAGATGTATATAACCTGGAAATTTTCCAAAGCGAAGTAATCAGAACTTTGGAGACCCTAATCTGAAAGTGATTGAGAATCAAAACTTTAAGCCATCGTTTGAACTGCAAGTACTTAGGAAAGAGGACAAAGAAGGAAGAACCAAGAAATAATTAATTACCTAAGAACAAAAGATTTGCGGGCTGGCAGGATGGCTCACCAGGTAAACAAACATACTAACAAGCCTGACAACCTGAGCTCCTGACAATCCCCAGGAGCTGCATGGCTAAGGAATTCCTGCAAGTTGTTCTCTGACGTCCATATATGAGCTATGGCATGCACGCACGTGAGAGTGCACGCACGCGAGCGCGCGCGCGCGCGCGCGCACACACACACACACACACACACACACACACACACACACACACACGGGAGGGGGGTCACGCCCGTGCATGCACACCCACATGCCACATGCTAAATAAATAAATCATAAATAAATGTTAAAAAAGAATAAAAGTGAAGTACTTCCCTTGAAACAGACGGGAAGATTATTATTTAACCAAGGAGGAAAATTACTATAAATATATACAAAACAGAGGAGCAGAACTTGTTTTGAATTGTTTTCAAAGAACAAACATTTGCCTCGTGCAGCATTGTACCTAATATTGGGAATGCTGTGGGCACAAGCGGATCTGTTGGGGATTTTTTTTTTCCTTCAGGAACATGTTTATTGTGTTTGAGATGATACATCAGTGGTCTCTGAGCGACAACGGGTAAAAGGAAATACTCCTATTACAAACTGACAAAAGCAAAACATTTTCATGATAGCATGAACCACATACTCAGAAACAAATCTGGGCTTAATACAAATGATGTGATTCCTAGTCATCTACAGCTACTTTTATAACTTCATACAGATAATAAAGTAGGCTAAAATGCACTATAATATTTGGTAGACTTCAGGACCAGTATCCTTAGTACATCACAAAATACATTTTGATATCCCAAAGATGCAAAACTTCCAAGTAGGCATTTTAAACGTAATTAATCTACAATTACGAAGTTCTACTCTTGATAGCATTTACCTTTTGGGGGTGTCTCCCAGTCTCCAAAGGATAAAGGCAGAGAGTAGAAAGAGATACACAGAAGTCCGTATTGGGGCATAAAGATCTGCACCATCATGGGAAGAGGCCTTCTGCTCCTTTACACTGCATACAAACATGAGAATTATGTTGTATATCACTTGGTCCACTGTCTATCCTGTCGTGTTCTGCTCTATTGGTCAAATACTGAGTGGCTATGCTTCCAACCAGAGGATCCGCAGGGTTGCAGTCTGTTAAAAGGGAACAAATACAGAGCAAAACCTTTGAAATAGTCAAAGCAGGACTCCAGTTGTCTTTTAGAATATCCAGGCAGATGATTCTGACTGTTGATGGGGCAGTGATAGATTCTGGTGCGGAAGGTAACCTTTGGTGGCTTAAATGGATAATCTGAAGAAAAGGTGATATCGGGGCGGGGGGGGGGGGACCACCTTCATATAAAGAACCTGGTGGACCTCCATTCATAAATGTTATCTCCTTTAGGCCCAGGACTGCAGTTGGGAGGAGGATCAAGGGTAATTTCGGCTGGCTCCTTCTGAATTCTTTTAGCACTAGTGGATAACTTAGCAGTCGTTTTGCTGGAAAATTTAGTGTTTTTCTTCTGCTGGGTGGCAGAAGGTTTTCTTTCTTCCTGTTCCTCAGGCCCTGGAGCTGCAGGGTCTCGCTGCCCCGCATCTGAACTGCCACTGCTTGGGGCTGGGGCTCTCTCATCAGCAGACCTTTGCCTATCACGGGACATCTTGGGGAAGTTATCTCTGGGAAAACTTCTCGGATGGACGCCCGCCCCCGCCCGGCCTGCTCGTGCGCCCGGCCTGCTCGTGCGCCGGGGGGGGGGGGGGGGGGGGGAAGGGCTGAGGAGCCTTATGTTGAGGAAATGGAGGCAGCTGGGGGCGGGGAGGGGGGAGGGAAAAAAAGCCGCCGCCGCCGAGGCTCTGGCCCACGAGTGTGGAACACGGGAGTCGCAGGCGGCCTTGCAGTGCGACTCTGCGAGGAGAGGGGAGAGCCGCCGGGGCGCTCCTGCCACAGTAGGGTGAGCGCTCCGCCTGCCTGCGAGCTCGGCAGGGACCGGGAGCCTCCCCACCCACAACCCGCGCGCGCCATTAGCCGTCCACCGCCCGGCTCGGCTGAGCTCGGCTCGGCTCTTCCCGCCTGTGAGGGATTTTTATCCAAACTTTTAGGCCTGGTTCGATTACTTTCACAGTTGTTATGGCCTCAAAGTAAAGTACAGTGCCCAGACAAAGCCCTTAACTGTGCTTCCTGATTGATAATTCAAGTCGGTCTCATTTTAATTGTTGGTAGCCCAGGGCCTTTCGTTGATAGAAGAGGAAAAGTTGGTATTAACTGGCCCATACTGTTTGGCCAGGAGTTCTCAAACCTTGAGTGGACAAACCCACTGGAGGAAACTGCTATCTTGATACAAATCTCATCATAAACCTCCTTTCCCGAAAACAGTGCCAGATATTTCAGGAGGACTTATTTGAGACCTCCGTACTGCCCTTCTCAATTGTTCAAGGTAGTTGGAAGCCAGCAGGAGAATGAGCCCTTAGCCCAGTATCTCTTTCCTAGCAAATGCGTTTGTGGTTTCTTTTGAGGTACCTTCACACAACATTACCTTAATTTCCCATATGAGACAGATAGATGTTCCCCAGTCTCTTAGGGAAAGGTTGAGAACAGGATTCCAGCCCTATTTTTTTCACACCACTCTTCCAAGAATTGCATTTTTTTTCCTGCTGAGAGACATCTGATTTAAAGGAAGGATGGGGGAGGGCGCTTTCAGTCACCCTGTACCCTCCCTTCATCTTGCACAGGAGACCGCAGGGGGCTGGGACAGTGCAATGACCTGTCTAACCAGAAAAAGCCAGCCTCTATGTAATCATGTGGTTCCCTGGGGCCAAAGACTGCCCAAAAAGGAGCAGCACACAGCAGCCCAGGTGCAGCTCAGTGCTTATCCAGTCTATCTGCCCAGAATGCTGTCTTTAAAAACAGACTGAAATCTCCTCCTCAAGCTTAGGCACCAGGCCACTTCACCTCTAGGAAAAGTAAGCAATTTCTCTGGAGGACATGCAGTATCATGGTGTCCATTCACCAGCTCTGAACAACAGCGGTTTGAGAGAGTGATGCAGTTTGTACCCCCTCACAAAAGGTGGAGTGTGCTCTCACTTCCCCAATCCCCTTGGAAAGCTGTGTCTGCCGGCTGGCACCACAACACATAAGCAGCAGCCAGCTCTGGGCTTGTGTTGAATTAACTTTTTTTTTTTTAAGTAGGCAAGTAGTTTGGAAACTGTCATTATACAATTTGTATTCACTTTGAAATGTTATTTATGCTTTGCCTTAATCTATGCCAGGCTTCTCAGATGTCAGTGTGGTGTGGAGCCAGGACTTAAAGTGAAATTGGTCAAAATATAACTTTCAACGGCACCCCAACGGTCTGTACGGCTCCCCATGCAAAGCACAGATCATAAGGAGGCTGGATTCCCAACATTTACGCGCAAATATTTTTAGACTCCAGGAATGCAAAAAGGTTTCTGAAAGCACACTCTGTTGTGCTTCACAAACAAAGGGACACAAGTGATTGACGAAGTGGCATACAGACATGGGTAGCAATAAATGATACACCTCGACCCTTCAGAAACATAGCCACCACAGAAAGCCAGGGCTTTTGAGGAATGCAGTGCTCAAATACAATTTTCCATTTCAGGTCTAAGAATCTTGGATCTTGGTTTAGATAAAATAGAAACTACTAAAAAAAAAAAGTCTATCCAGTTACCCTTGTACAGGAGATACAAATAAATAGAGCAGAAGAGATTTTGACAGCCAGAGTAGAAAACCGGATTGTAGTGATCCACCAGAGAACGAAATCCTTGTTTGTGGCTGGGTTTAGGGAGCTCTGTGGTGAATGAGCATTGTCACATGGTTGCTGTCTCTTGGAGGTAGACAGTGCAGGCCAGGGGGGTAGTTCTGGCTATCTGGACTTAACAAAAGAAAAGAAAAACGGGAGCGGCCGCGGAAGCGGCAGCGGTGGAGCAGCCTGCTCCCTTCAAACCGCCCGCTGGCGCCCCCGCGCCCGCCCCCGCCCCAGCCGGCGCCAGGCAGGCGGCCAGCGACCTCGCCCTGCGGCCCCACCGCCCGCCCAGACATGGCAGCCAACGTGTACAGGGTCGGAGACTGTGTCTACTTCGAAAACTCCTCCAGC
This sequence comes from Peromyscus maniculatus bairdii, assembly GCF_049852395.1. NCBI lineage: Eukaryota > Metazoa > Chordata > Mammalia > Rodentia > Cricetidae > Peromyscus > Peromyscus maniculatus. Next base: position 54,453,992 of record NC_134875.1, read on the forward strand.
AACCCATACCTGATCCGCAGGATTGAAGAGCTCAATAAGATTCTCAATAAGGGAATGTGGAGGGTAGAGGGGAGGCCAAGGTAGTGTGTTTCTACAGAAGGCCGGACATTTCCAGCAGTCTCATCTCATCGCCCTGGCTGACAAGCATGCAACCCTGTCAGTCTGCTATAGAGCCGGACCGGGGTGGGGGGTGGGGGGGCGGACACCAGCGAGGAAGGGGAAGTGGAGGAAGAGATAGAGAACCCAGAGATCGGGAACTATTCCTCTCTCAGCAGCTGGAGTCACTGCCTGCCACCCACATCAGGGGCAAAGGCAGTGTTACCCTGCTCAATGAGACTGAGTAACTCAAATCCTACCTGGAGCGTGAGGATTTCTTCTTCTATTCTCTAGTCTAAGACTCACAGCAGAAGACCCTCCTAGCTGACAAAGGGGAGATCCAAGTAGGAAGCTGGTACCAGGCTGACATCACTGACTTGCTGAAAGAAGGTGAGGAGGATGGCTGTGATCAGTCGAAACTGGAGACCAAGGTGTGTGAAGCCCATAATCTGCTTGTGGATAAGCAGACTGACCAGTTCCTTGTAGTGGCCCGCCCCGTGGGCACCTTCGCACGGGCCCTGCATTGAAGCAGCTCCGTGCGGCAGCCTAGCCTGCACATGAGTGCCATAGCAGCCTCCCGAGACATCACCCTGTTTCATGCCATGGACATACTGCACAACATCTACGACACTCCAAGGCTATCTCAGCCCTTGTGCCTCAGGGTAGGCTGATGCTCTGCACGGATGAGATGGAGGAGGGGTCAGCATCAGAAGCCAACCTTTTTGAGGAAGCTCTGGAAAAATACGGGAGAGATTTCACAGACATTTAACAAGATTTTCTCCCATGGAAATCGCTCACCAGCATCACTGCATATTACTACATGTGGAAGATCACCAACAGATACGTCCAGTCGTGTCGCCTCTGCGCATCTTGTTGGACATATTGGAAGAAATATGGTAGTTTGAAAATGCCAACCCGATTAGATGGAGAGAGGCCGGGACCAAACCGCAATAACGTGAGTCCGCATGGTATCCCAGCCCGGAGCAGTGGGAGCCTCAAGTTTGCCATGAAGACAAGGCAGGCCTTCTTCCTGCACACTACCAAGTTGACACGCATTGCCTGGAGCTTTGTGACGTGAGATGCTACGTCCATGGCATGCCGCACGCCACCGTTACGTGCCCATTAACAGCGCAACAATCAAGGCTGAATGCACAGCACCGCTGCCTGAAGCTTCCCAGAGCCCACTGGCGCTGAAGCGGGTAGTGCAGAAGCCCCTGGAGGCTGTGCTCCGGTACCTAGAGACCCATCCCTCCTCCCATCCCCAAGCCTGACCCTGTGAAGAGTTCATCCAGTGTGCTCAGCAGTCTGACTCCTGCCAAGTCAGCCCTTGTTATCAACAATGGCTCCCCCACCATCTTGGGCTAGAGGAGCTACGAGCAACACAATGGGGTGGGTGAATGGCAACAGGAAGAAGCGCCTCTTGATGCCCAGTAGGGGTCTGGCAAACCATGGACCGAGCAGGCACAAGGGACCAAGTCGAAATCTCCTGCTCAATGGGAAGTCCTACTCCACCAAAGTGTGCTTAATCCTTGGTGGCTCCCTGCCTCCCGTCAAGCGGCGGCGAATGAACTCGATTGACGCCACACGTATTTTGGCCACTGAGGAGACGAGGAAAAACCGCAAGCTGCTCTCGTCCTCAGAAACCAAGCGTGCTGCCCGCCGGCCCTACAAGCCTATTGCCCTGCGCCAGAGCCAGCCAGGCCTTGCCGCTGCGGACACCCCCACCTGCACCAGTCAACGATGAGCCCATTTTTATTGAGGACTAGGCGGCCACCCACAGTGTGGCCTGCCTGGGCCCCTCCATCAGCCCCCCACCCCCGAGTATCCAGTGAGGCCTGCAGAGGCCAAGCGGCGCCCCCCAGACTGCTGCCCACCCCACCCTCTGATTCTATAGCGCCCCAAGTCCCGCCCTCACAAGCAGAGACAATGCTCCTCTGGTGGACGTGCGGGGGAAGAAGTGTGGTCGAACTTATTCCAAGACACCAAGGAGTCTTTTTTAGTTTTGTGTTTACTTTCTGGCTGGAGCAGAGATGAGGAACGCCCGGGCCCTGTGCTAAGTACAGGGCTTCTCACCCCGGGGTGGGCTCTAAGGTTTTGTTGTGTTCTGTTGAAGGTGCCATTTTAGATTTTATTTTTATTACTTTTTTTGTAGATGAACTTGAGCTCTGTAACTTACACCTGGAATGTTAGGATTGGTGTGGCCAGCAGCGGCTAAGCTGCCTGGCGCGGTTGGTCCCTTGTCTTTTCAAGTAATTTTCATATTAAACATAAACAAAGAAAAAAATCTCATAAAAAGGAAAAAAAATAAAAATGACTCAGGTTCATATACAGACCAATCCTTAGTGCGTCATCCTCCAGACCCTATCAGAAGGTGGCTCTAGGTGATATAAATGTACAAGACTGCTATGTTATTTGTAATCCACCACTGATTAAGCTGTCATCGTGTGGTGTGTAACGTAATATCCGACTTTATGTCAATTAAGTAGAATCACACTTGTCAAGAACACACACTCATCTGGATTGTACACGTATTATTATTTTTTAAAGAAAAGCACCAGGAGATCCTGTTGTTCCTATTTGTCTTTTTACATTTTAATTTCCATTTATTTGCTTTTGCTGCTCTTTACACTGTCTTGAACTTTGTACCACCATTAGACAGGAGTTAGCTCACTTCATTCAGACTGTCTATATCTTTTTCATCTACTGTACTAGCAAGGAATCTGTAACCAGCCTGACTGCAGCATTACTGTGTCATCATAATAGATACGCATGCCATGCTCATTTCTGACCCACATTTTGTTTGTGCTATTCTGTCCTTGTTCTTCCTCTAGCTGAATTATTCAGGGAGCGCCTGTTTGCAGCCTGCCCTTTCTTTCACTCTCCCGTCCCCCTTTTTTCGTTTATCAAGCTCACTTACCCAGGCAGAAATTTTCCTTTCCCCCATCTTGCCAGAAAGACACTGAAATTACAGATGTGAAGCTACTACAGTTTACTTTACGTGGTCTCTGGGGATTCAAACTCAGGTTGCCACACGTTTATATCAAGCATATTGCCCCCTGAGCCATCTCCCAGTATCCATGTTTTTCACTGCTTATTTATCACCCAGTGTTTCCAGCTGAGCGTCTAATCTTTTCTGGTCCCCCATTGTTGGAGTCCAGTAGGTTTCCTAGTGGCTGTCCCCAGCAGGACTGCAGGGGAGGTTGATTGGACCACAGGCTTGGGTACTAGGTGTTTCTAAGGGTCTAAGTTTTGCTCCACCCCTTGGCACTGTTATAAATAGCCCTTTGGAATAACGTTCTGGGCCCGTTTGGATAAGGATCCAGGCCCACCCGAGACTATCCTGTGTTTTCTCTCTGTTTCTCTCCTCTCTATTTCTAACTAAGTCTCTTATCCCTCAATCCTCAAGAGTTCTTGGGGTAAATAAGTGTGGGGGCTGGTCCCCCCCAGATGGCGCCTGAACAGGGACAAAGAAAAAAGATAAAAAAGAAAAAAATATCCTTAGGGCTTGGCGAAAGGATTGCAGGGAGCGTTGCGAGTGTAGGCATGCCGCGAAGGAACTGAAAAATGAAGGCAACGGTATTTTATTCTCGGGTGTATAGTGAAGGCAGTGAAATGCCACGAGGCCGCAGCATTAGAATTCATTCTCTCTCTCTCTCTCTCTCTCTCTCTCTCTCTCTCTCTCTCTCTTCTATCTATAAAAAATAAGGAAGGTAGAGTGTGGCAATATACTGCAGGACCTATTAAATGTAACTAAGACTTAGGTAAGGTTTAGGCTTAAGTGAGATTTAGGTAAGGTTTAGGCTTAAGTGAGACATAGGTAAGGTTTATAAATATAGGTTTATGGTAGCCCTATAGAGAGTTTGCTAAGAGAGTCTTCCTAATTTAAGTTAGTTAAGAGTACGAATAATACATCTCTTTTAGATGTTTGCTAAGTTAGAAAAAGTACTAGAGAAGTCCTATGAAATGTAAGTTTATTATGTAGGCTTGAATGATAGAATATAGATTTAAATAGGTCATAGGTTTAGTATAAAATGAGTAAGAAAAATGTAAGTTTAGAATATATAGGCCTTAGGTTTAAGGATATGGTGAAAAAAGTAATTTAGAGTAGGTTTTCCCAACCTTGGACCCGGAGAGCAGCAATGTCCACGGTGGACTGTGTGAACGTGGCAGTTCCAGAAAGCCACCAATAACAACAAGAAACAGCTCCAAAGACAGCCAGCTTCAGAGAATAGCAGCCAGAGGGTCTTGGAAGCTGAAACCCTCAAGGCATCAATGCCGTGCAGACTGCAGATGCACGAGGGTCTACAAGCTTTCTACTGAAAGAAAGCCACGGTGAAAAATGAACAAGCTAAGCTACGAGAGAGGCTAATGACAAGCAACAGTTTGGAAAGCCCTGCAGAGATGCTGCGCTGCGGGAAAGGTGAACAGCAAGATTCTGCAACCTTTGAGACGCTACACTTCGAGAAAGGTGAATGGCAGAGAAAGCCCAGCGATTTGCGTCGCCTCGGAAAGATGAACAGCGAGCAGAGCAGCAATGAACAACAGAGACTGCAGAGACCAAACTGCTTCCAGGACGGAAAAGCGGAAAAGCGGTGTCAGTGCTGGACAAATAGCTGAGACACGCGGGAACTACTGGATGCTCCAGCTTGAACAGCCAAACCAAAACTGCAAAAACTGCGAGCCACGCGGGAACTGCTGCGTGCTCCTGGCTGAACAGCCAAACCAAAACTGCAAAAACTGCGAGCCACGCGGGAACTGCTGCGTGCTCCAGGCTGAACAGCCAAACCAAAACTGCAAAAACTGCGAGACACGGGAACTGCTGGGCGCTCCAGGCAGAACAGCCAAACCAAAACTGCTGACCTCTACGGAGGATTCCAGACCAGGTTTGCTGAGCACTTGGACTGTCAGCGGTGCAGGTAATGGATCTTTCCTCCGAAAGCTGGGGTTGCTGTGGGAAGGCCACAGTTTCAGCACAGGGCAGCTGAAGGAGCCTTGAGCCTGTGTGGCTCTAGCCTGGTCCGGGACTGGTTCGGGAAGGCTGCAGACTGCAAAGCACAGCGGTAGCTGAAATCGGAGGTTTCAGAGAGACTTGCTTGAACTGAAAAGTTTTGGTTGTGGGACTTTTATTTGGAACTGTTTGCTTCAGAGTCATTACTCTGATAGCTGTACACAGACTTAAGGGCAGCTGACAAGCCAGGCCCTGACTATGAGCGCTCAAGGGAACTTTTAGAAATGGTACCAAAACTCTTTTTGAACTTAAAAAATAAAATAGACAGTAATGATTTCATTACAATGGGGCAGTTTGAATTTACTTATGCATCTATACTCTATCAACAGTGATGACTTAAAAACTGCTTATGGAACTGTTTATGTGAAAACGGAACTGTTAAATAGAGGTTTTTTTTTAAGCAAAGGGAATCTTAATATTATTCAGTATATTTAATTTAAAAATATTTTCGTGTTACTTGAGTGAATTAATGTTATGTTTTTGTATAGTTCTAAATTGTAAGTTGAGAGTAGGTTTGCAGGTTGAGAGTAGGCTTGTAGAAATTATGTTAACCTATTGATATTGATGCACCATGGTTTGGTGAAGTTAAGAAAGTATTTAAGTTTAAGATGTATACATCAGAAGTTTATCCTATGTTTTATTAGCAAGAAATATTGCATTTGCTTTAAGATGTAAGATTGAGAAAATTATAACTATGCATAGCAATATTTATATTAGAATTATGTTAACCTGTTTGTCTTTAAGTTTGATGCACTTGCATCAAGAATTTTTTCTTTTAAAATATAAAGAAGAGGGAACTGTTGGAGCCCACTAAGTTTCCTAGTGGCTGTACCCAGCAGGACTGCACGGGAGGTTGACTGGACCACGGGCTTGGGTACCAGGTGAGGGTCTAACTAGCAAGGGGAGGCACTGTTATAAATAGCCCTTTGGAATAAAGCCCTGGGCCGGTGGATAAGGATCCAGGCCCATCCGAGTCTATCCTGCGTTTTCTCTGTTTCTCCCTCCATATTTCTAAGTCTCTTATCCCTCAATCCTCAAGAGTTCCTGGGGTAAATAAGTGTGGGGGCTGGTCCCCCACACCCCATTACACCTATAATTAACAATAATAATGATACTGGTAACAATTTTTTTTTCTGAAGGCTTACAATATTCCAAACACTGTACTAGGAAGTTTGCATGAATTATGATTACCACTGTTTTGTGACTGGGGAAACTAAGATTCCAAGAGGTTAAATAAATGGGCCAAGCCACAGCGGAGACAAGTGACTCTGATAGACCCTAAACCAGACTTTTTCACCTCGATTTATACATAATCTTTGAATCAAGCATTTCATTCAGTTTGCTAGACTTCTTAAATTTGAGAGGAAAATGGACTCATGAATGTTTTCACAATTTTCACCAAAAAGATGGAAATAAACAAAAACATGGATTTCTTGCTGATTTTCAGTTCATCAGAGAAGTCCAGTAAAAATAACCCATTTTTTAGCCACCCTGATGTATTAAGAATCTAACTTACTATCCCATCATGCAATACTTCTGAGTGCCATTTAAGTGTGTAAAATCAATGGATGTAAACTTAAGGATTTTGCTCCTTTTATCCTTTTTTATTTTGGAAAGCCTTCATACAAATGACATTTTTCATACATTTATAACATTATGCTAGCTGTCACTTGTTTCCCTCTGCTTTCCCCTTCCTCCTTTCCTTCTCTCCTTGGTAGTCTCCTTCCTCCCACCAAGTGGTGTTTTCTGGTCCCATGTATTTCATCACCCTCCTTGTTCTTTTCTTCCCTTCTTCCTCCCTTTATATCAATAACTCCTTTCTCTTTTTGTATTCTACAAATATATATATATATATACACATAAAAATTTGAGTCTACAATCCATATATGAGAGATATCATTCATATTTGTCTTTCTGATTGTGGCTTAGTTTGCTGAACATAATGATTTCTAGTCCCATTCATTATCCTGAAAATGTCATGGTTACTCACTCAACTTTACGCCTATGTCCTTTATCATGTGACTTTGTAGTCTGCCATGTGTATTTCTTTCCCCACTCTTTGACTTTTAACTCAGCCATATGACTTGCTTTACACTTAAATCACAAGAAATGGCAGCATACCAATCTCAAAGCTAGACTTTAAGAGACAATGCGTGTTTCTGCATTTGAGATATAATTTATATAAAATACAATTCACCAATGTACAAAATGCTTCTCTCTTCTCTCCCCTCCCTTCACCTCTGTCTCTCCCTCCCCTCCACCCCACCCCCAACTGGCTTTTGCTATGTACCCCAGATTATAATTCCAAGTGCAAGGATTACAGGTTTGCACCACCACACCAGGCTACACAGCATGATTTCTTAAAGTGACCAAACTATTTGACATTGCTACAGTAATTTATTTTTTCACATCTTCATCAACACTCATTATTCTTTTTAAAGCTATAGTAATGCTAGTGTGTGCAGGATGATATTTCAGTGTGTGTTTGCATTTCATTTCTCTAAGACCTAATAATATTAAGCTGTTTTTCATCTTTATTGACCATATTATCTTTTGAGAACTGTCTATAGAGATCCACTCTTCACTTCCCTCTTGTGCTTCTGCTATGGTCATCAGAAGGACTTTCCCTGAAAATACAGTTCTTCTTTATCCTGTGCCCAGAGTAAACATACCTAGAGAAAATTTGAACCCATCAGCAGCAGGAAAGGAACTCCATACATAGCTTGGAGCAGTCTCCTAACCTAAGTGACTTGATCAAACAGCCATTAATTAATGTTTAAAAACAAATGCTAATTGTTGGGACCAGTTGAATTTTGTACTTTATTGTTATTCAGTATTAGCTGACTAATATTAGAAAGAAGGGAAGTAGGTGATATTACTCATTATAGAATACAATATCTGTATAGAAATTCTTTCCCTCCTACTTCCCCTCCACCGACAGGTCCACATTCTCTGCAATTAGGGGCACATCTCATCATGCCCTGGGTACCTTTAGAATAATCTCATCTCACAGTTGTTAGTACATTACTATCATTTCTTTCCCTGACACCACCCCCCCACACACACACACAAATAATAGTAAGGGGGTGAGAAAGAGTAATGGAATACATGTGACATGAAAGCAAGACAGAGACTACCTGGGGAAAAGCAAGGGAAGGAGCTAGAAGGGGCAGTGGGTATGGGGAGGACAGTGGGGGTTGAGAAGAATTAGAACAAAGTATAATATGGTGCATAGGAATGAAAATACCAGAACAACACCCATTACTTTATATGCTCATTTAAAGTTATTTTTTTTTTAAGTATAAACATGTTCAAAGAAAGAAGTTCCTAAACAATAAAAATCTAAAAATTCAGTAAGGGAGTTAAAAGTAATTTACTAAACTAAGCATGTTGGCTCACACCTATAATCCAGCTCTCAGGACACTGAGTCAAATGAGTTCAAAGTGAGTATGAGCTACATAGTAGTAATTCCATGCCAGTCTGGACTACAGAGTAAGACCTTGTTTAAAAGCACAACTAAACACACAAAAGAGTAATTTACTGAGAGATCATTTCTTTGGTCCCTAAGATCACCTGCTTCTTAGAGCACAGATAAATCTGACAGAAAATGGGGATGACAATAGCATCTAGACGCAGTTAATAAAACCAAAATACAATCAGCATGCATTACAAGGTGTATAATAAACATTTTCCCAGAGCCTTTCTGTTTTTAAATTTCCCCAAGCCTTCATAGTGTCTCAGTGTCTGTCAATACAAGGAATATTGCCAGGTATAGTGGGTCACACATGTAATCCCAGTATTTGGGAGACTGAGTTAGGAATGCCTTGCCCACGAGGCCCACCTGAGCTACATAGTGAGTTCCAGACCAGCCAGGCCTAGCGTGAAACTCTGTTTCAAAACTAAACAAGACAGAATATGGAATATTACTCCTTAAAAATCAACAACAAAACAAAGCATGTCTTTAACTTTAAAATGACGCTCAATAAACAAGTCAGATTCAAAGCAAGGCTGGTTTCTGGTTTCTCCGCTTGAGTCTATCTCATGCAAACTTCTGAGCTGCTGAGGAACAAGTTTGAAGCACTCAAAATTCAGTGAAACTACCAAATTAACAGGCAAAAAAAAAATCCACAAAAAAAAGCCAGGTGGGATGGTGCACGCCTTTAATCCCAGCACTCCGGAGGCAGAGACAGGCGGATCGCTGTGAGTGCAAGGCCAGTCTGGTCTACAGAGTGAGTTCCAGGACAGCTAGGGCTGTAACACAGAGAAACCATGTCTAAAAAAAAAAAAAAAAAAAAAAAAAACACTTGGTCATCTTAAGTAGAAAAGAAAGTACTTTATTATAAAACCTAACTGCCAAGCCACAGCACCTCACCATGCCTTTTGGCTTGGGTGGGCAGAAATCAACCAGCAGCCCCACAGCGCCTGTGGCCTGGCACCATTATTGTGAGTACAGGGTGAGGAATTGGGAGAGAAGAGAGAAAGAGGCAGAATGGTTCAAGAACTGGGGAGAGAGGCGATCTTGTGAGTGCAGTGAGGAATGGGCTGATGTAGATGGCCTGCTTGCTACCCAGGACTATGGTGAGTGAGGTCCAGGCATGGGCTGTTGCTAATGCAGTCATGGATATCTGTGGCTCCTGTTTCCTCCAAGGGCCCTGCAGATGCCAGGAGTCTAGGCTGCCACCTGCAACCATGTTAGTGTCTGAAGAATGTGACCCCACAAGGGTCATGTCGATCTGAGAGGCCTGCACTGCTATCGGGGGACCAAGGTGATGTCCAGGCCCGAAATGCTGCCAAGTACCATGTCTGGGTCCATGGTACAACCACAGGCAGGAGCTGTGTTGATAACCTTAGCCCATGTTGCCACCAAGGGCCACTTGGACGTCAGGGGTCTGGGGCCACCACCTAGGGCCGTGTCAGTACCCCAGTGCTGTGCCTCTGTTGGAGCCGTACAGATCTGAGTGGCCTGCACTACCACCCAGGGCTATGGTGTTGTCTGGGCCTGGGCTACTGACAGGGCCCAAATCTGGGTCTGTACCCTCCTGCAGCTGAGGTCTGAGGCCTGTCTTTGTGGCTCCTATTACCACCCAAGGCAACGAGGATAGGGCTGCACAGAGTTGGCCCCACCCCTCTCTGGCCCTAGGGAGTACTGGTCTTGCCACAGCACCTACTGAAGGCAGGAAAAACTGGTCCCAGGGTCCTAGGTCACAGGTCATGAGAGTGGGAGAGCTGACCCTGTTGACCGTAGGTGGGAGCGGGGGATGGCCAGAGGGCTAGGTGATTCAGCCTCCAGAATGTATGTGGGAGATCTGATTCCACCCCTCACCTGCCTTATGGTAGAAGGGAAGAGGGAGAGAAGATCTCCCTACCTCCCCTTCCCTCCCCACCTATGACAGTAATAAGCTGACCCTGAGGTCATGAGAATGGGAGAGCTGACTCGGTCCCTCACTGGCTGCAGCACACAGGAGAGCGGGCATTACACCTCACCTACAGCACAGTAGAGTTGACCCTATTGGCTGGGATGCAGGCGAGCCCGCCCTGAGGGCATGAGAGCAGGAGCGGTGACCTGCCCTCCCCACCATATACCCCCTACAGAAATCGGGAGAGTGGGCCCTGTACCTCACCTGGGGACAATGGTAGAGCTGGTCCTGTAGGGGTGAGTTGGACCAGGGGCTTGAGTGCAGGAGAGCTGACTGACTCTGCTCCTTGTTGCCAGCTGCTTTGGGTGAGCTAGCTAGGGCAGTGCTGGAGTGCTCCTCCTGGTGGTGATGATGAGGGAAAGCTGGCGGGCTGACCAACCCAGCTACCACCCAGGGCCAGAACCAGGACTATGGGTCAGCCCACACAACATCCACTTCATCTATGACCTGCAGGAACAGGTGAAGGGGCCAGACCTGCAGATCCAAAGCTACAGGATCTCCATGACACAGGATAACAGGATATCCGAGAGAAATCCCAGTGAGGGCCCATTATCAATAATGCAGCAGAAGCCAGACCTCAGACCAGACCAATGACTCAGCAATGAACACTTGCAGATAAAGATGTGTGGACTAAAGGGTATAGACTGTGTGACTCCCTGGTGTGTGTGTGTGTGTGTGTGTGTGTGTGTGTGTGTGTGTGTGTGTGTGTGTGTGTGTGTTTCGTTTTGGGGGGAGGTTGCAAGGGCAGAGGGCAGATGTGAGAGAGTGGGGAGATGAGTGGGATCGGGATGCATAATGTCAAATCCACAAAGAATCAATAAAAAGGTTTTTTAAAGACTAATCTGATGGAGAGGGAAAGAAAAAGAGATTTAAAATAATTCTGATTGCCTTATGAAGGGAAAATGTATAAATAAAATTAGATAAATATAAGAACAAAAACTAAATAAAAATATGAAACTTAAAAAAAAAATCTAACCTCCATTTTCAAAGAGATTTCTAGCTAGTTTCTTTGCTTTGTTTTAACACAGGATCCTCATTTTGTAGTCCAGGCTGACCTAGAATCCAGGTCCCGCCCCACCTCAGTCTCCCAGGTGCTTCCATCACAGGTATGTGCCAACATTCCCAGCTTCAAATTCTACTGAACTTTTTCCTCTTTTTTTGAGACAGGGCCTCTATATAGTTCAGGTTTACCTACAACTCACTGTGTAACCCAGGCTGGCTTTGAACTTGAATTTATTTTCCAGCCTCAGCTTTCCAAGTGCAGGGATCACAGGAGTACACTGCCATGCCTGATGCAAATTCCATTTGTTAAAAAAATCTTAGTATTACAGGAGTAGATTATAAATTCCTTTCAGCTATTGAAGGACAACTCTAACAAGCAGTTACTTACATATTAGCAATATTGGGATAAATCAATGGGTTATCATGGGAAGTGCTTTGTTAGAAGATTGGGATCTGTCTGACTAGCTTGCTCTGTGTCAGCCTTAGATATCCTCCATTATGTATGATGCAACATAAAGCCATCAGCAGATGCAGAGCATATAGTCTCCAGAACTGTGAACTAAATATACCTCTCTTCTTATTGAATTACTCTGTAGATGCTGTTACAGCAACAGAAAGTGGACTCCAGCACAAGAAGGCTTCACACCTTCTCTGCTCCTGCTTCTGTATAATAATATGACTCAAGATGTAGCTGTCTCAGTGCAGTGCTTGCCTAGCATTAACAAAACCCTGAGATTGATCCCTCAGTGCTATATAAATTGAACTTGTTGGTGCACATCTATAATCCCAGCACTTGGGAAGTGGAGCCAGGAGGATGAAAAATTCAAGGTCATTCTCAGCTACATAGTAAGTTGGAGGCCAGCCTGAGAAACCTGAGACCTTTTGTTTTAAACGAGTAAACACATAAACAAACTCTTTGATTTGAGGCATCCTCCTTTTCCTCTTTCTGACATTGCAACCGTTTTGATAATGCCAGAGAAAGGCCATGTTGTGGATGTCCCCACACCAAGATCAGTTCTGTTGCAGGTCTACGGTCCCAGTCTGTACCTTCTTGGCTCAGTCTCTGAAGGAGGGTCAGAATCCTGTTTGTTATTGAGTCATCTTGCTGTCTCAAGGGGACTATATATGTAGAAAACCATGTATGCACTGTATGCATACTTAAAAGCATTTAAATCAAAACCAGTTGTGTTCACTGAAAATACAGGCTGGCATACTGGCCTCAATTATCAGTGTTTGCATCTACATTAGTTTGTTTTGTACACGCAACGAGCAGTTGGAAGAGCAACAGGATGTCTGGCAGCTCCTGAAAAGCATCCCTTGCTGTGAGTAATTTCAATTAAGCACTATCATCGTTCACGAATTTATGTTGTTTTGAATACACATAAGAGGGCCTCCAAGATGTAAGCGGACACTAATCACTTGTAGTTCCGTAACTTCTTGTCATTGTGCACTTTCCCCGAGTTGTGTCTTAGTCATTATAGTGTCTTGGGCAGCAAAAGATTTAAATAATCTTTAAATAATTTACATGTTCCTTCTCTACTCATTTCATCAAGTTCAGCACCTTTAAATGCACTATGACAGAAGACTTTGAAAAAGAATTTGTCATAAATGCAAGGGGAAGATGAACTAAGACATCAAGAGAACCAAAAAACACAAGTAGCTGATTTCAGAAGGTAACTTGACTATGTCTTATTGCCATTTGTAATATCACCATGTCTTAGAATTTTGACCTTGACAGATCATTAAGGATCATGCAGTCTCATTTACCCTTTTAGATGGGTAAATTGAGAGCTCTATCCTTCACTTGTCTCAGGCTTAGACTCTAAAGCTAGCCATTTAAATCATGTCACACTTAGAAAATGGAAATTCTGAGCCGGGCGGTGGTAGCGCACGCCTTTAATCCCAGCACTCGGGAGGCAGAGGCAGGCAGATCTCTGTGAGTTCGAGGCCATCCTGGACTACCAAGTGACAGCCTGGACTACCAAGTGAGTCCCAGGAAAGGCGCAAAGCTACACAGAGAAACCCTGTCTCGAAAAACCAAAAAAAAAAAAAAAGAAAGAAAGAAAGAAAGAAAGAAAGAAAGAAAGAAAGAAAGAAAGAAAGAAAGAAAGAAAGAAAGAAAGAAAGAGAAAAGACAAAAGAAAATTCTGACAATTCTGACCTTATTGACCTATTCCTCCAGTCTCCCACTTCTTTGTTCTGCTTTCTCTGGTCCCACTGGAGAGATTCACTGTTTTCACTGGAGAGATTCACTGTTTTCATGTTCTGAATTGTATTTTACCCAGACTCAGGTTCCTAACTCAGCCTGGCATCAAGTCCTAGTTCTTTCATTTTGAGAGATTCTCTTCCTCTTCCTCCTCTTCTTTCTCATTTTATTTTTTTGAATCAAGAGCTCACTATCTAGCCCTGGCCTTTACCTCACAGAAATCTGCCTGCCTTTGCCTCCTGAATGCTAGGATTAAAGGTATTCACCATTCCTTGCTCCTCTTTCTCTCTCTCTCTCTCTCTCTCTCTCTCTCTCTCTCTCTCTCTCTCTCTCTCTCTCTCTCTCTCTCTCTCTCTCTCGTATGATACTGTCGTAAAGGCTTTGCCCACCCAGAACACACTATACAGACCACACTGGTCTTGAACTTTTGGTGATCCTCCTGCTTCTGACTCACAAATGTTAGGACTATGGGTGTGTGCCACCATGCCTGACCTCTTCTCTTCTTTCTGCGTCATTTATCTCAAACTAGACTAGTAGCCTATTTCCAAATGCACTGTGTATTTTCACTTATCCTCACCATCACCATTAATCTCCGTGAAGTAATCTTAATATATTAGAAATTCTCCTCCAATTAATCAATTAATTCTAATTAACAAATTAGAAATCCCCCTCTTCTTTTATAGCTCTTAATTTCAATACAATTTAGGAAGAAATGTTTGATTCCAAGGGCCTGCATGCATAGGCTACAAATGCTTTACCACTGAACTACAACCCCAGCACTCAATCGGTGAGCTTTTTATCATCATGATCCATTCGCTTTATCTCTGATTCAAGCAAAGGCCATGATTTAGTATGCACCCAGTAAGCAAAACAGTGCAGTGAAAAGCTAATGTGAACCACAAAAGTCAAATTCACTAGTAATCACAACTTTAAAAAAATAAAGATAAAAACCAACTCTATATTTTAATCATTATCAAAATATTATACAAAGCATATAATAAAATTGTTTTACTTTTAAAAATTATGTTTTGTCTGCATTTATGCCTGTTTACTACATTCATGCCTGGGGCCCATGGAGGCCAGAAGAGGGTGTCAGCTCCCCTGGAACTGGAGCTACAGATGGTTCTGAAACACCATGTAGGTGTTGGCATCTGAAACTGGGTCTTCTGCTGAGACATTTCACCTGTCACTCAAAATATTACTGAGATTTTCTATTCTTTTATAAAAATGTCTCTGAAACCAGGTGTACCCTTTAAGTTGACAGCACATATCAATTAGGACTAGTCTCATTCCAAGTATCCAGTAGCCCCATTTTGCTAGTGGCTATCGTGTTAGACAATAAAATCTAGGGAGGAGTCTTGTGCTGGAGTTCAAATCTCAGCTCTAACTTAGAGCTGTGTGATCTGTACTAATAGTTGAACCACCCGGTAACTAATATATCTGTATGATATGGGAACAACAGTACCAACCTCACAGGGTAGAGTGAAGATTAAATGGGAAATTGTAAGCAGAGTGCTGGCTCATGTAGTCCAGCTCATAGGAAACGAGCCATTATTTTTAGCATTATCTTTGCAGCTACTGAAATATCTATACAATTTATGCAGGTCTATTAAATTGAATTGAAATCTCAATAAATGGATTAAAAATTAAAATTAAATTAAAAATTACTGCTGCAGAAGCATGGTGACATACACCTGTAATCACAACACTCAAGATGCTGATGCAGGAGGGCTGTGTGTTCCAAGGCTACCTGGGCTACAAAATGTGATCTTGTTGGCTAAGTTAGGGGAACTGCCTGAGCACAGGATTGCAAAGGTCAGCTTAGATAACACAGTGAGATCCCATCTCAAGAAAATAAAAGTGAAATACACTTATTTATGTTTTTAATGGCCCCAGTGGAAATATCTGCTAGCACTCACAGATGACCAAACTTGGCCCAAACTATGATAATGTGAGCTTTTAAAACTATAAATGTCGGGGCTGGAGAGATGGCTCAGCGGCTAAGAGCACTGACTGTTCTTCCAGAGGACCTAGGTTCTATTCCCAGCTTCTCAGCACCCACGTGGCAGCTCACAACTGTCTGTAACTCCAGTTCCAGGGGATCTGACACCCTCACACCAACGAACATAAAATAAAAAGTTAAATTAAAAAAAAAAAACTATAAATGTCTGGGCCCACTGGCCAATGATTCTGTTGTATTTATGTACTAAGTAGTATTGCATGGGGCTTGGACATTGTTTCCTCTGAAAGCTCTCCAGGTGATGCTACTGTACAGCCAAAACTAGGAGCCACTGATCCAGTTATATTGTTTTAAATTGTGATTCTCTATTTTTAATTTATTTACTTTTTTTAAAAAAAGTTTTTTTTCATTTTACATACCAATCCCAGTTCCCCCTCCCTCCCTTTCTCCCATCCCCCACCTCCCCCAGTCCCACCACCATCCACTCCTCAGAGGTTAGGGCCTCCCTTTAGGAGTCAACAAAGTCTGGCTTATCAAGTTGAGGCAGGACCAAGACCCTCCTCCCTGTGCCAGTGCTGAGCAAGGTATCCCACCATAGGGAGTGTGTTCCAAAAAGCCATTTCATGCCCCCAGGATAAGTCCTGGGCCCACTGCCAGGGGCTCCCCAAACAGATCTAGCCACATAGCTACCACCCATATTCAGAGGGCCTAGTTTGGTCCCATGCATGTTCCCCAGCTAACAGGTCAGAGTCCATAAGCTCCCACTAGCTTGGGTCAGCTGTCTCTGTGGTTTTCCCCATCATGATCTTGATCTCACTTGATCCTTGATCCCTCTTCCTTCTCTTCAACTGAACTCCAGGAGCTCAGCCCATTGCTTAGTTGTGGATCACTGCATCTGCTTCCATCAGTTACTGGATGTAAAACTGTGATTCTTTTTCTTATTTATTTATTTTTAATTTCTTCAAGACAAGTTCTATGTGGCCCTAGTTTTCCTGGAACTAGCTCTATAGACCAGGTTAGCTTAAAACTCAGAG
This sequence comes from Peromyscus maniculatus bairdii, assembly GCF_049852395.1. Lineage (NCBI taxonomy): Eukaryota > Metazoa > Chordata > Mammalia > Rodentia > Cricetidae > Peromyscus > Peromyscus maniculatus. The sequence goes on from NC_134875.1 coordinate 54,470,715, forward strand.
ATTCTCCTGCCTCTGCCTCCTGAGTTCTGGGATTAAAGGGATGTGCCACCATGCCCAGCCTTGAAACATTATTCTTACAGACTACCCAGATCAGTTACAAGACCAAAAAGAGCAGGTTTCTGGGTTATATGGCAAGAAACAGTCAAAAGTATTTGGGCGTGGGGAGATAGCTCAGTTGATAGAGTGCTTATTACCCAAGTATGAAGACGTGAGTTCAATTCCTAGAACCCACTTAAAGAGGTCAGGAATGGTGGTAGATGGCTGCAACCCCAGGGCTTGGGAGGTAGAAACAGGATTCCTTGTGCTTGCTGGCTAGCCAGCCTAACCAAGTCAGTGTGCTTCACGTTCAGTAAGAGACCCCGTGTCAAAACAAAACAAAACTGGAGAGCAATTGAGGAAGACACTGGTGCTGCCTTCTGGCCTCAACACGCATGTGCATACTTGCTGAATGCACCTACACCCACTTGCACATACTTGAACACATACACATATATGCCCGCACACACAAAATTATCTGGGAATTTGAAGCACAAGGAGTTTTACCTTTTGAAGACATTCCTCAGATGATTTTGCCTTCCTAGCATTCTCCCTACCCCTTCATCTAAATACACACATCTTCCAAGCTAAACAACTACACATGTTTAGTTAGGGAGTGGCTCACTGTCATTGGTCTCTGGACAAAAAAAGTTTCTTACTAGATTGGGGATATAACTCAATTGTAGCATTGCTGTGTAGTGCATTCAAAGCCCTAGATTTGATCCCTAGCCCTGTACATGATAACTCCTTTCCCTATTCACTGCATCCTCCCACCTCCACTGGACCTTCTCCCAATGGCTGCTACATGGTTGAAATTTGAACTCATTCCTATGGTAAGCCCTGGTTTTACCATATCACCCATCCCACAGCAGCAGGAGGACTTCACAGAGAAGGCTGCATCAGACACAGGCCTTGAGGGATAGGGAAGCATTTCTCAGGCAGGAGTGGTAAGAAGATGCTAGCATTTGAGCAAGAACATAAGTAACTATTGGAAGGTCAAAGCATAAACTCCAGGAAGAGAGACTCAAAGTCTAATCCTACACCCTAGTTCCATCCATGAGCTCACCACTCCTTTCATGTCATCACCCCTCCAGCCTTTTCTGCTTTACAAAAACTACTTCATAGGTACTGAGTTAGGAGCCTTTGTTCCCTTCATTGTGGTCAAGAGAACCCGGTACAGGAATAACAACAATTTCTCCCTTCTGCCAGGCACCTTCTGTTTGGGCAGATGTCTAGTGGCAGCCATTTGATTTCTTTCCTTCCAGTCCTCTGCCCTGACAGGCTTTTCAAAGCTCTTCTTCAAGACTGCTAAGTTGTTAGAAATCACTGTTCTCACCAGTGGGTGCTCTGTTTGGTATACCTAGTTGAAGATGGTTTAGCCAGTTCCCAGGTCACACTGAAAAATAAACACACAAACTCACCTCTAAAACCTCAGTCCCAGCTGCTCTCAACCATCTATGTGATCTTAAATCAGTGATTCTTGGTGTAGTTTGAGGAAGACAAGCATCAGAGTCACCTGGAGGAAGATATAAAATACAGATTCCTAGGCTCTACATAGACCTACTATATCAAAATCTCCAGGTATGGAGCCTAGGAATCTGAATCTTTTCTCCCCTCTCAGTTGCCAATTTTCTTGGTTATGAATGGGTAATGAGAATATCGAAGGGTTTATAGAAAAAAATTTCAGTGGCAGTGCCAACAAAAAAATTTAAACACATCACTCTGTTTTACTTATTATCATACTGTTCCCCTTCCAGATACTTACAGAAGTGGTGTCTTCAGATTATAATAGCTTAAGACAATTTGACTAATCCCATTATGGGACTGTATTAAGAGGAAGCAATGGAATGGTACTTTGTCTTTCCTGGGGGCTATTCATTTTTTAAGCAGGAATTCTAGGAAATAAAATTTTAATGTGTAAATGGCCTAGGAATAGAATTTCAGTCCTATGACAGACTAATAGAAGCAGAGCGAGCCATTGAGATGGAAGGAAACAGAGAGAGGAAATAAAGGAAAAGTGGAATAATTCTGTCGATGTGTCCTGTTGGCAATGACTTTATAAAGGGACTAAATTTTTATGCTCCTCCTTGAAAGACATTACCATGTAATGTGTAGAATTCTTTAACCTGAAACTCCCGGGCTTGCATCTTGCTCTTGGGAAATGGACATACCTCTAAAATGTGTCATGGATATGATTATGCTTCCAGGACTCCAGCAGGACCCTGGCAAGGACAATAGGCTAAGGTTACCAAATCCAATGGGGGTAGCTGGTGACTGACTCGATCTATTTGACAGCCTTAGTGATCCTCCCTTCTTTTGTCTTTGTGAGTATTAAGGTAAATCTATTGTTGTCAACGATGGTGTTTGAAGGGGAAGGATTTGGGTTTTTTAAAATCGTTTTTACCACATTTTAATTTGATAAGTCACGTAACTGTGTTCAACAAGAATCTGTAAAGCAACCACTTTGTATTCAGTGTCCTGTTCAGAGATGTCTCTTTGCCCTGCCAGGTTCCCAGGCCAGGAGTAGAGGACAGCCTCTTAACCTTCTCTTGCAGGCCAAAAGCTTGAATTTCTCATCTTCACTATCCCCCAATCTTAGGTGACCCATTACTCAATAGATCATGTTCCATCCATTAAGTGCACCTGTGCATGACTATGTACAGAGGCCAGAGGCCAGTGCCCAGTGTCCTCCTCTCACTCTCCACTACACTCTTTGAGATGGTACCTCTCTTGCTGATCCTGAACCTCCTATATTCCGCTAGACTGGACAATCAGTAAACTCTGCAGACCCACCTGGCTTTTTCTTCCTGTACTGGGGTTACAGATGTGTGTCTCTGCTCCAAGCTTTTCTGTGAGTGTTAGAGAGCCAAATTCATGTCTTCAGACATTTATAGCAATCACCTTATCCACTGACACATCTCCCAAGCCCCGTCACAATCCTTCTGACTCCTGAAGTTAGTCTATTTGTTTCCTTTCTCCTTTTACTCTCTCTAAACCCTATCCCTTAGAATTTTAGAATGCAAACCTTATGAAATGGGTCTGACCATACACACACACACACACACACACACACACACACACACACACACGCACACACAGTAGATAGAACTCAAAATGTGTTTAATAAGTGAGCGGGATACTTGGGAGATAGAGCCAGATTTTACAGGACATGGTAATGTCTCAGAAAAGGAAATGGCTTTCCAGATAGGGAGTTGGGAAGAGCAAATGAACTCAATTTGCTCATATCACAAGGGCCATGTTAGGGAACAATAAACACTGTGATTAGAGGGACAGGAGAAATAGGAAGTAAGAACAAGGAAATGGAATGGAAAGCCACATACACTGGAATGGGGATTTTTCATGATCCAAAAAAAAGTAGTGTACACATAATCAAGGCAGCTGAAATTCTAGTACGGCCTGGGGAGGCGCTCACAAAGCTCCATATGTGGCTGAGGAACTATTGGCAATTGGTAGAGGGAGTGTTAGTTTTCTTTGTCCATGGCCTGTGATAGGCTGCCATGTTCCAGTAGATGGACCTATACCCATACACACAGTGACAACATTACATGGACTCAATGAGTGTAGGAAAGAGTCCACAAAGTTGAGAGCAAAAAGTGGATGGGTGAGCTATAGGAGTTGGGGAGGAGGAAGAAGGGGATGGATTTGATGAAAATAAATTGTTTTCATGTATGCAAATCTCAATAAGTTTTCTAAAGTGCAAAAATTATTTAGTTATTGAGTAGAACGAAATAATGGAACAGTATTCAACACAGCTTATTCTAAAAGAACAAACTGAACTAAAACCCGGTCCATTACATACATGCATTCCTCAAATAAGCCCTGTGTGGAAAACACAAGCTACTACAAAGAAGGCCTTGCCCTTTGATGCCTCTCTTTCCTCTTCTGTAGAACAGGAAGCTCAAGCAATATCACCAATGATAATGACATGATTAGGATTTTATCACTGGGCAATGATCCATATAAAAACTGAATGAAAGAAGAAAAGGCCACAAATTTTAAAGGGAGCAAGGGGGGTATTTGGAGCGAAGGAATAAAACAACAATGTAATTTTTATATATATATATAGTGTATAGTGTTCTGTCTGCATGTGTCCCTGCAGGCCAGAAGAGGGGCACTAGATCTCATTACAGATGGCTTGCTGGAACTGAACTCAGGACCTCTGGAGGAGCAGCCAGTGCTCTTACCTCTGAGCCATCTCTCCAGTCCCACAATGTAATTACATTATAACCTCAAAAATAAAAGATATAATTATAAAAACGGCATGAGGTAAATATTATGATTGGTACCATTTTACATGACAAGAAATGGTGTGTCAGGGAGGAAGTGACTGAATTCGAGTCCAAATCTGGTACAAAGTTCCATTAACCCTGTCTGTAACAGAAGCTTCCAAAATAAAATCTCATATGTATTTTGGAGACGGTTTCACCTTAAAAGAGGTAAAATCAGCCAGGTGGGGTAGTAGACACACCACTCAGAAAAGTGAACATAGGAGAATCTACTTAAAGGCCTGCCTCAACTACATAATGAGTTTGAGGCCAGCTTGGGCTACATGAGACTGTCATTTAAAAGAGGGAGTGGGGCATCAAGTCAGGTTAGAATAGGACATTTGTGGGCACCACAGCATCAAATGAAAATGCTGTAATTGTACTTTGGACTGACTGTAGGCAACCTGATTGTTTTGAGACACTGTGGTAAAGTATCACAAGCAAAGGTTTGTTGTTGTTCTTGTTTGTTTGTTTGTTTGTTTGTTTGTTTTGTTTTCGAGTCAGGGTTTCTCTGTGTAGCCCTGGGTGTCCTGGAACTTGCTCTGTAGACCAGGCTGGCCTCGAATTCAGAGAGCTGCCTGCCTCTGCCTCCTGAGTGCTGGGATTAAAGGCAGACCAAAGGTTTTAAAAATGAAGTAAATGACTTGGAATCACAGAGCAATTAGTTTCAGGGAGTATAATGTGATCAGGTTATAGAATCTCTCTGAGTCTCCACTGCCTGGTCTCCTGAATAGATATGACTGGTGTAACTCCACATCTTGAAGCTGTGAAGTTTAAATATGCTGGCATAGGAAGCTGCCAATGTAGAAGACAAAACATCAGTTTTAGAAGCACATGGATATAGCTCCGAAGTTAGTTGTGTGACTGTGGATGGGATATTTTTTCCTTTCTAAATACTGTTTATTTTTTAGGCTTTATCTTAATCATTTGTATGTGTGCATGTCCATGTGTGCGTAAGTATTTGTGAATGCAGGTACCCTGAGGACAGAGGTATCAAATCTTCTTGGAGCTGGAGTTACAGATTGTTGTGAGCCACTTGACATAGGGGTAGGGAACTAAACTCAGGGCCTACACAAGAGCATTCTTGTCTCTCTTAACTGCTGAGCCATCTTTCTAGCCCCGAATACTGGTTTCTTTACGATGTGCAAAAAACGTGAGAAATAATGCAGTTCATTCTCTTGATAAATATTTGTTAAATGCTAAGCACTGTACTTCATTTTTGGCTGAAAAGCTAAATAATCTTTGTTCTTAAGAATCCTACAGGAGCTGGAGAGATGGCTCACAGGTTAAAAGCACTGGCTGAGCTTCCAGAAGTCCTGAGTTCAATTCCCAGAAAACACATTGTGGCTCACAATCATCTAGAATGAGATCTGGTGCCCTCTTCTGGCCTGCAGGGATAAGTGCAGACAGAACACTGTATACATAATAAATAAAATAAATCTTAAAAAAAAAAATCTTACATCTAGCTGGGCCGTGGTGGCACAGGCCTTTAATCCCAGTACTTAGGAGGCAGAGGCAGGTGGATCTCTGTGAGTTCAAGACCAGCCTGAGCCACAAAGTGAGTTCCAGGACAGCTAGACAGCTAGGGCTGTTACACAGAGAAACCCTGTCTCAAACACACACACACACACACACACACACACACACACACACACACACACACACACACACAACTTACATCCAGGCGCAGTGACATATGCTGGAAATCCCAGCACCTGATAGGCTGAGGCAAGAGGGTTTATAGGACTTTGAGTCTAACCTGGGCTACAGAATATGTTCTAGGCCCTGCCTTGGCTACAGAATGATACTCTTTCTCAAAGAGGGAGAGAGGGAGGAAGAGAGAGGGGAACAGGAGATAGGGAGGTAGAAAGGGAGACACATTTTTCTAGCATGAAATGACAAACAGACATAATACATTAGTGCCAGTACTATGCTACAGCCAGGGACCAAAGAAAGGAGTCGATAATTTGGTATGAGGACAAGGCTGCAGAGAGGAGGCAGGGAATAACGAGATTCAAATTAGATATTTTAGGCATCATATGAAAATGTGTTAAAGTAGGTTAAAATGCTAAATGATGTATAGCTATTTTATTTTGTTTGCATTCTTTCCTATGGTACTGGGAATTGAACCCATACATAGTAGGCAGCATTCTACCATTGAGCTATATCCACAGTCCTCTTTTTACTTATTAAGGCAGGAGCTCACCACATTACCCAGACTGGACTTGAACTTATTTTGCAGCCTCCTCAGCCCTTGAACTCACAATCCTCCTGCCTCAGCCTTTGTAGCAGCTGGGATCACAGGTCTGGGACACCAAATCCAACTGAGATTTAGGACTTTTTAGACCAAGTCTCAAATTCTTGGCCTTGATCAATCAGTCCTCCAGCCTCAGCTTCTCAACTCTCTGGGACTACTGAGTAGGAGCATGTGCTACCACACCTAGCTATTTTTTTTACAAGTATAACACATACAGAAAGGTACAGAGGAAATAAATGCACAGTTGAATGCATTGCCACAAATTATAAATGTATAAAGTACCATGAAGTCCTCAACAGCACCTAAGGTGTTTCCCCGATACCCACCCCCATTACTATTCCTTTCTTCTCCAAAAGCTAGCATCATCTTCACCTTTCAAACAAGTGGCCAGGAATTCAGAGATGGCTCAATGGTTAAGAGCACTTGTTGCTCTTCCCGAGGACCCAGGTTTGATTCCCAGTACTTATATGGGGGCCAATAACTGTTTATAACTCCAGTTGCAGGGGATTTGGCAGCCCTCTTTGTCCTCCATGAACACCAGGCCCAAAAGCAGTGCACAGACATATGTCCATGCAAAACATGCATACACACACACACACACACACACACACACACACACACAAACATTAAAATAAAAATAAAAAGATAATAATAATAATAATAATAATAATAATGAGAAACTACAGAAAAATAGATGCCATGGAACCTAAATTTAAAATCACATATACACAAATTATATAATATATAATTTTTTTTTTTTTGGTTTTTTTATTATTATTATTATTATTATTATTTTATAACACCATTCAGTTCAACATAATAGCCACAGAATCCCCTGTTCTCCCCCTCTCGCCCACCCCTCCCCCCAGCCCACCCCCCATTATATAATTTTAAAATTACATAATTTTAAATTTAGTTTCCATGTATGCGCATGTGTGTGTGTGTGTGTGTGTGTGTGTGTGTGTATGTGTTTGTGTGTCTGTAGGTAACAAAGTTGGAAAGGGCATCATGAGAGGGAAGGATTTAGGTGAGGGTGAAAACATATAATAGGGAAGGAGAGAGAAAGGAGGAAGGCAAAGAAGCAGTAAGAGCACAGTACAATAGCCCTGTGTATGCAGATGTCATGACAAAACCCAGTCTTTTCTATGCTAACCTAGAAAATTGTTTTTTTAAAAAAGCAGAGATTAGTTGTGTCTATTCTTGAAATATTACAAGTGGAATTGCACACTATATGCTCCTTTTGTTCCCATTATAATTGTGAGATTAATCCATTCAGTCATTTGCATTCTCCCTAGTATAGTATGTGACTGTTCTGAAGATGACTGTTTTGTAACTTTGCTTGGGTTGATGGGAACAGATGTCTGTTCAATACAAATAGGGAGACAACAGACCATAAATATTCCATCCAAGTCCAAGTTGACAAACCAAGGAATTTACTTCTGAAGCAACAACTTGTGAAACAAGAAAGGCCCCACTGTACACAGTTGACAATCTACCCAAAGGCTAAGAATGCAATATTAAAATATGCATGTATTCAGCAATAGTCAATATTGTTAAATATTGCGCATCCTTCATCCCAACTGGATATATGCTATTTTTAAGCTATGAAAATTATTGCTTGCTTTTTTTTAAAGACAGGGTCTCACTGTGTAGCCCTGGTTGGCCTGTAACTAGCTATGTAAAAGAGACAGATTTTGAACTCACAGACATCTGTTTGCCTCTGTCTCCTGAGTGCTGGGATTGAAGGCCTGCACCATCACACTAGTTTTTTTTTCCCAATAATTTCACAAAGTAGATACTTTTAAATCTGTGCATGTTTTAGATTCCACCCATATTTTTCTTTTGGAACTTGCCACTATGTTCATTTTTCACTGTTTTGGAATGAAACTAACATACAATTAAATACACAAATCTGTGGTGATATTTTAATTGTGCTGAAATGTGATTTTATTTGTATATTAATAAAGTTTGCCTGGAGATCAGAGGTCATATCGAGCTAGGGACAGCAGTCAGGTGGTGGTAGCTCACACCCTTAATCCGATCACATGGCAGGCAGAGTCTCTGTGTGGTCAAGGACACAGCCAAGTGTGGTGACCTTTGAGTCTTTAATCCCAATACCAACCATAGAGACCAGGAAGTCTGTATAGACAGGCAGAGATGAGGAAGTCATGTGGCTGGGCTTAGAGCCAGTGAGAAGGCAGAACACAAAGACAATAAAACTCAAGACACATAGGAAGAAGGACTTTCTCTCAGGGGAAGAAAGACAGCGAGTGGTAAGCTAAAGGGAGTCGTTGCTCTTGCTCTGTCTGGTCTCTTAGGCTTTAACTCTGTATTTGGCTCTGTGTTTCTTATTTAATAAGACTGCTTAGAATTTCGTCTACAATTGGTGCCCATGTGGCAAGAGTTCATTAAAAACTGTTGGTGGTTACAGCCCCCGCTCAGCCAGGGGTTACAGGCCCCAGGCCCAGCCAGAGCTAAAATCGGTCTGGTCCAGTGGCACATGGTCAGAGCTGCACTCGACTGTAGCGTCAGCAGTTACACACAGGTGGAGCTGCTTGCAGCCAGATTGCCAACTCACCTGGACTGCAGAATTTATCCCTGATAAGTCAGAATTAACTTCACTATTTATTCAGTCACGAGATACAATCAGGAATAGGAAGCATCCTTTATATATAACTCACATCCGATCCCATATGGGTCTGCCAGGCCCTCTAGCACAAGGTAATGATGAGACTGATAAATTATTGATAGGAAATGTACTGGAGGCCTCAGAATTTCATAAAAAAAACATCGTATCAATAGTAAAGATTTAAAAAAGGAATTTTCCATAACCTGGCAACAAGCCAAAGAAATTGTAAGGAAATGTCCTACGTGTTCCTTTTACAGTCAGACACCATTACCAGCAGGATGTAACCCAAAGGGTACTCAGAGGAATGAAATCTGGCAGATGGACGTGTTTCACTTTGCAGAATTTGGAAAATTGAAATATGTATACCATACCATTGGTACTTATTCAGGATTTCAATGGGCAACTGCTTTGAGTTCTGAAAAAGCTGATTCTGTAATCACTTATTTGCTAGAAGTTATGGCCATCATGGGTATACCTGCACAAATTAAAACTGACAATGCACCAGGCAGTGGTGGCGAATGCCTTTAATCCCAGCACTCAGGAGGCAGAGGCTGGCAGATCTCTGTGAGTTCAAGGCCAGCATGGACTACAGAGTAAGTTCCAGGAAAGGCGCAAAGCTACACAGAGAAACCCTGTCTCGAAAAAGAAAACAAAAACAAAAAAACTGACAATGCTCCAGCATATGTCTTTATTAAAATGAAACAGTTTTTTTTCTTATTACAATATAAAGCATATTACAGGTATACCACATAATCCTACAGGCCAAGCAGTTATAGAAAGATCAAACAGAACTCTAAAGGATATGCTAAATAAACAGAAAGGGGTAACAAAAAACTCCAGAAATAGATTGCATAATGCTCTATTAACTTTGAATTTTCTCAATGCTAATGATAAAGGAAGAACAACAGCTGCAGAGAGACATTGGATAATAGAAAAAAATTACAGAATTAAATCAGCCCATATACTTTAAGGAAGTGCTGACCTCAAAATGGAAACCAGGATATGTGTTACATTGGGGATGAGGTTTCCTTTTGTTTCTACAGGGGAAGATAAGCTGTGAATACCATCAAAATTGATAAAGGTTCGATTTAAGAAAGACCTCTTAATTAGAAGAGGTGATAGTTCATCAACCAGCATGACCATCCAATTTAAACTAGCTTATACCATTAACACATGCCTTTTCATTTAATCAGATATAACTTGCCAAAAGGGAACCTCCCCAAAGTTAGTCTTGGGAAAGGTTTTTGTTTTTGTCTTTTAGGAGAATGAAGGCTAAGGAATCTGAAGAACACTGGACAAATGAGACATCTGAAGAAAAAGGACAAATCATCTAGAAAAAAATGTCCCAAGAAAAAGGGTAAAATGGCCTATTGTTATATCATCTATAAAATTTCATAAATCTTCCTAAATGTTTGTTTCTGCTCTTCTCTAAAGACATTTAACACAAATGGTCTTCTTGTAGTCCCAGTTCAATTAAAAATTAAAGCTTGCTTTGAAGTTGGAGAATGGCTCTCTCCTTTAAACTGAAGCATGTTGTTAAAAGGAAAATGCAAACTCCCTGTATCATGCCAGAAGAAAGAGCCATCTTCTGATATGGGACAGGAGAAAACAAAACAAAAAAATTAAGGGACTATTCTATTGCTACTAATCTCGAGTCTTTGATCCTATTCTGATTCTTTAAACTTTTCTTAAAGTATGAATTTTATATCAAAATTTGCAAGATATAAATATATATATATATATAAATTTGTTAAGATATTAATGGTCATATAGAACACTAACTAATTCTAGAAAAAGGCTTCAATTAGCTGCCTATACATGTCTTTGTGTTCGAGTCTCTATCAGTTTTCTGCAGGAAATCATGGCCAGGCCTAACATCAAATTTGAAGTTTCCAGGAAGAAGATGGGGCACCACCACAACGATTCCACGTGGACAATAATAATACCATTAAGCTGACAAACATCATCTACAGATCAGCTTTGGACTACAAACTGCTCAGAGCAATTTTGAGATGACTAGCTGAGATGATCCAGTTTCACAGACTACTTGAATAAGGACTTGGGATAAGCCCTGAACTTTGGCATTATTTACAGACTGGACAACAAAGGATATAGCTACCTTTGTAGAATTTGAAAATTAACCCCAAATTTCTCTTTTCAGAATAAAGATGCCTTTGCCCATGACCAGCAGGAAGCAATTTTAAGAACATGATGCCCCCATTCCCAAAGAGGTGGTGTTGGGTGGGTGGTTTTTGGTATTTTAATGGTTTTCCGTCTAGGATAATTGTTTAGGAGGGTTGATTACAAGTTGTTGTTAATGGTTAGGAGAAGGGCCAAGCAAAGGAGATTAGATTTAAGGTTCTTGTTTTAAAAAAAGATACATAGAAATGATAGAATAGAGGGTAGATTATTGAATCTACTCTGAAAAGTAAAGAGAAGATATAGATACAATATAGATAAAAAGATAGATTATTGAATCTACTTTTAAAAGACAATTACTAGTTTTAAATAATTTACATTGGATTGGATTTTTGTATATTGTACACAAATTATATATATTGAGATTGATATTGTTAGTAAATGCTATATGTATATTTCTAATCTTTTTCAAGATATTGTACTTATACAGTTTATTTAACAATGTAATACAATTTGCTAATCCTTGAATGTTATTATTATCAACTATTAGGATATAAAGAAATGAAAGTAGACATTACAATCGAACTTGTAGTCATAATAGGTATGTTTTCAAGGTTGAGCAGATATATTTTAGATAGGTCATCTTCAAACCCTTTAGAGATCTACAGAATATGGCATTTAAAATGTTTTAATAACTTAGAATTTTTATCTCTTTTTTATGACTATGAGACATGTTGGCTCCTGGCAGCACCAATCTACTTCAGAGAAGATATGGGCATTGAAGAAACTGCATATGGAGTTAACTTTCATTGTGGCAAAAGTTAGCCACTGGACAACAATTATCTTCGAATCGACTGCTGACAACAGGACAAAATGGACAAACAGGACAGGAAACAAAAGGACTACTGATTCTTGCCAAGACAAGCGAGTTTGTGGCTTTAGCAACAGGCATCCTCTGAGGCCAGGACAATATGACACCATCCCTGAAGTGGCCTTTGCAATCCGGAAAAGGTACAGTCCTCCTTTCTTTGAAGGTAGCTGAACAGGCAGTGGACTGATGGTCTGATGTGCAGTGGAACAGTATATGAAACAGTTGTTCTTGAAAGAGTAACTAAGCTGACAGAGTCTAAACTCTCAATGGTAGACTGGCATTTAAAATGTGGATCACAATCATCACCACACAATTTTCTTGTTTTCCTGTTTCCCTTGAAATTGTTGAGGAAATTGAGTCATTTATCCAGTTGAAGAACTGACTGTGGATCAAGTTATATCCTTTCCTTTCATCTCAGTTTATTTAAACTTGAACCAAATATGTCCTTAACCACATATAAACTAGACCATCAAAACTTATACTTTACAAGGCCAGAGAGATGGTTCAGTGGTTAAGAGCACTTGCTGCTCTTTTAGAAAACCTGAATTTGGATCCCAGCACCCATATCAATTCAAAAGTGCCTGTAACTCCAGCTCTAGGGGATCTGACAACCTCTTCTGGCCTATGCAGGCACCCATACACAAATGGCACACACACACACACACACACACACACACACACACACACACACACACACACTCAACCTAAAATATGAATCTTATTAAAAAAAGTTATACTTCTTCCAGCAATAGAAAAAGTACCCATTTTATATTAGTGCCAATACTGACAATTGATGGCTACTAGGAGAGGGATAGTCAGTTTTCTTTAGGGATAAGGACCCTGAGAGTTTACCCAGGCTCCAAAAGATGGTCCTACAGGTATGCACAAACAGGCATCATTAAGTAGATTCTATGTTGTTGGTTTTTTTTCATTTATTGTTTTTATTTTCAAGAGGAGTTGAAACAAAAATTTAAGAGTTTTTTTCTTTTCTCTTTTATGGGTTTTAAAAAAGTACACATGAAATTGAGAGGGGAAAAGTGGTGGAGCATATATAGGAGGAATTAGAGGGAAGGGAATGGAGGGGTGGATTTTATTAAAGCACATTATATGCATGTATGAAATTCGCAAACATGAGACTGCAACTGTTCCCTGAGACAGAGCCCACCAGCACCCGATTGGATTAAGAAGTGAGTCTTTACCCTCATACCCAGAACACCCCAGCCCCTAGGCTTTGGGCCCAGGGGAACAACCCTGAGCCCCCACACCACCCCCCATTGCAGTCTCAGTTACAGGCCAGTTGGCAGGCAGACCTCCTGCAGGCTGGTAAGACTACCACCATCCCCCATCAGACCCTGTAACCCACAAGCCCCACCTCCCCAAAATCCCACCACCACCACCACCACCACCACCACCACCACCACCACCACCACCCCCTGAGACTACAAGTGTTCCCTGAGACAGAGCCTGCCAGAGCCAGACTGGACTAAGAGCTGCTCCCTGAGACAAAGAATCCATCAGCATCAATTAGACCAAGAGCTCCCACTGGACCAAGAGTATCAGTCAGACCAAGAGAGGCTCCCTCAGGCACAGACACCGCTTGCACCAAGTGGAGAAAGACATGTGTAGACGCCAGTGCAAAACTACAGTCAACAACATAAAAACCAACATTATCAGACTCTTTTTATGGGGCTATAGTTACCTTGATACCCAAACCACACAAAGATGCAACAAAGAAAATTACAGTCCAATCTCCCTCATGAACATTGATGCAAAAATACCCAATAAAATACTGGCTAACCGAATCTAGGAACACATAAAAAAACAATATCCACCATGACCAACTAGGCTTCATCCCAGGAATGCAAGGATGATTCAATATACGAAAATCTGTCAATGTAATACACCATATAAACAAACTGAAAGAAAAAAAACACATGATCATCTCATTAGAAAAAGCCTTTGACAAAATCTAACACCCATTTCATGATAAAGGTTCTAGAGAGATCAGGAATACAAGGAACATACCTAAACATAATAAAGGCAATTTACAGCAAGCTGACAGTCAACATCAAATTAAATGGAGAGAAACTCAAAGGGATTCCACTAAAATCAGGAACAAGACAAGGCTGTCCACTCTCTCCATACTTATTCAACATAGTACTTGAAGTTCTAACTAGAGCAATAAGACAACAAAAGGAGATCAAGGGGATACAAATTGGAAAGGAAGAAGTCAAACTTTCACTATTTGCAGACGATATGATAGTATACATAAGTGACCCCAAAAATTCTACCAGAGAACTCCGACAGCTTATAAACTCCTTCAGTAAAGTGGCAGCATACAAGATTAACTCAAAAAAAAAAATCAGTAGCCCTCCTATATACAAATGATAAATGGGCTGAGAAAGAAATCAGAGAAACATCACCCTTTATAATAGCCACAAATAATATAAAATACCTTGGGCTAACTCTAACTAAGCAAATGGAAGACCTGTTTGATAAGAACTTTAAGTCTCTGAAGAAGGAAATCAAAGAAGATATCAGAAAATGGAAAGATCTCCCATGCTCATGGATAGGTAGAATTAACATAGTAAAAATGGCAATCTTACCAAAAGCAATCTACAGATTCAATGTAATCCCCATCAAAATACCAACACAATTCTTCACAGACTTGGAAAGAACAATACTTAACTTCATATTGAAAAGCAAAAAACCTAGGATAGCTACAAGAATCCTGTATAATAAAGCAACCTCTGGAGGCATCAGGATCCCTGACCTCAAGCTCTACTATAGAGCTATAGTAATAAAAACAGCTTGGTACTGGCATAAAAACCAACACGTGTACCAATGGAATCGAATTGAAGACCCTGACATTAATCCACATACCTATGAACATATGATTTTCGACAAAGAAGCCAAAACAGTACCATGGAAAAAAGAAAGCATCTTCAACAAATGATGCTGGCATAACTGGATGTCAACATGCAGAAGATTGCAAATAGTTCCATATCTGTCACCATGCACAAAACTCAAATCCAAGTGGATCAAAGACCTCAACATAAATCCAGTTACACTGAACCTGCTAGAAGAGAAAGTAGGAGGTAGTCTTGAACGCATTGGCACAGGAGACCACTTTCTAAATATAACACCAGTAGCACAGACAGTGAGACCAACAATTAATAAATGGGACTTCCTGAAACTGAGAAGCTTTTGTAGAGCAAAGGACACAGTCAATAAGACAAAACGACAACCTACCGAATGGGAAAAGATCTTCACCAACCCCACATCTGACAGAGGGCTGATCTTCAAAATATATAAAGAACTCAAAAAGCTAGACTTCAAAATACTGAACAATCCAATTAAAAAATGGGCTACAGAGCTTAACAGAGAATTCTCAATAGAAGAATCTCAAATGTCTGAAAGACATTTAAGAAATTGCTCAACATCCTTAGTTATCAGGGAAATGCAAATCAAAGCAACTCTGAGATACCATCTTACACCTGTCAAAATGGCTAAGATCAAAAACACTGAAGACAACTTATGTTGGAGAGGATGTGGAGCAAGGGGAACACTTCTACATTGTTGGTGGGAATGCAAACTTGTACAACCACTCTGGAAATCAGTATGGCAGTTTCTCAGAAAATTGGGAATCAATTTATCTCAAGACTCAATGATACCACTCTTGGGCATATACCCAAGGGATGCTCAAGCAAAACCACAAGGACACTTGTTCAACTCTGTTCATAGCAGCATTATTCATAATAGCAAGAACATGGAAACAACCTAGATGCCCCTCCACTGAAGAATGGATAAAAAATGTGGCATATATACACAATAGAATACTAGTCAGCAGTAAAAAAATCAATGACATCATGAAATTTGCAGGCAAATGGATGGAACTAGAAAATATAATCCTGAGTGAGGTAACCCAGACTCAGAAGGACAAACATAGTATGTACTCACTCATAGGATACTAGATGTGAGGAAAGGGATGGCCAGACTGTAACCCACAACTCCAGAGAGGCTAGCTAACAGGAAAAGACTCTAGGAGGGACACATGGATGGCCCATCAAAGGAAAAGTAGAGATCTATATGAGCGGACTAGGATTCCGGAGGCGGGGGAAATGGGGGCGGAGGGTGAAGAGTGGGGTATAAGAACATAGGGAAATGGGAGGGTCAAGCTGGAACAGGAACAGAGTGGGGAGGGAGGGAGGGAGATACCATGATAGATGAGGACATCATGGGAATAGGAAAAGGTAGGGTGCCAGGGAGGCTCTATGGAATCCACAAGGATGACCCCACCTTGGTCTGCTGGCAGTGGTCCAGAGGGTGCCTGGACTGGTCTACTCTGGTGACCGGGCTAGTGAATACCCTAACTGTCATCATAGAGCCTTCGTCCAGTGACTGATGGAGGTGGATGCAGGGATCCATGTCTAGGTGCCAGGCTGAGCTCCAGGAATCCAATAGATGAGAGAGAGGAGGGATTCTGCAGGCAGGGGACACCGAGATCATGATGGGAAGACGTGCAGAGATGACTGGCCACACTAGTGGAAGCCCATGAGCTGTAGACTAGAGGCCGTAGAGCCCCTATGGGACTGGAATAGGCCCTCTGGATACAGAAGACGGTTGTCTGGCTTTAACTGTTTGGGGGGTCACCCAGGCAGGGGGATCAGGATCCATCCCTGGTGCATGGGCAGGCTTTTGGGAATCTGGTGCCTGTAGTGTGATGCAGTAGGGAGGGGCTTGGACCTGCCTAGGCTCAGTGTGTCAGGCTCTGCTGACTCCCCATGGGAGACCTTGATTTGGGGGATGTGGGGATGTGTGGTGGCTTGGGTGGGAGGGCTGGATGGTGGAAAGAGGGAGGAGGTGGGATCTGTGGGTGGTATGTAGAGAGAGTAGAAAATTTCTTAATAAAGAAAAATGGAAAGAAAATAAAGAAAATTCTGAAACAAAAATTAAAATGGATATGTTAATGCATGCCTATAATATCAATACATAGGAGGTGGAGACAAATAGAAGTTCAAGATTATCCTCAGCTACCTAGAGAATTTGAGGCAAGCCTGGGATACATGAGATGCTGTGTCAAAACAGCAACAGAAACAAAAGAAAAAGACACAACATATACAAAGTAGAACAAGTGGAAAATTTAAACCTGAGGATAAGTTATGTCTAGTGGCACAGGCTGGTAACCCCCGACATTCAGGAAGCTAAAAGCAGAAGGATTGCAAATCCACAATCTGACTGGGCCACACACTGAGGATAGCACTAAATATTCTTAAGAAATATTAGCTGAGCCGGGCGGTGGTGGCGCACACCTTTAATCCCAGCACTCGGGAGGCAGAGGCAGGCAGATCTCTGTGAGTTCGAGGCCAGCCTGGTCTCCAAAGCGAGTTCCAGGAAAGGCGCAAAGCTACACAGAGAAACCCTGTCTCGAAAAACCAAAAAAAAAAAAAAAAAAAAAAAAAAAAAAAAAAAAAAAGAAATATTAGCTGGGTGGTGGTGGCACACGCCTTTAATCCCAGCACTTGGGAGGCAGAGGCAGGCAGATCTCTGTGAGTTAGAGGCCAGCCTGGGCCACAGAGTGAGATCCAGGACAGCCAGGCTACACAGAGAAACCGTGTCTTGAAAAACTGAAGGAAGGAAGAAATATATGCATTAACATGGGGAAAATACATGATTAATTTACATTTTTAGCTAAAAATATTTCTTTCAGAAATTAAGGAAATCAGTTTGTCTCTGCCTGGTTACACCTTTTTGTTATACATACTATAGCATTGATCTTAATTTCCCTAGCTTTTAAAGGGACTGACTGTATTTCCTGTGTGGGGAGAAATATCTTGAGGGTTGTCTCCTTTAGGTAATTCTCATAGTTACTGCTGAAAAGGCAATTGTCTGAATGCACAGGACATAAACTGAATTGATACTGATGGACAAACTTGATCAGGGATGAGTCACCAAGAAAACTGACTAATCACAAATTAATGCCAACATTAAGAGACCATTCTGGCCTTGCCAGGCACATAGCCAGCTCTAAATTTATAAACTAATATGTTCATTCTTGCCACAAGCAGTCATTATTAATTGCATGGTATTTTTTTTATTTTTATTTTTTCATTTTACATACCAACATCAGTTCCTCCTTCTTCTCCTCCTCCCACCCTTCCCCTCCTCCCCACCCCACCCCTCTCCTGCTCCTCAGAGGGAGTAAGGCCTCCCTTAGGTAGTCAACAAAGTCTAGCATACCAAGTTGAGGCAGGGCATAGTCCCTCCTCCCTGCATCAAGGCTGAGCAAGGTGTCCCACCATAGGGAATGGGCTCCAAAAAGCCAGTTCATGCACCTGGGATAAGTCCTGCTCTCATTGCCAGGGGCCCCACAAACAGATCAAGCCACATAACTGTCACTCACATGCAGAGGGCCTAGTTCAGTCCCATGTAGGCTCCCTAGCTGTCAGTTTAGAGACCATGAGCTCCCACCAACTCAGGTCAGCTGTCTCTGCGGGTTTCCTTGTCATGATCTTGACCCCCCTTGCTCATATGATCCCCCCTCCCTCTCTTCAACTAATCTCTAGGAGCTCAGCCTGGTGTTTAGCTGTGGATTGCTAATTGCATGATATTTTGTGTTGTTTATGATGCCTTTCTGCATGTTTTGGCACATTATTATAAAGTATTAAACAAACATAAAATAACAGAATACTTTTATAGCGGCAATTAATGAGGCAATTCCATGTAGTTTATCTGATAGTCAAAAGGGGTTTATTTTGAGTTAACTTAACAAGCAAAGGGAGTTGGTTACCTGTTCTCCAGGAGGGGTGGGCCCCGGTCCAACTCGGTTCTCTGGAGAACTCTGACTTGGTCCGCAGTACCAGCATCCAGCATCCAGGATCACAAGGTAGCCAAGAGATAGCCAGCCCAGAAGCATTTCAGGTCTTAAGGGGTCCCTGGGGGAAGGTACCTAGCAGTTATTTGTTGCCTACTAGGGGCGGTGCTTCAGGGGTGAAGTACAGACAACCATTCCTACATAATTTGCATAAATTTTGAAAAATGTTCTACTAAGAAAACTAGCTGAGAATATCAATAATTTCATATATATGTGTGTGTGTGTGTGTGTGTGTGTGTGTGTGTGTGTGTGTGTGTGTGTGTGTGTGTGTGTGTGTGTTTGAGACAGGATTTCTCCGTGTAGCTTTGCGCCTTTCCTGGAACTCACTCTGCAGCCCAGGCTGGCCTCAAACTCACAGAGATCCGCCTGCCTCTGCCACCTGAGTGCTGGGATTAAAGGCATGCGCTGGCTCAATAAAATATTTATTGCTTTATCTTGTGATGATTAGGACTCAAAACCTTATTAGGTATCATTATTATAATCTAAATACTTTAGAAAGAAACAGAGATCTAAAAAGTAAACATGTTAATGGCTTTAAAAAAATACTCCCCCCAAATATGAGAAATATAGTGACAGCACTCAGATTAACAAAGCCATCATTAATATCAAATCACTATCATTCTTCATACATGCAGGACACTATTGTGGATGTAAAAGAGAAAGTGCAGACTAGCAGGGAAGATAGTGAAAGAAACCTAACTGTAAGGTAGAACAACACATAAGGTAAATAAACACAAAGTGGCTATTTCAATAGAACTACATCCTAAGACAAGTTAGGGCTGCCTTCAAATGAACTAGACATAAACTCCAGAAGTACTTGTATGTGAGCTATGGCCAGACAAGAATAGTCTCTGCTGATCTTTAATAAAATGACCAAAATTACGGTGTGGAAAGGTTTTCCATTTAATGGAATGTGTTCTTGGTTCTCTTTTGTGAGACTCTGAAAACCAGTGCAAAAGTCAGACTTGTGTGCTTTTGTTTACCACTCATCCCCTGGAGCTTACCACAATGCCTAGCAATTAGTAGGCATTCCAGAAGTATTGCTCAATAAATGAATGAGGAAGCAGCATTTCCATTCGGAGAATGAGAAAAATCTGACAGAAAAGTTGTTTCATTTCTGTTCTGTAAATGATGTATCATTTACCTACTGTCAAATAACGAACTACCCCAAAATTCAGCACAACTTCTGTATTATATTATAGCAGAGTCCCTAAGTCAAGATGCTGTATATGCTGAGATGGGCACTCTGTATCAGCTCTTCTCACAAGGCTGCCATCATCACAAGGCTTCACTGGCAAGGATCTACTTTGTACCTTACTCACCTGACTGCTGCCATGGTTCTGTCCTCCACAAGATATTGCCACAGGCCTCCTTCAGCTCTCTGCCAGGTAATCTCCCCAGGGTACCGCATTGCATAGGAGCTTGCTTTATCAATAAGCAATGAAGAGGAAAGGCCAAAGTGCTAACAATAAGAGAATAAGGAATTCAACAGTCATGGCTTTCCTCCCATAATCTAATCACAGAAGTCATGGCCAAAAGTGATGAGTTTTGCTGTTTTGTTTGGGGAGATAGGGTCATATGTTCTCTCCTGTGTCTCCTATAACAATACTTACAAGGCCCAAGAAATGAAAACAGCTTAAGTGTCTCTCAGTGAAAGAATAAAGAAAATGTAGTGCACCTACATGATGGAGTACTATATAGCCATAAAGAATGATGTCCTGTCATTTGTAGCAGCATATAGAGAATGTCAAGAAACAGATCAGGCACAGAAAGACAGGCCCCACTCAATATGGGATCTAATGTTTTGCAGGATGATTGTTACTATAAGAAAGAGAGTTGGAGGCAGGGCATGGCAAAGGTTGACCAAATGACAAGTTATAGTTAGATTAGAATAAATTCTGGCCGGGCAGTAGTGGTGAACACCTTTAATTCCAGCAGGAAGCAGAGGCAGGCAGATCTCTGAGTTTGAGGCCAGCCTGATATAAAGAGTGAGTTCCAGGATACAGAGAGAAACCCTGTCTTGAAAAACATAACAAAACAAAAAAAACAAAAAGAGAATAAATTCTGACATTCTATCGCTCAGTAGGATGACTATAGATAATATAATATATATTTTAGAAAGGTAGGGGAAAGGGCTTTGAATGTATTCATCATAATGAAATATTTGATTCATACATATTTACCCTAATTATATATTTAATAATATATACATATATCAAACCATTACAATATACTCCATAAATACATACAATTTATGTGTCAGTTAAAAGTATGTTTTAATTAAGGATGGGGATGTAGCTCAGTTGATAGGGCACTTGCTTAGCATGCATGAGGTCCTGAGTTTAATGCCCAGCATACCATAAAAATAGCAGCATTTAGGAGGTAGGGAGGAGATCAATGTCAGCTGGGGCTATATGAGAGACCCTTTCTCAAAAATAAAACAAAATAAAATATGGTGTCCAAAGCCTGAAAATCTTGAATAACAAAGTAAACAACACAGTACTGAATCACAACTCAAAGAAACTAGCGGCTCAGGAGATGGCTAGTAGGTAGACTGTTTGCTGGGTGAGCGTTAAGACCTGAGTTCAGGTCCCCAGTGCCCATATAAAAGTTGGGTGTGGTATCATATGCATGCAATGCTATCACTGGGAAGGGCAGAAACAGGCAAATCCCTGGAACTTGCTGGCCAGTTGGTCTAGCTATAATACTGAGCTCAGGGTTCAGTGAAAGGCCTCTGCTTCTAAAAATAAGTGGATCCCAGCACTGAGGAGGTAGGGACAAGCAGATCTCTGTGAATTTGAGGCCAGCCTGGTCTACATAGGGAGTTTCAGGTCAGCTAGGGCTACAAGGTGAGGCACTAACTAAAAAAATAAATAAATAAACAAAACAAGGTGGAAACAGAGGAAGAAACCCAGCATCATCTTCTAGCCTCCACATGTGTATGCATTAGCATGTGTACCTCACACATATGAACACACACACACACACACACACACACACACACACACACACACACACACACACACACACACAGGGAATGGAAGGAACCAGTATTTTCTAAAAGATTTCTACATGATTCTGATGTTCAGGGGAAGAGGAAAATATTATTCCAGTGGTTCTCAAATTTAAACATGCATCAGAATCATCTAGAAGGCTTACTACCATTCAGATCACTGGGCTGGAGATGTAGCTCAACTGGTAGAACACCAACCTAGCATGGATCAGAATGAGGGTTTGAACCCCAGCACCAGATTAAAAGAGAACAGCTTGCTGAACCTCATTCCCAGAATTTATTCTTCAATAGGTTTGGGACAGAATCCAAGAACTTGGAGCCTCTTATAAGCGATTCTGATTTTGCTAGCCCGTATACTTGTGTGTATGCCTGTCTTAGTGTAGAGGTATGTACATATGCATTCACATGTGTGTGGAGGCCAGAATTTGATGCTGAGCATCCTCCTCAATCATTCTCCATCTTATTTTCTGAAGACAGGGTCTCTGACTCAATCTGAAACTCACTGATTCAGTTAGACTGTCTTAGCCAACAAATCCCCAGGATCCACCTCTCTCCCTCCCAGTTCTGGGATTACAGTTCTGTGCAGTTAGTTGAGCTGGGATTTTTTTTTAAATGTGATTTTAGGAGACTGAACTTAAATCCTCACAATTACATGACAAGCACTTTACTGGGACACCCCTTTACCCCAACAAGTTTGGTCCCTATAGTAGAATCTTTTGATCTAGGCAGATAAAAACTGACCACCATCCAAAAAAACCCTCAAATATGCAGAGGAGCCTAAGAATAAAGCTTTTTGGGCCAACCACTCCAAAGAAAGCAAATTTATAATAAAAACTTTGGGCTGAGGGTGTAAAATGGTACTTCTACTTTCGGATTCTGAATTGGCTGTATCTACATCACTGAACAGTTTGCAGCAGATAATCCCTTTCAGCTTAGGTGTAAATTCTCCCATTTTTACAATGAAGGGAGGAAGAAAAAAAGATGGTGCTGTATCCACAGCTGTTCACTGGACAAAGAGCACCAGCATCACACAGGAACTTCTGACCTGAGGGGAGGGGAACAACACCTAAGAAGGCTGCTTAGATGAAGTGACATAGCATGAACCACCCCTGCAAACATCTGTTTCTATGCAGGGGAAAGGCTACACTCAGCCTTAAAACAAGGCTCCACCACCGCTGGGTGGTGGTACACACGCTTTTAATCCCAGCACTCAGGAGGCAGAGCCAGGCGGATCTTTGTGAGTTCGAGGCCAACCTGGTCTACAGAGTGAGATCCAGGAAAGGCGCAAAGCTACACAGAGAAACCCTGTCTTGAAAAAACAAAACAAAAAACAAAAAACAAAAAAAAAGAAAGAAAAAAAGAAAAAGAAAAAAAAAGAAAGACAAGGCTCTCCTTGCAGTAAATGAAGATAAAGGCAAACACTCATGGCTGCACAAAATGCTGACAATAAAGGACGGTTGAGGGCTCGGACTCTGAGAAAACATTTATACCACTTGCTTAAAGCTCAGGAAATATTGTGAGAGGAGGAAGAATATGAGAGCTGCAGGATGAGGAAGGGGTCTGCTGCAAAATAGCATTCTCTAAGCAGGATATGCACATGAGAACCACAACCTCACAGCAGCTGTGCATCTGGCACAGGGTCCACCTAAGTCAGACCCTCCTAAGAGTCAGCTATGAAGGTAGAAAAAAAACATGGGGCCCTTCAACACACTGCTGATGTGTTAGCAAACAACAGATTCTGGAGGAGAGGAGAAGCATGGCATCAAATTGTGTACCAACCTGTGAGTCCACCAGGCTCTGATGGATGGTTCTAAACTCAGGCTCACATGGACAGTCCTGATTAAACTTTCCATGGGACACTAAAGGACAAAACAAATCAAGAGGGAAAAGAGATTTATAGAGGGGTGCTGGTATGACCCAGAAGAAAATGGGAGAATGTGGGAGTGGGAAGAAAGAGGGACCAAAAATACAGAGTGTGCATGTATGAAAGTGTAAAAGAACAAACTTTACTAAGAGAAATAAAAGCAAATTCTCAAGCCCAGCCCTAAACCTCCTGGCAACTCCAGGGCTGGCTACCATTATTGCTGGAATAAGCCTCCTAGGAATTATGATACACTACTTAAGGTTTCAAACCACCACAGTGGATGATCTACAAAATCCCTGCAAACTCTCAAGTTGTATCATTTAACTGGTAACTATACAGTCTGATAAGTTAAAATAAAAAAATCCAATAGTCTCAGAAATGTTCTTAAACACAAGGGGAAAGCTAGAAACCTCCATTTCCTTATATCTTCCACATGACCCTAATGAAATCATCTTTACTATTTGGGTTAACTTTGACTAAGGAAATTCTTTGTGTGTGTGTGTGATGTGCATACACGTCTGTGTGGGTACACACATGTAGAGGGGCTAAGTGTACTTGTGAGTGCATGTATGGAGGTCTAATTTCCATCAGGTGTCTTTCTTGATTGCTCTCTACTCCATTTACTGAGTCAAGGTTTCTTGCTGAATTCTCTGATTCTAGCTAGTTTAGCGAGCCAACTTACTCTAAGGATCCCATCTCTGCTTCCCAAGTGCCAGGATTATAGGCAGCTACTATGCCTATAACCTGGCTTGTGTGGCTTTCATCTGGGATCTGGAGATCTGCTATGGTCCTTATGCATGTCAAGCACTGTATCCACTGATCCATCACCTCAGCCTATGAGAAGAAAATTCTTGGATATAGAGGCACATCGAACAGCAAAGGCATAATTCAAGTTACTGTGAACTATTCCCTTCCTTCTGCCTGGGAACTCAAATCATTCTATGACTTTTAACAACATACTGAGAGAACAACTGGGAATGTGTTTATATATAAAAAGCAATAGCTATCATACTTCAATACACATGGGGGTCAATGCAGCTCAGTTGGTAGAATGCTTGCCTAGCATGCACGAAGTTCTGGGTTCCAGTCCTATCACTGCATAAAAACAGGTGCGTTGGTGCATGACTGTAATCCCAGTGCTCAGGAGGTGAGGTGGAGGCGGAAGATCAGAAGCTCAAGGTAGGATGCATTCCATAAACCTTGTCTTGAAAAGTGAGAGAAAAAGGTGAGAGGGTAGAGGCCAAGATACCACCAGAACTCCTCCAGCAATGGAAAAAGTACTCGTTTTATATTAGTGTCCACAACACGCAGAATTGTTGTTGATATTAGTAACAATAATGGTTACGTTTTTTATTTGCAAATAAATAGAACACTTGCCATTAGGAAGTATTTTTATAGATATGATTATATACATGTGAATATAACACATATAACAGAAGTGCGTTTATCTTTTAAAAAAATCACAGACAGATGAAATTCTGTCACCTTGGTTTAGCTTTTGTAGCATTAGAGGAGCTACTCTCAACCTGTGGGTCTCGACCCCTCGAGTGACCCTTTCACAGTCATTACCTGAGATCATCGGAAAAACAGATATTTACATCACAATTCATAACAAAAAATTACAGGTATGAAGTAGCAACAAAAATAATTTTATCACCAGGGGTCACTACAACATGAGGAACTGTACTAAAGGGTCACAGTATTAGGAAGGTTGAGAACCCCTGCTTTAGAGGGTAGAATGAGTGGATCAATGGGGCAAGGTTAGAAAGAAAGATTGGCTGGGATGACAAGGCTGAAGTAGGTATGCGTATGTGGGGATTCACTGTTCTAGCTACCTGAAGCTTTTTGAGTTGAAATTACATAAACCCAGTCATCTGCTCATTTTAAAAGAATATATAGTGATTATAGCATCCTAATGAATGTCATGCTAAAAAAAAATCACCCCTCTTTATAAAGTGACATTGGACCTAAATCTAGTAACTGCCAGCCTATCACAAAACCCCCAGATAATGCAATATAACATTCCACTTACCATGAGATGCAAACTAATAGCAAGAGGGTAGAATATTGTCAGGTTCAAGAAGCAGAGACTCTATTAGAATCTACCACAAGAATTAATAAAGAAACACTTCTTTATATTTGTAAGAATAGTGGTATTAAATTAAAATGTAATTACGTCATTTCTCCCTCCTATCTCCCCCTCCCATGTCTGACCTCACCCTCCGTCCCAAACTCATGGCTTCTTCTTCTCTAACCATTGTTGATACATATACTTATACACAAATCAACATGTAATGCATCCTTCTGAATCTGTTCAGTGTTGCCTCCATATGTATATATGTCCAGGGCTGAGCATTCAGTATTAGATTATCTTCAAAATGTCTGTACTTGATTCTGTGTCCTAATACTGTCATTAACAGATTTATGTCGAAGGAAGAACTCACAGAGAAGGCTGCATGACAGTCTCTTTGTAATAATAAAACTAAGAAATTGTGGGGTCAAGGGTACAGCTCAAGAGTAAGAGCAATGGTTTAACATGTTCAAGGGCCCAGGTTCAACCCCACCAAAACCAACTAACCAAAGAAACTGTGCCTAATTTATCACATTATGCAAACATTAACTCTTTCTCATAGTCAAATGAAATAGTATCAGAGAAACTCTTCCACTAAACTTCTCACCAGCTTCCCAACTCTGGCAATGGTTTTAATAAAAGAGAAAACAAGGGCTGGAGAGATGGCTCAGAGGTTAAGAGCACAGGCTGCTCTTCCAGAGGTCCTGAGTTCAATTCCCAGCAACCACATGGTGACTGACAGCCATCTGTAATGAGATCTGGTGCCCTCTTCTGTCGTGCGGGCATACATGCAGAACACTGTATACGTAATAAATAAATATTTAAAAAAAAAGGTGAAGTGCAAATGTGAATTTAACAAGAAGTTGTAGATTTAAAAAAAAGAGAGAAAACAAATGCATTTTACTTGCTCTCTCACACCAATCATTACCACCTTCGTGGGCAGCAGTTGTTAGCCATTGATTATTGCTAACTGGTGGAATGATAATGACTGCTAGAGAAACCATCACATCTCTATAAGCAGCATGCTCCACAAGAATTCTCTGTGATTGTGGAATACTAAAAAAAAAATTGTTATTTTGCTTTTACGAGACAGGGTCTCTATAGCCCTGGCTGTGCTACAATTCACTCTGTAGCCCAGGCTGGCCTGAAACTCATAGAGATCCAGCAGCCTCTGCTACCCAAATGCTGTGATTAAAGGTGTGTGCACCACCATGCTCAACATTGTGAAATTTTTTTTAGATTTTTTTTTCTGTGTTTTCCAAAACAAAAATGAGCCGAAAGCCACATGTGGCTATTGGACACTTGAAGTATTGCTGTATGACTAAGGAACACATTTTGAACTTTACTTCATTTCAGTTCATTTACGTAGTCACATATGTCTAATGCCTGCCATAAGGACAGTACAGCTATGGAGTACCTTAAAAAAAGAAACACACACACATACAGGGTTTACTTATTATCTAACATTTATTAAAAATGGAAGATTACAGACAGCATGGGTAAGACTGCCTTTTTCATTAAACAAGCTTAATTAATCTACCTTTGACTAATAAATGAACATAGTTACTAACACAAAACATTTTGAGAATAAGTCTATGCCAATCTGTGAAACTTAAAAAAAAAAAAAAAAGCTAAGATTTTTCCAAAGCAGAAAACAATCACAGACGTCCCTCTAGTGGCAAGAAATAACATTGTTGATCAAAAAACAAAAAACAAAAACAAACCAAAACCTTACAAAACAAAAACAAAAAATCAGAATGGCACCTGAATCTACACATACAACTGATCATAGACATTTCTGTTCTGGAAACTTAACTTTAAAAGATTATACAGCAATATATAAAGAAAATAGATCGTTTTTTGTCAACAACAACAAAATAACCAACCTAATTCTCACTCACTGTGTGAATGATAATTTCTCTAGAAATCTGACCTCTTCAGAAAAAAAATGTTTTGCTCATGACTTTTAGGAGACTGAGACTCTCACAAAAAAAGTTTATAGAGTCCAATCAAACTGTGAACCAATGATGAGGACAATTCTCTGTTAGTGGGAAATGCTCAGGGATGGAACTTGGAGAGGAGCTGATTCAGAGTATAAAGTAGTAAGCAGCAGTGGGTTTTTTAAAAGAGATAATTAAGATGGAATAATTACCACAATTCTTAATGACCAAAATGACTCCTTTTGTTCTGATATTGGGTTCAAAAGACAGTTCTGCCACATAGCAAGCTTCAGTTACAACCATAATACTTGCTTAGACATAAGGGCTAAAATATTTCATGTGCAAGAAACTCCAAATAGAAACCAAATGTGTTATAACTATCATTATCCCCTCACAGAGCTTTGAGAACAACAAGCAGGTTTTATATACACTGTAGTAAGTACAGAATGTACAGCAGACTGTTGCATATACAAAAGGGCATTAATATAGAATATATTTTTCAGGAATACAGGGAAAAGTCCTGGTTAACAATCTGATACTTTACAATATTTAAGACTACTTGCAGATTCTCCAAACCAGTCACCTTCCTACTTACTTTGGTTATGATACTGATGCTCCATAACTCATTTTTGAAAAGTGGTGAGAGTTCCACAATTTGCAACTCTTAACCATCTGTGAAATGTTTCACATATACTTGTGTTCATTGTTAATTTCTTTTGGTAACAGATTAAATTGCCAACACAAAGATTCATGGATAATATGTTTTATCTAAATTAGAGTACTCAATCAGGAAATTAAATTCTCTCAGCTCCATTCTATAAAATCCCCGAAATCTCAATGTAAAGTCAAGAGGTCAGCTTCAGTTTAAGATCAAGCAACTTCACAGAACAGCCATGGCTCTTCTGGACAATTCAGCATCTTAACTGTGTACTTGTCATCTGTACACATTAATTCTACAATTACCTTGACATAGTCAAAACAGATATGCATTAGTTAAGCAATTCTTCCCCTTCCCACCCCATCCATCAGCACAAAAAAGAACACAGATTTCCACAGGTTCCATTCACCACAGAGATGTAACAGAAGAAACCTGACAATAAAGAAAAACTACTACATACTGAAATCAGCAAAGACCACACTGGGTTTTCCGAGTTTGGCATGAATGTCAAATTAAAATGCAATTTGCCATTTTCTGGTCTAGGTTGAAGCATCAGTAACCTCAATTCAAAAAATAATTGGGCAGGGAGCTGCAAAGAAATTTAGCACTTAAGAAATGGAAATTTAATTGTAGTGAGCCAACTTGGATCTTGAGCTATGGCATGCAACTGCCTTACTCTTAACACCCAGTTAGAGGAATTGTCAGAGTTTCTTCTAAGTCTCATAGAGAACGTAAATTATTTTTCAGAGACCAAATTTAAATATTCCAAGGATTGTGTTCCAAATACTATACTGACAGAAATGCCTAGCTCAAAATGCCCGAGAGGCTTCTTACATATTTAATAATGTTCAATTTTAAGATAAAATTTATCTCACTTCATTCAAGTTTAAACCTACTGCAACGTACACTCAAATATTTATTTCCTAATGGTCCCTTTCGAGATGGAATTTATCTCTAACTTAAATATGTTGAATGTCAGTGCATTCAACATTCACACTACCATTGAACACAAAAGAATACTATCAGCTAAGTCAAACTGACTTCACCCTCCATCAATTCTCGAGAATTGAAGAGAGAGTGCTAAGAGGTACTGTGTTAAAGGAGAGAGGACAGGGTGCCCCGACGATCACACAGATGAATCCTAGGAATCCCTAAAGTTAACAGAAGAAAATACCTTGCTAGACAATCTTGCTTCTCAAAGAGTTTTTGTCTAGACCCTAAAAATTCTCTTTCATGGTATATGTTACCTAGTTTAAAAAGGTATATTCCCCAGACACGTCTGGGTTCCAAACACCAGGGAAGCTAAGGGGAAACAATCACAAGTTCCAGACCAGCCGGGACAACATAGCAAGTTCAAGGCTAGACTGAAGTACATAGGGAGACCCTGTCTCAGAAAGAAAAGAAGTAAAAAGTATCCTGGCCTCAGACTTTTTTTCCCCCAGTGGAAAAAATAGATTAACCAAAACTATACGTAAATGCAAGGCTCTTCAATAATCTGGTGGATCAAACTCGTTTTAAGCAAATGAGTCTAAGATCTGAAGGTTTTTATTTCATTTTATACTCTACTACTACTGATTGGTAAGTTTTGCTTACTAATATCCAAACCCCATGAGCATTATATGAACCAAATTATAACATTCTGATTATTTGAGTCTGGAAAAGCCTGATATTGATGAAAATGACAAAATTCACCACCTTTAAGGCACATGAGGCTACAGAGAAGCCATGAAAAAAAGTCTGCTAAGAGAATCCAAAACAAGACGTCTATAGAGTTTATGTAATAATATTTTTGGCTTAAATATGAAGATATACAATAAATTTTACAATTTTTAAAGCTCATCAGAATCTGGATACCTTTATACAATAATTTCTTATAATTTTTCCTTTTGAGGGAATTTACCACCTTTAAAAGCTAAACAAAAAATGAAATGTCTATGCACACTATAGGTCATTATTTTATAAGTCAGCTTCTGGGATTTAATTCAGCAATATCTAACTTACCCAAAAAACAGAGGAACTCAACAAAACTGCCACTATCTACTACAGAATGAAGAAAAAGTATCAATTTACTCTAAGTTCTTGGTAAGATAGAATGAACTAGCCCTTTACAACCTACTACATTCTAGAACACCACCTTCCTTTAATCATTTGCAAAACTGTATAAAAATACATGCCATTTTGCTTAACTCATTGCTCACACTTTTAAAAGCTGTATTAAGGACTGACATACTCTTCCAAGATCCCTAATAAAAAGTCTCTGGATAAATCTGCAAAGAGGAGACTAATTCACTCCACCATGAGTTTTGTACAGAAGACAAATTCTGTACAGTGGAGCAAATTCTGGACTTCTCATTCATTCACTTATTTATCCATACATATCTACAATCTACTTCGATCATATTCACCCACCATCTTTTGGCCCCCTTTCCTTTTTCACTAGAGCCTTTCCTCTTCCCAAATAGTGCCCCTTCTAATTTCATGAGTTGCATTTTACTAAATCTAGATTCCACATGTACAAGAAAACCACAATGTTTGCTTTAACATGATGACCTCTATCTATCCATTTTCCTGCAAATGGCATAATTCCAGTCTTCTTTATGGCTGAATACAAACAACTATGCTCTGTGTATATGTCACATTTTCTTTATTCATCTGCTGATAGGCATCCATTTATTGACTATTGGGAACAGTACTGTGATAAACATGGAAGTACAAGTATTCCTGTCATATGCTGAGTTCATTTATTTGAGTATATACTCAGGGATGATATAGTTCCATTTTTAGTTTTTTAAAAAAGAACTTTCATATTGATTTCCACTGGTACAACCAGTTTCTATTATCACCAGCAGTATAAACAGATTCCTTCCTACCCTCTACTCTCACTAGTATTTACTCTTGGTTTCCTTGATTATAGCCATTATGACTGAAGGAAGATAGAATCTCAACAGTTTTGATTTGCATTTCCCTGATTTTCCTTTTAATTGATTAAGTAGGCTTTCCATTGAAAAGGAAAAAAAAGATACTGACTTGAATTTGTTTTAAAATATACCTCAAAGAGATACCAAATTTAATAAATTACCACCTATTTCAAGAATTCTCTCTGAATTATCTACATGAAATATCCTAACAGATAACAGACCACAGCACAATAACAAAGACAGAAGAAACTTTGTCTTTTTGTGATAAGTTTCTATTTTGGAGGGAAAGAGAAAGGCTTTAATCTCTATCTCTTAGATCACAAACAAGTCCAGTAGTTCCACTTTTTCCTTTTAAATGAAAGTAGTGTTTTCAATCTCCTCCAAATAGACTTTATATTCTGGTTCTACCATTTAGAGTGAATCTGGACTTACACAAAATTTCATGACACATTTCTATAAATACACAAACCTTTACAGACATAAAAATTCTGCCAATGGCACTTTGGTAAACTTATTCAATAGTGACTTAAGTTAAATCTAAGTTAAGAAGACTACATGATTTTGGGGAGCATAGAGGAATTGGTCTTAAATTATATCCGGAACCAGTTTTGGATTTTCTTCTACTAAGCATCATCAACAAATAAATAGTTTGCAACTGTGTGATGAAAAAAAAAATGTTGCTCTGTATCTTAATGATGCCCATCTTCGTTGGACAACAGAAAGAGCTTCTTCCTCTGTGGGATTTTGCTAATGCTAAGGGGAGGCGGAGAGTTTAGATATATTTGCTTCTCTTCTTTGTTCTATTTCTGTGCTTGGACGGAAAAACAGAGTACACCTTTCATCAAGTATTCTAGGGCCCGACCCTAAGATCTCTTTGGTCCCTCTAAACTAGACTGGAGTACCAAAGGAGGTAGGAGGAAAGTCAGAAATACGACTTGAGCCAAAAGCACACATATTCATGCTTTTACTTTAGTAGCATTTTAAATTCTGATCTTAGTGGGCACTCAAAAGTTACAGCCAGACCACAGACCTCAGCAATGCTGCAAGGTACTAATTTTTACCCTCGGTTTCAATTCTCTAACCCTCTAAAGAAGCAAAATGAAATAAGAATTGTAAATGTATACAAAACTTTAGTAGCACTATGTAGCCCAGGCTGGCTTGGAACTTGCAATCCCCACCTCAGCTTCCTGAATGCTAGGATTAAAGGCATGTGCTAACATACCAGGATTAAATATTAACTTTTAATTTAGTAAAATTTAAGCCTTTATATCAACTAAAAATGAACAGATTTAAGTTGTCAATCTTTTTGAAGTACTAAAGTTAAATACAATTGAAACCCTATTAACCTCCGAACTCTATATAGTCTTTTCAAAATATTCATTACACAATCAGTTTGCCTTCTAAATGCTATAATAGAAATGAAAATCAGAAAGCAAATTGATTGTCAGTAGTCTCGGTTTCTATCTTCTCTAGCCTGTGTAAATGCTCAAAGACTTAGAGAAGAAGAAAAGGAGTCAAGACTATTTCTAAGTTCATGATAATGAATTCTTTGAAAACATTAAAGAAACTCCATGATTTCACATTTAGACTTAGAATCCTATTAGGAATCCACAAAGGTATTTTCTATACTCCACTGCTTTATAGACTCACAGCAGTTTCTGAAGTTTGGTAGAACTCTAAGTGGTCTATCAGTCAATTTTTAACATTAACCTGTTCACATGCCTGTAAGCTGTTAAACCAAATATAAAAAATTGGAGATGTGCTGCATAAAACAATTCTGATAGAGAAAAACAGATAAATTATCTAGTTTAGAGATTATCTGACAGCCTAAAATGTAAGATGGGAAAGTTTGATTGGTATCATTGCTTAATCGGAGTCTTCATTTGAAAATTAATTAATCAACACAGCATTAAGTCTAAAATTCCGCTAGTGTAGCATTATTTTCTCAGTAGTTATTACTTGGAGAAATAATTCTCACTTGACATAAAGTATAGAAAAACAAAAAACACATCTGATTGGAAAAGATTAGGGCCTTATACCTTTGCATTAATACTTAATGGAAATAGAACTAAACCTAATGAAGGCACTATTGTAAACAGCAATGCATACCTTATGCGCACCCTCACCTCAAAATAGATTTGCTCCTAGGAACTGACAATTATACTATGGCCCTCTTGGAAAAAAGTAAATTAAGAAATCTTATCATTAAGAAGGGAACTGAATTGCGGACCCTACACATATAGTGACAAAATAAACAACTTGTACTTTAAAATCCCCCAAACTGTAAATGTACTAGTCTTTGAAAAGCCCACTTAATCACCATAAAGTTAAAGTAGTTAAGACATTTACCAGTGGTTCTTAAATCAGAATGTGCATGAGAATAACTTGGCATTGGTTAAAACACAGTGCTGCCCCAAATCCACACTGTCTGTGGGTCTGGGATGGGGTTCAAATGCAATTCTAACATCTTTTCGGGTGATGCTGAAGCTGCAGGTACTGGGACTACCCTCTGAGAACCACTGGCCTAAATTATGAATGATATATCATCAGCATAACCGTAACCAAGCTTTTGGTCAAGATACATGTAAACCAAGGAGGACAGAAGAATGCTTAGGAAGAATGCTGATAAATGCACCCTATTACATCAAAACATCAACATCTGCTTCGTGGTCTTCTTCAGTCACTTTCAAGGACAGTACCTCTTCATTAAG